>NC_143139.1:23577500-26077500 GCF_059928025.1 Delphinapterus leucas | reverse complement strand
CTAATATAAAGCTAACTATCTAGATTAGTTATTTTATAGGTCATATATATAGTTTATAATTTGAGAATAAATATTTAAAAAGCACAAATTAATGCTAAGTTAATAACAAAAACTAGAAAAAAAAATATTTTAGAAGTGTAAACCCCAGCCACAGCGATTGTTAATATTTCATTGTATTTCCTTTTTGTTTTTAATGTGATTTTATATAGTTTTTCTCCTACCTTATATATCCTTTTATACTGTTCTTTCACTGACTATTGTAAAATATGCACTTTTCATTATTATTCAGTCTTTTATAAATATAACCTGAGTAAAGTAATTCTCTTTCAGGTCAGAGTGAAGACCTTCATGGTCCCCAAATGGGTAGCTTAGAAGTATCTTTCTGCTTTGATTTATTTTTAGGCTAGGTCTAGATTGTTTATTATGGTGAGGGAAATGGGCATAGGAAGTCATTTTCTGTTGGAGAGATCAAGGCAGTTGCGGGGTCCATTCGATATTTGAGTTTTGAACTGAAAGAGATTCTTATATTCATCCTGGAAAGAATGTAATCCCAGGTTGAACAGAGCCACACTAGACCTTTAGTCCAGACCAGTGACAGCTCTGATGCCAGGATTCAGGACTTGGAAGGCTCTTCTTGGGGAAGTCACACTTCTGAATCAAACCCCAAAGTGAACCTTTGGTTATAATTAGGATGTGATACAGGTATTTTTTGTCAGCCCAGGGAGTTCAAGCCTCAGCAAAGGACAAAACAAAATAAAAGATATGTATACACATACATGGATTAAGTGAGCTAATACAAATAAAGTGCTAAGAACAATTCTTACCACTTAGTTAGAATATAAATGTTAGGTATTGTGTAAAGAATTGAGGAGACTTTAAGTCAGCTTTTATGTTTAATGTTAAAAGTAGTTACACACTTTAGGGCTTCCCTGGTGGCACAGTGGTTGAGAGTCCGCCTGCCGATGCAGGGGACATGGGTTCGTGCCCCAGTCCGGGAAGATCCCCCATGCCTCTGAGCGGCTGGGCCTGTGAGCCATGGCCGCTGGGCCTGCGCGTCCAGAGCCTGTGCTCCGCAACGGGAGAGGCCACAACAGTGAGAGGCCTGCATACCGCAAAAAAAAAAAAAAAAAAAAAAGTAGTTACACACTTTTGAACAAGAAAGTGTGAATTTCTTTGAATACTGAATAAACTGAACCAAGTTGAAAATAATGATTAAGGCTGTTTCTGCCTCTTCTTCTCTTTCATGTTTTACCCATTTTACTGAGGACCTTCCTCGGTTTTACCTATTTCTCTAATTTAAAAGCCTTTTTTAGATGCCTGAAGTAAAATGGGAGATAACTCTTGGCTGATTATTAGAAGCAGGGGGAATTAGCTAATAATCTCACTGGTAATTGAGAACAGGAATTTAAATGTAAGGTCTTAGGCTTCTGTTCCTTTAAGGTTTAAAGTTTTCAGAAGTAAGTGTACTTGTTCTGTTAAGGAATTTCTTTGGAGCATGTTTTCATAAGAAAATTTTCATGGTGTCTAAACATGACTTGAAATTGACAGATTTCCCTTATCATCAGTGTACTTGCTTTTAAAGATGTGAAAGTGTGTATTCTATTTTTAAAATCCAATAAATTTTTAATTTTGACACACTCAGTTTGTGCTTCGACTTTCAGATCTCTAGCAATGTTAATTTTCAAGCCTGAAAGTTTAAACTATGTTGAGATCATGGATCCCATTGAAAATGTAATAAAATGTTTGAACCTTCTTTCTAGAAAAATGTATGTACATTCAAAATGTTGTATACAGTGTGAGATTTTTCACGAATATCCTGAAACAAAAATCCACATATTGTTTTTAAACTGTTGCACCTCCTAAGTTAAAAAACAAAATTAAATTAAATTAAATTAAATTAAAAAACAAGGTTCCTTCTACCAGGGGGAAAAAAACCAAAACTGTTGCTCCTCCTTAGATATGTTACTCGTCTGTTTCCATTTAGTTAATGTCTCATTGTATTAAATTTCATTAAAATTGAACTACAGTGCTATAGTGTTTAGTTTGCATAACACAAAAGTTCTAGATTGTCTCTTTGGAAGCAATAATAAAATAGAGGAGGGGCAGGACTTCCCTGGTGGCACAGTGGATAAAAGACTCCGCGCTCTCAATGCAGGGGCCCAGGTTCAATCCCTGGTCAGGGAACTAGATCCCACATGCATGCTGCAACTAAGAGTTGGCATGCCACAACTAAGAAGCCCATGTGCCACAACTAAGGAGCTGCCTGCTGTATCTAAGACCCGGTGCAACCAAATATATAAATAAACATTTTTAAAGAAAATAGAGGAAGGGTAGTTGTGCTAAATGGATTTTTTGGAGGGTGCAGAATTCAAAGCAATGACTACTGATAAGGCAAATATAGCTATCCCTGTTTTATATACTTTATATATTTGTATATACTTTGTCTTTTAAAAATGTAATATAAGAGATTCTTAATAAAAATTGTCATCATTTTGTGTTGGGCGTTTTTTTAAAAGGTATTCTCTTGAGTGATGGATGTTTTAATTCTTTTTGTAGGACTTGGAATGCTATATAGCAGTATATATTGTAAAATTTGGGGGAACCAGAAAATCTTTCAAGACATTTAAGTAGTCTGGGCTTCCTTCAGTGGATCAGTTTCCTTGAAGAAATGCTGATAGCTCCATCCAATCTTAGGATGACTGAGGTTATACAATTTTCTTTGGTTCTTTTCTGCCCTGATGTGTACTGCTTTGTGATTTTATAGGTTGCTGTAACTGTCTCCTTTGGTGATCTAGTCCAATATCATGACTTCAGTATAATCTTATATTAGCACTCTACTGATTAAATGTTAAATTTATATCTCTAGCTTAGAGTTTTCTCCTGAAATCCAGACTTTTATCTAACTGCCTTCTTAACATTTCCATTTTGAATTAGTATCTCAAAAGTAGTATGTCCAAAACTGGAATTCTGTTATTTCCTATAAAAAGTATTCTTCCCCTTCTCAGTTGATGGTAGGTCAGTCTCAAAGCCTTGGAGTCATTCCTGATTCCTCTCTTTCTCTCACACTTCACACTCTGTTTAGTCTATCAGTAATTACTGCCTCAACCTTCAAAATATATCGACTCCAGCCACATCTCACCAACTCCACTGCTACCACCCTGGTTAGAGTTACTATCATCTTTTGCCTAGATTACAGCTTCTACAGTCTTCTGCTTCTTCCTTTGCCCCCTCTAGTGTATACTTAAAATTTTTTTTCCTGCAGATTCTTATTTTGAAAAATATCAAATCTATAGAAGAGTTGAAAGAATAGTGTAATAAAAACCCATAAACCCTTCCTGCTAGATTCACCTGTTGTTAACATTTTGCTGCATTTGTAAGTTATCTAGTGAGTGTTCTCTCTCTCTATATGTGTATTTGTTTTTGCTATACAATTTGAAAGAAAGTTACACGTTTTATGAAAGTTCATCTCTGATTCTTTCAATATATAACCCCTAAGAACAAGGATATTATCCTGTAACTGCAATCCTATTATCACATCTAAGAAAATTAATGTTAATTCAGTATCATCTAATGTCTAAGAAACATCTTTTATACCTTTCCCTTCTGTAGTAGGCTGAATAATAGCCCTCTAAAATATCAGATCCTAATTCCTGGAACCTAAATGTTACCTTACTTGGAAAAAGTATTTTTGCAGATGTGATTAAATTCACGATTTTGAGATGGAGAGATTATCCTATCCTGGATTATCCTGGTGGACTCTAAATGCTTTTCACATGTGTCCCTATAAGAGGGAGGCAGAGAGAGATTTCACACACACACACACACACACACACACGCACGCACGCACGCACGCACGCATACACAGGAGGAAGGGATGTAAAGACAGAGGTAAATATTGCAGTGATACAGCCAACAAACCAAGGAATGCCAGCAGCCACCAGAAGCCAGGAGCAGATTTTCCTCTAGAGCCTCCAGAAGAAGCACAGCCCTGCCAACACCTTGCTTTCAGCCAGTGATACTGATTTCTGATATCTGGCCTTCAGAGCTGTGAGGCATTACATTTCTGTTTTATGTCACACAGTTTGTGATATTGTTATAGCAGCCATAGAAAACGAATATACACCCCTTTTAAGGATTTCAGTCGAGGTTCATTTTGCTTGGTCGTTATGGCTCTTTTAATTTAAAATAGTTCCCCTCACCCTTTTTTTTGTTTTTCATGACACTGACTGTTTTAAAGAGTTCAGGCCTGTTGCTTTGTAGAATGTCCCATATTCTGGAATTACCTTATTGTTTTCTCATGGTTAGGTTCAGGCTAAGAATACCACATAGGTGATGTTGAGTAAAGAGTATTTTCAAGACAACTGCCAGAGTGATTCTTTTAAAACATTAAGTTGGGGCACAGTACTCTGTGCAGTCTCCAGTGGTCCCCATTCTGTTCAGAGGAAAAGCCAAAGCGCTCCTGTGGTCTGGTTCCTGAAACCTTCCTCACCTTCTCCCCTCCCACTCACCCCTCACTCTGTGCTGCCTTCTCACTGATTGTGGTGCCGCTTCCTGAACAAGCTGGGCGCGCCCCAGTCTTGGAACCTTTGCTCTAGCTGCCCCGTTGCCTGGAATGCTCTTCCTCCAGGTATCCTTTGGCCTGCTCCCCCTCATGTCTTGCTCAGATGTCCTCTTCTCAGTGAGGCCTTTCCACACCACTATTTTAAAAAATCCATCTTTCCTTCCCTCCCCCACTTCTGATCTCCCAACACTGCTTTACTGTTGTGTTTTTCCATAGCATTTATTACCTTCTCACACACCACATAACTTACTTATTAAAGTTATTATTTATTGTCTGCTTCTCCTACTTGAAATACAAGCACCACAAGGCAGAAATCTTTGTTTTTTGTTCACATATTCATCCCATGATCTTATGTTCATAGCAGGTGCACAACATTTGTTGAATAAACGTGAACGAACTTTAGATGAGTATATCTAATTTTACGTTACTCCACAGTAGAGAGTCTTCTTTAAAAAAAAATAATAAGCAAAACACTTTACTTTGAAATAACTTTATTTATTTAATATATTTATTTATTTTTGGCTGTGTTGGGTCTTCATTGCTGTGCGTCAGCTTCTCATTGTGGTGGCTTCTCTTGTTGTGGAACACAGGCTCTAGGTGCCTGGGCTTCAGTAGTTGTGGCACATGGGCTCAGTTGTTGTGGCTCACAGGCTCTAGAGCACAGGCTCAGTAGTTGTGGCGCATGGGCTTAGGTGCTCCGCGGCACGTGGGTTCTTCCTGGACCAGGGCTTGAACCCGTGTCCCTTGCATTGGCAGGTGGATTCTTAACCACTGCGCCACCAGGGAAGTCCCTGAAATAACTTTAGATTTGCAGAAGAGTTTCTAAGACACTACAGAGTTCCTGTATACCTTTCATCCACCTCTCCAGATGTTAACATTCCACATAATCATGGTACATTTATCAAAACTAAGAAATTAACCATGGCATAATACTGCTAACTAAACTACAGACTCTATTTGGATTTCACTAATTTTTCCACTGCTCTTCTCTTTCTGTTCCTCTGCCCAATCCAGGATACCACACATTGCATTTGGTGGTGTCTCTTTAGTGTGCTCTAATCTGTGGAGAGACTGATTCAAAAAGACTGTAAATCTTTCCCAGGAATACTACCTTGTATAAATTATTGTAAAACACTGCAACTCGTGCATTATTTGAGCAAGTGGCTATTTCAAGGGAAAGAAAGATGGTAAAACTCAGGAGCACCAGAATATGTAGCCGTGGGGCATTGGTAAACTTCAGACAAGAAGATCGTAGGATTTGACAGTATTTTCTGGTTTAGGTGCAGAGTATACCTATCTAGTCCATTTTCTTCTGCCATCAGAACTTCCCACCCCATCCATGCTATCACTTGAAGAGATGAATCCTAGAATAACACTTAACCATTTTTGACTTTTTAACAGGTAAATTTGACTCAATATGTTTAATTTCACTCATTATTTGCCTATGTTACTCTTTGAGGGTAATTAATTCTGTAGTACCCTAAAGATACATTGAGTATCTGCTCTATGTAATGCACTGCCTTAGGTCTTGGGAAAGTGGATGCAAAGAAGAGTAAAAAGTTTTTTACTGTTCAGAAGCTTGTGCTCTAATATAGGTAACATATAACTAACAAACTATAATAACAACTGTTTTGACAGTGTAGAGGAAATTATTAATTTTTGCTAGGAAAGGTAAGAAATGGGGGAGGATCATATTTGAACTTGCCCTTAAAGTACTCATAGAGCTTTTAACACAGTTTAATTGAGATGTAATTCACATACCCTACACATACCAAACATCCCATTTAAAGCAAACAATTCAGTGTCTTTTAGTATATTCACAGGGTTATGAAACCATAAATCAACTTTAGAACATTTTCATTATCCTAAAAAGAAACCCCATAACTGTGTTGACTCCCTGTTCTTCCTTCCTTTCAGCTCCTGGCAACTACTTTCTGTCTCTATAGATTTGCCTATTCTGCACAATCCATATAAATGAAATCATACAGTATGTGTCTGACTTATCTCAGCATAATATTTTCAAAGTTCATCCATGTTATGGTACATATTAGTACTTCATTCCTTTGTATTGCCAAATATTCCATTGTACTGGAAGTATTATATTTTATTTTTCCATTCATCAGTCGATGGGTATCTGAGTGTTTCTACTTTTTGACTATTACGAATAATGCTGCTGTGAATATTCACGTACAGGGTTTTGGGGGGACATATTTTCAATAGTTTTGGGTATTGAAATTGGGAGTGGAATTGCTGGGTTGAGGAACTGTCAGAATATTTTCTAAGGTACCGTTTTACATTCCTACCAGCAGTATATGAGGATTCCAATTTCTCCACATCCTAGCCAACACGTGTTCCTGTCTTTTGTTTTTTTGGTTTTTTTTGGCTGCCCCACGCGGCTTGTGGGATTTTAGTTCCCTGACTAGGGACTGACCGGGGTCTTCAGAAGTGAGAGTGCGGAGTGTGGAGTCCTAACCACTGGGCCTCAAGGGAATTCCCTAGGGTTTGTTTTTTTTTTTAATTTTAGCCTAATCCTAGTGAATGTGAAGTGGCATTGCATTGTGGTTTTGATTTGCATTTCCCAAATGACTAATGTTGCTGAGCATCTTTTCATGTGCTTATCAGCCATTTGTAGATCTTCTTTTGAGGCATAGAATTTTAATAGATAAAGAAAGGAAAAGGGAAGGGAGCACTTCAGCCTAACAGAACAGGGTCAAAGGCCTGAGAAATGGTGAAGAATCAGTAAAACTATAGAGTAGGGTCTCCAGAAGAAGGGAGTGAGAAAGGACACTGGAAAAGTTTAGGGATGCTTGGGTCTCTTAAGTTTATTTTTTGATGAGTCAAGTCACACTGTCCTCTGCTTCTCTTAAGCTTAACATTGCTCGAATTTGAAGGATATTCCTTCTTTTGTAAATGTCAGTGTGTTGTGGTTAGTGCATTTGATTGATTCATCCAACCTTAAATAAAGAATTATTGAGGGCTTACTTCATTCCAGGCGTTTCTTCACTTAGTAAGAGGGGTAGATCAGTGATCAAAAACAGGCAAGGTCCTTGCTTTTCATGGAGCTTATTTTCTAGTGGGGGTGATTTTTTTACCAATAAAAAACTGCCTGTTAGAGGCTGCCTTTATCCAGCATTTCTGGGCTCGGCAAACAAATCCAGGTCTACTTTGTTCGTGCTGTTGCTGATTTTGTTGGCTTGGGTCATAGCCCCTTTCAGCTTTCACCTTTTCAGACCTAAAGTTTAATCTTTAGTCATCCCTTACACAGCAGCATCCTGAAATCCCTCTTGGCATGCTTGTTTCTCTTTTTGGGACTGTTACACTTGAAGTTTTTTCCACTGTCGTTTGTACCAATTAATCAAAAAGACTGATGAACTATAAAGAAAAGTTACATGAACATTTTAAACATTTTCTCTTAAAACATACTGTGTGTATTTCATAAATGTTTGTTTTAGGACCAAGACTTTTCCTTTGAATAAGGATCTGCTGACTATAATTTTCTATGATGTCTCTTATTATAAAGCCCGCATATAATGAATCATCTATGATTTTTAGTTTCCATTTCTTTACAGTAGAGTGAGAATTTAAAGCCATTTCAAAGAAATCTGAGTGCAAAATCCTTCTAGATTTTTATGATTTTTCCATTCCACTCTTTAGTATTTCTGTATCTAATTAGACAGCTTATTATTATTATTATTATTTTGGGGGGAGTCATTTTAATATTTACAAGGAACAAATCAGCAGAACAAAATTATATCAGATAGGCTGTGTACAGTAGCTGCGGCTTATAAAACATACCAGTAATCTGTACCTGGTGAGTATAAAGAGAACCATGGTAGGATTCAGATGTCTTTACAACCAAGGGAGTACACATGGCATTAACAAATTAGAGGACAAAAAAATTCACATTTTCTACATTAAAAAAAAAATTACAGATCTCAAAAATGTCTGTGAAGACAAAAAAAAAATTTAAAGTTCTTTGAAGGGTGGGAAAGAAGTCTGAAATGGAACTCTAAATGTAAAAAGAATTTTACTTCACAAGACCAATTTTCTTGGCTTCTGTTTCATATATCAGTAATCTCCACATCTTGACTATAAAAACTTCTGCTTCTTCATCAAGTACCATGGCAACATCATCTAAAATGCTCTGAGGTGAACTATGAGCCATAACCTTAGAACAAACAAAATCAACTAATGTAGCTTCTTCTCCACCTATGTATTCTATGATTTTTTTATTAATCCATGGTCTAATTTGTCGTTCCATCAATATAGAATCCACAATAGACCAGTCCAGGGGATAAGCAAAGAGCTCAGGTTTGGCTGTAGGGATTTTTTTTTTCCCCCCCGGTACGCGGGCCTCTCACTGTTGTGGCCTCTCCCGTTGCGGAGCACAGGCTCCGGACGCGCAGGCTCAGCGGCCATGGCTCACGGGCCCAGCCGCTCCGCGGCACGTGGGATCTGCCCAGACCGGGGCACGAACCCGTGTCCCCCACATCGGCAGGCGGACTCTCAACCACTGCGCCACCAGGGAAGCCCATTGCTGTAGGGATTTTTTCAATGAGACTCTTAATGTGTTTGCACTTTTTTTCAGTGTTCACAGTGCCTTTGGCAGCATTTTTATTGTCTTCACCATAATCCAAGGGAACCAGTTTCCTTTTTCGGGGTACATCATCACTGTCTTCATTCTCAAATTTGTTAAAGACACTATCTACAGGTAGTTTCTTTCTCTTCACAGAATTAGGCTGACCAGGACTATTGGAAGCACCCAGTTTAAGACTCAGTCTTATTTTTGGCCTATGCTCCTCAGGTTGTTGTTGATCTGGTGAATTTTCATAAGGAATAATAATACCACAGGGAGACTCATCTCCAGGAGTGTTGGGAGTTGCATTGCCACTGGCAGAGGAAACAGATGGGGCAGAACTGATGGGCCTCAGAGTTGGTTTGAGACAGGACTTTTGCTCTGGCTCTTCCTTTTCCATGGGTTCCTCTCGTTTTTCTTCTTTTTCTTGCTTTTCTTCTTCTTCTTCCTCTGATTCTGGTTCTTGCTTTATTTGTGGTTGTCTGTGCCTCTCAGCCTCTTGTTCCATCCTCTGGAGCTCTGCATCTGGATCCGGGTGCCCTTCGGCCAAAAGGCGCTGCCTGATTTCCTCTAGCTCTTCCTTCTCTCTCTTCCTATCCCGTTCATCTGCTTCCATTTCCTTTTCCCTATCACGCAACCTTTTCTGAAGAGCGCTTCCTGTGTAATATTTGGGATCATCTCTATCATCATCATAATCTTCTAAGAATTCTTTCAGTCGTTTAGCTTCTTTTGCCATTTCTCTTCTTCTTTCTTCTTCTCTTTCAGCCTCTTTCTCATACTCCTGGGTTTTCTTTCGTTCTCTGATTTTCCAATTCTTAAGGCGCTCTTGATAAGCAGCCTCTTTCTCTCGGAGCTTTCTTTCAAGTTTTCTTCGTTCATATGCATCTTCTTCATCCTCTTCTCGGTCCCGCTTCTTGTCTTTTTCTCTCTCGTGCTCCCGTTCCCTTTCTCGCTGTCTCTCTCGCTCTTGTTCTCTTTCTTGTTCCCGTTCTCTCTCTCTCTCTCTCTCTCTCTCTCTTTACCTCTCCCGTTCCCTTTCACGATCTCTGCTCTTTTCTCTTGATGGACTGCGATGCTTATTCCAGTCTGAACTCCTTTCTCGATCACAGTCCCGATCTCTCTCTCGATCCCGATCTCGATCTCTCTCTTTTGTCCGGTCACGATCCCTATCCCATTCTCGTTCCCGCTCCCGTTCCTTCTCCTTTTCTCGTTCACGTTCTCTTTCCCTTTCTCGTTCCCGTTCTCACCTTTCTCGTTCCCCTTCACGCTCCCTCTCTCTTTCTCTCTGTTCTTTCTCAATTTCCTTTCTTTTTCCTTTTTGCCTTTCTCTTCTTCCAGTTTCTTCTGTGTCTCTGAATTTGCTGATCTCTCAGAATATCAGGTCTCTTTTGTCTTCTTCCATTTCTATAGCATTTATATCCTGCTTAGTGATGAGTGGATAAGGGATCAGTGGGGCCACTGGAAATCTGCAAAAAATGTCCTCCTTCTTTTCCTTCTTCTTCCTGGGGTGAGAGTCAGATTCTTGCGAGGGGGCATTGAGCTCGCTGGAGTATTCCCGTATTAAAACTTCAATGGCCCCTTTGATCATCTGATCTCTTCTCTTTGTTTCTTCATCTAAGGCTTCTTTGTCATCATTAGTGACGGTTTCTGGCCTGGCATTCCCATTAGAAGCTTTCTTCTTTGCTTTCCATTCATCCAGTTGTGCCTTTGTCTTTGTATCAACTTTAACAAGTAGCTTCTTCTCTCCAATCTGCAGGTCATGCAATAACCTGAGTGCATGGAGGGTTGCTTCAGGCTCCTTATATGCACAGAATCCAAAGGCTTGAAGTTTTCCAGATGCACCTTGTACTCTCTTCCAGCTCAAAACCAAGCCACATTTAGCAAGGAGCTGTCTTATAAGCATGTCTGAGGCTTTTTCAGAGATGTTGCCAACGAAAACTGTAGTAGTGGGACCACAGTTTTCATCATTTTCTTTAGCCTTCAAGCCTGGATGATCCTTCCGTGCTCCCAAATGTTTTCCAACCATGGACACTAAGACAGTTGGAGCAGGAGCCATAATGCTCATTGGTACAGGAATCATTGGAGTCCCTGGAGATACAGGTGGTAGAAAGCCAGGAAACTGTGGGGGTGGGATCCCTGGTGGGAGTGCTGGGATTCCCATGGGAGGGCGATTCAAATGAGGGGGGAAAGACATTCTTACCACAGCGGTCCGCCACTGAGGAAATTGTACTGTCTTTGCGGTCTTCCGGGTTCCAGGTTATGAGGGGGTTCCACCAGCTCGAGATTTCTGCACGCCGCTAGCCAGGAGACTAGTGCCAAAACACCTACTCTCACAGGCCACCTTATTATTTTTTTTAGCAGCTTGCCTATGTACGTATTCAGCTTCATTTTCATAGAAATTATGAGTCTTTTCACAATCATATTTCATAATTTACTTAATAATTAAATTATGAATTCAGTATCATGTGAAACTGGATAAACATGTTGGGAATGGCTGTGGCAAACAAATTCAAGTACAAGATGTGGAAGTGCTACTGGCTATGAGCACTTTTGGCCTACTGTGGACATCAGCCATTATGTTTTACAGGAGAAACAGTGTTAGTTCAATCCAAGCTATTGGTTAAGGAGAAATTTGTTTAGGACAGCTGATTCTGTATATTGCAAGTTAAGTACTCTTCCACTGCTTTCTCCTAGCACTCTATATAGACCTCTTTTATAACTTAATTCACTGCTTATAATCGTCTACTTGTTTGTCTTCCTTATGGGATTTCATAGTCTTTGAGGGCAGAGGTATACTCTCTTGTTGTTACATTCATAGTTCCTAGTATATTCTTGGCATGTAATCACTTATTCACTTTAAAAAAAAAAGAATTGACTGGAACTTTCCTGGCGGTCCAGCGGTTAAGACTCCATGCTCCCAATGCAGGGGGCCTGGTTTCAATCCCTGGTCAAGGAACTAGATCCCACATGCCACAACTAAGATTCCGCATGCCGCAACTAAAGATCCTGCACACCACAACAAAGATCCCTTGTGCTGCAACTAAAGACCCGGCATGGCCAAATAAATACATTAATTAAAAAAAAAAAATTGACTGCAAGCTCAATATAACTCAATAATATGACCAGTTCAGTATGATTCCTAGGTTGCATTAGTTGTATGTAATGTTCGGAATAGTTCCACTGTATTTATGTTGTCTTGAACTAGGGTGATAGATTTTAAGATACATATTGACTAACTTGAGCACATCCCCTAAAAAGTTAATTCAGTGAGACTGAGACTATGTTTGTTATTCACTGCTATATCTCCAGTACATACAATATAGAGTATTAATGCCTGGAAGACCAAAGGTGCTCAGGTTTTTAATTTTTTTAATTACTGAATCCAGGGAATAGAGACTAGGATGGTGATGTTTCTTTTTTATTTCTTGAGGAATGATAAAATGAATAGGGTGTGCTTCCTTAGAAGAGGAGATTAGTGAATATATCGACCAAATTTGAAAATTTGAGGCCTAGTCATACAGAAGAGAATGTGGACCTCAGTAGCTCTAGAGAACTGAACTGGGACTAGAGAGTATAAATTATAGGAAAGCAGATTGTATGTTGAACTATTTTCTAATTATTAAGGCTTTAAAAAAATAGAATGTATTATTTCATGAGGTCACTGGAAAAGAAGTTTAATGACTTATTTGAGGGGTGTAAAAAAATAAATTTTTGTATGAAATGTGCAGTTGGTTTATCTGTACAAACTAAATTCATCCTAATTTAAGCCCTGTAATCTCTTGTTTCAGTCTTCCATAACGTTTATATTCTTTATCAGTTATTGTCTTATACGCTATTATAGGTCTCATGGTCTTAAGGAGAAATAAATGACTTTTTATCTCCCCGTTTAATTTTTAAGTTTGGTGGAGAGCAAATACTGTATCTTATTACAATAAAAATTTTTTTAATGGTATGCTTGTAATCCAGAAATCTTGATGGATCCAGAAATCTTGATAGATTTTGAATAGCCCCAATTGTCTGCTTCATTTATTAGTGTTACAGATGGTGTGCCAATTAATCTAGCATCAGATTGCTGATAGTACCATAACGTTTGTTGAATCTGATGGGTGCAATAGTCATTACACCCCTCCATATGATATATAATGAATCTTCATATTATAATGAATAAGTTCTATGAGCTATTACTATGAAATAGTACTGCAGAAGTCTGGATTTTTTTTTGTTAATCTTTGCTGCTTTCATAGCACTTTGCAGAGTATCTTATTCATATAAGCTATTCAATAAATATTTATTAAAAGGCTGGAAAATCTCTTGAGTTCTTAAAAAAACCAATCACCCATTTGAGGAATTATTTCTTGTTTTACAGAAAGTTTATAAGCCAAAAGTACTTTGGTCCAAATGTCAAGGTTATTAAATTATATTGTTAATTTATTCTTATGTCAACAGGGCTTAATTAACGATGCTCCATTTATTTATTCCAAACTTAGATAGATAGCTATAAAAATAATGTTCCTCTTTGTCTAACTTCCAAAAAACTTACTTGCTGTGTACTTCCTCTGCTTTCTTTAGATGGACTTATTCCAGTTTTGCCATATTAACAGTTGTGGGGTATTCCTTTTTGAACTGTACCCCATGTCTAGAGTATCACTTTTCTTACAGATTCACATGTATGTGGCCAAAGGAACAACTCCATGTTTTCTAAAACGCCTAGAGAACATGTAGCAGGTACCTCTCATTTCCCTTTGTGTTGGTCATTTTTTACTAATTACTGGAAGATGGTGGTTCCCGCTGACAGAACCATAGGTTAGTTCTTAAACATCATCTGGAATCTTTTGTTGGGCTACTTTTGCTTAACAAAGTGTCACTGAGATTCATCCATGTTGTTGTGTACATCAGCAGTTTATTGCTTTTTACTACTGAGTTGTGTTCCATTGAATGAATATACTACAATTTGTATATCCTTCTGCTTGTTGGTGGACATTTGAGTTGTTTCCAGTTTTTTTGCTATTATGAGTAAAGCTGACAGTCTTGTGCAAATAATTTTGTGGATATATGCTTCTTAGGAGTAGAATTGTAGGTGTATGGGTTAGGTATAAAACTCACCAACAGGTTTTTAAAGTGGCTTTGCCATTTTATAGTCCCACCAACAGTGTATGAGTTCCAAGTGGTCAAGATCCTCACCAATACTTGGTATTGGTATGGTAAGTCTTTTAAATTTTGATCATTCTAGTAGGTTTGAGGTGGTGTCTCATTGTGGTTTTAATTTGTATTTTACCTGACAACTAATGATGTTGAGTACCTTTTCATTGGCTTATTGGCTTTTTGTATATATTAAATTTATTCTCTTGTTCAGATCTTTTGTCCATTTTAAAAAAATGGGTTGTCTTTTTTAAAAAAATTATTGATTATAGGAATTCTTTAAATATTCTGGTGATGAATCCTTTGTCAGATATAAGGAGTTTTGGTTTTGAAAATTAGTAAAATATTCAATCTAGAGGTTTCAAGATTCTTTGGGCATCTAAGTAATAGGTCAATTTATTATCGGCAGAAATTCAATTCCAATTATAAATCTAGGGTTGTAGAAGAAAATTGGTTAGGGGGTATGTGGATTTTTCGGTTATCTATTGCTGTGTAACAGTGTATGCTGTATTCCATAGTGGCTTAAATCAGCAGTTATTTACTGTTTCTCACAATTCTCTGGGTCAGCTAGGCAGGTCTTCTGTTTCACCCAGTGCCTACTTGGGTTGCTAATTTGGCTAGATGTCCAGGATGGCTTCTCTCACTTGACTTAGGTGGCTGAAATGGCTAGTGGCCAGGTGGGCCTCTCCTGCTTCTCCATGTCATCTCTCATTATTATTTAGTAGTTTAGCCCATGTCTCTTTATGTGGTGGTTTGATTCTAAGAGAGAAAAAACAGGAGCTGTCAGGACTCTTAAGTGCTAGGCCTGGAACTGGCACAGCGACACTTCTGTCACATTCTGCTGGTTAAAGCAAGTCACAGAACCAGCCCAGATTCAAGGGGAGGAAAATAGAACCCTTCTTTTGATAGAAGAGGCAGCATGCACACATACAGGGCAGGGAAGAATTTTTGGTGGCCATTTTTTGTGATATTTTATTACAGTGGAGTAGATGTTTAGAATTTCCTAATAAAAGGTGATTTCATTAAAAATATAATTTGTAAGTTATTCCTATATTTATTTCTAAGTATCTTTCCAATTCTTTTTTTTTATTTCATGCATTTGTTTATCCCTTACTGCATATATTCTGCTACCAACGTTTCTAAGATATGATTCAAAATTGGAGATGATGAAAAAAGGCTCAGTGGTATATAACAAGGAGGCTTACTGAGCTATTAAAGATGTTAATTAGGATTCATGTTCTTTAATATGCTAGAAAGAACGTTCTGATGCCACTTTGCTGATGAACAAAATGAGCTTAATCACATCCTGGGCACTAAGTATTCTGACATTATAATCTCTTCTCTCTGAGCCCATCACAGCAGTCTTAGGATTCAAGATCTAATCCTGGGCAACATTATAGGGCCAAGTGTGTCATATACACACAGTGAAGGAAAGTAGGACGGCCTTGGTAATCCTGCAGTATTTTTCTTATCATATACTTGATTTTCATTTTCAAAAATTGAGGTAAAATTCCCATAACATAAAGTTAACCATTGACCATTTAAAAGTGTACAATTTAGTGACATTTAGTACATTCACAGTGTTTACGTCTCCTCATATACTTTTTAAAGAAGGGTTTATGTCAGGGAAATGAAGAACAATAAAATTATGGCAAAAAAGACTAATAAGATGTCCAAACATTAACTCAAAAAGAACACTTCTGGGCTTCCCTGGTGGCGCAGTGGTTGGGGGTCCATCTGCCGATGCAGGGGACACGGGTTCGTGCCCCGGTCCGGGAGGATCCCACATGCTGCGGAGCGGCTGGGCCCGTGAGCCATGGCCGCTGAGCCTGCGCTCCGCAACGGGAGAGGCCACAGCAGTGAGAGGCCCGCGTACCGCAAAAAAAAAAAAAAAAAAAAAAAAAGAACACTTCTTTGGTGGAATGGTTTAAGAGATATGCTGGGACCACTGCCTTCCCACTGAAGTGCCAGCGCCTGGTCAGCAGCAGCATGGCCTAAGCAATCTCCTTCTTGCCTCCTGCCAGCCTCGTAAGTCCTCCAAAACTGCAAGGTTAGTTCAATTTTATCTTACCTTCTCTCTTCTGAAGATGGTAAGCAGTCTCAGGGAATCTACCACCTTGGTCCCCTCTATCCCAAGGCTTGGGAGTTTCACAGACCCATTCTAGATCTGAGAACAGCTCTTTTCCGGGGAGCAGGGATTGTGGGCATTCATTAGCCTCTTCCCATCCTTTTCTATGCCTCAGAATGACTGACCCACAGGTTGTCCTGAGGGCCAAGGCTATCTGCAGTAAACTTGAAGTTGCAGGCTACTTGCAGGCCCTGCTCCCTCTTCTCCTAAAAGTGGAAAGATATTTAGATACTTTTGTCATTGTTTTACTGGGGTCAGGTAAGGACTGAACAGATGTAGTAAGCCATTAGAGATTTAAAGATGTTTTAAAAATTTTGCTGTACTCTCCCTCACACACCAACAATAGTCTCAAGACAGCTACCACCTCACTTGACCTAAAAGGGGGTGAAGGGATGGGGGAAGGAGGAGACATCTGTGAGGAAAAAGAAATACAAAGAAGTACTCTGCCCAGAAGAATCGATCATTCCAATATCCATCTTAATGATTAGAATGGGATAGAATAGAAGCAAGAAGATTGAAGAGAAAATAACCTCCTTAGATAGTAGAAGCCCAGTGATTTTTTTTTTTTAACAAAATGTTGGAAAAGTAGTGCTGATGATTATGGGATACATCAAGAATAATGTTAGCAACCTTACTAATTAAAGTTTAATACCAGCCATAACTTATTTGATATTTCCCTCATCTGTGAAATGGAGATCTGCCTTACTGCTAGAGGAAGGTGCATTTAGGACTGCAGAGTACAGCAAATTTCAATTCCCAATAAGGCCATGGTATCCTAAGAAGTTTCCAGAGGTAATTTGACTCTGATTTTAGCCTTACATGATCACATTAGAGCCAGACCCTTGTAAAATTTGACTCCACTGCACAATGTGATAGATGCTGAAAAAGGGGGTTTAGAGGAGTGCACCTAATGTTCCCTGGCAGGAAATGGGGAACGTTTCCGTGAGGTTGTGTCACTGAACTAGGAGCAGATGCTTGCTAAACTAGCAGGGATTGAGGGGAGAAAGTATTAAACTGAGTGAAAATATTTGTAAAGGCAGAAGGAATTTGGATTTTTATTCAGCATTAAAGGGCCACTGAAGGATTTTATGCAGAGGATTGTAATGATCAGACTAGCATAATAGCATATTAAGAAGATCATTTTGGCAGCAATATGGAGGCCAGATTGACAAGGAGGCCAGTTAGGAGTCCACTGGTATATTCTGGGCCAGAGATGATGAGTACCTAAACTAAGGCACTCCTTTATGATGAATTGAAAGAGAAACTAACTTCAGTAATCTAAGGCTGTGCTGCTGAGTGTGGGAGCCACTTAGCCACACATGGCTATTGAGCACTTGAAGCTTGACGGTTGCAAAATGAGATGTGCTGTAGGTGTAAAATACTCACCAGATTTCAAAGCCTTGGTATCTCAGTAAGACATTTTTGTATATCGATTACAAGTTAAAGCAATATTTTGAATACATTGGGTTAAGTAAAATATATCATTACAATTAATTTTTCCTATTTTTCTTATTTTAAGAATGTAGTTACTAGAAAATTTTAAATTATATGTATGGCTCACATTATATTTTTATTTTTTTCATTGCTGACTAAATTTATTTCAGTTCAGTTACTTGCCTAACTTATGCTAGCTGTTTGATTAGAAAGTGTTTCATTTTAACTCATAATAGGTGTGGAAACTGCAGAAATGCAAAATGGTTTTCATATATTTGGGAAACAAGGTTGAAAAGCTCTGTAAGACCGTATTTTTATTAATTAATTAATTTTATTAATAAGAGTGTCAACACAGAGTATCTGCAGGAAACTGGCTTTTGCAGTGAGGTCACAGTGCATTTTTAAATCCATTGTTAGGTAATGTTTATTCACTCTTCTGCAAATAAATTATTTCTGCAAGATATGTTCCAAAACTGGTGCATGGGTAAGACTGGACTAGAGAAAAAGTTTATTTGAAAAACACTTTTTGAAACTTTTTAAGTGTTGTCTAAACACTCTGGAGGTTTTTTTTTTTGCCATGTTCCAATTGACAAAGGCCAAGAAATTCCCTCATAGGTAACAAACATTCATAGCTAACAGGGATGGCTATTGTATCAAAAACTCTGTCTACTAATGGGTACAGAGTTTTTTTGAAGTGATGAAATGTTCTAAAATTAGATAATGGTGATGGTTGTACAACTCTATGAATATACCCCAAACCACTCAGTTGTATACTTTAAAAGGGTGAATATTAGGGTTATGAACATATCTCAGTAAAGCTGTTATAAAAAAACCCTCAATCTTTACATGCACATCTGTTGCAGTTACTGATTTCCTAGTTATTTAATGAGAATTATGTGAGCAGACACACAAAAAGCAACCATATACACAAAAATTCCTGTGATCACACAGAAATGGTCTGTTCTTTTTTGGCTTCTGTACCAGCCTCACAGATCTGGTGGTAGATGGGAAGCTTAGTGGCCTTCTTTGGTGGGTATTTGTGAAGTTATTAAGCAGTGTTTATCTAGCTTAAGGGATTGAAAGATTGACTGAGTACACTAGATTCTCATTCATATTCTGGTACAAAATGAATGTGATACACTGAAAGGTGTAGACTGAATCCAGCAGGTTAGTAGAAAAAATAATACTCCAATATTTGATCATTTGATGTTGAGGAATTTTTTTTTTTTTTTGCGGTACGCAGGCCTCTCACTGTTGTGGCCTCTCCCGTTGCGGAGCACAGGCTCTGGACACGCAGGCTCAGCGGCCATGGCTCACGGGCCCAGCCACTCCGCAGCATGTGGGATCTTCCCAGACCGGGGCACGAACCCGTGTCCCCTACATCGGCAGGCGGACTCTCAACCACTGTGCCACCAGGGAAGCCCGATGTTGAGGAATTTATTCTTAAAGTTTTTAGGCCAAGTTAGAGTTGTTTTATATCTACCTTGGATCTTGTTAGGCATGTCTCCTGTTTCTTGTATCTCAGTTCATCCTGTAGAAAACCATGCCATCTAACTCACTAGATACCCAGAGAACAGCCATGCAGTGTTTTCAGCTACAGAGACTAGCAGAGGATGCATTTACTATTTCTTTCCTGTATGCTGCCATCTGAAGTAAGATTTTCTGGCTCATCACCAAGCACCTATCATCCCAGAAAGGAAGAAAGAGAGTGGATTTGGTGCATCTCTTGTCTCTCCATAACCTCTTTCCAAGTCATTTCCACAGAAGTGCCAAGGCACAGGAGAGAAGCTGAGCCCCGGTTTTTCTGTTAAAAGCAGAGCTCTTCACAGATTTTTACACAGCTGCTGCATTTGTCCTAATCCCTTTCCTGCTCAGCCTTGTTACTGCGGCCTTGCTCTAGGGCTGCTTTCAGCAACCTTTCTGACACAGGTTTAATGCTGATTAGTCCCAAAACAATTCTAGGGCAGAGCTCCCTGCCAGGATGAAGAATGAACAAAATTGGTTTGCACACAGGCCAGCTGCAGTTGCTGCAAGTAGTCTGTCAAATGCGGACCATTTTCTTGTTTACCAAGATGAGGTTAAATTAGCACAGCATGAAGCAAAATGGATAAAAAAAAGAAAAAACTTGCAAACCATCCATGCTAGTTGAGTAGGATGCGGTGAGTATGGAATTCAGGTGATTTTAAATTAGGTTGAAAAGGTAAGGTAGTATACAGTACTAAAAGCTGATTAAAAGTCGCTTGAAAGATTTGCTTGCTTCAGGTGGGACAGGGGCGTAGGTGGACTGTATAATCTTTTAAAGATTATTCAGGTCTAGTATGGTATGAATTACTCATTTTTGCAGTTATTTTCTAAAATATTTGAATCAGATTTTATGTGTTTATAGAGCAGTCTCTGGTTGATGGACTTGCAGACTAGATGAGAAAGCAAGGTGAACTATGTAAGGAAAGAACCCCGAACCCAAGAGGTCTCTGACTTCCCAGGCTTTGGTGCACCAGGCTCCCTTCTTCTTCCTTTTGTGCAGAGCCTGCCCACAGATCCTCTCTTGGGAACCCAGGCTTCTCACCCTAGCATTCAGGGCCGAGTTGAGGGGAAGAGGGGGAGTAATTAGCTGAGGAGCAGAAGTATTGGATGGGAAAGGGGGGAGAAACGGTAAATACGGAGGGTATGAGACGAAAGACACAGTGTCTCATCTGACTCCCGGCCTCTATGCTTCACCCCCCCTAGTCCTTCATCCGCTGTGGGTTTGAGAGCTCGTGATCTTCTCTGCGCTCTGACCTTTCCTGGCCTGGGTCGTGAGGTGTTTTACCCCTGCTAGTTTAGGGCTGGGGAGATAGGGAGACTTAACCACCTTATAACACTGTTCCTAAGGGAAATGAATTCTCTTATAGACCAACCCCTGAATATAACCGTTAATGAAATAGACTATTAAACTGCAGCTCGTGTGGTTAGAGAGAGATCCTTCCTTTTACCAACTGTGTACTTCTCACTCAGCACTGTACTGTACATTTCACAGCCCTTCACCTCCACTGAGATAATTTACCTTATGTCTCAAGACCGAGGAAGCAACAGGAGTACTAAATTAAGACACAGAGCAGCATAGTCAGGGCGTTACCTACTCACAGGCCATTGTAAGTTCAGGCTGGAGGGAACTCACAGAAAAAATAAAGATCTGCCTGTATTGGAAATAAAGTGGGTTGGGTTTAGGGAAAACAGGAATCACTGTGGGCTGTAGTAGGGTAGTTTATAATTTAAGCTGCATCCTGAAAGAGGATGGGCCGAGTGAGGACAGGCTGGTGTTCTAAGCTCCAGGCCTAAAGGGACCAGGGAGGGGCACAAAGGGGACTTTTATTCCATCTCTAACATTTTATTTCTGTTTGAAAAAATTGTGAAGCAGATACCGCAACGTGTTAACATTTGTTGAATTCAGGTGGAATATACCCACACAGGTGTTCATTATTTCTGTTCTACTTTTCTCTACGTTTGAAATATTTTTTAATTACGAAAAGGAAAAGAGGAACTTCCCTGGTGGTCCAGTGGCTAGGACTCTGCGATCCCAATGCAGGGGGCCTGGTTTGACCCCTGGTTGGGTAACTAGATCCCACATGCCACAACTGAGACCCGGCTCAGCCAAATAAATAAATAAATACTTAAAAAAAAAGAAAAGAAAAGAAATAGCCTTAAAGCTGGGCAGTACAAGAGACAAATGAGAGAACTTAAATAACATACAAGTCAGTAGCCAGCTCTTGAGTAGGCAGGTGGGTAATGGTAGTCATTTTATCAAGGGTCTTGAAGGAACATACAAATAATGTATTTTTCTGCAACCAAAGAACTGAAAAGTGATTAAAATCACCCATCATGAAAGATCAAATTAATGAAGAAGTGGAAAAAATAAATAACAGGCCAAAGCTTCTCCATGGTTTGGACTTAACCTCCTTTAGGTTGAGTAGGATGCAGTGAGATATGCTAACACAGAAAATATGTTGTACATCATTGGAGGAAATGAATATAAATAAATGATATATTTTAGTCACTGTCATCGAAAGGAGCAAGTTCAGGAACAAAGGAAGTAAGTATAACCTGTACACCTAGTTTTCACACCTATATATATCCGTGAAAAATAATCGTAAGCATAAGAATTATTTTTCTGAGAGAGTGGCTTTAATACATATATTTAGGGAATTCCTCGGTGGTCCATTGGTTAGGACTCCGCACTTCCATTGCAGGGGGCATGGGTTTGATCCCTGGCTGGGGAAGTAAGATCCCACAAGCCACATGGTGTGACCAAAAAAAAAAGACCATATATTTAAATTCTGTAAAAATATACTGTATAGCCTCTCTTTTGTGATATAATTGTCTCTCTTCACCAGCTTGAATTATTGCCTTCCCAGGAATTTCTTCTATAAGCACTGAGGGAAGAACCATTACTAATAATTTTTCTGTATTCCTAATAAGTTTGGTTAAGCTCATAGAAAGAACTGGATATATTTGTTGGTTGGTGATATAGAATTGTGAACAGTCTATTAACTACCAGTAATACTGTGTTCCTAGTGAAAAAATAAGTTTAATCTTACTGAAAAAAGTATGTCCATGTAACATAGTTTTTCTAAATGACAAACTACTGATTATTTATATGTAATTGAATGAAGTTTGAGTTTGTTGGATTTTTGTTCATTCATTCATGCAAAATGGAAAGACTTTTAAAACTTATCCTAAAAGTACCCCTCACCCATGAGGATGGCTGCTATCAAAAAACCAGAAAACAGCAAATGTTGGTGAGCATGTAGAGAAATTGGACCCTTGTGCACTGTTGGTTAGAATGTAGAATGGTACACTTGCTATGGAAAACAGTATGGTAGTTCCTCAAAAAATTAAAAATAGAATCATCATATAATCCAGTAATTCCACCTCTGTGGGTATATACCCAGAAGAATTGAAAGCCAGAGTCTCAAAGAGATATATGTATCAGATTCGTAACAGCATTATTCACAATGGCTATAACAAGGAAGCAAGCCTGGTGTCCACCAGTGGATAAATGGGTAAGCAAAATTTGGCTTATACTATACAGTGGAATATAACTCAGCTTTCAAAAGGAAAGAAATTCTTCAGTATGCTGCATCATGAATACACTTTGAGAACATTATACTAAGTGAAATAAGCCAGGCATGAGAGACACTCTATGATTCTATTCATATGAGGTGCTTAGAGTAATCAAAATCATAGAGATAGTAGAATGGTGGTTGCCAGGGCCTGAGGAGGCGGAGGGAATGAGGAGTTATTGTTTAATGGGCATAGAGTTTCAATTTACTAGATGAGAAGAATTATAGAGATGAGTGGTGGTGATGGTTGCATATTATAAATGTATTTAATACCACGGAATTGTATACTTAAGAATGGTTAAGATGGTAAATTTTATGTTATGTGTATCTTACTATAATAAAAAAGTTGAAGGAAAAAATTCATCCTAAAAGAATTTGACTTATTATATTCTCTCACAGAAGTACAATTTAACAAACATTTATGACAATTAAATTTATCCACTATACAAGTATATCTGCAAAATTATAAGTATCTGGAATGGTCATGCAGGAGCACAAAATCCATAATGCAGCTTCCCTAGTTATTTCTCAGCTATTTCTACATAATATTGTGAAAGAAACAAATACTTTTACAATGATAGTAACGATAATTTTAATTTATAATTTCGGTATAATTATAATTGCAAGTCTTAAATTCTTACTAAATGACCTTCATACTACTACAAAACTATTATTCTAAAATTTGTACAAACAAGATAAAAATCTTTACATAATGTCAGTAACAACCCATGTTCTTTCCACTAGCCTGTGTTCATAATTATTCATTTACTTAGTGAATGGTCCTTGAATTCATGTTATACTAGGCACTGTGTAGGCTCTGGGGATTCAGTAGAGAACAGCTCTTACCCTCATAGAGCTGCAGTCTTTTCCAGAAGAAATGACTATAAGCTTAGATCTGAAGGGCGGCCAAGAATTTACAGGTGGGATGGGGAATGGGGGCAATACTGGAAGAAGTATTTGTGGCAGACATACAGCATGTGTGAAAGTTGGCTAATTTGAGGGAGCGAGGTACATATGGTGAGCAGCTAGTAATTTCCTCACGGCTGGAGTATAGAATACAAAGGATATGGAAAATCTTGCAGAAAGGGTTAAGATATAAGCAGTCAGATTATGAAAAATTTTGAAGCAGTGTTAGGCAATTTGAGATTTAAAGTTAGGATAATGAAGCACTATTGAAGGGTTCTGAAGGGGAGTAACCTCGGATCTATATTTAGAAAGATTTCTTGGGCTGCGTTATGGAGTGGGGGAGATGGGTGGTAAGCCTGGCAGCAGGACAGTGATGACGTTTGTAATAATTCGGGTGAGAGGCGACATTGGATTGGACTAGAGAAGTGGCAGTGGGGTTGGAGAGAGTTGGATAGATTTAAGAAAAATAGAAGGTTAAATCAGTAGGATGAAGCAATAGATTAGATGTGGGGAATAAGAGGGAAAGAGGAGTCAAGGATAATTCCAGCTATACACCTTCAGCCACTGGGTGAATGGTTGTACTACTTGAGCTGGAGAAATTACCAGTCAGGGCTTTGGAAGTGATTCCCTGTTTGATCTCTAAGAACTCTTCCTATTGTGAGTGTAAGAATTTCTGATTCTTGACACTTCTAAGAAAGCTCATTATCTAATCTACAGATTAGATCATTTTTACTGCTACTTATGTAAAAGTCATTCCTGAGATGTCCATATCCCTAGTTACTCTCAGAGTTCAAAATAATATGTGAGGTTCATTGTTAGAGCTCATTGGTTTATTTATTAAAGTAGAGAGAGTATTGTTTTTCTGTAGGCAGTGTATAATTTTGTCTAGTTACATATGTAACGAAGTTATACATAACCCTTTATAGTCAATGTAGCCATGTGTCAAATAACTCAAAAAGTAACTGTAATGATAACAGAGCCACTGTTGACAAGCGTGACAACATAAATATATCTAAATAAATTAATAAATGTTGAAAGTAAACACTTGACAATTCTCCTTCATTGCCAGTGGGAATGCAAAATGGTATAGCTACTTTAGAAGTCATTGTGACAGTTTCTTACAAAACTAAACATACCTTACCATATGATTCATTAGTCACACTCCTTGTTATTTATCCAAAGGAGTTGAAGGCTTATATCTGCACAAAAACCCTTACACATGGATGTTTCTAGCAGTTTTATTCTTTTTTTTTCTTTTTTAATGTCTTTATTGGAGTATAGTTGCTTTACAATGGTGAGTTAGTTTGGTGTATAGCAAAGTGAATCAGCTGTATGTATACATATATCTCCATATCCCCTCCCTCTTGCACCTTCCTCCCACCCTCCCTATCCTACCCCTCTAGGTGGACACAAAGCCCTGAGCTGATCTCTCTGTGCTATGTGGCTGCTTCCCACTAGCTATGTATTTTACATTTGGTAGTGTACATATGTCATTGCCACTCTCTCACTTCGTCCCAACTTCCCCTTCCCCTTCCCCATGTCCTCAACTCCATTCTCTACGTCTGTGTCTTTATTCCTGTCCTGCCCCTAGGTTCTTCAGAACCTTTTTTTTTTCTTCAGCTTCCATATATATGTGTTAGCATACAATATTTGTTTTTCTCTTTCTGACTGACTTCACTCTGTATGACAGACTCTAGGTCCATCCACCTCACTACAAATAACTCAATTTTGTTTCTTTCTATGGCTGAGTAATATTCCATTGTATATATGTGCCACATCTTCTTTATCCATTCATCTGTCAATGAACACTTAGGTTGCTTCCATGTCCTGGCTATTGTAAATAGTGCTGCAGTGAACATTGTGGTACATGACTCTTTTTGAATTATGGTTTTTCTCAGGGTATATACCCAGTAGTGGGATTGCTGGGTAGTATGGTAGTTCTATTTTTAGTTTTTTAAGGAACCTCCATACTGTTCTCCGTAGTGGCTGTATCAATTTACATTCCCACCAACAGTGCAAGAGGGTTCCCTTTTCTCCAGCATTTATTGTTTGTAGATTTTTTGATGATGGCCATTCTGACTGGTGTGAGGTGTTGCCTCACTGTAGTTTGATTTGCATTTCTCTAACGATTCGTGATGTTGAGCATCCTTTCATGTGTTTGTTGGCAGTCTTTTTATCTTCTTTGGAGAAATGTCTACTTAGGTCTTCTGTCCATTTCTGGATTGGGTTGTTTGTTTTTTTGATAGTGAGCTTCATGAGCTGCTTGTGTATTTTGGAGATTAATCCTTTGTCAGTTGCTTCATTTGCAAATATTTTCTCCCATTCTAAGGGTTGTCTTTTTGTCTTGTTTATGGTTTCCTTTGCTGTGCAAAAGCTTTCAAGTTTCATTAGGTCCCATTTGTTTATTTTTGGTTTTATTTCCATTTCTCTAGGAGGTGGGTCAAAAAGGATCTTGCTGTGATTTATGTCATAGAGTGTTCTGCCTATGTTTTCCTCTAAGAGTTTTATAGTGTCTGACCTTACATTTAGGTCTTTAATCCATTTTGAGTTTATTTTTGTGTATGGTGTTAGGGAGTGTTCTAATTTCATTCTTTTACTAACAGTTTTATTCTTTTTTTAAAGAAAGATTAACTTTACCTTCTTTTTTAATTAATTAATTAATTAATTTTTGTCTGTGTTGGGTCTTTGTTGCCCCACGTGGGCTTTGTCTAGTTGCAGCGAGCGGGGTCTACTCTTGGTTGGGGTGTGTGGGCTTCTCATTGTGGTGGCTTCTCTTGTTGCAGAGCAAAGGCGCATGGGCTTTAGTAGTTGTGGCACAAGGGCTCAGTGGTTGTGGCTCATGGGCTCTAGAGCACAGGCTCAATAGTTGGCCACACGGGCTTAGTTGTTCTGCAGCATGTGGGATCCTCCCAGACCAGGGCTCAAACCCATGTCCCCTGAATTGGCAGGTGGATTCTCAACCACTGAGCCACCAGGGAAGTCCAGCAGTTTTATTCCTTTTTTTGTTTGTTTGTTTTGTTTTGTTTTTGTTTTTGTGGTATGCGGGCCTCTCACTGTTGTGGCCTCTCCCATTGTGGAGCACAGGCTCCGGACGCGCAGGCTCAGCGGCCATGGCTCACGGGCCCAGCCGCTCCGCGGCATGTGGGATCCCCCCGGACCGGGGCATGAACCCGTGTCCCCTGCATCAGCAGGCGGACTCTCAACCACTGCGCCACCAGGGAAGCCCCAGCAGTTTTATTCTTAATTGCTAAAATTTGGAAGCAACTAAGATGTCCTTAAGTAGGTAAATGGATAAATAAACTGTGGTATGTTCATACAATGGAATATTATTCAGAGCTAAATTGAAATGAGCTACTAAGCTTTGCAAAGATGTGGAGGAACCTTGAATGCTTATTATTAAGTGAAAGAAGCCAACCTGAAAAGATTTCAACTATGTGACTTTCTGGAAAGGGCTAAGCTATAGAGACAGTAAAAAGATCAGTGGTTGTCAGGGATTAGGGAGGAGAGAGGAACGAACAGACAAAACACAGAGGATTTTTAGTGCAGTGAACTATTCTGTACCATACTACAACAGTGGATGCATGTCATTACACGTCTCAAAACCCCTAGAATGTACATCACCAAGAGTGAACCCTATTGTAAACTATGGACTTTTGGTGATATTGATGTGTAGATCATCTTTTATTCAGGATTACTTTCTATTCACACACACACACACACGCACAAATTGTTTTTCTTTCTGTCTTTCACAGTATTTGTTGGAAATACTGCTTATGTTGTCTTACATTTGTAACTCTAGGGCATTTCTTACAACTACAAATCAGTACCTAATAAGAGATTCATGTTCCTGAAGAGTTTTGGTGTTTGGGTTTTTTTTGTTGTTGTTTTGTTTTTTTAATGAAAAATTGACACAAGCAAATGGAGAGCTAACTTTGTAAGTCAAGAATGCTCTTAGGGGGCTTCCCTGGTGGCACAGTGGTTGAGGGTCCACCTGCCGATGCAGGGGACACGGGTTCGTGCCCTGGTCTGGGAGGATCCCACCTGCCGCGGAGCGGCTGGGTCCGTGAGCCATGGCCACTGAGCCTGCACGTCCGGAGCCTGTGCTGCGCAATGGGAGAGTCCACAACAGTGAGAGGCCCGCGTACCGCAAAAAAAAAAAGAATGCTCTTAGGGGGACTTCCATGGTGGTCTAGTGGATAAGAATCCATTGTCCAGTGCAGGGGATGCGGGTTTGATCCCTGGTCGGGGAACTAAGATCCCACATGCTGTGGGGCAACTAAGCCCGCATGCCACAACTACTGAGCTCATGCACCTCACCTAGAGCCTGTGTGCTGCAAACTACAGAGCCCACACGCTCTGGAACCCGTGCGTCACAACTACAGAGCCCATGTGCCCTGGAGCCTGCGTGCTGCAACTAAAGAAGAGAAAACACGCATGCCACAGCTAGAGAGAAGCCCGTGCACCGCAATGAAAGAGCCCATCTGCTGCAACTAAGACCCAACGCGGCCATAAATAAATAAATATTACCAAGAAAAAAAAGAACGCTCTTAGGCATGCTTGCTGTTGTGCTCACTTTTCCTAGCGTTTGGAGGAGGATTTTGAAAATAACCTTTATAATATTTACTTTTTTTTTTTTTTTTTTTTTTTGCGGTACGCGGGCCTCTCACCACTGTGGCCTCTCCTGCTGCAGAGCACAGGCTCCGGACGCGCAGGCTCAGCGGCCATGGCTCACAGGCCCAGCCGCTCTGTGGCATGTGGGATCCTCCCGGACCAGGGCATGAACCTGTGTCCCCTGCATCGGCAGGCGGACTCTCAACCACTGCGCCACCAGGGAAGCCCTACATTTTTTATGATATAACTTTACTCATCATTGCCATTTTTCTTTCTGGAAAACACAGAATCAGTAGTTTACCCAAGGTCACATATAGCTTAGTCATTCTATATTTATGCTCCAGAAGCAGAAAACTAAGATTTATTCCCCACATTATGAGAATATTGAACCCTCTTTATTACAGAAAACTCTGTGTGTGTGAGAGGAATGTTTATTTCTATTTACTTCCATTCTGTTTTCCTCAGCCTTTTTCAAGAGAGGAGAGAGTCAATCCCTGGCCTTGACTTGGGTGAGTCTTGGTCTGTCCAATGTGATAGCATCTAGAAATGTGTCTTATGCAACTAAGGAAGTGAATTTTTAATTTTATTTATTTTTAATTAATTAAAATTTAAATAGCCACATGTTAGTGGCTACTTTATTGAACAGTGCAGCTCTAGATTACCAGTTAGAAGACAGGACCAGGTTAAACCGTGGAATGGGAATGCAGTCGACAAAATTCAAACTGTGGGAAACTCTATCAACAAAGAAACCCCAAGGGGAAAAAAAAGATGTGGAGTAGAAACCCTAAGATTAAAAGAGACTTAAAGGGGGCTTTCCTGGTGGTGCAGTGGTTGGGAGTCTGCCTGCCGATGCAGGGGATGCGGGTTCATGCCCTGGTCTGGGAGGATCCCACATGCCACGGAGCGGCTGGGCCTGTGAGCCATGGCCGCTGAGCCCGCGCGTCCAGAGCCTGTGCTCTGCAGCGGGAGAAGCCACAGTGGTGAGAGGCATGCATACCGCAAAAAAAAAAAAAAAGAGAGAGAGGCTTAAAGGGCATATCAACAAATCACAATGTATGGACTTTATTTGGGTCCTGATACAAACTGTTAAAAATAATTATTACATTTATGAAATAATTGGAAATTTGAATAATGGCTAGATGTTTGATATTAGGGAATTACTGTTTATTTTTTAGGCATAATACATTGTGGTTGTCTTACAAAAGGAGGAGAGTGAGTCATTATCTTTCAGAGAGACGTTGAAATATTTACTTTCTGCCCTTACATTTACTAAGTTTTTCATGAATGACCTATTTTCTTTTAGCATTAATGATTTTAAAAAACTTTTCATATGGAGAATTTTGAACATATGTAGGTAGATAGAGTTGTACAATGAACCCCCATATACCCATTATACAGATTCAAGAATTATCAACTCATGGTCAGCATTGTTTCCTCTTCATGCCCCTGTATTATGTTTTAAGCAAATCCCAAACATCATGTGATTTTATTTGAAATATTTCAGCAGCTATTTCTGAAAAATAAGGCTGTAAGCAGTTAGGATAGGTGGTTCCCGGAGAAAGAGAACCAGCCATTGCTTTCTTGATATAAGGGAAGCCAATTTTGGCCTAAACCATTTTGTGATCTAAGTCTGGCCCAGTGCTTGTCCTTGAACAGGTCTCAGAAATGATCTTTTTTAAAAAAAGAAAACTTTATTTATTTAGGCTGCACCAGGTCTTAGTTGTGGCGTGCGTGATCTTTGTTGCAGCATGTGGGCTTCTTAGTTGCGGCATGCGAACTCTTAGTTGTGGCATGCATGCAGGATCTAGTTCCCCTACCAGGGATCGAACCTGGGCCCTCTGCATTGGGAGCACGGAGTCTTACCCACTGGACCACCAGGGAAGTCCCAGAAATGATCTTAAGGGAACAAAAAAATGCAGAAACAAACTGTTATCAGGCAAAAGAAGTAACTTTGCTGTTGTTGCAAAGATCAGTTGTAAAGACTCCCAGTTCTGTGTCAGTGGTATAGGTTAACCTGAAGTGCTCAACCACCAGATCAGTTGGAACCCAAAGGATGATGATGTTGAACTTTTCTGACCCTCCTGACTTCAGTCAGCTAAAGCTTGGACTCTGTAGACGTGTAAACTGCCCAATCCCCTTCGCAAATATGCATGTATCTTTAGCTTAAAACTTCCCCAATTTTGCTGTTCAGGAGACAGTACTTTGGGAAAGATCCCTGGTGTTCTCCTTACTTGCTGTAAGAAATCCTTCCTTTCCTCAATCTTTGGCCTGATTATGTCTTTTGGCTTGATACCCACCAAGAGGCAAACCCAATTTTCAGGTAACAAAGCCTCTTTGTTTTTACATTACTCTAGTACAATTATCAAACCTAAAATTTTAAAATAATATCATTTTAAAAATATTATCTAGTTAATATTCAAATTCCCACTTGTTTCAAAAATTTATAGTTTACATCTAAATGACCAAACATGACAATTCTGTGAATAAACGAAGTTACATGATCCATTTTACGTTCACAAAGTGGCAATGTAAAACAAATGCATAAAGTTACTAACTGTGAAAAGAATTACGCAGAGCTTTGTGACAGTTATGAATTAAGCCAAAAATAAAATAAGGTGACATTGCATTTGTCAAATTGATTAAATCTCTTTGTAAAGATATTTGAAATGTAATGGGAAAACTTTTTAAGGAATAAATAAGATATTAGAGTAGAAACTACTCGAAGGCCTCTGTAAAGCTTTTTTTGTTTGTTTGTTTTGGCTGCATTGGGTCTTCGTTGCTGCACGTGCAGGCTTTCTCTAGTTGTGGAGAGCTGGGGGCTACTCTTAGTTGCAGTGCACGGGATTCTCATTGTGGTGGCTTCTCTTGTTGCGGAGCATGGGCTCTAGGCACGTGGGCTTCAGTAGTTGTGGCACGCAGGCTTGGTTAAGTCCTATAAAACTCTTTGGTTTGGACAACTTGAATCATAGAGTTTATGAGAAATTTAATAATGAAGGTACAGTATAGGCAAGAAAATGGGATAAAATGAATAAGCTGTAAAAGTAATTTACCTTACGTGTTGCTGAAAGGGCATAGTGAAAAGAGACTCCTAGAGAATAGGAAATATATATTTTTCTTTAAAATGCCCTCCTATATTATACTACGTAAATTGTTTAGTATTTGAAAGATTTAAGACCATCCAAAATAAAATATTCTGAGAAATACGAAAATTCCACAGAAATATGGATATACTTAGTTCTTGAGTATGCTCAGATCTTGTCTTGAATATACTCGTTCTTGTCTCCGTCTGGGATGGATGAGTTTCCTAAAATCTTTTCAGATGAGGGAAGGGTAGGATAAAGTTATTTGCATTAAGAGTTTGACCTATTTTGCAGCTACATTTGTACAAAACTATTTGTACATTTGTATAAAATCAGCAGTTAATAAGTTTATAAAAACATTCTTGGCACCTTTTCTCCAAAGATTTCAACAAAGATGCTAAAAACTGTATCTCCCATTGCCCCTCCAGGCTGAGAATTGACGACTATGTAAAGGTAGGCTGGTAGAGTGGAGGGGAAAGGTGCAATCCTAATATGAAAATATTAGGCAACTGCTGAAAATATTACAAAGAACAAATACCTCATAAGATACTGTTATAAAGAAGTTTAAAAATGTATTTATAAACTAGTATTGTAAACCTTCTCCTATTTAAGTAGTAGTTAAAAACAGGTTAACTTCTGAAGGGCCTAGAAGCAGTGATAACCCAGTAGAAATGAGCACACCTAGTACCCAGATCTTGTTTGTAATACCATTCTCCAGTTAAAGGATTGAGGGATCCTTGAAGAAATGGCTAACTCTGGAAATGGAGCAGGACGTATTCAAGATGAGCCTGGAGCATCTTATAGTGCCACAAATTAAGGAAGTGCCAAAACCAAAACCAAAACACAACACATAGATGAGAGTATGTCAGTGGGCCCCAAGAGACAAATGAAAGAGAGTTCCCAGTGGCCGTGTGAACAACAAAATAAAAGTACATTGGATTATGACCCAAAATATAAAATATCCATGAGTTCATACAGATGTAAATAAATGATCAAATAAATTAAGGAGGGGAGAGACACATCTCCCTTGCACTAGAATTCCAAATAATTTATGTAGCTACTCTTCCCTCAAGGACATGGAGCACAACGCTCCACTCTACGTGTGGACTGGTTATAGTGATTTCCTTCTAAAGATTATAGTTGGAAAATGGAGAAAATAGAGGAATTTTACAATGGAGAAACATTGTCTCAGTCCGGTGATCAAGGTGATCATCAACAGTGATAAGTCCTGTTGATGTATATTCCTGATATGATGTGATGAAAACGGCACTTTACCTCCATGATCTTTTTCCCAAAATCCTTAACCTCAGTCTAATTATTAGGAAAACATCAGACAAATCCCATTTGAGGGACTTTCTACAGAATACCTGACAAGTACTCTTCAAAACTGTCAGTGTCATCTAAAACAAGGAAAGTCTGAGAAATCGTCACAGCCAAGAAGAGCTTAGGGAGACATGACTAAATGTAATGTGTGTATGGGATTCTGGAACAAAAAAAGGACCTTAGATAAAAACTGTGGAAATGAATAAAGTATAGACTTTAATTAATAATAATGTATCAATATTGCTTCATTAATGGTAATGTAATGTTTACAGATGAGGGGAAACTAGTTGGAGGGTATATTGGAACTCTATACTATCTTCCCAATTTTTCTGTAAATCTAAAACCATTCCAAAAACTAAAGTTTACTTTGAAAAAAAAAAGTTAGCCATGTAGTCCTGGATTCAAAGCAAAGAATAATAAACTTCTGGTTATGTGATACCACCATGGACATATGATACAGTAATAATATCCTTATGTTCTTATGTTTGAAATAAGGTAGGTGTCAACTTTTAATGTACAAGTCAGCACAAATTGGAAAAGAAATAAAATGTTCTAAAGAAAATGGGCTAATTTTATTCCTTTACTTAAATTACATTTCAGTTTATATAGTCAAAGTTTTGAAATGACTCATTTTCACAGCTACCAATTCTTTAAATAAGTCTTACAAATTCTAGAGTATATGATTCAGACGTGAGAACAATTTTCATTCATTTATCCATTTATGCAACAAACATTAAAGAACATATGTACCAGGCATAGTATTAAGTAGGTGTTGAGGAAGTAAGGATGAATAATGTGTTGAAGAGATTAAAGTCGAAAGGAGGAGATAGAATTGGACAGTTTTAATACAGTATGTTAAGTGGATAGCAATATGCAGAGTAGTTACAGGAATGGAGTTCCAAAAACTAAACAGTTCTATTTCCTTAAAAAAAAAAAAAAAAGGGCATTATAGTTATGTGCCAACCAAGAAAAGAAGAGAAATGCTGTGTTCTGAACCTTAATATCAGTGAGTTTTTATTTTAACACATCAACTAATAGGTATTAAGTACAATGTTTGTACAGTAGTGATTCATTTAAAAATTAAGCTCATGGAATTTAAAAGATGTTGGACCATAAAAATGATCTGTTCTAATTTGTAGTTTTATACTGTGTTATGGAAGAAACTCTTTACTTTTTTGTGTGCTTAAAGACCTGTAGGGGCTTCCCTGGTGGCACAGTGGTTGAGAGTCCGCCTGCCGATGTAGGGGACGCGGGTTTGTGCCCCGGTCCGGGAAGATCCCACATGCCGCGGAGCAGCTGGGCCCGTGAGCCATGGCCGCTGAGCTTGCGAGTCCGGAGCCTGCGCTCTGCAACGGGAGAGGCCACAACAGTGAGAGGCCCGCGTACCGCAAAAAAAAAAAAAAAAAAAGACCTGTAGGAGCCCAGCAGGAGCCAAATGCAAGGACCAGAGTGAGGCCTTAGGTGCTAAGGGCAGCCCAGCTGACAGGCAGTAAGGGAATGGGGACCTTAGCCCTATAACCGAGTGGAACTGAACTCTGCCAACAACTGGGGTGAGCTGGAAATGATTCTTCCCCAGAGCTCAGAAAGGAATGCAGCCCTGACAACAGGACGACTCCAGTATTGTGAGACCCAGAGCAAAGGAACCCTTTGGGCCACACTATGCCCAGACTTCTGATCCACAGAAACTGGTAATAAGTGTGGGTATTGTTTTAAGTTGTCATGTTTGTCATAATTTATTAAGGAGGCAATAGAAAACTAATATGAGGGAAGACATTCCGGACACAAGATGATGGTACTTAAAGGGAACTGCAAGTCATTGAGCTCAAGTGCAGGTGTATTGGGAGTGGGGAGTTTGGAAGCCGGAGCTGCACATGTAGACTAGGTCTAGATCACGGTGGTCCTCAAGTGCCATCTGAGGAATCTGGACTGTGGGTGACAGGGATCTGAACTTATGAGATTGGTGTCTTAGTTCACTTTGATTTTCCTGAGAGATAAGGTTTATTCACTTCTTTAAGTCTCTGCTCAGACATCATCTTAATGAGACCACCCGACCTCCCTATTTAATATTGCAACCGGTGCTCTGTACTGCTCTCTTATTTTTCTTTAACTCTCCATTGCACTTTTTTGTCTTTCAACATACTGTATAACTTATATTTATTATTTTTGTTTATCTCCTCCTAAAATACAAACTCCACGAGGACAAGGATTTTTTTGCCTTTTTGTTCACTGTTTGTTCCAGTTACTTATTGTTGCATAACAAACCAAACCACCTGAAAACTGTCTGCTTAAAATGACAGTCATTAATTTTGCTCACAGATCTGCAATTTGGGCAGCCCACCATGAGGCCCGCTTGTCTGTGCTCCATGCTGCATCAGCTGAGTGGCCTGACTCGGGCCAGAGGACACACTTGCAGTTGGCTCACTTCAGTGCTGGTGGGCTGTTGCTCACTGTTGGCTGGGCCCTCAGTTTCTCTCCTTCTCACAGCATGTGGCTGTGTTTTAAGGGCATGTGTCCCAAGAGAACGAGGTGGAAATGCATGGCATTTTTTTATGACTTAGCCGTAGAAGCCATAGCCTCCTTTCTCTGGTACTCTTAGGTTTGAGGCAGTCATAAGGCCCTTCTAGCTTTAAAGGCAGGGGACATGGACTCCACCTTCTAATGGAGTTTCAGAAGAGCTTGTAGAACAGGAGATATTGTTGTGGACATCTTTGGAAAATACAGTCTGCTGTGCTGTTACATCTCCAAAGCTAGAATAGTGCCTTGGCTCATAGAGCTCCATAAATATTTGTTGAGTGAGTGAGTGAGTGAGTGAGTAAGTGAGAGAGAGAGAGAGAGAGAGAACAAGAGGAGAGAGATGATTAGAAGGGGAGTACAATGTACAATGTATGGCAGGGAGACTGTAAGTTTAGGAAGCTAAGTATTCTGAGGCTGGTTTGAGATTCAGAATTAACAAAGTGGCAGTGAAAATAGAAAGGAAAGGATGATTGGGAGGGATATTAAAGAGGCATAAATTATAAATTTAATGGCTATTTGAATATGGAAGGAAAGGAGCCGGGTCCAGGTGAGGGAAGGGGGAGAAATCTAGACTCTAAATCTAGAATGGCTCCCAGTGAGTCAGATGTCCCAGCTACATACCAGGTAGTGCTCTGAGTGCTAGAATACAAGTAGTGGATGTGATACCTTCTTTTTTTTTTTTAAACTATTTTTAAAATTTTATTTTATTTATTTTATATTTGGCTGCGTTGGGTCTTCGTTGCTGTGCGCGGGCTTTCTCTAGTTGCGGCGAGTGGGGACTATTCCTTGCAGTGCGCAGGCTTCTTATTGCAGTGGCTTCTCTTGTTGCGGAGCACGGGCTCTAGGTGCACGGGCTTCAGTAGTCACACGTGGGCTCAGCAGTTGTGGCTTGTGGGCTCTAGAGTGCAGGCTCAGGGCTTCCCTGGTGGCGCAGTGATTGAGAGTACGCCTGCCGATGCAGGGGAAACGGGTTCGTGTCCCGGTCCGGGAGGATCCCACATGCCGCGGAGCGGCTGGGCCCGTGAGCCATGGCTGCTGAGCCTGCGCGTCCGGGGCCTGTGCTCCACAACGCGAGAGGCCACAACAGTGAGAGGCCCGCGTACTGCAAAAAAAAAAAAAAGGGTGCAGGCTCAGTCGTTGAGGCGCACGGGCTTAGAGGCTCTGCGGCATGTGGGATCTTCCCGCATCAGGGCTTGAACCCATGTTCCCTGCATCGGCAGGCAGATTCTTAACCACTGCGCCACCAGGGAAGCCCGTGATACCTTTTTGATAGAGTTATTTTTAGTGTTAAATTAACTCTCTTCAGAGATGAATAGTAAATAGTAATATTTGATAACTACATGGGTTATGGCACTATTAACAGAGGAAAATCTTTGAGGGAGAAGAGGAGTTAGCTTTGAAAGTGTTGAAGTTGAGGCTGCTGGTACTGCTGAGATGAGTGGAGATTCTTGATGAGAAGTAGGAATTGTGAATTGAAACTCAGAGCTAAAGATCACCTTGAGGGCTTTCTTCTGTGTTTTTCTGGTGGAGAGGGGAAGGAGGAGTTTGTTTTTCCCATAGAGAAGAGGAAAATTCTACTCCCCCTCCCATTTTTATCCTTCTTGGTGGGTTTTGTTTCATGTTAATTTTGAAACCTTAAAAAAGTGGTTTTTCCCCCACCAAAGGTGACCTTCTTTCTTAATATGCTAGACAGTAGCTTTAGGAATCACAGTCTCTTGTAGAAATGGGAAGGTCTTGGTCATCTTACAGGTCATGTTCCCCCCATGCCCCCCTCCTTCCCCATGTATGTGGACCGTGATGTCCTGGGTCTGTGCTCAACCTTAATACCATTTTAAAACCTAGAGTCTCGTTAGTTCATTTTAAAGCCTGAGTGTTCTATCTCACATTCAGCATATTAGAGGAGGACCTGGAAGGCCTTTGGTGAAAGTGCACACTGATGCACAGAGACTCAGAGGCTGTCACATCAATGGACCATTCTAGCTACTTATAGGAAGATTCTCTTTCCCAATGAATCCTGTTACTAATATTTATTTTGCGTGATTTTGCTCATGTTAGAATAATTTCATACACCATGGGGCAGTAGCATTAGTAAAACAAATGTTTTACTAATGAAACAAAAGAAATAATTTCTTTTTTTCAGAGAACATGGTTGAATTCTTATGCAGGAATTTTTTTTTTTGAAGAGGGTAGGGGGAATAAAGTGGTATTCCTGTGTAAGTTAATTGATATTCCTGTGCAAACTAAACTGGGTTACACGTGTGTCTGAACACCTTATAATTTTTTTTTTTTTTTTGGTGAGAGTATTGGCAGCAAAAAGTAACGAATGTAAGTGGAGGGAAAGGCCTACGTTAGCTCTGTGCAAATAGCTGCTTCTTTGAGTCAAGCAGCAGAAAAGCTTCCATTTGAACATCCCAGAACTCTAGCTCTGTAGTATTACTTGTCAGCTATAATATTTTAACGGTAGGTGACTTTCTTTTGTTCCTAAAGGCAAAGGGTGGCTCTCTTGGAGGCTCTTTAGCAGAGAATAAGTTCTTTAGCAATAGGAGAAGATTTGTTTTATTTTGTATGATAAAATGCAACATGAAGAATAACATTAACATGCTTTCCCAGAAATACGTTGGATAAATGATTCTCACAGAAGATAGATATCTAATAATACTGCATACTAATAATGTGTTATTATAGTAATAAAATAATCTGTATATTATGTATGAGGAAATTTTTGCTCAAAGAAATTGTGATTTGCCCTAGGCTACTAGACTCCAGGATATTCAACTAGAACTGGAACCTTGTTTTCTTTTTAATTTTATTTTTTTATTGATTTTTGGCTGTTGGGTCTTTGTTGCTGCGCGTGGGCTTTCTCTAGTTGCGGCGAGTGGGGGCTACTCTTCGTTGCGGTGCATGGGCTTCTCATTGCGGTGGCTTCTCTTGTTGCGGAGCATGGGCTCTAGGCGTGCTGGCTTCAGTAGTTGCAGCACATGGGCTCAGTAGTTGTGGCTCACAGGCTCTGGAGCACAGGCTCAGTATTTGTGGCACACAGGCTTAGTTGCTCCATGGCATGTGGGATCTTCCTGGACCAGGGATCGAACCTGTGTCCCCTGCATTGGCAGGCGGATTCTTAACCACTGGGCCACCAGGGAAGTCCCTAGAACCTTGTTTTCTTGGCTATAATTATTATTTATAACAAATAATAAATAAACCCTTTTATATTATTTATAATAATTATAATAATAAACCCTTTCCTCTTAGAGAGTTTCATGATGTCAGTTATACTACTTCAATGGCTTCTTAAAGCTTTTTTCTTGTTTCATATTTTATTACAAAAGGGATAGTATGACAAGCATGGATTAGGAGCAGAATGGTTTGTTTTTTCATCATTAGCAGAGGACTATAGATCCTGGCTTCATTGTTAAGGTTATTTTTGCAAGTAAATAATGTACTGTTGTGTTCTGTGCTTGGTGGTAGGATGCACAGTGCCTAGTAAGAATTTATCTGGTCTTTGTCCTGAGTTCCTGGCACAGAACTTCTAGAACCCTGGGGATTTCCTGGTAATAGGAATATTATCCTAATGAGGCAACTAATGATGGGACTCCTAGATAGCTTCAGGTAGAGGTTGGTCACAGAAGGACATTGAACCAACTTAGGAGAGGGGAGGAGATTGGAGATTGAGTTTCAATAACATGGTTAATGATTTTATCAGTCGTGCATATGTAATGGAGCCCCCAACTTTATTTTTATTTTTTTAATACTAATTAATTTTTTATTGAAGTATAGTTGATATACCATGTTGTGTTAATTTCTGCTGTACAACAAAGTGATTCAGTTATACATATATATACATTCTTTTTTTAATATTCTTTAGCATTATGGTTTATCATAGGTTACTGAATACAGTTCCCTGTGCTCTACAGTAGGACCTTGTGGTTTATCCATTCCATATATAATAGCTTACATCTGCTAACCCCAACCTCCCACTCCATCCCTCCCCTAATCCCCTAGGCTCAGGTTTTTTTCTTTTTTCTTTTTTTTTTAATACAGCAGGCTCTTATTTGTCATCAATTTTATACACATCAGTGTATACATGTCAATCCCAATCGAGCAATTCATCACACCCCCACCCCCACCCCACCATGGCTTTCCCCCCTTGGTGTCCATACGTTTGTCCTCTACATCTGTGTCTCAATTTCTGCCCTGAAAACTGGTTCATCTGTACCATTTTTCTAGGTTCCACATATATGTGTTAATATACGGTATTTGTTTTTCTCTTTCTGACTTACTTCACTCTGTATGACAGTCTCTAGATTCATCCATGTCTCAGCAAATGACCCAATTTCGTTCCTTATTGTGGCTGAGTAATATTCCATTGTATATATATACCATATCTTCTTTATCCATTCATCTGTTGATGGGCATCTAGGTTGCTTCCATGACCTGGCTCTTGTAAATAGTGCCACAATGAACATTGGGGTGCATGTGTCTTTTTGAATTGTGGTTTTCTCTGGTATATGCCCAGTAGTGGGATTGCTGGGTCATATGGTAATTCTATTTTTCGTTTCTTTTTTTTTTTAGACTTTATTCTTTTTTTTTAAAATTAATTTATTTATTTTTGCAGTGTTGGGTCTTCGTTTCTGTGCAAGGACTTTCTCTAGTTGTGGCAAGCGGGGGCTTCTCTTCATCGCGGTGTGCAGGCCTCTCACTATCGCGGCCTCTCTTATTGGGGAGCACAGGCTCCAGACATGCAGGCTGAGTACTTGTGGCTCACGGGCCTAGTTGCTCCGTAGCATGTGGGATCCCCCCAGACTAGGGCTCGAACCCATGTCTGCTGCATTAGCAGGCAGATTCTCAACCACTGTGCCACCAGGGAAGCCCCTGTTTTTCGTTTTTTAAGGAACCTCCATACTGTTCTCCATAGTGGCTGTATCAGTTTACATTCCCACCAACAGTGCAAGAGGGTTCCCTTTTCTCCACACCCTCTCCAGCATTTGTTGTTTGTAGATTTTCTGATGAAGCCCATTCTAACTGGTGTGAGGTGATACCTCATTGTAGTTTTGATTTGCATTTGTCTAATAATTAGTGATGTTGAGCAGCTTTTCATGTGCTTCTTGGCCATCTGTATGTCTTCTTCGGAGAAATGTCTGTTTAGGTCTTCTGCTCATTTTTGGATTGGGTTGTTTGTTTTTTTGATAGTGAGCTTCATGAGCTGTTTATATATTTTGGAGATTAATCCTTTGTTGATTCGTTTGCAAATATTTTCTCCCATTTTGAGAGTTGTCTTTTCATCTTGTTTATGGTTTCCTTTGCTATGCAAAAGCTTTTAAGTTTCATTAGGTCTCATTTGTTTCTTTTTCTTTTATTTCCATTACTCTAGGAGGTGGATCAAAAAAGATCTTGCTGTGATTTATGTCAAAGAGTGTTCTTCCTATGATTTCCTCTAAGAGTTTTATAGTGTCCGGTCTTACATTTAGGTCTCTAATCCATTTTGAGTTTATTTTTGTGTATGGTGTTAGGGAGTGTTCTAATTTCATTCTTTTACATGTAGCTGTCCAGTTTTCCCAGCACCACTTATTGAAGAGACTGTCTTTTCTCCATTGTATATCCTTTGTCATAGATAAGTTGACCATAGGTACGTGGGTTTATGTCTGGGCTTTCTGTCTTGTTCCATTGATCCATGTTTCTGTTTTTGTGCCAGTACCATACTGTCTTGATTACTGTAGCTTTGTAGTATAGTCTGAAGTCAGGGAGCCAGATTCCTCCAGCTGCGTTTTTCTTTCTCAAGACTTTTTGGCTATTTGGGGTCATTTGTGTTCCCAAACACACTGTGAAATTTTTTGTTCTGGTTCTGTGAAAAATGTCATTGGTAGTTTGATGGGGATTGCATTGAATCTGTAGATTGCTTTGGGTAGTGTAGTCATTTTCACAATGTTGATTCTTCCAGTCCAGGAACATGGTATGTCGCTCCATCTGTTTGTATTGTCTTTAATTTCTTCATCAGTGTCTTATAGTTTTCTGCATACAGGTCTTTTGTCTCCTTAGGTAGGTTTATTCCTAGGTATTTTATTCTTTTTGTTGCAGTGGTAAATGCGAGTGTTTCCTTAATTTCTCTTAGAGATTTTTCATCATTAGTGTATAGGAATGCATGAGATTTCTGTGCATTAATTTTGTATCCTGCAACTTTACCAAATTCATTGATTAGCTCTAGTAGTTTTCTGGTGGCATCTTTAGGATTCTCTATGTATAGTATCATGTCATCTGCAAACAGTGACAGTTTTACTTCTTCTTTTCCAATTTGTATTACTTTTATTTCTTTTTCTTCTCTGATTGCCGAGGCTAAAACTTCCAAAACTATGTTGAATAATAGTGGTGAGACTGGACATCCTTGTCTTCTTCCTGATCTTAGAGGAAATGCTTTCAGGTTTTCACCATTGAGAATGATGTTTGCTGTGGGTTTGTCATATACAGCCTTTATTATGTTGAGATAGGTTCCCTCTATGCCCACTTTCTGGATAGTTTTTATCATAAATTTGTGTTGAATTTTGTTGGAAGCTTTTTCTGCATCTATTGAGATGATCATATGGTTTTTATTCTTCATTTTGTTAATATGGTGTATCACATTTATTGATTTGCATATATTGAAGAATCCTTGCATCCCTGGGATAAATCCCACTTGATCACGGTGTATGATCCTTTTCATGTGTTGTTGGATTCTGTTTGCTAGTATTTTGTTGAGGATTTTTGCATCTATATTCATGAGTGATATTGATCTGTAATTTTCTTCTTTTGTAGTATCTTTGTCTGGTTTGGGTATCAGGGTGATGGTGGCCTCATAGAATGAATTTGGGAGTGTTCCTTCCTCTGCAATATTTTGGAAGAGTTTGAGAAGGATGGGTGTTAGCTCTTTTCTAAATGTTTGATAGAATTCACCTGTGATGCCATTTGGTCGTGGACTTTTGTTTGTTGGAAGATTTTTAATCACAGTTTCAATTTCATTACTTGTGATTGGTCTGTTCATATTTTCTATTTCTTCCTGGTTCAGTCTTGGAAGGTTATACCTTTCTAAGTATTTGTCCATTTCTTCCAGGTTGTCTATTTTATTGGCATAGAGTTGCTGGTAGTGGTCTCTTAGGATGCTTTGTATTTCTGCGGTGTCTGTTGTAACTTCTTTTTCCTTTCTAATTTTATTGATTTGAGTCCTCTCCGTCTTTCTTAATGAGTCTGGCTAATGGTTTATCAATTTTGTTTATTTTCTCAAAGAACCAGCTTTTAGTTTTATTGATCTTTGCTATTGTTTTCTTTGTTGCTATTTCATTTATTTCTGCTCTGATCTTTATGATTTCTTTCCTTCTGCTAACTTTGGGTTTAGTTTATTCTTCTTTCTCTAGTTCCTTTAGGTGTAAGGTTAGATTGTTTATTTGAGATTTTTCTTGTTTCTTGAGGTAGGCTTGTATAGCTATAAACTTCCCTCTTAGAACTGCTTTTGCTGCATCACGTAGGTTTTGGATCGTTGTGTTTTCATTGTCATTTGTCTCTGGGTGTTTTTTGATTTCCTCTTTGATTTCTTCAGTGATCTCTTGGTTATTTAGTAACGTATTGTTTAGCCTCCATGTGTTTGTGTTTTTTACGTTTTTTCCCCTGTAATTCATTTCTAATCTCATAGCGTTGTGGTCAGAAAAGATGCTTGATAAGATTTCAATTTTCTTAAATTTACTGAGGCTTGATTTGTGACCCAAGATGTGATGTATCCTGGAGAATGTTCCGTGCACACTTGAGAAGAAAGTGTAATCTGCTGTTTTGGGATGGAATGTCCTATAAATATAAATTAAATCTCTGGTCTATTGTGTCATTTAAAGCTTCTGTTTCCTTATTTATTTTCATTTTGGATGATCTGTCCATTGGAGTAAGTGTGGTGTTAAAGTCCCCCACTGTTACTGTGTTACTGTCGATTTCCTCTTTTACAGCTGTTTGCCTTATGTATTGAGGTGCTCCTATGTTGGGTGCATATATATTTATAATTGTTATATCTTCTTCTTGGACTGATCCCTTGATCATCATGTAGTATCCTTCCTTGTCTCTTGTAACATTCTTTATTTTAAAGTCTATTTTATCTGATATGAGTATTGCTACTCCAGCTTTCGATTTCCATTTGCATGGAATATCTTTTTCCAGCCCCTCACTTTCAGTCTGTATGTGTCCCTAGGTCTGAAGTGGGTCTCTTGTAGACAGCATATATATGGGTCTTGTTTTTGTATCCATTTAGCAAGCCTGTGTCTTTTGGTTGGAGCACTTAATCCATTCACGTTTAAGGTAGTTATTGGTGTAAGGTCGGATCTTAACAAACGGCACCAGGAAACAGAGAAAAGCTTCAAGTGAGCTTTATTAGGGAGCACTCCCGGGCGAGGTTCACTGGTCCAAGAGAAAGGGGCCAGAGAAGTCGCACCCGGGTGAGGGTTGGGCAAGATTTTATAGGGGGAGAAGGGAAAGGGGTGTGGTGAATCTGGGAGGGCGCAGGGTATTCCTTATTTGGTGGTCTTTTCGGGTATCCTGGGGGACCGTTAGTCCCGCCCCTCGAAAGGCGGGAAGGCTGGGCTGGGTTCAAAGTCCCCAGGTCAGTTCCTGGAACTGGGTGGTCCGGAATGTCTCCAGGGCGGTTTCTGGAACTGGGTGGTCCGGAGAATTTCGGTCTGATGCAGCCTGTGAATCTGATTGTGTTCCCCTGCCTCGGGCCAGTTGGCCTTACAGTTGGTGTGTATATGTTCCTATGACCATTTTCTGAATTGTTTTGGGTTTGTTTTTGTAGGTCCTTTTCTTCTCTTGTGTTTCCCACTTACAGAAGTTCCTTTAGCATTTATTGTAGAGCTGGTTTGGTGGTGCTGAATTCTCTTAGCTTTTGCTTGTCTGGAAAGCTTTTGATTTCTCCATCAAATCTGAATGAGATCCTTGCTGGGTAGAGTAATCTTGGTTGTAGGTTCTTCCCTTTCATCACTTTGAGTATATCATGCCACTCCCTTCTGGCTTGTGGAGTTTCTGCTGAGAAATCAGCTGTTAACCTTATGGGAGTTCCCTTGTATGTTATTTGTCGTTTTTCCCTTGCTGCTTTCAATAATTTTTCTTTGTCCTTAACTTTTGCCAATTTGATTACTATATGTCTCAGTGTGTTTCTCCTTGGGTTTATCCTGTGTGGGACTCGCTGTGCTTCCTGGACGTGGGTGGCTCTTTCCTTTCCCATGTTAAGGAAGTTTTCGACTATAATCTCTTCAGATATTTTCTTGGGTCCTTTCTCTCTCTCTTCTCCTTCTGGGACCCCTATAATGCAAATGTTGTTGCGTTTAATGTTGTCCCAGAGGTCTCGTAGGCTGTCTTCATTTCTTTTCATTCTTTTTTTTTATTCTGTTCCACAGCAGTGAATTCCACCATTCTGTATTCCAGGTCACTTATCCGTTCTTGTGCCTCACTTATTCTGCTATTGATTCCTTCTAGTGTAGTTTTCATTTGTTATTGTATTGTTCATCTCTGTTTGTTCTTTAATTCTTCTAGGTCTTTGTTAAACATTTCTTGCATCTTCTCGATCTTTGCCTCCATTGTTTTTCCGAGGTCCTGGATCATCTTCACTATCATTATTCTGAATTCTTTTTCTGGAAGGTTGTGTATCTCCACTTCATTTAGTTGTTTTTCTGGGGTTTTATCCTGTTTCTTCATCTGGTACATAGCCCTCTGCCTTTTCATCTTGTCTATCTTTCTGTGAATGTGATTTTTTCCCACAGGCTGCAGGATTGTAGTTCTTCTTGCTTGTGCTGTCTCTCCTCTGGTGGATGAGGCTATCTACGAGGCTTGTGCAGGTTTTCTGATGGGAGGGACTGGTGGTGGATAGAGCTGGCATTGCTCTGGTGGGCAGAGCTGTAAAACTTTAATCCGCTTGACTGCTGATGGGTGGGGCTGGGTTCCCTCTGTGTTGGTTGTTTGGCCTGAGGCAACCGAACACTGGAACCTACCTGGGCTCTTTGGTGGGGCTAATGGCGGACTCTGGGTGGCTCATGCCAAGGAGTACTTCTCAGAACTTCTTCTGCCAGTGTCTCCGTCCCCACGGTGAGCCCCAGCCACCCCCTGCCTCCGCAGTAGACCCTCCAACACTAGCAGGTAGGTCTGGTTCAGTCTCCCTCGGGGTCACTGCTCCTTCCCCTGGGTCCCAGTGCGCACACTACTTAGTGTGCGCCCTCCAAGAGTGGAGTCTCTGTTTCCCCCAGTCCTGTCAAAGTCCTGCAATCAAATCTCAGTAGCCTTCAAAGTCTGATTCTCTAGGAATTCCTCCTTCCGTTGCCACACCCCCAGGTTGGGAAGCCTGATGTGGGGCTCAGAACCTTCACTCCAGTGGGTGGACTTCTGTGGTATAATTTTTCTCCAGTCTGTGAGTCACCCACCCAGCAGTTATGGGATTTGATTTTGCTGTGATTGCTCCCCTCCTCCCATCTCATTGTGGCTTCTCCTTTGTCTTTGGATGTGGGGTATCTTTTTTGGTGAGTTCCAGTGTCTTCCTGTCGATGACTGTCCAGCAGCTAGTTGTGATTCTGGTGTTCTCACAAGAGGGAGGGAAAGCACGTCCTTCTACTCCGCCATCTTGGTTCAGGCTCCCAGTCGAGCCCCAAACTTTAGACACCAAAGCTCAGTGGAGCTTCCTGGTTGATGAACACATTGTTGAGGGGGTGAGGTGGTGTGTAACACACCCTGATTCCACAAGGAGAGAGCATGAAAGTTCTGCAGTCCTTCTCAGACCTCAACCTGTGTGTATCTTCATTTGTCTGGCCCTTCTGATTTGTATCCCTTGTAATAAAATTACAATCATAAGTATAGCATTTTTCTGAGCTCTGTGAGTTATAAATTGTCAAACTAGAGGGGTTTGTGGGAACTTCCAAATGTATTGCCAGTCTGTGAGAAGTGCAGGTGGCCTGCGGAATCTCTGAAACAGGGCAGTCTTATTGGGCGCCATGCCCTCTAATGGATAATGCCTGCACTAACTCCAGGTGGTTAGGGACAGAATTAAATTGGGGTACCTCCAGCTGAGTTTGAAACAGAATATCTGTATTGTGTACTCCTTTGGTTCCCAGTGAATAAACTTCAGTAATTGAAGTGTATTTATATTTAATGTTAACTAAATAAAGTATGGTTCTTTAAATTTGATGTAATCAAGAAGGAAATATATTATGAGTCTCTTAGAAATTCACAACTTACTGGATGGATGTTGATGTACTTTTATTAAGATCTTAATCAAAATAAACTTTTAGGATTACCAGAATTCAGGTTTCTTTATCGACGAACATTTTTCAGTAGTGTCTATGAATTTTCAGAGATCCCTCCAGCTTCTTTTGCTTGATTCCCTTTGTGACCAGCAGCCTACATCTGCAAGATCACCAGCTGGATTTAGAGGTTGTAGATTTAGAAAGGCTAATAGGCCCATCGTGAGTTAAAACCTGTGGTCTTGATTAGTAGCTTAGTGGTGGGTATATGGCTTCTTCTATGAAAGGTAGAGAGCATCCATAGAAAATGGGCAAATTCTGTCCTATATTTGAAGAACTATACTCATCATGCATTTGAGCACAGTAGCAGGCAATGTAGAGCATTACCAAGGAAGAGGAGGTGCAGTATAGTCAGGAATTGCTTCTGATTATAGTCAGAAGGTCAAAACTAACACAAATTAAAATTCAAGCTAATCCAGAAATATAAAAATAGCTAACTGTTGTAATAACAGCCCTAGACTATCAGTGGCTCAAAACAATAGAAGCTTATTTCTCATTCACTGTTTAATCTAATGTAGGCCAACGTGGGAAGGGGTCTGTTTTGCAGAGGCATTCAATGAGCCAGGTTTCTTCCATGTGTGGCCTTCCCGTCTTTAAGGCCCCATTTCCATTTGCATTTAGCTGATGAGTAGCAGAAGAAAGACAGGTTGTGTGTCTCAAGCTGGAGGTGACACCCATCACTTCTGCTCCCATTTCATTGGTAAGAAATAGTCTTTTGGCCCCCACCCAGATGCAAGGATATTGGGAAGGAGAGGAGAACATGGATGTTGGTGAGCACCTGCTGTCTGTCATAAATCCAGGATCAGTAATAGCTGTTCACTGGTGCTAAGATAATTGGCATGGCTTATTCAAGTGAGAATGGTTTGGGACTGTCTCAAGGAGTGCCAGAGGGAGAAAAGATAAAGTGGCAACAGCGCAGCCCCTCGTGGATTCAGTGTCCTGTATAAATGTTATCAAACTCAGGTTTGGCTGCTTGATGCTTGAAAGCCAATACTTGAGAGACAAGTGCTGGTAGGAATGGAAAGGTTGCTTTATTCAGGAGGCCAGCAACCTGGGGAGAAAGCGGACTCATGTCTGAAAACCAACTCCGAAGACTGCTCTACCATGAAATTTTTAAAGGGAGAATTATTTGAGGAGGGTGTCAGAGTCTTTGTTCTCTTCCACTGTGTGCAGACTTTCTTCTGATTGGTTGATGGTAAGATAACAGGATGGTGTTCCAGGACTCTTGTGCTCAGCCTGAAGTTACCATCCTCCATCTGGGTGGGGGCCTTAGTTCCTGCAGAAGAACTCAAAGGTATTTTGTTAAGTATATTCCTTGTGATGGAACCAGGACCCTGCCCTGTGGCTACACCACCCTTTCTTGACTGCTCCTCCTTTGTTTCTGCATTCCCTCCCTTTCCTGATAAGCAACTGTTTGAATCTGCCCTTTGGGACTCAGGGAAGGTCAAGGAGGCTGAATGAAGCCTATTTCCTGCAAACAAGAAATGGGTGACATGGAAAGGATTTGTACCTGGGAGGGCTTCAGAGGGTCCTGTTCTGTTTCATAAAGGCTTACAAGGATAAAGTAGGTAAGCTGTATGCTGGGGATAGGAAGTGTGGTTGCCTGGGGAGTACACCCTGTATCAGCCATAATGTAGTATGGAATGGGCAAGCCAGCTCTCTGTGTAGAATTAGGAAGGCAAGGTAGGAGAGTGAGAGATCCTCAGAGGATTGGACTCTCCTGATCAGGCCTAGAGCATCAGTCACTGTGTCTGGCATAGTGTAGGCACACTGGAAATGTTGCTTGAATGAGTTAACATCCTCCTGTCTTTAACAAAACAAAACCTGAAACCCTTCCCTCAACCCCACATTCTCCTCCAATATTATCCCTTTATCATCTTTCCAGCAGAACTCCTCAGAAGAGTTGACTATGCTCTCTGCTTCGACTTCCTCTCTTTGCAGTCTTCCTTGGAACAACGCCAGACAGGTTTTCTCCCCCACACCACACAGAAATCTCTTTGTCAAGGTCACAGTGACTTCCTGTTGTCAGCACCGTCCTTGTTAAAACATTTTCTTTAACTTGGCTTCCATGATGCTTCTGGTTTTCTCTTACCTTACTGACTGCTTTTTCTCATTTACCTTTTTGCCAGTTCCTCATCCTCTTCCCAGCCTCTCAGTGTTGCTTGAGTCCCCTAGGTCTGACCCCAGGCTTCCTCTCTTCATCTACAGTCATTTCCTAAGTGATCTTACCCAGCCCTGTGATGTTAAATACCATCCTTTTTATGTTTCTAACTTGTCCCCTGAATTTAAATTCGTATATCTAGGGGCTCCCCTGGTGGCACAGTGGTTAAGAATCCGCCTGCCAATGCAGGGGATACGGGTTCAAGCCCTGGTCTGGGAAGATCTCACATGCCGCGGAGCAGCTAAGCCCGTGTGTCACGTCTACTGAGCCTGTGCTCTAGAGCCCGTGAGCCACAACTACTGAGCCCACACACCACAACTACGGAAGCCCGCGCGCCTAGAGCCCATGCTCTGCAACAAGAGAAGCCACCACAATGAGAAGCCCGCACACTGCAACAAAGAGTAGCCCCCGCTCATCGCAACTAAAGAAAGACCATGCGCGGCAATGAGGACCCAACACAGCCAAAGATAAATAAATAAACAAATTTAAAAAAAATTAAAAAATTCGTATATCTAAATGCTTATTCAAAAACTTCTCTTGGATATCTAATAGGCATCTCAGAGTTAACATATCCAAAACTGAATTCTTCATTCCAGCTCCCTGACAGCCCTCCTCTCCACAGTAAAATCCCCGTCTTCTCCATTGTTCCTTGTTTCAGTAAATAGCTACCCTATTCATCCAGGTGCTTAGACCAAAATCCATGGTATCACGATATCCTTCTTGACTATTCGTTTCTCTCACATCTAATCCATCAGCAAATCATATATAATACTTTATGCCTTCAGAATGTATTTAGAATCTTATCACTTCTCACCACCCTAGCACTCTCTCTCTAATCCGTACTGCCATCATCTCTTGCCTGGACTGTTGCAGAAGCTCCTAGCTGATCTCTTTGCATCTACCCTTGACCACTACAGTCTGTTCTCTCAGCTGCCAGGGTGATCTTTTTAAAACAAAGTCACTTCTCTGTTTAAGACACTCCAGTTACTTTCCATGGTACTTAGTATAAAATCAAAAGTCCACACCACAGCCTACAAGGTCCTGTTTTATCTGGCTCCTGGCTATCTCTCTGACTTCATTTTCCACCACCTCACTCAGATGCATCGGTGTCCTGGTCTTGCTGCATCTCAGCTGGGACAAGCTCACTTGTACCGCAGGGACTGTCCACTTGCTATTTCCCTTGCCTGAAATACTTTTCCTGAGATGACCTCGTACATAGAATTAAGAGCACAGACTCTGGAGTCAGACTGCTTAGGTTTGAATTTCCTCGTTATCTGACCTGAGCAAGTTATTTAACCTTTTTGTGCCTCATTTTCTACATCTGTAAAATGAGAACAATAATGGGACCTACTTCATAGTGTAATTATGCTGATGAAATGGGTTAATATATGTAGAGCACTTAGAATAACACCTGCCTATAGTAAGCTCTGTGTGTTAACTATGTGACGGCTACTACTTCATCAGGTCTCTGCTTATACGTCACCTGCTCAGAGATGTCTAAATAGTTGGAGAATTATCAGAATGAATGGTGAATATGCAGCCTCCTGGGGCATGTGCTTTGAAGGGGACAGCTTACTGTGGTGTAGAGACAGCACATGTGCGGGAAATGTCTTTCTGTGAAAGGAGTGCCCCTTTATTTTAGTTACCACCGTGAAGGTGCCCACCTCTCCTCACCCACCCCCATTTCTCTTTCCCTGGTCAGTCTCTTGTAGGACCCATTGCTGCCTAGTATTCCCTCTCCCAACTCCTGTTCAGGCTGGGTCTTTGGAGATAGACATTTGGAGACCTGTAGGGTTAGACATGGGAAGGAGAAGAGTTACCTCACCACCATATCATCCCTTTTTCTTTGCCTCAGCATGGACTTCTTAGGCAGCTTCCATAGTATCTCCATTTCCTCCTCTCACGTTTATCAAAATACTGAGGAAAAATTACTGACTGTGACTATTCTGTCCGTGTGTGTGTGTGTGTGTGTGTGTGTGTGTGTGTTTTAACTTTACCTTTAGAGAGAAAAGGAACACAGTGAAAAAGGGACAGGGCAGAAGAGATTACCTGTTTCAACTTCCCTTCTGTTTTCATTATTCCTATCAGCAAACTTTCTTTAAAGCATCTAGGCTTCAGTGATATCCCTCAGGGACAGGAGCATAGGGAAGTATTGGGAGACTTGGCCTTGTTTTGTGGAGAAATACCCTGTTCAGAAATAGACTGTGGTGGAAATGGACAACAAGGGAGGGAACTCACTGGGGCCCTAGGAGTGGGAAGAGAGGAGATGAGTGAAGAAATATGTAACAGGGTGTCTCAGCCTGAGAAATAGCTTCAAGGCTCACAGATATCCCTCTACTTGCAACCTCATGCACAGACTATAGAGATCCTCACCAGTGACTTGGAGCTGGGGACAGGGTCCCTGACTCCCAGTGCCAATTGAGAGGAAGCATGGAGCTACCAAAAGGCCAGATCTCGTGCTCCCAGCCACAGGGAGAAGAGGTGTATTTTTGGTATTCTAACATCATCTACAAAGCAAGAAGAGGATTAGATTCTTTGTAATATGACATATTTCAGAAACTTTATGAGAGTTAAGAAAGTTTTAGATCTCAGTCCTTCTAGACCTGCCCATATACATTCTAGTATGTTAAGTAAAAATATTAGTTACATTTCTTTTTTTTTTTTGGCCACGTGATGTGGCTTGTGGGATCTCAGTTCCCTGACCAGGGATCGAACCCAGGCCCTCGGCAGTGACAGCCCGGAGCACAAGCCACTGGACCGCCAGGGAATTCCCTAGTTACATTTCTTTTATAGTTATACATTATCTTTTTAAATATATGTGCTATAAAGTAGACTTTGAAATCCAAATTTGGTCTAATGGTGGTTCACATTATAGCTTTGCGTGAAGCAGATGCACTTATTTCACTGGAAATTCTCTGAATTATTTAGGCCATAGTTAATTGGATTTTTGTAATCTGGAGGCAGTAATAAAATAATTGAATCTCAAATCTGTTAAAATTATTTTTGCTTATGTACCATTCTCTGTATAACTGGCCAGAGTAAAATTATCTGGAATAGCTTTCATATTTTTTCTTTTTGTCCAGTAAAACCAGAAACAAAGGCTATATGAAGTAATTGGTAAATATAATGGCAGTGATACTCTGAACACAGCCAAGAGTTTACACCTTAAACAGGGCAGGATAGGCTTTAGATAAGAGCTATGTAGAATTATCAGACCATTGAATGGATTAGTTTCCCTACTTTGTGTCTCATTTCTGTAAGAGGGATATTCAGCGTCATTTGTAAAATTTATGCTTGCTTTTCTAAATGGGGAGATATTTGTGTCACTTGGAGTAAGTAATCTAATACTACCCTACCCTGCTACTACTCTAATTAGTAGTTGTTATTCCCCTGACCCAGAAAGAGGAAACGCTTGTAGTATATATTCAATGAATGAGGTCTGCTTCTCCACTTCTTTCGTGTTAGTCCCAGTTGTAACAATATTGCCTCCCAGGAGTATGCAGTAACCTGGAGGAGTGCACTGACTTGTGTGCCCACTGGGGCACCCTCAACCAAGGGCTTTGCACACTGGGTGTATTTTGGGGGGCTGTTCAGAGGTCTATTTTGGGTCATCTATCCCTGATGATAGATGGATGTCAGTTCACAGTTCTGGCTGTCCCTAAAGATCCAAATAACTTCCGTCGTGATTTCAGGGTGCCCTTAGCCATTTATAATGAGTCAGTTCCTTTATTCCTTCAGTTCAGGAGTTCCATAGGTAGCTTTCCCAGCCCTGTTATTGTTGTTTTGTGGAGGGAGAGCATAGAAAATTTCTGCAAACCTTGTTTGGGATCTAGAACTCTCACAATATCTGTGGATAGATAAATAGCATCCCAAAGTAGAAGCTTAGCCTGTGCTACTCTCTTGGGATCGTTCAGCCCTTTGAGATGTGGATAGGAAGGTTCCCCGGCTATTCGGACCCTACAGTCATCATTATTTGGCTCTTTAAAGGAAAGACTCTGACATCTCTAAGACATACAGAAGTTTACACACCCTTCAAAGCTTCTAAGTTACAGAGCTCTAGTGTGAATTTTTTAATACCCTGTGTCCTCATTGTAGTAAATTTTCCCCAAGAGTTGATACTTCTTAGTCAGTGGTACATAAGAGGATAGTTGACTAATGGAATCTCTGTAGCGAGCAAACTTGAGCTTGTGTTTGCATAGCTTATTTCTCTTAACTGTTACCCTGTACCAAAATAATGAGAGTTGCCTTTTTGCTGGAAGTTGTTACTGTGGGGCGTAGCCTCATCTTTGGTGAAGACAGTGCTATAGGTATTAAGAGGACACAACTGTTAGTTATATTTATGAGACTTGGAGGAGCACAGACAAGCTTCTGATTAAAATAGTGAGCAAACAGCAATGACAGAAAATAATTTATCAGCTGCTTATGCCAGCAAATTAATGGAAAGATATTAAAGAAAAGAGTGCCTACATGAAGCAGTGGAAAAATGGATAAGAATGTAAATAGATTACAACACTTAATCTTCTTAAATTAGTAATATATTTCAAAGTATAAATTATTCTGTGAGAAATCAGAATGGTGTCCAAAACTAGTTTCTTACTACAATATGAATCCACAGTCATTTGGAACAAAATGCCACACTTGATGTGTTTTATTACTTTTAATCATTTGGATGGATTAACAGTAAGATATCTGTGTTAGCCTTTACAAAAGGTAGACTACTTATAAGATTGGATATAATATATGTTTTTGTCCTTACATTAAATATTGGAATGTAATTTTTAAAAACAGACTTGATTTTTAGAACAGTTTTAGATTTACAGAAAAATGGAGAAGGTAATAAGAGAATTCCCATATACACCCCACCACACCTCCCTCCATGCACAGTTTTCCCTGTCATTAACATCCTAGGGTAGTATGATGCTTGTGTTGCAGTTAATGGATCAATATGATACATTATTGTTAACTAAAGTCTGTACTCCATTCAGATTTCCTTTTGTTTACTTAATGTCCTTTTTCTGTTGGAGGAACCCATCCAGTATACCATATTACATTCAGTTGTCTTGTCTCCTTAGGCTCCTCTCGGCTATGACAGTTTCTCAGACCTTACTTGTTTTTGATGACCTTGACAGTTTTGACAAGTATTTGTCAGGTATATTGTAGGTTGCTCCTCTTGAAATTTGTATTATGTTTCTCTACTGATTAGGCTGGGGTTATAGGATCATATAGTAGGACTATGTTTAGCCTTGTAAGAAACTGCAAACTGTCTTTCCTAAGTGGCTGTACCTTTTTGCATTACCACCACCAATTTACGAGAGTTCTGTCTCTTTGCATACTTGTCAGCATTTGGTATAGTCAGTTTTTTGGACTTCAGCCATTCTGATAGGTTTGCAGAAATTGGGGTGCAATTTCCATAGTTGGTCATTTAGTCTTACTATCATATTTTATTATATCTGACTATAGAAACATTAGCTTTCTCCTGATATTTCTCTTTAAATTAGCATTAAGAAAAGTGTGTACTTTTTCCCATATGAATAACTGTTACAGATGTTTCAATAGCATTTCGCTTATTACATTAAAATACAATTACCTATTTTCTTTCCTTTCTTATTACTAATAGCTTATAAGCTACGTACTATTAGTGTTAAGCTGTGTTCCGTTGATGTTAATGTCTCATGTTTAATTGCTTTTGTTTAATTTTTTAATTCTCATTTTCCATTCTTCACAGTCATTTTTGCTTTTTTGTTTGTGTTTCTTTGTTCATAAAGCTTTTTTGTTTCTGTTACATTATGTAGTTTTGTACCAATGGCTAGAAGCAGATCGTCATGGCAAGAGCCAAGGTGCTGCAAATACGACTTCAGGTAAAAATAAAAATAAAAGTTGAGGTGTTAGAAATTATTATTTTAATTCATCCCAAGCCCATCAAATTGCTTCTTTATTCACTTTTGTTTAGGCAAAAAAAAGGTATTATTTTGTATTTCTGTTCTTTCATTTGCATCTTAATTTTTGTAAAGACCTCATTTGCTTCAAGCCTTGAAGAAATTATTTATTCATTAGCGTTTAAGCTCTCTTGGCAGATATGTCCTATTTTCTTAGGAGAAAAGTCTTCATTGTAGCTTAAGGTCACTAGGAGTTTACTTGGCAATATTACTTGAAATTAAGTCCACTTGTAGTTGTCGTGGGAGATATTAATATTTGCACAAATTTATAATCCTTGTTTATTTCAGGATAATGTTTAAAAGGTGGATTTTAAGTTAAGTAAAGCATACTTATGTAATTTCCATTTCCTGGGAATCCAAATTCTTAGACTGATCCATTTTTCCTGCTAAGTTCTAGCAATAAATTCTGTTAGAGGTTTATGTGTTCAAAGTGCAAAGGTTAGGTTGTTGCTCTGTCTCACACCTCCAAAAGGCATCTCCAAGATTCTCTTCTTTGACTGGTACTAGTAGGAATAGCTGCATTTACTCACTTCTGAATCCTTAACAGTGTTATCAGAATTATCACTCAGATTTTCCCCAAATTTTCTTCAAAATAATATTTGCCAAGACAGCTGTGTATATAGCAATGATCTTACCCCCTTCTAAAGCAGTCTCATAAGAAGTGATGGTGGTGGTTCTGTTTTTCTTTTGTTAGATTTGTATTTCTGTTTCGTGGGTTTTTGTTTTTGTGAAATTCTTCTTCCCTGGAGGTGGTTTTCCTTCTTTCTCTTGGAGGTGGTTTTCCTTCTTTCTCTTCTGGTTGATTCATTGTGCTTCAAGAGGGTGTGGTGTTCCTTCCTTAACAGGACAATTATATTGAAAATGGCAGTATCATGACTTTTCTGATTTATTTCCTGACGCATTAGTAACTTGATATATGAATGAAGATAATGTTACTATTTTAACCAAACTGAGGCAGGAATTCATTAAAAGGTAAGTTGCAAGGAGTTATATCCTGCATTATATGCTGTTTCTTCTGCTCCTGCGGTATTTCATATTTTATTTACATTTGTGAATGATAAAATAAGCATTTTTGGTATTTGAGGGTGGGCGAAGGAGAGGGTTTCTTGATGGCTGGGTATTATCTGAGGATATCCCGTTGCTGTGTCACTAGCACAGTCAGCAGCATAAACCTTAGAACCAGGAGAGAATTTTTGTTTTTCTTTTTCTCTGACTTGAAGTGAAAAGTAACCTTTCTTTTTTTAATGAAGAAGTAAATAATCTAAAAATTCTTAGCATTTGCATGAAAATCTAGTACCAGCTTAAAGGTACCATTTACCCTTTCTGAAATCAACCGTGAGCCCTCACTCCTTTCTTCAGAGTAGTGACCCATGGATGGTTTCACATTTTCCATTGACTTTCCCATACCCTAGAGGCATGGTGCAGAAATTGATAAACTTTCCTTAGGGATGCATTTGACAATTTCTCTTCTAGAAGTGAAAGCTCTCTATCTCTTAGAAGATGGAAATATGAGGTAGAAAGACATAGAGATGAAGTGCTTGCCTAAATAAGTAAGAGGAATCCAAAGGAAAATGATCATTAGCCAAGGGCTTAAATTAGAAGTAAACGGTTAGTTGTTGCAGTAAATCTATTTAAATTATGTGCCTTTATTCAAAAACGCTCCTGTGTATTTTATACTGCAGTCTCCAACAAGATTTTATAGTGTAGCTCTTCCCTCCTTCTGTGATCTGAAAACTTTTGCACTGAAAGGTGTTTTAGTATATGTCTTTTATATTTTTACCAGAGTTGGAAACTGAGTCTAACTAGGTGTCCAAATATGACTCATGAATTGCTTTATGATATTTTTATTTGTACAGATACTGGTAGGTGGCATTTATCTTTTGATACATCAGCTTGTGTTTTGTACTTACTTAGAACTCAACAAGCAGAAAGAACACAGGAGACAGAATGGTATTGCTCCCAAGGTCTTCTAATTCCTTAATCTCAACTTTCTGACACTGAGAATTTGAGATCCATCCATATTAAAATATTTTGTGAAAGTAAGGCATTTGGAGGTAACAGGTCCCATGGGTGTTAATTTAGTCAAGGACATAAAGAACTGAGCTAACAATTATTACTGAATTTTCTTATATATAATAATCAAAGGATAGTCTTTTTACCTTTCCAGAATTTTAACAGGTGATAAAATTGGCTTAGAATAGCTTGTTTCTTTTCAGAGGTTAGTGTGCTTAATGTGTTCTGTCTGCTAAACCAGACAACTCAGTAATGATGTTTCTGATTCTGTTAATAATGTTACTTGTAAAAGCATGGAGATGCAGTCAAATTTACTAGAGATTTTTGTGGGAACTCAAGCAAAGTTGCCTCCTTTGGGCACTGCAGCATTAAGTCTATCCATGTACAAAATTTCAGGATCTTAAGAAGTATAATTAGCTTAATTTGAGATGTTTCTTTAGTGAGTTAAATGTTTCCAAATAGATTTTTTTTTTTTTTTGGTCACCACATGTTGAAATGAGGACAGTAATTAGGTTACAGCAAGGATTATTTTAGCATGTCTTGATTTTTAGTATCAGTTGTGTAGCCAGGATTTTAAAATTCAGATTCTGAACTTTTAAATGCAGATCTCTTATTAACAGTTCCTTTTCAGTTGTCCATTGAAAAATTTACAACTGAGACTATTAGAGGTAGAAATTGAATCAGATTTCAACATTATCAGTCAGTATATATACAAAATAAAAATATGACATGCTTTTGAAAAAATTCTAGATATTAACTAATTACTAATTATCTGTTGTAGGTGAAAATTTTGACCAGAGTCCTTTGAGAAGAACATTCAAATCCAAAGTTCTGGCTCACTATCCTCAGAATATAGAATGGAACCCTTTCGATCAAGATGCAGTAAACATGGTATGTGTTTGGTTTTTTTTTTTTTTTCCTCTTCAGCCTTCTTTTTATTTTAAGATGACAATAGTGACTATATTTTGAATGTCTACATTATTTCATTTAATTTAACCCTTTAAATAAAAAACTCTTTAAGATATAGTATCCTCATTTTACAGATGTAGAAAATGAAGCTCAGAGAGGTTAAGTAACTTGCCTAAGGTCACCATAGCTAATAAGTGTATATAACAGACCCTCAAAGCCCATTTTCTTTTCCGGCTATTAAGCTGTGTGGTGAATTTGTATTACGTAATACATAGACACTTTGGTAACAGTGATATCATTTTCTTGGCCTGAAGTGGAGCCTGATGGAAGGAGCATGATTACAGTTTTCATATTTCAAGGAATGTTGTATGATGGGTCTTTAATTTATCATATTCACAAAGTAAGGTAGGAAAGGAACTTCAATGCATCATTTAGACATTAGTAGGAATTTGTTTATAAGGAATTTAAATTAATGTAATGAGTTACCAGTGGTGATTGTAAGTCCCTTTAGAGGTTCTTAAAAATACAGTAGGTCATAATTTTCAGGTCATTTAGGAAGGGTCCTTCTTAGAGGCCTGCATGATATTTTGTTCCTCCATGATCTCTGTGATTATAAAAATCAGGGGCCCCCAAAGTGAGTAAATCAGAGATCAGGCACGATAGGCACAGAAGTGATTAAAAGTGGACAGGGACTTCCCTGGCGGTCCAGTGGTTAAGACTCCACACTTACACTGCAGGGGGCGTGGGTTCCATCCCTGGTCGGGGAACTAAGATCCCGCATGCCATGCGGCGCGGCCAGAAAAGAAAAAAAGGAAGGTAGAGTGAGACACATAGTTGTGGTTCTTTTTGAGTATTTTGAAGGTGGAGCCAAAAGACCCCATTATGATGTGATATTGTAAGGGAAGAAAATGAATATTTAGTAGTAGATGCCCGCTAGATACCTCATGAATGTTACTTTCACATACATGCTTACATGTACCCAGTGAGGATTCTTACTCATATTTTACAGGGGTTACGTTTACTTGCCCAGAGTTATACAGGGAGTCTCAGAGGTTAAATCCAGATCATTTTTACTCTCTAGCTCACTTTTTTCCCACCTGCATGCTGCCTCCCCCAAAGAAAAGCTATGTAACTTGGTTTTGACATGCCCCAAAATGATATGGGTCACATTGGATCCTTTTCAGTATTTCTCTTATCACAGTAAACCCATTCCAGTCTGGACTTACTCCAAGGATGGAATAGCATGGTACTTTTTCTAAGGACAGATGCCTAAGGCACTTGGCAGTTTGACTTTGATTCTTTACAGAGCACAGTGTACTTATTTCTCTTGACTGTTACCCTGTACCAAAATAATGAGTTGCCATTTTGCTGGAAGTTGTTACTGTGGGGCGTAGCCTCATCTTTGGTGAAGACAGTGCTATAGGTATTAAGAGGACACAACTGTTAGTTATATTTATGAGACTTGGAGGAGCACAGACAAGCTTCTGATTAAAATAGTGAGCAAACAGCAATGACAGAAAATAATTTATCAGCTGCTTATGCCAGCAAATTAATGGAAAGATATTAAAGAAAAGAGTGCCTACATGAAGCAGTGGAAAAATGGATAAGAATGTAAATAGATTACAACACTTAATCTTCTTAAATTAGTAATATATTTCAAAGTATAAATTATTCTGTGAGAAATCAGAATGGTGTCCAAAACTAGTTTCTTACTACAATATGAATCCACAGTCATTTGGAACAAAATGCCACACTTGATGTGTTTTATTACTTTTAATCATTTGGATGGATTAACAGTGAGATATCTGTGTTAGCCTTTACCTCTATCTGCATAACATTCATCTCTAAAGCAATTATCAGCTTCCTTGATCTGTCTTTGATATTTTCTTTACCTCTTCTCTCTGAGTTATTTTACGTAAGCAGAAAACATTTCCCTCTGAAGAATAGACACGTAGGCTTGTGTTTCGACGCTTAAGCACCATACAACATTTTGTTTATTGCTGCAAATCTAAAGGGATTTGCTGGTACTCCTTGAAAATCTCTGAAAAGCATCCCATTAAACTAGTCTGCATTTGGGTCATAGATTTACTTCCCTTAATTTCCTCTTTGATTTATTAGTAAGTACATTTGTATGAAGCTATAATTTATTCCTACCTAAAGGTATAAAGCTTTGTTCTTGCCTTTAGCAAAACCCCACTCCAATAAATTATTGCCTTCTGTAATATCACTCATTCTGCTAACAAAGTGGAGCTTTGGATAAGGGTCATTAATTTCATACAAATTAAGTACTCCAAAGCAATGAAACTTGTTAAATAAAAAAAAATTCCATGTATAAGAGTGCAGTGCATATATAACAGAAAATAGTTATGTGACATTTGAAATTGCTTCTGAATTAATTGCTTTTATTTTCTTTTGGTTGTGGATTCCCAGATTTTTGTGGGGAAAAAAAATGGAAGTATCATGAAACAGAGAGAACAAAACAAGTCACATACCCATCACCCAGAACTAACATGTCAACGTTTGACAGATTTGCTTCAGAGTCATACCTTTCCTCTTAAATGAAACAAAACATTGCAAATGGAGCTGAAGTTCCCCTGTCTTCCCCCCACACCCCACCGCCCCCATTTCAGATCTCTTTAAGGAAATCTGCATATTGGCATCCATGACTGTCTATGTAATGTTCTAATTAGATGGAGCTTATCCTTAAGAATGTAGAGAAACTAGGAATTGTTGGGAAGAAAATATGGTTAATACTTTTTTAAGCAAGTTTTGCGAAATATAAAGATTCTTTTTTGTATATATGGCCTAAATGAAACATCTGATATATGATATTTCAGGTAACTAAAGAGTAATGACTATTATATAGCTCTTTATAATCTGTAATGCTCTAAGTTTACAATTTACTATTTGATCACAAAGAAGGGTGGAGTGGAATGATGAGGGAAGAGTAAAGGGTAAAGGGTTGGCTGGAAAATACCTATTTAGAGATTCGTCTTGCAAAATGCAAGGAAAAAGAGCACTATATACTTTTTTTTTTTTTTTTTTTTTTTTTTAGCACTATATACTTTTGACAGACTCAGGAAGCACTTGAATTTGAAATGGATAACCCTTAGTTACATTAATAGATCTGACATTGGAATGAAAGTAAGCCCTCATTTTGACCCAGCTTTAAGTTCATGTCTCACAATAAAATCAAAGGAATGGGGGCTTTAACCCAGCCATTACTGGGGGAGCCCACTTGTTTTCTTAACATCGCAGCTAGAATATTTCACCGGCATCTCAAACTCAGCATGCCCAAAACTGAATTCACAGTCTTCCCACCAATCTTGGTCAGTGAATGGTACAACCATCTACCTAGGTGCCTAAGCCAAAAATCTAGCATCATGCATGAAAGTTCCCACTTTCTCACCCTCTCCCATATGCAATCAGTTATCATCTACTTCTCTGTGCTTCTACATACCCGCCTTAGTCCAAACCAGCAAGCTCTCTTACCTGGATTCCTGCAATAGCTGTCTAACTGGCCTCCTGCCCCTGTCCTTTCTGTTCTTCACACTACAGCTTCTGCTTCTGCTTTCACCTCTCTTTGGAAGGCTCTTCCACTTCTCCTTCCCCTAGTGAATTCTTCGTATTGACCCTTCAGATTTCATTTTAAACATGATTTCCTCAGAGAAGCCATCTCTAACCACCACCTTCCATCACCCTTCCAGCATTCAGCCAGGTCCCCTTAGGTTCTCTTGGCACCTTGTACCTTTTTGTAGCACTGTTACAGTTGCAATTAATTAATTATGTAGCTGGTTGTCTACTCCCTGTCTCCTGCTATAAAGTAAGTACCATTAGGACAGGAACACTCTCTTTTATTCATTACTATATCCCTAGCTTTGCACATAGTAGAGGTTCTAATCATTGAATAAATGAAGGTCTATATGCTTGCTTACAGTACTTCCATTCCCTGTCTTTGTTCAGGTGTCACCTCCACTGCAAAACCATCTCTTAAGTAGGAATGGTTAGGTGCTCTGTCTTCTCTATTCCCATAATACTTTGAACACACTCTGTAGCAGTATTGGTTACATTATTTTGTAACTGCTGGTTTATATGTCTTTCTTTCCTATTAGGCTAGAAGCTCCCAGAAGTAAGGGATGATTTTCATATTTGTGTTTTGAGTTATCAAGATCTAATGCAATACATGACATAAAATAAATGTTTATTAAATGAAGAAAGGAAAGAGGGAAAGAAGGAAGCAAGAAAGGAAGGACAAGCTGACTCATTGAGAGTTTTATTTGTATAGTAAGAGAGAAGGAGTGGGATTAATAGAACTATAGAAAATGGAAAAAAGAATTGTTAAAATTCTAGCCACACTGCCTAAAAGAGTCCAGAGAGATGATAAGGACATTTGGTCACTCAAACCAGGAGAGGTACACAGCATTGTGAGCCCAATTTCTGATTGCCAGCGACAATCTGGTCAGCAGTGACAACTCTAAATTTTTAGTTGTTGTGGGAGAGTAGGGTGGGGAGGGATATTGTTGGTAGACAGCAATATCAGGGGCTAAAAGACGTTGTTGAATGCCATGGTGAGCAAATCTTGACTTACAGTTTAGGATTACGAAAAATAAACTTGACAAATCATATGATTCTCACTTTTAAAAATGAAAAAGCAATAGCATTTTCCAATTTATGGTTCTGAGATTAGAAAAATAATTCTTAGTTTTGTTGATATGTAGGAAGAGAATTTAATAATTCTTACATCTGTTATCTGTAACATAGAAAGTCATTCTTCATTTTGAGCACAACTTTTGGCAGGCTTTTCCTGTAGATGTTTGAATGCATGCTGACGAAAACTACAAATCCTTAAGAGAATATTTGGCAGCTGATCAAAAACAGTTTGAGCTGGAATTTTGTGGTTTATGATGTCAGGAAACCCTGTCAATTAAATGAAGTCTTTATGTTGACTTTGGAGATCACTGTGTTTCTGTGTGCCTATTTGATGTAAAAAGAGAACTACAGATTGAATGAAGAGATGAACTAAATCTGATCCTGTACCCCGAGCTGTTGTTTTTGATTGTTTTCTTGTTCATTCATTTATTCATTCAGTCAGTCAACAAATACTTCTGTGTGCCATGCACTATGCTATTGCAGTTTTGAGCTTAGCCTGGAGCAAGACTGATTCAGGTCATCCTTCCTACAATCTTTATTGACTATAGTAAATGTGTCAGATGAGTTTTCATTCATAATCAGTAGAAGATCTCATTGACTTGTTATGGTGAAAGCAGCTTTAATTATGAAGGCCTCTTTATGAAAATATTCTGCCATGGCCTTTTATTCCCAAGATTAGGAATAAGCAAAATTTCCCCCTAACAGATCGAGGTATTCATGTGTTTTACCTAAATCTATATCTTATTTTGCCCAAATGTACACAGTAATTTAATTTTTGTCAACATACATATATAATAATAATTAAGTAAAGCTGCCATAGCTCTTTCTACTTCTTATATTCAGTGATATGAAATATAAAGACATTTTCACTGGGATACTTAGGCTGAGCTTCACAATTTTTGCTTTTTTATCAGTCACCATTTATTACGGCCCCAAATAGTGTATTGTTCCATGTGTGGTACTCTTGAATCGTTAAGGCTATTACGAGTCCTTGAGTAGTTTTCAATCTAGAGATGAAACAAAATTTGAGAAACTACTGTGTGTCATTATACAATGTACATATGTATACTATGGTGCAAGATTTTAACTGCTTCATTCAACAAAGACTTTTTAGAGGAGAAGTGACATTTTAACGGCATTTATAGGATGAAAACACTATTTTTTATGGAAAGATAAAGGAAGTCCTCTTTAAGGTAGTATTTATATGGAGACTTACAGGAAGTAAGGGAGTGTTTTGGGTATATATAGCTCTATAACAAACCATCCCAATGTTACTTAAGTGGCTTAAAACATAGGCTGGCAGGGTTTGTTTTTCCACAAAGGGCCAGATAGTAAATAGTTGAGCGTTGTGGGCCATGCAGTCTCTGTTGCAGTTATTCAGCTCTGCTGTTGTAGTGCAAAAGCAGCTGTGTAGACAGTGCTTAAATGGAGGAGTGTGATTGTGTTCCAATAAAATTTTATTTTCAAAAACAAGTGGCAGATTGGATTTGACCTCAGGGCTGTAGTCTCTTGATTTAAAACAACAAAATCATTGTTTTGCTTACAGATCTGCAGTTTGAGTAGGGTTTGGCAGGGTAGCCCCTTTGCTCTCCTGGATGTGAGTTAGGGTGGTTCCAGGCCAAGGACTGGGATTGTCTGAAGGCCCCCAGCAGAGTAGGTGAGCTAAAGAGCAGGTTTCAGTTCCCCAGAACCTCACATTCTGTCTTCTGGGCTTTTGCATGTGCCCTCTCTGCCTTCTCTTCATCTCACTAACACCTATACACACCTATACTTATCCTCAGGTCTCCGCTTGGGCTTCCTTCATTTTTTCCCCTGGTGGCTTTTCTCATTTTTGTCCTCCTGCTGTGTTTTTTCCTAGCAGCCTATATTTACCCTATCGTAGCACTTCCAATACTTTATAATTTTTTTTTAATAATTCTTTAATCATCTGTCCTCCTTACTGGACTGGAAGCTTCAGAGGAGCAGGAACTGTGTCTTTCTCACCATTGTATCACCATCACAGGGCCTAGCTCAGAAAGGCACTTAATAAGTGTTTGTTCACAGTTTGGATGAAGGACATGTAACTCTTAAGTGAATTACATCTTTTTGGTAATGTGGGGATTTGGAGAACTTCTAAATTTTACACCAGATCGACTATTAAATCTGAAAAAAAAATGTCATAATGTATGGTAAAATTATTTCTATGCAGAAAGTATATTGTAATACAAAAGTAGAAAGGAATAATAGAAAAGTTAATAATGATCATTATTTTCGGATAGTTGAATTACAAGTCCTGTTTTCCTTAGTGTATTTCACATTTTCTGTAATTTGTTTAAAATGTTTTAAAGACTTGATTTTATTTTCTTGTGCTTTGTAAGTATCTTAAATATAGCATCTTTAATTCCTCATGTAATTTTATTCCCAAGTTTGACTCAATCCTGGGTAGTTCCCAAGACCTGGGACATGATCTCTGCTGGAAATAATCTAAAATGTCTTGTTTCTGCCCTTCTGCTTCAGTAAATAAAAAATCATTTAATTTTCAAAGTTTATTTTCCTAAGGATAATATTGTTCAAAATGATACAAAAATGATACTGTTGTTTTTATTATTCTATGTTTAACTTTTTTTCCATTTATCAAATGAGCCTTCACCTGTCTGTGTATTCCTCTGAAACATTATCAACATTACTCTAAAAATAGTCCTTAAATACTAAATATTTGTGAAGTGCCCTTGCATATTTTGTCTTCAAGTCACTGATGCAGCAAATGTTGTAGATAAAGAAACCGAGGCTCAGAGAAGTTACATGACTTAATGAAGGTCACAAGCTCAGATGGAGCTTCACAAACATTTTTTTCTGGTTTGAAGTTGTTTGTGTACTGCCTTCTGATGCTTTTCTTCTCCTTCCTCCACAGTTGTGCATGCCTAAAGGGCTATCTTTCAGAACACAAACTGACAATAAAGACCCTCAGTTCCACTCATTTATAATTACCCGGGAAGATGGTTCTCGTACCTACGGTTTTGTTCTCACTTTTTATGAAGAAGTTACAAGTAAGCAAATCTGCACAGCAATGCAGACGCTCTACCAGATGCACAACGCAGAGCATTACAGCAGCTTGTACGCTTCATCCTCCTGCAGCATGGACTCACTGGCAAGCAGTATTGACGAGGGAGATACAACTTCCCTTTTGAAACTCCAGCGATACAACTCTTATGACATCAGCAGAGACACCCTGTATGTTTCAAAAAGTATATGTTTGATCACACCACTGCCTTTCATGCAGGCCTGCAAGAAATTCCTTATTCAGCTTTACAAGGCAGTTACCTCACAGCAGCCACCACCCTTGCCGCTTGAGAGCTACATCCATAATATTCTCTATGAGGTACCCCTTCCTCCTCCAGGGAGATCACTGAAATTTTATGGTGTTTATGAACCCGTCATCTGTCAGAGGCCAGGCCCCAGTGAACTTCCTCTCTCCGATTACCCGCTCCGAGAGGTCTTCGAGCTCCTGGGCCTGGAGAACTTGGTACAGGTGTTTACCTGTGTTCTTTTAGAGATGCAGATCCTTCTCTACTCACAAGGTAGGTCTGCCCTAGCTTTTAGGTCTCCCAAAAGCAAGTACTTATGCTCTCAACTACTGGGGTATATTATTAGAACCAAATAATTAATGGTCCGAAGTCTCTTCTGTCTCGTGGAAAGGAGAGGGTTTTAGGTAGGACCAGAGGCTGAGAGGTTACTTCTCTTTTGGATGGCAGTGGCTGTAGAGAAAAAAAGGGAAGGAATATAAAAGCATTAACTTGGCTGACTTGAGTGTATTTGTTTTTTAATGGAAGTAGCCCTTTTTTTCCCTGATAATAACATAATCATCATAAAAGAAACATATTTCTTTTTATAATGAAAGTAAGAGAATCCTCTTACTACCGGGAACATGTAGACTTCTCATTTTTTTACAGGTTGGTAAAAGTTCACATCAAGACTCAGCTGACATTGGAAAGGGATAAATGAAATCGTTGACTCTGCGGTTTCCTAAGGCGATCAACTTTGGATGGGTTGATTTCCTGTAGTGAGAGAAAGGGGTACAGGCGTGTGGAACAGACACGATTCTCCTAGGTCTAATAATTCCACCAAAATTATTTGGGGGGTTTTTGTTTTGTTTTTAATCCCAAAGGAAGTTATCTTTGTGATATTTTTCATTCAAAATTCTCCCAAAACATACTTACAAAACTAGCAGAATTTGGGTTTTATTTTACCAGTGCATCTGTGATGACTAACTTTGAGCCTAGACTAGAGCACTAGTTCTAGTCTGAACATGAATTTGCAGAGGAAATAGAGATGCTGTGGGGGTTTTTTGTTTGTTTGTTTTTGTTTTTTTGCGGTACGCGGGCCTCTCACTGTTGTGGCCTCTCCCGTTGCAGAGCACAGGCTCCGGACGCGCAGGCTCAGCGGCCATGGCTCACGGGCCTAGCCGCTCTGTGGCATGTGGGATCTTCCCGGACCGGGGCACGAACCTGTGTCCCCTGCATCGGCAGGCGGACTCTCAACCACTGTGCCACCAGGGAAGCCCGAGATGCTGTGTTTTAATGGATAGTGAATTGAAGGAAAATATAAAACGGTACCTGTGCCTTGATGGGTCTTTTGAAAAATGTGGCACAAATATTGGGTTAGCATTTTGCTAACTTGTACTTAGGCTGACGGAATTGTAGTGCAGTCTCCTGACTGTTGCTCTCAAGCTTATTTTACCAGTTTCCTTTTTTTCTTTTCTATTTTAAATTATAAATGAGGCTGAGCCAAGTAGGCTATATTTGTACTTCCCCATCTTGTGTGTATGTTGACACTGTTTGTGTGTTGACAGCCCTTCATGAGGTTGTATTTTCTTCAGTTTATCCTACATAATGTTCTCTGATAATGTGTTCCAGTGACTCAATTTTTGTTGTCAGGAAGTTCTTCTCTAATGACTAATCTAAATTCTTTCCTGTCCTCATGCTCTCACTTTCTTAGTGCTGGTCATTACCGCAGATCACCCTTTTGTATCTGAAAGATTTAATGTTAAGTAATTCTTTCTTCTTTTCTGCATCTTCCTGTCTTGTTTTTTGCCCTGAAGGGGATAGGGGTTGGAGAGTTGCTTGTTGGGGCAGGGGCTTGAAGCTTAATACCCTCAGGTATATTAGCTTATTAGTAAAAAGAATTTAAATCCTAGATTTTCAAGAGTTCTTCCCAGTCATTTAGTTCCGTTTCCTAATGTTCTGCCTAGAGAAGCAATTTGGGGCAGAAAGAATATTGGTTTTTGAAGTGATAACAATCATGGGTTCAAATCTCTGTTCTGTCACTTACTATCTGTAACCTTGGACAAGTTACATAATCTTCCCGAGTGTCAATCAGTTCATCTTTATGGGGATAACAGGTTTTTTCCTTCTTCTCTCACTGATATATTGTGAGAAAGTAAGAAACCTGTGCTGACTAAATGATAGCCAATGTTGTTGTAATATCAGTTTTATTAGTCCTACATAATCCTCTATAAAATTATGCACATCTTAAGTTGTGAGGATCTGACATATTATTGCATTCAAAGTATAACTTTGTTAAATTAAATAGTCAAGGCATTTGTTTCAGGGTTGAGAACTTAATAAATGTTCTCTTATACTGAATGTCATGCTTCTTAAAGAAAAAAGCCCTTAGTTATCACACTTCCTGTTTTAAATAGCACTTTATGTCTCTGTGCTTGTGGTCTGTCTTGAGCTCTCATCTTTCTGCTCAGCTTGATTAGCTTGTCGCATTTAGTTTATGGAGTCTGTTGAAAAGTTATAGTTAATTAATATCTACGTATTAATTTCAGTTTCAAATTAAGAAGACTGAATATTTATGAGCATGTTTTTGTACTCAAATGAGTATTTTTTGGTAACTTGGTCTTTTATGCTGAACACAAGAGTGAATCTTGAGATTGTAGAACTCTCATCATACATATATTTTTAAAGTGTCATACAAAAAGAAGGCTCATAAAGTAATTTTCTAATCATTCACAGAAATCACTCTATATTAGGAATTGTACTATTAAAGTGCCTTGTACATTTTGGTCTTTTTGCCCCCTGCATTTAATCCTTTCAACAATGAGTTAGTACTGCACATGCTTTTATGAAGGAGGAAATTGACGCTCAGGGAAGCTTAGTAACTTACCCAAGATCACACAGCTATTAGGTGGTGGAGCTGAGAATGGGCTTGGATCGGTCTTTATCCAGAACACTTACCCATATGTTAGCTGTATTGGACACTGCACTTAACCTTTCCTTATCTGTCTCAGTATTTATTTTAAAATTATAAACTCACCTCTGAGGGTCTTTTGTAAAGGTACCATGTTAAATAATTGTAGATTATCTGTGTAAATGCAAATTTTAACAATGGCAAGTGTCTCTCCCATTAGAGAAAGAAGGGAATGAATTAAGAGTTGTTATGTTGATTTGTACTCTGGTGCCATTCTTCATTTCTCCTGACTGTGTTAAGGGGTTTTAATAACACCTGACACTTCATTTCTTGTTCACTAATGCCATAAAATGTAAAAACATTGCAAGTCTTGAACAATTACCATGAAAACCCAAAAAGAATAAAAGTAGATGGATTTCAGTGATGAAAATGTCCTTCTAGACTGATTTGAAATTCTTATCCACAGCCCTTTTTTTTCTTTATTTTTTAAAAAATGCTGCTGCACACATTCCTGGGCCCTGTTTGTTTATTTGTTTGTTGGCTGCGTTGGTCTTAGTTGCAGCATGTGAGATCTTCGTTGCGGCACATGGGCTCCTCTCTAGTTGCGGCACGTGGGCTTCTTTCTAGTTGTGGCATGCGGTTTTTCTCTCTCTAGTTGTGGCATGTGGGCTTCAGGGTGCGTAGGCTCTGTAGTTGTGGTGCATGGGCTCTGTAGTTTGCAGCACGCGGCTCTCTAGTTGAGGCGCCCGGGCTCAGTAGTTGTGGTGTGCGGGCTCAGTTGCCCTGCAGCATGAATCGAACCTGAGTCCCCCCTGCATTGGAAGGCGGATTCTTTACCACTGGACCACCAGGGAAGTCCCCCACAGCCCATTTAAATCTATCCAGTCTGGGGACTTCTCCAGTGACGCAGTGGTTAAGAATCCACCTGCCAATGCAGGGGACACGCGTTCGAGCCCTGGTCCGGGAAAATCCCACTTGCCGCAGAGCAGCTAAGCCCGTGTGCCACAACTACTGAAGCCCGCGTGCCTAGATCCTGTGCTCCGCAACAAGAGAGGGCCACCGCAGTGAGAAGCCTGCACACCGCAATGAAGAGTAGCCCTCGATCACCAGAACTAGAGAAAGTCCACACACAGCAACGAAGACCTAATGCAGCCAAAGATAAATAAATAAAAATAAATAAATTAAAAAAAAATCTATCCAGTCTGTTATTTAGAGAGTGTGTACATCACAGTCACTTTGCAGTGGTAACTGGCTAGAAATTTTAAGCAGGGAATGAACCCAAGAGGTAAAGGCTCTTTTCTAGAACCCCAGATCAGAAAAGAGTACTTTTCTTCTGCAGCCTAGAAATACTTGGAGCAAGAGAGTGGGAAGATTTGAGTCTGATCATCTTTTCAGAGGAATAGTGGAGGAATAAAAGGGGAATTTAAACACCAGGGTCTAACTTTTGATACCAATAATTAAGGTCCCAGGAACATTTTTGGATCCTTGCTTATTACCTTCTTTGACTCTTCACAATGGAAATAAGCAGTTACCCACAGCCCACACTGCACTGCCTGCCTGGGAGCCTTCACAGTACTCCTCTCCCTTCCCCTCCCTTTGTAAGTTGTACATGAATTAACCTTGTCAGAAAGTAGAAGCTGCTTGAAGTTTTCTTGAAGAAGTTGGGAGCCTTGTAAACACAAATTGCTAGTCATGCTCAACTAAACATTATATCTTATTGGTTATGGAGTTGATAAATCATAAAATCAAACTTGATATTTTGATGGCAGAAACTGGGTTCCCATGACCTGTATCCAAAAAGCATTAGAATTTTAACAGCTTTGGCCAATATTTTTATAATACTAGTTTTACTTTGTGATAAACAAAAACTTAATATTAAGACATTTTTCTTAATAAGTTTTCATTATATATTCAAGAAGCTAATCCTTGGTCAGTTATATGAGAAGCACATGTCTCCTTCCAGTTTGTGGCTGTTAATTTTCTTTTAGGGATCTTTTGATGAATTAAGATACTCTTAATCATAAATTCTCATTTACAAATCTTTCCTATGACTTAACTTTCTGTTCTATTTAAGAAATCCTTCTCTATTCTGAGTTTGTAAAAATAGTCTACATTTTTTTCCTAAATGTTTTTAAGTTATATTTAGCATCTCTAAGAAATTGATTTTTACTTATGTTACGAGGAAGAGATCAAATTTAATATTTTAGAAATATCTGTAATTAGTTATTCTATACTAGTTATTAGATAGACCATTCTTCCTCCCTCTGATCTGCAGTGCCACTTCAGTCATGTATAAGTTCCTGTATGTGAAGTTCCTCTATGTATTTCTGGGCATTCAGTTTATTCTGCCAATTTTTCTGTCCCTGTAGTAAATCACGCTGTTGTAATTACTATAGCTTTAAAGTAAGTTTTGGTATCTTATAGGACAGTTCTCTTCACCACCTTCTTTTTACTGAAATTTCATTGAATGTAGTTTTGAGACAATTAACGTATTTAGAATGTTGAGTCTCCCCTCCATGAAAATGATGTATCTCTCCATTTATAAGGGCTTTCTTTAATGTCTTTAGGTAGTTTTATAATAGTAAAGTAGGTGATAATGTGCAAATAATGATGGTTTTATTTCTTCTTTTCCAGTCTTTGTCACCTTTATTTCTTTTGCTTGCCTTGTAGTACTAACTAGACTTTTCAGTACAGTATAGAATGGAATTGATAATAATAGGCATCCTTGTCTTTTTCCTGATGTTAAAAAGAATGCTTTTAATGCTTCACTGTTAAGATGCTGGCATAGTACCTGTCCCTTTGGCATTACTGCTTAGTTCAGTATATCATCCTACTGCATGAAAATGTCTCCCAGAGCAAGGCCACTGAGGTTTGCAGGGTTCCAGTACAATACATCTTCTCAGGTTCCAACTGCAGCAATATATGGCTTCCCCCTTTCAAGGCATCCGGTATAATTGAGCTAAGAGACAATGTCATCTCTTGCCCCGAACCTCTTTCAGGGTGTTAATGTAATATTGGATTTCTCTTATTACCTACCATAACTCATTTATTTACTCCTTTACCCTTAACTACTATTCCTCCTTCTTTCCATTTGTACCCAAACTTTTCCACCTTTGGAAGGGACGTTAGGTTCGGCCACAGCGCTGGTTTAGATTGCAGGCAAGAGTAGTAGTCTAGCAAGTACCTCTGCCTCAGTTCACTACCATTCATATTAGGGTAAGGTTACATAGGTACAGAACTAGTGGGCTGTTTTTACCTCCAGACATTACAGCTGCATTCACTGTTAACCCCCATTTTGCCAGATGGGGTGAAGGCACAGCCCACCCCAGCAGGCTCTTAGGAATTCTGACATGAAGGTTTAAAAATAGAGTTTCATCCCTGCTTCTGGCACTTGTAGCTGTAGTCCTGGTCCTGCCTCAGGTAGGAAAAACAAAGCTGAGATGATGTGGGGAAGAAAATAAAAAGTATATTGTCATACCAGCATCCTTACCCCTTAGGAAGAATTGTAGTCATACCAGCATCCATCTCTATCCCCTTTTCCCCAGATCCACCAGAAGAACAGAGGTATCTATCTAGTGGGGACTCTCCCTTAGGCCCCCTTATGTTGAATGTGAGCACACACTTGTGAACACATGAGAGTTAGCCCTTTATGCTTTTATCTCACACATTTTAGACAGCAGATGTTTCAACTGCCTGTTCTAATTCTCAAGTAAACCATTACTGTGAGGGTGATAAGCAACATCATATATCCATTTGATGTGGTATCTTTTCACCCACTGTTGGACACTGTGTGCTGTGAAGCGTGTTGTGTCCCATAGCCTGAAGATGTGTAACTTGGCGGCCCACATTGGTAGAGTATCTTCTGTTCCAATCCTCTAATAGTATTTTAAGCATCTACTGCCTCATATGCAAAGCCCAGTCTGAAGTGTCTATTCCTGGTAGGACCCATTTATAGCCCCCCCAACCAGGGCTGCTGGCATTAATCCAGTGTAGTCTGCTTGCTGGCTATGTGTAGTAGGGCCTTCCCCCCCCGGGGAGTCTTCCCCACAGCCATCTGCATCCTCTGTCTCTCCTGTTGGCAGACAAAACAGTTCTTGTTGGCAATTTGTGCCTCAGAGGGTATAAGAGGATTATGTCTAGATTCAGCCCATCTCTGCATTGCTGCAGTCCCCCAGGTGGCCACTTGAAGGGAGTGTACCAAAAGGTCCACTTGGTGGTTACATCACCTCCCAAACCTGAAAGTGGGTTCTTCTGATGGGCGTTAACATGTCCTACTTTAAAGTGGCCCATAAATTCCCAGAGGGATTTCCATATGGCTGCACCTTTTACAGGCATCCTTTTAATAGTCCAGTTTTCTGTTGCCCATGAGTCAGTAAAAACCCAAGCATATGGGCTTTACCATTGTTCAGTTCTTCCATTACTGCTAGGAAAACAGCGTGTAAGTCAGCCCACTGAGCCCATCTGTGTTTACCTTCTTTGATCAGAGTGGTGGCCATTCACCTTGGAACTGTCATACATAAACCAAGCAGCTCTTTGTTGGTCAGTTGAGAGGTATTTATACTGTCCAAGTGACAACAGAATCTGGCACCTCCTCACTCAGTTCCAGAGTCAGTCCTCTGGGAAAAGAGGCTCCTCATTGTATCTCCTCCTTACCTTCTCCTCATAACAAGATCCTCTATAAACAATCTCCATTTAATTATGGAACTCTTCTGTGCACTGCCTTCCTCATTAGAGTGTTTTTCTGACATTACCCAAGACATCATGGGTATTTTGGGTTTCAAGATTATTTTGTCTTTCAGTCATAGGGGCAGTTTAGACTAACGTTCAATAGCAGGCTAGTAATTGCCTCTCAAATGGAAATGCTCCAGTTCGTCATCCCAGTAGTTGTCACTGGGAGGTGCTCACAGGCTTTTGCCGTAAGCCGCAGCCTGTGCTCTATGTAGGGCTCCTGTACAGAGTTTGTCTGCCAGGCTCCAGCTTCTTGTCTATAACACTGTGTGGGCTCCGGCAGTCTTATTCCCATTTAGCATGATGTCTAATTAATATTGCTTGGATTGGAGAGCGATTGACATGCCATCTGTTTTACTTTAGGGGGAGGTGTTCCCCATTTAGACATAGTATCCATTCCCATAAACCATTCAGGTAAGCCTGTTTAAACATTCCAGTTTTCACCCAAACTTCCACCTTAATCAGTCAACCTTAACTTTTTTCATATTCTCTCAATCTAATTGTAGCCTGCGTTAAGACTTCACCAAAGGGTTTTGGTATCACAGTGCATGAGGTCCCATCCCAGTAAAGGACTCCTAGAAACTTCTCCACTCCTGACCGTTTTAGCCAGCAGGGGGTTTGAGCCAAAATTAATCTGCCTGACTGTTGCCCCAGGTGATGTCAGGTCTGGTTTCTCATTATAATCATTGCTTTCCCCGTGTCTTACATTTCTCCAAACTAGGGTAAACAAACTCAACTTGCTTAGAGCCCTTTAATGTAGGGGGTCCAGCAGGGGTCCCTTTGATCCACCAGTCTCAGATAGTACTGTATTAAGACCTTTATTTCAACCCCATCAATGTCAATGTCCATTTTATTCATCGCATTTCCTTTTTTTAAATCTTTTTATTTTTAAGATTTTTAAAATTTTATTTATATATTTCTTCCTTCCTCCTTCCCTCCCATCCCTCCCTCCCTCCCTCCCTCCCTTCCTTCCTTCATTTTTGACCGCGTTGGGTCTTCGTTACTGCACGGGCTTTCTCTAGTTGCGGTGAGTGTGGGCTACTCTTTGTTGCAGTGCGCGGGCTTCTCATTGCAGTGGCTTCTCGTTGCGGAGCACGGGCTCTAGGCACATGGGCTTCAGTAGTTGTGGCACGCAGGCTCAGTAGTTGTGGCTCACGGGCTCTAGAGCTCAGGCTCACTAGTTGTGGCGCACAGGCTTAGTTGCTCCACGGCATGTGAGATCTTCCCGGACCAGGGCTTGAATCCGTGTCCCCTGCATTTGTCCCATTTCTTAATAACCATCCACAGATTTCCATCCTTCTGGGATGAGTTTCTTGACACCCTTCTTTCTTTTTCCTCTTTCCCACTTCTATCAACATTTGCTTTATTCACTCAGTTTCTTAATAATTGTTTAAAAATTTCCACCATGCTGGGACAAGTCCCTTGACTCTTTCCTCTGCCTCTCCACATTTTCTTTTAAATTAATATAATGTTTTTATTAGCATCTGCTAAGATTCATGAGGGGAAGCTGGAACACCCAAATGGAAGACATGTATAGCAGAAGGTATGGGGGGGAAGGACACAGAGCTTCCGTGCCCCTCAGGCACATCATCCTCCTGGCACCTCAGTGTGTTCACCAACCTAGAAGCGCCTCTGTTTCTTCTTGAATCAATTTTTGTTCATTTCTATTTTCTCTAGGAATAATTTTCTTAGCTTTCAGTTTATTGACATAAAGTCTTAATATTTATCTTCTTAATATCTTCTGTGTCTGTTTTGTCCCCCTTTTCATCCCTAATACTATTTATTTATGCCTTCTCTCTTTTTCCCTTGGTTGTTTTTCCATAAAGTGTGTCAATTATGTTACTCTTTTTTTTTTTTAAACATCTTTATTGGAGTATAACTGCTTTACAATGTTGTGTTAGTTTCTGCCGTATAACAAAGCGAATCAGCTATACATATACATCTATCCCCATATCCCCTCCCTCTTGCGTCTCCTTCCCACCCTACCTATCCTACCCCTCTAGGTGGTCCATATATATGGGATCCGTATATATGTGTTAGCATACGGTATTTGTTTTTCTCTTTCTGATTCACTTCACTCTGTATGACAGACTCTAGGTCCATCCACCTCACTACAAATAACTCAATTTCGTTTCTTTTTATGACTGAGTAATATTCCATTGTATATATGTGCCACATCTTCTTTCTCTGTTCATCTGTGAATGGACACTTAAGTTGCTTCCATGTCCTGGCTGTTGTAAATAGTGCTGCAGTGAACAATGTGGTATATGACTCTTTTTGAATCATGGTTTTCTCAGGGTATATGCCCAGTAGTGGTATTGCCAGGTCATATGGTAGTTCTATTTTTAGTTTGTTAAGGAACCTCCATACTGTTCTCCATAGTGGCTGTATCAATTTACATTCCCACCAACAGTGCAGGAGGGTTCCCTTTTCTCCACATGCTCTCCAGCATTTACTGTTTGTAGAGTTTTTGATGATGGCCATTCTGACTGGTGTGAGGTGATACACTGTGGTTTTGATTTGCATTTCTCTAATGATTAGTGATGTTGAGCATCCTTTCATGTGTTTGTTGGCAGTCTGTATATCTTCTTTGGAGAAATGTCTATTTAGGTCTTCTGCCCAATTTTGGATTGGATTGTTTGTTTTTTTGATATTGAACTGCATGAGCTACTTGTATATTTTGGAGATTAGTCCTTTGTCAGTTGCTTCGTTTGCAAATTTTTTCTCCTTTCTGAGGGTTGTCTTTTCGTGTTGTTTATGGTTTTCTTTGCTGTACAAAAACTTTTAAGTTTCATTAGGTTCCATTTGTTTATTTTTATTTCCATTTCTCTAGGAGGTAGGTCAAAAAGGATCTTGCTGTGATTTATGTCATAGAGTGTTCTGCTTATGTTTTCCTCTAAGAGTTTTCCTCTTAGAGTTTCCTCTAAGTGTCTGGCCTTACATTTAGGTCTTTAATCCATTTTGAGTTTATTTTTGTATATGGTGTTAGAAACTGTTCTAATTTCATTCTTTTACATGTAGCTGTTCAGTTTTCCCAGCACCACTTATTGAAGAGGCTGTCTTTTCTCCATTGTATATTCTTGCCTCCTTTATCAGAGATAAGGTGACCATAGGTGCGTGGGTTTAACTCTGGGCTTTCTATCCTGTTCCATTGATCTATATTTCTGTTTTTGTTGCAGTACCATACTGTCTTTATTACTGTAGCTTTGTAGTATAGTCTGAAGTCAGGGAGCCAGATTCCTCCAGCGGCATTTTTATTTCTCAAGATTTTTTTGGCTATTCGGGGTCATTTGTGTTCCCAAACACACTGTGAAATTTTTTGTTATAGTTCTGTGAAAAATGTCTTTGGTAGTTTGATAGGGATTGCATTGAATCTGTAGATTGCTTTGGGTAGTGTAGTCATTTTCACAATGTTGATTCTTCCAGTCCAAGAACATGGTATATCACTCCATCTGTTTGTGTTGTCTTTAATTTCTTCATCAGTGTCTTATAGTTTTCTGCATACAGGTCTTTTGTCTCCTTAGGTAGGTTTATTCCTAGGTATTTTATTCTTTTTGTTGCAGTGGTAAATGTGAGTGTTTCCTTAATTTCTCTTAGAGATTTTTCATCATTAGTGTATAGGAATGCATGAGATTTCTGTGCATTAATTTTGTATCCTGCTACTTTACCAAATTCATTGATTAGCTCTAGTAGTTTTCTGGTGGCATCTTTAGGATTCTCTATGTATAGTATCATGTCATCTGCAAACAGTGAGAGTTTTACTTCTTCTTTTCTGATTTGGATTCCTTTTATTTCTTTTTCTTCTCTGATTGCCATGGCTAAAACTTTCAAAACTCTGTTGAATAATAGTGATGAGAGTGGGCAACCTTGTCTTGTTCCTTATCTTAGAGGAAATGGTTTCAGTTTTTCACCACTGAGAACAATGATGGCTGTGGGTTTGTCATATATGGCCTTTATTATGTTGAGGTAAGTTCCCTCTATGCCTACTTTCTGGAGAGTTTTTATAATAAATTGGTGTTGAATTTTGTCAAAAGCTTTTTCTGCATCTATTGAGATGATCATATGGTTTTTCTCCTTCAATTTGTTAATATGGGGTATCACATTGATTGATTTGCGTATGTGAAGTATCCTTGCATTCCTGGGATAAACCCCACTTGATCATGGTGCATGATCCTTTTAATGTGCTGTTGGATTCTGTTTGCTAGTATTTTGTTGAGGATTTTTGCGTCTGTGTTCATCAGTGATATTGTCATGTAGTTTTTTTGTGACATCTTTGTGTCATTTTGGTATCAGGGTGATGGTGGCCTCATAGAATGAGTTTGGGAGTGTTCCTCCCTCTGCTATATTTTGGAAGGGTTTGAGAAGGATAGGTGTTAGCTCTTCTCTAAATGTTTGATAGAATTCACCTGTGAAGCCATCTGGTCCTGGGTTTTTGTTTGTTGGAAAATTTTTAATCACAGTTTCAATTTCATTGCTTATGATGGGTCTGTTCATATTTTCTATTTCTTCCTGGAAGAAGGAAAGTTGTGCTTTTCTAAGAATTTGTCCATTTCTTCCAGGTTGTCCATTTTATTGGCATAGAGTTGCTTGTAGTAATCTCTCATGATCCTTTGTATTTCTGCAGTGTCAGTTGTTACTTCTCCTTTTTCATTTCTAATTCTGTTGATTTAAGTCTTCTCCCTTTTTTTCTTGATGAGTCTGGCTAATAGTTTATCAATTTTGTTTATCTTCTCAAAGAGCCAGCTTTTGGTTTAAGTGACCTTTGCTATTGTTTCCTTCATTTCTTTTTCATTTATTTCGGACCTGTTCTTTATGATTTCTTTCCTTCTTCTAACGTTGGGGTTTTTTTGTTCTTCTTTCTCTGATTACTTTAGGTGTAAGGTTAGGTTGTTTATTTGAGATGTTTCTAGTTTCTTGAGATAGGATTGTATTGCTATAAACTTCCCTCTTAGAACTGCTTTTGCTGCATCCCATAGGTTTTGGGTCGTCACGTTTTCATTGTCATTTGTTTCTAGGTACTTTTTGATTTCCTCTTTGATTTCTTCAGTGATCTCTTGGTTTTTTAGTAGTGTATTGTTTAGCCTCCATGTGTTTGTATTTTTTAGTCTTTTTCCTGTAATTGATATCTAGTCTCATAGCATTTTGGTCAGAAGATACGTAATATGATTTCAATTTTCTTAAATTTACCGAGGCTTGATTTGTGACCCAAGATATGATCTATCCTGGAGAATGTTCCATGAGCACTTGAGAAGAAAGTGTATTCTTTTGTTTTTGGATGGAGTGTCCTATAAATATCATGTATGTCCATCTTGTTTAATGTGTCATTTAAAGCTTGTGTTTCCTCATTTATTTTCATTTTGGATGATCTGTCCATTGGTGAAAGTGGGTGTTAAAGCCCCCTACTATGATTGTGTTACTGTCGGTTTCCCCTTTGATGGCTGTTAGCCTTTGCCTTATGTGTTGAGGTGCTCCTATGTTGGGGGCATAAATATTTACAATTGTTATATCTTCTTCTTGGATTGATCCCTTGATCATTAAGTGGTGTCCTTCTCTGTGTCTTGTAGTAGTCTTTATTTTAAAGTCTAGTTTGGGACTTCCCTGGTAGCACAGTGGTTAAGAATCCGCCTGCCAGTGCAGGGAATACGGGTTCAAGCCCTGGTCCGGGAAGATCCCACATGCTGCAGAGCAACTAAGCCAGTGCGCCTACAACTACTGAGCCAGTGATCTAGAGCCTGTGAGCCACAACTACTGAGCCTGTGTGCCACAACTACTGAAGCCCACATGCCTAGAGCCCATGCTCCACAACAGTAGAGGCCACCTCAAAGAGAAGCTCGTCTGCCTCAACAATGTGTAGCCCCCACTTGCGGCAACTAAAGAAAGCCCATGTGCAGCAGCAACAAAGACCCAATGAAGCCAAAAGTAAATAAATTATAAATAAATTTTAAAAATAAGAAAATAAAAAATAAAGTCTATTTTGTCTGATATGAGAATTGCTACTCCAGCTTTCTTTTGATTTCCATTTGCATGGAATATCTTTTTCCATCCGCTCACTTTTAGTCTGTATGTGTCCCTAGGTCTGAAGTGGGCCTCTTGTAGACAGCATATATATGGGTCTTGTTTTTGTATCCGTTCAGCCAGTCTTTGTCTTTTGGTTGGAGCATTTAATCCATTTACATTTAAGGTAATTGTCGATATGTATGTTCCTATTACCATTTTCTTAATTGTTTTGGGTTTGTTTTTGTAGGTCTTTTCCTTCTCTTGTGTTTCCTGCCTAGAGAAGTTCCTTTAGCATTTGTTGTAAAGCTGGTTTGGTGGTGCTGAATTCTCTTAACTCTTGCTTGTCTGGAAAGGTTTTAATTTTCCGTTGAATCTGAATGAGATCCTTGCTGGGTAGAGTAATCTTGGTTGTAGGTTTTTCCCTTTCATCACTTTAAATGTATCCTACCACTGCCTTCTGGCTTGCAGAGTTTCTGCTGAAAGATCAGCTGTTAATCTTATGAGGGTTCCCTTGTATGTTATTTGTTGCTTTTCCCTTGCTGCTTTTAATATTTTTTCTTTGTATTTAATTTTTGATAGTTTCATTAATATGTGTCTTGACGTGTTTCTCCTTGGATTTATCCTGTATGGGACTCTCTGCACTTCCTGGATTTGACTTACAATTTCCTTCCCATGTTAGGCAAGTTTTCAACTATAGTCTCTTCAAATATTTTGTCACACCCTTTTTTTTTCTCTTCTTCTTCTAGGACCCCTATAATTCGAATGTTGGTGCGTTTAATGTTGTCCCAGAAGTCTCTGAGACTGTCCTCAAGCCTTTTCATTCCTTTTTCTTTATTCTGCTCTGTGACAGTTATTTCCACTATTTTATCTTCCAGGTCACTTATCTGTTCTTCTGCCTCAGTTATTCTGCTATTGATTCCTTCTAGAGAACTTTTAATTTCATTTATTGTGTTGTCATCATTGTTTGTTTGCTCTTTAGTTCTTCTAGGTCCTTGTTAAATGTTTCTTGTATTTTCTCCATTCTATTTCCAAGATTTTGGATCATCTTTACTATCATTACTCTGAATTCTTTTTCAGGTAGACTGCCTATTTCCTCTTCATTTGTTTGGTCTGGTGGGTTTTTACCTTTCTCCTTCATCTCTGCATATTTCTCTGTCTTCTCATTTTGTTTAACTTACTGTGTTTGGGGTCTCCTTTTTGCAGGCTGTGTGTTCTTAGTTCCCATTGTTTTTCTTGTCTGCCCCCAGTGGGTGAGGTTGGTTCAGTGGCTTGTGTAGGCTTCCTGGTGGAGGAGACTGGTGCCTGTGTTCTGGTGGGTGGGACTGGATCTTATCTTTCTGATGGGCAGGGCTGCATCCAGTGGTATGTTTTGGGGTGTCTGTGAACTTAGTATTATTTTAGGCAGCCTCTCTGCTAATGGGTGGGGTTGTGTTCCTGTCTTGCTAGTTGTTTGGCATGGGGCGTCCAGCACTGGTCATTGGGTTGAGCTGGGTCTTAGTGTTGAGCCAGAGATCTCTGGGAGAGCTCTCGCCGATTGATAATACGTGGGGCCACGAGGTCTGTGGTGGTCCAATGTCCTGAACTTGGCTCTCCCACCTCGGAGGCTCATGTCCGACACCCAGCCGGAGCACCAAGACCCTGTCAGCACACGGCTCAGAAGAAAAGGAAGAAAAGAAAAAAAAAAAATTTTTTTAAAATAAAAAGAAAAATTAAAAGAAGAAAAAATAATAAAATAAAAAAAATTTAAATAAAAGAAGAAGAGAGCAACCAAACCAATAAATCCACCAATGATAACAAGCACTAAAAATTAAACTAAGATAAACATAAAAATCAGAAACAAATCAGTCGCAGACAGCAAACCCCAAGTCTACAGTTGCTCCCAGAATCTACCGCCTCAATTTTGGGAACATTTGTTGTCTATTCAGGTATTCCACAGATGCAGGGTTCTTCAAGTTGATTGTGGGGATTTCATCCGCTGCTTCTGAGGCTGCACGGAGAAATTTCCCTTTCTCTTCTTTATTTGCATGGCTCCTGGGTTTCAGCTTTGGTTTTGGCCCCACCTCTGCATGTAGGTCGCCCTCAGGCGTCTGTTCCCTCCCAGACTGGAGGGGGTTAAAGCAGCAGCTGACTAGGGCTCTCTTGCCATCGCAGGCCGGGGAGAGGGAGAGGTACGGTAGTCATAATTGGAATGCGGGGTGGCCTGTGGTGGCAGAGGCTGGCATGACATTGCAACAGCCTGAGGCACTCTGTGTATTCTCCTGGGCAAGTTGTCCCTAAATCTCGGGACCCTGACAGTGGTGTGCTGCACAGGCTCCAGGGCGGGGGTTGGGAGGGGTTGTGGGTAGTGACCTGTCCTTGCACACAGGATTCTTGGTGGCAGCGGCAGCAGCATTAGCATTTCATGCCCGTCTTTGGGTCTGAACTGATAGCTGCAGCTTGCGCCCTTCTCTGGAGCTTGCTTAGGCAGTTCTCTGCCTTCTATGGGCACACAGGGAAGGAATCCCCTTTCCTAGTGCACCCCGAAACAATGGTCTCTTGCCTCTTCAGCAGGTCCAGACTTTTTCCCGGATTCCCTCCTGGCTAGCTGTGGTGCACTAGCCCCCTTCAGGCTGTGTTCATGCAGCCAACCCCAGTCCTCTCCCTGCGATCTGACCTCCAAAGCCCGAGCCTCAGCCCCCAACGCCCACCTGTCCTGGTGGGTGAGCAGACAAGTGTCTCAGGCTGGTGAGTGCTGGTCGGCACCGATCCTCTGTGCGGCAATCTCTCTGCTTTGCCCTCTGCACCCTGTTGCTGTGCTCTCTTCTGTGGTTCCGAAGCTTCCCCCCAACTGCCCACCCCACCCCCATCTCGCGAAGGGGCTTCCTAGTGTGTGGAAACCTTTCCTCCTTCACAGCTCCCTCCCACTGGTGCAGGTTCCGTCCCTATTCTTTTGTCTCTGTTTTTTCTTTTGCCCTACCCAGGTATGTGCGGAGTTTCTTGCCTTTTGGGAGGTCTGAGGTCTTCCGCCAGCGTTCAGTAGGTGTTCTGTAGGAGTTGTTCCACATGTAGGTGTATTTCTGATGTATTTGTGGAGAGGAAGGTGATCTCCGCGTCTTACTCCTCCTCCATCTTGAAGGTCCCCCACTATGTTAGTCTTTTTAAAGAACTAACTTTTACCTTTGTTTGTACTCTCTTTATTATCTTTGTTTTCTGTTTTATTAATTTCTGGTTTTGTTTTTTACTTCCTTTGGACCCATCCCACCCCCAGTATTAGCATCTTAAGTATTTGAGTGTTACGTTAGTTGCATCCCACAAGTCTTAGTATCTGGTATTTTCATTATTCAGTTCTAAGAATTTTTAAATTTTCATTTATTTTGACCATTTGCCTTTCTCCCTCTTTTTTTTTTCTTTTTTGCCTTCTTTTGAAATAATTGAAACGTTTTTTCTCATTGCAGTTTTTTTTTAATTTAATTATTGTAGGTGTTATATGCTCTGTTTCTCTTTATTAATGGCAAACTTTGAGATTTTAACATGAACACTCAGTGTTATGTTAATCGGAATCTTTAAAATACAGATACTCTAAAAATGCTTTGACTCCTATCACCCCCATCATGGCTTACTTGTTATAGTTGTTCAAAATTTTGATAATTCCTCAAATTAGGTATATTTTATGTATTTGATTTTGCTTAAAATTACTCATAATTGCCATTTTAAAAAGATTCACATTCGATTTTGTATCTTAGGTATTTCTTCTGGGATTAGTCTCCTTATTCCTAAAGTGTATCCTTACAAGCTCCTTAAATGAGGTGGCATTCTCTATTAGATTTCGTTCAGCTGACAGTGTTTTAAATTTGTCCTTGTTTTTGAAAAATGGTTTCATTGGATATTGAATTCTGTGTTGAAAATTTGTTTTTCCTCTCCCTCTTTGCACATTATATTCTACTGTCTTTTGGTTTCCATTGTAGCCATTGAGAAGTCATTTATCACAATCACTCTAATTGTCATTCCTTGGCCAGAAATCTATTTTCATTCTGGCTATATATATGATTTTCTGTTTGTCTTTGGTGTCCTGTATTTTGACCGTGATTATCTAAATGAGGGTTTCTTTATTTGTCCTGCTTGTGATTCATTGTGTTTCCTGAATTCTAGGGTTAATATTTTTCACGTGTTGGAAAATTCTTAACCATCTTTCTAAATTTTACTTGCATCTGTCTTTTTTCTTTTTTCTCCTCCTGAACTTTAATTAAACATGTTACTCTGTCTTGCTCAGTCTTCCATATCTCTCAACCTCTTTTTCTGTCTCTTCGTCTCTGTGCTGTATTCTGGTTGATTTATCTCCCACCTTATAAATTCTCTTTTTATCCATGTTTAATCCATAGTTAACCCTTCCTTTGACATTTTAATTTCAGTGGTCCTATAAATAGTCTTACTCCTAATTCTTCCTTTAATTTCCTTAAACATATTAAACATACACATTTTATATTCCTTCTCAGGTAAGTTCAATATCTCATGAGTTGAGGATTGAGGGTTTATTCCTCCAGGAAGGGTTTGTATTTTCTTTCACCAGGCACCTGAATTCACTGGCAACACAGGTTTACTTTAAGTTAAAATTCTCACTCTTAGTCTTTCTTTGGGCCATACAGATAACATGAGAGCCCCCAAACATCCTTGAAAACTAGCCAGTAGGTAGGAATTCACAGGGAGGCTTTTTTCCCCCTTCCTCCCTGGGCCTCGGCCAGGGCCAGGACAGACTACTTTCCTTGGCAATACAGATTTTGGTTGTGTTTTTTCCTTTCTACAGGTTTTTGCCCTTTTAGGTCTAGCTTTTTGCAAGAGGATCTACCATCTTAATTCCAGCCCTTCTTGGACTTTGTCCCTCAACATGCACAGAAGTAAAACCGAAGTTCTAGACCACCTTAGATCAGTAAACACTCCAAAGATAGCCAGACGTTTGCGTTTTACCACACTGGACTCTTGCTCACATTTTGTTCCCAGCCTCCAATGACTTCCCTTATTTTTATTTTTTAAAATTTATTTATTTTATTTATTTATTTTTAACTGCATTGGGTCTTCATTGCTGCGCACGGGCTTTCTGTAGTTGCGGCGAGTGGGGGCTACTCTTCGTTGCGGTGCACGGGCTTCTCATTGTGGTGCCTTCTCTTACTGTGGAGCACAGGCTCTAGGCATGCGGGATTCAGCAGTTGTGGCTCGCAGGCTCTAGAACGCAGGCTCAGTAGTTGTGGCGCACAGGCTTAGTTGCTACACGGCATGTGGGATCTTCCCAGACCAGGGCTCGAACCCATGTCCCCTGCATTGGCAGGCAGATTCTTAACCGCTGCGCCACCAGGGAAGCCCCAACTTCCCTTATTTTTTTTGGCAAATTCATAGTCATGTATTGGGTGTTATATAGCTACTTTATTTACCATTTGTAGACTAGTTTTGGAGTCCTAGTCTACGACATTGCCGTAAATAGAAATGTTTAAAAAAGATCACTGAACTAAAATTAAAATGAACAGATTGATTGTGACAGTTATTACAGAATGTAACAACTGCTAGGCATATTAATGTAACTATTAGTAATGTAAAATAGGAAAATAATCCAGATCTTTTTTGTCTTTTACCAACAATTACCAATTATATTTAACCTACGTTAAATAATTTAAGTACATAGTATGTGCATAAATACTTTATTTTTGTTTTAACCTTCATTGAAGCAATAAGATACTACTTTTCACATATCCTCATGAGTGTTAGAAAATTATATTTTTATGAATGTATAGATATATATATAGGAAGCGATATTTTATTTAAAATTATGAATTAAACAAGACCTTTTAATTTAGAAAACAATTCTCAATTAATATATAGTTCATTGCCTATTTTGCAAGCCTATTTGACTTTGAAACATATGTATACTTTTTTAAAAAGTCATCTCATATCAAATAAATCCTTTTCAAGTCAGATTCAAATTGTTTATTCTCATAGATCCATTTTGGGGGTATTCTACTTCCCACAGATTATTTCCATATAGATTATATTCAGCAAGTTTTAAAAATTGTGATAAGAAAAAAAACCCATAAATTTATCATCTTAACTATTGCTTAGTGAAAAGTTCAGTAGCATTAAGTATATTCACATTGTTGTGCAACCAATCTCCAGAGCTTTTTTCATCTTGCAAAGCTGAAACTCTATACCCATTAAACAATAACTCTGCATTTTGCACTCCTCTTAGCCCCTTCCTGACAACCACCATTCTTCATTTGTTTGTATGAATTGACTACTTTAGATACCTCATGTAAGTGGAATTATACAATATTTGTCTTTCTTTGACTGGCTTATTTCACTTAACATAATGTCCTTAAGGTTCATCCATGTTGTAGCATATGTCAGGATTTCCTCCCTTTTTAAGGCTGAATAACTTTCCATTGTATGTATATACCACATTTTGTTTATCCATTCATCCATTGATGGATGCCTGGATAGTTTCCATCTTTTGGCTACTGCGAATAATGGTACTATAAACACAGATGTACAAATATATCTTCAGCACTCTGCTTTCAGTTCTTCTGGGCATATACCCAGCAGTGGAGTTTCAGCAGGTTTTTAGTACTTAGCTGCTTCCTGCTGCTGCCAAACACACTTTGGTTTTCTGTGTTGATAATATAGATATACTTTTAATAGCTTCAGTATATTTCATTATATAACTGGCCATAAATCTAACCCTTTTGTTAGTCACTTAGGGTATTATAAATAGTTTATTGTTATAAATGACACTTTATACATAGCGTCCATGTACATATGTTTTTGTATATTTATGTGATAAATTACTAGAATTGCTGGGTCAGATGATCTGTATATTTTTTAAGCTTTTGATAGATATTTCCAAGTACAAAGCTCTAGCAATTTATGCTGCCTTTATAAGGCAATGTATGAGAATACCCTTTTCTCCACACCTTTGCTGTGATTTTCTTTTTAATCTTTGTCAATCTGATTAAAGCAAAATGTAGCTCACTTTTCAGCCATCATCGAGGGTGATATTTTTTTTATGTTCATTTGAATTTGTATTCTGCCTTTTGTGATATCTTTGTGAACTAGGAAGATAAGCTGAATTATGCATGGGTCCAAGCCCTCAAAGCCAGCCTGGCTCAGTTAGTAACCAGTCACTGCCTTGGGTTAGTAAATGTATAATCTTTCAGCTGCATCAGGATGTTCACCAGAGGTGTGCTGTACACCACCATCCTCACACCTCCACTGGCAGTGCTTCACAGTATGTAAACCCCGATAACCATGGCCTTTTCATGGGGCATTGCACCACCAGCCAGCGCTGCACCTGCTCTGTGTCACTCAGCCATCTCCTCAGCCTGCAACATGGGTCCTGTGCCCCCAACCTCAGCTCCAGCCCCAGGCCGCTGGACTGTCCCCTCGGGGCTGACCTTATTCTCCACAGTGATGCTGGTGGACAGGGGCCGAGACCCGGGGATGAGACAGTGGAGGCCAGGCCATCTCAGAGTCTTTGCCTGTGCCACTGCTAGGCAAATTTTTGGCAGTATGTTTTATTGTATAACATAGGCAAGCATAATGTCCAATAGTTTTATTTCATTTTACATGTCCTAGATGTTAACATATTAATTTCTTAGTACACATTCATTGATCACTCACTATGTAGTAGGTCCCGTACCAAGTGCTAGAAATTCTGAGATTAAAAATATAGTCATTGCTCTCCAGCAGGTGAAGGTTAGCAGGGAAGAGTGGAGAGATATATGAACAGATAATTATAATTGAATTTTAATAGTTTTAGTGAGAGGAATAATTAGTGTGATGGAAATAGAGGTGGGGTACTGTGGAAGCATGTGGAAGGGACTCTCGTGACGATAAGAAGTATTCAGGGAATGCTTTCCAAAGGAACCATTACCTAAGGAAAAAGTGGAACTTAGCCAGGTACTGCAAGGGGAAGAGACATTCTGGGCAGAGGGAAGGGGTATACAGAGGCACAGGGACCTGTGAAAATATTTCATGTTCAGTAAATGAATTTTAAGCAGATAATTTGACTGTATATGTGGTGGTAAGAAATGAGGCAGGAAAGGGCCAAGTTATGAAGAGCCTCATACGCCATGCTGAGGCATGTCTTAAATGTGGAAACTTATTACACATTCCTCACTTTGAGTATCAAAGAAAAAATAATTTTCCAAATTATTTAAATTTTTAAAAACATGCTTAAAGAAGAAAACTACCTTTTATTTCTTGATTCAGTTAAAAAGAATTGTCTTGTTGCTGATAAATAACTGCATTATTAAAATGTGTATGGCATTTAAACCAATCTTGAGAAAGCAGAACTGGAAAAAAGAATAGACATAGAACACCCACAAGTTGGTGGAATTGTGGTGAAGGAAAAATAAACCATGTGTATCAGTCTTTCATGTGTACTAGAAGAGGGGAAAACATATAATTTATTTTCACTTCCCAAGTGAAAGTTTACCATAATCAAAGCAAGAAAATAGCCCAAGATGCTGGTTTCCATTCCTTAAAGAATCTGTGTTTCCTTTGAGATTGAACATTTTCCATCAACAGCAAATAAAGTAGCCAAGCTGCTAGAGATTTGATATGACGGCTTAAAACCCTCTGCCTTTCAGGATAGGTCCAATCACGAGACAGATTAAACCACACAGTAATTTAAATAGAGGAATGTAATAAGAAGAATTGTTAAACTATAATAGGAAACTATAAAGACATGAAGAAAACTCTAAAGGGTACCCTAGGAAGGACAAACTTGGAAGGGGACCCACTTCCCAAGGCTGAGGTTCATATCTCACTGAAGAAAGTGTGGTGGCAGCTCATTGGATGGTGGAGGTCAGTGGGTTGCCTGGGCCAGAGCTGATCCTCAGTCACCAGGCAAGCAGAAGACAAGACAAACCTCCCAGGTCCAAGTGAGCTGTGGCTGGTGAGCAGGCACACAGAAGTTGTCAGGGTGCCAGGTGGCTGTGTGAGATATGAGTGTGCCGTATCCGCATTAGGAGGGCCCAGTCACTGAGGCTGCCCACTCTGGGCGTGTGGCCGGGGAAGTGGGACACCAGATGTCCTCACATATCCACACCAGTGATCAGCCATGCAGAAGGAGCAAGAACACACAAAACACTGCACCTTGCCCACTACACTCCAAAACCAGGGAGGAGAAGCGCTTCCTCCTGCAGTGTCTCTCCGCTGTCCTCTCTGGCAAAGTTTTCCGGTGTGTTCACTATAAAAGAGAACATGCTTACGGTCCAGTCCATTTTCATAGACCACCTATGGAGTGATTTGGAGCTCAGTAAATAGATCAATAGATAACTGGCACAGGATCTGACTGTTTAAAACCCTGAACCTTTCACCTGTGTCTGGCTTTTAATTGAGAAAGAAATTAAAAAGCCCCTGACACCCAGGAACTGATCTAGCTCTCAGCTCAGCCTCCCTGTCACTGTAGACTGATTGGATGCTCATAGCTGAGCCATGTTGCTCTGTAGAGCATAAACGGTCTCACGGGACTATCCACTCCAAGCAAGGTCACTGTGCAACCCACAAAATACCAAACACCCTCTTCCCTCAAGCTGCCTGGTATTTGGGGTTTTTTTTTTGCGGTACGCGGGTCTCTCACTGTTGTGGCCTCTCCCGTTGCGGGGCACAGGCTCCGGACGCGCAGGCTCAGCGGCCATGGCTCACGGGTCCAGCCGCTCCGCGGCATGTGGGATCCTCCCGAACCAGGGCACGAACCTGTGTCCCCTGCATCGGCAGGCGGACTCTCAACCACTGCGCCACCAGGGAAGCCCTGCTATTTGTTTTTTAGAAGTATTCCTGTAAACAGGTTTTCACCTAAAATTTTATAATGAATCAAATAAGGAAAATTTTAAATACATGTAGGCTATGGATAGCTGATGATTCATGACCAAAATCCCATTGTAAACTATTAAAGATAGTCAGTTACAGATTATACAACAACACAAGAAAAAATTTTAATGGAAAACATCCTGCTTTTGCGTGGTTGGGTGTTCTTTGAGTTTGACATGAACCAAGTAGCATTGGATCATTTCCCTTAACCTTTTTAAAAAGACTTCCCCAGAGTCTTACTCCCCCAGATTTTACTGTATTTGTGCACAATAAATTCTGTGAGAGAATTATTACAATTCCACAGTATCCATTCTGAAAACCAAACTTTTTTTAGAAACTCATTTATCGGCAAAATCAGATCTGAACCAAAGTGACCCTATTTAAGTTCTTTGAGTATACTGGGACTCATATAGTTTGCTTCAGAAACATTAATGTATTTGATTATAGGGTGCTGCCCTGGATATTTCAAGTATGTGTGGTATGCACAATATTACCTTTCTAAATTAAAAAAGAGAACATCTGAATTCTGAAACACGTCTACCTCTGAAGGTTTAAATAGGGATATAGACATATGTATGTATAGCATCCATGGCCGAGTGGTTTTAGAGGGCACTTTATTTGTAGCTATGTGAGTTGATGAATGTTAACTAAACTTATTGTGGTAATTTATTTTGCTGTTTATATCAAATCATCATGTTGTACACCAAATGTTATATGTCAATTATATTTCAATAAAACTGGGGGTGGGGTGAGAAGGCACTTTAATACTGTGGACAGTTTTTAGTTTTGATAAATTAGTTCATGTAAACAAAGCACAACAAAAAAACCAACCTCTAATTTTCTGGTAGCTTTCACTTTGTCCCTAGATTTGAGTTGGAGGTTAATGTAGGAAGTGTGACTATGAATGCATATATCTGTTGACTTCTTGTACCCACAAAATGAAGGCTAAAATAAATATAATAAGGATAACTATAGGCTATAGCCATGATCATTTATACAAGAAAAACAGAGCCTCTGAATTGAGGATTGCACAGATATACATGCATATAAAAAGTGATCAGTAGCAATATTCTTACACATTTTCAATGGGAGAAGTGCCAAGAGCAATTTTATTAGTTCTTATTTGCTGTGCATTTTGAGGGAATGTCAATACACATACCAGTGTTTTCAGAAGCAAAAAGCTTAATGATGTTTCCCACCTACTCATACCCCCTTAAAACCATTCAGTGAAACCATTTAACTCTTTAATTATGGTGGAATAGAGCTGACCTCTTTTCTGCATGGTCATGAAGAAACATTTTACTTATTTATTAGCACACGAATTTTTTCTGGAAATTCATATTTTCAAGCTTAATGCAGTGATTATGTTTTGACTTGTAATCTTCCCCTCCATTTTTGTTGTTGCTGTTCTGTACAGATTATCAACGCCTGATGACTGTGGCGGAAGGCATCACCGCACTTCTGTTCCCATTTCAGTGGCAGCATGTTTATGTGCCCATCCTCCCTGCTTCTCTGCTACATTTTCTTGATGCTCCTGTCCCTTATCTGATGGGCCTTCAGTCAAAAGAAGGAACTGACCGTTCTAAGCTAGAACTTCCTCAAGAGGTAAAAACTTACAGTGAACGATGAAGCACTTGCTGTTTGTTGATTTAGGTCAAGCCCACTTTTGTTAGATAGCACTGTCTTTGTCTGAACTGAGTCTCTGGCTATTCTGCATCTTCCAAGTAGGTCTAGGGCAGAGGCTCAGCCATAGAATGCAGATCCTGATTCCTGATGGTTATTATATGACATAGTCATTAATTAAACATGGATCAAAACAGGACAGTGGCAAATTTTCACAGCTGCAAATTTGTGAAGATGGAGCAGTAGTAGTATTATCTAGGAGCTTTATTATTTTAATAACATTTTATTTCTTTTTCCCTATTCCTGTTATAAATTTTGTTTTTAAGTGGTACAGCCCAATTTTAACATCCTTTAAATTATTGTATTAATTGAGGTGAATTTGATTCTTGACCTCTACCAAACAAAAAGTAACATCTTTCAGCAAGCTAGGGATCATGGAAATATTAAATACTTTAGTAGTCTGTTTTCAGACGTAAGGCCAGTTATCAGCTTTTTCTAAATGTTAGCTTAGCTCTCTGGTTGAGATAAAAATTCTAACCCTTAGCTTTTAGTCTACCTTGAGATTACTGTGCTTTCTGTGTGCTATATTTTCAAATGTTGTTTCAGAAGAAAATAAACAGGAATTCTTGAAAGCATTTTGAATCTAATTTTTAGCTGTTGTTCATGGTACTCAGAATTGAAATGTAAAGACTTTGAATTGAAATATTGATGAGAGTGCCATGGCCTATTAGAAAACATAAAATGGTTAATTACATTATACTATTCGCTATTTAATTAGCACCTTTCTTAATAAAATCTTTCATGCTGTGCTTCACTCTTTTTTGTTATTACCCATTTTAATAAATGAATTTAAAATAACACACTAAGCCATGGACGTTATACCCAGTAATGATTCCTGTAATCATCCACTGCTTACTTTATTCTAATGAGTGTCTCCACTGACATTAACATTTTTGTTCCGGGCAAAATAGCTTGATTCAGATCATATAAAATACACATGCAAACTGTTCTGCTCTTCTTTGAGCTTGTGCACGTTCTCTGCTTCTCCCTCTCTCTTATACCTCTTTTTTCTAATACCTGAACTCTCATTTTCTCTTTTATTAAATTAATCCAAGTATCTTGTTGGTTCAAAGAAGTAAGTCCTTTAAATTTTTAAGGAAAAAGAAATAGACTAGCCAAATGCATTTTGTTTTCTTTTTTTTTTTTTTTTTCGGTACGCGGGCCTCTCACTGCTGTGGCCTCTCCTGCTCGGAGCGCAGGCTCAGCGGCCATGGCCCATGGGCCCAGCCGCTCCGCGGCACGTGGGATCCTCCCGGACCGGGGCACGAACCCGCGTCCCCTGCATCGGCAGGCAGACTCAACCACTGCGCCACCAGGGAAGCCCATGCATTTTGTTTTAAAGACTTAAACAGTGACATGTTTTAGCTGCTTGTTGAGTATTTGGTCTCTTTGCATGTTAATTAAATGGTATATTTTTAGACACATAAATATTATCTTTCCATTTTCCCATGAGTAATAATTGTTGAGAAATTTTAAATGCCACCTTGATGTATTTGTCAGGAAATCTTTCTGTCTCTATGCCTGTGTGTATACTCTGACTCTAAAAATGAACAAACTTAAAAATTCTGAAAGCTGTTACAGTAATGTCCGTGATTTTCTAATTTTTCATTCACTAAACCAACACTATTTAATAAATATACATACTCATGTATTCATAGAGTAGAATAATAAGAAATAACCTGAATCAGCTGTGAAAATAACACTGCTTCTGTATAGAAAGTATTCATTAGTGCATTACTGTTTTATAAGGCTAATAGCATATCACTTTGCTCTGGTTTCATTTTACAATGAGATGAAAGAATGTACTCCGCAGAATTTGGAGGAGGAAGTGGGTATAAAAATAGTCTTTTTAAAAAAGTGACTGGTAATACCCTCCCTTGCCTTGAAAACTGTAAAATATACTAATAGCTAAAAATAGTGAGAGGGCTTCTTAGAATAGTTGTGAAAATAAGTTTACAAAATGATTATTTTAAGAAGACATGATTTTAGTTGTTAACTAACTAATGTAACTACATAGACTTATAATTAACTACCCACTCACTTGCCCCATGATTCCAAAATGACAGGCACAGGTAGCGATTTGTTATATTGTTTTGGTCGGGGGAGCGGGGGAGAGTGATGGTGGAAGGATGTGGCACTGGGGATTAGTTGCATAGACTGTACCTCATTTTCTACCATTCTTGCTCATCTTTACAGTGAACGGTAGACAAAAAAATCTAGGGAAAAACTGAAGCAGCATTACTTTGCTACTTTCTTTTTGTTATATCTTGCCCTAAAATTTTATGAAAATGTTAAATGTGCCCCTCTGGCTTACCCTTATACCAGCTTAACTTCAGCTATTGAGAAACCAGGACTCTTACCAAACATGAAGAGGGCTGTCCTGGACTCACATCCCTGGATACTTCTTCCTCTTGCCTATATTTTTTAAGGTTCCACAAAATGACAATGTCCTTAAGCCTTATTCATTCATTCATCAAACAGTTGTATCATACACTACTAGTGTACAATATACTGGGAGACATCTGGAGAAAAATGTCACCTTTAAGAGGTGATTTCTGATTTCCAAAGTAAGACATTTACAAATATCAATAACACAGGCTAAAAACAAACGAATAAGAGGAATGAAAGAACTAAGAATATATACAGAGGAAATCAAGATGCCTTTAGGATAGGAACATGGGAAGCCTTCATGGCAGAAGAGATCATTAAGCTTCAAGTCTTTGTTGCCTACTTTTGAGGGAATGTTTGTTGTTTTTAATTGGAAGTAATTACATATGAAGGCTTCTGGGCAGTGTTAATCAGTAAAAATAGAGAAATATTTAGTTCTAGGGACTTCCCTGTTGGTCCAGTGGTTAAGACTCCGTGCTCCCAATGCAGGGAGCCTGGGTTCAATCCCTGGTGGGGGAACTAGATCCCACATGCATGCCACAACTAAAAGCGCCTGCATGTCACAACGAAGTTCCCGCACGAGGCAGCGAGGATTCCGCGGGCCGCAACTAAGACCCGGTGCAGCCAAATAAATAATTAAGTATTTTTTAAAAAGAAATAGTTCTAAAACATCATAAGATTGAGATGTTGAGTATATTTGTTATTCTTGAGTTCTTAAATTATTTTTTAATTTAATGGTATTAAAAGTGAGAAACTGACTTAGAATACTCTATTGTATGGAGTTCTTATCTGTTTTAGAAAAAGGGCTTTTTGGTTTTTCTTCAATAAATTTTTATAACACAAGTTTACATTCCCTATTTCTACTTTGTAATAATCAAAGCCCCAATTCAGGCTCCTGTAAGTCAGCATAGGAGGGTGAGAGAGACTCGCGGGAACATGAAGACAGGCCCGTAGCTGTGGTGCTGGAACATCCACCTTGCCACACATTTTTGGCTCAGCAGTGATTACATGAGCATAACAAGCTTTAAAATTTCCCCAAATGTATCATTTTTCTCTTTTCACAGGGGAAGGAGAGGTATAGAAAAGGATAGCAGGAAGGCATTAATGAAGGATACAGTACAAAATGTAAGTGGTGAGAGGTTGCTGGTTAACATTTAGATTAGCAAGTTAGTGAATTTTTTCTTCTGTTTTTAAAGACATTGAATCATCCATTTGAATTATGGTGACCTAGTTTCTCCCTTTAAGACTTACAGTATATCCTACTTTCTAGAGACTGTAGAAACATATATAAAGATGTGGATTTAAATAAAGCTGTAACAGCACTACTGTCTTCAGTAAGATGTGACTTCAGCTTTTACTTTATTTAGAGAAAACTGTTGACATTGGAGATGAGGCATAATGGAGAAGAAAAAAATCCCTTAAGCTACCAGGCTGTTTGAGGGTGCGTACCTGGAACAGGTGTCAGGAAGTCACCTACCTTCTTGGGCCTCAGTTTCTTCATCTGCAGAATTAAAGGGTTGGATTCAAAGGTTATTTTAGGCTTGAAGAATCACTGTTGATTCGTTTTTGGATGGTGGAAAATCTTGAGTTTTTATCAATCTTAATTTGGAATTTTGCTATACTTCTTGCTCATCAGTATCTAATATGAAGAACAAGGATCAAACAGAAATAACAGGGACTTCCCTGGTGGCGCAGTGGTTAGGAATCTGCCTGCCATTGCAGGGGACACAGGTTCAAGCCCTAGTCCAGGAAGATCCCACATGCCGCAGGGCAACTAAGCCCCCGTATGCCACAACTACAGAGCCCATGCACCACAACTACTGAGCCTGTGCTCTAGAGCCCGTAAGCCACAACTACTGAAGCCCGCACGCCTAGAGCCCGTGCTCCACAACAAGAGAAGCCACCACAGTGAGAAGCCCGCACACTGCAATGAAGAGTAGCCCGCCCACTCACCGCAACTAGAGAAAGCCTGGGCGCCGCAATGAAGACCCAATGCAGCCAAAAACTAATTAATTATTTTTTTTTAATTTGACATTCAAAAAAAAGGAGAGAATAACAGAAGCCTAATTGTTTGCTCTCCTCTTTTCATCTTACCTTGGCATTCAGGATCAGAAGACAGTATGAATTCTCTCCTTGCTGACCTGGGGGCATTGTTGAGGGGCGGGGAGATGGGGAAGCATGAGGTGAGGCTTCCTATTCTGTTTATTGACTTCACCCCATGCCTTGTGTCCAGCTACTAATCCAGTCAGGATCAGTTTTATGTGATGGACTACCTTGCCCCCCTCCTCCTCCCCAGTTTAGGAGCTTAGTTTTCCTTTACTCTGACAACCTTGTTCTGATCAAGAGGGTATGGACAGTAAAGGTAAAATACTGTTTTTGTATATACTGTCATCAAGTACCTGAGGGACAATGCAAATTTTAGGCAGGTACTTAGCCCCTTGAATTTTCTATATCTGAAAGATATTTAAAAGTCTTTTAATTCAAAATCCAAAGTGTAAACAAACTCAAAAAACATTTCCTCTTATTTCTGTCTCCTCTTTTCCTCAACTCAAAAATGTTCAAGTCAAGTCTGAGTTACCCAAGGGTTGGTCACTTACCTTTCTCTAGGCACTTGCCTCCACTGCTCTCTGCCTCCTGCTCTTCGTCCAGTGGCTTCTGAAATGGTTTTGCCATGTAAGAGGTTGAAGCTAATTTTAGATAAAGTGAAAATTTGTGGGTTTTCTGTGGACTGGATTGCTCTTTGCCAGTTTCATTCCATTTTGGGGTACTACAGCTGCTAAATTTTAGCAGTTATTGCTAATTCTACATTATAAACGGTGTTAGAGCAGTGGAATGGCATAGAAAGTTCAAGCTCAGTAAGCATTTTATTTTCCCCAGTGCCTAATTTGTAAGGTACTATGAGTCTGCGTGCTTTTACCTGTCTAAGGAAAGTCCGTTCGATGCCATGCATTACAGAGTTATATCCAGATTATAATAAACTGATGAGACCCAGGGGAAATGATTCATATGTATTAAATATATACTTATATATTCCCTCACATAGGGAAAAATGCTGGCAACAGAGATTTATTTTTAAAGAATAAAATATTCTTAACTCTGAGAAGGTTAACATAAAAGGCAGTGCAACCTTTTCTTTATAATAGTTGATTTTGTTTATAATAGTTGGCAAGAATATTTTAGAACATAAAATTACTATAAAACCTTTGTATTTTTTAATTGATACTTTATCATTTTATTAAGTAAAAGTTTTTTAAATTAATTTTTTAATTGAAGTATAGTCGACTTACAATGTTGTGTTAGTTTCTGCTGTACAGCAAAGTGAATCAGCCATACATATACATATATCCAGTCTCCTCTAGACTCCATTTCCATATAGGTCATTACAGAGCACCAAATAGAGTTCCCTGTGCTATACAGCAGGTTGTTATTAGTTATCTTTTATGTATAATAGTGTGTATATGTCAATCCCAATCTCCAATTTAAAAACCTTTGTATTTCTTTTTCCTCTTTCAGGCTAATTTGTGTTTTGTGGATATTGACAACCATTTTATTGAGTTGCCTGAAGAATTTCCACAGTTCCCCAATAAAGTAGATTTTATCCAGGAACTCTCTGAAATTCTTCTTCAATTTGGGATCCCTCCTGAGGGCAGCCTACGTTGTAGTGAGAGTGCCACCAAGCTAAAGAATCTGGTTCTGAAAGACTTGGTCAATGACAAGAAGAATGGCAACGTCTCTGCTAATAACATTAGCATGTATGAGTTACTGAAGGGTAACGAAACCATAGCCCGCCTCCAGGCTCTAGCCAAGCGGACTGGTGTGACCATGGAAAAAATGGACCTCTCTGCCTCTTTGAGTGAAAAAGAAAAAGATTTAAAACTGCAGTGTGAAGAGGCAGAACTAAGGGACTACCAGCTCAACGTACAGCTCCGAGAGGTCTTTGCTAACCGCTTTACACAGATGTTTGCAGATTATGAAGCGTTTGTGATTCAGACTGCCCAGGACATGGAATCTTGGCTGACCAACCGGGAACAGATGCAGAACTTTGACAAAGTAAAAAGAAGCAGAGTTTCCCTTTTCATGGTTTTTAGTGGGCTATACATTACTGATTTTGTTAACTTTCTTAAAATACAGATTTTTCTGCCTCTCCTTTCCCTTTAAGAACTCTTTTTTACCAGTATTTTATACTATATAAAATAATTTCACTGGAAAGTATAAATCAACTAGCTCATTAAGCTGCTCATTGAATTATGTATTTAATTGCCTTTAACCTTATTTTTAACTTTTCTATACTTTAAAGATGTTTGAAATGAAACTTAAATTCCATGTTTTTCAAATCTGTTAATACTGTCTCACCTTGTACGCATTTTATTTACTCATATTTTAGGATCAAGTCTAGTTAAATGAGGCCTATTCCTTTTCTAATAAATCCTTATTCTTATATTTTGTCTTCATCCTGCAATGAAGTCACGACTTGCCCATGTAAAGGTAACAGTTTACTTTCAGAAGGTAAATTTTTATCTCATCTTAGGATCAAAAGAGAGAAAAAGGGAGGTTTTATGAGAAAAATGAGTTTTTATGACTTTAACCCTCTGTTCCTAAGATTTTGGAAAGGGAAGACAGAAAACGACACTAACTTTTGATTGTCCTGCTGAAATTGAAGCTTCTTTCTAAGGTTTACTATAGAGTATTCTTCTGCCGGTTTTTCTGGACATATCCACCAATTTTTTTTTTTCTTCCAGACAAAAGCACTTAGGGGTGTGCATTAACTCTTTCAGGTCACTAGGGTATAGTTCAGTCCCTTGCCTCTGTGATTGCCAAGGCATGATATTGCCATTAGAATGAATTATGGCTTTTTGCTAAATAGTACCTTTGTATCATGAAAGACCTCTCAAAGGGGCTAATATGTTCTAAGAGGCTAATCTACAATCTTGGAGCATCTGACAAATAAGAATTAATAAAAAATTTTGTAAAGGTGGGTGGTATAAAAGATTATTTTCTGATTTCATCAGATTTTTTTAGATGAGTTATATAAACCACATTTAACAGTTAATTTCTGATGCACTTTATGTTTGAGAAAACTTCTTTAATAAATTAAGAAGCTTTCACCTCTCCAAATGTATTCTTGCTCTTAGTTTCCATTCTCATTAAGCTTAACCATTTTTCCACATTTTTTCCTAGCCAGCTTGGAACTAATCTGTGTATACTCATGATTTATCCTTGGAGCAATTCAAATTCTTATCTAAATCGAGCACTGGTACTTTCTTCCTTCTTAATCTTTATGTAGCTTCAAACTATAAATGGAATTCTTTTTATATAACCCCTAGAGAAATGAAAGTTTCATGTTGGATTCCAGAAGGCTTGTAATCATCTCATTTTCACTAGGAAAATTTACAGGACTATCACATAGTAGTCCTGCAAGCCAAGTCTTTGCTGCCTTAAGTGATGTAGCCCACAAGGATCTGAATATCAAAAGCCAGACATTTGGTCCATTTAGGAAAAAAGGCTGTTTTGCTCTGTGAAAAGTAAAATTGATATTTATTTGTAAAATATCTTTTGAAGAGGTGAACTATTTCTGGAGATGACTGTGAACCTTTCTTTGGTTATTTGGATTTGTGTAACTACATCTGAACTATGGAGGCACTTAAATTGAATAAGTGGATTTCTGTAAGGAAGTTTTTCAAAGCTATCCTAAATTTCAGAATTTATTTCCTAAATAAATGTGCTAGGAGGAAGCTAGTGAGTATTAAGGAGAGTAACCTTAGGTCAGAACTTATCCTTCCACCTTTCCCCTTCTGGCTTTTGCCACATTGCACCTAATCAAAAGAATGAAAAGCAAAAGTAACCCCGCAGCTGAAATAGTAATCCACTTCCAAATTTTAGCTAGTGTCAAATTGTGGCTGGAATTCCTCTACACACATGGACCTGAAGAGCCAAAGGAAAAAAATGAACCCTTTGAATTAGAAACTGATTACAATTTACTGAACCATTCCATGCAAGCAGAAAGGCTGGTAACAGGAACATGTGGCTGGTTGTACATGTTTTCCAAAGGCTTGGCTTGCTTTGGATGGTTTTTCAGGCAGTGCTTTTTTTAGTTGTTAAGGCCCAAACTATTCTTTCAGCACAGGTCTGGATGGAGTTTGATCTTTAACTAATACTCATCCATCAGTTTTTAACTGGGGGGGGCCTAGGAAAACATCCCCCTGAACCAAAGATTTTACCCATAAGCACAAATTCCACGTTGTTGGATTTTTTAAGGTTATTATTGCTTATGTATATCTTATTATTGTATCAGTTAATCACCTCGATGCCTTATGACTTGGAGGTATTTGACACAGGCTAGGAATAGAGAGCAGAAGAAATTACAGCTCACTGGGGAAAGGGGTCAAATTTAATGGTAAGTGAAGAGAATGATTGATGATCATGTAGCAACTGATCCACCATCTTTCATTAATGATGTCCTTTTTTCTGCATAATGGTCATGAGGACCAGAACGTAAATCAATTTTGAAAGGTGGGATCAGTGCTGAAGAACTAAGTGACCTAAATTCTATGACTTTAGAAGATAGGAAGAGAAAGTGGAGTTTTAAGGATTTTTAAATTTCAAGCATCAGTTTTGTGTGTTATAAGATTGTGAAAAGGAATGATCTTAGCAACAGATAATTTTTGGTTTTATCATGTAGTATTGAGATGGTCTCTTTGCACTAATAATTGCCTAATTATCTCATTACAGGCTTCCTTTCTGTCTGACCAGCCTGAACCTTACCTGCCATTTCTTTCACGCTTCATTGAAACACAGATGTTTGCCACCTTTATTGATAATAAAATTATGTCTCAGTGGGAAGAGAAAGATCCTTTGCTTCGAGTCTTTGACTCTCGGATTGAGAAGATAAGACTGTATAATGTAAGGGCACCCACCTTGAGGACATCTATATATCAGAAATGCAGCACTTTAAAAGAAGCAGGTACATTTGTTATGCCTTTTAAAATTAACTTAAAATCCACGATCATATCTTTTTACACATCGTTGGCCTTATAAACTACAGAATTAATTTTCAATTTTAGACTTCTTGGTTAACCCTTGTACTGTATCAAGAGATGCTTTCTATCGTTTTGTTTCCTTCTGTTTTGTGAGCTAATGTCTGTCCTGTTCCTGCTTGACATTCCTCTTCCCTCAGAAGATGAAAAACAATAGCAAATTGAATGGAATACAACTATAAGGTTGCTGTGAAACTGTTAATTTGTCTTGCTGCTTATTTTGCCTTTTTGCTTTTTACCTATTCTGTCTTCACCCAAGGAAAGATAAGTATTAATTTGAAATAGTAAATTTGAGTTGCTGCCTAATTTACATAACTAAAACAGTATATTTACTTTAGTGGTGCCATTAATTAAGATAGCTTCATTTACTGAAATTAAATCTCTAGATTCTTGTATTCAAATTAGAGGTTCCCAACCCTAACATTAGTTTTTCCTCTCAGAGAATTATGAGTCTTGGCCAATCTTGTCTGACAGTGTGATATAGTCCGTTAAATAAATAATCATATTAATAGTGTTTACTGAGTACATACTGTGTGAGGGACATAATACCAGCTGTTTTACATGCATTTTGACATTTGATCTTAATAATGAGGGGGTATAGACACATTTTATTGTCTGTTTTATTGCTGTCGTCATCTTACAGTTGAGAAAACTGAGAGGTTAAGTAACTTGCTGTGATTGCATAGCTTGTGGTTGGTAGAGCCCTGATTTGGACCAGAGTTTGACTGATTCTAGCCCCTGGAGTCTCACTACCACATTAGCTGTTCATTCAATAAATGAACATGTAAAATGTACCACTCCACACAACTTTATACATTTATACCTGGTTCCTAACTCTTTCTTTGCCAAATAAAGTGATATCTATCACTTGAGTGCCCCTTCCTTTTATTTCTTCCCCTTCGTGTAGAAGTTATTTGAGAGCAATTTTTTTTTTCTGGAGCAAAAAGGGGCAGCAAATGTGAATTTTCTCTGCTCTGCCTCTGTTGCTTGCCTTTCTCACTTTATTTTAAATAGATCAAAGTTACAGGAGTGGTGATGCTGTAGTTGTAGCATATTTTAAGGAAAGAAGTATATAAATGATGTCTCTTGTGTAGCCTTAGAGGTTTCTGATGACTCGCTGAAACATCATTCTGTTGTATCCCACTTATGAGGATAGATCCTTGGAGCCCCTTTAGGAAGTGACAGTTGTTTCTGTGTTTCTAGAAGTTGAGGGAGTAGAGTGAATGAAATTGTCTATGCCTATTCAGAGAATAGTATGACTTTCAGTGCTTTAATAGCCATGTAAATAGTGTAATGCCTTGTTGAGCAAATTTTATTCTTCCCTTCCTGACAGAATTTTTTAAATGAAGTTAAGTGCTGATTGCTATATTTGTGTGCTTCTAGAAAATCTTTTCAATTAAAATAGATTTTCTATCAGCCTCTCAGAGTTTTATACTCCTACTGTCATTGCAGAAATTATATAAACTGTTGAAAATGTACCATTGTAGCTTATATATGAAGTCCTTTTATTTTATGATGCTATTAAAAAAGCATTGACAAACAGACAATATGTACCCAAAATACTTCTTTACTGCTTTTATATTAAAAGAGCTTTAAGAACAACAACAACAAAAATGTACCATTACAGGTTTAATATATATGAAAAAGAGATTAGGCTAAATTAGGAATAGTCTCCCAGGAACTTAATTTATCAAAGACTTTCTTAAAAAGTAAAAGGAGGGCTTCCCTTGTGGCGCAGTAGTTAAGAATCCACCTGCCAATGCAGGGGACACGGGTTTGAACCCTGGTCCAGGAAGATCCCACATGCCACGGAGCAACTAAGCCTGTGCACCACAACTACTGAGCCTGCGCTCTAGAGGCCGTGAGCCACAACTACTGAGCCCGTGTGCCACAACTACTGAAGCCCACGTGCCACAACTACTGAAGCCCACATGCCTAGAGCCCATGCTCCACAACAAGAGAAGCCACTGCAATGAGAAGCCCGTGCACCATAATGAAGAGTAGCCCCCACTCGCTGCAACTAGAGAAAGCCCGGGCGCAGCAACGAAGACCCAACGCAGCCAAAGATAAAAATAAAAATGAATAAATAAATTTATTTTTAAAAAAAGTAAAAGGAGGCAGTCAGCTGTAACTATGTCTCACAGATGGTGCAGTTATTTCTTTTATCAGGTAAAATTGTCTCCTCCCCACCCTCACCCACAACAGAAACTAGGATTTTTTGGTTGACATTGGATTTTATTGTGTATCTTGTTTTTTTTTTCTATCCTTTGTTGTGTTGCTTTTGTTTCTGTTTTGCCTCTAACTAAAAAGAATTTTGATTTGCAGGTGAACTCTTTAGGCAGAGGCTATCTGCTGCTGATATTGTGGCACCAGAACCTCATGATTTCTGTGCAGAAAGACACCAAGTTGCTAGTAACGCAGAGTTTTCTTATTCCTTACTGATCACAGAAAATGAGTTTTGGCACAAACCCTTGAAAGTCTAACAACAGCCCCATGATCTCTCAAAGCAGGCATTTAATAATTTCTGAATGTTCAGTATTCACTGATGATACAATCACTGAAAAGTAGCATTGTGTTTTGCTCCCTATGGCAATCTTATAAACCCTAGAGTAATTCATTGTGAATCATGATTTTTGTTTTTACAGAGCTTCCGAACTACAGGAGAATAACTCAATATCAGATGGATTTTTTTCTGTCATTTTAAATCCAGTGGAAAAACTAAAGCTACTTTTCCTTTTTTCCTTTTGTGAGAACAGAAGCACTTTTTGGCAGAGATGGAATTCTGTAGTATTTCATGGAACATAAAATTGTCAGGGACTTCAGAGAATTCCATGCCATGAATCTAAGCATTATTTCTCTAACCATCTGTTAATTGTGTTTTATAAATATTAGGAAGCATTAAGAGTATAGATACGGTTGTGGAGAGTCAGGGGGCATCATTGAAAATTAAATATCATTTCACATTAAAACATGACATCCTTTTGCCCAGCCTAGAACATATGGACTATGTTTCACAAGAAGTTACAAGTTACACATTAAAAATAAAATGAAATTCAAAAAGTTGTGGATAAATTCATATGAGTTATAAAGAAAAATTAGGGAAGCTTAAAAAAGATATCTAACATTTTGAAGTTTAGGGTAATAATGCCTTCTGCACACATTCCTTGATGTTGCAAATGCAAACAGCTGGCTGGGAGGCATTGATCTCACATAAGATGGTCTTAAGCAGCTCCATTTGACAAGAGTGAAATGTGTCATGGACAGACCCCTCCCCATCCAAAACAGAAATTTTTCTAGAGTATATATGGGGAAGAACCAGCAATACTCAATCTGCTGGTATTGAGTGGGGCAAAATAAACTGATTCTATGAAATATTTGTAAAAATACCTGTTTACTTCTCTCAAATCCCAAGATTGGCGGTTCCCATGGTGTATTCTGTTTATCACACAACCACACTTACTGCTTGTTCTCCTTGCAGTAATCTCTAGTCAAGGGATGGGAGACCTAATCTTGCTTCACAAGTATTATATTTTTTCTTGAAAATTCAGTTGATAAAGGCATTTAAGATCAGATTTTTTACCAGAGAAATAGTTCACTGTTTCCTGGGCCTTTGAAACATCTCTCAACTTTATGTGGTTTTAAAATAGAAATGTTGAGTAATTCCTATTTTTTAACTCTGGCCTATTTTATTCTTCAAAAGGCACTTCTTATCCCTGGACATTTTCTAAATGCCTGCTTATTTTATTTTTCTCTGCATTATGCCTTTTGATCTAATAAACACTCCTAAATGACTCCTACTAATGAGAATGTGTTGCTAAAAGTGAGGTGATAAACTTTACACAGTTTCTTGTTTTTACAAATGGAGAAGCATGAATATTTAATGGATCTTTGCACAAAGAAATAAAGTAACATAAGGCTACAGTGCTTGCTTTTTTCTTCCCTTTGTCTTTCAGCTCAAGGAAAATATTTTATTTGCCATCATTTTCTTTAATGTTGTACTTAGAACCATATTTTCATTAAGAATATTGAATTTCCCACTTAAGGGAAACTGTTTCAATACTAAATTATAGATTTTATTTTTTAACCCCGCTGCCCTGCTTTTGACAAATGCAGAAAATAGTATGAAAATGAATTATCTAGTATTTACTTAAAACTAACCTTTTTATACTTAACATTATACTGATTTCTGAAGAGCTTTTGTAAAAATCTATTTCAGACTATCAGAAAGGTTGAGTTTCTTGTCACTGCATGAATGGAGGAAGCATTATTTTTAAGGTTTAGCCAATGAGATGTCTCTAATATGTTATGAATTTAATTTATAGCGCAGTCAATTGAGCAGCGACTGATGAAAATGGATCACACTGCAATCCACCCACATCTACTTGATATGAAAATTGGTCAAGGCAAATATGAGCAAGGCTTCTTTCCAAAGTTACAGTCTGATGTCTTGGCAACAGGACCAGCTAATAACAAGTAAGCATGTTCTTCACTTGAGTAGTTGGTTGAAGGAGTGAATGAAGGGCGCAGTGCTCTAATGGGGAATGCTTAACTGTTAAACATTTTATCAGTCATTACTTTTTCAAAGACCAAATTAATCTGCTTGAAATATGAATTGACACTCAGTGAGTATTTGACTTTTAATTCCATCATGTAAGAAAATCCAAAGACTAGATCTTTTTCTCTTGTTGAAGTGATGTGCACTTAGGAATAGTTTCATTTTAAATGACTGTGTTTTAAATATAATGCTAATACTGTCTAATGGAATTAGAAAAGTTATGCCTTCACTGTCTGTATTAGTTTCCTAGGACTGCTGTAACAAAGTACTATAAACTTGGTCGCTTAAAACGAGAGAAATTTATTCTTTCATAGTTCTGGAAGCTAGAAGTCCAAAATCAAGGTATTGGCAGCGCCATGCTGCCTCCAAGGCCTGTAGGAAAGGACCCTTCCTTGCCCCTTCCCACTTCTGGTAGTCCCAGGCATTGTTTGGCTTACAGGAGCATAACTCAGTCTCTGCCTCCTCTTCACAAGGCTACCATCCCTCTGTGTCTGTTCTCCTCTTGTAAGGACAACAGTTATGTTGGATTAGGGCCCACCCTAAATGCCCTCATCTTAACTTGATTACATGTGCAAAGATCCTCTTTCCAAATAAGGTGATATCCACAGGTGTTGGGATTAAGACTTCAGCATATCTTGGGGCTTCCCTGGTGGCTCAGTGGTTAAGAATCCGCCTGCCAATGCAGTGGACACTGGTTCAAGCCCTGGTCCGGGAAGATCCCACATGCCGCGGAGCAACTAAGCCCATGCGCCAGAACTACGGAGCCTGTGCTCTAGAGCTCATGAGCCACAACTACTGAGCCCACGTGCCACAGCTGCTGAAGCCCGTGTGCCTAGAGCCCGTGCTCCGCAACAAGAGAAACCACCACAATGAGAAGCCCACACACCGCAATGAAGAGTAGCTCCCTCTCGCCGCAACTAGAGAAAGCCCGTGCGCAGGAATGAAGACCCAACGCAGCCAAAATAAATAAATAAATTAATTAATTAATTCTTAAAAAAAGACTTCAGCTTATCTTTTAGGGAGACACAATTCAACCCATGACACCATTTTGTACTTTTAAGTATCAAGTGCAGAAATTACAAAACAACCAAAAATAAAGGTAAGCCATATCATTTTTTATGGTAGATGATTTCACTCAGAAAATATCTGAATATGGTTAGAATTGAGAAGTTATTTGGATTTAGGGGAATTCTTGATTTTAGCTGAACACAAGAATGTAATAAAGAAGGATTTTACAAGAAAAGAACTCAAAGGAGAGTATTAATGGGGAATATGGTAAGTTGGAAAGAAGTGTTTGAATTGGAAATCAGCAGTTCTGGAATTTAGTTCATTCCTGACCACTAACCAGCTTAGGATCCTTGGACAACTTGGAATCACTTGCCCCTTTTCTCATTTAATAGCATTCTATAACATCTGTGATTTTATTAAAGAGGCTTAGAGAAGGAAAGGGAGGAGCCAGGCAGTGGCCAACAAATGAGATAGAAGACTGTGGTAGAGATTGGGTGTATAAAATGGAAGTGGCGTTGAGCCACCAGAATTGTCAGAAAGCAAGTAGAGAATCAGTGAGGGGAATAAGACAGGTGGAATTATGCCTTTTAACCTAAATGGCGCAATCTAAATAATAATATGCAAGTTCTTGAAAGATGGCTTTAAAGTATGATGTTTCTGTCTAACATATGATCTGCTGAGCTACATGTTGGAGAAGTTTTGGTACTTAACCTCTTTATTTCCCGTGATGATTGTCATGATTTTATTTGTCAGGAAAAAAGAAAACTTAGTAAATTATCTTTATCATATGTGATGGTAATGCTTGGTTTAATTTATTAAACACTATACTAAGTATTGTGCTACTTGGAGTTTCTTGGGCTGCATATATATGTGGTAATATTTGTATATCTTGTGTTTGTATAGTTACTGTTCTATTTTTAATAACCTGAAGGAATGAAACCCTTACCATTTTCCCAGCTAAAGGTGTTCCTTTAAATGTGTTTCTGAAATGTGTCAAAATTACTGATTCATTTAGGTCTACACGTGAGAAAACTACAGTGATAGCAAACACATCAAAGGAAAAAAGATGGTGTGTATGTATGAATTAAGGAAAACAGTTACAGTACTATATACATTGCTGTTTCCTTTGCTTTCAGAGTGTAGTACTGGCATACCTCAGAGATATTATGGTTTTGATTCCAGACCACCACAGTAAAGTGAATATCGCAATCAAGCAGGAAGTTTTTGGTTTCCCGGTGCATATAAAAGTTATGTTTACGCTATGCTGTTGTCTATTAAGTGCAGAATAACATTATGTCTATTTTTTTTACATATACATATCTTAAAATACTTTATTGCTAAAAAACGCTAGCCATCATCTGACAACACAGGGTTGCCACAAACTTTCAATCTGTAAAAAATGCAGTATCTTTGAAGTGCAATAAAATGAGGTATGCTTGTATGTGTCATTATAAGTATCCGCCCCTTTTGAGATCTCAGTCAAAAAATTTGGAAATTTTCATCACTGCTTCACTTAAAGTAATTATCCTTCCTTGTAACCCATTTTTTCTGCTTTCAGAAAGCATTATCTTCCCTGCCAGTGGAGCCTTCTCTATTCCAAGAGAGTGTTGGTTGTGGAGATGCTGCTGATAATAGCTAATATTATTAAGCCAGTCTGCACTAGCGTCTCTTCTGACTGCATTAAGTACATTAGCTCATTGATCCTTATTATAAGCATATCCCTACATATAAAGCCTATATTGCTTTACCCATTTTATGATTGAGGCTCAGAGACAGTCAACAACTTGCTTCAAGATCACATAGTAGGAAGTGGTGAAACTAGGATTCAAACCTAGGTCTGCTGATTCAGGGGCCCAAGCACTTAACCATTGTACTACGTATACTGCCTGGCTCTGTTACTCTAATATAAAGGTGACGTGTGCCTTTTGTTACTTCTGGAGTTGGATGTTTTGCTTTGGTAGCCCCCAAGAAATTTTGAATAGCCTAAAATATTGAACATAAGGGAGTTTAGCAACAGCCTGTCATACCAGCCTAATGGTCTTTCAGAATGAAAGAGCCCTCAGATGCCTCGCTTCTACCTCACACTGGGCTCTGTTAAGAGGGGTGGACCCGGGGCTTCCCTGGTGGCTCAGTGGTTGAGAGTCCGCCTGCCGATGCAGGGGACACGGGTTTGTGCCCCGGTCCGGCAGGATCCCACATTCCGCGGAGCGGCAAGGCCCGTGAGCCATGGCCGCTGAGCCTGCGCGTCCGGAGCCTGTGCTCCGCAACGGGAGAGGCCACAACAGTGAGAGGCCCGCATACCGGAAAAAAAAGAAAAGAAAAAGAAAAAGGGGTGAACCCAAAAGAAGATAGGGTAATAATTTGGGAAGCAAGATACATTCTCAGGCGCCATCTTGCTTCATGAAGAAAAGATTGAGATCAAATAGCCTAACCCCGAAGTAGTGTCATCGTTATATGTTGGTAAGAGCACACTTTTGGGTTAATGGCAGGGTTAGGATTAGAACCCAGGTCTCCTTATTCCTGGCACCATGTTTATGGTGTCTCATTCATAAAAACTGTGGAAAGATCTGGAAAATCTTCACAACCAGCATTCTTTTACATATTTGGAAAAGGATCACTATGCAGTAAAGTGAAAGAATTATGGATTTTTAAAAAGCTTTATTTGATTGAACTCTTATTTAAATAGGTTGTTTGAACTTTAATGAAGACAGTAAAGGAGGATGATTCACTAGAAAGGTGGCCCCTCCTGTAGAAACGCAAGCGTTTATGCTAAAGTCTTGGGTAGGAAGGCTGTAGAGAGAATTTAATATGCTGCTTACAAGATGGAAGTAAATAGCTAATGACTGAAAATTTTACCTTACTTACCTTAGTTAATTTACAGGGTTTCACCTTCTGAAGAGCTATCCCTGCTTTTATAAACACTGAACTTAAAATGTGCTAAGAGATGTTGACCATTATGGGGATTCAGACTTTACAGATGATTGTACTGGATACAATGTTCTATTTTTCAGAAGTGAATGACTAGTCATCAGTTTATTCATTTTTTTCTTATGTTTATAAATTATCCTAATTTTTTGAATCAATTTGATATGAGTAGACTATTAATTTAAATGGTTTTTATTTCCTTTTGATAGCATTAGAGTGCTCATTCATTCATTTGGCAAATATTTATGGGATCCCCTACTATATGTGAGACACTGTCCTGTTCATTGGGAGTTTAGCAGTGAACAAAATAACAAAAATCCCTGCTTTCAACATGAGGATGCAAACAAAAAAACTTAATATGTAAAATAAGTAACCTGTCAGAAAGCGATAAGGTTTGTGACGAAAAATAAAGGAAGGGAAAGGAAGTAAGGAGTGCTTAGAAGGGAAGATTTCAATTTTCAAATGCCATATTTTATTGCTTTTAATCTTATATATAATCTCCCCATTTCCACACAGAGCCCCAAGCATTACATTTTCAGCTAGATTGTAGTCTGAAAGAGAATACATGTCAGCACTAATTACAGGGTAAAGGGATTTATAACCGTGCCTGTACAAATGGTTGATCAACTGTAAGAATTTCATACACTACTTACAAAGCAAAAGCAAATGAGCAGTCTTTAGCATTTCAGCAAATGTGGTCATCTTTGGTAAAATTATGCTTAGAAATGAGGTTTAATAATGCAAAGAATAAATTAATTACTTAACAAGACCAGGAATATGTGGACTTCATAGTAATTTTCTTAAGTAGATGCTCATTTCCCTGTTTTGAAAATAAAATTAAACTGGGCGTTTTGTCTCACAGAGTGAGATGCTAGATATATCCTGTAAATTAATATTTATCCTTATCTTCTGTGCTTTTCCACTTTGCCTGCCAGGAGAAATGTTCATCCATGTGTATTCTGCTCCTTCCTTTATTCATTATATAAGTTTATTAGCTGGTGTTTATAATCTATTTCATATTTTTACTATTTATTTGAACCACCTTGCCCAGTAACCCTAATTTTTTAAATCCCTGAACAAATTTTACTATCTTACATGGACTGTTTTTTGTTACAAGGCTGTTTCCAAGGCCTCCAGGTCTTTGTACATTGTATTACTTATATTTTACTCTTCCTCTTTATTTATTATATAAGTTCATCTGCTGGTATTTATATTTTGCTTCAGAGCTGTTAAAAAAATATTCATGACACTTGTTGAAGATGGTAAGACAGACTTTATTCAAGGCGGAGGGGCACCTTTATTCAAGGTGTAGGGACCACCGCGATGGGGTCTTGCAGTGGAGAGGGAGATTAGAGGCTTCTCTGAATACTGCATGGACAAGTGGGAATTTATCACCAAGGAGCAGAGTGGAGGTCAGCGGATAGAAAATTACTAAGAGGAAACATCATGGGTATGGGGGATTCTGACTAAACTGACCTAACAGGATTCTTGTGGAAGGCAGGCCTAGGTGATTAAACATCACCTGGGGGATGGTGGAGAATTCAGAACCTGATCAGATATCCAGAATGATCATATAATGAGAGGGGTGATGGTTTCTGCTAAACTGACTTCGCTAGGTTCTTGCTAAAACTGAATTTTACAAAGAAGTGCACAGATGGGCTTAGGAAAGGTTAGGAGTCTGACTAAAGTTTGGTCAAGCAGAGAATCTTTGTCAGTGTCTTGATATGCTTTTTTTCTGGATCTTCCTTTTCAGTCACCCAATTCTCTTTGTATCCTGTTTACAATCTTTTATTGATCTTTTGCTTTAGGGACATTTCCAAGGATTCTACTTCAAAGATCTGTCACTAGATATTTGTACCTTTCTTTTCCTGCTATAAACCTATTCTTTAAAAACAAACAAACAAACACTATTTTAAGAGGGGTTACCTTCCTTTGCTACCATTTTTATAATAATTATTCAGTGTTCCTCTAAATAGCAGACTGAAACGAGATGATTCGTCAGTTTGAAACCAAAGCCATGCATAAATTATTTAAAAAGCAACAAAAGAAGCAGCATTCTCATTTTAAGCTTTTTGTAAATTGGATACTTCATTAATAAGAAAATTTTAAATTGTGAATTGTCAGTAATGCAATATGACTTTCGCTGAATGGCGAAAGTATAAATTCATTTCTTAACTCATGTATAGCTCTGTGCTGTCAGGGATATACTCAAGAGTAAATATTTCTAGAGCAGTACAATGAATACAGTCATGGGGATGATAAGTCAAGACCTGAGAAATCTTTTTAAATAGTTTGATATATGAAGAAAACATAGGCAGAGCACTCTTTGACATAAATAGTAGCAATATTTTTTAGATCTGTCTCCTAAAGCAAAGGAAATAAAAGCAAAAATAAATAAATAAGACCTAATTAAACTTAAAAACTTTTGCATAGCAAAGGAAACCATCAACAAAACCAAAATACAACCTACTGAATGGGAGAAAATATTTGCAAATGATATGACCAATAAGGAATTAATATCCAACATAAATAAACAGCTCATGCAACTCAACATCAAAAAAACAAACAACCCAATTAAAAAATGGGCAGAAGACCTCAATAGACATTTTTCCAAAGAAGACATACACAGATGGCCAACAGGCACAGGAAAGATGCTCAACATCATTAATCATCAAAGAAGTGCAAATTAAAACCAGAGAGGTATCAGTTCACACCTGTCAAAATGGCTGTTATCAAGAGGACCACAAATAACAAATGTTGGTGAGGATGTGAAGAAAATGGAACCCTCGTGCACTATTGGTGGGAACGTAATCAGTGAGGTCACTAAGGAAAACAGTATGGAGGTTTCTTAAAAAACTAAAAATAGAACTATTTTATAGTTCTATTGCTATATTTTATAGCATTTCCACTTCTGGGTATTTACCTGAAAAAACAGAAAACACTAATTCAAAAAGATACATGCACCCCAATTTATTTATTTTTGTTTGCATCGGGTCTTAGTTGTGGCACGCGGGATCTTTTGTTGTGGCGTGCATGCTTCTCTCTAGTTGTGGCACGCAACTATAAAAATAAATAAATGTTCATAGCAGCATTATTTATAATTGCCAAGATATGAAAGCAACCTAAGTGTCCATCAACAGATGAATGGATACAGAAGATGTGATGTGTGTGTGTGTGTACACACACACACACACATATACACACAATGGAATATTACTCAGCCATAAAAAAGAATGAAAGGGCTTCCCTGGTGGCGCAGTGGTTGAGAGTCCGCCTGCCGATGCAGGGGACACGGGGTCGTGCCCCGGTCTGGGAAGATCCCACATGCCACGGAGCGGCTGGGCCCGTGAGCCATGGCCACTGAGCCTGCGCGTCTGGAGCCTGTGCTCCGTGGCGGGAGAGACCACAACAGTGAGAGGCCCGCATACCGCAAAAAAAAAGAATGAAAATTTGCAATTTGCAACAGCATGGATGGACATGGAGGGTATTATGCTAAGTGAAATAAGTCAGAGAAAGACAAATAATGATATCACTTATATGTGGAATCTAAAAAATAAAACAAATTAGTGAACATAACAAAACAGATTCACAGATACAGAGAACAAACTAGTGGTTACCAGTGGGGAGAGCAAAGCAGGGAGGGACAAGATAGGAGGAGGGAATTAAGAAGTACAAACTACTATGCACAAAATAAATGTGCTACAAGGATAATACTGTACAACACAGGAAATTTAGCCAATATTTTATAATAACTGTAAATGGAATATGACCTTTAAAAATTGTGACTCACTTTGGGACTTCCCTGGTGGTCCAGTGGCTAAGAATCTGCCTTCCAATTCAGGGGACACTGGTTCAATCCCTGGTCAGGGAACTAAGATCCCATGTGCCGCAGGGCAACTAAGCCCGTGCGCCACAACTAGAGAGAAGCACACATGCCACAACGAAAGATCCCACATGCCACAACTAAGACCTGATGCAAATAAAACTAACTAAATAAAATTTTTTAACTAAAAAAAAAATAAAAATTGTGAATCACTTTGTTGTATACCTGAAACTTGTATAATATTGTATATCAACTATACCTCAATAAAAAATTAATTGTAAATAAAAATAAAACCACCTATAATGCCATCACCATGAGATGTTAACATTTGGTTTTATGCCCTTCCATTGCATGGATCCTGATATGTGTGCATGTCCATACTTACTTTGTTTTGTTTTTTACAGAAGTAGAAAATGCTTACACAGTGTTGTATCCTGCTTTTTCATTCATTATTGTATCATGAGTACTCTCCCATATTATTGATATTCCTAGTAACTTAATTTTTTTAAATGACTATATGATGTTTCATTATATAGCACCTCCTACTGTTGAACATTTGGGTTGCTTTGAGCACATTTACTTGATTCTAAGTAACTGTTGGTTGTAAGATCTTCTATTAATTCAAAAGCTTTTTGGAAAAATTATACTTTAAACATGTATATGAAATAGAAGATTCATCCTAGTTTCAGGAACATTTAAAAGCCAAAATGTGAATCTTAGAATAATGGAAACACAGAATTGGTTATTGCATATATGCTGTGATGAACGTCTATAAACCTAAATATTAGACTGTGTCTCTGATTACATTTATTTAGGGTATATTTATAGAAGGGGCAGGTGATGTAGTTGACTCTGCAAATAAAATGGCTGAAAGACATGATACCAACCCTTCAAGCGTTTATAGTAGAGAGGATTGTATAGAAAATAGAGATAAGTAATTATAACACACTGTGATAAATGCTACAATTGTAGAGTATAAGAGGGGTAGCTAATTTAGATTTGGAAGAACCATAGAAGACTTCCTGTGTAGCATCTAAAGCTGTCTGAGAGATGAATAGAAGTTGGGAGAAAACTTCATCTTCAAAGGCTCAAAGGTGAGAGAGCTTATCCCATTGGAAGCACTGAAGTAGTTGAAGACAACTGGAGTTTTAAGGTAGCAAGGGTGATCAGCAGAGAGTTTAAGCTAAGAATTGAAGAATAGCCATTGGATTGGCAGTGAGGGCTATAAATGGCTTCAAGAGCATTTTCAGGGGAAGAAGCTGATTTGAGATGAACAAAATATCCAAAGATAAATAAGTAGAGGCCTTACATCTAAACTTTTCTTAAGAATGTTTACATGAGAAGAGTGAAGAAACAGATTTAAATGTAACTATCGAATGTCGAAAGAGACCAGCATACTTGTAATCTGAAGGGCAATACTCAGTTGAGAGAGAAAAATTGGAGATATGGCACAGGAGGTTTCTAATGGAGCAGAGTGGAGAAGGCAAGAGAGAACTGGTCAGGGATCCTGGTGGAAGCAATAGTTGTGGCCAATATACATTATACTTTGGGATTAGAAGAAAGATGAGGGGTTTGCGTGTGTGCATCATTGAAGTAGAGAGTAGGAAGAGGGAGGCAAGGCTGGGTCATCAGTTGAGTGGAGGCACTTGAGGATAAAGTGAGAGGTTTGGGAATGGGGAGCGGGGGAACGTTGATAAAGGGCAGGTAAAGCGATTCATGGTAGTCATGAGGGAGATCAATAGCTAATTTGCATGGATATTTTAAAAGGAAGTGAGAGGGTAGTCCCTATCCAGGTTTGGGGTTCTGTTGGGCAGATAAGGTGGAAAAGAGAAGATCATTACAGCTACTGTGCATTTTTTAACCTTGGTTTCAACAAAGCATTGATTGTGGTGATGATTGCATATCTCTATGAATATACTAAAAACCATTGAATTGGATACTTTAAATGGGTGAATTGTATGTATCTAAATTACATCTCAATAAAGCTGCTATATATTTTTAAAAAGAATTGATTGAAAAATAAGTATTGTTGGTCTTTGGTTTTGAACAGTACATTCTTTCTATTTTAAAGACAAGTGATCACATTTTTTTTTGTTGGGTTGTTTCTTTTAACCTACCCCTTCTGTTCTTTCAGTCGCTGGGTAAGTCGGAGTGCCACTGCACAGCGCCGGAAAGACCGCCTTCGCCAACATTCCGAGCACGTTGGGCTGGACAACGACTTGAGGGAGGTATGTGGGCTGCCCTCCCGGGATGCCTTGATGCAAGAGCTGTGAACTAGGCTTACTTAGCCCAGCAGGTGTCATTGTGTAGGTTCTTTTGTGTTCTTCTAAAAGAATCGGTTCAATTATGTTTTAAAATAGTAATCCTTTTATACTGACATAGCTGAAAGCACCTTTTTTTCCATTTTTTGTAATTTTAATACATCTAAAATAAGACTGTAAAACAAGTCGCCCTGTGTACCACATCAAGTAAAGGCTAAGCTTAGGATACATTTTTGGTCAGTGTGTCTCCCACAGGGAAAAAAAGCTATAAGAAGCATAGACTTTCTAAGTTTCAAGCATAATTTAAACTTAGTAAGTAAAGATACATTTGCCTGTGCTTTGTCCTTGGCTTGCTGACACCATTTTTAGGAGTGTTTTAAAATTATTTTAAATTGAGATCCTTATGCTTTATTTGTACTACTTGAAAACAAAACGGTAATTACACATTTGAATAATGATAAGTAAGTTTTTATTTTTTCTTGTGATCAAAAGAAAATGCAGTCAGAAGATCCGTTAACTATTTTCTAAACTCAGATGGGTAGAAATAAAGCAGAAAACAGCATTCCAAGTATGTGTTCATGTATATATATATGATTTTAAACATTTTCTTAAGAACTGACGCATAGCCTGTCTACTGCTTTTCTTTTGTGCTGCTGTATTTCTTCTCTCCCTTCCCTTCTGCTGTGACTTTATCATATGCATGCTTGTTTTGCTGTCTCTTTCTCCCTGTCCTTTTCTTTTTTTGCTTTTCTGTCATTGGCACTTCTCCATCCTCTTAGCCTTCCGGGGAACTTGTGGTCTGTCAGAACTCCATGGCATTCTGGGAGTGGGATCAGGGTCCACCTCCTCCTGCACGGCTTCCTAAAAAATCCTTCTCTGAGTGCTGCCTGGTATGTTCTATGCCTGAAAGTGCTTTGCAGATGTTCCTGAACCTTGTCTTTGGTGTTCCTCGAATCATCCACGTGTATGAGTGCACATAGCTCTAGAATGCCTCACATCACCTTGTGACGTGAACTGTTAGCTCTCCACTTCCTTTTGTGATTGGTACCTTTTCATGGTGGTGTGCGCTAACAAGAGTAATTCTATACCATTGGCAGATAAAACTGATTATTTGAATTCCCTGTCAGTGGTGTTTTTGAGGGGGAAAGGGGGGACTAGATTTAACACAATTGTTTTTCTTCCAAAGGGGAAGTACATTAAATATTCAAATTTTATTTAAGCATTTTGCAAAAGTGCAGAAGTGATTCATTTTCAAACAGCTTTTCTTTTGCCGAGTTTTATCTCCACAGTGTTTTTTTGTTGTTGTTGTTGTTGTTTTTGCGGTACACGGGCCTCTCACTGTTGTGGCCTCTCCCATTGCGGAGCACAGGTTCAGCGGCCATGGCTCACGGGCCCAGCCGCTCCGCGGCATGTGGAATCTTCCCGGACCGGGGCTCAAACCCATGTCCCCTGCATCGGCAGGTGGACTCTTAACCACTGAGCCACCAGGGAAGCCCCTCCACAGTGTTTTAATTTACCTTCCTTATTCCTCGTCTGTATTTTATATGGTCAGAAAATCAGATCATCAATATAGAATCTTAGTGCTAAGAGGAACATTTGAGGTAACTTCGTCCAACTTGACATGATTTAACTGAAGCCTGAGAGGCTTGCCTAAAGTCAAATGGACACACAAAGTCAGGCCTAGGCCCACAGGCCAGGCCTCCTTACTCCAAGCCAGTGCTCTTCCCAGTAACCCTGCACACTGAGTTGCACTGAACAGCTACTCACCTGAGGGCCAGAGTTACTTAGGACTCCTGGTTGTATTTTTTCCCGTAACGACATATTAATATAAATTTACTTAACTTTACAGTGGTCTGCTCTTCACAAGCTCCATGCTGGTTAGAGGCACAGTGTGTTTATTAGAAAATTCAGGGAAAGCCTGTACTAAAGAGCAGTTATTTCAGTGTTTACTGAATAATAGGATATATTTTCATAGGTAGCTCCTACTGATTTGCTTTTGGCTTAGGCAAAAACGACGAAGAGCATAGTAAAAATCTCAGAAGAAACCTGGGGTGACTTCCCTCTGTAGGGAAATCGACTTTATTATAAAACCAGTCCTTGTGAAAGATTTCTTCTCAGTTTTTTATCTTAAAATACACCTTTTCTTCCAGCGACCCCAAAGAAAATTACATTCTTATCATCACTTGTTTACTGTAAAGGCACTGCTCTATTTTTGTAGTATACAGGGGCAGCCTCACTGCTTGCTGTGAGGAAGGGCCTTGAGCCACCCCTGTATCCATTCTGTGCATGTCTGTGGAATGTTGCTTATTTTGTGGCTTCAGCAAAGGTGCTCAGAAGGAGAGTTTGCACGTGGCCCTGTGGAATTCACTGTTGGCTAATACTACATCTGCCCTGTATGTGCAGGGTGATTGGTGAATATGGCCACTAAAGGACAGCCCCATTCTAGCTTGCTGTCATTTATAAAATAGAACATTAACTTTAAACAGTGCTTAATTTTTAATCCAATTACTGACTTTAAAAAATCTAATTATGCATATTTTTCAGAGAAAAGAAAAATGCCTGTGGCTTCTTCCTAGCCTCTTGCCTGACCATGTACCTCACTTCTTTCCTTGTAGCCAGTGTATTTCTTCCTAAGCCAAGTTTAATACTTAAGCCTTCTTGAGAATTGAGTGTTGTAGTGGGTCTCTCTGCATTTGCACAAGTCCTAAAGACGGAGGAATTGAGGCTGGGGGAAAAACAGAACTCTTTTAACATTTAACAGTTAACATTTGTTTTTACCAATTATTTATCTCTAATTTGTAATATTCCAGTTAACATTAGTACAACCTGAAATAATAGGAAATGCAGGTATTATAATCTCATATATGATCCCTGTCTTATATCTCAGGTTTGTTTTTCTGAAACTTTTCATTTCCTGATTTTATTTATGTGAACATTAACCTTCAGGATGTTTTGCTAGACCTTGTTACAGTTGATTTCACTAGTGGTGATAATTGACTCTCATTGTCAATTTTTCCTCTTTCTTTGACCCTCTAAAAAAGATTTGAAGTGGAAAGAAGTATACACAGCTGCTATAGAAACTAAATTCTTGCAGAGTTCATTTCAGTTTTTAATCTGTTCTTAAAATAATTACACTGGAAAAGAGATTATTTTGTTAATGCTGCCTTTCGTCAGGAGGGCTGGTAGAAGTAGAAGGTAAATGGATTCGTTGAATCCCTGGTTGATGAGATTTTTAACGAATTGTACTAGATTTAGCAGGTTATTTTTCTTCCAAGGGGGAATGTATTAAATGTGCAAACTCTCTTTTATTTAAAGAATGCAAAGGATTTTACACATCTTTTTCTTATAATATCAAATTTCCCCTTAAGATAGAAAAGATAGACTTCACATATGTATCTGTGGGAGGATGTGCTGGCTTGCAATCTCTCTCTCTCCAATAAACTGCTGGTTTTACTGTATAATTTAGAGCAATTATTCTCTAAATATGGACCTAAGAAGACACTTAGACTTTTTGGAGATTCTGCCCTGTGGTCCTGACAAACATAAGGTATCTGATGAGCTTTTGCAGGTACCACAGAAAGAAGAGAGACAACAGCTGTCCTGCGCTAATTACGTGTAGTGATTTTTTTTTTTTTTTTTTCCTGGAAGTTCACTAATCAAAGCTCAAGAGCAGTGGTCTGAGTTTCTGTGGTCCTCTCTGAGCCATCGATGTCTCCTAAAATGATATTTCTGCTTTCTTTTGACTGTGGAACAAGGCAAAGGAGGGATGTAGCAAAATGTCTTGGAAACAAGAGGCCTCCTCCTGCATTTGGAGCACATACTTTTCAGAGTGATCTCATAGCTTTCTGTGAGGCAGGTGGGCTTGTTTTATGCCCATTTTATGAATAAGCAGATATGCCTGAGGTCATAAAATTGGTTGCAACCATTTTCCAGAGCTCCTGATTTTACTGTTGTGACTTGATTAGAGCAAAGGGTTGGGTTGGACAGCACTGCCCAAGAGGTTAGAAGCATGTCAAGGCTCGTTTTGTGGGGAGATGGGTGGAGGAAACCAGTGATCTGAGAATCACTGGGTTCCTGGAGAGCCTTGGATTTGTTATTCAGACATGCAAATTTTTCCATCCCAGCCATGATCCTGACTAATCACACCCCTGGGTATTCCCAATAAAAAGACTGAACTAGATGAAACTCCATCTCATTTTGAATGAGTTTTTACTTGGTGTGGCTTCTGTCACTCTCCTTTTCACGGGACTAACAGTAGAGGGGGTAGGAATACCTTCTGCCTTTCAGTGTGCTAAACCTTGAACTGCTGTTGCACGTATACACTTATGGCCTTTTTTTGCATCTTGTTGTTCCCGCACTTGTTTGTAAGGTTAAGTAGGTCAGAAGAATATCTGATGTTTATGCATTAAAAATACTCTTTAATTTTTAGAAATACATGCAAGAGGCACGAAGTTTAGGAAAAAACCTGAGGCAACCCAAATTGTCAGACCTCTCTCCTGCAGTGATTGCACAAACCAACTGGAAATTTGTAGAAGGCTTATTAAAAGAATGTAGAATGAAGGTATGTATTACTCACTGTGCAGGACAGTGTACATTCATGTTCAATCCATGTATGAAGCTAAGATGAGCTGAGCCAACCCCCACTTGAGCCTGTAGCTTCCCTAGAAGGACACTTTTACTGGGGCATAAACCTCATGTGCTCTTTACTGAGGGCATGAACCTCCATGGGTTCTGTTACCCACAGAATCAGTGACATGGGAGCCCTGCATGGTTTTTCTCACCTTTCAGCCATTGCTGTCTTCCTCTCCAACATGACAGATATTAAGCCAGTCAGAAGTTGTGTCAGGGATGTCGTCATCTTATGTGAAAGGCAACACATTTTTTTGTATGTGTTTATACGTGTCTCTGTGTGCACCTGTGTAGAACCTTATCTGTGCTCATATGTGTGTGTGTATATCCATAAAGAAGACCTTAGCTGTGTTGTAGGTTTGTGTATATTACACATGAGTCTCCTCTCAGACATCTGTGTTTATCAGAGGTAGCAATACAAATTGACAAAACTCAGAACATCATTTTAGCCAATAACTTCATTCATTTATTTGACAGTCATTTCTTGAGTACCTTCTCTGTATTCAGTAAATGCAGTATTTTAGCATCAGCTTACAATGCTGAATCACACAGACAAGGTCCTTGCCTAGAGGAACTAGATTCTCTCTCACTTTACATTTTATGAGGGCAGCTAAGTCTGCTGTAACTTAACTTACTTGAAACTGACTTCCATTTCCTTTCCATTTTCTGGTACATACTCATAGCAGAGAAGAGATGAAAGAGAAAAAGAGGAAGGAAAAAAAGAGGTCTGCTTCACTCACAAATTAGACAGCTCTGAAAAAATTTAGAGCTGCCTGTTTGTATTGTGGTTTTCGCCTAAATGCAATCAAAACTAAGTGTGAATATCTTTAGTATGCTAAGATGAGGTGTGAGTTGTGGCAGGTTGGGGTTTCAGATTCTATAGTATATTTTCTAGGCCTGGTGTAATCCCCCAATGTTATTCAAGTAAGTAATCTGAAAATTGTTGTACATAAGCATTTACGTGAGGATACTTTAAAATAGCATCAGAGTCTCTCTTTAGTGACTATTTCTCTGACAAAATAGTAAAAGTATACATAATATTACTTGTTAGTTGACCACAGAGATTAAGACACTTTTCCCAAGGTGATTCAAAATCTGCAGTTAGAAGTATAATGAAGGGGAACCCAGATCTCCTGATCCAGGAATTGACTTGATGGCTTTTGGGCTCACTGCTGGGGTTAACACTTGTGACCACATGTGATGTTTTCAGACAAAACGCATGTTGGTGGAAAAGATGGGACACGAAGCAGTGGAACTGGGCCATGGGGAAGCAAACATAACCGGCTTGGAGGAGAACACCCTGATCGCCAGCCTCTGTGACCTGCTGGAAAGGATATGGAGCCATGGCTTGCAGGTCAAGCAGGTAACAGTCTCAGGAGGCCCTGGTGACAGGGCAAGTTAGGAGCTCTGTTAAGAAAAGTAACAAAAAGAAAAAGATATTATAAAAATTCAAGGTTATGTCCCTTTGTCACAGGATGACTAGAAATACGCCACAGGCATTTTAATTCCAGAAAAAGAAAATATAACCCATGATTAGCAGGCAGTTTGGGGCTCTTTTCTGGTAAACAGGAAAAGATAAAACAACACATTCACTGTGGAGGCTGTATCCCCTGTAGATTCCATTAAGTATCTGCTTTCATCGCTGTCCAAGAAAAAAATCTATTCGCCAGAATTAACAGTTCTTTGCCATTTTAAGTTATCTGGTTATTCAAGGCAGAAACATAGATGATTTATTTGCTTTTGTCCCTCATTTCCCTTTCTGTTTTTTTTTTTTTTTTCTGTTCATCTTCCTCTCTTTGTCCCCTCTTCTCTTTCTCTTCTTGCCCCAGTTTTCTTCCCTCATTGCTACTGCATACATCCAAACATATTTTGCATACAGAAGTACATTCTGTGCTGCTGGAGCCTTTAATTCTGTGCTTGCTTGTGTGGCCAGTGTAGACAGCCCTAGTTACATACAACTAAGTAACAACTGAGCTGAAGTTGGGAATTTCCTTGCCTGCACTTCTGCCCTTTGCTTAGCTGCCCTTCCCCAGGCTGTTGCCAGTCTTGTCAGTGAGGCAAAGGACGACCCTCACTACACATAGAGTGGGGTGCTCAGAATGTCACACAGCTAGGAATGGATGAGCTTGGGCCTCCCAGCTTCAAAAAATAGGCATTTCAGTGTGAATAGTTTTGATAAGTTATTTTTTGATGAATCATTTCTTATAAAATGAAAAACTTTATATGCCTTGTACTTTCAGGGGAAGTCAGCTTTGTGGTCACATTTAATTCAGTTTCAGGACAGAGAAGAGAAACAAGAGCACCTTGCAGAATCACCAGGTGAGAATTCATTGGCTTGATTGTTTCTACAGCACTGGCAGCAGTGAACCATGTGAAAAATCAGCACCTATGGCTTTGTCTCCACCTCTCTCAAGCTGACGCTCATCCCATCTTGGGGTAAAGTAGAAGGAGCAATATTACGTACTAGCTATGAGACCTGGGAAAAGTCCCTTGACCTTTCTGATCTTCAGCTTCCTCATCCACAAGATAGGGAAAATAATATTAGCCATGCCAAGGCTGTAGTGTTGATCCAATCAGGAAACATTTGAAAACGTCTAATGAGTTGTAATCATAGATCATACAAGTAGTATACCTTACTCTCAGCAGTATTAGGGTGCGGTGTGTACTGGTTTTTTCCTTAAATAAAAGTTTATTCACATCGTTAATAATCTTTCAGAGGAGAAAACATGTATATATGTTTCAAAACTATTCAGAAATCAGATTTCTTCTTCAGTTTTTAACAAGACATCTCATGTTACAGTATCATGAGTCATTAGCTAATAATGGTAAAATAACCATCTATTTCACAAAAAGTAGAAGTAACAGTGGAAAGCCAGTAGAAGTAAAATGTTTTATACTGAGTCAGCTATTTGGGAACATTTTGTAAAATTATTGATTACTTTAGACATAGAAAAATGTGAAAAAAAAAGTTTTATTTTTTTAAAAACTCATAAGCCAACCACCAGCATAAGAAATAAAGCATTGCAAATATGATTGAACCACCCTATTTCCATTCCCCTCACTGCCCCTAGAGGGCAGTACTACCTAAATGTGGTGTTTATTGTTGGAAACCTAGTTTTTCAATGTATCCAATAAAACAGCTAGGAATATGACTTTGTTACTACATTGCCCTGGAGCCCCTCTAAACAGAATGTCAAGGTTCTGATGTCCCGGGATGTAACTGTATTTATAAAGATTTAGATTGAGTTTAAAAGCGTTCTTTAGTGTCCATCTATCTCCGTTGTCCATTTTTCTATTGACAAAGTAAAAGTGCATTGGCATATTCCCTGAAACGATCTCTGATGTTTACCCACGTTCATAGAAGATTTAGCTGTTCAGATGTAAGGCCATAACCAAGGTAGTTTACCCTAATTAGAATAAATAAATTCCTAGGAAGAAATAACCATTTGTAGGATGAAATGTTGCAAAGCCAAGCTCAGTTAAGCAGGGAGGTGGAAGCATTTGACTCTTGTGCTGAACAGGCATGTGAGAATGTCCAGCTGTTAAAGTGAGCAGCTACCAGGCAACACCAGCAAGTTCATGGCTTTGAATGGTCAAATTGTGGGTGGTTGAGCTAGAGACCAGAGACTCAGCTGTTTGCAGGGCCTTTCAGTCAGTCAGTAATGACACCAGTAAAACTCTGAAGTCAAGGCTCAGAAATATGGAATGTGTCAAAGCCTCATGCAGTCCCTGTGCTGCACTGCCAGGTGTCAATGAAGGGCTGGAGATCTAAGAACGAACATAAGCTAAATATTGTACTGATCCTAAGTAGGATTAATGTAAGCTGTGTAGCTTTTGAAATCAAATTTATTGTCTGTTTGAAGGGGTGGGTTTGATAAATATTGCTCTAACACTTCTGATAATTCAGCCCACAAAGTTAGGACTTAAAAAGATGACAGTGTGAAATGTATTTGAAAAAATCAGTTTAAAAGAAAAATCATTCATTGTTGAGAAACAGTGTGTTCTAATTATTTAGAAATTAGCAGTTACTGACTTTAATGATTTTAAATCTGGGTATTTGGTTTTTTCCCCCCAAAATACTTTTTGTTTGCCAACTACTTAGCTTCCTAATTAATGGCAGTAAACAGTCTGCATCTTCATATTAAGGAAAGATCCTCCAAGTCCTTAGAGATTCACAGTGGGTTTGAAGACAGCTCTTATTAGCATCGAGCCAGGATGAGATTAGGTGATAGATCATTACTATTCTTTCAGAAGCAGCACTAAACAGGAATCAGACATTTTAAGGGTTGCAGAAGAATGGAAAAGATCTGTCTTGGTAAGAGGACCATAGCAGGGTAGACTGTCTTGAAATTTTTTTAATAGATTTTATTTTTATAGCAGTTTTAGATTCATGGCAATATTCAAGAGATGGTTCAGAGATTTCCCCTGTAGCCTCTGCCCCTACACATGCATAGCCTCCCTCATTATCATCATCCTCCACCAGACTAGTACGTTGCTTACAGTTGATGAACATACATTGACATATAGTCACCCTAAGCCCATAGTTTATTTACATTAGGATTCAGTCTTGGTGTGTTGTGCAGACTGTGGGTTTAGACAAATACATGTTAATGACATGGACCTACCATTGTGGTATCATATAGAGTACCTTCACTGTCCTAATAATGGTGTGTTCCTCCTATTTATCCCTCCCTCTCCTCTAACCCCTGTCAACCACTGATCTTTTTAACTGTCTCCATAGTCTTGCCTTATCCAGAATGTCATATAGTTGAAGTCATATAGTATGAGGCCTTTTCAGATTGGCTTCTTTCACTTAGTAATATACATTTAAGTTTCCTCCATGTCTTTTAAAACTGTCTTAATTTTGACCTAGTCAAATTTTGACCAAGTCACTGTACCTAGTAGTTAAAAGTCCTATTTTAGAGAAAAGATCTCAGAATGCAATTGATTCTAGAAAGAGGACTGTTGTTGACATATCACCCCAAAGTTTCTACCCTTAAGAATGTTGACCAGCTTAGACATAGGGGGTGGGGTAGGGTGCAGAAGGGAGTGGAAATACCATTTTAAACAGTTATTCTGGATCTAGCCAAGAATTTGGAGTCACTCTTTAAACGTCTTTATCTTCATCAAAGTTTTCTTTAGTTACTTACCTGCCTGTAGACTATAAATGGCTCTATAAAAATAATATATGCAATCTGCACTCTACAAACTTGCTGTCTATGCAGTAACATTGATTCAGGCAGAATACAAAGGAATTCCTATGGCTAGGTATTAAATCCATGAGTGTTTATATTGAAGGAGAAAGTAGCCTATTGCATTTGAGTATAGTGAATTAAGAAATACTAATAGAGAGAGTTCCCTGGTGGCCTAATGGTTAGGATTCAGGGCTTTCCCTGCTGTGGCCCAGGTTCAATCCCTGGTTGGGGAACTGAGATCCTGCAAGTCATGCAGTGTGGCAAAAAAAAAAAAAAAAAAAATATATATATATATATATATATATACACACACACACACTAATAGAAATACACATTTTTAAATAGTTCATAAATTTCTCTTCTGGCTAGAGTAGACTTCTTGGAAACTTCTTAGATTTTAGATCTCTAGATAAAAAGTATGGCCTTACTCCTGTATTCCTAATCTGCATTTTTGTTCACAGGCTTCTAAACTTTCCTCCAAAGTTACTAATAAAATACTGTATTAATTTCCTGGGGCTACCATTATACAGGACCATAAACTGGGTGGCTTAAACAACAGGCATTTATGGTAGAGGTACTGGGCATTAGGACTTCAGCATTTTTTTGTTGACAGTTAATCCGATGTTATCATCCAACTATGCCATTAGCAGATTTTTCATAAATCTCTATCTCCATCCCTAGTTCCTAGACGTCCGTAGCCCACTGGGACCTCAAACTCAACACATCCTGAAACAAACTCATTATCTTAGCACCTCTCCCTCCTGTCCCAGTCAGGCTTTCTCCCTTCTTTTCTCCATTTCACTTAATGACATCAGCACCCTCTTGTCAGTAAAACTATAAGCCAGAAAGTTATCCTTAATGTAACAGCCCACTGGACATGACATCAGAACACTCTGCCCCTTTTAATTAATGGATATGATTGGGCAGGTTTCTTAACCTCTTTGAGCCTCAGTTTCTTCATTTGCGAAATTAAGGTTAAAAAATTTTAAGGAAAGTTTTAACTATGGGGTAGTATATATTAATACAGTTTATATTCATACTTAATATTGTTTGTGACTCTTGAGTCCTGCTTACCCTTAATCCAGTCATTTAAGTCCACTGCATATTTCTCCTCTTCGTTCTCATTGGCTGACACTGTCTTAGTTCATCCACAGGCTGGCCTTTGGAACAACTTCTAGCTCATCTCCCTTATAGCCCTTATACCATCACACTATCACTCTAGTTAACTAACTAAAAAGCACTGAGAAGCATATCATTTCTTTTCAAAATTTCTTTCCCCTCCCTAGGATTTCTGTAAATTTCTAACTTGTCATTTAAGGTTCTGCCATCTGGCCCTAAATAATCTCATCTTCCTCAGTGAGTATTTGCTGTGCATTTTGAGGGGCCCTCTGGATATTCTCAGAATAGGATATGACCAAGCCTCAAGAGGCGTATAATTTAATAGGAGTAACAGAAGTGTTAAATTGTGGTAAGTTTGTGATAGAGGTTCAGTTTTACAAGTCCCATGAGAGAGAGGGAATGACTTATCCAACAGTGTTCCTAGGGGAAAGAGAATATTCAGGAAAGATTTCACACAGAGGCAAAATTAAAGCTAAATTTCTTTCCTTTTTTTTTTTTTTTTTTTTTTTTTTGAGAACTTACTTTATGCCAGGCACTATTATAAGTGCTTTACATCTATTTGAATATGGTAGGTGTTGTGACTGTCCCCAATTTGCAGATGAAGAAACAGACCATAGAGGGGTTAAACGACCAACCCAAGGTCAGCGAGCTATTAAGTTCTCTGTAGGGCTTGAGAAAGCCATGTTCTTAACCATTAAGCTATACTGCTCTCAATCTGAAGTGATACATAGGCTATAAACAAGGAGAAAGATACAGAATCACTAAAGGATGAACCAGAGACTTTAACGAATTGCATGGAGACATGAAAAAGTATATCACATGTTTAAGGAATATTGATCAGTGAAGGGTGGCTAGAATACAGGATTCCAAAACAGGATTCCCAGAACATGGTTAGGCCTGTGAATGCTCTCATTGTGGTTGCTACTGCTTCTTTAAATGTCAGACTCCTCTTTTATTAAGTCTCTCACCTGTTCTCTGCTCCCTGAGGCATGATTCCTTGTATTGTCACGTCTTCTTCTGGCCAAGTTGTCAGATTATGGTCTCAGCTCCTTTCTCCTGCCTCATGATCTTTTCTTTTTCTCTTCTCAACCCATTTCATTTTTTTAAAATTAATTCATTTATTTATCTGTTTTTGGTCTGTTGGGTCATCGTTGCTATGCGCGGGCTTTCTCTACTCTTCATTGCTGTGTGTGCGCTTCTCATTGCTGTGGCTTCTCTTGTTGTGGAGCACAGGCTCTAGGTGTGCGGGCTTCAGTTGTTGTGGGCACATGGGCTCAGCAATTGTGGCTCACGGGCCCTAGAGCGCAAGCTCACTAGTTGTGGCGCACAGGCTTAATTGCTCTGCAGCATGTGAGATCTTTCCGGACCAGGGATCGTACCCGTGTCCCCTGCATTGGCAGGCGGATTCTTAACCACTGCCCCACCAGGAAAGTCCCTCAACCCATTTCTTATTACGTGTGTGGCCATCTTTCATGCTGTCTAATCATCTGGAGTGTAGAGGCATTCTCTGAGGTATTTCACTTTCTCCCCCAAAAGAGGAATGTGCTTTCATTAATTAGCACACTTAAGTGATGATAGTCTCAGACAGGAAGACAACCAGCACATTCCCTGCAAGTCTCTGGAACAGTGTCTTCGGTGAGATGAACCAGTGTTTTCAGTGACCCATTGAAAACTCCCTCCCCAAACTGCCAAGACAAATGCCCTATTTGTTACCTGCTTGGTAGGGAAGGCCCTCAAAAGGACTGCCTTTGGGTTGGTCTGGCCGCATTCTCTTTGTCTTGGCAACCCCATCAGTGCTCATTTATACCTGCCAAGTATCAGCCCAGCTTCTTTCACCAAGTGCCAAAAACTTGCAGATCCTAATCCACCAAAATGTTCCCTATCTTCCTTCAGTGCCAGCTTCATGTATATTTATGTGTTCTGATATTGTATTCTAGCCCCCTGAAGTAGAATGGATCTAAAAACAGAGAAAATGCAAGTTTAATATACAACGAAAACCCACATTCTAAATTCTGATTTTATCAATGCATTTGCCAAGTGTGATGTTGCAATTTACTTTTCATTTACAGGTGGGAAAATGGAAATAAAGAAAGGGGACAAAACTCCACAGCATCTCATTTAAAGTGAGATTGAGCACTCCAACTACAACATATTAACCAATAATTGATTGTTTAGCCATTGCTATATAAGAGAATAATCTTTCCTTTTATAAATGTTAGCTCTTCAGACTTCATAGGAGAATGGCTCATAGACATTATGCTTCTAACTGTCCATTAAGATTACTCACTTTGCATGATAAACATACTGTAGTTTGGATTCTGAACTTTGAAGTAGAAACTTATATCAGACTAAAGAATCCAAACTCTTAGGTTTTTCTTTTTAAACCCTCTTTCAAAAGGGGACTTGTATGATTGTAGTTCACAAGCCCAGAGATAGTTCACGTACTTAGTAGGTTAATTTACAGACATTACTTTCCTGTAATTATTTGGACCTATTAGAATGATAACTTTAGAAAGTGACTGGCCCTTCTGGCCAAAATGTGCACACATTGTCTTATTTGCTAAGTGGGCTTTTATTATTCATTTAAAATTTTCAAATACAGCCCCATATTAACTAGAAAGAAAATAACTAGTTTACTGTATTAATAAAGTAGGAACATTCAGGTAAACAAATTTGAGCTTTTCTGTTGTCTTTAAAATTTGTTCACATCAAAATAATTTCAAAGTATTTATTTATGGAATGTGAACCATGTAGTTTTTTTAAGTCTTTACTGTTATTTTTCTAATACTTTGCTGATATTTTTCTACATAGTTGCCCTTGGACCAGAAAGAAGAAAATCTGACTCAGGAGTTATGTTGCCAACACTCAGGGTCTCTCTTATCCAAGACATGAGGTATTTGATATATGTGCTAGCATATGGTGATAACTTTGAAATATTTATGGCTTTCATTTAAATTGCTCAAATAACTGTGGCTATGGTATTTTTTGCTTATGTATTCCGAAGAAAACCTTTTTTATAATCTTATTTTATATTTACTTTTATACTATTATGTGTTTTCCTGACATTAAATCCAAAGGCAAAATGCAACTTTTTTGAGTTTTTAAATAGCCCTATTTTAAATTGTAAATTTAAATTGTAAATTTAAATTAAAAATTTTAAAATCGCCCTATTTTAAATTGTAAATTATTTTACAATTTCTCTGGTTCTTTTTTTTTTTTTAATCTCCTTGAATTCCTTCTGCCCCCAAATATAAACCAAAAAATCTGCAAATAATGACAGGTTACTTAGCAGAAAAATTGCTGACAGGTAGATTTTCTTTGAAGCAAATGCAAATCTGAGAATTATCATATGCAGTTACTGGCTTTAGAAATCATTAGAAGGCATCAACATACCTAAAATAGATTTATTGAATGAGGAAGGCAGAGGCTTTTTTCTTTTAAACATTTTGGGTACATTTTAGTCAGCTTTTAAAATATGTGGGTCTAAAGTGAACGTTATAACATTTATAACGCTTGAAATTGTTCTTTTGTGGTGTGCTTTAATGTTAACTGTCGATGTTTATTTGATTTGTCAGAGGCTTACAAGTGAAAAGCATAACTTTTATGAGTGGCATCATAGTACAGCGGTGACACATCCTGGCTTCACACTAGCTGTGTGATCCTAGGCACTTTTTGCAACTTCTCTTTGCCTCAGTTTTTCCTTCTCTCAAATAGAGATAAGAACAGTTATCTAGCTCATAAGAATTAAACTAGTTAGTCCATTACACTAAAAAGTTTCAAGAAGTACTCGGGTCATCCTGAGAGTTCAGTAAATGTTGGATTTTGTTATCTGAATCAATTCCTATGTTTGTGTCTTAAATGCCCTTATTCCTTGATAGATGAAATGTAGTTGTCCTCATGTAGCTTATGATTCCTTTTGATGGTCAGCATGAGATGAATAGTTGTAACTTTGAGGGGAAAATGCACTCCAGCTCTCTTAATGGAAGCATAAAACCACATCTGTTCTGCAGTGATTTCACAGTAGCCATCACTTTAAGGGGATGATTGTCAAAAGCTTTGCAGTGGTGACCTCAGGGCCAAACTTCTGAAACCTAATTAGGAGATGGTGACGTCACATAAGGCTGCCCCGCTCCTTCCAGTTTCCTGCTTATTTACTTTTATCTGCTTCATGTTGTTGGTTTTTTGTGGGGAGGGATGTCCGGCTTCAGTAAACTCCCTTCACTTTATAAGAGGCAGTCTAGCGTGCTGGTTAAGACCTCAGGCTATGGAACCAGCCTATAAAGGTTGCTATTTTAGCTCTGCCACTCACTAGGCTCCGTAGCCAAGGGTAGTTCCTTATATTCCCAGTTATCTCACCTGTAAAATAATAGTGTTTCTCTTAAAATTTTGGTGTAAATATTCAGTGAGTTAATAAGTGTAAAGCACTCAAAATAGGCCTGGAAATAAATCTATGTTTATGAACTCACGCATACACATACATCTATATTTATTTCTGTTTCTATATTTATTTATAAGTGTGTATATGTATTTTTACACACACATACACACAGTTAATTTTTTTAAGACCATAAATTCATAATGATATCTCTGATTCCAGTTCAGTACCACAGGGACCATTCTAGCCTTCTCCCTTATTCGTAATTTTTTTCTCCAACTATGAGACACCTGGCTCTCGTTATCTGCAACATATTCACTTATTTGTGCAACCTGTATTTTCGGAATTGCTACCCCAGCCCCTGTAAGGAGCAAGGTTACTAGCTAAGCTCAGTGCTGTGCACAGCTCCAGTTTTCTTTGTCATTAGCCTTTCAGTATCCAGTCAAAATACTATTTTCCAAAACTTAGTTTAGTTCTTTTTTTCTCCAGTCCCTTCAGTGTGGTTGTAGTATTCATTTGTAATAGTGTTAGGGTTATTTGTTAGCCTGTATTCCGTTTGAGGTTCCCTCCACATCCTAGTGGTTTTTGTTTTGGGTTTTGGTTAAATTTATATACAGTAAAATTCATCCTCTTTTGGTGTATAGTTCTATATGTTTTCATAAACACACAATCATGATACAGAACAGTTCCATCACTCCTTTCACATCAACATCTCTCCCAGTTTCCTACCGTTGGCAATCAGCTGGTATAATTCCAAGCTCTTTCCACTGAGAGGGCCTCAAAGTAGTAATACCCTAGTAACAATGAGCACAACTAGTGCCCACATATTGGTTTCCAGATACCATTCTCCAATGAAAGGAACCATGGCTTTCTAGAGAAGTGGTTGATTCCAGGACTAAAGAAGGGAAAATATAGGATGAACTCAGTGCATCTTTGGTAAGGCCAGAAAGTAAGGAAGTGCTCAGAAAGTATAGGATCAGGTAATAAAGACATAGGAGGGACATCCCTGGCAGTCTAGTGGTTAAGACACTGAGCTTCCATTGCAGGGGGAGTGGGTTCGATGCCTGGTCTGGAAACTAAGGTCCCGCATGCCACATGGCATGGCCAAAAAATAGAAAAAAAAAAAAAAGACATAGGAGCCAGGCTGAAAGAGCTCCAAATGGCCAAAGCTGAAACAATTTGAGCAACAAAATAGATAACAGTAGTAATAGAGCATAACCCATAAAATAAATATCCAAGAGCCTATTCTAATTGAATAAATAGATGAAAGCAATGGGACAGCTCTTTTTTACAGAAGCATTCCAATTAATAAACGTAGAAGAATGAAGTAAAAAAATTACTGGTTGAAGGGTCTAAGGTGAAACCAGAATATCTGCATAGTCTCAAAGTATCCTCCCCCAGGAATTTATTAATTGCAGAGGAGAAAATAGTAAGTTCACAGTGGAGAAACCCAGCAGACATCTCTTTAAGCAAGTGATCAAGGTTAACATCACTAGTAATAAGACAAAACTAGTAATGTACCCCCGATATGATACACCAAGAAGAGAACATCACTTCTGCAGTGTTCCTACCATAAATGCATAAACTCAATATAACTATGAGAAAACATGAGAAAAATCCAAATTGGGGGTCATTCTACAAATAGTTGACTAGTACTTTTCAAAAGTATCAAAGTCATAAAGACATGAAAAGGCTGAGGAAATATCATGGATTGGAGGAGACTAAGGAGGTGACAACCAAGTGCAATAGGGTTGCTGGATTAGATCCTAGAACAGAAAAAGAACATAAGTGGAAAAACTGGTGAAATCAGTCTGTAGTTCAATTAATAGTGTTGTACCAATGTGAATGTCTTAGTTTGGTTATGTAAGATGTCAACATTAAGGGAAGCTGTGTATACAGGAACTCTGTACTACTTTTATTTTAATTTTTTTTATTATTATTTTTAACATCTTTATTGGAGTATAATTGCTTTACAGTGGTGTGTTAGTTTCTGCTTTATAACAAAGTGAATCAGTTACACATATACATATGTTCCCATATCTCTTCCCTCTTGCGTCTCCCTCCCTCCCACCCTCCCTATCCCACCCCTCTAGGTGGTCACAAAGCACCGAGCTGATCTCCCTGTGCTATGCAGCTGCTTCCCACTAGCTATCTATTTTACGTTTGGTAGTGTATATATGTCCATGCCACTCTCTCACTTTGTCACAGCTTACCCTTCCCCCTCCCCATATCCTCAAGTCCGTTCTCTCAGCAGGTCTGTGTCTTTATTCCTGTCTTACCCCTAGGTTCTTTATGACCTTTTGGTTTTTTTTCTTAGATTCCATATATATGTGTTAGCATACGGTGTACTACTTTTAGAACATTTTTGTAAATCAAATTATTTCCAAAAAATGTGTGTGTGTTTGCGTTTTTTTTTGGTTTGTTTGTTAGTAAATTTATTTATTTATTTATTTACTTTTGGGTGTGTTGGGTCTTCGTTTCTGTGCGAGGGCTTTCACTAGTTGCAGCGAGCGGGGGCCGCTCTTAATCACGGTGCGCGGGCCTCTTACTGTCGTGGCCTCTCTTGTTGCAGAGCACAGGCTCCAGACGCGCAGGCTCAGTAGTTGTGGCTCACGGGCCTAGTTGCTCCGCGGCATGTGGGATCTTCCCAAACCAGGACTCGAACCCGTGTCCCCTGCATTGGCAGGCAGATTCTCAACCACTGCGCCACCAGGGAAGCCTGCGTATTTTTTTTTTTAAACCAGGCCTGGTACAAAGTAAATGTCTAAGGGCTGTTATTATTATAGCTATGGAGTAGATAGCTTATTTTTTTTTAATACTGTTTTCTGGCGGTTGTTTTTTTTTTTTTAATTTATTTATTTTAATTAATTTATTTGTTTTGGGCTGCGTTGGGTCTTCGTTGCTGCGCACGGGCTTTCTCTAGTTGCGGCGAGCGGGGGCTCCTCTTCGTTGCAATGCGCGAGCTTCTCGTTGCGGTGGCTTCTCTTGTTGTGGAGCACAGGCTCTAGGCATGTGGGCTTCAGTAGTTGTGACATGCGGGCTCAGTAGTTGTGGCTTGCAGGGTCTAGAGCGCAGGCTCAGTAGTTGTGGCACACGGGCTTAGTTGCTCCGCAGCATGTGGGATCTTCCTGGACCAGGGCTCAAACCCACGTCCCCTGCGTTGGCAGGCAGATTCTTAACCACTGCGCCACCAGGGAAGTCCCTGTTGTTTTTAAAATTTTTTTGGCTGTGTCAGGTCTTAGTTGAGGCACCAGTGATCTTCGTTGTGTCATGTGGGATCTTTAGTTGCAGCACATGGGATTTTTAGTTGTGGCATGCAAAGGCTTAGTTCTGGCATGTGGGATCTAGTTCCCTGACCAAGGATTGAACCCGGGCCCCCTGCATTGGGAGCACAGAGTCTTAGCCACTGGACCACCAGGGAAGTCCCAGGAGTAGATAGCTTATTATCCAGGGGTATAATTCTTGGTACAACTGCTGCTCACCTCTTCCTTTGAATGTTAGATCAGTGAGCTGTCACCTCTCTAGTCTAAGCCCCTAAAATTTCTCTCCTGGATTACATCATGGTCCGCATATTTCAGTGCTTGCCCTACTGTAATTCATCCTCCTCACTGCTAATATGGTGATCCTAGAATAAAGTGCAAATCACTTACCCTGACTGGCAGGGCCCTACTTGATCTGACGCCTGTCTGACTGCAGTATTATTTCCTATCACTCTCTCTTCTTTATTTCCTCCAGCATGCCAAACTTGTTTCCTGCCCTGGGGCCTTCTTTACCCGTTCCCTTCACCTGATAGCTTTTCCCTGAGTCCTACCCCCATAGAATCTCCACAGCTAAGGCCCTTCTTGTCATTTGCCTCTTGGTTCAAATGTCACTTCCTCCCACTAGCCATCCCTGACCACCTGGTCTACAGCAGCAATCCAGTCACTCTCTTTCAAATTCCCCTATTTTTTAAAAAAATATTTATTTATTTATTTGGTTGCGCTGGGTCTTAGTTGCAGCAGCCGGGCTCCTTAGTTGTGGCAGTCAGGCTCCTTAGTTGTAGCTCATAGTCTCCTTAGTTGCTGCATGCAGGCTCTCAAATTCCCTTATTTTAATTCTTTGCATAATAGCACTTATTTGCTTGTTTGTTTTTCTAATGCTACTTATGAACTTCATGAGAGAAGAGAATCTATCTGACATGGGAAACTGTTGAATTGCAAGTTAGTGTTAACAGAGTGGCACATAATTGGTGCTCAATTAATATTTGTTAGATGAAGGATTTGCCATATTTTAATCTCTTTGAGTGTGGGTAAGAGAATGTGTGTGTGTGTTCACGTGTATGTGTGTGTGTGTGTGTTTAACGTATATACATGTGTATATATATACACACATATATATATATATATATATCTCCTTATAGCCAAACTGTTACTGAATTACATTGGTTACAGTTTTGAAGATTTAGAAAGGTGGTGATTGCTGAGGTACTTTTTACTAATCAATTTAAAATTTAGAATATAGAAGAAACTTGAGAAGTCATATTGCTTAGCTTCTTCCTTTTATATATGTGGAAACTCAGGCGCAGGCAGATAAAGTCTAAGACCATATATATAGCCAACTAACAGCAGAAATGGAACTAGAATTAAGGTTTCCTGACACAGTTCATGTCTCTTTCTAACTAGATTCAAGTCCTCAGCCTTTGCCTTGTCATCAGAAAAAATGCCAGGTGTGACTAGGCACAAACAAGTTGGCAGTAGTGTATGGGTGCACATCACCCTAAATATAATTTAGTATAACCTTGAATAGTCTATATTTGTTCAGGATACTCAACAAAAAGTTGATTTCCTATGACTTCTCGCTTAAGGGTTACTTTGGCTTTTAATTTTCAGACTTTGCCTGAAAAAGACCCCTGGGTACCCTAAAGTGATGTTTTAGCCAAATGATAGATACTTTTAATAAAACTTAACTGGTTGATTGCTTTCAAAAGGTGTCTAGTATGGTAGAAAGGCATTGCCGAGAAAAGACAAGCTGACTTCCTAGGGTTTTTCCCTAAGATTTTATTATTAAAAATTTTAAATATACAGCCAAGTCAAAAGATTTTATAATGAATGCATCCATATACCCACAACCTAGATTCTACCACTAACATTTTTCTATGGCTTTTTAAAAAAATGGGGTAAAATATATATCTCATAAAATTTACCATTTTAACCATTTTTATGTGTATAGTCAGTGGCATTAAGTACATTTGCAGTAGTACAACCGTTACCTCTGTCCATCTCCAGAACTTATTGTCATTGTAAACTGAAACTCTGTACCCATTAAACAATAGCTCCTCAAGCCCCTGGTAACCACTGTTCTATTTCCTGTCACTGTGAATTTGACTATTCTAGGTACCTCATATAAGTGGAATCATGCTTTTTGTGTCTAGTTCGTTTCACTTAGCATAGTATTTTTGTGGTTCATCCGTGTTACAGCATGTATCAGAACTTCCTTACTTTTTTAGGCTGAATAGTATTCCGGTGTATGTATATACCACATTTTGTTATTCCACTCATTCATCGATGGGCATTTGGGTTGTTTCCACCTTTTGGCTGTTTTGAATAGTGCTGCTATGAATGTGAGTGTACAAATATGTGTTTGAGTTCCTGCTTTTAGTTCTTTTGGGTGTGTACCCAAAAATGGAATTGCTTGATCATACAAAAAATAATAATAATAATAATAGGCTGAACTTGGGTCATCTGTCCACTCTTGTCTAGTCATCTATGACCAGGTAAGGGCATGGTCACAGGAAGCCAGTTAAACCAATTTATTATTTCCTTAACCAGAGGACTTGATATTCTTTTTTTTTTTTTTTTTGCGGTACGCGGGCCTCTCACTGTTGTGGCCTCTCCCATTGTGGAGCATAGGCTCCGGACGTGCAGGCTCAGAGGCCATGGCTCACGGGCCCAGCCGCTCCACAGCATGTGGGATCTTCCCGGACCGGGGCATGAACCCGTGTCCCCTGCATCAGCAGGCGGACTCTCAACCACTGCGCCACCAGGGAAGCCCCAGGACTGGATATTCTTTCATTGATAAAGATAGGCTCTGCCTGGAAGCTAGATCAAAATCAGAAGTCTACTTGCTGTCCTCAGGAGCAGAGATATGGATGCCTGATCACCCAGCTCCATGCCATTGATCCTCATACTAAGGGGACTGATGTCATCTCAGAAAGGCCCTGCAGAAACACTGCCTGTGGTTCTCTCTCCCTTTTCTCTGCTTCATTCTGCCTCTTTAAGATAACTTTATATGTATTGTTGTTCTTATTCTTGATACGTTTACTTTAACTCTCAGTGCACGGGCTTATTTCTGTTTCCAAGTTCTTGGCAAGTACTTCATTGTAATCCCTAGTTGCTAGCGTGATAGTTGATGTAGATGCTTTTCCTTAAAGAGAAACACCCAAGTAATATTTCTAAACTTCTGTTTCTTTCACTATGGGCACTTAAAAACTTGTTTTTTAAAGATTAGGTAGCAAAGATATCTGAGTTCACACATTCTGTGGGGCACATTCCCTGACAGTACCTCCTGTTTCCCACATTTCTCTCTTGAAGCAAAGCCACTGGCAGTGTAGAGACTTTGAGTCCTCATAGTTGTCAAGTGTCTTGGTACCAGATTGCTTAGCAGCTGGCATGAGTCCAGACATGTCTACAGGCTATCCCCTGTTATCTCTGACAACTCCCCAGGACCTTCATAGATGCCAAGTATCACCATACTGTCAGTTATAGAATGATTCTTTTCTTCCAAAGAGAAAGGCTTGGGACAGTAAATATTAATAATTGTACAAGTCGTTGTCTACTTATAAAAGAGGAGTATTACCATGCCGTTACCATTATTACCAATTTCTTTCCAGAGTAGCTGTGCATATATCATCTAGCCATTCAAACTAGCACGGGCTTTCTCTAGTTGCCGTGAGCAGGGGCTACTCTTCATTGCGGTGTGCGGGCTTCTCATTGCAGTGGCTTCTCTTGTTGCGGAGCACAGGTTCTAGGCACACGGGCTCAGTAGTTGTGGCTCTCGGGCTCTAGAGTGCAGGCTCAGTAGTTGTGGCACACAGGCTTAGTTGTTCCGCGGCATGTGGGATCTTCCCAGACCAGGGTTCGAACCCGTGTCCCCAGAATTGGCAGGCGGATTGCTAACCACTGCGCCACCAGAGAAGTTCCCCAACTTTTATTCTTAATGACAAAATGCAATTAATAATGAGGGGCATAGTAGAACATTACATGATTGAGGAGATTGTGAGTACTATAATCCAAGTATAGATATTCTGAATATGTAAACAAATGAACAGGATATCTGAGTAAACCCTAGAAATATCTGGTTTACGATGGGAATAAATTACTTGAGGGTAAATTGGCTACTCACTTTATCTTTTTATAACTAATGTCTGCATATGAGCTGTGAGCATCTGGCTTTATTCTACACTAAAGTTAAATAGTCACGATTGATTTTGTTACCCTCAGAAGGAATATTTGAGGAATTTTTATGACTATACAGAATGTGGGCTCACACTAAAATTGGCTAATTCCTTAATCTCTCTAATAAATATTATTGTGTTTCATTGGTGATACAGTGAAATAAGCACCAGTTTTGGACTCAGGAAATGTGGATTCAAATTTAGTTGCTGCCACTCTCAGGAATCATTCAGTTTTAGGGAACAGAAGCCCGTTCAAACTAGCTTCAGCAGAAAGGAGGATTTATGGGAGATACATGAGGGTATTTTCCAGAATCCAAGCACAAGAACTGTGGCTGGATTGGAAACAGTTTTGTCCAAGGTTACTCTCCATCTCAGAAGAAGCAAATTGTCCCTGCTTTTCCCTCCATTTCTGCTGCTTCTTCTCCCCTCTGTCCCTTTCCCTCCTTTTCTGCTTTACTGTGAACATGCTCTCCCAAGCCCTGGCCTTAACATCCCTTATTTAAGCATTCAACAAAAACGAACTTGGTTTTTCAGTGTACTAATTTCCAGTTTCTGAGAGAAAATCTGATTGGCTCAGCTTAGATCAGGCAGATGCTGCTTATCCATTCAGTTCTAGCTGAAGGATAAGGAGCATCGTCATGGTGGTACCTGAAGTTGTTGCTTCTGGTTCTTCTGGGTCTGTAGAAGGAGAGCTACTCCAAGAATGTGAGTACCAGGAAGAAATGATTGGTAAAAAATGGGTGGCATCTCTAGAATATGTACTATTTCTGTGACCTTGGGTGGGTCACTTAGTCTTGATGAATCTCAGTTTACTCATTTTTGAAGTGAAATAATGATGGTCTCCCTCTCACTAGTTATTGTGACAATCAGATAAGGCAGAATACATAAAAACTAGAAAGCTTTGTACCAGGGTTGGAAACAAATCAAATAAATAAGCTATTTAAACCACACCATGTTTGCTTTTCTGTGAATTAACAGGATCTATTTTATTTTAATTTTTATTTTTGGCTGCATTGGGTCTTCGTTGCTGTGCACGGGCTTTCTCTAGTTGCACCGAGTGGGGTGTACTCTTCATTGCAGTGCGTGGACTTCTCATTGCAGTGGCTTCTCTTATTGCGGAGCATGGGCTCTAAGCACACGGGCTTCAGTAGTTGCAGCATGCGGGCTCAGTAGTTGCAGCATGCGGGCCCTAGAGTACGTGCGCCTCAATAGTTGAGGCGCATGGGCTCAGTAGTTGTGGCACGTGGCCTCAGTAGTTGTGGCTTGTGGGCTGTAGAGTACAGGCTCAGTAGTTGTGGCACACGGGCCCAGCTGCTCCACGGCATGTGGGATCCTCCCAGACCAGGGATCAAACCCGTGTCCCCTGCATCGGCAGGTGGACTCCCAACCACTGTGCCACCAGGGAAGTCCCCAGGATCTATTTTAGAAGTAATACTTGTATAATACTATGCTGAGTATCATTGTAATTACCTATAATAAATTATTCCAATTAAAAAGATTCAAATGGGGGCTTCCCTGGTGGTGCAGTGGTTGAGAGTCCACCTGCCGATGCAGGGGACGTGGGTTCGTGCCCTGGTCCAGGAGGATCCCACATGCCGCGGAGCAGCTGGGCCCGTGAGCCATGGCCGCTGAGCCTGTGCGTCCGGAGCCTGTGCTCCGCAATGGGAGAGGCCACAACAGTGAGAGGCCCGCGTACTGAAAAAAAAAAGATTCAAATGGTATAACTACACAGAAAAAATTTTAATAGATTTAAAGTTGAATAACACAACACATAAAATTGTTTTAAAGGATAAAATTAGATATAGATTTACAAAGCAACAGAATTTTTTTAGCATTTTATATACACTAGGCCCTAGAGGGAGCAAAGAAGGATTCAAGGCTAGTAAGAAGTATTGGGCTCCTCATTCTCAGGGAGCTTTTGTCAAGCTGAGAAAAATGTATACCAAGAAAAAATGATAAAAGTAGTAATGCACAATAAATGCAAATCAGACTATAGAATTCCGTAAATTAGAGAGGTCATTGAAGGCTGTCATGGTCAAGGAAAACTTTCTAGGAGCTGGGATTTCAAACATGAATAGAATCAAATAAGGAAGCTAGAAGAGAATAAGTACTTCAGGTAATAAAATACAGAGTCTTATAAGTTAACTGCTTGGAATAGAATTTTTTAATAGGAAAATATGTTGAGGCCAAGGGGTAATGGGCCTTGAATGCAGGCCTGAGCAGTTCAGGCTATATCCCGTGAGCTTTTGAATATTCTGGGACAAAGGAATTACATTAGGAGGCAATATTTTAGGCAGAGTAATTTCCCTGGTGCCAGTGAACAAGGGGCTTGAGGAGAAGAATCTGGTGGCCTCATCTTCTGATTCCCATGCTTCCTGCCAAAAAGAACACACAAAAAAACAAATAAACAAAAATTAGTGCAAACATTTTTATGATGGGAGTGCTGATAGCCACCTAAATAAAAGAGGTTTCACTTTATGTATTCCAATCCTTCCCATTTTCCTTTAACATAACATTGTTTTTCAAATACTTATTTCCCATTTTGACATTCTTCACCTGTCATGTCTCCAGATACTTACGACCAGCATGAAACTAATTTCAGTAGACTTTACTGTTTTAGAGTAGGAAGAACACTTAGGGAAAGATTATACAACATACGTACTTACCAAACCTCATATAGATTCATTTCTGGTGGATACACTTTGATCAACTTGGTATTCCTGGATCATGTGAGCTCTAACCTGGCACTGCACTCATGGGGGGACCTTGTACATACTGTGGAACTTTAAGTGGTAAATACCTGAGCATTTCCCCCTTGTTGCTTTTAGTCAACTGTGTCATCATTTGGGCAATGTCAGTAGTTGAGGAACAGCCAGTGCTGTTTCCTAGGCTCATTTTGGAGGTGCCCGTGTGGGTCATCCCACCACTGCCGCCACCACCAGAACCAGGGTCTAAGCGGAACTTGCCTGACACCAGCTTTCTCCGTTCACGACCGTGTGTAATGGTATTAGCCCTTTAAAGATAAATTGTCTGTCATAATTTCTGAAAAATATTCTTAGAGGTGAGGTTGGTTAACAAAACGGCAACAGAATTTTCTTTTATTTCCTCATTCTGACTTGTTTTTAAGCCATCTCTTTAAGCCTCACTTGTGTGATGTGATAATGCTTTACATTTTATCGAGAGTGTTTGATCAGACGCAAGGGAGGCTGCCCCAGACGGGAAGCCCGAGCAGCCAGACGAGCCACCCTGCCCCTGCTGGGGGAGGAGCCACAACGAGGCTGCCTAATGGGGCTGGTTTGACCTGAGCAGGTGACCAATGGCCAGGGGGCGAGGAGGTGAGGGGGTGGGGCTGCAGAAGGCCTGCCTACAAATGGGGTCGAGGGGCATGACCACACTGCAGAAGTGGAGCCCTTCTGCCCAGGGCTGGCGAGAAAGCCAAATTGCGGGGGCAGGGTGGGTCGGGGATGTGGACCTGCGTGAACAGTATGGAGATGTACGGGCACTCACGAGGCATCCAGGACATGGAACAGCAGTGCTGGGGACCACAGGTGACCCGCAGCCCGGCAACCAGCACAGAGAGCATCATGGCAGAGCAGGTGGCTCTGAACCAGACCCAGGTGTGTGGGATACTATGGGAAGAGCTGTACCAAAGTGATTCCTTCCACCAGTTTGATACACATATCTTCATCATCATGGGCGCATCCAGCAACCTGGCCAAGAGGAAGATCTACGCCACCATCTGGTGGCTGTTCTGGGGTGGCCTTCTGCCAGAAGATACCTTCATCATGGGCTACGCCCTCTCCCACCTCACAGTGGCCAATACACGCAAGTGGAGCGAGCTATTCATCAAAGCTACCCCAGAGGAGAAGCCCAAGCTGGAGGAGTTCTTTGCCGGCAACTCCTATGTGACTGGCCATTATGATGATGCAGCCTCCTATGAGCGCCTCAACAGCCACATGAACACCCTCCACCAGGGTACGTAAGCCAACCGCCTCTTCTGCCTGGCCTTTCCCCGCAAAGCCTATGAGGCTGTCACCAAGAACATCCACAAGACCTGCATGAGCCAGATAGGCTGGAACTGTATCATTATGGAGAAGCCCTTTGGGAGGAACCTGCAGAGTTCCAACCACATTTCCTCCCTGTTTCACGAGGACCAAATCTGCCGCATCGACCACTACATGGGCAAGGAGATGGCCCAGAACCTCATGGTTCTGAGGTTTGCCAACAGGATCTTCGGCCCCATCTGGAACTGTGACAACATGTCCTACGTCATTCTCACCTTCAAGGAGTCCTTTGGCACTGAGGGCTGCTGGGGCTACTTCAATGACTTTGGGATCCTCTGAGATGTGATGGAAAGTCAGATCCTGCAGATGGTGTGTCTGGTGACCATGGAGAAGCCCGTCTCCACCGACTCAGATGACGTCCGTGATGAGAGGTCAGGATGTTGAAATGTATCTCAGAGGTGCAGGCGAGCAATGTGGTCCTGGGCCAGTACGTGGGGAACCCCAACGGAGAAGGTGAGGCCACCAAAGCGTACCTGGACGACCCCATGGTGCCCTGCGGCTCCACCACCGCCACCTTTGCAGCTGTCATCCTCTATGTGGGGAACGAGAGGTGGGACAGGTGCCCTTCATCTTGCGCTACAGCAAAGCCCTGAATGAGCACAAAGCTGAGGTGCCTCTGCAGTTCCGAGACGTGGCCGGTGACATCTTCCAGCAGCAGTGCAAGCACAGCAAGCTGGCGATCCGCGTGCAGCCCAACGAGGCCATGTACACCAAGATGATGACCAAGAAGCCCAGCATGTTCTTCAACCATGAGGAGTCGATGCTGAACCTGACCTATGGCAGCAGATACAAGAACGTGAAGCTCCCAGATGCATATGAGCGCCTCATCCTGGACATCTTCTTTGGGAGCCAGACGCACTTTATGTGCAGTGATGAGCTCCAGCAGGCCTGGTGCATCTTCACACCACTGCTGCGCCAGATCGAATGGGAGTAGCCCCAGCCCATCCCCTACATCTACAGCAGCTGAGGCCCCACAGAGGCAAATGAGCTGATGAAGAGAGTGGGCTTCCCATACAAGGGGACCTACAAGGGGTGAACTCCCACAAGCTCTGAGCCCTGAGCACCTGGTCCCCACTCCCACCCACCTTGGCCCTGTCTCTCTGTCCTTCCCACTGTCTGACCCCACTTCAGGAGGACTTCGGGACCATAAACGTCAGCCTCACATTACCAGCCCCGGGCCTAGGCCACCCTGTGCCACTGCTGCCTTGGGCCCAGCTACATTCCTCAACCACCAAGCCTTGGAGAGTCGTGCTGTGACCATCCCCAGCCACCACTGAGCCAGCTTCTGTCCACAAGACTGAGCCCCAGTGGAAGGAAGGAGAGTGGCTCTTCATCTATCCTGGCTTCTTCCAGAGGCCTGGAGTTAGGAGCCACAGGGAAGGGAAGTGATAGGCCTCATGATCTGTATAAGTCAAATCATTATGTTGTACACCTTAAACTTATACAGTGCCGTGTATCAGTTATACCTCAATAAAACTAGGGGGGAAAAGAGAATGTGCGTGTTTTACTGGGAGGATATTCCTTACTCTGAATGCTTGGAATCATCAGAGAAAAGGGTTTGTTGCAATATTTATTACAGCTGAGATGAGTCATTCTGTACATTAAAAAAAAAAAAAATCAAAGGAAGGGTTGGTGGGTCACAATCACAAAGACTTTTCAGTGAGTCATTGTAGTGGTTCTATAATTATCCTGTCCCTTAGGCTTGTCCTTTCTGCTCAATCCTTCTTTCTCCTTAGGAGGAGAATCATTAGATAAATTCAGTCCTGCTAGGTATGGCATCAATTTCTACACAGAATACTAATATATACATATATGTAACATTCATTTGGGGGTTGACCACACTGTTTGTTTGTGGCCACACAATTTCCTAAGTCTCTCAAATTTTTAAGAATTTTGAATTTATTAGTATAGTACAGCTTGTATTCTAATGCCATAGAAAATGCGATTTCATATTTTCCATATGTTGTCAGGGCAATTTGAAAAACGATTCAGTGGATTAAAGTTGTAGCAGATACTTCAACTGTAGAACAATTATTCTGAATAAGAACTTGAATATTCAGCCTGTTTTATTGCTTTTATTTTTCTGAGTGTCAGGAATAAGCAAGTGCCCGTTTATAGGTATCTATGAGCCTGAAACAAGAATAAATAAAACCTGAAAGTGTGAATGAGTGTTAAATGCTGTATCTTAGGATATTGCCTGTGTGCTCGTGTTGTAATGGTAATTCTGATGTTGGACTAATTTCGTGATTCAGGTGGAACACTTGAAGTTTAATCAACATAAATTGTGTGTTGCCTGTTGCTTCCTCTAAGTACAAAATAACTTTTCTGTGCAAGGTGCTGTAACTCTTCATTTCTTTTCCAGTTCAAGGTTAGCCTTAGGATTTACATCTTTGCTGTTTTACTATTCTTTAGGCATATTCAAAACATGAGTGAGATCAAGACTGATGTCGGACGAGCTCGAGCATGGATAAGATTGTCTCTAGAAAAGAAGCTCTTGTCCCAGCATCTCAAGCAGTTGCTCTCTAACCAACTGCTCACAAAGTAAGAGATGGCCTCTTGAGGCATTTCTGTTTCTGTGACCTGTGTGCTTACAACATACATTGCATAGGCTGACACGCTGGTTTCTTCAGCCTGAGTTGCTGACTCCTCTGCACATGAACTCTTCCTTTCTAACAGGCACATGCTTCAGAAACTCTGTGTCATGACCTCCTATTTGATTATATCTGGGAGGGTACAGATTTCAGAGCCAAGGGGCAGATTGTGCTACTCTGTTCAGAACAAAAGCTAATAGTCCCACAGCTGAGAGTAACATCCAAAAGATGGGTGGAATTTATGTAAACCATATATCATATTGTAAAGGTCACAACAAAACCAGGAGTGGTAAAAAAATAAAAAGGTCCACAGGAAAGGGCTTCTCTGAGAGTCTTGCTAATACTTACATTTAGTAGTTTAGAGCCAGGAAACCAGTCAAGTGCATATTAGTTAATTGTTAACTGTTTTGATAGTTTCCCTTTACCCCATCAAGAAACCTTGGATGAAATGCGCCATCCAGCTAATATGTATAGTAGAACTAATTTGAAGGTTGAGGACTTTGAGCTCTCTAGACCAAAGGTATGCAAAGAATTCAACAGAGACCTCAAACGTGACAGTGTTGGAATGCCACCAAAACCCAATTCTTTTTGTGATTTTGCATTTGTACATATCACTGTTGGGTTAAGTTACTCTCTGGAGCATTTTAGGATGAGTCTTTTTTTTTTTTTTTTTTTTTAGGATGAGTCTTAATGTCCAAAGAATAGGTTTGATAAAGAGTGCGTGATGTGAAGTACAGTCTGTGAACCTGACCTTGTTCTCTTAAAACTGATTACTCTCCCCACACCTTATCCCCACCCATAAGTCACTTGCCCTTTGTGGCCAAAGTACAAGAAGAAAATGATAATCATTTAAAATCTTACTACATAAAGGTGACTACTAAGTATTTCACATGTTTTCTTCTGTACTTCTGTACATGTTCTCTTAGTTAAGATTATACTATATTTGCAATTCAGCATCATCTTTTTTTGGCTTAATATTATACCATAACATTTTCTATATCGTAAGGATTTAGCCTCTGAAATCTGAATGCCTGTGTTCAAATACTACCTTTACTATGCACTATTTGAATAGCCTTAGACAAGATACTTAACTTCACTGTATCTCTGTTTTCCTCATCTATAAAAGGAGAATGCTAATAGACTTACCTCTCGTGGTCACGAGAATTAAACATATTAATAATTTTAAAATACTTGGAAAATGCTTAAATGTAAGTGCTTAATAAAAAGTTATTTATTATTTTTGGGAGTAGTAGTTTTGTTTTTGTTAAAATTCTTCCTAAACTTTATTTTTAATGGGTATACAATGATATATTTTTACTTTTACAAATAATATTCAAGTGGACATTTGTGAGTAAATCTTTGCCCACATTTCATATTATATCCCTAGGACTGAGCCCTTAAAGTAAAATTAATGAGTCAAAGAATATGACTGGTTCAAAATAATTATTACCAACAAATTGCTTTTCTGAAATTTTCAGTTCCACTTTTTATTATTCACTGCCACCCCCCACCCCCCATCAGCAGTGGTCATCACTTTTAAATCTTTATTACTTTGAGACACAAAATGGATTCATGGCAGGTTATTTCTTTAATTACTAAATAGATTTAAATTTGTTATTAACTGTATATGTGTTCATTTTTGTGAATTGTCTGTTCTTTCTAGATTAAAGTTTCTACCCATAGTTTGTCTAAGTGGAAATGTTTATTTTTAGTGGAAGACAGAATGAAAAATATACTATACTATTATTTTGTGCTTGTCTTACCCTTTCCTAGGAAGCTTTATAAACGTTATGCTTTTCTACGTTGTGAAGAAGAAAGAGAGCAGTTTCTTTACCATCTTCTTTCCCTCAATGCTGTGGACTATTTCTGCTTCACCAGTGTGTTCACCACTATCAGTAAGTCTGGAGAATTGACTGTTAAGTGAAGAGTTGCTCAGATGACTAATGGAATAAGGGTTTATAGTTTTTAAAACGAGACATATCACAGTACAGTGAGTCACACACTGTGACATCCACCACCACCCCCGCCCTACCCCATCTCCATTTATGAATGAAGGTTGTGCCCCAGCAGCCGGAGATGCTGCTGGAAGACCACCCTCAGCTGTCAGCTCCTGTGGGGAGTGTCTCACCAAAGAAAACTACCTTACCTGAAGCTATCCCTCCTACCAGAGCTGGCCAGCATCCCTGCCTGATCCATGGGCTGTCCCAGAACTCACTGTGGGACCAGCTGAGCACTCACAGCATCAGAGCTCAGTTTCTGCCTCAGCCCATCCTGCTTTCTTCCTCACATTCTGCATGCTAATTTCTGACTCAGAGTCTGCTTCCCAGGAAACCCAGTCTGCAGTAGGAACTGGGATGGATGTAAAGAAAAATGTTTTATTAAACAAATATTCCAATATCTTACCTGAAACACATAAATTCAAAGAATCAGTATATGATAATAAACTTATATAACTGAACATCATTAAACTTTGAAGATTCAGAAAGACTTCAGGATCTTGCTGGGTGTTGTAGGTCTATAGAGGGAGGAAATGATGATTGGAGATGTGTTTTTGATAAATTGAATTACAGCATTTATTCTGTTGCAGTGCGTCCCCTTCCCTACTTTGGAGAATTTTTACTTGTATCAGCAGTTTTATTCAGCTGCAAGTATCAGAAACTTGGAAAATAGTGGTTTAAAGAAATCGGTTGTTTTAATTTTCTTACACAGTGATAAGTCTTGGGGTAGGCAGTCCACAGTGCTATCACGGACCCAGGCTCTTTGACAGTTATCAGTGCGTGCTAATCGCCTCCAGCGATGGCTGTTCTCAGTCTACCCTCCAGCCCAAAGAGGGAAGGAGTGCCAAGGAAGAGGGGTTAGAATCTGTGCTAGAAAAACGTAGTTTTCTAAGAAATCTCAATAAATATCACCAATATTTCACTGGGCACAGTTGTGTAGGTTTTGGCCTTCGAAGTCTCTGGTAGAGGCAGACAAGGGGAAAATGGAGTTGGAATGGTTATTGGGACAACCTGTATTATCTTTTAAGCTACTATTAGTTTACTAGAAACTAAGGTGTTATGTACAGTTTTGAAAGAGAAGAGTTAGGATCCTAAGTTCCTCCCCATATATGCAGATTTCTCTTCATCTGAGGAACTCTTTCAGTTAGAGGAATCGAAATACTTCAGGAAATAAATATTCTGAGTTTAATAATATTGCTCTTTTTCTACTTTATGAAATCATTGTTGTGCATCTGTGAGCCCTTTGCAGCCACAGAACTGCTGACCTTAAACAGGCCTTTTTCGGTAGCTTTTCTAATCTTGTCAGTGAAAGAAATGAAAGTAGCTTCTGGGGCCTAAAATAACATCTTGCACTAACCTCTTCTGCTTTCGGTTTCAAAAATCATTTGAGTCTCATGATTACTAAACCATGAAAGTATGGCCTTCCCTCTGACATTTTCCTTTCCTTCAGCCAAAATAAAAGGACAGAAAGGGAGGTTATTCACCCAACAGAAAGTCGTCTATGTAAAGTTAGGGAAATGAACCATTTATCCCATTCATTTTGCTCATCTAAGAGCACATTGAAGCATGAGCTCCTATTGTGAGGCTGTATCTGAGCCTCTTGTCCAGTAAATGTTTTTAATTCTACGTGTAGTTCTTTCAAGGAGGGCTTTCTATTAGCTCTCTTGTGGCTGAATGAACAGAAATCCTGAGAATACCAACCAAAATATTGATTCTACGCTGCTTTAAAAACAAAAAAAAAGTATGGCTCTGAGGGATAAAAATATGCTAATGTGTTTGAGCCATCCCCATTTTTTAAAGGAAATGGAGGTATGTGTAATGCCTGGGTGGTTTCCACATTTGAGCAAAGGATGGTGATAGGACAGTGACATCTAGTGGTGTGCCTTTTGAAGAGCCTTCAGAGGCGAAAGATTTCTTACAGATCCCTTTCCATATCCTGATTCTTTCCCTGGGGCACCTCTTGTACATGAGTCACCTTTCCAAGTTGTAGTTTATAGACTTCATATTATGTCCAGAATGGAGGTGCTGTTGTTTATTATTCTTGGCTTTGCATATTGGACTGTAAAACTGGGATGGGAAAGTTCTGAAGTGCAGTGCTTTTAAGGGTTGGCCAAGAAAATCAGCAACAAGAGGATGCTATCCAAGAAGTCACCTACCACCTTTTTTTATATGAAACCATACCAGTAACCGTGCTCATTTATACTCGATTCTGGGACAAAATTAATAAAAAACATTAAAACAATGAAAACACTATATAGCACAGTCACTGTTTATGTCCTCAGAGATTCTGGTGCTAATAATGCCTGACATTGTTTATAAATGTAGTGGTGATGATAAGCATGTCATGTACACATGGTGATGTATATGTGTGGAAACCACAAATATTGGGACTTTTGGCTTATAAACCAGACCTCATCTTTCTAGACTGGGGGAGGTTATGATCTATCTTTTTGTTTAAGTACATCTTGATAGATCATTAAAAAGCAAATTATCTGTGAAAGCCAGCCGAGTTCTTAATGTATATTTGTTTTGTTATCAGGAGAATTTTATTGTAATTCTGTATTAATTTCAGCATTTTTCTTTCAGTGATTCCGTATAGGTCAGTGATCATTCCCATCAAAAAGCTGAGCAATGCGATCATCACATCAAACCCTTGGATCTGTGTATCAGGAGAACTAGGAGACACGGGAGTAATGCAGATTCCCAAAAATCTCCTCGAAATGACCTTTGAAGTAAGTTCAGCTAATACCTTTCTTTTTTTTTTTTGCGGTATGCAGGCCTCTCACTGTTGTGGCCTCTCCCGTTACAGAGCACAGGCTCCGGACGCGCAGGCTCAGCGGCCATGGCTCACGGGCCCAGCTGCTCCGCGGCATGTGGGATCTTCCCGGACTGGGGCACGAACCCGTGTCCCCTGCATTGGCAGGCGGACTCTCAACCACTGCGCCACCAGGGAAGCCCAGCTAATACCTTTCTTAGCACAAAGTGTCATACATAGTTCTACACAACGATGCCAGTTTCACTTTTTCATTTTTCCTTGAGTCAAATAATATAAAGGAGTAATTAAGCATGCAGGATCATTTTGTGGACTATATACCTAAAGTTGTCTTGAACACGTGAATTTTTGTATTTTTATTGTTATTTTAATTGTTAAGCTCTATTTTTCCACTCATAATGGTGCACTTTGGGGCTTTGCCAGGTCCTATTCCATAATTCCCAGTGCCTAGCACGGAACCCTGGCAAGTAGAGAACATTCAAGTAATGCTTTCCTCACAGTGGTTCTCTTCCAAACTGTAAATTCACCCTGCCTGAACCTAGACAAAGGGACAGGGGAACTGCTATCCATGCTTTTGGTTTTTAGACCACGTGGTGATATTTATAAAGTGATTTTGCAAAAATATACCTTTCACTATGGTAGTCAGTTTTCAGGTCTTACCTGGTGACGTATTTCCATACTTTTGAGCCCACATGCTGGTTGATCCTGACATGCAGGAAGAAGACAAACAGCTGTTCTTGCTTCAGGAGGGAAATGGTGCTAACTGAAATGTCCTGTTCTCATGTTCCTTGGAGTCTAGGTATAGCAGCTTCCACTCAGAGTCATAACACTGCCCAAGAGCTAATTTTGACACTATCTATCTAGTGGGGTCACAGCCATCTGTATATAAAAGATTAAAATCCTTGGCTTTTCTTCGACTACCAAGTACGGAACATAAACTGCATTGTAAGTCCCATCATTGCTGTTTCTAGACTCTCACATCTGCCTACTTCTTTCCATCTCTGCTGCCACAACTAATTCAAGATGCCATCCTCCCTCACCTAGATCGCTGTGATTCAAAGACGTCAAGGGCTTTGAGAACTCATAGTTCTGATGTCTATGATCTGGGGTCTATGTCTGGGGTAGACCCCAGATCTCGGGTCTATGTCTGGGGTCTATGATCTTTTATCAGAATTTAAAAGTCAGAATTTAGTTGACATTTATTTTCACCACTCCTATTATCATCGCTTTCTTTTGTACTTGTCCACGATGGGTCAGGAAGGACACTGATAACTATGTTTTTTTTTGGGGTTTTTTTTTCTTTTTAACAACAGCTTCAAAGACTTCTAGGTGAGGTTTGAAGTCAGTTCTGCCTTAGTATTTTATTAGAAGCAGAAAACTAGTCATGTTGGTGATTTTTTGTATCTATAATTGTTTCTCTGACCTGTCTGCAACTAAATCTAAACAGCATCCTTTTCCCACTTCTTGAGAGTCTTCTCATCCTTCATAGGCACAAATCACTGACTCTGCAATGTTTCTGGGTTCTCCAATTAGAAATCATCGTTCTTTCCCCAGTGTTCTTCAAGTACCTGTTTACATCTCTACTCTAGGGCATTGCGCAGTCCCTCTCATTCGATATAGTTAATGTTCCTATGTCTCCTGTCTCATTAGAAGGGATCTACTAGGTGTGAATATTTTTCTCTAGTGCACAGCAGAACACATTGTGCAGAGTGGGTCCTCCGCAGTCGTTAAATTGGATGGAACCATGGCACCACTGCTAAAGCTGAGAGGTAGCAGGAAGGGATCAGGTACTGAGTAACCTGTGGTCCTGTCCCTGCAGTGCCAGAACCTGGGGAAGCTGACTACTGTTCAGATTGGTCACGATAACTCAGGACTGTTAGCCAAATGGCTAGTGGATTGTGTCATGGTCAGAAACGAAATCACAGGACATACATACAGGTAAGTAAATGTCCTTGGGAGCTCACACTTCTTTTAAGACTCTTTAGACAAGAAAAGGTTTGAGAATTATTTTCATTCCAAAGCTTTCCCGCTGCCTTCTGAATTTTAGTTTAGTTTTTTGGGTTGTTTTGTTTCTGTTTATGTCATAACAAAATTGTGTTATTTTGTTCCAAATACAAAATTGTCCCCAAAATACTTTTAAGAAACTGATTGTGTTTGCTGCTAATGCTTAGTCCACAAATGTTGAAAATGATTGGTGGAAGTCTGATAAAAAAAAGGAAACAAAAAAGAAGCTTAAAATAATGTCAGTAAGAGGAAAGGGCTCTTTCGGATGCTCCTGGGCAGAGCCAGCACTCTTCTTTGAGAACATTCTCCTCTTTTCTCCTGTGACTTAACTCCCACATTAGCATCTAGTTTGAAGATATTGTTGTTGAAACTAACCCCAGAATTTTAATACAGACGAGGTATGAGAAAATATTAAAGAATTATTTTAATTTGATGATAACAATTTATTCTCTTTATATAAGAAAGAATATCTTTAGTTTTCAGAGACTCATACTAAAGTGCTTGGGAGTAAAATGTCCTTTTGTTTGTAATTTACTTTAAAATACTTTTAACAAAAAATAAAAATGAAGCATATGGCAAAATGTTATGTTTAAGTCATAAGAATATGGGTGTCTCTTATCTTTTCTACTTTTTTATGTGTTTGAAATTTTTCATAATGAAAAAAGTAACCCACAGGCACTAAAATGATGGGCTTCACCCATGGTGCCATTTAAAAATTCTAATTAAAGCTAGTAAGATATTGGTGATCCTGAAGTTTGTTTCTGTCCTACCAGGTTCCCATGCGGGCGGTGGCTGGGGAAAGGCATTGATGATGGAAGCCTGGAGAGAATTCTCATTGGAGAATTGATGACATCAGCAGCAGATGAGGATCTAGTGAAGCAGTGTCGGACTCCACCCCAGCAGAAATCACCCACCATGGCCAGGAGACTAAGCATCACTTCACTGACAGGAAAAACTACCAGTAAATAGTTTTTTTATTTTCCAGTGTGTCATGTTGCAGGCATCATGTAGCCATTTCATAGAAAACTGTTGTATTAATGAATTACGGTAAGGAGATTGAAAAGAAAAAAGCTGAGGAAAATTAATTTGAGAGAAAGGCTTTCAGAGTGGGGAGAGAGGGCTTCCCTGGGGGCGCAGTGGTTAAGAATCCACCTGCCAATGCAGGGGACACGGGTTTGAGCCCTGGCTAGGGAAGATCCCACATGCCGCAGAGCAACTAAGACCGTGCGCCACAGCTACCTAGCCTACGCTCTAGAGCCTGCAAGCCACAACTACTGAGCCCGCGTGCCACAACTACTGGAGCCCATGCACCACAACTGCTGAAGCCCGTGCTCTGCAACAAGAGAAGCCACCACAACGAGAAGCCTGCGCACTGCAACGAAGAGTAGCCCCCACTCACCACAAGTAGAGAAAGCCCACGCGCAGCAACAAAGACCCAACGTGGCCAATAAAATAAAATAATTAAAAAAAAAAAAAAGAATGGGGAGAGAAAAAAGGAAAAATAAAGCAGGACATTAACAAATAGTTAAAAGCCCCTGAAGAATTTAGATGCTAAAATCCAACAAAAACTGCCTGCTTATGTTTTAATTAAGCTTTGGAAGTATGAAGAAATAATATCTTGCCTGAAACTTAAAGGAGGAATAAGGACAGTTACATGTTACAGTACTCCTACATCTAGTTATCCAAAGCCCCTTTTTCTAAGAGGAATTCTAAAAATTCCTCTCCCTACCCCACCCCCAACTTCCTGTAGAAGTGATAAAACAAAATACTATAAAAAAGTGAATTCTGTGGATAGGATACTATGTTCATATGCCATTTTGAATAGTACAATAAACTTCTAATATATACTAATGTGGTCTTTAATAGGCTGAATAATGTCTCCCAGGGGTATCAGATTTTAATCCCTGGGATCTGTAAATGTTACTTTATTTAGAAAAAGGGTCTTGGCAAATATAATTAAGTTAAGGAACTTGAGATGGGGAGATTATCCTGGATTATCCAGGTAGGCCCTAAATGCAATCACATGTGTTCTTATAAGAGGGAGGCAAAAGGAAATTAGACACACACAGAGGAGAAGACAATAGAAAGATGGAGGCAGAAATTGAAGTGATGCGGCCACAAGCCAAGGAATGCCAGAGCCACCAGAGCTTGAAGAGGCAAGGAGCAGCTTCTTCCACTGAGCCTCCAGAGGAAGTGCAGCCCTGTCCACACCTTGGCTTCTGCCTGGTGATACTGATTTCTGACTTTTGCCTTTGGAATTGTGGGAGAATAAATTTCTGCTTTTTTACGTTACCAAATTTGTGGTAACCTAGTACCAGAACCACAGAAAACTAATAAAGAGGCAGTATGATTTAGTGAAAAATCACAGAAGTTTATCAGTGAAGTGGTTTTATTTCAGTTTATAGACAGTAACCATGAGTAGAATAAGAGGTACCTAAGAGGTCCTTAGTTAACTAACAGAGCAGTTTCCTTAGCTATTATTATTCCATATCCATTTCTTAGTACGTAGTAATGTATTAGCTATTAGAATGATACAGTCTAAAATGTAAAATTATTCTTTCTCAAATGATTCCCTGTATTCATAATTCTTCTCTGCCTTCAGAAGTAAACTTAACACACACACACACTAGAATAGCTAAAATAAGGGTAGAGAACAGTGGAATACTCATATATTGCCAGTGGGAATGCAAAAGGAAAAACCATTTGGCAATTTCTTTTAAAGATATACACATACTAACCATACACTTGACCCAGCAGTCCCACTCTAGATATATACCCCAAAGAAATAAATACATATATCTACACCAAGACTTGTACTCAAATGCTGCTAGCAGCTTTATTCATAATAGCCAAAATGGAAGCAACCCCAGTGTCCACCAGCTGGTGAGTGGAGAAGCAAATAGTGGTAGATCTAGTCAATGGGATACTATTCAGCAATACTGTGGATATATCTAGCATCACGGATGAATCAAAACTATTATGCCAGGTGAGAGAAACCAGACACAAAGGACCAGACACTATATGATTCCATTTGTATTAAATTCTGGAAAAGCCAATATAATAACGATGAAAAACAGATCAGCAGTTGACAGGGGTTATGAGCTGGGGAAGGGGATTGACTGAAAAGGGGAATGGGGGAACTTTTTGGGTTGATGGAAATTTTCTATATTATGTTTGTGGTGATGGTTATATGTCTATACATCTGTCAAAACTCATCAAATTACACACTTAAAATTGGTGAATTTATTGTATGTAATACCTCAGCTATGCTGATTTAAAATTAAAAAGTGGATTTCAGTTCAGTCCTTCCAAATTATTACAACTTGTGAATCAGTCCAATTTTATGGGGTATTAATGTCTTGAGAGGCCTTATCCCCCGCTTCCAGTCATATTTTCTTTCTCATTAAGCAGAAAATTTTAAATAATGTGAAACTCAGAGATGGGTACCGTGGTGTTTTTTTCACAGTGTGTGCAAGGTGATATTTAGAGAACTAAACATTTTAAATTGGTTTCAAAGTAATGCTGATCAGCACAGGGTTCATTCGAAATGAATAAAAGCTTTCAACATAGATCTTCATGTTTAAAAGAGAAAGGTACAAGTAAAAAGATTACTAGGAGCTGGAGATGACACAGTATCAGTCCTTCAATTATAAGAGGTTTCCATTTTAACAACTTTTTTGCATTGGTATAGAGAAAACTTACTTGAGTCTTACCTGGAAAATGTCTTATGCAAGAAATCCTCCAGCAGTATGAATTTAAAGATTCTTAAATTCTAGACTGTATAGCATGTCATTTATAGTGTGATATGTGAGTTTGATTTAAGAGTTAATCACTACAAGAAAAGACCAATTATTTAATTTTTCTCTTGTTACTTACTTCTATCCATGGATGAAACCTGTTTACCACCTTTCTTTCTTTTCCGTCTTTTTCTCCTTTTTTTTTTTTTTTTAGTCATTCTTGGGGTTTGGGAGGCAAAGGTGCTTTAGATTCCATTCAAGAAACCCACCAAGCTCTCCCTCAGGAAGGGGGCCTAGGTAAGCAAGTACTGGCTGAGAGAATGAAGCAGTGCCCAGATGGACTAAGTGGCCAGAAAGAAACAGTTCTGGGCTTCGAGGCAGGGTGTCCCCATGTACCTGGCATCTTTAAACATATACCCTTTACTTTTAAGACAACAGCAAAGCACACGATCCAAATTAGACATTCAGAGCTCCAGAAGCCTTAGTCTGTGCCTACTAAGGACTCGGAGGTAGGTGGGATAAGAGGTACCTGAGGAATGACGCTGTGGGTCTTTCCCACCTCTCTCCTTAGATCTGAGGACTAGTAGCACTTTGTGACAGGCACCATGCCAGATGACTTACACATAATATCTCATTCACTTTTCCCTGTGACCCTAGAGGTGTGTGTTTTCCCTGTTATAGATTGAAGAAGCCCAAACTCAGAGGAAGTTAGATAATTTGACCAAGGTTATGGATTGCAAGTGGTAAGGCTGGGATTTGAATCTTGGGGGTCTCTTGGTTTCTACTCCATTGTGCCAATATGCCTCTCCCTTGGCCAAACTGGCCAAGGCAAGTTTCACGGAACCCTGACAAGCCAGCCTGCTCTGGTGAAGTGTTTCCACCACAGGCAGGCACAGTTGATGTCCTGTAGTACTTTGGTTTATTTCCCTTGCATGAGAATTCAGCCATTATTGATTATTTTTTAGAACCCAATGCTGGACAGATCCAAGAAGGAATTGGAGAAGCTGTGAACAATATTGTGAAACATTTTCACAAACCTGAAAAAGAGGTATGATGGGCTATAAAACTTAATATGGTAGGATTTTAAAGCTGCTTTATACATGATACATAAGGCAATAAAAGGTACTTTAATTTTAATTTGTAAGCTTTCTAATAGCTGCAAAAAATGCTTCATTGCTACTCTCAGCACTTGTTCCTCTAGTGTTTTTCCTAAACATCGAGCAAGAGCTTATTGTCCGGCACTGTGTGTTGCGCTCCACAGAGAGGAAGCCTCACTGTGTTGCTGTGTGGAGAGAGTGGCTTAGTTGCAGCACTTGAGCAAGTTTTCCACCATGGCTTCAAATCTGCTCGCATCTTTCACAAGAACGTCTTCATCTGGGACTTCATAGGTAAATTAAAGCTGGTGTGTGTTGTTATAAGGTCATCAAAATGTTTCTTAGAAAACTCAAACTCAGGGATTGGAGTGAATAAGTTAGTGATAAGGGTGTATGTTTTTAAAAGTAAATATCAAATAAGCAGTATCTGTGCTTTTCATTCAGTCAACAAATATATATAAATGTCCACAATATTCTAAACAGTATTCTAGATGCTCAAGATATACATAAAGATAAAAGTAAACAAAACACAGAAATTCCTATGGTTGACAAATTTATAATCTGGTAGGGGCAAACAATACACAAAAACATAACAGATATGCAATTCATCTGATATATTGGAAGGTCATCGTTGATCCGGAAAAAAATAGAGCAAGGTGAAAGGAAATGGAGTGGGGGCACTCTTTTAATGGGGGTGCTTATAGACTTTGTTGACAAGGTAACATTAAGCAAAGACTTCAGGGAAGTGAGCCTTGTGAATACGGGGAAGAGGGCACTGGAGGCTGAAAGAAGCACCCCAGCAGAGCAGGGTGGGGCTGTGCTTGGCCTTGCATGGAGCAGCAGGCATGTCGGTGGGACCGGAGCGGAGTGAGGGAGAGGGGCTGGGATTTGGAGGAGAGGGTGTTTACTGCCAGAGCCGGTTGTGAAGGGCCTTCTAGGCCTCTGGAAGCACTTTGTTCTTTATACTGAATGGTATGGGAAGTCCTTGGAAGGCCTGGAGCTAAGGAGTGACATGATATAATCTATGTTTTAAAAGGATCACTCTAGTTCTGTGCTGTCCAGTATGGTAACCAGTAGTCACATGTGGCTATTTAAATTGGCTTAATTTAAATTAAGTTTAAAATTCACTCCCTCAGTCACACCAGCCCTACTAGTGGCTGTAGAATTGGACCTTGCAGATGTAGAATATTTTCATCATCATGGAAAGTTCTACTGGAATGTACTGCTCTAGCTCGCTAAACTTTGTATTCTTTATTTTGCTATGCAGCTTCTTCTACAATTCCCAGTTTCTTTCACAGGGAAATTAATCATTTCATGTTTGTAAATAAGGCCTGGATGAAGTAGTTGATTTTATCCAATAACTTTTAGACAAAGAAAGGAAAGTTGACAGAGCTAGGCCCCCTAGAGTGGGTTGGGTTTTTTTCTTTTCTTTTTTTTTTTTTTTGCGGTATGTGGGCCTCTTACTGTTGTGGCCTCTCCTGTTGTGGAGTACAGGCTCCGGACGAGCAGGCTCAACGGCCACGGCTCACAGCCCAGCCGCTCCGCGGCATGCGGGATCCTCCCAGACCGAGGCACGAACCCGCGTCCCCTGCATCGGCAGGCAGACTCTCAGCCACTGGGCCACCAGGGAAGCCCTGTTTTTTTTTCTTTTGGAATGCATAGACTCTTACTGCTCCTGCTTCTGATATGTATATACATAACTCTTCCTCAGATTTTTTTTTTTAATAAATTTATTTATTTTTGGCTGTGTTGGGTCTTTGTTGCTGCACACAGACTTTCTCTAGTTGTGGCACACGGGGGCCACTCTTCGTTGCGGTTCGCGGGCTTCTCATTGCCGTGGCTTCTCTTTGTTGTGGAGCACGGGCTCTAGGTGCACGGGCTTCAGTAGTTGTAGCACGCGGGCTCAGTAGTTGTGGCTCACGGGTTCTAGAGCGCAGGCCCAGTAGTTGCGGTGCCCGGGCTTAGTTGCTCCATGGCATGTGGGATCTTCCCGGACCAGGGCTTGAACCCGTGTCCCCTGCATTGGCAGGCGGATTCTTAACCACTGCACCACCAGGGAAGTCCCTCTTCTTCAGATTTACTGAAGCAGTTCCATTTCAAGGATTTTGTTGCACAGTGTTAGCCAGCCATTCTATAACTAGAGCAAAGGGCGCCACCTCAATGGCTACCATGTCTTTGCTACTTACTCTTAGAAGGCTCCAGTCTTAACAGACAAGTTCATGGGGTTTTTTTTCTTTGCTGTCAACTGCCATTTCTTGAAGGTATTCTAAAGAGAGTAAACTTTCCAACCGTCTGGAATGCAGTCTAGATTAGAAAATAAACTCCTGGGAGCATATTGTTCTACCATGAAACATGGGCCTCTAGAATTTATTGTGAAACCAGGATAAAGTAATGGTTTTGGTTTTAAGACTGGCTATAATGCAATGTGTCATTAGTATTTCCAGAATAAACCAAGTGATTCATCTTTTTTTATTTGAAGTATTATGTGTATTGTGATATGACTCTGACTTCCTTCTCCAGAGAGAGCAGTTGCCTATTTTGAAACAACTGACCAGATTCTAGACAATGAAGATGATGTCCTCATTCAGAAATCATCCTGCAAAACCTTCTGCCACTATGTAAATGCTATTAATACTGCACCCAGGAACATTGGGAAGGACGGCAAATTCCAGATTTTAGTTTGCCTTGGAACACGGTATTAAGCCAGTTCTTGACTTTCCCTGTCTTTGTCACATGCTGAGCAAGAATTTAGAAAAGATTATACCAGATCATGCCCCTTCCAAAGCTCTCCCGTGGGTTTCTTTTGTACCAAATTTTATGAGACTCCTGTTTATTGGATGCTTGCTATGTGTTGGGCAGTATGTTCAGTACTTCACGTACATTATCTTATTTAACCCTCCTGTCACTTTACCACCACCACTGCATGAAGTAGCAAGCGATATCCCCACTGTACAGATGAGAAAATAGAAAGTAGAAGAGGCACGGGTAAGTTAACAAACTTTCCCAAGATCACACAGCTAGAAAGAAGCAGAGCCAAGATTTACACCTAGTCGCACTCCAGAGCCCAAAGCTCTGAACCGTTACACAGTACTGCACCAGAGGTGGGTGGATAAGTAATAGGTAGATTGGTAGATAATTAGACACACCAGCACATTCACACATATATATTTCCTGTATAGAGCTTGTATAGTGTGTATATGCTACCATGTTGCTTTAATTTTAATACATTGTGGAATTCTTACTATCTAAGTAATTCTTACTATGGAAAGTCTTCTCCTTAAGACAATTTCCTACCCCTTCCTTTTTTTTAAATGACGCATAGGAGCTGTACACTCCATTAATTTTAAAACGGCTCTCAGAATTGTAAGAAATGAACCACATAGCTCTTTAGAAGATTTTTTATCTGTGCAATGTTTGTTTTCTTCTAAACCCCTAGAAGCCCCAGCAAGAGGTGCAGGATGGCCTAGCTGCCTTGTCATGAAGGCTTAGCGAGAGGTGCTCAGTGAGGATGTCTTAGCTACTTAGTGACAGATAGCTCATGTCGGTTTAATCAGGAAACACTGAAGATTGAGATTCTGTCCTCCTGAAACAACTGGTTTACTGAGCTAAGTTCTGTATTTCTTCTTGATAAAAGCTGCCCAATTTCAGCTGTGTTTTTTAAAGTTCCTTTTGAGTATGATCCTTATCTCCTTTTATCTCTTTACTGTTCTGATTTATTAGACCAGCGCAACCCCTCTTTTGGTTTATAAAATCTACTTCATGTTTTTCTGCTTTGATTTTGTTCCTTACCTTGTAATGTTGTGTAAATTAAAAAAAAAAAAGCGCTAGTCCCTACAATTAAATGGAAACTTTCTTCACAAAAGGTCAATATACTTTGGCATGCCTTGCCACAGATGTCTGATTAACATCCCTGTAAAAAAAGAATACAAAATGGCATTCTGCCTTTTTTTAAAATGGTAGAATCAGAATAGAGAATTTCTTTAATACATCTAAGTCCTTATGGCCAACTTGTGCAGACCCACTTTTAGAACCTGATGGGTTTCCTGTTTAGCTTACACTGTCTCATTACCTTATCTTTTTAACCAGTCATTATCCAGCTAGTTGACTTTGGTTTTGTCTTTGGTGACCTCAGAGCTTGGCTAGATTTTTCCCCATCCAGTCCCACACCCATACCTTCCCGTCGTCAAAAGCTCCAGTGTGTGCCTTGTTCTCCAGCGAGGGCAGCAGTGCTCAGGACTTGTTTCTCTTTGGGTCTGTAGGGATCGCCTGCTCCCACAGTGGATTCCGCTGTTAGCTGAGTGTCCTGCCATCACCCGAATGTATGAGGAGAGTGCCCTCCTGCGAGATCGCATGACCGTCAACTCCCTCATCCGCATTCTGCAGACCATCCAGGACTTCACTATAGTCTTAGAAGGCTCACTCATCAAAGGAGTGGATGTGTAACCCAACTAGCTAGAAACTCTCAGTCCAGACCCCTTGTTCCTGAACCTTCCCCAATGACGGGACTGATTTGGACTTGTCTGATGAGGTAGTGAGTCACTGCAGGGGGCAACACACCGTATCCCCCAATTTGAACAATGCTGACACTACAGACAAGGTAAAGTGCTGTATTGTAGTTCATTTGAACCTGGAATTTAGTATAAAATAGAGTATTTTCATGTGTTAGATGTGTGTAAATATGCTCTCTTCTTTGAGAAATTATATTACTCTAATAAGATAACTTTTCTTAGATTGAATATTCCTGTGACTTAAAATAAGTAGTTTAAAAGTATTGGGAGGTGGGGGGTGGGGGGAGGAGAAAGAGTGGTGCTAGTCAGGAAGAAGCCAGTAAACATGTAAATACAGTGCAACCCAGTGGGACTTTTTTTTTCCTCCCGGTATCACAAAGGAACTCAGAATGCATTGTTATGTCGTAACCAGTCATCCTGGTGTCTGATCCTTTGTATTGTGAATGTAAACAGCTTTACCTACTGTAGGGGATAGTAGCCCTCACTTACAGCTTTTAAGTTTCACATGTTTCATACGTTTGAATTGAGCCACTTTTCCAGTCTTTTGGAAAAATTTTTTCCGTCAGCACAAGATATGATTCAAATATTTTAAATACTGTACTCCAGGAGCTTGGCTAAACTGGAAAGAGAACACACAAAGCCCTGAGAAGTGTGTTAACTTGTGGGATTATAACTTCTTTACACTTTGGAAAGATTAGCCTAGACTAACTTCATTCTTGGCATTTTTATTCTTGTTATTTGAGGTACTTTGGGGAGATGTGAATTTCAGTGTTGGCCTCATGGTCTTAAGAACTGCAAACAGCAATTTGATTCTGTACTTTTAATTTGGCCATCTCAACCCTGCAGTGGTCCTTACCTCTTAAAGATAAACACAAACATGGTCTTTGTTTGGTTCCAATCACCCCCCTCCCCTCTCCCGGTGCACATCCCCCCTCAGGAAATGGAAAGAATGTTTAAGAAGGAGGAGGGCCCTGTGTGGCTTGGAATGTTTTTGTGAAAGTATTTGTTGACCATGATAATGCAAATAACAGAAGAAGAGAGAAAGAATGAACCCTTTCTGGGTGTTTCAGGGCAAGCTTTATGTTCTTTTGTAAGCAGGGGTGAAAATGTAAAACAACTGGCCCAGAGAAGGTACAGGCCAGTACTGACAAAATGGAAGCGAAACAAGAGGCAACAATTTTAGGAGACCAAACATTGTAACTTTCCAGTTTGGTATTTTTTAAGGAAGTTAAATAAATTTGGTATTAGCTCGTTACCTTAAGTCTTCATCTTACGGTCAGTCCTTTAAGTCTAATTAGGCATTTGCATGTTGTTAGCAGGGAAATTGCCTCAGCAGAGCTCCAGATTTTGTTCCCAGTTGTGGCTGAGAAGCAAAGCCATGGCCTCTCAGGACCCTTGTGTAATCTGAGGGTCCAGGCTTTAGCCAATAGCGTTGTTTACCTTTTTTTTCCTGGAAGAAGAAACTAATGAAACAAGTGCCTCACTCCCTTTATCAAACACTATATTCAGCCAAGGCACACGCCCTTTTAATACGTGACTGAGTACTTGAGGAGGGTAGGGAGAGTGGAAGGCAGCATTTAGAAACCCATGGAAAGGGTTTAAGAAGATGGTTCTGGGTGACCTGGGTAGACCAGAAATTTGTTTGCCTACAGCTGAAGTTTGTCCACAGTGGTGTGGCTGTTGCAGGGACATGGAAAGTCTGTTATGGGAGACATCCAGAACCTGTTTCACACTAGGCACTTACTGTTTCAGTGATGAGAAACCATAGCGTGATCCAATTCCGGATTTTGTCATTGTTACCTTTTCCAAAGGCCATGCTTCTGACACATTCTGGGCAAACAGAGAGATGGCTTAGGTTAGCAGGCTAGAATTGAGTCATCTAGTCTAGCCTTCTCATTTTACAGATGGGAACACTTAAGGGTCAGAGAGATTAAATACTTACCCGCACACCTATGACAACACAGGGTCTAGAATTCATGTTTTTTATTACACCAGGCTGCATGAGACTGGCCTCCAAGGCATTCATATTAATAGTCTTTCTACCCTTGGTTGTTTATTCATCCACCTATACAGGTAGCACAGGGATTAATATTCATTTTAACAAATTGTCCTTAAGTTATAGAGAATTACACCTATTTTAAAAAGTAGGAGCAGGAATTCTCTGGCGGTCCAGTGGTTAGGACTCTCACTGCCAAGGGCCCGGGTTTGATCCCTGGTCAGGGAACTAAGATCTCACAAGCCTCACAGCGCAGCCAAAAAAAACTAGGAGCAAAATTGGATTTTGGGCCTGTGAATAATACCAATACTTTAAAAATTAATACCTCCCAAAAGAGTTATACCTAAAGTTTCATCCCACTTTCTATTGTCTGACTATAGTAGTGAGATGACCAATTTCAAAAGAAGGAATCACACCAGAACTGACACATCCTCTAGAATGCTAGGCCCTTTAGAGTGGTCACCTTGGGAGTCCATATATGTATGCCAGTGATAAAGCCAGTGCTCCAGACACCTGGGGGACCTCCTTATGAGCTGCCTGAATGACCTACAGCCCATTCTTTTGAATACTGCCAGTGATGGGAAATGGTGGCCTTTCAAAAGAAATTTAAAATTTGAAACAACAAAAAGTCCTTAGGTTACAAGTTGATGAATGAAAAGGATACTTAAGCAAAGTTTGGGGTCACATAAGAAACACAATTCTAAAGAAATAAGACTTAGTTCTTACATGGCTTATAACTATCTTTGAGCCAATATCAAAATATTTTGAGCGGGACAGTAGCAGAATCCTTAGAATAAATGTACATAGCCTTCTAAGCTAACTTCTGAAGGTCATTCAGAGGTATACTTTCTGCTCTGTTAACACTTTATTTTTTTTTCCTGTTAATACTTTAAACTAGTATATTGCTTTGTCATCACACTTCAAAGTTAAAGTACATAAAAATCAATTTTGTAATTGACTTTTTTTTCTCAAAATAAATTAAAAGTAATGCCTGGAATCATAATTAGTATTTTCACATAATAATAGGTTAAGAAGAAATTGTTTTAAAATTAACTTGCCAAAAATATTATCTCTTGAAACATTTATCTTCCAAGTGTTTTTCAAATGTCCTGAAACTCCTAATATCAACCTTGGTGACATAGTAGCATTACACCGACATTGGTATTACGTGTGAGACCCTGAAGCTGTGCCCTGTCTGGGGGCTTACCAGCGCCTTAAAAATGACTGAGGCTCAGTGTGGAGTAGTATAAAGTAGGGTTCTCAGTGGAGAAAAATGGGCTGCTGAGAACAAAAGGAAGGCCTCCCAATCTTATCCATCCTCTTTCCCACTGGGGGCAAGAATTTGATAGAAGAACCTAAAGCTTGCAAAAGTTTATGATTTCCCTCTAAAATTTATTTTAAATATTTCACACATTTTGTACCTTTTATAACACTATGGTATTTACTTTAACATGGTTTTTTAAGAAATCATTTTAATGAACTTCTGTCACACTATATGAATGATACAGGGGAAATACTGAATTGCTCATATTTCCTTTTTTTGGCAATAAAGCACTGTAGTATGTAAATGTAAGTAAAAGAGGGATAGAGGCTATACATAACAGTTCATGTGTAGTAAATGTTGACACCTCTGAGATATTTTGAAACGTGAGGCAACAGACAAGGACCTCAGATTCCCCAGGGAAATATTTATTTGACAGCATTGGAAGTGTAACTCTTAATGATGAAATAGCTTCTTTCTGCTAAGAATTATTATTTTTTCAGTAGTTTTTCATTTTGAGAACTGTGAGTATTTTCTCTGTGAGGTTTACAGAAACTAGTCTATCTTTTTCACCATTCGAAAGGACAATCTGAACCGTAGCTATTTACATTTCAGTATTAACACACCTTCACTGATTGAGAATGGAGTCTTGAGATCATCTCTACTTTTGTAAAGTGAATCAATCCTATTTCCAAGTCATCCGTGTCATTTGAAGTCCATGTTTCTTATATAAGTATTTGTTACATTACCTTTTAGTGTAAAAGGAGGCAGAAACAAATAATAAGCTACTAGGTCTCTTATTCCTGTTAAAATACATTTATAAATCTCTTGAATCAAACTGATTTCCAAGCTTTTTGAAGAGGGTACCGATGGAGTGAGATCAGAGTAATCCAAGGATAACCTCATCCTATCAGATCTTACTAGACATGATTGTCCTCTCAAGGACAAAATAAAGATTGGCTCCAGAAAGTTATCACATTGAGCAGTTAATACCAGAGTGAAAAAAAATCGTCAAAAACAGTCTCCTCATTTGAAGGAATCCAGGGTATCCTTGGGTTATGTGGGAGGGAATCACGCTTGACCCAGTTACCTAAATGTATTTACATGTGGCCCAGCCTTTATTCCAAACACCAGACAGATCTTATTAAAAGTAGAGAGGTATGGTAAGAGTTCCTGTTGTCAATCAAATGAGGGTGTTAAACTTATAAAAAGAATTCTCTATGTTACACTTGAACCATGTATAAATGTACCCTGTGTATCTTTTTTTTTAATGAGCATTTCTGCATTTAAATTATATTGTTTTCTTTGTATTGTTAACAAAATGCATCAGAACTGGATTTTTTTTCTCATCTGAGCATACTTTAAAATTTAAAGAGTATTGTGATATCAAGCACTTTAACATATGTATCAGAGAAACTGATGTGGGTTTTTCAGGTTTTGGAGTACATTTAAATATGACTTTTCATGCTTCATTCTTTACAAATAAAACTGTGGGGTTGATACTTTGTTTTGCTTCATTTTTATAGAACCTTAATACTGAGCAGTTCACAGGGCAAGTGACTCCAGAAAGTAGAGGGATAAAACCATTATGAGAGAAAAAACTACATAAAACCATTATGTAGTAGAAATATAGCCTGCTGGGCAACTGGTTATCTAAAAGGGGTTAAAAAAAAAAAGAACTCTACCTCACACCATACAGAAAGATCAATTAATTCTTGGCTTAACAACCTAAATGTAAAAGGCAAAACAAAAATTTTTGAAGAAAATGTAGAATGTATTTATGAACTTGGGAAAGGGTAGTATTTAAACAAAACACTCAAAAATAACTAGATTTTTAGTCCATAGCAAAAATGAAAGGCAGAGATTCATTGATTACCCACTATATGTTAAGCATTACTTTAGGTTAAGGACATAGAGCAGTTTAAACATACACATACATCAAATTCCTGCTATCATGGAATTTATATTCTAATGGAGGAGTTACACAATAAACATGACAAATAGGTAATACATATAGTAGTTAGATAATAACAACAAGCAAAGAAGAAGAATCGAAAGTATAGTTGGGACTGCTTAGAGATGGACTGCAATTGTAAATGGGTTAGCTAGGGAAAGCCTCACTGAAAATGGAGTTGTCTTTAGCAGAAATTGGAAAAAGCATAAGAGAAACAAGTTTACAGGAGGAACATCAAGAGCTTACTTTTGGCAGTAAGTTTGGCATGCCTGATAGACATCCAAGTAAAGATGCTGATAGACAGTTGCACATATGGATTCGGAGTTCAGGGGAAAGTAATGGTGTGTTTGTCGGGGTCCAAATCAAGAAACAGAAATCACACAGCAATTTGAAGAGGGGTAGTTTAATGTATAGAACTATGTTAGAATTCTCCAGAGAAACAGAACCAACAGGATGTGTGTGTGTATGTATATGTATATGTATATATAGAGAGATTTATTTTAAGGAATTGGCTCACACAATTGTAGAGCCTTGGTGAATCCAAAATCTGCAGGGTAGGCTGGTGGGCTGGAGACCCAGGGAAAGAGTTGTAGTTCGAGTTCAAAGAGGTTTGACTGGCAGAATGCCTTCTTGCTCTATTAAGGCCTTCAACTGATAGGATACATTATGGAGGGTAATCTGGTTTACTCAAAGTCCACCAATGTAAATGTTCGTCTTATCCAAAAAACACCTTCACAGAAACATCCAGAATAATGTTTGATAAATATCTGGGCTCCATGGCCCAGCCAAGTTGACACATAAAATTAACCATCACAGACTACTGTAATAAGAAGTTGGAATTATGGACTATTTGCTATTAAGCAATGAAAAGAACTCTAAAGAATACAAGAATAGCATATATAGGAAGCAGCCACTAACCGTAGGGCTGAGGCAAGGCAAACCTAAGAAAGCCCCCTCCCCCTTAGGCTGAGAGTCAGACTTTTAATATTAAGAGGACACAGCCATGGCCCACTGGATGGTAAAGAAGTTTACTGAGATGCTGCACCAGTGCCACTTGTTTGGAATCTGCTGTCAGGCACCAGGGAGACATCCATGGAGAGGTGGCATAGCCCAGAACTTGCTGGGAAACCACTGGAGAGGGTGCCAGGGAAGCCATCCACTGGTGAATTCTATCAAAAATTTAAGGAAGAAATAATGAAAATTCTAACCAAAGTCTTCCAGAAAATGGATGAGGTATGTGTTAGTTTGCTAGAGCTGCTGTAACAAAGACTGGTTGGCTTAAACCACAGAAAGCTATTTTCTCACTATTCTGAAGGCTAGAAGTCTGAGATGAAGGTGTCAGCTGGATTTGTTTCTTCTGAGGCCTTTCCCTTGGCTTATAGATGGTCGTCTTACCTCTGTCTTTATATGGTCTTCTCTCAGTGCATGTCTGGGTCCTAATTTCTTCTTCTTACAAGGACACCAGTCATATTGGATGAGGGCCAACCCTAATGACTTCTTTTTAACTTAGCTCTTTAAATACCCTACCTCCAAATACAGTCACATTCTGAGGTACTGGGGGTTAGGACTTCAACATATGAATTCTGAGAGGACACAATTCAGCCCACAACAAGGTAATACTTCCCAACTCATCCCATGAGCCAGCATTACCCTGATACCTATATCAGACAAAGAAATTACAAGAAAAGAAAAATACAGACCAAGAACTCTCATGAATGTAGATGTAAAAATTCTTAACAAAGTGTTAGTAATTCAAATCCAGTGATAAAAATGATATGTCATGACTAATTGGGGTCTATCAAGGAGAGCAAGGTTGGTTTAGCATTCAGTCAAGGAATATAATTCACCACAGTTACAGATTAAAAAATAAAAACAATTTATATATAAATTTATATATTTATATACACAAAAAATTTTTGACAAATTCTAATGTTCATTCATGGTTTAGAAAAAAAACCCCAAAAACTCAGTGGACTTCCTCACCTCAGATATACTGTGTTCATGGATCAGAAAATACTGAAAGTCATCTGCAAAAAACCTACAGCTAACATCATCCTTTATGGGGAAATGCTGAGTGCTTCCCCCATAAGATCAAGAACAAGGCATGGATATCCACTCTTAATACTTCTGTTCAACATTGTACTATAGTTTCTAGTCAGTGCAATAAGACAAGAAAAAAAAGGCGTAAAGTTTGAAAAGAAAGTAAAACTGTATTCACAGATGACATGATGGTCCATGTAGAAAATCCTATGGAATTTACTAAAAAGTTACTGATGCTAATAAGTGAGCTTATCAAGGTTGCAGGATATAGAGTCAATCTACAAAAATCAGGTGTATTTCTATATGCAATAGCATTGCAGTGCAAATCTGAAATACTTGGGGATAAGTTTGACAAAAAATGTGTAAGACTTGCTCACTGAAAACTACTGAGGGAAACTAAAGAAGTCCTAAATACATGGAGAAATATAGTGTGGTCCTAGGTCAGAAGATTCAATATTATTAAGATGTCAGTTCTCCCCAAATTGATCTATAGAGTCAATGCAATCCCATTCAAACTCCCAGCAGCCTTTTTCGTAGAACTTAACAAATTGATCCTAAAATTAATGTAGAAATGCAAAAGCCCTAGAAGAGCCTAAATAACTTGGAAAAAGATAAACAAACTCGGAGGACTTATATTACCTGATTTCAGTACTTACACTAAAGCTACAGTGATTAATAAATACAGTGTGGGGAAATTGAGGTAAAGTCAGACAAATAGGTCAATTGAACAGAACAAAGAGTATGGTAATAGACCCAAACATATATGGTCAATTGCTCAACAAAGTTCAAGGGTTATTAAGTGACAAAGAGGATAGTCTTTTCAGTGAATGGTCCTGGAACAATTGAATAGCTACATGTAAAAGAAATGAAGTTTGATCCACACCTCCCACCATATACAAAAATCAACTCAAAATGGATCATAGATATAAATGAAAATCCTAAAATTTAAAAACTTCGAAAGAAAACACATGGTGAATGACCTTGGGTTAGGCAAAGATTTCTTAGATATGAAAAAAGATACAGTCCTTAAAAAACATTGATCGAGACTTCCCTGGCGGTCCAGTGGTAAAGAATCTGCCTTTCAATGCAGGGGACGCCGGTTCAATCCCTGGTCGGGGAACTAAGATCCCACATGCTGCAGGGCAACTAAGCCCACCCGCCACAACTACTGAGCCCGTGTGCCTCAGCTAGAGAGCCCACGTGCCACAAACTACAGAGCCCACACGCTCTGGAGCCCGCGCATCACAACTAGAGAGAGAAAACCTATAGGCCACAACTAGAGAAAAGTCTGTGCACCACAAATACAGAGAAGCCCAAGCGCCACAAGGAAAGATCCAGCATGCCACAATGAAGATCCCGTGTGCTGCAAATAAGACCCAATGCAGCCAAAAATTAAAAAATAATAATAAATATTTTAAAAATTGATAAATTAGACTTAACAAAAATTAAGGGGCTTCTCTGGTGGCACAGTGGTTGAGAGTCCGCCTGCCGATGCAGGGGACACGGGTTCGTGTCCCGGTCCAGGAATATCCCACATGCCGCGGAGCGGCTGGGCCCGTGAGCCATGGCCGCTGAGCCTGCGCGTCCGGAGCCTGTGCTCCGCAACGGGAGAGGCCACAACAGTGAGAGGCCCGCGTACCGCAAAAAAAAAAAAAAAAAAAAAAAAAAAAAAAAAAAAAAAAAAAGAATGTATGTATGCTTTTGTTTTTTCAAGTTTCAGACATTTATTAATCAGTGTAAATGCCAACACAATACACCAACGTGATTTCATGTATGTAGAGGGGAAATATTTCCTGGTTAATTAGAAAATTTTACAGATAACTTCTGGAACACCTTCATTCTAAGCAGCTTTATAGTCAAACATTTCATTTAGAAGTCTGGACCTTCTTTCTTCAGTTTGCTGTAATCCACATTCACTGAGTAGAACATATATTGATCACTGGGATTCAATTTCTTCTGGGTTCTGGGATATTCCTTCTGTTCCAAATGACTGAGCAATGCCAGATACAAGACATACAGTGCTGCTCCAGTACCTCCGGCTCCAATAAATACAAAGAAAGAAATCAAGCTTGTATGCTTCTTGGCCTAACCAAGGATCTAGTGGAACATATTTGTGGCAAAGGCCTTTGGCCTGAAAGGAGACGAGAACAAATCTGCCAGGCCCCAGACTAAGTAGTCTCTGCCCAAATGTACACTCTTTGTGGGACTTCTCTGGCGGTCCAGTGGTTAATTCCGCACTTCCACTGCAGGGGGTACAGGTTCAATCCCTGGTTGGGGAAGTAAGATCCTGCAAGCTGTGGCCAAAAAATAATAATAACTTTGACATATACCTACCACATGATCCAGCCATTCTTTAGGTAATTAAATACTGAAGGGAAATAAAAGCATATGTATATGTCTACACAAATACTTACACATGAATGTTAATCACAGTTTTATTTGTAATAGCCAAAAACTGGAATCAACCCAATTGGCATCGACAGACAGATGAGTGGATAATAATTTGTAATATATCCATACAATGGAATACTATTCAGCAATAAAAAAGAGTAAGCTATTAATATATGAAGCAACATAAATGCATCTAAAAACAATTATTCTGAGTAAAGACAGCCAGGCAAAAAATGAATGCATACTATAGGGTTCCATTTGTATAAAATCAAAGCAAAAATGCAAATAATCTATAGTGACAGATGACAGATCAGTTGCTGCTTGGAAATGGGGGCTGAGGGGAGTTTGACAGAGGCCCAAGGAAGCTTCGGAAGTAACAGGTATATTCATAATTTTAATTGTGGTGATAATTTCACGAGTACATACTCATGTCAAAACTTAAAATTGCATAGTTTAAGTAAGTGAAATGTGTTGAATGTCAATAACACCTCAAGGATTTTTAAAAATCTAACTGAAAAGTTGAGAATACACACACTGTAATTAAAATGGGGTTTAAAAAAAGGGAAAACCCAATAACTTGATTTACCAATCATTCCCTTCTACCTCATTCTATGGGCTTCTAAACAGGTGTACCATCACCTGTTTATCCACAAGCACTAAAGACATCTATGCTAAAGATCGGAAGCAGGTCAGGTAAATCTAGATAAACCCAACAAGTGCCTAGCATGAAGAACTGCAGGCACACGACTGCAGTCACAGTTATACACTCCTTCAAAGAAAGCCAACTTGCATTTTTGCTTCTAGGTTTCTACCTGGCATGCTGTTGTGATTCTTTAAACTCCTTTCCTTAAAACCCTTGCATGGCTGTGTCAGTTAATCCCAAACTATTAGATCATGGTCCTACCCAAACCTAACCAAGCCCCCTTTCCCCATGCAAAGGTCTGCCTTAGACCAGTCTCCAAAACCTTAGTAAATATCCAGGCCCCGCCCTTTGCCCTCTGACAGGTTACTAAGACTGTCAAGGGAAAGCTCTTCCTTACTGTGCAAGCAATAAACAGAATGTTTCCATGTTAATTCAGGAAGCCAGTATTTAACATTACTGATCATGTATATTTCCTCTTCTGAGTTAGTTTAGTAATCTTTGCCCATTCATTTTTAATGTCTGTTTTGGCTTTGATTTATAGTTTAAAAACATTTTTGATAGTGGGAACCAGCCGCATAGCACAGGGAGATCAGCTCGGTGCTTTGTGACCACCTGGATGGGTGGGATAGGGAGGGTGGGAGGGAGGGAGACGCAAGAGGGAGGGGATATGGGAACATACGTATATGTATAACTGATTCACTTTGTTATAAAGCAGAAACCAAAAAAAAAAAATCATTTTGAGCTATTCTTTGCTCTATACGATATCAATATTTTCTCTTTCCTTTTAATTTTTGGTATTTTTTGTTGCACAGAAAACTTAAGTTTTCAATTGTTTAAGGTTATTATACATTCCTTTAAAAAAAAAACAAAAAACAGCTTCTGTTGCCATACTGCCTGGGTTCAAATCTCTACTGCTTAACTATCTGAAGACCCTTGTTTTGTCACTTAAGTCTCTGGGAACCTGGTTTCCTCATCTGTCTCCCCACAGGAATGTAAGCTCCACAAAGGAGGCATTTTTGACTGTTTTGTTAACTGCTGTAGCCCCAGCTCTGGGAACAGTGCCTGATACATACTGCTCAGTAAATATTTATTAAATGAATGAATCTACAAAGCCAGAACAATAATCTTATTTACCTCATAAGGTTGTTATAAGAATGAACTAATCCTTGTAAATTTTAGTCTAGAACAATGCCTGGCACACAGTAAGAGCACAAGAAATGTTAGCTCCCCCAGCCCCCAATCCCAGAATCCTGCCTCTTTGTGAAGTCTTACCTGAACACCCCTCCCCCACCTTCCCTTCTCCCTTTTCCACTCCCACCAGATTTGCCCACTGTCCCCCCACCTTAGCAACACCCGCTTGTCACTTGGAATTCTTAACCTATGGGCAGCTGTAAGCCCTTCTGAGAATCCAAGGAGAGCTGTGAACACTCTCCCCAGAAAAACGCACCTGTGCACATACACACCTGTACAATTTCAAGGAGCTCATTGGACCCTGACACTAAACCGCCTTTTTAGATTCCTGAATTAAGTAGACCTTAATGTCGAAACTCCTTATTGCTTTGTAGCAGTAAACCTCAACAGGCCCCAGGAAATTTCTCAGAGCAGATCTTAGCTGCAAGGATCAAAGTCCAAACTGGGTGTCAAGATCTGAGCTCCGAGTAGCAAATTTCTCTCTCCCTTTGAGGAAAGGACGACGATTGTTCCTTCCTGACTGCCCCTTCAGAGCTGACCCTTCACCCTGACCTGACAGGGAAGGGCACTGTGGAGGACGAGGGCTGAAGGAAGGGGGCTCTAAATGGAAACAGGAGGCCCCAGTAGATTCTAAGACCATCCGTAAACTTCGGCAACCCCGTTTATTTATTTCAGTCTCCCAGTTGGTAATTAATAAACCCTTACCACCATAATGACCCGAGTTCCTGTCTTCTGCAGCAGGATAGAGGGGGTAAAATGGGAAACTGTCCCACTGCCTTTTCAGGAAAAGAGGAAGACTGGCCTGTATGCAGGTGAAGAGCCCTGGACCTGGCGACTAGCCGAGCGACTTCCTGTTAAGTTCTGTAACCTTCCTAAGCCTGTGTTTTGCGCTAAGAACAGGAACAGCAGCATGAACCTCATACTTTTGTTGTGAGGTAACTAAATCGACTACACACCGTTTTGCACCTGGAAGCACCCAATAATTATTAGCTGTTATTTATTACTATGAAATAACAACTCGAAAGAAGGGCGTTGCCTGCTTACCAACGCCGTGGGCCTGGAGTCGGCCCAGGGGAAGGAGGGCAGCGTGTAGGGAGCTGGCCTGGGGCTGAGCCTGTGCCACTGCCCGGCCTCCCCACCAGCCACAGGCCCGTCAGCTTCTGTACTGTTGCCCTCCTTCTAGCTACATGGCCCCTTGCCTTTTCTCTGTCCTGGAACTCCCCAGACAGAGATGCGCAGATCCTCAAGGGGTTCACCACCTTCCCCTCCCTCTAGCCGCGGTGTAAGACTCCCTCATCTACGGATGTTTCTGTCACAGAGTCAGAAATTATTGGACTCAGAGAACCTGAAAGATGGGTCCAGCCCTTTCTTTCTTTATTCTGATTAGAAACAGTCCAGAGGTGATGTGATTTGCCCAAAGTCGGCAACTTCCTGGAATTAGAAACCAATCGGAAGACTTCCATGTGGGTGTTCTTTCCGCTATTATCAGGTTACCTCCGAGCCTTAGGATCTGTTTTTGAAAAGGAATGAAGAGGTCGTCTAGGGAGAGCCACTGAAGGAAAAAATATTCGGATTTGGTAACCGCTTATGGCAGGGGATGAGAGAGTGGGGGGTGATAGAGTGTGTAACCTGCTTCCCCTCAAAAAGCATAATGTGAACGATCTTAGACTTGTTTTACGAGATTATGAATTTTAGTGAGTGCATCTTCCGGCGGGGGCGGCTAGGAACTTTCCTGTTTTGTTTACCCAGGCAAGTGCCTAATGCAAAGTAGGTACCGAATAAACATTTGCCACCTGGACGACCGCATGGCTGGATGCGCCCCATCCACCATAGAGATGCAGGAGGATTTGTGGAAATAGCCCCACCCGGGAGGCACGTAAGTCCTTTCCGGTTTTTCTCAATTATGGCTTTGCCATGCATATTCTTTGTTCCTAAATCCTTGACTGCATCTCTTGATTATTTCCTTAGGATATTTTCCTAAAAGTGGGATTACTGTGAAGGGTACGCCCACATTTAAGGCTCTCGATTCTGAACCCCTCCAGCGGTGCAAGAATGAGTCAGCTTCCCAGCACGCTGGCTCAAACTGGGTATTATCAAACTTCATTTTTTTGCCATCTTGATAGAACAAAAATAATATTTTATTTGCATTTCTTTGTGGACTGATAAGTTTGAGATTCAACTAATTTTAAAGAAACATTCTAAGGGGCCCAGAGAAATCCTGTGTGGGGTAGGAGACCAGTGAAATTAGGCACATTCTGCCCAGTGAGGGGAAACCTAAGGGCACCTATTGTTTGGAGCAATTTGTCCTGAAGATGTAAACATCTGAGCCTTTATAGAGAGGCTTCCCGTGAACCAGGGAGGGAGAGCTGTGATTTACTAGCCTCCCTCTGTTTGTTACTTTCATTTCCTGATGAGGAGTTAATGGTATAAAACAAATGAAAAACCAGTATAAGGTTTTTCATTAAGGACAGCAAGAGAAAGTAGAAATGGGAAAACTATCTCAACTTAAAGTCCTGGAGAAAGGGGAGGGGCGAGCGGTGAACTTTGAAACATATTTCCAGAGGAAGGGAGGTAAGTCCCTGGGGGTCCGCTGCCAGCCTGGAGGGGCCCGAGGGGGACTCTGGAGACTTTGTATGTGACAGACTGCTGTTTGGTTGTGGAGCTTACAAGGCCAGGGGTCCCCGAGGACCCGGAAAGGACTTTTAAAGGACTTTTGGGGCTCCCAGGTAAACTGCCAAGGGGCAAAGGAAGGCAGTAAGGAAGTGGAGGCCGCGGTGCAGCCCAGGCTGCTCCAGGAGTGCTGAGAAGAGAGCTTCGGGCTTTTCCCAGAGAAGAGGCAACGGTGAGCTCGGGGGCTTTTCTTGGTTTATGAAACAATGAGGACTTCCCACTCAGTCAGAGCCAGGAACTGGTCCCCAACTCTTCAGGTATCCCCTGGGTTCTTTTACAAAGCACACCAAGGAGGATAACTATTTTAGAAATGTTTACAGACAGCTTTATTTACTAACCTAGCTCTCATTTACTCTCAACTAAATTTATAGTCCTAATTGCCGTCATTAGCATTTTCTTGATAATAAACATACAAGATGTGTTTTTTAGTTGTTGTTTTTTAACTTTGTGGGGGAGTTTATTTTCTTGATTGCTTTACGTTTCCTATTAAAGCCTTAAATTTAAAAATCAGCCTCTCACAGCTCAGCAAACCGAGTTTTTCTGTCACTTTAATTCTTCTGAAAGGGCTTAAGCCAAATACGAACCAGCAGTTCTTAGAGGTTTAAGTAAGTGATTTCAAAGCCTGTCACACTTCAAAAATCACTTAGCTGCTTTTTAAAAAATTTCAGTTGCCCCTGCCTCCCTTTTGGGAGACTAATTTTATAGGGTTGGGACATACCCTGGAACTGGTATTTTTGAAAAGCCTCCTGGGTGATTTTTTTCAAGTTGCCGCTACAAAGAGCAACTTTGGGGAACTGATGTCTAAATGCTTATCTATTTTGTTTGTCTTTTAATGGAATTTGGAAATGGCAGCTTTAACTTCTAAAATATTAAATAATACTTTGCATTTCTGGAAAACATTCCTTTTCACCTCTCTCCCCACCTGCTCCAGGCTTCAGCTCACTGGGCTCTGCAGTCCTTACTTGACACTCTTACTACCCCGTGTTCTCTCTGGTTCCCGTGACTCCTGGTTTTCCTCCCTGGCAGCATATTTTGGGCTTTCTTTCGTGCATGACAATTGGCCTCTCTTCTTGTACTGTCTTTCAAAGCACTGTTGCTGCTCAGGGTGTCCTGGAAGCTCTGGTGGCCCTACTATCCACTCTCACGATCGGCGCCTGGGTGCTTACTGTTCTCTAATCTGCATCTCTATTTCTGTGGGAATCTCTGCAGATGCCCTCATTTCAACTGCCTGCAGAGCATCTACTCTCGGATGTCCCACGAAGCACCTCAGACCCACTATTTCTCAAATATTGAGTTCCTAGCCATGTTTGTCCTCTGTGTTTCATATCTCAGAGAAAGGCTCTCCCAAGTTATTCAAGCCAGAAGTTTGGGGATACCAGAGACTCTGCTGAACTTGTGTTCTAGAAGGTGGCGACCGTCAGTCCAACTCCTTCGTATCTCTAGACTCCTTCAGTCATTACCTTAGTTCAAAATCCCCCAATGGCCTTCCTCTTTCTCTCTTACTCCCTCCAATCCGTTCTCCCCACAGCACAATCATCTTTCTAAGGTCAGATCTTAACTTTTAGCCTCCAGCTTGAAGCTCTCCATCCCTCCAGGGTAAAGTCCACCTTCACAAATCTGGGTTAAAAAGGTCTTACGCCCTCTGGGCCCTACTGGTCTCTCTAGCACGCGTCTCCACCCACGGGAGCCGCTCTCTGCACAGCCACAGAGTTACAGCCGCAGCCCAACCCGCCAGACACTCCCTCCCCCCCCTCCCCTTTAAGATGGCCCCGCTGATCCCCGCCTCCTGGGATCATGCCCTTGAGTGTGTTTCCTGATGTGATTCTGGAGAACAGAAAGAGTACGGCAGGAGTGACATCAGCTCCGCAAAGACTGTGGCTCCTTTCTGGGGGCCCTCCCCCCACTCACCTGCCCTGCAGGAAGCCAGCTCCCCTGTTGTGAACGCCCGGGGATGGTGCCACGTGACCAGGAACAGAGGGGAGGCCTCCAGCCAGCAGCCTGTGAGGAACTGACTCCTGTCAGCAACCGCAGGAGCGAGCTCGGAACCAGGTCCTCCACCAGAGTTGAGCGTTCAGATGGGAGCGCAGCCTCGGCTAGTGGCAAATCTGCCACCCCATAAAAGCCCTTCAGCCTGGAGGCGCCCAGCTAAGCCACACCTTGATTTCTGACCCAAAGAAACTGAGATAATCACCGTCTGTTGGTTTAAGCAGCTCCACCTTTTTGTTAATTTGTTACGCAGAAATAGATAACCAGCACCACCTCTGGAGCCCTGCCCCTCCTCCACACCAACTTCAGGGTCCTCCTGACTTCCGATTTCCACCAGTCATGCTCAGTGCTTAGCCCTTAGTAGTAGAATTAGGGATTTGTCCAGATCTCTGCCTCCAGACTGCAGGCTCTTTGGGGAAAAGAAAGAAAAAACCCAGGGACTTCCCTGGTGGCGCAGTGGTTAAGAATCCACCTGCCAGCGCAGGGGACCCGGGTTCGAGCCCTGGTCCAGGAAGATCCCACATGCCGCAGAGCAACTAAGCCTGTGCGCCACAACTACTGAGCCTGCGGGTCTGGAGCCCGTGCTCCGCAACAAGAGAAGCCACTGCAATGAGAAGCCAGCGCACCACAACGAAGAGTAGCCCCTGCTCACCGCAACTAGAGAAAGTCCGCGCGCAGTAATGAAGACCCAACGCAGCCAAAAATAAATAAATTTATTTAAAAAAAAGAAAGAAAGAAAAAGTCCCTTTCACCTTCTCAAGACTGAATCCCGCCCTGCTCTGGCCACACCTTTGAATACCTACAGTATGGCAGCAGTCGCCCCCAAGCAGAGCTGCAGCTCCAAGAAGCTCAGGCAGCCAGAGCCAAGCCTGCCGCCCCCGCCACCCCCCGCGCTGACCCCGGGCGCACACACCCGGCCGCTGTGGGTGCACTGCCCTCTCCTCGCGGGGAGAGTGGAGTCATTTCTTGCTTCTTCACACACACCCTCAGGCTACACTTGGGGTTTCTGAATGGCAGGTGGGGGCGGGGAGAGCCGCCCAGTTCCTCCAGCCAACCCAACTGTCACACTGTTTGTTCCAGCACGTCGTGGGGAGTCCCTGCAAAAAGCGAAACAAAACAAAACGAAACAAAAAACCCACTAGCCCAAAGTACTCCTGCTGCTTTCATTTTCTGGTGATCCAACCCACGGGTCACTCACTATCTCAGACCTAACCCTGAGCTCTCAATACGGTTCCTGGAGCCCAGCACCCGCCTCGGCGCAGGTATCACACTGTCCTTTGGGCTCCCGCCCTTGGCTAGATTGTCTTCCCGGGGGGGCCCCCCTGTTACCCTGTGCTGGCTGTACCACGAACCCGTGCTGCCAATCTGCCAGCATCCCTACTGAGCCCAAGGTGGATGAATGAATGTTTGAGAGACATGCCTGGGTATGAACACACCTCTGTCTACTTAAGAACGAAAGCTTCTAAATAACACTGCACGCGTGGCGTGTGCTTCTGTCCCCTGCCCCACTGGACACTCCCAGCAGTTCTCCCCTGGGCCCTTCCTCCTGCAGTGGCTTCCTGCTAGCTGCTGTCTGTGGCTAAGAAGATTCTGCTCTAGGTGTGTGGTAGTGTGATCATGGGAAGGACATGGGTTTGAAGGCGCAGATCTGCTTTCAAATCTGAGTTCTGCCATTCATGATATTTACCCTGCTCGTGTTACCGGCCACCTATAGGCCTCATCCTCTGGCGGGGGTGGTCGACTAATAAGCTGTTTACCCCGTTCTGAGATTAATTTAAAAAAACCACGAATATGACAATGCATGGCATTGTAGTAGTAAGTGTTCAACAGTTGCTTCTTGTGTGTTTTAAAATGACTTTAACAATCCTTGTAATTTTTCCTTGGAAATATATAAAGCTAAAGAAGATGGTTGATGTCTAGCCGACAAAGTGTCTCTTTAGGTTTTTTGTTTGGTTTTTTGTCAGGAGATGGAGTCGGAGAAGGTTAAGAGGTTAGGGGACCACTGTTTCACTGGTTTTTAATCTGACTCTTCCATCTGCCGTTCGGGGCAATGCTGTAGAAACAGCTGCTCAAATGCCTGAGGAAAGGATGTGCCTGAACTTGCCGCAGACTCCCAGGTGGTAAGGTGTTTTTCGTGTTTGTATTCAGGCCTCTGTGCCTCTGCTTTGGCCCCATCACAGGTGAAAGGGAAGTGCCCACATCACTCAGAGCACACAAAACACAGTGGCTCGCACACTGCCTACACTCTGCCATCAGCAGCAGGTATATAGACTCACTTGCCAGATCAATAAACACATGACTTCAAAAATTAAATGCATCCAACTTTCTTTTTATTGCCCGGAGTAGACACAGGGGGTAAGATAGCAAGTCAGTAGTCTTTTCAAGTCAGTCCACTTCATGGTCTAGTGTGTGCCAGTGCCTGACTTCATGCGTGATCAGAAGACACACTGTGTTGAGAGTTTTAGATATTTAAATCAACTGTAGAAGCTTCTATATCCACAGAAAATTCACTGTAACAATTCAACTTTCTCTCAACAATGTGAAAAATTACCATAGTGTGGTAAACCTAGGTTTAGTCAAAAACAGATCAAAATTTGAGTTCTGAAGTCTACATACTTACTTCCTTGATAACATAAACAGGAAGGAGAAGTATAACAAGATATTTTAACAGTGGGAGAGGTAATTTGGCATTTTTGTATAAAATGAGCATTTCAAATAATACTCCAAAGGGGCATCTACTTTCAGCTAGTCTCTAGCAACTATGTCTGAACTTGCTCTCCACCAGAGCCACTTAGAGTTGTTTGCCATTTAAAATGATAAATACTAGTCATCATGTATAATCATTGGTAAGGCACTTAAAGAAAGCAAAATAAATATGTCAGGGAAGGAGGCTGACAGGGTTTGCCTGTCTGCTCAGACAGGACTGCGTGACTTTATTTAGGTCATAATGCCCAAGGTTCTCGGCTTTGAAGATCCCCAAACTCCCTATTTTGCTATTTTGGAGGTAATCACTCAGGCTCACAGTGGGAGCTAACAGTAACTAAACTCCTAAGAGACTGATGTGTAAAACCAGCTGCCAATTTGTAGTTTCACAGTAAGAAGTATAACGCCAAGAAGACCAGATGGTCAGCCCAGTCTCCCTTATGGGAATAGGTGTGAGAAGTGGGAAGGCACATGTTAAACTAGGATAATAGAAACCAGAGTCCAGGAGTTCAAGATCAGGATCTTAGAGGTCATGAAGCCCTTCACTATCATGATAAGTGAAAATTCATGTTATAAAACAGTATGTACAGTGTAACCCCAGCTTTGTTTGTTTGTTTATTTATTTATTGGCTGCGAGGCTTGTGAGATCTTAGTTCCCCAACCAGGGATCTAACCCAGGCCCTTGGCAGTGAAAGCACGGAGTCCTAACCACTGGACCACCAGGGAATTCCTCCAGCTTTGTTTGAAGATAAAAAATAAACCTGGAAAAACATACATCATAACATTATAATAGCAGTTATAATCTCTGCATAATGGAATTACGAGCAATTTTTATTTTTCTTATCTCCACTTTATTTATGTATGTATTTTGGCTGCGCTGGGTCTTTGTTGCGGCACACTGGCTTCTCTAGTTGCAGCGCGAGGACTCTAGAACATGTGGGCTCAGTAGTTTCAGCGCGCAGGCTTAGTTGCAGTTTGTGGGATCTTAGTTCCCCAACTAGGGATCGAGCCCGGGCCCCCTGCATTGGGAGCACAGAGTCTTAGCCACTTGACCGCCAGGGAAGTCCCCTTATCTCCACTTCAAATTTTTTCTACAAAGTAATTATGAGTTCCTTTTGAGGAAACAAAATAAAGGACAAATTAAAAGTCCAACATTAGAGACTTTGGTAAGTAAATCATGAAAATCTACATGGGATGTTATGCCGTCATTAAATACCATGTTGGAGAAGAGTTTTTAGTGCTTGAGGAAGTAACAGTTAATATTTATGAGGCGCTTACCATGTGTTAGGCACCGTTCTGAGTGCTTTATGTGTCAGAACTCATTTAATTCTGTACCAAGCTTACAAGGTAGATGAGGAAGCTGAGGTAGAGAAACGTTAAGAAAATTGCCAAGGTCACCCAGCTGATCCCAAGGTCAATTTTCTTTTCCATAAAATAAGTTCCCTTCCTAACATTAGCTCATCAGATTGATATGTGAATTAAAGGAGATAACGAATATAAAGAAAATAATCCAGTGTCCAGAATGGGGGTTAGCAAACTTCAGCCCACAGGCCAAATCCAGCCCTGTCACCTGGATTTGTATGACCCATGAGCTAAGAATTGTTTTCATAGTTTTAAATAGTTGGAAAAAATCAAATCGAAAGGAGAATAGTGGGACTTCCCGGGTGGCGCAGTGGTTAAGAATCCACCTGCCAATGCAAGGGACACAGGTTCGAACCCTGGTCTGGGAGGATCCCACATGCCGCGGAGCAACTAAGTCTGTGCGCCACAACTACTGAGCCCGTGTGCCACAACTACTGAAGCCTGCACGCCTAGAGCCCGTGCTCTGCAACAAGACAAGTCACCACAATGAGAAGCCCATGCACCGCAATGGAGAGTAGCCCCCCCCGCTCGCTGCAACTAGAGAAAGCCCACGTGCAGCAATGAAAACCCAACGCAGCCAAAAATAAATAAAATAAACAAATTTATTTTTAAAAAAGGAAAATAGCATTTCATGACACGTGAAAATTACATGAAATTCAAATATAAGTGTCCAAAAATAAAATTTCATTGGAACACTGTTAAACTCATTCTTTTTTGTATTGTCTGTGGATGCCTTTCTGCTCTGCTGGGATGAGTAGTTGAGACAGAGCATGAGCTGCAAAGCTTAAAATGTTTACTATCTGACCCTTTACAGAAAAAGTTTGCCAAAAGCCCCTGTTGAGGTCTAGCACTGATTATAATAGTTACATGAAAGAAGTCTAGTATTAATCAGTTAAAGCAGTGGCCTCCGACTTTGGCCGCACTTCAGAAGCTCCTTCCATGCTCCATTGGTCGCCCTACCCTGCTCCCCTTCACAATTTCAGCTTATCCTGTAGCGAAGTAGTTGGGAAGTTTGTATTTTCAAGGGCATACTGTGTCTCATATGTTTGTGTTTACACATATATCTAGTTTAATTTTGACAATGATCCTATGACAGTGGTATTATGACCCCAGTTTTACAGATGAGGAAACTGAGGCCCAAAAAATGTAGGTAGTTTGCTGAAAATTTGTACAGTTTAGGAAGTGGCAGTAATAACAGTTTTCTGGAGCTTTGTTAAGTGAGTATTCTTACCATGCACGCTGCCTCTCTGAACCTCTTCTGCTATTTCACATGCTTTGTTTATTCTATTCTCTCTGACCCTTGGTCACTTCCTGTTTGGGGTGGGCACCCTGATACCACAGAGAAATCAAACATCAATCCCATAACTACCAAGAGGAGTAGCTAATTCTCTGGCCAACCACAGTGTACTAATGGGTAAAAGCTAACCTTAGTTACTCCTTTCAGCCCAGGTAATATTTAAATCCCAGTGTATTTTAACCCTATTCGTCTGGAACTGACATTGCTGTCTTTGTTGAGGGACACTGTTGGTGGACATTCTCAGTGGAGGTGAGCACAATGGCAGGTTGATGGGGATGGGGATTTCTGAAATCACACTATGTAGACTTTTCACCATTTCACCGGGCACTTGTGTAATCTTGTATGTGCTCACTTTTACAAAGTGAAAATGGCTTTTCCTGTGTACATTTGCATTTGAGCACCTCATGCTTGCTGGTAATGCCAACTCATAGCAAATGAAAGATCCATAAATAATGTTAAATCCAATGGTACAGTATTTATTTATGCCAAGTTTATTAGTAAACCTTGGTGCTATTTTTTTTTCTTCTTTCACATAGAATCTGTACTTATTTCGTCTATTTTCATGGTCCTTTTTAGACTGTTACTTTAATTCAGTTTTTTTCCTTCTGGGCACATTTAATTTCTCCCGCACTGAGTCCATCCCCCTGTGGCCACTCAGTAACCAGGGCAGGCCAAGGGGAAGAGAGTGTTGGGTTCTTTGCCAGCACTGGCTTGGAAGCAATGTTGTCCAGTGACTCTGCTTGCCAGAAGTGTGAACAATACCTCTGGGGCCCAGATCCAGTAGAAGGTGTCTTGCAAAGTTGCTGCTTTCCTGGAAGAGCAAGTCTTAAACAGTTAATGATTGTAAAGAAACTCATTAGGAAAGGCATATTTTACCTCCTTTTCTATCACTGTAATAGAGGATTCAATCAACTGTAATTTTTTCAGCCAGGTGCCTGTGGAAGCTGCCTTGTTTGTTTGGCTTTGTTTTCATGAAATCGCTTGTCAACTGTGTTCTGAGCATCAGTGAGCTAATCCTGCCCCTCTGTCATATCCACGGTAGACAAAGGCCACTAGCACAGAGTCTCCACAATGAGAATGGCAGAGGATCTATTAATGTGTCAGTTGCCTGTGAATTACAGCCAAGATATTTGCCCAACATATGGCACAAGGTTATCACACTGTAAAAGCATCTCATTGGAAGACAAGCAACGATGCACGCACACAGACACTCATAACTACTTAGTCGTATAAAAATTATGCCCGTGCTCGCTTCGGCAGCACATATACTAAAATTGGAACGATACAGAGAAGATTAGCATGGCCCCTGCGCAAGGATGACACGCAAATTCGTGAAGCGTTCCATATTTTTAAATAAATAAATAAATAAATAAAATAAAATAAAATAAAATAAAAAATAAATAAATAAAAATTATGCCCAAGGACAAATACTCTTGGGAATTTGATGCAACCACTAAATGACAGTAGAGTTAATCTGTTGGGAGCATTTTACAAGATAGGACAAGAATAAATTAGAGATAAAATCAGAGCAGCTTTTGGAGATAAAGTGGAAAAACAACCACATTTAGTTCTAATCCTCAATTAGGATTGAGGGTGGTGTCCATGGGCAGGAAAGAGTGCTAGGAGCAGAGTCCATTTTACCCACGAAGACATTTCAATGGAAAGGAACAAGGTAGTGTCATGGAGACAGGTATCACCTGGCCTTCTGACAGCCCCTCCAGACAGGCCCAAGAGGTTTGTCTTTCACTTTTGCTAATTAGGAATCTTTAATTAGCAGCCCCAAGTTAAAAGGATGCAGATAACTAATTCACTAACAAAGCTCAAAGACAGGAATGTATAAAATAGAATGCCAAATTATTCATTTCCAATGAGAAATACAATGGCACAATTTAACAGTTACTGAGTCAGCCTAATCAAAGGCCTCTCTCCTGGTCGGTAAGAGAGGCCTGTAGCAGTGCGTTCCTGTGTTAACCGAAAAGGGCACACTGGGTGAGTGCATAGGGGGACCATGGTTGCAAGGTGGATGGAGAGAAACGGGCAGAGTGGAGCAGATACAGTGGGAATGGCATCAGTTTCTCTGTATGTGATTCTGAGCCCAGTAGACAAAAAGCCATACAGAGTCGGGAAAGGGGCTGTATATCAGTTTTCTAGGGCTTCTGTAACAAAGTACCACAAACTTAAAACAACAGGAGTGTATTCTCTCACAACTCTGGAGGCTAGAATTTTGAAATCAAGGCATCAGCAGCGTTGGTTCCTTCTGAGGCACTGTGGGAGAATCTGTTCCCTGCCTCTTTCCTAGCATCTGGTGACAGCTGGCAATCCTTGGCGTTCCTTGGCTTGTGGACACATCACTCCAGTCTCTGCCTCCATCTCCGCAAGGGGTTCTCCTTGATAAAGATTCTCTCCTTGACCAAACTCTAGTCAGGCTCCTCTGAACTCCCTTCTCAACGAGACCTCGACTTTTGGAGTTCTGTGTCATTCTTTGTATCACCCAGTTTTAGCCAGAACGCCCCACCGTTGATACCAGATCACACTCGATATGTGGTTTAGTTTGTCATCCTGTTCCATCCCCCAAGTAATGTCTGATCACCCTGGCCTGACTTCAGCAAGAATCCTGTTAGTTTCCTTAAGCAAGAAATCCCCACTTAACCCTGCTGTTTCCTCTTAGTGATTTTCCATCCACTGACCGCCCCCCCCCCACCCTGCTCTCTGGCTATAAATTTTCACTTTTCCTTGTTGTGTTCAAAGTCGAGCCCAAGCTCTCTCCCATACTGCAAAACCCCATTGGAGTGGTCCCTACACCTACCATGATGGTACCCTGAATAAAATCTCCCTCATTGTTTTTTAATGTGTTGTGAATAACCTTTCTCATAAGGACACAAGTTAGATTAATGACTCACACTACTGCAGTGTGATACCATCTTAACTACAGTTGCACCTTAAACAACACGGGTTCGAACTGCATGGATTCACTTACACTACCACAGTACTATATGACCTGCAGTTGACTGAATCCACGGATGTGGAATCAAGCATACGGAAGGCAAACTGAAAAGTTATACGCAGATTTTCAGCGGAAAGTCAGTGCTCCTACCTCCCCCCGCCACCTCCTCTGTCAAGGGTCAACTGTAACCACAACTACAATGAGCACCTCACATCTGAGGTGCCGGGATTTAGGGCTTCAACATGTCTTTTGGAGAATACAGTTCAGCCCGGAACAGGCAGCCTCACTATTTCTGCCTGAAACACAGCATAGTGGACACTCTGATGTTGTCTTCCACACTCTTATTCCTTCTTCTGCTAGGGTACCTCCCTCCTCCTGTCTCCAGGGAGACTTTTCCACCACTCCAAACCTGGGATTCCACACCCCTGGCCACACAGGACTGAGATGTCACCCAAGCAGAGCATGTGGCCGGTCAACTAAAACCCTTCCCTCAGATTTCTCTGAGTAGAGTTGGTGGGGGAAAGCTCTTCCCCCTGGGATGTGGGACTTGGGCATGAAACCCTAGACCTGCTGCGCTGTGTCCCCAAATAAGTGGAGAGAACTTGTCTGCAGTACGAGCAAATGAAACCACCAGAGGAGAGAAGATGAGAAGAAGTGCAGAGAACCAGAGCTTGGAGGTTCCTTCTCCCAGCTTTCTCCAGGCTCAGCCCTGGCACTTCCAGGGTCATGAGAACTAATCAGGCCTTCTCTGTGCTCAAACTAGTTTGAGTTGGGATCTATCACTTGAAAGGAAAAGAGTCCCAGGAGAAACATGTAGCGTAGAGAAGACAAAAGACACAGAGCATTAAGTGGATCCTTGAGGGCTGTGCCATTTGGGAAAGCCCTGGGGAGAGCCCCTTGGGAAGGATAACGTCCCCCCAGAGGAGCAGAGGGGCTGGCTGGAGAAGAGAAGGGGACCCTGAGAAATACTCAGGGACACTTTGGGGGCTGAGGTATGTGGCTCTACAGGGGAGCCACCAAATCAGAAATGTTGGTGTTAAAGCTCAGCTGGACTCAGTTATGACCCTGTGGGAGGGACCTGAAGATATTTGAATTAGAAATGAAAAGGCAAGTTATCAAAAGATTGGTTGGCAAGCCTAGAATCCTAGCAAGAGGTATTGACCCGAGCTGTATGACTTAACTGTTTACTAGCATCAGGCTCCAATATCTGTTTTTACAATAGAACATGCCTGTCAGACATATATTAATTTATTCATTATTCAACAAATATTTATTAAGAGCATATGATGTCCCAGGCACTTCAGTAAGAATGAGTATATACTGACACACAAAAGACATGTGATTTCCCCTCCCATGGAGCTTTCAGTCTATGGAGAAAAAAGATATTTAATGAATAAATATACTACTAAACGTATAATTACAAATGGTAGTAAATGGGAAGGAAAAGTTATAAGAATTATGAGGAACCTATTTTACATCAGAAGGTCAAGAAAGGTCTCTCTGAAGAGAGACTATTAAGACTTGAAAGTGAGTAGAAGTTAGCCAGACAACGGTATGGGGGAGGGGGTGGTAAGGCAAGGCAGGAGACGGCAGGAGAATCCACGTGAAGGAAACAGTATATGCAAAGGCCCTGTGGCCAGAAAGAGCTTGACGAGAAATGAAAGAGAGGCATGGCTGAAGAATAACTAGGGTGGGCAGAGAGTGGCTTGAGAAGAGCCTAGAGAGATGGGCAGAGGCCCAATGTAAGGATTCTAGAGTCTATCCCAACTGCAATGGAAAGGCACTGAAGAATTTTAATTAATGTTCCAAGGCACCTTTTAAGAAAGAGAAGTGATTGAAGAAGGACAGAGAGAAAAGAGAGACCAATTAGGAGGCTGTTTGCAATAGTTGAGATGAGAGAAGACGATGGCTTGGGCTGGGTGATGACAGAGACGTCTGCATTGGAGACACTTGCTGACGGTAGAATTGATGGTGTGGGTCTGGTGTGGATATGGTAGGTGACAAGAGGGAGGCACTGAGAATGACTTTCAGGTTACTGGCTTGAACTTTTGGTGGTTGGTAGTGCCATTAACTGAACTGAGAAATAATGAAGAAGGATGTTGCAAGGAAACAGGCAAGCAAGATCAAAGGGGGATTTCAGTTTTAACATGTTCAGTCTAAGATTCCTGGAGGACTTCCAGGTGGAGATAGTAAATACTAGTTGGATATGTGAGTCTCATGATATAGGAAAGATCTGGGCTGGTGGTAGAAATCTGTGAATCACTGTAAAAAAGCAATCAGAATAGTTGAGACTGCCTAAGAACAGAGTATAGAACAAGAGAAGAGGAGAGCCTGGGGACGGACAGGAACTCCTTGCACTGAGTTGTTGGGTACAAGCCAATGTGTTAACAAAGGGGACTGAGAAGGCACAACCAGGCAGGTGGCAGAAGAACCAAGAGAAGGCAGTGTCACAGATTCCAAAAGGAGAGTGTTATGAGGAGCCACTTGTCCCATGTAACAACTGCTGACAAGTCCAGTAGGATGAGGACTGAAAGGTGTTGACTGAATTTGGTGGCCTCATCAAGAGCTTCCTCAATGGAGTGGTGGGGGCATAAGCTAGATGGAATGGGTGGAAGGGTCAATGGGAGGTGGGCAGTGGCATCAGGAAGAAGTGTAGACAGTGCTTTCAAAACCTATTTAGGGAATTCCCTGGCAGTCCAGTGGTTAGGACTCTGCGTTTCTACTACCAGGTTCAATCCCTGGTCAGGGAACTAAGATCCCACAAGCTGCATGGCCAAATAACAATGATATCAACAACAAAATCCTCTAATACCTCGGAGTCCTAACCATTGGAGCAGAGAAATGGTACAGTGACCAAAGAGGAAATGGGGGGTCAAGAGGGGTAGGATTTAAATATGAAAGATACTAGAGCATATTGGAATGCAAATGGGAATCATTCCAACCAACCAGGAGGATAAAGACCAGAGGAGGTACTAGATGGAAACCAGGAAGTAGCTTAAGAGGATGCACTCTCCTCCAGACAGGGTAACACCTGCCTCCAGCTTTGCTCTGCTTTTGTTGATGACCTTCCCTCCTCATCCCGTTTCTTCTGGTTGACCTAAGAATGCTTCATTTCCATGAATATTTTTCACTTTCTTCAGAGTCTTTAAAGGTGACAGTACATCTTTGTGTTCATTCCGTTGTGTTTTGATTTTATAGTTTAGTTCTTTGGGAAGAATTTTCATCTTTCTTAGATACTCTACTGATGAGACAATTTTTGTCCCAGTGTAGCCTAAGTGGTGTGATTGGAGCACCTAGTAAAATTTATCCTTGCCCCAAAGTATCCTTTAGTCAGAACTAATAATAATTAACTTAAGTATAGGAGTTACCTTTAATGAGCATCCTAATTTCACAGATGTTACCTCCTTTCATCTTGGTTTTTTGTTTTGTTTTGTTTTTTGAGGTTATTTTTGGCTGCACCACATGGCTTGTGGGATCTTAGTTCCCCAACCAGGGATCGAACTCTGGCCCTCAGCAGTGAGAGTGCGGAGCCCTAACCACTGGACTGTCAGGGAATTCCCTCCTTTCTTCTTTTTTTCTAAATTTTTTTTTTTTTTTTCCGGTATGCGGGCCCCTCACTGCTGTGGCCTCTCCCGTTGCAGAGCACAGGCTCCGGACGCGCAGGCCCAGTGGCCATGGCTCACGGGCCCAGCCGCTCCGCGGCATGTGGGATCCTCCCAGACCAGGGCACGAACCGGTGTCCCCCACATCGGCAGGCGGACTCTCAACCACTGCACCACCAGGGAAGCCCTTTTTTTCTAAATTTTTATCAGAGTATAGTTGATTTAGAATGTTGTGTTAGTTTCAGGTGTATAGCAAAGTGAATCAGTTATACATATACATATATCCACTCTTTTTTCTTTTTTTTTTAGATTCTTTTCCCACATAGGCCATTACAGAGTACTGAGTAGAGTTCCCTGTGCTACATAGCAGGTTCTTATTAGTTATCTATTTTATAAGAATTCTGTGAGGTAGTTTTCAGTATCTCCATTTGGAAAAGAAGAAACTGAGACCAGGAGCAGTTAAGAGATTTGCAAGGTTACAGAGTTAATAAATGGCAGATCCTGGGTAGTCTAAACCCAAAATTTCAAGCAAAGCTCTAGTTGGATCTTTACACATGTAGTTTCATTGCTCTTGAGGTTCATATGGATGATGAAATAATCACAGATATTCTGACAACACTTCCCAGCTGTCAGCCTCCAAGAACAAGGGGCAGGGAGCCAGAGTAGAAGCAGAAAAGCACAGATTTGACATTCAGCTCTGAAAATGCCTCGTGACTGCCCTGAACCCATCATGTGGGTATCTTTCACAGATAACCGTCATTCCACAGAATTCAGCTCATGTCCTCACAAGTTAAAAGGAGACTGAGAAGTAATCTGGTTCCTGTGGACAATCAGACTGGAACCACGCATGTATTAACTGCAATTAACCTGGAGGAGGCTTATATTCTTACTCTTGTTTCAGCACACAAAGTGGAGGGTAGAATAAAGCTTTCCCACAACTTAATTTTCTGAGAATGGTGTTTGAAGTTGGGATGAGATAAGGGATATGAACTCTCTTGAAAAAGGTACTGCCACATTGCTGTGTGATGCATTATTGGTGGTGGTGGAAGGGAATTGGCAGCTCGCGGTATTATCCCAGAGCTCAGGGCCTTGTGAGCCAATGACCCTGCCTCCTACCAGGAGGCGATGGAGGCTACCGTGCCTCCCCTGCATCCCCCAACTGTAGTGCTCCATTTATTGAATGGCCCATTGCTCTTCCATCACACCAAAGAGATTAAAAATGGAAGAGGGACAGTGTCCTTTAGAAGCTGTAAGGACAGTTCAGAAGCCCAGATCGATTCTTTCTTGGTTATGCTAAGTAAGCAAAGGTTTTGGGAAATGTCCACCATGTCGTTAAACTGTAGGACACCCCACACACACTTAGTGATAGACAAACTGAGAAAAGCCATCCATTTTTCAGAAAATTATCCTATATAAACTAAGAAGGTAAAATGATAGGTGCACTATTTGGATTCAGAAGAACCAGGGTACAATCCCATTTCTATAACTTATAAGATGTGAGATCTTCATTTCTCTCAAGCTCATTTTGCTCAGCGATAAAATGGGTCTAATAATAATGCTTAGTTCACAGCGGCAGTGTGAAGTAAAGAGATAAAGTGACAGACCAGATAATATCGGTAAAGTGCCTGGTGCTTTGTGTTACAGCCATTGGTCTGTAGCTGAAATGTAGGAAGGTGGGCTTGTAGATGCCCTGAGGAAAGTACAAGGAATCAAGTGAGGTTTCGAGAACAGTTGCTCCAGAGTGGAGGAAGTGCTGGTCTGGAAAAGTGGGAGGTGGGTGTGCAGGAGTTTGGGTGCCCTGGGGGCTGCAGAAAGTGGTCTGCTGGCTTAGTCGGATTTGGACTGGAGGTTATAAGGCTTTGTCATTTCTGACACATTAAATAAAGTCTGTCATATTGACTTCTAAATTGGAGGTTTTATAATTCACCCTGGAGGGTAAAAAGCATTTTGCTGCTAGATTCACTGCTTGGTTGTATTCTCTTTCCCGAACTCATGTGATTTTCATTTCTCAGAACCAGTTTATCAAGACTAAAGACTCATGCCTATGCTGTTGGCTTGTTTGGAGAAAACAAAGCCATTAATGATAGTTAACATATTAATTGCAGAATGTGCTTCTTTAGGTTTCTGTTGGCAACAAGTTACCAGTCTAACAGAGTAAGTGAAGTGCATCCAGACTCAATTTAAAACCTGGCCAGGCAGGGCTTTTAATCTCCACGCTTCAGAATTTCGTTATTAGAGTTGCCAGAACGCCAAGCTTATAATTTACAAGTAGTACCCGTGTGTCACTTAGAAAGAAACCCAGATCTGAAAATAGAAATGAAACTCAGGAAAACACCAACCCAGATAAATGAATCTTATGTCAAATGCAGAAAGCTTGTAAACCGTGCTCAAGGTTACACTAATTGCTTAAATTTCGATGAAAGCAGTTACATTAACCAGTTAGTATGTCACTGCCCAGAGGAAAGTGGCAATTCGAGAGAATTATTTCAGAAAATTTTCTCACATCATTTCTTGCTCTTTTTTTCTTCTCCTGTCTGACTGATTTTTCAATTCTTAGGTAACAGAATGCTCTTTCTATAACAGCCATGGTAATACTTCCATTGGGATTACTTTTACCTAAAGCATTACCCCTAAAGGGCCAAGGTCATGGGTGATCCCTATACAGAACTTTGTTACATTGCCACACACTGTGTCCCTAACCCCAATCAGTTGTTAGAAACGTATATGCCATTGTTCAGGGTAGGACAAGAGTGAGATTGAAGTTGAGGGTAAAAACAGAGTACTCGCTGTTAAGGGTAGGACAGATGTGAGAAGGATAGTTGCAAACCATTGTGTCCAGGGCTAAAACCTTGGACCTCCTTTCTCTTTACCCCCACATTCCAGCCAATCACCAAATCCTCCTAGTGTTTTCTCAATTTTTTGTTTTTGGGTCGGGGGCGGGGGGGACATTATCCATCCTTTCTTTCCTTTGTGTGGTGGTTTGTTTTATATGTCAACTTGGCTAGGCTATACTACCCAATTATTTAATCAAACACTAATCTAAGTGTGGGTTACTTTGAAGGTATTTTATAGATGTGGTTAATATCTTCAATCAATTGACTTTAAGTAAAGGAGATTATCTTGTTATTGTGGGTCGGCCTCATACAACCAGTTGAAAGCATAGGGGAGGAAAAGCTTTTTCTCTACTCTCTTAGGTTGAGCGAATGGGAGCTGCAAATTAAAGTCACAAAAGACTGATTAACAGGAAGAGAAAATGGAGTTTATTTATGCAATATGCATATAGCAGCAGAACTCTGTGAGAACTCAAAGGAATGGTTAGAATTTGGGGCTTATATACCATCTTAATACTAGGTGAACGGAAGATGGAGAAAGGCACTTACAGGAAAACATTTATCTTTGTAAAGATAAATGGGTTTTCAGGAGAACAAACAGGAGATAAGAAAGTTGGTGATAATGTTTGTCTGTACAGGTATGAGTAGTCTTTCCGACTCCTTCAGGGCCATAAAAAAACCCTCCTCTGTAGAAGGGGTAGCTCTTTTTCACATTTTCCCTTCTGGGAATAGATCTGCCTTGAAGAGGAATTTATGGCAGCCTAATTTCCCAGAAGTTGCTGCTTTTAGTCAGATAAGGGGAGCTCTGAGAAGGATTTTTTTCTCTATCTGTTGAATTTCAAGTATCTTCACCTTAAAATAATCTTTATACCAATATAGGATTCTGAGTGGATTCCCACAAAAGACTTTAGGAGCAAAAATGGAAGTTTCCCAGAGAGGAAGTAATTTTGCCTTAAGACGGCAGTCTCAACTCCTGCCTGAGTTCTAAGTCTCCAACCCGCTGTCTCCCCTACACATTTCAGTCTTGTCAGCCCCCACAATGATTAAGCCAATTCCTTAAAATAAATCTCTTTATATATACATATGTAATATATAGGCTCTGTTTCTCTGGAGAACTCTGAGAGATATACAGCACCACTATCCCTAATGAAGGCCCTTATCTAATATTCGTACTATTGGAAACTTAACTAGTCTTCCTATTTGAAGTGTTTCTCTGCTCCAAAATCTTATACATCAACTTCTTTTTTTTTTTGGCTGCATTTGGTCTTTGTTGCTGCTCATGGGCTTTCTCTAGTTGCGGCGAGCAGGGGCTACTCTTTGTTGCAGTGTGCAGGTTTCTCACTGCGGTGGCTTCTCTTGTTGTGGAGCACGGGCTCCAGGCACGCGGGCTTCAGTAGTTGTGGCACGCGGGCTCCATAGTTGTGGCTCACGGGCTCTAGAGCGCAGGCTCAGTAGTTGTGGCACACGGGCTTAGTTGCTCTGCGTCATGTGGGATCTTCCCGGACCAGGGATGAAACCCATGTCCCCTGCCTTGGCAGGTGGATTCTTAACCACTGTGCCACCAGGAAAGTCCTATACATCAACTTTAAGTTTATCTTTCATTGGTTGCTCCCCCAGGCCTGCAGGAGCAACTAGCTCAACTAGTTCAACTCATTAAGGAGGCAGTCTATGCCCTCAGCACTTGGCGGACTCCACTGATTCAGCCTTATTTTCCAGCACTCTTTTTCTTCTAGTCTCCAGTTCCTGAGTATGCTGTGGGCATTGTCAGCTTCTCGCTATCTGCATTTTTTATCACCCATTTCCCCATTCCCTTGTCCTTGTTTATACATGTCCTACCATTCCTCCAAGGTCTAGCTTTTCTGACAAGTCTTTCGCTGCTTGTATTAGTTTCTTATTTCTACTGTAACAAATTATCACAAACATAGTAGCTGAAAACAACACATATTTATTCTCTTATAGTTCTGGAACTCAGAAGTCAACAATCAGTTTCAGTAGGCTAAGGTCAAGATGTCAGCAGAGCTGGTTTCTTCTGAGGGGGAATCTATTAACTTGCCTTTTTCAGTTTCTAGCAGTCACCTGTATTCCTTGGCTTGTGGCCCCTTCATCCATCTCCAAAGTACATCACTTCAATCTCTACACCTGTCGTTGTCAAATGGCTTTCTCTCTCTCTTATAGTAAAATTTCCTTCTGCCTCCCTCTCATAAGGACACTAGTGATGACATTTAGGCCCCACCCAGGTAATCCAGGATAATCTCCCCATCTCAACATTCTTAATTTAATTTCATCTACAACCTCCCTTTTGCCATACAAGGTAACATTCATAGGTTCTGTGGATTAGAATATCTATGGGGTCAATTATTCAGCCTACCACACTGCCCCATCTTTCTTACTTCCTTAACTCCAATGAGCATGGTTAATTGTTTAAAGCACTCTCTCCAACGCCCTCTACTTCTTTGTATTCATGTCTTCTCTCCCACCTATCCGGAAAGCCATTGTCTCTAGAACTCCTGAGTCCTTCTAGGACTTAGGCAAGTACAGATCAGCACCACTGCAAATTCATGATGTCCAATCTCAGCTAAATCCCTACACCCCCTTGACAACACTTTCATTTATCCTTTGAAAGCACTCTCTCCCATTCCACTCAACAACGATTCCCTCACGATTCTTCTCAATCCACTCAAGCACGGGACTTTCCATCTTAAACTGACTAAACTTACTTCCATTTCACTGACAAAATCAAGGTCATCAAGCAACAGATATCTGAGCTTCTCCCACTCCTAGAAATGTGGCTTCATTTTTCACCATGGCTACATCCTTCCCATGGGTCTCAGAGGATGAGATATCCTTCTATTGCTCCAGACCAACTCATCTACTTCTGTTCTTGAGTCTTCTCTGTATTCTTTTCCCAGGATCTTGCTTTATCAGACATACTGTCTCTTTATCTCCAATGTCTTCCTTCTCAACTCATTCTTTTCATTTCTTTCAACAAATATTTATTGAGTACCTACTATGCAGCATAAAATGCAATGCTGGGTCTCAGCCTACAAGCATGATCAAGTTATTCACACACTAAAACATAACAAAACATATAAACAAAAAACTTCCCTTGAACTTTCATTCCTCTATAGCTTCTGCTCTCTCCTTCCCTTCCTCAAATCAGATCTGTTCATCTATTCCTCTAAACATGTTGATTTACCAGTTTTCTCAATCTCACTTCATGTGACCATTATCCAAATTAGAAAAAAACACTTATTCTAGACTCCATCCTCTCCTTCATGTACATTTAGTAAAAACCAAGTCCATCTTATTTCCCTCCTTGAAATCTCCCAATCTGTCCTCTTCAGTTACTTCATTTATATCCAATTATGGACCTTAATGATATATATTTTTTAAGCTAAAAAAATTTTTTTTGGCTGTGTTGGGTCTTCGTTGCTGTGCGCGGGCTTTCTCTAGTTGCGGCGAGTGGGGGCTACTCTTTGTTGCAGTGTGTGGGCTTCTCATTGCGGTGGCTTCTCTTTATTGCAGAGCACAGGCTCTAGGCACATGAGCTGCAGTAGTGGTGGCACACAGGCTCAGTAGCTGTGGATCACGGGCTCTAGAGCGCAGGCTCAGTAGTTGTGGTGCACAGGCTTAGTTGCTCTGTGACATATGGGATCTTCCCTGACCAGGGCTTGGGCCTGTGTTCCCTGCATTGGCAGGCGGATTCTTAACCACTGCGCCACGAGGGGAGCCCCACCCTTAATGATATATTGCCTAAACTATAGCACTATAATCTTAAGTGATCAGCCTGCTTCCAATCTGATTCCCTTTTAATCTGTCCGCACTGAACCTAGAATTAGATAGTTAAAAACATGAATCTGGGACTTCCCTCGTGGTGCAGTGGTTAAGAATCCGCCTGCCAGTGCAGAGGACACGGTTTCGAACCCTGGTCCAGAAAGATCCCACATGCAGCGGAGCAACTAAGCCCGTGTGCCACAACTACTGAGCCTGTGCACCACAACTACTGAAGCCCACGTGCCTAGAGCCTGTGCTCCGCCACAAGAGAAGCCACCGCAGTGAGAAGCCAGTGCACTGCAATGAAGAGTAGCCCCCACTCGCCGCAACTAGGGAAAGCCCGCATGCAGCAACTGAAGACCCAACGCAGCCAAAAATGAAATAAATTAATTAAAAAAAATAAAATTAAATTAAAAAAATAAAAACATGAATCTAATTATGTCATTTCCCTGTTTAAATGCTTTTAATGGCTCCCGTTTCTTACAGCTTAAGTCCAAGCTCTTTATTAACATGGCTCACAGGCCCTTCATGACCTGACCAAACTTATCCCCCATTAATCCCAATCATGCATTTGACACTGTAATAATTCTGCATGTTCCTTCAATATGGCATGCATTTTCCCACTTAAAAGCTTCTGTTTATGCTGTTACTGCAACTTGGGAAGCACTGCCCATGTTTGTTCACCTGTCAACCTCACATTCATCCTTCCAGATCCACTCAAGAAGCATTTTCTCCAAGCCTTCTCTGAACACCAGGCTGTGCTAAATATTCCAACTTTGTGTTTCCTTAGTACCTTGTGCATACTTTATCATGTTATGCTGAAATTATTATTTACCTATCTGGGATCCTTACAAGCTCTGTAAGGGCACAGACCATGTGAACTCATACAGCAGTAATGGGGAGTATGTTTTATTTAATACAGAGCTTGTATTATTTTGAGTATTTGGGTAATTACTTTTTATGCAACTGTTACGTCTCCCTTGTGAGGCTGGAAGCCCATTAAGGATGGGAAGTATATTTTATAACATTGTGCATCCTTACCAAATAGCAAATGTCCATAAAGATATTAATTAACGATTATTATTGTGAATATTATGAAAAACAACTCAAGTTTATACTCTACTACTTGTGGGTTAGCTCTATCATTCCTACATAATAAGAGAAGTCCATTTGAGGTAAAATCTACTTACAACAAATTCCAACAAGATTTCTAAATTCTTATACTGATAGTTAATATAAAACATTGAGAGGAGTGAAGTGTCAGTTAATATTACACATACACACAAAATTTTTTTTGTTATTGTAAAAGTATCCAGCTAACAGGCAGAGATATCAACACAATTTGGCTACCTTAATAGATAATTCCTTAGGTAAGGAACACCATATTTTACACTGCATATGTAGACAGTCCTGTTCAACCACATTCTTGCTGTGATACCTTTAAGTCCCCTCCCCCGCCCCAGATAAATTCACCTTTTTTCAAAGCACTGCCAGAATGATCTAGTCCTCTTTTGCTTTCTTACAATTTCAAGGGAATTTGGAAGAGTCAAGGCAAACATTTTTTTCTGTAAAAATATTTATTATTTCCACTTGGCCCACTGCTTGGGAGAGGGCTCCAGGGTGGTTAAAAAGCTGCCTAGTGCACATGAAAAGACGCTCAACATTGCTAATCATTAGAGAAATGCAAATCAAAACTACAGTGAGGTACCACCTCACACGGCTCAGAGTGGCCATCATTTAAAAATCTACAAATAACAAATGCTGAGAGGGTGTGGAGAAAAAGGAACCCTCCCACACTGTTGGTAGGAATGTAAATTGGTGCAGCCACTATGGAAAACAGTATGGAGGTTCCTCAAAAAATTAAAAATAGAGTTGCCATGTGATCCAGCAATCCCACTCCTGGGCATATATCCAGACAAAACTATAACTCGAAGAAATACATGCACCCCAATATTCATAGTGGGACTATTTATAATAGCCAAGACATGGAGAGAACCTAAATGTCCATCAACAGATAAATGGATAAAGAAGATGTGGTACATATATACAATGGAATACTACTCAGCCATTAAAAAGAATGAAATAATGCCATTTGCAGCAACATGGATGGATCTAGAGATTATCATACTAAGTGAAGTAAGTCAGAAAGAGAAAGACAAATACCATATGATATCACATATGTAAAATCCAAAATATGACACAAATGAACTTATCTGTGAAAAAGAAACAGACTCACAAACATAGAGAACAGACTTGTGGTTGCCAATGGGGAGGGGAGGTGGGGGAGGGATGGATTAGAAGTTTGGGGTTAGCAGATGCAAACTATTATATATAGAATGGGTAAACAACAAGGTCCTACTTGTATAGCATAGGGAACTATATTCAGTATCCTGTGATAAATCATAATGGAAAAGAGTATGAAAAAGAATGTATATACATATGTATAACTGAATAACTTTGCTGTACATCAGAAATTAACACAACATTGTAAATCTACTGTACTTCAATAAAATAAAAAATTTTTTAAAAGTTGCCTAGTGGTTGCAGAGAGAATCTTCAGGCCAAAGGCCTGACACAAGGCGGATGTCAGAGGGGCTCCTCACAGGCCACCAGGCTCTGTTCTGGAGGTTCCTAGACGTGCTTGAGGGTAAGCCCTTTTGAAGAGATCCTCGCCCAGCCCAGTGTGGGGGCCTGCAGCCTGTGGAGCTTAGTTAGGTGGTGGCCGTTTCTTGATGTTTCACCTTTTCATCTAGGAAGTGGCTCTCCAGGAAGTCACAGAGATGGGGGTCTGCATGGGCAGAACCCAGGGCATGCAGATCCAAAAGGCTGGTTCATGAGATGGTGGCTTTCCTAGTGTCCTGGGTTTCCCCACTCATCTTGGGAGTGCTTCTCCTTGTCTTGGAAGAGGGCTCAGTCGCCGTGTAGGCTTTGCATTCTCAAGAGATACTCACACTTCTGATGAATCTGGGAGTTCATGGTTGATCAGCAATAAGGAGCTAAGCTCCATATTGTTGGCTGGTCCCAGAGGTTGAGGATGGCTGAGTGGTTGATTCTGAAGGTTGTGACTGGAAAAGAGGGTGGAGGGTGATAGGAGGCTAGAAGAAAGGGCGTCCCTGGGCCTTTTCTGTCCAAATACTGTTGAAGCAAGAGACAGATCCGTGGGACCAGGAGAGCAACGAAGGCAAACTCTTTATTCTTCCAATATAGCATAAACATTTTTATGCAAGTGTGATCTGGATAAAATAAGAATACCTTTCAAAGAACATAGCCATCATAAAAGGGCAGCATGTAGGCTGAGGGAATGACCTAAGAAGCCTGTTCTCCTTATTCCTTATGGCTATTTCCTTCTTAATACTTCAGGTGTGTTTGAGCACACTTTTGTGCACCAGTTGTTTTACCCCTTAACCTCATTGTCCACTACTTCCCTAGAGCTTACGCCACTTGATCCTCACAGTGTTTGTATCACCCAATCACTTGGGCTTTTCTTCCTATAGAGGTATCTCTGATTTTACATTTGAATTTACAAAAATTATTAATGATTATGAGTAGCTTAACAAGTATTCTTAGGCAACTGCTTTTCACAAGGCACTATGGAAATTCACAGACAAATCAGGTGTGGATGATCCTGTGGATGTGCAGGTTTTTTTTTTTTTATACATTTATTTATTTATTTGGCTGTGTTGGGTCTTCATTTCTGTGCAAGGGCTTTCTCTAGTTGCGGCGAGTGGGGGCCACTCTTCATCGCGGCGCACGGGCCTCTCACTGTCGCGGCCTCTCTTGTTGCGGAGCGCAGGCTCAGTAGCTATGGCTCACGGGTCCAGTTGCTCCGCAGCATGTGGGATCTTCCCAGACCAGGGCTCGAACTCGTGTCCTCTGCATTGGCAGGCAGATTCTCAACCACTGCGCCACCAGGGAAGCCTTTTTTTTTTTTTTTCTTTTTAATATGCAGGCATCAAGGGCTTCCCTGGTGGCACAGTGGTTGAGAGTCCGCCTGCCGATGCAGGGGACACGGGTTCGTGCCCCGGTCCGGGAAGATCCCACACGCCACGGAGCGGCTGGGCACGTGAGCCATGGCCGCTGAGCCTGTGCGTCTGGAGCCTGTGCTCCGCAGCGGGAGAGGCCACAACAGTGAGAGGCCCGCGTACCGCAAAAAAAAAAGTTAAAAAATGCAGGCATCAACTGCAGAAATTCTGATTCCATTGGTTTGTGGCCTAATACATTTTAAAATTTAACACTTCTGTTGATACCAAAATCAGACAAAGACACTGAAAGAAAAGTAAACTACAGACCAACATTCCTTATGAATGTTGATGCAAAAATTCTCAACAAAATTCTAGCAAAACAAATTCAGTAGCATATTAAAAGTACCATGACCAAGTGGGATTTATTTCTGGAATGCAAGAATGGTTCAACATACCAACCCCCCCCCAAAAAAAAAACACCAAAAAAATAAAACCACTTATATGATTATCTCAATTAATGCAGAAAAGCATTTGGTAAAATTCAACACTCTTGTATGATTAAAAACACTCAACAAACTAGGAGTAGGAGGAAACTGCCTCAACATAATAAAATCCATGTGTGAAAAAACCCACAGTGAACATCATACTCAATGATGAAAGATTGAAAGCTTTCTCTCTAAGGTTAGGAACAACACAAAAATGCGCACTTATGCCACTTCCATTCAACATAGCACTGGAGGTTCTATCCAGATCAAATAGGCAAGAAAACTAAATAAAAGACATCCAAATTGGAAAGGAAGAAGTAAAATTATCTCTGTTTGCAGATGTAAGGAAGGAAAAGATTTTCCTGAACACTCTTATCCCTGGCTGCGTCTGAAAAGTAAATGGACAAAGACAGATTAACAGGAGAAAAGCATACAGATTTATTTGTTTTACATGACATGAGAGCTTTCATAAGGAAATAAAGACCTGAAAAAACAGTTAAAACCTAAATATTTTTATGCCAGATTTGATAAAGTGTAGACAGTTGTGAAAAAAAATGATCAGTCAGAATATGAGGGAAGGGTAGTAAACTGAGGGAAACTTATCAAGGCCTGCTTGATTGGGCTTTCCTTGGTGACCCTTTATTTTTGGAGATAAGGATGCTCCTTTTCTCTGGGTAAAGGCAGGGCATCTCTCACATGAGATGAAACTTGTTGATGAAACAACAGGACTTGCTTCAGGGGAAAAGGGTTGGGGGGAAGGTCAAAATGATTTTCCTGTTTCTGCCATTTTCTCAAACTTCTTTAGCTTAAAATATCCAACATATCAAGGTGACATATTATGGGGTAGCATGTCTTGAATATCATCACAGATGATATGACCTTATATGAAGAAAACCCTAAAGATTTCACAAAAAGAACTGTTAGTACTAATAAATGAATTCAGCAAAATAGCAGGATACAAAATTAACCCACAAAAATCAGCTGCATTTCTATACACTAACAATAAACAATCTGAAAAGGAAATTATGAAAATGATTCCATTTACAATAGCATCAAAAAGAATAAAGTACTTAGGAATTAACCAGTGAAGGAAAACTTGTACAATGAAAACTGCAAAACGTTGTTGAAAGAAATTAAAGAAGATATAAATAAATTGAAATGTATCCCATGTTTATGGATTGGAAAACTTAATATTGTTAAGATGTCAATTCTACCCAAAGTGATCTACAAATTCAATGCAATCCCTATAAAAATCCCAATGATGTTTTTTTCTGAAGTAGAAAATCCCATCCCCAAATTTATGTGAAATCATAAGGGGTCCTGAATAGCCAAATAATCTTGAAAAAAAACAAAGCTGGAGGACTCATACTTCCTGATTTCAGAACTTACTACAAAACTACAGTAGTCAAAACAGTGTGGTACTGGCATAAAGAGAGACATATAGACCAATGAAATAGAACTGAGAGCCCAGAAATAAACCCATGCATATATGGTTAAATGACTTTTGACAAGAGTGCCAAGACCATTCAATAGGGAAAGGACAACCTTTGCAACAAATGGTGCTGGGAAAACTGCACCCAGAGTTTTCCACAAGCAAAAGAATGAAGTTGGAACTTACTTAACACCATATACAAAAATTAACTCAAAAGGGATCAAAGACTGTAATATCTAAAACGTAATACCTAAAACTATAAAACTCTTAGATGAGAGAATTCCCTGTTGGTCCAGTGGTTAGGACTCGGCACTTTCACTGCCGTGGCCTGGGTTCAATACCTGGCTGGGGAACTAAGATCCTGCAAGCTGCATGCAGCCCCCTAAACAAAAATGGCCACCAAAAAAACCTCTTAGATGAAACATAGGGCAAAACCTTCATGACACTGGATTTAGCAGTGAATTCTTGGATAGGACACCAAAAGCACAGGCAACAAAAGAAAAAATAGCTAAATTGCACTTCATAAAAGTTAAAGCATTTTCTGCATCAAAAGAAAATATCAACAAAGTAAAAAGGCAACCCAAAGAATGGGAGAAAATATTTGCATACCATATATAAGGGATTAATATTCAGTATATAAAGAGAACTACTAAAACTCAACAACAACAAAACAACCTGATTCAAAAATGGGCAAAGAACTTAAATAGACATTTTTCCAAAGAAGATATACAAATGGGGCTTCCCTGGTGGCACAGTGGTTAAGAATCCGCCTGCCAATGCAGGGGACAGGGGCTCGAGCCCTGGTCCAGGAAGATCTCACATGCTGCGGAGCAAGTAAGCCCGTGCACCACAACTACTGAGCCTGCACTCTGGAGCCCACGTGCCACAACTACTGAAGACCACACATCTAGAGCCCTTGCTCTGCAACAAGAGAAGCCCCCGCTCGCCAGAACTAGAGAAAGCTCGCGTGCAGCAATGAAGACCCAACGCAGCCAAAAATAAATAAATAAATAAAATAAATTTATTTTTAAAAAAAGCTATACAAATGGCCAATAAGCATATGAAAAGATGCTCAGCATCACCAATCTTCAGGGAAATGCAAATCAAAACTACAATGAGGGGGCTTCCCTGGTGGCGCAGTGGTTGAGAGTCCACCTGCTGATGCAGGGGACACGGGTTCATGCCCCGGTCCAGGAAGATCCCACATGCCGTGGAGCGGCTGGGCCCGTGAGCCATGGTCACTGAGCCTGCGCGTCCGGAGCCTGTGCTCCGCAACGGGAGAGGCCACAACAGTGAGAGGCCCATGTACCAAAAAAAAAAAAAAAAAACAAACTACAATGAGATACCACCTCATACATGTTAGGATAGCTACTATCAAAAAGGCAGAAAATAACAATTGTTGGTGAGGATGTGGAGAACCTTTGTGCACTATTGGTGGGGATGCAAAATGGTGTAACTCCTCTGGAAAACAGTGTGGTGTTTTCTAAAAGAAATTAAAAATAGAATTACCATATAATTCAACAATTCTACTTCTGGATATATACCCAAAAAAATTGAAAAGAGGGTCTTGAAGAGATATTTGTATGTACATGTTCATGGCAGCATGATTCACAATTGCTAAAACATGGAAGCAACCCAAGTGCCCACTGATGGATGAATGGATAAGCAACATGTGGTATATAAGTATAATGGAATATCATTCAGCCTTAAAAAGAAGAATATTCTGACACATGCTACAACGTGAATGAACCTTAAGTACATTATGCTAAGTGAAATAAGCCAGTCACAAAAAGACAAATACTGAATGATTCCACTTATATGAGATACTTACAGTAGTCAAAACCATAGACAGGAAGTATATAGAATGGTGGTTGCCAGGAGCTGTGGGGAAGGAAGAATGGAGAGTTACTGTTTAAGGGGTATAGTTTTACTATACTTTCAGTTTTACAAGATGAAAAGAGTTATGGAGATGGATGGTGGTGAAGGTTGCACATTATGAATGTATTTAATACCACTGAACTGTATACTTAAAATGGTTAAGATAATAAATTTTGTTATGTGTATTTTAGCACATTAAAAAAAACTGAAAAAAAAGTTCATTGGTGATTTTCATGCCCTCCACAGGTTGAAACTATTAGATTTAGCTCTCGTCATATAGAGACATCAGAGTAACTGAAATATAAAGCAGAAATTGATGTGTGCCTTAAGATATACTGACAAAGTGCTAGAAGAGTTCAGAGGAGGAAAATAGTACTTGCTGTTTGAGGAATCAGGGCCAAGTCCATGGAGGACTAAAGTGGAATGAATCCAGAATTTGGACCTAAGAGACGTGGTTTCCTCGTTCACCTCCACCTCTTACCATGACACATGAGGCACCGAATAAGCCTCATAACTGTGAGAAAGACTCACATCTGTCACAGAATTATTGTGAAGGCTTTAAACAATGAAGAGAGATAAAAACATGTGGAAGCACAGAGAGTAATGCTAGATCTAGAGCTGACAATCAAAAAATGATAATTATGTCTGAACCTGAGCTGGCATTTGAGTCAGGGCTTGAAGGATGGATAAGATTTAAACATTCAGAGATGAGAGGGAAGGTAATTCTAGGTAGAAGAAAGAAAGAAGAGCTTTTATGGGCTGCATGGTTTTATGGCTATTTATATACATGTACCATACAAAACATTTTTGGAACTTTTGAAGCCAAACCAGATATGGATCTTTGGTTCAAGAAGCTAACAGTTACCTTAGTAATTCATTCATTAAACTAATACAGACACTTTTTCTTTTGTAATGTTGCTTGTATTCTTAATGGGCTACATGCGTTTTAATAGGTGTCTTTCTACCTTAAAATATTTTAGAAGTAATTGATGTTCATAAAAGCTCGAAGAGGAAAAAATTATATAAAATAAAAATTACTCCTCCCGGGCTTCCCTGGTGGCGCAGTGGTTGAGAGTCCGCCTGCCGATGCAGGGGATACGGGTTCGTGCCCCGGTCCGGGAATATCCCACATGCCGGAGTGGCTGGGCCCGTGAGCCGTGGCCGCTGAGCCTGTGCACCTGGAGCCTGTGCTCCGCAACGGAGAGGCCACAACAGTGAGAGGCCCGCGTTCCGCAAAAAAAAAAAAAAAAAAGAAAAAATACCCCTCCCACTTTCTTTCTCAATTCTATCTTCCTCAGAGATAACTGTGATTAAGACTGTGGTATGTCTACTTAAAATCACTTTTTATGTACGTACAACCACATTATATATATATATTCCTTTTGGCCCTTCAAATGAAATCATAATTTACCCACTGTTCAGGAAACTGCTTTTTATCCACTTTAGAGTGCTAATATCTTCCTATGTCAGTATATATAAAGCAACCCTATTCTTTGAAATAGGAGCATAAGGTTCCATTTTATGTGTTTCATCATTTCTTCAATCAGTTACCTATTGATGAGCATTTGCATTATTTCCATTATGAATAATGCTGGAATGAGTATCTTTGGACGGACCTTTGTGCTTTGTATAAATATATCTTAGGGGAAATTCCCAGAGTGGAAGCAAACAAAATTTTCACATTTCAATAGATAATGTTAAATTGGTATCTTAATGGAATGAATAATTTATACTCCCAATAAAAGAATATGAGAGTTTCTGTTTTCCTACATGTTCATCAACCCTGGATATTATCAAACAAATTTATTTATAATCAAACCTACATAAAAGTGGTTGATTTTCCTTACATTAAAATTATTAATAAAGTTATAAAATTTATAACTAAAAATCTTATTATAAGTATGACTAAAGTTCGGCATCTTTCCACATGTTTATTTCCATTTATATATTTTTGGGTGAATTAACTTTTTAATATTCTTACTCTATTAAGAAATTATCTTTATTTTGCAAGATTTTTTCAGTTTGACTTTTTTCATTGATACTATCATATTTTTACCCATGTACAAATTTTTAACTTTTATGTAGTTAAATTTATTAATCTTTCAAGTCTTTTGAGTTCCCTCACTCCAGGATTAAAAAATTATTTGATATACATTTTAAATTCCAACATTTAATTGCAACATTTTTTTAAAATAATATTCATGATATGACAAACAGGGAAAAGTTTATAAATTTTATCTTTTGATTATATTGCATCAATTATGGTAAAAGTTAACAGGAATATGTTTTGTTTATATTCAGTTTTCCAAATCAAGAATTTGGACAAAAATACCTAATTATTTAAAATACGGAGGCTTCCCTGGTGGTGCAGTGGTTAAAAATTCGCCTGCCAATGCAGGGGACATGGGCTCGAGCCCTGATCCGGGAAGATCCCACATGCCATGGAGCAACTAAGCCTGTGTGCCACAACTACTGAGCCTGCGCTCTAGAGCCCACAGGCCACAACTACTGAGCCCACGAGCCACAACTACTGAGCGTGCGTGCCACAACTACCGAAGCTCACGCACATAGAGCCGTGCTCCGCAACAAGAGAAGCCACCGCAATGAGAAGCCCTTGCAATGCAACGAAGAGTAGCCCCCGCTCACCGCAACTAGAGAAAGCCTGCGTACGTCAACGAAGACCCAACGCAGCCAAAAATAAATAAATAAAAATGAATAAATTTATTTTAAAAATATGAAATTTATTCTAGTGCTACTGGCAACTGTTCTGCTTTGAAGAAGTGTCAGAGGTAAAATTTCAAAGAATGCATTTTAGGGCTTCCCTGGTGGCGCAGTGGTTGAGAGTCCACTTGCCAATGCAGGAGACGCGGGTTCGTGCCCCGGTCCGGGAGGATCCCACATGCCGCGGAGCGGCTGGGCCCGTGAGCCATGGCCGCTGAGCCTGCGTGTCCGGAGCCTGCGCTCGCGGCGGGAGAGGCCACAACAGTGAGAGGCCTCAAAAAAGAATGCATTTTTTCAGAAGTAGTTTCAAAGATCTGGGATTCCCTTCCACAAAGTCTTATTTTGTAAATTATTAATCTAAGTATAGATTACATTATTGGCATTACAGTAGTGTTTTAGTTGTCAACAACTGAGTACTAACACCCTTCCCTATTTTCAACAAGCTTGAGGATATGTTTTAATTCTATTCCTGTAAAGAAGTTTAAATTATATTCATATACTAGACCTTGCCTGCTAGCAAAACAGTATGCAATGTTTTACTCTCCTCTGATACCATCTTCTCTAACCATTGCCACAGATGCAATATGGTACATTCATTACCTCTGTTTCAACTGCTCTGCCTTGTATTTCCATTTCTGGAACACTAAAGCACTGCCAAATTAACAATATATCTAGATAAACTATTAATGCTTATATCATCTGAAACCTTGAAACCAATATCTCTCATTTGTTGACCTAAGTTATAAGATTGCATTCTAGTTTTTAAAATTCAAGTACAAAAATTCAAATTCTTCAAAATATATATTTAAAAAGTTAAAAAAATTAACTGTGAGCAAAATATTAAATTTTTCTAGATTCCTAGATATTTTATTCCCAAAGTTCTTAGAAATGGCCACCCAGCATGTCTCTTTTACTTTTCTGTATTGTGTCTGCTTCTTCACTTGTTTAACTGTTGGTGATGTACTATGCTTGCCTTCAGTAATGATTTGAATAGTTAGAAAAGGGGTTGTTCCAGGAAGTGGATTCTATGGCTGGGGGATCAATTTCTTATTGACATTTAGAAAAATAAACTTTTGCAGCAGAAATATATATTGATTATACCAACTGTAATCTAATCATAGGGGTTTGTCTCTAGATTCTCTGCCCTTTTGTGGTGCAACTACTTCCAACTCAGTGTAGGTACCAAATCCAGAGGGCTTACATTCTGATTTCTCTTAGATTCCAGCACCTGACATGATCTTTTCACTCGAACAAGATTCATGTGTGACTTTTATTCAAAGTCATGATGCTTCTAGTCATGTCTTTCCCCACCACCACAAGTACCTGGCTGTCTCTAAGAACTTTGTTCCTGAAGTTGCCATTGGTTCAACGTTCTTTTCATCCTCCAATCCTTCATCTAATCCTGCTGATAATTCAGCTTCACCTCTTCAAAGATGCTTTCTCTTACCTCCAGATTACATCAGATCCCCTTGCTATACATGGTTAGGTTCACAGTTCCTTTTCCCTTTTATTTCTCACAGTTTGTAATTATATTTGTTTGGTTATTTGGAATGCCTGCCTACTGCATTCCATGAGAAACTGTTTCTGCATTGCTCCTCATTTTATTGTTAGAGCCTGGCAATTAGTAGATACTCAATAAGTATTTGTTGAATGACTGAATGAATAAATTCATGTCCAAACTCAAATCTCATACTCTCCAAAACAACATTCCTAACCTCTCCAGCCACAGTGATAGAAAAATCCCTTTCCTGAACTTAAGGCTCCTATTGTTTTTAATATTTATTTATTTATTTTGGCTGTGCCGGGTCTTAGTTGTGGCATGTGGGAACCTCGTTGCAGCATGCAGGATCTTCAGTCGCGGCATGTGGACTCTTAGTTGCTGCATGCATGTGGGATCTAGTTTCCCAGCCAGGGATTCAACCTGGACCCCCTGCATTGGGAGCTCGGAGTCTTACCTACTGGACCACCAGGGAAATTTCCTTAAGGCTCCTATTGTTGATACCGCTCATTTATCCCATGGAATCATACTGATAGATTCACAGAATTCAATAGGAGTTTACAGATAGCAAGGTTTCTATTGTAAATAATGTAACTCATTGAAATAAAAGTCTTGGTTTTATTTTTGTGAATGCCATCATTAATGATGGGGAGTTGCCTTCTGAAGTATACTGGACCATCCTTGGACTATTCATATGTTTAGAAATATTTCTGATATTTAGCAAGACATTCTTGTGATTTTCAAGGCTAATTTTGGTTCCTAAGTGTAAAAAAATAAGCCCATTGGCTTTTCTTTTCCTTTTTCTTTGGCTCCGCTGGGTCTTCGTTGCTGCTCTTGGGCTTTCTCTAATTTCGGTGAGTGGGGGCTACTCTTCGATACGTCTCATTGCGGTGGCTTGTCTTGTTGCGGAGCACCAGCTCTAGGCGCGCAGGCTTCAGTATGCGTGGGCTTCAGTAGTTGTGGCACACCGTCTCAGTAGTTGTGGCTCTCGGGCTCTAGAGCTCAGACTCAGTAGTTGTGCCGCACAGGCTTACTTGCTCTGCGGTATGTGGGATCTTCCCTAACCAGGGCTCGAATCCGTGTCCCCTGCATTGGCAGGCGGATTCTCAACCACTGTGCCACCAGGGAAGTCCCTGGCTTTTCTAATGTTGGTCCTTCAGATAGTCAAAGATTGCTCTCTTGCTCAATCAAAACATAACCCTTCCTTCAATTATTGCATTTATGCTGTGGTTTCCAGACTCTTTCATCATCCTGATTTCCTCTCCTGTGAACTCATTCTAGTTTGTCAATGTCCTTCTTAAAATAAAATTATTTTTGTTACTGATACTTTTATTTTTTAAAGTATGCTACTCAAATGCCATAAGACTTAAAATTTCTATAAATTCAGAGGTTGCTCTTTCTAAGAGTAAATTTGTGACAATTCTTTAAGTCTTTAAGTTCAGAAATTTGAAAAGTTAATTTTGATTAAGTAATAGATACCTTTTTCTGGCAGCTGCCAACAGTTGCTGGAGGATTGCTTAGATCACATAACCAATTCCATACTTATAGTTTAAAATTATCTGACTTGCTCTGAACCACTTGCTAGTTGAATTTCAAAAGGATTTAAACAAATAACTAACAAAATACTGTGCTTGTTTAGGCGTGAGGAAAACGTTTAGTCTTATAGCTATTACCTGCTAAGGAACCAAACCCAATGTTTACTAATAATAATCAGCTCTTTCCTGGGCTCAACAAAAATGTTTTGATGTGGTTTGTACCAGTCTCTGATGAGCGTATCAGCCTTCATTTAAAAAACAATCATTAGTTTGAGTTGTCATTACAAACCTTTCTAAATTGCTGATAATATCCTTCATTACCAAGCATGAATTGTCCTTTTCAGTCCTTTATATATAATTTTTCCTCCATTCCAAGATTATAATAAATTGTAAAATTGCTGACAATAGTTAATCCTCAAAAGAAGACAACAAAAGCTACAGAAGAAAAAGTAGCAAGTAAAATAGAATTATATAGAAATAAATTAGATGAGGTAAGAGGGGCTTGAGCCTCCCTACTTCTGAAATGGTTTTACTATCTGGCAGTTATGATCATTAAATGTTTGATAAATGAACGAAAACATTTGAGCAACAGGCATAATTCTACAGCGGGGACAACAAATTATAAGCAAGGTAGTTGGCTTAATCAGAGTATCTGGTAACTTATTTTCAATTTCAATTTTTACTACATTTTCAATTTCAATATTTTTGATAACTCAGTATGACTTCAAAATAGCACTATAGTCATTAAAAATACCCAAATATTTTCCTAACATGGTGTAGTTCAATCTCCTATAATCCAAATTTACATATTATAAATTCCTTCCTCCCTCCCTCCCTTCCTTTCTTCCTTATGAAAAAGTCACTTAGGCTATTCAGGAAATAGTATTTTAAAGTAGCTCATAAATGAAGCTATTGGCCCTGGATAGAGCCAGATATAACAACACGCTCAAGCAATGAAATGAACAAAAGAACCTGTGGAATGCACCTGGTTGTTCAAAAATAGCAGGTGCTTTTTTTTTTTTTTTTAAGATTCTAAGGAACTCAAATTTCTCTTTAAGGATTTCGTTGCTACCTTTCCTACAAAAATTACCCAGATTGCTTCTTGACCCCTACTTTGAGAGTAGAGGAAGTCTTACTGTATGGTATTAGCTCAGTAGCATAGTATATCCAAAATACTGTAATTCCTGCATTCTTTGCACATTTGGACCTATTTCATCCCTGGATTACAATATATATTCTTTTTTTTTTGTATTGAAGTATATAGTTGATTTACAATATATTAATGTCAGGTGTATAAGATAGTGATTCAATATTTTTATATTATACTCTGTTTAAAGTTATTATAAAACAATGGCTTACAATATATATCCTTTACATAAACTTTCAAGAGGAAAGGCATTCAAGGTGTGTATTTATATTTTATATAAATATATATTTTATATTTAAATAAAATATATAGATATATCCTATAAGTAATAATTGAAGTTTGAAAAATATTACTATACTTGCAATTTCCATACTTTCAGAAGCATATACTAATGTGAAGTTACTTTTGGAGTATCTTTCATAAACCATATAAGTACTTGAGACAACCAGGGCCAAACTTAAAAAATCCTCTTCAAAAAGAAGAAGGTAGAAGTTTATGCTTAGAGTCCATTTTGCCACCAAGCCCCAGAAATGGTTATTAAGCCTATTCTGCTTTACTTATGATAAGGACAGGCATTATATCAATCAAGGTGATCACTGTAACTTCCAAACTCATTTTAAGTTGAACACAAAAATTCTAAACTAAAACTGTTTTTTTTTTTTTTTTTTTTTTTGTGGTACGTGGGCCTCTCACTGTTATGGCCTCTCCCATTGCAGAGCACAGGTTCTGGAAGCGAAAGCTCAGCGGCCATGGCTCACGGGCCCAGCCGCTCCGCGGCATGTGGGATCCTCCCGGACCGGGGCACGAACCCGCGTCCCCTGCATCGGCAGGCGGACCCTCAACCACTGCGCCACCAGGGAAGCCCCTCTAAAACTGTTTTTATGTGAGATAAGTCTATAATAAATTTGAAAATGTCCACTGATTTATTACTTACAAGCAATTAGTCAGAGTTTATTATGTACTGTGCACTGTTTTTAGGCACTAGAGTACAAAAATGACTACAACATTAAATTCTTACCCTTAGGGAGCTCACATTTTAGTGAGAGGTGTCAGTTTTTTTCTCCTTTGTAGGTATTTAATATATCGCTTTCATATACAGCTACAGAAGTAGTATGCTACAGAGCTTAAAGAAAAAAGAAGCATTAGTTGAAGAATTCAGAAGTGGACTTGTCTTGTATGTACTAGGAATTGGCTGTCCTATTAAATTAGCATTTCAGAAGTATCTACTTAAATCCATATTGTTGACACTACAGTGAAAGCAGTGAAACTTGTCAGCAGATGATTAAGTTTTATGGTTGATGTCCACACTTTTGTATCCTGGGACCAATATCAAGTTTCTGGGAAAAACATCCTTCCTCTCTCCACATGTCCCTCTATCATTAAGTCAGGGTCTCAGCCTGCTGGTGTTAGATGTGTTCTGGGAATAAAGGTGTATCACAGTCATTTTTCATTTTTCACTTACCAATTTGAGAAGATTTATTTCAGCTTTTCAGTTTTTTTCCCCTCCTGAGGCAAGAAGCATGGCTACTTTTTCAATTCCCAAGACCACCAGTTGGTAGTATTATTTCTGGGTGAGTGGAACACACTTTACCAGCAGCTGGAGATGGCATGCACGTCCCTAGATTACTGGCTTTCCACTAACTAGTCTTTTAGGAAAGCGACACTGTTCCCACGGAAATTAACAACCGTTCAACTCAGACTTGAAATCTTAAGGCCAAAGTGGAGAAGAAAATTGGATTGTTATGGGTTGGGTTACTGTTTGAGGAGGGCAGACAGGAGTTAGTGAATGGATAGAGTGTCAAAATGGGACTTTACTAAAAGACTCATTAAAGACAAACCTCTTCTGGCCCCAGAAAATTAAAAAAGAAAAAAGATTCAAAAACCCATTTTCAAACAAAATTTAGCAAATGTGGGAAACGTATAAACTCAGTGTGGATGCTTGCAAGACCACCTCCCCTGTCACTTCAGGCCAGAAACCGGGCACAGGTGTGAACATTTTGCAAAAACAGCTTTCAAAACTATTTTTCAACGCGAAACGGTGCGCCTGAAAAGCTTCAGAGTGGAAAGCACTTCACGCAGTCTAGTGTTCTCCCTGGGTTGCTAACCTTTCCGCCTTTCCCATCCCGCCGCTCCCCCTTGGCCGCCGCCTCCAGCCAGGGGGCGTTTGTTTACGTGACGTCAGCTGTAGTAAGCAGTCCCCGCCCCCATTTCTCTCTGGCCGCCGCGTTTCCCGCGCCGCGGCGCTTCTCCCCTTAAAAGGACAATAGAGGCCTCGGGAGCGCGCGCGCCCGCCGGGCCTTCTCCCCTCCCAGCCATCGACGCGCGCGCGCCCGTATGCAAATAAGTTCGATTCAGGAGAATTTTGTACCAGGAGCCGCGCGTGCGCAGAGGGAAAGCGGAATCTACACCTTCCGCGCCAGCGGTAGCAACTGCAGAACTGCAGGAGACAATCTTTCTAGACAAGGCAGTTGAGGAGGAGGGAGCGATTGGGAGGTGGGCTTGGCTTGGCGTGCACTCCGCACCTCGGGAACGTTATTGCGCGTGGAACGTCTGCTTTTGGCAGGTGAGTGACTCGAACCATTACTGTGGTGCAAAACTGTCTCACGAGGCATTGATTTGAGAGTGGCTCTTTTTCTCTTTTCACCTAACCTCACCACCTCCCCCTTCCTTACACAGACACACACGCACACATTTATATACACACAGGAAGTTTTGTCTTGGAGATGGCATTGCTGGGAGCGCTGTTTTCGTGATCTTCAGACCTCAGATTCTTTTGTATCTGCATGTTTAGTGAGTGCTTTTCAGTTGGGGAGGGTATCTGAGGCAAACCGAAAGTCTTGAGGTGGGGGAAGTGAGTGGAGCCTGGAAAGGAGTGAGGAATCGCCGGAGGTGAGGGATCCACGTTGAAGGTGACAATGACTTTTCTCAGCCGCAGTGTTCGCTGGCGACAAGGAGTTCGGTGGCTGAAAGGCCCGAGCGAAAAGGAGTTGCTGGCGATTGCGGAGGGGCCCCGGGTCGGTGCACCCGCGTGGGCGCGCGCCCGGGAGTGGCCGGCCGCCGTTGTTGGACCTCGTGCTTTAGTTTCTTGCGGCCCCCGCGCGTGTTGTGATGAGGGTGGACAATGAACGCCCCTCGCTCGAAAACTAAGTTGCCGCCTACTTGCGAGCTGTCGGGCGGAGGGCGTTTAAATCGGCCTTTCGGGTCGGTGCCGGCGTGGCCCGAGTGCACGCGGGTGGCATTGTCCGCCCAACTCCGGAGGGATGCGGATGCGACAATGAGCAACACGCGGCTGCTCGGAAGCGGCCCCGGCTAGCAGACGCCTCTCCCCGGGCCGCGCCCAGTCAGCGCGGGCGTCCGGGGTGTCTGTGGAGCCTCAACTTTGGTTCGCAATTTATTCACCTGTAGCGTAGATGTGGGCGCCGCGGCGCTCTCTAGGGCGACCGTGCGCGGCTTAAGATGGCCAGTCGGAGCCGAGTTGACTCCGGGATGGAGGCAGCGGCGTTGACTGAGCCGGAGGAGTGCGGCAACTCCGGAGGGCACTGCTTTTTGTGCCGAGCGTGACAGACCACGTGCTGGGGCTGCGACCCGGGTTTGGTCGGGGGTCCGGCTGAGCGTCCGGCTCGCGGTCAGCCGGGAGATGCGGGCGCTGTCGGGGCCGGCCGGCAGGACAATGTGACTTGCTGATGATGGCGTCTTGCCAGTTTAAAAAGCAGAGTGAAAGTCGCCAACTCTCGGCCGGTGCGGGGCGGGGAATCCGGGCGTTTCTTATCAAGGACATTGCAAAACTTCGATTAAATGGGCCTGCTGTTAGGGGAGGACGTTGGGACTAGCCCCGGAGTCCCAGGGCGCAGGGTCCGGACCCTTCCCCTGGGCGGTCGTCAAGTGTCTCCCCCTGAGATACAATCCCACGTCCCTGAGGCTGCACGTAGGCAGCGCCCGGCTGGACAGAAAACAAAGAGCTGCATGTGCCGGTGCGGGCCCGGCCGGCGCTCAGGGCGGCCGCCGGGCGGGCTGGGCCCCCCCTAAGTTCGGACGAGTTTCGGGAGGGGCTTTTTGTCTCTCGGGCCCTCGCGGGGAAACTTTGGCGGCGCTACTTGTGCGCGGTGCGGTGCCGGTGCGCGGGGGAGGCGGCGTGCTAACGCGCGGCGGGCGGCCGAGGGGCGGCAGTCGGGGCCCGGCGCTGGAGCCCCGGCGCCGGGTGCCGCGACGGCCGAGGGCCCGGGAGAGCGCGGCCGCGAGGGCTCGGCCCGCTCCCCGGGGCCGAAGCCTGCGTCTGGGAGGTCTGTGGATCCGCCTTTGAAGTCGAACTGTTGCCATGTTTGAATTACGTCAGGGCAAAGCCATGAGGAGGAACAAGCCCCGGCAGCGCGGCGTGCGGGAGGCGCGGCCTGCGGGAGGCGCCGGGCCGGCCGGGTGGGCGGGCGGGCGCGGGGCCCGTTGTTCCGGCGCAGGTGAGGGAGGCGGCGGCGAGAGACGCGCTTCCCTCCAGCCGCCGCCGCCGCAACCCCCGCCCCGCCCTGGCGGGCAGCTCTCTGCGGGAACTTTTCCTTCCGACCCCAGTTGCTGTGTTTACCCACCGATCCGCCGGGGAGCGGTTCTCTTTGCTGCCTGGGTGCTTCTGTCTCGGCCGTCGCCGCGTGCCCGGGGTTGGGGGGGGGGGAAGCGCAGCCTGGGGCGACCGCGGAGAACCGGGGCGGGATGGGGAGGCATTTTGCTGCTTTCGGGGAAACCGGCGAGCGCGGCGAGCACCCCTCCCCCACAGCCGAGCCGCGGCCCGCAAGTGCAGGGGGCCCATCCCCGACGACACCCGAAAAACCACTGCGGGGAAGTTCGGGGCTCCGGTTGTCCTACAAAGGGAAGTGAGGACTGTGGGTGAATCGTGCGTGCAGCTCTCGTCTTTGTGTGTTTACGTGTGGGAGGGGGGCCAGCTGGGGCGAGGGCTGGTTTGGTTGGGGGGGTGACTTCTTGGGGGTGGTAGGGCGGTGCAGAGTTTGTTCTCGTAACTCTGACCCTACTAGGTTTCTTTGTTTTTGTTTTCTCGCTCTAACGTTCGATTACTCCAGGCACCCGGAAGACCAGGAATTACTGTTCAGTCAAACATCAACCCGGGGCGAGACAGTTTCTCCCCAGCCGTCCTTCCCCCCTCACTCCTCTCTCACGTTGTCCTAAGGAAGCTTAAGAAAACTACACCACCTCCTTTCCTCCGAATAATTAAAAAAATGAATTTGACCTTGTCATTAAAAGTACTCTCAAAGCACCTGTTTTTGAACTGGAGTTTGCCGGACTTGAAAAGCCCTTTAATAACTTACGTTGCAAAACCGAACACGTTTATTAGTTGCTGAATCTAAATTAAATTCTGGGAGTTTATTTCTGGTGGACTTGGAGAAAAGCCCGATGGCATTTAAAGTATTTATATAGTGGTTTGGGGAAGGGGGAATCTTTCTTGGCCCTAAAGGTATGCTTGGCTCAATGTTCCGGGCGTTATCTTTGGACGACCTTGAAGAAGCTAGCACGTAGGAGTTAGGCCTTTCTTGGAGATTTTCTCTGGGGGCTGGGGAGGAAGCTGCTCAGGGGTTGACACAAGGTGATGGCTAGCGATCCGCTAGCTGCTTCATAGTTCCTGTGAACTGGGGTTGACCTTCTGGTTACCCCCTCTTAGATTTTCTTTCCAAGCTAACTTTTTTTTTTTTTTTTGGTATGTGGCCCCAGGCATAGCTCAGAAATTATGCTGGTTTGACACATGGATGCTCCTTTGGTATTTGGGGTTTGCCTGCAGTCTAGACATCCGATAAGCAGCACCACGTCTGTTGCTTCTTTCCCGATTTCTCCTGCATTTTGACCATATTTAAGGGCTAGAATCTAAAAGTGGTCATTACCGAAAAATAATAATATCCTGAGATGCCATGCCCACACAAACCAAAGCATCCATACAAATTGAAATCAGTTTTGTGCTGTCATTGTTTTTTTATTAAATAAACGTTTTCCCCAGGTTTTGGTTGACTAAATTACAAATACTTAAAGGCTACCAGTATTAGTAACAGTACATTTCTTAAGTGAATAGAAAGATCTTGTCGAGAGAATGAGAAACTTTGGATTTAATAACTTTTTGGCTTTGGGCAGTTGTTTCTCTGGGTCAGGTATTTAAAATGCATATGAGGCAAGGCACACTTAAAGCAAGTTTTACTTTTGGTTGTATTTTCTTTGTATATTATAAACATTTATTTAACTTGTTGCAGTTTGAAGTAAAAAAATTTCCAATATGTATGCTCAACAATAATCATTAAAATGTTTGCAGCATAAAAATAAATAAAATGCGTATGAAGAGCTTTGCAAATACACTGTGAAATTCTTTGATTTGTTTTTCTTAATTAGTATTTTATAGCCGAGTTACAGCTAGAATTTCAATATTCTGGGAAATTTCAAATAAAATATCTTAAGGGTTTTTGTTTTAAATATAAGATGAAATGTGCAGTAGAAATTTGGTTTATAAAGGTAAATGAGTTGAGAGTGGGAAAGACACAGACAAGGTCTCTGCTGTCTTCCCTTTTTGCATTACTTTTGCAAGAGATTGGAGTTGAAAAGTTCAATACATAGTATATTCTAGAACCTTTGTGGGCCTCACCGCTGCTGTTGCACAGTACTGTTAATTCTGTGTATCTGGAACCTGGATGATCAATTTTTTCCCAGAGTTGTAATCAGGCCCTGGGAAAACCTGGCTCATGAGGCTCAAATTCAGGCAGATTTATGTCAAAAAAGCAATTTGAGAATGATTTTCCATGTAAAATAAGTTTTTCACTGGGGAAAGCTTAAGCTTATTTGAAATCTAAACCAACTTCATAAGCTGTTGTAAGGACAAATTAATTTACTGTGCCAGGCACATAGTAGGTTGCTTTAAAAGTATTATGTTTTCTTTTTTTCCCTAAGCAGTGTTGGGAATATAATTGGCTAAGAATGAGGGGAACACATTTGTTGAGGCACTAGGTTAGTTGTTCAAAAGCCTCTGGGGTTGAAATGCCTAGGTTCCAAAGACTTGATCATCTTAAAGATGTAAGTCATTTTGTAGTCAAATTTTGTCACCTGCAGAATAGCAATAATAATAATAATACCTGGTTCTTGGGGATATAAATAAGCAAATCATGTGCTTGGTAAATACTGACTATTGTCCTGACAACTTTGGGAAGTAGACATTTTACAGAAGACAAAACTGAGGCCTGGATCAGTTTCCTTGCTGGAGGAAGTAATTCAGTAAATGATGAGTGGAAAGAATGAATGTCTTTGGCCTCTCCCCCACTTTCAGGAACTGGTTCTGGGAGTACACTGCCTTCAACTCCTGGTTGCCAATCCAATTCTGATTCAACCACTTTACATCAAAAAGTCCTGTGGAAATCTAGAATATGCTATTTTCTTTCTTTCTGATTTCTCTTGTCCACAAGAGTGTCCTGTTATAAAGTGAAAATATTTTATTGTCTTTTGGTTCTCCAGTTTCTTTCTCTCTTTTTTGTCAGTTTCTCTTTTAATTGAATCTGCAGCTAAGGTTTTCTGTATTATGGAAATGATCTGGAAATGCATAATGCATAAGAAGGGGGAGTGTATTTTCAAGGGAGCGAAGTTTTCTTTTTGTACTAGAAATATGGAAGTCACAGGCACATTTGCTATTATATATTCAAGTACAAAAGTTGCAGTTGAACTAAACTAATTCATTTCTAGCTTCATATTTAGTTGTTTTCACGTACTATAAGTTTGTTTGGATTAATGTTTTTTTAAATTTGGTTGGTGTTAATGTATGCTGAGTTTAAATAGCTCTCATTTTGCGATTCATTTCTCCACACAGTATTCTCCTAATCTTCCCTTCCTCTCCACGTGCCTGCTTGAAATCAGCAAGAAATATTTCTTCTACCAGTTGTTATGAAAGCATTGACTTGTTTACTATTAATCTTTTCTAATTAAAGTAATTCATTTGGTTTACATTTCCTGGAAATCTTTAAAGCTCACAATTTTTTTCTACAAAAGTCTACAGACTAAATGTTAAAGAAAAATGACACCATTCAAAACATCAGTTTTTTAATACATGTTTTTATTATGGACACCATTCCTATTTCATGCCCTTAAAAACACTGTTCAACACTATTTTGGCTACCCCACTCTTCTTAGCAAGTTCCACCCAGTTTTGTATACTTTGTACATTCAGCACCTGGTTGTAATGTAAGACTTTCTGCCCTGTGACAGTTTATCATTGAGTAGAGGAAATAACGTATTAAACAAGTTCAGGTGTGTTTGTTAGCTATGGAAAGGTTTTGTAAAAAGATATAATCCTTAAAGAATTTCTCAGGTTAAGGGGATGGAGGAGAAACCATCTTGGACAAAAATAGGAGCCTAAGTAGAGATGTGGCTAGTTATTAAAGTTGGTTTGACACTCCTGGAATATCAGAATTCTAAGTTGGGAGCAGCTGCTAGCCAGGACTAGATCCTGAAAAGCTTTGAATTTCTTGCCAAGGAGTTTGGATGTATCCTGAAGCCAGTGTTGGTACCTTGGAAGGGATATTAACATTTGAACTTTAAGAAGATACCACCTGTTTGAAGGGTGCAAGGAAGTCGGTTATGAGGCTCTGACAGGTGTTCGAACACCATAATGAGGGACAAACAGGCAATGGGGATGGAAGGGACATGAACCAGAGAAGTGAAGGAAGAAGCAGATTTTCTAAGGATTTCATCATGGACATGGTGGGGACCATGCAGAGGATGAGAAGAGAGAGCCTACTTGACTTGCAGATTTTATGTGTGACTGTATGGATGATAACCAAGATAGGTGAACACAGGAAGAGCGTGTTTGGAAGAGAAGACTATATAATCAATTTAGGGCATTTAAAGGTTAGGACTGCCAGTTCTTGTATTGGTGCTTCAGAGAGCTTAAGGAACTTTTCTGAGGTTTGGGTTAGACCAGGTGTGTGCTTTCTTCACATTTTTGTCAAACTTGAAAACGGGAGAACAAGCTTCACTGAAAGGAATATGGTCTAGTTTCATGAACTTAAAAGTCTCTGAAAATGCTAAATTTCTCTTTTCCCACAAACCTGGTCTTAAAAGAAAACCTTCAGAAATCAAGATTCTACCTTCATTTTAATTTGTTGTGCGTGCCTTGGGACAGATAGTTTATATTTCTATAATGTGCAAGTCTTATAAATTTAAGGAAATAAATGATGTACATACACTGATATTTTCTACTCTTGCTTCACAGCGTCCCTGGAAAGTAGAAGTGAGATTTCACCCTAATATTACAAAGGGAGAAGTTAAAATTCTAAGTGATTTCACCCTAATATTACAAAGGGAGAAGTAAAATTCTAAGTGACTTTGTATTTACTTGTAAAGACAAAAGCAGAAATAGACTCCAACTTGACTCATAGCGCCTTCTTCACTACACTCACAATAGTTACATGTCTTACTGATAATCATCTCTTAAAAGCAAATAAATACTATGTTCCCAACCTTTAACTTTCCCATCCACTGGAATCTCTCTTAATCTGGTATTGGGATACCCAGGTTTTTTAATAACACTGTCAAAATGGGATTTTTTTATACTATCTAAAACTCAGACCTGGATTTGTGATTTTTATTTTTAACCTGTGCTACTTCAGCTGAACACTTATTTCTGAGTTTGACCGCTTTCCCGTAGGAGGAGTTCTAGATTCTGCTAACGTGGATTCCATAGGCACCACTGTATACATATTTTACCATGTAATTTCTCAGGCTGGGTACATGTTTGGAGAAGCTATTGGCGAACAAGTGGGGATCCATCACCTCTTTTTCGGTTTTCCTCCAGGCAGGTTTAAATTGTTAAATTTCACTTAAAAAAGTGAATCAGTAAATTCAGAACCTTTGGTGTTGGGATGTGGGTTGGTATCTACTAGAAGCAGGTGAGAGGAAATAGTAGTGTTTAATTGCTCCATGGCTTTCCTTAAGCCCTGCCGAAACATGTCTCCTTGTAGGGGAATACTGCATCCAAGTGGCCTAGCAGTAGGAGAACACAAAACACTCAGTTCCGTTTGACCCTTTGTGAAGTGTTGCTCCAGTTACACTGTTAGTGTTTACTGGATCCTGTACTTATATGTGATTAAAGATAGCGTACTGTTGACTAAAATGGTGTCCAGGGTAGCATTACTAGTTCCATGAACTCAAGGTTGCCCATAGCTTTTGATCATGAGTGTTTTTTCGTATTTCTCTTCATTTCCCATCATCCTGCCACTTAAAGTTCAGGTCTAAAGGATACATCTCCTTCACTTCAAAGTTGTCTTTGGTTGCTTGGTTCCTTTTGTCTTTGTTCACCACTGCTTCCTTCCCACTTTACAAATCTTTTGCTTGTCTCTTCTCTGCAGTTTCCTTTCCATTCTGTTCTGTCTGTTCTGATTTTACTAGTCTATTCTGTACTCTCTCCTGTGGAATATATTTCCTAATGTGTGTCTCTTTGTCCGTATGTCTTTGAGGAAGTTTATTTAAACTCTCTGGGAGTTTTCAGATTCCTCTTTAGTTAAGTCAAGATATGTGATGATAACTTAGGTTTTGGGGTGTGGTGCACTTGATTAAAAAAATATCAGTATAGAAGGGAGTAAAGTGAAAGTAAGCCTCCTTCATTCTTGCACCCTTCAGAGGCAACTGCTGTTTACTAGTTTTTAAAAATCTATTTTAAAAAGCCAGTTTGTGTATTTAAGTTCTCATTAAAAACATACTATGGGATTATACTGTATAACAAGATACCTTGGATAAAAGTTCCCTCCCTGCACATGTCGTAGAACTACTGCCATCTTTTGAAGGGCTGAAAGGGTATTCTGTATTATGAAGACACCATACGTAAACCAGTCTGAGAATCCATGGACATTTAGGTTGCTTCCAATTTCTTATGTATTTTTTTTTTAAAGGTCTAGGTCATTTGGATTTTAGAGAGAAAAAGTGATGATTAGAAGCTATAGGGTTTTGGTCTGTTGAAAACTAAGATCACTTTAATTGAGGAATGTTTTAATTTGGGAGGTTGCACCCCTAATTTGTGCATCAGAATTTCACTTCTCAAGATGGCATGGACAAGTTGTGAAGTTAACTGTAAAGCTGATTTATCATCGTTGGCATTCTTACTTCTCTCTGGTTTCTTCTATCTATCTAGTCCATCCAGTGGCATTTTGAGTTTTGACAGGTACTTTTGAATATAAGAAAGACTTTACTACCCAGAAGGAGTCTAGAAAGTAAAATTGGGGAAGTTATTACATTGGAGGAACTATTGGTGTCCTTCAAAGCATACATAACAACTAAGGTGAGCCTAATACATGTTACATTTATCATAATAAGGACCCTCTCCATTTTCCTAAATGTTAAAATCACACCCTTATAAGATTTGAAAGACAAGAAAATACTCTGCAGAATTAAGTTCTTCACCTCACTGTCTCCTAATTCCATATTAAAAAGGGTACTAGAAGCTCTAAAATTTGCATTTCACGATTCTTCATACTGTTTCTTAGTTGGAACTTAAAATCAGGTATTTGGTATTATTAAAAATTGTAAGACATCGCCTTCAAGCTATTTTTCAGAAAACTTTTCTTAAATAGCATCCCTTCACTATTGGCTGTGAAGATTTCTTTCCCATTTATATTGTATTGTACTTAGTAAACTTAACCTTATGTGTGCCGAATTAAGTGTAGTAAGACATCATCCCTGCTCCTTGGCTTCATAATCTCATTGGATCAGATTAGAATTGGCTCTTTTGTATCTTGATAAACAGTGGTTACTTCAGCCTTTCCTTGTCCAACACTAAGGTTGCATTTCCCATCCTTTCATTAAGTTGATGATTGAATTCTTTTTAAAGGTAAATTTATTTATTTATTTTATTTTTGGCTGCGTGGGGTCTTTGTTGCTGCGCGTGGGGTTTCTCTAGTTGCGGCGAGTGGGGTCTACTCTTCGTTGCGGTGCGTGGGCTTCTCATTGTGGTGGTTTCTCTTATTCTGGAGCACGGGCTCTAGGCGTGTGGGCTTCAGTAGTTGTGGCACGTGGGCTTCAGTAGTTGTAGCACGCAGGCTCAATAGTTGTGGCTCACGGGTTCTAGAGTGCAGGCTCAGTAGCTGTGGTGTACCGGCTTAGTTGCTCCGCGGCATGTGGGATCTTCCCCGACCAGGGCTCGAACCCGTGTCCCCTGCATTGGCAGGTGGCTTCTTAACCACTGTGACGCCAGGGAAGCCCGATCACTGAATTTTTATGATCAACTTTTTGGAAGTTTTAAAGTGGAAGAAACCCCAGTAAATCAATCAAAACAAATGTTTAGAATTGATTGTTGCATTTAAAAAATTCACATTGTTGTCTATGTATGCTATTTGTTCGTGTAATTATAGTTATTTCTCTTATGGCTTTTGCTGACTTAGCTATTAACTTTAATCTTTTTAATTTGGGGAGATTGAATTAAATTGGACAGAACAGTAATTTCAGCATGGTTGATTTGTCTTTAACTGTTACAGTATTGAAAAAAATTTGTGGCTTTTTGGCTGACAGTAGATAAAGAACTAATGTCAATGAAAGTGCTTTATAAGACATGAAGTGCTATACAAATGACAGCTTTTTAAAAAAGTTTAATCGATACATTTATTGAGTACATACCACATGATTGGCACTATTCTAGGTGCTGAGGTTACAAAGATGAATAAAGACAATAAGAGAATTCCCAACCCAGTCTATTTTTATTTTTAAAAACAAGCTTATTGAGATATAATTTATGTACCATAAAATTCACTCTTTAAAGTGTACAGTTCAGTGGCTTTTAGTGTATTTAGAGTTTTGCAGCTATCACTACTATCTAATTTTAGAAGGCAAATGACGGTTTTTAATCAGCATTTTATTCCTTTCTGATTTTTGCCTTTATCTCAAAGGTAAATTTTCTTCTGCCTTCTGCAAATACATGCTTAAGGGTGAGATTGTACGGCGTACACTCTCATCTGTAACTATTCATCAATTAGGAAGCAGATGGTATTAGCTTCCTTCTGTTAAAACACTGCTGAATGATGTGACACCTATAAGAATAGATGCAAAAATCACAAATAATTTGAACAGATAAAATAGATTGTTCTGGAGAGGGATCATTTAATATTGCACAAATGTGGGATTAGGAAAGAAATACTCTTTTTTTTTAAATTGAAGTTGATTCACAATATTATGTTAGTTTCGGGTATACAACATAGTGATTCAGTATTTTTATAGGAAAGAAGTATTCTAAAGAACCACCCGGTTTGCTGAGATAACAGAAATTCCAAGTTTAAAATCAAATGTGCCATGCTCACCCACTACCTTCTCAAATATATAAAGTAACTTGGTTTCAGAGCCAGTTTGTGTCCTTAGTTTTTTCCCAGAGATTAGGTAAGGTTTTCTGTTTTTTAAAACATTAGTGGGTCTGTAGATTTTGTGAAAATATTTTCAGTTAATCTCTGAGCTCCCCAAAGCTCAAAATGGCTAAACACTAACCACTGCTTAACTGGGTTGCTGTAAACAGAGCCCAAAATGAAACGCCTGTGTATTTGCTGCAGATTCCCAGGTACCTCTCAAGTGCAGGAATAAGCTCAGAAAAGGTTTAATAGGTTTATTAAGTAATCATCCGTTAAAAGGCTCATGCGCTACTTGTGTGCTGCATTAGGACAAGTGCCTGCCTCCTTACTGCATTTAGCACTGCTTGGAAGAGGATGAACCCTAGGATTTAGACCCCACTCAGATGTATAGGCAGAAGAATTTTGTCAGGAAAAAAAGGTTGCAGAACTACATAAAAGATTATCAATCAGAAGACATCAGGCTATTATATTTTTTCTGATGTCTAAGAAGAATATCCTCAAGCTGAAGAATGGATTGTTTCACTGGTACTATTGGGTAAGTTTTGTGGAGATCCCCAACAACAACAAAAATCATACTGAAGATGAACAGTTGATTCACAGTAGCTGCTGATGAAAAGGAAAGCCTCAGTACCTAGCGGTAGCCCTAGTATTTCTTAGCAGCTTGCCCCCATGATAACTGGCACAAGCTCTGGCTTCTTGGTCAAATCCAGCCTCAGTGAAGGTAGTTCATATATTGGAGATGATCTGATTTTTGTATAGTTTTGATGGCATGTCTATTTGTGGAGAGAAGGGGATTGTGAGGGTAGAGATAGGAGTCTGTCTGTTGTAATAGGATTTGGTCTGTGTGTTAATGGAATGAACTGGCCTTTCTTGCTGACTTCCTTTATCCTTGCTGAGAAGAGAGGTTGAAGTTTCCTAGAGCTATTGATGAAGCTGGTGACTGCGAGAGGAACTCTGGACTTTTGACCTTGATGGTAATGGAAGGTGTTGGGGGAGTTTGGAGAGCCCACAGGTTGGTGTAAGGACTAGAAAGTTATGTTACATTTTTGCCTCAAAACAGACATATACAAATTAAAGCAATAGCTTCTACTTTCTGAGTACTTATTTTAATAAGTTTCTATAAACCTGTGTCATTTGACGTGGTTTTTTCCAAAGCAGCATGTGGCCATTTTCTTCAGGAGGCAATTTTCTTTTCATTCATCATATGGGTTTGTTAGATGGAAAAAGAAATCTACCTCATTTCACAGGTCTGTGCCTTTTCCTACTATATACAGAGCACCTTCCTCATTTTTTTCCTTTCAAAAAAATCTCATTTAATGAAAATAATTAACTTAATCAACTAGGAGTATTTTATTTTCTTGTTTTAACAGTTCTTAAATCAAAGTAACTGTTAGTTTAAGCTTAATTATTGAAATGCATCAGTGTCCTTCTGCCCCATTGCACCTCCCTTTTTGCTTGCCTCCCTCACCAACAAAAACATCAAAGAACACTTAATGAACAGTGGCCCCTGTTTAAAAGGAAGACTTAAGTCTTTAGTTATTTGCTGATAAAATATTTTCTTAAAAACAAGTTATAAATCATTTGTTTATATTTCAGAATCCCTGCATCTCAAACACACACACACACACACACACACACACACGACATCCTGGATATTTGGTTATTTTTCTGAATCACTTTCATATACTTGCTCTGGTATGGCTAACCAGAAATGGAATGGAATGAGGTTAGGCAAGAGGTCATCCAAAGACAAACACCAAAATTTTTGTTTTACTTGTATATTTGAGTGTATTTCTAAGAGAACTTTTAAAAGGGTGGTGTTCTGTAGTTATAACTCCTAAAACTGTGGGCACAAATCTAGCTGGTATTAATAATTTTCTCTTCTTGATGCTTTATATGATGGTTTTGTGATAATTTGTATTTGGGCCTTTACACACACACACACACACACACACACACACACACACCCCCTCTGCTCTGGATTTGTCCCTTGGGGTTTAGTTTCTGTTCATTACCTTTTCATCACCTCTCTTAGTCCAGATGTTCTGGTGAAGTTGGTCCTTGGTTTGGATATTCTAAATTACTTACAAGGTACATGTTTACTGCCAGCTACATTTTTGTTGCATCCGGCCCTGGAGCTGAATCTGCCTTCCTTGCTTGATGTTGAGATTTTTTTGATCATGGAAATCACAGTTCACGTTTTTGAACATATGCCTCCCACTATTACTGTTCTAAGGCACAGCACCTCATTGAAAAACTTCAAAAACCTCTGTAACAGCTGTGAGGGGCAGACCACTGGGCAGGCAACATGAGCTCATTCTTAATTTATCTTAATGATTTATAAAATTATTATTCTTAAATTATAACCCTGGATTTTTGTGTATTTTACGTCCTCCTTTCAGTAGTTTCAATTCAGGGACAACTTGCCTTAGAACTTCCCATTTATCACAGAAGAAATCCCCTCTGATTTCCCATAGGGCAAAGTAGTGTAGGTTGATGCATATTGAGCTACTTGTGTGCTTAGTATCAAATAGTGGTCCTGTAGTAAATGCTCAAAACTTTCCAAGAGGGGGGAATCACATTAATGCAGAGATGCAAAATAAAAGGGGGTGCCTTAGCTTAAATTTTAGGATGTGTCCTCCATCGCGTATGGTTCCATTATTTCCCAGGATAGTGGGGAGAGTTTGTTGTATTCTCTACTTAAAGTCTTGAATTTTAGAAAATGCCTCCTTCCTGCAATTTTATTTTATTTATTTTAAAAAATTAATTAATTAATTAATTTATCCTTTTTTGGCTGCGTTGGGTCTTGTCTGCTGAGTGCGGGCTCTCTCCAGTTGCGGCGAGTGGGGGCTACTCCTCGTTGTGGCGTGTGGGCTTCTCATTGCGGTGACCCCTCCCGCCGTGGAGCACGGGCTCCAGACGTGTGGGCTTCGGTAGTTGTGGCTTGTGGGCTCTAGAGCGCAGCCTCAGTAGTTGTGGCGCACGGGCCCAGCTGCCCCGCAGCATGTGGGATCCTCCCCGACCAGGGATCGAACCGGTGTCCCCCGCATTGGCAGGTGGACCCTTAACCACTGCACCACCAGGGAAGTACCCTTCCTGCAATTTTAGAATGAGTGTTTGCCAGGAGGGGAGAAGGACGTAGTAGAAGCCTTGTTAAATACCTGAGCTACTTTGTGTGTTTTAGACACTTGCTATGCTCGTGTGCCTAGAATTGAGGTGGATCCAAGAGGTTTTCACCAGTGCCCTCCTCTCTCGGTCATGTAATACCGCATTGCTGGGGGTAGGGTGGAGCAGAGAGTTCGCTTTTAATGGTTTCTTGTTATAGCCCTCAACAAAGCTGTGTCATCAATTCCCTTGGCTTTACAGACTATTGCCCAGAAGAAAAGATGTTTGGTTTTCACAAGCCAAAGATGTACCGAAGTATAGAGGGCTGCTGTATTTGCAGAGCTAAATCCTCCAGTTCTCGATTCACTGACAGTAAACGCTATGAAAAGGACTTCCAGAGCTGTTTTGGGTAAGATCATGTGATGTTTGTACCATTTTTGGAGTGAAAAAGATCACAGTATACAGAAGTATTTCTAAGCAAAGGGATTGGAATAGTATGCTAATAATTAAAATCACTCATATTCTAATCTAGGTTATTTCAAGGCACTTGCTCTTAAATCAAACAATACTGACAGCCTTCCTTTTTCCAGATTATGAGGAACTACCAAATTAATTGTGAAGCCCTTTAGAAGTTATAATCAAACAAACCCTTTTGTTAACTTCAGGATGTACAAAGAGATTTTTTAAAAAAAATTACCCTTATTCTCTCTTACAGTAATTGTCCTCCACTAGTTTTCTGTCCTTTGTATTGTTTTTCTAAATTATAGAAATATATTTTAACCCAATCTGCTGAGGATACTAGCAGGACTTAATGTACTGCCCTGAAACCTGTCAGGCTATGTTAGCTTTTATTTTATAATTTCGTTCTTTATTTATCTTTTGACAATAAACCTCTGCTTAATAAAATGGAAATTACTTTCCAACAAATACTTGGATGAAATAAAATACTTAATGTTGAGCCATTTCCCATGTTAGAAATTAATTTCACCACTGTTCTTTCTTATCAAAACATTTTGTGGATTATTTATTGTTAATCCTAGACTTTGTACTTAATTTTGAAGGTTGTCAAAGAGTCTCCACTAACCAACCTTGTCTTTTGAAATTACATTTTTCTCCTAATGTCTTTATTTCCAATTGTATATATAATCAATGTTATTAGTATTTTTCTGTGTATATATAATACAGGAAAAGTGTAGTAAATGAAAAATTCCTCAGAGAGACAGTTAAAAAATAGCTTGGTAACTATAGATTTCTTTCCCCCATGCAGATATATTCATTAAAAAAAATATTACAGTGCCTCTCTGGTTTTGTTTGTTGTGAAACTAGAATATCACGGCACATTATTTTACTTAAAGGGTCGTGTTTTATTGCTTATGAAGTATCTACACATTTCAAGAAAGATTAATTGGACAGCATTGTTTAAAACCATGGTGACCAGGATCTTCTCTAGGTCTTAAATTTTGCTATTGTTTTAAAAAACATTCTTTATTTTAAAATGACCAAATTGTAGCACATGGAATTGATTCATTGGATCTAGAAGTTAATTATATTTCTGAAATAATTCTACAGAAACAATGGAACTGGATCACTCCAGACAATTAGAAATAACAGCTATAAACTATAAATAGTGTTTTTTCTAAAAGAAATGTACTTGCATGAGTTCTTTAATGTAAAGGAGACTAATAAAGGTTTGATTGTTTTCTTATCAGGTTACATGAGACTCGTTCAGGAGACATCTGTAATGCCTGTGTCCTGCTTGTGAAAAGATGGAAGAAATTGCCAGCAGGATCAAAAAAAAACTGGAATCATGTGAGCTCATCTTTTGTCTTCCTCAATTATACCTCTGTTATAGTTAAAATAACATTAGTTTTTCCCCCTAATTTAGGAAATAATATGTTCCTAGGGTAGAAAAGTCTGAAAAGAATAAAGAAAAGCACTAGTTGCTGCTCAGATATAATCACTTAACATTTTGGCATTTTGGGGAGCAAAATAGCTTGGTATGGCATTGCTCTAGGGTTGTATCAAATATACCCATTTTTGGAGATCCACAGCGTACATTTCACATATTTTTAGGTTTAACCCAGAAATTCCTAGAGTTAATTAGACATGGATCCTTTTTTTTCATCTCCTAGGATTATGTATGTCCTAATTCATGTTGGTACTAATGAGCACATTGGTTTATAATCAGAACTGGATTTAAAGCCTGCCTTTACCACTTACTAGTTGTGAACTTTGGGCAAGTGACATTTATTTATAAAGTGCAAAGATAATAACTATCTCACAGAACTGTTGTAAGAACTGAATGAGATGATGTATATAAAGTATAACACATAGTAATCACTCACGTAGAAGCTATTGTTATTCTCTATATTAAATCTAGTTGAGATCAAACTGGAATGTAAATGTGTTTTCTATTTGCATTTCACTTTATAACGTCACTAGAATTCTTTAGAAAATATTTTCAATTACCAGAACGACACTGTTAGGTCTTATTTAATTTTTCTGTATGCTAGCTTTCAGAAGATTTATGACATTTATACAAAATGTTTGTTTTTAAGCAGGCAAAAAATATTTGTTTTTTACCTTTTTTCTTACACTAGCCTTACACTGTCCTTTGGTGACAGTGTTTCATTATTATAATAGGTTTCTGTGGGTCTGTTAACCTATAAAAATGTGAGTTTTTCTTTAATTAATAGCTTACCTGGAGAAGATCCAAATTGTGATTTTGAAGGTGATGTCAACCTTTTACATAAGGGTAGAAATCTGCAAATAGCCAATGTGAGTGAAGGCATGAGAAATGAGACCATATGGGGCTAGACCAGTGGCCACGCTAGGCTGTGGAAGAACATGCCATTGCCCTCACGTGGCTGACCTCAGGGATTAAGGGTGTGTAGTAAAAAGAGCATAAAGCATAGGTCTGAAAACCCTGATTTGCGTCTGGGCCCCTTCCCCACCCACCCTTGCCCATTTACTAGCTTAGTGAAATAAGGCAAAATACATAGTTGAATATCTCTTGTTTTTCTTTACCCTAAAACTGGAGTAACAAATTACTGCTTACTGCTTTGTGGTGAAGTTAAAATCAAAAGTATATGAAAACTTTTTGTAAACTGCGGAACATCATCCTATAGAAATGTTAATTGTTGTTAGGTTTGGTTTTTCTTAACCTACTTGGGTCATTTTCACCATATATAAAATCTATGTAAATTTTTTGCCCAGCAGACTCCTGCTATTACTTACTTCAAAGGAAAAAAACCACTAGATAAATTATTCTTTAATACCATGTGATGATTAAAAGTGCACATGAGCTCTCAAACACTGAGTAGGAAATTCAAATTTGGCTCCTTCAAATAAGCATTCATCTGAACCAAGGGAATACAGAGGTGTCATTTTTAAAATGGTATTAAATATTTAGTATTTTCTTCCAGGTGGTAGATGCAAGGGCAGGACCCAGTCTAAAGACTACCCTGAAACCAAAGAAAGTGAAAACTCTATCTGGAAACAGGATAAAAAGCAACCAGATCAGTAAACTGCAGAAGGAATTTAAACGTCACAGTAAGTTTGATATTGAAACATGAGGATTTAAGAATAGTTGTTTTTATTTTTGTCTGGGGTGGCACATGGCATGTATGGACCATATTTTCTTTTATTGCTTTTTAAAAAAAGAGTGGGAGGCAATGTTGACTTGGGAGAGATATTTTATTTCTATGAAATCTTCGAACTTTATCTTTGATTTTGGTGTCTTAAAAGTACTTTCACCAGCCACTTCTTCAGATTGTGCTAAGAACACAGACCATTCTGATCTCTTTATTGACATCTTAATTTTCTAGAGGATGAACTTTTCAAGTTTGTTTACTTGATTTTTATTCTTAAGGAGTTTGAGGCCTGGAGATATGCAGAAAGGTATATAAATAATTAGTGGACAATCTGAGACTAAAGCCCAGGGTCTCTGGAGCGTAATTTTGGAAATCATAACTCAGATATTGCAGTAAAAGCCAGCCTCAAAACCTTTAGGTTTAAGGGGGCTTGGTGTGTTGTGTGGGGTGAGAGGATGGGAAAGGAATGATAAATTAATATTAAGCTCGTCTACTTTTATTGGAAGTCATTGGGGGCAGGGGACCTTTTGTGGTACTTCTGTATTTAGGAATTTAGATTTCAGATTTTTTTTTTTGCGGTACACGGGCCTCTCACTGCTGTGGCCTCTCCCGTTGCGGAGCACAGGCTCCGGATGCGCAGGCTCAGCGGCCATGGCTCACGGGCATAGCCGCTCCGCGGCATGTGGGATCTTCCCGGACCGGGGCACGAGCCTGTGTCCCCTGCATCGGCAGGCGGACTCTCAACCACTGCGCCACTAGGGAAGCCCTAGATTTCAGATTTTGAAAAGGAAATCCACTGCATATAATGTTATTATGTTATTTATTACACCCAGGGGGGTCTGAGGCAGCACTATTGAATCAAACACATTAGTGTTTCTGTGGGAAAAATGTAGGCATATTCATATAGGTGGAATAAACTAACTGTAAATAAGCTAGTCAGGTTTGCTTACCTAATTATAGTCCAGGTCAGGCCAGATTTTGTGACCAAAAGGGTTAGGAATAAACTTTTGTTTTGAGAACCTTTTCAGAATTGTAGGTGGACCTGTATTGGAATTTTCAGGATTTAAAAAAAAACAAAAACTGGGGAATTCCCTGGCGGTCCACTGGTTAGGACTCTGAGGTTCCACCGCAGGGGGCACGAGTTCCATCCCTGGTTGGGGAACTAAGATGCCGCATCCCGTGCAGTGCGGCTTAAAAAAAAAAATCTGTAGGACCTTGTTAGACAAAGTTTTATCAATCAGTGCTTGTTTTATAAAAATGGAAAAAGACAAGTTACTGATCAGATAGAATGAGAGGAAGGAAGGAGAACTATCATCTCTTGAGCATTTTGGTATATGTACCAAGCACTTTACATACATAATTATCCCAAGGATTTCTATTTTAGAGATTAGGATAGGAAGTACAAAGTAGTGATTTCACCTTGACCAGAGGTCACTTAGTAAGTGGTAGAGATGAATTTGATCTGGGGTTTGTCTAATTTCAAAGCCCTGTGCTGTTTCTACAATATCATTCTGCTCTCTGGGATAGTGTAACTCATGCCACAGGACTCCAAAGTCTTTCCAGATCTGCTACTAACTCTACTCTCAGGTAAGTTGGTGTTACCAGTCCATAGTTATTCTGTTAATATATTTAATCTTTGGCTAAAATATTTTAATACATTTATAGTAAAATATTTAGGCAGCATCAAATATGTGTATATTTTAATTATACATGTTTGTTTCTTAACCAGCTATCACCAAAGGGGGGAAGAAAGACTGACTCTACCCTTTATTCTCTTTAAATGTTTTAGTGAACATTTAGAAAATAGTAATTTTCTTCTATAACTTGAGGGGTAGAGAAATTGATATTCGTTGTATATTCTTAGCGTCTCCCTTTAATTATAGGGAAAGTGACATCTGACTAACTTTTGCCTTACCTAAGGGAATATGTCCAGTGTAATTTTAGATTTTTGTGATAAAGCTGTGCTGTGGAGGGGTTGGAAACTGAAAATAACTGGATTTTGGAAACTCAGAGTGAAACATGATTTTCCCAGGTGCATTGTGAATTGCTAGCAGCTGTGTGCACCATAACAGTTTTGAGATATTTGAATTTTTATACATCACCCACTAAATGGTTTCCCTGTCTCTGGTTATATATTTGCTTCCATGCATCTTGCATGTACCTGCCCTGTATTCCTCTTCCTGGGACATTCTTTCCTTTGTGGTGTACTGGAAAGGCATTGGACTTAGGGCTTGAAGATCTGGATTGGAGTTACAGTCCTTGAACAGATATGTGACCCTGGTGTTGCTTAACATTTAACCACAATTTCCTAATCAGAGAAGTGAGGATAATCAAGTAAAAGGGGTTTTGTAAAACAAAACAAAGCGAAATAAATTCCCATATAAATGTTAGCCATTCTTTTTGTCATTCTTCTTCCTAAAACCTGCAATGATTCTGGTTGCTGTAGAATAAAATGGAAAACCCCTAGCAAGTCTTTGGATGTACCATTTTAGGGAAAGGGTCACTTCCCTTCGTGTGCCTAGTGTATTCTGCTTCCAATTTTACTCATCATCCCCACCTACCCCAAGCTTTCTAACTAGTCTTTTGTGCCTTTCCAAATCCTACCTACCTAATGTTTAAGACTTCAAAAATTTCAGTTCTTTGAAGAATTTCCTGATTTACATTCTAGAAGAGAGTTTTTTTTTCCCTAACTGCGATTCTATATATAATTGTATCCTAGTGTCCCAGGTGTTAGATTGAACCATATAAAATTGCCATTTTTATAGGTAGACATGGTCCACTAACTGCAATGTCAAATGGTTCATAGATATTAAATGATGACTATCACTAGAGCAGCATAGAGATGACTGCTATTGCTGTTAATTATTAGGGAAGTCTTTTGTTTTTTTTTCTAAACACACACCCTAGCAGTGTATGTGCTGTTTATTTATTTAGTTAGTTAGTTTGCACTGGGTCTTAGTTGCGACGTGTGGGATCTTTAATTGCAGTGTGCGGACTTCTTAGTTGCGGCATGTGGACGACTTCTTAGTTGCAGCACACGGACTCTTATTTGTGGCATGCAGGCTTCTCAGTTGCGGTATGTGGACTTCTTAGTTGTGGCACGCACGCAGGATCTAGTTCCCCAATCAGGGATCAAACCTGGGCCCCTTGCGTTGGGAGCGCGGAGTCTTACTCACTGGACCACCAGGGAAGTCCCAGGGAAGTCTTTTAAATATTCCTGTAGTCTTATTCCTTTAAAGCCTGCTACTCCTTTTTTTTCATTTATTTTTTTATTTTTTTACATTCTTTTTTTAATATTCTTTTCCATTATGGTTTATCATAGGATATTGAATATAGTCCTCTGTGCTATACAGTAGGACCTTGTTGTTTATCCATTCTATATGTTAAAGCTTATAGCTGCTAACCCCACCCTCCTACTTCCTCTCTCCCTCAGCCCCATCCCCCTTGGCAACAACCAGTCTATTCTCTATGTCCGTGATTCTGTTTCTGTTTCATAGATAGGTTCATTTGTGTCATATTTTAGATTCCACATATAAGTGATTTCATATGGTATTTGTCTTTCTCTTTCTGACTTACTTCACTTAGTATGATAATCTCTAGTTGCATCCATCTTGTTGCACATGGCATTATTTCATTCCTTTTTATGTAAAGCCTGCTACTCTTGAGAATTTTGTTTGGTGTTTTTTCATGAAGTTAAGCTATTCATATATTGGAAGTAAATGAACATATTAAAAACATCAATTGGTGCCTTCTTTGTTTTAGATACTTAATTTTATGCTATTGTATATAAACTTTTGTTAATAGAAAATGCTTGTGAGCGCTATTCAAAAAAGTTTTCTTTAGTCTGTTTCTTCCCATGTAGGATATGACACAGGGTTTGATGTCTAGTGGATACTTAATAAATATTTGATTAGTTCTGTGAATTGGAGGATTATTCTATCCACCTATCCTGGGGGGCGGGTGGTGAGTCTTTAGCCAAAGGTAAGATGTGTGGTAGGCTCAACCCCTGTCTGATGTTGCTGTTGCTGAGAATAGCAGTATGATAGCTTTATAGCTCAGTGACTATCCACCAAAAGATTTATTTTCTGGCTTGTAAATTTATATGAAGTCTTCTGAGGGCAAAAACACTAAATCATGTTTAGCTTGTATCTGATGAATTGCCTTTACTCCTTATTAAGTCAGGATCTATTGTTTTCCCTTTATGGGTAAGGTATCATTTTTCTTTGGATGCTTTCAAGACTTTTTTCTTTTTCTTTAGTGTTCAGAAGTTTAATTATAATGTGTCTTGGCATTGATTTCTTTGGGTATATCCTGTTTGGGGTTTGCTCAGCTTCTTGTATCTATAGGTTTATGTCTCTTGCCAAGTTTGGCACGTTTTCAGCCGTTATATTTGAGTAGTTTTTCACCTCCGCCCTCTTTCTCCTCTTCTTCCGGGACTGCAGTCACATGAATGTATGTTTTCTGTTGTAGTTCCACAGGTCTCTAAGGCTCTTTCATTTGTTTTCTTTGTATTGTACAGGTTGGGTGATTTCTGTTGTTCTTTCTTCCAGTTCACTGATTGTTTCCTCTTTCCCCTCCATTCTGCTGTTGAGCCTGTCTACTCAGCTTTTTATTTCACTTATTGTATTTTTTCAGTTCGGATTTCAGTTCCTTGGTTCTTTATAGCTGCTTTTTTTAACTGAGGCCTACTTGCTGAGGCTATGTTTTCATTTATTTCAAACTTGTTCATAATGGCTTATTGAAGCATTTTTGTCATAGCTGCTTTAAAATCTTTGTCAGATCATGCTAACGTCTCTGTCATCTTGGTGTTTAATAGATGCTTGACTTTTCATTCAATTTGAGATCTTCCTGGTTCTGGATATGATAACGATTTTTTATTGAAACCTAGACATTTTAAAATTGTGTTGTGAGACTTCGAGTTTTATTACTTCTGTTTTAACTGGCTTTTTTTTTTTCCAGAAGGGGAAATGGGGGGGGGGCACCACCTTGTTACTGCCAAGTGGTGTTGAAAGTCAGGTTCCCCCTGACCTTTAACCTCCTTTCCAGCCTCCTTTGGTATCTGAGGGAGGAGGAGCTCCTGACTGCGGCTGGGTGGGGGTGGGCTGGGAATTCAGGCTCCCACGTGGTGAGGGTGCTCCTGTTCCCGGTGGGCCACAGTGAAGGCCCCGACTCTTCAGAGGGCTTCCACTGACATCACCCTGGTGGAGGTGTTGGGGGGCCTCCTAACAGTCTTGGGAGGATGGAAACCTAGGCTCCCCACTTGGCCTTTGCTCCAGTGGGTGGGGGTGGGGACCCTTTTTTTTTCTGTGGTGTTTGGCTGGAGTAAAGGGGTTATTGTTGGGCTTCCCTGGTGGCGCAGTGGTTGAGAGTCCGCCTGCCGATGCTGGGGACACGGGTTCGTGCCCCGGTCCAGGAAGATCCCACATGCCGCGGAGCAGCTGGGCCCGTGAGCCATGGCCGCTGAGCCTGCGTGTCCGGAGCCTGTGCTTTGCAACAGGAGAGGCCACAACAGTGAGAGGCCCGCGTACCGCAACAACAAAAAAAAGAGGGGGGGGGGGTTATTGTCTCCGAAAGGATTCCTCTCTCGCTAAGCTGCCCCTTTCCTGGTCCTTTGGCTAGAGAGGGCAGGCTTCTGTTGGCTCTGTGTGTGTGTGTGTGTGTGTGTGTGTGTGTGTGTGTCTATATCTGCACCCATTGGCATTTCTGAGTTGTTGGCTTCTTCAGCTGCAAGACTGGGATTTAGGAGACAAAAAGAAAACCCATAAAAGCTAGGGAGCTCACCCCCGCTTCCTTCCTTAAGTCTTGAGCTCACTAGCTGTTGCCGACTTTCAGAGTGTTTAGTTTTGTTTTATGTGTTGTGTCCATATCTATTTTTAGTTGTACTTATTAGCAGGAGAATAGAGAAAAGTGTGTCAGCTCTTCATCTTATTGGAAGCTCATTTTCTTTTAGATACACTTTAGTACAAATATCTTCAAATGTCAGTAGTAAATAGAAAATAAATTTTTTCTTTTTTTTTTACTATCTCATTCACTGTGTTTTATGCTGAGGCTTAGTTGCAGCTGCATATAGTGAAATTATAATTTGTTTTCACTTTATTTCAGATTCTGATGCTCACAGTACCACCTCAAGTGCCTCTCCAGCTCAATCTCCTTGTTATAGTAACCAGTCAGATGATGGCTCAGATACAGAGATGGCTTCTGGCTCTAACAGAACACCAGTGTTTTCCTTTTTAGATCTCACATACTGGAAAAGGTAAAAGCAACAGAAAATATCTCTCTGACCAGCAAACCTTCTTAATTATAGGCAACGGTTTCCCACTTCCTTAGCAATTAAGTGGCATTTGGCACACAGCTGGTAGCGTATGTGTTTGGAGGTGGATTAGGCAAGAATGGAGCTGAGAGTGTGGATTTTCTGTGTTTTTTCTATTAAAATTGATTTAAAGTAGAAATCATGTTAAGAAATCTAAATTTCCTATGATGGAGTATACTAGGTATTCATTCTGACCAACTCTCCCACTGAAAAAAAGTAAAAGGGCTAGAAGTATATATATTTTTTATGTCTTTAAAATTGGCATCAACAAGTAGACAAGTTAATAAGGAATAATCAGAGGCCAAATGCTGAGTGAATGAGGGACCCCGAAGTCAAAAAAGAGGTAATAGACTAAGAAAGAGAGAATATTTAAAGAGAAAGTGGTTAAGGATTTTCTAGTTCACAGATTTGGGGAGACTAACAAGTTAAAAGCAAGGTAATAAGCAATTATCTTATGGGTGAAGAAGATTCACCTATAGATACATCATAGGGAAACTATGGAACATGGGAGGCAAAACAGATTTTAAGTAGTGAGAGAATAAAGACATTATTTTCAAAGGAACAGCAAACCTACAAGCTGAATTCTCAGCATGAACAACGGAAGCCATAAAACAATAGATTAATACCTTCAATGGCCCAAGAGATAATAGCTCTCAACTTAAAATTATATATATGTAGCAAAAATATCTTTCGCAAATGAGGGCATAGGACTTTTTGACTAGAAAAAGAAAATTGAGAGTTTGCTGCCAAACTGACTCAATAACAAAAATTCTATAGGCAGAAAGAAGAGATCCAAGATTGAAATTCTGAGAAGGATAAATAAATATTTGTTGCCTATAGGTAAATTTAAACAAACACTGAAGGCTTAAAATGATAATAGATGGGAATTTAAAAAAAAAGAATTAAATGACAACAGTAACATATAAGTCAAAGTAATAGTAGTGATGGGAGTTAAAATGTCCTAATATCTTTGTATTGTTGACAGTAAATGTATTGACACTTTAGAGTTCAATTAATTAACTGTATAACCACTAAAAGAATAAAAATAAGAACGTAAAACCTCCAGAGAAGAAGGGAAGGATGGAGAGTTTTAAAATATACCTAGCAGGACTTCCCTGGTGGCGTAGTGGTTAAGAATCCACCTGCCAATGCATGGGACATGGGTTCGATCCCTGGTCCAGGAAGATCCCATGTGCTGTGGAGCAAATTAGCCTGTGCACCACAACTACTGAGCCTGCAAGCCACAACTACTGAAGCCTGTGTGCCTAGAGCCCGTGCTCCGCAACAAGAGAAGCCACCGCAATGAGAAGCCTGCGTGCCACAACGAAGAGCAGCCCCTGTTCGCTGCAACTAGAGAAAGCCTGCGTGCAGCGATGAAGACCCAACGCATCCATAAATCAGTCAATCAATCTAGCAAAATAAAATGATGAAAACCTCCATATATTTGTAAATTAAGAAACCATGGGTTCAAGAAGAAAGTATAAATTAGAAAATCCTTATAACTAAAAAAACCCCCAAAATACCACAAATCAAAACATGTGGTATGAAGTTAAAGAGGTGGAAGAAAAGTTGCCTTTAATGCTTCTTACAAAAGAAAGATTTAAAATAAATGAAGTTACATGTATCCAATTTAAAGATTAATGAAGCTCAATATAAAAAAAAAATAAAAGCAAGGAAATCCTAAAGATAGGAGTAGAAATAAATGGAGTAGAAAATCAATATGAATGGATAGTATCAGTAAAGCTAAGAGTTGGTTCTTGAAAAACATAACCAAAAAAGTTACTAGAGATAAAGCAGGTCAAGAAAAAGAGATGGTACCCATAAGCATCTTGGATAAGAAAAGGGAGATTCAGCTATAGAAAAAGCAGAAGTTTAGAAGACAATAGGATATTAGAAACAGCTTCATGACAATAAATTTGAACATATAGGTGAAGTGGATACATTAGTAGAAAAAGACACTTCACCAAAACTGTCTCAGGAAAAAGTAGAAAACCTGAATTGTCTCATAATAAAGGAATGGATTCAGTGGTCAGAAGTCTTCCCTCGAAAAATCCCAGGCCTAGATAGACAAATTCTACCAGACATTCCAGAAACAAATGATTCTAATCTTGCACTGGCTTTTCCAGATTATGGATAAAAGAGGGCATAGGCTCCAAGCATTCTATGAGGCTAACATAACTTTGATATGTTATAAACAATATATCATAACTAGATTAGATTTATTCTAGGGATGTGAGATTGTTTGAAGCATTAGAAAGCCAACTAATATAATTTGACAGTTTCCTAAAGGAGGGAGAAAATGCTTATTGTATTAGTGGTATATTGAAGATGTTTGATAAATTTGAACTTTGCTTCAAGGTTTAAAATAAAACCTTTAGCAAAATAGGAATAGAAGGTAACCACATTGATAAATAATTTGCATTTTTGAGTAAAGTTGAACACGTTCCCATTCCTATAGCCCAGCAACGTAACCTAGGAAAACACCTTCAGACCTGTGCACCAGTATGTACAGCATGTTTGTAATAGCAAAAATTGTCCCATCAGAAGGAGAGTGGGTAAATTGTGGTATATTCACATGGTGGAATACCGTACATAAGTTAAAATGAAATAAAGCTCTAACAATATATATGAACCTCAGTCACTGTTGAGCAAAAAAATTGTAGCGTACAGTGTGATTCCATATATATGCATTTCTATATATATATTTTATTTTATATATTATATATATGAGATAACAAGCAATATGTTTAGAGATGCAAACGTTGTATATAAAGAAAAAACAGTGATAAACCTGAAATTAAGGAGGAGAGAATGAGATTGGGTGGAGTGGGATTGGAGAGGGGCATACGGGGGACTTCATAGGAAATAATAGTTTTTTTTAGAGTGTGTGATCCATGGATGATTTGTTGTGTTGTCATTTTTGTATGCCTTTATGTATATTTGATAATATGTGTATATATTTTTTGTCTGCTCAGTATTAAAATAAAACCACCAGCTGTATCAGCCTGTTTATGGTGGCTGTTTTCTTTAAGATTTGGTGATTTTTGGAGGAAACCGTTTATAACTTTAGGAGCAGCCTCTGAAACTGACTGCTGTCTCTCAGATTGCCTTCTTCCCCCTTAATATTTGATAAGATTCCAGTGTGGGGTTTAAGGCGCCTGGGTAATTCCCATTACCTAGCAAATTGGGGTCACTCTAGGAGCCCATTCATTAGGAATGTGATGAGATTGTGGAAGTAGAACCTTTGATCATGCTGTACTAGTTATAATGATGAGTAGATTTTTCCTTTTTTTGTATTCCTATTTTTCTGCCTTATTTAATATATTTTGTTGTCCCTCCATTTTTTTCTTTTAGACAGAAAATATGCTGTGGCATTATCTATAAAGGCCGTTTTGGGGAAGTCCTCATCGACACACATCTGTTCAAGCCTTGCTGCAGCAATAAGAAAGCAGCTGCTGAGAAGCCGGAGGCTCAGGGGCCAGAGCCTCTGCCCATCTCCACTCAGGAGTGGTGACTGAGGTTGCTGTAGAAGGGGAACAAAAAATGAGTTAAATTTTGGAAAACACCAACAAAATGACCCTCCTGTTTTTAACTTGGATACCTGTTATTCTGCCAAAAGATGATTTCTAGAATAGTTTTGAGTGGGTTATTTTCCCTCCAGTTCCACAAAGTCTGAAGCCAGTATCTAGCTTACTAAAAGGAAAAAAAGAAGTGTACATAATATTTAAGATGCTGAGTATTTCATAGGAAAGCTGAATGCTGCTGTAAAGTGCTCTTTAAGGCTTTTTAAAAAAATCCCCTTCTAATGAATGAAATTAGGGGAATTTCAGGGGACAGAGATGGGATTTGTTGTATGATAAACGTATGTAGTTTTAGTCTTTCTATATTGAGAAGCAGTGGTTGGGGCATTTTTTAAGATGGCTGGCTACACTTGTTTTCCTTCGTTATAATAAATTTGTCATAACTCAGTAAACACAGACTTGCCCCTAGAGGTAGTTGTTAATAACTTTGAAATATTAAGGTGTTGCCAAGGTTCTGATGATTCAAACCTGTACTACTGAATATTAAGCGGGACGGACTAAGCTCTCTAGTGCGAATATCTTGAAGGAGTAATTTCTAAACATACAGAGGTAACTTGACTGTATATGTTGCATCCTGTGTCACCTCCCTCCATATTGATATTTGATAAAGTTTTTAATTTATATGAAACTTCTAAAGCAGAATCAAAGTTCCTCTTGGGGAAATGTCAAATCTTTAGGATAGGCAATCCTATATGAATAGTACCAAAGCATTACCCCTTGGTAGAGAATGCACTCTATTAAAATGTTAAATTATCTGAAAAATAAAATGTGCAAGTCTTCAGGATGGCACATGAAAAAAACAAAGGTTAATGCTTCTTGGGGCACATTTCTTAGAGGGCTTGCAAGTGTGTAAATAATTTGTTTATGTTACATGACTGGTGACTTCAATGAAAATCTGCACAATTCAGTTTTAGCTCTGGATTACTTCGGTTGACCTTTGTGAAGGTTTTATCTGTGTAGAATGGTTGTTTGACTTGTTTTAACCTATTAGGGTTTTGGGTTTTTGTTTTTTGTTTTTCATTCTATATTAAAGTAAAATTCTACTAAAAGAAAAGAGGTGTGTGTTAATGCTGAGTGGGTTGGTTTTGGTTTGGTTTCTTTTAGTCAGGCTTTCTGAACATTGAGGTGTTAGATGATACATCCTAAACGTGGAGCTCTTCAATTGTAAAACCTTCATTAAAAGCCTTTTACTTGAACCCAAACCAAAGTACTATCTATTGCCTCTTTTCTAAAAGTTCAGGAAGAATATATCACCAGTTCAGACTGTTCATAATGCGGGAGGATCATTTGCCTACCTTGTAATAACATGACTCAGTGCTTATTTTTAAAACTGGATTTTAAAGATTGGATAGTATAAATAACAAGAAGGAGTGAGCCAATTTTTATGGGTATCCTATAGTTTTATAGTTCTTAATCTAAACTTAAAATTTTATATTTCTTCCTCTGGAAAAAGCTACAAGCCACCATATGCACAGACTACATAGTGAGTTGGGTCAGCTGTCCCACAGACTTTGAGGTGTATTACAAGAATCCCAGCCATTATCATCTTCCTCCTGAGTTATTTTGAAGTGGTTTTTTTTCTCTCTTTTTTTTTGTACATTTTGGCTGCAGTACTGGTGGTAGAATATACTATAATATGGATCATCTCTACTTCTGTATTTATTTATTTATTACTAGACCTCAACCACAGTCTTCTTTTTCCCCTTCCACCTCTCTTTGCCTGTAGGATGTACTGTATGTAGTCATGCACTTTGTATTAATATATTAGAAATCTACAAATCTGTTTTGTACTTTTTATACTGTTGGATACTTATAATCAAAACTTTTACTAGGGTATTGAATAAATTTAGTCTTACTAGAAAATAAAAGAAGCTGTTTTGTGGCTTTGTCTGAAAGGTGTTCTTAAGTAAGAGTAACTAATGTTTTTGACCCTCACAGATACTCAGTGTAAGCCCTTAGTATTATAACAAGCCATGAAGGAAAGAAGTCCTCTTTACTGAGAAACACAGACTTTAAAATATAGATCTTCCTCCACTTACCATGGGGTTACGTCCCAATAAACCCAAAGTAAGTTGAAAATATTTTAAGTCAAAAATGCATTTAATACATCATAGCTTAGCCTAGTCTACCTTAAACATGCTCAGAACATTTACATTAGCTTACAGTTGGCAAGATCATCTAACACAAAACCTATTTTTCATTAAAGTGTTGACTATCTCATGTAATTCATTGAATACTGTACTGAAAGTGAAAGCAAGAATGGCTAAATGTACTGGTAGTTTACCCTCCTGATCGCGTGGCTGACTGGGGTCTGTGGCTCACTGTGGCTCCCTCCTGCCGCTGCATCACAAGAGTGTCATATACTGCATATTGCTAGCCTGGGAAAAAGATCACAGTTGAAGTCTGATTTCTACTGAATGCATATCGCTTTTGCATGACTGTTAAGTCAAAAAATCCTAAGTTGAACCATCATTAAGTTGGAGACTGACTATAAAGACATTTTTTGTTGTTGTTGACAGGGACAACAAAGTAGGGTTTATTGGTGGGCATGGGTAGGGAGGGGGCAGCGCCAAGGCTCTCACGAGTGCAGGGCGCGCCATTTGTCCAGGGGGCCACGATTAGGGATGTACTTGACCCCACAGCCATCTGGGATGAGCTGCTTTTCTGCCACCATGTTTTCAAATTCATCTGCATTAAACTTAGTAAATCCCCACTTCTTGGAGATGTGGATCTTCTGGCGGCCAGGGAACTTGAACTTGGCCCTGTGGAGGGCCTCAATCACATGCTCCTTGTTCTGCAGCTTGGTGCGGATGGACATTATGACCTGGCCAATGTGGACCCTGGCCACTGTGCCCTGGGGCTTTCCAAAGGCACCACGCATACCTGTCTGGAGCCTAGACTGGCTCCAGGGTCAGTTATTAACGTCCGCTGTTAATGTCAGTCATTAACGTCCGCTGGAAAGGGCTGTCTCCAGGGTCCCTTAGGGCAACCCATACAGGCAACAGGCCGTATACACTACCGAGGAGGCTTTTGCGCACTGGGCCCCCATGGGGAAAAGAGCACAGTCGGCTGAACTGGCTGCAAATGTAAAAGACATTTTTTTTTGTAAAAGACATTTTAACTGATGTGCACAGGAATTAACCTAGTGGATAAGATGATTTTAACAGTGAAGGACAAAAGGTCTCCAGTGTTTCAATGTCTGTAATACGGTTTTATTAGTATTGTCTATGGACATAATGGGAAGCATCATTGAGACTTTAGAGAAACTATAAAAGGTGGTTATAGAGAAAGGTAGATTTTTGGGATTGGGGTCAGACCTGGGTTCTCTGATTCCCGGCTCTACCCCCTTATTAGCCATTTGAGTCTCTTGACTTTTGTGAGTCTCCAAACTTCTTTTACTTCACAGAATTGTTTACTTTACAGATTTATCATGAATCCAAAGAGGTATAATTCATACCAAAGGTTTTTTTTCTGTGCCGTGCGGCTTTCGGGATCTCAGTTCCCCAACCAAGGATTGAACCTGGGCCACGGCAGTGAAAGCCTGGAATCCTAACCACTAGGCCACCAGGGAACTCCCATATATCAAAGTTTTAAAAACAGTTTATTACCTGGGAAAGGTAGATCCTCTGGGTCAAACTTCTTATACTACAATTAAATTAGCTTTGGGATAGTCTAGGTGATTTTGCCAGCACCTAATCTAGTTACTGTGAAGCTACTAAGTTAACCTAAGTACTACTGGAAGGATGACAGCACCTACATGATCTATTGCTGTTTAATAAAATTACCAAAAATGTAGTGGCTTAAGAGAAATTGATCTCAGTTTCCATCTAGGTGCAGTGTGGCTGGGTCCTTTGCTCAGGGTCTCACAAGGCTGCAACAGGTGTCAACTCGGTTGCATTCTCATGAGGTGACTTGGGAATAATTCACCCCAAATTCACTTGGGTTGTTGGCAGAATTCATTCCCTGTGGCTGTAGGATGGAGAGCCCAGACTACTGGCTGGAGGGCCCCCTTAGTTCCTTACCACTTGGGGTCTCCCAACATGGCACTCACGGTACCCAGCCAGCAGGTCTCCAGAGCCAGTCACCTAACAAGACAGTTGTCCTGTCCACACTCAAGTTACACAGTGAACACAAGAGGTGGTGTGTGGAGACCGTAGAGTTTTGTCTGCATAGCACCTCTTTTTCTTACGTGAACCACTTGAAACTGGGCCTCTTTGTCCTAAAATACAAGCATTTGGGTGTAGCAAGTAAAAAGAAAAATAGTTCCCCTATTATGAAATACCTACTGTGGTGGGCTTGGCACCTGTAAACACTGTTCAAACAACCTTGCAAAGTGAAAAAACGAAACAATCTGTTTACAGGTAGTCAGTGAAGGGGTGCAAGGGGGGCCATATAACTTAAATAAAATCAGCTTTCCTGATTCCAAAGCCTGTGCTCTTAAAACTGGACCCTGTCCCTGCTATAGCAATGGTGCCTTCTTAACCTGCATTTTGGGTGGTCACCTGGGTCTCTTCCGAAGGATGAAAACGAGGGGCAAGTTTTACCCTTGTGAAGAGGTTGACCTTTGTCTAAATCAGTTAATCAAATGTTGTTAATTTTGATGTTGAAAGTACATATTATATACTGTCTTTTTGTGGAGAAAATAGTCTCCAGGAGGTTTAGTTGAAACAAAGGAATCTTCTAAAAATAAATGAAGGTAGCCAGAACTAACTGCTTGCTCTGTAGTAAAGAATGGAGGATACCGAGGGAGCCTCTTGATTGACCGTCCCTAGAGCAGTTTCCCAATCGCCCAGATTTAGCATTATGCTGGCCTGGCAGTCAGTTTTGTGTGATGTTCAGTGGACTGGGAAGGGAGGAGAAAGCCCAACTGGATCAAAGTTAGATAATTTCACAGGCTCATGTTCTCAAAGAAAGGGATCTGAGCGTTCTAACAATTTCTCGGGCTATGGAGTTTGGTTACTTATTGTGGTCATGAGAATGCTTTAGGTTTCAAATATCTTGCACCCTGGTTAGAAACTGCTTGTTATTGTATGTCAAGTAGGGGCTTCTTAGACATGCTTAGTTGCAGGCTTCAGTGTAAAAGAGCTTAATCTTTCATTTTAGAGAGACCAAAAAGATTTTTGGCAAAGCCTGCCCTTTGTCTCAGTGTCTGAAAGTGGGGGAAATAATTTACTCTGTTTGAGAACTTCAATTCTCTACACTTCCGTAGCTTACATTAACTTTAACATTGTCCAGGTATTGTTTTTTTGTAACTGCAAGGAGAGTGGTTGTTTTATGTTTATACTTACCTCTCAGGAATTAAGACAGAGGTCTCAAGATTCTTCAGCAAGTCACTGGTAGAGTTAAAATAGGAACCTAAACAGTTATGGGTTTTTTTGAAGGTAACAGGTGTGTTCTTTGCTTCCAATCACCTTTACAGTCCACTCCAGTGTTGATTTTGCCCCCAACACTCCAAGGGTCACTGATGGCTTTCTCATGGGGAATTCCAAAGCCCTCATTTTACTCATCCAGCCTCTCAATAGCACTTGATACAATTGATAGTTTCTTTTTTTGAAGCATTCTTGGCTGGTAACACTGCTGTTCCCAGGTTTCCTACTTCAGACGCTCATTGGCCCAGGGTTCATCTTCAACCCTCTTCCCAGACCATCTCCGTTCCCACGGTCCCAAATACTATCTAAAATATGCAGACATCTCCCAAGTCTCTCTCCAGAACTTTTTATTAATCAGGGTGCCAGCAGGAAATAGATGGCTTACTGACATTGGATAATTTGAGGAAAGTTTAATAAAGGAACTTTACAAAGCTATGCATATGGTGTAGGGAAACTCCAAGGGAAAGTGCAGTTCTCAGGACTGGTAACATTGGGGCTAGTAATGTTAGGGTGCTGTTACTACCCTTAGGTCTGAAGGGTTGGGGGTCGGGAGTGGTCAATGGAACCAGGAGACAGGCTATGTAAAAAAGGGTGGGGGGCTGGGGGAAGCCATAGGAATAAATATTCCTGTCACTCTCCAGATTGACCAACTCCATCATTAGTACCTTTACACATACCGTTTGTTCCCTCTGACCCATTTCCCCACTATCCTATAGCTAGGCAACACCTACTTATCCATCAGGTTTCAGCTTAGGCACCACTTGGGGAAGGCTTCCAGAGCAACCACTACCCTCCCCAACACACACACACACACAGAATTGTATGCTAAGTAGGTTCCATGAAAGCAGGAACCATGTCTACTTTTTACTACAATAGTTCCCAGAGTCTAGTACAGTGGTTTTTAGTATATAAGTAGGAGCACAATAAATATTTATTAACTGACTGATTACAACTTTGTATTTTCACAAGTCATGATCATAGAAGAGTTGAATTTATGCTAATGGTCTTGATGAATTTCAAGAATTTAAAAAATATTTTGACTTTGAACATTTTTAAATATGCAGAAAAGTTGAAGGGATAGAACAATAGTATAACCTCTCCCTAGATCCACCAACTGTTAAATTTTACCACAAGTACTTTATCTGCTTTGCTGAATCATTTGAAAGTAAGTTATGGCAATATGACACTTCATCCCTGAATACGTAAGCATTCATCTCCTAGGAATAAGGATATTCTACATCCTTAGGTGTGCCGTTGCCACACCTGAGACGAATAGCCCAGTAATATCTAATATGATAGATCTGTGTGGAATAATTGCCCCTGTTGTCCCAATGTGTCTTTTAAAACTTTTTTCCTCATCCAGGATCTAGTCACAATTTATATGCCCATTTGGTTAATGTCTCTCCTCTTTTAATTTAATCAGTAATAGTCCTCCCTGCCTTTATTTTTTCATGACATTGAACTTCCTCAAGTATCAGAATCGGTTGTATAATGTCCTAAATCTTGGATTTTTTCTGGTTGTTTTCTTAGTAGATTTAGATTACACTTTCCGGTTGTGTGGGGCATCTCTTAGTGCATCAGTAGAGGCGCACAATGCCAAGTTGCCCCACTGTTGGTGATGTTAAGATGATCACTTGGTTAAGATGGTGACTGCCAGATCTTTCCATTTTAAAGCACATTTTTCCTTTTGTAAATGAATAATCTGTGGGCTGACACTGTGAAACTTTTTAAACACCCTTTCATTCAAGTGTTCATTGAGCACCTGTGTCCAAGACCCTACTAAGTGTTCTAAATAGTCCTTCGATGCTTGAGAAATCACGTAATCCTTAAGTCCTTTGAGAATCCTAGCTCACTAAGGTTCTTTTGCTTATTCTTGCCATTTACTTGCATTTGACTTTTATTTTCTTGATTTCCTTGTGGTTCCCATTGAGAAGTAAAGGTGTGATGGATGGGAGTAGGGTTTATGTTTGGCATGTGAGCTTATTAGTTAATATCACCGGGGCATAGATGAATAAACAATGGAATTAAAGTTAGAAGACTTGAATTCAAATCTTGGTTTTGGTATTTAATGGCTTTATGATCTCTGATAAATTTTCTCTGAGGTCTTTTCCTTCTCTGTAAAGTGGAGGAAATAATAGCAACCCGAGTTGTAGTAATAATAAAATGAGTAGGCGCACAGTGAAGGTTTGTGCCATCATTTGTTCCTTTTAGCACTGGGGTCTAAATACGGGATACAGGAGGAATGAAAACTTTTTTATTACCTGTAGTTATGGTGAACACAGCAAAGGTCGTCAACAGTTCACAGTGACACCTACCCCCTCCAAAAACAAAAACAAAAAAACAAAAAACAAAAACCCTAAAGCTTTCTTAAGTTTCAGTGCTTAAAGAAGAAAATGTATTCGCTACCAGATGATTACGCTTATAGCAGCACATGAATCCCAGGACTGGGAAATTGTATAGAGGGCATGAAGCGATGCCAAATATAACTACGCTCTACAAAAGTGTGCTGAGATCCAGGGAGTGGCCAAGATAGGCTCTCAGGATGAGTTTTTTTTTTTTTTTTTTTTTTTGCGGTCCGCGGGCCTCTCACTGTTGTGGCCTCTCCCGTGGCGGAGCACAGGCTCCGGACGCGCAGGCTCAGCGGCCATGGCTCACGGGCCCAGCCGCTCCGCGGCATGTGGGATCTTCCTGGACCAGGGCACGAACCTGTGTGCCCTGCATCGGCAGGCGGACTCTCAACCACTGCGCCACCAGGGAAGCCCCTCAGGATGATTTCTGAAGGGTAAAGTTTGGCTGAGCTATAACAGTACGGTGGAACCAATTCATAAAACATGCTGAAATAGTACAACATACCTCTTAGCCTCAAGGCCTAAATCTCCAGTTTAAGCCAGGCCAGTTGCCTGCTTCGGCCAGCCTAACCTCCTGGAACAACTCCAAGGGCGCACCATTCACATCCAACAGAAATGGTGTCCCTTCCACCCCTCCCCCTCCCCGGCCTCCCCCCACTCCCGCGTTATGCTAGCACTGAAGATAACGGCAGTGGAGTGCACGAATTCAGGGATGCTTTTGGCTCTAGCAGCTTGAGATTCTGCTTCCTAAACTCCATGAGACAGAGTTCAGGTCTCTTTGTAATGTTTTCCTTCTTTCTCAAATAAACCAGTGATGAGGGATGCAGTGGGGATATCTTTGGCCGTTTCTAGAGCATCCTGGAGATATCAGTCTGTCAATTGTTAAAATAAGGAACCTGTCATAATTAAAAATTCTAATTTTCATTTTCTTCTGAAGAACTTAAACCATTTCATTATTGAGGAGGCTGACATCTAGAACTACCAGGAAAAACTAAGCCCTTTGCTAGTTTTAACCAGCAGCTTTTTTATCTTGGCTACGAAGCTTCCCTTATCATATGGTACTATATGAATGTCCACAAGGTGGTGTTAGTCACACAAAATACTCTCAGAATGTTTTAGGCTCATCCAGTTTAGCGCGCTCATTTACAGATGGAGAAACTTACCTAATGATCACCTAGCTCATTAGTTGCGGAGCTAAAACTGGAGCTAATCCCTTGTTGAATCCACAGTCAGCCAAACGGTTATTTTAGCTTAAATGTAAGTCTTAGAAACATATTTAAAACATCTGGAGAATCTATTTCTATTTCCTTTTGACAAAGATAAGTTTAATCTTTGTTAAGAACTAAAAGCCAACCTTTACTGCTTTCTGCAGTTAATTTTAAATTATCACAAAAGAGAAAGAAAGCATACTTGTGTTTTCCTTCTCCAAATTCCCCATCCCAGAAGACTGCCATTGTGATAAACACATGCTACTGGGGAGTCAATTCTTGAATATCGCAGATACTGTGGCTGTAGTCCTAAAGGATTAGGACAGCCTGGATGTCTGTCCAGTGTACGTTTGGAGATTAAGCTGTTGCCATACAACTGAGACCAGAAGTTACCAAGCCCTCCCTAGAGCCTCTGATTGATCTTGTTGTTAAGGCAGCATGCTCCCACTGTCTCTACAGGTGTGGTTTCCAAGTAGTGTGCAAGGCTGGTCCTTTGGGGTATACAAAATAACTTCTATCTATTTTTTCTCATTCTTTTTGTCTCCTCCTTTTTTATTGAAGTATAGTTGACACATAACATTGTATTAGTTTCAGGTGTACAACAATGATTTGTTATGTGTATACATTGTGAAATGATCACCACAGTAAGTCTATAGTTAACATCCATCACTGACATATTGTTACAGATTTTTTTTCTTGTGATAACTTTTAAGATCTATTTTCCTTCTATGTTTTTATGTTTTTTAAGGTACATAATATTAGCACAGTGTTACATGTGCATATATATATGTATGGAAGAAACGTATTAGGAGTATATACTCATTTTACTTTTTTAATAATTGGAGAGAGATCAGAAAGGTTTGGAGAGAGTTGCATACTTTTCTGTATGTGTATTACATGTCAATAAGAAGTTTACTTTTAAAATATTTGAAGTTCATTGCTCTAGTTACCACATAGTGATGGAGGGTTAGGGGTAGGAGCTGTTTGTTTTCAAGTCCAAGAGATTATTTTGGTGAAATACTAGAGAAAATGGTTTATGGACCTTTCCTAAATTTGATGGGGAAGGAGGAATGACAGTTGCCAGAGCTGGTTTATATTACATGCTTATCAAACGGTTTCCTCTCCCGCGGTGTAATATTTCCTCTCCCCTGCCTTTATCACCAGGAGTGGAGTGTTTTTCAGAATGGCATATCCTCCCTTGGGACTAAAGTTATTAAGTGTGCCTTGTCATTGGTGGAAAGAAAAAAAAAGCCTGGCTTTACCTGGGGATTTCTAGTTTCTTCCTTTGCCTCCCATTCAACTGGATACCCACAATTCCTAGCCCCTAATTATTTTTTCTTAATCATATTGAAACTCCATAGAAAATAGAAATGACCACACTGGCTTATTAGTCTCTACATTTGCCAAACAACTGAAGGCACTGAAATGGGCCAAGAGAGATAAAATTATGTGCAAGCCTTTTTAAGGGAGGTTGAGAGTGGAGGGTAGAAAATCAGTTATTTAGATTTAGTAGTTGTAAAATGAAGCTCCACAGCTACCCAACATGACAGGTAATGAAGAATATGAGGAAGTAGTAGAAAGAGGTTCTTTTGGAAGAGAATCAAGTCAGAACATTTTGAGAGAAATTATTAGTGGGTGGTAGAAACTAAGAAAACTTGTTTCAGGGAAAACGAATGTGATTCCATAATTTAGCAATAAAATAATAGATGTTGCAAAGTGTCAGAAATTTATTTATTCCATCATCTATTTAGTTAATTCATTTATTTATTTTTGTGGTACGCGGGCCTCTCACCGCTGTGGCCTCTCCCGTTGCGGAGCACAGGCTCCGGACGCGCAGGCTCAGCGGCCGTGGCTCACGGGCCCAGTCACTCCGCGGCACGTGGGATCTTCCCGGACTGGAGCACAAACCCGTGTCCCCTGCATCGGCAGGCGGACTCTCAACCACTGCGCCACCAGGGAAGCCCTATTTGGTTAATTTTGAGTTCTTATTCCACACCAGCTGCGGAACGAGGCACTGAGAAAATTATAATGGACTACACACTACCCCTGCTCTCAAGTGTCTCATAGTCTTGGAAAATAGTAAGAAATGCTTAGACAGGGCTAAGCACTGGTGCCACGTTAGCACACGGAACAGCCCCACTGGTTTAGGGGAAGGTATTAAGTGACCATTTATTGAGCATTTTGTGCCAGGCACTGTGCTAACAAACACTTTAAAAATCACATTGGCTTTTAACAGCTACTCTACTTTTAAAACTAGAGTTTTTAATAAACTCTAGAGTTGTCTTCATTTTACAGATAAGAAAATAGAGGCTCAGAAAGACCAATAGTAAGAAAAAATTTTGATGCCAATACCAAAAATTCTGTAGAATTTTTGTAGATTTAAGTAGAAATATGAGAAAATAAAAATAATTTGAAAAGTATTAAAGATAAAAGAAACAATTCAGCCACTAAAATGTAAGCTTCCCTGGGTACATTTACTTTCAAACTTTTCATTGAAGTGTAACACAAAAGGCTAGGGCACTATGGTAAATGTACAGCTGGATGAATTTTAGTAACTGAGCACACCTATGTAACTTGCATCCAATGTAAGAAACACAACATTGCCAGTTTTCTAGAAGACCCTCCTATCCCTACCTCCCATGTCCCTTCCTAGTCACTACTTTCCCCTGACTTCTAACAATATAGAATTTTACCTGTTTTTTTTACTTTATATAAATGTAATTATATAGCATGTACTCTTTTCTTTTTTAACATCTTTATTGCAGTATAATTGCTTTACAATGGTGTGTTAGTTTCTGCTTTATAACAAAGTGAATCAGTTATACATATATATATGTTCCCATATCTCCTCCCTCTCACGTCTCCCTCCCTCCCACTCTCCCTATCCCACCCATCCAGGTGGTCACAAAGCACTGAGCTGATCTCCCTGTGCTATGTGGCTGCTTCCCACTAGCTATCTGTTTTACATTTGGTAGTGTATATATGTCCATGCCACTCTCTCATTTTAGCATGCACTCTTTTCTGTCTGGCTTTTTTTGTTGTTGTTTTGCTAGCTCTGTGAGATTCAGCTATATTGTTGCACATAGTTTTAGATCATTCATTCTCCTTACTATATAATATTTCATCATGTGAATGTACCATACATTTCATAGATATTTGGGTAGCTTCAATGAACATTTTAGTACATGTCTTCTGGTGAACATATAGATGCATTTCTGTTGGTTATATACTAGGAGATGTGTATGTTCAGTTTTAGGAGATGTTGGCAAATGATTTTTTAAGTGCTTTTACCATTTTGTACTCCACCATCAAAGAGCTCAGAAAAGCAGCATTGCTTGGGACTTATAGAATATAAAGTGAAACTGCAAAGTATGCTCTACAGAAAATACTGCCCACTTGACTCTTACTGTAGTGCATACTCCCAGTATCAGCTGTGCCAGGCAGCTTGGAGAACCAAGCTGCTTAATTTTTGACTCATCTGAGGGAGAGAGATTTTAGACCTCAAATATCTTCAAACCCCACATTTTAGTTATTTATTTTTTTCACATTGTGGGAGAACTCAGTTACTACTTGGTTAGATACAGGTCTCTTCGTTTATTGATTAAAATTTAATACATATTAGATGAATAAGTTCACACGATTTTCCTTGACAGTGACTATTATACTCACGTTACGTAGGATGCAATGGGTGCATTAACCATGACCTTCTTTACCCGAGAACAAATAACCATAGTTAAGAAGCCAAAATTTCTGGCTTTAAAAACATGTATTCTTGTTGTAAAGCCTTGGTCTTTTGTCTTCCACTCCAGATCCTGGTGTCTAGGTCCTGCTCTTTCCCAGTTGTGGTTTATGTTCCACTGCTACACAAACAGTTTTCTAAGTCTGTAGATGGTGGAAGACTTAAGGAGGTTTTTTTCTTTACAGCTTTATCAGCACTAATGAAATACTGGCAGGGAGAAGAGATGGGAGCTTCCATTCTTTCTATTTTGTAGCTCCAAGGAAAGAAAGTTTAGGGAAAGAGGGGTAATACACATTTGGAGGATTAGAGGATAAAAGAAAGTCTATTTTCTTAGATGAACAAGGGTTGATAGTCATAAATGGTTTCTGCAGGTTCTCATGTTTGTGAAGAGCCTGTGTATCCACTCACTCCTCCATGCCATCTCCTCATGTACCGTCTTTAAAAAGAGATGAAACTTGCCCATAGTGATCTAGAAGTTAAGGTCCCAAATGAATTCTCACAGTGATGGTTCTGACAGGCACCAAACAAAAGTAATTAAGATAGTAGAGGTAGCAGACAAATAGCAATAGAAAATGAGTTAGGCAGTGATCCAATAATTTCTTATTGTTGATTTTAGTCCTTTGCTCATAAAGAAAATTAACATAATGTTTTATTCGAGAGTGCACTCTTGCTTCTTTTATCTTCATTGATGATGGAACTATCACTGGAATTAGAAATCCAAATTCTGTGTTCAAAACTAAAGCATTGTATGTCTAGGAATCTATCCAATGTAAGTGACTAAGATTGTATGTAAGATTTAGCTACATGAAAGAATGAATTTCAACCCTTACCTTATACCGTATAAAAAAATTAACTCAAAATGGATCAAAGACCTAAATGTAAGAGCTAAAACTATAAAACCCTTAGAAGGAAACATAGATATAAATCCTCATGGTCTTGGATTTGGCAACAGTTTCTTAAATATGACACCAAAAGCACAAGCAACTGAAGAAAATAATAGATAAATTGGACTTCATCAAAATTAAAAACTTTTGTGCATTAAATGACACAGTCAAGAAAGTGAAAAGACAACTCATGGAATGGGAGAAAGTATTTGCAAGTAACATATCTGATAAGGGCATAGTATCCAGAATATATAAAGGACCCTTACAACCAACAATAAAAAGACAAACAGCCCAATTAAAAAATGGGCAAAGGATTTGAATAGACCTTCTTCAAAGAAGATATATAAACAACCAGTAAGCACATGAAAAATGTTCAACTTCAATAGTCATTAGGGAAATGTAAATCAAAACCACAATGAAATACCATTTCATACCTACTAAGATAGTGATACTACTAATTTTTAAAAAGGAACATAACAACTATTGGGGAAGATATGGAGAAATTAGAACCTTTACACACTGCTGGCGGGGATGTAAAATGGCATAGCCACTGTGGAAAACAGATGGGTGGCTCCTCAAAAAGTTAAACATAGAGTTACCACCTAACCCAGCAATTCCACTTCTAGGTATAAACCCAAGAGAACTGAAAACATATGCAAAAACTTGTGCAAAAATATTCATAGCATCACTATTCGTAATATGTCAAAAGGTAGAAACAACCTAAATGTCCATCATCTGATAAATGGATAAATAAAATTTGGTGTATTCATATGATTGAACATTATTCAGTCATAAAAAGGAATGAAGGGACTTCCCTGGTGGCACGGTGGTTAAGAATCTGCCTGCCAATGCAGAGGACATGGGTTCAAGCCCTGATCTGGGAAGATCCCACATGCCGCGGAGCAACTAAGCCTGTGCGCCACAACTACTGAGCCTGTGCTCTAGAACCCGCGAGCCACTACTACTGAGCCCGCGTATTGCAATACTGAAGCCTGCATGCCTAGAGCCCGTGCTCCACAACGGGAGAGGCCACCGCAATGAGAAGCCCATGCACCGCAGTGAAGAGTAGCCCCTGCTCACTGCAACTAGAGAAAAGCCCACGTGCAGCAATGAAGACCCAATACAGCCAAAAATAAATAAATAAAATTTAAAAAACAGGAATGAAGTATTGATACATGCTACAACATGGATGAATCTTGAAAACATTTTGATAAGTGAAAGAAGCCAGACCCAAAAAGCCACACATTGTATAATTCCATTTATATAAAATGTACAGGATAGGTAAACACATAGCGACAGAAAGTAGATCAGTAGTTGCCAGGGGGTTGGGGGCGGCAACTGGGAGTGATTGTTAAGAGCATGGGGTTTCTTTTTGAGGTGATGGAAATGTTTTAGAATTAGATACTTGCACAACCTTGTGACTATACTAAAAACTTCTGAATTGTACACTTTAAAATAGTTAAAATGGTAAATTTTGTTTTGTGAATTTTATCTCAAAAAATTTGGCTGCAAGGGTATTCACTAAATTCCTAGCTTTTATATAAAGAAAAAGAAGGAAAAGAAAAATGTTAAATGTTCAACTATGGGGTGTTCTTTGAATGAATTGGACTAGAGCCATAAATTTGTAGAAATTAATTTATTAATGTGAAAAGATGTTCATGATCTTGAGTAAAGAAAAAAGTTATAAAATAATATTTAAGGAATGATTCTATATTTTGAAAAAACAACAAAAAGAAAACCAAAATACACTAGAGAGTGAGAGACTGGAAGGGTTTACACTACCATGTTAGAGAGCTCTGTGTGGCAGTTTTCTTCCTCTTTCTGCCTGCTAGTATTCTCTGGTTTTTCCACAATTCCCTTCATTCCCATAATAGATTATGATCAAAGAATCGGCTAAGATGTAGGAATTCTGAAGACTTGGGCCACCTTGACTCTCTGGCTTGCCCAAAAGCTGGGTTTTCCTCAGAGTCAGAAAAACATGAAAATTGAAGGGGAAGGAGAAAGTTCTCCAGTTAATAAAGAAATTGTTTTAGAAAATGTCATTAGGCAAATGGTACCTATAACTGCTAGACTGCCTGCTGCTTGATAGTTTCCCCTGGGCCTTCATATCCCCCTGGTGAAGGAGGTAAAAAAGACCAGTGTGTTGGCAATAAAATTGTTATGGCAGCACCAGGGAGTGCTACTGTAATTATGGGGCTCCGAGGACTTTCCTGCAATTCCAGTTTTCAGATGTTTAAAACTATGTTGTAAACTCTTCATCCACGATGAAACTTAGCACCTTTGACTACTGCTGCCCAGAGATTTAATTTTTAAAAACAACAACACCTTTTGATTGGGGAGAAAAGAAAAATAAGACTAAATATTTCTGGAACTTGGAATGTATTCTGCCACATCATTTTGCTTTTTAAAACGAAAACTTTTACATTATAGTCTTTTTGTATACTTAGCAGGTTTAAAAACAATGTAAAACACTTAATATTTTAAAAAAGCCTTTTAAGATGCATTGACAAAAGTTGAACATTTCTAAAAACTCCAATAAATTATAAAGAAATGTTTACTTATCGGCCACAAGGAAAATAGGGGACATTTACTAGCTCTTTACTAGTTGTGTAACTTTGGGAAATTTATATAACCCCTGTGCTTCGTTTTCCTTTCTAAAAAACGGGAATCATAATAAAACCCACCTCTTCGTGACAGCCATGAGGTACAGCAATCAGATCTGCCTTCAAGAAAGGATTTGTGGGCTTCCCTGGTGGCGCAGTGGTTGAGAGTCTGCCTGCCGATGCAGGGCACACGAATTCGTGTCCCGGTCCGGGAAGATCCCACGTGCCGTGGAGCAGCTAGGCCCGTGAGCCATGGCCGCTGAGCCTGCACGTCCGGAGCCTGTGCTCCGCACCGGGAGAGGCCAAGTCATTGCAGCCCAAGATGAGACTCCTCTAAAGGGAAACATTGCTCCAGAGTTCCTGATGGCCAAGACTTTGTCAGACTGCAGCGCGGTCTGAGGCTCACCCGTCCCAGCCTGCTGACTCTTTAACGTGTCAGATCTGCAGTGTGGTCTGAAGACCCTGTGCCAATCCTGATTTTCCAGCCTTTTATCTTCCACAGGCGTCGTCCCCCAATAAACCTTTTTCATTCCTAACTCCATCTGCTTCCCAGAAAACCCAACTGACACGCTCAGATTTGTTATAAGACTTAAGTGTGATAGTACATGATAAATCCTAGTCAATGCCTAGCACACAGTAAGCCCTCAATAAATGTTTAATATTACTAGCATTACATAACTGATTTTAAAATTAGTTTTTATTTTTGGTCACTACTATTTTCTCATTTATTCTTGATTTGGTTTCCACCATCCTTTTCTATTGGCATATAAATATAAGATTGCATATACACTAATTTTTTTAAATAAAAGTTTTATCATTGCTGTTCTGTGAAGAGAAAAATTTAAACAAATATTGACTGGTATTTGGCAAAAACTTAAATTAAAGAGAAGAAGATAAGATGTGCATGACGTGAAGATAATAGATTATGAGGACAGATATTTTTATTTAATATTTAAACAATGTTATATGGCATATTCTTTTAACCACTCACCTGTTCCACCCCTGCCTCGTAAGAATTCTCTGTCAGCATTTAGAAGATTCTTTTTTTTTTTTGCTGTACACGGGCCTCTCACCATTGTGGCCTCTCCCGTTGCGGAGCACAGGCTCCGGACGCGCAGGCTCAGTGGTCATGGCCCACGGGCCCAGCTGCTCCGCGGCACGTGGGATCTTCCCGGACCGCTGCACGAACCCGTGTCCCCTGCATCGGCAGGCAGACCCTCAACCACTGCGCCACCAGGGCAGCCCAAGAAGATTCTTTTTAAAAAAATTTTATATTGGAGTATAGTTGATTAACAATGTTGTGTTAGTTTCAAGTGTACAGGAGTGATTATTCAGTTATACATATATATGTATCTATCCTTTTTCAAATTCTTTTCCCATTTAGATTATTACAGAGTATTGAGCAGGGTTCCCTGTGCTATACAGTAGGTCCTCGTTGGTTATCTATTTTAAATATAGCAGTGTGTACATGTCGATCCCAAACTCCCAATCTATCTATCCATCTCCTCCACCCCTCCCCCCGGAAACCATAAGTTCATTCTCTAAGTTTGTGAGTCTGTTTCTGTTTTGTAAATAAGTTCATTTGTATCATTCTTTTAGATTCTGCATATAAGTGATATCATATGATATTTGTCTTTCTCTGTCTGACTTACTTAGTATGATAACCTCCAGGTCCAACCATGTTGCCACAATGGCATTATTTCATTCTTTTAAATGGCTGAGTAATATTCTATTGCATATATGTACCATATCTTCTTTATCCATTCATCTGTTTGATGGAGATTTAGGTTGCTTCCATGTCTTGGCTATTGTAAACAGCACTGCAGTGAACACTGGGGTGCATGTATCCCTTCGGACCATGTTTTTCTCTGGATATATGCCCAGGAGTGGGATTGCTGAATCATGCGGTAGCTCTCTTTTTAGTTTCTTATGGAACTTCCATACCGTTCTGCATAATGGCTGTACCAATTTACATTCCCACCAACAGTGTAGGAAGGTTCCCTTTTCTCCACACCCTCTCCAGCATTTATTGTTTGTAGACTTTTTGATGTTGGCCATTCTGACTGGTGTGAGGTGATATTTCATTGTAGTCTTGATTTGCATTTCTCTAATAATTAGCGATGTTGAGCATCTTTTCATGTACCTCTTGGCCATCAGTATGTCTTCTTTGGAGAAATGTCTATTTAGATCTTCTGTCCAATTTTTGATTGGGTTGTATGTTTTTTTGATATTGAGCTGCATGAGCTGTTTGTAAATTTTGGAGACTAATCCCTTGTTGGTAACATTGTTTGTAAATATTTTCTCCCATTCTGTGGGTTGTCTTTTTGTTTTGTTTATGGTTTCCTTGGCTAAAAGTTTTTGGGTTTAATTAGTTCTCACTTGTTTATTTTTGTTTTTATTTCCACTACTCTAGGAGATGGATCAAAAAAGATTTTGCTGCAATTTATGTCAGAGAATGTTCTGCCTATATTTTCCTCTAAGAGTTTCAGAGTATCCAGTCTTACATTTAGGTCTTTAATCCATTTTGAGTTTATTTTTGTGTATGGTGTTAAAGAATGTTCTAATTTCATTTTTTCACATGTAGCTGTCCAATTTTCCCAGCACCATTTATTGAAGAGACTGTCTTTCCTGCATTGTATATTCTTGCCTCCTTTGTCATAGATTAATTGACCATAGGTGCTTGGGTTTATTTCTGGGCTTTCTATCCTGTTCCATTGATCTATATTTCTGTTTTTGTGCCAGTACCATACTGTTTGGATGACTATAGCTTTGTAGTAGAATGAAATCAGGCAGCCTGATTCCTCCAGCTCCTTTTGTCTTTCTCAAGATTGCTTTGGCTATTCGGGGTCTTTTGTGTCTCCATACAAATTTTAAGATTTTTTGTTCTAGTTCTGTGAAAAATGCCATTGGTAATTTGATAGGGATTGCATTGTATCTGTAGATTGCCTTCGGTAGTATAGTCATTTTGACAATATTGATTCTTCCAACCCAAGAACCTGGTATATGTTTCCATCTGTTTGTGTCATCTTTGATTTCTTTCATCAGCATCTTATAGTTTTCAGAGTACAGGTCTTTTGTCTCCTTAGGTAGGTTTATTCTTAGGTATTCTATTCTTTTTGATGTGATGGTAAATGGGACTGTTTCTTGAATTTCTCTTTCTGAACTTTTGTTGTTAGTGTATAGAAATGCAGCAGATTTCTGTGTATTAATTTTGTATCTTCAACTTTACCAAATTCATTGATGAACTCTAGTAGTTTTCTGGTAACATCTTTAGTATTTTCTATGTATAGTACCGTGTCATCTGCAAACAATGACAGTTTTACTTCTTCTTTTCCAATTTGGATTCCCTTTATTTCTCTTTCTTCTCTGATTCCCATAGCTAGGACTTCCAAAACTATGTTGAATAAAAGTGGCGAGAGTGGACATCCTTGTCTTGTTCTTGATCTTAGAGGAAATGTTTTCAGCTTTTCACCATTGAGTATGATGTTAGCTGTAGGTTTGTCATATATGGCCTTTATTATGTTGAGGTATGTTCCCTCTATGCCCACTTTCTGGAGAGCTTTTTTTTAAAATCATAAATGGGTGTTGAATTTTGTTAAAAGCTTTTTCTGCATCTATCTCCATATGGTTTTTATTCTTCAATTTTTTGATGTGGTGTATCACACTGATTGATTTGCAGATCTTGAAAAATCCTTGCATCTCTGGGATAAATCCCACTTGATCATGGTGTATTGATCCTTTTAAAGTATTGTTGGATTTGGTTTGCTAGTACTATGTTAAGGATTGTTTTAAGAAGATTCTTAAGTCTGTAGCCTAAATCCGATTTTTGCTAGGCTAGGCATTTTATTTTTTAATTCCCCAGAAGATTTTCCAGAACTACTATCTTCATTAGTTTGCCCAATTAAAATTTGGGCTTCCTCAACTTTTATATTTTTATAAGAGATTAGATTGGCTAGATTTTTCTATGTCATTCCCAAACTCATTGACCATTTATTTGAAGACTTTTTAAAATTGAATTATAGTCAATTTACACTATTGTGTTAGTTTCAGGTGACTCATATATATATATATATATCTCAGATTATTTTTTATGATAGGTTATTAAAAAACATTGAATAGAGTTCCCTGTGCTATACAGTAAATCCTTGTTGCATACCTATTTTATACAGAATAGTTTTTTTTTTTTTTTTTTCCCCTTTGGCCATGCTGCATGGCTTGTGGGATCTTAGTTCCCTGACCAGGGACTAAACCCAGGCCATGGCAGTGAAAGTGCCAAGTCCTAATCACTGGATTGCCAGGGAATTCCCTATGTACAGTAGTTTGTATCTGTTAATCTCAAACTCCTAATTTATCCCTCCCCCACTTCCCCTTTGGTAATCATAAGCTTGTTTTCTATGTCTGTGCATCTGTTTCTGTTTTGTATATAGGTTCATTTGTATTGTTTTAAAAATTCCACATATATGTGATATCATATAATATTTGTCTTTCTCTGTCTGACTTCACGTAGTATGATATTCCTAGGTTTATCCATGATGTTGCAAATGGCAATATTTTATATATATATATATATATATATATATATATGTATGTATATCTCATCTTCTAAAGCCAATTCTCTGTTGATGGGCACTTGAATTGTTTCTGTGCCTTAGCTATTGTAAATAGTTCTGTTATGAACATTGGGGTGCATGTATCTTTTCAAATTAGAGTTTTCATCTTTTCCAGATAAAAGGCCAGAAATGGGATTGTTGGATCATATGGTAGCTCTAGTTTTAGTTATTTAAGGAACCTCCATACTGTTTTCCATAGTGACACCAATTTACATTCTCACTAACAGTGTAGGAGGGTTCCCTTTTCTCCACACCCCCTCCAGCATTTATTATTTGTAGACATTTTGATAATAGCCATTCTGACCTGTGTGAGGTGATATGTCATTGTGGTTTTGATTTACATTTCTCTAATAATTAGCAATGTTGAGCATCTTTGCATATGCCTATTAGCCATCTCTGTGTCTTCTTTGAAGAAATGTCTACTTAGGTCTTCTGCCCATTTTTTGATTGGGTTTTTTGTTTTTTTGATACTGAGTTGTATGAGCTGCTTGTATATTTTGGATATTAACCCCTGTTGGTCACATCATTTGCAAATATTTTCTCCCATTCTCAGGGTTGTCTTTTTGTTTTGTTTATGGTTTCCTTTGCTTGCACAAGCTTTTAAGCTTAATTAGGTTCCATTTATTTATTTTTGCTTTTATTTCTTGTGCTTTGGGAGACTGATCTAAGAAAATATTGCTACAAGTTATGTTGGAGAATATTTTGGCTATGCTATCTTCTAGGAGTTTTATGGTGTCATGTCTTATATTTAGTTCTTTAAACCATTTTTAGTTTGTTTTTGTATATGGTGTGAGTGAGTATTCTTATATCACCGATTTACATGTAGCTGTCCAGCTTTCCCAACACCACTGGCTAAAGAAACTGTCTTTTCTGCATTGTATATTCTTTCCTCCTTTGTTGTAGATTGACTGTGGGTGTGTAGGTTTATTTCTAGGCTCTCTATTTTGTTCCATTGATCTATATGTCTGCTTTTGTGCCAATACCATGCTGTTTTGATTACTGCAGCATGTTTAGAAGTCTGGAAGGGTTATACTTCCAGCTTTGTTCTTTTTCCTCAGGATTGTTTTGGAAATTCTGGGTCTTTTGTGTTTCCGTATAAATTTTAGGATTATTTGTTCTAGTTTGTGAAAAATGTCATGGGTAATTTGATAGGAATCTATTAAATTAAATTTTAAAACTTAGATTAAATCTGTAGATTGCTTTTAGTGGTATGGCTATTTTAATGATCCTAATTCTTCCAATTGAAGAGCATGGTATATCTTTCCATTTCTTTGAATCATCTTCAATTTCCTTTATCAATGTTTTATCGTTTTCAGTGAATAGGTCTTTCACTTCCTTGGTTAAGTTTATTCCTAGGTTTTTTTTCTTTGGTACGTGGGTCTCTCACTGCTGTGGCCTCTCCCGTTGCGGAGCACAGCCTCCGGACACACAGGCTCAGCAGCCATGGCTCATGGGCCCAGCCGCTCTGCGGCATGTAGGATCTTCCCAGACCAGGGCATGAACCCGTGTCCCCTGCATCGGCAGGTGGACTCTCAACCACTGCGCCACCAGGGAAGCCCCTAGGTATTTTTTTAAATGCAATTTTAAATGAGATTTTTTTTTACTTTCTCTTTCTGATATTTCATTGTTAGTGTAAAGAAATGCAACAGATTTCTGTGTATTGATCTTGTATCCTGCTACCTTGCTGAATTCATTTATTAGTTCTATGGTTTTTGTGTGCAGTACATAGATTAAAAAACAATAAAAATTTTGTGAAAGGGATTATAACTACAATTAACAGCAAAAGGATGAAAATGAAGATGTAAAGTAGGACATCAAAATCAAAAAATGTGGGGGAGAGGAGTAAAAAAATGTAGATCTTTAGAATGTGAACTTATATGACTATCAGTCTAAAGCAAGTACATGTAGTTACAGGTTAACATACTTGAAAACCAGGGTAATGACATATCAAAAACATACAGTAGATTCACAAAAACCAAAAAGAAAGTAACTCAAACATAATACAAAAGAAAACCAGTAAACCATGAAAGGAAAAACAAAGAGAAGAAATGAACAAAGAAGAACTACAAAATCACCTGGAAAACAAGATTTAAAAAGGACAGTAAGTACATACTTATCAGTAATTACATTAAATGTCAGTGGACTAAATGCTCTGATCAAAAGACACAGAGTGGCAGATTGGATAAAAAACCAAGAACCTACAATGTGCTGCCTACAGGAGACTCACTTTAGGGCAAAAGACACACATAGATTGAAACTGAGGGATGGAAAAAGATATTTCATGCAAATGGAAAGGACAAGAAAACGGGTGTAGCAATACTCATACTAAACAAAATAGACTCTACAACAAAGTCCATAAAGAAAGACAAAGAAGGGGACCAATTATATATAATTATACAATAATAAGGGGACCAATACAAGAAGGGGATATTACACTCATTAATATGTATTCATGGGACTTTCCTGGTGGCTCAGTGGTTAAGAATCTGCCTGCCTATGCAGGGGAAATGGGTTCACTCCCTGGTCCAGGAAGATCCCACATGCCGCGGAGCAACTAAGCTTGTGTGCCACAACTGTTGGGCCTGCGCTCTAGAGCCCATGAGCCACAACTACTGAGCCTGCATGCCACAACTACTGAAGCCCACACACCTAGAGCCCATGCTCTGCAATGATAGAAGTCACCACAATGAGAAGCCTGTGCACCACAACGAAGAGTAGCCCCTGCTTGCCACAACTAAAGAAAGCCCATGCACAGCAATGAACATCCAATGCAGCCAAAAAAATAAATAAACAAATCCCATTAAGAAAAACATATATTCACCCAATATAGGAGTACCTAAATATGTAAAACAAATGCTAACATACATAAAGGGAGAAATTGACAGGAATACAATAATAGTAGGAGAAGTTGACACCCCACTAACATCAATGGACAGATCTTTCAGACAGAAAATCAGTAAGGCAACAGAGATCCTAAATGACACAATAGAGCAGTTGAACTTAATTGATATCTACAGGACACTACATCCAAAAAACACAGAATACACATTCTTTTAAGCCCACATGGACGATTCTCTAGGATAGACCACATTCTAAGTCACAAAACAAGCCTCGATAAATATGAGAAGATAGAAATTCTTTCAAGCATCTTTTATGGCCATAACAGTATGAAACTAGAAATTAACCACAGGAAGAAAATGGGGAAAATAACAAACAGATGGAGACTAAACAACATTGTACTAAAAGAACAGTGGGTCAACAATGAAATCAAAGAAGAAGTCAGAAAATACCTCAAAGAAAATAGATTAAAAAATAAAGAAAATACGTCAAGACAACAAAATGAAAACACAATCTTACAAAGTCTATGGGATGCAGCAAAAGCAGTTCTGAAAAGGAAGTTAATAGTGATACAGGCCTTCCTCAAGAAAAAAGAAAAACTCAGCTAAAGAACCTAATCTACCACTTGAAAGAATTAGAAAAAGAAGAAAAAAGAAAATTCAAAGTCAGCATAAAGGAGGAAATAATAAAGATCAGAGAGGAAATAAATAAAATAGAGATCAAAAAAAACAATAGAAAAGATCAGTAAAACCAAGAGGTGGTTTCTTGAAAGGATAAACAAAATTGACAAACCTCTAGCCAGGGTCACCAAGAGGAGAAGAGAGAGGACCCAAATAAACAAAATAAGAATTGAAAGAGGAGAAATAACAACAGATACCACAGAAATACAAAAAAATCATAAGAGAATAGTACAGTCATATGCCAACAAATTGGACAACCTAGAAGAAATGAACAAGTTTCTAGAAGCATACATCCTGCCAAAGTTAAATGAAGATGAAACATAATTTTTTTAACATCTTTATTGCAGTATAATTGCTTTACAATGGTGTGTTAGTTTCTGCTTTATAACAAAGTGAATCAGTTATACATATACATAAGTTCCCATATCTTGCGTCTCCCTCCCTTCCACCCTCCCTATCCCACCCCGCTAGGTGGTCACAAACCTCTGAGCTGATCTCCCTGTGCTATGCGGCTGCTTCCCACTAGCAATCTATTTTATGTTTGGTAGTGTTATATATGTCCATGCCACTCTCTCACTTTGTCATAGCTTACCCTTCCCCCTCTCCATATCCTCAAGTCCATTCTCTAGTAGGTCTGCATCTTTATTCCCGTCTTGCCCCTAGGTTCTTCATGACCATTTTTTTTTCTTAGATTCCATATATATGTGTTAGCATACGGTATTTGTTTTTCTCTTTCTGACTTACTTCACTCTGTATGACAGACTCTAGGTCTGTCCACCTTACTACAAATATCTCAATTTCGTTTCTTTTTATGGATGAGTAATATTCCTTTGTATATATGTGCCATATCTTCTTTATCCATTCATCCGATGATGGACACTTAGGTTGCTTGCATGTCCTGGCTATTGTGAATAGAGTTGCAATGAACACTGTGGTACATGACTCTTTCTGAATTATGGTTTTCTCAGGGTATATGCCCAGTAGTGGGATTGCTGGGTCGTATGGTAGTTCTATTTTTAGTTTTTAAAGGAACCTCCATGCTATTCTCCATAGTGGCTGTATCAATTTACATTCCCACCAACAGTGCAAGAGTGTTCCCTTTTCTCCACACCCTCTCCAGCATTTATTGGAAACAGATAGTTTGAAAAAACCAATCACTAGAAGTGAAATAGAATCTGTAATTTAAAAAACTCCTTGCAAACCAAAGTCCAGGACCAGATGGCTTCACTTCCAAACATACAAAGAAGAACTTACACCTATACTTCTCAAATGATTCCAAAATTTTGAAGAGGAGGGAATACTTACAAATTCATTCTATGAAGCCACCATCACCATGATACCAAAACCAGACAAAGACACTACCAAAAAAAAATTACAGACCAATATATTTGAAGTCATTTAAAAAATATTTTCTGTGTCATGATTCCCATTATTATCCAGACTGGAAGCACCTACTGGATACTGATAGATGGAGCAGCTACCAGAGAGTTTAGAAATCTTTTGTGCTTTTTGGTAAATCCAACACAAAAGGAGCAATGCAAAGTCCACTGCTTGACTGCCATGAATGTAGGCATCAAAGTCTGTTCCTTTGTGATGGTGGAACACACTTTACAAGTAAGATTCACCAGAGAACTTGGTCAGGCAGGTTTTTGTCCTGAACATCCTCGGTAATTAGTTGGAATGTAAGAAAATGCAACTTTGTCAAAAATATCTTTCCAAAAATATAACCCTGAATACTGTCAGATGCATTCTGGCTCCTTGAGTCTTTGTGACTAATATTAATCATGGCTGGCATTTTCCCATCGTGTCAATCTAAACGGAGTGTCATCTGTTTTTTTCTTGACTCTTTTTTGTTTGAATGTTTTTTCTCTAAGGTGCTAGGTCTTCCTTGCCATGGTGGTTACTGATCAGAGAAGCAAAGTCAGCTTATTTCTTAGTCAAAGAGCGACGGGCGGGGACTTCCCCGGTGGCGCAGTCGTTAAGAATCCACCTGCCAATGCAGGGGACACGGGTTCCAGCCCTGGTCCGGGAAGATCCCACATGCCAGGGAGTAACTAAGCCTGTACACCACAACTACTGAGCCTGCGCTCTAGACGCCCCCCGAGCCCGTGCTCCTCAACAAGAGAAGCCACCTCAATGAGAAGCCTGCGCACCGAACCGAAGAGTAGCCCCTGGTCTCTGCAACTAGAGAAAGCTCTCCCGCAGCAACAAAGACCCAACTCAGCCAAAAATAAATAAATTTATCAAAAGAAAAAAAGAACGATGGGCTAGTAAAATTTACCATGAGTCTACAGAAAAGACACAGCACTCTAAGCTTCTTAAGGGCAGTTATTGTTGTACATCAAATTGTATTTTCTACAATTCCTAGCATTATTGTTGTGCACATTATAGTTTCTGAAAATAAATTTAGAGAGTGTGTTAAAATATATGTGTATGTATAAATTGTGGAGTGAGCCATAGTAGTTTATTAATTTTTATGTGGTTATTATAAGGTTAAATGAAATATACACACACACAAGACTGCGTTTGATTATTGTTTTATTTTTGCGGAACGCGGGCCTCTCACTGCTGTGGCTTCTCCCGTTGCGGAGCACAGGCTCCGGACGCGCAGGCTCAGCGGCCATGGCTCACGGGCCCAGCCGCTCCGCGGCATGTGGGATCTTCCCGGACTGGGGCATGAACCCGTGTCCCCTGTAGCGGCAGGCGGACTCTCAACCACTGCGCCACCATGGAAGCCCGTGGGTTTGATTATTTTTAACATGGTACCCTCCTGGCTCTTTCAGTATTGTCTGGTTTATAACTCTTAGGGAATCTTCAGCTTTGTTAACCAAAGGTATTTAGAATGTTGGTGAAATGTTGCCTTTAGCTACTAGCACTGTCAAAGATGCAGTTTGATTTGCAGAGAGGTGAGCATCTGTTCTCTGGGGGAACTAGAGGCTGGTCAGGGACAAGGCAATAGGAACTGATGGCCTCTCAATAAACTCTGTAATAAGGAACACATTCCCTATCCCTTGAAGCATTCAAGCCCAAACTAATTGATCACTTATTAGAATCCTGAAGAGGTGATTTGTATGAAAACAGGACAGGAGAAGACTGCTAAGACTCCTTCTGTATGAAGAACTGTCTTTGAGAATTAGATTCATAAAATTAATAATGTTTAATGCTTCATCAAGGTCATTCTTAAGTAAAACTGATTTTTTTTTTTGCCAGTACCTGGCAGAGAAGAGAACAATGGCTATTAGTACAGGTTAGTGTCACTGCCTTGACTTGGGTTAAGGTGCCAGCAGTTTTCCCCACCATTGTTTTTTCCACCATCAGTGCAAATGTCAACAGAGTGAAAAAGTCTTACTTTCATTATGAAAACAGAATCATTTTAAAATCCAGTCTGACAACCATTCTCTTTTAGTCTGTTTACATTTAATGTAATTACTATATATTTGGATTTAAATCTGTCATCTTACCATTTGTTTTCTGTTTTATCCTGTGTATGCTATGTTGCTTGTTCCCTCTTTTCTCTGCTTTCTTTTGGAGTATTTTTTACTATTGCATTGCTGCCCCTACTCCCCCCACCTCTAGCATTAGCTTGTTAGTTACTACTACTCTTTCAGTGATTACTCAAGAGATTAAACATGAATCCTTGATTAATTAAAATTATATAAATAAGTACTTTTATTATTCCCAGACAATATGGGGACTTTGAACATTTTTACTCCATTTACCTTCCTCCAGCCTTTAAAAATTGTTTTGATTTTGAAAAAAATTTTCAAAAAGTTGAAAAATTTTCAAAAAGTTGCAATAATAGTGTAACACAATTCTCTATACACATATATATATTCATATAGATTCAACAGTTGTTGACCTCTTGCTCTCTCTCTCTCTTAGTTTTTTTTTTTTAATATAAATTTATTTATTTATTTATTTTTGGCTGTGTTGGGTCTTCGTTTCTGCACATGGGCTTTCTCTAGCTGCAGCGAGCAGGGGTTACTCTTTGTTGCGGTACGCGGGCTTCTCATTGGGGTGGCTTTTCTTTGTTGCAGAGCACAGGCTCTAGGCACGTGGGCTTCAGTAGTTGTGGCTCGTGGGCTCTACAGTGCAGGCTCATAGTTGTGGCACATGGGCTTAGTTGCTCTGTGGCATGTGGGCTCTTTTTGGACCAGGGATGGAACCTGTGTCCCCTGCATTGGCAGGCGGATTCTTAACAATTGCACCACCAGGGAAGTCCCTCTCTCTCTTAGTTTTGCTCTTAAGGCCTTTTAACTGATTGGATGAGGCCCGCCCAGATTATCAAGGATAATCTCCGTTACTTAAAGTCAACTAATTGTAAATGTTAACCATATCTAAAAAAATACCTTCACTTAGATTAGTGTTTAATTGAATAAATGGGTGCAATGGCTTAGCCAATTTGACACATAAAATGAATCATCACAAGGCACATCAAGTTTCTTTGCTGTTCCAAGTCAGAGAATATAACAGCCATTTACACTTCCCATTTGTTCATTCATGCCTTCATTCATTCATTTATTCAAGAACTATTTCTTGAGCACCAGCCATGTGCCAAACACTGTGATAGATACATGGATATATATTCTAATATCCAGACAACTGACTTATAAATAACTGCTACACTGAAACCTATTATGTTAAGTGAGGACCCTATTGTGTATTTTTAAGGCTATTGCCTTATTAATTTTCCTGCAGGACGTAGGAATGTATTCCTTTTCATGACTTTCATAAATCTCCTTGCATAGTTTCTTGTCAAGTAAATATAAATATCTCCTATCAAAAACAACATTTTAATTAAACCAATAGTTTTACCAGAAAGGTTGAGCTCAGTGGTTATTGAAATGGAGGGGAAACCTCAGCCCTATTTAGTAGCTTATTTCCCAAGGCAACAATAGAGGACCAGCCCCAGTGCATAATTGCTTTTCAAGCTTCTGCTTGCACCTCATTTTTTTGCGTCCCATGGTCCAAAGCAAGTCACAAGGCCAGTCCATGTTCAGGATGTGGGGAAAAAGATTCTATATTTTGATGGAAGTTGCTGCAAAGAATTCATAGCCATTTTCCCCCCCCCCCATATACTACAATGGTTTGAAGATAAGATGAAGAACATGACAGTTTTTTTTGCAGCTAGTCAGAGGATCACACCAATGGAGCCCAACTGGACATATTCTGGGGTATATGAGGCTTTCCCTGCCATACTATCATACCTGGTCACCTTTTAAAATTGAAGTATAGTTGACTTACAATATTATACTAGTTTCAGCTATACAACATAGTGAATTTTATACTTTAGAAAATGATCACCACAGCAAGTCTAGCTATCACGTATCACCACACAAAATTATCACAATGTTACTGGCTATGTTCACTGTGCTGTACATTATATACCCATGACTAATTTATTTTATAATTGGAAGTTTGTATCTCTTAATCTCTTTCATCTATTTTGCCCACCTCGAACCTCCTCCCCTCTGGCAACCACCTGTTTGTTCCCTGTATCAACGTCTCTTTCCTTTTTTTTTTTTTTTTTATATTTATTTATTGGCTTAGTCGGGTTTTAGTTGTGGCATGCGGAATCTTTTGCTGCAGCACAAGGGCTTCTCTCTAGTTGAGGTGCACGGGCTCTCTAGGTGCAGTGCATGCTCTCAGTTGCCCTGTGGCATGTGGGATCTTAGTTTCCCTACCAGGGATTGAACCGGCGTCCTCTGCATTGCAAGACAGATTCTTAACCACTGGACCACCAGGGAAGTCCCTCAATGAGTCTGTTTCTGTTTGTTATGTTTGTTCATTAAATAATTCCCCATATAAATGAAATCATATGGTATTTGTCTTTGACTTATTTAACTTAGCATAATACCCTCCAGGTCCATCCATATTTTGGCAAATGGCACGATTTCATTCCTTTTCTATGGCTGAGTAATATTCCATTGTATATATATCACAACTTCTTTATTTGTTAATCTACTGATGGACACTTAGGTTGCTTCCATATCTTGGTTATTATGAATAATGCTGCTATAAACATAGGTGTGCATATATTTTTTCAAATTAATGTTTTTGTTTTCTTCAAAAAAATACCCAGAAGTGGAATTGCTGGATCATATGGTAGTTCTATTTTTATTTTTTTGAGGAATCTCCATACAGTTTTCATAGTGGTGGACCAATTTACATTCCTACCAACGGTGCACGAGGGTTCCTTTTTCTCCACACCCTCACCAACATTTGTTATTCCTCGTCTTTTTTTTTTTTTTTTTTGCTGTACGCGGGCCTCTCACTGTTGTGGCCTCTCCCGTTGCGGAGCACAGGCTCCGGACTCACAGGCTCAGTGGCCATGGCTCACGGGCCCAGCCGCTCCGCGCATGTGGGATCTTCCCGGACCAGGGCACGAACCCATGTCCGCTAGCATCGGCAGGTGGACTCTCAACCACTGCGCCACCAGGGAAGCCCTCCTTGTCTTTTTGATAATAGCTGTCCTAACATGTGTGAGGTGATATCCCTTTGTGGTTTTGATTTGCATTTCTCTGATAATTAGTGATGTTGTGTACCTTTACATGTACCTGTTGGCCACTTGTATGTCTTCTTTGGAAAAATGTCTATTCAGATCCTCTGCCTATTTTTTAGTCAGATTGTTTTTTTGCTATTGAATTATATAAGTTCTTTATATACATACATATATATATATATATTAAATGGTCACCTATGTGCCAAACATTATTTCTTTTTTAAAATTAACTAATTAATTAACTTATGGCTGCACTAGGTCTTTGTTCCTGTGCCCGGGCTTTCTCTAGTTGCAGTGAGCGGGGGCTACTCTTCATTGCAGTGCGCGGGCTTCTCATTGCGGTGGCTTCTCTTGTTGCTGAGCACAGGCTCTAGGCATGCAGGCTTCAGTAGTTGTGGCATGCTGGCTCAACAGTTGTGGCTCGCGGCCTCTAGAGCACAGGCTCAGTAGTTGTGGCGCACGGGCCTAGTTGTTTTGCGGCATGTGGGATCTTCCTAGACCAGGGCTCGAACCCATGTCCCCTGCATTGGCAGGCAGATTCTTAAACAAACACTGTGCCACCAGGGAAGCCCCAAGTTCTTTATATTTTGATTATTAACCCCTTATCAGATACATCATTTGCTAATATTTCTCCCCTCCAGTAGGCTGTTTTTTTATTTTGTTGATAGTTTCCTTCTCTGTGCAAAAGTTTGATGTAGTCCCATTTGTTTATTTTTGCTTTTGTTTCCCTTGCCTGAGGTGACATATCTGCCTGGTCACTTTTTAGCATAAAGGGTAAAGCTGGTGATTATGTAGTTAAATAAGACGAACTTATCTTAAAAATAAGATAATTCAAGCATAAAAACAAAATCTCATTTGAAACCTGAATTATTGGTTTTTCCATTACACCAACCAGACACCTTGTCAACTGTGCCCATTGTTTTGAAGACATTAGATCTGCAGTCTAAATCACTCCCTCTTTCCTTTACCCCCATGCATATAACCATCCTTTTAACCCTTGGAAAAATATCCAAATTTCCTTCTTTACCTTGATTACATACCCTGTAAAAGATGTTTGGTCATTTAGATTCAAAATAAAACAGTTTACTCACCTGGCAATACCATTTAATGTTTTTTTAAATAAGTAAAGTGGAAGGTATGTAATAGGTGCTATGGTAGTTGTTTTCCTCTCATGGAAGAATTACTTAGTTTTTGCAGTACAACATGCCACACTTTAAAATTAGCAGGAAATAATGAAAATATACCCTTCAGCAAAGTCCCACTGAGGACAACTGAGTAGCTAAGCTACTTAGCGAGGCGAATTCAACCATAAACTTTCTAATTCAACTGAGCGCAAACGCTCAGGATCTTGCAGTGTGACCCTATTGACCTGAAAGAATACATGTACCTTTAAAGAATGAGCAGATTACTTGCTTCCCATCAGCAGGTTTAAAATTGGTATTTTCATGGCTGTGTAATAAAGCTTTAAAAAGAACACAGTTAAAATGATAACCACTAGTCAGAGAAGGAAAACATTCAAACTCAAACATATCTCGGGGCTTCCCTGATGGCGCAGTGGTTGAGAGTCTGCCTGCCGATGCAGGGGACACGGGTTCGCGCACCGGTCCGGGAAGATCCCACATGCCACGGAGCGGCTGGGCCCGTGAGCCATGGCCGCTGAGTCTGCGCGTCCGGAACCTGTGCTCGGCAACGGGAGAGGCCACAACAGTGAGAGGCCCGCGTACCGCAAAAAAAAAAAAACCCAAAACATATCTCAGTTTTCTTAAACAAATTCTGCCTGGGGTGTGCACACATACAATTGGTTGCTTTCCTCAGTGAATGTTGTACAAAACCACATACCCTGGAAGAATTTGGCTGTGTTCAGTACCAATTAACAAAGAGCCTTTTCCAAACATCTCAAGAGTGATATAAATAGCTGGAAAGGGTGTTAATTGCTGAAGCACGCTGGTTTATCAAATGAAAAACTATGTGAATGAGCTTTGTAAACTCTACAAAACACTCTAAAAAATGTGTTGTCATTCTTTTTATACTTGTGTACATAATACATGCACAAAGTCTAACATATTTCACCTTCCACAAAATGGTTTTGCAGTGTGGTGGACTGAAAGTGAAATAACTTTGGTAATGCTTTTCCTAGATGAATGAATTTTTTTTTTTTTTTTTTTTTTTGCGATACGCGGGCCTCTCACTGTTGCAGCCTCTCCCGTTGCGGAGCACAGGCTCCGGACGCGCAGGCTCAGCGGCCATGGCTCATGGGCCCAGCCGCTCCACGGCATGTGGGATCCTCCGGGACCGGGACACGAACCTGTGTCCCCTCCATCGGCAGGCGGACTCTCAACCACTGTGCTACCAGGGAAGCCCCTAGATGAATGAATTTTTTGAATTTTGCTTTCTTGTCACTGGAATCTAGACACAGTCCCTAACAGTATGTGTAGTTCCTTGAAAGGATTATTTCTGATGATCTGCATAATGTGTACCCATTTTAGAAAGATTTGAAAATGGAGAAAAGTATGAAAAATAAAGTGAATAATCATTCACAATTCCATCATCTAGAGGTAGTAGTCATTAATATTTTAGTGTGCTTTCTTCTCATCTTTTTTCTATACGTATAAATATACAGAGAAATATGAAAATTATATATATTTTATATAATACTATGGTACTATATAAGAGGCAATATAGTATAGTGGTTAACATTGCCAGAATATTTAGGTTTGAATTCTGGATCCTCCACTTTCTAATTGTGTAATCTGGTACTTATTTTCACTGTAACTCAGTTTCCTTAACTATAATATGGAATAATATTAGTGATCTACTCAATAGGGTTATTGTGAGGATTAAGTGAATTAATACATGCAAAGCACTTAGAACAGTCCCTAGCACATTATAAGTGTTCAATTTTTTTTTTTTTTTTGGCCATGCTGCATGGCTTGTGGGATCTTAGTTCCCCGACCAGGGATCGAACCCAGACCCATGGCAATGAAAGCGCCGAGTTCTAACCACTGCCAGGGATTTCCCTAAATGCTCAATATTATAAACCATTTTTATCGTATAACACCAGGGCATAAGCATTTTCCAAAATACTTTAAAACATTTCATGAACATATGATTGAATATCATATTCTATTACATAGATATGCCATAGTTTACTTAACCAGCTTAATTGTTGAATATTGTGTTTCCAAATTGTTACTATTATAAATATCATTTCAATGAATATCTTAATGCATAAAATTTTGTCTGCATTTCAAATTACTTGATTAAACTAGATTCCTACAAGTAGACTCTGGTGACCAGCCTCCAGCATGGCCCCCAGTGAGACCCCTCTTCTGGTATTCTTGCCCTTGTCTAAGTCCTCCCCATTCCCAACCCCACACTAAATACATAGAGCTTTTTTGTTTAACCAATAGAATATTGCAAATATGATGAAGTGTGACTTTTGAGGCTAAGTCACAAAAGTCATCATGGGTTCTTCCTTGTTCTCTCTGTTTGGAGCACTCGCTCTGGCAAAGGACAGCTGACACATTGTGAAGATGCTTCAGCATCTCTATGAAGAGGTCCATTATGAAGAGGTCCACGTGTTGAGGAACTGAGGCTCCTGCCAACTGCTATGTGAATGAGTTGTCCTGGAAGCCAATCTTCCAGCCCCAGGCAAGCCTTCATATGACAAAATCCCAGGCCAACAGCTTGAAAAACCCTGACTCAGAACCATCTAGCCCGAGCCACTCCCAGATTCCTGACCTGCAAAAACTATGTGAGATAATAAATGTATTGTCTAGAGTGAATACAGACAATATTGTATTATAATCATCAAACTTGCTAAGAGGCTAGAACTTAATTACTCCAAGCACTAAAAAGAAATGATAATTATGTCATGTGATGGATGTGTTCATTATTGCTGCAATGGCAATCACATTACAATATGTAAATGTATCAAATTAACATGCTTAAATTTTACAATATGTCAAATACATTTCAGTAAAGAAAAGTTATTGTCCTATAAGCTGCTAAATTTGGGGGTACTTTGTTATGCAGCAATAGATTAGTAATATACAGAAAAACTGGATTAAGAGGTAGAATATTTAAACATGTTTGATAGTATTAAATGACTTTCCAGAAATATTATATTGATCAACTCCCATCAGAAGTATATGAGAGTACTTATATTATGGTACCTTCATCACCACTGAATATTCAGTTTTGTAATCTTTGTTAATTTCATAGAAAAAGTAGGTATTTTTCCATTGGAAAAAATTTGCTTTTACTTGATCTCTAGTGAGGTTAGTATTTTTTCTTATAGTCTTTTTATAAAGACAGTTTTTTTGAGCAGTTTTAGGTTCACAGCAAAATTGAGAGAAAGGTACAGAGATTTCTCGTGTACCCACTGCACCCACACATGCATAACCTCCACAATTACCAAAAAATCCCACCAGAGTGGTGTTTTTTTTTACAACTGACGAACCTATATTGGTACTTCATAACCACCCAAAGTTGATTGTCCACATTAAGTTTCACTCTTGGTGTTGTGCTAGGTTAATTTTTTCATGTTTCTTTTCTATTTATATTTCCTCTTCTGGGAAACCTCTTTATATATAATTTGATCAATCTCCTATTGAGGTCTTATTATTTTTCGTAGCAATTTGTATGGACTCTATATATAAAGGATATTAACCATTTTATGTTTGTCACATTTTCAACTGGTTATTCTTGTTGGTTTTATGTTTAGTGATACATAGATATTTAAAATTTTTATGCAGTCAAATGGATTGTGATATCTTCTTTAGTGTTTAAACCTAGGAAGTCCTATTCTATTAAAAAAGAAGATAAACATTTATGTTATAGTTTTTGCTTTTGTTTTATATTTGGATCTTTTGTTCATTTGGAATTTATAATTGTTTTTTTGTATCACCAATGAGCTAGCTAATTTTAAAAGGATTTATGCATAAACAGAACAATTTTCCTCTTTTCTATTGATCAGTGATTATTATAACTTACGTTTTTTTAGGATCTAGTGCCTGTTTCTGCGTTCTCTGTTTCACTGAAAAGCTCTTCTTGTGTCGATATCACTCTGTTTTAATTATTGTGGTTTATAATGTTTTAATAACTGGAAGGGCTAGTTAGGAAAATGACCTTAGTAGTGTGACCTCATGGTCTCTCAAAGGCACAGAGTTTTCTAGAATGCAATCAGATGCCATTCAAAACTGTTTAAAAGTTGGGTGGCTCTTCACATAAGAATATGAAAGAAGGCAAAATTTCATCAAGATCAGGAGTCTGTGGAGCTGGGCATAAAAAACATTTTAACTTTCTAAGAACCAAAGAAATGAAAAGTCCAATCAAGTGTTTTAGCAGCCTGGGTGAAAGTTGTAGACTTCCCGGAGTCAATGAAGAAAGAGGGCAGGAACTCACACCCAGGGTATGAATGAGTTCCGCTGCACAAACTAAGTTTGGCAAATAAATTACTTTTCATATGTTTATGTATCTTTGTCAAACTCTGCAAAGTTTGAAATAATTCAACTGCAAAACTAACTGAGCTTGGAAAACTTCTGTAGGCATTCCTTTGATAACTGAATATTTTCTTCAGTTATAAGTTTCAGGTTTTCTTTCAAGTCAGTTCTGGCCATTACAAGTTTTCTATTAATCATCCAATTTATTGAGATTTTCATTTATCTGCATATACTGAAGTTTGTTATTTTATAACAAGAAATTTCCAGTATATTGCTCATTTCTTTATTTGTTTTTCTCTCCTTTGTGTGTGTGTGTGTATTGAATTTGACAGGAAGATGTTTATTTTTGTTTGTATTCTTCCCTCCAAACACATGCTATTGGCTTTATCAGTTTTACTGTTTTATTTTTTAATTTATCTCTATTTTCCTTTTTCTTAAGTTAATTTTAGGTATTCTAATTTTATGAGTTGAATAGTTGGAAAAAAATTTTTTTAAGAAGGAAAGCATTTAAAGTTTAAGGTTATTTACCATTGAGTATATTTGGTTACAACTCCTAAACTAAGTTTTATATGTATTACTTTCATTTTCTTTATTTTGCAAATAGTTTGATGTTATATTTGTTTTCTTCTTTGACTCAATGTTATTTTACTTAAAAAATGAAGCCCTCGGCTTCCCTGGTGACGCAGTGGTTGAGGGTCTGCCTGCCGATTCAGGGAACGTGGGTTCGTGCCTTGGTCCGGGAGGATCCCACATGCCGCGGAGCGGCTGGGCCCATGAGCCATGGCCCCTGAGCCTGCGCGTCCGGAGCCTGTGCTCCGCAAAGGGAGAGGCCACAACAGTGAGAGGCCCGCGTACCGCAAAAAAAAAAAAAAAAAAAAAATGAAGCCCTGACTAAGCAAATCACTAGTCTCTCTCTTCATTTACATTTTAAAAAGTGGAACAACTCTTTTTTGTTCTCCTCCTCCCTAAAAATAATTTTTCAAAATTATGCCATAGAAGAATTTAAGAAAAGCCAACAGAAATCATTGAATTTGAGACGTTTAGTTCACTTATTTGATACTTCTCCCTCAGATCTCACATTAAACCAACTGGTTTTGAGAATAAAAGTTTTAAGTCATTACCACTGAGTGAAATGTATAAAGTGAAAGACTCAGGAAAAGGGATATTTTTGGCATCAGCTAATTTGTGCTACAGCTAATATCTTGGATCCATGATTCAAAGGCAGAAACGTAACTGAAACAGCTGTTTAATTTGCCTAGAGCACAAAATAAGCAGCACATCCGAAGTCAGGGGAAAGGTACAGGTGAAGAACAAAAACCCATGAGAAAAAGGAGGCCACGTGATCATCGTCGTCTGGGAGAAGAGCAGCCATGACCCCAGCTGTTGAGCACTTCAGCCTCCACAGTGGTCATGCCAGAGGACGAACGTTGCTTATTGCTGGCCAGGAATTTTGCTCCTGATCCACTGTAGCCAGTCACCACAGTGACCTGTGCAGGCCTGTGGTGGATCACACAAACTCTACGCCCCTTTAGATTGAGGCACAGCCTAGAGCATTAATATGTGCGCTGCTTCCTTTTCTGTATGGCTGTACCATAGTTTTAGGACTGGCAAAGATTACTGCCCTACTAAGGAAGCAGCTAGCAAAGTCTACAAAATACCTCCACCCTTAAGTACGCAGCTTCTGTGTCCTTGCTTCTGAGCCCCATCCTGCCACCGAGCCCCTGGTCAATTCCTACCATACAACCCAAAGTGGAGAATAAGGAGATGAGCCCCAAAGAAATCACCATGTAAAGAAGTGATGGGCTGGCCTCATCCAGGAGCTAGAGAGAGCTGCTAACGTCTTTATACTTCCTGAGGAAAGTTCTACACTCCTTTGGCGTACTACAAGGTCCTGAGCCCTAGCCCAGCGCCCTCTTCCTAGAGGAGGTTTAGGCTGTGGACTCATAGCCCCTGATACAACGATGGAACCAGAAGTGAGGAGACCTCAGCTCTATCACTATGGCTTTTCATATTGTGAGCATGTTATCGTGGGAACTTTTGAAAGACACGTAGCCTCTCTGGTCCTGGTTTTCATCATTTAAAAAAAAAAAGAGGGTTTGGTTTGATGACCTCTGGGGTCTCTTCCTGATCCAAAATTCTTGGTTTGATTTTCAGGAATTTGGTGCATGAACGCAGCCTGGGATTCTGCCATTCCTGCCCATCACAAAGTCTCTCTCACCATCACAATAGCCAGAGTGTACCAAAGGCACTACGTTGAGTGCTTTACATGCTTCCCTTGCAAGAATCTTCTTATATTGCCTCCATTTTACAGTTGAAAATGGGGAAGCTTCCAGAGGTTATGGAATTTATCCAGATCATGCAGCTCGTAACTGGTGTAATTGAGTTCAAATCATGGTCGACCTGAGTTTAGAGCCAAAGGCTCTGCTTTGCACCACGTTGCAATGAACTCTTATTTCCTGCTTGCTTCTAGATTATTTTGTCTTAGTCTTTACCAAGTCAAGAAATGAAAGTTGAGAAAGAGTAGAAAAGTTTCAGAGTTTAGAAGTCAATGAAGTTTTAAAAAAAGGAGAGGGGACTTCCCTGGTGGTGCAGGGGAAAAGACTCAGCACTCCCAATGCAAGCAGCCTGGGCTCGATCCCTTCACAGGGAACTAGATCCCACATACATGCTGCAACTAAGGAGCTCACCTGCCTCAACTAAGACCCAGCTCAACTAACTAACTAATAAATAAATAAATAAAAGGAGGAGGAGGAGAGGAGAAGAGGCACCAGATATAATTCTGTTTAGGGTAATCCAGAAAAACAGCAATAATACAAAGTTCCATACGGCAAAATTTGCAAACTAGTTCCCCCCCAACCCCTCACCCCCAGTTCCTTTTTGAAAACAAGGGTTTTCTGTAGCTAATGCATTATAGAGGACACTAAATCGATAGGATGAATCATGTTTAAACATGGTATTGATAGTGTCTTCTATTCTCAAATTGTTGCCTTTTTTTTTTTTTTTTTTGCGGTACGCGGGCCTCTTTCTGTTGTGGCCTCTCCCGTTGCGGAGCACAGGCTCTGGACGCGCAGGCTCAGCGGCCATGGCTCACAGGCCCAGCCGCTCCGCGGCACGTGGGATCCTCCCGGACCAGGGCACGAACCCGTGTCCCCTGCATTGGCAGGCGGACTCTCAACCACTGCGCCACCAGGAAAGCCCTGTTGCCTTGTTTTAATAAGTGAAATCAAATCAAGGTACTCTAAGTTCCGTATAGCTCATTATGTTGCAGCTCCATTCATAATAAAATCGTTTAAAACTAACTCTAAATTAATGTATTTCTGATTATTATCTGTATAAACTACACTCTTACATTTCATATTCCAAACAATCATTTTATAGATAAGTTGGATCGGGAGTTTCAGATCACAGAGTTGATTTTCTCTTCCTAAACACAGAAAGTGACATCATATCTGTGAATGCTCTAGAATTACTGTACAAATATTTTGAATGTTCCAAAATGTTTGGAAAGAGAAGATTTTTATGCTCCCTTTAGAATTTTAAGGTCTAATCTTCTATCTTCAACTAAAATTATCTGAGTTTTAAAAATATACCCATATCGATCAGGCAGCTTTAGATACATGATTTGTATACATGTCTGAAATATATTTAAACTCAGCAATTGAAGCTGTGTAAAAGTATTTATTTGTAACTAGCCCCCTCTAGTGAAAATTATTTAAAATAGCATAATTCATTTCAGAATCTCCTTTGAACTGGTCAAATTTTTTGCGAGCAGTTTCAAATTTAAAAATTTTTTATTTTTATTCTCTATCGAGTCCCAGATTATAGGCTAATAGATTATTATTATTATTATTATAGGATCTATTTTAGAAATTTATGATGAAAAATAATCCAAATACGCACATAATTAATTATCCATGTCTTAACCCCACAGCTGCGACTTTTTGGAGAAACAATACAATTGACTTTAAAGATAAATCTTGGTAGAAAAGTAAAATACTGACTACTCTTGAGATGAGAAGTGAGTGTGGGACATAGATCGTGATGAGATTGCCACAAAATTCAGACTGAAAAGAATAACCTTGTTAACAGTCCCAAATTGCTTGTACTTGTTTTTTCACTTGATCTTTTGGATATCCTGTGAAGTAGGTATCATTCCCCTATTTTGCAGATCAGAAAACAGTTTCAGCAAGTGAAGTGCTATGCCCAGGGTCACAGAGCATTGTGGATGCTGTGGTGTGCACCCAGATTCCCCTGCAGGGCTGCAGAACTTCTTATTCTTCCACTTGCTGGAGGAGTTGTTGCCTGATGCTTCCCAGCTAGGACCTGCTCTCAACAGAAGAAAGACACTTTGCCCAAGGTTATGCTCCCTCCTTGGGGACAGGGCACATCTAATGACTTCTTCATGTGGGAGACAAAGACTTGTCGACTTTGCCTCAATTTGGGATATCACAGAAGGGCCATCCCAGCTTCAGAACTCCCCATGGGAATCTGCTGAGACCTCGGCTGCAACCTCATTGCAGTTCAACCTTTCTTCTCTGCCCAGTCTTTCTTCCCTCACCACTCACAGGTGCTATGTCTGCCAGGGCTCTCCAGTAACGTCTGCGCAGAAACCTCAGTGTCTCAGTCTGTTTCCTGGGAAACCCAACCAATGACAGCTGGTCCTCGTTGTGGTCCTAAAATGGGATTTTGTTGCTGGCCCTGGCTGGCTGTGATAAAGACCCTATTGCTGGTAGTAGGGGGAGCATTAATAGTCCCAGGCATGCAGTTCCAGTGCTATTGCTAAAACTTTTACAAGTGGTAAACTGAGATGGGATACTGATGGGAAGAAATGTGCCGGCAGGTGCAACATCTCAGGGGTTTGAGAGTTTCGGGGGGAATTAAGTAAGTATAAGTATTTTGGAATTAGATAACTGTTGTTTGCAATTAGATGGTCATGGATGCTTTGGAGAGAGGCAATGAAAGGCTGAGGACGATTACTCACCCATATATTGTGAAACGTGAAGCCAGAGTACTTCCTTGGCTTTACATAAATTGATTCCCATCTCCTGCAGCCTGGGAGCAGTAAACTGAAGACATCTTTAAGAGTAACAGGATTCCAGAGAATGTTGAATTCTCAGCTCAAGCTGGTCTGCTATTTCTAGGTCAGGGCCCTGATTTGGGAGGAGTGAGAGTCTGAGGTGTTGGGTGGGGACAGCTGGGTTGTGCACTAAAGATTCCATGATTACGTTGGACGCTCTAGGCCTGCAGAAGTGATACCCTCCTTCCGGTTAAAGGCTAGTGCCCCTCGTTTATTTGCAGATGATGCAAAAAGTCTCGTGCCCCGCTCAGGATGTGTCTCTGTCTCCTCTTGTGGCCATCAGACCCGTAACTGGGGTCAAGCTCCAACATAACTCGGCCAAAGTACTGGGCCTGCAAAGGGAAAAAGGGACTATACTCTGAAGTGAAGTGGTTGTAGGACCTGGTCATTGTGTACCCTCAGAAATTGGGAGTGTATGTGTGGGGCTGGATTCTGAGGGTGCTGAATCAAGGGGCACAGTATAGAACATTGGAAAAGGGAGGTTGTTTTGTGTGAGTGTTCTCTCGTGGTACAGGGTTACACCTTGGCAAGGACGCCAGGAGATGGCACTAATACACTGCAAGTTCGCCTCTTAGATGCTCGGGATAAAGCATGTATTAGCTTACATTAAATAAGGTAGAACTGGAAGCACTGCTGTGGCAAATAGTGAAAGAAGAAATCAAAATGTACAGAGACGTGGGCATGCTAGACTGAATATACTACATAGGCCAGAAAACCCACCAGCCATAATGTTCTGTGGGAACCTAGAGGACACTCTTGTTTACCTTAGAAATAAAGCAGGTCCTTGGGGAGAAGCTCTGGGCTGCTGGTAGGAGATGCTGTTACAGAAATGGGCTCACTGATTGTAATGGGGACAATAGGGTCCTGAAATAATAGAGGCCAGGTGGTGAGCACAGCTGCAGGATGGAAGCAGCTGAGAGCACATTGGCTGTAAACAGAAAATGACAGGACCGCCTCCCAGCCCCCAGCCCCACCGTCCACCCTAGAATCACACCATATTGGCTCAGCAGGGCTCGAAATTCCACTTTTTGTTTTAAATGTTAGGCTCCAATTCTTTCTTCCTTCCTTCCTTCCTTCCTTCCTCTCTCCCTCCCTCCCTCCCTCCCTCTCTCCCTCCCTCCGTTTCTCTCCCTCTCTCTCTCTTTCTCTCTCTCTGTCTCTCTCTCTTTCGGCTGCGTTGGGTCTTCATTGCTGCTTGCGGGCTTTCTCTAGTTGTGGCGAGCGGGGGCTACTCTTCGTTGCAGTGCGCGGGCTTCTCATTGCCGTGGCTTCTCTTGTTGTGGAGCACAGGCTTTAGGTGCATGGGCTTCAGTAGTTGTGGCATGTGGGCTCTAGAGCACAGGCTCAGTAGTTGTGGCACACGGGCTCGGTAGTTGTGTCTCGCAGGCTCCAGAGCGCAGGCTCAGTAGTTGTGGCGCACGGGCTTAGTTGCTCCACGGCATGTGGGATCTTCCCAGACCAGGGATCAAACCCATGTGCCCTGCATTGGCAGAAGGATTCTTAACCACTGCACCACCGGGGAAGTCTTCCAATTCTTATTTTTTGTTATTCATATATATTTTTTTTAAATACTTCTCTTTACCAGAGGCCTTTCTCAACCACATCCAAGAGCAATTCAGCCCCAGTACCCAGTGGCCTCCATTGCAGGGTGACATCTCAGGCTTACATGTTCAAAGGGGAAATCTTGATTTCTAACTTTAGACATTTTCCTGCCACATCTTCCCCTGTGGCTCAAGCTAAACACCTATGATCCATCCTCAGTGCCTCTCTTTTCTTCATCCACCTGTTCAGTAAATTCTATTGGCCCTACCTCCAAAATACATTCTTGTCCATCCACTTCTTTTCATCATCAATGCTTTCACAACGTAGTCTAAAGTTTTGTATCCCTCACCTAGAACATTAAGAGCATTTCCCTAATTTGTCTTTCTGCTTTACTCCTGTCTTATAATCATTATTCCACAGAGCAGCCAAAGGGTTTTACTAGGACTAAGACTAGGGCTAAAATGGTGAGACTATGTCATAACTCTGCTTAATGTCCTCTGTTTCCTTCCTATTACAGTTGAAGTAAAAACCCACGCTCCTTTATGGCCTTCAATGCCTTGGGTGAGGTGGTCCCTTGCTTTCCTCTCTAATTCTGTTTTATTGTTTTATATCATTCTCTCCCTTGCTGGCAGCTCTAACCACACAGGTTTTCTCATCTCCCTACTCCCTTGTTTTAAAATAACACAAGCTGATTTTTTCCTTAAGACCGTTTAACTTTCTACTCCTGAAATACTCTTGCTCAGATATTTATGAAGCTAGTTTATTTTAGGGGAGGAGGAGTTGAGAAAAAGAAGAATCAAGGATAATTTGGGGGAAGGCTTTTGGTTTGACTGATGTGGATGAATAGTAGTCCCATTTACTGACGAGCGCATACTGGGGGAGGAGATATACAATTTGAAACATCTATTATTAGCTTACATTTATAGAGTGCTTGAGTATTGTATTAGTTATCTATTGATGCATAACAAATGACCCCCAAATATAGGGCTTAAAACAATATTTATTTTCTCGCGGTATCTGTGGGTCAGGAATCTGGTGTGGCTTAGCTGAGTCTTCTGGCTCTGGGACTCTCACACAGCTACAGGTGTCTCAGGACTCAACTGGGAAGGCTCCTCTTCCCAGGGCTCTGGTGGTTGCCAGCAGGGTTCATTACCTTGCAGGTTGTTGGACTGAGGCTTTGTTTCCTCACAAACTCCTAGCTAGAGGCCTCCCTCAGTTCCTTGCTGCCTGGGCCTCTCCACAGAGCATCTCATAAGATGGGAGCTGACTTCATCAGAGAGTGTGCCAGAAGAGAGAGTCTAGCAAGACAGAAGGCAGTCTTTTGGAGCTTAATCACAGAAGTTCATCATGTGGCCATATTCTGTTTGCTTCTAGAAGCAAGTCATTAGGTCCAGCACACTCAACAGGAAGGAACTACCACGCGGGTTGAATACAAAGCGATGGGGAGTATTGGGAGGTATGTCAGAAGCTGCCTACCACAGGCATGTAGGCACTATTCTAAATGCTCTACACATCTTAATTGGTTTAGTCCTTACAAGACACCTTAAGATAAATATGTTATTACTGTCTCCACTGCACAGATGAAGTGCCAAGTAACTTGCTCGGGGTCACATAGCTGTAAAGTCGTAGGGTATAGAAATTTGAACCTAGGCTGTCTGGCTTCAGCATCCGTATTCTTTCTTTTAATGCTGCTTTTAAAAAAAATTGGCATGTAAAGTTATATGTATGTATTGTGGAATGATCACCACAATAAATCTAGTTAACTTCCATCACCATACATAGTTACAAATTTTTTTCTTGTGATGAGAATTTTAAGATCTCTCTTAGTAACATTCAAATATACAATACAATATTGTTAACTATAGTCATCATGCTGTACATGACATCCCCAGGACTTATTTATTTTATAACTGGAAGTTTGTACCTTTTGACCCCCTTCACCCATTTCACGCACCCCCCCCATTCCCCACCTCTGGCAAAAAAACCCTCTGTTTTTTAGATTCCACATATAAGTGATATTCATTTTCTCTGTCTGACTTACTTCACTTAGCATAATGTCCCCAAAGTCCATCTATGTTGTCACAAATGGCAGGATTTCCTTTTTTTTATGGTTGAATGATTCCATTGTGTGTGTGTGTGTGCGCGTATATATATATCTATATATCACACCAGTGTCTGTATTCTTAACTTGTTGGCTACACTGCCTGAGATGGAGGTGTCAAGTAACAGCTGGCATCTGGACTTCTTGGAAGAGGATTTGCCTGGCAAAAGATATTTAGAAGGTGAAATTAACTAATTTGAGGATAAGAATCACAGCTGAGTATAGTACCCAGACTCCTTCAGTGCCAAGGAGATAAGAGAAAATAGATTTAAAGCTTTTCTCCTGTATTTTTTCCTTCCTTTCTCCCTCCCTTCCTTCCGTGAATACTTACTCACTGCCAACTATGTGCTGGGGAAAGTACTAGATACTGGGGAATGTATTTTTAGCTTTCCGGATACAAAAGATATATTATTTTGAGAAGTTTTTAAACTACCTGTAGTCTTCCCTGAAATCATCTACTTAACTGTCACGTACTTCAACTTGAACTGTCTTCCTATTAAATGTACCACTATTAAGTATTGTGACGGTACTAGAAAATAAGCAATTTGTAAAGCATATGCACAAATTCTAACCCAGGCTTACTACCCTGGCTTTGCCTATTAATTTCAGCAATTCCTTAATTTAACGTATGATGTTGAAAATAATTTTACAATATTTCCAATTAAGTTAATTTTCACATTGCTTTTGTGTTCTTTGTCATCACATGTAGAATGATAAAATTCTGTTTTGCATATTATTAATGAATATGGGGCGTGTTTTTCCATTTGTGTCACTAATAACTCACTATTATCTAATTTCAGAAATGAATTCAATACTCAGTCTACAAATTATACAGTAACCAACTTCTCCCAATGAACCACAATTCAGTTAAGCTCACAAGCCACCTTTTTCTACACTTGTGTCAATCTGTAACAAACCAAAGCCTGATGGTCTACTTCAGCTAAGTTGGTTGGACAAAATTTAGAAGTTCATTAGCAAGAAATCTGACCCAGAACCAAGATAGGCATCACATAAATGAAGAAAAGATGAAAACAACAAGGTCCTATTGTATAGAACAGGGAACTATATTCAATATCCTGTGATAAACCATAATGGAAAAGAGTATATATATATATAAAACTGAATCACTTTGCTGAACAGCAGAAATTAACACAACATTGTAAATCAACTATACTTCAGTAAAATTAAAAAAAAAACAATGGATTAAAAAAAGATGAAATTACAGTTTACATCCACATTATCCAATCCCTAGTTTATGGTTGGAGAAGATCATTGATGTGGTAACCCTGCTTCTTATTTATAAAAGACTTTAGAACAATGGGAGCAATCATTGTTCTGCTTTCAACTTCTGCTGAATATTTAGATGATTACCAAGAAAAATATATTGTAAACACCAGCCTATAGAGGATATTGGGAAAGAAAGTAGTGGTGCCTGGGAAAAATCTAACCTATTGAATTTTGAATAGTGTATGGGCTACCAATTTGGTTACAGTGTTAGGATATTCTGATAAAAGACAACTATTCCTAAGGGATAAATCTGAGAGAATCTCACAATAGCTCCATCTGGGCCTTTGAAAAACTGTTGTCATGTTGTTGTCATGGAAATATTCTGATGATTTACAGGGCTGTGTCACAGCACTTTTATTTATCTATTAGAATTGTGAGAACTTCCTTTACAGAAGTGCTCCTTTTTATGTGGCTAAGAGGCCAATACAGATATTCTCCAAAGATATCATCATCATGAATCAAATAAAATTAGCATACTAAAGGATTCACATTTAACTGCTGAAAGTGCTCTCTCCGTCAAAATCAGTCCATCAGTTAGGGCTTTATTAAACCCTGACTGAGAGCTTAGCATACTGCTAGGTATCCTGGAGCTGTGGAACACCATGCCTGCTGCCCACCAAGATCTAATGGGGAGCTTTACCAAGTAAACAAACAGACATGGTCCCAGTCCTGAAGAGTCTCATTGGTAGGGTCTGGCATGAGCCTCCTGGGAATCTGTTTTTATTTTTAGTTTTAACCTCCCAGGTGATTCTGATGATTAGTCAGACCTGGGAACTGTGCCTGCAGAGATGGTCAAAGTCTGGTCCCTGGGCCTATATCACCAGCATCACCTGGGAACTTGTTAGGACTATTAATTCTCAACCCCATCCAGCCCTACTAGAAATCATAGGCTGGTGATCACCATCTGTGTTTTAACAAGCCTACCAGGTGATTTTGATGCTTGATAAATTTAGAGGATTTTGGCCTTTTCTCCAGGCTGAGATGGATGCTTGAGTTCTTTCTTTCTTTGCTGCAGAGCTAAGGAACTAGGACATAGTTTCTCTCCTTGGGTACATAGCCAGCCACTCTACCCTTCTCTTCACTCTGAGCATGTCTGAAGAAGTGTGGAGCAAAATAAGCTGCCTCATCCCACTTCCTTGCTGCTTGGGAAGATGGTATGCAGAGAGAGGCCCTTTCGTTTTCAAGGAACATGGAAAGAGGATAACAAATAATAACCAATATGGGGAAATGGCAGAAGTCCTGGGATTTTAAAAAAGCTTTCTGTCCTGGTCCAGGACCTTTTATCCTCCTTTTTTATTCCTGAATATGGAGCTCACACCCTCCCTATTTTCTCACTTCACCTTTAGCAAAGCCATATGACTCTTCACAGTAACTCAAGGCCTAAAAATAAAATAAAGCGAAGCAATAGATGTCCCCTTTCAGCATAAAAGTTTTCTTTTTACTTTTAATGGAAATCACTCTAAAACAAGTTTTATCCAGTACATTCTGGATTTTTCTTGATCATCTAGTGTTATTATAATGAACATTAATTGTTATATCCTACAACAAACAATGTTATGGACTATTGAAGGTTGAAGACACGTTTGTTAAATAATCCCAGATGTCTAGGATTTTTTTCTTGTATTTCTATATTTTTGTCTTTCCTCTCACCCTCAAGCTATCAGAAAACATGTCCAATTATCTTTTTCAATATTCTTCACCTTGCTTCTAATTTTTTGCTTTTGATTTGGAGAGGGGGGCGGCTGGGAAGTCAGAAAACAAGTTTGTTACACTTATGCTTAAAAAAAGTGTACAACAAATAGGGAAATTTTATTTTTCAATGATAATACTCAATGCTAGTGAGGTTGTATTAAAGTTAGTATTTCCTGATATTTCTCATGAAAGTGTTAATTAACATAATCCTTTGGGAAAACAGTATGGCAATATATGCCAAGATCTTTAAAATATTCATACTCTTTAATATAATATTATTACTTCTAGAACTAATATAAGAAAATAATTTATCATAAAAATATTTATCCACAATGGAATTTGTTGTTTTATCATTTATAATAGGAAAAAGCTGGAAATAAATTGAATATTTAATAGTGGAAGAATGTTTAAGTAAATTATGGAAGCTTTAATCAATGAAATTATAAATATCCAATAAAACTTATAGATACAAAGATTTTGAAATAAGTTTAGTATATGCACATATAACATTAAATGAAAGAGGCAATCCCCTTATCCTCTGCAGAGCTTAGAAATAATATAATAATAATGGCTAATTATTTTATATACATTAACTCATTTAAAACTCATAAAAACCCTTGTAAAGTAAGTACTATTATAAACTTCATTTAATAGATGACGAAACTGTTAGTAAGAGTCTAAGTAAGTTGAAAATAATTGTCAGAGCTGGTATTCAAACCCAAGCAAGGTGGGTCCAAGAGCCTGTGCTTCTAACCACTGGGGCATTAAGTAAGGACATCTCAGTTTATGCTTGCTGAACTAGCACAATTATCCAAGGTGCCCCATTTCATCCTCAGAGGTCCCAATTGAGATGATAGGTCATATGGTTACACTAGCTGTAGGTGAACACAGCCATCTCAACAGTGCTCAGAGGATCAGAAACTGTGAGGGTTTTCCAAGACTGAATACATATGGAATCAGAAGAGTGACCCAGAACATGACTGATACAAGGAAGTATATAATCACAAAGGATCAGTGACTAAGGGGGCCTCATGCCTGGAGCCTGTCAAAGCCAGGAGGGGGTCCAGGGGAAACTGGTATGGGGAGTAGTGGGTTACTAGGGCAGGAATAGTGACTTTAGTTATAACAGATTGCAAAAATGGTCACAATTCATCTCCCACCAAGAAGCAGTATCTATTTCCTCCCCTCGTTGAATCTGGGCCAGCCTCATGACTTTCTTTGACAAAAAGGATGTGACAGAAGTGACACTGTGTGAGTTCTGAACACTGCTACCATGTGAACAAGACTGGGCTAGCCTGGTGAAGATGAGAGATCACATGGAGAAGGACAAAGGTGCCCCAGCCAAGAGCCAGCCACCGGTCAGACATGAAAGTGAGGCCACTTAGGACCAGCCAACTGACGGCATATCCAGCAGCTGACTACAAATGCATGAACAGGAGCACAGAATGACTGTCCACGGAGACCAAACTGCTGACCCACAGAATTGTGAGCTGAATAACTTGTTGTTATTTTAAGCCACTGACATTTGGAGTGCTTTGGGATGCAGCAAAAGCTAACTAATAGGCCAGGAAACCCTTGCAAATATCTCCAGCTTCCACTCTTCAGAGGTCTGGGCAGTGTTTCTTTGGGCAGGAGCAACACTTGGGATAGGGGCAGTGATTTGTGTGTCTAAAGTCACCTGGGATAAAATGAAGATCACTGAGTCCAGAAAAATCAGCCATGAAAAATCTCACCCAATAAGATGTGTTTGGTCCCTTCTTTCAAAAGATAAATAATGTATGTTGCAAAATATGACAGGAGTAAGTTTTGCCAAATTTCTAAGAGAAGTCTTTCTTTATCCAGAAATTATTCTTTTTCATTATTTAATGCAGCTGCTGAAGACAGGCCTGCTCATCAGGACTGCTCCTCCATGTAACTCACGTGCTAGAATTACAACTGAATGTTATCAGAGCCTGTATAAAAAAATAAATAAAATAATATTCAAAAATGAAAAAAAACGTGATGGAAAAAATTATAATATATTATTATGATAGAACAATATTTTATAATATAATAATATTATAATATTACATAATAATATATAATATATAGTAATAAATGAAATATATATTATTATATTGTATGTATATTATATATTATATTATATTAATATCAATAAATTACATATCATACATATATAATATATACAATGTAATATATATAATTTATATTATATATAATATATTAATATTATATTAAAGTATAATATATAATATTATTATATAATTTATATATCATTATGTAATGCATAATATATCAGATAATAATATATAATATTATTACATATTATAATATATACATTATATAATACATTATATTTATAATATATTATATATTATTATATACTATATTGTAATATATATTATTACATAGTATATTATACATTATAATATATATTACATATATTATTAATTATATTAATATATTATATTTACATAATACATATTATCTATAGGTAATATGTAATATGTAAATATAATATATTAATATAGTATATTAAACATATATTTATATATACAAAGTATATATTTATATATTTATATTATAAATTTTATATATTTAATATATCTTATATATTTATATATAATAAAATATATAAAATACCATCTAAATATATAATACATATATAAATATGTATTATATTAATATATAAATATATATTTATATAATATATAAAATTATATTACATAAAATATTGTATATAATATATAATTATACATTATACAAATATGTATAATAGTATATGTAAATATAATATAATTACATATAAATATTATATATTACATATATATGTTTAGTATTATACATATATAATATGTAAAACGAAATCACTAAACTGTCTATATATTTTATATTTCTAAAACTCACTATATATACATGTTCTATTTTCATATTCTTTTCCATTGTGGTTTACCACAGGATATATAATATAGGCCCCTGTGATATATAGTATGACCTTGTTGTTTATCCATTTTATATGTAATAATTTGCATCTGCTAATTTCAAACTCCAAATCCATCCCTCCCCACCCCCTCCTTTTGGCAACCACAAGTCTGAACTCTATGTCTGCAAGTCTGTTTTTGTTTCCTAGATAAGTTCATTTGTGTCATATTTTAGATTCCACATATAAGTTGTATCATATGGTATTTGTCTTTCTCTTTCTGACTTACTTCATTTAATATGATAATCTCTAGGTCCATCCATGTTGCTGCAAATGGCATTATTTTATTCTTTTTTATGGCTGAGTAGTATTCCATTATAATTTATGTACCATATCCTCTTTATCCATTCATCTGTTGATGGATCTGTACATTGTTTCCATATCTTGGATATTGTAAATAGTGCTGCTATGAACATAAGGGTGCATGTGTCTTTTCAAATTATAGTTTTGTCCAGATTTATGCCCAGGAGTAGGATTGTAGGATCATATGAAAATGCTATTTTTAATTTTTTGAGGAACAGTTATACCGTTTTTCATGGTGGCTGCACCAATTTACATTCCCACTAACAGTGTAGGAAGTGGAACCCTTCTTGAAGAACCAAGAAGACATTGTGGAGGTAGGGATGCCTCACATGAGACTTAAGCTTGATTGTGAGTGAGCCAGACAAAAAAAGAGGAGGGGAAAGTCTTCAGGCCAGGGGTCCAATGTGTGCAAAGTCTCCCAAATGAGGGAGAGCTTAGCCAGTCCAGGGAATCACTGTTCAGCATGGCTGGAGGACAGCATTCTATCAGGAGAATAAGAAGCAGTAACAGGGGCTTCCCTGGTGGCGCAGTGGTTGAGAGTCCACCTGCCGATGCAGGGGACACGGGTTCGTGCCCCGGTCCGGGAAGATGCCACATGCCGTGGAGCGGCTGGGCCCGTGAGCCATGGCTGCTGAGCCTGCGCGTCCGGAGCCTGTGCTCCGCAACAGGAGAGGCCACAACAGTGACAGGCCCGCGTACCGCAAAAAAAAAAAAAAAGCAGTAAGGGTACAGAGGGCCCCTCTCCAAAACGTCCTGTGAGTTTTCTCATGAACTTTGGGCCTTTTGAAAAGAAAAACGGTGAGCCATTTAAATATTTTCAATGGAGGATGGGGCAAGAATGAAGGTAAAAAGGCCAGTTTGAGAGTGTTGCCATAAACTAGATGAGAGGTGTTGATGATATAAGCTCTCGTTACGTGAGTAGGTAAGTAAAAAACAATGAATGGAATGAATGATATTAAAGAGACAGGTTTTGGAGATTTACTCTGTGTGTGTGTGTGTGTGTGTGTGTGTGTGTGTGTGTGTGTGTGTGTTAGGGGTGGGGACAGCTAATCAAGAGAAGTTGAGGATTACTGGCAGGCTTCCTATCCATCCCCCCAAAAGAAAATTACCCAGAGGAGCAGTGTTGAGTGTGTGCCGAAGTCAAGGTCGGACATATTGGGTTTGAGGGCCCCTGTGGCAGCTGTTTAATAGGCATTTGGATTTATGAATCTGGAGTCAGGTGAGAGATTTGAGCTGAGAAAGCTTTGGGAATCATCCCCACATAGATGGTGATTGACCCCACGGGTCCTTCCCTTCCACGTCTGAAAGTCTGGCAAAGGACAGAGGAAGAGGGGATCCCATTTTCCTCAAAGTAACCTGTACTTCCTCCACTGAACTTCCTTCACTGATACCTAAGGTGGCAGGAGCGCCTTCTGAGAAGTGCGTTCACCTTCTCAGGCAAACCAACACCCAAGGCCTGGGGCTTCAGGGACCTCAAGAGGGGGCAGAGCGCCTCCCAACAACCATGCAGACTTCCTCCACTGGAGGTCAGATCAGCAGTTTCTAGAACTACCAAGTCTTCCGAAACCTGTTAATTGGTAGAAGATCAGACAGCCAGGTGCAAAGCTACATCCCTGGAGAAGTGTCATCCCTGTGCCAGAGCCGTGGCGGGAGAGGCTGGGAGCCTGGAGCGAAGGCACAGGGCTGTCAGGGTCGGGAGGCGCTGGAGTCCAGGGGACCCAGGGCTCTGGTTGCCTCCCCGGGGAAGAGCCACCACCCCAGAGAGAGAGGACCTGCGGCTCCAGCAAAGGCAGAGCAGGAAGGGACGTCTGGGAAAAGGTGTCCAAAGGGCTACGGTGGCAGAAGCGATGGCAGGAGCGACTTCTGACCCTCCCCACTCCTCCCCAGCAATGGAGCCTGGTGCTGGGGCCCTGGGGAGCCCAGGTTCTTGAGCTGGTAATTGATGTCTCCTTTCTGCTACTGTAAGCTTGCAGCCCTGATTTTCATTCCTGGAAGAAACTTCTGCTCCATCTTGTCAGGGATCCTAGTGGCCAGTGAATTCTGATTCCTAGAAGAGTTCAGTTCCAAAGGGCACACGTTCTCCAGTGGTAAGTGTTATTTGGAAAACCTTCAACCCTACAATAAATTAACTTCCATATAGCATATTTTCTTGTATATCTCTTAGAAGCAGTTTTGCTACTGTAAATGTGATCTCTGTTGAGGGAAGATTCTCCCTAGGATGAAGAAAACAGTTGAAAATGTAGAGTAAAACAAAATGAAACAAACAAACCCCTTTCATTAGCTGGTCCTACCCATTGTTCAGGCTGTACACAGTGAACTTCACAGCATCAAAGGTGGCAGGAAACACACTTGCTTCTGAATGCAGATACTTATATCCCTTACATCTCAGGTACCCTTAAATTGGCACTGACGCATGAATGTTGAATGAATTTTGTACCTGCTCTAGCCTTGCCACAGGGGTCACTAGGGCAAACAGCTCAGACCTTTCTTTTCTGGACATAGCTGGCCTTGGCACGTTCCCTTATCTGCCCACAGAGTACTCCCATGAGCCAGGCATGGTGGTAGTTGTCGAGATCTGCCGAAGGAAAAGACTACCGTTTAATATCTAAACAAAAAGCCAAATGTAATACTTACTGAAGCACAGTCTTTTCCAGCAAAGCAAGGAGTTGATTTTATACAGGGTTTGGGAAGTGTGGTGTTGAGGGATTAGTGGACTTCCAAGGGGCAGGAGTGGGCTGATGCTAGCTGTGAAAACCTGCTTGTTTAGATGAGAATGGTGTGGACTGGCTGGCTTTTCAATAGCACAGGGCTGTTTCTGGCTAACTTTCAGAAGTTTGTTCACTTAGGCAAGTTGCCATTGATTCATTAAACCAGTTTAGAACTGGTTCTGGTGGTTCCTTATTGCCATAGCTACAGAATATTTAATCTTTTCCTAAGATTGTAGGAAATTTTTTTAAATATATATATATTTTAAAATTTATTTATTTTATTTTTGGCTGTGTTGGGTCTTCATTGCTGCACGTGGGCTTTCTCTAGTTGCGGCGAGCGGGGGCTACTCTTCGTTGTGGTGCACGGGCTTCTTATTACAGTGGCTTCTCTTGTTGCGGAGCACGAGCTCTAGGCATGTGGGCTTCAGTAGTTGTGGCGCATGGGCTTCAATAGTTGTGGCGTGCAGGCTCTAGAGTGCAGGCTCAGTAGTTGTGGCTCACGGGCTTAGTTGCTCTGCGGCATGTGGGATCCTCCCAGACCAGGGCTTGAAACTGTGTCCCCTGCATTGGCAGGCGGATTCCCAACCACTGCGCCACCAGGGAAGCCCAGAAATTTTTTATTTTCAGGTCTCTGCCTTCAAGAAAAATCGTAATCTATGTGGAGGATAGATACGCAGGCTATATACAGAGGCAGCATAACAGAGAGGTTCAAAGGACAGGCTTCTTGCTCAACCCAGAAGATTGGATACTTGCATTTACCTCTCCTCCTTCCTGAATCTCCAACCAGATGATACTTAGGTATTAAAAAAGATATATGGGACTTCCCTGGTGGCGCAGTGGTTAAGAATCCGCCTGCCAATGCCCCAACAGAAAATGCAAGGGCATTGAATTAGGGACACCAGGTTCAGGTATAGCGGAAAGGCAGGGAGCTCTGAGGAAAGCAGGGGGATTAAGTGGAAATCAATATCTTGCAAAGTAAGATTCTAAAGCCTCTTTTGCTAACTTGGCTCCCAGAATGCTAGCAGCCAGGTTGACACTCACCAAGATAAGGAACTAGAGGGAGAATTTCTCCCTGGGGAAAATGACCACTCCAGGAAAAAAGACCTAGAGATGCTGCCACATTTGGGAGGAGGTGTCCCCTAGCACATGGCTTGGCCCCTGCCCATCATTCTACAATGGAGTCGACAAGTCAATACTTCCTATTTCCCCTCACAGGTCTTCTTATTGGGTTTTAGTGCCTCACACTTACCCATAAATGAATAAGAATTGCCAGACATTTGAGGAAAGTCTTCAGCATGGAAAAGTAGAGATAAAAGCAAAGAGAAAAGAATTTGGAGGAAACTGAGACAATAGAGGAATCAAAAAAATTAAGTCCTACAAATCATGGTCCCACTCTAATAAAAGAAGCTATAGCATTCACGAAGAAAGAATGAGATGTTTTGAAAAAGCTATATTTAGTGAATAAAAAGATCTCGAAAATAAAAATCAGATAGAAATTAAAAAATCAATAGATAGAAATTTAAAGAATCAGTAGATGTCACAAAATAGTTGTATGACTTTGCGGATGTTATTCAACTTCTCTGTGTCTTACTTTCCCTTTCTATAAAATGGGGATAACAACAGTAACTAACTCATAGGGTTGTCGTGAGTATTAAATGATTTAGTACATGAAATGAGCACACAGTTACTGCTACATTATTTTTTCACTTGCTTTTTACCATATTTTAGCAGAGCAGTTATCAGTTTGTTTATTAGTTTTACCATGCAAATAAGCTTATTTGAATAATTGCTTCTTTTAAATTTATTGGCTTCTTAGAAAAAATTAGCCTATATAAACAACATGGAAAAGCATGTTATTAACTCAAAAGTACTTTTAAAACTAAACTGGTAGTAATTATTTCTAAGAAAAAGAGGGCAATGGGAAATTCATGAAGCCTATTGTCAGCTTCTTTTTTTTTTTTTTTTAATTCAAAAGATTTAAATACAGTTCAAAACAGCACACCTTGTTCATTTCAGCTCCTTCATTGTCAAACCTGGGGCAGGGACAGATTTCCAGTTTCTCTGCCTTTGTCTGTGGTGACCAAGGTATAAAAGTATTTGCTGTATCAAACTTTAAACTTCAGATTATCCTTATTTTTCTTAATCTTGACAGATCTGGCATCCTTTCACCTGTCTGTGAGCACAAAGTCCTTGATTTCCTCAGTTTTCTGGGACACAAAGGAGAGTGCTCAGGCCAACCTACCCCAGAGTGGGAGGAAGGAAGAAGATGGAAAAAAGCTATTGTCAGCTGTTTTGATCCCTTAACTCCAAGTGGCAGTTTGGGAGTTGAAATCCATTCATTTTTCGAAAACTATGTACTCAGCACCTATTACCATGTGTCAGGCACTGTACTAGGTGCTATTATTTTTTCATAATTGCACTTTAAGAAATGTAAAAATGACTGAAAAGTTTTTTTTAAAGTAGGATTGTAAATTAAAGGTGAGGAAATGTCTCAGAAAATAGAACAAAAAGACAAAGAGATGGAAAATAGGAAAGCAAATATATGAAAATTAGAAAATCAGCCCAAGAGACACAATATCTGAGTGATAGGAGTTCCATGGAGAGAGAAACAAACAAGTAGAGAGGAGGAAGTTATTGGAGAAATAATTTTTAAAAATTTCTCAAAGTTGAGTTTCTGATTGATGGGGCCCACTGAGTGCACCAGGCCACCTCACCTTGAAATTTCAGAACCTTGGGATAAAAAGAGGTTGGGAAAAGCTTCCAGGTTGAAAAAAGTCACCCATAAAGGATTCAAAATCATAATGGCATTGGCTATTCAACAGCAACACTGAAAACTGGAAGACAGTAGAACAACGTCTTTAATATTCTGAGAGAAAAAACTATCAGCTTGGAATTATAAAGTTGGCACTCTATCAATCACATGTGAGTACAGAGGAAGTTTTAATCTCCAATAGCTGAGTTACAGGAAAGTAACTGAAGAAAAGGAATAATATAAGATCCAGGAAATAGGAAATCCACCCCCAAAAAAGAGGCAAAGAGAATTCCCAGGTGACGGTGAAGGTAAACCTTCGATAGCAGCACCTGAGAGCCTGCAGCCCAGATGGGAGCAGCTTAGAAAGCTTTGAGGGAGGTGTCTCCAGGAAAATGAATCCTAAGGTACCCGAAGTGTTGACATGTACTGAGATAGAGACAGCTGGGTGAAAGTTTAGGGATGATATAGTGATTGAAAATTAAATGACGTCGCCAAAGAAAAAGTAAAACACACGTTTCTTTTGTTTGCCTAGAAAACTAGGCAAACAAAAACATTAGGCAATTTAAAATTCCAAAGCAAGCACACACGTGTACAAGTGCACATATGGTGCACTACATGTAATTAATCCACTACGTGGCTCAACTGTGCCCAGCACACAGTGCTTAATAAGTTGTAGCTGTATATAATGTGTTAAGTGATGTACTAGAGAAATGTATAAAGTTGCACTATTTTTATTTATTTATTTATTTTTAAATTTATTATTATTTTTTTTTGCGGAGCACAGGCTCCAGACGCGCAGGCTCAGCGGCCATGGCTCACGGGCCTAGCAGCTCTGCGGCATGTGGGATCTTCCCGGACCGGGGCACGAACCTGTGTCCCCTGCATCGGCAGGCGGACTCGCAACCACTGAGCCACCAGGGAAGCCCAAAGTTGCACTATTTTCAAAAAATTTTATTTATTTACTTATTTGGCTGCGTTGGGTCTTAGTTGCGGCATGCAGGATCTTTTGTTGCGGTGCTCAGGCACTTCGCTGCAGTGCATGGGTTTCTCTAGTTGCAGTGCATGGGCTTCTCTCTAGTTGTAGCACATGGGCTTCTCTCTAGTTGTGGCACGTGGGCTCCAGAGCATGTGGGCTCAGTAGTTGTGCATGCGGGCTCTCTAGTTGTGGTGCATGGGCTTAGCTGCCCCATGGCATGTGGGATCTTAGTTCCCGGACCAGGGATTGAACCTGTGTCCCCTGCATTGGAAGGCAGATTTTTAACCACTGGACCACAAAGTCCCCATAAAGTTGCATTATTGAAAATGGAACTTAATCCTGTCCGGAGGAGATAGGAACACTTTCCTAGTAGTAGAAAGCCACCACTGGGCCCAGGTGGCTGAATAGAGTTTGACAGGTGACAAGTGGGAAGGACATTGCAGGTGGAGGAAAGTTATAAGCTATAACACAGAGGTTTGAAAATTCATTGTGTGTTAGGAAAATGTGAGCTAAGGATTTTTATTCTTCTGAGCTGACTTTCAACTCCAGAAAGTTATAGACAAACCATTACAAACATTTAAAAACTCAGTGAATATTGCTCCCATGAACTCTTCCTGAGGAATATACTAGAAAATTAGCCTCAGATAATCAAAGACTAAAAGACCTTGACATAAAGACTGCACATTGATCATTAACAGCTCTGTATCACACAAAAAGGGATAATCAAATGTTATATAATTTCTGTTGAAAGAGCATGGCATCACCTGTGAAGCAGCAGTGTCGTGACAATTGAACCTAAGTCTAATCATGATGGAGACCCAAGAGAGGTGGAGACTATTTGAGAGAAAGGTGAGAGAAAATTTGGAAGCACCCAGATGCCTGGTTCCATAAGGAGAAGGAGGGAATAGTGGGATTCATGAGTGAGCCTTCTAGTGTTGGTCACCTTAGAGTATTTAACCCAAAACTTCCTATGTTTAGGCTGGTGACACCCTATGATGTCTCCTATGATCTCTGAACCACACAATTTTGTTTGGCCTTAATTTGGGTTCTCAGGTGCAGAAGACTAAATTATCATACAGCCCAATTCCAGCACATTCTCATTGTTAGTCTGTGTAAGGTCCTTCTCTTGTTTTATTTATTCACTTTTAACCTCATTTCCCACTTGCATCTCCTTCCCCTCCTATAGGAAAGCATTATAATCCATTTAATGTGGTTCTATTTGTATTGTTCTTACAAAATATGTATTTTTGTGCGCACCTGTATTTTTGTTTATAAAAAAACGTGCATCTTATACATCTTAGTCTTGAGTGCTATGCTTTCAGTCCAGCTGTGTTTCAATGTGCACATCTGATCTGTTGCTTCTAATTGCTACATAGCTCTCCACGTGTGCATCTAGCACATTTTACTTATCAACTCTCCCAGTGATGGACACCCAGATTATCTCCCACTCACTGTGCCACAAATACTGTTACAATGAACATCTTTGTATATGCCCTTTTATGGACCTGAGATCATTTTGGCACTGGATGGAACTTAAATATTGCCCAATGATCATTTAATGATAACAAGTTTTGAATTAAATATTGCCCAATGATCATTTAATGATAACAAGTTTTGAAGGAATGCTGCCAGGCACTGTTTTAGGTTCTAGGCATACAAGATAGACAAGGTCCTTGATCTCAAATAGCTTACATTCTAGGGTAAAGAAACTGAATAAGCAAATTTTTACTGGTAGTAAAAAGCATTATGCAGAAAACTAAAACTGTATGATGTGCTCATGTCAGGGTGGCTACTTAGGTAGATAAGAATGAACACTAGAGCTAAGACCTGAATGACAAGATAAAGTCAACTAAGTGAAGAGTTGGGTTAGGAGCCTTCTAGGCAGGGAGTGTGGCAAGTGTAAGGGCCCTTAGGAGGGAATAACCTTGACATACAGGGACAGCAGCAAGAAGGCCCAGTGTAGGTAGATTATAGAGGATGAGGAAGAGTGTGGTGGAAGATAAGAATTAGGTATTGCTGCATTAACAATATGACAAGTTTATCAGCTTAAAATGACACCATTTCTGTGAATCAGGAATCCAGGCACAGCTTTACTGGATCTTCTGCAAAGCTGCAGTCAAGGGATTGGCAAGGGCTGGGTTCCCATCCAAGGCTCATCTGAGGATTTACTTCTAAGCTAATGAAGTTGTTGGTATAACTCAGTTCCTTTTAGGCTGTTGGACTGAGGGCCTCCATTTCTTGCTAGCTGTCAGCTGAAGGCTGCCCTCAGTTCCTTGCCTTGAAGACCTTCCCTACATGGTTGCTTGCTTCCTCAAATCCAACAAAGGAGAGAATCTCCTAGCAAGATGGGTTACAATCTTATGAAACGTTATTAGTGAAGTGACACTCCATCATCTTTGCTGTATCCTGTTGAGTAAAAACATGTCCAGGTCCCATCTACTCAAGGGGAGTAGATTACACAAGGCATGAATACCAGGCAGACACCATGGGGGCCACCTTAGAGTCTGCCAGCACAATAAGGTAAGAGAGGTTTTGGCAGGGGGTGATTAATATCATGAGGGCTATTATAAGTATGGATTTTTTTCCTAAGATTAAAAATTCTCAAATATTCCTCTGCTTCAGGGTCTCAGATAAACTGTAGTGGGGTCAGCAGGGAAACAAGAAATCCAGAGGAGGCTGTTGCTATATCCTAGATAGGAAATGATAGTGGCCTGGCTTACGTGATAGAATATATAGAAAGAAGTGGATAGAATTGAGATATACCTTGGAGGTAGAGTTGACAGCACTTGCACGTAATTTATTATATGGCTGTTCACAGACAAACTAAGTAAGTCTGCCCAGGTTCACAAACTCTCTCATTGAAAGAGCCAGAATTAGATCTGTGCCTCCATGGTTCTTAGTCCAGCTCTTTCTGCTATATCATTAGAGATGCCATGATATATATAGTACATACTCTCTCTACTAACTCCCATTTCCTACCCTCTACCTCTCACCTCCAAATTTTGCTTTGACAAACAAACAGACAAAGAAAGCACAGTTTGCTTTGAAGAGGAGGCGGCGTTGCTGCATCTCTAAAAGTTGTTTTTGGAATTGGTAACATTAATATTGCAAGTGGTAGGTAGGAGTAGCAAAAGCAATGGTCTCAGAGGGGAGAATATGCCTATTCCAGTATTGCAAGAGGTTCTGTTTATTCTTATATGTAGCAACTCCTGTGATGCCTCCTTCTATACATTTATAGAAGTCTGGACTGCCTGAGCAATGCAAAGTATGGGAAAGGAGACTGTGCTGTCTTCTTGATTTGCACTCTGCTGAGATGTGGGGTTTCTGTCTAATGAACACTTTATGTAGTGCCCTTCCCTAGGCTGTTCTCCGGGTCAAGAACTCTCATGGGATGTGTTCTTCTAGTCTTCTAAAGCACACAATGCCATACGAGCAAACACTGTTTTCATAGGAATAACTACCAATTATGGAGCCTTTATTATATGCCAGGGAAGGTGCTAATACTTTACATCTATTCGTTCATTTAATCATCAAAACAAGCATGTGAATTATTATTCCATTTTATTTATTTTTATTTATTTTCTCATCAGAAAAAAACATACTATTATTCTCATGGCCTCTCTTACGTCAAGCTTGTTCCCTCCACTTTCTACGCTGATATAGAATATACTCTTCTTTTTTAAAATGACAGCTTTATTCTGATTATAATTCACATAGCATACAATTAACCCATTTAAACTAAACAATTCAATGGCTTTTAGTATATTCACTCAGTTGTACAGCTATCACAGCAATCAGTTTTAGAACTTTGTCATCATCCCTAAAAGAAACACTGTACCTATAAGTAGCCACTCCCTATTACCCCCAATTCCCTCAGCCCTTGGCAACCGCAAATCTACTTTTTGTCTATAGATTTGCCTATTCTCGACATTTCATAAAAATGATTACATAGAATATGTGGTCTTTTGTGACTGGTTTATTTCACTTAACATGATGTTTTCGAGGCTCATCCATGTTGTAGCATGTATCAATACTTCGTTTCTTTTTATTGCTAAATAGTATTCCATTGCATAGGTATACAATATTTTATTTTTTCTATTGTGAATAAGGCTGCTATAAATATTTGTGTATACTTTTTTTGTGTGTGTGACATACGTTTTCATTTCTCTTGGGTATATACCCAGGAATGGAATTTCTGGGTCATATGATAACTCTATGTTTAAATTTAGAGGAACTGTGAAATTATTTCAAGGCAGCTGCACCATTTTACATTCCCAGTAGCAATGTATGAGGCTTCTAATTTCTTCACATCCTCACCAATGCTTGTTGTTATGTCTTTTTTTTTTTAACTTTTTATTTTATAACGGAGTATTGTTGATTAACAACGTTGTGTTAGTTTCAGGTGTACAGCAAAGTGATTCAGTTACACATATGCATGTATCTATTCTTTTTCAAATTCTTTTCCCATTTAGGTTGTTACATAATATTGAGCAGAGTTCTCTGTGCTACACAGCAGGACCCTGCTGGTCATCCATTAAAAAAAACTTTTAAAAAAAATTTTTTGGCTGTGTTGGGTCTTTGTTGCTGTGCGCGGGCTTTCTCTAGTTGTGGTGAGCGGGGGCTACTCTTCGTTACGGTGCGCAGGCATCTCATTGCGGTATCTTCTCTTGTTGCGGAGCATGGACGGGCTCCAGGGGCCCGGGCTTCAGTATTTGTGTCTCACAGGCTCAGTAGTTGTGGCGCATGGGCTTAGTTGCTCTGCAGCATGTGGTACCTTCCCGGACCAGGGCTCCCCTGCATTGGCAGGCGGGTTCTTAACCACTGCACCACCAGGGAAGCCCTGGTCATCCATTTTAAATTTAGCAGTGTGTACATGTCAATCCCAAACTCCCTAACTATCCCCCCCAGCCTTTCCCCCCTGGCAACCACAAGTTCGTTCTCCAAGTCTGTGAGTCTGCTTCTGTCCTGCAAACAAGCCCATTTGTATCATTTTTTTTTTTTTTAGGTTCCGCATATAAGCAACATCATACGATATTTCTCTTTCTCTGACTTACTTCACTCAGTATGTCTTACTTCACCTAGAGACTTACAATCTCTAGGTCCATCCATGTTGCTGCAAATGGCATTATTTCATTCTTTTTAATGGCTGAGTAATATTATATTGTATATATGTACCACATCTTCTTTATCCATTCCTCTGTCGATGGACATTTAGGTTGCTTCTACATCTTGGCTATTGTAAATAGTGCTGCAATGAATATTGGGGTGCATGTATCCTTTCGGACGGTGTTTTTCTCTGGATATATGCCCAGGAGTGGGATTGAAGGATCATATGGTAGCCTATTTTTAGTTTTTCAAGGAACCTCCATACTGTTTTCCATAGTGTCTGTATCAATTTACATTCCCACCAACAGTGTAGGAGGGTTCCCTTCTCTCCACACCCTCTCCAGCGTTTATTGTTTGTGGATTTTTTGATGATAGCCATTCAGACTGGTGTGAGGTGATACGTCATTGTGGTTTTGATCTGTATTTCTCTAATAATTAGCGATGTCGAGCATCTTTTCACGTGCCTCTTCTTTGGAGAAATGTCTATTTAGGTCTTTTGCCCATTTTGTGATTGGGTGTTTGTTTTGATGATATTAAGCCACATGAGCTGTTTGTAAATTTTGGAGACTAATCCTTTGTTGGTCACATAATTTGCAAATATTTTCTCCCATTGTGTGAGTTGTCTTTTGTTTTGTTTATAGTTTCCTTTGCCGTGCAAAAGCTTCTGAGTTAAGTTAGGTCCCATTTGTTTATTTTTATTTTTATTTCCATTACTCTGGGAGATGGATCAAAAAAGATATTGCTGCAATTTATGTCAGAGTGTTCTGCCTATGTTTTCCTCTAAGAGTTTTGTAGTGTCCAGTCTCACATTTAGGTCTTTAATACATTTTGAGTTTATTTTTGTGTGTGGTGTTAAAGAATTTTCTAATTTCATTTTTTTTCACATGTAGATGTCCAGTATTCCCAGCACTATTTATTGAAGAGACTGTCTTTCCTCCACTGTATACTCTTGCCTCCTTTGTCTTAGACTAATTGACCATAGGTGTGTGGGTTTATTTCTGGGCTTTTTATACTGTTCCATTGATGTATATTTCTGTTTTTGTGCCAGGACCATACCGTTTGGATGACTATAGCTTTGTAGTAGGATGAAGTCAGGCAGCCTGATTCCTCCAGCTCCTTTTGTCTTTCTCAAGATTGCTTTGGCTATTCGGGGTCTTTTGTATCTCCATACAAATTTTAAGATTTTTTGTTCTAGTTCTGTGAAAAATGCCATTGGTAATTTGATAGGGATTGCATTGAATCTGTAGATTGCCTTGGGTAATATAGTCATTTTGACAATATTTATTCTTCCAATCCAAGAACATGGTATATTTTTCCATCTGTTTGTGTCATCTTCAATTTATTTCATCAGCATCTTATAGTTTTTGGGGTATAGGTTTTTGTCTCCTTAGGTAGGTTTATTCCTAGGTATTTTATTCTTTTTAATGCAATGGTAAATGGGATTGTTTCTTTAATTTCTCTTTGTGATCTTTCATTGTTGGTGTATAGAAATGCAACAGAAATCTGTGTATTTATTTTGTAACCTGCAACTTCACCAAATTCATGGATGAGCTCTAGTAGCTTTCTGGTAGTGTCTTTAGGATTTTCTATGTATAGTATCATGTCATCTGAAAACAGTGACTGTTTAACTTTTTATTTTCCAATTTGGATTCCTTTTATTTCTTTTTCTTTGAGTGCCATAGCTAGGACTTCCAAAACTATGTCGAATAAAAGTGACGAGAGTGGACATCCTTGTCTTGTTCCTGACCTTAGAGGAAATGCTTTCAGCTTTTCACTCTTGAGTATGATGTTAGCTGTAGGTTTGTCATATATGGCCTTTATTATATTGAGGTATGTTTCCTCTATGTCCACTTTCTGGAGAGTTTTTTTTTTTTTTTAACCATAAATTGGTGTTGATTTTGTTAAAAGCTTTTTCTGCATCTATTGAGATGATCATAGGGGTTTTATTCTTCAATTTTTTGATGTGGTGTATCACACTGATTGATTTCTGGATATTGAAAAATCCTTGCATCCCTGGATTAAATCCCACTTAATCCTTTTTAATATATTGTTGGATTCAGATTGCTAGTATGTTGTTGAGGATTTTTGCATCTATATTCATCAGTGATATTGGACTGTAATTTTCTTTCTTTGTGACATCTTTGTCTGGTTTTGGTATCAGGGTGATGGTGGTCTTGTAAAATGAGTTTGTTTTCCTTCCTCTGCAATTTTTTGGAAGAGTTTCAGAAGAATAGGTGTTAGCTCTTCTCAAAATGTTTGATAAAATTCACGTGTGAAGCCCTCTGGACTTCGTTGGGAGTTTTAAAATCACAGTTTCAATTTCAGTACTTGTGATTGGTCTGTTCATATTTTCTATTTCTTCCTGGCTTAGTCTTGGGAGATTGTACCTTTCTAAGAATTTGTCCATTTCTTTTAGGTTGTCCATTTTATTGGCATACAGCTGCTTGTAGTTGTCTCTTATGATCTTTTGTATTTCTGTGGTGTCAACTGTAACTTCTTTTTCATTTCTAATTGTATTGATTTGAGTCCTTTCCCTTTTTTTCTTGATGAGTCTGGCTAGAGGTTTATCAATTTTGTTTATCTTTTTAAAAAACTAGATTTTAGTTTCATTGACCTTTGCTATTGTTTTCTTTGTCTCTATTTCATTTATTTCTGCTCTGATCTTTATGATTTCTTTCCTTCTACTAACTTTAGGTTTTGTTTGTTTTTCTTTCTCTAGTTGCTTTAAGTGTAAGGTTAGGTTGTTTATTTGAGATTTTTCTTGTTTCCTGAGATAAGAGTGTATTGCTATAAACTTCCCTCTTAGAACTGCTTTTTATTTATTTATTTATTTATTTATTTATTTATTTATTTATTTATTTATTTATGGCTGTGTTGGGTCTTCGTTTCTGTGTGTGGGCTTTCTCTAGTTGTGGCAAGCAGGGGCCACTCTTCATCGCGGTGCGTGGGCCTCTCACTATCGCGGCCTCTGTTGTTGCGGAGCACAGACTCCAGACACACAGGCTCAGTAATTGTGGCTCATGGGCCCAGTTGCTCCCCGGCATGTGGGATCTTCCCAGACCAGGGCTCGAACCCATGTCCCCTGCGTTGGCAGGCGGATTCTCAACGACTGCACCACCAGGGAAGCCCCAGAACTGCTTTTGCTGCATCATATAGGTTTTGGATCATTGTGCGTTTGTTTTCTTTTGTCTCTAAGTATTTTTTTATTTTCTTTTTGATTTATGTAGCCTCCATGTGTTTGTGCTTTTTACAGTTTTTTTTCTCATAGTTGATTTCTAATTTCATTGCATTGGGGTCGGCAAAGATACTTGATATGATTTCAATTTTCTTAAATTTACTGAGGCTAGCTTATTGGCCCAGCATGTGGTCAATCCTGGAAAATGTTCCATGTGCACATGAGAAGAATGTGTATTTTGCTGCTTTTGGATGGAATGCTCTATAAATATTTGGTCTAATGTGTCATTTAAGGCCTGTGTTCCTCATTGATTTCCTGTCTGGATGATCAGTGCATTGATGAAAGTGAGGTGTTAAAGTCCCCCACTATTATTGTGTTACTGTTGATTTCTTTGTTTATGGCTGTTAGTATTTGCCTTATATATTGAGGTGCTCCTATGTTGGGTGCATATATATTAAAAATTGTTATATCGTCTTCTTGGATTCATCCATCCATCATTACGTAGTGTCCTTTGTCTCATATAACAGTCTTTATTTTATTTATTTATTTTTAACATCTTTATTGGAGTATAATTGCTTTACAATGCTCTGTTAGTTTCTGCTTTATAACAAAGTGAATCAGCTATACATATACATATATCCTCATATCTCCTCCCTCTTGTGTCTCCCTCCCACACTCCCCATCCCACCCCTCTAGGTGGTCAAAAAGCACCAAGCTGATCTCCCTGTGCTATGCAGCTGCTTCCCACTAGCTATCTATTTTACATTTGGTAGTGCACATATGTCCATGCCACTCTGTCACTTCGTCCCAGCTTACTCTTCCCCCTCCTCATGCCCTTAAGTCCATTATCTATGTCTGTGTCTTTATTCCTGTTCTGCCCCTACATTCTTTAGAACCTTCTTTTTTTCCCTTTAGATTCCATATATATGTGTTAGCATATGGTATTTGTCTTTCTCTTTCTGACTTACTTCACTCTGTGTGACAGACTCTAAGTCCATCCACCTCACTACAAATAACTCAATTTCATTTCTTTTTATGGCTGAGTAATATTCCATTGTATATATGTGCCACATCTTCTTTATCCATTCATCTGTCGATGGACACTTAAGTTGTTACCATCTCCTGGCTATTGTAAATAGAGCTGCAATGAAAATTTTGGTACATGACTCTTTTTGAATTATGGTTTTCTCAGGGTATGTGCCCAGTAGTGGCACTGCTGGGTCGTATGGTAGTTCTCTTGCCACATCTTCTTTATCCATTCATCTGTCGATGAACACTTAGGTTCCTTCCATGACCTGGTTACTCTAAATAGAGCTGCAATGAACATTGTGATACTTGACTCTTTTTGAATTATGGTTTTCTCAGGATATATGCCCAGTAGTGGGATTGCTGGGTCGTATGGTATTTCTATTTTTAGTTTTTTAAGGAACCTCCATACTGTTCTCCATAGTGGCTGTATCAATTTACGTCCCAACAACAGTGCAAGAGGGTTCTCTTTTCTCCAGCATTTATTCTTTGTAGATTTTTTGATAATGGCCATTCTCCCTCTCCAGCATTTATTGTTTGTAGATGTTTTGATGATGGCAGTTCTGACTGGTGTGAGGTGATACCTCATTGTAGTTTTGATTTGCATTTCTCTAATGACTAGTGATGTTGAGGATTCTTTCATGTGTTTGTTGACAATCTGTATATCTTCTTAGAAGAAACGTCTGTTTAGGTCTTCTGCCCATTTTTGGATTGGGTTGTTTGTTTTTTTGATATTGAGCTGCATGAGCTGCTTGTAAATTTTGGAGGTTAATTCTCTGTCCGTTGCTTCATTTGCAAATATTTTCTCCCATTCTGAGGGTTGTCTTTTTGTCTTGTTTATGGTTTCTTTTTGTCTTGTTTATGGCTGTCTTTTTGTCTTGTTTATGGTTTCCTTTGCTGTGCAAAAGCTTTCATTAGGTCCCATTTGTTTATTTTTTTTTTATTTCCATTTCTCTAGGAGGTGGGTCCAAAAGGATCTTGCTGTGATTTATGTCATAGAGTGTTCTGCCTATATTTTCTTCTAAGAGTTTTATAGTGTCTGGGCTTACATTTAGGTCTTTAATCCACTTTGAGTTTATTTTTGTGTATGGTGTTAGAGTGTTCTAATTTCACTCTTTTACATGTAGTTGTCTAGTTTTCCCAGCACCACTTATTAAAGAGGCTGTCTTTCCTCCATTGTATACTCTTGCATCCTTTATAAAAAATAAGGTGACCATATGTGCGTGGGTTTATCTCTGGGCTTTCTATCCTGTTCCATTGATCTATATTTCTGTTTTTGTGCCAGTACCGTACTTTCTTGATTACTGTAGCTTTGTAGTATAGTCTGAAGTCCAGGAGCCTGATTCCTCCAGCTCCGTTTTTCTTTCTCAAGATTGCTTTGGCTATTCAGGGTCTTTTGTATTTCCATACAAATTGTGAAATTTTTTGTTCTAGTTCTGTGAGAAACGCCCTTGGTAGTTTGATAGGGATTGCATTGAATCTGTAGATTGCTTTGGGTAGACTAGTCATTTTCACAATGTTGATTCTTCCAATCCAAGAACATGGTATATCTCTCCACATGCTTGTATCATCTTTAATTTCTTTCATCAGTGTCTTATTGTTTTCTGCATACAGGTCTTTTGTCTCCCTAGGTAGGTTTATTCCTAGGAATTTTATTCTTTTTGTTGCAATGGTAATTGGGAGTGTTTCCTTAATTTCACTTTCAGATTTTTCATCATTAGTGTATAGGAATGCAAGAGATATCTGTGCATTAATTTTGTATCCTGTTACTTTACCAAATTCATTGATTAGCTCTAGTAGTTTTCTGGCAGCATCTTTAGGATTCTCTATGTATAGTATCATGTCATCTGCAAACAGTGACAGCTTTACTTCTTCTTTTCCAATTTGCATTTCTTTTATTTCTTTTTCTTCTCTGATTGATGTGGCTAAAACTTCCAAAACTATGTTGAATAATAGTTGTGAGAGTGGACAACCTTGTCTTGTTCCTGATCTTAGTGGAAATGGTTTCAGTTTTTCACCATTGAGAAAGATGTTGGCTGTGGGTTTGTCATATATGGCCTTTATTATGTTGAGGTAAGTTCCCTCTATGTCTACTTTGTTGAGGGTTTTTATCATAAATGGGTGCTGAATTTTGCTGAAAAATTTTTCTGCATCTATGGAGATGATTATATGGTTTTTCTCCTTCAATTTGTTAATATGGTGTATCACATTGATTGAATTGCATATATTGAAGGATCCTTCCATCCTGGGATAAACTCCACTTGATCATGGTGTATGATCCTTTTAATGTGTTGTTGGATTCTGCTTGCTAGTATTTTGTTGAAGATTTTTGCATCTATGTTCATCAGTGATATTGGCCTGTAGTTTTCCTTCTTTGTGACATCTTTGTCTGGTTTTGGTATCAGGGTGATGGTGACCTCATAGAATGATTTTGGGATTGTTCCTTCCTCTGCTATATTTTTGAAGAGTTTGTAAAGGATAGGTATTAGCTCTTCTCTAAATGTTTGATAGAATTCACCTGTGAAGACATCTGGTCCTGGGCTTTAGTTTGTTGGAAGATTTTTAATCACAGTCTCAATTTCAGTGTTTGTGATTGGTCTGTTTATATTTCCTGCTTCTTCCTGGTTCAGTCACGGAAGGTTGTCCCTTTTGAAGAATTTGTCCATTTCTTCCAGGTTGTTCATTTTATTGGCATATAGTTGCTTGAAGTAATCTCTCATGATCCTTTGTATTTCTGCAGTGTCAGTTGTTACTTCTTTTTCATTTCTAATTCTATTGAGTCTTCTCCCTTTTTTTCTTGATGAGTCTGGCTAATGGTTTATCAACTTTGTTTATCTTGTCAAAGAGCCAGCTTTTAGTTTTATTGAACTTTGCTATTGTTTCCTTCATTTCTTTTTCGTTTATTTCTGCTCTGATCTTTATGACTTCTTTCCTTCTGCTAACTTTCGGGTTTTTTGGTTCTTCTTTCTCTAATTGCTTTACGTGTAAGGTTAGGTTGTTTATTTGAGATGTTTCTAGTTTCTTGACGTAGGATTGTATTGCTATAAACCTCTCCTTAGAAATGCTTTTGCTGCATCCCATAGATTTTGGGTCGTTGCGTTTTCATTGTCATTTGTTTCTCGGTATGTTTTGATTTCCTCTTTGATTTCTTCAGTGATCTCTTGGTTAGTAAGTAGTGTATTGTTTAGCCTCCATGTGTTTGTATTTTTTACAGATTTTTTTCCTGTAATTGATATCTAGTCTCATAGCGTTGTGGTCGGAAAAGATACTTGATACAATTTCAATTTTCTTAAATTTACCAAGGCTTGATTTGTGACCCAAGATATGATCTATCCTGAAGAATGTTCCATGAGCACTTGAGAAGAAAGTGTATTCTGTTGTTTTTGGATGGAATGTCCTATAATTATCAATTATGTCCATCGTGTTTAATGTATCATTTAAAGCTTGTGTTTCCTTATTTATTTCCAGTTTGGATGATCTGTCCATTGGTGAAAGTGGGGTGTTAAAGTCCCCTACTATGAATGTGTTACTGTCAATTTCCCCTTTTATGGCTGTTAGTATTTGCCTTATGTACTGAGGTGCTCCTATGTTGGGTGCATAAATATTTACAATTGTTATGTCTTCTTCTTGGATTGATCCCTTGATCATTTTGTAGTGTCCTTCTTTGTCTCTTTTAATAGCCTTTATTTTAAAGTTTATTTTGTCTGATATGAGAATTGCTACTTCAGCTTTCTTTTGATTTCCATTTGCATGGAATATCTTTTTTCCATTCCTTCACTTTCAGTCTGTATGTGTCCCTAGGTCTGAAGTGAGTCTCTTGTAGACAGCATATATATGGGTCTTGTTTTTGTATCCATTCAGCCAGTCTATGTCTTTTGGCTGGAGCATTTAATCCATTTACATTTAGTAATTATCAATATGTATGCTCCTATTGCCATTTCTTAATTGTTTTGGGTTTGTTTCTGTAGGTCTTTTTTATTCTCTTTCTCTTTTGTTCTCTTCCCTTGCAGTTTGATGGTCATTTTTAGTGTTGTGTTTGGGTGGCTTTTTATTTTGTGTGTGTGTTTCAATTGTAGTTTTTGGGTTTGCTGTTCCCATGAGGTTTCGATATAGCAGTCTATATATGTAAAAGGTCATTCTACATTGCTGGTCGCTTTCCTGCCTAGAGAAGTTCCTTTAGTATTTGTTGCAGAGCTGAATTTGGTGATGCTGAATTCTCTTAGCTTTTGCTTGTCTGTCTGTAAAGCTCTTGATTTCTCCATCAAATCTGAATGAGAGCCTTGCTGGGTGGAGTATTCTTGGTTGTAGCTTCTTCCCTTTCATCACTTTATTTATTTATTTATCTATCTATTTATTTATTGGCTGCATTGGGTCTTTGTTGCTGCACCTGTGCTTTCTCTAGTTGTGGTGAGCAGGAGTTACTCTTTGTTGCAGTGTGTGGGGTTCTCATTTCAGTGGCTTCTCTTGTTGCAGAACATGGGCTTCAGTAGTTGCAGCACATGGGCCCAGTAATTGTGGCTCGCAGGTTCTTGAGCGCATGCTCAGTAGTTGTGGTGCACAGGCTTAGTTGCTCTGCAGCATGTGACTTCTTCCCAATCCAGGGCTCAAACCCATGTTCCCTGCACTGGCAGGCAGATTCTTAACCACTGACCCACCAGGGAAGTCCCTTTCATCACTTTAAATATATTGTTCCATACCTTTTTGGCCTGAAAAGTTTCTGCTGAGAAATCAGCTGATAGCCTTGTGGGAGTTCCATTTTATGTTATTTGTTGTTTTTCCCTTGTTGCTTTTAATATTTTTTCTTTGTCTTTAATTTTTGTCAGCTTGATTACTATGTGTCTCAGCCATATTCCTCCTTGGGTTTATCCTGCCTGGGACTGTCTGTGCTTCCTGGACTTGGGTGACTGTTTCCTTTCTCATGTTAGGGAAGTTTTCAGCAGTTATCTCTTCAAATATTTTCTGAGGTCCTTTTTCTCTCTTATCCTTCTGGAACCCCTATAATATGAATGTTGGTGTGTTTAATGTTGTCCCACAGGTCTCTTAGACTGTCTTCACTTTTTTTCTTTCTTTTTTCTTTATTCTGTTCCATGGCAGTGATTTCCACCATTCTGTCTTCCAGGTCACTTATCTGTTCTTCTGTCTCAGTTATTCTGCTCTTTTTTTTTTTTTTTTAATCTTTTGCTGCTTTTTTGTTTTTTAAAAAATTTATTTATTTTTTGTTTTATTTTATTTTTGGCTGCATTGGGTCTTCATTGCTGCGTGTAGGCTTTCTCTAGTTGCAGGGAGCAGGGGCTACTCTTCGTTGCGGTGCGTGGGCTTCTCATGGTGGTGGCTTCTCTTGTTGCAGAGCACTGGCTCTAGGCACGCAGGCTCAGTAGTTGTGGCACACGGGCTCAGTAGTTGTGACCCGTGAGCTCTAGAGTGCAGGCTCAGTAGTTGTGGCGCACAGGCTTAGTTGCTCCGTGACATGTGGGATCTTCCCGGACCAGGGCTCGAACCCATGTCCCCTGCCTTGGCAGGCGGATTCTTAATCACTGCACCACCAGAGAAGCCCAGTTTTTCTGCTCTTGATTCCTTTTAGTGTATTTTTCATTTCAGTTATTGTATTGTTCATCTCTGTTTGTTCTTTAGTTCTTCTACATCTTTGTTAAACATTTCTTGCATCTTCTCAATCCTTGCCTCCATTCTTTTCCCAAGATCCTGGATCATCCTCACTATCATTATTCTGAATTCTTTTTCTTGAAGGTTGCCTATTTCCACTTCACTTAGTTGTTTTTCTGGGATTTTACCTTGTTCCTTCATCTGGGACATATTCCTCTGCCATTTCATTTTGTCTAAATTTCTGTGATTGTGGTTTTCTTTCTGAAGGCTGCAGGATTGTCCTTCTTTTTTCTGCTGTCTGCCCTCTGGTCTATGAGGTTCTCTAAGAGGCTTGTGCAAGTTTCCTGAGGGGAGGGACTGGTGGTGGGTGGAGCTGGATCTTGTCCCTCTGGTGGTCAGGACCATGCTCAGTAAAACTTTAATCCTCTTGTCTGCTGATGCATGGGGCTGTATTCTCACCCTGTCTGTTTTTTGGCCTGAGGTGACCCAGCACTGGAGCCTACAGGCTGTAGGGTGGGGCTGATGGTGGCCTCTGGGAGGGCTCACACCAATGAGTACTTCCCAGAACTGCTGCTGCCAGTGTCTTTGTCCCCACACTGTGTCATGGCCACCCCCTGCCTCTGCAGTAGACCCTCCAATACTAGCAGGTAGTTCTGGCCCAGTTTCTTATGGGCTCACTTCTTTTGTCCTGTGGATCCTCGGGTACATGGGACTTCGTGTGCACCATCCAAGAGTGGAGTTTCTGTTTCTCCCAGTCCCGTGGATGTCCTGTGATCAAACCCCACTGGCTTTCAAAGCCAGATTCTCTGGAGACTCTTCCTCCCCCAGGTTGGGAAGCCTGATGTGGGGCTCAGAGCTTTCACTCCTGTGGGATAACTTTTTTCCAGTTTGTGGGTTGCCCACCTGGCTGGTATGGGATTTGATTTTATTGCAGTTGTGCCCCTCCTACCATCTCATTGTGGCTTCTTCTTTGTCTTTGGATGTAGGTTATCTTTTTTGGTAAGTTCCAGTATTTTTTTGTCAATGGTTGTTCAGCAGTTAGTTGTGATTTTGGTGTTTTTATAAGAAGGGGTGAGCTCACGTCTTTCTACTCTGCCATCTTGAGCTAATCTTCTTATTATTCCCTTTTAGAGGTAGTAAATCTAAAGTTCTAAGAATATAACTTACATTTAGCTACTGTTCTTATCTATCTGTGTCTGAACGTAGATCTCTTTCTTAGAAGAAAATTACATCAGTGAAGAAGCATTTAAGTGAAGTTCATTTAGTCTCTGCCCCCCACTCCCCCCACCATGTTGTTTAACTTGTTAGCTGTTAGGCGTTTTGAAAAAATTATTAGGAAGGTTTTAAAAGTCTACATCTTTTTTTTCTCTTTCCTATTAAAATCAACATGTTGTTTATTTCCCTTTCTTTTCCATGGCCTAAGAATAATTTCACTGCCAACCTACAGGAAGAGAACATACATTCTCTCAGGATTCCTCCTGAGATTAAGGTAAATATTCTTATTTTTGAAACAGGTAATTTAGTGAATTTATTCTGGCACAGACATCTGTTTTAAATAAAGCTTTAATTAAAGCTGCATGGTTTCAAAGAGGTTAGTTTCCAAGAGACTGAAAAATATCAACGTTGTGATGAGTGTGAAACAGATGTAGGGACATTCGGACCACATAACAAGAAGTAGCTCAATTATCTTTGTGGAGGTAGAGCTTGCTCACCCCACTTTTGCCTGATTTTAATTCCAAACAAAAAGAATACAAGGAAAGCACTTCCAGTTGGGCAGCTGTGAGGGGACACTGGAAAGGGAAGTAGGGAAGTGACATAGAAAAAGTGAGGCAGCTAATGAAAGGTACATTTTTTAAAAATTATTTATTTATTTATTTATTTATTTTGGGCTGCATTGGGTCTTTGTTGCTGCATGTGGGCTTTCTCTAATTGCACCGAGCAGGGGCTACTCTTCGTTGCGGTGTGTGGTCTTCTCATTGCAGTGGCTTCTCTTGTTGCAGAGCATGGGCTCTAGGTGCACAGGCTTCAGTAGTTGCCGCACGCGGCCTCAGCAGTCATGGCGCATGGGCTTAGTTGTTCTGAAGCATGTGGGATCTTCCTGGACAAGGGCTCGAACCCGTGTCCCCTGCATTGGCAGGCAGATTCTAAACAACTGACCCACCAGGGAAATCCCAAAAAGCACATTATTAAGCTAGCTATCTTGTGGAAAATCTCTGAGAGATAGTGCAACATACCAACCTCAGAATTGTCCCACCCAAGGGAAGAACGAGCTGAAAAGTCATGGGTGAAGGCTGACCCTTGTGTGTGTGTGTGGAGGGGTGTGTGAATGAAAAATATTGCCTGCCATATCAGTAAATAAAGCAAGTCATCACATTACAGCTGCCCCTGAGTTCCCTCAGAGAAATAGGATGTCCACCATCTAGCAGTCAACTGCTGCAGCCACCCTTGACATTGCACCCCGAGGAGACTCAGGATGAGAAAACACAGGATACTGGTCCCAGATAGCTCAGGTGCATATCAAAGGAATGATTTCAGTGAGCCCAGACTCTTGCATCTTCCCACACATAGAAAAGCACTAAATTCCTTAACTTGAGATATCTGGTTTACTTTAATTAACTGTAATCTTTTGATGTTTTGTCTACCTGGTCTTTGTTGCAAAAACTCTTATATATCCTGGCTTCTCCCTCACTTCTTCAGAGCAGTCTCTCAGAGTGATCGGAGATGTTGTGTCCTAGGCTTGAAGTCCTCAGTTTTGTCCGCCAAATAAAACATAACTCAACTTTTAGGCTGTGCACGTTTTTCAGTCGAGGAGGTGGGAGAGGGAGAGTAATTTTCTATGCTTTTGACCCTTCTTCATCTCCCCAACTCTGCAATCCTACAGGGAACCATCTGCAGTTGTGGTTGGGGGAGGGTGAACCCTCAGGCATAAGGATGTAGATATTGACAGCTGGAAGTCACAGAACTCACTGACAGGTCTGTGGAATGTGAGCTGGGCTCATGTGGCAAATGCTGCACATATTGATGAGGGTGAGTTCATTGCTGATGGGGATGCAAATGCTACTGCTTCTATGGATGGCAATTTGGAGACACCTATCAAAAGCACAATTCAGTAATTCTACTTCAAGAGACTTCCCCTCCAGATACACTCACAAGTGTGCAAGATGATATATGAATAAGACTATTAATATAGAGAAAAATGCAAGGTGCAGCAGTGTTTGTATGCAAATATTTGGCTAAAAAATGGTGGTTGTGGGAGAATATATATGTGTATCTGTTGTATGTGTGTAAAATTCTTTGGAAAGATACATAAGAAATAGTTAACACTGGTTGCCTTGGGGGAAGGGAACAGAGGATAAGAGTAGAGGGAGATTTTTCCTCCTGTAGAGTGGCTGTATTGCATTAGCTATTGAAAAATAAATTTTAAATAATTTACAAAGAACATTTTATCTTTTTTTTGAAACTCAAGAGTACTTGGGAAACTTTATTAAACTACATACCGTTTTTATTTTTATATTTTCAAACTTTTATTTTATATTGGAGTATAGTTGATTAACAATGTTGTGTTAGTTTCAGTTGTACAACAAAGTCATTCAGTTATATATATATATATATATATATATATACATGTATCTATTCTTTTTCATATACTGTAAGTTCAGAACATTTTATCTTGAGGGCAGTAGGGAGCTACTAAAATTTTGTTTTGATCTTTCATTGATGATAGAGTGACATGAACAGATACGTTAGGACATACTGGCAGTTAGGAGGGATGCAGGATTTAGGACATTTAATGACTGGGTAAAGTAGGAACAAAAGTTTAGTTCCCAGGGCTAAGGCTCCAAACAATCAGGGAATATTATTTAGCCGTTAACCTCTCAGGCAATGTACTTGAGTAGATAAGGGACTCAGTAATTGGATATCTGTTCTTACTGTGTTTTCTTAGATTCTATATGTTTATCCTATATCCATTAATCACAGCCAAAGTGTTTACCTTTCTCCCAAATTTCAGCTTGTCTGGAACTTACACACATTCTTATCTAACTCTCATGTACCAAGCCAACATTTCCCCTGCCCTAAATTTTCCCACAGCAACTAGAGACCACCCATGTAATCAAAAGCACACTGAAATTAATCAAAGTAGCCAATCCTAAACTGTTTACTCTGCTCTACCTTGCCTTTCCTGCAGAATCCCCACTTAAGGCTCTGGCCTGTGCCTTCCCCTTGCTCCTGCTTCTGCCTTCTTATCAAACCTGGTGCTTACCATGTGGTGACCCCCTCCTCTCAGAAAATGCAGGTAACACAAATCTTCTTTCAATGCACTGACCTCTCCATGTTATCACTCAGTCACTCTCTGTAAATTAAAATCCCAAGGGTACAAATGAGACAGTGTCCAATTTTGGATAATAAACATTACTTGGGAGAAATTTTCATGTGTAGGAGAATGCAGAGTATCTTAGACTGTCTTCTAGTCCAGTCTGTTCTTAGGAAATCTGAGAATCTATGATAAACTGAGAAAATAAATGAAGTAACGAAATGGAGAGAACAAGATTTCTTTGTTTGTGGCCCAGTTACAGAATTAAATGGAGGTTTCTCAGATAAGGAAGAATAAAAGACCTAGGAATGACTGAATTATACTGCCCGGCAGCCAAGACAGTTCCATATGCAATAAAACAAAAGTTCATGTCCCCCTGGGAGAAATCTACATGGTTCGGGCCATCTTTTGTATTCTAGACGTCCAATGCTCTCTGCCACAAGAGTATATAAATTTCCACTTATGACAAACTAAACCCAGAGCCCTTAAAAGACAAAACAAAACAGAACAGAACACCTTTATTAGGATATAATTCACATACCATATGTATTAGTTTCCTAAGGCTGCCATAACAAATTACACTACCACAAACTAGGTGGCTTAGGACAAAAGAAATTTATTCTCTCACAGTTCTGGAGACCAGAAGTGTGAAATCAAAATCAAGGTGTCAGCAAGGCCATGGTGCTCCAAAGGCTCTGGGGAAGATTCCTTTGTCTCTCCCTAGTTTCTGGTGGCTGTCAGCAATCCTTGCTGTTCTTTAATTTGTACCTCCATGGTTTCAATCAATGTCTCTGTCCTCATATGACATTCTTTCTTTCTTTCTTGTTTTCAGTTATATACATCTATATACTTTTTCAGATCATTCTCCATTATAGGTTATTACAAGATATTGAATATAGTCCCCTGTGCTTTACAGTAAATCCTTGTTGCTTATCTATTTTATGTACAGTAGTTTGTATCTCTTAATCCTATACTTCTTAATTTATCCCTTCCCTACTCCCTTCCCCTTTGGTAACCACAAATTTGTTTTCTATCTCTGTGAGTCTGTTTCTGTTTTGTAAATAAGTTCACTTGTATCATTTTTTAAGATTCTACATATAGTGGAATAGCATATGTGACAGCATATGATATTTGTCTTTCTCTGTCTGACTTCACTAAGTATAATATTCTCTACATCCATCCACATTGCTACAAATGGCAATATTTCATCTTTTTTGTGGCTGAGTAATATTCCATTATATATATCTATATACATACCACATTATGTGTGTATGTGTATATATGTATGTGTATATATATATATATATACCACATCTTCTTTTTTTTTTTTTGCATTACGCGGGCCTCTCACTGTTGTGGCCTCTCCCATTGCGGAGCACAGGCTCCGGACGTGCAGGCTCAGTGGCCATGGCTCATGGGTCCAGCCGCTCCGCGGCATGTGGGATCTTCCCGGACCGGGGCACGAACCCGTGTCCCCTGTATCAGCAGGCAGACTCTCAACCACTGCACTACCAGGGAAGCTCCTATACCACATCTTCTTAAGCACTTGGGTTGATTCCATGTCTTGGCTATTGTAAATAGTTATGCTATGAACATTGGGGTGCATGTATCTCTTTGAATTAGAGTTATCAACTTTTCTGCATATATGCCCAGGAGTGGAATTGCTGGATCATATGGTAGCTCTATTTTTAGTTTTTAAAGGAACCTCCAGCATTTATTGTTTGTAGATTTTTTTTTTTTTTTTTTTTGCGGTACGTGGGCCTCTCACTGTTGTGGCCTTTCCCGCTGCGGATCACAGGCTCCGGATGCGCAGGCTCAGCGGCCATGGCTCATGGGCCCAGCTGCTCCACGGTATGTGGGATCTTCCTGGACCGGGGCACGAACCGATGTCCCCTGCATTGGCAGGCGGACTCTCAACCACTGTGCCACCAGGGAAGCCCAATTGTAGATTTTTTGATGACAGCCATTCTGACCAGTGTGAGGTGATATATATATGTATTCTTTTTCATATTCTTTTCCATTATGGTTTATCACAGGATATTGAATATAGTTCCCTGTGCTATACAGTAGGGCCTTGTTGTTTTCCATCCTATTTATAATAGTTTGCATCTGCTAATCTCAAACTTCCTATCCATCCCTTCCCCACCTCCCCTCTTCCTTATCAATCACAATTCTATTCTCTATATCTGTGAGTCTGTTTCTGTTTAGTAGAAGTGTTCATTTGTGTCACATTTTAGATTCCACATATAAGTGATGTCATATGGTATTTGTCTTTCTCTTTCTGACTTACTTCACTTAGTATGATGATCTCTTGGTCAATCCATGTTGCTGAAAATGGCATTATTTAATTCTTTCTTTATGTCTGAGTAATATTCCATGGTAATATATATATGTGTGCGTGTGTGTGTATGTATGTGTGTATATGTGTGAGTGTATATATATATATATATATATATATATATATACCCCCACATTTATATGTACCACATTTTTATTCTTTTAATCTGTCCATGGGTATTTTGGTTGTTTCCCTGTCTTGGCTGTAGTGAATAGTACTGCTATGAACATACGGGTGCATGTACCTTTTCAATTAGAGTTTTGTCTGGGTATATGCTCAGGAACGGTATTGCTGGATCATATGGCAATTCTATTCTTAGGTTTGTTTTTCTTTTAACATCTTTATTGGAGTATAATTGCTTTACAATGGTGTGTTAGTTTCTGCTTTATAACAAAGTGAATCAGCTATACATATACATATATCCCCATATCTCCTCCCTCTTCTGTCTCCCTCCCACCCTCCCTATCCCACCCCTCTAGATGGTCACAAAGCACCGAGCTGATCTCCCTGTGCTATGTGGCTGCTTCCCACCAGCTATCTATTTTACATTTAAAAATGTGGAATGCTTCACGAATTTGCATGTCATCCTTGCGCAGGGGCCATGCTAATCTTCTCTGTATTGTTGCAATTTTAGTATATGTGCTGTGGAAGCGTGCATTATTCTTAGTTTTTTGAGGAAGCTCCATGCTTTTTTCCATAGTGGCTGCACCAGTTTACATTCTCACCAACAGTGAAGGAGGGTTCCCTTTTCTCCACACCCCCTTCAACATTTGTTATTTGTAGAAAAAGGTTTTAAGTTTGATTAGGACCCATTTGTTTATTTTTGTTTTTATTTCTTTTGCTTGGTAGACTGATCTGAGAAAATGTTGCTACAATTTATGTCCGAGAATGTTTTGGCTATGTTCTCTTCTAGGAGTTTTATGGTGTCATGTCTTATATTTAGGTCTTTAAGCCATTTTGAGTTTGTTTTCGTATATGGTGTGAGAGACTGTTCTAATTTCATTGATTTACATGTATCTGTCCAGCTTTCCCAACATGATTTGCTAAAGAGACTGTCTCTTTTCCATTATATTCTTGCCTCCTTTGTTGTAGATTAACTGACTGTAGGTGTGTAGGGTTATTTCAGGGCTCTCTGTTCTCTTTCATTGATCTAAATATCTGTTTTTGTGCCAAAACTACACTGTTTCGATTACTGTAGCTTTGTAGTATAGTCTGAAGCTTGGGAGGGTTATGACTCCTGCTTTGTTCTTTTTCCTCAGGATGGCTTTGGAAATCCTGTGTCTTCTTCTTTTTTTTTTTTCATCGTGGCCCAGAGAGCCCTTCAAAATGGATTTCTTTATTTACCTGCCATGGATAAGCTTTGAGACACTGCGGACACCCCCAAATTATATGTTAATGTTTTAACGTTGTTTATTGAACTAAAATAATGTGCATACATAGTTTAAAATATATATACATATACTAGAAGGCTTGTAATGAAAAAAGCAGTTTCTGGCCTACTCTTTAGAGGCAATAGCCTCAACTCTTTTAGATATACATCCAGATTAGATCCATATATCTAAATAAATGTGTATACTACTAATTTATTTTTCCACTTTGCTTTAAGGTTTAATTAAATATCACCTATTTCTGTGATAGCAACATCTATATAGATAACATGAGGCCAATAAAATTGCATAGGATTCTGAAAGTCACACTAGTGTCTATCTCCCTGGTATTGTCACAACACTGAGAAGCCAAAAGGAGAAGAAACATGGTATCAGGAGCTATTTGTTTTGTACATCTCACATGGTACAGTTTGTGATAGGTTTATGGAAAAGTCAGGTTGCCCTCCTTTTTTTTTTTTTGACATTTGTTTTCTTTTATCAACATAGATGTCAGTTTATTTTCTTTTTTTTAATACAGCAGGTTCTTATTAGTCATCAGTGTATACATGTCAATCCCAATCACCCAATTCATCACCCCCCCACCCCCACCCCCCCGCCACTTTCCTTGCTTGGTGTCCATACGTTTTTTTCTCTACTTCTGTTTCTCAATTTCTGCCTTGCAAACCCGTTCTTCTGTACCATTTTCTAGGCTCCACATATATGCGTTAGTATATAATGTTTGCTTTTCGCTTTCTGACTTAATCACTCTGTATGACAGTCTCTAGATCCATCCATGTCTCAACAAATGACCCAATTTCAGTCCTTTTTATGGCTGAGTAATATTCCACTGTATATATGTACCACTTCTTCTTTTTCCATTTGTCTGGCGATGGGCATTTAGGTTGCTTCCATGACCTGGATATTGTAAATAGTGCTGCAATTAACATTGGGGTGCATGTGTCTTTTTGAATTATGCTTTTCTCTGGGTATATGCCCAGTAGTGGGATTGCTGTATCATATGGTAATTTTATTTTTAGTTTTTTAAGGAACCTCCATACTGTTCTCCATAGTGACTCTATCAATTTACATTCCCACCAACAGTGCAAGAGGGTTCCCTTTTCTCCATACCCTCTCCAGCATTTGTTCTTTGTAGATTTTCTGATAATGCCTATTCTGACTGGTGTGAGGTGATATCTCATTGTAGTTTTGATTTGCATTTCTCTAATAATTAGTGATGTTGAGCAGCTTTTCATGTGCTTCTTGGCCATTTGTATGTCCTCTTTGGAGAAATGTCTATTTAGGTCTTCTGCCCATTTTTGGATTGGGTTGTTTGTTTTCTTAATATTGAGCTGCATGAGCTGTTTATATATTTTGGAGATTAATCTTTTGTCTGTTGATTCATTTGCAAATATTTTCTCCCATTCTGAGGGTTGTTGTTTTGTCTTGTTTATTGTTTCCTTTGCTGTGCAAAAGCTTTTAAGTTTTATTAGGTCCTATTTGTTTATTTTTATTTCCATTACTCTAGGAGGTGGATCAAAAAAGATCTTGCTCTGATTTATGTCAAAGAGTGTTCTTCCTATGTTTTCCACTGAGAGTTTTATAGCATCCAGTCTTACATTTAGGTCCCTAATCCATTTTGAGTTTATCTTTGTGTATGATGTGAGGGTATGTTCTAACTTCATTGATTTACGTGTGTTCAGCCATAATTGCTTCAAATACATTTTTTTTTTTTTTTTTGCAGTACGTGGGCCTCTCATTGGTGTGGCCTCTCCTGTTGCGGAGCACAGGCTCTGGATGAGCAAGCTCAGCAGCCATGGCTTACGGGCCCAGCCGCTCCGCAGCATGTGGGATCTTCCCAGACTGGGGCATGAACCCGTGTCCCCTGCATCGGCAGGCTGACTCTCAGCCACTGCGCCACCAGGGAAGCCCTTCAAATACATTTTTGATCCCTTTTTCTCTTTCTTCTTCTAGATCCCCTATTATGTGTAGGTTGGCATGCTTTACATTATCCCATACATCTTGTATGCTGCTTTCATTTTTTTTTCCATTCATCTCTCTGACTGCTGTTCTGATTGGGTGATTTCCATTATTCCGTCTTCTAGATCACTTATTCTTTCTTCTATGTCATTTAGTCTGCTACTCATTGCTTCCAGGTTGGTTTTTATCTTAGCAATTGAATTGTCTAATTTTGATTGGTTCATCTTCATTGTTTCTATTTCCTTGTTACTGTGATCTGCATTTCTTTTGATAATCTTTCTTAATTCCTTTAGCATTTTTATTGTCTCCTTTTTGAACTCTGGGTCTAGTAGACTGGTGAGGTCTGTTTCATTATTTGTTCCTTCAGGGGATTCCTCTTGTTCTTTTAATTGGGAGTAGTTCCTCTGCTTTTTCATTTTACTTAACTTTCTCTGTTTCTATGAACTTAGGAGAAACAGTTAGCTACTGTGGTCTTGAACCGGTGTTTTTATGTGGGAGTGTCCCTGTCTAGACTTCTGTGACTCCAACTCTTTTGGTGCAAGAGCTGGCTTTGGTATGGATGCCAGCCATATCTTTCTTTATAGTGTGCCAGTTGTTATCCCCTTGATAGGGGATGTGATTTGTGTTGTGGTATCCAGAGCCTGTGCTGGATGTGCGGCAGGGCTTCCTCTTTGCAGCTGTCACTGCCCTGTCTGGGGTGGGATCTTCTCCCCAGTTGTTGGAGTAGAAGCCCTGAGGATTGGGTTCAGTCAGGCTCTTTTGCCTTTGAGTGCATGCCCTGCCCCAAAGGAGGTGCCGTTGAAGCATGTGAGGCCTGTGTGGTCACAGCAAACCTATGTGTTACCCATGCAGGTGTCTGCAGTTCTGCCCAAAAGTAGCCCAAGGTGGCATCCCTTTGTCTGTTATATTTTTCCCAGACCTAGTGCAAGGCTGTGGTGTGGAGTATGCTGGGGTGGGGACCAGCATGCTGTGGCTGCAGGTCGAGGTGGCTGTGCTGCCACTGAGGTCCTGGGCTGCCACCGTGGCAAACTTCTCCCAGGGTCTGTTCACCCCAGATTCAGCTCCAAGCTGAGGTGTGGAGTGGAGGAGCTGGAGTGCTCGTAGTTCACAGAAACAAACCAATGTGTACTCCTGCCAGGCCCTGTCTGCCCAAGACTCAGTGCCCAGCCTCTGCACATTCTGGACCCACTGCTGCTGTGCATGCATTAACAATGGGCTCCCTCTGCTCTTCTCCCTGGACCACACCCCAGCTGCCTCCAGTCCTCTTCTGGGGCCTGTCTGCCTGAGATTCAGTGCCAGGCCACTGCACATTCTTGTGGCACTGCCCAGTGCATGTGCTGACAGTGGTCTCTGTGGTTTGGCCTGGATCACACCCCAGGCGTCCCTGCCTGTCTCTGCACAGCTAGACTGAATCTCTGCCATGATCTCATGCTAGGCTATGGTGTTGAGCGAGTGGGGCTGGGCATTCAGCCCTTCAGACTGGGAAGAGCAGTGAGGCAGTAGCCACCAGCACAAGTCTCTCTCAGCCCTGATTGTACGCATGCAAGCACTCCTTGTGAGCAGAATCTAGTCTTCTCCAGGCCCTCTATCTGTCCAAGTAGATTTCCCAGCAGGCAAGGCAGCTCCCCAGGGTATGAGCCTGCCCACGTGGAACTTCTCTTTCTTACAGATCCCTCCCAGGGGCACCAGTCCATCCTGATGCCTCTTTTTCCCTCATTCTACCTCTTTATGTGGAGATCTTTCTTGTAGCTTTGATTGTATAGGAGCACTTCTGCCAACTTTCAGTTGGTTTTCTGTGAGAAGTGGTCCACATGTATATATATATATATTTTTTTGCGGTACGCAGGCCTCTCACTGTTGTGGCCTCTCCCGTTGCGGAGCACAGGCGGCTCCGGACGCGCAGGCTCAGCGGCTATGGCTCACGGGCCCAGCTGCTCCGCGGCATGTGGGATCTTCCCGGACCGGGGCACGAACCCGCGTCCCCTTCATCGGCAGGCGGACTCCCAACCACTGCGCCACCAGGGAAGCCCTGTAGATGTATTTTTGATGTGTTTGCGTGGGGAGGTGAGCTCCATGTCCTCCTGTCAGCCGTCTTGGTCTTCCTCCCTCTAGTGGCTTATTAAAAGCAATGGACCAGATGCTCCAGCGCTTATATCACCCTAATGGTCTGATGGCTCTGAAAGCCTTCGGCTTTAATCAGGTTTTTGACTGCAGCAGGCTCAGGAGATTCCATGGGAATCTTCGCCACCAGGGAAGCCCCAGCATAACTTTTTGATGGACATAAATCAACCCGTAGCATCAAACCACTCACCCATTTAAAGTGTACAATTCAATGATTTTTAGTATATTCACAGAATTGTGCAACCATCATTACTATCAACTTTACAGCACTTTAATCCCCACAAAGAAACCATGTATTAGCAGTCACTCCCCATTTCCCCCTAGAAATTCCCCCAAGCCCTAGACAACCAACTAATCTACTTTCTGTCTTTATAGATCTGCCTATTCTGGACATTTCATATAAGTGGAATAAAACAGTATGTGGCCTTTTATGTCTGGCTCTTTTCTTGTAGCATGTTTTCAAGGTTCATCCATGCTTTTGCATGTATCAGCACTTCATCCCTTTTTATGCTTGAATAATATTCCTTTGTATGGGTATACCACATTTTATTTATCCACTCATCAGTTGATGGACATTTGGGTTGTTTCTAATTTGTAGTTATTCGAATAATGCTGCTGTGAAATTTTGTGTTCAAATTTTTGAGTGGGGATATGTTTTCATTTGTCCTGAGTATGTATATATATATATATATATATATATGACTATATACTTGGAATTGCTGGGTCATATAGAAGCTGTATGTTTAACTGTTTGAGGAACTGCCAAACTGTTTTCCAAAGAGGGTACACTATTTTACATTTCCGCCAGCAGTGCACGAGAATTCCAACCAATTTCTCCACATCCTTAACAACATTTGTTATTATCTGTCTTTTTGATTATAACCATTCTAGTAGGTGTGAAGTGGTATCTCACTGTGTTTTGATTTGCATTTCCTTGATGACTAGTGATGTTGAGCAGCTTTTCAGGTACTTATTGGCTATTTGTATATCTTTTTTGCAGAAATGCCACATCAGATTCTTTACCCATTTTTAAATTGGTTTTTTAAAAATTATTTAGTTGTAGAGTTCTTTGTATATTCTTATATAAGGAATAAAGATGCAGACGTAGAGAATGGACTTGAGGACATGGGGGGGAAGGGGAAGCTGGGACGAAGTGAGAGAGTAGCATTGATATATATACACTACCAAATGTATAATGGATGGCTAGTGGGAAGCAGCTGCATAGCACAGGGAGATCAGCTCGATGCTTTGTGACGACCTATAGGGATGGGATAGGGAGGGTGGGAGGGAGGCTCAAGAGGGAGGGGATATGGGGATATACGTATACATGCAGGTGATTCACTTTGTTGTACAGCAGAAACTAACACAACATTGTAAAGCAATTAAACTCCAATAAAGATGAAGAAAAAAAAAGAGATAACCAGAAAAAACTATAACGTTGTATATATATAATATAATATATATTGGTGATGTAAGTACCTTATCAGGTATGTGATTTGAAATTATTTTCTCCAGTTCTGTGAACTGTCTTTTCATTTATTTGATGGTGGCCTTTAAAACACAAAAACTTTTCAGTTTTGATGAAGTCTAATTTATTTATGTTTTTCTTTTTTTGCTGTGCTCAGTGTCACATGTAAAAAAATAGAACTCTTTTAAGATGTATTGCTTATTAAAGATGAGTAATTAATTTATGTGAGAAATTCTGAGGTAACAATATGATGGTGGATAAAAAGTAGTTTTTCAAGTGACAAAATAACTTGTACTATTTTAGGCTTTCTTTTAGGGTAACTTTTTCATGTTTCATTTAGGATTCTTGTCCTTTTATGGGGGGAAGAATTATACAGATTACCATTTATTCAAATATTTATTATTATATATTATTTTTGTGGTTCCATTTGGACAATTAACATTTCTGTTAAATAATGAGGTATCTAAGTGATACTTCAAGTAAAGTGTTATTTATTGTTTTTCTAATTTCTAACTTGTTCACAGGAAAGTAAAAAGAAGATAAGTAACATCATACAAAATTCTAGCACTCAAACCTAACTCAAAGTTAAAATTTGTTTTAATAAAAAGATGTGTACCACATTTTAAGTGAAAATGACTGAATTGCCAAATGCGTTTAGTACATTCCTATTTTTGTAAAAAGATTATATAGATATTTGCTTGGAAATAAAGTCTGGAAGGATGTAAGCAAAAAATTAAGAGTAGTATTTTTCATGTTTTGGGGAAATTTCTTGGGTCTACTTTGCTATCTAAAATAAAGATATGTGGGAATTCCCCGGTGGTCCAGTGGTTAGGACTCCACACTTTCATGGCTTGAGGGCCCAGGTTTGATCCCTGGTTGGGGAACTAAGATCCCACAAGCCACGTAGTACAGCCAAAAATAAAATAAAATATTTAAAAAATAAATAAAATAAACATATGCTATAAAAATAAAGAGGAAAATATCTTCTAGCCTTTCCATGCATATTTAAAATGAAATATTTTACAAAATCACAACTGTATTCAATGTCTTATGTTATTATCCTGCCTTTGTTTATTTTGTATAACATCATGCCATTGAATATTATTTTAAAAGATTTGTGCTACTTGAATTATAATTCATGGGTTAGAGTCTCCTTATTTAGCTATTTCCCTACTTTGCCTAGGTTTTTGTTTACAATTTTTTGTCACTTAAAAAAGGCTGTGATTAGCATTTTTATAAATAAATTATTGTCTGCATCTCTCATTATTTCCATAGGGGAGATTCCTAATATAAGGGCTATTGGATCAAAAGATATGACTATTTTACAATGTCTTATTCAATAAATTCCTTTGAAGGGGACTTCCCTGGCAGTCCAGTGGCTAAGACCCAGCGCTTCCACTGAAGGGGGCACTGGTTCAATCCCTGGTTGGGGAACTAAATCCTGCATGCCACTCTGTGCGGCCAAAACATAAAAAAAATTTCCTTTGACGATACAGTAACACTAATTGCTTATTCTTTGTGCTTCTAGTTTTGTCAGTGTAATTCTGTTTCTACCCTTTATTCACTATGGAAGCAGCAAGGAAAAGGGTTGAAGCTGCTTGGAATGCACTTTGCACTAGTGGGCAGGAGACCTTGATTCTTTAGGTCCTCAGAAAACTCCCAAATGTCCAGAAGCTTTATTTACCTTATCTTTAAAATAAGGGGAGAGGTTTCACAGCCCTAAGATTCTCTAGTTCTCCTCAGGATACCAGGAGAAATGCTGGGCTTCACACTGTTGGAAAAGAAGCACATGAAATACCTCAGCAGAGGATATGACTTTTCATAAATGAAATGAAGTCCTTAATGACACCATTAAGCAGCTATTATTGTCTTTCTCTTAGAGCTGAAGGAACTGAAGCCCAGAGAATTTAGGTAACTTGCCTAAGATCACTGTGAACCAGTAAGAATCAAATCCAGGTGTGTGTGGTTCCAAAGTCTGTGCTGTTGACCCTTTACAATGATTTCAAAGTTGGACACAAATAGTATTTTTATGCTCTTGATATTATTATTATTATTATTATTATTATTATTGCGGTACGCGGGCCTCTCGCTGTTGTGGCCTCTCCCGCTGCGGAGCACAGGTTCCGGACGCGCAGGCTCAGTGGCCACGGCCCACGGGCCCAGCCGCTCCGCGGCACGTGGGATCTTCCCGGACCGGGGCATGAACCCTTGTACCCTGCGTCGGCAGGTGGACTCTCAACCACTGCGCCACCAGGGAGGCCCGCTCTTGATATTATTAACCACACACACATTCACAAGTTCTAAACTGATCATTTCTCTCCAAAGAACTTTTATTTCAAAGGGACTTACTGGTGAAACACTGTTAATGTATTAATTCCAATACCATAAAAATAGTTGAAACAAAACCTCTGGGAATGTGGTGCTATAATTTCATGAAATAATAAGCCCACAAAAATATTAACCTTAGAAACTATAAGAATTCTGTTATAATGCTTCAAAGAATTATGGCAAAATTTTTTTTTCTAACTGAAGGCTGTATTGGTCAGTCCTTCACTTACATAACTTTCTCTCCTCAAGTATTTGAAGAGACACTCAATGAATCTGAAAATATGTGAAAGTGCAATATTTTAAAATAATTTTACTATGTTATCTGTTCCCTGAGAATCTTTCTTAGTCTTTTCTTCCTTCCTTCCTTCTCTTCCTTCCTCCTTCCCTCCCTCTCTCTCTCTTTCTTTCTCCTCTCCCCACCTTTTTGTGGCAACACTCCAGAAAGCCTTGTAGAACCAAAGAGAAGCAGATTTCTATCACTGGTAACAAAATATACAAGATAATTTCTCATATCTCCACTCATATGCTTCAACATCCTTTGGTGAATTAATCTTTCCAGCTTCAACAATACGTAGCTACATTAATTTTAAGTGACTACAGCATAACCATTCCTATAGGAACCATGCATTTGCTAGACAATGCATATTTAAAACCTTCACATTTTCAAGGTATGCAAAGTTCGGCTGTTTTTACAGAAATGAGATGATCCATTATAAGTCTTCAGTACTTTTGTTTTTCTATTTTGAGTTTGTTGTTTTTGCTATTTATTCCTGCAGGTTTTATTGAATTCCCACTCAGCTCCATGAGGGCAGGGGCTATATTTGTCTCACTCAACATTGTACCCAACACATATCTGGTGCCCAATAAATATTTGGTTTTCTCCCCAGCTTTACTGAGATATAACTAACATAATAAAACATATTTGTTGAGTGAATGTATTCTTTCCCCATTGATTTGAAACAACTTTTAAAATCACATTTAAATATAGTAATTTGTTGCTAAGCTTAGAGGTGGCTATCCACAAATACTGCCTCACTGTTGGCAAGGCAAATCAAGGTGTAGAAAATAGGGAGTGAGGGAGGGGAAAATAAAGACAAGCCCTAACAAGTAAAAATTGAGGGGGCACGTGCTTTCAAAATAAACTGAATTCATTGGCTTTAAAGATCTTTTCTAGCAGGAAAGATTTTTTCTGAATCACCTTTTTCATTTTTTTCAGAAAACATCACTGCAACATTATCTATAAGGTACAATCTCCTACAAATGTTATGCTGTGCTTATACAGATGGTACCTTACCAGACTTGAAATTTAATTATGTTTGCTTTTGCATCCTTGATTCATTTTCTGAAATATGTTGGGAAATAAAACTGTATAGATTTATTCAGAATTATTCCATTTAGTGGAATATTTAGGATCCATGGCTAGATCTATATGACCCAAGGAATAGTTTATTATTGGTCAATTATAAGGCAAACATTTAATGATTAATATGTCTGAAATACCATTCTGAGGTTCGCTATTAGTTCAGGCTACAACAGGCATAATCTGTGCTGTAACTTTGAGCCTGCTCATTGATCCAAAAGTGTGTCCTTCACATTTTTTTTTTAACTTTGTCCACTTTTTTGCTTCCTCCCCTCACGTTAAGCAGCTTCTGCTCTATCTCTGGTTGTAAACAACGAATCAAATGGACAGTGTAGTATTTGTCTGACCCTCAAGGTCACATATGGGATCCAGAGATTCAAAGCTAAAATGAAACATTAAGGTACAATAGGTTACCAGAGAAGGAAAAGAACACAGATAAAAACTGGCAAAATACTGTATCAAGAAATGTTAAAAAACATGATAATTTTTGTGTAGGTTTCCCCAACACTTTTTAAACTGGACTTTGGTTTCCTTGATTATACTTCTGATTTTTCTCTGTTCTTCTCTTGCTAGTTTAAATAACTTTTATCAGAGCCCCAAGGACAGGACCTAAAACAATTCTATTTGGTGTAATAGCTGGACACATGGTAGGTATTCCTGTTTTTCTTTTCTTTTTTTCCCCTCTTATTCTTTTGGTATGAGAAACACCATACCTTCCTTCAGAAACACTGATGTATTTCCAGCCTTTTCTCTTAATTTGATGCAACCTTACCAAGATTTTTATCAGCTTTTTCTCTGAGTGACAACGAATTAATCTGTTTCAAAGCAACAAATGACACAGCCTAAATAAAATCTTGTTACTGAAGGTTGCGGAGTCACCCACTCCGTTTTTATGGCAACGCTGGTTTGGAGCATTTTGCTCATACATGCTGTCCTTTCTGAGGAAACTGTGATTTTTTCCCCATCGTACTGTGAAGGATGGAATCTGGGGGTCAAAGGCATCCCTGCATTTCAAGAGTGCCCACCTCAACCACCAGAGGCTCAAGCTCGGTTTAACTGGCAATTCCACAAAGGGCTCGCTGCGCTTTTCGAGTGATCGAAATCACCTGTTCAAGGTCGCACATCCAATTGTTACTGGATGCAATCATCAAGGTCGGGTAGGGCTGCGGGGTCTGCGGCCCGCCAGCTCCCGGCGGCGACTCAGCAGGCCCACCTGGTGCCCCGCAATCTGCGCAATCGCTGGGAGAACGCGCCCTCTCGCGACCGACTTCGCGCCGCAGCTGGGCCTGGCGCAAACGCCCCCCGGGCGGAGGCCGGCGGCTGCAGGACCTGGGAACCGGAAGGAGGAGGCGGCGGCGGCCCGAGGCTGGGAGAGCGGGTGGGGGCGGGGCGCGCCCATATAAGCCCCGTGCGGGGTTGAGGGCGGGCCTAGGTGAGAGCGGCTAAGTCGGCGGAGCGTCCGGCGCCGCAGACCCGGCCAGCGAGGCCTGGGACGGGAGAGGGAGGAGACTGGAGGAGGAGACGGGAGTGCGGGGTGGCGCTGGTCCACCTCCGCAGCTCTCCTGGCTCCCGCCGGCTTTCGAAGGCGGGCCCGTGCTGCGGCAGCGGCGGCGGCAGCGGCCTCGGCGGCCTGCGGAGGTGAAGCCTGGCTGCCGCGGCCTGGGTCGGCGGCGCGGGGTCAGGTGGCCGGCCCGCGTGGGTGGGCAGGGTTGGGCGGCCGCCGCCGTGAGTGCAGGGGCGGCTTGGCATCCTCGGGGCGGGGCCCTGGAGGGCAGGTGGCCCGTGCGTCTTACTGCAGGTCGGTCTCCTAGAGGCACCTGCAGAAGTGGCCCCGGCCGTGTGCTTCGGCGTCCGGAGGACTGTGGGGAGGGCGGGGGTCGCTGCCTTCGGGGTGCCGAGGGCCCGTCGCGTAGAAGCGCCTCTCGCCCAGGCCCTGCAGGGGCTTGGGATCCGCGCCGGCTGCCTGGGGCCTGTTGTGCCCTTGCTTTGGGGATGCTCCTCAAGGGGAGTGGGGGGAATAGCGCTGAGGCGCGGGGGTGGAGGGGGAGCTAGGGTCACGGTCGGGACGGTGTAAGACTCGCCAGGATGAGCCCTTAAACCGGTTGGATGTGAGTGGTTATCAGTTAGTCTAAACAAAACTGAACACCAACTCGGGGCGGTCGCAGCTTCACAGAGTACCTCGCTCTAAATGTCCAGTAGTGACGGACTTGCCTTATAGGCCCCAGAGCAATCAAAGGGAAGTTAGCATTCTTATTCAAGAAGTTTCTCTTCACTTAGTGAATGAGAGCTCTAAAAGAATTGTGTGTGTTCGGGATTTTCTTTTAAAAGTCGTTGTTAGTGATTGGGGTCGGGGCTGCTGGTGAGGGATAATGTAGAGAGTTTCGAATGGCTGCCTTGTCCCGATGGAGAAGGCTTATTTTTTGTGTGTCATCACTTGACCATAGAAATTATTCAATATGTGGATTGCCCTCAGCTCTGAAGCCACTGCTTGATTAGCGGCTCTTCCTCCCTGTGTGGGAAATTGAATTTCTGGAAACGTCCCCCATATTGTAGATTTTTGCCTACGTAAAGGCGCCAGTGCGTGGCACTAATTGCCTTCAAGGTAGTGAAATGGAAGTGTGGTATTTAAAGCATCATTAGGTTTTGAGCTCACTTCTGTGGAAGAGAATTTTGAGGGCGTGGGTCTAGACTTTTCAGGGAATTTAAAGCCTCTAGTCGTAATTGACTTTTATACTTGGTTTTTTTCTTCCCTCTTTCAGCCTCATCTGTTTCAATGGTGCAACTCTCTTCATCTCCTTTTGGTTACCAGTCACCTTCAGGCCATTCGGAGGAGGGAAAGGAGGGGAATATGAAGTCAGCCAAGCCCCAAGTGAACCACAGTCAGCATGGGGAAAGCCAGCGGGCCATGAGCCCCTTGCAGCCTGCTCTCGGTTCTGCTGCCTCTCCTTCCCAAGCATATGAGACATATATTGATAATGGACTCATATGCCTTAAACACAAAATCAGAAACATCGAGAAAAAGAAGGTAACTTTTTTTTTTCCTCCCAGCCCTGTATATGCACCATCTTAAATAAGGGTTAAGGAACTGGCATTTTTGCTTTCTATCAGGGCTCATAGGTATTCTTCCTAAAGATTTTTTTCCTAAAGATTTAAGTAACCTTGAGATTTAGCTGGCTAAAATGTACAAGTGGGCTAAATATTGGCTATATTAAACACTTTCTGTTTGATTTGTCAGAATAACTGAATAAAAATATTCTTCATGGTAAAATTATTATGCATGCTACTGTTGAAATACTTGAAGAGCTGGCTACTTTAGGTCAGATTAATTCCTTGAGTGTCGTATTAATGTTTCTTTTCATAAATGAGTAATAGTCTGAATTTTTTAGCTTGTTTTCCTTGTGACTTTCTGCAGCAGTTGATATTGCAGTATAGCTGCTGCAGTCTTTGGAAGCTTTAATGATGGTAGAGCCAGAAAATGTTTTAGCACTAATTTTTGTGTTGCTAGGTGATCGTTTAAGATTGGTAGGTGAAAGCATTGTAGAGAGCCTTGTGAAGTTACTCAGGGTTATAATCAGCCTAACGTTACAGTAAATGCTGATGTAAAGATCCAGATCATTCTTCATTTCCTGAGTCATGTAGCCTGTGAAACAGTACTGCACGTAGCTTTGTTGTGTCATGATTCTCTTTTGCTTGGGATAGTAAGGTGAGTTAATAACTATCTGGACCTAGGAACTCTTAAATATTTTTATGCCAAGACCTAGTTAAACCCTAGGAAAGTTGCTTTTAATGGAGGAGGGTGAAGAGATTTTTAAGAGTCTGGTTGACTCTTTTTTCCTCCCCCTTCTCCCCTCCCTTGGCCGCCCGCCCCCGCCACCAACACACACACTAGGAAGGTAGTGAAGAAGAGCCAGTTACTAGTAGCTTCTCTGTAGCCCTAGCTCTCACCAGTTGTCTTTTGAATGCATGCAGTTGATCACAAGTGTGATAAGGTGAGTGTGCCTGGGTCAGCACAAATTCCCTGCCACTGTGGGAAATTAGTCAAAGCAGGATCTATTGATAGAGACTCATTAATGTCTTACCCCAGGTGGAGGAACTACATATATATGTATAATTATGCTCTTCAGTTTAACTATAGTGCCTCTTTAATTGTGAATACCAATCTGGTCAGTACTTATACATTTGTTTCAAGCTTCTGGAAGAGCATTTTAAAGCTATCCAGCCAATATGGAAGGAGCCTAAACATTGCTTTTAGAATACCATAAAGGGTCATGTCATTATTATGTGGACAATAAATGCAATTAATTTGTCATCTATTTACTTAAATATCAAATTTTATATGAAAAATAGCTGCAAGTTGAGGCTACTATAATTCAAGAAAAGAAGTATTTTACATTTCTGTACTTCCATTAGGAAGTTTCCTATGGAACAAATGCCTACATAATTCAACAGGTAACAGTTTCAGTATGAGGTTAGAGTAGGACTTCTCAGTCTCAACACTATTGACATTTTGGGCTGGATAATTCTTGGTTGTGGGGGGCTGTCCTTTGCACTGTAGGATGTTCAGCAGCATCCCTGGCCTCTACCCACAAGACGCCAGTAGCACCTTCTTCCTCCCTCCCATCCCCCAAGTTGTGATAACCAAAAATGTCTCCAGCCATTGTCGTATAACCTTGGGGGACAAAATTGCCCCAGATTGAGCACCACTGGGTTAGGAGCATATGATTGATTAAATCCCTGTGTGTCACGTAGTCTAATTATAGAGGCCATTAAGAGAAAAAGATTTTATTACTGCTTAACTTTTGTAATTCCAGACTAATGTTGATTGTGTGTAATATTTTTTTCCCTGACTGGAACTCACCTACAATTTCTGCTTGCCTCGTAGTAAAATGTTATTCTTACAGATTGATAGCTAACTTCAAGAACTTTGTTTGCATAAGGAACAGTCTGGTATTTAGTTTGTTTCAGAATTTTATATCAGGTTGTAGTAGATACAAGTTTCTCTTTTGTAGCTCAAACTGGAAGATTATAAGGATCGCCTGAAAAACGGAGAGCAACTTAATCCAGACCAGTTGGTAAGTGGTTTATGATCCTTTGGCCAGACCTACTGATTTTCTTTTCTTAGTAAAACTCTAGATGAATTTGGGGGAGACCAAAGATTTGATAGGCTAAAAAAGAAGAGTGAGAATCCACTGGATTTTTCAAAGACTTTGTCTTCACCTATTAGATCTCATAGCTTTGACTTTACTTCTTTTGCACTAGTAGATGGTGTACGGATGGGTGTGTGTGTTGTCAAATAAGAGGGAAAATGTAGACTATCACTTAAGAGTTAACGTATGGATTTAAATTAACCTTTCACTAGAGTGCACTAAAGGAGAAGAGCAGGGAATCATCTAGCTTTCTACTTTTCTAAACCTAACATCTCTCTGCTCTGAAATATAAAAGAATATTTACTACAGCTTGCCTTGGTTTTCTCTAGTTGCTTCCCTCTAATTCCTTTGATGGTTTCTCCCTGCTTTTCTATCCTGAATTGCCATGTTCCTTCGCAGGAGGCATGTTTATCTGATAGATAGATGTTGGGCCTTTTTTTTTTTTTTTAAATCTTACTATAACTATTTACTATTTACCACATTTAAAAATATTGTTTACCTTGCCCATGGTATACCTGGTAATTGCAAATTTTACCTTGCCCATGGTATACCTGGTAATTGCAAATTTTATCTAATATGGTGAAGGAGAGTTTTTGCAATATGGAAAATTTAAAAGATGCTTTATTGATGTTTGCCATTTTGACCTGATCACATCTCCTGGCTAAGATGGGGACAAAATTAATCTAAAACTTATTCGATCTAGCTTGTAGATCTGTTGTCTTTTATCTTTTTTAACTAAAATTTTTGGTTGTGAATCATAGGTCCTGGTATTCAAGGGCTTTTCCCTTGCCATATTGCCTGTTCTTCACTGACCTCGAATTTTTGTGATGTAGTAAATTACAGTTTTGCTGAGGCACAGATTTGAATTGTCTGAGCTCCGAGAATGATGGGCTTAGATAGCTGGTGAAAGGACTTAGCTGGACATTTCAGCGTTTCAACATGGCTTTGTTTTTAAGTAGTCATGGTATATTCGATAACTTTTAAAGTGATGAAACTTCCCTTTGTGTAAATACCCTTGGAGGAAATGTTCTGTTACAGTAGTGTTTTTGACTTTGGGGAAACATAGGGAATGGGAGTGGGGAGGTTGGTGGTTCTCATGATAGCTCTGTAAGAAAAGTCGAGGATATTCTGTATTTCAGAGCTCCAGCCAGGTAAACTTTAATCTCAGCATTTCATTACTGCCTTCACAACTACATGTTGCTTCTATAGTATTAATTTAGATTTCTTGAGTAATATCCTGACACATGCCAAATTTATATTGCCAATAGATGAGTCCTCTCAACTCTAGATTCTTATGTCCAGTTGTCTTTGACATCTTTGACTCATTTTGCTTCCCAGAACCTGTTCCTCCTTTAACCTTCACTATGTCAGTTAAAGGCTTGATGAATTAGAAGGATGGAGTTGCCCAAAACCTTGGAGAATTTCTCGTTTTTCTCCTCATACCTCATATCTAGCCCATCAGCAATTCTGGTCAATTCTGCCTTCAAAATAAATCCAGAAACAGACCATTTCTCATAAATTCTGCTTCTGCCTTCCTGTTCCACACCACATCACCTTTCATCTGCATTACTGTAACAGCTTCCTCACAGGTTTTTCTATTTCTGCTCTCTCTCCAGTCTATTCTTAACATAGTAGCCTCAGTAATTCTTTTCAAATACAAGTCAGATGGTCATTCCTCTGCTCAAAAGTCCCTCCCTATTGGTTCCCATCATGGTGGCAAAATGTCCTATAAGGCCCTATGGAATGCGCTCCCCACTTCCTTTTACATCTTTATTGCATTTCCTGCACTTCTCTCTCTTGCTGGCTTCATCCCAGCAACACTGGCCTTCTTGCTGGTCCTCAAACATCCCAGCCACACTTCTACTTCAGTGCTTTTGCATGTGCTGTTCTTACTGCCTGGGATGCTTTTTTCCCAGATGTCTAAATGGCTCCATTCCCAATCTCCTTCAGCTTTTTATTTGAAGGTCATCTTAGTAACGCATGTCCTGACAATACCATACCTCCATTCCCCCATTCACACTCTTTTGCTCCTTTCCTTGCTTTAATTTTCTTAATAAAAGTGCTTCTCTGACAAACTGTAAAGTTTTATCTCTCCTTCTCTTACACTGTAAGTTCCATTAAAGTAGAGATTTTGTCTGTTCACTGTTGTTTTCCTAGTACTTAGAATGGTTTATAGTATATGGTAGGCATTTAAATATGTATTACATATAGATTTACTAAATATAAAATGATTGAATGTTAGGTTTTTAGGTGTGATTAAGTATATAGTTAGTGGTACTTTTGAGAAATAACATCTCATACAAGGAATATATACTTAAGGTAGAAATTTAGAAAATGCAGATGAGTCAGAAGAAAAAAAATCTATAATCTGACCCCTCAGAGAACTGTTGTCAGTAGTATAGTACTTAATTTAAAAGCTCTAAGTTTAGTTTTTAAAGTTGCAAGTAATTCACATAGTTTAGAAATCAGGAAATATTAAAAAAGATACAGTTTTTCTTTCACCCTGTCCTTCCTCTGTTCATTTCTCATCTTACAAAATAATGATTCTAATAGGTTACTTTGTATTTGTCCATAGTTTCTTGAAGCCTGTATACAGTTTAGCTTAATATAGATACTTCTGGGGCCTTTATTTTTGCTTCTTTTTTTCTTAGTGTACTTTATTTTTTGGGCAGCTTTAGAAATTGAGCCGACAGTAGAGAGAATTCCTGTATACCCCTTGACCCCACCACACACGCACAGCCTTCTCAGCTGTCACCGTTCCATACCAGAGTAGTACATTTGTTACAGTTGAACCTACATTGACACATCATCATCAAAGTCCATAGCTTACATTAGGGTTCAACTCATTCTGTGGGTTTTGACAAATACGTAATGGCATGTATCCATTGTTATAGTAACACACAGAATAGTTTCACTGCCCTAGACATCTGTGCTCTGCCTGTTCATCCTTTATTAATATGGTGTCAGTGTTTCCATAATACTTTAAAGTTTGGTTGAAATGCTCTCAAACTGTCAGCCTGGTTCTTTTTTGGGTGGGAGTGCTTTGAAAATATTCTCCATTTTTTCTTTGAAAATTGATCTGTTTAGATTTTTATTGTTTTTGGAGTCAACTTTTTAAAACTTTTCCTTGAAAATCACTAATATTTCATCCAGTTTAAAAAAATTATTGCAAAGATTGGGACAAAGTAATTATTTATAAAAGCCTATTTCTGTATTACTTTATTTCTAACTTTGTGTGGTTGTATTTCCTTGTTTACTCAATTAAGTTAGTATCTTAAAAAAATTCTTTTTTAAAGCCAGCTTTTATTTTTTCTCTCCTACGCCTTTTATCTTTTTGCTTTCCTTTGGTTTATTTGCTTCATTTTCTATCTTTAAGCTGAGTGCTTAATTTGTCCTCCCCACCCCCACCAACCTATATGTATTTAAAGCTGTGACTATTACTTCAAGCACTGCTTTGGCTGATATTATAGATTTGATTTGATACTGTTTTCAGTATTGTTGGCTAGAAGTTTTGTAATTCAGTTTGTATTTCTTCTTCAACCCAACAGTTATTTGTAATACTGTAAATAAAACTTTCTATGATCTGCGTGATTATATGTGCCTAGCTAATGTAACCTCTTTTGGTAGTACCTCTTAAGTAACCTGTTGAGACTAAGCTATAGACTTCTGAGATTTCACTCTTGCTAACATAAACTTAGATTTCTCCTTTAAAATAGTAAGAAAAGTGTCTTAATGAAGTTTTTCAGAGTCCCATTTGTAACTTTAATGTCTATTTTGATTCAGGTCTGGATTTGAAACGGAAAACCGAGACTCAAGTGAGTGCTTGAGCAAAAGGCAACGGTACTTGATGCTTTCAGCTGCTATACCTGTAGTCTAAGTCAGAGCTTTTGGGAGCTGGTACCAAGATAGTGGCAGAGGGGTTTGAATAAAGTAGTTGGATTTGAGAGGTAAAATCAACATAGCTTGGTACTGTGTAGGAATAGAGAGAAGAACCAAGAGTGGTTTCCAGGTTTCTGGCTTGACCAGTTGGGTGGATGGCAAAACCATTTATTGGGCTTGGAAACACCGGGAGAGAAGAATGTTTTGGGAGGATGCGATAAAGAGCTCAATTTTGGACCATTGATTTTAATGTGCCTGTGAAACATTAAAGGGTGAGATATCTAGTAAGTATTTATGAGAAGGTCTGGAGCATAGAGAAGTTTAGTCTACAGATCTATCACCTGTATGGCTGCTAATTGAAGCCATGAGAAAAGATGAGACTATCACGGGTGAGAGTATAGAAAGCAGAAAAGAAGCGTAAGACAGAATGCTAAAGAAATCTGACATTTCATGTTTGGATAATAATATTGATAGTGGCTAAAAATATTGATAGTGAACTTACTTTTGGGCCAGGCATCATTCTCAGTGATTTATAAACGTGAAATCTTTTAAATTGCACATCTCTGTGATGTAGGTCCTATTATCTTTATAAGTGCTTAAAAACTGAGGTGAGAATAGTTAGTGGAAAAATTGCCGGTAAATAAAAAGCTGGAGAAATGGGAAGTTAGTGTTACAGAAAAACAAGGGATCTTAGTAGAGCAGGAGGATGCCTTTATGTTGAAGTCTTCTGAGAAGTTAACCAAAATGAGAGCTATACAAGATGCATAGGTTTAAAGGATGCGACTGACATCGCTGACTTTAGCCAGGACAGTTCTGGTGGAATGGTGGAAACAATTCAGGTTGATAAGGGCTGAGCAGGAAATGGAAACTGTGTAGGCATTTTTGATATATGTCTGAGACTGGAAGGATGTGGTTGCCAGAAGGGCACTTTTTATTTTTCTTATTTAGGTTGGGGGAGACTTGAACTTGTTAAATGCTGGTTTCAGCATCAGCAGAGAGGGAGAGGCTGAAGACATTAAAGAGGGAATCAGAGTAAGATCTCCCATGAAGGCAGAATTGAATAGGATCCAGGGCACAGGTGGAAGGACATCTCCTCCACTATATAAAGAAAGAGAGAAAGAAAGGATGGATCCACATTTGATGATGGGAAGTCGAGGTAGTTCCCATTTGATTTTGCTTTTCTTGAGTCAAAGTTAATACCATTTGGGAGTAGATATGAAGCGGTATTCCTTTTTAGTTTTACATCCCTTTGAGGACTGTATGATATGGTTATGTTATCTGTGCATTCTTGGTTCTATATTTGGAAGGCCTCTCTACCTGTTTTATTAAGAAATATGTAGTCCAAACAAGTATTGCACGTAAGTTACAATGCATAATAAAGCAAGTGTCAGAACCCACTGCTCAACCCAAATAGTATATTACCAACAACACTGAAGCTCCTTTGCAGAACTCTCTTTCCTGTAACCTGACCTTGAACTTTTTTCCCCTCATTCCCTTCCTTTTGTTTTAACAGGACTAATTTGTTGTCCTTAAATCTGTTAGGGTTGCTTTTTTGAAACTTATGATAAATGTTATACTGTATATTCTTCAGTTTATCATTTTTACTCATGATGTTTAGGATTTTTATATTGATGCAAGTAGCTATATTTCATCTGCTTTTCTCTACTTAGTAGTCTGTAAATAGATGGATGTTTGAGTTGTTTATTTTTTGGCATTCTACTTTGATTGGTCTTATATGTGTTACTGAGGTACAGGTGTAAGATTTCTTCAGGGTGTATACCTATCATTGGGTTGTAGGGTATACCCATAGTTAACTTCATAGTAAAAATGTTAAACTATTTTCCAAAATTATTGTACCAATTTATGCTAAGACAAGGAGTACACAGGAGTTCCTATTGTTCTGTACCTTTATAAAGACGTAGTACTATCAGATTATTTTAAAAACAGCTTTATTGAGGTATCATAAATATATTGTAACATTAACCCATTGTAAATGTACAATTCAATAATTTATAGTAAATTTGTAGAGTTATGCAGCTATCACAACAATCGAGTTTTAGAACATTTCTATAACCCCTTCAAGTTCTCTTTTGTGCCCTTATTTGCTTTCTATCTCTATAAATTTGGCTTTTCTGGATATTTCATATAAAATAAAGTCCTGCATCCGGCTTTTTTGACTTACCATTATGTTTTTGAGGTTCATCCATGTTATAGCATGTATCAGTAATTCATTTATTTTCATTGCTAACTAGACTTCCTTTGTATGGTTATAACACATTTTGCTTATCCATTTACCAGTTGCTGAATATTCGGATTGTTTTTATTTTGGGCTATAATGAATAATGTACTATATAAATTTACTTACAGGTCTTTAAGTGGGCATATGTTTTAATTTCTTTTGGGTAGATACCCAGAAGTGGAATATTATATTATTTTAACCACGGAGGCTTTGTAATATGCCTTTGTCTGATTGGACAAGTTCCCCATCTTGTTCTGTTTCATAATGGCCCTTTGAGGTAAAGTCCCACCAAAAAAATAGATAACTAATGAGAACGTGCTGTATAGCACAGGGAATTCTACTTCACTGTACAGTAGAAACTAACACAACATTGGAAAACAACTATACCCCAATTAAAAAACAAAACAAAACAACCTACCCCTTCTCTAATTATCAACTTTGTTCATCTGTGAAATCTCAAAGAAAATTTTCCTCTTTAAATTTACAGGGAATTCCCTGGAAGTCCAGTGGTTAGGACTCTGCACTTTCACTGCTGAGGGCCCGGGTTCAATCCCTGGTTGGGGAACTATGATCCCACAAGCTGCATGGTGTGGCCAAAAAAAAAAAAAATATATATATATATATATATATACAATATTTCTGTCACAATACTTAATTTGTCTGTTATAGGTAATTATTTACAAGTCTTTCCTACCATAGTATAAGTTTCTTGAGGTTGCTTTCATCTGTGTGATTCTCACTGTGCTACTTGTGTAATATATTTGTATAGTGAATGAATATTGACAGAGGAATCCTATTGGCTCAGTGCTCTTAAAACCCACAGGCCTCTCTGACCTTAGACTTTATAGATAGTCAGCTTTATTATTATTATGGTTCAGATTTCTAGCATAAACAATTGAATTTTTAAATTTAACTTTATGTAACTTCTATTAAATACTTTCTCCTTACTTTTTTTGAGTATGTATAGTAAATGGCTAGTTCCTAAAGTCTTAAATCTCCTCTGCTGTTATTAAGGAACTTATTTTGAGATATTTGTACTTAGAAGTTCACAGAATTGATTTTTTTTATCCTATTCGGTAGGAAGCAGTTGAGAAATATGAAGAAGTGCTACATAACTTAGAATTTGCCAAGGAGCTTCAGAAAACCTTTTCTGGACTGAGCCAAGATGTGAGTATGTTTTCTTTGCTTTTCCTAAAACGAACTTAACCACTGATCTTGAAGAAAATATCAAGTGTCTGATAATGGTGTTTGGTTATTGTTCATCTCATTCCTGCTGATATTTTATCGGGGGAGGTGGGGTGGAGTATAGTTTCTGAAGAACTAGTGTTTTCAGATTTCTAGAGTCTCAGCACAAATGTTATCTGAATATGAGGCATTGTGAATAAAGTGTTAGTTATCTAATGTGTATTATTTCACTGTGGAATTACAGAAATCATTGAGAAGGGGCATGAAAACTATTTTGACAGATAACATTTATTAAAGACGTTTTAGAATATAGGCTTGAAAATTTATATTACATAGGCTTGTAAGTTTAGCGTTACTGGTAGACTCTTCTTGAGAGCGTGGTAGTTATTACCAGGAAAATTTATGGTTCATCTTACATTTAAATAGCGTTAAGTCTGGTCCCACTGCTTGTTTCAATTGCTCTGTGTTGGCAACTCAAACTTTTCTCTTCCACAGATTTAATCAGTAATTAATAGTGAAGGCTTAAGCATTCATTAATGAAGTATTCTTCATTGTTTTAGAATCTTAGTGTTAGATGGCCCTTGAAAGATCACGTTCTACCAGTTGAGGAAATAATTTGGTAAATTCATTTCTGAGATGGGGAGCATGCCTCATAAGATAGTCTTTTCTACTTTTTGGATATTTTCTTGTTTGGCGAATTAAAATTCTCTTCTCCATTCCTGTGGCATCAAAAAAGAACAAATAAAAAAATAAAAACCCCAAAACATCATTCTGAAGCTGAAGACAGCTACCATCTTAATCCTTGTAAATTATAGTTCTGAGTTGCTCCCTTCTGGATGTCTGACTTAATTTACTTTTGAAAGGTATTGTGAAACCTAAAATAGTGTAGTATAGAGACACTTCCTTCTGTTTTCTGGATAATTCTGTTAATGCAAGTCTAAGATGATATTAGCTTTGTTATCCATAGCACACTTTAACTCGTGTTTACTTATTCATCACTTAATTATAATACTTTCTGTTAGTTTCACAGTTGTTAAATACTTCTAGGCTGTTTTAGATACAATACTTCTAAGTCATTTTTTTTCTTGTGTGATTGATTCCCCGTCCACCCACCCCCAATATGTTAAGTTTATTTAGTTTTGGTCCATTGTGCTAAATAAAAGATCTTTTATATCTGCCTTCTGGTTGGAGGTTTGAAGTATATTTTTATAATACTTAAAAATTTCTGTTAACTCTCTTTTCTGAGTTACCCTGTCAAATTTTCATTTTCCACTCAGGTGTTTTTTTTTCAATGTATGATGTTCTTTTTATTTATTTATTTATTTTTTACATCTTTATTGGAGTATAATTGCTTTACAGTGGTGTGTTAGTTTCTGCTTTATAACAAAGTGAATCAGCTATACATATACATATGTTCCCATATGTCTTCCCTCTTGCGTCTCCCTCCCTCCCACCCTCCCTATCCCACCCCTCCAGGCGGTCACAAAGCACTGAGCTGATCTCCCTGTGCTATGCAACTGCTTCCCACTAGCTATCTACCTTACGTTTGGTAGTGTATATATGTCCATGCCTCTCTCTCGCTTTGTCACAGCTTACCCTTCTCCCTCCCCATATCCTCAAGTCCATTCTCTAGTAGGTCTGTGTCTTTATTCTTGTCTTACTCTAGGTTCCTCATGACATTTTTTTTTCTTAAATTCCATATATATGTGTTAGCGTACGGTATTTGTCTTTCTCTTTCTGACTTACTTCCCTCTGTATGACAGACTCTGGGTCTATCCACCTCATTACAAATAGCTCAATTTCGTTTCTTTTTATGGCTGAGTAATATTCCATCTTATATATGTGCCACATCTTCCTTATCCATTCATCCGATGATGGACACTTAGGTTGTTTCCATCTCCGGGCTATTGTAAATAGAGCTGCAATGAACATTTTGGTACATGGCTCTTTTTGAATTATGGTTTTCTCAGGGTATATGTCCAGTAGTGGGATTGCTGGGTCATATGGTAGTTCTATTTGTAGTTTTTTAAGGAACCTCCATACTGTTCTCCCCAGTGGCTGTATCAGTTTACATTCCCACCAGCAGTGCAAGAGTGTTCCCTTTTCTCCACACCCTCTCCAGCATTTATTGTTTCTAGATTTTTTGATGATGGCCATTCTGACTGGTGTGAGATGATATCTCATTGTAGTTTTGATTTGCATTTCTCTAATGATTAATGATGTTGAGCATTCTTTCATGTGTTTGTTGGCAGTCTGTATATCTTCTTTGGAGAAATGTCTATGTAGGTCTTCTGCCCATTTTTGGATTGGGTTTTTTGTTTTTTTGTTATTGAGCTGCATAAGCTGCTTGGAAATTTTGGAGATTAATCCTTTGTCAGTTGCTTCATTTGCAAATATTTAGATTTAAATCTTTTTTTAAACACCATCCATGTGCCAGGCACCTATGGAGGTTCACTTTTTTTTAAAAATTAATTTATTTTTGGCTGTGTTGGGTCTTCATTGCTGTGCGTGGGCTTTCTGTAGTTGCGGCGAGTGGGGGGGGGGCTACTCATTGTGCCTTCTCTTGTGGCAGAGCACGGGCTGTAGGTGCCTGGGCTTCAGTAGTTGTGGCGTGTGGGCTATAGAGCAGAGGTTCAGTAGTTGTGGTGCACGGGCTTAGTTGCTCTGTGGCATACGGGATCTTCCTGGACCAGGGTTGGTACCCATGTCCCCTGCATTGGCAGGCGGATTCTTAACCACTGCATCACCAGGGAAGTCCAAGGTTTACTATTTTTATAGCGAAGTACTTTCCAGCCTAGGAATTTGGGGGCTTTCTTTTTTAACTCTTTCGTCAGACCTCTTCTATGGTAGCCTGTTTTGCAGTTTGTGTAACATTTTCTTCTTTCCCTTCAAACTAAAGTTGGAAGCCTTCAGCCCACCACATCTCTCTTTATCTTCATGGTATGAGCTTTGTCCTTTGGGGATTTATCATTCTAAGTCATGGTTCAGAAAATAAATTTTATGGTTCGGTGCTATTGGTTGACAGCAGTTTACTTCATATCTTCTTTCTAAATCAGTTTTCAACTGAAAGAAGAGAAGTCACCTGATTTCTTAGTTTCCACATAAATAATAGGCTGCCGTCAGTGGTTTTCTTGACATCTGATTATGACGTAGGAGACAGCATGTTTCTTACTTGATACCTGATAGAATCGATAAATATTTGAGGTTCTGTCATGTGTCAGACTCTGTGCTGGGTACTAGTGATATACTGGTGAACAACAGAGGTATAGTCCCTGCCATCATGGAGCTGAAGCGTAAGGGGGATGCAGCTAAAGAAAAAGATAAGCGTTTCATATAATAGATACTTTGATAGGGGAAGTTCAGGATGACCTGAGCCCATAAGAACACCTAATCCAACCCTGGGAGGTGGCCAAAGAGAGATCTGAGGTAATCATGTGATATAGTCCTGAAGATGTCCTCAGCACCAATTGCCTTTTCTTATACCATCATGAATCTGTGTCCAAGGGAATCCCACTGTCTTGGAGAGCTAGAATTGCCACCTCTATCGTCTTTCCTCCTCTCAAGCAGAAGCTGAGTTTGGTAAGTGTTATTGGTGTAAGTCCATATTAAGGTCTTGGAAAAGGCTTTTCTGAGCCTTTGCCGTCCTGAAGAAAATACCCTTGCCCACGTAACCCCCAACCAGTCCATTCCTCACTCTTAAAATTTTATCTTCAGCCATTGTCTCTTGTCCCTGGTAGTAGCACAAGTCATATTTATTAAGTTGCTTTCATACCCTGTAGAAAGGAATTAATAATGCCATAATGAATCTTTTTCCTGAGGTTTTTTTTTTTTAAAGCCCCATCTTGATTAGGATTTATGAATGTCTCTTTCGTAGAGTTTTAAATGTTGATGCTGAATCAAAGTACTTTAACTCATCTATAGGAAAAATATAAAAGTTTTTTTTTTGTTATCTTAATTTTCATACCTTGAAAATATCCAATACGTTGGAAACATTACAAACAGAAAAACACCTATGGGGAGAAAAGACCTTTTGGGTTTCTCAGTGGAAATAGATGGTACTTTTTGTTATTGGTATTTTATAAATGAGAAGCCACTTTTGGGACCCACATATTATATCAGACTTTAAGGTATTACAGTTGTAAGCTTTAGAGTAGACTCGGAGCTGCTCAGTCTACACACACACACACACACACGCATTTGAGGGAAAACTTACATTCCACTAATTCTCCATGTGTGTTTCCATGACAAACTATTATGAAAATCTCTCTCAATTTTGCTTAAAAGAACCCCTGTTTGCTATGGCTGTTTTTTTGGCATTACATTTGTAAGACATTTTATTTCTGTTTGGTTTTCAGTTCCTTATGCTTTAAGCAGTCTTCTTTGGTTGGTTGAAAATCAACCATTTTAAATACTCTTCCCCTGGAACATAAGATTTAAAAAAAACCCCAAACTAAACTGAAGCATTTTCTTAAAATATTTAGCCTAAAAAGGCTTGGTATACATAATGTGGAAAAGTAAAACCTTATGATTAATATAGACATTAACGATAGGTACTTTGCTTCTCATCATGGTGATAGTAGAGGTACTAGGTTCAACCTGGGGTTGGGAGTCACATATTTGGACTTCTTTAGCTTTGGTTAGCTGAGACAAACCAGCTAAGTACTCCGTGACTAATTTAGCTCAAAAAGCAAGCAGGCGGTTAAATGACCTTGTCAGTTTCACAGTCAGTGTTACATATTTGAGATTTATCATCTAATCTCAACTCTTTGGGATTGGACTTTTGTAGACGAATGGATTGCTAGTATGGGTTGTGGAGAGTTGTCAGCCTTAATTAGCGTTTGTTTTAACAGCTGCTTAAAGCGCAGAAGAAAGCCCAGAGAAGGGAGCACATGCTAAAACTTGAGGCTGAGAAGAAAAAGCTTCGCACTATACTTCAAGTTCAGTATGTATTACAGAACTTGATGCAGGAACATGTACAGAAAGACTTCAAAGGGGGCTTGAATGGTGCAGTGTATTTGCCTTTAAAAGAACTTGACTACCTCATTAAATTTTCAAAATTGACCTGTCCTGAAAGAAATGAAAGTCTGAGGTAAGTTAATGAAAATATTTTCCTGAAACAGGATACATAACACTTTAGTCTAGCTTTTCAGCATGTATATATGTATATGTATGTGTGTATGTGTATATATATATATTCAGCTTTGGAAACGTTGGCCTGCCCAGACTCTCACGAGGTTGATAGCCTGTCTACTAAGAAAGTGAATTTGAATGATCTCATTAACCTGCTTCTTTATTGTAACACTGATTTTTAAAATGTCTGATCAAGTTTTAACCTTGTATAGGTATTAACCATAATACTAATTATGTATATTCTTTAAAATTTTTTGTAATTATATCAGGCTGTTGTGTTACCTGAGAGTCTTTGCCTCCTTACTACTGCTGTACTTAAGTGGAGGTGAATAAAATTTAACTTGATTAGTATCACTAAACTGTCAAAGTAAGAATTATTGAGTGTTCTTCTTAGGCTGTGAGTAAATACTGAGAAACAAATCGAATAATTTAAAATATAAAACCAGCAAATTGAGGCAACCCAATTTTTTTCTCCTACAGTATCTATTTACTGTTTTTGCTTAGATGGAGTAAATCAGCTAATGAGCAGAAGCTGTATGCTTTTGGTTTGTTAGATACAGGTTGTTTCAATGCTGGGTCTGTTAGCCATGCAAAAGCAGCTAGATTTCAACTGCTTTAGAAATTAGCCCTATCAGTGCAGGAAAAAACCTGATAAAACTCTTAATTACCTATATATAGCCATATATATATATATTTATTCCCATCCCAATAGTCTGTTCCATCATCATTACCTATTTGGATGCTTCCTTCTCTTGCTTCACTTTGGTAGATCCAAGGAACGTGGCTTACTTTAATATGTGAAATGTAAGTGAAACAATTTGAAAAATGAGCTGCTCTCTTTAAAGACAAATGCAGCTCTTAATATTTCCATTCCACTGTTTTTTTTTTTTTTATCTAGGGCATATACTTGATAATGAAGGATACCACACTGATTGCCTTAAACTCTTTTTGGTCTATTCCTTAATAGATGTATTTGGTAAAATCTTTATTTTAGTTGTTTTAAGGAAAAATGCTGAACATTTGAAATCCATAAATGGGTATTTAGTCATCTTTTATAAAATTTCAATTTTTCATTTCCAAAGAGTAAAAAAACACAAAATTAACATTGAATGTCTTAATTGTTGATGGGTTATATTGTATAAATTGTACTGCTCCATATATAAATATATGTGCCTCTAAAGCCACTTTGTTCTGCTGCTGCTTTTCCTTGTCAGTGTTGAAGACCAGATGGAGCAGTCATCCTTGTACTTTTGGGACCTTTTGGAAGGTAGTGAGAAAGCAGTGGTAGGAACGACATGTGAGTTTTCTCTACTCTGGACTTATGCAGTAAATACTAAACTTTACATCTAGGAGTTTAGTATGATATCGAGGGCCAAAACTGTGTCAGTCCATCAGAACTTACATGTCTGACAATACTAGATTCATCGGCAGAATGATATCTTTGTTTAGTTCTGTTAAAAGCAGCTATTGTATAATTGTACTCGCTAAAATGGAGCCTAGGGAGAGTTTTGAGGTGACGAGTCACTGATTTGGGAACAAGAGCTAGGGACTAGTGCTTGAGCATTTTGGGGTTCAGTTCTCTATTGTGCGTGGTAGTACCTGTTCTATTTACAAATCTTAAATCCACATATTGTTAATATCAAGGCTTATCTATCAGACCTGCTTAAGAAAATAAGAATGATTTGGCTACATAGTCTATTGAAATATTGTTGTCTATTGGTCTGGAAATGATCTGGGGAGAAAGAGTCCTTTTGGCTTCCTAGATAGGCTTTGGCCAAATGACCAAGTACAAATGTTTGGACATGAAGTACACAGTTTTGTGTAGTTTAGGATAATGAAAACTCATTGGAAGCTGGTAAACATTTTTGTTACTAGTGATTGCTTCCTTTTTAAAAATATTTAAGTATGAATAACTATCTCAATTTCTAAGTCCTTTAAAGTTTAAACCACAGAAATTTATTGCTTGGCTGGAATGCAAAATGATACAAAAACTTTGGAAACTAGTTTGTTAGTTTCTTATAAAATTAAGCATGCACTTACTATATAACCAAGCAGTTACACTTCTGGTACCGGAGAGAATTGAAAACATACATTCACATGAGTACTTGTACATGATTGTTCATACCAGCTTATCATAATAGTCCCAAATTGAACACATCCCGGATGTACACCAACTGATAATTAATAAACAAAATGTGATATATTCATGCAATGGAATCTACTCAGCAATGAAAAAAGGAATGAATTATTGATACTGCAACAGCATGTATGAATCTCAAAATAATTATGCTGAGTGAAAGAAGCCAGACAAAAAATGAGAACATATTGTATGATTCCATTTATATGAAATTCTAGAAAAGACATAACTAGAACGATAGCATGTCAGTGGTTGCCAGGGAGTAGAGGGAGGAGATTGATTATAAAAGGGGCATAAGGGAACTTTTTGAGTTGTTTAAAATGTTCTGTATCATGGTTATGGTGGAAGTAACATGACTGTTAACACCTGTTAAAACTGTACACTTAAAATGTGAATTTTGTAAATTATACCTCAAATTTGATTTAAAAAAAAAAAGGTCATCTGTGTGTCACAGTATTTCTGTGAAAGGAATAGTAGACCCAAATCAAGTATGAGAACTCTGCTTAATTTGGGAATTATGTTTTTAGTGGATATTAAAAATAAAATAGACTTTAGACCTATTTATGGTACAGTGACTTTAATAACATCATTTTAAGATTTTTCTTGATCATCAAATGGTGATGTGCTAGGAGTGAAATATAGCATAACTCAAGAGTAAAATCTTAATCATGGAATTTTATACTTTAAAAATTCTTTAGAGGTTGTCCAAAATAGGTTTTTCTAAAGTTTATGTTTGAGGAACTGTGTTGTTTATTTCTCTTAAAGCCTAATTACTTGGGGAAGGTAGAGTAATTGCTTTTTGTGATGTCTTGAGGGCAGATGGGAGGAATCACTTTTCTCTCAGCTCAGGGAATAGATGTGTGCTTTTATAACATACTAGATAAAGTCCTTGATTGGAGTCTCTGATTTTTAGCCATTTTTCAAATGGTGGAAATGGAGGCCCAGGGAAACTTAAGTGACTTGCTAAACTTTGGGATTCTGATTTTTAAAATTTATATTGATTCAGCATGACGTAACGATGGACTGCATATTTCCTTTTCATGATACGACCAGTTCTTTGAATACCCTCAGTGTAGACTGTTATAATGACATACTACAACTAGGATAAAATTATATTACGATTTCTATTCCAAATAATTTTCCATGAACTATTAGGCTATGTGATAACGAAGTCTTAATCACTCTTTCTTAGACAAACACATGAAAGATCTACTATCTAAATTGTTGAACTCAGGCTATTTTGAAAGTATCCCAGTTCCAAAAAATGCTAAGGAAAAAGAGGTATCATTGGAGGAAGAAATGCTAATAAAATCAGAGAAGAAAAAACAATTATCGAAGACTGAATCTGTCAAAGAGTCAGGTTTGTTGTGATCTCTGAAATTGTTTATAATGGTTGCATTTTTAACACTTAACCAAAATGAGTCAAATCATTGTAAAATGATTATTTTAATTTTCTACATGCATAGAAATCTTTACTTGCCCCAGGATAAGCCTAGGTTTAGGACACATCTCTAGGCTTTACTACCATGATTTGCAGAGTCAACCTTAATAGAAACATTAGGTTATACTTTGTTACAAGAGAGTACACTGTTAAAATGAGGCATTTATGGAATTTGAATTCTTTGTTAAACTATTAAAGTTTAACTCTTTGTTAAACTATTAGGATCATTCCATTTAAAACCATTGTTTAAAATGTGAGTTATAGTACATTCCAATACTGTATAGAACAAGAATGTAAATAATCTAAGGTTAACATATTGATTTAGGAAAAAAATTGCCAAAATCAGTAAAAGAAATAATGTTTTTCAAAATTCCACTTTTCTTGGGGAAGAAATACTTTGAGTAAATGGCACCTTGGCTATTTATTGTTGAGGCTGGATTTATTTAAGAAATATTACTTCTAAGGAGGTAGTCCAAGCAGCCTTTTGGTAGCCACTAGCAAGATTCGAGCATTTCTCGTTTACCCCATGGCACCAGAGCTATAAATCCAACTTGAAAGAAGCTGTGTTTGTGGGTAAGAGGAGATAGTCCTATTTTCAGTCGGAAATCAGTTTTTAACTACAACGTGACTTCAGAAAAGTGTCTTATATAAGCAGAGCTACTAGCTTCAACTAGCCTCAGACCACATGCTTTTGACCAGCACCCAATAGTGAGAATTACTCCTGCCCTGAATGTACTTAATTGCACTATCCTTTTTCTGTTACTATTCTGAAATTTGTTGCTGGGATGAATTACAGTGTAATCAGTCTAAAAACTTGTAGTTTACCTAGTGCTTATTCAATATTCCTTTTACCTTCTCAGAGTCTCTTATGGAACTTGCACAGCCAGAGATACAACCACAAGAGGTAAGGTACCGAAAGGTAATTTTCAGTCAATTGTGTTTTTCGAGACTTTTGTATATTGTTGTGGTTAGGAGCTGAGGCTTTGGAGCTAGACTGCTTAAGCTTGAATCCTGGCTCTGCAGCTTATTAGCTTAATGACTTTGGGCAAGATATATAGCCCAGCTGTGTCTGTTATCCTCCTACATAAAATGGGGATAATAACAATGCCTGCCTCATATGGTTATTGTGAGGTTTGAAGGTTAAATCTGAATTACTTACAATTTGGCCTGGCACGCAGAACGGCTCAAGTGTTAGCTGGTGGTGATGGTGGTTTTGGTCCCTGTATAGGAATTTGAAGATGGGTGGGATTTTGCTCTTTCCAGAATTTACTCATATTGGTAATAGAAGAGGGCATTTGTTCTCTTTCTGAAGTGACATCGGAATTCATGGAAGCCGAAAAGAATGGAAGAAGCAAAATCACAGTATGATTGATATATAATGGGAATAAAGAAAAGGCTGGTAATTCAGGAAACATAAGGCTTCAGTGTAAAGAGTAGGACTTTGTGTAGTTGAACTACCCTCTGCCTTAACTTGAAGGGAGTCAGGTGGTCCTGAGCCTGGCAGAGGCAGAGTAACCTTGGTAAAAGAGCCTGAGTCAAGCAAATATGGCACCACGGTGTGCACTGCTTACCAGTCTTAGGTGAATCAAATATAGGTTGCTACTTCTGAAGTATACTTTTGAAGTTTGTCTTTCTGTTAATTGAGGGGAAAGGAATGGACATAAAAGTAGAATACTCTTTTCAAGTAGGATAAGGTCAGAAGTTTCCTGTTAGCACAGTGGCTCAGACCAGTGGACATAGGAGTTCAGTATTCCCTTCAAGGTCTTCTACAGACTGTGACTTGAGCACATTTTCCCTGTGGTTTAGTTTCTTAACAGACGCTACATGACAGAAGTAGATTATTCAAGTAAACAAGATGAAGAGCAATCTTGGGAAGCAGATTATGCTAGAAAACCAAATCTCCCCAAATGTTGGGATGTGCTTACCGAACCAGATGGTCAGGAGAAGAAACAGGAATCCTTCAAGTCCTGGGAGTCTTCCGTGAAGCACCAGGAGGTATCAAAGCCTGCAGTTTCCTTAGAACAGAGGAGACAAGAGATTCCAAAACTCAGGTCCACTCTGCAGGAAGAGCAGAAGAAGCAGGATGTCTCGAAAACCAAGGCAACTCCTAGCCAGTGGAAGCAAGAAGCTCTTAAATCCAAAGTGGGATACATTCAAGAGGAACAGAAGAAGCAGGAGACACCAAAGCCTTGGCCAGTTCAGCTGCAGAAAGAACAGGATCCAAAGAAGCAAACTCCAAAGTCTTGGACACCTTCTGTGCAGAGTGAACAGGACATCACCAAGTCATGGACCACTCCCACGTGTGAAGAACAGGATTCAAGACCGCCAGAGACTCCAAAATCCTGGGAAAACAATGTTGAGAGTCAAAAACACCCTTTAACACCACAATCACAGATTTCTCCAAAGTCCTGGGGGGTAGCTACAGCAAGCCTCATACCAAATGACCAGCTGCTGCCCAGGAAGTTTAATACAGAACCCAAAGATGTGAGTTGATTTGTATCGGTTTGTTCCTATCAATGTAGGCATAAATAGAGATTTGTGGTAGTGATAATTTAAAAGTTCTCTTTAGGAAAAGATCAGTAAAACCCATGTTTAATTAATGTGTTAAGTATTTCACTTAGCTCTTTAATGCATAATTTGTTTTCCCTAGAAAATTGGAAGCAGATTTAATCTGTCATTTGCGCCTAACCTGAAGTGAAATTTCCACAATTAGAAAATATTGTTTTAGTGCTCAAATTTTAATGACATGATATAACATCAAAATAGTGGATAGTTCAGAAAAAACCATAATGTTGAAGAAGTGAGAAACGTAAATGCGTGTCAAAAGGCAGGAGACCTTTTTCTGACAAGTTACATTTTTCTGTATTCTCTTCCTTCTCTTTCACTTATAGTCACTCAAATTAGGCTGTCCTCTTTGAAGAAGGTACAGATGGTCAGGAGAAGAAACAGGAATCTTTCATGTCCTGTTTCAGAAGAAGCAGTAGTTGGGGAAGGATCTGAATTAGTTATCTATTTCTGTTTCAGAAGAATTTTCTGCAGATGAAAAGTATAGCCATTAAATATTCTGTAATTAGGTTTTGGAGTATGAGATTTAGTTCAAATATAAGGCCTCATTCTGCTAATGATAAATAACCCATGTCAGTAAGATAAGAAGCCTTATAATGAATAATCTTGGATACGATGCTAGTTAGTGTCTTTTATTAAAGTATAAGTTATTTACCACTGTTTCATTGCAGACTTGTTGAAGACTTGTTACCACCTTGTTGGCTAAGAAATGTGAACTTGCTACCCTCCCAGTGTTCTCCATATACATCTAGTAGTGTTACTGTACTTCCACACCATTTTAGCCAAAGGCATGCCCGGAAATCTTTGGTCCTCTAACAGTTTGAAAAACATTTTGCTAAGGACCTACTTTATTGCACAGGGAACTATACTAAATATTTTGTAATAACCTATAAGGGAAAAGACTCTGAAAAAGAATACACACACACACACACATAAAACTGAATCACCGTGATGTACACCTGAAATTAACACGATATTGTAAATCAACTATACTTTAATTAAAAAAGGTGGGGGGAGAAAAACATTTTGCTTAGGGAATTCAAAGCATTGCATTTTATAAATTACCCCCGCCTCAATTCTGCCTTATGGGAAGAGAATTTTAGAATTATTTGTCTCCTTTTATTTTCCTTTCTTCCTCTTTAAGTGGTAATATAATTTTAGCTCCTTCCTGACCCTGCAGAAGATTGATAGCCTTTTTCATTAACTAGATATCATATGACAGTAATTGTAATATAGCAACTATTTTGAGAGATTTATATCTAAAAACCCAATTTAATACCTCAATAAAGCTGTTTAAAAAACCACAATTAAAAATTCCACTAGATATAGCAGTGCTGAACCTTTACCGTACCAGAATATTGATACCATGCTGTTTGCTGAATAGTATTTAAAATTAAGCGTGTTTAATTGGAAAGGTCAAAACTCATTTAATGTGCTTTATGGCACAGACATCATTATATTGAAGTTACAGGGTCTCTCAGTGACTGAGAGGACGCTTCTCTGTATAGTAGAGTATTTTCCTCTATCTGTATTGAAATCTCAGCTGTTTGGAACATGACCAAGTACTGTCAAGGGCAAAATAGGGTTCAAAGCCAAAAGACTAGGTAACATGAAATAAATCACTAAAGTTCATACTTTTCTCTTAAAAGAGCCTTTCATATATTCCCTTAGGGTCTATTAACAGTTATTTTATGACACTGTTGACAGTTTAGCTATGTGACTACCCAGTGAATTAGAAGGTGGAGAAGAGGAGCTGGTAGGGACAGGCTTGCTGATACCTGTAAGAAATAACCATAAGCATGAGGTCTATTTCAGGGTATTCAGCAATCTTAAGAAATTTAGCAGGAGGGCGAACCACCTTCTAAACATCAGTAGCCCCCTCCCGCACAAAGTATACCTACTGTATAACAGAATATAATAGTATATTTCCTCAACTCTAGGATATATATGTATGTGCTTTTACATCTTACTGTTTCTGAAATCAGATATGTGTTAAAAATGGGATGTATATTTAATGTGGAGGTAGTAATTTTTTTCCCTGGGGGAAAAAATCATTGATGTGTTTTATATTATAGTCAGTGGCATCTTATCATAGAGGACACAGGGTAACTGATGTCCATAATGAGAGAACTTCTACAAAGGAAGTTCTGTTGCTCTGGGCCTTCCCTTTAAAAGGATGATGTTTAGAAACATTTCCCATTAAAGTTGTTCTGAAGGAGGAAACATGAAAAGTTTGCTTAAATTACTTAGAAAATGCATTTATGTGGAAATTCTTTACCTGAGATAAATCTATAAATGAGCACTGCTATGTGTTTTGATTACATTAAGATGTAGTGATAAGCTTAGTTTCCTGAATTAGGCTTTTGAGTTTGAATTTCACTCTTATACATTATGGGTTTATCTTATAGGTGCCTAAGCCTATGCATCAGCCTGTAGGTTCTTCCTCTACCCTTCCAAAGGATCCAGTATTGAGGAAAGAAAAACTGCAGGACCTGATGACCCAGATTCAAGGAACTTGTAACTTTATGCAAGTATGAGTCATTATTAAGTGAATCTTAAATGATAGTCATGGGGCTGCTAGCTTCTGATGTGAAGCGTTAAATGAAGTTGTTAAGAGCATAGATTCTGGTGTCCAGAATGAGTACGAATCTCGGCTCTGCCACTTCCTAGCTCTGAGAATTTAGGCAAGTTACTTAACTCTCTGCCTCAGTTTCTTTTTTGAAAAAATGATAATAGTTCCTACTCCTGTTTGTTTTGAGTAATAAAATGAATTAAACATGTAAGAAGCTTAAAGTGCTCAAATGATATTGCTGCTGTTGTGTGTAGATAATCATAAGACATTCATTATGACACGTGCTCAATTGTGTCATACAGACTCTTACAGAATTTCAGAATAGTATGGTATTACTGAGGGATGAAGTAGGCAAATAAGAGATTTTTGTGTAGTAAAAAGATTTTGAGCTTTGGAATTAGACCTGCATTTAAATCCACTTCTACCAGTTACCGGTTGTGTAATCTGTGGCAAGTTATTTAACCTCCAACCTTCTGCTTATTTGTAAAGTGAGGGAATTGCATACCTCTTCAGATTATTTGATAAATAAAAGCCCTAAAACGATCACTGTAAGTATATAAGTTAAGTACTCAAAACATTGGAAATATTTTTAGGATAACCAGGATAGGCAGATGGGAGAAGAGAATGCCTTCTTGTCATGAAAGTCTCTAAGAGCATGAGTTAGTTTAGTGGTTGAGATAAAATAATTAGACCCTCTCATTGGTTATAATAAAAATGAGGGCTCAGTCTACACTAGGATTAACGTTTAAGACTTCAAGTCAGGAGTTTTCTTTTCCTCATTTGGCCTTAGAATTACTATTGGAGTTTTAACACTTGACACAGTCTTTTTTTTTTAATTAATTAATTAATTTTTGGCTGCATTGAGTGTTCGTTGCTGCACACGGGCTTTCTAGTTGTGGCGAGCAGGGGCTACTCTTTGTTGTGGTGCGCAGGCTTCTCATTGCAGTGGCTTCTCTTGTTGTGGAGCATGGGCTCTAGGCACGTGGGCTTCAGTAGTTGCAGCATGCGGGCTCAGTAGTTGTGGCTCACGGGCTCTAGAGCACAGGCTCAGTAGTTGTGGTGCACGGGCTTAGTTGCCCCATGGCATGTGGGATCTTCCTGGACCAGGGCTTGAACCCGCGTCCCCTGTGTTGGCTGGCAGATTCCTAATGACTGCACGACCAGGGAAGCCCCTGACACAGTTTTAAGGTTTGACAGTTACTTTAGATTTCGCTTTTAATTCTGTTTCTTCTCCTATAAAGACTAAGTTATTAACATCTTGAGATGGTTATTAGCTAGATTCCTATAGCTAATAAGCAGTTGACATCATAAATAATTTAATGGTAATAGCTTTACCAACAAATGATAATCTTTGTTTTCACTTATTATTTAAACTCTTGTCTTTAGGAATCTATTCTGGATTTTGACAAACCTCCAAGTGCAATTCCATCATCACAGCCGCCTTCGGCTACTCCAGGTAGCCCAGTAGGTATGTCCTCATTCTTAAGACTTGTTAGACCTACAGCTGTTTTTCCAATTACTTCTTTTACATATAATTTTACTCTAGATTATCTTAAGGTTAAACTATGTCTGTGTGTTAATTTTTTCTAAATGTGTACATATGTTATCAGAGTTACATACGGGTAAATTACCATGAGGATGTTAGTGTACTTAACTGACCAGTTTGCATTTTAGAGAAGGTCTCCAGATAGGTGAATGGAAGTACATAATATTAGTTGTCTTTGCTACTTTTTATATTCTTCTTGGAGTGAATTCTGACTAGAACCTGCTTGACTTCTTTCAACTCGGTATGTCTAGTGTGGAGGCTTTTGGATCCTAACTATGAGTGAAATTACATCAGTGGTATTTAGTGCACAGGTTAACACAGTAACTAATGATGCAGCCCAGATCTGAATCTGGTCTGATGCTTCAGACTTTAGGCTTTTTGTTCTACACTAGTTTATCTCAGAGGTGGAATGACATAATCAAAGCCATAGTTCAGCTGCAGTGAGCAGTAGACACCAACCAGAAGACTGGTCCAGTAATTCCTGGGTAGGGTAAGGAGAAGGAAGAGAAAGTACTTAACAAAAGTGATAGAGATTAATAAGAAGAAACCAAACTGAAGCTATGTAACTGAAAAGTATATTTAATTTTACATGATCAAAGAGAAAAAAAAACTGAAGAGCCAGATGACCCCTGCACTTGTAACTTAAAGTGTATCAGCTAATTACTGCTCATGATAGCTCAGGTTTTATCATCCAGATTACAATTACCAGTTTTCTAAAAGTCATAGTTCTTTTCTTTTGGAAGCCTTGAAATGCTGCTTTTGTCCATTGATGAAACTAGTATCCTTTTCTTCTGTAATCCTCTCTGACTCTTTTTAGAGCTCTACTACAATAGAAAGGACTTGAGAGCTAGTTCTGCCAGATACTGCTTTGTTTTATGAAGTATAAACTTTAGTTTCCACCCAGTTGGTATGCATAAACTTTTCTCCTCCCTCAGTAGTTTACTGTTGATTTCACTCTCTGCAGCATCTACAGAACAAAATCTATCCAATCAAAGTGATTTTCTTCAAGAGCCATTACAGGTAACTTTTCCAGACTGATGTTTCATTTACTCTTCTTTGCTATTCAGGGAGGAAACTCTTGCTTTGGCAAGAATGATCAGACTCGCTGATTCTAATATACCTAATGAAATTATTGAAAATGTTCTAAGGGTATCTAGTTTTTTAGATTAAGTACAGCTGGTTCTCAAAAGATTCCCTAATACACATGGGGAAGTCATCTGTTATAACAGAGGAGGTTAACTGATGTTAGTAAGGAAAGAGTAAGCCTGAAGAATTCGGAGGTACTTTGGGAATCTTACTTTGCTGTTGAGCTACCTAAGTCACTTAGTATATTGGCAGAGTAAAGGGTGTAAAGAAAGAAACTAATTTTGCTTAACTCATGGTTAGCCAGTCCCACCCGCCTACATATATCTAACATTCTGATGAACTAATTTTCACAGAACACACTTAGAGTTATAAAGGGACCAGATCATTGAGATCTGTAAATGCCACATTGCATTTCCATCAATAGTAAGTTCAAGATTTGCTAGTTTTCTGGTCATTACTTTAAAAAAATTTTTTTTCCTCAGGATCCCTCTGAAAACCTTATGGCAATTTTCTAGACAGCAACTGCTTTGACAGTAGGTTAAATATTTTGATCAGGTGGTTCAGCAGTTGTTGCCTTCCCTTCCAAAAACTCATGAGTAAATACCATTTGTTTACAGTGGTTTATATTTAGTTTAAGATGTAGCTCGGTTTTCAAAATGTGTTTGTTAAGCAGGGTCCCTCACCCCAGTCACTGCTTTAACTAAAGAATTCCATGTTATCTGGTCTAGCTATTAGGTTCTTTATGAGGCTTTCAAGTGACAAGTTAAGATTTTTTTTTTTTTTTTTTGGCGGTACGCGGGCCTCTCACTGTTGTGGAGGCGGTACGCGGGCCTCCACTGTTGTGGAGCACAGGCTCCGGATGCGCAGGCTCAGCGGCCGTGGCTCACGGGCCCAGCCGCTCCGCGGCATGTGGGATCTTCCCGGACCGGGACACGAATCTGTGTCCCCTGCGTCGGCAGGTGGACTCTCAACCACTGTGCCACCAGGGAAGCCCTAAGATTTTTTTTGATAAACCAATAGTCTGGTAGCTCTCAGGGCATGCCTGTGGGATGGCTACATCAGAATAACTTGGTCACTTTAATAAAAGTACATACAGTTGACCCTTGAACAGTATGCATTTGAACTGCTCGGGTCCACTTATACATGGGTTTTTTCCACTAAATTCGTAGAGTACTACGCTTCACGAATTTGCGTGTCATCCTTGCGCAGGGGCCGTGCTAATCTTCTCTGTATCGTTCCAATTTTAGTATATGTGCTGCCGAAGTGAGCACTAAATACATAGAGTACTACGGAACTGAGGTTGGTTTAATCCGAAGTTGCGGAACCACGGGTATGAAGGGTCAACTATGGGACCTGAGCATCTGCGAATTTTGGTATCCATAGTGGGTCTTGGAGCCAATTCCCTGTGGATACTGAGGGATGACTGTGTTGTTAGATACCACCTTAGACCTATAGGGTCAGAGTTTCCAGGGGTGTCGTCTAGTCATCTGTATTTTTACTCTGCTCCCTGGGTGAATCTGCACATCCATTTTTTGGAACCGCTGGCCTCAAACATCATGCTTACTCAGCAGTACTTAAAACGAACTCCAGCCAGTCTTCTTAAAGAGCAATAATTTGGAAGCAAGAACTGCCGTAACTTCTAAATAAATACTAATGTAAAGGATGTTTCTTCATCTTTTTTGTTAAGTTAACGTTTTAACTAAAATTCAAAGTCTTTTAAAGCTTAACTATCAGGTGGGCCAAGTTGCCTGAACTTAGTATCTTTGAATTTTTCTTTGGCAATAGAGTTAGTTACGTCCCCACAATAGCCAGTCTCACTTATTTTGGGTGGTTGTCTCATTGTTTTAATGAGAGGACCAGAAGAAAGGCCTACTTTTAGAAACACTACCATTTTATAATAATTCTAATAGTTTGGTCAGATCTAAAATATATCTATTTATTTAGGTACATTAAATGCTCTAAAGGATTTCAACATTTTCTCCATAAGACCTTTTAAAGGTCTTCCATGAGGCTTTTTAGAACTTGGTCCCCATCTCCTTATCAAGAAGTGGCATATCATGATGAACCCTTCTAGAAGGTCACTGAAAGGTTCTGATATTTGGTTACCATTAATTAGTTTCTATTTAACCCATTTTATTAGTTGGGCTTCTGAGAACCACACTGAAACATTTAGATAAAAGGAGTGGATTCACCGACACTTCAGACCTTGCCATTGCAAGAATTTTATGGATCTCTGTTATGTTGTAGTACCTGTTGTGCCATAGCATTCCTTCCTAGCTACTCTTAGTTTTTAATTGGTTACAGTTGTCACAGCATTAGTTCCTACTGTGCTTTCTCCCAATTTGTATTTTATACATATTAGTTTTAATTTTTCTTAGAATATTGGTGCTATTGTGATTTATATAGAGCTTATCCTTTCTATTTATACTTCTGCCGACTTCTTTAAGACACTGAGAGCACTTAGAGTAAAAGCATAGTTGTCATGATCCCTGGCAGGCCCGTGCCTGGAGCATTAATGTACCCTGGGCTCATCTCCCATGGAACTGCTATTGAGAGCCTGATAGAAAATCTGACCCCAGATTTCCAGGGCCAAGAGTCTTGATAAATGAGGATGGGATTAGATGTGTAGCTCTGGTGACTAGGCCTGGAAAGGCAATGTAGCTGACTGCTTGGGTTTGAATCTTAGCTCTTCTGCTTAATTTTAGTGTGACCTTGGGTAAATTACTTAACTTTCTTTGCTTCTGCCTGATTATGAATAAAATGGGAATAGTTGTACCTATTGCACAGGGTTATTGTTAGGATTAAATATATTAATATGTGTTAAAAGTGTTTAGCATACCATTTGGCACGAGTGGCTGCTCAATGAGAGTAATGTGTTAGGAAGCCCAGGGCCCAAGAAATATAAAGTGAACAAAATGTGCCTTTTACAATGTTTTATATCTTCCTATATTTAGGCTGCTTCTTCTCCAGTTACTTGTAGCTCAAATGCTTGCTTGGTTACTACCGATCAGGCCTCTTCAGGATCTGAAACAGAGTTTATGACCTCAGAGACTCCTGAGGTAATAAGAGACCCATTGTCTTAATTTCTTTTCTGTCTTAAAGAATAGCAGAACCAGTTTATTGTATGAATTACAGGCATAATCAGTTTAATGATTTAACATTTATACCTTACTAATGTTTGCTTTCTATAGATGTTGTAGTCCTGGAACTTATACAGGTAACTTTAACTTTATTGTGACCTTACCGTATAAATGGACTTAATAGTGTATTGCCTTTTCAGATAAAATAAATATGTCCAAATTGCTAGTGTCAAAAAAAATGAAAATTTCTAGGTAAGGGTAGGGTTAGTTCAGGTTTCTCACTATATTCATATTGAAGGACTCCTTAGGAGAAAAATCGTTTTATCCATGTAACAGAAGACTCAATAACTTTATAGTTTTAATATTAGCACTGACTCAATTGGAATGAGTTACATTCTCTTTTTGCCTAAGTTTGTCAAAGTATTTTGACAGTATTACGTTTTTCCTCTCAATTCTCAAGTGAAAGTTTTAGCTGTGTTTGAGCAAATCCTTGAGATAGATTATAGCAAGATAGGATGAGTTTTTGGATTAATTTAGCAATTCTTAGGTTTTATTATTTTTTGGTTAACTATTATGAGAATTTGTGTTCATTGTATAAGAAAATAAAGGTAAGCATTAGTTTTTATGGTGTTGACTTGGTCTAAATTAAAATTACTTGGTTCCTTATTTTAAGAAGAGGAAGTGTTTGCCACCTAGTGAGTCACAGCTGTCTGCTTCAAAATCTCATTGGTATTGGTTTTTTCATATCTTTTAAAGCATTTGGCTTTATAATCTATTATATTAAGGACTTGCTTATTCCCTTAGTTAAGATTAGCTCAGGTTTGGTTTCCTTTTTTTAGGCAGCTGACTGAGGAATCCACTAATAAGACTTTAAAATAGAGAAAAATTAACACTGACTAAGTAACTAACCCAAGGTTTTTCTTAAGCCTAATTCTTCTGTATAAATTTGGAATAATACTAGATTCCGAACTGGAAAATACCATTACAGGGTTTGAAAAGGACTAGGAACTCATAAAAAGTTCAGCCCCTCGTCTGTTAGACTGCTTAATAGTAAGATTCTCACTTAGTCAGCAAGCCGTGCAAAGCAAATGCTAGTGTGCATCCTCAGCAATTGAGATTTGAAATTGTAAGCAAAAGCTATTCTTCTGCATTCCTGTGTCCAAATGTCGTCCTATAGGACTTGCTGACTTATGCCAGTCTGGGGTTTAGTGTAAGTTAACTGTTTATTGTATGGCAGGTGATTGGCTGATATTGCATTTCTCCTTCCTAGGCAGCAGTTCCCCCAAGCAAGAAACCATCTTCACTAGCTTCTCCAAATCCTCCCATGTCAAAGGGCTCTGAACAGGGCTTCCAGTCACCTCCAGCAAGTAGTAGTTCAGTAACCATTAACACAGCACCCTTTCAAGCCATGCAGACAGTGAGTATGAAACGTGAATGATGATTGCAGTTCATTATTCCTGTTAAAAAGCTATTGTTTCTCTTACATCTCTTACATTAGGTACTATGTGAAAAAATTTGCCTTTTCTATTACTCTTTTTTGGGCTGGTAGAATTTGCATTTGTCCAATGGAAATATTGTTTGTGTGGGAAGAGTATTAAATCCAAAGCCTCAATAATTTTGAATGGAAATTTTATCAGGGCATTTTCCCCTCTGAAAATTAGTGGCAGGGAAAGCTGAGGACCCATATTAAATAAATGAAATGTGAGTGAGAAACATAATTTTCTGTAAATAGCTTAATAATACTAACCATTACTAATATCACAGTAGTAATGTTCCATGGCATCAGTAACCTGAAATACAGGACACATACTTGTGTGTTCTATCACTGTTGAAACTTTCATTTGATTTCATCTTCATCTCATCTGGGTTTTGGAGAATTGTTCAGATTTCTGTGGTATTTTGAATTACATATTCCGCTACAAATTGTAGTTTAAAACTTTTTAAGGTGATATTTCAACTAGGTTTGTATGTTTATTCTCTAAACATAGAATAAGTATAAAACTTTTCTTTAGAAAAAAGCAAAAAGTCTTAGCCAATAAGTACCTTTCCTGATGGTGCTTAATGTCCCACTCCAGGTACTTTCGTGTGATGGTGGTGGGATGGGGCCAGTGGAGTTGGTAGTGGAAAGCAGGCACAATGCAGGGAGATGGTCTGGTGAATTCACACCCCTGAATTCACTAATCTTATTACTTCCTGCTTGGTCACGTAGCACAGCTTTGTGTCCTTGCTTTCCCTCTATCCCTGTCAATCCATCCTACGCAGTATTGCCACATTGGTTTTACTAACTTTTTCTTATTCCTAATGAAAAGCAAATATTGGTCCATTATAGAATGAAATTGAAAGTCCTTTGCCTGACACTCAGTAACTTTTGAAGTCTGGTATAACTTGCCAGACTAGTCCCCTGGGCTTGCCTTGTACACTCTTGTCACAATACCTTTTTTTGTGTGGTGTGTGTTTTAAGATTTTTAATTTTAATTTGAAATGAAATACAATTATTCATTCAACAAATTGGAAAATATTAAAACAGTTGACATTATCTAGAGTGGGGAAAGAAATAAGAAAGTTTTATACACTGCTGATGTGACAGTAAATCATCACTACCTTTTAGGAAAGGCACTTCCTGTTAAAATTTTTTAAAAAGGGGGCATAAAGCCATGACAGAAGTTTCACCTTGAGGAATCCATACTACAGGAACAAAGGGATTAGTAGCTAAGGATATGCTTCAGTAGCTGAAGATATGTTGTATATAACGGCACTAGAAGGCAATCGCAACAAAACCAATCTGAATTGGAGACCATCTGAACGTCTGTTAACTGGGAAATGATTGACTAAATTATGGTATTTCCAATTCTATGGCTCATTCATTCACTCACCGTATATATTTTTCGAGGCAGGCATTGTTTTACTGTATGCCAGGCATTGTTCTACTGTATGCCAGGCATTGTTCTAGATACTGGGGGTAAGGAAGTGAATAATACAGATTTGTCCCCTTTATCATGAAGCTTACATTCTAGTGTGTGTGTGTGTGTGTGTGTGTGTGTGTGTGTGTGTGTGTAGCAAGGGAGAGACAAAAATGATAAATGATAATAATAACAACAGCAACAATAAAACAAGTCAGTTAACCTTTAGAATAATTGCCTGTTTCTAGAGGCAGGTACCTTGGGTTTTTCAGTGAAAAAATTACATCCAGATTTTTATTCTGCTTTGAAATCTTTGTGTCCTGATTAGTTGCTCCTCGTGTGTCTTCTCGTTGTATTTTGGAAATTTTTAATAGCACTTATCCTACTTTATTTTTATGTTTTTAAAGTAAAACTTCAGACTTTATCTGGATTTCCCTAGTTTTTCCACCAGTGTTCTTTTTCTTTTCCAGGATCCCTTGCAGGGTGCCACATTGCATCACAATACCTTTTTGCTCATGCCAGTCTGTCTTCTCTACCTGTTTGGATTCTATCCAGTATAAATTGGTTCTTATTTGTTTGCTTACTCATTTATTCAATAAACAGGTAGTTATGAAGCCAGGCACTGTTCTTAGGGGTTGTAACAATGGAGAATAGACAGGTGTTTGTGCTTAAGAAGCTTATACTTTATTATGGAGGTGGGAGGGCTAGAGAGAAAAATATTCATATATATATTATATCAGATGCTATGTGTTGTGAGGAAAAATGGAGCAGGATAAGGGGGCTAGAGAGTAACAGAAGTGCTGTATTATAGATGATGACCAGAGTCTGGACAGATCATTGCCAGCTACATGGTAGAAATTCAGTAAATGGCAGATTTTTTCATTTGTTTTCAGTTTCTGAAAAAGTACCCTTTTCCCCATATAGCTTTCATTCTCAGTAAGCATTATTATAATGTAATGGCAGGAGAGTTAATTTTTGTACTTGTTTAACTTCTGTCAGAAATCAAATAGAAATTTGGTTTTTTTACTATGGTAAAATATGCATAAACATAAAGTTTACTGTTTTAACCGTATTTAAATGTATAATTCAATGGCATTAAGTACATCCACAGTGTTGTACAGCCATCACCACTATCTACTTCCAGAACTTTTTCATCGTCCCCTCCCCCATCCTAGCCCCTGGTAACTTCTATTCTACTTTGTCTCTATGAATTTACCTATTCTTAGGTACCTCATATAAGTGGAATCACGGTATTTGTCCTTTTGTATCTGGCTTATTTCAGTTAGCTTAGAATTTTCAAGGTTCATCCATGTTGTAGCATGGATCAGAATTTCATTCTTTTTTATGGTGAAACATTCCATTGTATGTATGTACCACATTCTGTTTATCCATTCATCTGCTGATGGACACTTGGGTTGTTTCCATCTTTTGGCTATTATGAATAATGCCATGAACATTGGTGTACAAATATTTGAGTCTCTGCTTTCAGTTCTTTTGGGTATATGCCTAGAAGTGGAATTGCTGGATCATATTCTACTTGGTAATTCTACTTGGTAAATGGGAATTCCGCATTTAGCTTTTTGAAGAACCGCTGTACTATTTTCTGCAGTGGCTGCACCATTTTACGTTCCCACCAGCACTGCCCTGCCACTGAGGGTGGCAACTGTACCACACCCTCAGCAATACTTAGATTTTCTGGGGTTTTTTTTTTTTTAAAGTAATAGCCATCCTAATGGGTATGAAGTGGAATCTCATTGTGGTTTTGATTTATATTTGTCTAATGACTAATGATGTTGTGCATCTTTGCATGTGCTTATTGGCCATTTATCTTCTTTGAAGAAATGTCTATTCAAGTCCTTTGCCCATCAAATAGAAGTTTTTGAATGTTGCAGAGTTTTGCTGAATGTCACCTTTAATTGTTTTCTATAAAACTTCACAAATGACTCAGTGTACCCTGTCTTTTAAGGTATTTAATGTTAATGCACCTCTGCCTCCACGTAAAGAACAAGAAATAAAAGAATCCCCTTATTCACCTGGCTACAATCAAAGTTTTACTACAGCAAGTACACAGACACCACCCCAGTGCCAACTGCCAGCTATACACGTAGAACAAACTGTCCTTTCTCAAGAGACTGGTAAGATCTTTGTGTATCATATTTTGAAGACTTAGATGAGAGCTAATTAAATGGAAAGCAAGTCTGTAGTGACACTTGAGATGTTCTTTCTTGACTAGTAAGCCTTATCTTTTCACATGTTCAAGTATTGAGAAACACTTAATGCTTTTTCGTCTCTTTAGTTAAGTTCACTTATTACTTTTAACTTTTGTAGAGGTAGAACTTAGATGGTTGATTTAACCTTGAAGTAGGCTTTTATTTTTAAACCTGATTGCTTTGATTACCATCAACAGTGGTAGAGGTGCATAAGGCACTATCCAGCTGCTTCTATGAAGGTTTTGAAACCGTTCTGTTAACTCCGTGTTAGCACAGATGGCTATCTGGCCTTTTTTCTTTCCTCTTGTAATAAAGCATTGATTAATGTGAAGGTATAATTTAGTATGCTTATTCTACTCTTTGATTAGAGATGGGAGACACTTTTGATTGTTCATGCTATTCTAATATGTACATGAAAGAATAGCAACTTTGTAGTTATTTCTCAATTTAAGAAGCACTTGTAGATTTTTACTGTTGGTATTTCAGGCCCCTATTGGGTTTTCTAAAACTTAAGCTGGAGCAAACGAATTGCTTGGTTAATCACAAGAGGTAGTAAATGTAAATCCCTGGACCTAGCCACAGATGACCTCATTCTCTTCTCACCTGTACTGTGAAAACATAGGGCAGGTGATTTACATAAAGGATACTTTTTTGTCATAATCCTTTTCAATTACAGTATTAATAAGAGTTCATTTTCTTTTACTCCTCGATCTGGCATATTTAGCCTGTTTTTTCCCTTTAATTGTGGTAAAATATACGTAACATAAAATTCATCATTTTAAACATTTTTAAGTGTACAGGTTTTATGGCATTAAGCACATCCAGGTTGTTGTGCAGCCACCACCACTATTCATCTCTAGGAATTTTCCATCTTCCCCATTTAACACTAACTCCCCATTTCCCTTTCCCTGTAATCCCTGGCAACCAGCATTCTACTCTATGAATTTGACTGCTCTAAATACTTAACTTATATAAGTGGAATCAAAGAGTATTTGTCCTTTTGTAACACCATAATGTCTTCAAGGTTCATCCATGTTGTATTGTAGAATGTGTCAGAATTTTCTTCCTTTCTAAGACTGAATAATATTTTATTACTTAGATATATATATATAGAGAGAGATATCTGTGTCTCTCTCTATATATACACATACATATCTATAGCATCTGTTTTTTTAAAAAAGGGAGAAAGTTGTATTAAAGGTTTTGATATACACTGACTTCTAAGTATAAAGAATATTAAACTTTTATTACCATTTAACTCTTGGACTCTAAAACTGTTTCCTTAAGCAGCAAGTTATCCTGATGGAACTATTCAAGTAAGCAATGGTAGCCTTGCCTTTTACCCAGCACAGACGAATGTATTTCCCAGACCCTCTCAACCATTTGTCAATAGCCGGGGATCTGTTAGAGGATGTACTCGTGGTGGGAGATTACTAACCAATTCGTATCGGTCCCCTGGTGGTTATAAAGGTATGCTCTGAATACAATTTGTATGTTTACTTGACTCAAACTGTTTTTACTTTACCTTGTTCCTTTTTGTGGTTTCCATTTATAATGTAGTAGAGAATTCCCTATTCCTGCAAAATATGGTATTTCTAATATGTCTATTGTCTATAACAGAGGAACTCTTTGAATGAAAAACAGATCGATCCTGTGACTTACTGAAGTGAAAGGTTAAGCATTTTGGTTTTTTTCCAGGGATGAATTTTGGTTTTCATATTTGAATAATTTCTTTCTTCTGTTAATTGACTTGGCTGGCTCAAAACATGTCATATTTAAGACAGTGCCCATTTCCTAGTTATCAGAGTATACCACAGATGAAAACTTTGAGACAATAATAGTGATACGCTTTTAAGTTAGATATGGTTCCAAGTATTCTAGTCACTGCTGGTATTAGCAGAAGTACTCTAGACCAAGGCCTTAACCACCATCCTTTCCCAACCCCACCTGCATCCCAGCAATAGTAAATTTCTACAGTTGGCTTGTTTGAAGTCTGTGATATTTTTATAAATGTGTGTTTTATTGTGGAAACAGTATTATGGAGTTTGCTTAAAGAAGGCATAAATCTAATGATGGCTTTATAGGATCAATTTAACTTTCCAAGTGATATAGAACAGACTATTTAAGAGTTTAGTGTAATTTTGCCCATAATTTTATGTAAGTTGTTTATTTATTAGGTTTTGATACCTATAGAGGACCTCCTTCAATTTCCAATGGAAATTATAGCCAGCTACAGTTCCAAGCTAGAGAGTATCCTGGAACACCTTATTCCCAAAGGGTAAGAATAATTGTTATAACTGAACAATAGTACAATTGATGTGAAGCTGGTGACTAAACTATAGCAGAGTCGTAATTTGTTTTGTAAAGACACTCTTGTAACTATGGAGAGTGGATCTGGAAGCTTTTCTAATAACCCAAGTAGGGTACATGAGAACTGCCTGTTACATGGAACTTAGGATGTCTTAAGGACTTTATTAAGTTTGCATTAACTCATTTACTCCACCATCCTATAAGAGAAACTGGAGTTCAGAAACGAGTAACTTATCTAAGGTCACTCAGCAAGTAAATGATAGAACTAAGATTAGATGCAAGTTTCTCAACTCCAGAGCCCATGGTCTTTACTATATTGCCTTCAGTTTAACTTTTTTAGATATCAAGTATAGGAAAGTCCTTTTTTGTAAGTTTGATTTTTTTGGTTTATTCTTGATTGACTAGTTCAGCAGATTTTCTTTACTATATATGATAAAAGACTGATAGGAGAATGGTAGACATTCCACTTGAACAGCCCTTGGGAACTCCCTGTCATTGGTCGTATATGGATATGAATTTATACTACATTAGCATTTTCAGTTTTGAAGTTTTACAAGCCTTTAAGTATGTATGTGGTATTTTACTGAGTTCTGTTGTTAATATACAAAGGAGCTTACGGTTACGTGAGGTAAGATAGATGTCTATACAGAGGCAGTATTGAAGAACACACCTTGGAAAACACACCAGGTCACCTAAATGACTTGGGTTTGACCCCTGATCTCACCAGTTACCTCTTTGTGTGACCTTGGGCCTGTTACATAAACTTTCTGAGCTTTAGTTCCTTATCTGTTAGGTGAAGACTCATCTGTTTGAGTTACTTATCTTACTCTGGAGTGTGAGGATTACTCTGTGAGGGATTCTGAGGATTAAATGAAGTCATATACATAAGTGCTTTGCATATATCAAGGATGCAAATATTAACTGTTATTACTTGATTGTCACGTACTGTGTGTGCAGGGAAAACTTTGATTAATGCGGTCTTTCAGTAATGGAGCTATCTGTTCTTAATACCAGCATTCTAGTATTTTTGTGTGCTGCTTTAAATTTCCTCCTGAGGAAACATAAGATATCAATGATAGTAGTGCTGTTGGGAAGAGGGTTAGGAGTTTGGGGTAGGAAAATTAATTATTATTTTTACTGTATACATTCTTGTCCTGTTTAAATTTTTTATTACATGTATTGATATTAATCTGATTGCACCATTAATTATTCTTTTCATGACTTGCATGGGGGCTGACTTTCACCATACTTGGGAGTCAGTTTGAAATGTTGCCTCTTGAACATTTTTTCTTAAAGATTCCAGACAATAATACGTTCATACGTTAAATTCTTATCAATTTCCCTGTCAAAACAAAACCAAACCCTAACATAGTTTGTAATTGTCTTCACACTTCGGTTTATAAATAGAGCAAGACTGAAATTGTCTGTATTTTTGCTTTATCATCTCCTTTTATATTGAGATGAGGCACAGAGGACCAGGACATATTTCTGAATTTCCCTCATTACCTAGCATTGTGTCTTTTACGTAGTGTTCTCTAAATGCTTTCTTGTTTTTGCAAGTATTAACATATCTAATTTGTCAGGTTAATTAACAGATGAAGCAAATATTGCTACTGTGACTCTTGCTTTATTTGTTTTTCTTGGTGTCATCTGAGCCCTTTTGGTTGCTGGAGAAGGCTAGACCAAGGGCTAGGAGGACTTAGTCTTACAAATTCATCTGCCAATAATAACTAATTACTGTTTTGCATTTTTAGTACTAAGGTAAATATTATGTGTTCATTTTAGGATAATTTCCAGCAGTGTTACAAGCGAGGAGGAACATCTGGTGGTCCTCGGGCAAATTCGAGAGGTAAGGATAATTAATTGAGGAGTTTATTTACCCAAAACATACCTCTAGATCTTTCTTCATCCTTTGTCAAGTTCTCCCCAAAGTATATTAGCATTTATCTTTTGAGGTTTTCAGTTTGCTTAAATGTTGTACTGAAGATCTGAGGGAGATATTAGACTACTAGAAAGGCTGTGGAAATCATTTGTCAATTTACGTGTGTATGTGTTTTAAATTTGCTTGACACCATAATTTAACCTTAGATAGATATTCACTATGCTAACTTGATATAGTTTCAGGTGATATATCAGGATGGTGGTTTTGGAATAGTGGGCACTTCTAGATACTCCAGTGCCCCTTAGTACATTGATAGATAGGAATAAACAACAATTAAGACACAATGACTTGAACAAAAGCAGGATACTTTTAATACTTCTTAAAATGTGAAGGTACTATTAAAAGGTTCAGTGTAACTGAGAAGATCAAGAATTACTGAAGATTAACTTTGTCACAAGAAAAGAGAAGCTTTTCCTTTTAAGAAAGTAGCCACTATTCACATTATCTTTGCCCTCTATCTGAGCAGTGTTTTTGTACAATACTGAAAACATTAAAATTGTATGATACCACATTAACTTAGAAATAAAGAACAAGCATTTATTATGGGGCTTAGTACCATAACAAAATATGTTTGAATGTCTAGTAGGCTAGTAGTTCCAGAAGTTGCTACTTTTATGTAATCTCAGTTTTCTTGAGTCCTTCTCCATTAGATACTTAGAGTAGATTTATCACTGAGGAATTAAGAACTCAGAATTATGGGAGAAAGGTAAAGAATTAAAGAGTGTTCACACCTGGGTTTTAGACTCTGCTAACCATAACTACTGTTAAGTTATCCAACCTTTGGGGGCCTCATTTTTTTAATATTAAAAAAAAAATGAGGCTACTGGACAAAATCATCATCCAGGTCCTTTCTGGCTTTAGAATAGTAGTAGAAGAGCCTATTGTCAGAGAAATCTAGAAGAGTATACTGTAGCTATACTTTATTGCTTTTTAAAAAAAATTTACTATAAAATGTATTTTTATCTGTATTTCAGTAGCCGACTAATGTTAAATATTGTGTTCAAAGCTAACTGCTTCATTATGAGAAACTCACTGTTGCTAATAAAACAGCAGGGTGGAGTGATTCTTCTCAGGTGAGCAGCCCAGAAAGAGACAACGAAACCTTTAACAGTGGTGACTCTGGACAAGGAGACTCCCGTAGCATGACCCCTGTGGATGTGCCAGTGACAAACCCAGCAGCCACCATACTGCCAGTACACGTGTATCCCCTGCCTCAGCAGATGCGAGTTGCCTTCTCAGCAGCCAGAACCTCCAATCTTGCCCCTGGAACTTTAGACCAACCTATTGTGTTTGATCTTCTTCTGAACAACTTGGGAGAAACTTTTGATCTTCAGCTTGGTAGATTTAATTGCCCAGTGAATGGCACTTACGTTTTCATTTTTCACATGCTAAAGCTGGCAGTGAATGTGCCACTGTATGTCAACCTCATGAAGAATGAAGAGGTCTTGGTATCTGCCTATGCCAATGATGGTGCTCCAGACCATGAAACTGCTAGCAATCATGCAATTCTTCAGCTGTTCCAGGGAGACCAGATATGGTTACGTTTGCACAGAGGAGCAATTTATGGAAGTAGTTGGAAATATTCTACGTTTTCAGGCTATCTTCTTTACCAAGATTGAAAGTCAGTACAGAATTGACAATAAAAGGATATGGTGTTCTGATTAGTGGGAATAAAGGAAAAGTAGTCCTTGCCCTTCTGACAGATTGGTTTAGGAAAATGTTTTCATTCCTAGAGGAAGGAGGAGGTCCTTACTTTTTTGTTTTCCTCCCCATGGTGAAAAATTTCAAGCTGAATGACAATTAGCACTAATCTGGCACTTTATAAATTGTGATGTAGCCTCGCTAGTCAAGCTGTGAATGTATATTGTTTGCACTTAATCCTTAACCGTATTAACGTTCAGCTTACTAAACTAACTGCCTCAAGTTCAGGCAAGTTATAATGCCTTGTTGTGCCTCAATAAAAAAGTTACATGCACCTTCAGTGTTCTTCTTGATTAAACATTTAGTTAAGAAGTAAAATGTTTAATTTTTAGTGTTCATACTGGTAACTTTTGAATGGGAATCTATTCATGGGTTCATACTATTATTTTAAAATAAGCCTTTTATATATAACAGCTCCTTTTAGAGTTACTTTTCTCTGTTATTATACATATCATTCATCAAAAGATTTCATGTTTTCCACTGGCCAAATCACATCTTCTCCTTGAAGCTGTTTTGCAGTAGGGTGTTTTATCCTTCAGTTAGCTATCTTCAAGTACCTACTGTATGAATAATAATACAAGGTACAGTACACGATACATGGGTAATACTACTGGTCCACCATCAGTAAGGCTTATGCTTTCTAGTGGATTCTTAATTTGAGTAGGTAAAATATTTAGTCATCAAAAAGCAAAGGTCTGTGGTCGGGCAATGCTGTATTTGAGTGTGGATTTTGCCACTTAGTAACTGATCTTGGGCAAGTTACTATACCTCAAAGATTTTTTTAAAGACCATTTTCCGAAATGCAAAATGGGCATGATAGATCAGCCTCAGGGCAGTTGTGAAGTTCAACTAAGAATTTATCCAAAAGACTTTACACAGTGCCTGGCACATAAGCATTTAATAAATGTTAGATGCTGTAATTGTGTTTTTCTCATTCGGAAAACTTTAGGGTGCTGTGTGTATATACTGTCTTGTATGCAGTGTAGCAGGCAATGCCAGAGTTTAGTATCCATTCTAGACATACATCCTCACGTCTCAATTTAAGTTTGTATATGATTCTTACTACTAAGAACTTAATAATATGTTTCTCAATTACTTTAAAGAATAGTAATTCAAAATAAACATTTTGACTGAATATTCCAGAGTTTATTAAGGGTTGGAGAAAGGGCATTCTTAGCTTGCAACCAAGCAAGTCACTTGCTGAGGCAGAAAGTTCTTGTTTTGATCCTCCGCTCACTCTGTGTTGTTAAATAATCTCAGGAAGATGTAAGAGCATTAAATTATTATGGTTCATATGTTTGAGCTAGGTGTGGGTTCAGCAATTAAATCCTTAAGCCGTGTTTAATTCTGTGGCGTTAAGTGTTAGTACAGTGCTCTCAAGATAGAGGATGTAATGTGATTCACTATTTAACAGAACTTTTTCAATTCATGGTAAGTATTTTGTGAGTTAGGGATATTAGTATTCCAGTTAAATAAATTAGTTCATGGCTTTTATGTCCAGAGCACAAAATGAAAAGTATGCAGGAAAGCAGAAAGATGATTGAATGCTTGAGGGGAAAACTTGATGTTTAAGAACAGTTGTTGATCAAGTTCAATGAGGCCTTTCTCAGTCTTTTTTAGCCACTGTTTTCTGCTGCATTAGGGTCTTCAGCTTAGTCTTTTGTCCTGAACATGATCGACATTTATTGAAAAAATATTGTGAATGACTCTTTGTATTTTTTAAGGTTAAGTGTCCAACAGGAAGAGATTCATTAACTAGGGTATCCCTTCATGATAATACTCATGTTTTAGGAGAGCATTTTAAATGAAATACTATTTCTCTAAGTGTAAAGACAATAAACTAGAAAATTATTCTTAGACTTAAGGAATGAATGGACAAGATCTTTCATTCTGAAGCAGTGTAACTTTTGAAGACACAGTTCTTCTGGAAGCTTTTAGTAAAAGCCCAGATGTCTTTACAAAAAGATGTACACATGCAGATTTTAGATACCTTTGCAAGAGATGTAATGGGGATCCATAGATAAGTAAAGCACATTTAGGGACCTTGTATAAGGAACTTACATTTCACTGAGAGGATCTTGTTGTAGGTATGACTGAAGTGGAAAGGCATTCCATAAAATTACTATGTATCTCTGAATATATAGATTCTTAGTTGTCTTACGGGAGGTGGAGATAGGGGAGATAAAGTAAGTTTTTCTATTTTCTATAGATAGATTTTCTATAAATTCACCTCTGAGTTTCCTTTCACTTTAAATCTTTTAGTCTTTTGTTTAAATGAATTCTCCCTTAAGAATTGTGAGCAACTGACTCTTACCTCCTCTAAAGTTATTTAGTGAGTAAATGCAGGTATTTAAAGCAGGAAATATTTTTGAGAGGTTGGCTCACTTGCCTCCCATACCAAGTATCTTGTCAACCATTCCATTTTTAAATTGAAACTTTCTAAACTCCATAATAGCTACAATTTTACAGTGCTTTGACATCACATACTGTGTTTTTATACTTCAGTCTTCCCTGTTTGCAAAGTTTTATTCCTTTATTGACTGATGTTCTGTTGTGATCCTTGTGATAACTAGGATGATATTTTATGTATTTTACAAGGCATAAAGTATTTTATATGCCAGATAATTTTTGGCATATAGACGTTAAAGTTTTTCCATATGAATTCCACTCTGCTCCCATGCCAAACACTTTATTTTGATGAAAAAATTTTGAGTTGTCTCTCCAGGTCCTCCTCCACTTGCTAATGTTATCTCAGGGGTATTCTTTTTTTTTTTTTTTTTTTTTTTTTTTTTTGTGGTACGTGGGCCTCTCACTGTTGTGGCCTCTCCCGTTGCGGAGCACAGGCTCCAGACGCACAGGCCCAGCGGCCATGGCTCATGGGTCCAACCGCTCCGTGGCATGTGGGATCTTCCCAGACCGGGGCACGAACCTGTGTCCCCTGCATCAGCAGGCAGACTCTCAACCACTGCGCCACCAGGGAAGCCCTCAGGGGTATTCTTAATTGCCACTTTAATGATTAGGCTGATATCTTTGTCCTCATTTTTCAGCTTTTGGGCAAGTGTTGACAAACTGATAGGTACAGCTCACTTGCTACCAGTGCAAGACTCTGAATGCCAGATGATAAAATATTGTTACCCATTATCAATATCAAGAGGCCTTAGGCTCACTAATTGTAAGTTTCTTAAGCATTATTCTTTTATTCATTTTATTTCAAGGGCCTTATATGTTGAAATAAATTATTAATTTAGGTGGGTTTTAATTTACCATAAAACCCAAATAGGTGGGTTATCTGATTTGTACCTGGCTCAGGGGCTACAAAGATCAATGTTCAGACACATCAAGTATATCAGTTTTATCCATTTTATCCATTTCATCTGCTGAGAGCAAATCTCTTGAGTTATTTCTCTGATTTCTATCACACTTCTGTTTTTCTTTTCTATATCTGGAAATCTTACTACTCAGAAGCTAAACCTCCTTGGACAAGTTATTTAATCTCATCTTTTCTCTTGTTTCTAAGTTTCACTTTCTGGAAGATTTCCTTGATTTTGTCTTCTGACCTTTTTACAGAGTTTTAAATTTCTGCTGCGTTTAAAATTCATAAGTACACATCTGTTATCTTGAATGTTCCTTACATGTGTATTCCATTCTTGTTTTGTGATTGCACTATTGTCTAAGGATAGTTGGTTTTCTTAAAGTTTTCTTCCCTCTGTAGTCTATTTCTGCACTTCTTTTGTCCTAGTCTCATATCTGTATTGTTACATTTGCTCAGAATCTTGTGATTATTTGTTGACTGTTGATATTTAAGAATGTGGCACCTAAATATGATTGGAAGCTTTGAATGCAGAGGTGGGGCTTGTTGATCTTGGGGTTTGTAGTAGCATGATTTTTGTGGGGGAGAACATCAATGTGGAAGTAGGGAGGAGCTTTCTAAGTGGGGCACAAAACCCAGAAGCCGTAAAAGATGGATAAATTTGACACATAGAATTTATTCCCCTAAAACTTGTTAGGGGAAATAATGTCAAAAGACAAATACTGCCTGCAGTGGGAGAAAATCGAAAAAGATGGCCCAAAAAAGGAGCCACAGAAGTGAAGAGACAGTTCATACGCGCTTAAAAAAAAAAAAAAAAAAAAATCAGTAAGCATATGTAAAGTGCGTATTTTGGCAAGCATGTGGGAAAAGGGGCACTCATAGTGTAGATGGTAATAAAATTGGTACTTTTTGGAGAGAGAAAGTATATGCTTTCTAGCCCAGAAATTCCAGTGCTAGGAATTTACAAGTAGTTTTGGAATTATGCCAAGGTACATGCATAGAGATACTGTGTATAGCATTAATTATAACAGCAAGAACTGGAGAAACAACCTAGATGCCCATCAGTAGGAAATTGGTTAAGTCAGAAGAGAAGAATATAGATCAGTGTGTGCAAAATGTCATTTATGTAAAAATTCCTAAAAGCACATATATGTGATTACTTGAATTATTTTTTTTTCCTGGTAGTATGTACAAAACTTGATAGTGTTGGCTTTAAGGAAAAGGGGTTGTAGTAGGTATTTTTCATTCTGCATATTACTATAGAACTTTAAATGTACATATTGCTTTTTGTTAAAAATTTTAAAGATAAAATGGTAGATTGCTATGGTACTTACCCTGCTTTGTCTTTCCTTGGCTAGAGCTTGAGGGTCTGCTTTAATTATCATTAAGCCCGGGATAACACATGGAAGAGTTACCGTAAAAACCTTTCACCTTTCACTAATATTGGCATTTCACTTCATAATTTACAGAGTACTCTCATTTGTGTAATCTTATTTGATCTTCACAGTGGTCCTGGTGAGGTAGATGCTTTTCTAGGGGATAAGAAAATTGGGACTCTTGGAGATTGACTTTCTAAGACCACTAGCAGTAGTGCCTGAGCCAGGCTTTGAGTCCAAATACAAGCGCGGCCTTTCTTACCGTACTCGTTGCTCTTCTTTAGTTCTCAGGTGTGGTTGCCTTCACCGTATTTTCCATTGCTGTTTTGCACACTGATGTTTTAGATGTACTACGCAGCTTTACTAGAGCAGAATGAACACTGTGAACTGGATAAACTGGATCCAGTTAAGGCTGTCATAAGTTATCATTTCTTGTATGTCCTGAATTTGAACAGGATGACTCCTTTTCCAATGTGAAATGTGGGAAGCCTGAGGAAATGAAGGAACAGAACATTTTGAGGAAAAAACTGATTTGAAAGTACATATTTCATTTTCAGTCTTAGTTAATACCACTCTCTTTAGCTTCTATGTCTCCCGCCCACTACTACCATTTTAGTTTCTTGGAGATGGAAGTTTCTGGCTTCTGATCAGAAACTTCCTAACCCCCTATTACTTTAGCTTATATATACTGATTTTTTGTTTTTAAAAAATTCTTCTTTGAGAGGTCTGTCATTCTTCTAGAAAATTCTACTCAGGGCTTTTGGTTACATGTGACAGTTTAAAGGAGATTACCATACCATTGACTTTATTATACTAACAAAATACTCAAGACCTTACATTTATTAGATGTATGTACGTACTCTTGCCTGTTTTTCAGGTGCTATGATGTAGAGCTCTGCCAATATAGACCCTTTTGAAGTAGAGGCATTTAATCAAAATTAACGTACTGTATTCACTTACAGATCATTTAAATGGTTTAAGAGATATATTATTAAACTTACAGGTAGAGACTTTTGTGCATTGGGTCTTAACTCCCATTTTGTCTTTACCGTATGGACTAGATTCAAGCCTGCTAACACAGACCAGCAGTTGAGCTGCTGCCAACAGATGGGGAGGACAACTGTGTGATATTCCATTTAGATGACTGAAATGTTAAATCTCAAAAAAGGCCACAGTGGCAGTGCTTGGAGTGAAAATTGCTTTCTGTAATTTGAGCTGTAATCATGCCAGTTATCCTCTGTGCTATATTTCTAGGATAATGTCATCCATTTCTATGGTGTCAACTAACCTATATACACAGATGACTCACAGTTCTCTAACTCCATCCCTTTCTCCTTCCTCTAACCCCCTGCCATAGCTTCCTCCTCACCAAGCTTTTCTGTGAGAGCCAGAAGTCAGTTTCTGATTGTCACTGGAAATCTCCACTTGTATAACCCATAAGCACTTCGAGTTCAACATGTCCAAAGACAAACTCATCTTCCCTCCAAAATATAATACTCCTTCCGTTTTCCCATAGGTCATCAAAGCCTGATACGCTAGAATCATTTTTGACTTCCCTTTGCTACTTTGTGTATCAGTCACAAATTTCTGATGCTCCAGCCTGCGACATGTCTCATATCTGTCCTACCTTCTTTATTCCTACTGTGCATATCCTGTTTCAGACCCCTTATCTCTCTCACATTCATTCATTTATTCACTACTTATTAATTGCTTATTATGTGTCAGGCATAGTGTGAGACTGTCTCACTATGTCTCATTTATCAAAGGTTGAATAAGGTCTCTCCTCTCTCCTTAATAGAATACAATCATAATAGTTAATATTGAGCATGTACCATGGGCAATGTATTTATATCATTTAGTCTTCACAGTAGCTTTTGGAAGCAGATGAGGAACAGGCACAGAGAGGTAAGCTGTATGCAAACCATGATACTACAACAAGACAATACAGCTCGCTCAAATTCTACCTTAAACAAGGTGAATGTGTTAATAAATATAGACATCCTCTCATATTGTGCATAGTAGTAAAAAAAAGGGACTCATAAACAACGAGCCGTTTCTAAGTTAAAGATATAGTTTAGGGAAAGCAACTTTAAAACACTTGAAAAGAAATCTGAGAGCAGAATCAGTTGCTTGGTTTTTTTTGTTTGTTTTCCTGTTGTCTCAGACATCACTAATTTGACAGCATTATTTTTGAGTAACTTGTCTTCACTGAGTCTTTTCAAAGCATACAAAGTTTTCATGGGAACATCATCTCTTTCTTAAATTATATATTTTGTAAGTTAAAGTTTATTTTTTGAGATAATTGTAGATTCTCATGTAGTTGTAAGAAATAATACAGATGGGTCCTGTGTACCCATATCCAATTTCCTTCAATGGTAACATCTTGCAAAACTATATATATCTATATATCTATATCTATATCTATATCATCTATATTACAGTGTCAGATACCAGAGAGAGGTTTTAAGATAACTAAAACTGTCTCTTGCATAGATCAAATGTATATACCTTAGATACCAACTAAGGGATTCGTGTTCATTTTTTGTTGGCAGTTTCAGTGGGGGAAATGAAGGCAGAAGCCTAGGAATAGCTGACTGAAGCACAAATAGGAAGTAAGGAAGTAGAGACAAGGAATGAAGGCCCTTCCTTGGAAAAGAATGAACGTTAGTTAGAGAGCATTACTGAAAAAGATTGTTTTTTAACTGAGGGAAATATTTTTAGGCTGAGGTTGAATCAGTGGAGAAAAAGGTTGAAAATATAGGAAAGAGTTTTACAAATTGTCAACCATAAGTGTGTAATAAGACTCAAAATTTATTTTAATGAATAATATATAGAATAGAGATTTATGGAGCAAGGTCCCAGAGGAAATGGGAGAAGATTGGGTTCAGATTGGAGGCAAGGAGGTAAGGAGGGGTAAACAGATTAATTTGTGTTTGAGTGATTTGAGCCTAGTGGTTTTGTTCATCTTTGCAGAGCTCTGTGGAAAGAGGTAGGGAGTTTGAGAAGAGTATTGAGGGTGGGAACAGTTGCTGAGATGCTGAAGGTGGTGCTGAGCAAAGGAAAGGAATAGGATTGTTGAGCCTAAGGAAAGAACACATTTGTAGCGGTGTCGGTTTGCACAGTGGGTCAAGGGTAGACTTGAGAAGTTAAATTGGGAGTTTATTAGCAGAGAAGGATGTGTAGTCATGAATGGATAGACTAAGGAAGGGCTGAAAAGTGACTGAGTTGGAAAACCGTTATAGAGTTATTGAGGGAGACAGAGATGGAAGAGAAGGTCCTAAATTGAAAAGAGGATATTGGAGTTTAAGATTTTAGAAGTCAAGGCATTTTAGATTCATGTGGTCCAAAAGAGTGGGATAAGGAAATAGTGTGAAGATGAAAGGCACTATGATCCATAAAAATTTGGAGTGCTAAGGAGTTTGTATTTTATCTTGAAGTTGATGGGAAATCATCAAGGAAGGGACATGACAGTATTAACCTTTAAGAAACACTACTCTGATGGAAATGTAGAGAATGGGAAAAACTGGAAGCAACCAGATACATATTGCTAGGCACTTTTGCACCCAACTGAAGGGTGTGGTCCCATTTACAGCCCCTGTAGAGGGGAGATCTTTCAGGCAGCTAAGTTTTCCACCACAAAGTTTCTGCCCTCTTGATTGAACCCAGTTAGCTGAACCAATCTGTCTTAATTACGTGCTCCAGGAAAGATCACACCCCTTCAGATGTATTTTGCCCACAGTCATCTTCTTTACAAATGTAATTAAACTCTCTTTTTCTGGGTTAACCTCAGGAACAACTAGCTCCTTAATATTTTTATGCCATTGAAATTTTGGGGCCAGATACGGCCACAGTGGGTGGAGACAGTATACCTTTTCTTGCATTTCACTACTTTTCTGAGAAGATCTGGAAGTATTTCAGAAACCCTCAGGCATAGAGTTAGTTTCTCTGATCTGGAACAGTTACTTTCTAAGTATATTTTTTCTGTTTACGTTTGTCTCTTCTATCACATTGTAAGTTTCTTCATAGTAACCTGCATTGAATTCATTTTGTTATAATGTGGTGCCTAAGTATCGTAGTACTCTGGCCCAAAAATACATGTTTAAAAAACGTTCAGTGAGGGACTTCCCTGGCGGTGCAGTGGTCAAGAATCCGCCTGCCAATGCAGGGGACACAGGTTCGAGCCCTGGTCCGGGAGGATCCCACAGGCCATGGAGCAACTAAGCCCCCAGCACCACAACTAATGAGCCTGAGCTCTAGAGCCCGCGTGCCTAGAGCCCACCCAACGCAGCCAAAAATAAATAAATAAGAAAAAACAAAAAAAACCCGTTCAGTGAATGAATGAGTGAATGAATGAATGATGGCTCCCACAGACTGAGGGAGCCTTGTTCTCCTGTGGGCTAGATGATCTCAAGGTCCCAACAAGTCTGCCCTGAAACAGGCTCAGTTGTAATGCCCAAACAGTGCTCAGACTAACAAAAAGTGCCACGCCATCCATATATGCTTAATTTGGATGTAGCTGTAAAGAGACCTAGCTAGCTCGTTTCCGGATCTCCGAAGAGGCGGTAGGCTCTTTTCCGTATGGTAGCAAGACTGCCGCCTACCGGAGCCAGTGAAACCGGTTTCCCTCCGGGAAAGAAGCCGAGACTACTTTCCGTACAGTAGTATGGTGGCCGCCAGCGGGGGCGGCCATAGCATCACGCCCGGGGGGAAGAGGCCGCCGTAAAGGAGGCGCCGCTTCCTCTTCTTACTTCTCCCGCCTCCCACCGGCTGTCGTAAAAGGGTGAATGGAGAGCGAGTTGTTGGGGGTAGAAAGGGAGGACAGGGGGCGCGGAGTCAGAGTGGCGCAGCAAGTGGCTGCAGGTGGCGACGGTGGCGGGGGGTGGGGAGTGAGGTAGTGCAACGGTCGCGGAGGAGGAGGCTGAGAGGGTCGAAAGAAAAACTAAAGCTGCAGTCTGGCCTACTGGCCCGGGGGCCCCCGAGCCCCCGCCCGGGGAGATGGACCTCAACCGGATCATCCAGGCGCTGAAAGGCACCATCGACCCGAAGCTGCGGATTGCAGCTGAGAATGAACTCAACCAGGTAAGGAGCAGGCCTGCGGCGCCCCCCGCCGGCTCGCCGGACTCTCCCTCCTCGGCGCCCCTGATCTCCACCCCCACCCGGGCCCCGGGCCCCAGACCCCGACGCGTCTCTCGGCCGGTTCCACCCTCGCCCCAGCCCCCGCCCCGGGGTCCAGTGGCGCCGCGCTCTCCGGATCTTTTCTCAACGGCTCACGCACCTGTTGGCCACCTTTGCATCTTTTCATGTTGTTTTCCTTCCCCAGTGCAGTTTGTTCAGCCTGCCTGGTCCGCAAAAAGAAGCTTTAGCAAGCTTTGCTAGTGTTTTCGGGATATGATTTCTTTTCCTTAAGTACGCTGACTTGGTGGGAAAATTCACTTAAAATTCAAATCTGAGTTCAGCTTTTCTGCAGACCCAGCTCTTTTTAGGTGTTGCTGTGGGAAACCCTGCCCATCGCCTGCTTCTGTGGGGTTGGCAGGACCGTTTAGACACTGATTGGCAGAGTTTTGTTGGAGCGTTGGAGAAATGCTGTCGGGAGAGTGCTCTGGAAAGAACAGGCAATTTTTATGGTGTTAGTGCTTTGCGAAAGACTCGCCGAGTAGTAAGTGTAGGGATTTCTTATAAGCGGTAAAATGTGTGAGACTTTCTTTCATTCCCCATCCTCTATTCTTACTAACTAGCCTTGACCATGTTCCAGTGATACTACCGACATTTCCAAATTTAATGATCCCAAACTCTAGCTTGTATTTTACTCCTCACCTGTAAGAATGAATCAGAGACCTCTCACTAAAAAGTACGAATTAAGGTCCACCCCCGGGATAGATTGACAGCTGTCTGAGGTTGCAGTAATCCTTAAAATGTAAAAGAATATACCTAAATTAGTGGTTCTCAAAGTGTTACCCAGGATGAGAAACATCAACATCGTTTGGGAACTTGTTAGAAATGCAAATTATGGGGCTTCACTCTAGACTTAAAGAATTAGAAACTCTGGGGATGGGGCCCAGTTATGTTTTAATTAGCTAGCTAGGTGATTCTGTGCTTCCTAAAGTGTGAGAACGACTGTCCTAAGTAAATGTTTCTGTAGGAGTTCACTTAGGTTTTCCCTGGTTGGAGTTGACTTTAAAGTGCAAATATCCATTGTGAATCTCTGAAAGGGATTATTTTAATGGGAAATCTGGGTGGAGTAAGCATGAATCCAGGATTTCCAAGAGATAAGAGGGAGAGTGAAAACACTGACTCTGGAGGGAAGGTTGAGTTGAACTGAAGCCCAAAGGGAATGCATTGGTGCTTCAAAGAGAAAAGCATTCTCACTCAGAATAGGGGAATATTAAAGTCAGTACCTGTCCCAGGCTTTGCAGAGTAAAAGTACTATATGTTGCTTGGCTAGAAGAGTAGTAATCCAGGCATTGGTTAGGAGGAACAAAGCAAGAGCTGAACTTGCAATCTACCAGTATGAACAGGGGAGTTAGCCTTTCTCTTCACAATGAGGCCAGATGTTATACTGATGGTGTTGACAGGGATTATGTCTTTGCTATCATGTTGTACTACCCTGCCTCTGTTAGCCTACCCTTGCTTTGTTTCTGAGTCATCAGTATATAAGTGCAGTTGAATTTATAGAAGTGGAAAAGGTAGGTAGGAAAGCCTACAGAACTGCAAGAGACATTTAGGATCCAATTCTACCCTTTTCTTCTTGGTATTTCAATCCAAATCCATTCCAACCTCACTCTGCCCTGCCCCATATCCACCCAACTAATCACAGACCACAATTTCCTCTGCAACTTCTAAAAGTAGCTTATTGCTATGTCACTCATTTAGCATTTATATTTAGTATAATGCTTTGGATTGTAATATGCTCTAAGTATTTTTTTGAATTGTAAGTAGAAGACCAAAGTATAGTGTCAGATAACCTTTTAATAAAACATGGTTTTAATGTCGGATTTTGTATGTTTATCCTTTACCACCACTGTAACCTCCTTTTTTGTTGAATAAACAGGTGGGTAATCTACCATAAATGATTAGGGTCCAGCTCATTTAATATTTTAGTCTAGGTCCCCCCACGATAAATATTCTCTGCATAGGAAATAGGGGCAGTTTCTACAGTGTACTGATTGATTTGTCAGTTGCCATTTAGAAGAGTAGGCAATTTCAAAACATAATGGCCTGTGTTCCAAAGGATAAATTCTTTTGCACCTAGATTTTTTTTTTTTTTTTTTTTTGTGGTACGCGGGCCTCTCACTGCTGTGGCCTCTACTGTTGCGGGAGCACAAGCTCCGGACGCGCAGGCTCAGTGACCATGGCTCACAGGCCCAGCCGCTCCGCGGCATGTGGGATCTTCCCGGACCGGGGTACTAACCCGTGTCCCCTGCATCGGCAGGCGGACTCTCAACCACTGCGCCACCAGGGAAGCCCCAAAGGATAAATTCTTATTTGGAACTATATTTTTCTGTAGCCAACATCTTTCTGTTACCAGTGACTGGCTCCTTGACTGCTATATCCAATATTGTTTCTCTGGAAAAATGTGTTTTCAGTTTTATTGGAGGATATTAAGAATGGATCCTGTACACATTCATCATTGTCTTTAAACCCAGCAGTCCCTTTAGCAGCAGCATAGGGAAGTAGGAATGGGTAGATATCTTTTTCCAGTAACTCATCCAGAAAGATGTCTTCTTTTAATAAATCATGGCCTCAAAAGGGAAATCAAGATATTTACTTTCATTGCCACACTTTGGAATCTCTCCTTTTCCATGCATCTGTATGTATCATTTTTATTGCCCTTTAAGAGAGTTTGCTTCTGTGAATAACATATTTATCGGGTTATTTGCAGGCACTACTACAAGACTCTGCTCTCATGGACCTTACCTTCTAGTGGGGGATACAGAAAAGTAAATAATACAATTTTAGGGTATAAGTGCTATAGAGAGTATCAGAAAACTTCACAGGTATGAACCAAAATCCTCAAGAAATCATTGAGAGATAGTATTATTATTATCTTTTAGAAACTTGAAGCCCAGGGTAGAAAAGGAAATTGGATAAACATTTGTAAGGAAAGTAGTATGAGAATATATCTGACTTTACCACTGAATGTTTTAGCTGGTCAAATTAATGTTGATTGAATCAAGGCTGAAAGAAGACAAAAAGTTGCAGAAGTTCTCTGAAATGTCAAACAGTTGTAAAAAGAGGAGTTCCAAAATGTGTACAGTGGCAACAGTGTTGAAATAAAGTCTCCACTATAACTACTTCCAAATAAGTAGTATTAATCTAAGTGTAAAGGTTATTTTGTACTTATGTATAATAAGTAAACTATGTAGATTAGAACTAAACAATGTATATGTTTCAATCATTGATTCACTACAGGATCTTACAGTATCTCAAAAGTTATAAGCGTGAGTTATTTTACAAGAATATAAATGTAGAAGGTGAGACTGAGCTAAATCTGTTTTAATTTTGACTCCTGTAAACTGCTATTAAAAGAAATCTGTTTTCTTAAAAACTACTTTAAATTTCTGGTGGTTTCAATTTACTTTATATACAACAGATTTAAGATTTTGAGGTTTATACAGGATGAAAGGAAGAGCAATTATAAGATAATTTAAAATTTTACTGAAGGATATGGAAAAACTTGGAAAGCATAATGTTCCTGGATGGAAAGAAGCAATGTTTTAAAGATGCCAGTTTTCTCCAAATTTTTGGTCATTTATCTTTTTTTTTTCATATGTATTTATTTGGTTGCACTGGGTCTTAGGTATGGCAGGCAGGCTCCTTAGTTGCGGCACACAGGCTCCTTAGTTGTGGCATGTGAACTCTTAGTTGCAACATGCATGTGGGATCTAATTCTCTGACCAGGGATCGAACCCCGGCCCCCTGCATTGGGAGCGTGGAGTCTTAACCACTGTGCCACCAGGGAAGTCCCTGAACATTTATCTTAATAAATGCTATTACATATAATAGGAAAGGTGATAAATTTAAAAAATGGAGTGGTATGCATAAACCTAGTGGTGTACTGAAAGGGATGCACCATAGATCCAGGCTCCTGGGAGGAGGTAAGCAGAAAAGACTCTGCGTCATGGTCTGGCTTTAGCCTCACTGAGTATGAGTCTTTTCTGGGAATGTCAGTGGGCAAGGCCAAGTGTAAGCTCTGGGAATGTGGCAGGCCTGTATTAGGTACTAGGTCCAGGTACTAGACATCTGGAGAGTATATGATCAGAAGGAATAGGCTGCTCTCTCTTTTTTATTTTTTTTTGCTTCTAAAGTTACCATGGCCAAACTCAGGAATAGGTCAAAGTAGAACATGTCTATGGGGAGAAATGGCCCAGGCAGCAGGCAGTTCATCAGCACAGGCTCACTTGGGCATTGTTAAATTTAAAAGATGCTCTGGCAGGGAAGAGATATGGGAACATATGTATATGTATAACTGATTCACTTTGTTATAAAGCAGAAACTAACACACCATTGTAAAGCAATTATACTCCAATAAAGATGTAAAAACAAACAAACAAACAAAAAGATGGCTAGAACATAATCAGTACTCAATAAAATTTGTTGAACAGATAAAAAAAAAAAAATGATGCTCTGGCAACAGAGAGCAGCTGGTGACGACAGCTCTTAACACTGTCTTGTGAAGCACACTGTTCCAGTCTGGACTGGTTCCTCTCTATAGCTCATGCACAGCCATTGTCCGTTTTCTGTGTTGGATCTCTTGTTTTCTGTAGCCCATGTTTTCCTGTTTGTCAAAAATACCGTAAACAAAATTGAAGCACAAATAAGCTGTAAACAAACACTTGCAATGTATAAGTCAAATAAAAATCTGAGATTAAATTCATAAAATAGCTCCTAGAATTTATTAAGAATAAAACAAATATTCCATTTACAAAAGGGTGAGGGGATAAAGGAATTTGTAGAAGAAAACAAATAGCCAACAAACAGGAAAAAAAATTCAAGCTAGAATAAATGTAATTTAAAATATGAATAAGGTTTAAAAGTTTTGAAGGAATGATAATGCTAATCCCTATATTAGATAGATAAACACACATGTTCTACTCTTGGGAGTGTAAATTGCTACACCCTTTCCGGAGCGCATTTTGACAATATATGTCCAAAAAACATAAAATTGTTCTTACTCATTTATTCATCAATTTATTCTAAGTAAATTTTTCTGACTTGGAGTATTTTAGTAATCTTCATTTGGCTTTGGAGAGTTTCTCTCACTTTAAAAGTTTTTCTTTTATTTGGACAGTAATGTATTCAGAAACAGGTGCTAACAGTTATTCATTTATATTGCCCTATTTTTTTATAAAATATTTCTTTGTAATTTCAGTCTTACAAGATTATCAATTTTGCCCCCAGTTTACTTCGGATTATAGTCTCTGACCATGTGGAATTCCCAGTACGCCAGGCAGGTGAGTTGGTTTTTTTTTTTAATCCTTTATAAGTTTATTTATGCGTAAAAGTAGGACTAGTGTTTTATTTCATTTCTAAATATCTGCTTTCTTTGAAAACATAGGAAACACACATGAAGTATTTCTAATGGCTTAAAATCTCACTGTCTTTTTCCCTGGAAATTTAGAGGTCCATACTGAGCTCTTAAATCTACCATAGCTTTTTCTTTCCTCTTCTCCCTTCTAGCTTCTAGCTACATCCTTTTCTCTGTAACCTTGCCATTTTTCCCTCTTAGCTTTCCCAGTTTTAATAGCTTTATCTCCCTAATTTTTAATGATTCCTGGTGGCCTTGCCTTTGGGCCCATAGATTAAGACCATGAATTTGTATATATTAATTTGGTTCCATTCATGGAGATCATGGAGATAAGGTTTGCACAGGTGTTCTTAACCACATGATTGGGGAGCAGGACTTTTGTTATGAACATGAAACTTACTTTTGAGTCTGTGGGATCTTAGGGTAGTTCCCTGATGTGTATTATTCTTCTTTTTGCTTTTTTAATGAACTGGTAGTTAGAACTCAGAAGGTTAAAAAATGGAGAAAGTCTTAGAGTGTAATGAGTCCTGGAATGAGAATAATTTCATGATAAAAGGGGTAAAATGATAATACCTAATTTAAAAATATGTAATTGAAGAGACTTAAAGAATTATGTAAGTGATATGTACTAATAAATAATTTAGGCAATATAGAAAAATAGAAACAAAAATGTAGAAAAAAATTACCTGACATTCATCACTCAGAAATGACCATCATTAACATTGGGTGAACGTTAGTCTTTGCATGTGTTCAGGTAGAAGGATAGATGAACAATATAGAAATGGGATTATACTATACATACTGATAAAAGTATTTAGTTTTACTTGAACATAACAGAATAAAAATGTAGGGAATCATTAAGTTTTGGAAAAATATGATTTTCTAAATGATCCATTTGTGGTTAAGAAAAACCTATGGAAAAACATTCACGGTGGAATTATTTTTTACTTTAATAAGGTTTATAAGACTTCTATGTAAGTTTTTTGAAACCACAATTCTCAATTTAATCTTTGTTTTATAAAATAGGGCTGTTTTGAAACCACATTTTGCTAAGTGAAACCTATTTTAATAACCTAAGTATTTATAGGGCCATTGTGAATTTCCCATAAAGCTTTGTAGAAACATTTTTAAAGATCTTAAAGCAATTTATTAAATTAATATGTCTTCTTTATATGACGTATAAACATTACAAAAATACAGTTTATATTATTAGATTCCTCTTAATCCCACCCCCAAAAATACTTACCGTCAACTTTGGTGCATGGTTCTCTAATTCTTTTTTTCCTGTAGATAGGTTGGTTTTAAAAAGTAACAAAAATCTGTTTGTATTACACATGCTATTTTATAATTTCCTTTTTTTTCATTTAACCTTATACCCTTGGGGCATCATTCCATGTCAGTACATGTACATATACTTCATTCTTTGTAACAGTTATTCAATATTTCTTTGAATTAGAACTGCCATAGTTTATTTAAGCAATCTGATATTAGTGGACATTTCCTTTATTGTCCCTTTTTGTGGGTTTTTTTTTTTTTTTTTTTGGTACGCGGGCCTCTCACTGTTGTGGTCTCTCCTGTTGTGGAGCACAGGCTCCGGACGCGCAGGCTTAGCGGCCATGGCTCACGGGCCCAGCCGCTCCGCGGCATGTGGGATCTTCCCGGACCGGGGCATGAACCCGTGTCCCCTGCATTGGCAGGCGGATTCTCAACCACTGCGCCACCAGGGAAGCCCCTTTTTTGTGGTTTTTGATAGAGGCAATGCTGAAATGAACATCCTTGAACACATATCTCTGGATGCTCGTGTGGATAGTTTCACAGAATAAATTTTAACAAATGGAAGTACTAGGTCAATGATATTAACAATATTAACATTTAGAATTTTGAATCTTATCACCAAGTTGCATTTACTTGCTTTTTCTATCAACAGTGCATTAGAATGCTGGGTTCCCCATGTCCTCACCAACTGTATACAACTTTAAATCTTAATAACTTAGGTAATTAAGTTTTGATATAAAATGTAAATAGCATTTAAAGGCAATTTTTTCTTCATAGTTTGTGTAGATTTCAAATCTGTTAGCCACATGACAGGGTTTGTCTTGGTGGTTGATCATGTCCTAACTTATTAGGACAACTTTCTACTTTAGAGCATCCATTTTATTAGACAGTCTGAAATATACTGTGTAGACTTCTACATTATCACCTAAATTTAAGTGCCATTAATAAATTTTCTGTTCTATTTAATCTATTATTAAAATACAAAAGCTCCAAGAATCTGGCGGTGACACCCAGACAGATAATTTATCATTTTAGCATGACATTTAAAGAAGAATGATATGATCTTTGATTAAAAAATATCAGCCTGTATAAAAAATTATGCTAATATTAAGTGGAAATGCTTAGTTCTGCAAAATATTGAGTGCTTGATTGTTTGTGGGGAATTCTAAAATATTCTTGCTATTATCAAGCAAGCTCATTAGTGAATGTCCTTTATTACCTTACTGTGAAGAAATAGGAAATAAATGTAATATTTTGATATTGGCAAGCCAAACAAAATAAATTTGGATGTTTGCTCCACTGTTTTCCTTTTGATTGGTAAGCTTAATAGCATTATTAAGGTTAACCTCAGTGTTCCAGAATACAAAACCTAGAAATAAGCAGAAAGTTGCCTCTGATCAGTCCAGAAGCACTTCAAGAAGCTCTTTTGTTAAAACTAATGTGTCTTATTTGTAGGATACTCAGAATCTATTTAATCTTGTTTTAGATATATAATATATAAACTTTGTTACCTTATTTCCTAGCCTTTAACAGATTAAAGGAATAACAAGGGAGAGAAGGAGAGAGGGGCTACCAAATTACTGTGAAAAATGGAAAAGCTTAAAAACATCAATTTAGAAAAGCACAGCATTCTGCTTCACAGAGTTTAATGGCATCCTTTCCCCTTTGAGGTTATGGAACCCAGTTGATCTGTGTAGTGGTGGCTCTGGGTCCAGAGGATAGAGTGTGTGTGATGATTTATTGTGTTTGAGAAGGGGAGAAGCGTTTGTATGTTTTAAAACTAATTTCAAACTTAAGGTGCTTGAAATTGTGAGTGGATTCTGCAGAAAAGCAAATTTTAATACTTAATTTCTTCATGAATGAATTAAGATATTTGTATTTTCTTAGCTCTGGCAAATGTTAGATACTTGAATTAAATGATTAAAGGGAGATTTTTAGATTATTGGTACAGTTTCAGTTATTCTTGGTATATTTCCTTCATTATCTTTAGTAATCCATGATTATCCATGAGAGTAATTAATATTCTCTTTTCAAATTATTCATTAAGTTCAATTTTATTTTAACTAATTGCAGATTTATTCCAACATATACAAATTTGTCAGTGTGCCTTTTATATAGGCCATCTCTTGTGGTGTCCCATAATAAAAATATTTTTTAGCTATAAAATTAATAGCATTTAATGACTGAATTATGAGTAAGTCCATGATTTTACCATGTCTGTATCTTTGCTGTCTGAAAGTTGTTTTTTATTTTCAAGACTAGTTCTATAGGGATTAAAACGGTGTGTATAATATATTGATTTTTTGATTTTTCTTTTTGCAAAGATTAATCTCATGAAATCAGTCTGAACTGCTGACAGGTTGGACCATATTCTTAGATCATTTATTCATTTTTTTCAACAGTTTATGTATTTTTATTGCTGATGACTATAATATTAAAAAATAAATATACTGGGATAAACGATGGTACTTAGTCCAGAGACTGTGTGGTCTGAATTAAAAAAAGACAAAAACCCAAACTCTCTCACATATAGACACATTTTCTCTCTCTCCCTCCCTCCCTCCCTCCCTCCCTTTCACTCTCTCAAATAATTTTTGTTTTTATCCTAAAAAATGGAAATCTTAGGTGAAATTGTCTTTTTCAGACCTGTATTGAATCAAAACTAATGAAAGAGGACCTTGTAGGATGTCAGGTTTATAATTTCATTGGGTTTCTGTTATATTACAGCCAATGTAGAACATGTTGGTTTATTCTCTGTGGTATAATGCTTTTACGAGCCAATTTAGTTTATGTTAACATTGAGATGAAGGGAGGATTGGGTGGAGGGGAGAAGGGAGAGGAGAAACTTAAGGGAAGAAAGTTATAATGCTTTGCAGATCGCCTTTCTTTATTCATATATATTATGTATATGTAAGAATATGACACTATAAGTAAGTATTAATTTACATTCAGTGCTCGGCTGGGATGGTTAGAAAACTTCACACCCCCTATCAAAATTCTGTAGCAGTATGTTAGCTTCTTTTAGAAGTCTTTTGTTAAATGTTGATGATTAAAAAGAATAGGAACAGAATCATTGATTATGTGTTTTCATAGAAATAAACAGGTAAGAAATTTCCTGAGATTTTCCAAAAATATTTGAAAGCTGATGTCCTTTTCTTTATTGTTATATTTACAAGTGGCAAATATTTCAAAAGGGTTAGATAAAAATTACCAATACTATAGGTATTTCAAAATAGTGTGGGATAATAGCCAGTGAAAAAAAAACAACAAAAAAAGCAATCTCCATGAAGGACTGTGGAATTTCATGTGTTGTCAGTTCACTATTAGGCATTATGAACAGTATGACTCTTATGGTCTCAAAGTACTTAGTATGAGTTTCATTTAGACCATCTTGTGTTTAGTCTAAGGATGCATACTTGAGTTCCTGGATCATTTTTCTGTCATGTAAACTCTGGAAGCTTGATTTAATGAGATGTTTTCTGCTTAGACTTGCTTTACTAGCTAAAGAGAAACTTTCAATTCTTATCCATTTTCCCTTCCCCACTTGGCTATTTATAACTGTAAGATTTTCCATTTTTGCTGGGTATCATGTTTAGCATTGAAGGGTTTAGCCTTTCATGCTCTGTAAAGCTGAATGAAAGCCATCTTTTTGATACTGCTACTTCAGCATTTTTTTTTCTCTGACTTAGCTGCCATTTACTTGAAGAACATGGTGACCCAGTACTGGCCGGACCGAGAACCTCCACCAGGAGAAGCAATATTTCCATTTAACATTCATGAAAACGATCGCCAGCAAATACGTGATAATATTGTGGAAGGAATAATTCGGTCTCCAGATTTAGTGAGGTACATTATACTGTTTCTATATGCTTAGTAGGAAGCCCAAAATATATGAATGGGGGAGGTTGGATTTAATCATCAGCCTCAAGTTTGTTTTTTAAAAGAGATAAAGTAATGAAGATGGGCACTCAAAGAATACAGTTTTAGTTATTTGTTTTTGCATTTGTAATTCTTTGCCTCAAAATATTTTGGAAAAAATATTTAGTTTCTATAAGTTGCCACAAAAAGAGTGGAGGCAAAAATCTAACGAAAATTGTTGTATAGATCCTTGCTATGTGAATAACCTATGTTCTTAGTTATGAGCTCTTGACTTTCTACTATCTGCTCTTCTTTTCCCTGATACAGGGAAATTGACTTCTGGGGGTTTTAACCTACCAGTTTTTGTAACACTTTACCTATCTTTTTGTTCATTTTTATGAACTGAGCTTCTTTTCCTTTGAAGAAGACAGGATAGAGAAAATATAAACTAGAAGAATTGTCTCTGGTTTTTCAAATTTAGATTAGATGCTATAAAGCAGCACTGTCCAATAGAACTTTCTGCAGTGATGGAAATGTTTTATATCCACACTGTCTGATATTTAGCCATGTGGCATAGAAGCCAACTGAGTACTTGAAATGTGGCTAGTGTAACTGAGGAACCGAATTTTTAATTTAATTTTGATTAAATTACGGTGTGTGCATGTAGCTGGTACCTGCCCTTAGTGGATAGCAGAGGTGTAGGTCAAAAAAATTATGCAATCTTAAAAGAGGAGAAACAAATTCTTTTCACCATGAGCAAGTGATTAGGTTGCTTTTGAAAATGTGGGAGGGAAATAGATGAAATTGAGGTAGGGGAATGAAATTATTTAACTTCAAGAGATTAGATGTAACCTATCCCTGAGTGTATAATGTACATTGGCATAAGCAGAAGAAAGGGAAGAAAGTGTGAGGATAACAGTGAGGAAGGTGGACAAACATTGAACACCTCTTTGTGCAGTTGTTTGGGTAAGAAGAGAAAATAGGGGTATTGATGAAAGAAAATCATCATTCTCATTGGTTGCCCAAATGCCATCTGGCACTGGCTTCCCTGTGGTACCATCATGTGTCCATTTCTTGTCAAAATCTTCACATTTTCAAATCTCTCTGAATCTTGCAAGCAATGCTTCTACACTTTAATATATGAAAGGATGGCTGTTCATAAACATCCTTTGCTTGGCTTGGAATTGAGAAAGGATTAAGAGGGTCAACCTAGGGGCTTCCCTGGTGGTGCAGTGGTTGAGAGTCCGTCTGCCGATGCAGGGGACATGGGTTCGTGCCCCGGTCTGGGAAGATCCCACATGCCGCGGAGTGGCTGGGCCCGTGAGCCATGGCCGCTGAGCCTGCGCGTCCAGAGCCTGTGCTCCGCAATGGGAGAGGCCACAACTGAGAGGCCCGCGTACTGCAAGAAAAAAAAAAAAAAAAAAAAAGAGGGTCAACCTGAAGATGAAATTAAAAAAATGAAAAGTTTCAGTTTTATTGAATACAAATATGACCTATTTGTTGTTTAGGAACAGCTGCTGGTGGCACAAGAGGTTATCTTTATCTTTATTATGAGACAGTTCTTTGTGGCTTTGCTTCTTTTATGTCCTGAAGGCTTAACTGTAACTACTCTTTTTTTTTTTTGGTACGCGGGCCTCTCACTGTTGTGGCCTCTCCCGTTGCGGAGCACAGGCTCCGGACGCGCAGGCTCAGCGGCCATGGCTCATGGGCCCAGCCGCTCCGCGGCATGTGGGATCTTCCCGGACTGGGGCACGAACCTGCATCCCCTGCATCGGCAGGCAGACTCTTAACCACTGCGCCACCAGGGAAGCCCTGTAACTACTCTTAAAGAAATATTCTCAAAGTTTATTTAAGAGTATTGCAAAGGATCTTTTGCAATTAGATTTGGAAAAGATCCTTTGCAAGGAAAAGGCATTATTTGTTTGTTTCATTTCAGTGAAATGAAGTTATCGGCTGTTGAACTGAACACATATCTTTTTCTTGGCACTATGGAGTCCTAATTTAGCTAGATTCACTCCCCATCCATTTGCAAGTGACCACGTAAGGACATACTAATAGTTGGTAGAAGAGAAATTTTTTTCCCCTCACTTTCTTTTCAATCCCAATTATAGTTGTATCCAATTGAGGAAATGATTACTGACCTAAGTGTTATGAGATCACATCTTTCATAGCTTCACTTTGCGGTTTCATTAAAGAGGTTTCTTCTTTTTTTATGTCTTTCCTGTTGCTTTTTTCTTTATTTCTTTGGAAATAGTTCTTAGCATTCCTCTTCAGGAATTACCAGCTAATGCTTGTTACTTCATACAGAAATTAGGATCTCAGGAAGCTGTGATAGGTGCAAAATACTGTGTGACTGGGAACTGATGATGAATGGTTCCAGGCTTTGGCTCACAGAGATGTTTCCCACTGTTATGTAGGCCTCCATTTTACTTACTTTGACCATTTTTAGGCTAAGTATGTCCAGTTGAAACGATAAAATACTTTTTTGGTTTTGTTTCCCCCTTAGGATATAATAACCAAAATACAAAATATAACAAGCTGGGAAATTTTATAGAGCTGGGGTGGATTCATTGTCTTTCTTTTGGAAAATTTTTTATGAGTTTATTTTAAGTTTTTTTTTTTTTTTTTTTTGGTGTGGACCATTTTTAAAGTCTTTATTGAATTTGTTACAATATTGCCTCTGTTTTACGTTTTGGTTTTTTGGCCACAGGGCATGTGGGATCTTAGCTCCCCAACCAGGGATCAAACCCACACCCCCTGCATTGGAAGACGAAGTCTTAACCACTGGACCACCAGGGAAGTCCCTGAATTTATTTTTAAATTCTTTACAGGACTTTATATGTTTTTCTTTATAGGACTGCTCTTTTTTCTCCACCCCAGATAAATATCTATATAATGTAAGTAAATAGGAATCAGAGTGTTTTTATGTACAATATTAGAGGTCTTTGAAGCCTGATATTTATAACTACTTAGATTTTGGACTTTTTTCTCCCACTTTATAGAGTCCAGTTAACAATGTGTCTCCGTGCCATCATTAAATACGATTTCCCTGGTCACTGGCCAGCGGTAGTCGACAAGATAGACTATTACTTGCAATCACAGAGCAGTGGAAGCTGGCTTGGCAGTTTATTATGTCTGTATCAACTGGTGAAGACATATGAGTAAGTTGATTTCTATTGGCTGAAGATACCAGCCTCCTGTTACTTAGAAGAATTACATTGCATAGAGGGGTCTGCTATGGGTGTTCTACAGAATCAGGTTAGATTGGGAAATGTTGGATTAAGCACAGTTAAACATGTTTATTTACTACAGTTTTTCAAAGAATCTTTAATCTGCTAATGTACTAATCTCTAAGTTAGTGCTTCTCAAACTTATTTGTTAGTTTCAGAGGACCATTTATTAACAGTTCTCCTTGGAAATTTTGGTGGAGAGGTACCTTAACATTTATATTTAAGTAAGCACATCATTAAGTAAACCAAACATTTACCTTTTTGGATGCAAGGTAGAAAATGTTCAAGTTTCTTTGCTAGTGACTTTCTTTTCTATAAAAGTTGCTTGGGAGGTGTGGGACTAGTGTCACATTTAATAGCATTGCTTTCTAGCTCCTAAGGGGATTGCTGCTTCTGCATGCAAAGTCCTGTAGTCTTCCTTCTAAAATGATTTTTAGAGTATATTTTAGATTTATACCTGTTAAAGTGACCTAAGAGCACCTAAATTTGTAAACTGTTTTAACTTCTCGAAGTAGGGTGGTAGATGGACAAATGTTTTTTCCACCACATTATTTGTTATATAATAGGAATGCCTATTTGAACTGTTTATCAACTTGTATTTTATAGCAAGAATTGTGGTATGTGAAAATTAATTTAAGTGCTAGAAAAATTCATGTAGGAAAGTTGCAAAACTGTCTTGGAATTTTTTGAACTAGTCTAACTCTTTCTAGAAAGATTTTAGGTATTCTGCCTAAAACAGGGATATGCTTTTTCAAAGTTCCTTTCAAGTTTATTCTAGCAATCCAAACAGAAAATGTAAGCTAGTGTTTGGAATGTTATAGCTTTATATAGTTTAAAAATATTATTTTTCATTCATTGTTTATAGCTCTTTTGTGGGGGGGAGAAATTATTGTTCTCTCTTTTTGTCTTTGCTCATGTAGATATAAGAAAGCAGAGGAAAGAGAACCTCTTATAGCAGCAATGCAAATATTTCTGCCTCGTATTCAGCAACAAATCATGCAGCTCCTTTCTGATTCCTCACATTATTCTGTATTAATACAGAAGCAGATCCTGAAAATCTTTTATGCACTTGTGCAGGTAAGTTTCTATAGCAGAAGACAAATACGGTGCCTTGTATTTCTGCCTGATACATAGAAAGTGCTCAGTAAGTGTCAGTTATTGTTAAAAATTACATATTGTATATTCTCACATGTATTTCTTTAAAAACATCCTTATGAGAGAACAGACTTTGAGAGGTCAACTTAATTGTCCAAGGTTATCTGAGTGGCAGAGCTGAGATTCAGTGTCCATATGCCTTTCACCCCCAGTGTCTGAAGTCTGGGTATGGAAGAAACAAGGTAGTTAACTTCCCTGAAACCTGATAATTTGACTAATCTGTCCATAGCATTCTGCCTGTAGATTTGTTATGATTATAGGAGAAGAGGAAGGAAAAGAAGAGAGTTCCTTTTTTTTTTTTTTTTTTTTTTTGCGGTACGTGGGCCTCTCACTGTTGTGGCCACTCCCATTGCGGAGCACAGGCTCCTGACGTGCAGGCTCAGTGGCCATGGCTCACGGGCACAGCCGCTCCGCGGCATGTGGGATCTTCCCGGACCGGGGCACAACCCATGTCCCCTGCGTTGGCAGGCGGACTCTCAACCACTGCGCCACCGGGGAAGCCCTGAGAGTTCCTTTTTTTAATTGGGAAATCATATTGATGGTAGTTTCTTTGCATTTGACCCATTTAAAGCTAACAAACAAGATTGAGTGCCTCATTTACCTTCATTTAAAATACTTCCTTTTTCTTACCTGAAAGCTATAAAGAACATTAATATGGAATGTTTTAAATATAAAAATATTTAAAATTTAATCCTCAAAAGACTTGGGTAAGTTATTTCGATCTGGGTGGAGAAGAATAATTGTTGTCAGTTTAAACTGTTTGATGTTGAATGGATTAAGGCTTTATTTCATGCTTTCTAGTTAAATTAGTCACGGCAAGAGGGTAGTTTCATCAGGCTAGAGAGCCAAGATAGTTTGGTTTTGTTCTTGGCTTCTCTCTGACTTAAGTATTTTCATACTGTTCTAGAATATTTCACTTGAATAAAGATTTATATTTTTAGCCTCATCTTTTAAACTTTTAATAGAGATAGTCCAAGGCAGATTTTCCTTGTTTTTCAGCTTAGCCTTTTTTGGGGGAGAGAGAAAGGGAAAGGAGATACATCTGAGAAAAGAGAAGAAACTAGAGTACTAGGAAAACATTCCTTCATCCTCTTTTTTCTTTTTTTAAAAGTAATAAGGTAGGAAGATGTATGGTGCTTTTGTTTTTGTTTTTCTGTTCAGAAATCTTCCTCAGGAGAATCACTTTTTGGCAAATATTTTTTATTCAGTGAGATGTTTTGCCATTAGATACAGTAATATCCCATTTATTTGGAGCCAGACTTCCCTTTCCTCATTGGGAGAAGCATAGCCAGGAATCAGTAAGTGAGACAGAGGCAGATGAAATAGTTTTCTTAAAACCTCTACTTCTACTTGGTTTGCTAAGAGAACAAAAATCTAAAATTTTTTTTCTCAACATGTATGTGCTAAAAACCTAAAAAACCAGAAAAAAACCCTCATCATTTTAAACCATTTTAGTAATCTATTATATGCTAATACAGTAATATTCTTTAGTGGGAAATCCTGGAAGCAAAAATTTAGAAGGCTTTAGGAGGCACAGTTACAGTGTTTATGGAAGTAAAAAGTGATTGTCTAACAATTTGGGATGAGGCAGAAAAATTTATGTTTTAAAAAGTATGACGCAATGAAATTGATTTTGTCTAAGCATTTATTAAATATTGTGTACAGGACTGTTGAATATTCCATACATATTTCAGAACTCGTTTGTCCAGAAGTGAACTCATTGTTACTTTCCCCCAGCCCTTAGCCTGCTCCTCCTATGTTCCCCATCGTAAAGCCAACTGACTCCCCACTGCATTTAGAACAAAGTGTTAACTTTTTCCCATGGCCTATAAAACCCTTTGTCTCTTGCCTCATCTTATACCATACTTAGCTTTAGCTTTGTTCTTTGCACTCCAGCCATATGGAAATTCTTTCAGCTTCATGAGCAGGTCATGTCCTCTGTCACTTCTGAGCCTTTAAGGCACTGTGTTTCTGCCTGGAGCATTCTCCTTCCCCTTTATGCCCTGGTCAATTTGTGCTCCTCCAGGTCTTGGCTTGCATATCACTTCTTCCAGGAAGTTGTCTCTGATAGTAGCAGGCTGCATTAGGTGGTCCTCACGGGTGCCCTTATCAACATTATACTGCTTTTATCTGTACTGTTTATCATACCATATTGTAATTCCTTGTTTAAATGTGTTCCCCCTCACCCCCCCAACTAGACTGTGAGCTTTACTTAACATTATGTCCTTAGTGTGTAGTAGGTTTTGGACTGCATGGATGCAGAGGTGCTATGCCTCATCTCCTGTAGCTCAAGGTGTAGTAGGGGTGGGGTTGCACACTGTAATACAGTGGACTGTGATTTCATGCCACAGTGTAGAGGAAAGTAATTGAAAAAATGTTTCTTGAATGTTTCATGATGTAAAGATTTTCATTAAAGTCATTAAAATGAGTTTCCACCACAAAAAAAGATAATTATGGGAGGAGAAATTAAGGAAACACCCCTATTTACAATTGCATCAAAAAGAGTAAAATACCTAGGAATAAACTTAACCAAGGAGGTAAAAAACCTATACTCTGAAAACTATAAAACATTGATGAAGGAATTTAAAAACAATACAAAGAAATGGAAAGATATTCTGTGTTCTTGGATTGGAATAATTAATATTGTAAAAATGTTCATACTACCTAAAGCAATCTATAGATTTAATGCAATCTCTGTCAAAATACTGATGACATTTTTCATAGAACTAGAACAAATAATTTACAAAAGACCCTGATTTGCCAAAGCAATCTTGAGAAAAAAGAAAAAACCTGGAGGTATCATGCTCCCTGACTTCAGACTATACTACAGAGACACAGTAATCAAAACAGCATGGTACTGGCACAAAAACAAGCATATAGATCAATGGAACGGAACAGAGAGCTCAGAAATACACCCACACACCTATGGTCAATTAATCCATGACAAAGGAGGCAAGAATATACAATGGAGAAAAGACAGTCTCTTCAGTAGGTGGTGCTGGGAAAACTGGACAGCTACATGTAAATGAATGAGATTAGAACATTTCCTCACACCATATACAAAAATAAGCTGAAAATGGATTAAGACTTGGAAACCATAAAACTCCTAGAAGAGAAAATAGGGAGAAAACTCTTTGACATAAATCATAGCAATTGTTTTTTGATCTGTCTCCTAAGGCAAGGAAATAAAAGCAGAAATAAACAAGTGGAACCTAATTAAACTTAAAAGCTTTTGCACAGCAGAGGAAATCATTGACAAAACGAAAAAGGCAACCTACTAAATGGGAGAAAATATTTGCAAAGGATATGACTAATAAGGGGTTAATATCCAAAATATATAAACAGCTCATACAACTCAATATCAAAAAAACAACCCAATTAAAAAATGGGCAGGAGACCTGAATAGACATTTATCCAAAGAAAACATACAGGTGGCCAACAGGCGCATGAAAAGATGCTGAACATCACAAGTTATCAGAGAAATGCAAATCAGAACCACTGGATACCACCTCATACTGCTCAGAATAGCTATCATCAAAAAGTCTACAAATAACAAATGTTGGCAAGGATGTGGAGAAAAGGGAATCCTTGTACATGTTGGTGGGAATGTAAATTGGTACAGCCATTATGGAAAGCAGTATGGAGGTTCCTGAAAAAACTAAAAACAGAACCACCACATGATCCAGCAATTCTCCTGCTGGGTGTATATCTGGAAAAAAATGAAAACACTAATTTGAAGAGATACATGCACCCCAGTGTTCATAGTGGTATTATTTACAGTAGACAAAATAAGGGAGCAACCTAAGTGTCCATCGATAGATGAATAGATAAAGAGGTGGTGTGTGTATCTACATATACACAATGGAATAACATATACACAATGGAATATTACTCAGCCATAAAAAAGAATGAAATTCTGCCATTTGCAACAATGTGGATGGACTTAGTGAAATAAGTCAGACAAAGAAAGACAAATACTCTTATCACTTATATGTGCAATCTAAAAAAATAAAACAAACGAATGTATATAACAAAACAGAAACAGATTTACAGTTATAGAGAACAAACTAATGGTTAACAGTGAGGAGAGGGAGGTGGGGAGGGTTGAGATAGGGGTATGGGATTAGGAGACACTAACTACTATGTATAAAATAAATAAGTAACAAGGATGTATTGTACAGCACAGGGAAATATAGCCATTATTTTGTAATAACTTTAAATGGAGTATAGTCTATAAAAATACTGAATCACTCATATGCCCGAAACTAATATAATATTTTAAATGAACTATACTTCAAAAATAAAAAGATGATTTTATGAGGTAATGGAAGTATTGACTAACCTTATTGTGATAGTAATTTCATAGTGTATATGTGTATCAAATCGTCCTGTTCTATACCTTAAACATACATAGTATTATATATCAATTATATCTCAATAAAGCTGGAAAAATGAAAAGTTTGACACACAAAGGGGTAAATGGTAAAAAATCACTTATCTAGAATCTCATGTTGAACAAATGATGCCTTACTGTATTTTTATAATTTTTTACTTAAAAAAGTAGCTTAGGGACTTCCATGGCAGTCCAGTGGTTAAGGCTCCACACTCTGAATACAGGGGGCACAGGTTCGATCCCTGGTCAAGGAACTAAGACCCCTTGTGCTGCACAGTGCGGCCAAAAAAAAAAAAGCCTAGAGAAATAATTCATGGCATGTATATTTTCTAGATTTAAAAAATTTAATTTACATACATATGTTTATAGAGCTGTTTTAAGTTAAATTTTAGGTTGAACCACCTGAAATTACTAATTTCATGGTCAGGTGTTAACCGTTTCATATATTTCAACCTTTCAATATAGATAAATTGCTGATTTTTTAGAGGGGAGGAATTATTGTCTGATGTTGTTGTCCTTTGTTTTCAGTATGCATTGCCTCTTCAGCTGGTGAATAACCAAACCATGACAGCGTGGATGGAGATCTTCCGAACTATTATTGACAGGACTGTTCCACCTGTAAGAAAGGGCTTCTGTTCCTAAGAAGAATGGGGAAAACTTGGGTTCGGGTTATTTGTGGTAGATTGATTTATTATACCAGCCTGCTATTTAGAAAAACAAAAATTACTACTGTAATAAAAGTAATTAATGATACATACTCATTTTTAGAAAGTTCAGATAAAATTAATAGAATAATAACTATTTAATCCTACTAAAAATGATAACCATTTTTAAAACTTGGTATTTATTCCTCTTGTCTTTTTTTCTCTACATTTATATACAACCATATTTTTTTCTTTCTACAAAAAATATTACAGAATCTTTATAGGAAGGAGTGATTAAAAAGGGTATGCTGACAAAATCTTATTAAAAAGTAATTTAAAAGGGTATACAGAAAAAGGAGCATTAATGAAATTTGTTAGGAGGAGCAATCATATTTTATATTTGTAAAAATGGTATAGATAGGTACTGTTTTGAAGTTCATTTTTCACTTAAAATCTATTGTAAATATTTCGTATGATTATGAAGTTTTTTACATTGTGTCATTTTTGTTGAATGCTTCATTTGCTAGATATTTAGGTGGTTTTAGTTTTTTAGTGTTTTAACTATAAGGATGTAGTTAAATTTTTATGCACATACATGATTATTTTGTTTGGATAACCTCTTAGCAGTGTTTAAGGCTTTGACAGATCTTTAATTAATTAATTAGTTAATCAATTAATTGAAGTATAGATATACAATATTAGTTTCAGGTGTACAGCGTAGTGATTCAGTATTTTTATAGGTTATACTCCATTAAAAGTTATTAGAAAGTAATAGCTATAATTCCCTGTGCAAGACTTTGACAGACCTTGCAAACGGCTTTCCAGAAACAGTGCACTGGCTTATACTTTAATAAGCAGTGACTGAGAATGTCTGTTTTGTTAAATTCTAAGTTTGCCGGTTTGATAGGTGAAAGATGGTGTCTCATTTTTATCTGTAGTTACAGTGATACTATATTTCATCTATCAGATTAACTCAAATAATCAAATTAACTAAATTAAAATATATCAAATATTTAAAATTTTGAGCTTGTCTCCAAATGTGCAGTATTCCTTCCTTTGCCCATATCTTGGGACAAATTATGTTGAGGTTTAGTTTATACACATAAATGCACAGAACTTAGTGAACAGTTCAGTGAATTCTGACAAACATACGCTTGTGTTACTATCACCCAGATCAAGATATAGAACTTTTCTGGCATCTCAGAGAGTTTCCTTGAGGGATATGGTATTTTGTGTTTTGTTTTCTACTTATCTGGGCCTTTTAAAGATAGAAGATAAAACAACAGCACTGGTTGGTTGAAATTTGCTTTGCTTGTTTAATTCCTACCTAGCAATCTATAAAGTAAGAATTTGCATTTGTTTGGCAGTCTGAATTCACATTTAATTTAACTTAATTTGTATCAATATTTATTCTGCCTTTGTTAGTCACACAAACCTTTTCATTATGTGGGAATTTTATCTGGGTGTTTTTGTCCTCCTAGGAGACTCTGCAGATTGACGAGGATGATAGACCAGAATTAGTCTGGTGGAAGTGTAAGAAGTGGGCATTACACATTGTAGCTCGTCTCTTTGAACGGTAATTCTGGTTATTAGATTTACAATCTATGGTTGGTATTTCAGTATTGGATATAATAAAATTGAATAGGTCCCTTGATGCTCTACAGTATATGATTGTTTTTCTTTAGAGCAGCAGAGGGCAAAAAGTCACCCTATGCTTTGTTTTAAAGCAGGCTTAACTGTGATCATTGGCTTTGAGATCATAGTAAGGTGAACAGTCTTCTCTGGATCTTTCTATTCTCTGTAAAAAGGATCGAGAAATGATATTTCTGTCTGAAATTTTAAGTATGGCCTGGAGTCTAAGTACAGCTTATCATAATTTCATTTTGGGGCTTGTGAAAAAAAAGGTAAAACGTTAGTTTCTGTCCCAATAGAATACATCTTTCAACAAGTATTTAAACTGGTGAGCATGCTTTGTTTCTAAAATTTGCAGTATTTAAACATTTTCTCTTTGTATTTTAAGATATGGAAGCCCAGGAAATGTCACAAAAGAATACTTTGAATTTTCCGAATTCTTTTTGAAAACTTATGCAGTGGGAATTCAGCAGGTAATAAACTTACATTTTTTAAATAGGAGGATGGTTACTACTGAAAGTAGTTGAGTCACTTCTATCCATTTAAAAGTAGTTTACAAACATGTTAATACATATTTATAGGGGGATGAAATGGTAGCTCTGGGAATCTAATACAGTGCAGTCAGTTTTAGAACCAAATGTCCTAGGGTAGCTACTACAAGAATGTCCCTTCTAGACTCCTAGATGGTGGACTGAAACCTTTCAAGTCTGTTGATTGATACTTGTGTAGCAGTCGCCAGTATTAGATCAGGTTCTTCAGTTAACTTCCTGATCTCACATGAGTTTCTTATCCTCTATTTGATGGAGCCCCGCCTCTTTGTTCTAAGCTTTTATATCAGAAGATTTAGGTAATAGGAATTGATCTATTTCAAGAGGAGTTGAGCTCAGAAGTTAAGACTTTCAGCTGAGAACTTACACATTTTTGTGGAAGTTTGGGAACCATTCTGTACAGTGAAAATTAGGAGTTCTTGAGAAATAATCCAAGTTGATATTAATATTTACAAACTACAAAGGATAGATGGGCGTGAAGACTATCTGTATTGCCATTTGAATCATGAAATTTTTGTTTCTATTTCAACAAATGAAATTCAGTAGTGATTGAGCATTGGCTGTGTCAGGGCTATATTAAGGAAGCAAAGATTAATCAGACATAGTAAAAGGCTTTCATGATACAAAGGGTGTTTCTAGATTTTTATAAATCTATGCAAATTAGTCTTCTTTACTGTCAATGATAGAAAGTTCAAACCTGTCATCTTAGATGGAATACTTCCTTTTATGGATTATCATTTTGACTAGTATCATTTTATGGATTATCATTTCTAAAAATTACCTTGCAACAATTCAGGAAAGCTATGGCTATAATTTTCTCACAGGTTATTTTGTTGGCCCATGAGAAAGTTTGTAGGGAAAATTGGTGAGTGATGAATAAAATTATATATTCAGCCATTCATTTTGGATACTAGGATAATCAGGGAGCTGGTTAGCTCTGTCTTCTGCTCTTTCCACTGCTGTTAAACCCCAGTAAGCATCCTAAAGTTGATGCCCTCTTCTGGTGTGTTCAGTAGAGGTTTTCCAGTGTCACATAAACATGTATGCACACACACATTTAAATTTCATGCTGTTGCATCCATGTCATAAACTGTTTGAACCTTGGTCATTTAAAGTATATATTCCTGATATTTTAAAAAGTTTTTTTTTTAATCAAAAACTGTTCTCTTCTTTACTATTGTGTCTCATCTGCGACCACCTCCACTTTGTGTGAACAGCAACTGTATTAGGAAGAACTGTGTTTAGTAGCATCCATTTTTAGCCTGCATTGCAGAAGGAGTTTCTAGGTGATAGTAGGACTTCTGACAAATTTTATAAACCTGAACTTTATATAACTTGAACTGAACTCATGTTCTGAATTTATAAATTCTGTACATGTTTTAAAAGACCCCGTTTTATTTATTCAGCAGTTCAGTGATAAGCTTGCTGTGGTGAAGGGCTCTGGAGATCAGGAATTGGAAGACTTGGACCGTGTTGTAGTGCAGCCTCTGACTGCGTGTCCTTGGGTCCTCACAGCTGCTTTGGGCATGGTTCTTTCCTTAGAAACAATCTTTTTTTAAAAATCAATATTTAAAAAAATAACTTCTCAGTTTTGTGGTATTTCTACAAAGACTTTCCGTGGTCTGAGATTATAAAATAAAAATTTTCCACACTCTTTTTTAGTTACTATGTGGTTTCACTTTTTGTTGCTGTTGAAATATTTCCCTATCTGGAATTTATTTAGGTGTGAAGTTTAGTTAGGGAGCCACCTTAATTTTTTTCAGAGGGCTAGTCAGCTGTCCCAATACTGTTTTTTGGATAACTTACCATTTCTCTTCCAGTTGAAATGCACCTTTATCAAATATTAAAATATGTTTATGGTGTCTCTTGCTATATGGATGTTTTCAGTGTTCACTTAGTCAAATCTGTTACTATTTGACAGGAGTCTTAATTTATTTGAAGAACTAGTATGTGGAAGAGTGTATAGACTTATTTTGAGTAGTTCCACAGGTTAGAAGCAAGATAAATGGCTGAAAATCACAGTGAGACACCCTTCAGTTCAGTATCGCAAGGACCTATCTAAGAATTAAAACAGCTCATGTGCTGTCTCACAAAATATTTACTTCTCTAAAAATCTGTTAATTTTTATCTCTATGACTTCTGAGTTGGTTTTATGTCATGCCTAAAATGCCCATCCTGTTAACTTTAAAATTGTTTTTTTCCTATGTTTTCTCTTCCTATTTTCCTGTAGGTACTACTAAAAATTTTAGACCAGTATAGGCAGAAAGAGTATATAGCTCCCCGTGTTCTTCAGCAAGCATTCAACTATCTCAACCAAGGCGTTGTTCATTCTGTAACCTGGAAGCAGATGAAGCCGCACATACAGGTTAGTGTCAGGGAGCAGCTCTGGGAAATCATTCTCTGGTTAAATTTTCTGGACAGGGTAAGTGTTAACTAATCCCATATTTTATATTTAATATGTTTTTGTTTCCATTAATAATTTCGAATGAATGCAGTCTTTTTTTTTTTTTTGTGGTACGTGGGCTTCTCACTGTTGTGGCCTCTCCCGTTGCGGAGCACAGGCTCCGGACCCACAGGCTCAGCGGCCATGGCTCACGGGGCCAGCAGCTCCGCGGCATGTGGGATCCTCCCGGACTGGGGCACGAACCCGCGTCCCCTGCATCAGCAGGCGGACTCTCAACCACTGCGCCACCAGGGAAGCCCATGAATGCAGTCTTATATCTGATATGAAGGACCTGGAAATTTAAGTATTTGAGAAGAGTGAAGTTTTCAAGTTGTATGAATTGGAAGACTTGGATTTAGTTAATCTTGCTTGGAATCTTATTTAGCCTCTGTTTCTCCTCTGTTAGGTCAGATAATATTTTTCTCCCCTTCTTACCTAAAGGTTGCTAGGATCGAATGAGGTATTTTGTATGATAGCATTTTGAAAACAGTCCCCAGGGCTCTACTAAGTTAGTGTTATTTTGTAGGAAATGCAGGCTGATACATGACCATTTTCTTTTGTAGGTATGAGCAAACAAGGTTTTTATTTCTCATTTTGGATTGTTAAATTCTATAAAAGAAGTTAAAGTTTTCGGTTTTTATATCAATTGTGTACTTAAAGGTAGAATCAGCATTTTATTAAAGAATAAATCAGAATGAAAAATTATGGACCATTAATAAATAAATTAATATTTACATACACATAATTTTGGGTAATTCAAAGATGTTAGGAACGGAATTTTTTCCTCTCAAACTATGAATTCTTAAATTCTGTAATCTCTAAGATGGTATCTAAAAAGTAAAGCAATTCTTTTACTTTGTCTTTGGTGTCTAGGATAGAATTTGTTTAGTGTTATCTTATTATAGGTCTTACAGATATTAGATCTTTTGCATTGTTTTCTGTGGACACTTTAATAATCTTTGCCTAATTCCTTTGATCAAAGAGTGATTGGTTCTTTGCAATTAATAAAGATACAGATTTCATTTTATTTTACTGTGTGCCTGTAAAGTAAGGGTGAACTGTGATAGCATTTTTTTCTACTTGATGCCTTTGGCCTTATTTTTACATGGCTGTAATGTAGGAGTAAGAAAACTGACTATTAGGCTGAATTTTTTTCTCTTAGAATTACTTAATTTGGAAGAAGTGATAAGAGATAATTTTGTTCTTACATATGTAATTGTTAGAGCACGGAAGGGCTTGGTAGAGCATTAGCGGCAGTGAACATAGAGGCTGTTAGATGTGATTTTTTTTTCCCCCCACTGAAGCCTGCGCTTGTAGGGTAGGAAATTAAGTTGTTGAAAATGGAAAAAGAAGAAAATGTTAATGTTGTTGAAATATCGACATTTAGGATCAAAATGGAAATGTAAAAATGTTCACAATAAGTAATGTAATAGTAAATATAACCTTGGTTTGATATTTATTTCTCTTAAAGAATCAAGGTATGTTTAGGTATGTTTATATTGATAGTAAAACTTTTATCCCCGCTCTTAACTCAAAGAATAGCATTCATCTCTTTCTCTGTACCTTTAATCAGTTGTTGTTTAAAAACAATCTTATGGGCTTCCCTGGTGGCGCAGTGGTTGAGAGTCCGCCTGCCGATGCAGGGGACACGGGTTCGTGCCCCGGTCTGGGAAGATCCCACATGCCACGGAGTGGCTGGGCCCGTGAGCCATGGCCGCTTAGCCTGCGCGTCCGGAGCCTGTGCTCGGCAGCGGGAGAGGCCCGCGTACCGCAAAAAACAAAAACAAAAAACAATCTTATGTTTAACTTCTTCTGCCCCCACCTCTACCCCTTACCCCCAAGGCTTTTGCTTTCCTGCTTTCACTTTAGCCAACGCAAACTTGACAGAAAGATTAATATAAGTTGTTTGGAAGTTGTTTGGAAAACTAACTTCAGGAAGGCTTTCATTATTTGTGTTCCCCAAATGTGAATAGTCTATACCCATTTGTTGTTTTGTTTTTTTCTCTTGTTAGAATATCTCTGAAGATGTGATTTTTTCTGTGATGTGTTATAAAGATGAAGATGAAGAGCTGTGGCAGGAAGATCCATATGAGTATATAAGGATGAAATTTGGTAATGGAGATGATTTTAGTCCTCATCAGTTCCTGGCTCCGTAAAGTAATAGAACTAAATTTATACTTTTAAGCAGATTTTACCACTTTGTTAAATTCCCAGAGTTCTGCTTTTCACGATAAACTCTGAAACTCGTGAGAGTTTGATGTTCTGTTGAACCGATGGACTTGAGATGAAAAGCTGCTTTATTTGTCCATCCCTCTCATGGGTGCTGAAGCAGTCATGGAACCATCTATGTATAACTCTTTCTGTTGTGGTGCTGATCTGCAGGGACCATTCCTTTCTGTGCCTTTTGGGATACCTATTTGTAGATTGGGTTGTTCTCAGTCTGGGATATCCTTTGCATTTCTGCATATTTTAGGAGCACCCCAATTTAGTTTGCATCCTTAACCTAGGGACTGAGTATTCCACAGGGGAATGAGATTACTTCTGATGACCCCACTGTGTGGCCCAGTTCTCTGTGGGTCCTTTTAGCCTTGGATCTTCCAGGAAGCTGTTGAATTGTGTAGGTTGCCTCAGTTCATTCCCTTTTGTCACCAGTTTGAATTAAGCACTTCCTGGAGTACTCAGGCACTTAGCATAGGAAGATGTTATTTGTGTACCTCTGTTCCTCCCATGGTGAAGAAGCTATCTGAGGGCAGGGACTTTATCTTACTTGCTTTATTTTGCATTCTCTATCCCTTCTACACCCCTACATTCCTCTGCAAGTTCTTGGCCCTAGTCTGTCTTCAGTGAATGTTGAAACAAATAATTGATAAGACTCGCACTGCCCAAGGCATGCTGAAGGTACTGTGACCACAGTGCTTTCCCCTTGTCGGGCCATATGTCTCTAGTTACTTGAGTTAAGCCTACTAATATAGATGCTAGATTGTTGGGCTATGTTGTTTTCACAGTGCTTTTGTTTAGATTCTTTGATTCAGTAAGTGAGGAAGCGCCTCTTTCCTTTGGAGACAAAGTACAGGAAAAGCAAGTGAATGAGAAACAATATTTACCACTGTTTTATCCTTCCATTCTATCATTTCTATTTGAAAATCATTGTACATATGCATGATTTATTAATTCCCCTTCCTAATGCTTTTGTTTTCCTAGTTTGCTTTGACAGAGCAGAATGATTAACTGGTCTTTCTTCTGTCTTTTTTTAAGGCATTTTTTTAGTGTCTAGCTTTTCTATGATACCTGTTTTTATAATGTGCAGTGTATTTGTTTAACTTTCAGATGGCTACCATTATTTTACTTATTCTTCATATCAAATAAGAAAGTATCTCAGTTTTTAGAAAATATAATAGTTAAGAGCTGTGTGTGTTGACTGATAGAATTTATATTTTATTGATTAAAAGAGAATATGGATAATTCAAGACTAGCTAAAATGCCTTATTTCCTTCTGTAGAATGCAGTGGGTATTACTTAATATGTGTATTTTACTTTTAGATAACTACTGGGGAGAACAATTACGTTATTAGTTTTCTTTTTATATTTTTGTCATGTGCAGTTATTTATATTAACAAAATACCCCTGTCTAAATGTATTGACTGATATTGATAATGGTGTTTTTAGATTTGGTAAAAACTGAAGGAGCTCAGGCTTTGATGTTAAGACAGCCTGGATGTGAATGCTGGCCTGGTTGCTTACTCACTGTGTGACTGTGGGCAAATTACTTAACCTATCTGAGATGGAGTGTTTTCAGCTATAATATCTTGTGTGTGTATGGGTGTCTATATGTGTATTATCAGTTTGTTTCTTTCTCTTACTACGTAAGCTCCATGAGAACCATTTTTGTTTGATATTTGTATATTTGTATCCCCAGAGCTTAGAACAGTGCCTGGCACATAGTAATCACTAAATAAATTTTTATTGTTTTTTGATAGAAGTAAAGCATTTTTCCTATCCTCAGTGAAACAGATATGCCTAATATGTAATTGTTTGTTTTAATATGATTATTTAAAAGGACAACCTTTTGAATAACTAAGTATTTTAATAAATATGAAATAAAATTTAAATATTTAGTATATAACATTTAATTTAAATATTTAATAACTATTTAAAATATTTTAAAAACATTTAAAATAAATATTTGATAAATATTGTGCATGAGAGCAGTGATGATATATCTTTAGCTTTTTTGTGCTGTAAACCAGTGTTATATGTTGACTGTTTTATTTCTTGGTTTTGGAATAGTGGTCAATAAGGTTTAAAATCTATAATAAGTAGTTGTATTTTTGCTAACATGGTTTAAACTTTTAAAATCTTAGATATTTTCGAAGATTATGCTTCTCCCACCACAGCAGCCCAGACTCTCTTATATACTGCTGCAAAGAAAAGAAAAGAGGTATATAGTTATTCTTTTTAAATACAAAACTGAAGGGTGGCCTGTGTTCATTTAACACTCTAATGAATGCCCCTAGTATTTGAAAAATTATGTTAGTAGTTATAATCTGTTACTTTAAAAATATTTTTCTATCCTTGTAAGGGAAAAGGAATATTTTGTTTTCTTACTTATAATTGCTTGATAGCACACAATAAAATGGCTTTATTTTTGAAAATTTGTACATCATATTTAATACAATAGTAAGGCAGTAAAAGTTCATATAGACTAAAATGGTTTCTTCTGTTTCTTTAGGTGTTGCCAAAAATGATGGCATTCTGTTATCAAATCCTAACAGATCCGAACTTTGACCCTAGGAAGAAAGATGGAGCCCTGCATGTGATTGGCTCCCTAGCTGATATTTTATTGAAGGTTAAGCTACTCAAATTTAATTTACTTAATAACACTGTGTAGCAGAGGCAAATGAGAGAATATGAAAGTTATGGATAATTTAAAACTGGTGACTTTCTGCATAATTGAATTGACTAAATATTTTTCTTAATTAAAAAAATGACTTTTTTTTGATAGTTCCATTTTATTTATTTATTTATTTTTTAACATCTTTATTGACGTATAATTGCTTTACAATGCTGTGTTAGTTTCAGCTGTATAACAAAGTGAATCAGCTATATGTATACATATATCCCCATATCCCCTCCCTCTTGCATCTCCCTCCCACCCTCCTTATCCCACCCCTCTAGGAGGTCACAGAGCCACTGAGCTGATCTCCCTGTGCTATGTGGCTGCTTCCCACTAGCTATCTATTTTATATTTGGTAGTGTATCTATGTCCATGCCACTCTCTCACTTTGTCTCAGCTTACCCTTCCCCCTCCCTGTGTCGTCAAGTCCATTCTCTATGTCTGCGTCTTTATTCCTGTCCTGGCCCTAGATTCTTCAGAACCATTTTTTTTTTTTTTAGATTCCATATATATGTGTTGGCATGTGGTATTTGTTTTTCTCTTTCTGACTTACGTCACTCTGTATGACAGAATCTAGGTCCATCCACCTCACTACAAATAACTCAATTTCATTTCTTTTTATGGCTGAGTAATATTCCATTGTGTATATGTGCCACATCTTCTTTATCCATTCATCTGTCAATGGACACTTAGGTTGCTTCCATATCCTGGTTATTGTAAATAGTGCTGCAGTGAACATTGTGGTACATATTTCTTTTTGAATTATGGTTTTCTCAGGGTATATGCCCAGTAGTGGGATTGCTGGGTCATATGGTAGTTCTAAAAAAAAATGACTTTTTATTCATCACTTTTTAAATATGAAAATGTTGCTGTATAAAAAAAATGGTACAAAATGACTTTAGTGTTATTTATTTCTAGAAAGATCACTCAATATCAAATTATATCTAAAGTACTATTTCTGTCTTGTTTTAAAACATGCAATATGTAGGTAAAATTTTACAAAATTGTAAATAGAAGTATGTGTAAGTCATAACAAACGTATTTTATTAGGAAGTGATTTTTACATATGAAAAAGACATTGGTAAGTTAAACTTAATTTCTGTTTCCTAACAGAAGAGTTTATTCAAGGACCAAATGGAATTATTGTTGCAGAATCACGTATTTCCATTATTATTGTCTAACCTGGGATACCTTCGAGCCAGAGTAAGTTTTCCATATTTCCATTATAGTATCTCGAAATCTTCATTTGTAAGTTAATTATTGAACTAAATATTTTTGAATAAGTTGACCTTTTACCACATACTGAGGCGAAATGAAGGCAATTAGAATGTCTTTTATGGTCACATAAGCTGAATAAAGAGCAAACTAGTGAATAAAGGAATTTATAGATTTTAATTCCAGCTGTTTGGTTCCCCTAGCCTCACTTGCTGCATATGCAAAACATTCAGTGAGAGGGATGATGTTACAGCAACGGTACAATGTAAATTCATAAGCTGATCAGTGTCCAAACACTAATGGAAATTATATTTTGGCTAAAAACTTGATTATGATTTCCAGTATAATAGTTAGATATGCCTTAATAAAATGGAGAAAATAATAATCCATGTAAATTTATTTGTGTTCTAAGCGTATATTATTTATAGAAATAATATATTTTATGGAGAAATAAAAATAGAACTTTAATTTAAGAGCCTAGTACTTATTTTTATAACTGTATCAACCCAACAAAATGTCTTGCTAAAACCAATATATGTTAAAATGCCTTGTACACTCTAAAGCATTTATAAACAGAAGATAATAGTCACTAGGGAAATACTTGTGTGAATGTAGATTAGCGATGTGGACGGCACACAAGTATTTTTATAAGTAGACTGTTATTTCTGCAGACTCTGTGAATTGTATTTCTCTTGTTAAGTCTTTAGTCATTCAAATTAATTACTGTCAGTTGTGTTTTATGCACATAGAGAATTTAAAAAAATAATATGATTCTGTGGTCTAATAGTTTAAACTTTGGTAATTTATGCAAAGTTAAATTTCTTCGTGTCTTGTGTGAGTGAAAAAATCAAGTTTGTTAAGCCAGTTAGTGTAAGGGAAAATAATATTTCATTCATTTGCTGTTAAGACCAGTAAATGAATATCAGCATTGGTTGGTTCATAGTACTTTTGCATATAAATAATAAATAAGTTATGAATCATAATATTTATTAAAAGCACTGACGTGATTTCTTTTTTCAGAGACACTTAAATTTGGCTCTGTTTTCTTTTTCCTGTGAATAATGATATTGCATAAAGGTAATTTAGAAGTAATAAAACTGCCTTTATTATAAGAAGTCTGGGAAATCCAGAAGTTAGCAACTAAGGCTAATATGCTTCTCTCCAAAAACAAATAAATAAACAAATAGCACTTGGTAGAATTAATGATATTTTACTTAGTAAGAAGTTCTTATATGTGTGACATTATTACATAATGCCATAATCCTAATAGTTTCCTACTAACTTTTTTCTTATAACATAGTCCTGTTGGGTACTTCATGCATTCAGTTCTTTGAAATTTCATAATGAGCTCAACCTAAGAAATGCAGTTGATCTAGCAAAGAAGAGCCTGATTGAAGATAAGGAGATGCCTGTCAAGGTTGAAGCTGCCCTTGCTCTTCAGTCATTAATTTCTAACCAGACACAAGGTAAAGACAAAATTTTTAAATTTAAAAAATTTAAAATAAAAACACACGTTTTAGAGGGTGTATTTAATTTATTCTTTTGACATGGTCTTCTCAAGTAGTTTTGTTCACTTCCTTCCCTAACAAAGATGAGTCCCTAAGTCTTAAGGTTCAGGGTTTGGATTTTTGAGCTTTTGCCTCCTCAGAATTTTATAGGAGTTTATTCTTGCCACTTTTAGGAGTGTCTATTGACTGTGGTTTCCAGAAAAATTTTAGATTAGAAAAGAAGTTGATGATTGGTAGATGGGGAATCAAGAGGCCTGGGGGTCTAGTTTTGATTGTGCTACTACCTTGCCATGTAGACCTGGGCAAGGCCCATGATCTGTTAAGACTTAGATGCCATATGTTTAAATTTAGGGGGATTGGACTAGATGGCTTTAAGATTCCTTTCAACTCTAGGATTCTATGATTCTGCTAGTTCTGAAAGTAGCAAGTAGCATTTCTAGTGAGTGATAACACATATCTCATTTGTTTGTTTAGAAGAATGTTCTGTTCAAAATTCAAATAAACCTTTGGAAGTAAATTCGGCTTTATGAAGAACATGAACCTTTACCTCTATTCAGCAGTGTTCCAGTGGAAGGACAGTATTGCATAAGCACATGTGGGGAGAAGGGTGATTAGAGATGGGGTGGGGGAGGGAACAGTCTTTATGTACATGATTTTTTATACTTGTATGATGATAACATATTCGTGTTTGATAAGTCATGCTGATGGCAGAGCACATGTGTAATTAGAATTTCTCAGTGGGTGCTATTGGCATTTTGGGCAAGACAGTTCTTTACTGTGCTGAGCTGATTATCCCTATGTTACTCATGGGAAAATTGATACATTGGTGAACATTATTTTGGTACAGCTTTGTAACTTACTCACTGTGAAGCAAATATGTTATCTAGAAGCTATGACCCTGTGTTATTTACCTTGTGACCAAGTTACTTTCCTTCACCACTTGTCAATGGCTAATTTTTTTACTGAGTTTGTTTTTTATTGCATTAGCTAAGGAATATATGAAGCCACACGTGAGGCCTATTATGCAGGAGCTGTTGCACATTGTTAGAGAGACAGAAAATGATGATGTTACTAATGTTATCCAGAAGATGATATGTGAATACAGTCAAGAGGTAGCCTCAATTGCTGTTGATATGACTCAACACTTGGTAAGACTGGGCAAAGTTTTATGTTAGTTGGTATAAAGGCTTTGAATAATCTAAATAAATTAAACTCCAAAATCTGGAGTTCAGTTTACATGTAATTGAAATGCTAATATAAAAATATTTGCTCTGATAATTCTGACAGTTAATAATTTCTATATATACTTTTAAGTTTTCCTAGATTTTGGATTTATTTATTTAATGACAACCAGAAGTTAATTATTTGCTATCTGATTATAATAGCTAATATATATTCCACTTTAGTGACTAGATAGGGGAAAAATGCCCATGTTTAAAACATGACAGATTCTATCATTGATTCACAAAGTGCATATCTTAAAGTTTGAGCAATGCTGACATTTGGATGTGTGACACTCCCCCCCCCTTTTTTTAAAAGAATTTATGTATTTATTATTTATTTTTGGCTGTGTTGGGTCTTCATTGCTGCACGTGGGCTTTCTCTAGCTGCGGCGAGTGGGGGCTACTCTTTGTTGTGGTGCGCAGGCTTCTCATTGCGGTGGCTTCTCTTGTTGCGGAGCATGGGCTCTAGGTGCGCGGGCTTCAGTAGTTGTGGCACACGGGACTCAGTAGTTGTGGCTAGGGGGCTCTAGAGTGCAGGCTCAGTAGTTGTGGCGCACGGGCTTAGTTGCTCCGCAGCAGGTGGGGTCTTCCTGGACCAGGGCTCGAACCCATGTCCCCTGCATTGGCAGGTGGATTCTTAACCACTACACCACCAGGGAAGCCCGACACTGCCCTTTTGCTAACTTATAGAGAAGGGCGGGTATAGCAGTACTAATTGTTGAATGTGTTTGCTATTTTCATAGGCTGAGATATTTGGCAAAGTTCTTCAAAGTGATGAATACGAAGAAGTCGAAGACAAAACCGTAATGGCTATGGGAATTTTACATACCATTGATACTATCTTGACAGTTGTAGAAGATCATAAAGAGGTAGGATTTCTTTGTGTTTTATTATGTCATTATAGTAACTGAAATTTATATGATCACTGGTGATGAATTTTAAAGTCGTAACCTTTAAATTGCTATTTATGTTGCTGGATTTTAAAAATTACCCTCAAATTTTAAAGAAAAGTATTAAAATGATTGAAGGGAAATATTACATGTGGTTTTAAAGTATGTAGTATATCTCTTTGTGCTAAGCTTAGTTTAGTTCATCACATCTGCTATGTGCCGGGCTAGGTTTAGGGGGATATCAAATTGAATAAGACATGAGCCCTGCTTTTTGGAATCCATAGTCTGGTCTTCTTGGCAGAGAGAGACTGCCATTCAATCATGGTGGCAAATTTTAAATAATGGAACAAAATGCTGATGTAACAAATATCTGAGAATGGAAGGGAAGAAGAGCTTAAAACATCATCTTTCCTAAACTGAGTTCCACAACAATATTGGGATAAGAATTTGTGCAAACATTTGTTAAGTGCTCTCATATCCGTTAGCTGATAGAATGTTACTATGTCACCCTGCCATACAGTGCGTAATGGTAGTGTCCTTTTGCAGAAGCGGAAAACAAGGTTCAGGTAGTATCAAGAGTCTGAATCATGTTCATAGAGCTAGTAAGTTGTAGATTTGGGGTTGCAGTCAGTTGATGTATCCTGATAATATGTCAGTTAATCCCTACCTAAAACCTGCTGCTCTCTTCCCCAAGTATTATATATTATATAGCCTCTACTTGACTGAGATTAGATTTGTGTTCATTACTTCTGTGAGCACGGTTGACTCATCTGGCAATGATGGCAGCTCTCATTTTGTACAGTGGGACTTAGGAAGCAGGTGCTGGTTCTTTAAATAGCGTTGTTAAACCCTGTGGCTGTTGACTTATCCTGTGTTTATCACATACCAGTGGACACTCACCAGGTTCTTAAAAATGGTTCAGTTTTCTTCTCCTGGGCAGGGCTTCCTTTGCCTAAAAGGCTTAGTGTGAATTTTTTTTTCCGTATTCATTATTGTATTGTTGTGTCCTTGTTGAAACAGTATGGGCCTATCAGTAAAAGTGAGATTTCCAAGTTAAGTTACATGTATACTTAAGGATTATTCTTTCACTTTATATGTAGAACTTATATTTTAAATTTGAAGAGAACTTAGAGGTCGCCTTGTCAAGTTTTCCCAAATATGTGTGTGTGGAGGATGGGCAGTAGTAGAATGAGCAGCAGGGTTAGTTTGAAGACAAAACAGCATTTTATCTTTTTGTTTTAATTTTTAAATTCTTGATATTAATTTTATTTTGAATTTCACGTAAAGTTAAAGGAGCATGTGACCTTATTGTGATTATCAAGGGAGGCATGGGTTAAAATTGAGATGCACTAATCAAATCCAGCTTCCTTAACCTGCAGATGAAAAAACGTAAAGCCTTCAGCTAAATGGCTTTACCAAGGTCATAGGTAACTAGAGGCAAAACAAGGACTGGAATCTTGGTCTCCTGACTACCAGTCTTATGATTTTGAACTTTGACTTACTAAACGCAAACTTTGAAAACAAGATTTCCTTAAAAGGAATATTTACACGTGTACAAATACTTAATGTATGAAGAGCAGAATTATAAATCTGGAACAGATGCTTAGTATTTTTATGGCTTAAGCCTTCACATTGAAATCCTAGATATATTAGGAATTAATTTTGGTATAAAATATGAGATAAGGAAGTAATTTAATTTGTAATTTTATTATGAATTTAACTGCCACTTCTATCATGAGACTACTTTTCAGAATTTCCTGGTTATTCTTGCATGTTTAATTTTTCACGTGAAGTTTAGAATTCTCAATTTCTCTTCTCAGAAAAGTCCTGTTGGTATTTTTATTGGGATAATATTAAAGTTATAGATTAAATTAAGAGTTATGATGAATTTTAAACTAAATGTTTAAAATTTGTCTTTAGGTTACTCAGCAGTTAGAGAATATCTGTCTACGGATCATTGATCTTGTTTTACAGAAACATGTAATTGGTAAGTTCAAACATAGAATAAAAAGGTAAATTGGGACTCTTTTTAAATTTGATGAAAAATGCATTTTAGCCCTTCAAATTCAACAAGATGGACAGTTTTGAGAAAGAGAGACTTGCATTCTGTTCAATTTGTAGATATACTTTCTGATTATAGGCATCCAGATTTTCATTTAGAGGTAGGCTTAACATATCCAGTTAAGAATTTTTGGTCTTGGAGTTTTTAAAGAACAGAGTATTTAAAGTTTTTTAGAAAGGAGGAACTGGGATGAGGTTCAGGTGAGGTTACTTTAATCTGGGATTGAAAAATGTGAAATGATAGACATATATCCTATCAGAAGTGTGAATTAATTGTTGTTCTCTTATCTGTTACGGTGCCTGACTGCTGAGTAGAATCAGTAGCTAATGCTGGATGTTATACACTGATTGGAATTTGTAGAGGAGACAACTTTTTCATAGTATCCAAGCATTTTGAAGATGCCAGCCCCAAATCTTGTGGGCATGAGGGAAATGCAACCTGTATAGTGTATAGATAGAAAGATGGAACAAAAGCATGCTACTGCCTAAGAGCAGTTGTTTCCAAACTTTTTATCATTCACACCATTAGTAAAAAGTTGAGCATGTACTTCTAATGTATGTGAATAATATTTGAATACCTATTTATAGGCAATATACATGTTACTATACTACATTTACATACATAAAAATAGAAATGTAAAAACATGAGATTAAATATAAATATAAATGTATATATCCAGTAAGTGTTGTAATAACATTCTTCTCCCATCTCAGTGGATTATCCTGCACCCTGCCAAGGGTGCTCCTTACTTTTGAAATAGTTGCTATAAAGCAGTAGTTCTAAGACTTCGGTGTGCATAAGAATCACTGAGGATCTGGTTAAAATGAAGGTTCCTGGACCATAATTCCAGAGATTCTGATACACTCAAAAAGAGTATATTCACTTATGTCCTTATTCATGGAAGAGATTGTAACTGAAAATTCTCCATTAAAAAAAATTTTTTTAAGGACTTCAAATGTGAATTTTTTAATTGATTTACAGTATTATAATAGTTTCAGGATTACAATGTAGTAATTTGATATTTTTATAGAATATGCTACATACAAAGTTATAAAATATTGACTGTATTCCCTGTGCTGTGCATTACCTGCTTGTAACTTATTTATTTCAGGTGAAGGGGATTAAGAGATACAGATTACTAGGTATAAAATAAATAAGTTACAAGGATGTAATCTCCATTTAAATTTAAAGTAAAGTAATCTTGAGGAAAAAACTGTAAAGTAAAGCAAAGGGAAGTAGTTTATACCAACCTTCTGTAATCTGCCTACACCAAATATTTAATTTGAGCAGTTACAACATCAGGATGTTAAAAAAAGGAAAGGGGCCTATTTCTTGGGTGTGGTGGGCAGAGGAGAAAGCCATGGTTTCAGCTGCCTGTCTCCTCTAATCTCATCCCTAGTCCCAGGGTGATAGCTGATCTCTCTTATGTTTTCAGCTGTGATGCACATAATGTTAGTGGCCCTTTTTTGAACCAATATTTGGCTATGCAAGATCTCAGATTAAAAAACAACAACAACCAAACTTGTTCTGGAAGATGTCATGGGCTGAATCTGTTAATCCAGGACCCCTGCCACAGTAGTCTGACCATGTTATGTCCGTGGGTCCAGTCTCTTTCCATTGTCCCACTTCTCCCTCCCTCCTTTGCCTGTTTTCATTGCTAATTTACTCATGAAGTTGATTTATTATTAGAAGCCAGGCTTAGCTGTTACTGATTTAACTGTTCTATCTTATGCAGTAAGTCAAAGTTAGTAAAACCATCCTACCCTAATAGTCAGTCTTCTTGGTTGAGAATAAATGAAAAAACTTATGGTCAATTTAAGCAGAAATGGAATTTAGCGGAAGGATAGTCGTAGCACACCAAAGCAGTGGGAAGGCTGGAGTTGGCCAGAGCCAGCCAGGATTCTGCCATAATAGTGGTCTGCTTAGAAGGCCAGTGCTGCCTTTGTCAACACTGGGTCCTAGGCTGCTGCCTACCATAGTCCAGACTCCAATACAGACCCTGTCCCCCCCACCCCCGCCCCCCAAAACTGGAACAGCTTTGTGCCTTCTAGTTTCTCCCTCAAGATTCAGAGTCCTGGTCTTGAGCATCTGAGTAGCCAGGTAATGCACACATGCCGTAGCTGTCACGAATGTAAAAGGAAATATTTCTATCTTTTAGGCTTCACTTTAGGGAAGAGGCATTTGCTTTCCTGAACAGAACTGTCAGAAATTTTATATTCAGACAATTGGTTGTATTTCAAGTGATTGTCTTACATAACAAATTATTTCCCAGTATCTATGATTTCCATCTTATTTTGCTTTTGGTAAGGCATATATCTGTATTACTAGCTTTTGAATGTATTAAGTTTTAAATAATGTTACAGAAAAAAACTTTATTCAAACTTCCAGGGTGAATATTAGTTCCTTTTAATAAGAAGGGAAAAAAATAATTAACTTTGAAATTAAACTTTTTTGTTCAGTGACATGGTAGGAATTATTTGAAATTTTTATATTGAGGTTTGTGTTTTCTGATTGTATGTTTAGATATAATTTGCTTTTGAGTGAGGGTAATAATAATAAATATGTGTACAAATGCAAGCACATTCTCTTTGGACTCTTCTACTTTGAGTATAATTGTCTTGAGGTAAATTAAGAAATACTGTACAAATTTTACAAGCTTTGTAAATTGATGAAATACTGTCCAGTATATAGTTTGTAAAAATACGTGAGACACAGATATTTTCACCTAGATTAATTAAGCTCTCTGAAGAACATTATTTGTAAATTTAAAATCCTGTGTAGGAGCCACATACAATAATCTATTCCTTCTTGTATTCATTTCTAATATAGTTTTATATATATATATATATATATATAAACTATACTTTCTATATTAAAAAATATAATTTTTCAGTATTATAAGTAAGTTTAGTAAAAACAAATCTTTGGCTTGTCTTATTGAGTAGGGGGCAGATCTTGGTAAGAAATGGAAGGTGGCAAATAGATGTAGCTGAAGATGTGAATGCTGAGAAACAGATGCTCAAAAGTACATTAGATGTAAAACATGTGTGAGTGTATAGCCTAAATCCTCTTCTGAGTGGTCTTTGTGTTTAATTTTTGCTATTTCCTGGGATTCTAACTAGAGATTTTCTTCTTTCTAGAATTCTATGAAGAAATTCTTTCACTGGCATATAGTTTAACCTGCCATGGCATTTCTCCTCAAATGTGGCAACTTCTAGGTATATTATATGAGATTTTTCAGCAGGATTGTTTTGAATATTTTACAGGTATGACTTTGACCAGGTAACAGTTTTGCTTTTCTGTGTCTAAATAGATATTATTTTCGAGTAAAGGGTGGTGCTACCGTAGGAGTGTTTTTCAGCCCTAGGAATAGAGGTAGTAGGAGGGAGACCGTATTGCCTACTGTATCTTAAATTACTTTGCAGTCAGAGTATATATCCATATATTTATTAATATCTTCTGAATATCGACTATATTCCAAGTATTGTTCTAAGCTCAGCAATACATCAGTGAAAAAAATAGATAGCCCTTGCCCTTTTGACACTTCCATTCTAGTGGGGGGAGGGAGAGGGTAGGAAACACACAGCCAAGTAAATAAATATACAGTATGTCAGATGGTGATGAGTGCTATGGAAAAAAAGAAGAAAATTAATAACAATCACTATAATAAATGATGAGCATTTTAGTCTTTCTGATCCACATTTTTCTCATTTATAGAAAAGGTGGATTTAACACTTTCATTTCTAGCATTTTGTGGTTGCAAGGGAAGATAGTAATGTGTGGGTGCTACAGAAATATGCTTTCAGTGGTAATAATTTATTTCTACTTCTGTTACTCAAGTTTCACTGGGATTTTGAATTTTTTTCCAGACATGATGCCTCTCCTGCATAATTATGTGACAATAGATACAAATACTTTACTATCAAATCCAAAGCATTTAGAAATACTTTTTACAATGTGTAGAAAGGTAAGCATGTCCTAAACATTTGTCATAGTGATTCTTACTAATGGTTTACTTACTAACGTTTACTTACTAATGTTGTATTTTACTTCAGGTACTCTCTCAATTTGTTTCTTATACATTTAGTTCTGTATTGCTCTCATCAACATATATTTGTCATTTTGTATTTTCAAATGGAGTTTGGAATTATCTGAAAATTTCATATTGTGTGTTATACTTAAGAATGTTTGCTACTTTTATAGCTGTGTACTTTATAATGCTTAGGTAAATAATTTTCTTCGTGTTTTTTCTTTCAAAAATGCAGACTTGCTCCTTGATTAAAAAAGAGTGCTAGGAAAATACCACACAGTTTGTCAATTATTGATTTTTCTTTTAATTGAATGTATATATTAGAAGACACTAGATATAGGTAATTTGAACATAAATAACATAAGACAAAAAATTGGAATAGTTGGAAAAACAGCATCATTTAGCTCAATACAGGATAATTGGTAAGCCACGTAATGGCTACTGTTGTATTTATGCACAAACATGATTGTCTACTATGTTATCTTTGTCACAAGTTAGATTTGGCCCTCTTGGTTATATCTGGGAATCATTGTTGACTAATGCTTTCCTCCTCTTTTAGGTGAATATATGTATCAATATATACATAAATATAAAACTGTATTGCATAGAGGTGGCAGATTTTAGAAAGCTCAAATAGCCAGAAACCTAAGTTTGGCCTTGGAGTTGGGAGTAAGATAGCTAGTGTACAACCTGTTTTCCTCCCTAGAAGAGATGTGTACCAGACTCTGTTAAAAGCGCTGAACTGATAATCAGTTTATCTGATGGAGGTCTCAGTTCAGTTATAAAGAGCCTGGGAGATTTTGGGAAGTCACTAAGCTTCATCACATGTAAACAGCAGGAGTAGAATCACGATTTTTGAAGACTCATATTGCTCTGTAATAACCCAGCTTGTTAAGTCATAATCACCTGGCTGTCTTCAGTTTTTTCCTAAGTTATGGAGACAGCTGCTAGTGAGGGAAAGGGGAAGAGAAAGCAAAGGTAGAAAACATAACAATCCTACATGGTCCTTTATAACTCACAGTTGCTCTGTATTATAGCAGATATAGTAAAAGTGACGTTCACAGTGATGTCCTTCTACTTGTCAAGTAGTTAAATATCTTTCTTATTTCTGGTCTTATTATTGAACTCTTACTGTACACTGGTATTTCCTAAGCACTTTATACACATGAATTTATTTAATCTTTACAACATTATATCACCTTTTGTTAAAGAGGAGACAGGCATTTCGCATTGTGCCTGAGGTTTAGAAAACTGACCTAGTCACATAGCTGTTATGTGTTGGAGCTAGATTTGAATCCTGGTAATCTGGCTCCAGAGCCCATTTTTTAAGCTACTGTACTATATTTTGTTTCTCTTCCTTTTGTGGGGGGACAAAACCTCAAACCAACAAAACCAGCAAACAAAGAAACCAAGTCAATGCAATTTTGGGAAAAGGGGCTGAGTTTTTTCTTTCTGTATCATATAATCCTATGACATAAGTATATTACTATATTTCTTTTTACAGCTGGGGACTAAGGTACAGAGAATAAATATTGGGTGGGCCAAAAGGTGCGTTTGGTTTTTTCCGTAAGATGGCTCTAGTAGCATTTAGTTGTCTTTAACTTCATTTGAAACAATTTTGTTAGATTGTATGTGACAGCTGTCATATCACCATGAGTTTAAAAAAAGACTTCAAAATTGGTGAATTTTTGTGTAGCCATTTTATATTGAAGATGGAAGAAAAAAAGCAACATTTTTGGCATATTAAACTTTATTATTTCAGGAAAGGTAAAAACGCAACTGAAATGCACAAAAAGATTTGTGCAGTGTTTGGAGAAGGTGCTGTGATTGATCAAACGTGTCAAAAGTGGTTTGTGAAGTTCCGTGCAGGAGATTTCTTGCTGGCCGATGCACCACGGTCAGGTAGACCAGTTGAAGTTGATAGCGATCAAATCAAAACAATAATTGAGAACAATCAACGTTATACCATGTGGGAAATAGCCGACATACTCCAAATATCCAAATCAAGCGTTGAAAATCATTTGCACTAGCTTGGTTATGTGAATTGCTTTGATGTTTGGGTTCCACGTAAGTTAAGTGGAAAAACCTTCTTGACCATGTTTCTGCATGCGATTCTCTACTGAAACGTAATGAAACGTTCTGTTTTTAAAACAAATTGTGATGGACAATGAAAAGTGTATACTGTACAACAATGTGGAACGGAAGAGATTGTGGGGCAAGCAAAATGAACCACCACCAGCGGCACCAAAGGCTGGTCTTCATCCAAAGGAGGTGATGTGTATATGGTGGGATTGGAAGGGAGTCCTCTATTACAAATGTCCCCAACATTTTTGGCACCAGGGGACTGGTTTCGTGGAAGACTGTTTTTCCACGGACCGGGGGCGGGGTGGGGGAATGGTTTTGGGATGATTCAAGCACATTATATTTATTGTGCACTTTATTTCTATTATTATTACATTGTAATAGGTAATGAAATAATTATACAACTTACCATAATGCAGAATCAGTGGGAGCCCTGAGCTTGTTTTCACCTGCCACTCACTGGTAAGGTTTTGATATGAGTCTGCAAGCAATTGATTTATTATGGTCTCTGTGCGGGCAAACCTGTCTGCTAATGATGATCTTTATTTGCAGCCTCTCCCCAGTGCTAGCATCACTGCCCCAGCTCCACCTCAGATCGTCAGGCACTAGATTCTCATAAGGGGCCTGCAACCTAGATTCCTTGCATGTGCAGTTCCCAGTAGGGTTCACGCTCCTATGAGAATCTAATGCCACTGCTGATCTGACAGGAGGCGGAGAGTTTAGGCGGTAATGCGAGCGATGGGGAGCGATGGGACCAGTGGACCGCTACTGGTCCGTGGCCTGGGGGGTTGGGGACCCCTGCTCTATTATGATCTCCTTCCAGAAAACCAAACCATTAATTGCAACAAGTACTGCTCCCAGTTAGACCAACTGAAAGCAGCCCTCAACGAAAAGCGTCCAGAATTAGTCAACAGAAAACACATAATCTTTCATCAGGATAACGCAAGAGCACATGTTTCTTTGATGACCCGGCAAAAACTTACAGCTTGGCTGAGAAGTTCTGATTCATCTGCTGTATTCACCAGACTTTGCACCTTTGGGTTTCCATTTATTTTGGTATTTACAAAATCTCTTAATGGAAAAAATTTCAATTCCCTGGACTGTAAAGGCTGTAAAAGGCACCTGGAATAGTTCTTGGCTCAAAAAGATAAAAAGTTTTGGGAAGATGGAATTATGAAGTTGCCTGAAAAATGGCAGAAGGTAGTGGAACAAAAGGGTGAATACGTTATTCAGTAAAGTTCTTGATGAAAAATGTGTCTTTTATTTTTACTTAAAAAACTGAAGACACTTTTTGGCCCACCCAATAGCGTTTCTAAAAACACAGCTCGTAAATGGTAGAACTAGGATTTAGACCAAAGCGTTCTGGTTCTAGAGCCCACATGTTTAGAATCTAGATCTAGAAACACTGCTCTTGAGGTAGAATTTTAAGTTTATGTAAATAGGGTTGGTTCTTGGTTTTGCTAGCTACCTGCTTATGTTTCAGCTCACTGATCGATCTGTTTTCCAGCTTCTACAATTTTATAGCTGTCTGTTTTTTCCTTTATCTCTGTCTTTGTGGATATATGCCTCTAAAATATCTTTACCTTTATTTTAATGGCCTTTGGGAAGGGATAAAATTGAATGGCGATGTTCAATCTGTCATCTTTATCTGGAATATCTTTTAAATTCAGTTTTCTTAAATTGTATTTGTCTAGGAAATTATCCAGGTCATCTAAGTTTTCAAATATATAAGGAATATAATATTGTTCATAGTATTCTCATTTTTAATCTTTCCTTTATCTGTATTTATGTCTTTCATAATGTTTTAAAATTTTGCTTTCTTTGCTTTTTAAAAATAATTTTGGCAAAATTCTACTTTAGTCTTTTTTTAATGAATCTATTTTTGATTTCTGTTTGTTTTACCTCTTTTTGTTTATATTCCTAATTTCTATCTTACTTTTATTCTCTGGGTTAAGTCTGTTCTTTTTCTTATGTCTTGTGTTTGAACCCTTATTAATTTTTCCATATTTCTTTATTTCGAATATAAGCATGCCTCTACTCTATAAACCTCTCTTCTGGGAACCTTATTATAAGGCTGCCGTATTAGGTGTATGAACATGTGCACTGTATAATTGTTCATATCAGTGAAAATACAGAATTGACATTAGGGGAACAGGCTGGTAAGCTTTGTTATACTCATCTTCTGTAATACTGTATAGTCCTAAATGGTTATAATGTCTATGGAAAGTAGTTCAAATTATGAAGTCCAAATGAGGAAATTAAAAGGTGTGTAATATTAAATTTATGGTTTCATTATGAAAAAATGGGTGCATATAGACAGGAATTCAAAAGGAACAGAAAAACACAGGGTTTATTTCATTGTTTAAGAAGAAGGTTATTTTGTTTTCTTTTGATTTCATTGTATTTTATTGTTTTGATGCATTACATAAAGGGAAGCTTCATTTGTCTAGACAGTTAACTCATATAGCCTATTTTATTAATCCAAAGTTAAATAAGTGAATTATTACACCTTATAAGGAATCAGAGTAGATGAAGAAGATAGATGAACTTCATTTTGAACCTCCTTCTCTGGGTTGGCAAGGTAAACTTATGACTCAAGCAATGCTGAGATTCTAATGGCTGAATTTTTATGTGATATTTACTTCATGTAGACTTGATTAAATTTTTTGCAATTCCTATTTACTGCTGAGTGAAATTTTAATTACTGCAGGTACTATGTGGAGATGCAGGAGAAGATGCAGAATGTCATGCAGCCAAACTTCTTGAAGTCATCATTCTTCAGTGCAAAGGAAGGGGAATTGATCAGGTAATATATGTATAGAAAACATCCTACTTGATGTTTACATTTAAAATGTGCATGTCTGATTGATGTTTATATTGTGATGGAAAATTATAAAGATAGCCTATAGTTTGTGTTTACTGGTAGAAATCCTATGACAAAAATACCCAGTGCAATTTGGCATCATATTTAAGAAATCATTGCTAAATTCAAGTTCACAAAGATTTTCCTCTAAGAGTTTTATGGTTTTAGCTCTAACATTTAGGTCTTTAATTCATTTTGAGTTAATTTTTGAATATGGTTTGTGGAAGGGGTACAAATTCATTATTTTCCACGTGGATATCAAATTGTCTCAGCACCATTTGTTGGAAAAAACCTATTCTTTCCCCATTGAATTATCTTGACACACTTTGTGAAATCAATTGACTGTAAATGTGAGGATATATTTCTGGATTCTCACTCAGATTTAATTAATTTTTTTGTCCTTAATCCAGGACTGCAGTATCTTTATTACTGTAGCTTTGTAGTAAGTTTTGAAATTAGGAAGTTTGTGTCCTCCAATTTTGTTCCTATGTAGGATTGTTTTGGCTATTATGGTCCCTTGAATTTCCATATGAATTTTAGGATTAGCTTGTCAATTTGAGCAAAGAAGCCAACTGGGATTGTGATAAGCATTGTGCTAAATCTGTAGATCACTTTGGGAAGTATTGTCACTTTGAGAATATTTAGTCTTTCAATCCCTGAACATGAGATGTCTTTCCTTTTATTTAGGTCATCTTTAATTTTTTTCAAAAATGTTTTGTAGTTTTCAAGTACAAGTTTCTTTCATTAAAGTCTTCATAAAATATTTCATCCTTTTTAATGCTGTTATAAATGGTATTGTTTTCTTAATTTTATTTTCAAGTTGTTTATTGCCTGTGTTTAGAAACACACTTTTTCTGTATTTATGTTGTTTCTTGCAACCTTGCCGAATTGCTTTATTAGTTTTAATAGAGTTTCAGGGAATTTCTTAGGATTTTCTGTACACAAGGTCATCTCATCTGCAGATAGAGTTTTACCTTTCCAACTTGGGTGCTTTTTATTTTATTTTTCTTGCCTAACTGCCTTGGCTAGAACCTTCAGTGCAATGTTGAATGGATGTGGCAAGAGGAGACATTTTGTCTTGTTCCTGATCTTAGGGGGCGAAGTATTCCTTTCACCATTAAGTCTGATGTAAGCTGTACGTTTTTCATAGATGTCTTTTATCAGATTGAGTGTGTTCCTGTTTATTCGTGGTTTGTTGAGTCTTTTGATCATGAAGTCGTGTTGAATTTTATCAAATGCTTTTTCTGCATCTATTGAGATGATCATGTGGGTTTTGTCCTTTATTCTGTTGATACGGTGTTTTGCTTTAATTGATTTTCAGATGTTAAATCAACCTTGAATTCCTGGTGTAAATCCTTCTTGATCATGGAGTATGATCCTTTTTATATACTTCTAGATTCAGTTAGGTGGTATTTTTTTAAAACTATTTTTGTACCTGTATTTATAAGAGATATTGATCTGTAATTTTTTTTTTCTTGTGGTATCTTTGTCTGGCTTTGGAATCAGAGTTATGCTGGCCTCGTGTGGAATGAGTTGGGAAGTGCTCCCTCCTCTTCTATTTTTTGGAAGAGTTTCTGAAGGTTGGTGTTTTTTAAATGTTAGAATTTAGCAGTGAAGCCATCTTTGCCTGAGCTTTTTTTGTGGGTAGTTTTAAAATTACCAATTCAATCTCATTATTTGTTATAGGTCTACTTGTATTTCTATTTTTTTTTTTTTCTTTTTTTGTGGTACGTGGACCTCTCACTGTTGTGGCCTCTCTCGTTGCGGAGCACAGGCTCCAGACACGCAGGCTCAGCGGCCATGGCTCACGGGCCTAGCCACTCCGCGGCATGTGGGATCTTCCCGGACCGGGGCACGAACCCATGTCCCCTGCGTCTGTAGGCGGACTGTCAACCACTGTGCCACCAGGGAAGCCCTCTATTTCTTTTTTTTTTTTTTTGCAGTACACGGGCCTCTCACTGTTGTGGCCTCTCCCGTTGTGGAGCACAGGCTCCGGACACGCAGGCTCAGCGGCCATGGCTCACGGGCCTAGCCGCTCCGCGGCATGTGGGATCTTCCCGGACCGGGGCATGAGCCCGCATCCCCTGCATTGGCAGGTGGACTCTCAACCACTGCGCCACCAGGGAAGCCCAAGCCCTCTATTTCTTTTTGAGTTAATGTAGGAGTTTGCATCTTTCTAGGAAGTTGTCCATTTCATGTAAATTAACTAATTAGTTGGCATGCAATTCATAATATTTCTTTTTGTTTTTGTAGGTTGGTAATAATGACCCCGTTTTTTTCCCTGATTTTAGTAACTATTATCTTCTCTTTCTCTCGCTCTCTTATTTCCCCCTTTTGTTAGTTGAGGTAGAGGTTTGTCAATTTTGTTCATCTTTTCAAGGAACCAATTTATGATTTTGTTGTCTGTTTTTTGTTTGCTATTTCATTAGTTTTTGCTCTAATCCTCATAATTTATTCCCTTCTACTTGCTTTGAGTTTAGCTTGATCTTCTTTTTCCAGAGTCTTGAGGTGGAAGTTTAGGTTATTAGATTGAGATATTTCTTCTTTTTTAATATAGAGATTGATAGCTATAAATTTCCCTGCAACCACTGCTTTAGCTACATTCATAAGTTTTGGCATGTGTTCATATTCATTCATCTCAAAATATGTCCTTATTTCCCTTGTGCTTTATTCTGGACCCATTGGTTATTTAGGAGTGTGTTGTTTAATTTCCATATGTTTGTGAATTTACCAGAATTCTTTCTGTTAATGATTTCTAATTTTACTCCATTGTAATTGGAGAACATACTTTGTGTGATTTCATTCCTTTTAAATTTATTGAGGCTTATTTTATGGCCCTGCATATAGTCTGTCCTGGAGATTGTTCCATGTGCACTTGAGAATAATATGTACTTTGCTGTTATTGGGCTGAGTGTTCTATAGATGTTTGTTAGATCTAGTTGGTTTATAATGTTGATTAAGTCTTTTATTTTTTGCTGATCTTCTACCTAATTGTTCTATTTGTTATCAAAAGTGAAGTATTAAATTCTCCAACTGTTATTGAATTATCTAGTTCTCCCTTTATTTCTGTCAGTTGTTGTTTCATGTATTTTAGGGCTCTGTTATGTGTATGTATGTTTATAATGGTTTTATCTTCCTGATGAATTGACCCTTTTATCATTAAAATTGTCTCTCTTTATCTCTAGTAACACTTTTTGTTTGTTTTGATGTTGTTTTTGTCTAATATTAGTATATCCATTTCAGCTTTCTTATGGTTGCTGTTTGCATGATATATCTTTTTCCATTCTTTTACTTTCAACCTATTTGTATCTTTGAATTGACCCATTCACATTTACTGTTGTTACTTTTACACATAGATTCAATCTGTCATTTTATTTTTTATTTATATGTCTCATGTTTTGTTGTTGTTCCGCTATTCTTTCTTTACTGCTTTCTTTTGAATTAAGTACATATTTTCTAATGTCACATTTTAATTCCTTTAATTTTTTTTCCACTATTTTAAACATTTTTCTTAGTGGCTGCTCTAGGGCTTGCCATATATACCTTACCTTATCAGAATATACTTCAGATTGAGATTAACCTAATTTTTAGTGAGATATAGATGCATTACTCTTATATAGCTCTATTCCCTCTCCCCCCTTTTTGTACTACTGCTGTCATATATGTTGCATCTATATATGTTATAAATCCAACAATACACTGTTTGTAATTATTCTATTTGTAATTTTATTTCAAAGAAGCTAAGAAAAAAGGCAACCACGTATATATCTACAGGTATATACTTGTTATATTAGCCTTCTTATTTACCATTTCTCAGTTCTCTTTATTTGTTTGCTGTGGGTTGAAGTTACCATCTGGTGTCATTTCCTTATTCCAGTAGAATCTTGCTTCTACATCCTTTGTATTGTTAATGTTGAATATATTACATTTTATAGTTTCAACAATACAATTACAACATGTTATTTTATGTGATTGCTTTTTAAAACAGTTAAGAAAGTGAAAGAAATACTATTTTTACTATTTTTTATAATTACATAATTACTTTTACTGGAGTGTGTGTGTGTGTGTGTGTGTGTCTTTCTTTGTCTTTGAATTACCCTCTGGGTCACTTGCTTTCAGCCCGAAGAACTTCCTTTAGTATTTCTTGTAGGATAGGTCTGCTAGCAATGAGTTCTGTTTTTGTTTTTTTTTTCTGAGAATGTCTTTATTTCATCTTCAGTGAGGTTGAGGTCTGAAGGTATTAGTTCTGTTCTAGGCAAGTAGCATTGGGAGTGGAAGATTAGAACAAGATTCATAGTGGGAGTCATTGCATAGAAAACACCAGAAAAAATAAGACATAAGATGAGGACAGGGAGAAGCCTGTGAGCACAGGTTTACCTTGGAAAATAGATGATCTTTTTCACAGAAACAGAAAGTGTAGATACCAGGAGATGGGAATAGAGTGATATTACTCAAATGGTGACTATCTAATGGTGTCAGTAGGTGTTCATAAAAAAGTGTATTCAATGGTCTGGGGAAAACTGGATAAAACAAAATTCATTTCATTATTGCTTGAATTCTTAGTGCCTTTATCTGGAAATGTGCCTAAAGGAGTGGTTAGTATTCTGTGTTTTCCAAATTAATTAACAGTGGAATCTTTTTGTTTTCCAAACCCAAGGAACATCTATTAACTGTTGTGACAGTGCCGTTTAGATAATGCTGATATAGAGATCTGTCTTGAGGTAGGAATAAGGGATGTGGAAGCTTAAGTCCAATGGCTTTATTTTTGCAGTTAAATAGGAAGAATTGTAGAAAATGAAAAAAGTTGAAATTTCAGTTTGGAGGAGTCTAGTAAGTAGTAAAGAAAAATTGAATAAAATAATTGCTTTTAGCTGGATAGACTCATTTGAAGTTAGCAAGTAAGAATTTCATATGTAATGTATGTACAGTGGGTTTCTACTCCTAAAACTGGGTTGTTAGAGGGATTGGAAAGTTGGTACCCGAGCATTTCTATATCAGAAAGTTAAGTGAGTTAACTCACTGTCTAATGTTAGTGAAGTTACCATTACTGTGCTGAAGGATTGTAATGCCTTAGAATTAAATTACTCAATATTTCCTGTAAATTGGTAGTTAGATCTAGAGATTTGGTTGGATTCAGTTGTGATTTTTTGGCAAGAATACTTCATAGGTGGTGGTGTGTATTTCTACTAGGGACAGAATGGTTGTCTCTCGTCTTATGATCTTAGTGCTGTTGGTGATGATAGTCTAATTCTGTCATTCCTTCTTCATTTATGAGTGGAATTACTTCTATGAAGAGAAATGTTTTCTCATCAATTATTAGATTACTCTGAGGAATAGTTTGAGTATTTGCCTTTATTTGTCATGATTGAGACAATATGTTGTTTCCTTATGCTCCATCTTTGGAGCATCCTCCAAAGATGACCAGTGAGGTGTTTTTTATTTTTTGGCTTTTTAGTATTATTTGACCTTATAGATTCAAATTTATTTGATACACATCAAATATATTCAGTATATTTAAGGTGTACAAAGTTCTTTCAACTTAGGCCAGTGGGAGCCTCTTGAGTTTGCCATATGAGTGCTTTTGACCTGACTCTCATAGCCTTTGGAAGTTTTCTGCTATCTGGTGTGATTAGATGTTCCAGTTTCATCTTGTACATTTCCTGCCCTACCCTGGGAAATGGTATTCCAAGACTGCACAAGGGATATTCCTTGCTATTGAGTAGGTCTTTATTTCCACAAAAGAGAACCAGGAAATACATATTATATTATCTTAAGATTAATGCATCATTAGTAGACACAGATATTTCCAGTTCAAATTTCAGACTACATTATTTTTACTTAACCTAATTGATCCTAATCAGTATCTCCCACACCCAAAATCCTGGTCTCATCATAATTACTCACTTACTTTACCCCACTAATATGTATATATTATCACCAACATATGATCACTATTAACAGTTTAAGATCTTTTAGTAGCTCCTTCTATCTCAAGGGTATATTCATATGCTAGGGATATTTGTAGCCAAACAAGTCAAATCATAAATTTTAAAGTAATTTAACATAATCCCTGTTTGTTTGATTTTTTTTTTTTGTTTTGTTTCATTATTTATTTCATTTTATTTTAACTTTTAGGGATTGCTTAAATTTTTTGTGAATATAACATATGCAAAGTCTAAAGTCTAATTTACAAAACAAGGTATATTCAGGGAAATCTAGCTTCCATTCCTGTCCCCTCTACCATTACTTTCTTTCCCCATTTCTACTCTCCCCCCACCCCCCAGTTTTTAGTTCATCCTTTCATTTAAAAACAAAAAGCAAATAGTTATATCCATTCTCTCCTCACCTTCTTAAACAGTAGCATACTAAACATATTTTTTTCCATCTTGCCTTCTTCACTTAATAATATATCTTGCAGATCACTCCATAGTGGTATATGGAGGTATTCTGCATAATCAATCCCCATAATTGACTTTATTTTAATATAAACGGATAATTTTAGTTTTACTAATTTTGAAACCTCAAAGTTTCTTTGTATTCTTAATGGCTCTGCATGTAATAGTAGATATTTGTTAAAATGAAGCTTTGTTATTAAAACATATCAAAAAGTTTTTCAAACAGTTTACATTTTCTTTTGGCTTCATTGATTCACAATAATTATTTAACTGTAGTAATAATTTTTAGTAGAGCCTATGTCCTGTATATGCTCTATATCAGAATATGAGACAAAATCAATAGAGTTAATCAGACTAGTCATTTCTTTATAAAAATCTCAATCTTAAAAGTACCACATGTAGTCATGTGTTTTGATGTTATATATTATCCTAAACAAGTCTAGTATTCTGATACTAATGTACTTACAGTTTGGCTTACTAAAGGAAACATATTGAATTTGTCTTAAATTTTTACATGAAACTCTGATTATTTTTTAATAGATTTTATTTTTCAGAGTAGTTATAGACTCTCAGAGAAATTGAGCAGAAGATATAGAGATTTCTCTTGTACCCCTTACCCCACACATGCATAGCCTTCCCCATTATCAACATCTCCGCCAGGGTGGTGCATTGGTTATAACTGATGAACATACTGACACATCATTATCACCCAGAGACCGCAGTTTACACTAGGGTGTACTCTTGGTGTACACACTTTATATGTTTGGACAAATGTATAATGATATGTATCTACCATTATAGTATCATGCAGACCAGTTTCACTACACTGCCCTAAAAACCCTCTGTATTCCACCTATTCATCCCATTCTCCCCTGAAACTTTGATTTTTAAAGTTTAATTTAAAAATGAACTTATATTAAGACCTTAGAATTTTATTTTACACAAATCATTTTTAAAAATTGAACTATAGTTGCTGTACAATATTGTATAAGTCACAGGTGTGCAATATAGTGATTCACAATTTTTAAAGGTTATACTCCATTTGTAGTTATTATAAAATATTGGTTATATTTCCCATGTTGTACAGTATATCCTTGTAGCTTATTTTATACCTAATAATTTGTACCTCTTACTCCTCTACCCCTATATTGCACCTCCCCCTTCCCTCTCCCTGCTGGTAACCCCTAGTTTGTTCTCTATATCTGTGAGTCTACTTCTTTTTTGTGATATTCACTAGTTTGTTGTATTTTTTAGATTCCACATGTAAGTGATATCATACAGTTTTTATCTTTCTCTGTCTGACTGATTTCACTTAGCATAATGCCCTCCAAGTCCATCCATGTTGCTGCAAATGGCAAAATTTCATTCTTTATTATAGCTGAGTAGTATTTCATTGTGTATATATACCACATCTTCTTTTTTTACATCTTTATTGGAGTATAATTGCTTTACAATGGTGTGTTAGTTTCTGCTTTATAACAAAGTGAATCAGTTACACATATACATATGTTCCCATATCTCTTCCCTCTTGCATCTCCCTCCCTCACACCCTCCCGATCCCACCCCTCCAGGCGGTCACAAAGCACCGAGCTGATCTCCCTGTGCTATTTGGCTGCTTCCCACTAGCTACCTTACGTTTGGTAGTGTATATATGTCCATGCCTCTCTCTCGCTTTGTCACAGCTTACCCTTCCCCCTCCCCATATCCTCAAGTCCATTCTCTAGTAGGTCTGTGTCTTTATTCCTGTCTTAGCCCTTGGTTCTTCATGACATTTTTTTTTCTTAAATTACATATATAGCATATGGTATTTGTCTTTCTCTTTCTGACTTACTTCACTCTGTATGACAGACTCTAGGTCTATCCACCTCATTACAAATAGCTCAATTTCGTTTCTTTCTATGGCTGAGTAATATTCCATTGTATATATGTGCCACATCTTTATCCATTCATCCGATGATGGACACTTAGGTTCTTTTCATCTCCGGACTATTGTAGATAGAGCTGCAATGAACATTTTGGTACATGACTCTTTTTGAATTATGGTTTTCTCGGGGTATATGCCCAGTAGTGGGATTGCTCGGTCATATGGTAGTTCTATTTGTAGTTTTTTAAGGAACCTCCATACTGTTCTCTATAGTGGCTGTACCAATTCACATTCCCACAAACAATGCAAGAGTGTTCCCTTTTTTCCACACCCTCTCCAGCATTTATTATTTCTAGATTTTTTGATGATGGCCATTCTGACTGGTGTGAGAACCACATCTTCTTTATCCATTCATCTGTTGATGGACACTTAGGTTGCTTTCATATCTTGGCAATTGTAAATAATGCTGCTATGAACATTGGGGCACATGTATCTTTTTGAATTAGTGTTTTTGTTTTTGTTTTTTGGATATATACCCAAGTGTGGAATTGCTGGGTCATATGGTATTAGTATTTTTAGTTTTTTGAGAAACCTCCATCTGTTTTCCACAGTTAGCCCATCCCTTTTAATTGAAAGTAACTGTTAGGAAATATTTCTAATAAAATTAAACAATATTGCACTTTAGAATTGGAGTCATAGGATTTTAATGTATGAAATCCACTATTTTTCTTCAGTCTTTTACTTATACCAACAGGAATTTTCTTTTTCAAAAATTTTATTGAGATATATTTGACATATAAAATTATCTTAATTCCAGGTATACAACATGATTCAGTATTTGTATATACAGTGAAATGATCATGACAATAAGTATAGTTAACATCCATCACCATACATAGTTAAAAAATTTTTTTTCTTGTGATGAGAGCTTTTAATGTCTACTCGTTCTTAGCAACTTTCAAATGTACAATACAGTATTCTTAAGTTTAGCCACCATGTCGTTCATTACATCCCTATGACTTTTTTAGGAATTTTTTTCTCAAGAGAATTTCTGATCACATCATGCTTATTTTTAGTCTCATTTTGTTTTTTACACTTGACCCTTGAACAATGCAGGAGTTAGAGGCGTTGACCCTCTGCACAGTCAGAAATCCATGTATAACTTACAGTTGGCCCTGTGTATACACGTTTTCTCCCTATCCGCAGATTCAACCAACTGTGGATAGTGTAGTACTGTAGTATTCACTATTGAAAAAACCCTGCATTTAAGTGGATCCATATAGTTCAAACCTGCGTTGTTCAAGGGTCAACTGTATTTCCAATATGATTTATCAAAGAAAAATTCCACCCTAGTCATTTTAACTCAAACATGGACGTGACTAAGTCTACATTTGGATTATTGCCATCATTTGAGTGTGGACTCTTGTAGAACAATCTTCAACTAAATGTAATCTTCACATAAAATGGAAGGAGACGTTTTGGCACTACTGTAGGACCTCTTTTTGGCCATTTAAGCTCTCTGGGTTTAATAATTCTAAAAATGATTTAAACAAGCAAACGTTTCACTGTCATTAAGAGTATCTGATTTATTGATAACACTTTACCAACATTCAGCTTTCTATAAAAGTTACTTGATTTCTCTTTTTCTTTTTTCCTCTAGTGCATTCCACTCTTTGTTCAACTTGTTTTGGAGAGATTAACCCGAGGAGTCAAAACTAGTGAGCTTCGTACTATGTGTCTTCAGGTTGCAATTGCTGCCTTGTACTACAACCCTGATTTGCTGCTACATACTTTAGAACGAATTCAGTTGCCTCACAACCCTGGACCTGTAACTGTACAGTTTATAAATCAGTGGATGAATGATACAGATTGTTTTCTTGGGTATGTATGTGTCTTTTCGATTTTACACTACATTTCTATTCTGGAAAGTTGACTTTTTAATATGTACATATAATAGCATATAAAGAAAGAATTTTTATATCTTAAGAATCATTATTATTTTTTATTTATTTTTGGCTGCTTCGCTGCTGCACGCAGGCTTTCTCTAGTTGCCGCAAGTGGGGGCTACTCTTCGTGGCAGTGCACGGGCTTCTCGTTGCAGTGGCCTCTCTCCTGGCAGAGCGTGGGCTCCAGGCTCGTGGGCCTCACCAGCCATGGCTCGCGGGCTCCAGAGCACAGGCTCAGTAGTTGTGGCGCACGGGTCCAGCTGCTCCGCGGCACATGGGATCATCCTGGACCAGGGCTCGAACCCACGTCCCCTCCACTGGCAGGTGGATTCCCAACCACTGGGCCACCAGGGAAGCCCTTTAAGAATTATTTTTAGTGCATTGTTAATATAATATTAAATTCTTAGAGAATTAAGAATGTGTTTCAGCACTATAATCTAGTGGAAAGAACGCAGGCTCTGAAAATTAGGTATAGCCATTCCCCGCTTGTTTTTGACTTAATGTGTATTGCTATATCTCTAGGCAACAAAAATTAAGTGTCCACTTGGGTTCCATGACTATTAAGTGTCTATGGGTAACAACATTCTAAATAGAGTCATGTTTCTAAGGAGAGTACTGGTCTGGTAAAGATATAAAGACTTCAGTGGAGCCCGTTTTCAAATGTGAGGTCAGAAGATTGTTAGTTGTAGTCCTGGTCCTACCCTGGTAGGAGAGTTTGGCTTTATGTGAAGCACTCTCCTAGCTTCCCAGCATAGGAAAAGTGAGATCCTAAGTAGTAGTTATAGGCCCACCTCAAGTGACCCAACACATATAAGTGACCCTGTTGTGCTAGAATTTGAGCTAAATTGCTGATTAATTTGTTCAAAACATTAGAAATAACTAGTGTTCTTTTTAAGTTTTGTAAGATATCATTTAGAAAAATTTACTGAGGGGAAAATAATTTCAACAGGAGTAGTTAGGACATTGCCAAGTGGTGGGGAGATGATGGAGGGGCTTGAATTAGGATGGTAGAAAAGGAATGGGGGAGCATATTTATAAGTTGCTATGTGTATTCTAATTTTTCCACTTGTAGGAGACTGGAATTTGTCCCTGATTTAGATTTCTTATTAAAGCTTTGAAAGGAAGAGCATACTTTAAAAAGAAATTGTGCTTAAAGTTATCTCTGACAAAGATTTAGAGAGTAGAGATTTAGTCATTCACAGTTATAGTTAGTAGCATCTATAAGCAATTTTCCAAAAATAGAAAATCTGTCTCAGGTATTGTATAGATTGGGCATGCTTGAATTGTGCTCCCTTGGATTCTTCAGAGCCCTACTCGATAATCATCTTCTGTACTATGATCCATTTGACACCTGGTGTACACTACTAGTTAGAGGCTACATGGATGAGAAAGTCACCAGTCCCTGTTACAGTATACTATACTTTGACATTAGTAACTTGAATCAATCAAGCAATGGAAATAATGAAGAATAATAGAAGCTAGTAATATATTTGTCATTGGGTTTGTTGTATATTACTCTCATTTTGAATCCCTGCCAGTGAATTTTTTGTTCATGCCTGCAATTTTAAGTGTTATACTAATATAGAAAATCTTTTAATTCTTAATATTTTTAGTTTTAAACAATTTAGAAGAAGCATTCATACAAAAATGTGTGTAATCTATATTGGTCAAACATTTTTCCTTCAGAATTAAATTTTCCTTATCCTGTTTTACAGAACAGGACATTTAATGATTTACTTATAGCTATTACATTCAGCTTACTAGATGCTGAGTTTGTGGAGGAACTTTTGGCACCTGGGGTTAGTATACAGTGCCAAGATACCTTGTAGACCAATCCAATGAAGACAAAGTCTAAGGGACTCCTCATTTTTTCCATTGGATAGGAATTTTATGCTATCGTATACAGGTATTCTTGTTTTAATAAAAGTTGTTACGCTAAGGCCCAGATACAGCATTTGTATTATCATAAATTGATATTACACAAGATTCCCCATATTAATTGCAGACTCCCATAGCTCTTTGATGATGATAATTGGTTTACAAAACTTGATTTACATAGGATTTCATATAGTACAAAATGGAGATACCTCTGTGTAACTCCAGTGAATGAACCTTAGAATACACCTTGGACATTTCTTTTTGTAATTTCTTCGGAATTTGTTCTCATTTCTCACGTGCACATTTTTTTTCGCCTTTATAATTTGTAGGCATCATGACCGGAAGATGTGTATAATAGGACTGAGTATTCTTTTGGAACTGCAAAATCGACCTCCTGGAGTAGATGCTGTGGTGGGACAGATTGTGCCCTCAATTCTTTTCCTTTTCCTTGGCCTAAAGCAGGTCTGTGCTACCAAACAACTGGTAAACCGGGAAGATCACTCAAAAGCAGAGAAAGCTGATATGGAAGAAAATGGTAAAGTGTTCTAATTGAAATGAATGCTAGAATTGATTGTGATTTGAGTATGTGTTTTCTTTGAGTTTTAGTCTATTTGGAAACATTAAACAAGTATACATTTCTTGGCCTGTTAACACGTTTAACAAATATTTTGGGTTTGTTTGACTTAATTATAGTAGTTCCTTCTTACCACAATTTTGGTTTCATGGTTTTAGTTGTCTAAAAATATTAAATGGAAAATTCTAGGAATAAACAATTCATAACTTTATTTATCTATTTATTATTGAAGTATAGTTGATTTACAATATTATGTTAGTTTCAGATGTACAACATACATAGTGATTCACTGTTTTTATAGATTATACTCTGTTTAAAGTTATTATAAAATGTTGGCTGTATTCTGTGTGCTGTACAATATATCCTTGTGCTTATTTATTTTATACTTAGTAGTTTGTACCTCTTAATATTCTACTCTGTTTTACCCCTCCCACTTCCCTCTCCCCAACGGTAACTACTAGTTTTTTCTCTGTATCTGTGAGTCTGTTTCTGTTTTGTTATATTCATTTGTTTCTTTTATTTCTTATATTCCACATATAAGTGTGACATACAGTATTTGTCTTTCTCTGACGTACTTCATTAAGCATAATATCCTCCAGGTCTATCCATGTGGTTGCAAATGGCAAGATTTCATTCTTTTTAATGGCTGAGTAATATTCCATCACATATCTCACCACATCTTCATTATCCATTCATTTGTTGATGGATATTTGGGTTGCTTCCTTATCTTGGTTGTTGTAAATAGTGCTGCTGTGAACTTTGGCGTGTGTGTATCATTTTGAATTAGTGTTTTTGTTTTCTTTGAATATATATCTAGCAGTGAAATTGCTGGATCATACTTTCAGTTTTTTGAGAAATCTTCATGTCGTTTTCCGTAGTGGCTGCACCAATTTACATCCCCACCAACAGTGTGCAAGGGTTCCCTTTTCTCCATATTCTTGCCAACATTTGTTATTTGTTGATAGCCATTCTTACTAAGAGGGGTGAGATGATATCTCATTGTGGTTTTGATTTACATATCTCTAATGATCAGCAATGTTGAACGTCTTTCATGTGCCTGTTGGCCATCTGTATGTCTTCTTTGGAAAAATGACTATTCAGGTCTTCTGCCCATTTTTTAATTGGGTCATTTAGTTTTTTGACATTGAGTTGTGTGAGCTGTTTATATATTTTGGATATTAACCCCTTATTGTAGCATATCATTTGCAAATATTTTCTCCCATTTATAGGTTGTCTTTTCATTTTGTTGATGGTTTCCTTTGCTGTGCAAAAGCGTTTAAATTTAATTAGGTCCCATTTGTTTATTTTTGCTTTAGTGTCCTTTGCCTTAGGAGACCCCCCCAAAAATACTGTTACAATTTATGTCAGAGTGTGTTCTGGGGCTTCCCTGGTGGCACAGTGGTTGAGAGTCCGCCTGCCAATGCAGGGGACATGGGTTTGTGCCCTGGTCTGGGAAGATCCCACGTGCCGCGGAGCAGCTGGGCCCGTGAGCCATGGCCACTGAGCATGCGCGTCCGGAGCCTGTGCTCTGCAACGGGAGAGGCCACAACAGTGAGATGCCCGCATATCGCAAAAAAAAAAAAAAAAAAAAAAGAGTGTTCTGCTTTTCTTCTAGGAGTTTTATGGTTTCTGGTTATACATTTAGGTCTTTAATCCATTTTGAGTTTATTTTTGTACATGGCATGAGAAAATGTTCTAATCTCATTCTTTTGCATGTAGCTGTCCAGTTTTCCCAGCACCACTTATTATTGAAGAAACTGATATTCCCCATTGTATATTCTTGCCTCCTTTGTCATAGATGAATCAACCCTAAACACAGGAGTTTACTTCTGGGCTGTCTATTCTGTTCCATTGATCTGTGTGTCTGTTTTTGTGCCAGTACTATACTGTTTTGATTACTGTAGCTTTGTAGCATAGTCTGAAATCAAGGAGCATGATACCTCCAGCTCTGTTCTCTTTTGTCAAGATTCCATTGGCAATTCAGGGTCTTTTGTGGTTCCATATAAATTTTAGGAAGATTTGTTCTAGTTCTGTGAAAGATATCATGGGTATTTTGATAGGCTTTAAATCTATGGATTGCTTTGGGTAGTATGGATTTTTTAAATGATATTCTTCCAGTCCATGAACATGGGATATCTTTCTATTTCTTTGTATCATCTTTCGTTTCCTTCATCATTGTTTTATAATTTTCAGAGTAGAGGTCTTTCACCTCCTTGGTTAAGTTTATTCCTAGATTTTTAATTCTTTTTGATGCAATTTTAAACAGGATTGTTTTCTTGCTTTCTCTTTCTGCAACTTTACTGAATTCATTTATTAGTTCTAAAAGCTTTTCAGTGGAGACTTTAGGGTTTTCTGTATATAGTATTTTGTCATCTGAAAATAGTGACAGTTTTACTTCCCTTCCAACTTGGATGCCTTTGATTTCTTTTTCTTGTCTGATGGCTGTGGCTGGAATTTCCAATAGTATGTTAAATAGAAGTGGCGAGAGTGCGTATCCTTATCTTTAGAGGAAAATCTTTTAGCTTTCACTGTTGCGTATGATGTTAACTGTAGGTTTGTCATAAATGGCCCTTATTATGTTGAGATATGTTCCCTCTATACCCACTTTGATGAGAGTTTTTGTCATGAATGGATGTTGAATTTGGTCAAATGCTTTTTCTGTAGCTCTTGTGATGATCATGTGATTTGTATCCTTTCTTTTTGTTTTTTTTTAATGTGGTGTATCACATTGATTGATTTGTGAATATTGAATCATCTTTGCACCCCTGGAATAAATCTCACTGGATCGTGGTGTATCATCCGTTTCTATAAATTATTGAGTTTGGTTTGCTAATATTCTCTTCAGGATTTTTGCATCTATATTCATCAGAGATATTGGCCTGTAACTTTCTTTTTTTGTAGTGTCTTTGTCTGCTTTTGGTGGCCTCATAGGATGAAATTGGGAGTGTTCTCTTCAGTTTTTTGGAGTAGTTTGAGAAGAATAGGTATTAGCTTTTCTTTATACATTTCATAGAGTTCTCATGTTAAACCGTCCAGTCCTGGACTTTTGTTTGCTGGGAGTCTTTTTATTATGAATTCAGTTTCACTGCTAGTGATCTCTTTATTCAGATTGTCTATATCTTCCTGATTGGGTCTTGGAAGATTGTATGTTTCTAAAAATGTTTCCATTCCTTCTAGGTTGTCTAATTTGTTGGCATATAAATATTTGTAGTATTCACTTATGATTTTTTGGTATCCCTGTGATATCAGTTGTAATTTCTCCTCTTTCATTTCTTGTTTTATTTATTTGGGCCCTCTCTCTCTTTTTTTTTTTTTTTTTTTTTTGCGGTACGCGGGCCTCTCACTGCTGCGGCCTCTCCCGCCGCGGAGCACAGGCTCTGGACACGCAGGCTCAGCGGCCATGGCCCATGGGCCCAGCCGCTCCATGGCATGTGGGATCTTCCCAGACCGGGGCACGAACCCGTGTCCCCTGCATCGGCAGGCAGACTCTCAACCACTGCACCACCAGGGAAGCCCTTATTTTGCATTTTTTTAAAAACATCTTTATTGGAGTATAATTGCTAAACAATGGTGTGTTAGTTTCTGCTTTATAACAAAGTGAATCAGTTATACATATACATATGTTCCCATATCTCTTCCCTCTTGCGTCTCCCTCCCTCACACCCTCCCGATCCCACCCCTCCAGGCGGTCACAAAGCACCGAGCTGATCTCCCTGTGCTATGCGACTGCTTCCCACTAGCTATTTTACGTTTGGTAGTGTATATATGTCCATGCCACTCTCTCACTTTGTCCCAGCTTACCCTTCCCCCTCCCTGTATCCTCAAGTCCATTCTCTAGTAGGTCTGCATCTTTATTCCCGTCTTGCCCCTAGGTTCTTCATGACCTTTTTTTTTTTTTTTTAGATTCCATATATATGTGTTAGCATACGGTATTTGTTTTTCTCTTTCTCACTTACTTCACTCTGAATGACAGTCTCTAGGTCCATCCACCTCATTACAGATAACTCAGTTTTGTTCCTTTTTATGGCTGAGTAATATTCCACTGTATATATGTGCCACATCTTCTTTATCCATTCATCTGTTGATGGACGCTTAGGTTGCTTCCATGGCCTGGCTATTGTAAATAGAGCTGCAATGAACATTTTGGTACATGACTCCTTTTGAATTATGGTTTTCTCAGCATATATGCCCAATAGTGGGATTGCTGGGTCATATGGTAGTTCTATTTGTAGTTTTTTAAGCAACCTCCATACTGTTCTCCATAGTGGCTGTATTAATTTACATTCCCACCAACAGTGCAAGAGTGATCCCTTTTCTCCACACCCTCTCTAGCATTTATTGTTTGTAGATTTTTTGATGATGGCCATTCTGACCAGTGTGAGATACCTCATTGTAGTTTTGATTTGCATTTCTCTAATGATTAATTATGTTGAGCATTCTTTCATGTGTTTGTTGGCAATCTGTATATCTTTTTTGGAGGAATGTCTATTTAGGTCTTCTGCCCATTTTTGGACTGGGTTGTTTGTTTTTTGATTCTCTTGTTTCTTGAGGTAGGCCTGAATTGCTATAAACTTCCCTATTAGAACTGCTTTTGCTGTGTCCTGTAGATTTCAGAAAGTTCTGTTTTTATTTTCATTTGTCTCAAGGTATTTTCTGATTTCCTCTTTAATTTCTTCATTCATCCATTGGTGTTTTAGTAGCATGTTGTTTAGTCTCCATATGTTTATGTGTTTCCCATTTTTCTACCTGTAATTGATTTCTAGTTTCATACTGCTGTGGTCAGAAAAAGTGCTTAATATAATTTCTTTCCCCTTAAATTTGTTGAGACTTGTTTTGTGGCCTAGCATGTGTTGTCTCCTGGAGAATGTTCCATGTTCACTTGAAAGAATGTGTATTCTGCCATTTTGGGATGTAATGTCCTGTAGATACCTATTAAGTCCAACTGGTCTAATGTGTCATTTAAGACAACTGTTTCCTTATTGATTTTCTGTCTGGATGGTCTGTCCAGTGATGTAAGTGGGTTAAAGTTTCCTCCTATTATTGTATTATTGTCAATTGCTCCCTTTATGCCTGTTAATATTTGTTTTATATATTTGGATGCATATATGTTAACAAATGTTATATTCTCTTCTTGTATCGATCCTTTTATCATTATATAATGCCCTTTTTTGTCTTTTGTTATAGCCTTTGTTTTAAAGTCTACTTTATCTGATATGCATATTGCTACCCCTTCTTTCTTGTTTCCATTGCATGAAATATATTTTTCCATCCCCTCACTTTCAGTCTGTGTGTGTCTTTAGCTCTGAAGTGAGTCTCTTGTAATTGTTTATTTTGCTAAATATATGCAGACAATCACAGAATTTTTTTCAGTATGTTGCATTCTTTATAATTTCTCGCTTTGCTAATGGGTTATAATTATTATGACTTGAGGGAAATTTTCTAGTAATTTCCCAGACTTTCTTGTTGAATTTCCTACTGAGGTGTAGGATGATTAACCAGTGAAGGTTTCTCTTCCTGTCTTTGTTATTCTACATATTATATATATATATATATATATATTTTTTTTTTTTTTCCATGTATGTGGTCAAAACTATGGTTTCTTGCATTATCCCTAAAACTACCTTGCAGTTGAATCCAGGTGCTTCAGTATGGTGTGTTTTATAGAACTAGGTTTAGATTAATATTGCCTGGTTTAGGTTTACTCCAGGTTTCTCCTCTTAGGTTGATTTCGTTCTGCATTTACTGTCTTCCGGTTATTTATAATACTGGACTAACTGCTTGGAACAGACCAGCCCTGAAAATAGAAACTGAACCTATGGGGATATACAATTCAGCTTTCAATTTTTTTAACCCACATATAGCTAATTATTTTTCCTCTGTATTTCTATATTTTTCTGTTTCTATTAGCAGAAATGACCTCTTCATTTGAGCATTTCCGAGCAGTTCATAATCAACTTAGTTAATTGCTAAGAGACTCAAATTCTCAGTGGTAGGTCATTGTTATTTAAAACACATGCACTAAATACATAATCATTTTATGTCTTTTTTGACAAAAAAGTTAACTTGGGAATCTGTGGCTAAATAGTATATATTAATGGATGTGAAGCAGCCATAGTAAAACAGTAATAATGTTCATCTTTAGAGATAGAAATTGTTTTGAGTGAGGAGGATAAAGTCATTTTCAGTTTAGCAACTACAGTAAAGATAAGGTTTATTTTTATAACTTTACATAAAATTATGTGGTCATTTTTCCATTTCTGGAATGTCATTTATTATTTTTATTTTCTTTATGGAATTTATATTTTGTCCTTATGTGTTTGATTCCTTTTAAATAAATAATGGATTCACAGAAGAGATTTCAAGCGATGAAGAGGAGACGAATGTAACTGCTCAAGCAATGCAGTCAAATAATGGAAGAGGTGAAGATGAGGAGGAAGATGATGATGACTGGGATGAAGAAGTATTGGAAGAAACTGCCCTTGAGGGATTCAGCACTCCACTGGACCTTGACAATAGTGTGGATGAATATCAATTTTTTACACAAGCCCTGCTGAGTATGTTGTTACTCCCTGAATCTTCAGATATGTTTTTCATTTCCATCTATTAGAAGTTGTTTTGGGATCTTCCCCCAAGTTGGTTTAGATTCCCTTTAAATTTTTAATTTATTTTTAATTATAGAAATCCCCAAACATACACAAAATGAGAGCAAATAGCATAATGAAACATCCATCACCCAATCCCAGCAACCTTAATCGTTGTAAAGTGGCAGGGTGAGGCTGCAGGGTATCCTCACAAAAGTAATTACAGGCAAGAGTATCTGCATATATTGTTCATCCTCTAGATATGAATGGATAAGGATTTTTGCAGAATGAAGTATCTCACATATGTTCCTTAAAAATTGTGGCCATATTGGGGCTTCCCTGGTGGCGCAGTGGTTGAGAGTCCGCCTGCCGATGCAGGGGACACGGGTTCGTGCCCCGGTCTGGGAGGATCCCACGTGCCGCGGAGCGGCTGGGCCCGTGGGCCATGGCCGCTGGGCCTGCACGTCCGGAGCCTGTGCTTCGCAACGGGAGAGGCCACAACAGTGAGAAGCCCGCATACTGCAAAAAAAAATAAAAATAAAAATTGTGGCCATAAACTTATTAGCAATTCAGAATCCCCATGTGAATGAACAGAGTCCAATAGAGAGTAGATTTTTACTACATAAGCAATTTACCAATTTGTACAGCAAAGGACACTAGAAACTCAAAGATTGGGAGAAAATATTTGTCATGTACATGTCATAGGCTTAAGACCCACAGATTACAAAGGCCTTCTATAAATGAATAAGACCAATAACCCAGTAGAAGAATGAAAGATATAAATGGAAAACTTAAAGAATTAAAAATAAATAATAAGCCAATGAAAGCATTTAGAAAATTATTATAAATAAATTATAATGAAAAAATCCCACTAAATAGGTTGTTTTATAGTTACATCATATTTCTCTGGTAATACCATAATTTAGCTTATTTCCACTGATGGACATATAAGATATTTCCAGGGTTTTTCTTTTTTACAAGCAATATTAAATTGAACATCCTTGTGTATAAAATATTGTTACTAACAAGGCAATGGTAGTGTAATATATTGACATTATTTAGTATGCCAATGTATTGGCTGTTACAAATACCATTAATGAACCACCTCTATGATTTATTGAAATTCAGCCGGAACAAGAGGCAGAGAGTACAGGGAATGATATTCCAAAGCATGAGGAAGATAAGAGTGTAAATGTGGAGACTGGAATGTGGAGGGTACGCTCTAAGGCAGTTACTTCCAGACCTGGTGTGCATCATAGGCAACAAAGAAGCTCTTAGGTCTTGAGTAGGATCTCAGCATATGTATTTTGAAAATGCTCCTCAAGAGATAGGCAGCCAGCTTTGGCTCAGTCAGCATATAGGGACCACTGCTTAAAGTCTCTGTGAAGTAGTAAAATTGTACCAGCCTTGAAATCTGGTGGGTTTTTTTTTTCCTTTTTCTTTTTGGCCGTGCAGCATGCGGGATCTTATTTCCCTGACCAGGAATCGAACCTGTGCCCCCTGCAATGGAAGCAGGGGTCTTAACCACTGGACCGCCAGGGAAGTCCCCCAGTCTTGAATTCTGGACTGAGATTGTCTTTATCCCATTTCCCATTAGAGTGTTTTTGAATGTTTTTCTGTAAAGAGGTGACCTTGGGGATATGATAATTTCCTTCAGGGGTATTATCTGATGATGTCCAAAAAGAACTGAAGGGGGCTAGACTTGGGAACCAAGCGTTAGGAAATTACTTTATTGATTTAGGAGTAATAGGGCCCTGGAGTGGGAGGATGGCATTTGATGGGACAAAGCGTATCAGTGAAAGACATCAAGAAAGCAGCACAGAATTGGATGTGGAGAGAGCATGATTAAAGATGTTAGGCATTTACAGTGGTTGACTAGGAGACTGATAGAACTAGTGATGGAAATGGGAGATAAGGAGGGTTTGGGAGGTAAAATGTTAAGTTTGGTTACAGTTGTACTGAGTTTGAGGTGAGCTATCCAAAGTAAAAGACCAGGAGGCTTAGGGAACAGTTTTGCCTAAAGGTACAAATTTGAGTTTTTGGCATAGAAGTGATGCTGAAGGAGCAGGTAGCATAAGAATTCCTGAGGAAAATGTTAACAAGTGAGTAAGGTGTTTCCCAAGATCTGGATTTTAGGCAGCATTCATAGTTCGTAAAAACCCAGGAAGAAGAGGAGATGGGGAGGGAGCAGAGAACTAGGCAAAACAGATTTGTGATGTCCCAACCTTTCTTTATAGCCCCACGTAGGTCGAGTACTAAAGTGAGTACTCAGGAGTAATCCTTTGTTGGAATAAGTTTTATCACCTATTGTCTGTGATCATTTCATTGTAATCTGATTGTGTTATTAGTTATCCTCTGAAATAATAATTGTCATTGGACTCCTTTATTTTTCCTTCTCCCTCAACACACCCCCAAAATACAACAGCTGTGCAGAATCGGGATGCTGCCTGGTACCAGCTGCTGATGGCACCGCTCAGTGAGGATCAGAGGAGGGCGCTACAGGAGGTGTACACACTGGCCGAGCACCGAAGGACGGTAGCAGGTCAGCCAGCATGATTTCTAGATCGGAGTGCATGTGTCAGAGTGCCCGTATTCAGCTTTTATTTTACGAGCCTGGTAGCACCTAAATACTGTTCTAAAAATTGTTAGAGGCCAACCTTTCAAGATAATAAGGAATTATCATTATTGTATGATCTTTTTAATCATCCATGATATATTAGCTCTGTGAACCACCATGTGTTAATGTGTCTTTAGTGGTGTTCTTATTCACGCCCTTATCCTATTTTGGAGCCAAAGGTAAGATGTAAAGGTTGGGATGAATCTTGCTGAGGGAGAGTTAATCAGCTGGGTCACCCACCTAAACATCTAAACAACAGATGGGTCAAAAGCATTTTATGAATTCTTGCAGGGAGCTTGTATTCCTAGAAATTGAAATACTCTCCATTTCTATTTGTTGGGCTTTATGTGTTGGTGATTCTCGTTGATTTTCAGTTTTTGAGCTGGAGAAATTATTTTACACAGACGTTGTTATGGTCACTCCTAGAAATTAATGGAAGATTTTGTAATTACAAAAGTATTTTAGTGGGGAACATCATGGAATAGGAATCTAGAGTTTAGAACCCAGGTTCTTCTGCTTGAATTTAGGCTTTAAGTCCTGTACAGATTCTGTATCGGCCCTCCTGATGTGAGAAGTCAGTGCCCTTTCAGCAATAAACACTAGCTTTGAGCCTTGTTTTTATTTTGCTCAGTTTTAGCAAATAGTCTGTCCAAGATAGAAAATATAACTACAGTCTTCCTCCGGTATCTGTGTGGGGGGGATTGTTTCCCTGACCTGCCTTGGATACCAAAATCTGAGGATGCTCATGTCCCCTGTTAAAATGGTGTGGTGCAGTGGGCCCTCTGTATCTGTGTGTTCGTATCTCCTGGTTCCGCATCCCCAGACACCAAGACGATGGTACTTACTGACACGGGTTTATTAAAGGCTAATGTTAAGTTGGGCAGAATAATTAATACCACGATTCACATTCCTTCACAGTACTAACTCTAAAGAATCTGGCCCCTTTGAGGTTATTTCCAACTTTGTCACCTTAAATACTCCTCTCTTTTCCCCCCTTTCTCTTGGCAAATGTTAGAGGCAAAGAAGAAGATTGAACAACAGGGAGGCTTCACCTTTGAAAACAAAGGAGTCCTCTCTGCATTTAACTTTGGGACTATGCCCACCAACAACTGAAAGAAGGAAGATCAACCGACCAAATGTCATCGCTACGTGGTACGTCAGCCGGAAGGAGAGGGTCAAGGGGAGCCGGGGCTACTCTTTGTGCCACCTGCTGTGCCAGTTACTGCCTGGCGTCCGGCATCACCTTTCTCCACCCCTGCATCCCCTTTGACCTTTCTCACCCTGAAATATATATTTTAAGCAGCTACTGTAATGTATGAAATTAAAGAACAACAAAATCATTGGACTGCAAAGGACAAAGCATATGCTCCAAAGGATGAATGACCAAGGTGGTTTTAGAGGATTGGATGGAATTGCACGTCTCAGGTTTTGCCATGCAGAATCAATGGATTTATGCGAATAACAGTGCCTTCTGTTGTACATGAATTATCTGAAAAAATTTTTTTGGAGTGCATTGCAATTTTTTTTAAGGCATAAAACATATTTCTAGATAAATGTAAACCTTGGCTATATGTTGACTTATTCTGCATTTCACTATGTGAATTTACTGTTAGGACGTTAGCTACAAGTCACTCTGGTTTCAAAATCATCACTGCTCCCCTTGCTCTCCACTGCTGCTGGGGGTTTTCTTCAGGGGTTGTACAATATGCACTGGCTCTGGTTTTTCATAAGGTGTTTTTTTCCTAAAGATGTGGCTTTCCTAAGAAGTGTCTTACTCTCTCTTCCATCATATTTTTCAGCCCTGAAAGGGGTGGTATTTCTTTTGAGTCAGCCTATATGAATATCGATTTCATTCATAACCTATTAAGTTCAGGACTCAAAAATTTCTTGGCACCGAGTGGCAGGGACTCTTTTCATCACTGGAATTAACAATCAGTCCAAGTATATTCTGAATCATTCACTTAATTATGCAATTAATTGACAGTTATACTAAAGCACATTGGACTTCTATGAGAAAGGTGCTACATAAGCACACTGTCTTTCTGGATGGGGGCTTGCATTTTCAGTAACTTATCATTCCAGCTGTGTTGGACCCGGGTCCAAAACATTTTGTAACAATATTTTTTATCTAGGAAAAAGACCCAAGTAAATCTTACTTCTTGCTTTCTCACACATCTGAATTTTCTCCTATCTAATCTGTCCTAGTTTTTATTATAGCTCAGTTTGGCTTCTTATATTTTTCAAGGGTTGGGGATATCAGTCAGCTGCACTCTGACATGGTAATGATGCAAGATATCCCATGATAAATATCGCAGATGGAGGTTACAGCTGTTTTTCTGAACTGATTCAACACCAGAACATGGGCCACAGTGTTTTCATTCAGTAAAGCAAAAGTGAATTTTCAGAATTTAATATATTTCTGGGTATGATACAGTTGTCCGTTTTTGTGAAATGTTTGCGGCTTATATTTTCCATCAGTCACTGGAGGAATTTTCTCCAGGTGCTTTCTATATTACCATCCCTTGTTAATATGAACTCTTTTTAGAATTTTAGGTTATTTAAGTAGTTTTTTACAGAAGTAGCCCAAGAAGCCATGAGTTTCAGAGTTAAATGATCCCCTGCTTTCTTCTGGCCCCTCTTCCCAAGGCATTGATGCTGAATGTGCCAGCTGGCGGTTAGAAGAGAAAGATGGCGTGGGGGAGACTGTAGACATCGTAAGCTTTGAAGCTCTTCTTTTTCTCCTCATGTCCCAAATGGTTTAATTTTAACATAAGTAACATGCCTTCACACTGGACTGTAAAAGGCATGTGATTTTATTTTTGTGATGTATTGTATTCTGCAGTATTAAAGGGAAAGAAGTGTTAATGTGTATCATCCTATCTTGTTTTTGAAGCCAGGGTAGTTGTACAGTTTTGTTACCAGCAGTGCTAACCTGAATGTGATATGATTACCTTGGAAAGGCAGGAACTCATATGAATGTACTGTAAAATAAAATGCGGACTGATTCCTAGGATCTTGAACTCCTCTGTGTGAAATGTTTTCTGAAATGTGGAGGTGCTAAAGCAGGTGATAAAAACCCATCAGTGTGTGTTTTCCTGACTCCTGGGGACCTGGAGCAAGGTGACCATAGGTCTGGGAGGGTAGCAAGGGCTCATCAGGAACAGTTAAAGACTGGGGAGTGGTTGGGGGCTAGAGCTCCCAATGAAGGTGTCCAAATAAGAGCTGCAGAAGCTCTGAAAAAGCAAGGTCATTCAACCACATCAGGACCTTGAAGGAAAGGAAAAAATGCCTGAGGTGGAGCCATTTTCTGATGGGCTGCCATCAAATTAGGAGTGGAATGGTAAGCGCCGGCCTTTTGATTCTCAAATGTTTACCTAGCATGAAAATAAGCTCCTCCTTCCCACCTCTAATTTATGTTAAGACCACACTGAACCAGTTAATTGTTAATCAGTGAAAATTCTAAAGAAAGAAAACAATGAAATTATGTCATTTATTTAATAGAGTGAATTACAGTGCAGTTTTCTATTCAGCAGGGGAGACTGAAAATTGTAATAAATTTATGGAGGAAATCAAGGAAAACTTGGCCATGTGATCAGAGACCACCAGCATTTGTATGTATGTATACATGTGTGTATGCATGTGTTTTATCTATAAACAAAATCATTTCAGATAAGCCTTAAATGGTAAGCCTTCCTGTCCCCGTTTCACTCTCTCCATCGAGATCAGTGTACAAGTGGGTTGGAAACTTCTCACACAGTCCACTTGTGAGTAAGGCCACAAAATCAATGAAAAAAAGGTTGGACTATGTTTTTAAGAAGAAGCATAAACGGCGCAACTGTGGCTGATCCTGTAGAGGTGTGTATGCAACAGAACTTTGAGTGTCTGGGCAGCAGGAGAGTCTGGGGCAGACAGCAGTGCTCGCGGAGGGAGGAGAGGTGTACAAGGCTCTGACATCAATTGGGGAGGTGAGTGAATGCACATGCTCCCTGCAGGGTACCTGAGAGGAAGTTCACCTTGGAGATCACCTAATTTGAAAAAAAGATTTCACAAGTGCACGGGGGTCTCTCAAGAGCTAGGAGTTGGCTGCTTCCCAGAGTGTTTGGAGTATGCCTGGAGCTGAGAGCAACTCAGGCAGGAGTGACCTTATGGAGACTTTTTTCCCAAAAGGCTTCCTTGGGCATGAAGGGAAAACCTGGGGAGGATGAGAACTACCCAGCAAGGCCTCCTGGGCACCTGTGTCCCCCACAGAGCTCTTAGTTAAGAGTGACACACCATTCTCACTGCCTAGTGAGTGAGGACAGTCCCCTCACTTCTCCCCCTTTGCAGTCATTCTCTCCTGCTGCAGCTTGACCCTCACCCCTTACCTCTTATGCCCACCTTTCTGCCCTTACCTAGGCACAAGATAGAATGATTTTTCAAAATGCAAATCTTGGTTGTATCACTAACCTGAGAGATTAAGACCTCTCAGCGGCTCTTAGGATGCAGATAAAATCATTAATGTGGCCCCAAAGCCCCTGAGTGATTGGCTCTACCTCAACTCTCTCATCCTTTTCTCACTGCCTTCTTCCTCCAATTCACTGGGTTCTTCTCCCTCCAGGCTCACTGATGCTCTTTTCTCCTCTTCCCTTCTGTCCTTTACCTGATAAATTCCTCTTCATCTTCACTTTGGAACATAAATATTACTTCCTTATGGAAGCCTTTCTGCTCCAAGGGCCCGTAAGTCAACTTTGAATCATGTATTCCACTTACAATCAAATAATGTGCAATATAAGCTGTTAGAGCCAAATCTGTGTCCTCCTCACTCCTGAAACCCCAGCACCTAGTAGAGTGTTTTGCTTACAGTGGGTTTATCATTGGTACCAGGGCCCCCCAAAGAAGACTCTGGTAATAACTACATTGGAGAATTCAGGAGGACTCAATATATCCCACCTAAAATCTAATTATTTACTTTCCTGGCTACAGTCAAAACAAATATTTTATTTTTATTTATTTTATTTTTTTTTGCTGTACGCGGGCCTCTCACTGTTGTGGCCTCTCCCGTTGCGGAGCACAGGCTCCAGACGTGCAGGCTCAGTGGCCATGGCTCACGGGCCCAGTCACTCTGCGGCATGTGGGATTTTCCCGGACCGGGGCACGAACCCGTGTCCCTTGCATTGGCAGACAGACTCTCAACCACTGCGCCACCAGGGAAGCCCCAAACAAATATTTAAAGGAGGCCAATAATTTGATCTCCCCTTTAAGTATTTGCTTATTTTGCTCTATTTATTTGGTGGAGTTGGGGAGAAACTGATTTTTTATTAATAAAAATCATATACTTCTATTTTCAAAATAAGAAACTTTATGCATTTATTACAGTTTTCCAAGCCAAATAACCTAATATTGGTCATTCCCAATAACCAAAACTACAAATTCAATTTCCTAATTTTTAGCTCCCCGCAGCTGCTGATGTCAGACACCTCAGCTAGGTGGTGCCAGGATTGGGGGCATTTTCACATAAATTAGAATGTTCGACATTGGTAGATGCCAGCAAGAAGTATTTAATTTTTCATGAGGGTGTTGTCTACTTTGGTGGGAACAAGACTAGTGTTCATTTCCTAGTTAAAGGAGGAGTTGTATTTGGAAAGGTTCATTGCCTGGTACCATGTTTCCCGTGTGTCCCAGTGAGGTTTCAGCCCTCCTTACAGCGGGTGCTCCAGGCCACTCCCTCTGGCCAGCCCCTTCGTGGGGTTGTGGTTGGGCACTATCGCCAGAGATTCTCTGAAGGTAGAGACAAGTTAAATAAGCAGATTGTTTACTTTCTCATTGTGCCTGCTTCTGACAGGCCTTCAAGCTCTCTTTTCAACCAAGATTTGAAGAATATGGTACAGCCTAAACCTTGGATCTAGAGTTGTGTGACTCCAGTTGGATTCTTCTTTGCTTGTGGTAGCCAGCCTGCGTGATGACCCCCAATGAACTTTGATATCCCTTGGGTTGTTCCTTCTCACACTGTCCCATGGTTGGACTGTGAGAACAATGGCATGTAGGAGTTACGGTATGTCACTTCCAAGATTAGGTTATGAAAATCTGTGACTTACATCTTGGGTGTGTTTTCTCTCTCCCTCCTCCTCTCTCCATGTGCTCTGGTGGGAACCATGTCATGAGCAGCCCAACGGTGAGGACCACATGGTGAGGAACTGAAGCCTCCTGCCAGGAGACACATGCGTTAATTAGGAAGCAGATGCTTCAAATTTGTCAAGTCTTCCGAGGCCACAGGCCTAGCTGGCAGCTTGACTATAACCTCATGAGGGACCCTAAATCATAATCATCCAAGTAAGCTACTCCTGGATTCCTGACTCTCAGAAACTGTGAGACAATAAACAGTTGTTGTTTTTAGCTGCTAAGTCTGGTGACAATTTGTTATGGTGCTGTAGATAACTAACACACTGTTTACAAAAACTCTCCTATACTTTGTACTATGAATAAATAATATACCCTGGATTGGCAGGAAATAGAATGCTGACACCTGATATGAGGCAGAACTAGGTAATCTCCAAGATTTCTCCCCACCCCAAGATTCTACAATAGGTTGAAACTGAAGACTGCCTATGATACCCAAATTTCCCTAAAATAGTCTAGATTTTCTACTTTCAAGCTAAGCTATATCTAAAAACAGATGTGACAAAATCTGTAGCTCAGATTCAGTTTACGTCGTGTTTATAGATGTTAGGCATTTGTTCTCAAGTATTACCATTTATCTTAATTTTTAGTCAGCTTTATCTTTTAACATGCAAAACTTTCTATAAATGAAAAGGCATGGTGTAATTTATAGGCTATATTTTAATTGTCATAAAGCACCATTTGAAACCATGGCTGAATTAATTTTTGACATATTCAGGCATTATCCTGAGTTACACTGACTCAGTGGGTCAGCTCTACCGAACTCATGAAATGAGCCTGCTAGAAGAACTGCTGCAGGATGACTTGGATTTTAAAATTTTCAATATTTTAGGGAACAAAAGTATTAGAAGTGTTTCTTCCTTTGGAAGCTGAAAGCTTGATAGCAGTTCAAGAACAACTTGGAAATACCAATCGTTTGGTTATCTTTATTTTTGTTTCCAAAATTGCAGATGAACTTTGTGGCCTGGGACTCTCAGAAAACTGCCAATTTCTGTTTTTATTTTTTTTGAAAATCAAAGTAAAAGGAGGAACAGTAAATGACTATATTTTTGGTTTTAGAAATTATGCCAAAGTGTCATAGTAATATCTCATCAAAGAACAGTTTCACATTCCCCATTTGTTAATGGACTTAGCCATTAACACAATAATTTCTGTTTTACAGAATATTTATTGTTGTAAGTATTATTACTATTATTAGATATTACTAATTAATTGATAGCCAAAGTTGCTCAGGCAGGAGAAGGGTAATTTTTTACACAACATAAGTTTAGAAAATCTGAGTCTCTGCATTTAGCTCCTGATTTTCACACTGGCCTGTTAGGAGTTTCTTTATCTGTAGAACAGGGTAGAGGGAGGCCTGGCTGCCTTGGGAAATTTTGTCCTCATAACATGAGTCTGATATTTTATAAAAGGAGAATTGTCTCTATTCTTAGTTAAAAAAAAATTTTTACCTTGTAATTCAGAATTAGAAACAGAAAGGAAAAAGAGGGAACTATGTAGAAATTATTTTATACTTCATTTTAAAAACCAAGTTATATTGTTTTCTATTTGCAAAATGCTATATTCTTCAAAGGTAATATGGTTCTTGAAAAATAGTACAGCTGTGCCTCATATCACGCTATAAAAATTTTAGGAAACTACAATCATAGAGGAGCTAAAAGACAAGACACTTAGTAGATGCCTCTTTAAGGAGCAAAAACAAGTTGAAATTTTGAAAGTAGTTAACTGAGAAACTGCTGACTGGTTCTGGGGGTGGAGGTGGCCATAACTGTGATTTTTGATTAGGTTTTTATGTTCCTAAACCTCTATCATCTCTTGTTGTGAATATAATTTTTCCCCCCTTCTGCTAGGCTATGAAGAGAAAAAGGAATTTTGAAGGGCAAGTGGTCCTTGCCCCTGAGAGAGGGGGGGAAGCTAAGAGTTGCGAGAACTCCAGGAAATTCATATGGTTGCAGGATGGCAGCTGGGAGGTCGGGATGGGGGATCTTGACTATTTCCTCTGCTCCTAGTTCTAAGATGCACTTAGGGAAAACTCTGTATAGATCTTTTCCTTACCTAGCCCCTCTATGTATTTGTTTGTTTCTCTTGATAATTAGTCATATGGTTCTTATCTTTGCATGCTGAGTAATTCTTATTTAATACTGGAAATTGTGTAAAAAAAAAAAATAGAGGCCTGGGAATTCCCTGGCAGTCCAGTGGTTAGGACTCCATGCTTCCACTGCAAGGGGCACGGTTTGATCCCTGGTCAGGGAACTAAGATCCTGCAAGGCCAAAAAAAAGAAAAAGAAAAAGAAAAAGAAAAAAGAGCCTCCATATGATGATGACTTTCAATGGAGAAAGTTCAAAATTTTCTTTAAGATAACAGAGTGGAAGAAGGGGGAACTCATTGTAATACAATCAGAGACTGGTCTGGGTTGAGGTTAGATTGCAGTTTGGGTAAGATTCAGTCTACTGCTTGTTTGCCCTGTACCTAGGGCTTGGCCCTTCAGAGTTTCAGTTAAGAGATCAGTAGGTCTGGGTCTCCTTAGTGCCAAGAACTATGGGAATTTCTGCCCTGCTTTTCAGTGGCTTTCAGCTTAGCTCTCTCATCTCCCACCATTGCACATCTCTAGAATTAGCTGAATGCCTTGATGGGGGAGACCAGATATAAGGTCTCCAACTTTGGCATTCCAGTCCTGAATGCCCACCCAAAGCTGTTTCTCTGTCTACCCAGCAGAGACCTGTCTGGACCTAGCTCAGATCCTCAGTCTTCAGCCTATGCTCAGAACTGGCAAATACCTCTTGGAATAGTCAACTGCCAATTCTCAGCAACTTTACAAATGTTCTGTCTCTCAACCTCTGGAATTTTAGTCCCTCTAGTAGTTTGCTTTTGCAGCTCTCTGATACCTTAGTAAACACAATTTAAAAAGTTTATCTGGATTTTGTAGCTGTCAGTGGGAGCATTTTCCTGCCATGAATTCCATCATATCCAGAAGCAGAAATATACCTTTTTTTTTGTGCATTTGATCTGACCTGGACTGAGAGAAATGAAGTGTTCTGCTACTGTTTGCACCTATTTCTCCTTGTGCCTCCTATAATTTCTGCTTTTATCAATATTGTTGCTACATTGTTTAGTACAGAGGTATTCAGAGCTGTTACATCTTCATTTTGGTTTGTATGCTTTGACACTATAAAGTGCCTTTATTATTGCTTTTTGGCCTGATTTCTACCTTCTCTAATATTTTATTACAACAGCCACTTTCTTTTTGTTTTGCTTTTTCCTGGTATGTCTTTGTTCATCTTTTTATTTTTAACTTTTCTGAATAATTTTGTTTTCAGTGTTACTCTTATATATAGCCTAGGAATTGGATTTGTGACCTAGATTTGTGAGTCAATCTGAAAATCAATCTTTTTTCTTTTATTAGGTAAATTAAACCTACATTTATTGGTTAATTTTAGATCTATGATATGTGTAACATTTTATTATTGTTTTTAAATGCACAGCTCCTCCTTTTTTATTTTTTATATTTATTTATTTATTTGGCTGAGCCAGGTCTTTGTTGTAGCATGTGGGATCTAGTTCCCTGACCAGGGATCGAACCCAGACCCCCGGCATTGGGAGCACAGAGTCTTAGCCACTGGACCACCAGGGAAGTCCCTGTGTAACATTTTCAAAGTCTCTTCTATGTAGTCTCTTTCTTTCTGATAGTGACTACATAATTATATCTTTAATACCTTTATTCTCTTTTTTCTTCAGAATAATATCTAGAATTTTCCTAATATAAGCAGCATTAAAATTGCTTGTATTCTCTTCTTCCCCTTCATCCCTTGCCCTCCATCCCACAATTTTGGTAAATAATGTCATCTTTCTTAGTGCTGACTTTTGTACTGTCAAGTATGTTTTACTTCTAAAACTTAATTTTTCAACTTAAAATGTCTCTTGGTTTCTCGGTATTATAGATGAAGCAGTCAGTGAGCTTATTCTTTTTTCCACTTTCCCTCTTATCTTTCCATTTTTTTAGGTTATCTTTTTTAAGTTGTCAGATCACATACCACATGTATTCTATTCTGTCACCCTTATTTTTCTCTTTTTTTGATCTTGTATCTATGGGTAGATATATTTGCTGTCCATGAGAAGTCTTTTTACTGAGGCTTCCTCAGTCATCCCTTGACTGGTTACAGTTTTTCCTCTAGTAGTTTCCTTGAGAAGAGCTCACACAAACATTATTCCCTGAATTCTGGAATGTTCAAAGCAATTTGGTAGTATTAACTGTTGGAAGGAATGTGACTAAAAGCTCTATTTCTGGCAAGAGTATAAATTGGTACAACCACTGGAAAGCAGGTTTGCCACAACTCATAAACATTCACTACTCTAGGACTCAGAAATTTCATGTCTATTCAGGGACAACTCATGCACATGTATACCAGGAGTCACAGAGAGGGCTGTTCATAACAGCACTGTTTATAGTAGTAAAAACTAAATGACCACCAAAAAACAGATAACTAAATCAAGGTATATTCCTCAAATTAAACTTTATACACCAGTCAAAATTAATAATCTATAGTTACACTCAATAGTATAGACAAAATCTTAGCAATGTGCTGTATTTTACTAATTCTCATCTTTGTCATTTTAATACTTGTAAAATTGTGATATATCTTACAATTGATGGCATGTCATCATTTAATTAGAAGATATTATTTTTTTCTTATTACATAAAATAATGCTGTATCTTACATTTGATGGGGCCTTATATTCAGTGACATGCTAATAATGTGTGACAAAATGAAGTGTCAGAAGATTACATAAATATGATGCCCTTTGTGTAAGGCTGAAACAACAAAAACTAAGCAGTTTTTATTTATGAACACATATGTGACAATACTGTATGTGTTCAAGGGAATAATAAAAAAATGTCAGGATGGTGAGGTGATTCCTTCTGGTGGGGGAAGTTAAATGGACAGGATAGGAAAGGTAGATGAAGGTTATTGTTTGAGTTCTCATGTTGGTTTCATGGGTATTTATGTTATTATTTAACATAATGGCTTATTTTAATAATCAATAATTAACATAAAATTACCATAAATCAAATACATATACATATAATATTGATACATAAATGAGGACATGTATGGACTAAGAATGCAGATATGTCATAAACCAAGAATTCTGACTCATTTTATACACCTTAGGTTGAAACTTTATATTAGAAGTAAAACTTGGCTGGTTCATACTGTCCTTGAGTGTAAGTGTTGAAACTGTGTTCTGGCATTGAATGTTGCTTTTGAGTAATCTGACATCTGCCATCATCCTGATTTCTTTTTTCTTTTTCAAATGATATAATCTTTTTGCTTGGATTTCCAAATGATTTTCTGCCCGTTTAAAGACAATGGCTTTACTAAGACATGTCTGTTTTGTTGGAGCTGGATCAAATTTCCCTGATATACAGTGTGCCTTTTCAATAGGTAGGCTTAGATCATGTATTTCAGGACTATTTTCTATAATTATATTTTCAAATACGTATTCTATTCCACTGTTTTGTCTTTCTTCTTTTGGACTCTGTGCATGTGTGGGATATAATTTACTTGTCTTCTATATCTATAATTTTGTCTCTAATCCCTTTGATTTCTTTCTCTATTTTGGTTTAATTTTGCTTGCTTTCTCCACTTCTTTCCTGCCTATCTCTTACTGTGCTTTCCATAATATCTATTTTCCCTTGTGCTTTTTAATAATTTATTCTTTATATTTGATTTTGGTTTTCTTTCCTGAGTCCTGACAGCTCCTCTTTCTCTTCTTCCTGTTATTGATCATGCCATCAACATCTGTTGTCTCTTCCTTTCTTCTCTTAGTTCTTCTATTTCTGCTTTGCTCTCTTCCTTCATAACTGTGATTTTATTTGAATACAGTTCTTATCTGGTCTGTGACAAGTCTTTCTGGTGGATTTTCTTATTTATAGGAAAGTTTTGCTGTGCTTTCCCACATTTTCTTATTGTACAGAATTTTTATAGACACTATGTCAGTTATTTTTGTAGTTTATATTTTCCTGAACTAGCTACTGGCTAGTAGTAGTAGCTAGTAGTTTATATTTTCCTGAACTAGCTACAGGTGATTAGGGAAGTGTAGGTAAGCAGGCGCAAGGGTTATCTCCTTTGTTGGTATAGTGAAAGACTCTTTTCTCCACGTCTTATGTCTTTTTTCAGTCCTCCTTTATCACCTTATCTTATGTTAAATAGATATTCTGGTGTACCATTTAGAATAATACTAACTTAATTCCAATGGTATATATGTATATATACATATATGTATATATATATACACACACATATACATATATACATTTTGCTTCAATATAGCTCCCTTTGCTCCCTCCTCCCTTGCATTGTTATTAACTGTGTATTATTTTATGATCGTCATAGTGATTACATCTTTATTAGAAGTACATCAATATAGCAGTATCATTATTATTTTATACAGTTGTCTTTTAAATCAGTTAAAAGAAGAAATAAGTAAAACATACATTTATGTTGTGTTGTACATTTACCTATGTGTGGTAGACAGAATAATGGTTCCCCAAAGATGTTCATGTCCTAATCTTCAAAACCTGTGATTATGTTTACGTGACAAAGGAGAATTAAGTTTCCAGATAGAATTAAGACTGCTCAGCAGCTGACTTTAAGACAGGGGAGGCTATCTTGGATTAGCCAGGTGGACACAATGTAATCACAATGTTTTTAAAAGTGGAAGAGGGAAGCAGAAGAGAAGATCAGAGTGATAGGGGAAGGACTCAACCCACCATTTCTGACTTTGAAGATGTAGGAAGAGGACCACAAGTCGAGGAATGCAGGGAAATCATAGAAGCTGAAAGAGGGAATTCAGTGGATTTTCCCCTAGAACTACCAAAAAAGAAGGCAGACCTGCTGACACCTTGATTTTAGCTCAGTGAGATATGTTATGGACTTCTAAACTTCATGAGATAGTATATGTGCCTTGTTTTGGGCCACTAAGTCTTTGGTAATCTGTTACTGCAGCCATAGGAAACTAACCCACTATGTGATTATACTTACCGTGTTCTTAATTTATTCATGTGAATTCAAGGTCTAGTTTCATTTTTTTTTTTTTCGGCCAGAGGGATTTCTTTTAGAATTTATTGTAGGGGCAGATCTGCTAGCAACAATTTTTCTCAGTCTTTTAAAAATCTGGGTATGTCTTTATTTCACCTTCATTTTTGGATAGTTTTGCTGGATATATACTTTTTAGTTGGCTTTTTCTTTTCTTTGAGCACTTTATTATCCCACTCTCTTCTGGCCTCCATTGTTTCTGATGAAGTCAGCTGTTAATCTTATAGAGGATCCTTTGTGGTGGATTGCTTTTCTCTTGCTATGTTGAAAAATTTCTTTATGTCCTTAGACAGTTTGATTATGATGTGTGTAGGTATGGATCTGTTTGAATTTATCCTACTTAGGGTTTGTTGAGCTTCGTGGCTGTGTAGATTAATGTTTTTCATCAAATGCGGGCAATTATCAGTCATTTCTATTCCAAAGCTTTTTTTCTGCCCCCCTCCCCCTGCATTTTTCTCTTTAAAAACGGCACCTCTGTGTATGCCCCTCTGAACTTCACCTGGTTCAGTATGGTGTCTTCAGCCTGCTTTTGTGCTCCCCTGGCTGCTTCACCCAATGCTGTACCTACCTGAGAAGGTGATCCCTTCATTTTGGCCACTGCTTTTGATATTTGCTACTCTTGATACCTCTGGGCACCTTCCATCTTTCCCTCTCTCTCTTCCCCAGCACTTGAAAACTATTCAAAGTCAGTCCTGTCCACAGCAGGTCTCATTTAGGTGAGGTCCTCCCCTTTCACTGGTGATTTCTGAGGTCTATTGCTGCTACATCCCTCTGTACTCTCCTGTGCTCTCTCATTTCTGCCTTCTGCTCAGCTGCTTTTTAAAACACTTCCATTTCAATTTAGACTTAGTGGGTTTTCTGTTTCCCAGTTTCATGAAAACTGAGTTTGTGGCTTTAAAAACTCTATGTTTTTTTTGGCTTCCCTGGTGGCGCACTGGTTGAGAATCTGCCTGCTGATGCAGGGGACGTGGGTTCGTGCCCCGGTCTGGGAAGATCCCACATGCCACGGAGCGGCTGGGCCCGTGAGCCATGGCCGCTGAGCCTGCGTGTCTGGAGCCTGTGCTCCGCAACGGGAGAGGCCACAGCAGTGAGAGGCCCGCGTACCACAAAAAAACCAAAAAAACAAAAACTCTGTGTTTTCTTTCCTGTGGTTTGCAAGAGAAGTCATGGGAAGATTCATTAAACGACCACCATATTTATACCAAATAGCCTCCAAGTATGTTAAAAAATTTTTTAGCGTATTTTCAAAATCTATTTACAGTGTTCAGAAGGAAGACAAGACAAAAACAAAGTTGGCCCAGAGTTTCAGTCAGATGTTATGTCTGTTGTTTTGTTCACTTCAGTGCACAACATTCAAGGGGGTTGGGGATCAGTGTGATGTTACAGGAGGTTGGTCACATGTCTAAGTTGAATTTTGAGCAGGTTTGGGAAAACCCCTTAATAGGACCTACAACAAACATGAAAGTATTATAGTTTCTTGGTGATTTTCTTCAATTAATCTTGGGGAAAAAAACGAGATGCAAAGAAAGAGAGAAGGCAATGGAATTTTGCAAACACAATAGAAGATGCAAGTGGAGATGATGCTTTGGACTAATGAGTAGGATAGAAAAAAAAATGATTTCTTTCTCTGATTAGATAAACAATCACATAAAAGTGGACAGATGGGTTTTTGATGTAAAACATAGTTTGAGAGCCTGTGATATTCTCAGAAAATTTTCATTTTAAGTTTGTAAACCAAGAGCAAGTCAAGTTTCAATTGATAAAGCGGTATCATGTAATTCTAAGTCTTGTTATATATGTTATACTGTGTATTTAGCTAATACACATTTTAACAGAAAAGGCATAAGTGACTGGATTATGAACCTCATCGTGTGTCAGTTATCCATTCCAAACTCATGGCATTTCTAGTGCTGTATGCATCACCATCCACCAGATGACAGGGTCAGCTCTGCAAGTCTTGTGCTTTGGAAAAAGAACAAACAAGCCTATTTAGCAGCAAAAGTATCAGGAAGTCTTCAAGAGCTTGGTTTCAGATATCCTAATAGAAGGTCGAGGAGATCTGTTTGTGGAAGGGGATCCTTTGCATAAGCCTCCAAGTCACAGGCTGTTTACTAATTCTTGGCTGCTGAGGCTAGTCCTAATAACTCCTGATAAATGCACCCAGACAAGATGGGGAGGCCCTACCGTGAAATGCTGGGATGGGATACAAGAGAGCGGCAGCAAGGGCTGCTGCTGTAATGTGATCTCTCCAGATGGATTCTTTCACCTCAGGTAGAAAGTTCAGTCCTACGATCTCATTCTTTTTTTTTTGCAAACATTGCAAGGGTTGACTTTATTATAGGGATTAAAATCTATGATTAAAGTGATGTAGTGTCAACAATCCTTTCTTAATCCTATATTGATTCCACAACTGCTGTGTGTATGCTTTGGTTCAGTTAAGTATGATGGCCTAGTTTGTAGACCCCTGAATTCCAACAACAGCAACTGATATACTTACAGTGCAGCTGCTGAGCTGATAACCCTTCTTTATGACAGTGTAACAGAGTGGAATGATATTAAGTTACTCTGAATACAACAGGCATGACTCTTCATTTGTCTGTACTATATTAAAATATATTCGTATTTAAAAATCATGTAGTTTTTATTTTGAAAACACTCAAACTTTGAGTTACAGACCAGATTATTTCATGACTTTTTATGAAACTTTAAAATATAATAAATAATATAATCCACTGATGATTTGTATCAGTATTAAAAATGATTATTTCAAGGACTTTTATAATCCCTTAGTGATAAGTGATGCCTACATATGCATGCTGCTCTTGAAATGGGCTCAGAGTCATTTAAAAAAATAATAGTATGGGTGTTTCTCTTCCCTCACTGGCTAAATTCTGGATCAACACACCCTGAGTGGCAAAGCTGAGAGAACATAGTGGAGAAATAGTGAGTGGGTGAGAAACAGGGGTAATTAATATAAGTGCTCTGAAGTCCTGTGATGCCTGAAAGGATTTAAAACAAAAATGTAAGAGCACCGGAGGAGTAGGTTTACACTGTGCCACACCCTCCCCTCCCACGCCACCCCCCGGCCCCTCCCCAACACAAAACACAAGGCTGTATACTTATTACTTTGGGAAATATAGCACGATAGCAGGGTTACTTGTATCATCGACTTTGAAGTCACAGCCTCTCCCCCTCATTTCCCCACCACACCCATAGTCCTTTTCTGATGAAAATGAGGGAGCCCAGATGCCTCTGTGGGGTTTTGGGCAAAACCATATTCTATAGAGGAACTCCATAGGGGATGGTGACAAGCAGATCAATTTGATCCTTTCTTTATGATAAATATGGATTCCACAAGACATGCAGAAATGGAAACTGTATCCCAATGTTTCCTGAGATGTGGACTGGTGCTCCATGGGGCCTGCTGTTTAGCCAAGTCTTTGGGATCAAGAGTGACTGAACAGCCAAGGGGAAGATGATGACCTGTGAGACCTAACATGCTCCTGAATCTTTGTGAGAGACCCTTGTCACTGAAGGTGGCCAGGCATGTCTCTTGTAATCCTGAAAAGCCAGAAACTAAGTTTCTGCTTTAGGGTCTCTGTCTGTATTCCATGTTTCTCCCCAGACCAGAGAGGGCAAGAGGTTGCAGAAAGAACAAAGAGGACATGCTTTGGAGTCCCTGGGTTCAGATTCTTGCGACTGAGCTGAATATCAGTCACCGTCAGATCATTTATTTCAGAAAATCCAAATATGACTTCAATAAAGTCATAACATATCAAACATATGAAGATTATTATTATTATTTTTGCGCGGGCCTCTCACCATCGTGGCCTCTCCCGTTGCGGAGGACAGGCTCCAGACGCGCAGGCTCAGCAGCCGTGGCCCACGGGCCCAGCCGCTCCGTGGCATGTGGGATCTTCCCGGACCAGGGCACGAACCTGCGTCCCCTGCATTGGCAGGCGGATTCCCAACGACTGCGCCACCAGGGAAGCCCTGAAGATTTTTGAACGTTGTAAATGGTTGTAAAATCTTATTGATTATATTTCATCTCTTAGCTCATCAAATATCCTCGATGTTGCCTTTTATGTACTTTACCTCCCCTGGGCTCCACAGTAAGATGTGGGATCCCCAGAAGGTGTTTAACAAATGCTTGTTGCATGTATGACCATCCTAAAATGCTGACCCTTGTGGTTCATTCAGGACTGGAACCGTGTTCAAGGAACAGAACAAACAGGAATTCAAATCAAATGCAGAACTCTAAGGCAGCTCTTACTAAAATCCCCTTTCCCTCCTGTTGTCTAGCACTTTGCAACTCCCAGGCCCGTCACTGTTCCCCCACAGAAGGACCCTCTCCCTCACCCTCCCTGACCCACCCAGTAGTCTCTCTAACCCACCCCTAGCCCACCCCTCCCAGCATTGCCCTGGGCCCTCCACACCTCCACATGTGAGACTCCCCTGGGAAGTGAGGCTCCTTTTTACTGTCACTCCTGTTTTCACTAGAATAGACCTTTCATTCTCAACTCCTTTTCCTAGTTCTGCCTCCAAGAACCCAAATCTTGCTTAATCCTGCTCAGGGGAAGAGGGGGGAAGGAACTAAGCAGCAGATGGAAACAGAACCTAATTTATTTGGCAGGAAGAAGGATTGGAAACACCGTCTTTATCCCATTCCATAGATGGAGAATAACAAAGTCAGCAAGTATCTATTACGTTCCTGCTAGGAAGCTGGCTCCAGGGATGAGCCAAAAGGAGAAAGCTACACTCCCTAGTCATTGATGACTGGGTGGGGGAGAATGGGAGGGGTGTTTCTCCAGAAAACTTTATGGATGCTTGAGAAAGTGAAAAATACTGCAGCACTCAAAAAATATTCAAGCGTAATTTACATAAAATAAGTCCACTTTCTTAAGTGTCTAGTTCAGTGAATTTTTGGCAAATCTATAGTCATCTAACCATCATCCCTACAATACTGCCTTTTCTAGAATGCTATGTAAATGGAAATATAGATAGAGTATGTAGTCTTTTTATACATGTATTAATAATTCTTTCTTTTTATTGCTTAGTAGTATCCCGTTGTACATATATATCAAATGTGTTTATCCATTCTCCAGTTGATGGGCATTTGTGTGTTTCCAGGTTTTGGCTACCAAGAATAAAGCTGTTATGAACATTCATATAGAGGCCTCTGTGTGAACGTAGATTTTTGTTTCTCGTGTGTAAATACCTAGGATTTGGATTGATGTGTTACATGGTAGGTGTATGATTACTTTTACAAGAAACTGCCCTGCTGGTTTCCAAAGTGACTGCATGAGGGTTTCAGTTGCTCCGCATTCTTGCTGACACTTGATATTGTCAATTGTTTTGATTGTGGTCATTGTATTGGTATGCAGAGGTATTTTGTGGATTTAATTTTCATTTCACTGATCATTAGTGACTTTGAGCATCTTTTCACATGCTTATTGGCCATTTATGTATCTTCTTTGATAATATATCTGTCCAAATCTTTAGCCCATTTCTAATTGGGTTGTCTTCTTATTATGAGTTGTATTTTTCCTATTCTCCTTATTGACTAAAATTTCTGTACGTATTCTAGACACAAGTGCTTTATTGAATGTATGTTTTGCAAATATTTTCATCCACTCTGTGGCTCATTTGTCTTTTCACTTTCTTAATTTTTTTTTTTTTTTTTTTTTTTTTTGCGGTATGCGGGCCTCTCACCATTGTGACCTCACCCGCTGTGGAGCACAGGCTCCGGACGCGCAGGCTTAGCGGCCATGGCTCACAGGCCCAGCCGCTCTGCGGCATGTGGGATCTTCCCGGACCGGGGCACGAACCCGCGTCCCCTGCATCGGCAGGCAGACTCTCAACCACTGTGCCACCAGGGAAGCCCTTAATAGTGGTTTTTAAAGAGCAGAAGTATTTAATTTTGATGGCATCCAGCTTATCAATTTTCTTCTTTTATAGTTTGTGAGAAATCTTTGCTTAACTAACACAAGGTCACTGTTATTGGTTGAATTGTGTCCTCCCCCTCCCACTCCCCCGGCCCCAAATTAATACATTCAAGTCTTAACCCCGACTACCTCGGAATGTAAACTTATATGGAGATAGGGTCTCTGTAGAGGGAATCAAGTTAAAATGAGGTTAGTAAGGTGGGTCCTATCCAATATGACTGGTGTCCTATAAGAAAAAGAGGAAATTTGGAGACAGACAGACAGACAGACACACACACACACATGCACACACACAGGGAGAATGCCCTGTGACCATAAGCCAGAGATTGGGGTGATGCATCCATAAACCAAAGGATGCCAAAGATGCTAACAAAGCATGGAAGAAGAGAAAGGCATTGAACAGATTCTTCCTCGCAGCCCTCAGAAGTAACTAGTCTTGCTGACACCTTGACCTTGGACTGTCAACCTCTAGAGTTGTGAGATAATAAATTTCTCTTCTTTCAGCTATTCAGTTTGTGGTACTTTGTTACAGCAGTCCTAGTAAACTAATATAGTCACTAAGATTTTCTCCTACTTTTTTCCTAGAGGTCCTGTAGCACTTTTGTAAGATTAATCTGGCAGAGATATGAGAGAGTTCCTGAGTTCAAAATGATTTCAGAACGAGTTTAAGGAGCTGGATGATGCTTGTAGCAATAAAGTTTTTATAGGAATAAAGAAACTCTGCCTTGGTTTTGGCAAGCAGAGAGAAGAAGATTTCATCTTTGTGAAAACGAATTTCACTGAACTAAGAAGCCATAAAAGTTGGGCACTGTTTCACTATAATTTAATGAATTGGAAATATATATATTTTGGACCAGAAGCTGCAGTTTGCCAAACCATCATTCTTTTGTTCCATTCTGAGGAAATTCATTGCTTCTTCATAGGCAGTGTCCAAATCCAAGGTTTTGGAATTAAGGAGCAAAGTGCTAAGTCGGGTATTTAGTAGCTATGATAGGCAATGAGCTTGTGTTAGATTTTTCGCAGAGGCCACTCGCTGAATTGTGTCTCAGGTCTCAGCAGTGTTTGGTTACCAACCTCTATTTAATCTATCTTCTTATAAACATAGGGAATTGAAGAAATTCAACTAGAAATTATGGATGGCTCACAGTATACTCAGCATTGTCAGGATAAGTAGAAACCTATGAGCTGAAGACCCAGTGCTTCAGAAATATTCAGTGCACTGGATTCCAGCCACTGTGTTTATTAAGGACACCACTCCTGCATTCTCCTGGCTTTTTAAGGTAGTCTTGGGGGATCAGTGCCCATGTTGGGACCCTCAGTAAAGAATTAGAAGAGTGCTAGATGGCAGAAGATGCCAATTTATTATAAAAAGAAGTGCTGCAGCATTCAAAGAAAACACATGATACGTGGATAAGGATGATGATATCTCATTTCTGTGAGTTAAATAGAAGGGGATATCATAATCATGTTTTACAAATGAGGAGACTGAATTAGAGATAGGCTAGAAGGACATATTCAGATACACCAGCGATATCTAGACAAGGTTTTCAATTAAAGGTTTTTTTTTTTAAAGTATTATTCTGCTCACAAGTATCTTCTTTACTATTACAAAATCTTGGTTCATCAGGAATGTATGGAAGATTACTGCTCCACAAACTTCCAATCCCTCTCTTCCCCCAACCTCCGTGGGTGCTGCGCCTACCCTTCCCACCCTGCTGTGCTTGACTCTGGACTCAGCCACCTGAATTGATTTAGGCAATGGGATGTCAACAGATGTGAGCAAAGGTTTGAAATGTGCTTGCACATGTGGGTTTGCTCTCTCAAACTCTTGACTTTCACCATGAGAGGAACATGATGTGGACACTGCTCATCTAAGGAGGATGAGAGATATGGAGCCGACCTGGACCCGGCTTACAGCTGGGAGTCAGGCCCAGCTAAGCCAGCCCACAGATGTGTGAAGTGGCAGCATGCTGCTGCAAGCCACTGAAATTTCCAGGTTATTTGTTAAGTATCTTTGTTTGCGTAATACTACATTAATACATACTTTTGTAAAGCGCAAAATGGTTATAGGTAGCACAATGTAGCCCACTGTGCTTATGTATTGCATAGACTGGAAATAGTAAGAATGGAGGCTGAATGGTCTGAAGAACCGGCACAGGACTGGAAATCAGAAGACCCGGGTTGCAGTGGTTTTTCTACCTTTAATGATAGTAGCTTATCTTATGAAATGCTCACCAGGTGCCAGGCATTTTTCTAGCAGTTTTATTAACTCATTTAATCCTAATAACAACCTTATGAGGTACATTTATTGATATTCCTACCTTAGAGATGAGGAAACTGAGGCACAGAGAGATTAAGAAGCCACCTGAGGTCTCACAGCTAGTAAGTGGCTGGACTGAGATTGGCACCTTGACAGGCAGTGTAATGGATGCTGTCGTGCGCCACCCAGGTGCCTGGTCACAACGGAGGCACTCGTTTTGCCAGATGCTGGGAGAGTTGGCACCTGATATTTCTCAGCTGAGTCCCTCTCTGGGAGTTGTCCTTGACCAAAGGGAGCTGCCTCACTCAAGTTACATCCTTTCTTGGGGATAGCACATCCAATGTCTGGTCAATATGTGACCAAAAGCCTGGTCAAAACTTCTTTGTCTACATTAGGGACAACTTGAAGTCCCTTCCAACTCAGGAGCTCTCTGCAGATCAGACTAGTCCTTTGAAGCTACTTCATCATCTCTGCCCAATCCTGCTTCCCTCATTTCCTTACAGGATTTGGTTTCCAAAATGCTCCCTAACAAGCCTGCATACAAATAACCATCTCAGAATCAAATTCAAGCAACCCAACCTGAGATAGCTGCATTCCAGAGTCTGAGTCTCTAGACACTATTCAGTATTGCAAGGTATCTTCTTGGAGTTTCATTATAAAGTGGGGATGATAATGCCTGTCTTATTGAGAGGGTTAAAAGTGGTAGCATTTCACATTCATTTTTCACTCTGCAGTGTGGCGATCTGCCTTCTGCCCCACCCTTTCCCACTCCATGGATGCTCTTACCACTATGGTCATCAATGACTTTTAATGACAGAACCCAACAGATATTGTTTTTACTGGACTCTACTGCATTTGATTTTATCATCACTTGTGAACTTGGCCTTCTGACGATTGTTTTCCACAAGATTCCAACTCTCCCTTTCTTGTTCAACTATCTCCTGCATATTTGTGACTCCCTACCCCAACTTCTTCCCCAAGCTTTGGAATAATTGTTCCACAAACAGTTGAACATGCGTTGCTACTTGTTTTCTCCAAGTTCCTCAAACTCAGCATTTCCAAAATGGAAATCATCATTTTCTCCAGCAAACCTGCCCTTCCTTCTGTAATTTGCTTTCATTGGTGATACCATCCTTCCAGGCCACCATTCAAACAAAAAGGTGTTTTTCTTTAATAGTTCCTCTTCCTCACCCCCGCATTAAATAAGCCTGTCTAATTTTCTCCTTGTCCCCAAACTTCTCCACTGTGTCCCTCCACTCTATTCCTTCTGTCATTGCCCGCCTTGAGACCCTCATCAGCTCTTGTCTGAGCAATTGCAGTAGCTTCCTAAGTGGTCTCTGTGCTTCCAGCCGTGCTTTCTCAAATTCAACATCCAAACCACAGTGTATATGATCTACCTAAAAGGAAAATCTGATTATGCCATTCTTCTCCTTAAAACTCTTCAGTAGCCCCCATTTCCTACAGGATGATGCCAATAAAAAGCTCTTCATAATCAGAATCAGTGCAGTGGCCAAGATGTGGGTTTTAGAACCAGGCAGTTGGAAAAGATCCCTGGCTCCTCTGCTTATTAGTGGTGTGGCCTTGGGCAACACCTTTAACCTCGCTAACAGAATGGAGACATAATAAACGTATCTACTTGAGGCAGTTACTCACCAATTTTTCTACACACTATCTGATGTTTTCCAGCCTTTCTTGAGGTTGGGTTGGGACCATGAGATAATCTACTGGGAGTGGCATTGATGTGAGGCCTGTGACTTGCCTCCTTTTTTCCTCTTTTCCTGCTGTGACAGCTTTGGAGGCCACACGTCCAGGGTGGCTCTGGACCGTGAGCTCCGTGAGGACACACAGCGCTTCACTGTGGCACCTCCAGCCCTAGAACAGGGCCGTGTCCATACTAGGTGGTCAACAAATGTTTGCTGAATAAATTGACATCCACTTTGAACTTTGGAAAATGGAATCTCTTTTTCTTAAAAATATGCAGAATAGATTTAAACCCTCGTATTAATCCAGTAGGGCTGCCATAACAAAACACCACAGACTGGGTGGCTTAAACAACAAAAATTAATTTTCTCAGTTTTGGAGGCTAGAAGTCCAAGATCAAGGTGTTAGCAGGTTTTCTTCTGAGGCTGCTCTCCTTGGCCTGCAGATGGCCGCCTTCTTGCTGTGTCCTCACTTGGCCTTTCCACTGTATATGCAAGTGTCTGGTGTCTCTCTGTGTCCAAATCTATTCTTTCTATAAGGACACCAGTCATATTGGATTAGGGCCCACCCTAATGGCCTCATTTTAACTGAATTACCTCTTTAAAGTATTTATCTCCAAATATGGTTACAATTTGAGGTAGTGGGTGTTAAGGCTTCAACACATGAATTTGGGGGGGACACAATACAGCCCATAACAACCCTCATCTGTAGACTACCCTGTTCACTTCAACAGACCAGAGGATCTTTTCCTCTCAGGAGAAAAAATCTTGTAATAAGAATGATCAAGACAGGAGAAAGTAACACTTGTTGTGGATATGACATGACAGCAGCCCACACCTACTGTCCGTCCACTCACTGTGTGCAAGGTCTTATGCTAAATTCTGTAAGTGCATTGTCTCTTTCAATCTCAAAATTGAAGTACAGGAAGATAGAGGAAATTGTCTTAGGACATACAGCTGATAAGTGGTAGAGCTAGGATTTTAGGATTTGAATCCACTTATGTTGCCCTACTCCCCATCTCAGCTAATTGTCACAAATGCCCTGTGAGAGAGTATGTGCTTTTTCAAAAAAACTGATAATAAAATAGCAAGCATTTATATACTGTTCTCTACATGACAGGTACTCTCAAGTATTTCACATAAGCTAACTCATTTATAACCTCATAATAATGCCATGAGGTGACGGCATTATTACCATCACCAGTGCCATCACTGTCGCACTGCCAGGAGTCCCAGCAAGGAGGTGACACAGGAGGATCTGAGTCTAGGAAAGTCCACCTGCCACACTCAGCTGCTGCTTGGGACACAGGTTAAGTAACTTGGCCAAGGGCATGCCTCTTAGAAGGGAAAAGATTGGGCCTTGAATCTGGGCCTCTCTGGAGACCCCGCACTCCCTTCATTACCGTGCACCGTGCCTGCTTGCGCCTGCCTGTGCGCTGTGTTTTCCTCCACAGCCTTGGTGATGTGAACAGCTCTGCCAACACTGATGTCAAGGAGAGGGCTTTAATGCTGAAGAAGCAAGAGTTGGGGGAAATCCTCCTTTGCAGTGTTATTGGAGTAAACTCTCATTTCCCTTTGATTAGCTGCGTGTTTAATATTTCAAAACGCAATGGTCTTTAACAAATCTGACGGGTTAAACCTGGAAGGGGTGGGAATCTTTAGCAGAGTGGCAGTTGGGGCAGACTGACTTTTTATATTTATAAAAGTTGTGTCTGTCACAAGGCCTCTGAGAACACTTGCACAATTTAAAATACAAAGTAGAAAAATACGTTGACATGATTGTCTGTCTTAAGGAATTTTTCCATAATCACAGTGTTAACATAAAAATTTCCGCTTGGTATCCCTCCCCAGGCAGAAGTTGGAGTGTACACAAGACTTTCCTTATGCTTAGAAATTAGCCTGAAATTCTTTATCCCAACATAAGCTCATTTCAGACCAGAGCTCCCAATAGACAGCATCTCCATCCTTCCTTCTCCTTCTGCTTTTCCCCAACCTGGAGCCTGACGCTCCGCCCACTCCCCTTCCCCACCTGCAGGCATCTGTGCTGTCCCTTCTTGGAGTCTTCAGGGGTGCCTCGTGCCCACCCCTGAGGCCATAAGACCCCGTCAGGATCTGGGTCCAGCCAACTGCTGTCCTCCTGTTGTCCCCTCCACCCCTAGGGCCCCCGTGGTGCCCCGACGTGTGCGTCTGCGCTGTCTCGATCCACCGGTTACTCCCTGCTGCTGCCCAGGATCCACCGGCTGTGCTCCGGGGCCGCCAATCTGCGAGGACTCGATGGAGCCCCTGTTTTGTTTCACGAAGCCTGCAATGTTTCATCTGCAAGTTTGGGGCCCTTTTATAGAGTCCTCGCTGTTATTGGTGTTCATCTGTTGACTTCTATCTGAAAATGCCAAGGAAGGCAGGGTCTGGATGTAAAAGCACCACGTTGTCCACAGTAGGCATCAATAAAAGGAGATCGCATCTCTTCTTTTACTTACAAAAAAAAAAAAATTACCCACGTTGCCTGACTTGTCAAATGAAAGACTATAGTGAGGCAGAAATTGTTAGGGAGAAACTTGGAACAATTTTTAAAAATGTTTTTATTGTGGTAAAATACACATGACATAAAACTTACCATTTTGGCGATTTTTTAAGTATACAGTTCAATGGCATTAACTCCATTCACAATGTAGTGTGGCCATCCCCACCACCCATCTCCAGAACTCTTCACCTTGATACTCAAAAACCAACTCCGCACTCTCATTACCTCCCCGCCAAGCCCTGGTAACCCATAGTCTCCTCTCCGCCTCTATGAATTTGCCTCTTCTAGGCACCTCATAAAAGGGAGATCATACAATATTTGTCTTTTTGTATCTGGCTTATTTCACTTAGCATGATGTTTTCAAGGTTCTTCCATGTTGTAGCGTGTGTCAGAATTCATTCCATTTTAAGGCTGAATAATAGTCCATTGTATGTATATACCACACTTTCTTTATCCATTCATCTGTAGTTGGAAAGTTAGGTTATTTGTGAACCTTGGCTGTTGTGAATCATGCTGCAATGAATATGGATATGGGAGTGCAGATATCTCTGCAAGATACTGACTTTAATCCTTTTGAGTATATTCCTAGAAGCAGAGTTGCGGGATCATCTGGTAAAACTATGTTTAATTTTTTGAGAAATTGTCATGGCCTCTATTTACCTCTTTACTCTGTGGTTTTCTTCTTCTTCACTCTGTTCACAGGCCACCCTCTCTGTATTTCTGCCTTTTAAGTACCCCAAGAGGGAGGATAAAATTAGTTTAGAAAGCACTTGCTGGGCAGAGCATGTGAGGCAGGCCTCTGGTCGGCCAGCCTTTAGATGGAGCCTTTGGTCAAGAACCAGTATTTTTGGATGAGTTGTGTCCACATTATCAGTGTCACGTGATACTGTGGATATTACAACATTCCTCAAAATTAGGCCATATGTAGGCACTCCAGGAAACATTAGTTCACAGGGAAAACCCCAGAGGGAATTACAGACCAGTGAGTATTTATTCCCCCTCAGGCATAACTTACTGCCTTTCTACAGACTTGTGCCATGGTCTGTCCTTATCTTTTAGTCCAGCTCTTCACTACTTGGCAAAGTTTGGTGTCATTTGGAAATGCTGAAGACTTCATTGCGCATTTCTTCCTGAAGCTCACATCCTGAATGGATTTGTGAATCCTGAAGATTCATAAATTAAAATGTGGAGTTCGGTATATTATGCAATACTTTAATCTTGATTTAAAGATGACTTCTCCCCCCTCCCCTCCTCACAGCCTGTAGCCTGTGCTCCTGGGAGCGTGAGGCAGTCGGTCCCTGTCTCTTTCCCGGTAATTTCATTCCAGAACATGAGAAGAAGCAGGGAAAAGGGAGCAGAAAGCTCTTACTTGAACAGTACCATCAGATGATGGCTTTGTACTCCTGGGCCTCGAAGAAGTCTAAAACTGACTCCTGTGGATGTCTTCCTGGTTTACTTGGTTAAAAACTAGGATTACAACCTTCTTGACATGGGTGGTCTATTCCCTTTCTCTTCTACAATTCTCTCCCTCAGCCCCTGTTTTTCTGATAGTCTATTCTGCATAGGTTTTCACTGTTTGGATTCCCATTACCCTCTTAAGCAGTGGTCAAAATGACTCCACTCACCCCTCTCCCTCATGGTCCATGGGAAACACTCATGCATCCCTTTCTCTGACAAATTCTGAGGCATTGGCTTGCTCCTGATGTGGCCCTCTGTTCTGTGGCCCACTTTTGCTGTCCCTCTCATGAATCAGGCACAGTCCTTTGTGCCCCCGTAACTGCAGGGACACATAAACGTTCTCCAGGCGTCCTGCTGAAGCTTTTAACCCTAGGCTTGAGCTGAGGGAAGAGTACCCATCCCTTCCCATAAGAGTAAGAGTCACAGGGCATCAACTGTTTTCTCCAAAGAAATATGTTGAGGGTCCTTTCAGCATCAACACACTCTCTGTTCTTTGAAATTACCACATTAGGATGGTCTGACACTCTGTTAGCATTCATTGTATTTTGGTGCCTCAGTTGAAACTTCTAATTTAACATCTTATTGTACTTATTAGCTTTCCCTTTATCTGTTTTTCATCTAAAGCATTTCCCAAACCATAACAAAGCTCCCCCCACCATGCCATTATTACTGTTCTTTCCAGTTGTTTTTGAGGTGGAAACCTGCCACAGGCTTGTTGAAAATCTAAATTGTTATAGCACAGTATGTAAGCTACCTTGCAAAGTGTCTAGTAGGTAGTGAGTACTCAAATGTTAGTTCCTTGTTTCCTTTGATACTAATCAAGAAATCACATACATTGATATCACCAATCTTACAAAAAAAGTCTTTGAGCATGGAAAAACTGATGATAAATACAAATAAATACGATTAATACAATTTTTCCAAAACTCGATTTTTTGTTTGAAAAGCTGGAATTTTATTATTGGCAACAAATACTATCAGTGATTTCCTTGAAATGATGGGCTCACTTCGTATATTTTGGAGAAACTGCCTGCCAAATACCCAAGCCTGAAAAACCATGTATCTGTCAGTAGTTCTGTCATATAAAATTGTGTTACATGAAAAAAAGTGACTAGTTCAAATCAGTTCGAACAGGTGCACAAGGGATTTTCCTTGAAACAACCATTGCTCTTTGGCTCACAGAAGTGTTTTAGAAGTGTAGTTCCTATTTTGCCACACAGAATATTAAAAAGATGTTTACTCATGGATTGAAATTTCATAAAATTAACAATTTTGGTGGGTTCAAGTACATTATTAAGTGAAACTGACATTTTAAAAAATTGTGGGACCTCTTGGAGAAGAATATGACAACTTGTAGTTTGGCATCGTGTCTTTGATTCATGCTAAGGTGCCAGTAGTTTTAGCCACCAGTACTTTTGCACCATCCATGCAAATCTCAACACAGTGAGAAAGGCAAATTATTTATTATTATGACAATAGTTTTGATCTTGTGGACTCCCCAGGAATCCACAGACCACACTTTGAGAATTCCTGTTCTAGAACAGTCTGTTCCCCGGGAACAGACTGCTGGTCCCCGGTCTCATGGATCCCCAGGAATCCACAGACCACACTTTGAGAATTGCTGTTCTAGAACAGTCTCTCAATCTTTTCCTAAAAATAATCTTTGTGAGATTGACATTTTGGAAAATTCAAGTCAATTCTTTTATAAAATGTCCTACAATTTGGATTTTCTGATTGTTTCCTCACGTTTAAGATTCAGGTTAAATTTTTTTTTTTTGCGGTACGGAGGCCTCTCACTGTTGTGGCCTCTCCCGTTGCGGAGCACAGGCTCCGGACACGCAGGCTCAGCGGCCATGGCTCACTGGCCCAGCCGCTCCGCGGCATGTGGGATCTTCCCGGACCAGGGCACAAACCCGTGTCCCCTGCATCGGCAGGCGGACTCTCAACCACTGCGCCACCAGGGAAGCCCCAGGTTAAATATTTTTGACAAGAATATGATGTAGGTGATGTGTTCTTCCTATGCTATTACATCAAGAAGCACTTACTGTCAGTTTGTCCCATTACCGGTGATTCTGTGTTTGATTACCTGATTAAGTGCGGGGGGGGGGGTGCCTGACAGATCTCTTTATAGTAAAGGTACTCTTTCCCCTTTGAAATTAGTAGAACTAAGAAACTGACACATACTCACCTGTGAAATCATTCTTGAAGACCATGTGGATATCTCGTTCTGCAAAATGGTTTTAGCATCCATTGATGATCTTTGCCTAAAACATGATTACACTGGAGATTGCAAAACGGTCATTTTTGAATTCTGTCATTCCTTTTACATTTATTAGCGGGAGTTGTTATGTAAAGAAGTGTTGTCTCTTCACTCTACCTCATTCTCTTTATAGATTCATGGATTCTTTTTTTTTTTAAAACAATTCAATAAATTAATTGGGCAAATGAGAACCCTTTTAAAATGCAATTGTGTTCTTTTCACTTGTCTCCATCAGTCTTTAAGCACTTCCTTGTTTTCTGGTATACAGTAGTCAAGATTCACTTTCTATTTTCCCTGGACCAATCTTGGAACCAGCCATTTGTCCTAAGAGCTTTGGTTCCTTTTAGTAGGAATGGTATTTAGAAATCAAGATCTGGGCATTATTTGTAGTCATTGTTATTAGGGGTGTCATTGTTTTTAGACCCATGCAGTAGACAAAGCTACAGTGTATATATTTTTTAAAATAATCAATTCAGAATTACTCATACATGCAACAACATGGATACATTTCAAAAACATTACACTCAGTTAAAAAAAAGCCTCGAAAAAAGTCCTATAGAGCCAAACCAGAAGCCTGGGGTCCAGCCTGGCCCCACTGAGCCCAACCTAGAACAGCTGAGCCACAGCACACTGTCAGATCTGTAAGTGAGAAATAAAATGGTGTTTTTTTCAAGCTACTGAAATTTTGAGATTGTTGTGCATTGCTACTGCAGCCAAAACCTGAGGTATAAGAAAGAAAGCCAAGAGAATACTATGTGGTTTTGAAATTTAAGGAGATGCTTCAAGGAGGGGTAGCAATGCATGGTTTCAAATACTGCTGTTAAATCTGTTACACTGTGGGCTGGGAATGGACACTGAATTTAGCTACATGGAGTTAGCGGTGAACTTAACAAGATCAGTATCAGGGACCTGGGAATGGGTGGATGGAAAGTCTGATTAGAGCAGGTCTAAGAGAGAATGGGAGATGAGGCATTAGAGACAGTGAGTTTAGAAAAATCTTGCTAGGAGTTTTGGTGAAAAGAAACAGAGCAGGAGAAGTACAATTCAAAGAAAGTTTTATTTTGTTTTAAATTTAAGATGGAAGAAATAGCAGCACGTTTGTATGTTGATGGGGCAGTCGGGAGGAGAAGTGATGGTGCTCTTAGCAAACAAAATTTGGGTCCACATGCCCACGTGTGCAATAAAGCCAATCTACTGACACTGTGTTGTGGTGAAGGAAAGGGCAACGTTTATTGCAGGGCGCCAAGCAAGGAGTCCAGGGCAGCTAGTGCTCAAAAGACCTGAGCTCCCCAAAGGCTTTCAGGGAAAGGGCTTTAAAGACAGGGTGAGACAGCTACATGTAAAAGAATAAAATTAGAATATTTCCTAACACCATACACAGAAATAAACTCAAAATGAATTAAAGACCAAATATAAGGCTGGACACTATAAAACTCTCAGAGGAAAACATAGGTAGACCACTCTTTGACATAAATTACAGCAAGATCCTTTTTGACCCACCTCCTAAAGTAATGAAAATAAAAACAAAAATAAATAAATGGGACCTAATTAAACTTAAAAGCTTTTGCACAGCAAAAGAAACCATAAACAAGAAGAAAAGACAACCCTCAGAATGGGAGAAAATATTTGCAAATGAAGCAACTGACAAAGGATTAATCTCCAAAATATACAAACAGCTCATGGAGCTCAATATCCAAAAAAACCCCAAACAACCCAATCCAAAAATGGGCAGAAGACCTAAATAGACATTTCTCCAAAGAAGACATATGGATGGCCAACAAATACATGAAAGGATGCTCAACATCACTAATCATTAGAGAAATGCAAATCAAAACCACAATGAGGTATCACCTCACACCAGTCAGAATGGCCATCATGAAAAAATCTACAAACAAAAAATGCTGGAGAGGGTGTGGAGAAAAGGGAACCTTCCTGCACTGTTGGTGGGAATGTAGATTGATAACAGCCACTGTGGAGAACAGTGTGGAAGTTCCTTAAAAAAGTAAAAATAGAACTACCATATGACCCAGCAATCCCACTATTGGGCATATACCCTGAGAAAACCATAATTCAAAAAGATACATGTACCCCAAATGTTCATTGCAGCACTATTTACAATAGCCAGGACATGCAAGCAACATAAATGTCCATCAACAGATGAATAGATAAAGAAGATGTGCTACATCTATACAATGGAATATTTTTATTAAAAAATTTTAAAAAAATTTTTGGCTGCATTGTGTCTTCATTGCTGCACACGGGCTTTCCTCTAGAAGCGGAGAGTGGGGTCGAATATTATTCTTCATTGCAGTGCACGGTGGAATATTTCTCAGCCATAAAAAGGAACAAAATTGAGTCATTTGTAGTGATGTGGATGGACGTAGAGTCTGTCATACAGAGTGAAGTAAGTCAGAAAGAGAAAAACAAATACCATATATTAATGCGTATATATGGAATCTAGAAAAATGGTGCTGATGGACCTAGTGGCAGGGCAGGAATGGAGACCCAGACGTAGAGAATGGACTTGCGGACACAGGGGGTGAAGGGGAAGGTGGGACTAATCGAGAGAGTAGCATTAACATATATACACTACCATGTGTAAAATAGATAGTTAGTGGGAAGCTGCTGTATAGCACAGGGAGATCAGCTTGTTGCTTTGTGATGACCTAGAGGGTTGGAAAGGGGAGGGTGGGAAGGAGGCTCAAGAGCGAGGGGATATATGTGTACGTATAGCTGATTTACTTTGTTGTACAGCAGAAACTAACACAACATTGTAAAGCAATTACAATCCAATAAAGATGTAAAAAAAAAAAAAGATGAGGAAGAGGGGTCGTGGGATGTGTGATCAGCTCGTGGATATGCTTCTGATTGGTTGGTGGTGAGGTAATAGGAAGTCAACATCATCATCCTGGTTCCACACTGTCTGGGGTCAACATGCTTGTGGGCAGCATACAGTTAACTTCTTCCACCTGGTGGGGGTTTCAGTATCTGCCAAACAGCTCAAAGACATGGCTCAGAATATTATCTAGAGCCCTTGAGGAGGAAATAGAGGTCCTTGACTTTGTTTAATGGCTAAATTATCATTATTTTGTCTTGCTTGACTGTTTCCCTTTCTCCATGTTCTTACTTCTCTGATTAAATTTATTCTTTGACTGAATGAAGTTCTTCTACAGGCCAAAGGCAGGTGGAGGACATGGGGAGGGGTTCCTGTTCTGGGAAGGCCCCATGGGGTCCTGCTTGGTTACAGTGCCGCTGCCGGGACTGCCGGGGATCGCTGGAGTGATCTCCTGCAGCAGCAGGAGTGCATGGGCTCCTGCTTGCCAGGCTTTTCATGGGCAGGCTCTAATAAGTCACTGTCTATCCCGCATCGCCCACAGTGCTTGTTTCTCCATGAGCTATAGCTGACTTCACTGGAGTTGAACATATTTTCAAAAAGACTGGTGAACAGCAGTATGGTACCAACATTACTGGGCCTGAAATCCAATTCAGTTGATGGCTCTCAGCCCAAAATTTGGTGCAGGCCTCATGCCTGGTAAATACTCAGCACTTTTCTCCTTAATTCCAAGCCCTTCCATTTGGACCACCTACGAACAAGCGGCAAATTTCATCCAAATAGGGGGAAAAAAACCAAATAAGCAATGGGCCAGCAACTGCAGCTTGTAATCCATTAAACTGCAGTGGGACACACACCAAACTAGTATGGATTTTTTTAGTTCAATCAGATTTATTTCCCTCAAAATGGAATTCCTATCTCTCTGCAGAATATCTTTTCTTTTTTTTCCCAGAAAAACTTTATTACCAGGATCATCTGGCTCTCTAAAAACAATCTAAAATCACTGTGATCTGTAGCTGTTGTTTCCTTCACACCCTCCCACAGCAATCTTATGAAAGTCCCACAGCATCATTCATTCCCTCAACCATCTACAAGGATTTGGGGAGTGACTGCTTTGCACTAGGTGCTGGGCAAGTTTTCTGGGTACCAACTCCTCAAGGGTGGGGTGATGTAACTTACTTCTTTCATATCATCACTGGAGCCAGATTCCCAGTAGGAAGGTGACACATGTTGACTTGAATATTCTCCATCTGGTTGTTCCATGGCATGGGACAAAAATGACAAATATATGCGTGAGTGTTCCCAGATTAAGGAGCATTGCCAGATTTACAACAAACAATGAAAAGCAGAGTACCTCATTAAATTTGAATTTCATATAAAGAATGATCATTTTTCAGTATACGTATGTCTTAAATATTGCATGTCTCTTGAGACTCAAATGAGCCTTCTCTTGGTAGCATTCCCCAGTTGGCTTACCCCTGGAGGACTTGCGCACTTCGAAACGTGTCACTCCTTTAAGAATAAGTGCCCTGCCTTTGTAGTATCCAAGCTCTTGTATTTTGGGACATTAAAGGCTGAGGGATGGAATTAGATTCCCTGGTTGCAAGTGTAGGAAAAGGTATGAGTAGAAGCTTAAGTGAAACCAAGCATAAATGGATAAAACATTAATTGTCCCCCCCCCACCTAGTTGCCCTTTATATTTTCTGCTGCAGAGACACAAGTGTCTCAGCAACAGAGTTATCAGCATATGTCCCCAAATATGCCACCGTGAATTCAGAGGGAGAGGAAAGTTTCGCTGGTTGTGCCCTTGCTGGTGTGCAAGCAAGGCCTCCATCACTTTTTTCTTTTCCAGAGGCACCGGAGCTGTCTCATGAGACAGGTTCTGCAAGTGCAAATGTTGTCTAGGTGGGGAGACTCATTTCTGGTGCTTCCTCCTCCACCCTCTTCCCAGAATCCTCTGGCCCTGTCTGTTTTGTTTAACTCTCAAGAGCTCAGCTGAGCTGAAGAGAGCTGGGCTTCCAGGTGTGGGAGTAGCTGACTGAGATGACAAGCCCACATGAAAGAAACAGTCAAACCTTTAAACATTTGCTGTGATAGTATAAGCAAGAAGCTAAACCAGGGAAAGTGCCGACTCTCCCTTGCTCTATTTTCTCCATGGAAGGTCATGCTAGTGGAGGGATGGGTGGATCCCCCAGATCTCCCTGTTGAGGGAGCCCTAATGAAAGTCTCCAGCCATATGATGGGGACGGGGCAGTTGGGGAAAAGGAGAAGGGGAAGGGTTAGGAGTGGACAAGTGTTGAGTATGGAGTGGAGAAAAATGGACAAAAGATGGTGAATCTTCAGTTTTGTTAGATAAATCCAAAATAATTTGTAGCCCTTCTTGGCAGGAAGATCCATAAAAGGTAGTTTTTGTCTTGAAAAGAAAAGGGGAGAAAAAGGAAGATTATTTACCAGTAGAAAATCAGGAAGAAAAAAAGAGATAGATATAAGAAATAGGAAAATAGTATTTAAAGTAATTCTCTACTCTTGACATTTGAGAAAACTATGATAAAAACCAGCCAATAGGCTTTCCACGAGGACTTGAGTTCACGTGAATTAGTTTGTAATTGCTGCGTAACACTTCCTGACCCATATGATTCTAGTTGTGATCAGTAAAGTCATGGTGCTTCATTAATACACTTAAAAAAAAAAGAAGAACGAGGGATTCATGATATTCAACATCCAGATACACCCATCCCTCAGAGAGGCCATTCACTGTTGACACAGGGCCTTAGTATGTGTTATTTTGCTACCCTCTTTTCTCTGGAACTTCTATCATCACCCAGTCCTCATTTCCACATCACTCCACAGGAAAATCTGACTTTCCAGGCCACTCAGGTCCACTGATTATATGCTCTTTAGGGACCAGGGTGCTTTTTATGACATCAGAGAGCACGGCTGTAATCCTACATTGGTTTTGTGATTACTTGTTTAATACCAATCTCCTCCTCTGGACTGTAAGCTCCATGAGGATAAAGGCAGTATCTTTTTTCTTCTCATTGTTCAATTCTTGGTGCCCACAGAGTGTCTAGTACATAACAGACATTCAAAAATATTTATTGAGTTTGTTCATGAATTTATGGTTGTATGGCTTTAAAAATAGCGATAAATAATAACAGCTTCTATGGAAGGTGATTCACCTGCTTTGAAGGATTGTTATCAAGACTAAATGTATCCACATGGGGATGACAAGCTACATGGTGCACAAATGCTAGTCTTTAGTTATTATAGAGATCACCAAGGATAAGATAATTCCACAGAAAATCTTTAGCTTAGAGGTGAGCTAAAAAATAATCATTACCATTTCAAAGGGAAATTTAAGATAGTAGTTTATCTGTGAAAAGCTTCCACAAGAGAGAATAATATACCAATTGACAATATCGAGACTACTCAGTCTTTCCAATGTGCAAATTTATGAATTATTTATGTCACTTCTTTTTCTACTTCTGAGTCCAAACACAACTTCAAAGAGTGGCTTTCTTGAAGTGCTTTCTCCCACTTGCTGTGGATGGCGGACAACAGGCGATAGCATTCAAGGCGCCCAGTCTCCTCTGACACAATGTGATTGTTGTCTTTTCAGCTTCTTTCATCTGATTCATCACTGTCAAAACCTGAGCCTGCAAAACCACCCTGACCTTGGCTTAGAAGGCACTTGGTTATTAGTTTATCAAATAAGGCATCCTTGAATAGGGGCATTGGAAAAATTCCTTAGGAACAATACATTACACTACAATGTATATGTTATATACATGCCATATATATATATATATAGTTTGTTATTCTGACAAAAACTTTCAGTATCTATTTAGTGACACATAGGGCTGTATGTACCACAGTTTACAGTTGTGTGCTTGTGTGCGTGTGTGTGCGTGACTAGCAATGATGGCCAAAAGGAACCCACAGAAATAGCTTGAGCTTTTAAATGAAAAGTTGACTAAATATGTCAAATCATGACCCAGAGCCACAGTACCAAATAATTTTTTATACTTTTCACACAACAGTGTGTTTGTAAGAAAAGTTACATTGATTACATTTCTAATGAGAAGAGCTTATTTAAAGAGATTTTTCATGAGATAAAACATTTTTTTGTGACTTGGCAAATGGATCTAACATGAGTGGCATATTAATATTTATAAAATAGATATACTACAGATATTCTGGTTCCTTTTTGAAGGTTACTAAAACCTCCCGATGTCACAAGTCATACCTATTTCCCCAGTCCCAGTCTTTTTTTCCTTTTGTTCCATTTTTTTGGTGGCCTTTTACTCGCCAGTGGCAAATGGGGTTCCCCATGAGGAGCAGAAGAGCTGCAGCTTCCTGTGACTCTGCAGGGCCTCTTCACCCACCACTGTGGTGACATAGTGCACCCGAGGTGGGTAATATCGCCTCTTTGTGTGCCACCTGCATCACAGAGCAACACATTTCGTTTTTTAAAAGGTACATTTCCAAAAGGTCTAAATTTAGAATTAGGGAGGACTGTCCATGGATTGAGTCTTGTGCCAACATAGGCTTTGAGATTATGTGAAGAAAAAGGTAAAGGAAAATGTCATGGTGTCTCCCTCTGTGTATAGGGAAGGACGCCTCCCTCTATTGAGCTACAAATAGGGGTTGTTCCCATCAAAGAGGATGAATGGATTCTGCCCTCTGCACAGTCTCCCATCTACTGCCATGGTTAAAGTTGCTAATACCCATCATGGAATTAATTCCAGCTTTGGGTTTATTAACCCCATTTTCTAACCAGTCAGTAGTTAGGATATCATTTATAATATTTTGTATGTTATTTATTTTTAGATTTTGGTATAATTGACATATAACATTGGATTACTTTCATGATTCAGTATTTATATATATTGTGAAATGATCACCACAATAAGTCTAGTTAACATCCGTCACCACACACAGTTACAAATTATTTTGTGTGTGATGAGAACTTTTAAGATTTACTCTCAGCAATTTGAAATATGTAATACAGTATTATTAACTATATATTGTATATAATGTATATTATATATTATTAACAATAGTCACCATGCTGTACATTACTGTTCCCTGATTTATTTATTTTATAGCTGGAAGTTTGACTTCCTTCACTCATTTTACCAGCCTGACCCTCCCTCCCTGGCAACTACCATTCTGTTCTCTATATCTATGAGCTCGTTTTTTCATTTGTTTGTTTTTGTTTTTTTAAGATTTCACATGTAAGTGAGATAATATGGTGTTTGTCTCTCTCTGTCTGACTTATTTCTCTTAGCATAAGGCCCTCAGGGTCTATCCACATTGTTGAAAAATGGCAAGATTTCTTTCTTTTTTATGGCTGAGTAGTCTTCCGTTGTGTATATATACCACATCTTTATCCGTTCATCCATTGATGGACACTTAGGTTGTTTCCATATCTTGGCTATTGTAAATAATGCTGCAGTGAACAAGGGGATGCGTATATATTATTATTCTTGAGAAAGAAAATCGATACTATCTAAATACATGAAATTAGCTAATACCCTAAGAACACATCTCATCCAATTAATTTTTAATTAAAAAGTTGATGGGCAATGCTGAGGTCTCTGAACAATTTGCAAAGTGAATTTATCATTTGTACCATTTTTTGGCCATTGTGTTCTCCCTCAGTGATCTGTAGAGTCTCTCCAGGTTTGCCATGGTCACCTGGGGATGACTTGGGCTGTTTGATGGCCTGTTGATAATGGGCCACTGCCTTCTCTGGATCCCCTCTAACCTCTTATGGGTTAGTAAGAGCAAAACAGCCCTTATTTATAAAACTCTTGAGTTCTTTACTGTCTTTTTTGACACATCATTCTCCTCATTATTAAAGTCATACCATCAGGGCTTCCCTGGTGGCTCAGTGGTTGAGAGTCCGCCTGCCGATGCAGGGGACACGGGTTCGTGCCCCGGCCTGGGAAGATCCTACATGCCGTGGAGTGGCTAGGCCCGTGAGCCATGGCTGCTGAGCCTGTGCGTCTGGAGCCTGTGCTCCGCAACGGGAGAGGCCACAACAGTGAGAGGCCTGTGTACCGCAAAAAAAAAAAAAAAAAAAAGAAGGAAAAAATAAAAGGAAAGAGAAAGAGGGAGGAGGGAAGAAGGAACAGAAAAGGGAGCCTGAAAACAAATATCAAAAAAACAAACTACATTAAAAAAAACCCTACAAATAATAAAGTCATACCATCAATTATTTGTAAATTAGCTTCCTTTAAAAATTTTTCTCCTTGCCACTGCCTAACTTTAGACCATTTTTCTATTTACTTCTATCCTCAAAGAAATTAACAAGAAAGCAACAACAATAATGAAGACAATAATTTTTATGTATAATACAATTGCATATACAATAATATAATAATCAAGAAAAATTAAAACTAATCTCTTTTGCTTTTCGAGGTGTTTTAGTAAAAATTTTTTGATGGCTAACATCCTAGCTAATATGACATTTTTGAGATTATCAGTAACTCATTTATTCAAATACAGTATCTGTATCCTATTAATATGAAGAAAATCATCCTGAAGCAATTTCTAAGGGGTTTTCTTAATTTCTACATTGGAACACAGCAGTTGAAGATACTGCTTTAAATATGTGCCAATTAAAGCCTGAACATTTCTTTTAAGGCTACAATTTTATTTTAATAGTATTTACTTAAGACTTTTAACCATATAATTATAACAATGTTACTTTTCATATGTCTAGAGCGGCATATAGATTAAAACATTTGTGTATATGATCTCATATGATTCTAGCAAATTAAAAAAATATCATTTGGCTACCTAAAACCCCTTTGAGTTATAAGAGATAAACCCAGATAGATGAAATTACTTTTTACAGATACAGAAGCTAAAGCACAAAGAGGTTTAGAATCTTGAAAATGATCCCAGGGCAAGAGGAGATCAGAGCGGGAAGTAGAATCAGGTCTCTCTATTCTAGGCAACTTTCTCCAAAGTAGCTTCCTAGAGTGATTTCTGAACTTGGATAACTGAACTTGGTATACATTTTCCCTATTGGAATGGTGATTCTTTGTATAGTAATTTTTTCAGATGGGCTGCCTTAGAATGCAAATTTGACTGGAAAGAGACAAGAGACACCCCACAGACAAATCTATATGCAGCAGGTGGCATATGTAGCAGGGCAGGAATTTCATAAACATGAAAACACAAAGCAAAGAGTCAGTATATTTTTGGTAAGATAAATAGAGTGGATAGTGAGTTGACTTGGAAGTTTGATTGTCTGTTGTTGAAATAGAAAGACTATTCTCTTGAGGTCTATTCTGGTTTTTAATTTCTTAATGTGTGTAACTCCTAATTTGTATTATGATGCTTATAGATGAGTAGTAAGAATATCTAGCAATTTTATACACAAGAATAAAGATAGATTTCTTGGACAGGTCAGTTTTAAATTAATTCATGATATAATTATGTTCTAGAAAACAGAGAAATTTCAGATGTACCAGAAAATAAAAAATTCTTTGAACTTGTCCTGTTGAAAAAAAATAATGCTGAATTTTACTGCAGGCAGCCAGTCTACTAGTTAATGAGAATGAAATAATGTTCTTGCATTAAGTCCAGCACCTTTCTTTTCATTATTTATAAGTATTCATTACATGCCGACAATATATGGAGCTCTGCACAGAACATAAAAGATAGAATTCTTGCCCAATTATATTTTACATTAAATAAGATGCAGTTAGTGTATTTTATATAGCGTCTGCCATACAAAAGCATGCTATCAACTATCATATTGCTTGTATAAAGTATATTAATAAGGAAAGAGAAAAAGTACTGAAGGTTTGTATCATCTCTGGAAAACTAGTATCTACCATGTACTGGGACTAGATTTAAATGCAGGTTGGGCAGCATTGTTGAGGTGCATTGCAAGATTGTGGATTTAAAAATTTGTATAAACAATGCTAAGAGCAGACCACTCCTTAAATCATCAAGACCACTTCCCAGATTCTGCAAAGTTTTGCTTAAAGATATGATTAGAATGGCTGGGCACATTTTACTGGGCTGAACTTGAGGATTTAGAGCAGTCACAGTCCAGAGGTACAATGTGATGGTCAAGAGTGCTCATTGTGACTGCCCAGGCAGTGAGGTTTATTTCTGGGACATTATTTGGGTCACTGCCCTTTTCTTGATAGAAAGACCTAATCAGCAACAGGTACTCCTTATTCTCACTTATGAGGCTTGGCTAACAAAACCCTGTGTTTGTTGTGTAAATCTGAGCTTTCTAGACAGTTCTTTACTCCAGCCTGATAAATTGCCTCAGCTTTCTAAACTTGCTCTTTACAATAGAATAACAAAGAAAATGCAGGAAGGGTTAAAAAAATCAAGAATAGGGCTTCCCTGGTGGCGCAGTGGTTGAGAGTCCGCCTGCCGATGCAGGGGACACATGTTCGAGCCCCGGTCTGGGAAGATCCCACATGCCGCGGAGCGGCTGGGCCCGTGAGCCATGGCCGCTGAGCCTGTGCGTCCAGAGCCTGTGCTCCACAACTGGAGAGGCAAAAAAAAAAAAAAAAAAAAAATCAAGAATAAAATCAATTCTACTGGGGGAGGAAGGGTCAAATGGGAGAATTAACCTTTACTGAGCACCTACTGTATACCAGGTTCTGTGATAATCACTTTACATGCTTTGGTTGCATTTATGTCGACATTAACCATAAAAACATCTATAGTTCATATCCATGTTTATTAGCTTTAAATTCAGTTATTAAAATGTTTAGAGTCATTTACCAACAAATGTCTTGAGAATGGATAATGTACTGCACATGCAAAATGAACTGCTTACCAGTTATCTTTTATTCACGCACACATCTATTTCACTGCACAACTAGAGGAAAAAGAGCAGCACAAAGCTAATTTCTCAAAGACCTGGGCACAAAATCATCTCCCTAGAAGCTGTGACCATCCCTGTAAGACAACCTTATAAAGTATCAGGAAGGGAAAAGGAAAGAGACTGTAGTAAGCCTTGGGCCAAACCTAAGGCATCCAGTAAAGCAGTTGCTGTCACCTGCACTTCAGCAATGTCTGGGAGGAAGAACTTTCCTCTACCCTTCTAGGTTCCTCTGGCTGGTCTAAGAATTAAATTGACATGAGACATGTAAAAGTATGAAATTAGATCACTCCCTAACACCATACACAAAAATAAGCTCAAAATGGATTAAAGACCTAAATGTAAGGTCAGAAACTATCAAACTCTTAGAGGAAAACATAGGAAGAACACTCTATGACATAAATCACAGCAAGGTCCTTTTTGATCCACCTCCTAGAGAAATGGAAATAAAACCAAAAATAAACAAATGGGACCTAATGAAACTTCAAAGCTTTTGCACAGCAAAGGAAACCATAAACAAGACCAAAAGACAACCTTCAGATTGGGAGAAAATATTTGCAAATGAAGCAACTGACAAAGGATTAATCTCCAAAATTTATAAGCAGCTCAATAACAAAAAAATAAACAACCTAATCCAAAAATGGACAGAAGACTTAAATAGACATTTCTCCAAAGAAGATATACAGACTGCCAACAAACACATGAAAGAATGCTAAACTTCATTAATCATTAGAGAAATGCAAATCAAAACTACAATGAGATATCATCTCACACCAGTCAGAATGGCCATCATCAAAAAATCTAGAAACAATAAATGCTGGAGAGGGTGTGGAGAAAAGGGAACCCTCTTGCACTGTTGGTGGGAATGTAAATTGATACAGCCACTATGGAGAACAGTATGGAGGTTCCTTAAAAATCTACAAATAGAACTACCATATGACCCAGCAATCCCACTACTGGGCATATACCCTGAGAAAACCATAATTCAAAAAGAGTCATGGGCTTCCCTGGTGGCGCAGTGGTTGAGAGTCCGCCTGCCGATGCAGGGGACACAGCTTCGTGCCCCAGTCCGGGAAGATCCCACGTGCCGTGGAGCGGCTGGGCCCGTGAGCCATGGCCGCTGAGCCTGTGCGTCCGGAGCCTGTGCTCCGCAACGGGAGAGGCCACAGCAGTGAGAGGCCCGCGTACCGCAAAAAAAAAAAAAAAAAAAAAAAAAAAGAGTCATGTACCAAAATGTTCATTGCAACTCTATTTACAATAGCCCAGAGATGGAAACAACCTAAGCGTCCATCATCAGATGAATGGATAAAGAAGATGTGGCACATATATACAATGGAATATTACTCAGCCATAAAAAGAAACGAAATTGAGCTATTTGTAATGAGATGGATAGACCTAGAGTCTGTCATACAGAGTGAAGTAAGTCAGAAAGAGAAAGACAAATATCGTATGCTAACACATATATATGGAATTTAAGAAAAAAAAATATCATGAAGAACCTAGGGGTAAGACAGGAATAAAGACACAGACCTACTAGAGAATGGACTTGAGGATATGGAGAGGGGGAAGGGTAAGCTGTGACAAAGCGAGAGAGAGGTATGGACATATATACACTATCAAACGTAAGGTAGATAGCTAGTGGGAAGCAGCCGCATAGCACAGGGAGATCAGCTCAGTGCTTTCCCACCTAAAGGGGTGGGATAGGGAGGGTGGGAGGGAGGGAGACGCAAGAGGGAAGAGATATGGGAAGATGTGTATATGTATAAGCGATTCACTTTGTTGTAGAGTGGAAGCTAACACACCGTTGTAGAGCAGTTATAGTCCAATAAAGATGTAAAAAAAAAAAAAATTGACATGAGACAGATTAGCAGAAGAAAATCAAACAAAAGTTTAATAATATGTATACATGAGAGAGACCTAGGAAAACTGAGTAACTCACCAAATTGGCCAAAACCCTCTCCTTTAATACCACAAAAGAGGTTGTGGAGGGTAGTGGTTTGGGACTTCAAAGGGGAGGAAGGCAACTTACATGCAGATGGAAAAGCAAATGTTTGATAAACAAACGTTTGCTTGGCTGTGCTAGAGGCAGTGGGACACAGAGAGAAATGTTAAGAAACAGACCTTGCTATGTTCCTCCCTGCCCACGCACCTAGATCATACTCTAGTTACCTATGGTGATGGCTTCCTTTTTGGAACAGGTCCTGTATGTTCTTTTTTTTTTTTTTAAAGAAGATGTTGGGGGTAGGAGTTTATTAATTAATTAATTTATTTTTGGCTGTGTTGGGTCTTCGTTTCTGTGCGAGGGCTTTCTCTAGTTGAGGCAAGCAGGGGCCACTCTTCATCGTGGTGCGCGGGCCTCTCACTATCGCAGCCTCTCTTGTTGCGGAGCACAGGCTTCAGACGCGCGGGCTCAGTAGTTGTGGCTCACCAACACCTCGTTCCTCCGCGGCATGTGGGATCCTCCCAAACCAGGGCTCGAACCCGTGTCCCCTGCATTAGCAGGCAGATTCTCAACCACTGTGCCACCAGGGAAGCCCTTGTATGTTCTTTTAAGCAATTAGTGGGGTCCTCTATCTACATTCTTTTAAGCAGTTAGTGGGGAGGTCAAAGTTTTTTCCTGAGTCCTTGGGCCTTGATCGTTTTCAGCTCCTAATAATCCACTTTCCAGAGATATTTTGGGGTGGCAAGATTTGCTCCCCTACTGTGAGCTTATTGAAGCTCCCTCCTCCCCAAGGGCTGCCATATTTTCTCTTAAGCTCCATACAATGCAAGTCCATTACACGCTTTGTGTCATGAAGATTTACCTGGCCTCGCAAATACACAGTGAAGTCCTGGAGAGGACCTAGTGCATATACTGTAGAGCAGCAGTCAGAGTAATGTCGTGCTCAGAGGGTGAGGCCGACAAGCTTCGGTTTAGTGCACAAGGACACCTGGCTCTCTGGAAGATTTGGACCTCAATGAGCACACCTCTTTAAGAAAGGAAGGGGCGGGCTTCCCTGGTGGCGCAGTGGTTGAGAGTCTGCCTGCCGATGCAGGGGACACGGGTTCGTGCCCCGGTCCGGGAAGATCTCACATGCCACGGAGTGGCTGGACCCATGAGCCATGGCCACTGGGCCTGCGCGTCCAGAGCCTGTGCTCTGCAACGGGAGAGGCCACAACAGTGAGGGGCCTGTGTACCTCAAAAAAAAAAAAAAAAAGGAAGGGGCAACAAACTTATGGTTACCAAAGGGGAAAGGGGAAGGAGGGATAAATTAGGAGTTTAGGATTAATAGATACACACTAATATATACAAAATAGGTAAACAACAAGGACCTACTATATAGCACAGGGAAGCATATTCAATATCTTGTAGTAACCTATAATGGAAAAAAATCTTAAAAAGAATATATATATACACACACATCTGAATCACTTTGCTGTATACCTGAAACGAACGCACAACATTCTACATCAACTATACATCAATGACATTTTTTAAAAAAAGACAGGAAGGGGCTTAATGTATTTGGCTGAAAGGGCTACCCTCTAAGATGTGCGAGGCTTTTCTTTGCAGCCCTGTAGCTCCTGGATGCAGATGGGTGCCTGCCTTTGCAACAGTGGTAGCTCCGCTAGGAGTTTTAAGGACCACCAGTACCTAAAGCTGCTTTTTCAGAGTTTTAAATTTTCAAATTCTCTTTTAACCTACATGGCACAATTCATCTGGGAGGTGTTGTGTGTGTATGGGGGCTCCTGCACATTCCTTATTGGGACATTTCCGGAGCCTGAAGCTGGTGGCACATGAACTAACTGCACTCACAAAAACCAGCCTGTGCTTTCCCGATCTGGGCAGGACCCATGTCCCTCCTGACCCACTGCTCAATCCCACCTTCAGGGCCTGGATCAATGCCTCCTCCTTGGTGGACTGTTCCTTGTGGCCCCCACTGGAACCTCTACGCACTCTGGGTGTGATCACTTGATCACTTTCTAGTTCGTGTAACACAGGGGGCCCCAACCCCTGGCCATGGATGGGTACTGGTCAGTGGCCTGTTAGGAACCGGGCCGCACAGCAGGAGGTGAGTGGTGGGCGAGTGAATGAAGCTTCATCAGTATTTACAGCCGCTCCCCATGGCTCACATTACCGCCCGAGCTCCGCCTCCTGTCAGATGAGCAGCGTCATTAGATTCTCATAGGAAAGCGAACCGTACTGTGAACTGTGCATGCGAGGGATCTAGGTTGCACGCTCCTTATGAGAATCTAATGCCTGATGACCTGAGGTGGAGCTGAGGCGGTGATGCTAGCGCTGGGAGCGGCTGCAAATACAGATTATCATTAGCAGAGAGGTTTGCCTGCACAGAGACCATAATAAATCAACTGCTTGCAGACTCATATCAGAACCCTATCAGTGAGAGGCAAGTGACAATTAAGCTGCATCTGGTGGCAGGCTTTGTAGTGGCAAGTGTGTTGATGTGCTTCAATTGTACGGCTGCATCTGGTGGCAGGCTTTCAGTCAGAATCCGACACTTATTTTAGTCCTTGCTTGGCCCGCCCATTATTTTATTTACCACTTCCGTCTGTGCCTCTTTCCTGCACTGTGCACTTGTCTCAGTCACAGTTTTGGTAAGCCCACAAGCGAATCCTAGCCAAAATGAGTAAAAAACAGACGTCGCTGGAGAGCTTCTTTGAAAAGGGGGAAAGACCCAATGATGAGACAGCAGAAGGCTCTAAGACTGCCAACAAATAGAAAACTGAATTTAAAAGAAAATACCAAGAGTCCTACTTAAATTACGGGTTCATTGTAACAGGTGATTCACATTCTCCAAGCCTGCTTTGTATAAAATGTGGCAACCGGCTATCCAATGAAGCCATGAAACCTTCAAAACTGCTTCACCACATGGAGACCAAGCACCCTGCATTAAAAGACAAGCCTTTGGAGTTTTTCAAAAGAAAAAAACATGAACACAAAGAACACAAGCAATTATTGAAGGCCACCACCCCATCAAATGTGTCTGCACTGAGAGCATCATTCTTAGTGGCTAACCGCATTGCTAAAGCTGAGAAGCCCTTTACTATTGGTGAAGAGTTGATCCTGCCTGCTGCTAAGGACATTTGTCGTGAACATTTAGGAGAGGCTGCAGTTCAAAAGGTGGCACGTGTTCCTCTCTCGGCTAGCACCATAAGTAGACAAATTGATGAAATAGCAGAGGATACTGAGGAGCAGTTGTTGGAGAGGATTAACGAGTCACCGTGGTATGCAATCCAGGCTGACGAGTCTACCGATGTTGACAACAAGGCAACAATACTCGCTTTTGTGCGATATGTTTTTCAGGAGGACATGCATGAGGATATGTTATGTGCACTTTTGTTGCCAGCCAACACCACAGAAGCAGAACTATTCAAGTCTTTGAATGATTCATATCAGGAAAACGGAATTGGTCACTTTGTGTCGGTATATGCACAGACAGAGCGGCTGCCATGACTGGATGGCTTTCTGGTTTCTGGCTTACTCAGGTCAAAGAGGTCACTTCTGAATGTAAGTCTACACACTGTGTCATCCATAGGGAAATGCTGGCTAGCCGAAAAATGTCACCTGAAGTTAACAACATTTTGCAGGATGTGATTAAAATTATCAACCATATTAAACTACACACCCTTAACTCTCGTCTGTTTGCGCAGCTCTGTGAGGAGATGGGTGCAGAGCACACATGTCTTCTTTGATACACAGAAGTGAGATGGCTTTCTGAAGGTAGATTACTGGCCAGAGTTTTTGAGTTATGAGAGCTGCTCCAGAGATTTCTTTTAGAAAAACAGTCACCACTGGAAGCACATTTCAGTGACACAGAATGGGTCGCAAAACTTGCTTACTTTTGTGACATATTCAACCTGCTCAACGAACTCAATCTGTCACTTCAGGGGAGAATGACAGCTGTGTTCAAGTCAGCAGATAAAGTGGCTGCATTCAAAGCCAAACTGGAATTATGGGGGTGACAAGTGAACATTGGGATTTTTGATATGTTTCAAACATTAGCAGAGATTTTGAAAGAGACTGAGCCAGGGCCTTCTTTCTCCCAGCTGGGGCATGATCACCTGTCTCAGCTTTCAAAAGAGTTTGAGCGTTACTTCCCACCCACAAAAGACCCTCGAACTGAGAAGGAATGGATCCACGACCCATTTGTGAATAATCGACTTTGTCCATGCTAGAAGAGGATCAACTGCTTGAGATCGCAAATGACGGTGGCCTTAAAAGTATGTGTGAGACTTCAAATCTCCATACGTTCTGGATTGAAGTCAAAGTGGAATATCTTGAGATTGCCACAAAAGCACTGCAAAGCCTGCTTCTATTTCCAACATCCTGTCTTTCTGAAGCAGGGTTTTCTGCAGTGACGGCGACCAAAACGAGATTACAGAGTAGATTGAACATAAGCAACACACTTGGGTGTCCCTGTCTCCCATCACCCCCCAGATGGGACCATCTAGTTGCAGGAAGACAGGCTCAGGGCTCCCACTGATTCTGCATCATTGTGAGGTGTATAATTATTTCATTATATATTACAATGTAATAATAATATAAATAAAGTGCACAATAAATGTAATACGCTTGAATCATCCCAAAACCATCCCTGCCCCCCGTCTGTGGAAAAATTTTCTTCCATGAAACTGGTCCCTGGTGCCAAAAAAGGTGGGGGATAGCCGGAATAACAGGTATTGATGTTCTCTTTACCAGGAGAGAATCATGCCCCACACCGCCTAGACCAGGGAGTGTACACAACTATAAATATAGCATGTTTGGTTTGGGCCACAGAATGAATGGACATTTTAACATTAGTCACAAAAATTGAGAAATTTTACACAAAATTCTAGCCTTTTGATTATTCTTGAAAAACTGGAAGATCTGACATCTCAAAATTCCCATCCCTTTAATAGACACACTTAGCAATGAGGCATATGCCCTTCATTTAACTTAAAGCACCTGCCTGCGGGTGTTAGATTGCATGAGTCCTTGTTCAGGCAGCTTTGCACAAGGTACCCCAACCTCATTGTTGAATGGACTACACAAACAACAAAGCAAGCTCATCTTCTCCTTTCCCAAGGCTCCATGTTCACTTCCAGTACCTACCCCTTGGTGTTGGGCTTTTGAACAGCCTGAATAAACATTTGTCAATGCTAAATCTCTTTCCCTCCTCATTCAATTAATTTGTGTAGACCCTCACACATCAGAGGATGTGTCCCCTGCTGCTAATTCGTTTCAGTCACAGTCCTGCTGGGATGAACAGCAGCCTATTAACTTTCACAGTCATTTTTAACCACATTCTCTGGGTTTCTCTCTGTTCATTCATCCACTTTTGTGGGGAAGTTTTGAGTCCATTAAAGTGAGGCATTTTAAATAATCCTGATTTAACCAAGTGCTTGGCAATCTCATGCACACAGCTCTGCTCTTGTAGCCTTACTGTGGCAGGACAGTGTCAGGTGCAGGCGACAGACCAGGGCCAGTAAGCCACAGCTCCATGAATGTCCTGGGGCCACTCAAGACCACCACCTCTTACACTTACACCGCATACCTGCAACCCAGGTCAGGGTGGAGCCAAGCGTCCTGAAGAGGTCTACATTAGTTTTTCTTCAAAGAAAACTATGCCCTGTGTGGATGAGGTGCAGCTTCTCACACTGGACCATGCCTCACCCATATCCACTGGTTAAATATATTATAAGAACCCTTATTGTATAAGCTTTTAGATTTCAAACTACTCATTTTTCACAACTAAGATCATGTCATCAGATTTTTTCACCTCTACATGAGAGCTGAATTAATTGAATTTAATTAATTGAATTAACTAAAACTACTGAGGTTCAGCCATGATGAAACAATTTCATGACTTCATAGCACAACTCTGAAGGGCAGGTAGAAGCTGGTGACCCAGCATAAAGCCCAAGGCAATATTTTCTTTAAGATGCTCTGAGTATGGACATTGTCTATAACTTGATGCCAAATTGCTACTACTGAATATTCAACAAGAAAAATGAAAAGGGGATGCAGAGTGATAATTAAATTAACAATTTCACAGACATAACACCTTTAGCTTGTGAATAAAAATGTGTTAGAAATTGGCATCAAGCTCTGTGATGATCCAAATGTCATCCCATCTTACTACACCTGTTATCACTAACCCTAGCAAAACATGTAATGTAAGATGTGCTTAAAAGAATTCCATGGAAACCTTAGATTTCAAAAGCATCATTAGGCCAAATTCTGTTTCCTGAAAAGCTACATTAAAATCAATTCCCTCACACTGTAACAGTAAATATAACAGTAAACAACAGTTTCCAAGGACAATTTCAGGCTTTAATTTTCCTTTCCCCCACTTTTTTTTTGCTGATTAAATAGGCAAAAAGCTCACATTTTTCACCTAAAATGTTTTGCTTCTTTTCTGGATTTCTGAGCTGGATTCCAATTTTGAAGTCCTGAAAGGTAACAAGGGATCCCAAATGATCATTCATAACAAGAGCAAATAATCTCTTTAGTCTCAAAATTTTGGTTCAACGGAAAGTGTTTTCCGTAGCCTGCTTTCTTTTTCTTTCATGGTTCTAAATTTCAAGGAGTGATTAAAGCTCTACTTATAAACTATATGAATGGGAGCCACTGTAGAAGGAAAATACCTGATATGCATCTTATAGTTTATTTTTGTATTCTCTGGGAAGGCAATGCATTATTTTTAATAGTCTAAGTGTCTAGTTTTTAAGCCTTTTTGAATAGTCTAGTAATATTTAAGTAGTCAATTTCAAGCAGTTCATCTTCCGTTTAATTCATAAAGTTAGAAGGTTGTGTACCAAGCCTGCCCATTTGTGTTCTCTATCGACATTTTGAGTTCAGGAGGAAAAGAAAGTACATCTGGGACATCTTGAATTAAGAATGTATATATATATGTATAACTGAGTCACTTTGCTGAACAGCAGAAACCGGCACAGCATTGTAAATCGACTATACTTCAATTAAAAAAAGATGAAAAAAATAAAACTTAAGAAAAAAAACGCATGTGATCTCCAGAACAGTCCTGACAGCCATGCTGTCTGCTGTTCACCAGGGTCTCCGACCTGTCACTGCTTCACACGAGTTAGCCTTGTGGGTAGAAAGTCCAGGAGTAGCATTCTGCCATGGGCTCCTCTCCAGGGATCAGAAACCTTCACAGTGGCGTGAAGATGAAAGTGAGCCATGGGGAGGGAACAGAACATAGGACACATGACCTTCTTATGTTGTAATCACCCACTCTGCCATGGCTTTATCTTGAGGAAGAAAAAGTGAAAAGTAGATCTTCTGAAGAAGGTAGAGGACTCTTGAAAATTATTTTCTTTCTTGGCATAACTGATACAGTTGGAAAACTTTCCTTGTGATTCGAGCAGCAAGAGCTTGGAGGAGAAATGGGCATTTACTTAATGGATTGTGTGTAATAAGGTATGCCTACAGTACAGAAGCGATAGGGTGTGGGATTCCAAGCTAATGAAGGGGAGATGGGCTTGTGGGCAACCACCCCTGGAAACTTTCCTCGTGTCCCCACATCATGGTCATGTGTCTGAACCATCTTCTGGAAATCCTTCCACTCTGGTCCCTGATGTGAGCCCAGAGTCCTGAGTCAGGCCCCCCAACAACCAACTGATTTTCAAAGTACCACAATGCTAGGAAGTTGAGGACCAGAAAGTTTAGGTTTATGCTAATTATTTTTTCTAAGAAACATGCCATTCAAGTCCTACCAATTGAAACAATAAAGCAGAGATACCTCTTCTTTTATGCTCTCTACAAAACAGTTCTCCCACTCATCTGTCACCAATATGGACATTTTACGAGAAATACTTTTGGTATTTGCTCACTAGTTCATCTTTCATGTACAGTTGAAATGAATAATTTAATCTGGCATTCTCCTCACCCACCTACCCAGCAAATGTTTTTTTCCTAATCTGAGTGTTTCTCAGCACCCAGCAGAGTGTGGTCAACACAACACAGTGACAATTTAAGCAGAAGAGAAATATCACTTTAAAGAGGAAATGCCAAGAATTCTAAAAGTTAAAAAAAAAGTGTGACATGAGCCATGAGCCACAGACAGAGGTATAGCCCTTTCAGGAAACCATGGAAATGGAGCCGTTGAAAGGGCAGAATAAAAAGAAAAGCAAACCATGTGACAGGTAATTGCAGCTTCCTATTTTTCCAGACCCATACTCAGACAGGTTTGCTTTCATTTTCTATGTTTCCAGGAACACTGACCCTCTTTCTGTTCCTGGAATCCATAAAGCCAAACACACTTTATTTTGACTTGCCCACTCAGAGAGCAGCACGATCCTCTGAAAATACCCAAGGGGTTGTACTTGCAGAAGAAGAGAAATTGACCTTGGATACTTCAGTCTAGGTCTATACTGCTGACTTAGATTTTATCGGTCCAGCTTTCATTTTATTTTTGTGCTGGGTGAAGTCATAGACCAAAATTCATGAAAGGAAAATATTTGATTGCATGTACTATTAAGTTAATTAACCTAGGTTATTATTATTATTTTTTTAATAGTTCACATGCCTGAGGCTAGTAATTTATACGTGGTCAGAGTCATAAAAATTTTTGATTTTTTTTTCTTTTACTGCTGATGACTATCACCTGGGGCAGAGCTAGGCAGCTTATAATGTTTGTGGGCTTGTAAATATTTAAAAGTCTATCTGTGAAGCTGCGTAATAACCGGTTCTCATTGCTGAAGGAGGATCAGAGAAGAATCCGTCGGCGGGGGGCCACCCCTTTTCTAAATCCAAGAGTTTATCTTCCTTTTTCAGTTTTTTGGATTTCTTTGCTGCTTTTTGACACAGTGGTGCTTTCTGTTTGGGAAAGTTTTAGTCTCTAATTTCTAAGGCAATGTACTTTCATTAGTCTCTTTTATGACCTCCCTTTCTCTTCCCTTCCCCGCACCCCACCAGCCTCATTACTTGTTATTATATGACCTTGAGCAAACCATTTAATTCTGTGCACCTCATCTATAAAATGAGAAGTTACAAAATGTTCCTTTAAAGTTCATCTTCCAAAATTATTCTTCACTTTTATTCACTTCCTTGGAGAATTTCTGTTTAATTTTATTTGTTATTTGTATATGAAAAAGTCCTAAATTTATATTCACAAACTCAATTTCTCTCACTCTCTGTTGTTCATATGCCATTACAATATATATGTCCCATTAGCATTCAAGACTTCAGTGTTGAACTCTGCTGGTGGAAGTGAAACTTCCTCTTTTGGAAGCAAATTAATAACATGTCTTAAGAGTCATGAAATATATTCATATATGCTAACCCAGGAATTCTACTTCTAGGAATCCATAATAAGAAATAAATCAAGGGCTTCCCTGGTGGCGCACTGGTTGAGAGTCCGCCTGCTGATGCAGGGGACACGGGTTCGTGCCCCGGTCCGGGAAGATCCCACATGCCGCGGAGCGGCTGGGCCCGTGAGCCATGGCCGCTGAGCCTGCGCGTCCGGAGCCTGTGCTCCGCAACGGGAGAGACCACAACAGTGAGAGGCCTGCGTACTGCAAAAAAAAAAGAAATAAATCAAGATATATTTTTGGAAAGTATGTTCATTGCTCTCCCTTCTCCAAATTGAAAGGAATCTGAATAACCAATAGAAAGGAAATTAAGTAACTTATGATACATTAACTTGATAAATACTAAAAGAAACTATTAAAATGGTTTACTTCCTTATAGCCACTTTGAAAATGTGTGTAATATTATATATAATGTAATTTAATATAACAACATGTGAACTGAACCATCTACAAAGTTCCTTCAGGAGATATACCAAAATGATAATAATTGTGTGTTCAGATGGCAGATCAGATGTGAATTTTTATTTTGTTTTCTCTTTTTCCAAGCTTGCAATTATATTTTTTACCACTCTTGTAATTGAAAAAAAATGAATGTTGAAAGTTGATCTTATTTCTTTTCTTCCTAAAATCTTGCTTCTCCCCAGCTTCCCCACAGCTATGAGTATCTTCTCAAGTCCTCTGCGTGCTCTGCTCTGGAGTTCTTAATTTTGTAATTCTCTTCTCCTTTTACCTCTCATACTCAAACTATCCCCAAGTGCAGTGGAATCTTCTTCAACAACAGATTTTGTCCATTACCACCCTCTGCCCAAATCCAAGCTCTCAGCCACTATAGCCAGAATGTATTTAACAGCCCCCAATACCCTACGTAGTTCCTCTCCTTGCAAACCTACTTTTGCTCCCTATTATCTACCAATACCAAAATTGGACTCCAATGTTGATCGTACTACCCTTTTCTATACAGTCTCTGTTCAACTTCTTACTTTGTTTTTATATACCCCCATCTGAATTTCTCTACTATGGCCAGTAGGCTCTCTGAATTCCACTTTCATATTTTGTACCCATCAATGTTTTTGCTTTTTCCTTCAAAATTCACTCTCAAGTCCATATTATCTACCCTCTCCACATTTGGGGGTATGTTACTCCACGTATTCTCAATCCTTACAAACATGGACTTTCTAAGTATCCTATTGAGATCAAAGTGTGTTAAAATATTTGAAATGTAGTACACAAATATTAGGTAATATGTTGTTAGATTATAGCCTAATCTTTAGAGTATTATAGTTAATGGCTAACATTTTTTTCTAATTTTAAAAATTTTTGAAAAATTGGATCTAGAAATAATAGACATGCGACTATAATATCAGTCACAGAAAAATACTAGGAAGATGTATGACACCCATGGTTTTGTTGTCACTGAGGACAGGAAATGGCAGTCAGTAGAAGCAATAAGAACAGGGCATTCTAGACTCATTTTGATAGAATTCATTAGTCTCGATCAGAGGAATGCTTTCATCACAGTATTTGACAAAGTATCTTTGACAACCTTGTGGACAAGCCTAAGAAATGTGAGCTGGAGGATAATTACTTGGGTAAAGTCATAGTAAGTTGAAAAACTATACCAAGAATCTTGATCAAGATAGAGATCAACTTGGAAAGAGTGTACTAAGCTGTCTGGTTCTGATCTCTTCAGGATTTTTATCAATGACTTAATGAATAATCAGAAAATATTCACAGCAAATTTGCTCAATTAAAATAGCTAGAGAGTATTGTTTATACAATGAATGTCAGAAAAAAAAAAGAAAAAACAAGTCCCCAAAAGTCTAAAATTTCAGACTAATGTCAGGAAGATGAAATAAAGTACAGATAAGTATGAACCCTTCAATTCAGGTTTAAGAAATTGGCTACACAACTGCCAGATGGGTGAGACCTGATTTAACAAAAGTTCCTGTGAATACAAATCTCCAGAGGTTTCAGTTGACTTTATCCCCAACGTAAGCCAAAGTTGTATGGAGGCAAAACGAACAAACAAAAAAGCCATTTTGGGGTAGAAAAACAATATAGGGTCCAGAGCAAGGGAAGAAAATATTTTAACTTTACCCTGAATTTACTGAACCTGAAAAAATAGTTTAAGTTAGGGTGCCTTATTTTAAGGGAGAAGGCTGACAGTTCAGAGGTAATAGAAACACTGCGAGCAGAAAGAGAAATGTAAGGAAATTAGGGTAAATGAGGAAGGGGTAAAAAGAAATGGGGTGTTTAGCTTACAAGAGATCATACAAGAAGTGCCATGGCAACTCTACTCAGATACATAACTGACTGTCAGGCGAAATAGAAAGTAAGGTCCCACAGAGGGACCAAGGTTTGAAAACAAGGCTTTAATGTACTGCAGGGGCCTGAGAAGCTGGGATGCTGAATAGAGTGGTGTCACCATGAAATGAATTTCTTTGCTGCCAGACAATGAGTCAAATCAATTTTTCTTTAATGGCTTCTCTGTGCCTGGCGTGTGCATCTGCAGCATTCTGTGGAAGCCAACACGTGAGGATGAGAAAATGAAAGTTGGAGGTGGGGGGACTGTTCTGTGCCTTTGATGTTAAAATAAATTGTCTGTGGAGGTACAGTCAGAACTTTTCATTCGGCTGTATTCAGAAATCTCAGAGCATTTTAGAGTCACATTTAAGGTATGAAAGACTGGCAAGGATGTGTGACCTTTCGAGTTGGTTAAAGGTTTAGTTTTATTAATACACTGTTTTTCTTTAAAATTGCTCACAATATAACTGTGTGAAATGCAAAACTTCTCATCAATTTACCCTTGTGTTTTATTTATTTATTTATTTATTAACATATTTATTAGGGTATACTTGCTTTACAATGGTGTGTTAGTTTCTGCTTTATAACAAAGTGAATCAGTTATATATATACATATGTTCCCATATCTCTTCCCTCTTGCGTCTCCCTCCCACACACCCTCCCTATCCCACCCCTCCAGGCGGTCACAAAGCACTGAGCTGATATCTCTGTGCTATGCGGCTGCTTCCCACTAGCTATCTACCTTACGTTTGGTAGTGTATATATGTCTATGCCTCTCTCTCGCTTTGTCACAGCTCACCCTTCCCCCTCCCCATATCCTCAAGTCCGTTCTCCAGTAGGTCTGTGTCTTAATTCCTGTCTTACCCCTAGGTCCTTCATGACATTTTTTTCCCCTTAAATTCCATATATATGTGTTAGCATACGATATTTGTCTTTCTCTTTCTGACTTACTTCACTCTGTATGACAGACTCTAGGTCTATCCATCTCATTACAAATAGCTCAATTTCGTTTCTTTTTATGGCTGAGTAATATTCCATTGTATATATATGCCACATCTTCTTTATCCATTCATCCGATGATGGGCACTTAGGTTGTTTCCATATCCGGGCTATTGTAAGTAGAGCTGCAACGAACATTTTGGTACATGACTCTTTTTGAATTTTAGTTTTCTCAGGGTATATGCCCAGTAGTGGGATTGTTGGGTCATATGGTAGTTCTATTTGTAGTTTTTTAAGGAACCTCCATACTGTTCTCCATAGTGGCTGTAACAATTCACATTCCCACCAGCAGTGCAAGAGTGTTCCCTTTTCTCCACACCCTCTCCAGCATTTATTGTTTCTAGATTTTTTGATGATGGCCATTCTGACTGGTGTGAGATGATATCTCATTGTAGTTTTGATTTGCATTTCTCTAATGATTAGTGATGTTGAGCATTCTTTCATGTGTTTGTTGGCAGTCTGTATATCTTCTTTGGAGAAATGTCTATTTAGGTCTTCTGCCCATTTTTTTGTTATTAAGCTGCATGAGCTGCTTGTAAATTTTGGAAATTAATCCTTTGTCAGTTGCTTCATTTGCAAATATTTTCTCCCATTCTGCGTGTTGTCTTTTGCTCTTATTTATGGTTTCCTTTGCTGTGCAAAAGCTTTGAAGTTTCATTAGGTCCCATTTGTTTATTTTTGTTTTTATTTCCATTTCTCTAGGAGGTGGGTCAAAAAGGACCTTGCTGTGATTTATGTCATAGAGTGTTCTGTCTATGTTTTCCTCTAAGAGTTTGATAGTTTCTGGCCTTACATTTAGGTCTTTAATCCATTTTGAGCTTATTTTTGTGTATCCTGTTAGGGAGTGATCTAATCTCATACTATTACATGTACCTGTCCAGTTTTCCCAGCACCACTTATTGAAGAGGCTGTCCTTTCTCCACTGTATATTCCTGCCTCCTTTATCAAAGATAATGTGACCATATGTGCGTGGGTTTATCTCTGGGCTTTCTATCCTGTTCCATTGATCTATCTTTCTGTTTTTGTGCCAGTACCATACTGTCTTGATTACTGTAGCTTTGTAGCATAGTCTGAAGTCAGGGAGCCTGATTCCTCGAGCTCTGTTTTTCGTTCTCAAGATTGCTTTGGCTATTCGGGGTCTTTTGTGTTTCCATACAAATTGTGAAATTTTTTGTTCTGGTTCTGTGAAAAATGTCAGTGGTAGTTTGATAGGGATTACATTGAATCTATAGATTGCTTTCGGTAGTAGAGTCATTTTCACAATGTTGATTCTTCCAATCCAAGAACATAGTATATCTCCCCATCTATTTGTATCATCTTTAATTTCTTTCATCAGGGTCTTATAATTTTCTGCATACCGGTCTTTTGTCTCCTTAGGTAGTTTTATTCCTAGATATTTTATTCTTTTTCTTGCAATGGTAAATGGGAGTGTTTTCTTGATTTCACTTTCAGAGTTTTCATCATTAGTGTATAGGAATGCAAGAGATTTCTGTGTATTAATTTTGTATGCTGCAACTTTACCAAATTCATTGATTAGCTCTAGTAGTTTTCTGGTGGCATCTTTAGGATTCTCTATGTATAGTATCATGTCATCTGCAAACAGTGACAGCTTTACTTCTTCTTTTCCGATTTGGATTCCTTTTATTTCCTTTTCTTCTCTGATTGCTGTGGCTAAAACTTCCAAAACTATGTTGAATAAGAGTGGTGAGAGTGGGCAACCTTGTCTTGTTCCTGATCTTAGTGGAAATGCTTTCAGTTTTTCACCATTGAGGATGATGTTGGCTGGGGGTTTGTCATATATGCCCTTTATTATGTTGAGGAAAGTTCCCTCTGTGCCTACTTTCTGCAGGGTTTTTATCATAAATGGGTGTTGAATTTTGTCAAAAGCTTTCTCTGCATCTATTGAGATGATCATATGGTTTTTCTCCCTCAATTTGTTAATATGGTTTATCACATTGATAGATTTGCGTATATTGAAGAATCCTTGCATTCCTGGAATAAACTCCACTTGATCATGGCGTATGATCCTTTTAATGTGCTGTTGGATTCTGTTTGCTAGGATTTTGTTGAGGTTTTTTGCATGTATGTTCATCACTGATATTGGCCTGTAGTTTTCTTTCTTTGTGACATCCTTGTCTGGTTTTGGTATCAAGGTGATGGTGGCCTCGTAGAAGGAATTTGGGAGTGTTCCTCCCTCTGCTATATTTTGCAAGAGTTTGAGAAGGATAGGTGATAGCTCTTCTCTAAATGTTTGATAGAATTCGCCTGTGAAGCCATCTGGTCCTGGGCTTTTGTTTGTTGGAAGATTTTGAATCACAGTTTCAATTTCAGTGCTTGTGATTGGTCTGTTCATATTTTCTATTTCTCCCTGATTCAGTCTTGGCAGGTTGTGTATTTCTAAGAATTTGTCCATTTCTTCCAGGTTGTCCATTTTATTGGCATAGAGCTGCTTGTAGTAATCTCTCATGATCTTTTTTATTTCTGCAGTGTCAGTTGTTACTTCTCCTTTTCATTTCTAATTCTATTGATTTGAGTCTTCTCCCGTTTTTTCTTGATGAGTCTGGCTAATGGTTTATCTATTTTGTTTATCTTCTCAAAGAACCAGCTTTTAGTTTTATTGATCTTTGCTATTGCTTCCTTCATTTCTTTTTCATTTATTTCTGATCTGATTTTTATGATTTCTTTCCTTCTGCTAACTTTGGTGTTTTTTTGTTCTTCTTTCTCTAATTGCTTGAGGTGCAAGGTTAGGTTGTTTATTCGAGATGTTTCCTGTTTCTTAAGGTGGGCTTGTATTGCCATAAACTTCCCTCTTAGGACTGCTTTTGCTGCATCCCATAGGCTTTGGGTCGTTGTGTTTCCGTTGTCATTTGTTTCTAGGTATTTTTTTATTTCCTCTTTGATTTCTTCAGTGATCACTTCGTTATTAAGTAGTGTATTGTTTAGCCTCCATGTGTTTGTATTTTTTACAGGTCTTTTCCTGTAATTGATATCTAGTCTCATGGCGTTGTGGTCGGAAAAGATACTTGATACAATTTCAGTTTTCTTAAATTTACCAAGGCTTGATTTGTGACCCAAGATATGATCTATCTTGGAGAATATTCCAAGAGAACTTGAGAAAAATGTGTATTCTGCTGTTTTTGGATGGAGTGTCCTATAAATATCAATTAAGTCCATCTTGTTTAATGTATCATTTAAAGCTTGTGTTTCCTTATTTATTTTCACATCGGATGATCTGTCCATTGGTGAAAGTGGGGTGTTAAAGTCCCCTACTATGAATGTGTTACTGTCAATTTCCCCCTTTATGGCTGTTATTATTTGCCTTATGTATTGAGGTGCTCCTATGTTGGGTGCATAAATATTTACAATTGTTATATCTTCTTCTTGGATCGATCCCTTGATCGTTATGTAGTGTCCTTCTTTGTCTCTTCTAATAGTTTTTATTTTAAAATCTATTTTGTCTGATATGAGAATTGCTACTCCAGCTTTCTTTTGGTTTCCTTTTGCATGGAATATCTTTCTCCATCCCCTTACTTTCAGTCTGTATGTGTCTCTAGGTCTGAAGTGGGTCTCTTGTAGACAGCATATATATGGGTCTTGTTTTTGTATCCATTCAGCCAATCTGTGTCTTTTGGTGGGAGCATTTAGTCCATTTACATTTAAGGTAATTATCGATATGTATGTTCCTATTCCCATTTTCTTAATTGTTTTGGGTTCGTTATTATAGGTCTTTTCCTTCTCTTGTATTTCTTGCCTAGAGAAGTTCCTGTAGCATTTGTTGTAAAGCTGGTTTGGTGGTGCTGAACTCTCTCAGCTTTTGCTTGTCTGTAAAGATTTTAATTTCTCCAACAAATCTGAATGAGATCCTTGCTGGGTAGAGTGACCTTCGTTGCAGGTTCTTCTCCTTCATCACTTTCAGTATGTCCTGCCACTCCTTTCTGGCTTGCATAGTTTCTGCTGAGAGATCAGCTGTTAACCTTATGGGGATTCCCTTGTATTTTATTTGTTGTTTTTCCCTTGCTGCTTTTAATATGCTTTCTTTGTATTTAATTTTTGACAGTTTAATTAATATGTGTCTTGGTGTATTTCTCCTTGGATTTATCTTGTATGGGACTCTCTGTGCTTCCTGGACTTGATTAACTATTTCCTTTCCCATATTAGGGAAGTTTTCAACTATAATCTCTTCAAATATTTTCTCAGTCCCTTTCTTTTTCTCTTCTTCTTCTGGAACCCCTATAATTCGAATGTTGGTGCATTTAATATTGTCCCAGAGGTCTCTGAGACTGTCCTCAATTATTTTCATTCTTTTTTCTTTATTCTGCTCTGCAGTAGTTATTTCCACTACTTTATCTTTCAGGTCACTTCTCCGTTCTTCTGCCTCAGTTGTTTGGCTATTGATCCCATCTAGAGTATTTTTAATTTCATTTATTGTGTTGCTCATCATTGTTTGTTTCATCTTTAGTTCTTCTAGGTCCTTGTTAAATGTTTCTTGCATTTTGTCTATTCTATTTCCAAGATTTTGGATCATCTTTACTATCATCATTCTGAATCCTTTTTCAGGTAGATTGCCTATTTCCTCTTCATATGTTAGGTCTGGTGCATTTTTATCTTGCTCCTTCATCTGCTGTGTGTTTTTCTGTCTTCTCATTTTGCTTATCTTACTGTGTTTGGGGTCTCCTTTTTGCAGGCTGCACGTTCGTAGTTCCCGTTGTTTTTGATGTCTGTCCCCAGTGGCTAAGGTTGGTTCAGTGGGTTGTGTAGGCTTCCTGGTGGAGGGGACTAGTGCCTGTGTTCTGGTGGATGAGGCTGGATATTGTCTCTCTGGTGGGCACATCCACGTCTGGTGGTGTGTTTTGGGGTGTCTGTGGACTTATTATGATTTTAGGCAGCCTCTCTGCTAATGGGTGGGGTTGTGTTCCTGTTTTGCTAGTTGTTTGGCATAGGGTGTCCAGCACTGTAGTTTGCTGGTCGTTGAGTGAAGCTGGGTGCTGGTGTTGAGATGGAGATCTCTGCGATATTTTAGCCATTTGATATTATATGGAGCAGGGAGGTCTCTTGTTGACCAGTGTCCTGAAGTTGGCTCTCCCACCTCAGAGGCAGAGCACTGACTCCTGGCTGCAGCAGCAAGAGCCTTTCATCCACACAGCTAAGAATAAAAGGGAGAAAAAGTAGAGAGAAAGAATTAGTAGAAGTAGGAAGAAAGAAAGAAAGAGAGAAAGAAAGAAAGAAAGAAAGAAAGAAAGAAAGACAGAAAGAGGGAAGGAAGGAAGGAAGGAAGGAAGAAAGAAAGAAAGAAATAAGAAAAGGAAAGAAGGAAAGAAAGAAAGGAGGGAGGGAAGGAACGAAGGAAGAAGGGAAGGAAGGAAAAAAGAAAGAAAGAAAGAAGATACAGTAAAATAAAATAAAGTAAAATATAATAAAGTTATTAAATTAAAAAAATAATTATTTAGAAAAAAAAAAAGGACGGATAGAACCGTAGGACAAATGATGGAAGCAAAGCTATACAGAGAAAATCTCACACAGAAGCATACACATACACCCTCACAAAAAGAGGAAAAGAGGAAAAAATCATAAATCTTGTTCTCAAAGTCCACCTCCTCAATTTGGGATGATTTGTTGTCTAAAGGAGGGAAGGAAGGAAGGAAGGAAGGAAAGAAAGAAAGAAAGAAAGAAAGAAAGAAAGAAAGAAAGAAAGAAAGAAAGAAAGAAAGAAAGAAGGTAAAGTAAAATAAGGTTATTAAAATTAAAATTAATTATTAAGAAAAAAAATTTTTAAAAAATGGATGGATAGAACCCTAGGACAAACTGTGGAAGCAAAGCTATACAGACAAAATCTCACACAGAAGCATACACATACACACTCACAAAAAGAGGAAAAGGGGAAAAAATCATAAATCTTGCTCGCAAAGTCCACCTCCTCAATTTGGGATGATTCGTCGTCTATTCAGGTATTCCACAGTTGCAGGTACATCAAGTTGATTTTGGAGCTTTAATCCGCTGCTTCTGAGGCTGCTGGGAGAGATTTCCCTTTCTCTTCTTTGTTCTCACAGCTCCCAAGGACTCAGCTTTGGATTTGGCCCCGCCTCTGCGTGTAGGTCCCTGGAGGGTGTCCGTTCTTCACTCAGACAGGACGGGGTTGAAGGAGCCGCTGATTCGGGGGCTCTGGCTCACTCAGACCGGGGGGAGGGAGGGGCGCGGAGTGCGGGGCGGGCCTGTGGCGGCAGAGGCCGGTGTGACGTTGCACCAGCCTGAGGCCCGCTGTGCGTTCTCCCGGGGAAGTTGTCCCTGGATCCCGGGAACCTGGCAGTGGCGGGCTGCACAGGCTCCCGGGAGGGGAGGTGTGGATAGTGACCTGTGCTCACACACAGGCCCCTCGGTGGCGGCAGCAGCACCCTTAGCGTGTCATGCCCGCCTCTGGGGTCCGCGCTTTTAGCCACGGCTCGCGCCCGTCTCTGGAGTTCCTTTAAGCAGCGCTCTTAATCCTCTCTCCTCGTGCACCAGGAAACAAAGAGGGAAGAAAAAGTCTCTTGCCTCTTCGGCAGCTCCAAACCTCTTCCCGGACTCCCTTCCGGCTAGCCGTGGTGCACTAACCCCTTCAGGCTGTATTCACACAGCCAACCTCAGTCCTCTCCCTGCGTTCCGACCAAAGCCCGAGCCTCAGCTCCCAGCCCCGCCCGCCCCGGCGGGTGAGCAGACAAGCCTCTCGGGCTGGTGAGTGCCGGTTGGCCCTGATCCTCTGTGCGGGAATCTCTCCGCTTTGCCCCCCGCACCCCTGTTGCTGTGCTCTCCTCCGCAGCTCCGAAGCTTCCCCCCTCCGCCACCCGCAGTCACCGCCCGCGAAGGGGCTTCTGGTGTGTGGAAATCTTTCCTCCTTCACAGCTCCCTCCCACTGGTGCAGGTCCCGTCCCTATTCTTTTGTCTCTGTTTTTTCTTTTACCCTACCCAGGTACGTGGGGAGTTTCTTGCCTTTTGGGAGGTCTGAGGTCTTCTGCCAGCATTCAGTAGGTGTTCTGTAGGAGTTGCTCCACGTGTAGATGTATTTCTGGTGTATCTGTGGGGAGGAAGGTGATCTCCGTGTCTTACTCTTCCGCCATCTTCCCCTCTGCCCCTTGTGTTTTATTTAGATGAAACTTATCTGAATATTGATTGGTAGTTGCCATTTCTTAAAAATAAATGAGGTAAAAACGCATTTTTCATCCATTTTGAAGTTCCTCTACCAATAAAAAATTGTCAAGAGGAAGAATGAATGTAGAAACACAGCAGAACTAGACTAAAATCAATTTCAAGATGATCAATTTCCACATCTCAGTCATTTTCAAATAGTAACTTTTCATGAAGTTGCAGCTTATTATTTTAAAATCACTGATTATTTTCAAGGCTAACATTCAGCCCTGTCCTCTATAAAACAAATACAATTAGAACTTCATGGAATTATTAAGAAAAACTTTTTTTCAAAAATTAATATTAACATTGTTATTTGTAGAGAAATTATAATACTAATTACAACAGAGATTTAAATGATTAAAGTATTGATTGGTGGTTAGTTGATGTTGGATATACTCAAAAATATTAAGCTAAAAGAGACGTTGTAAATCATTTAGCATAATGTTCATTTTTTAGATTTGGAGACAGACCCAGGAGAGGACAGAGCCCAAGCCTGCACTGCTGGTTGTTAGAGGGCAAGGTTTAGAACCAGGGTCTGCCCAGTTCACAGTCAAGTGCTCTTTTATATCACACCACAGGGAACTGAAACGCAAAGTGAGTTATTGAGATACTGTATTGCGCACCCAGTTTGTACAATGTGCTGCGCTATGCCAGGGCAGGACCGGGTTGCCAAAGAAAACCTGGCCCTTTTCTTAAAGAGACAGAGTCTTAGCTGGGAGACAAGCCTGAAAGCGTAACAATCCAAACAAGGTAGAGTCCAGTAAAGCAGTTCTGTGTAGGACCAAAGCAGAGAGGTGCCTATATGCAGCTCGCTAGTGATCTATCTTGAGAAAAGAGTCAGGTTGAGAACATGGGCAGCAATGCTGGATGACATATTCTTCATATCCTTTATTACTTAAGACTGACCTTGTGTGAGAATGAAGCAGCAGAGCATTCCAGATCATAGAGCTGGTGAGTACGTGTAGGGGTCTGTGCTTGATTGCAAGGTATTGGGAGTTCTACCTGCGTGACAACCAGCCTGGTGAGGCAGGCGAGGATCCTCTTGTGACAATTAGGGAGCTGGGGCCTGGTGGGCTAAGGAATATGCATGACTAGGGACCATGTTTTCCCTAGAAAACCTGTTTCTGCTTCAATACACAATGGATGGTTGAGGACGGACTGTATATATCATAAGGCATTGTTGCCAAATCTTGGCTTCCTGTCCACCGATGATGAAGAGAAATACGGAGACAGAGTTTGGAAGAAATAGAAAAGAGTAGCTTTACTCCTTTTGCCAGGCAAGAGGGGAACACAGTAGGCTAGCGCCTCAAGAACTGTGCCCCACTTCCCTGGCGAATAGGGAAAGGTTATATAGCCCAGGGCTCGTGGTCTGGGGTAGGTGATAAGGCTCAAAGTAATTAAAGTCTTGCATTTCTTTTCTTTTGCAAATTCATGGCCAGAGCTGGCGTCAGGCGGCGCAGCAACCCGGTCTGGTGTCCCTGAATATATCTCCGTGACATTCTTTCTGAAATGAAGAGTGCTACAACGGAGTGTAGGGGGAGAAGAAATGCCAGGTGCAAAGGGTAATTCATAAGGAGTTAGAGACTAATCAGCTTTGTGAAGGACAAGTCTAGTTACAAGTATTTGTTAGAAGTAACAGCTAAAGTATAACCAAGATTGCTTAACCCTTTTAGGCCTTTTTATGTTGTTTCCCCAGCCTGTTCATTGTTTCCTTATTTTCCTTGTTTATCAGAAAAGTCTCATTTCTATTTTTGCTGCAACAAATTCCCCACTGCTAGTTTATTCCTTCCATATCAGTGGAGGAAGGGAAACAGGCATTGTTTTTGTCTGGCTGAGGACAAAACTTCAGCTTTGCTCCATTTGACAAACACTAGCTGTCTGGCCCAGGGGCCCATCTATCTCCTACTTCAGCATGGCCAAAATTGTTTTAGTTTGTTTATTTAAACTTGCATTAAATTCACTCATCACAGCCATGGAAAAACTCATTAAAATATCTGTTTGCTAGAGCTACCATATGATCCAGCAATCCTGCTTCTGGGTATACATCCAGAAATGAAATCAGGATCTTGAAGAGATATCTGTATTCCCATGTTTATTGCAGCATTATTCACAATAGGCAAACTATGGAAACAACCTAAGTGTCCATCAATAGATGGTTAAAGAAGACGTGGCACAATAGGTATACTATGTATTTATATATATATATATAATACACACCCACACACAATGGGATATTATTCAGCCATGAAAAGGAAGGTCATCCTGCCATTTGTGACAACAGGGGTGGAACTTGAGGGCATTATGTGAAGTGAAATAAACCAGACAGAGAAAGATAAATACTGTCTGACATCACATATATATGGAATCTAAAAAAGGAATGTATCAAAGGCAGGCAATTTTATACACGAATTATGTTGAAGAATGTGGAAGATCAACTCTTCTAGCACCATATTTTTTATTGGAACAATCTGGTTCTGTCTCCCGCTGTTGGCTCAGAGGGGCCTGGAAGTTAGCCAAGACCTCCAAGTTACTGCTTTCTCAGTGAAGAAGCTCTCCTGTGGGTGCCACAGGGAGCCATCGTCCAGGTAGTAATGTCCTTTCAGGGGTTGGTCGCTCTGCTACTACCTGAGCTGATCAAGCGCTGCCTGCGCACCTGCTTGGTGCTGGGAACTGTCCTGGGCACGCAGGGTGGGTGAGAATTGGAGCCTTCAGAACCACAGATGGCAAACAACCTGTGTTTACCATCCGGTCGGTAAGCATTTACTGCACACTGGCTGTGTTCGGAGTGCTCCCCCATGTTTATAGTAAGCTACCCATCAGTTCTCACAAGAATCCCATGAGGTGGGTATTATCATCCTATTACTATTATGATGTCCTCTTCCCATGAGACAGTTGGGATATGGAGAAGCTGTGATTCTTCTGGGGTCATGTAACCAGCTTTCAGACTCCAGGTTCAGTGCCTCCCTTCATCCCATAGCTGTTCACTCTGCCCAGCTATTCAGGAATCCCGTTTTCTTCTATGACTTTGCTACCTCAGTGTGGCCCATGGACCGCATCTCAGCACTGTAACAAAGCAGGACTCTATGGGGCCTTCCCGGGACAGAGCCCCCCCCCCTTAATATCCCATGCTTTAGCTCCTCTCGGAAGTACTTAGATAATAGTATCTCATGCACATTTCCTGAGTTGTTTTATAGATGCTTAAAACCACCACCAAATGAGAGAACTTAACTATTTGATGACCATGAGCACAGAACCTCCAGACTGGCGCCTAGGGATTGATAATGTGAACCTCTGTGACACAGCCCTGTTACCTCACCGTCAACCAATCAGAAAATCATGCACGAGCGGATCACATACCCTGGGATGCCCTTCCCTCACCTTGCCTTTAAAAATGCTTTGGTGAAACCCTTCAGGGAGTTTGGATTTTTTGGGGCACGAGCCACTTGTCCTCCTTGCTTGGCCCTGCAACAAACCTTTCTCTGCTCCAAACTCCGATGTTTCATGTTGTTTGGCTTCACTGTGCGTCAGGCACACGAACTTGTGTTTGGTAACAGCATCACCTGGGAGCTTGTTAGAAATGCTGAGTACCGGGCCCCACCCAGACCTACTGACTCAGACCCTGCATTTTAACAAGATACTCTGTCTGCACTGAGACCTCAGCAGAGCTGCCCCAGGAATCATCAACCGAGCGGAGACAAGCTCCTGCTACCGAATCCCTCTGGCTCCAGTCTGCAGGATGAAGTTCTGCAGAGGGAAAACTAATTTTGACTCCATAAATTTTAGTTCTTTAGTGCTAGAGCAGCTTATCACAAGGCGATTTAACCTGGAAGGCAGTTTCCTATCACAGACATGAAAAAAAAAATTTCCCACACAGATCTTATATTTAATGATTCTGTTGTGCAAGTATTTGCTATTGTCTGTTATTTGCCAGGCACTGAGGGAGGTACAGGTCTTAGTGATTTCCCATGGGACGTGGCAGTCCACGCTACTTCCAGCTTATGGCAATTCAGCCAATTCCTCGTTTTAAAGTTGCATGTTTATAATAAAATTGCATCTGTACTTCTCTTAATGATGCTTTCTTGTTGAGTCATTCATTTAGTCAAATAACATATTTATTCAGACAACAAACACCTTTCACTGATGAAGTCCATTGTATTTATACATATGATGAAGTCCATTATATTTATACAGAGTAGTTGTGTTTCCATAAAAAGTTATGTCCTGAAGCAATTCTTAGTGGGAATGTATTTTTTAAAGGAAGAGTTTAAAAAATCATGCTAATTTTACTACTCTTTTATGGTTAGCAGAACTCCCCCTCTGAGGTTTCATAACTCTTCATCAACATGAACTTGGAAATTCTCCCAATGTCCCAAAGGCAGATGTAGACTTAGGAAACCAATGCTGAAAATTAAGTCTCTCAGGACATGTTGTTGTCTCTATAATTTAACTTGGATGCTATTCAAAATCTTCAGAGGAAATTTTTTTTCAATATTTTTCATTTTCATTTCAAATGGAACTTCTTAAGACTACAGCAACTCTTGTAGAGTAAGAATTTAAATACTTGGGGCCTTCCATCTACATCAGATTTACATGCTGGGAATTCTGCTCCTTTATGGGAAACTAGTTCTAAAAACAGTTCTGAAAATCCCTTGAGGGGATGACACACTCCCAGGAAAAACACCTCTCTGGGTAATTTACTTTTATATGGGAGTACTAAAAGATGCAGCCTTCAGGCATAAGACTTATTTCCACACTCTAGGATAATTCTACTTCTGCTTGGGAATTTTTTGGGGATAATTAGTTATCAAGGATTAAGGCTTATTATACCTTGAAAAATGTTTAAAAATGCTTTTAAATGAAGTCATTGAGGTGAAGTTGATAAGCAGTAATTTAATATTTTATTTATTATTATTTTAAAATAAATTTATTTATTTATTTTTGGCTGCGTTGGGTCTTCGTTGCTGTGCGCGGGCTTTCTCTATTGTGTCGAGCGGGGGCTACTCTTCTTGCTGTGTGCTGGCTTCTCATTGCAGTGGCTTTTCTTGTTGCGGAGCACGGGCTCTAGACTTGTGGGCTTCAGTAGTTGTGGCACACGGGCTTAGTTGCTCCATGGCATGTGGGATCTTCCTGAACCAGGGCTCGAACCTGTGTCCCCTGCACTGGCAGGTGGATTCTCAACCACTGCACCACCTGAGAAACCCAATTTAATATTTTAAAATCAGCTTTATTGAGGTATTATATAAACACAATCAAATGTACATTTTAAGTGCACATTTCAATGTGGTTTTATTTTTCTTTTTTTAAATTGAAGTATAGTTGACTTACAATTTTGTGTTAGTTTCTGGTGTACAGCAAAATGATTCAGTTATACATATATCCATAGATATTCTTTTTCATATTCTTTCCCATTATGGTTTATTACAGGATATTGAATATCATTCCCTGTGCTATACAGTAGGACATTTTTGTTTATCTATTTTATATATAGTAGTTTGTACCTGCTAATCCCAAACTCCTAATTTATCCTTCCCCCACCCCGTTTCCTCTTTGGTAACCATAAGTTTGTTTTCTATGTCTGTGCAATTCAATGTGTTTTGACCAGTGTAACACCACTAAAATGAAGATATAGAACATTTCCATCATCCAAAGAAATTTCCTTATTTATTGCCAGGTACCTTGCTAAGTGACTTATTTGCATTATTTCTTTTAATTCTCATTAAATATTATAAAACAAGCTTTTATGGGCTGAATTGTGTTCCCCCATATCAGTATGTTGTAGCCCTTCCCCCCAATACCTCAGAATGTTACTATATTTGGAGCTAGGACCTTTACAGAGGTAATTAAGTTAAAGTGAGAGCTACTCAAGTGGGTGACCCTTAATCCACCTTGACTGGTGTCTTTATAATAAAAGGAAATTGGACACATAGGGAGATACAGGGATGCACATCCACAGAGGAAAGACCACATGAGGACACAATGAAAAGGTGGCCTCTGCAAGGAGAGAGGCCTCAGAAGAAATCAACTCAGAAAATACCGCGATCTTGGACTTCTAGCCTCCTGAACTGTGAAAAGGTAAATTTCGGTTGTGTAAGCCAACCAGTCTATGGTATTTTGTTATGGCAGCCCTAGGAAATGAATACAATGTCTTTAGCTTTGCTTTTTAACAATAAAAAGCAAAAACAAAGAAAAAAACCAGGGCTTGGGGGTGCCATAGAATCTGCCCATTGTCACCCAGCTCCTCAGTCATCAGGTAGGGGTTGGATCCTGGTGTGTGTGGTTGCAATTCCGTGCTCTTATCCACTGCATGCGCTGACTTAGCAAGTACAGGACTGTTTGCAGGGTTTGAAATTGCAGCTGTGACGCTAGCCAGTCCCAACACCAAGCTCCCCTCAGCTCTCCCTCCCTCCAGCCACTCTTACATTTTTATGCACTTGACTGTGATCAGTGGATTGAGGGCAGAGTACGGATTTTATTAGTCTGACCCTACTATAATAATATAATAGCTATTGTGAGAATTAAATGATTTTTAGTGATTAGATAAGTGCTGGGCATATAGAAAGCACTATTTTTGTTTGACTATTATTACCTCATTTAATTAAAAAAATCACCATTTAAAATTACTTGTCTTCTTTTATTTAATTAGTTTCTAAATTTAAGGAGAGTATAATGTGTTTTGAGAACCCGAAAAGGTAATATTCTTCCTTAGTTCAAACTGTTCTACAAAAAATTTAGGTTAGACAACAGAATGAGTTTTCCTCATGTCTGATACCGCAGTAGATTTTTAATATAATAATCACCATTAAACATTCATAATAATAGTGCTACACTACACTAATTGTAAAATGACACCAGTAACAGAGTCATTACCCCTGAGGCCTCAATCAAAGACAGGTGCCAAGGTGAGGGTCCACTCAGCTGACATTAGCGCCCAGGACAGGAGTGGGTGTGCATTTTGTAGAGTGAATACTAAAGGTGAATATTTAGAGAAGAAATAACAGGATCCATTTGAAACCTCCACTTTAGGGAGACTAGGTAAGCTTCCTGGAAAAGTAGTTTTTCCAGAGTTGAATGTTAAAAGGGGGAAGGTGTGAAGGAGATTTCAGATAAGTATTATGCAATTTCTTAACAATACAAACAGCCTGCCTACTCTGACAATACAGATCACCCCTGGGATGGCATGAGGCACTGTTAAAACACCACAGTGTATTTACTTTGACTGTGTAATAAGTAATTTGGGGAAACCAGAAGCCAATTATGGATCTAAATCCCATATATATAGGATAAACATTTTGGGGTGAGTTGACAGGCTAATTTGAAAGAGGAAATATTAGTAAAATAACTTTCTTCTCTGAGTCGACAATCACGTGATATAGGTTAACAAGTCTACAGGTTGTTTTTCTATTTAATGAGCAAACCCTGAATTGATTTAGCCAATCAAAATGGGTGAAAAGCTGTACAAGTAAATATCACCTCAGTTCACACCCTGTTCAATGAGGCCCAGGTCCGCTTTAGCCCGTGTGAGTCACAGAGAAGAATGTCCTGGGTCTTTTTTGGAAATCATGTGAGACTGAGGGCAACACACTAGAAGTCTCAAAACTTCTGTCTGACACTGATGGAACTATTATGGGTTCCTGGTTGAATGACAAAAGCAATTTAGGGTAAAAATAGCTCCAGGATTAGGCAATATTACTACCTTTTGGCATCTTCTCTATTTCCTTATCTGTTAAATAGTCATCAGATGATGATCTAGCATCCTCTATGGCAGGGCTCCAAATTTTCTTACATATTAGAATCACCTGGAGAGCTTTAAAAAAATCCTCATGACCAGGTCACCCTCATACCAGTTAATCAGAGTATCTGGGGGTAGAGGCCAGGCATCAATATTTTTAAAGCAATCCCTAGATTATCCTATTGTGTAGTAAACTTTGGGAACCACTGCTCTATGACCTTGGATTACTTTCTAAAATGCAGAATCCCAAAGAGTTTCACTAGGCCTGGGGTGGGGCCTTAGAATCAGCATTCTTAATAAGCAAGCACCCCTGGTGATTTTGAGGTGGGTGGTCTTATGTCATATTGAGAAAAACTGCCTTGGTAAGCATGTGAGATTTGCCCCATCAATTAGCTTGATATCAGGCTAAATTGAACAAGATGCTAACAGCTAAAGAAGAGATTAAAGAAGCCTCCCTAGGACAATGTGAGCCAAGGCCAAAGATCAGAGTGGTTGGCTGACTTGCGCAAGTGACATACCTCGGGTTGCCAAGGTGACATGAGGAGGCTGGAGTTATGTCTTACCGAAATATTCTCCTTTAGCATTTTCTCTACAAAATGCACACCCACTTCGGTACTGGGCCTTAAAGCCAGCTATTTGTTGACACTGGGTGTGGCGATGGAAAGAGGCAGTTTTCTTTCATAGGAGCTCTGTTCTGAATGTGTACTTTTGAGCTAGTGCCTGTGGTATCCAAATAGGCAACACGACATGAACAAAATCTCCTACTATTTTGTAAGCCCCACTCTGTAAATATTCCCCAGGAATCTCCAAAAATTGGAGGGTTCAGGGCACAGGCATCGGACCAGTACTGACTTCATCATATGTTTTGTAAGAGCAACATTTGCTAGAAATTAGATCTTATTCAAAGGATGCAGATTTTCTCATTACGCATCTGTCGTTTTGCAGGGAATTTCCCCTGTGGTTATCAGCAGTGACATGGCCCTCGCCTGTGCTGAATAAAAGCTGTGGCATCACCTCAGTTTCCTGGCTGTTTCAATGACAGAAGTTTAGCAAAAGCAAATAGATTCATCACAGTTTCTTTTGGCAATTAAGGACTTGCTCATTTGTCAATTTAGGAAAATTTTTCAGCTTTCTCTGTCTGAGGTTTCATGATATTTTCATTTAAAGCAAATACTTTAAAATGAAAGTATCTTAAAGTAAATACTTTAAAAAGTATTGATATTTGGGGAGAATTTAAGAAACACCAGTTACAGAAGTGGAGTTAGCAAACCACTTGGTGGCAGTAAACTCCCTGTTAACAACAGTATGCACAGAAACTGCTGGGTGGGCTTCTTAATCTCTATTTCTTTGTGGGAGTCCTTTTTTCTTTATTATTATTTTTGATCCCCCCAAATGTCTCTCTTAAATGGAAAAGGTATGGTTTCTTCTATTTTTCCCCTAACAGACTGAATTATACATAAAGATTGGACATTGTGACCTCTTCTAAAAGTATTGAATATTGAGAGTTAAATTGTAAAAATTCTAAATGAGAAAATCTTGTTAGAGTACCGATTTTTCTATGGCTCCATCATCAAGCCTAAATAAATGGTTATGTACAGAGAGAGGATAATTGGATTCTATTCTGTGTATCCTATATGTTCAAAAGTCACAACAACTTGCCCAAAACATCTATTGTTCTACATGAATACCTTTCCATTTTCTCCACAGAATTTGTCACAGAAACTCATCTTGTACCCATTTAAGGGAAGAAGGGTGTGCCTAAAAAGTAATTTAATAATAATTAGAGTAACCAGATTAGGTGTCAACATATTTGGAACCAAGAAACTTGAGTTGGGTCAATGAAAAACCACAGTAGACTGGTTAATTATTACAAGTGGATTTAGTACTTATGCTAGTCCTGGTGAAGATAATAGTCATGTAAGTCTTTAGAATACTCAGATTCAGTCTGGAGTTTGTCAGCAACTAGCTGTGTAGCAGCCTGGGCAGGCCAGTTAAACTCCCTAACTCCCAGTTCCTCATCTGAAAGTGATTAGGTTGGGCAGAAAGATCGTGGGAGCTTATTTTCCCTGTCTTAAAAAAGAAATGTATATAGTTAAGTTTTCCAAGTGCATCCTTGGGAAATACAATGGAAATATAACATCTAGTATTTAGTTTTGGGGGATTCTTCTGAATAGACTTTATGTATAAGCCATATATAAGAACTATATATAGGTAATAACTATATTTAAGTATATACATACTTAAGTATGTAAGTGCTATATAAATATTTATGCGTAAGTAATACATAAGTAAACTGTATATAAGGAAGCTATACATAAGTTATAATAAATGAAACTTTTTTCAGGTCAAAAATCACAGAAAGAGAAGAAATCATTTGTTTCTTCCTTGCTTGGATGATCAGTCTTCAGTACTGTATTTGCGTCGTTGCAGCAACAGTGAGAGGTAGCCTGGTATTCCATCCTGCACAGTGTGATTAGAAAAACTTTCGTTGCCTTAGGGCATTTCACTCTCCCCTGCTGAAGATGGAGGAATAGAATAACAGATCTTCCTCCACTTATAATGGGGCTTACATCTTGATAAACACATTGTAAGTTGAAAAAATCCTAAATCGAAATGTATTTAATACACCTAACCTACCAAACATCGTAGCTTAGCCTAGTCCACCTTAAACATGGTCAGAACACTTACATTAGCCTATGGTTGGACAAAATCATCTAACACAAAGTCTATTTTAAAGTAAAGTGTTGAACATCTCATGTAACTTATTGAATACTGTATGAAAATGAAAAACAGAATGGTTGTGTGGGTGCAGGGGGGTTGTACCAGTAATTTACCCTTGTGATTGAGTGGCTGGCTGGGAGCTGTGGCTGCCACTGCCCAGCACCATGACAGAGTATCATACTATACATCACTAGCCTGGGAAGAGATCCAAATTCAAAGTACAGTTTCTACTGAGTGTGTTTTGCTTTTGCACCATCGTAAAGTTGAAAAATTGTAAGTTGAACCATTGTTAAGTCAGGGACCTTCTGTATTTAGAAGTTCTGACTCTGTAGATAAGAAGAGCAGAACTGGAGCTGACTCACAAAAGAGGCCTCACACAGGGTCTGACAGAGAGTAGGGACTCAGTAACATTAGTTCCAAGCCTCTCCATATTTGTTCCTTTGAAATACCTGGTATTCACTAGCTCTTTGAGGCAACCGTTTCTGAACCTCAGCAGGCAATTGCTTGCCACCTTATGGGCTTGATAGTACATGTGGGGAGCCAGTTCTCTGTTAAGAGTGACCTGACATGGTCATGGTGGGACGTTAGTTCCAAGTCTAAATTATTTCAAATGTAGGCAAATATTTATGCTAAACTATTCTATGATTGGAAAGAAAGAATTAAAAACAATGTTCATCAGCAGAAAACACACCACTAAAATTATACTTAATGGTCAAAGGCTAAAATTGGGAATGATGAAAGGACGTCTATTCTTATTACTCCAACTCAACACTGTACTAGAGGTCCTAGTCAATAGCATAAGGCAAGAAAAGAAAGTGAATGTACACAGATTGGACAAGAAAAAGTAAATGGTCTTTATTCACAGATGACATGATTCTATAGGTAGAAAATCCCAAGTACTCTACCAAAAATAATAAAACTTACTAAAACTAGTAAGTTTATTTAGTAAGCTTGACAGATAAAAGGTCAATATTACAGAGATTGTCTTCTTATATACTAGCAGTACAGAATTAGAAAATGATATTTAAAAGATGGCATTTACAGTAGCATCACAAAAGCATAAAACTATTTAGGAGAAACTTTAACAACAGTATATAACATCTCTATGTTGAAACTACAAAACAATACTGAAAGAAATTAAAGAAATGCTAAATAGAGAGACAGACCAATATCATGAGTTGGAAAACTCATACTGTTAAGATGTCATTATCCCCAAATTGATCTACAGATTCAATGAAGTCCCAATCAAAATCTCAGGAGACTTTTTGTAGAAATTGACAAATTGACTCTAAAATATATATGGAAATGAAAAGTACACAGAAAGACCAAAACAATCCTGAAAGACTTAACTGCTTGATTTTGAGACTCAATATAAGCTACAGTAATCAACAGTATGGTATTGATATGAAGATAAATATTTAAATCAATGAATATAACAGAGTCCAGATAGACTCACACAAATATGACCAACTGATTTTTGACAAAAGCGAAAAAGTAATTCAGTGGAGTAAGGATAATCTTTTCAACAAATGGTGTTGAAACAATTGGACATCAATTTGCAAAAGACTAAAAATGTCAACCTAAACCTCACCCCTTAGATAAAAATGAACTAAAAATGGATCAGAGATATAAAAATATACTATAAACTAGAAAAATTTAGAAGAAAACACATGGAAAAGCTTTCTGATTAGGGGTTACGTGAATAATTCTTAGATATGATACCAACAGTGCAATCCATAAAAGAAAAATTTGAAAAATTTTATTTCATCAAAATTTAAAACTTTCATGCTTCAAAGGACACCATCAAGAAAGTGAAAAGAAAACCTACAGAATATTGGCTGTGGGAGAAAATATTTGCAAATCATATGTCAGATTATGTGTTGTACCCAGAACACATAAAGAACTCCTACAATGCATCAATAAAAAGGCAGGTAAACCAATTAAAAGGGGGTGAAGGATATGAATAGATACTTCACCAGAGAAGAAATATGGATGGCCAATAAGCACATGAAAAGATGGCTAACATCATTGCTTACTAGGGAAATGCCAATTGAAACCACAAACATTTCATCCCACTAAGATGGCTATAATAAAAATGATGGACAATAAACAAGTGTTGAAGAGGATAAGGACAGATTGCAACTCTCACACAGTATTGGGGAAAATGTAAAATGGTGCAGTCACTTTGGAAGACAGTTTGGTAACTTCTCAAAAAGTTAAATATAAAGTTACCTTATGACCCAGAAATTCCATTCCTAGGTATTTGCCCAAGAGAAATGAAAACATGTTCACACAAAAACTTGCACATGAATGTTCATAGCAGCATTATTCATAATAACAAAAAGTAGAAACATCCCAATGCCCACTAACAGATGAATGGATAAAAAAATGTGATATATCCATATAGTGGAATCCTATTCGTCCATACAAAGAATGAAGTATTAATGAGTACATGCTACAACATGGATGAATTTAGAAAACATCCTGCTGAGTGAAAGAAGCCAGACACATATTGTATGATTCCATTTAAAGGAAATGTTCAAAATAGACCAGTGCATAGAGATGAAAGTAGATTATTGGATGTCAGGGACTGGGTAGAAGGAAGAATGGGGAGTGACTTTTAAGGGGTACAGTTTCTTTTGGGGGGATGATGAAAATATTCAAGAATTATATGTTGATGATAGCCACACAATTTTGTGAATATACTAAAACCCACTGAATTGTACCCTTAAAAAATAAACTAAAAAAGTCACATATGCACAATTATACTATGTAACTTTCAAGGATATGTACATATCTAAGAATACACGTAAACATATTAGGAGTGCCCTTGGAGTGGAGAGGAAAAATAAAATAAAAATAAACTATAATAAATAAAATAGGAACAGAATCCCATCCCCCCCCAAAAAAAATAAAACCTCCAGAACTAGAGAGACAGTGAATAGATTAGTGGTTGCTAGGGGTCAGGAGTAGAGGCAGAATTTAACTACAAAAAGGCAGCATGAAGGAATCTTTTGTCCAGTGATAGAATTGTTCTGCACCCTGATTATTGTGGTAGTTTCACAAATCTACACATGTGCTAAAACTCATAGAACTGCACACCAACAGAAAAAATTATTATTATTTTTTTTACTGAATGAAAAGTTTTAAAAAGGTGTATTGAGACACCTGTGTTGTATTTATTATTTTACATGTATTCATTATTTATTATATATAATACTGTATGTTATTAATTATATATTTATTATTATTTTAACCGTCCTTCAGTTTTTCATAAAGTGCCTGTGTTACTCTTCTCTATGTGAGCAACCTCCCTTAATTTGGGTTTTACTAAGTCATGCATTCATCAGTCTGTTGGGTATTTCTCAGTTTAGTACATATAAGGTGTGCTGAATGAAAATTGTTCAGGCTTTTGTAGGCAGAATTGCAGACACAGATAAACTTTACATCTCATTTTTCTATTCACATTTAAAATCATTCTTTTGCATTAGAAATGGCCTTAAAATGTTGAAAATAATCATTTTCCAGTAAAAAGTTGAGGCTTGTGTTCAAACCCAGAACCTAATTGTGTAAAAGAACTTCTACCCTGCGTTCAAAATACCTGCTCTATGGTAGTCACCACAAGAACTGTGGGTGGTGTTACTAACTCCTTTAGATTAATTAGAACACCCTTTTATGAATTTCCTTTGTATTTTTAAAAAGGCTATATTTTTAGAGCAACTATAGGTTTAAAACAAAATTGAGATGTACAAAGATTTTCCATGTACCATTTGCCCCCACATGAATAGCCTCCCACATTATCAATATCATTCACCAGAATGGTACATCTTTTTTAAAACAGAGGATGACCCACATTGACACATCATTATCACCCAAAGTCCACAGTTTACCTTAGGGTTCACTCTTGGTGTTGTACAGTCTCTGGGTTTGGACAAATGTATAATGATATGCATCTGTCATTACAGCATCATACAGATATTTCACTGTCCTAAAAATCCCCTGTGCTCTGCCTATTCATCACCTTCCCCCCTCCCCCAGGCATCACAGATCTTTTTACTGGATCCATGGTATGGCTTTTTCCAGAATGTCCTATAGTTGGAATCTGACAGTATGTAGTCTTTTCAGACTGACTTCTTTCACTCAGTAATATGCCTTTAAGATTCCTCCATGTCTTTTCATGGCTCGATAGCTCATTTCTTTTTAGTGCTGAAAAATATTCTGTTGTATGCATGTGCCACCGTTTATTTACCCATTCACCTCCTGAAAGAAATTTAGTTTTTTTCCAAGTTTGGCAATTATGAATAAAACTCCTATAAACATCCGTGTGCAGGTTTTGTGTGGACAGACGTTTTCAGCTCCTTTGGATAAATACCAAAGAGTGCAATTGCCAGATGATACGGTGAGAGCATGTTTAGTTTTTGTAAGAAACCACCAGACTGTCTTCCAAAGTGGCTGTGTCATTTTGCATTCCCACCAGCAGTGTCTGAGCATTCCTGTTGCTCCACATTCTCACCAGCATTTGGTGTGATCCGTGTTCCAGATTTTGGCCATTCAAATAGGTGTGTGGTGGTATCTCCTTGTTGTTTTAATTGGCATTTCTCTGGTGATGTGATGTGGAGCATACTTTCATAGGCTTATGTGCCATCTGTATATTTTCTTTGGTGAGGTACCTGTTAAGGTCTTTTGATGAGTTATTTCTTATTGTTGAGTTTTAAGAGTTCTTTGTATATTTTGGATAACAGTCCTTTATCAGGTATATCTTTTGCAAGTATCGTCTCCCAAACAGTGGCTTGTCTTCTCATTGTCTTGATATTGTCTTTCACAGAACAGAGGTGTTTAATTTTGACAAAGTACAGTCTGTCTTTTTTCTTTTCCTGTTTCTATTTTAAAAAAATCTAACATGTTATTTTCCTTTTCATTCATGATGTGCTTTCTAGTTTACAAACATGGCTATAAATGCCCAGTTCATATCACAACACCACAGAGAAGAAGTGCCTCCACCTTCCCTCCTGCCATTTAGCCCTCAGGTCCACATTTGGGAGCCAGGTCTCAGGAGTGTGGCCAGCCTGTTCTTCCCCCCATGTAGTCAGGTAAGAAGCCTGTTTTAAATCATGCTCTTGGGTAAACTGAGGTCAGTGTATCAGAATGGCACTAACTACTTGCCAGAATGATTTTGCACACACACAAAAATCTATAACCCCTTCTCCTAGGAGTTTTTCTGAGAAAGGAAAATTGTACAAATAATCATTTTATAAACTATTAGATATACTTCTGAAGAGCTGCATGTAAATGGGAAAGTTGAAACTATTTCAAGTGCATCAGGGGAGATTTCCTTTAAAAAAGGAAGAGTCAATCCTTAATTGATCACTTTCTCAGTTTGGAATTTTGTATATTAGGACCTTTTAAAGCATGGCACACCTTGATTTTTAGCGCACCGGAAAACTATTTTTAAAAGTAATATTCACATGCTAGGATATGGTGAATTTTATTATTTTTTTTCTAGATTTAATTTGTGGAAACTCTTTGGGAAGACAGTAGAAATTAATCTAGGTTTTGAGGACAAGAAGTCCTTTTCAAATTTTCTCATCCCTTGGCATTTATACGAGGACAAGTCCTGGGCAGGGGGTTGAGGGTGGGGAAGGTTCATTGGGCCTCAGGGAAGAGCCCGCACCTGAACCTGCCGGGGGGCTTGGAAGGGCAGAGGTGAGCTTGAATGGTGTGGGCCAGTGATATCAAAAATATTTCGGCTGTGGAAGCCATTCTTCAAAGGAACCATACACAAAAGCCTAATAGATAGACAAATAAAAGCCGTGCTGCTGTGCCTGAAGCAAATTAGGAAGCCTTGAGTCCTACTGACAAAAGTCAATTTTGAGCATACAGTTTCATTGTGTCACTGATTAGAGGCTGAGACCAACTGGGTCTTCCACTCACCAGCTATGTAGCTTGGATTAGCTGCCTTACCTCTGGGAACCGCAGGGCCCTAATCTGTGAAATGAGTGTTAATCTCTACCTTTCGAGTATCCTGAAGGTTTAAGAAGCTAACAAGGTACTGTGCTTGGCAGGAGGTCTACACAGGAGAAGACACAATAAACCATTGCTCTTTCCCCACTAACCAGCCAGCTTCCTACCTGAAATTTCATCTAAAAGATCACAGATTCCTACAAAGTTGGGGGAATTGTCTTCAGAAGAAACTCTTAAAATAGAAATATTGCCTCTGAAGAGGAAAGGGACCTGTAGTTTCTTCTCTGGGCTTTTTTAGTTGACACTCGGGTTTAAGAGTTGAGAATCTTAGGCTCATGTTTCCAAACACAGATTCTTAGAACTAGAGCAGTCCGTAAGAGCTCCCAGTTAACAACTCTTTTTTTTACAAATGTGAAAACGGAGTGTCCAACAGGATGTTGATCATCCAAGGCTGAAGTGGGGGGACATGGACGACCTTCTCCAGCCTGTTTCCCTTCTGAGAAAGGCAAGTGATGATCCCTGTCCTACCAAACACTCCGAGTGGTTTGGCTCATGAGAGAAAAGGAAGTGCCTTGTAAATTGACTTTCAAATGTCAATTTCAGTTGCTCTTTTCACTTGGTGGAGGAGGGTAGCAGAAAGGGTGAGGGACAGAGGGCTCTGTGATACTGCCCAGCAGGTAGCTGGCACCGTGCAGAGGCCCCAGGCTGGGGAGGCTGGGCCCTGCTTGAGGGTGATGAAAACAGGTGGTCAGTAGGACCCGCCCACCATGGCTGCTGAAAAAGTGGGGAAGCCATCACAAAAGGAGGGAGGCTTATAGGCAAGCGGCTCCCCCAAGGGCGGGTGTGATCCAGAGGGAACTCATCAGAGTGTTGTACTTCCTGGTGGTTTTTCCTCGTGGCTGTTAATCTAAAATTACTCATATGTCTCTTCCTGGCCTACACAGAACACTTTTAGATTGGAAAGTCTTTTGATCACATCAAAAGTCTTAGCTACAAAAACTCAGTCTGTAGGGTAGGGTAAAATTGATCCCTGACTGGTTTAAGATAGGAAATTGAGGAAATAAAGGAAGTTGAGGTAGACACGGTGTTTCACCGTGGTAACCTAAAGTAAGATAATGTGTGAAAAAGGAGATTTCCAATGAATATGCCTCACTTCTCTGATTCTTTTAATTGAATCATTCTTTCCTCAATGCACATCCTGATTCATGAGTTCTTTCAAGTCATCACTCAGGATAGAGGCTTAAAAGGACTGGATTTCAAATGCTTTCAGGAAAGTTGCTGAGCCTAAAGAGCTGGGAAAATAGTTTCCCTGATAGGGGAGACTACTGACAGTTCTTACCAATAACAAAGTAGTCTGGTCTCTGTCAGAAATATTTAGGTAAGGGAAAAAAGTAATGACATTCCAGTTTCTCTTAGAGAATGAAAACAGAAGCAGGAGGTTCCTCACAGCTTCGCTCTCATCCACCGTGCCTCCAGTGCAAAATTGTCTTCTGGCCTCAACAGTGTCTATTACAACCATCACAGCAAAACAAAGAACAGTGAAAAAGATATCCCCTTGTAAGTCAGGAGATTTCATGTGGTGAATTTCTTAACACCTTTTTCATGCTAAGTTCAATAGAAATCACAATTTGAATGGACAGATTTTGGTGAGGTGAGGAGTTATAGGAACACTCACAAAAACCATTTTAACAATTAGAAATGTTTACATAAATAACTCCCAAATCTTGAGAGAATAGATAAGCATTTTAAATCATCATTTTACAAGTAACTTAGTTTAATATAAAAAACAGAGTATAAGTAAATAAAAATGCAAATGAAAGCACATTCTAAATGAACTGAAAGAGCTCTCACTTTCCCAAAAACCCTTAAATGAATTTCTTTGTATCTATTTAATAAGTTTTTAATATCTAGATTTATCTATTTTCTCCTGACAGCAAATATGAGGTTTCTGGATCAGAGGTAGGGTGATTACTTACAGAACATCTTAGTGTTGGTTTCTTATGCCCCAGTCTCCCCTTTGGGGAAGTGAAGAGAGCAGATGTAATCTGCATGTACAAAGGAGTCCATAATATAGGAGAGGACCACTGAAATTATGAAACTCGGAGCTTATATAGGAACTGCTGCACAAGTGCCCCCTCCTCTCCAGAGAGAAGGAGAGAAACTTTATCTTTTAATGTAAACAAACCCTATATTGGAAGCAAAAAGCAGAAGGTCCCTAGATGTTACAGCTCTCTGGAATGTAAATGTATGGCTCAGGATTTTATTACCCTTTGAAATACAAGTAAATGGCTCTATGGGGAGAGAAAACTGTATATCTCCCAGGAATAATTAATTCATTATTTCTAACTTCCAAGGCATGGTTACTGGCCAGTCATCCTTTAACTCAGTTTGCCATTAATTTTTTGACCAAGAAACTCTGACTGTGCAGAACATGAAAATATTAGCTATTTGTCAGCACCATAAAACATACTTAGATGGAAATTCCCGTGGTATTTCCCATTCATTGACAACTGATCATTTTATCTGGAGGGCTGCACAACATAGCTGTACAGTGATAGAAGATAGTGGTGAGAAGTAACTCGATTACGGAGAGTCATGAATGTTAACAAGTTTGGACAATATCTGTGCAGGCAGTGGGTAAGCAATGAATATCTCTGACCTCGTAAATTTAGAGGAAGAGTGAGAAAAGCATGGTATCAGCTGCAGAAGAAACAAAATAATGAAGGACCGCATGATCAAAGAATGAGAGGCTTTCAAAAATGTGGGGGTCAGGGTCAGCAGGAGTGAGAAGATGAGAGAATGGGAGGAATGGGAATAGTAAGAGGTTTAGGACAACAGTGTCAAATTCTTCATTTTGGAGAAATCAAGATGGCTGAGGCCTGAGAGAAAAACCTTAGGGGTCCACTTTAGATGAACTCAATATTCCTAATAAAAGCTTTGAGTGACGTCTGCTGTTGGGTGCGTATGGACATAGAGGAAGAGAATGGAGGAGGCATGATTAGGAAAGAAGAATGTATTTAGGAGAAAATCCACACAAGATGAATTCTATTTTTTGCCCTATGTTTTCTTTAGAGTTTTGTAAATGTCCCCATTAACTCAAATTTGTCATTTTCTCCTTCAGCCTTTGGGATCTAGGTGAAGGCCTAGAGAAATCTGGAAGCAGGCAGTGGAGTTCCTCAGGGTTGAGGCCTGGCTGGGCAGTTACAAGGACAATCAGGATATGAAAAAGTCTAGGATAGCACTGTTACTTGTTTATTTTATTATTTATTTATGTTTATTTGTATATTTTATGTAACACATATTTTAAATTGATTATTCTTATTATTGAGATGGCAGAGTGAGTTAGAGATGGACTTAGGGATTGTAAGGTGGCAAGAAGTAGAGACACTAGAAGCCCTAACACTGGTAAAGAACAGGGCCAGTAGGAATGATGGAGTAAGGGGGGAGAAACACTCACTTTAAGTCAAAGGAAGGGAATGCAGTGTTTTGGTCTGAGAAGAGGAAAGTGAGTATAGAGAAAAGTTGAGAGTCTTCAGCTGTCAATCATAACCTCAAGGCAAGCAAGAATGAAATGGTGGGAGAATGGGAGAAATGGCAGAGGCAAGAGGTTAAGGTCAAAGAGGAACATTTCAGGATGTTGGTATTAGAAGTAAAGGTCTCATGGTACCCATGCTGGAGAGTGCTGAGGAAGAGTAGAAATTAAGGGCTCTGGAGTGAAGGAGGCAGAGGAACTGGGAAAGGGGGCGGTATACACTGGACAAAGTTGAGGGTGAGGAGGATATATTGGGGGCAGTGAGATGAGAGAACAGGAAGGTTGGAGGTATGCTGGGTGTCAACGTGTGTCTGTGAAGGCGCCGTTGAACTGTACTCGAAGATGAGAATGTAGATCCTGATGACCCCTGAGTTCTAATTGGAATGCTGGCATGACAACATGATATGATGGGCTCTCTGAAAGGTTTTTTCTTTCCCCTTTGACCTGCCATTATGGATTCTATGGAGCTTCAGGTAGACAGTAGTAAAAGTTTGCTTGCAGTCTTAATACTACAGGAATGAAATGAAAGGCACTGTATCTGATTAAAGGCCATAAGAAAAATATTTATTCTCATTACTTGAATGTATTTCAAAAATAATTGTCACTAAAAAAAGTGGTTACATGTCTTTTTGCCTCTTTATTTTATTGAAATTCAATTTTCTAAAGAATCATAGTGGGGGGACCTTGAAGATGGCAGAAGAGTAAGACGCGGAGATCGCCTTCCTCCCCACGGATACACCAGAAATACATCTACACGTGGAACAACTCCTACAGAACACCTACTGAAGGCTGGCAGAAGACCTCAGACCTCCCAAAAGGCAAGAAACTCCCCACGTACCTGGGTAGGGCAAAAGAAAAAAAGAAAAAACAGAGACAAAAGAATAAGGACGGCACCTGCACCAGTGGGAGGGTGCTGTGAAGGAGGAAAAGTTTCCACACACTAGGAAGCCCCTCCGCGGGCGGAGACTGCGGGAGGCGGAGGGGGGAGCTTCGGGACCGCGGAGTAGTGCACACCGACGGGTGCGGAGGGCAAAGCGGGGAGATTCCCGCACAGAGGATCGGTGCCGACCGGCACTCACCAGCCCGAGAGGCTTGTCTGCTCACCCGCCGGGGCGGGCGGGGCTGCGAGCTGAGGCTCGGGTTTCGGTTTTGGACGGAGAGCAGGGAGAGGACTGGGGTTGGTGGCTTGAACATAGCCTGAAGGGTTAGTGCACCACGACTAGCCGGGAGGGAGTTCGGGGAAAAGCCTGCACCTGCCGAAGAGGCAAGAGACTTTTTCTTCCCTCTTTGTTTCCTGGCACGCGAGGAGAGGGGTTTAAGAGCGCTGCTTAAAGGAACTCCAGAGACGGGCGCGAGCCGCGGCTAAAAGCGCGAACCCCAGAGACGGGCGCGAGCCGCGGCTAAAAGCGCGGACCCCAGAGACGGGCGGGAGACGCTAAGGCTGCTGCTGCCGCCACCAAGGGGCCTGTGTGCGAGCACAGGTCACTCTCCACACCCCTCTTCCGCGGAGCCTGTGCAGCCCGCCACTGCCAGGTTCCCGGGATCCAGGGACAACTTCCCCGGGAGAACGCACGGCGGGCCTCAGGCTGGTGCAACGTCATGCCGGCCTCTGCCGCCGCAGGCCCGCCCCGCACGCAGTGCCCCTCCTTCCCCCCCCCCCCCCACCCCCGGCCTGAGTGAGCCGGAGCCCCCGAATCAGCGGCTCCTTTAACCCCGTCCTGTCTGAGCAAAAAACAGACGCCCTCCAGCGACCTACACGCAGAGGCAGGGCCAAATCCAAAGCTGAGCTCCTGTGAGCTGTGAGAACAAAGAAAGGGAAATCTCTCCCAGCAGCCTCAGAAGCAGCGGATTAAAGCTCCACAATCAACTTGATATACCCTGCATCTGTGGAATACCTGAATAGACAAGGAATGATCCCAAATTGAAGAGGTGGAATTTAGGAGCGAGATCTATGATTTTTTTCCCTTTTCGTCTTTTTGTGAATGGGTACGTGTATGCTTCTGTGTGAGATCTTGTCTGTATACTCTTGCTTCCACCATTTGTCCTAGGGCTCTATCCGTCCATGGTTTTTAAAAAAAATTTTTTTTCTTAATAATTAATTTTAATTGTAATAACTTTATTATACTTTACCTTCATTCTTTCTTTCTTTCTTTCCTTCCTTCCTTCCCTCCTTTAGACAACGAATCACCCCAAATTGAGGAGGTGGTCTCTGAGAGCAAGATTTATGATTTTTCCCCCTTTACCTCTTTTTGTGAAGGTGTATGTGTAAGATTTTCTCTGTATAGCTTTGCTTCCAACATTTGTCCTAAGGTTCTATCCGTCCCTTTTTTTTTTTTTCTAAATAGTTTTTAATTCAATAACTATATTACACTTTATTTTATTTTTACTGTATCTTCTTTCTTTCTGTCTTTTTTCTTCTTTCCCTCCTTCCTTCCTTCCTTCCTCCCTCCCTCCCTCCCTCCTTTCTTTCCTTCTTTGCTTCTTTCTTCCTTCCTTCCTTTCCTCCTTTCCTTCTTTCTTTCCTCATACTTCTACTAATTCTCTCTACTTTTTCTCCCTTTTATTCTGAGCCGTGTGGATGAAAGGCTCTTGGTGCTCCAGCCAGGAGTCAGGGCTCTGCCTCTGAGGTAGGAGAGCCAACTTCAGGACACTGGTCAACAAGAGACCTCCCAGCTCCATATAATATCAAACGGCGGAAATCTCCCAGAGACCTCCATCTTAACACCAGCACCCAGCTTCACTCAACGACCAGCAAACTACAGTGCTGGACACCCTATGCCAAACAACTAGCAAAACAGGAACACAACCCCACCCATTAGCAGAGAGGCTGCCTAAAATCATAATAAGTCCACAGACACCCCAAAACACACCACCAGACGTGGATGTGCCCACCAGAGAGACAATATCCAGCCTCATCCACCAGAACACAGGCACTAGTCCCCTCCACCAGGAAGCCTACACAACCCACTGAACCAACCTTAGCCACTGGGGACAGACATCAAAAACAACGGGAACTACGAACGTGCAGCCTGCAAAAAGGAGACCCCAAACACAGTAAGATAAGCAAAATGAGAAGACAGAAAAACACACAGCAGATGAAGGAGCAAGATAAAAATGCACCAGACCTAACAAATGAAGAGGAAATAGGCAATCTACCTGAAAAAGAATTCAGAATAATGATAGTAAGGATGATCCAAAATCTTGGAAGTAGAATGGACAAAATGCAAGAAACAGTTAACAAGGACCTAGAAGAAATAAAGATGAAACAAGCAACAATGAACAATGCAATAAATGAAATTAAAAGTACTCTAGATGGGATCAATAGCAGAATAACTGAGGCAGAAGAATGGATAAGTGACCTGGAAGATAAAATAGTGGAAATAACTACTGCAGAGCAGAATAAAGAAAAAAGAATGAAAAGAACTGAGGACAGTCTCAGAGACCTCTGGGACAACATTAAACGCACCAACATTCGAATTATAGGGGTTCCAGAAGAAGAAGAGAAAAAGAAAGGGACTGAGAAAATATTTGAAGAGATTATAGTTGAAAACTTCCCTAATATGGGAAAGGAAATAGTTAATCAAGTCCAGGAAGCACAGAGAGTCCCATACAGGATAAATACAAGGAGAAATACGCCAAGACACATATTAATCAAACTGTCAAAAATTCAATACAAAGAAAGCATATTAAAAGCAGCAAGGGAAAAACAACAAATAACACACAAGGGAATCCCCATAAGGTTAATAGCTGATCTCTCAGCAGAAACCCTACAAGCCAGAAGGGAGTGGCAGGACATACTGAAAGTGATGAAGGAGAAAAACCTGCAACCAAGACTACTCTACCCAGCAAGGATCTCATTCAGATTTGATGGAGAAATTAAAACCTTTACAGACAAGCAAAAACTGAGAGAGTTCAGCATCACCAAACCAGCTTTACAACAAATGCTAAAGGAACTTCGCTAGACAAGAAACACAAGAGAAGGAAAAGACCTATAATAACGAACCCAAAACAATATAGAAAACGGGAATAGGAACATACATATCGATAATTACCTTAAATGTAAATGGACTAAATGCTCCCACCAAAAGACACAGATTGGCTGAATGGATACAAAAACAAGACCCTTATATATGCTGTCTACAAGAGACCCACTTCAGACCTAGAGACACATACAGACTGAAAGTAAGGGGATGGAAAAAGATATTCCATGCAAATGGAAACCAAAAGAAAGCTGGAGTAGCAATTCTCATATCAGACAAAATAGACTTTAAAATAAGGACTATTAAAAGAGACAAAGAAGGACACTACATAATGATCAAGGGATCGATCCAAGAAGATATAACAGTTGTAAATATTTATGCACCCAACATAGGAGCACCTCAATACATAAGGCAAATACTAACAGCCATAAAAGGGGAGATCGACAGTAACACATTCATAGTAGGGGACTTTAACACCCCACTTTCACCAATGGACAGATCATCCAAAATGAAAATAAATAAGGAAACACAAGCTTTAAATGATACATTAAACAAGATGGACTTAATTGATATTTATAGGACACTCCATCCAAAAACAACAGAATACATATTTTTCTCAAGTGCTCATGGAACATTCTCCAGGATAGATCATATCTTGGGTCACAAATCAAGCCTTGGTACATTTAAGAAAATTGAAATTGTATCAAGTATCTTTTCTGACCACAACGCCATGAGACTAGATATCAATTACAGGAAAAGATCTGTAAAAAATACAAACACATGGATGCTAAACAATACACTACTTAATAATGAAGTGATCACTGAAGAAATCAAAGAGGAAATAAAAAAATACCTAGAAAGAAATGACAATGGAGACACAACGACCCAAAACTTATGGGATGCAGCAAAAGCAGTTCTAAGGGGGAAGTTTATAGCAATACAAGCCCACCTTAAGAAGCAGGAAACATCTCGAATAAACAACCTAACCTTGCACCTCAAGCAATTAGAGAAAGAAGAACAAAAAAACCCCAAAGCTAGCAGAAGGAAAGAAATCATAAAAATCAGATCAGAAATAAATTAAAAAGAAATGAAGGAAACGATAGCAAAGATCAATAAAACTAAAAGCTGGTTCTTTGAGAAGATAAACAAAATAGATAAACCATTAGCCAGACTCATCAAGAAAAAAAGGGAGAAGACTCAAATCAATAGAATTAGAAATGAAAAAGGAGAAGTAACAACTGACACTGCAGAAATAAAAAAAATCATGAGAGATTACTACAAGCAACTCTATGCCAATAAAATGGACAATCTGGAAGAAAGGGACAAATTCTTAGAAATATACAACCTGCCAAGACTGAATCAGGAAGAAATAGAAAATATGAACAGACCAATCACAAGCACTGAAATTGAAACTGTGATTAAAAATCTTCCAACAAACAAAAGCCCAGGACCAGATGGCTTCACAGGTGAATTCTATCAAACGTTTAGAGAAGAGCTAACACCTATCCTTCTCGAACTCTTCCAAAATATAACAGAGGGAGGAACACTCCCAAATTCCTTCTACGAGGCCACCATCACCTTGATACCAAAACCAGACAAGGATGTCACAAAGAAAGAAAACTACAGGCCAATATCACTGATGAACATAGATGCAAAAATCCTCAACAAAATACTAGCAAACAGAATCCAACAGCACATTAAAAGGATCATACACCATGATCAAGTGGGGTTTATTCCAGGAATGCAAGGATTCTTCAATATACACAAATCTATCAATGTGATAAACCATATTAACAAATTGAAAGAGAAAAACCATATGATCATCTCAATAGGTGCAGAGAAAGCTTTCGACAAAATTCAACACCCATTTTTGATAAAAACCCTGCAGAAAGTAGGCATAGAGGGAACTTTCCTCAACATAATCAAGGCCATATATGACAAGCTCACAGCAAACATCATCCTCAATGGTGAAAAACTGAAAGCATTTCCACTAAGATCAGGAACAAGACAAGGTTGCCCACTGTCACCACTCTTATTCAACATAGTTTTGGAAGTTTTAGCCACAGCAATCAGAGAAGAAAAGGAAATAAAAGGAATCCAAATCGGAAAAGAAGAAGTAAAGCTGTCACTGTTTGCAGATGACATGATACTATACATAGAGAATCCTAAAGATGCTACCAGAAAACTACTAGAGCTAATCAATGAATTTGGTAAAGTAGCAGGATACAAAATTAATGCACAGAAATCTCTGGCATTCCTATATACTAATGATGAAAAATCTGAAAGTGAAATCAAGAAAACACTCCCATTTACCATTGCAAGAAAAAGAATAAAATATCTAGGAATAAACCTACCTAAGGAGACACAAGACCTGTATGCAGAAAATTATAAGACACTGATGAAAGAAATTAAAGATGATACAAATAGATGGAGAGATATATCATGTTCTTGGATGGGAAGAATCAACATTGTGAAAATGACTCTACTACCCAAAGCAATCTACAGATTCAATGCAATCCCTATCAAACTACCACTGGCATTTTTCACAGAACTAGAACAAAAAATTTCGCAATTTGTATGGAAACACAAAAGACCCCGAATAACCAAAGCAATCTTGAGAACGAAAAAAGGAGCTGGAGGAATCAGGCTCCCTGACTTCAGACTATACTACAAAGCTACAGTAATCAAGACAGTATGGTACTGGCACAAAAACAGAAAGATAGATCAATGGAACAGGATAGAAAGCCCAGAGATAAACCCACGCACATATGGACACCTTATCTTTGATAAAGGTGGCAGGAATGTACAGTGGAGAAAGGACAGCCTCTTCAATAAGTGGTGCTGGGAAAACTGGACAGGTACATGTAAAAGTATGAGATTAGATCACTCCCTAACACCATACACAAAAATAAGCTCAAAATGGATTAAAGACCTAAATGTAAGGCCAAAAACTATCAAACTCTTAGAGGAAAACATAGCCAGAACACTCTATGACATAAATCACAGCAAGATCCTTTCTGACCCACCTCCTAGAGTAATGGAAATAAAAACAAAAATAAACAAATGGGACCTAATGAAACTTCAAAGCTTTTGCACAGCAAAGGAAACCATAATCAAGCCCAAAAGACAACCCTCAGAATGGGAGAAAATATTTGCAAATGAAGCAACCAACAAAGGATTAATCTCCAAAATTTACAAGCAGCTCATGCAGCTCAATAACAAAAAAACAAACAACCCAATCCAAAAATGGGCAGAAGACCTAAATAGACATTTCTCCAAAGAAGATATACAGAATGCCAACAAACACATGAAAGAATGCTCAACATCATTAATCATTAGAGAAATGCAAGTCAAAACTACAATGAGATATCATCTCACACCAGTCAGAATGGCCATCATCAAAAAATCTAGAAACAATCAATGCTGGAGAGGGTGTGGAGAAAAGGGAACACTCTTGCACTGCTGGTGGGAATGTGAATTGGTTCAGCCACTATGGAGAACAGTATGGAGGTTCCTTAAAAAACTACAAATAGAATTACCATATGACCCAGCAATCCCACTACTGGGCATATACCCTGAGAAAACTAAAATTCAAAAAGAGTCATGTACCAAAATGTTCATTGCAGCTCTATTTACAATAGCCCGGAGATGGAAAAAACCTAAGCGCCCATCATCGGATGAATGGATAAAGAAGATGTGGCACATATATACAATGGAATATTACTCAGCCTTAAAAAGAAATGAAATTGAGCTATTCGTAATGAGATGGATAGACCTAGAGTCTGTCATACAGAGTGAAGTAAATCAGAAAGAAAAAGACAAATACCGTATGCTAACACATATATATGGAATTTAAGGGAAAAAAAATGTCATGAAGAACCTAGGGGTAAGACAGGAATAAAGACGCAGACCTACTGGAGAACGGACTTGAGGATATGGGGAGGGGGAAGGGTGAGCTTTGACAGGGCGAGAGAGAGTCATGGACATATACACACTAACAAACGTAGTAAGGTAGATAGCTAGGGGGAAGCAGCCGCAAGGCACAGGGATATTAGCTCAGTGCTTTGTGACAGCCTGGAGGGGTGGGATAGGGAGAGTGGGAGGGAGGGAGACGCAAGAAGGAAGAGATATGGGAACATATGTATATGTATAACTGATTCACTTTGTTATAAAGCAGAAACTAACACACCATTGTAAAGCAATTATACCCCAATAAAGATGTTAAAAAAAAAATCATAGTAAAAAACCCCATGAAATATGTGCTATTATCAAAGCAATCTTTTGTATAGTCCAATGAGTATTGCTTATAGAGTTTAACCACCATTTATAATGTGAATGACAGTAGTATTAGGGATGGGGTAGATATGATATACATAAGAAATTCTTTTTATCTTCAGTTTCAGTAGTAAATATCAACAAATGTTTTACCTAAGCACTTACAGAATACTGTTATAATGCCCCAGATTTAAACATTCTATTACAATGTTCTGATCCTTGAGGGACTTTTGCTTATCTGTAAAACATTTATGCTAATCTTGTCCACATTCAGGACATATACTGTTTTACATTTTAGTTTCCAAGAATAACCAGCAGTAATTAATATTAATATAAATTAAGGATGCCAGCATGGAAAGCTGTTCCATATCAATCCCTCACATTGGAACTGTGCTGTACTGGATCTTAATAGATTAATTTCAAGGTTCAGGGAAATGGTTGTGGGAGAAGCCTAAAGTATGGATAATACTCAGTGTGGTCCAGTGCTGTGAAAAGACACATCATGGCTGGCCATATGGTTCCAAGGATCCAAATAAAATTTATTCCCAATGCTACAATGTGGTTCCATGGGAATGGAGTGTTCTGAAAGAACGATGTCTTATTGAGAGTTTCTGGGCTGGACAAATCCTTATTTATTTATTTATTTTTTTGGAAACAGTGCTACAGTATTTCAGTATTTTATTATTAAGAATCATTTGGGTTATTGTTTTTTATTTTGAGGAAATTGTATTTTCTTTTTTTAAAAAAATTATTTTATTGAAGCATAGTTGATCTACAATGCTGTGTTAATTTCTGCTGTACAGCAAAGTGATTCATTTATACATATATATATACATACACACACACACACACACACATATATATATACATTCTTTTTCATATTCTTTTCCATTATGTTTTATCACAGGATATTGAATATAGTTCCCTATGCTCTACAGTAGGACCTTTTACTCTCCTGGATTGAGTTATCTACAGATTATGTAAATCTGTATGTAGAGGGGCAGATGGTAAAGCAGGTTGGCAATGCCAGACTTGACACTAATTTTCTGTGTGATCCTGAACAAGTCATTGAAATTTCAGGGCTACATTGCTTCTCTGTCTCTTTTTATTTTACAAACTAGTTGTGAGGTTCTAATGAAATAATGACCATCACTCAGAGAGCTACAAAATACAACACAACTGTAAGCCACTGTCACTAGTTTGGCTAAACATCAGGAGCTGAGGAAATTAAACATTTTCCCTTTATTGCTTACTTATAAATAATCTTTATTGTAAAAAGTAACCATTTCCATGCTCAAAAAAATCAATTTTTCCCTAAATTTTATTCATACGTCCTGAAGATAACGTGACTTTAAAAGGAAAGGTCACAATATCATTCTCTTGCCCAGGACCTTGCAAAATGAAACTTAAGAGATCTCTGCTATTGTTTTCATTTGGAGCCACATCTGACACAGTTACAACCATTAATGGAAGGAAATCTTCCATTACAATGAAATGGCACTTTTAGCTAGGTCATTAAAGCTGGTTCCTTTAGAAAGAATTGCCCAAATGCCCACCCCTGTCCCCCCATAACACACACACAAAACCACACACATCCACATGAGTCTTGAAACAAGATTTTAATGGTACTGTATGGTCCAGTGGCCCAAAAAAGCATTTGAAAGGAATTTTCCCAGTTTTTCTGTTATTTGGTCCATAAGCAGAACATATTGAGATATGGCAGTGATTTTTAAAAAGTAAATAAGTGGCCATAACTTAAAAGTAGCAGAGTAAAATAATAAGCACATGGTCCAAAACCTAAATGATATAACAATAACAAGTTATACTTTTTTTGATCAATTGTACTTCAATAAAGTTAAAAAAAAACACCCAAGTACACTTTTTCTCCCTTTCTTTGATTCCCTTTTATATTCTTAGGGACTTTCTTAGTGCAAAACAGTACAGCTTTCAGACCATGAACCTCTTTGTTCAATTTTATCATGTTTAGTTTTACCAAATTATAGCAATAGATCATCTAATTTTCAAACTTACTTAGCTTGAACTGAATTATATTTTTTCCTTCACTTGAAAAACAGTATTTTGTTGACATCTATTTTGTGTTAAATATCCCTTTGGTTTTTTGTTACAACAAGATAGATGAAGCCATTCTTAAACATAAATGATAAAACCTAACACCTTGTACTATGTTAAGATTATTCCATGATAAATCAATATTTCTCTTAGCGTGGGGCTGAAGATAAACATGCACACACAAACACGGACACAAATTAGTAGAAGGGAAAAATCTCTATGTGAATATGCCCCTAAAAGTGAATAGAAAGGCAAGAGAAAAAGATACATTCCACTGAAGTATTGAAGTAACTAAGTCATCCTATTATGGTGAAGAAAAAAGAGCATAAGCTACACAAACAATTTTATTTTATTTAAAAAATTTATTTATTATTTATTTATTTTTGGCTGCATCGGGTCTTAGTTGCAGCACGCGAGATCTTCCTTGAGGCATGTGGGATTTTTTGATTGCGGCGCGCGGCTATTTGCTGTGGCGCGTGGGCTTCTCCCTAGTTGTGGCATGTGGGTTCTCTCTCTAGTTTTGGTGCGCGGGTTCTAGAGCGCATGGGCTCTGTAGTTTGCAGCATGCAGGCTCTCTAGCTGAGGCGTGCAAGCTCAATTGTTGTGGCATGCCGGCTTAGTTGTCCTGTGGCATGTGAGATCTTAGTTCCCTGACCAGGGATCAAACCCACATCCTCTGCATTGTAAGGTGGATTCTTTACCACTGGACCACCAGGGAAGTCCTATACACAAACAATTTTAAAGGAGATGGTAAAGGGGCAGGTAACAGGCATACGTAGAGCCCTTGAAAGACAGGCTTCGAAAGACAGAAACAGAGGCAACCGTGTCAACCAATGTATACATGTCTGCTCATCTGGGCAACCATGACCTTCCCAGGAATGGACTGAATCAGAAAAACAGCTTCCTAAAGAAGCTTAAGTACACACTTAAGAAAATTATGTATCCTTAGGCAATTATGAACTCTATAATAGTTATTAACTGAGATTGAACATAAACATTTATACATGAAAAGGCAGACCTAGCTTCTTTATTGCCATATTCAAAATAGCTTTTTAAATTTTGTTTTAAAAGAAAACCCTTTAAATTATTTTTAAAGAAAAGTTTAATGTTAGTTTCAGGTTTTTCATCTTTGTAGATAAAATGAAATGTTACCATAGTATAATGTGGGATGATCAAACTTCTGCTGAGCTATTTTGATTTATTTAAACAAGGAACCATGGAAGATACTTATAGATATATAAAATGGACAAGTATATACCTTCCCCTTCAGAGGTTTATAAAATGAAAACCATTTCAGTATGTGTGTTAACTGCTAACATACTAACAAGTAGAGATGAACCTACCCCTACTTTCCCTTATTCCAACCATTTTATGTTGTTTTTGCCATTTATATTATATTCAATATGACTTTTAAGTTCAAAAGTTCAACTCCTATTCTCACCACTACTTCCCCCCAAATCACTTCCACCATGGCCATTGCCACCAGTAGTAGAAATACAAGCTGCAGAACTTTTCACCCAGTTTTCAATGACTCTGACTGTATTATCAACCCTTAAGAGAGCAGTAAGTGAAAAGCAAACACCATTGATTAGGTCTGGGAGTTTTTCATAAGGGCAACGCTTATCACTACCAACTGCAGGCAAATATCATTTTGTTTCCTGTATCTAGTAAAAATTGTTGTCACAAGTTGTAGTCATGCTACTTTGGTTACACTTTAAAGTACATTTTTCTCTTTCTAGACTAGTCTTTCCCCAAATGTACAACCATGTAATGTCTGTCTTGGGAAAACTTTAGCAAAAAAAAGAGTTTCTTGGGAAATTCTGAATACCATATTCCTTTTTTTTTTTTTTTTTGTGGTACGTGGGCCTCTCACCGTTGTGGCCTCTCCCGTTGCGGGTCACAGGCTCCGGACGCGCAGGCCCAGCGGCCATGGCTCACGGGCCTAGCCGCCCCCGCGGCATGTGGGATCTTCCCAGACCGGGGCACGAGCTCGTGTCCCCTGCATTGGCAAGCGGACTCTCAACCACTGCGCCACCAGGGAAGCCCCATATTCCTTTTTTAAAGATTCACAAGATGAGTTAATGTGAGTGAGTGACTCTCATAACAAAGGAACCTACTTATCTTTGCTCAGCTCAGCATTTCCTATTTGACCATTAGACTCTCCCCTGCCCATAATGTGTGAGTAGCTATGAACATCCCTCAGAACTTGTATTTCCAGGAAGACACTCTGGTAAATACTTATCTTGACTGACAAAGGATAGAATCAATTCAGATGAATGTTACATCCTTTCAAAGCTTGAAAGCCCTGATAAGGTCTCAGAAGAGGCCACTAACCACAACTAAATGAGGAGGAAAGGATTTCTGGGGATCACAAGGCTGCTTGATCAATGGTAGACAACACTTAAGGAGATTTCTGAGATTTAAAACAGCCTGAATGTGCTGTGGATATAGCTGAAGAGCCCTCTGATAGTATACCTTTGGCTCTTCCGTGTCTCTGGTCAGTGTTTCAGGGCTGTTCATGGCACTTTCATATGTGGATACAGCCTGAAATAGTGTAAATGCTAGGCCATGATTGTCAAACTCCTCTAAGTTTGGCAGAGTTTGCTTGTTTTTTTTTAATTAAAAATTTTTAATTATTATTATTTTCTAATCCAGGTATTCCATGACCAAAATAAAACACTGAAATCTTCCAAAACAGTACAACTGTGCCAATCTTTCTGATCAATTTCTAGTTTGTAAAAGGAAAAAAGTCATATAAAGTCGTTTATAAATTTTTTCTTGAGGTATACAAATTTGGCAGGAGAGCATAGATTTGACACATAGTAGTGAATATAACCCCTAAGTAATGCAATTTAGAAATAACATACACAGCTAGCATGGTTAAATAAACTCCAACCTTTCATGGCTTATAAAGTTACTTGCAAGTTCTTTTGGTAAAAAATTCTCGTGAGGGCTTCCCTGGTGGTGCAGTGGTTAAGAATCCACCTGCCAATGCAGGGCACACAGGTTAGAGCCCTGGTCTGGGAAGATCCCACATGCTGCGGGGCAACTAAGCCTGTGTGCCACAACTACTGAGCCTGCGCTCTACAGCCTGTGAGCCAAAACTACTGAGCTCACATGCTGCAACTACTGAAGCCTGAGCACCTAGAGCCCCTGCTCCGCAGCAAGAGAAGCCACTGCAATGAGAAGGCTGTGCACCACAACGAAGAGTAGCCCCACTTGCCACAACTAGAGAAAGCCCGCGTGCAGCAATGAGGACCCAACGCAGCCCAAAAAAAAAAAAAATTCTCATGAGATGCTGGCTGAGTTTTTGGCCTGGAGGGATTGCTGCAACCTGCTCCATAGTGCCCTCCTTTTACACAAGGTGGTGGGAATTCTTTGGTTTGTATATGAGGGATTTACATAAATGTCTTTAGATCAGAGAAACCTAGCCTTCCAAAGAAGGAAAGTTACATAAAATGTATGCACATAAAAATAAATTATATCCCTAAAATGGTTTTTCTTTTGGATTCATCAGTTGTCTCATTTCCCCCTTCCTTGTCACGAGATCTTACCTCGTCTGATGTAGAAAATACTGGCAAGATACATAAAAATAAAATTTTAAATAATGCACAATTATGTAAAAAAAAAAAAAAGGCTAGCAATCCTAAGGTTCAAGTGCAAATGCAAAGGAGGTCTGGATGTACATTAATAAAGGAAATTTATGCTGATGTAGGAAGCAAGGGCATCTGTTTTCTTCCTAAACAATAAAGAAGCCAAATGATCACAGGTACAAAATTCAGATGTTTCTGCTACATTTAGAGTGGACATATTTGACAATTTAATATGTTCTCTCCATCTCTGTCATCTAAACAACAAAACTGTGAAGCTGTCTTTAATGTAGAAAAGCCTAGAAAATGTCCAAGGAATAAAAACAGGATCTGCGCTTGTCAAATCCTTTGACAACCAAATGCCCCACTTGCCCCCTGTTCTGTCCTATCTAAGAAGATCAGTTTAATTTTGGAGAAGGAGCTCTTATGGAAAGGCCAAGGAAGACAATTTGCAATAGCTTAAAAGGTCCACACAATAGCTTGGGAAGCTGTTTGGAGAGACATGTTATTAGAGGCAGCTGGACAGAGAAAACACGTGGAGCTGGGCCTTTCCTGATGCTGCTTGGTGCACCTTTAATAGGCAGACAGTTCTAGGGCCTCCCCTGCTGCAAAGCACACTGGGAACAGTAACAGGGCCAGCACGGCCCTCTGCTAATATTTCTGAAAAGAGATAGAGTCTATTGTAGCAGGAGGCAAAAAACACTGTTGTGCTGAAAAAATACTCCTGTTCCAAGCCCATGAAAAGTCCTTGGTTTAGACATGAGAACTACTTTGTTACTCCCTGGAAGCGATTACAAAGAGCATATCTCAGCCAGGATTTACTGATTTAGGTAAAGCGCTGTGATCTCTGATAGATTCTGGGTGTGTGCAGTGAGCACGGTGAGGGCAGTTCTTAAGCTCATTGTTTCCTAGATGACAAACAGTAATGGAAAGCATATCTGGCATATTTTTCCCCCTTTTGTCACAGAAAAGATAATTTCTTAAAACTTGATCTTTTTCTTATTTCTCTGGGTTTGGGGGCCCTGGAAATAAGCATCTGAGGTGAAAGCACTGACTAGAGGGAGGGTCAGACCAAATTCAAGAAGAGCTTCCTTGATGGGCTGAGGTGTCTGTAAGATGCCCGTCCCCTGGATCACGCAGCTGTCCTCTCTTGCTGCTCTCAGCCCACCTTCTAGGACTTCATACTCACTCACGGTCCCACTGTTCTTTAAAGAGTCATGTTCACTGACTGCAGAACTTTTTTCTTTTTGATCTGAAACAGGAAATAAATTCACCCCTGAGCTCTCAAAACCAGAAACAAACATTAACAAGGAGAAAGGAAAAAAATCTGAGCTCTTTGAGCAGAGAAGAGACTTTGTTTTAGCAAATAGCCCCAAACTAACATTCGCTTGTTGGCATTTACTGTAATTTAATGATTCTGTTGCTAATACCAAGCTCAGTCCTCCATCTGGATAATGACATTTTTTATTTCTGTAATGACAAAGGTTTGCAGGAATATCTTCTCTTTCTCTCTAGGTATCTGGTGAAAATTTCTGTGGGCTTCACCTAACCACACATGAGCACTACTGTTTATGAAACAAAGCTGAATTTTATTAAAAACACTCTTCAACAACCAAGTAAAAATACTGTTGATATTTTACAAATTCAGTTTTATAAAACACATACTTTTCTCCTATTTACCAAAGACTCTTGCAAAGATAAAACCTACTTTATGTTTTTCTCTTTAATTAAATGTGTGTTTGAGTTATACTGGAGCATGATATCTTTGGAAAAATCAAGTGGGATTTATTTCTACTGAAAAGATGTAGAATTCAAGAGATGTCTGTGTTTCCACATCAATTGCCAGAATAAACCTGACTCTTGCTTCTACAGGTACAGTTATACAGAAGTTTTTGTTCATAGTTATTCCTTACCCCATTGAATGAAATTCAGAGTCACATTGGTACAAAAAACAAATAGTTCACTGAACTGGAAAAGACTGCTACTTTTTAGAGCTGGGGTGAACAGCCACTGCATTTAGTTGGTCTCACCATTAAAAAAAATTATTTCATCCTATAAGATGAATCACAAATTTTTTTAAATAAAAGCATATGTAGTGTGCTCAAGTAATAAACCTTATTGTTTCATTTTAAAACACAAATATAAATATAGAGACAATTTTTTTTTTTTTTTGCAGTACATGGGCCTCTCACTGTTGTGGCCTCTCCCATTGTGGAGCACAGGCTCCGGATGTGCAGGCTCAGCAGCCATGGCTCACGGGCCCAGCCGCTCCACAGCATGTGGGATCTTCCCGGACCGGGGCACGAACCCGTGTCCCCTGCATCGGCAGGCGGACTCTCAACCACAAGGGAAGCCCCAGAGACAAATATTTTCATGAGCTACACAGAAAAGAATTTTTTTTTTTTGCTTACGTTATATTCCTTTTTAAAAACTGAGGTAAAATAAAGAAACAAAACTGAGGTATAGTTGATTTACAATACTATAGTAGTTATAGTTGTACAATGCAGTGATTCAATATTTTTAGAGATTATACTCCATTTAAAGTCATTATAAAATATTGGCTTTATTCCCTATGCTGTACAATATATCATTGTAGCTTATTTATTTTATACATAGTTGTTTGTTCTCAATGGTGAAAAGCTGAAAGCCTTCTTGCTAAATTCATGAACAAGACAAGGATGCCCACTCTCACCACTTCTGTTTAACGTAGTATTGGAAGTCCTGGCCACAGCAATCAGACAAGAAAAAGAAATCAAAGTAACCAAATTAGAAAAGAAGAGGTAAAAATGTCACTATTTGCAGATGACATGATACTCTATATACAGAACCCTAAAGTCTCCACCCCAAAACTATTAGAACTAATACATGAATTCAGCAATTTGCAGGATACAATATTAATATACAGAAATCTGTTGCATTTCTATACACTGACAATGAACTATAGAAAGAGAAATTTTTAAAAAATCCTGTTTAAAGTCACATAAAAATGGACCTAGGAATAAACTTAACCAAGGAAGTGAAAGACCCATATTTTGAAAATGATGAAACATTGATGAAGGAAATTGAAGAAGATTCAAAAAAATGGAAAGATATCCTGCACTCTGGGATTGGAAGCATTAATATTATTAAAATGGCCATGCTACTCAAAGCAATCTACAGATTTAATGCAATCCCTATCAAAATACTCATAACATTTTTTGCAGAACTAGAACAAATAGTCCTAAAATTTATAAGGAATCACAAAAGACTCAGAATAGGCAAAGCAATCCTGAGGAAAAAGAACAAAGCTGGAAGCATAACCCCTCCAGACTTCAGACTACACTACAAAGCTACAATAATCAAAATATTGGCACAAAAACAGACACATAGATCAATGGAACAAAATAGCCCAGAAATAAACCGATGTACTTTTGGTAAATTAATCTATGATAAATGAGGCAAGAATGTAAAATGGAGAAAAGACAATCTCTTCAACACGTGGTGCTGGGAAAACTGGACAGCCACATGTAAAACAATGACATTAGAACATTCCCTCACACTGTACAGAAAAGTATATTCAAAGTGTTTTAAAGACCTAAATGAAAGACACGAAAAAGGAAAACTCCCAGAAGAGAACATAGGTGGAATGCTCTTTGACATAAATGGTAGCAATATTTTCTTGGAAAAAAAATCGTTTTGAATGAAAATAATAGTGCTTTGATTTTAAAATTTATCTACACATGTGACTACTAGGTGACGTTAAAACAATTCTAGTTTATTATTTTAAGTAAAATCGTTTTAAGTAAAAAGAATCCTAGTTTATTTAAGTAAGATTCTAGTTTATTATTTTAAGTAAAATTCTGGTTTATTATTTTAAGTAAAATGCTTCTTGGATTTAATGATCAAGACTGCTAGACTTTAACACAGTATGCAGGACTCTAAATGTGAACACCAATATAGTAGTAAACTCATTCCAGCAGAGGACATTTCTCCATGTGTTAAACTTGGGTAACAAGTGTTGTTGGAATTTTAATTCCTTCCAGAAACACCTGCCAGTTGGTGTCTGAGGCCATCCATAATTATGAGAGCTATTTTAAAAGTTCATTAAAAATAAGCTGTGTAAAAATGTGGTGTTTTTCCTATTCAGTGGGTCTTAGTTTTTACTATGTTCAAACTGCACGTTTCATTGAACATACTTTACATAAGAAATACAATATAATAATCTTAGTGAATGCTCTTAGGATAGCACCAAAAAAGTAGGCTAATTTGCACCTTCAGTTAGCTTTTGTTATATTTCATTACAGCTCTAATAACATTTCTTTACTAGTCACCATTTTTTTAAAATAATTTTTTTCTTATTGAAAACTATACATCTAAGTCTTATGAAATTACCTTGAGGAGTTCCAGTTGCCCATACAGGAAGGGTGATTAGGTATTATATTAATGGCAATATTACCATAACAAATCTCTATGCATTAAGTGAATTTTAATAAAAATAAGGTCAGACCTTTCCTTTGCCATGTTTTAACCAAAGTGAGATAGGGTTTCTTTTGTACAGAATCATTAAAAGCATAGTCCTTCCTTTTTAGTTATACCCAGATAGAAAACAACATGATCAAGGAACTTCAATCCTGTTTGTGCAGTTTTCTTTCCTTTCAGAGGTTCTGCTTAAAACATTGATAAAAGACATATCAGGAGCATATATGGCCATTGTAAGGGTCCCACGGTTGTCCAGACACACTTGAGTCCTCCATAGGGCAGGATAATATATCCCCTGTTTGACCAAAATATTAGAGGAGAAAATCAAGCTTAGTTAATTTACTTTTTATTTTGTGCTGAAGTCATACATGTGAAGAAGAAAATGGATGTCTGGGTGAATGATGATCTCAACCCTCTTATCAAGATTAAATCCTGTGCATGGTTGATATCCAAACACCTGGGGCACAGCAGCAAATCTTAGAGCACTGGGTACCATAGGGGCATTACAGAAATGGAGTGGTAGGAAGGACATCTAGGTGAACAAATGTTCCGTGGAACATGGGGTAATATTCTGGTGACATTGGAGAGACCAGTGTAACTCACTGGCATTCCCAGATGTGAGGTTCTTGATGACCAGCTGAAAATGAAAGATATTTTCATCCAGTGAGTCTGAACAATAGTAGAAACTATGTGGGTTTTTTTTTTTTTACTATTTTATCTATAGTAGATATATTTCTCCTATAATATTGAATAGAAACTCTTTTAAATAGTCTCTACTTTAAAAAATCACCAGGTTAGCAGACATTCTCTGTTCCCTTTGTGAAATGCACTGAGTTATGACCTGACAGACACTTGAGGAAGTGCTCTGCTCTTTAATACACCTGTGCACCTCTGCTCCCACTGGTTGAGTTTTTTGTTTGCTAAGAGTCACTTAATGTTTATTCCCAAGTTTATTCAGTTGCACTTTCTATTGTAATTACATAATTTAGTAAAACATTCTGTAAGTGGATAAAATCATTTGATTTGAGTGTGAAAGAGTCGTCATTTTTATGAAAACCAAGTGTGTGCTTTGGAAAGTCTAAAAAAGTGAAATTGCTAACAAATAGAAAACTTCTGTTCAACTAGGCATGAATGAGACAATTGTAAAAGACTAGAGGGGAAAACCCCTGAAAATAGTGGATTCTTTACTCAATGTACTTGCAAGTACCTTTAGATTTTTGTTCCACTTTAAACATATGAAAATTGATGCTAATCATAGGTGATGCATTTTGGATGTGCTAATGATGATTTAGTTTTCTAATAGATAGGCTCTTATTAAAAGACCTAGACCTGTCTTTAAAATATGGGTGGCTGTATATTTGTATGTTTTAGGTTAAAATAAAATGTTTGAGGTTAAATATTATTTTCTTTATGATTCTTGGCTTTAAACTAAATTTTTAAATTAATCAATCAACTATTGGCCATTAAAATTTCACTAATGGGCATCCTCTGCATTTTATCCAGACAGGGTCACTGTGCTCCTTTTGGATTTAACAGATGATGCATTTCATTGGAGTGCTTGTGCAAGAAGAGCTGAGATATTGGATGGTCTGGATTTTCCACTCCCAGCACAAGAGCTGGAATTGTAGAAACCTTCCCCAGGGCAACTCAACGGTCTTCTGATTCTCCAGTACACATAATCCCAAACTTTTTAGAATGCAGAATAAATATAAACATGAGAGTTGCCCTTCAGCAAAGAAAAGCTAATGTTTGTGTTTGCTGAAGATTTAAGGGAAGAGTTTTGACTTTTTCCCCTGATGATTCAGGTTTTAAATAGAAACTAACTTTAAAGGCAATATTTTTCCAAGGCAAGTTTTCCCACACTATACAAATATATTTAAATGGGCCATGCCCAGAGGGAAGCAGCAGAGGTAATTATGCAATATTGTAAAAATAAAATAAAAATTTAAAAGAAGTGGAATAGTCATGTTGTATATCATTCCTAGGTTATTAGGGTAGTTTGAGAAATATAAGCCAGCCAAAAAGTGATTGGCTGGTAATAACTACAATTCAAATGACTAACTTCACTCTTGCTTTTGGAATCTACACCGTCGTTACAGCTGGAATCAAGATTGTTAGAACTGACTTGAGATACTTTAACCCTGCGTTTCCCTATCATTCTCTCTCTTGCTGTGTGCAGATATGGGACAAAATTAGATACACTGAAATGGGAGATGGAATAGGCACTTGGAAGGGGGAGGAACCCCTCCCTTAGCAACTTTTGTGTAGAAGTAGTAATATTGAAATAAAGGCAATTTTCCAATCGCCTATGGTAAATAATCACCAAAATAATGAATAAACTGGTAGTTTTTCCTTTTTCTCTAATGCTGATAAAGAGTGATGATTTATTTGAAAAGACACCAACACTGCTTGAATATTTACAACAGGGCCCTCTAGACAGTGAGGAGGGTACTTTCCAACCAGCCAGATTTTTTAGCCTCATCTGAGAGGATAAAATATTTCATCAATCACTATGGGGTATATTTGTAGGTTTAATTATTTGGTTTTTCATCTCTCAAGAGAAATGTTTCTCACAAAAAAGTTAATAAAACAGCATTTATTTTTATTGTTTCACTGGAGATAAACTCAAAGTGTCCAACTGACTACTTACTATAATCCTTTAAAATCAACCACCAGTGAATCACACTCACTTTATATCCTTATCCCAAGTGACTTAATGTCTGCTTTGGTTTTCTTTTTGAGCCTGACAGAAAATAGATTTTAATAATAAAAAGTATTTATTAAAACATTTCCTTTTATCCTATATTTTTTCAGGTAAACTTAGCACTCATTTTCTCCCCACAAGTATGCTATGTAAAATTGTTAAATGTTAATTCATTGTTCAAGGAAAAATATACCCATAAAGTTTAAATAATACTTTCTGATTATTAAAGTACAGCATTTTAGGGTATAAATGTCAACATAATCCAACCAAAGACAATTGTAGTGAACCTAAGTCATTGTGGGGCAGAGTTTGAACTCCAGACCTAAAACTGATACTTTTTTTTTTTTTGCGGTACGCGGGCCTCTCACTGTTGTGGCCTCTCCCGTTGCGGAGCACAGGCTCCGGATGCGCAGGCTCAGCGGCCATGGCTCACGGGCCCAGCCGCTCCATGACATGTGGGATCTTCCCGGACCGGCGCACGAACCCGTGTCCCCTGCATCGGCAGGCGGACTCTCAACCACTGCACCATCAGGGAAGCCCTGATACATTTTTTTAAGAAGCAGTAAAGCGTAGTGTTCAGGAATTTTGTCAATTTCCTTCATGTTTTACTCACAGTTTCATGAACTGTATTTGAAATGGTTTTCCCAGGGGAGGAGATGAAGATGGCGGAGTAGGAGGAGGCTGAGCTCCCTCACCCCATGGACACATCAAAACTACATCTACATGTAGAGCAGTTCTCACTGAAAACAAGCTGCAGACTGGCAGAAAGACTCTTCCATGACCAAGGCTGTAAAGAAAGATCCACAAGGAGTTGATAAGAAGGGATGAGAAGTGATCATGTTGGGACCCGCACCCCTGGGAGGGAACACAGAAGAGGAGGGTGATTACATGGGCTTGGAGATCCTCCTGTGGAGTGAGGGATTAGAACCACATATTGGGCACCCCAGCCCTGGGGTCTGATACTGGGAAGACGAGTCCCCTTAGGTGTTTGAAAATCAGTGGGAGTAACAAGAGGGCTGAAGAAACCAAGACTCCACTTGTGAAGTGTGCACACACTTCTGGGAATTGCATGGAGGAAGCAGACTGAAACTGCCTGGGGCTCTGGTGGTTACCCCTGACAGTCCCTGTGCACACCCTGTCCCTCACTGGGTGCCTGCTCTGGCCCCTCCTGCTCCAACTCCCCACTAAGGGGAAGGCTGTTGCTGAGGAGAATACTACTATGGGGGATGGAGCTTGCTTGGACCTGGCACTGCATTTGAACAAGGCGAGGGCAGCCACTGCTGGCACTCGTGGAGGTGGTGGGTTGGGAGCTATCTTGAGCTCTGACTGGTGTGCCAGGACTGCACCAGCACCCACTCTGGTGGGTGTGGGGAGAGCACACACTTAGGGGAAATAAAACCAACTTGGACTCAACCCTCAAGGTTTCTGCTCCAGAACCTTGGGACCAACCCACACCCCTGACAGGGCAGTGATGGCCACTGACCATAGGAGAAGCTCTGGCTCACACCTGGCTCTGTCTCTAGCCCCTGACTCTCCAACTCCACCTCCCACCAATGTGATAGATGCCAGCACACCCCAGGGGAAGATGTGACCCATAGTCATTTCAGATTCAGCTATCCCAACAAAGCCACTGGGGACATGAAGACTTCATAGGGATGCTCCCACACAGGACACCCCTTCAAGACTGGGATAGGTAAGTGTTTCACCTAATTTCATAGAGAGAGAGAAAGATAAACAGAGAAGACAGAGGAATATGTTTCAAATGAAAGAACAAGAACCACACACCCCTCCCTGGAAGAATGCTTAATGAAAGAGATGTAAATAATTTACCAGATAAAGAATTCAAAGCATACTATAGTAATAAGAATGCTAATTGGAGCAGAGTTAAGATGGTGGTGTGGGAAGATGCAGAGTTATCGTCTCCCCACAACTAGGGTGCCTGCCAGCCGCTGGTGGGGGACTCTGACGCCCAAGGAGACAGGAGGAACCTCAAAGTGAACCGGTAGGATGTAGGGGTATTGAGGAGGGAGGAGAAGCAGACACCAGACAGGATCCGCGCCCCTGAGGCCGGGAGATCAGGAGAGGCAGGAGGGAGGGACTCTCTGGGAAGAGCGGGAGAGGGGCAGAGGGCGATCGCCTGGCCCAATGGGCCGGGGAGCCTGCTGAGCTCCCAGGCCAGTCCCTGCCCTCCAAGGCCCCCTCCAGGCTGCGTGGGTCCTTGAGGGCATAGGAGAGACGCTGGGGAGATCAGGAGAAGCATGCGGGAGGAGCCATCCAGGAAGAGCGAGAGAGGAACGGAGGGCGATTGCCCCACCCACTCGGGCCTGGGGAGCCTGCTGAGATCCCAGGCTGATTCCCTGCCCTCCAAGGCCCCCTCCAGGCTGCGTGGGCCCATTAGGGCATAGGAGGAAGGCTGGGGAGATCAGGAGAGGCAGGCAGGAGGGGCCATCCAGGAGGAGCTGGAGAGGAGCAGAGGGCTATTACCCTACCCACTCAGGCATGGGGAGCTTGCTGAGCTCAAGGCTGGTCCTCTGCCCTCCAAAGACCCCTCCAGGCCACGTAGGTCTTTGGAGGCATAGGAGGGAAACCAGGGAGATCAGGAGAGGCAGGCGGGAGGGGCCCTCCCAGACTGGAGGAGCAGAAGAGGAGAGGAGGGAGTTTGCTCTGCCCACTCGGGCCCAGGAAGCCTGCTGGGCTCCCAGGGGAGGTCCCCTGCCCTCTGAGACCCGGGGTGGGGGGCACGCCTGGGCCCTTTCTATTCCTTGAGCCTAAGCCCCACCTCCCCAGCCTCCAGAGCCTTTTCCAGCTCTGTGGATCCTGGACATTGGTCCACCGCCCAAACTTTGCCCCTGCTTAGGACCCTCCCTCCACAGCCAAGGCCTTACCCCCCCTTTTTTCTTTTCTTTTCCCTCCTCCTCTTTTTGTTATTGTGGTACTGATGTACCTTCCAGTTGTTGATTCATCTATATTTTTGTTTTTATATTCTTCCTAACATATCTGTTAGTTTCCTAGTCTAATTTTATTTTTACTTTATTATTTTATTTTTCACCGCCTCAGGCGGCTTGTGGGATCTTGGTTCACAAGCCCAGGGTCAGGCTGAAGCTCCTGTGGTGGGAGCTCCAAGTCTGAACCACTGGACTAACAGAGAACCTCAGACCCCAGGGAATATTCAGCAGAATGAGGTCTCACAGAGTTCCTCATCTCAGTACCAAGACCCAGCTCTACCCAATAGCCTACAAACTCCAGTTTTGGAAGACTCAGGCCAAACAACTAGTAAAACAGGAACACAATCCCACTCATTAAAAAAAAAAAAAAAAGAGACAGCAAAAACCTTTGTCACAGATGAAGGAGCATGGAAAAAACCTCCAAGACCAAATAAATGAAGGGGAAATAGGCAATCTACCTGAAAAAGAATTCAGAGTAATGATAGTAAAGATGATCCAGAATCTCGGAAATAGAATGGAAGCACAGATTGAGAAAATACAAGAAATGTTTAACTAAGACCTAGAAGAACTAAAGAACAAACAAACAGAGATGAACAACACAATAACTGAAATGAAAAATACACTAGAAGGAATCAATAACAGAATAACTGAGGCAGAAAAACAAATAAGTGATCTGGAAGACAAAATGGTGGAAATAACTGCCGAGGAGTGGAATAAAGAAAAAAGAATGAAAAGAATTGAAGACAATCTCAGAGACCTCTGGGACAACACTAAATGCACAAACATTCAAATTATAGGGGCCTCAGAAGAAGAAGAGAAAAAGAAAGGGTCTGAGAAAATATTTGAGGAGATTATAATTGAAAACTTCCCTAACATGGGAAAGGAAATATTCACCCAAGTCAAGGAAGCACAGAGAGTCCCATACAGGATAAACCCTAGGAAAAACACACTGAGACACATATTAATCAAACTCACAAAAATTAAATTCAAAGAAAAAGTATTAAAAGCAGCAAGTGAAAAACAAAAAATAACATACAAAGGAATCCCCATAAGGTTACCAGCTGATTTTTCAGCAGAAACTCTGCAGGCCAGAAGGGAGTGGCAGAATAAAGTAATGAAAGAGAAAAACCTACAACCAAGATTATTCTACCCAGCAAGGATCTCCGTCAGATTTGATGGAGAAGTCAAAAGCTTTTCAGACAAGCAAAAGCTAAGAGAATTCACCACCACCAAACCAGCTTTACAAGAAATGCTAAAGAAATTTCTCTAGGTGGGAAACACAAGAGAAGAAAAAGACCCACAAAAGAAACCCAAACAAAACAATTAAGAAAATGGTAATAGGAACATACATATTGATTATAATCTTGAATGTAAATGGATTAAATGCCCCAACCAAAAGACATAGACTGTCTGAATGGATACAAAAACAAGACCCATATATATGCTGTCTACAAGAGACCCACTTCAGACCTAGGGACACATACAGACTGAAAATGAAAGGATAGAAAAAGATATTCCATGCAAATGGAAATCAAAAGAAAGCTGGAGTAGCAATACTTCTATCAGATAAAGTAGACTTTAAGATAAAGACTGTTACAAGAGATAAGGAGGGAAACTACATAAGGATGAATCCAAGAAGAAGATATAACAATTATAAATGTTTATGCACACAACATAGGAGCACCTCAATACATAAGGTAAATGCTAACAACCAGGAAAGGAGAAATTGACAGTGACACAATAATAGTAGGAGACTAACACCCCACTTACAGCAATGGACAGATCATCCAAACAGAAAATAAATAAGGAAACACAAGCTTTAAATGACACAAGAGACCAGATAGATCTAACTGATATTTATAGAACATACCACCCAAAATTGGCAGAATACACTTTCTTCTCAAGTGCACACGGAACATTCTCCAGGATAGATCACATCTTGGGTCACAAATCAAGGCTTGGTAAATTTAAGAAAATTGAAATCATACCAAGCATCTTTTCTGACCACAATGCTATGAGATTGGAAATCAGTTACAGGAAAAAAAACCTGTAAAAAACAGAAATAAATGGAGGCTAAACAGTGTGCTATTAAATAACCAAGATATCACTGAAGAAATCAAAGAAGAAATTAAAAAATACATAGAAACAAATCACAACGGAAACACAACCACCCAAAACCTATGGGACACAGCAAAAGCAGTTCTAAGAAGGAAGTTTATAGCAATAAAATCTCATCTCAAAAAACAAGAAAAATCTCAAATAAACAATCTAACACTACACTTAAAACAACTAGAGAAAGAACAAGGAAGACCAAAATCAGTAAAGGAAAGAAATAATAAAGATCAGAGCAGAAATAAATGAAATAGAAATGAAGAAAATGATAGCAAAGATCAATAAATCTAAAAGGTGATTATTTGACAAGATAAACTAAATTGATAAACCCTTAGCCAGATTCATCAAGAAAAAAAGGTTGAGGATGCAAATCAATAAAATTAGAAATGAAAAAGGAGAAATCACAACTGACACTGCAGAAATACAAAGGATTATAAGAGACTACTACCAACAATTATATGCCAATAAAATGGACAACCTGGAAGAAATGGACAAATTCTTGGAAAGGTACAACTTTCCAAGACTGAACCAGGAAGAATTAGAAAATATAAACAGAGCTATCACAAATATTGAAATTGAAACCATAATTAAAAATCTTCCAGCAAACAAAAGTCCGGGACCAGATGGCTTCACAGGTGAATTCTATCAAACATTTAGAGAAGAGCTAACACTGATCCTTCTCAAACTCTTCCAAAAAATTGCAGAGGGATAAACACTCCCAAATTTATTCTACAAAACCACTATCACCCTGATACTAAAACCAGAAAAATATATCACAAGAAAAGAAAATTAAAGAATAATATCACTGATGAACATAGATGCAAAAATCCTGAACAAAATACTAGCAAACAGAATCCAGCAGCACATTAAAAGGATCATAAACCATGATCAAGTGGGAGTATCCCAGGGATGCAAGGATTCTTCAATATATACAATACAATCAATGTGATACACCACATTAACAAATTAAGTAATAAAAACCATATGATCATCTCAATAGATGCAGAAAAAGCTTTTGACAAAATTAAACACAAATTTATGACAAAAAGTCTCCAGAAAATGGGCATAGAGGGAACCTACCTCAACATAATAAAGGCCATATATGACAAATCCACAGCAAGCCTCAGACTCAATGGTGAAAAACTGAAAGCATTTCCACTAGGATCAGACAAGACAAGGACGTCCACTCTCGCCACTCTTAATCAACATAGTACTGGAAGTCCAAGCCACAGCAATCAGAGAAGAAAAAGAAATAAAAGGAATACAAATTGGAAAAGAAGAAGTAAAATTGTCACTGTTTGCCAAAGACATGACACTATACATAGAAAATCCTAAAGATGCCACCAGAAAACTATTAAAACTAATCAATGAATTTGGTAAGGTTGCAGGATACAAAATTAATGCACAGAAATCTCTTGCATTCCTATACACCAACAATGAAAGATCAGAAAGGGAAATTAAGGAAACACTCCCACTTACCACTGCAACAAAAAGAATAAAATACCTAGGAATAAACCTACCTAAGGAGGCAAAAGACCTGTACTCAGAAAACTATAAAACACTGATGAAAGAAATCAAAGATGGCATAAACAGATGGAGAAATATACCATTTTCTTGGACTGGAAGAACCAATATTGTGAAAATGACTAAACTACCCAAAGCAATCTACAGATTTAGTACAATCCCTATCAAACTACCAATGGCATTTTTCACAGAATTAAAACAAAAAAATCTTATAATTCATATGGGAACACAAAAGACTCCTAATAGCCAAAGCAATCTTGAGAAAGAAAAACAGAGTTGGAGGAATCAGGTTCCCTGACTTCCAAACTATACCACAAAGCTAAAGTAATCAATACATTATGGTACTGGCAAAAAAACAGAAATATAGATCAATGGTACAAGATAGAATACCCAGAGATAAACCCACACTCATATGGGACCTAATTTTTGACAAAGGAGGCAAGAATATACAATGGAGAAAAGAGAGCCTCTTCAACAAGTGGTGCTGGGAAAACTGGACAGCTACACGTAAAAGAATGAAATTAGAACACTACCTAACACCATACAGAAAAAACTCCAAATGGATTAAAGAATTTAATGTAAGACTAGACACTATAAAACTCTTAGAGGAAAACATAGGAAAAACACTCTTTGACATAAACCACAAGATCTTTTTTGACCCACCTTCTATAGTAACAGAAATAAAAACAAAAATAAACAAATGGGACTTAATGAAACTTAAAAGCTTTTGCACAGCAAAGGAAACCATAAACAAGATAAAAAGACAATCCTCAGAATGGGAGAATATATTTGCAAATGAAACAACAGACAAAGGATTAATCTCCAAAATATATATACAAATAGCTCATGGAGTTCAATATCAAAAAAGCAAACAATCCAGTTAAAAAATGGATGGAAGACCTAAACAGACATTTCACCAAGGAGGACATACAGATGGCCAAGAGGCACAGGAAAAGATGCTCAACATCACATCACGAATTATTAGAGAAATACAAATCAAAACTACAATGAGGTATCACCTCTTGCCGGTCAGAATGGCCATTATCAAAAAATCTAGAAACAAATGCTGGAAAGGGTATGGTGAAAAGGGAACCCTCTTGCAGTGTTGGTAGGAATGTAAATTAATACAACCACTATGGAAATCAGTATGAAGTTTCCTTAAAAATCTAAAAATAGAACTACTATATGACCCAGAAATCCCACTACTGGACATATACCCTGAGAAAACCATAATTCAAAAAGAGTCATGTACCACAGTGTTCATTGCAGCACTATTTACAATAGCCAGGACATGAAAGGAATGTAAATGTCCATTGACAGATGAATGGATAAAGAAGATGTGGCACATATATACAATAGAATATTACTCAGCCATAAAAGGAAACAAAATTGAGTTATTTGCAGTGAGGTGGATGGACTAGAATCTGTCATACAGAATAAAGTAAGTCAGAAAGAGAAAAACAAATACTGTATGCTAACTCATATATATGGAATCTAAAACAAAAAAATGGTACTGATGATCCTAGCTGCAGGGCAGGAATAAAGAGGTAGACATAGAAAATGGACTTTAGGACATGGGGTGGAAGGGCGAAGCTGGGGCAAAGAGCGAGTAGCCTTGACATATATACACTATGGAATATAAAATAGTTGGCTGGTGGGAAGCAGCAGCATAGCACAGGGAGATCGGCTTGGGGCTTTGCAATGACCTAGAGGGGTGGGGTAGGGAGGATGGGAGGGAGGCTCAAGAGGGAGGGGATGCGGGGACATGTGTATGCATATGGCTGATATTCTTTGTTGTGCAACAGAAACTAACACAGTATGTGAAGCAATTATACTCCAATAAATATCTATTTAAAAAAAAAGAATGCTAATTGAACTTGGGAAAATAATAGAGGAATACAGTGAGAATTTTAACAAGGAACTAGAAAATATAAAAAATACTGGGCCTCCCTGGTGGCACAGTGGTTGAGAGTCCGCCTGCCGATGCAGGGGACATGGGTTCGTGCCCCGGTCTGGGAAGATCCCACATGCCGTGGAGTGGCTGGGCCCGTGAGCCATGGACGCTGAGCTTGCGTGTACGGAGTCTGTGCTTCGCAACGGGAGAGGCCGCAACAGTGAGAGACCTGCGTACCGCAAAACTAAAACAAAAACAAGAAAAACAACAAAAAAGAGTACTAATGAGGGCTGAAGAATACAATAACTGAAATGAAAAACACACTAGAAGGAATTAATCGTAGACCAGGTGATAAAGAAAAACGCATATGTGATCTGGAAGGTGGAATAATGGAAATCACCCAATCACAACAGTGAAAATAAAAACAAATTAAAAAATGACAGTTTAAGGGACCTCTGGGACAACATCAAGAGTACTAACATTTGCATTATAGAGGTCTCAGAAGGAAAAGACAGAGAGAAAGGGGTCGGAAATGTATTCATGAAATTATGGCTGAAAACTTACTGTTCCTGCAGAAGGAAACACATTTCCAGCTACAGGAAGTACAAAAAAAGTCCCAAAGAAGATGAACACAAAGAGACCCACACCAAGACATATCATAATTAAAATGGCAAAAGTTAAAGATAAAGAGAGAATTCTAAAGGCAGCAAGAGAAAAACAGTCACATACAAGGGAAACCAAATAAGGCTATCAGCTGATTTTTCTGCAGAAACTTTGCAGGCCAGAAGGGAGTGTAATGATAAATTTAAAGTGCTGAAAAGGAGACCCCCACAACCTAGGATACTCTACTCAGCAAGATTATCATTCAGAATGGAAGGAGAGGTAAAGAACTTCTCAGACAAGCAAAAACTAAAAGGGTTAATCAAACTGAACCGACCCTATAAGCAGTGTTTAAAGGGTCTTCTCTAAGTGGAAAAGAAAAGGCTGCAATGAGAAGTAAGAATTTATAGGAAATGAAAAATCCCACTAGTAAAGGCAAATATATAGTAAATGCTGTGGATCAACCACTTAAATAAGCTAGTATGAAGATTAAAAAACAAAAATTGTAAAATCAACTGTAACTACAATAAACAGTTAAGGGATAAACATGAAGATGTAAAATATGACATCAAAATCACAAAATGTGGAAGAGGGGAGTAGAAAATGTAGATCTTTCGGAATGTACTTGAACTTAGACTTCTATCAGTTTATGGTTTTTCTCTATCTAATGGTTAGGATTCGTGAATTATATGAGATACTAAACATGCTTATATGGAAAATGATGAAGAAGGCAGGTGTGCGTATTTGATTTATTTATTTATTTTTGCTGTGTTGGGTCTTCGTTTCTGTGCGAGGGCTATCTCTAGTTGTGGCAAGCGCGGGTCACTCTTCATCGTGGTGCACGGGTCTCTCACTATCGTGGCCCCTCTTGTTGCAGAGCATAGACTCCAGATGTGCAGGCTCAGTAGTTGTGGCTCATGGGCCTAATTGCTCCGCGGCATGTGGGATCCTCCCAGACCAGGGCTCGAACCCATGTCCTCTAAATTAGCAGGCAGACTCTCAACCACTGTGCCACCAGGGAAGCCCCAGGTGTGTGTATTTGAACAAACATGTTACCTGCATATGAACAAAATGCCCTTAGCACGTACTTAAGGGTTGTATGTGCCAGAGACACACCTGGAGCCCGAGCACAGCTCTGTCATCTCACCTGAGGCATCCCTGGGAGCACAGCAGGGCCCATCATGCATCCTGAGGGCACATCACACAACCAGGGAATCATACAGCTCTGAATTATCAGGCCAGTGTGGCTTTCCTAATTTAGGGTGCAGTGGGCAGAAGGTGAGGTGAGGTGACACTGGGGCTCCTGCAAAGCTACGTGCTGCAGAGGACAATGACAGGCACTCATCCTGCTAGGGGAGCCAGCATTAAGTAAACCCTTTCTTCCTTTCATGTCTATCCATCTACAAGGGGAAGGCTTTTTAATCACAGAGATTTGATGAAATAGCCTAAGTTGATCTTTGTGAGCATGATAAAGAACCAAAGAAAGAGATTAGTCATTTTCATAAAAGGAGAATAACCCATAACCACAACCTCCTCTACAAAGCGTGAGACGAAGTACACTGTGTGGTGCCCCTTTATTCTCTGCCTCTTCCTTTTAGTCTTTCCCACCAGTCTCATTTCCTTCAATGTGGGAAACCATGCAGCCGACTTGTGTCTAAGACTCTCTCCCATCCCCTTCCAGCCTGCAAAATCACTGCTTCCTCCTTCCTCTGCACAGTTCTCTTAGGTGCCTGTTGGAAGAAAGACACATTCCAGACCCAGGGGTGTGCATGGGGACTTGGAAAGCTCCTGGATTACTCCATAATGGTGGGTAGTAAAGTCCACTTGCTTGAGAGAATTATCATACGACTGGTCTGGCCAACAAGGCAATCAGTTCCGAGTGAATGGAAGGAGAGGAAAAGGTCGAGGTCTGTGCAGACCAGAGCAGAATCATTAACAGGGGGATATCTCAGAAGTGAGAAGGTCCTGGACAAATTAATTTTCAAGCATTTGAAAATCTGAGTAGTTCACTATATATGCGAGGCCTGCTATGTGCCAAGAACTGTGCTAGGTGCTGGGAACAGAGCTCCCATCCTCAATGAGCTTACAGGAGGTCAGGAAATCTGGGTAATTACAAAACAGCTTGTTACAGTGGTGATCAAGGTGCATGGGAGCACAGAAGAGGAGGCTTATCTCAGATGTGGGGACAAGGGAAAAGTTCCCAGAGGCAGTGATAACTAAGCTGAGAATTTAAGAGTGTATGACAATTAGTTTCCAGAGCAGAAGGGAGATCTGGGAAGGGGCAGAATGTCCTAAGCAGAGGATCTAGAGAAAAGAGAATGTGGGGCTACAAGAATTCAGGGTGGCTGGATCTTAGAGGGCTGAGTCTGGGAGTGCAGAGACCATGAGGGGCTTTGGGGGTCCCATTTGCTTTATTTGAAGCAGTGGGGGTCAGTGGAATTGTTGCTGAATGGAATTTGTGTCTGCTCACCCATGTGCAGTAAAACCAATCTACTGACACCAGGTTGTGGTGAAGGCAAGTGTAGTGTTTACTGCAGGTGTCAAACAAGGAATTCTGGCAGCTAATGCTCAGAAGGGTCGAATTCCTTGTTTGGCACCTGCAGTAAATGCTGCACTTTCCTTCACCACAACCCAGTGTCAATAGATTGGCTTTACTGAACGCAGATGAGTGGACCAAAGTTTGGCTCGATAACAGAATGTTTTAAACAGAGAAGTGAGACCAACAGTTTAATATTTTAGAATGATTTCTCTGGGAGTTGTTTCAGCAGGGGAGTAGAGAGAGAAGGCTAGGGGCCAGAACTACAGCAGCGGCTAGAGAGAGAAGTGGAAGGATTCAGGAAATATTCAGGAATCAGAAGTGACAAGATTTGCTGATAGATGATTCCTTAGAGAAAAACCCTGTATGTTCACTCAGCTCTCTCCTACCCCTTCCCCCTTTTTCTTTCTTTCTTCCTTCCTTCCTTCCTTCCTCCCTCCCCTCCCTCCCTCCTTCCCTCCTTCCTTGTTTCCTTCCTTCCTTTCTTATTAAACTTAGGTTTGGGCTTTAAAGTTGATATAAAGCGACTTTAAAATAAAAATGACTAGGACTAGGTTTTTCATTTAAAGAGATTAAATTTTTTGACTTTAGAATAAAATAAGAATAGCAGCTAGCACTCATGAATAGCTACTATGTGTCAGAGGCTGTTCTAAGCACTTTACATATATTAATTCCTTTAATCCTTATAACCTTATTACCCCCAAATTACACATGGGAAACTGATGAACAGAGAGGTTGAGTAACTTGCCCAAGGTCACACAGCTGATAAGTGACAAAGCTGGGATTTCAACCCAAGTACTTTGGTTCAGTCCCTGCTTCCCCACTTAACTATGGGAATGACCATGGGGAAAAAATTTAAAAAGATTGCCTGAGATCTGTTTGGGATAAGATTGCCTGCACCCCCTGTTGATTAGATAGGAGATGAGTGATCAAATAGGAAGCTGGAAAGGGCTAGAAGAAGAAATTACTGATGATGGTCTAGTTTCTGGGCAGCTGTAATTTCTCCAGGATAACATGTTTTCACTTAATATTTGTAGTGGATTGAATGGTGGCCTCCCAAAAGATAAGTCTACCCAGAAACTGTGAATATTTGGAAAAAAGAGTCTTTGTAGATGTAATTAAGTCATCTTGAAATGAGATCACCCAGGATTATCCAAGTGAGTCCTAATTCAATGAGAAGTGTCCTTACAAGAAGAGGAGACACAGAGGAGAAGGCCACGTGGAGATGAAGGCGGATTTGCAGTTACACAGCTGCAGACAAAAAAACCCCAAGGACTGTCAGCAGCCACCAGAAGGTAGTAGAAACGTATGAAATGAATGGTCCCTCAGAGCCTCCAGAAGGAATCAAACCTGCTCCTGCTTGATTTCAGACTCCTGGCCCCCAGAACTGTGAAAGAAAAAAATTTCTGTTGTTTTCTAGCCAGAAAAATTCTATCTATCTAAATGCAAAGAGTGCTTGGTAAGATGTAGGTTGAAAAGACAGCATAGGCTAGAAGACCATCTTCTTAATGTGTTAAGCATTTCGATTACTGCACTGATATGGATACCTTCTTATTGGAATTGATCCTTTACTTCTCATTCAGTTAGCATAGTTACTCTGATTTATGTTTCAAATGAGGAATACACAAATGGTTCTGTGGAAGTGTGACAAGATCGGATCATTGGTCTGTGATGGCAAGAGGCAGTGATATTTATAATAGCCAAGTAAAGGTGGGTGGAGTTAACCCCAAGAACACTGCTTTTCCATCGTATTCTACTGTAAGCTCCTTCTGTAACATTTTCTGCTACTCTTTTCCCATCTTCAGTTTTACAATGAACAAAAAGAATATAAAAATGAGATAAATGCAAAACATTCCATATATCTGCAGCTTCCAAGATTGCTTCTCTCTCCAGAGTCAGGCTTCTGTGTTTGCTTTCTTGATGCCCTAAGTTAGTACTTGTAAGTATTTTAATTGAAATATGCAGTTATCGGCATATTTTTTCCACAAGGAAATGTAAAGATCATAAATTATTTTGGTAGATCCAAAATTGTTAGTATAATTACAGCAAGTCAAGATTACAGTTAAAGCCTTCCTTTTAACTTAGAATCTTCATTCCCATATTTCTTACAACACTTTGTTGTAGAACCGTAAAGATGACAGAAAGACAAGTTCTGTCAACTGTATCTTCAAGTTTTAAAAATATTAAGCTATTGTTTCAACATTACTGGACAGTGGAGCAGGAGGACATCCCTGAGAAAGTAAACATAAATTTTAAAAAATTAAATTAAAACAAAGTAATGTTCAGCTAGAGGCTGAAATGCATTAATTTGTTTCTCTCTAAAATCTGGGCCCTCTTTGACCTGACTTCTAGTTTTGACAATGACTACACTTAAAAGAGCTAGTTCTTAGACAGTACTTAATTATAAATCAAGCTCTGGGCTAAACATAACTTTTCCATGGATTCACTTGTTCAACTCTATCAATGACCCTGTCAAGTGAGCGCTATCATTGTCATCTTCATTTTAAAGATAAAGAATCTGAAGCACAGAGAAGTAAAGCTTTTTTCCCCAAGGTCACAAAGCTAGGAAGTAGCTAGCTGAGTAGGAATTTGAACAAAGCTTCAAGGTTTTAAGACATTACATTTAACTATCTCCTATACTTGAGCAAAATCAGTCTTGAGTTTCTGAGCCAATGCATGATGTGAAGGAAGCACCCCGGGGAAACCAGCTGATTAGGACTTCGCTCTTGCAGGGCTTATATTCACTGTGGTAGGTCTGCTGCTCTCCCTGGCTCAGGAATTCAGAGAACAGCAAAGAGGAGTGTGCTGCCTGTAGAGGGAGAGGATAATTTAGCAAGGGATTGGAAAACTTTATATAAAGGGCCATAGAGTAAAAGTTTTTGGCTCTGCAGGTCATATGATCTCTGTCACTCAACTCAGCCATTATAGCATGAAAGCCGCCATAGAGAAAATATCAACAAAGGGGCATGGGTGTGTTCCCATAAAATTTCACTTACAAAAGTAGATGGAGGACTGGATTTGACCCAAAGATGGTAGTTTGCCAACTCCTGGTTTGAAGTGCTATTTGTTGCCCTTAAGCTATAGTGAGATCAACTACCTCAGAAGCCCATCAACTTTCTCCTAACGAAAAATAACCAGGCCTCCAATGTGGCGGAGACATGGCCCCAGTCCTAGTCTCTCCTGATCGAGGCCATGGGTTCTTAACCTGTGGTCCGTGGACACACATAAGCAAGTTTCAGAGAGTCCACAAACTGGATATAAGAGAAAAGATATTTTATTTTATGTCTTTCTTGGTAGTTTGAAGACTGTGGAGGAAAATTTGATCAGTTTGAGTTATTTCAGTATAGTAAGTCCCCTACATATGAACGAGTTCCATTCTGAGAGTGTGTTCATAAGTCTTATTTGTTGGTAAGTCCAACAAAGTTAGCCTAGGTACCCAACTTACACAATCGGCTATATAGTACTGTACTGTAATAGGTTTATAATTGTTTTTACACAACTACTACATAAAAAGCAAACAAGGGCTTCCCTGGTGGCACAGTGGTTGAGAGCCCGCCTGCCGATGCAGGGGACACGGGTTCGTTCCCCAGTCCGGGAAGATACCACATGCCATGGAGCGGCCGGGCCCGTGAGCCATGGTCGCTGAGCCTGCGCGTCTGGAGCCTGTGCTCCGCAACGGGAGAGGTCACAAGAGTGAGAGGCCCGCGTACCGCAAAAAAAAAAAAAAAAACCCCAAAAATCAAAACAAAACAACAAACAAACAATCCGCCCCCAAAATATAAAGAAAACATTTTTAATCTTAGAGTACAGTACCTTGAAAAGTACAGTAGTGCAGTACAACAGCTGGCATACGGGGGCAGGTAGCGAGTGAACAGGCAAGAACAGTTACTGACTGGAGGAGGGATGGGAGATGGGAGATGGTAGAGCTGAAGGATCATCAGCAATAGGAGATGGAGGGCAAGCTGCAAGTTCACTCACGTTAATGGCACAGGGCCTGGTTCCTTGCTCGATTCAACTCCATTTACCATATTGAAGAAAATGATCCAGTGATGTCTGGGTAGTAGCTCTTTTTTTCTCATCATAGATGACATGGTAGCACTGGATTGCATTCTGAACGGCTGCTGTAGCCTTCATGTACCATCCTACGTTCAGGTCCTGTGCCTCAAAAACTAACAGTGCCTCCTCAAATAAAGAAAATCCCCTTGCCATTTTCTGTGTCATGAATCTCTTCGGTTCTTCAGTTACTTCTTCTTCCACTTGTCTCTCTTCATCCTTTCTCTGGGCCTCCAATTCCATCAGGTCTTCATTAGTAAGCTCCTCATGTTGCACAGCAAGGAGTTCAATGAAGTCGTCCTCTTGCAGATCTAGCTCCAGCTTCTCACTGAGGGTCTCTAAGTTGCTGAAGACCTCTTTGGACTCCTCATTTACTTTCTCAAATCCATGAAAATTTTGAACAAACTGTGGGCAAAGATTCTTTCAAACAGGAAGAGAGCCCTTGGCTAGGTTTTTGAGGCATCTTGGGTTCTCTGAATGATAAACTAAGAAAGGCTTCAGCTTCATATCGCCAGAAGCATTGCCATGAAACAACAGAGTTACCTTATCTTTTGCTGCTTTATAGCCTGGCATCACCTTTCCCTCCTTACTGATGTAACTTTGGTCTGGCATCCTCTTCTAGTAGAGTCCTGTCTCATGCACATTAAAAACCTGCTCAGGTAAATACGTGCCTTCATCAATAATTTCTCTGTTTCAGGAAATTCCCAGGCAGCTACCGCATCTGTACCCGCTCCCTCACCACTTACTTTTACATTGTGAAGGCTGGCTCTAACCTTGAACCCATGAAACCAGCCATGGCTGGCATTAAAAGATGCACCCTCTGATTCTTAGCCATGTTCCTTCTTCAAGTCTTCATAAAGCCTTTTAGCTCTCTCTTGAATCAGCATTAAGCTGAGTGAGACTCGATGCTGATGCTGATCCTGCACCCACACACTGAGAAGTTTCTCCATTTCCTCCATCACTTTTCCACGCTTCTTCAATATTATGGTTGACATCATCGGCACAGAAGACGTCACATGTTCCATGATCTTGTCCTCATTCTTTAGAATTGTGCCGGTGGTTGAATGGCTCATGTTATAAGAACGAGTGACGTCTACCATCTTTTCGCCTGACTCCACTCTCTCAATTATTTTCACTTTTGTTTCCATCATTATCGCTTGGTGCTTCTTTAGCATTACAGCTACATCATCACTGCTTTTATGCTTGCTTCTGGACATCCTGGGCTTGAAATAAAGACACTGTACTGCTTTACTCTATACAGTACTGCACAGTAAAGTACACAAAAGCACAACCACTTTAGAGGATGCACGCATGTGACAATGTATGCCAGGCACGTGAACTAACGCTTGATTGGTCATGCTAAGGCACGTTCACATCTTTAAAAGTTCGCAACTTGAAGGTTCGTATGTAGGGGACTTACTGTAATTAAAACTCTTGTTTTAATCCAAACAAGAGTACGGTAGCATGGGCTGTAACTACAACCAGGTGAAGATGTGTAGTCATTACCCTCCCCAGGTTTAGACATCAGATGATTTCTTGTTAATAGCAATTAAAGAAAATTCCTTGTAGCAGGATTATGAATATTTCTCTTTGCTTACACTGGGTCTAGTTTAGGTGTTGGGAACATAAAAACAAGTGTTTATGTATTCTTTGGCTTTCAAATCAGATGTGTGCTCAAATCCTGGCTCCCTTCCTGCTAGCTGGGTCATTTTGTGCAGGTTACTCACCCTCACTGAGCCTCGAATTTCTCAGTGTAAAACGGAATTATAAAGACTGAGTTAAAATTTGTCAGCCATTGAGCACAGCATCCCAATAAGTGGAAGCCCTCATCAGCTGCGTTGTGAAACATGGTGCTGGGGATTTGTACTTCTTGTGTGTAAGGTTTTTGCCGATGGAGACTGTGGGGGAACCTGTCATCCTGAAATGCACTGGACACTGGGATCTCTTTAGAGCAAAGAAGCTCTTTTGAGAAAGGCTGGAACTTGATCAGAATTTGAATTTTCTCCAAGACAAAGGCCTATATAAGGTATCCTGTAAGGCTGCTTTTGTACCGCCAAGCAAAACCACCCCATATAATTAGGCCTCAGTGAAGCCAGATGTCCTAGGAATGGTCGAGTAGGTTTATAGTTTCAAACTGAGGACAGGGTCTCTGTCAAAACATTATCGTCACCCAAACTGTTGACATTTCTTCTAATTTGCTGAAGCAGATTATGATGCAATTGGCAGTTAGGCCTTTGACATGCAAGTAAATGAAATCACTGACTTAGCGCAGATCTTCCTTGATTTACCGTGGGGTTACATCCCAATAGAGCCATTATTAGTTGAAAATATCATACTTTGAAAATGCATTTAGGACACCTAACCCACTGAACATCGTAGCCTACAATTACATGTGCTCAGAACACTTACATTAGGTTACAATTGGCAAAATCATCTGACAAAAAGCCTATTTTATAACAAAGTGTTGAATCTCTCATGTAATTTATGGAATACTGTACTGGAAGTGAAAAGCAGAACGGTTTTCTGGGTACAGATCAGTTGTAGGTGTATCAGTTGTGTACCCTTGTGATCGTGTGGCTGGATTTTGCCCATTATGGCCAATTAGGGACTTACTTATTTTTTTGAAGCATGATGTGGGTCCAAAAGAAAAGCATCTTTGGAGGCCTAGCTTTGTCCTCTGACTGTACAGTCCCTATGCAGACATCACTGGGTTCAGGGGTCTGTACCACCTTCTGCAGCCCCTCTAGGGCAGGACCAGTCTCGCTGTCTCTGTACCTCAGTCCTTAGGTCATAGTAACGATACTAACAGCTTGCATGTTTTGTCTTATTTCATCCTCATACCCAATTTACAGATGAGGAAATGGAAGCCAGAATGGTTAGGTATATAATTCTGACACGACTTCAACATGTGTCTGATACCACCAAGCAATTCTCTGACACCAGCTGAATGTCCTATCAGATCCCACAGGTTAAGGGCTCAGTTCTACCATATTGCTCCCTCACCCATTTCAGATGCCAATTGCAAGTCCAGGTTATTAACTGTGCTTCTGACCTACCATAAATCGGAGGTTCCCACTACCCCCTCCTTGGGTTTTATTTATTTGCTAGGATGGCTCACAGAACTTGGGAAACATTTTATTTATGAGATTATCAGTTTAATATAAAAGGGTATAACTTAGGAATAGCCAGATGGAAAGATGCATAGTGCAGGGTATGGGGAAATGGTGTAGAGTTTCCATGCCTTCTGCAGTGGTGCATTCTCCCTGAATCTCCATGTGTTCACCAACCTGGAGGCTCTCTGAACACCAACTTTTTTTTTTTTTTAATGTAGGCTTCATTACACAGGCACGATTGATAAAATCATTGGCCATTGGTGATTGAACTCAATCTCTAGCCCCTTTTCCTACCTGGGAGGTTGTGGGGAGTGGGTGGAAGTGAAAGTTGCAACTATTCTATCACATGGTTGGTCCCCCTGGCAACTAGCTCCCATTCTTAAGTCACCTAGGGGCTTTCTGAAAGTCACCTCATTGACAACAAAAGACAGCTTTATCCCTCTCAACACTTAGGAAATTTCAAGTGTTTTAGGAACTTTGTGCCTGGACCAGGGATGAAGACCAAATATATATATTTCTTATCATAAATCACAATATCACAGGTAACTTGTCCAAAGTCACCTGCTTAGTAAATGGTAAATGCAGGAGAAGGACTGGAGAAGTGTGGTTTTATGCAGATCCTACATAAGCCAAAGCACTGTGCTGACTCATAGCAGTGACTGTTAAACTCATCCAAACATTATTCAGCATCAACAAATTTATAAACACATCTGGACTTGAGGAAATAAGTATAAAATTAAAGTCTTAGATTCTTAAATGTTATTTCAGTATAAGGAAAAAAAAGATGATCTCATGGTTTCTAAAAGTAGTGATAGTTTTTCTTGGCATAGAACAAAATTCTTTCAGATGTTCTCCCTTGGCCTCTCAGATTACATAGTGTCTTCCTTCACACAGATGTGATGGTTGTGTTTCAATAATCGAATCTTGACTTACTACACACTCTCTCAGAAGAAGAGCATCTTTCTAGATGCAAGGTGAAGGAGCTTTCTTTGAATTACTGCCATCTGCTGTTGTTATCGTATTGAACTTGGGTCTGCTCACCCACCACAAAGCAAAGCCAACTTACTGACACTGGGTTGTGGTGAAGGAAAGTACATCATTTATTGCAGGGCCCAGCAAGGAGTATGGGCAGCTCATGCTCAAAAGACTTGAACTCCTTGATGGTTTTCAGGGGAGCATTTTTAAAGGCAACATTTGGAGTGAGGGCTGCAGGATTCATGATTTTCTTCGATTGGTTGGTGGTGAGGTAACAGGGTGGTGCTTTGGGAATCTCAGTCATCAACCTTCTGGTTCCAACCAGTCTGTGGTCTATGTGTTTGTGGTCACCATGTAGTCACTATCCTCCACCTGGGGGGTGGGTGGCAGTGAGTGTCTTAGTTCCTGAAGAATAACTCAAATATATAAGATTTTTATATATATCCATTGAGGAGGAACTAGGACTCTGTTTTATCCAGTGATTTTGTCATTACTTTTTTATTTAATTGTTTTTCCTTTGTTTCTTCATTCCCTCACTTCTCTAATTAGTAACTGCCTGTGCCTGATCTTTGGAACTCAGGGAAGGCCTAGGAGACTAAAGCCTTTTTATACAAACAAGAAACAGGGGACATGTAAGGGCTTTGGTACCTGAGAGTGTTAGGGGAAACACTGACTGAAACTGCTCACCATGGCCAGGCACCAAGGTAACCATTTGCATGAGTTATTTTGTGACAGGAGGCCCTGGTAAGGAACACGAAAAACAAGCCATCACCAACCAGAAGAATTCAGGAAAGATCAAAAGGAGACACCAGTCCATATGTCCTACCAACCTCCCAGAATCCTCCTCACTGGAATCCATCTTGGCTGAGTGATGTGTGTGCCACCAGGAAGGACCCTGAGTCAGAATGCTTGTCCAGAGACAACCTGGAAACTAATCCCATCACTATAAAACCTGAGACTGTGAGCCATGTGGCAGAGCAGTCCTCCTGGGTTCCATTACCTTCCTGCTCTCCACCCAGGTGCCCCTTCCCAATAAAGTCTCTTGCTTTGTCAGCACGTGTGTCTCCTCAGACAATTCATTTCTGAGTGTTAGACAGGAGCCCACTTTTGGGACCTGGAAGGGGTCCCCCTTCCTGCAACAGGAGAGCCCCATAGGGTACTGCTTGGTTTTAATCCCCCCTTTTCTTTCATACTCCTTAATATTCGGGGAAACAGGTGTGGGATAAGAAAAGTAATAAAGTTTTGGATAGAGAGGTTAATCATACACTCAGCAGAGGAACTCAGTTTCAGGGGCACTTGGTTTCCATGTGAGGGTTTGAGCCCCAGCTTGTTATCCTTGAAATAAACTGCTGTCTTTCCAAAGATCCACTACCCAAGGTCACTTAGATGAAGACACAGCTGCTGTTCAGGCAAAGGTTTAATAAAGGGCAGAACTCGAAGTTCTTTATAAAAGTTCTGACAACTGCAATGTGAAAAGAATATTTTGAAGAAAAAAAAGACTTAAAAAAGGACATTACATTACTGGATGTTAAAGTCTGTTTTTACAGAAAGACTTGGCCCTGGGTGGTTAGAGAGAACAGGTCCAGCATGATCTGTGACAATGAAGCCAACCATGTCCTCCTTCCCTGCGTTCTGAAGGGCAGGTTCAAACACTTGTTAATCAGGGAAGGGAGGGGATGCAGAGACAAGGGAGGAGCAGTCAAGAAACAATAGTGCAGCCTTGGGGCAGGATCCTGTTTCTGCCTCAAGGGATACACATAACTATATCTTTACGCTCTTCTGCAGAACTAAAACTCCCACAAAATGGAAGATGTTCCAGAGAGAAAGTCACAGTTCAATAGCCTCAAGAACCACAGATCACAAGACCACCTGACTCCAGAAGATCTCTAGATTGAAGAAATACAGGCCCTGCACGCACACTGATCCTTATCAGCAATCATGCCCCTTGACTACAAAACTCCTCACAACCACCCCACCCCACCCAGGTTGGGACACAGTTTTTGAGGGCACAAGCCCACTCTGTCTCCCTTTGCCTGGCAAAGCAATAAAGCGATTCTTTCCTACTTCACACAAAACTCTGTCTCTGAGACTCGATTCAGCACCAGTGCACAGAGGCTGAGTTTCCAGCAACAGTCATGATGCTGAAGGCAGACTGGTTTGATGGAGATGGAATGAAACTCAAAAGAAAAGGTTGATTTCATTTCATATTTAAAATTTTCACATTTAAAAAATAGAAAGCGTGCATGCAAAACTGAATTTTTATTTTCTATCAAAAAAGTAAAATGGTCATTTCAAAATCAGATGAATTTATTTAAAAATGGTTTATCAGAAGCAGAATATTTGTCACTTTTTGGACATCCCAGTATCTACCCTTAGCCACACCTGGATTTCCTACTGGAAAGTCCCTCTCTACCTGCCATGTACAATTTTGTTGAGATTCAAAGTTTTCTGCTCTCTGCATCAGTCCTCTGATGGCTTTGGACAAGCCAGTCATCTCACTAACCTAGGGGGGATGAGGGTACATGACCTGAATCTAAACTCCGCTAATAGGATTCTCTCTACCGAGGACTTTGATGTTGAGACAAAAACAGTGGAAGTTTATCATTTATTCCAGTGACGATTCTCAGATCTTACTGTCAAAACCCCATATTAGTTTGCTCAGGCTGCTATAACAAAAATACCACAGACTAGGTGATTTACACAACAGAAATGTATTTTCTCACAGTTCTGGAAGCTAGAAGTCCATGATCAAGGTGTTGGCAGGTCTGGTTTTCTCTGAGGTCTCTCTCCCAGGCTTGCAGATGGCTGCCTTCTCCTTGGGTTCTCACGTGCTCTTTCCTCTGTGAATGCATCCCTGGTGTCTCTGTGTCCTAATCTCTTCTTCTTATAAGGACACTGGTCAAATTGGATTAGACAACCTCCCCCCCCCCCCCCCCCCGCCGCCAATGGCCTTATTTAACTTAATCACCTCTTTAAAGGCCAAAATACAGTCACATTCTGAGGTACTGGGGATTAGGGCTTCAACATTTGAATTTCAAATTCAGCCCATAACATCTCCCATTTCTTGTTTACTAAAAGCCAGCTTCCTCCACATTCCTTTCAATTCTGTGAGCTCCCCCTACCCTCACTGTATAGTCTTCTTATTTAAGTTACCTAAAGTCACTTTTTGTTCTTTCGCTAATGCACACCCAGTGTTGAGCAGACTGACAGACATTACCATGGGATTATGTAAACCCTGACATGATGGAGCAGTTTGACATAGAAAGGGTCATTCTGTAGGAACTTCTTTTTTGTTTTTTTTTTGGTCTAAAATTTGATGAATCTTTCAGTCAAAAGGTACAAACTTCGAGTTATAAGATAAATAAGCACTGGGGATGTAATGTGCAACATTAACACTGCTGTATGTTACATGTGACAGTGTGAAGAGGGTAAGTCCTAAGAGTTCTCATCACAAGGAAAAAGGCTTTTAAAAAATATTTCTTTAATTTTTTTACTTACATGAGATGATGGATGTTCACTAAACATTGTGGTAATCACTTTATGATGTATGTAAGTCAAATCATTGTGCTTAATTATCATTAAACTTCTACTGTGCTGTATGTCAATTATTTCTCAGTAAAACTGGAAGAAAAAAAAACTAACGTAATTCACACACACAAAGCTGTTGAATCAAAATCTTCTCTCAGAGGCAGCTGGTGAAAGAGACGCTGATGAGGCTGGAATGATTAGGATGAGCTAATGAGATGATGTGATGGGAATTACCGATAAAATTTTATTCTCCAGCATTTGCACTTATGAATTAATTTTGTCATTTATGTGTGTGAATGATAAAAGTTACCTTTTCAGAAACATCCACTGACATTTTACACTATTCATAATAGACACAACTCTTCCTCTGAGACAATAAGAAGGAGGAAGATGAAAAGAAAGTTTGTGAACTAGAGAGCATCTGAGAGCAGTCACTCCACAGGACCCCATCCTCTCAGCAGAGCGAAGGTGCACCTGTGAACTCTCCTCACAGACTTCAGACACCTCACGTACTTTGATTTCATTTAAAGCTCAAAACCAAACTGTGGGAGGAATGAAGGTCACCCACAGGTGCGGTGAAGGGAAATGAGGAACAACTTTGCAACAAGAGCTGGGAAATAAGGGCATATCTGGAGCCATCAACTAGAGATGAGCAAATCTCCATTGCAGCACAGCTGAGGACAAAGAAAACACATGTGGGGGAGCAGCCCATTTTAAAGACAGTTACCAGCAAAACTTGTGGTTTTTTAACAGGAGAAGGAACATAGATTAGAGGATTTTTTTGGGTAGGATGCCCCATTATTATGTTTTTCTCCTGATAGGACTTGAGTTAAGGGTTTTTGGGAGGAAGACCACAAAGGTAAAGTGTCATAGAGAGTACACACTATCAGCAGACGGTTTATGAATACAAATGCTGACCTTGCTCACCTGGCTGAGGTAGTCGTTGTCAGGTTTCTCCATTGCAAAGTTACTCTTTTTTTCCCTTGTACAGTTCTCTTTAGAAGGATGTCACTAGGCACAGCCTGTACCTAAGGAAGGGGGAGAGGATTCTTTTCAAGGTGGAGGATTAGTAAATTAAGCACAAGGGAAATCAAGGGAGGGAGGTAAGGGGTAACAGATGGAATGATGGGTGCATGTCTAATAGGACAAACCGCTGGCTGAAGAAGGGGAGCAAGAAGAAACAGGCTGACAGAATTGAGGACAGACAGCTAATTTAGCAGGAATAAATAACTGAAATAGAGTATAGACTGGCAGTCTGTTGGAGTTGGGGCATTTACAAATGGTGTTGAGATATAAACAGAAGCCAGGTGAGGGTCCTTTTTGCTGGAGCAGAAACCCCTGTTCACACAGCATGGTGAGCAATGGCCCCAAAGAGTGTTTATACTTTACTACAAGTATTGGGCTATGAATTAACACTGTTATATTCTACCACGTAAAAGCCTATCAGGATATGAAAGAGTTTTTCACTTCCTTATGAAACAATAAGACTACAGACCACAATTTAATATCCTAGAATATTCTAAAATTGCTTGACTGAACGATGACATTAGGCTTACCAGTTTTATTTTGTTTACAGTTGATTTTACAGCCCAGCTCATCATTTATACAGTTTCCATCTGAATTCATAGACGAGAAACTTTCCTATGAGCCATCTCTTCATAAATTCACTTTAGAACCATCCCACGTTAGATTTCATATAATATCATTTGAAAAAACTAAAGTAAGACATCAAATAAATTATACCTCCCAGAGACCTTCAAGATGGCGGAAGAGTAAGATGTGGAGATCACCTTCCTCCCCACAAATACACCAGAAATACATCTACACGTGGAACAACTCCTACAGAACACCTACTGAAGGCTGGCAGAAGACCTCAGACCTCCCAAAGGCAAGAAACTCCCCACGTGCCTGGGTAGGGCAAAAGAAAAAAGAAAAACAGAGACAAAAGAATAGTGACGGGACCTGCACCAGTGCGAGGGAGCTGTGAAGGAGGAAAGGTTTCCACACACTAGGAAGCCCCTTCGTGGGCGGGGACTGCGGGTGGCAGAGTGGGGGGAGCTTCGCAGCTGCGGAGGAGAGCGCAGCAATAGGGGTGCGGAGGGCAAAGCAGAGAGATGCCTGCACAGAGGATCGGTGCCGACCAGCACTCACCAGCGTGAGAGTCTTGTCTGCTCACCTGCCGGGACGGGCGGGGGCTGGGAGCTGAGGCTCAGGCTTTGGTTGGAGCGCAGGGAGAGGACTGGGGTTGGCGGAGGGAACACAACCTGCAGGGGTTAGTGCACCACGGCTATCCAAGAGGGAGTCCAGGGAAAAGTCTGGACCTGCCAAAGAGGCAAGAGACTTTTTCTTCCCTCTTTGTTTCCTGGTGTGTGAGGAGAGGGGATTAAGAGTGCTGCTTAAAGGGAGTCCACAGACGGGCACGAGCCGCGGCTAAAAGCATGGACCCCAGAGATGAGCATGAGATGATAAGGCTGCTGCTGCCGCCACCAAGAAGCCTGTGTGCGAGCACAGGTCACTATCCCCAACTCCCCACCCGGGAGCCTGTGCAGCCCGCCACTGCCAGGGTCCCGTGATGCAGGGACAACTTCCCCGGGAGAACACACGGCGTGCCTCAGACTGGTACAACGTAACGCTGGCCTCTGCCGTTTCAGGCTCGCCCCGAATCCATGCCCCTCCCTCTCCCCGGCCTGAGTGAGCCAGAGCCCCCGAATTAGCGGCTCCTTTAACCCCGTCCTGTCTTGAGTGGGAACAGACGGCCTCAGGCAACATACACGCAGAGGCGGGTCCAAATCCAAAGCTGAACCCCGGGAGCTGTGAGAACAAAGAAGAGAAAGGGAAATCTCTCCCAGCAGCCTCAGGAGCAGCAGATTAAATCTCCACAATGAACATGATGTACCCTGCATCTGTGGAATACCTGAATAGACAACGAATCATCCCAAATTGAGGCAGTGGACTTTGGGAGCAATGATATATATATTTTTTTCCTTTTTCTCTTTTTGTGAGTGTGTATGTGTATGCTTTTGTATGTGAAGAGATTATAGTTGAAAACTTTCCTAATATGGGAAAGGAAATAGTTAATCAAGTCCAAGAAACACAGAGAGTCCCATACAGGATAAATCCAAGGAGAAACATGCCAAGACACATGTTAATCAAACTATCAAAAATTAAATACAAAGAAAACATATTAAAAGCAGCAAGGGAAAAACAACAAATAACACACAAGGGAATCCTCATAAGGTTAACAGCTGATCTTTCAGCAGAAACTCTACAAGCCAGAAGGGAGTGGCAGGACATATTTAAAGTGGTGAAGGAGAAAAACCTACAACCAAGATTACTCTAACCAGTAAGGATCTCATTCAGATTTGAAGGAGAAATTAAAACCTTTACAGACAAGGAAAACCTGAGAGAGTTCAGGACCACCAAACCAGCTTTACAACAAATGCTAAAGGAACTTCTCTAGGGAAGAAACACAAGAGAAGGAAAAGACCTACAATAACAAACCCAAAACAATTAAGAAAATGGGAATAGGAACATACATATCAATAATTACCTTAAATGTAAATGGATTAAATGCTCCCACCAAAAGACACAGACTGGTTGAATGGATACAGTAACAAGACCCATATATATGCCATCTACAAGAGACCCACTTCAGACCTAGGGACACATACAGGCTGAAAGTAAGGGGATGGAAAAAGATATTCCATGCAAATGGAAACCAAAAGAAAACTGGAGTAGCAATTCTCATATTAGACAAAATAGGCTTTAAAATAAAGACTATTACAAGAGACAAAGAAGGACACTACATAATGATCAAGGGATTGATCCAAGAAGAAGATATAACAATTGTAAATATTTATGCACCCAACATAGGAGCACCTCAATACATAAGGCAAATACTAACAGCCATAAAAGGGGAGATCGACAGTAACACATTCATAGTAGGGGACTTTAACACCCCACTTTCACCAATGGACAGATCATCCAAAATGAAAATAAATAAGGAAACACAAGCTTTAAATGATACATTAAACAAGATGGACTTAATTGATATTTATAGGACATTCCACCAAAAAACAACAGAATACACATTCTTCTCAAGTGCTTATGGAATATTCTCCAGGATAGATCATATCTTGGGTCACAAATCAAGACTTGGTAAATTTAAGAAAATTGAAATTGTATCGAGTATCTTTTCTGACCACAATGCTATGAGTCTAGATATCAATTACAAGAAAAGAACTGTAAAAATTACCAACACATGGAGGCTAAACAATACACTACTTAATAACGAAGTGATCGCTGAAGAAATCAAAGAGAGGAAATCAAAAAATACCTAGAAACAAATGACAATGGAGACACGACGACCCAAAACCTATGGGATGCAGAAAAAGCAGTTCTAAGAGGGAAGTTTATAGCAATACAAGCCCACCTTAAGAAACAGGAAACATCTCGAATAAACAACCTAACCTTGAACCTAAAGCAACTAGAGAAAGAAGAACAAAAAAACCCCAAAGTTAGCAGAAGGAAAGAAATCATAAAGATCAGATGAGAAATAAATGAAAAAGAAATGAAGGAAACGATAGCAAAGATCAATAAAACTAAAAGCTGGTTCTTTGAGAAGATAAACAAAATTGAAAAACCATTAGCCAGACCCATCAAGAAAAAAAGAGAGAAGACTCAAATCAATAGAATTAGAAATGAAAGAGGAGAAGTAACAACTGACACTGCAGAAATACAGAAGATCATGAGAGATTACTACAAGCAACTGTATGCCAATAAAATGGACAACCTGGAAGAAATGGACAAATTTTTAGAAATGCACAACCTGCCAAGACTGAATCAGGAAGAAATAGAAAATATGAACAGACCAATCACAAGCACTGAAATTGAAACTGTGATTAAAAATCTTCCAAAAAACAAAAGCCCAGGACCAGATGGCTTCACAGGCGAATCTATCAAACATTTAGAGAAGAGCTAACACCTATCCTTCTCAAACTCTTCCAAAATATAGCAGAAGGAAGAACACTCCCAAATTCATTCTATGAGGCCACCATCACCTTGATACCAAAACCAGACAAGGATGTCACAAAGAAAGAAAACTACAGGCCAAAATCACTGGTGAACATAGATGCAAAAATCCTCAACAAAATACTAGTAAACAGAATCCAACAGCACATTAAAAGGATCATACACCATGATCAAGTGGGGTTTATTCCAGGAATGCAAGGATTCTTCAATATACGCAAATCTATCAATGTGATAAACCATATTAACAAATTGAAGGAGAAAAACCATATGACCATCTCAATAGATGCAGAGAAATCTTTCAACAAAATTCAACACCCATTTATGATAAAAACCCTGCAGAAAGTTGGCATAGAGGGAACATTCCTCCACATAATAAAGGCCATATATGACAAACCCACAGCCAACATCATCCTCAATGGGGAAAAACTGAAAGCATTTCCACTAAGATCAGGAACAAGACAAGGTTGCCCACTCTCACCACTCTTATTCAACATAGTTTTGGAAGTTTTAGCCACAGCAATCAGAGAAGAAAAGGAAATAAAAGGAATCCAAATCGGAAAAGAAGAAGTAAAGCTGTCACTGTTTGCAGATGACATGATACTATACATAGAGAATCCTAAAGATGCTACCAGAAAACTACTAGAGCTAATCAATGAATTTTGTACAGTAGCAGGATACAAAATTAATGCACAGAAATCTATGGCATTCCTATACACTAATGATGAAAAATCTGGAAGTGAAATTAAGAAACACTCCCATTTACCATTGCAACAAAAAGAATAAAATACCTAGGAATAAACCTACCTAAGGAGAAAAAATACCTGTATGCATAAAATTATAAGACACTGTTGAAATAAATTAAAGTTGATACAAATAGATGGAGAGATATATCATGTTCTTGGATGGGAAGAATCAACATTGTGAAAATGACTCTACTACCCAAAGCAATCTACAGATTCAATGCAATCCCTATCAAACTACCACTGGCATTTTTCACAGAACTATAACAAAAAATTTCACAATTTTTATAGAAAAACAAAAGACCCCGAATAGCCAAAGCAATCTTGAGAAAGAAAAACGGAGCTGGGGGAATCAGGCTGCCTGACTTCAGACTATACAACAAAGCTACAGTAATCAAGACAGTATAGTACTGGCACAAAAACAGAAATATAGATCAATGGAACAGGATAGAAAGTCCAGAGATAAGCCCACACACGTATCATCACCTTATCTTTGATAAAGGAGGCAGGAATATACAGTGGAGACAGGACAGCCTCTTCAATAAGTGGTGCTGGGTAAACTGGACAGTTACATGTAGAAGTATGAGATTAGAACTCTCCCTAAAAATAAGGTGAAAATGGATGAAAGACCTAAATGTAAGGCCAGAATCTATCAAACTCTTAGAGGAAAACATAGGCAGAACACTCTATGACATAAATCACAGCAAGATCCTTTTTGACTCACCTCCTAGAGAAATGGAAATAAAAACAAAAATAAACAAATGGGACCTAATGAAACTTCAAAGCTTTTGCACAGCAAAGGAATCCATAAACAATATCAAAAGACAACCCTAAGAATGGGAGAAAATATTTGCAAATGAAGCAACTGACAAAGAATTAATCTCCAAAATTTATAAGCAGCTCATGCAGCTGAATATCAAAAAAACGAACAACCCAACCCAAAAATGGGTGGAAGATCTAAATACGCATTTCTCCGAAGAAGTTATACAGATTGCCAACAAACACATGAAAGGATGCTCAACATCGCTAATCATTAGAGAAATGCAAATCAAAACGACAATGTGGTGTCACCTCACACCAGTCACCACAGCCATCATCAAAAATTCTACAAACAATAAATCCGGAGAGGGTGTGGAGAAAAGGGAACACTCTTGCACTTCTTTTGGAAATGTAAATTGATACAGCCACTATGGAGAACAGTATGGAGGTTCCTTAAAAAAACTACAAATAGAACTTCCATATGACCCAGCAATCCCACTACTGGGCATATACCCTGAGAAAACCATAATTCAAAAATAGTCATGTACCAAAATGTTCATTGCATCTCTATTTACAATAGCCAGGACATGGAAGCAACCTAAGTGTCCATCATCGGATGAATGGATAAAGAAGATGTGGCACATATATACAATGGGATATTACTCAGCCATAAAAAGAAATGAAATTGAGTTATTTGTAGTGAGGTGGATGGACCTAGAGTCTGTCCTACAGAGTGAAGTAAGTCAGAAAGAGAAAGACAAATACCATATGTTAACACATATATATGGAACCTAGGGGGGAAAAATGTCATGAAGAGCCTAGGGGTAAGACTGGAATAAAGACACAGACCTACTAGAGAATGGACCTGAGGATCTGGGGAGGGGGAAGGGTAAACTGTGACAAAGAGAGAGAGTGGCATGGACATATATACCCTACCAAACTTTAAATAGATAGCTAGTGGGAAGCAGCCACAGAGCACAGGGAGATCAGCTCGGTGCTTTGTGACAACCTAGAGGGGTGGGATAGGGAGGGGAGGGAGGCTCAAGAGGGAAGAGATATGGGGATATATGTATACATATAGCTGGTTCACTTTGTTATACAGCAGAAACTAAAGCAACGTTGTAAAGCCATTATACTCCAATAAAGATGTAAAAATTAAAAAATGTATGTAGCTCATAGGATTAAATGGATTAATTCAAGTAAAGTTCTTAGCACAGTTCCTGGGCCAATAGACATTAGCAGGAGCCAGATCTTATAGGCCATGATGAGGGCTTAAGATTGTATGAGAGACCGTTCTATTGGTAGTATGGAGAATCAAGTAGAAGACAGGCAAGAAGCAGGGATACTAGCTAGAGAGCTTTCGCAAATATTCGGTCAAGAACTCGTGATAGAGTGTGGACCTGGTTAACGGAGTTTGAGGTAGTTCAACTTTGGAGGAAACTAGAGCAGTGTTCATGGAGGGAAAATATTTAAGCTGAGCCTTGAAGGAAGATATTTCCAAGGGAACCTTGGAAAAAAGCACAGATGACATGTCTTGAGCAGTGAATAGTCAATGTAGTAATGGAACAAGAAATGGGAGAGGAAGTTGAAAGATTGAGACCAGAAAGATGAGTACTTTCAGAGCCTTACTTAACCTGCTTATTTGATGCATAAAAGAGCAGTGAGAGAAATTAATAGAACAGAAAGACATGGCTATGTCTTAGGAGTGACAGAGGAAGACCAATCAGATAAGAGGATCAAAGAAAAAGGGGTTACCAACCATGTAAATATTTTGGTAGGATGAAGATTAATGCCACTGATAACTTGAGGCTGATTCAAATTGTAGCGGCTGAAGACAGATTGCAAGCAACTAAGCAGGTGGGGAAAACTGCAAGTCTTCATTTCACTACAGGCTCTTGTATTTCAGCAGATAAAGGTAAAGAACTTTAGCTTGAAAAAAGTACTAGGAGTCTAGGAGGGAGTGGAAGTGGCGGAGGCTGACAAAGGGAAAACCAGAACATGACTATAGGAGAATGCTTGAAGATTAAGATGCAGAGCAAGAGAAAAAGAAAAAAAAAACAACCTCTGGAGCTCTGTACCAGAGAATGAACATAAAGTACAGTGTGATCCAAGGCAATGATGGAGAAACCATGCTTTGTGAAAAGGCTATCAAGCTTCAATATATGTTTTTGCCATGGCAATTTTAGAGACTCATGTTTTTATATAAACACCACACTAAAGAAGGAATATCACAAGTGACTTCATGAATCATCAGCATGAGAATTTGCTCTTGAATGTGAGCACTTTAATGAATATAAAATCCTCTAGATAAAGTTTCACTTTTGTAGCAAGGTCTCTTTGATTATAAGATCACTTATAGAAATTAAATCATTTCACATTATTTTACCTTTTTATTTTCTAAAAATGTGTTAGGTAACATGAAGAAAATATGTGAATTTTGGGGTTACCTAAGGTCTTAAATTTCTTTGAGTAAATAGGAAATAGACTCTGGAAGTACCTATAATGAATACCTGTTATATGGCTGCCCAGTATCTATTTTTCTTCCTTCTTGGAGTAATAGCCTGAATTTCTTTTCAGTACCTACCCAGTCCCTCCATTCTCACTGTTGTGATTTACATGGAAAATGGGCCTCACCTGCCCCAGAGAAAGGCCCTGATTCAGAGGCAATCTGAATGTGCCATCTCTGAATGTTTTGGAATTGGCACGATTACCTAAGTTGGTCCAATCAGTGACTCTTAAATACTTTTGCTGAATATATGATATAGATTCTCTTTGTTTCACAAAAAGGATTCATGTAACTCTTAGAGTTTCTCAAAGTCAGTTTAGGATTATGAACTGGGGTGTGGGGGGAGGGAGTAAGTTTGTCCAAAAACAGTCAACACCAGGGAAGTGACAGTTAAAAACTGAAAGAAACTAGGTTCTAAGTCACATTATGTGAGCTTCTAGTATCACTCCTAGCAACATGTATCTCTGTAGTTTCAAAGGAAGTTAATTGGTTCACTCTATGTAAGCCATTCTCAGTTGGGTTTTTCTATTACTCGCTGTACTTGAAAGCTTCCTTGGTGACAGAATCTGTGATCTAGACACTAAAGCCTATGTGTCGCTTTTCCATCAGCTGTCAGGATGTTAGTGAACTCGTCTATGGAAATAGATGTCATTTTTATCAAAAGTGAGCATTTTGGGACTCTTATGTATGTTGTATAAGTTCTTTAAAATGTTTAGTTTTACAGAGAAGCTTTTTTTTTATAATAAAGATATTCAACTCACCATGAAAAGCATAAGAGACTTAGAAAAATAAATAAAATCTGCTTATAGCTGAAGGCCCAACTACACAAAAGTTGGATTTGAAGGTTGTCCCTTATCTATTTTCTGACAGCAAATATTGCAGGATCATTTGCTTATATTAATGTAAGTTTCAATATATGTTAATTATGAATAGAACAAGCCTAGAAAGTGATAAAACCAATTCACACTCAACTTGTCAAAAGAAATAGTAATAAGCTTCTTCCCTTAAGTGAAGCATGTTAACCTCTTCCCCACCCAGGTTCTAAAGTAATTCATAAGTAGACAAGAGGTATGTGGAACATGATGTATTATCTTTATTACTAATAACCCTCATTCTCTAATTTCAGCCTTATATCTGTGTAAAAGAGGGCTTCCTTACACTGAGCCCCATAATGATACAGACATACGCATCCAGCCGCAGACAGCACTGGACCCAGACTATTTTGGCGCCTGCCCTTGTAAGACTTATGGAGAAATTGGGCCCAATGCATGCTTTCTGTGAGCAGCTTATTCCCAAAGAGAGGGGAGAAAGTGCTACTTATGCTCACTTCTTTGTCCCAAACTCAAGCAAGTCATCACACCTCTACCAATCTAGGTCCAACCAGGAGACAGAACACGGTAAATTTAACCAGAATTGTTAAGCTATAATAGAGTGAAATAAATACAATTACCCCTCTGTATCCACGGGTTCTGCACCCTGGATTCAACCAACCGTAAACTGAATTGAAGTAGATTGAATCTTCGGATGCAGAATCCTCCAATGTGGAGCCCCGGGGTACTGAGGGCAGACTGTACTACTCCATTTTATATAAGAGACTTCAGCAATCGCAGGGGACTGGGGGTGCAGGGGGAGCCTTAGAACCAATTCCTTGCTCATGCTGAGAGATGACTGCGTGTTGAGAACTCTTAACAGAACCCTAGGGCAGAGGGAGAGTACCCAAGGAAAGGCAAGCTTGGAAGAGGATCCCCCTCTGGCATTCATACCTCTGATGGAATAAAATTTAAAGGCAGAACAAAAAAAGTTAAACACAGAATTCTGTTTGGGCCTTCTCCCTCCCTAATGTCCAGTGTGCATCTGCATTACGCATTAAGCAGAGTTCCTCAAATCTTCACGATCTAAAACAGAGAGAGATGATAAATATTTTAGCTACTCAAAACTTGAAAGAGATACTCGTTACATATCTCCTTGCTGTAGATCAGAGAGAGCGCGAAGGCGGAGCAGGTCTCGTTTCTTCAAGATTTCTTCAAATAGCTTTATGAATGTGCATTTGAAATCAAAAAGTTATATGTGATAATGGAAGTCTGACAGATCAGCACTCAAAATTTGCATGTGGAGAATATAAGCAGAGTGTTGGTAGTACTAGTTCAGCTTCTGTTAATCATTTTGATGATTTATATCCACCTACAGGGAGCTCATGTATTGCTTCATCTCTTCAGAGTCTTCCACCAGGGACAAAAGTAGACAGTTTAACTCTCTTGCAATGTGGAGAGAATACATCTCCAGTTTTGGATGCTGTGCTGAAGAGTAAAAGCTCAGAGTTTTTAGAGCATGCAGAGAAAGAAATAATAGAAGTAGCTAGTGGCCTTCCTGATTCAGGAAGAGGATTTTCTTCCTGGGAAAACAGGCATAATAATGGACTATCTGGGAAATGTGTGCAAGAGGCTCAAGAAGAAGGGAATTCCATACTGCCTGATAGAAGAGGAAGACCAGAAATCTCTTTAGATGAAGAAGGTAGAAGAGGACATACACATACTTCTGATGACTCAGAAGTTGTATTTTCTTCTTGTGATTTGAATTTAATCATGGAGGACAGTGATGGTGTAACATATACCTTAAAATGTGACAATAGTGGTCATGCCTCAGAGATTGTATCCACTGTCCATGAAGATTATTCTGGTTCTTCCGAAAGTTCAAGTGATGAAAGTGATTCAGAAGATACAGATTCTGATGATAGCAGTATTCCAAGAAACCGTCTTCAGTCTGTTGTGGTTGTGCCAAAGAATTCTACTTTGCCCATGGAAGAAACAAGCCCTTGTTCTTCTCGGAGCAGTCAAAGTTACAGACATTATTCTGACCACTGGGAAGATGAGTGATTGGAGCCAAGGAGGCATTCATATGAGGAAAAATTTGAGAGCATAGCAAGTAAAGCCTGTCCTCAATCCGAGAAGTTCTTCTTTCATAAAACAACAGAGAAGAATTCAGAAATCTCTTTTATACAGCCCAGCCGAAAACAGATAGATAATCACCTGTCTGAAATTGCTCATCCTCAGAGTGATGGGGTTGATAGTACAAGTCATACAGACATAAAATCTGACCCTCTAGGTCATCCAAATTCTGAGGAAGCAGTGAAGGCCAAAATAACTTCTAGGCAGCAAGAAGAGCTGCCAGTGTATTCTCCTGATGATTCTGAAGATGTCTCAAGTAAGTCTCGGCAACAGACCACTTTCCCTAACAGGCCAGATAGTAGACTGGGTAAAACAGAGTCAAATTTTTCTTCTTGTGAGATCTCCCGAGTGGATGGTTTCTGTTCATCATCGGAAGAGCTCAGAAATCTAGGGTGGGACTTCTCTCAACAAGAAGAGCCTACTACCACATATCAGCAACCTGGCAGCAGCTATGGAGCCTGTGGTGGACACAAGTATCAGCAAAGTGCAGAACAGTATAGTGGGACACGTACTGGCAAGGCAATGGCTACTGGGATCCAAGATCAGCAGGTAGACCGCCTGGAACTGGGGTTGTGTATGATCGAATTCAAGGGCAGGTACCAGATTCCTTAACAGATGACCGTGAAGAGGAGGAGAATTGGGATCAACGTGGAGGATCTCACTTTTCAGGCCAGTCCAATAAATTTTTTTCTGTCCCTTCAGAAGGACAAGGGGTCAGTGCAAGCACCTGAAATAAGCAGCAATTCCATTAAGGACTCTTTAGCTGTGAATGAGGAGAAAGATCTTTCGAAAAACTTAGAAAAAAATGATATGAAAGATAGAGGGTCTCTTTAAAAAAGGAGACAGGAATTGGAGAGTGATTCTGAAAGTGATGGTGAGCTTCAGGACAGAAAGAAAGTTAGAGTGGAGGTAGAGCAGGGAGAGACAGCAGTGCCTCTAGGCTCAGCATTGGTTGGGCCTTCGTGTGTCATGGAGGACTTCAGGGACCCAGAGCGGTAGAAGGAATATGCCAAACAAGGGAAGATGCCTTGTTACTTTGATCTGATTGAAGAAAATGTTTATTTAACAGAAAGAAGAATAAATCCCATCAGGATATTAAGCGAATGCAGTGTGAGTGTACACCTCTTTCTAAAGATGAAAGAGCTCAAGGTGAAATAGCATGTGGGGAAGATTGTCTTAATCGTCTCCTCATGATTGAATGTTCTTCTCGTTGTCCAAATGGGAATTATTGTTCCAATAGACGGTTTCAAAGAAAACAGCATGCAGATGTGGAAGTCATATTCACAGAAAAGAAAGGCTGGGGCTTGAGAGCTGCTAAAGACCTTCCTTCAAACACGTTTGTCCTGGAATATTGTGGAGAGGTACTTGATCATAAAAAGTTTAAAGCCCAGGTAAAGGAGTATGCACGAAACAAAAACATCCCCTATTATTTCATGGCCCTGAAGAATGATGAGATAATAGATGCCACTCAGAAAGGAAATTGCTCCCGGTTCATGAATCACAGCTGTGAACCAAACTGTGAGACTCAAAAATGGACTGTGAACGGACAACTGCGAGTTGGGATTTTTACCACCAAACTGGTTCCTTCAGGCTCAGAGTTAACATTTGACTATCAGTTCCAAAGATATGGGAAGGAAGCACAGAGATGTTTCTGTGGGTCGGCTAATTGCCGGGGTTACCTGGGAGGAGAGAACAGAGTCAGCATCAGAGCAGCAGGAGGGAAAATGAAGAAAGAACGATCTCGGAAGAAGGATTCGGTGGATGGAGAGCTAGAAGCTCTGTTGGAGAATGGTGAGTGTCTCTCTGATAAAAACCAGGTGCTCAGCTTATCCTGGCTAATGGTTAGAATTGAAACTTTGGAAAAGAAACTTACCTGTCTCAAGCTCATACAGAACACACATTCACAGTCTTGCCTGAAGTCCTTTCTGGAACGTCATGGGCTGCCTTTGTTGTGGATCTGGATGACAGAACTACGTGATGGCCGGGAAAGTAACCAGAAGCTTCAGGAAGAGATTATAAAGACTTTGGAACATTTACCCATTCCTACTAAAAATATGTTGGAGGAAAGCAAAGTACTTCCTATTATTCAACGTTGGTCTCAAACCAAGACTGCTGTCCCTCAGCTGAGTGAAGGAGATGGGTATTCTAGCGAGAATACATTACGTGCTTACACACTGCTCAACACACCTGATCCTTCCACCAAGCTGAGCATAGAAGCTGACACAGACACCCCCAAGGAGCTAATGTTTCGCAGAATTAAAATTATAAGTGAAAATGGCATGGACAGTGTGATCTCTGATGCTACCAGTGAGCTAGAAGGCAAAGATGGCAAAGAGGACCTTGACCAGTTAGAAAACGTCCCTCTAGAAGAAGAGGAAGAGTCACAGTCACAACAGCTACTCACACAACAGCTGCCTGAATCTAAAGTTGATAGTGAAATTGCTGTGGAGGCCATTAAGGTACCCACATCTGAACCAGAGGCTGACACTGAAATAGAGCCTAAAGAGAGCAATGGCACAAAACTAGATGAACCTATTGCTGAGGAAACACCATCCCAAGATGAAGAGGAGGGTGTATCTGATGTGGAGAGTGAGAGGAGCCAGGAATAGCCACATAAAACAGTAGATATAAGTGATTTGGCCACCAAGCTCCTGGACAGTTGGAAAGACCTAAAGGAGGTATATCGAATTCCAAAGAAAAGGTAAACTGAAAAGGAGAGCACAATAACCGAACGAGGAAGGGATGTTGTTGGCTTCAGAGATCAAACAGTTGCCCCAAAGACTCCTAACAGGTCAAGAGAAAGAGACCCAAACAAACAAACTCAAAATAAAGAGAAAAGGAAATGAAGGGGCTCCCTCTCACCACCTTCTTCTGCCTATGAGTGGGGAACAAAAAGGCCAGGTGGCAGATATGATACACCAACTTCTAAAAAGAAAGTATGAATTAAAGATCGCAATCAACTTTCTACAGAGGAGCACCGAAAGTTGTTTGAGCAGGAGGTAGCTCAGCAGGAGGCTCAAAAACAACAGCAGCAGATGCAGAACCTGGGAATGACGTCTCCACTGCCCTATGACTCTCTTGGCTACCATGCCCCTCATCACCCCTTTGCTGGCTACCCACCAGGTTACCCCATGTAGGCCTATGTGGATCCCAGCAATCCTAATGCTGGAAAGGTGCTCCTCCCCACACCCAGCATGGATCCTGTGTGTTCTCCTTCTCCTTATGATTATTCTCAGCCCTTGGTGGGACATTCTACAGAACCCCTTGCTGCCCCTCCACCTGTGCCAGTGGTCCCACATGTGGCAGCCCCTGTGGAAGTTTCCAGTTCACAGTATGTGGCCCAAAGTGATGGTGTGGTACACCAAGACTCCAGTGTCACCGTCCTGCCAGTGCCAGCCCCAGGCCCAGTCCAGGGACAGAATTATGGTGTTTGGGATTCAAACCAACAGTCCGTGAGTGTACAGCAGCAGTACTCTCCTGCACAGTCTCAAGCAACCATATATTATCAAGGACAGGCTGCTCCAACTCTCTATGGTGTGATGTCACCCTATTCACAGACAACTCCACCAATTGTACAGAGTTATGCCCAGCCAAGTCTTCAGTACATCCAGGGACAACAGATTTTCACAGCTCACCCACAAGGAGTGGTGGTACAGCCAGCCACAGCCGTGACTCCAATAGTTGCACCAGGGCAGCCTCAGCCCTTACAGCCACCTGAAATGGTTGTGACAAATAACCTCTTGGATTTACCACCCCCACCTCCTCCCAAACCAAAAACCATTGTCTTACCTCCCAACGGGAAGACAGCCCGAGACCCAGAAGGGAAGATTTACTACTACCATGTGATCACAAGGCAGACTCAGTGGGATCCTCCTACTTGGGAAAGCCCAGGAGATGATGCCAGCCTTGAGCATGAAGCTGAGATGGACCTGGGAACCCCAACATATGATGAAAATCCCATGAAGACCTCAAAAAAGCCTAAGACAGCAGAAGCAGATGCCTCCAGTGAGCTGGCTAAGGAAAGCAAAGAAGTATTCAGAAAAGAGATGTCCCAGTTCATTGTCCAGTGCCTGAACCCTTACTGGAAAACTGACTGCAAAGTGGGAAGAATTACCACAACTGAAGATTTCAAACACCTAGCTCGCAAGCTGACTCACGGCGTTATGAATAAGGAGCTGAAGTACTGTAAGGACCCCAAGGACCTGGAGTGCAATGAGGACGTGAGACACAAAACCAAGGAGGACATTAAGAAGTACATGCCAAAGTTTGGGGCTGTTTACAAACCCAAACGGGACACTGAATTAGAGTGACCTTCAGGGCCAGGGTGGGAGGACGGGCAAGCTGGTAGGAGAGACTCTGGGGAGAAGAAATCCCGTGGGCCCTCTCTCCCCACCCCATTGTCAGGGCTGTGCTACTGATGGCACATCACCCTGGGGAATTCAAACCTGCAGAATGAGCTCACATAAATGAGCTCCATCTACAGCAAGTGGTCCCTGGTTGTGAGCTGTTGGTAGAGGCCATCTGAGGCAAGGGTTTAGGCCCTTGAGACCTTACCTTCTGAGACCCCAGCCAGGCCTGACCCCACTCTCAAGGCTGTGTCTCCTCCTTGGCGGTGCTGTCAGTGCACAGACTCATGTGCATCCCCACCCACGACCCCTTACCCTGACGATCGGTATTATATTTTAATGTATATATGAATATATTGAAAATAATTTGTCTTTCCTGGTTTTTGGCTTTTGTTTTGCTTTTAAGCCTCTGCGTGCTAGGATCACAGAAGACTTTGTAAGGATGGTTTAAGTTCTCCTGCAAGGTTTAATGTGTTATCATGTAAATATTCCAGAGCAGCCTGCCTTGTGGTTTCAGCCAGCCTTGTGCTATGTAGATAAGATTGATTTACTGCTTAAAATCACTTTACTTGGGCTTCCCTGGTGGCGTAGTGGTTGAGAGTCCACCTGCGGATGCAGGGGACGCAGGTTCGTGCCCCAGGTCCGGGAGGATCCCACATGCCGCGGAGCGGCTGTGCCCATGAGCCATGGCCGCTGAGCCTGCGCATCCAGAGCCTATGCTCTGCAACGGGAGAGGCCACAACAGTGAGAGGCCTGCGTACCGAAAAAAAAAAAATCACTTTACTTTATCCAATTTTTACTGAACTTTTTATGTAAAAAATAGAATCAATTAAAGAAAAAAAAAGGATAAGTCTATGCCTTCAACTTCTAACAGGTGGAAGAGTTCTCAGTGCTTTCTGAGAATCTGCTTCCCAGGTTATAATACTCAGTTTGGCTCCAACCAAATTCCCTTTTTCTTAACTTGATGGTTAATTGAATTTTGGAGAAGGTGCGGTTGCAGACAACCACTGGCTGGTGAGAAAGTTTGCTGGGTTAGGGTCATCTGATAAACAGGAAACAATCACCTAGGGCACAGACAAGCCAAGGCATGTAAGCAGGTTGCTGAGGAAGCTGGGATGTTTCTGCAGGTACCAAGCCAGAGCGGACATTGCCCGCCTTGGAAAGGTCTCAGGAACATCCCTGCAGGGGGCAGGAAAGTCAGGCCTGGTCATGCTTGGGAGTGTGCGTGGTGAGGGCTGTGGGTTGCGACAGCATGAAGCCAGAAGCATGCGGTTTGCCTCTTAAGACAGCAGCAGGGTGATCACCAAGGCTCCTGGGCTGGGGCTACAAGGTAGTCAAAGGACTGAGCACTCTGGGTGTGCAATTGGAGAATGAATTTGGAGCTGGGAAGCAATAAGTTCATAAGCAGCTCAGTTGACCCCTTTGACTTCTCAGCTTTCATATGCACCATTCTACACACATTTCAACACCTGCCCAGCAAAGAAACTACATTTTAGCAAGAAACAGCTAACCCTCTGATAAGTGAAGTTCTTGCCCTTCCCCCAGGTAAAACACAAAGCCCCAACGGTCATTGAATCCATTGCTGCCTATATTAATTAGGCCTCAATTTCAGTCTTAGGTCCCACTAAAGACTACATTGTAAAGTTGACCTCCACCTAGTGTTATATAAAATTAAAATGGGAAGGAGAATTTAGAATAAACACATACATATAACAGAAAATATGCAAAGCTACCAGTCCTGGTTTCTGTAGTTATTCACAAGGTCAGAGTTGACGTCTATAGCTTCCACCTTCACCCACTTATTCCCTGTTTTCCTTGCCCACAGCCAGAACCCACAGCTCCATCCAGATTCTTTACTGGTAGAATGATTCAATCCTTCCCTTCTGAATGGTCTGAATCCTCAATTGTCCTGCCTTTTTCCAGTTCCTGTAGCTTTCCATTGATCTTTACTGTTGGCATGGAAGTATTGAAGGGAACCTCAGAAAATCTCCTGGGTTCCACAAAAAATCCTCCTTGCTTCCATTAAAGAGGCAAACAATTTCCTGCAGTAACTGAGATCATAACACCAGTAGATTAACCTTTTTCACCTGCTGGTTCAGTGGTATAAGGAGTGTAAGGTGGCCAGGGAGCAGTCTGTGGTAGGCAGAATTCTAAGATGGATCCCACAATTCCTGCCCCCTGGGGTAAACACCAGTGTAATTTCCTTTGAGCATTGTACAGACCTGTAAATACAATTGGATATCACCTTCATGATTATACAGCAATATGGCAAAAGGAACTTTGCAGATGAAATTAGGGTCCCTAATCAGTTGACTATAATTCAAAGGGAGATTATCCTGGGTGGGTCCAACCTGTCTAATCAGGCAAGTCTTTTAAAAGCAAAAGTTCTATTCTCCAGGATAGATCACATGCTAGGCCACAAGACAAGTCTCAGTAAATTGAAGATTAAAATCATATGTTGGGCTGCACCACACAGGCCTGCGAGGCTTGTAGTTGCCAGCCTCAAGACTGAAGAAAGAGCCTAGAGACAGCAACAGAGACATCAGTGACTTATCGGACAAGGGACCTTACACACCTGAAGCAAGGTCCTGGAGCAACACCTCACTGTTCGTGGCAGGCAGCAAGCAGGACATGGCAGCAGTCTTTACTACCCGGGGGAGGAGGAGGCTACCATTTATAGGGGGAATTAACTGTCAGGTTGGCTCATAAATCACCAGAGAGACCAGCAGCTGGGGCAGGAAGCAAGCACATAGGCAGTTACTAATTAAGCCCTATAATTAAGAGATTGGATAGTCATGTGAGTGAAGCAGGCACTGGCTGAACAGGGGATATACAGAGCAAGAGGACAGTCATCTTGAATGGCGTGGTCAAACACTCCACCCTTACATACCCTGTATGACCTCTATAATCTTGGCCCATACTTCTTCTGCTATATCCCCGAGGACAGGTAGGTAGAAGTGCAGCTGCAACCAAATACCACAAAAGCAATACAGACAGTCCAACAGGTGGGCAAGCTTTGGAACCAGGAGCTTATCAAGTCAATTTTTCATGGACTCTCAGAGGTTGACAATGGCATTTTGCTGTAGAGCCAGCAATCAAACTCATTTCTCAGTGAGGCCACCATTGTCACCCAGTCCACAAACAGATTCCCTTCACTCAGAGTAGGACAAGCTGCAAGATGTCTAACAGGCACAATATAGGGAAGATCATGATCATTAAGCAAAATACAAGCAGTAACATCATTCTGAGGTAATGCCACCCCTGTCTATGCGTTTTGTCCTGGCCTGCAATACCATACCACCTGCCCACCCTCAGTCTCCATAGCCAGTGCCGAATACAGGAGAGGTGGTGTAACAGTGCACAGGGTTAGCATAATGGTGCCTTTCGACAGTAGAGGCCTGGATTAATTACCTTAGTAATCTGAGGTGGGGCTGGGTAGAAGACAGGTGAAATCTGTAAATCCCTTTCTGATCCTATTCCCCAATGGGACAGCAAACCCAAACCACTGAGGACTTACCTGCCAGTCCTCAGGGCTATTTATAATATGTTCCCCTGGGGATAGATCCTGTGAAGGGCAAAAATGAGTTGCTGTCCTGACCTGTAGTTGGCAACAGTCCTTCGGTGGTCAACAGTTGAACTCGAACGGTGTTGACTAGTTACCTCCAGGTTAACATGGCGTTGGCACTGGGATAACTGCTCCTGGGATGTGTCCACGTGTTAAGAGTGAGTTTCCCACCTCAACTGTTGTTTAAGTAGTCTCTTCGTAGCCCGGTAACAGTGGGGTTGTAAGGCAGGTGGAAATGCTCCTGTATGTGCTTTGTATCGGCCCATTCCTGAACTTCATGGCCAATAAAGTAGATTCCTTGGTCACTATTGATGTCCACGGGGATCCTATATGTTGCATACAAATGAATAGTGGTTTTTTGCATGCTCAAAGAATCGGGTAGGTTTTTTGTAATGTCTTCCACCTGTTGTAATGTATCGTAGACCACTTATAGCTGTTGTTCTATCACACTCTATCATTGCTCTGCCGCCTTCCATAGTCGGGACCAGAAGCCCAAGGGCACTCTTATTATTTTGCTGTTGCCACAGACCTCAACCAAACACTCCCGGGTAACGGGTCATGTTAATTCACAAGTCTGTCTCTGAATTCATATCCCTAAAGCCTGTATCTCTAATTGTTTAGGGGTGGTAGGTCAGGGGTATGCTTGTATTTTGTAGCTAATCCAGGTCCTTGAGTTTTGTCTCTATTCACCAGCCACCCCCGTGCAGTCAGATGAATGAGGAGCATTGGGCTGCTACTTTTAAACTGGGAAAAGACTGAGGTTAACAGGATATCATCAACATAATGGAAGAAAAAGGCATCTCTCATGGTACACAGCTACCACAAGGCCCCACATGTTAGTAGACGGCCTCCTCCCGATCACCTCCACAACTTTCTGTTTCCCGTCCTTATGTCCTGACATCTCAGGTCCCAGGAGTTTTCTCACCCAGAGACAGCAACAGAGACATCAGGGATTTATTGGACAAGAGAAACTTACACATGAAGCAAGGTCCTGGAGCAACACCTCACTGTGCATGGCAGACAGCAGGCAGGACGTGGCAGCAGTCTTCACCACTCCGGGGAGAAGGCAGCTACCATTTATAGGGTGAATTGATGCCAGATTAGCTCATCAATTACCAGGGAAACCAGCAACTGGGGCAGGGGGCAAGTAGGTAGGCAGTTACTAATTAAGCCCTATAATTAAGAGGATTAGAGAGTCATGTGAGTAAAGCAGGGACTGGTTGATCAGGGGAGGTACAGAGAGCAAGAGAACAGCCGTCTTGAGGGCCTGACCATACATCATAGCAAGCATCTTTTCTGACCACAGTGCTATGAGACTAGAAATCAACTACAAGGAAAAAACTACCCAAAACACAAACACGTGGAAGCTAAACAATATGCTACTAAACAACCAATCAGCCATTGAAGACATCAAAGAGGAAATAAGAAAATACCTGGAGACAAATGAAAATGAAAACACAATCCAAAATCTATGAAATGCAGCAAAAGCTGTTCTAAGAGAGAATTTTATAGTGATACAAGTCTACCTCAGAAAGCAAGAAAAATATCAAATCAACAATCTAACCTTACATCTAAAGGAACAACAAACAATACCCAAAGTTAGTTAAGGAAAGATATCAAGATCAGAGCAGAAATAAATGAAATAATGACTAAAAAAAAAAATAGAAAAGATCAATGAAATTAAGACCTGGTTCTTTGAAAAGATAAACAAAATCGATAAACCTTTAGCCAGACTCATCAAGAAAAAAAGAGAAGACCCCCCAAAATAAAATCATAAACAAAAAGGGGCAGTTACAACAAACACTACAGAAGTACAAAGGATCATAAGAGATTACAATGAGCAACTATATGTCAATAAAGTGGACAAACTAGAAGAAGACAAATTCCAATAAAGGTACAATCTCCTGACTGAATCAGGAAGAAGTAGAAAATATAAACAGATGAATGACCAGGAATGAAATTGAGTCTGTAGTAAAATATCTCCCAACAAACAAAAGATCCCAGGCCAGATGACTTCACAGGTGAATTCTACCAAACATTTAAAGAAGAGTTAACATCTATCCTTCTCAAACTAGTTCAAAAAATTGCAGAGGAAGGAACTCTTCCGAACTTATTCTACGAGGCCAGCATCACCCTGATACCAAAACTAGACAAAGAGAACACAAGAAAACAAAATTACAGGCCAATATCACTGATGAACACAGATGCAAAAATACTCAACAAAATATTAGCAAACTGAATTCAACAACACATTAAGAGGATCATACACCATGATCAAGTGGGATTTATTCCAGGGATGAAGGAGATTCAATATCTACCAGCCAATCAGTGTGACACACCACATTAACAAACTGAAGAATAGAAATCATATGATCAGCTCAATAGATGAAGAAAAATCTTTTGACAAAATTGAACATCTATTCACGAAAAAAAAAAAGGACACCTACTGAATGAAAGAAGATATTTACAAAGACAAATATTGTTTGGTTTCACTTATATGTGGAATCTAAAAAACAAAACAAATGAACAAGCACAACAAAACAGAAACAGAGTCATAGATTCAGAAAACAAACAGCTGGTTGCCAACCAGACTTATCATGGCGATTATTTTGAAATGTATAGAAATATCGAATCACTATATTGTACAAAAGGAACTAACATAGTGTTGTAGGTCAATTAGGTTTCAAAAAGAAACAGACAAACTTATGGAAAAAGAGATCAGATTTATGGTTACTAGAGGTGGGGATTGAGGGGAGGGGGAAGTGGATGAAAATAGTCAAAAGATACAAACTTCCAGTTATAGAAATAAGTACCAGGGATGTAATGTACATGATAAATGTAATTAACACTGCTGTATGTTATCTGTGAAGGCTGTTAAGAAAGTAAATTCTAAGTTCTCATCCAAAGGAGAAAAAATTCTTTTTCTCTTCCTTTTATTTCGTATCTATATGAGATGATGGAGGTTCACTAAACTTATTGTGATAATCATTTCAAGATGTACTTAAGCCAAATCATTATGCCATGCACCTTAAACTTATACAGTGCTGTATGTCAGTTATATCTCAAGGAAACTGGAAGGAAAAAAAAGTTTCATAATATCCCATGCTGGCTAGGGTAGGGAGAACAGAAATTCTCCAACACTATTGGCAGGAGTGAAAATTGTCATAATAATTGAGGGTAAGTCAGTAATATATCAAAATTTGAAACATGCTTCCTCTTGGACACAGGGATAATTTGCCCTATAGTCACTCTTGCAGAAATGCCCCAGGACATACTGTGTGTGCAAGGAAATTTCACTGCAGCATTGTTTGAAACAGCGGGAATAGAAAGCAATGTTAACAGTCAGTCAGTCACTAGGGTCTAGCTAAATAAATGATGATCTATTACTACAATGGAATGCTGTGCAGCTGTTTATGAGGATGAGGTAAACATACATTTGTCTACATGAAAAGACATTCTTGAGACTTCCCTGGTGATCCAGTGGTTAAGACTCTGTGCTTCCACTGCAGGGGGGAACGGGTTCAATCCCTGGTCGGGGAACTAAGATCCTGCATGCTGCACTAGCGGCCAAAAAAACCCCCCAAAAACAAAAATAATCCCACCAAAACAACAACAACAACAACAATAAAGATGTTCTTAATGTTAAGTGAAAGATAAAAACATATTTCAGAACAATAAAAAAGCAGAAGAATTCTCTTGCTAGTCTGGAAGGAAAACAGCCATGTTGAGATAGGAGGGGCCGCATGGCAAGGCCCTGAGAATGACCTCCAGGTGCTGAGAGCCATCCCCAGCTGACAGCAAGAGAACAGGGACGTTAATCACGCAGCTGCAAGGCACCGAGTTCCGTTAACAACCACATGACCTGTGCAGAGGACCCTGAGCCCCAGATGAGATTGCAGCCTCAGCCAACACTTTGATTTCAGCACGGTGACACCCTGAGCAGAGAACTCAGCTAACCTGTGCCTAGATCCTTGACCCACAGAAACCATGGGATAAAGACATTTCTGTTATTTGAAACACATAGTCTCATCTTCCAATTCAGTGGAAACATTGTTGTATCCCCTGGCAGAAGCATTCCCTTACTGGATACTTAGATATCCAAACCAGCAGAGCTCAAAGTTGTCAGGACAGGAAGCAAAAATCTGCAAATGGGTTATAAGATGTAATAGTGAGAGAAGCCACTTCCACTTCTGCCACTTGTATTCTGGCTATAGGAGAGAGAACACCATGTAATGCTTTCTGATCCAAAGCATATACTGCACCTGTAAGACAGAACCCCATTCTTTCAGGATGTTTTCTACCAACTGGTACCATCAATGAGTCCTCAGTAAGCCATTTCCCCTCTCATTTAGGCCAGTCACTTCCAGGTGATGGGGGATGTGGAAAGACAAGTTAATTCCATAGGACAAGCCCTATCGCTGCACTTCTTCGCTGTGACATGAAGTTTCTTGATCAGAAACAATGCTGTTTAGAGACTTACCTGGTGGTCCAACAGTTAAGACTCCGTGATGCCAATGCAGGGGGGCCTGGGTTCAATCCCTGGTCAGGGAACTAGATCCTGCATGTCACAACTAAAGATCCCGCACGCGGCAATGAAGATCCCACATGCTGCAAGTAAGAAACAGCACAGCCAAATAAATAAATAAAAAAAAATATATAAAAGAAACAGTCCTGTTTAGAATGTAAGGTGGTGGATAAGGCATTCTTGTGAGTCCATGAATGGTAGGTCTAGCAGAAGCATTAAGGGCAGGGAAGACAAATCTGTATCCAGAATATATGTCTATTTCCATGAGAACAAATCTCTGCCTCTCCATGATAGAAGTCCAGGGTAATCAGCCTGCCACTAGGTGACTGGCTTGTCCCCCTGGGAATGATGCCATATTAGAGACTCAAGGCTGGACTCTCTGTTGGCCCATCAGGCACTCAGCAGAAGCACTAGCCAGGCCAGCCTTAGTAAGGGAAATTACATGTTGTCGAATCCATATATAACCTCCATCCTTGCCACCTCAGCCTTTTTGTTTAGGGGTCTATTGAACTAGCACTGGAGTGCTGGGGAAAGAAGCTGACTCACATCCATAGTGAGTTATTTTGTCCACCTCATCATTAAGAGCCTCTTGTGCAGTTGATGGCCTTTGGTGGGCATTCACATGGGACACAAATACCTTCACAGTCTGTGCCAATTCAAAGAGGTCTTAACTAATGTTCTGGTCTCCACTCAATATGTCCTTAATTCCAGTCCCCATCTGTCACAATATTTACCCATCTTGGTTAACTTCTACCTATCTTCAACATTATTTCATCTAGACCCCCTCTCACCCCATTTTCCTTTCCAGGTTATTCTGAAGCAAATTCCAGACATCATATCACTTTATCTTGAATATTTCTCTATCTCTAAAATATAAGTGCTATTTTAAAATAACCACAGTACTACACACCAAAACCCCAAATCATTTTATTTCAAATATCTATCAATGTTTAAATGTCCTGAACTACCTCAAGCATCCAAATAAAGTCCAAACACTGAAAAGTGTTAATATCTATTAAATCTTTTAATCCATGTTTTCCTTTTTCTCTTTTGTTGCAGTACATTTGTTGAAGAAACCCAGTTGTCTTTCAAGTTTCCCATAGTCCTGATTTGCTGATTATAATCCTGATATGTCAATTAACATATTCTTCTATCCCCTGTATTGTCTAAAATTTAATGGTTGTATCTGGAGGCTAAATCAGATCCAGTTTTTTTGTTTTTGTTTTTTTACATCTTTATTAGAGTATAATTGCTTTACAATGGTGTGTTAGGTTCTGCTTTATAACAAAGTGAATCAGTTATACATATACATATGTTCCCATATCTCTTCCTTCTTGCGTCTCCCTCCCTCCCACCCTCCCTATCCTACCCCTCCAGGCGGGCACAAAGCACCGAGCTGATCTCCCTGTGCTATGCGGCTGCTTCCCACTAGCTATCTACCTTACGTTTGGTAGTGTATATACGTCCATGCCTCTCTCTCACTTTGTCACAGCTTACCCTTCCCCTTCCCCATATCCTCAAGTCCATTCTCTAGTAGGTCTGTGTCTTTATTCCTGTCTTACCCCTATGTTCTTCATGACATTTTTTTTTCTTAAATTCCATATATATGTGTTAGCATACGGTATTTGTCTTTCTCTTTCTGACTTACTTCACTCTGTATGACAGACTCTAGGTCTATCCACCTCATTACAAATAGCTCAATTTCATTTCTTTTTATGGCTGAGTAATATTCCATTGTATATATGTGCCACATCTTCTTTATCCATTCATCCGATGATGGACACTTAGGTTGTTTCCATGTCCTGGCTATTGTAAATAGAGCTGCAATGAAAATTTTGGTACATGACTCCTTTTGAATTATGGGTATAATGCCCAGCAGTGGGATTGCTGGGTCATATGGTAGTTCTATTTGTAGTTTTTTAAGGAACCTCCATACTGTTTTCCATAGTGGCTGTACCAATTCACATTCCCACCAGCAGTGCAAGAGTGTTCCCTTTTCTCCACACCCTCTCCAGCATTTATTGTTTCTAGATTTTTTGATGATGGCCATTCTGACAGGTGTGAGATGATATCTCACTGTAGTTTTGACTTGCATTTCTCTAATGGTTAATGATGTTGAGCATTCTTTCATGTGTTTGTTGGCAGTCTGTATATCTTCTTTGGAGAAATGTCTATTTAGGTCTTCTGCCCATTTTTGGATTGGGTTGTTTGTTTTTTTGTTATTGAGCTGCATGAGCTGCTTGTAAATTTTGGAGATTTATCCTTTGTCAGTTGCTTCATTTGCAAATATTATCTCCCATTCTGAGGGTTGTCTTTTCGTCTTGTTTATGGTTTCCTTTGCTGTGCAAAAGCTTTGAAGTTTCATTAGGTCCCATTTGTTTATTTTTGTTTTTATTTCCATTTCTGTACGAGCTGGGTCAAAAAGGATCTTGCTGTGATTTATGTCATAGAGTGTTCTGCCTATGTTTTCCTCTAAGAGTTTGATAGTTTCTGGCCTTACATGTAGGTCTTTAACCCATTTTGAGCTTGTTTTTGTGTATGGTGTTAGGGAGTGATCTAATTTCATACTTTTACATGTACCTATCCAGTTTTCCCAGCACCACTTATTGAAGAGGCTGTCCTTTCTCCACTGTACATTCCTGCCTCCTTTATCAAAGATAAGGTGACCATATGTGCGTGGGTCTATCTCTGGGCTTTCTATCCTGTTCCATTGATCTATCTTTCTGTTTTTGTGTCAGTACCATACTGTCTTGATTACTGTAGTTTTGTAGTATAGTCAGGGAGCCTGATTCCTCCAGCTCCATTTTTCGTTCTCAAGATTGCTTTGGCTATTCGGGGTCTTTTGTGTTTCCATACAAATTGTGAAATTTTTTGTTCTAGTTCTGTGAAAAATGCCAGTGGTAGTTTGATAGGGATTGCATTGAATCTGTAGTTTACTTTGGGTAGTAGAGTCATTTTCACAATGTTGATTCTTCCAATCCAAGAACATGGTATATCTCTCCATCTATTTGTATCATCTTTAATTTCTTTCATCAATGTCTTATAATTTTCTGCATACAGGTCTTGTGTCTCCTTAGGTAGGTTTATTCCTAGATATTTTATTCTTTTTGTTGCAATGGTAAATGGGAGTGTTTCTTAATTTCACTTCCAGATTTTTCATCATTTGTGTATAGGAATGCCAGAGATTTCTGTGCATTAATTTTGTATCCTGCTACTTTACCAAATTCATTGATTAGCTCTAGTAGTTTTCTGGTAGCAGCTTTAGTTTCCTCTATGTATAGTATCCTGTCATCTGCCATCAGTGACAGCTTTACTTCTTCTTTTCCGATTTGGCTTCCTTTTATTTCCTTTTCTTCTCTGATTGCTGTGGCTAAAACTTCCAAAACTATATTGAATAAGAGTGGTGAGAGTGGGCAACCTTGTCTTGTTCCTGATCTTAGTGGAAATGCTTTCAGTTTTTCCCCATTGAGGATGATGTTGGCTGTGGATTTGTCATATACGGCCTTTATTATGTTGAGGAAAGTTCCCTCTATGTCTACTTTCTGCAGGGTTTTTATCATAAACGGGTGTTGAATTTTGTCGAAAGCTTTCTCTGAATCTATTGAGATGATCATATGGTTTTTCTCCTTCAATTTTTTAATATGGTTTATCACAATGATTGTTTTGCATATATTGAAGAATCCTTGCATTCCCGGAATAAACCCCACTTGATCATGGTGTATGATCCTTTTAATGTGTTGTTGGATTCTGTTTGCTAGGATTTTGTTAAGGATTTTTGCATGTATATTCATCAGTGATATTGGCCTGTAGTTTTCTTTCTTTGTGACATCCTTGTCTGGTTTTGGTATCAAGGTGATGGTGGCCTTGTAGAATGAGTTTGGGAGTGTTCCTCCCTCTGCTATATTTTGGAAGAGTTTGAGAAGGATAGGTGTTAGCTCTTCTCTAAATGTTTGATAGAATTTGCCTGTGAAGACATCTGGTCCTGGGCTTTTGTTTGTTGGAAGATTTTGAAATAGGTTCAGGACTTTTCTCTTGCAGTCTTTGGATGTAAGCTCTCATGAAATTCCAGTATTATCCTTGTGCTTTACATCCAAACAGCCAGCTTTCCAAACTGTAGGAAATGCCTCCCTGCTTTAGAGCCTAGGTGTCAGCTCTCTATATACCTGGGGAGTTTGCTTTGATCTTCAGGCCTGCCCTAGGTTTTCTGTGCCCAGGAAGATCTCATTCTTCTGGAAATGCTTGTGAGGTGTTTTACTTGGCTGTCCTGCCTGACTTTCAGTCCCTGCCATCTGAAAGTCTGGAGTGCCTGGAGGAGGGAAGGAGTTTCTGCCAGCTCTCCTACTCCACATGGAATATCTTCAGTTGATGTTTCTCAGCTGTCTCTTCTTTCCCAACAACCAGGCAAAGAACTGGGGAGGGTATATAGATGCTAAATATTCATTAAAATATTAGCTGATTTCTCCTGTTCTCATGGACTGCAGACTCTCATGGTAAGCCTCCTGTTCCATCACCTCTTAATGAGGAGGGTCTTGTCACCTTCCCTGTGACCAGGGCCTCATTTCCTCCTGACCCACATTCCTTGTTGTTGTTTGCCCATGTGAACTCCTAAGCTTCTCCTGTTTCTGTTGCTTATGAGGACACCTCCATACCTCACAGAGGAGGTCACATACCCATGCCTACTGACCACTTTCTGTCACCCTCATGAGAGAGCTTGTCCTCATGGCAGATGCACTGCCTCCCTTCCCAGCCCCACCCACCCAACTCCTGGGATGCATCTGCTTCTCCTTACTGGGCCCATCCTTCTGACTTAGCAGACCTAGGCAGTCATGCTCCAAAACATGAAAACTTTTGCATAAAAACTTTTTGGGAACCTTGCACATATTTTCTATGACATTAGTTTGACTCACAAAACAATGGAAATTTAGAGGTAGTTGAAATCTTAGAAATCACGTAACCTGATTTTTTAAATGCTGAGCCAAAGTCTTTTAAATTAAATGCAAAAAACAGTTGTATCATGTAGTCGGGCAGCCTATTAATATTGTCAGGAAAAAAAAAACAGGTCAATGCTCAGCATCTGTCATGAAAAAAATTAATTGAAAAACAAGTAGAATTTAAATTTTGAAGTAACCAAAATAATGGAAAATATCTGTTTCATGGTGTATATATTATGAATAAAGTAACACTTTCTTGACATTTCTCAAAATGTCCTTACCTTTCTGATGGATCTTCATATTAGATTACTAAATTAGGCTTGTGTATATTTTAGTTAACTGAATCAAAACTCTCATTTAAAGATCCATTAAAATTTTTCAAATGTAGATTAAAAAAAAAAGGCAGCACTGCCTATTTAGTGGCACCAGAATTTTAGGTTTCTAAGAAACACTGTGGGAGAATGTCAGGGGGTTGTCTAGTAATGTTATTAATAATTATTAAGAACCTTTAATTTTGTGAAGTAAAATATTAATAAATAAAATTACCATCTGCCTTTATTATCATTTCATAAAAGAAAGGACAACCTAACAGCAACAAAATAGAACCTACATAATTTAAAACTACTTAGCTTTAGTTTTATGAAAAACATTATACCGTCTTCCTTTATTTTCCATGTGGCCATAGGTCAGTAAAAACTGTCATGGACCAGCAGTACACAATGTTCCTCCAACTCTATTTGGAAGTCATTGAGGGAAGCCAACCCTCTCATTTTATAGATCAGAAAGTGGTTATGTGGCAAATTTCAATGATTTTCCAAGGTTATCAGCTATTTCAATGTTCTTCTTACTACTTTGCTAGATTAGGTTTCTGATAACATAAATGCCTTCCCTGTCAATGGTAACGTCGGCAACTATTAGATTCAGGATCAGTTAGCCATCTCTGTTTCCCAGTGACTCTGAAGCATGAGAGATTCATACTCACAGATAACACATCAGAATGGATCCCACATATTGTGGGATTCCTCAAGAAATAAATATGGAACTTCATTTTTATTGAGATTGTTATTTGATTAAAATTTTAATTTCATATTAATAGATAGGATTTAAAATTTTTACTCATAATAGAAAATAACAGAAGGTCCCTCTTTAAATTCCTCATGTCTCAAGCATCTATAAGTTTATAGAGAGCATCTCTTTTTAAGTTTACAGTCACTTTAAATTTTTCCTTTCTTTCTCTGACTATCCAATTTCTCTGTATTCTCAGTTATTCTAATAATTTCTATCCCACATATTATTTCTACCATTGCTAATTCTGTCTACTTTCCCCCCATTCCAATCCATTCATGTTTTCTATTAGTTTAGGATTTGCTCTTTAGTACTAAAGTGAATAAATTATCATTTTCTGGCATGTGAATGATCAGAATCTATTACTTATTCTGATATCTCTCATCAACTAGTCCAACTTCTTCAATTGTAAGAAATTCTAGTCATTTGAAATTTGACTGGAACATGGAAAAAAGAGTCATGAAATTATATGTATCATTCTAGATAAAAATAAGAGGACAAAAAATTTGTAATAGATCAATTTAAGCCATAAATATGTTTGCCTAGTCAGAAAGGACACTCATAAAACTGGCATTTTTCATCAAAATAAAAGATTATTCCCATATATTTTAATGATGAAATTCTGACCCTAAAACTATACAGTGCTAAGTAGGCGGTCAATGATAAGTAACAATTCCCATTCTCTTTATCCAGATTTCAGAGTGCAACAGAGAGGAGGGTAGTATTGGGCACCTTTGAGTTAAGGGTGGAAGGAAAACAGATGGCACATATAGAATATATAGAATTATTGACTAATTTTTATTCTTATAAAATAAAGAATACTATCAAATAGTTTTTACTGAGCAATAATGAACTGTTTCTCAAATTGTTCTGGAGCCTTATAAAGCAAATAATGGGCTCGACTGCTCCTTTAGTCAACTGAAAACAATATTTTGAGACATCCCAAGAAAGCTACCAAGTACTTGGTTCTTAATGGCTTGACAATTTTGAAATTCATTTCTAATAAAAATGTATGATTTTTTTTTTTTTTTTCGGTACGCGGGCCTCTCACTGCTGTGGCCTCTCCCGTTGCGGAGCACAGGCTCCGGATGCGCAGGCTCAGCGGCCATGGCTCACGGGCCCAGCTGCTCCGCGGCATGTGGGATCATCCCAGACCGGAGCACGAACCCGCGTCCCCTGCATCGGCAGGCGGACTCTCAACCACTGCGCCACCAGGGAAGCCCAAAAATGTATGATTTTGATCAGTTTTATTGCTAGCTCAAAATTATAAAAAATAATTTCTTGATACTTTGGCTACTGATAATTGACTTCCAGAAAATGATTATTCTTATATATCATTTCTAAAATGGCATAATTTCAGAGACTGTTTAATCAAATCCAGAGATCATTTTGTCAAATGAGAAAACCTGGCCCAAAGAAGCTTTGTGTCTCTCTCCAGGACAAGTGACTGAAAATAGGTGGAACAAATACTCTATTCCTTGATTCAGGGTCATTTCCAGGTATCCAAAAGGAAATGTGGCCTTGGAATGCTGACATTTAAGACAAGAGATGAGACAGGCTCTAGTACAGTTTAAATATTCAGAGCCAATTGGCATTATGTAATCTCACATGTTTGAATGCCTTTATATTTTTTAAACCAATTTTTTTCAAGAACAGATTTCTTGAGACTGTTCCCATTGTAATTTTATTTTAATTAATAAAAAATTTCATTTATTTATATATTTAAAATAAAAATTGTGTAATTCAAGGTGTACAACATGATGCTTCAATACACATATACATAGTGAAATGGATTTTATAGTCAAGCCAATTAACATATCTCCTTACATAGTTATCATTTTTGTGTGTGATGAGTACCCCTGAAATTTACTCTCAGTATATTTCCCATTTTTAAATTAAATAAAAAAGAAAGAGGGAAAGAAAGAAGGGAGAAGATAGGAAGAAGTTAATTACAATCATTCTACTTAACATAGTTAATAATTTTATGCAAATCAACAAATATTCCTAGAAAATTACTATAATTAAGTTTAATAAACACAGACACTTGGACAAAGAAGTCATGGTAAATGATTGCTGTGAAAATCCTGAATATATTCCACTCAATATTTCACATGGAGCTATCGAGCTTTCACCTGGAAGTAAACGCTGTAAACTGGAGTGAATGTGTGTAAACTTGATCTCATCCAACCTCCTCTGCAGCTGTTTTTAAAGCTAGGGTAATAAACACCTTAGGTCCACAAGGATCTGTCATATAGGCAAAGAACGGTCTCTCTGGAGCCATCTGTGTTGGTGACAGAGGGCATGTCTCGTAAAGAGGAGACCAGGACCAATTTACATTCCCATTAATAGTGTAGGAGTGTTCCTTTTTCTCCACACCCTCTCCAGTGTTTAGTGTTTGTAGACTTTTTGATGATGACCATTTTGACTGGTGTGAGGTGATACCTCATTGTAGTTTATTTATTTATTTATGGCTGCGTTGGGTCTTTGTTGCTGCATGCGGGCTTTCTAGTTGCGGTGAGCAGGGGCTACTTTTTGTTGTGGTGTGCGGGCTTCTCATTTCAGTGGCTTCTCTAGTTGTGGAGCACGGGCTCTAGGCATGTGGGCCTCTGTAGTTGTGGCACGAGGGCTCAGTAGTTGTGACTGGTGGGCTCTAGAGTGTAGGCTCAGTAGTTGTGGCTCACGGGCTTAGTTGCTCCGTGGCATGTGGGATCTTCCCGGACCAGAGATCGAACCCGTGTTCCCTGCATTGTCAGGCAGATTCTTAACCACTGCGCCACCAGGGAAGTCCCTCATTGTAGTTTTGATTTGCATTTCTCTAATAATTAGCGATGTTGAGCAAGTTTTCATGTGTTCGTTGGCCATCTGGATGTCTTCTTTGGAGAAATGTCTATTTAGATCTTCTGCTCATATTTTGATTAGTTTGTTTTTTGATATTAAGGTGGATGAGCTGTTTGTATATTTTGGAAATTAATCCCTTTTTGGTTGCATTATTTGCAAATAATTTCTCCCATTCTGTGGGTTGTCTTTCATTTTGTTTATGGTTTCCTTTGCTGTGCAAAAGCTTGTAAGTTTGATTAGGTCTCATTTGTTTACTCTTGTTTTTATTTCCATTACTCTAGGAGACAGATCCAAAAAAATATTGCTGTGATTTATGTCAAAGAGTGTTCTGCCTATGTTATCCTCTAGGAGTTTTATAGTGTACAGTCTTACATTTAGATATGGAGGTTCCTTAAAAACTAAAAATAGAGTTACCATATGATTCAGTGATCCCACTCCTGGGCATATATTCAGAGAAAACTATAATTTCAAGAGATGCATGCACCCCAATGTTCACAGCAGCACTATTTACAAAACACAAGACACGGAAGCAACCTAAGTGTCCATTGGCAGATGAATGGATAAAGAAGATGTGGTATATATACACAATGGAATACTACTTAGACATAAAAAAGAATGAAATAATGCAATTTGCAGCATCATGGATGGACCTAGAGATGATCATATTAAGTGAAGTAAGTTAGACAGAGAAAGACAAATATCATACGATATCACTTATATGTGGAATCTAAAAAATGATACAAATGAACTTATTTACAAAACAGAAATAGACTAACAGACAAAGAAAACAAATGGTTACCAAAGGGGAAGGGGGTGTAAATTAGGAGTTTGGGATTAAAATACTTACACTCCTATATATAAAATAGATAACCAACAAGGACCGACTGTATAGCACAGTATATTACAATATCTTGTAATAACCTATAATGGAAAAGAATTTTAAAAAGAATATATATATGTATATATATATACACACACACATATATCTGAATCACTTTGCTGTACACTGGAAACTATCACAACATTGTAAATCAACTGTATTTCAATAAAAATAAAAAACAAAAAAATATAAAAATAAAATTAATTAAAAAAGGAAGAAACCAGAAGCAGTAATTACCTAGGCATGTATAGGACTCTCTCGGCCACCAAGAAACCCACCCTGAAGAAGAGGTTGCTGGCTGGGATGAACGGGAAAACCAGGAACCACAAGCCCACCAAAACTTCCCTGTGCTCCAATCTCTGAAACACACAATAGTGGAGGACAAATGAATCTGGGTTTAATTCCACTTCTGTCAGCATTTAACCATCTTTTTCATTTTCAACTTCTCATTGAAGGAATGAATAAATTAGAACAATGTAAACCTTTTGATCAGTGTGCTGAATTCATCAGAGAAAGCCCTTAGGCTAAAACCTCTGGCTTGTGGAAATATTTACATGTATCCCTGATACACATTTGCCACCCAGAACATCTGCTATTTGCATAACATGATCAGTGACCATTATTTCTTATTCTGGGCTGGCCTTACAGCCATCCTGCTTCTTGGCCTGGCTCCTTTTAGAGTCCCTGTGCCCCCAGGCAACTCATTCCAGGGAGCAAAGCAGCTGGATAAGGATCAAGCCCACTAAGGCATCATGGAGAATTATTGTCCTCTCAGAAACAGAACGCATTAAAAGCAAAACAACTTAAAAAAAAAAAAAGAAAAAACCCCCCCCACAAAACCCACCAGGAGAGGCAAAGCTGAACATGAATTAAATTAAATGAAAATGGTGAAATGTGGGGCACCAATGAGGGAGATCATTTGAGCTGAGGTGTTTTTAGCATCTTTCAAAATAAGCCAGTAAACAAGTATTTATTCCATGAAATTTTTTGGAATCAAAATTCATTACAATAAATCATTAAACTGACAGAACACCTTTCTCTTACATTGTATATATTAATTTGTAAATATTTTTGTCACTTATAGTTAACATAAAATATTTCTATTTATTACTAATAATATGTTGTAATGGGCACTGTAAAAGCTAGTGTGTATTTCCAAATAGACATATTTGAAGGAAAGCCTATATAAAACAAACCTAAATATATTGGATGGTATTACTTTTTTCTTTTTAAAAAAAGTTTAAGGGGAAAACCAAATAGAACTTTCCATGTTACAGTTTTAAATTTTTTCTTATAAATATTTTAAATAGCCTATTACCTTTAATAATTGTGAAAGACTAAACAGAAGAATTTCAAAAACATAAATAAGATTCCCTAATACAAACTACTAATACTTTAAGTAGACAAAGTAAAAGATTTCAAACATATTGAGACATTTGTCACCTGGATTTTATTAAAATCTTTGTTTTGCTGACTACAATATATTGAATAATAGAATTTCTAAGAGCAGTTCCATATGAACAAATGTGATTTGGACAATTTCCTTTAAAAGTAAGGGAACATAACTAATGATCTCACTTTTTACCTAGAGTAACCATACTCTTTAGAATTAAAAGGTGAAAGAAGAAGAAGAAAAAATTTTGCATAACAAGCCTTCAATTCAAATGGATGCAATAATGTTATATTTTCTATGACCCACTTAAATTGAAGGAATAAAACAGGCGAGAAGTAACAAGTTCATTATATTTAAAAACTGCAAGCTATCTTTGTAATTAAGATTTTTCTTTCAGTTTACAGAGTATATTTCAGTCCAAGAATTTAAAGTTTATAGAATTTTTAAAAGAACAAACACCCTCATAAGAATTCTGTAATATGAAGGCAAATATTTCTTGACAAAGCTGAAAATAAACCCCAGAGAGTGAGCATCACGTCAAGCGTTGCTCATGAACTCTGAGCCTATTATTGATGTTCTCTTTTTATAAGCGCATTTTTATTTTTCAGAGATAGTTGACTTTTTTGGACACTTTTGAAAAACTGCAATACTTTTACAAAAGTATTCATGTGTCTTCCCAGAAAGATTTGTAAAGAGAATGTAATACCCCCTATTAATTAATTCTAAGCATGAAGGCAAGGGCAGGGGTTAAGAGAATTCTGACCAGGTTACCATCCAGGTCCCTGGATCGTGTTTTACCCCATGAGGCGCCTCCCTACCTCATTGTGGTTATTGGAGATCAGCCCTCACTGCGGATCTGAAAGAGGCGTCACCTTCACACCCCCAGTGTCACCCCTTGCTGCCTGACCGAAGGCCCTTCCTCACTGTAGTGTCGTATGTTTCCGGCCTTTACTCAGCAGAAGCCCGAGCTGGGGAGCCAGTAGGTTGGGAGGAGCCGGTGTCCGGGGAGCACAGAGGCGCCCTCGGGCTCCTCCCTTCCCGGTCCCGAGAGCTGCCGCCGCTGCTGGAGGTGCGGAGATGGGGCTGCAGGCTCCAGGCATGACCTTTATTCCCTTCCTGGCCCTCATCCCAGTTGTGATTACGTATTTATCTGTGTGCTCACTGTCTTTAATTAATGTCTCCAGCAGACTGTAAGCTCCATGAGGACAGGAGCTGCTCAGTTGTGTTCAGTGACGCGTGGTTTGTGCTCAGCTCAGTGCCTGGCACTTAGTGTTTAGAAATATTTGTTGAATAAATCAATAAATGAATAAATATTCCATGTGAGACAGAAAACTGGGTGTGAGAAGGGCAGAGGATAGAGAGGGCTTCCTGGTGGAGGCAACAATCTGGGTTTGAAAAATGAGTGAATACTCACAAAGCAGAAAACGTTGAGGAAGGGTCAAGACAAGGGTCTTTCCAGGCAGAAGGTACAGAAGGTAGGAGACAGGTAGGTGTCGAATGCCACACAGTGTATTTCAGAGGCAATCTGTACCTCTGAGTGTAAAGTGCAGGGCAAGACTGATGGGAAATAAGACTAAACAAGTGGGCAGGAGAAAGATCGTGAGGGTTTCTATGGCCTTTTGTGAGCTGACCTTTACCTTGAGGCAAAGGGGAGCTGCTGGAGGGTCCTGCACAGAAAATAAAGCCTCGTATTAGGAGTTGCTGTCTGGACTTCAGTTGTGGCCTGCCACTAATACACCATTGGTCACCCTGGGCAGGCATGTTAGCCTTTCCATCTTCAAGGGCCTGAACTATAAGATGTGACAAGTGAGGCTTAGGGCTCAGAGCTCAGCCCAGTCGGGCTGGGTTCCAGAAGTTCCTCCAACTCTGAAAGACGTTGTCATCTGAATTACGTTACCCTGTGATATGTGGCCGCTGGGGGGCCAGAGAGGAGAAGGGGAAGACTTCTGAGTGGGAGCTTTGACACGTGGAGGGAGGCCACCACTCCCTGTTTCTACTAGGGAGTGCTGATCTGAAAAGGGAGGAAGCAGGCCTGTGTTTCTCTTTATTTTAAAAACATCTCACTTAAGCCCAGGGCAAACTATCTAATTTCCATGAAGGTAATTTTGAAAACAATAATATTCACAAATGATTCTTTAACCTAAATTTTAATTGTCCATACTATTTGTTCTCCCTCCTTTCCAACCAGCTTAGTTAGATTCAAAATATGTAAAAAGATATTTCTTTAAAATATGAGTGAATATGCCAAGCAGAAAATTGGGAAGTTAGGAAAAAAACTTTCATTAGGACATGGCTAAATTTCCTAGGACAAGAAAAGCTAGGAGGACAGTCCAATTGTGGATCTGGGGGATCCAGATATGACAAAATTTGCTAAAGAGTGCATAGCTTATTTCAGCCTAATAGGTGCAGATGAAACTCAGAAAGAATAAGGACTAGAAAGAGGGATTTGGGGACATTGCCAAAGGAAGTGCTTAATTTCCTAAGAGACTAATTTAATTTTTAGGAAAAGAGTCCAGTGGAAACTGACTTATTCCTAATTACATGAGGAAAGGGAATAGAGATTAGAATGAAAGTACCTAATAATATAGCTAGTAATAGCCTGTTATTCTACGCATGAGCAACTGTGTGACTTCAAGAAAATTACTTTTTTTTTTTTTTTTTGTGGTACGCCGGCCTCTCACTGTTGGGGCCTCTCCCGTTGCGGAGCACAGGCTCCGGATGCACAGGCTCAGTGGCCATGGCTCACTGGCCTAGCTGCTCTGCGGCATGTGGGATCTTCCCGGACCGGCGCACGAACCCGTGTCCCCTGCATCGGCAGGCGGACTCTCAACCACTGCGCCACCAGGGAAGCCCAAGAAAATTACTTTTTTTGTGCTTTAACTGGATGATCAGTTAAAAACAAAGGTGTTGATATCTGACCAAGCCTGTCTCATAACGTACTTGTGAAAACAGAGGTGGGATATTAATATATTCCCCGCGGCAGCTATTACTGGCTTGAATCTTCTTTTCTGTCTTGGGAAGATATAGAAGAGCCTCCTCCTGAGCTGCAAAGAGGTAAACAAATACCTTCTCTCAATACCCGAGTAGAAGTCTCCATGGTGACTGAGTGTAAGCCCAGAGTCACTCAGCTTCTGCACAGCTGCACATCTGCCAACCACTAATGGAAGAGTAACAGTTTTTTTCAACACTATAAATTACAGCAGATGAGTTTCAGCTCCGGGGCCGAAGTGTAACCTGGGAGCTCCTGGCTGTTCCTTCCACTTTTACTCTGATCTCAGCTTCCAGAGCATGGGGCATAGCTGAGGAAACAAAGATCCGCACACAGATACAGGACACAAACACATACACAGACAGACCCAGGCAGCAACATGGGGCAAGAAAATCTGGGGCAATCTTAAGGTAAGAAAAGTTAAAAGCTGATTTTGAAAGCAGAATCACTTCTGCCTTATCTCTTAATGATTTTGTACTCTGCTGTGTCTCTGATTCAGGGTTGAACTGCCATAACACTATGCTACAGAGGGGTTAGGACAGTTCTCCCACAACTTGAGCACAGGCCATATCTGTAGCTCAGGTGCAGACATGGTCGACCAGATGACCCATTTAGCTTTTTCTTTCCTCTAAAAGCAGCAGGACAAAGCTGAACTGGAGCAGAAAATGATTGTTCCAGGACCTCATACAGCATGGCTGCCAGCCCACACTCTACTTGGCTTAAGTTAGCAATTCATTTGATAACTTTCATAAGCTCTAAAATTCACTGATAAAAGTTAAATGAGAAAGCGAAATAGTTGGGAGACAAAAGTAGATTTATACAATCCAGTCTTTTCTCAGCCAATTCAAAACTTGCTTTTCCAAAGCTGAGCTTTCTTCCCCAAGAGGCATCAATGATAGACAGGTGAAGGCAGATTAAAATCAGCGTATTTATAAAATTATAAGACATAATATCTCATTCTTCTTTCACTTATTTATTGTCACCTAGACGATGGTGCTTTTGCTCTGTAATCTGAAATCAGTAAGGAAAAGAAACTCAATATAATCGACAGAGTTTCACTCACTTGGTGAAGATTCAAATGTTTTAGACCTGCATATCATAAAGGTAGTCAAATGTTCACCATACTTTATCAAAAAAAATATGGTGAGAAATTTCTGGCTTACTTCATGACATATGAAAGTAACAATAAATCCAGTAAGCTTCTATTTTAGCAGCTAAAAAGAAGGAAAAGATTTAGTTGCATAACAACTTTTGAAGGAGCTCCTATTAATAGATTTGATTCCTGCAATCATGCTGCATTTATCCAAAGCAAAATATCTTCCATCATCAAAATAGGCTGCATGTCCTTGGACAGGACCCAATTTCCTGTTTCTGAGACATATGGTTATAAAGTGTGATGGATTATTTTGCTTTTTAAGAGATGTTTAAAAAGCTACTTTCACAAATAACTCACCTAAAAGAATAGTTCCACTTCCCCCATAATTAATACATAATACATTCAAACAGCCAACCTCCATCATTTAAAAGGGCAATTGTAATTGACTGTTAAAATGTAGCAATGGATAGATAAAGAAGCCTTTATTTAAAAATGACACCAAGTACCTGTATTTCTATGAGCTCAGCAGATGCGTCAACACACACATCAAGACATGGAAGGGACTGCTTTCCATCAAATGGTGTCAACCTAAATCTTTAAAGTATATCCAAGAAAGAAGAAACTATTTGATCCACATGAAGCTTGAAAATGTAGTAAAGACACAGTAAAATCTCAGCCCAATGATCACTAACTGGGAGTTGTTTTTTCCTAGAAAATTCCTTGAAGATGACAAAAACAAATGTGTTTGGCTAAAAAAAAAAACAGTAAAATTGGTTTTCCAGTAGTATTTGGCATTAAATTGTTACCCAAAAAAGACCTTGTTAAAGGCTCATGCCTGTCTATATATAGTATCTGTATATAGATGATTAAAATACACTGGCCAAATTACGAATGGCAAAAGGGATTGTGACAGCTTTGAATAAGTAGAATTTTCTAGTGATTCCAGGAAGGCTGACATTAAAGATATTCCTTTCATTGGGTTACTTTTTAATAAAAAATGTCAGAGTCCTGGTGCTGGAAATTGACCTAAGCCAGTTTGGTTGCTTAAAGATTGCTGGATCCTTTTTGAACATGAGTGGTCCCTGGTGTTTAGAGCCAGAGGGGATGTAACACTGATAGCAAGTTTTGGCTAAAATACAGCTGGAAATACAAATATCTATCAGCAAGCAAGTAAAAGCTCTTGTAGGCCCAGGGAAGTGCCCAGTCAGTCTTGTAGCTCTCGTACACTATGTTGCCTGGAACACTCTCTCTGAGGACAATGTGAAAGCACTCTGAGGCATAGAAGCCACCTTCCAGTCAAGTCAGGCTCATAGACTTTGTGAAGTGTGGGCACACAGGACCCAACAGAGCGTGAGTTCTAGCTTAGCAAGGTTGCTGGGCTTCATTCATTCAAGGGAGATTGTGCCTGTACACTCTTTCTAGCCAGCCACCTACCTTGGCCCCACTTATCCACCAGTATAAAGTTATTTTCTAACAACCCTCACCTCTGGTATGGATTTTTTATTTTTGAAATTTTTTTATTATTATTTTTTTATACAGCAGGTTCTTATTAGTTATCTATTTTATACATATTAGTGTATATATGCCAATCCTAATCTCCCAATTCATCCCACCACCACGACCACCCCACACCCTCACTTCCCCCCTTGGTGTCCATACGTTTGTTCTCTACATCTGTGTCTCTATTTCTGCCTTGCAAACCGGTTCATCTGTACTATTTTTCTATATTCCACATATATGCATTAATATATGATATTTGTTTTTCTCTTTCTGACTTACTTCACTCTGTATGACAGTCTCTAGATCCATCCATGTCTTTACAAATGACCCAGTTTTGTTCCTTTTTACGGATAATATTCCATTGTATATATGTACCACGTCTTCTTTATCCATTCGTATGTCAATGGGCATTTAGGTTGCTTCCATGACCTGGCTATTGTAAATAGTGCTGCAATGAATATTGGGGTGCATGTGTCTTTTTGAATTATGGTTTTCTCTGGGTATATGCCCAGTCTGGTATGGATTTTGACAACAGTATTGGAAGAGCATGTAGAGGCCCCTCAAGAGCAGGGACTCCTGAGTATATTACTTTACTTTTTTCTTTTTATTGAAGTATAGTTGATTTACAATGTTGTGTTAGTTTCTGGTGTACAGCACAGTGATTCTTTTTCATATTCTTTTCTATTATGGTTTATTACAGAATATTGACTATAGTTCACTATGCTATACAGTAGGACCATGTTGTTTATCTATTTTATATGTAGTAGTTTGTATCTGCTAATCCCAAACTCCTGATTTATCCCTCCGCACCCCTTTCCCCTTTGGTAACCATAAGTTTGCTTTCTACGTCTGTGAGTCTGTTTCTGTTTCGTAAATAAGTTCATTTGCGTCATATTTTAGATTCCACATATAAGTGATATTTTTCATTCTTTTTCTTATTTCACTGAGTATGATAATCTCTAGGTCCATCCATGTTGCTGCCAATGGCATTATTTCATTCCTTTTTATGAGTAATAGTCCATTGTATATATGTACCACATCTTCTTTATCCATTCACCTGTCGATGGACATTTAGGTTGCTTCTATGTCTTGGCTATTGTAAACTGAGTATAGTACTTTAAATGCTAACTACTCCTAGTGTACATTAAGTTAACTAACCTCACACAAGGCAGCACGATATTGACACATATGCATTTTTAAAGTGAATTGTCACACTTTGCGTTGCTTTTTAAATCAACAGTCAACCAGGTGAACATTTGACTTTCCTCCTAAGACATCTTCTATTTACTGTTGACTGGTTAGAAACTCTCTATATCTTTAAAATAAAAAGTTCCAAAGGAATGCTTATTTAGGTGGTGACGTTAAAGGGATAATTCTGTGAAGATTTGTTTGGCTGTTGTTATTCTTGAAGGGATAAGTTGGAAAATTTTGAATAATGCACCGAAGGGGTCATTACAAGTCTGTACAAATTACACCCTTCCCTTCATATGTTTAAATCAACATTTCTCAAATGATGTAAAATGTATTTGATGACCGAATCCCTATTTTGAGTAAACCCTCTTAGTATCCAAAACACACTCTGAGAAATGCTGGTAATAAACTATCCCAGACAGAATGAGGTTAAAAAGTTTCCACATAAGAAGAGGTTTCCACATAAAACCTTTCTCAAGGAAACTTCTCAGTATCTGGCATATTTTAAACCCATTTCCTGCTCTTCTGTTTTCAGTAGATATGAGAGCAGTGGGTCCCCATTTTCATTGTAAGAAATCATTATTCATTTAGAGAACCGTATTACAATGTCCATCTACTTCCTCTGCTGCAACAGCAGTGGGTCCAATTCATTAAATATACCTTACGTTTTAATCTTCAGCAAGGGATAACCCTCTTTGTGGCTCTGCTAGGTATGTCATGGTGCTTAGAGACCACTGTAGAGTCACATGGGGGTTAGGTTCTAAAATCAGCATACAAAGCAAAAATCATGCATAGTCAAGATTACTCTTGAAAATCGTTTAAAACGGCTCCATGTTGGAGAGTGACATACCATATCCCAAGAAGCCAGACCCAGAGAAATCATTCTTAAGAACTGGAACGAATGACTATTTCATCGACTGAGTACTAGATAAAGTAAGACTATGTAAGGATGTCGTGTTGTATGAAAAATGCAGATCATTAAGTCCTAGAATACCACTCACCACTGCAAGGTTCTCACACCACGAGGGCTCACAGGAACTCAGATTGCCTGGAAGAAGGACAAACTCACCTGTCTTATCCCCTTCTCTCTCTTGGGACTACACTTGTGGAAGGCAATAGCCAGAAATTTATCTACACTACTTAAGTTTTTACTCTCTCTTCTCTTTTTTCAGGTTTTTAAAAAAAATTTGTACTGATCCAGCATGTTTGTGTAAATATACCTAGGCAATATCATTTTTAGTCAATTTAAAAAGATAAATATATAAATATGTATACATATTCATATATAAGAATACATATAAGTACATATTTGCAGAAATATACAGAAATATACATATAAAAATATATACCTTACAAAGCACAAAGTACAAAGTACAAAGCAGGATAAATTCATTCAATTTTGTTTTGTTTCATTTTGTAAACATTATTTTGATTCATTTCAAGAAATGTTTTGATGCCTTTAAATAATATTAGTAACATAGGAGAATGCTCATGGGGTAATGTTAACAAACACATGCTACTTTAATAAATATACATGAAGCATTTAACATGTGCAAGTCACAAACTTAACTTGAGGCTCTGATTAGTCAACGAGACAGCATGGTCACTGGCTTCATAGAGCTCTATTCTAGTGTGCACACAGTAACAAGTGGCACATTCATTGAAGAAAGTAATATCCTGAACGAGATATTTACATATGGCACACAGTATCATCTTGATTACATGAAAAGTGTATGGATAAGTAAATGATTGGAAGGAAATCCAACAAAATGTAATAATGTATTTTAGGATTGTGAGTGATTTTTATACACTTTACTGTATTTATATGATATTTACCCAAACCTGTACTAATTTTTTAATATAAACCTATTATATAGTTCTAAAAAAACAAAAGAAATGTTTTTCAAACACCCATTATACGTAAAGAGTGAAGGGACATTTGGGCAAAACGATGAATACAACATTCCTCCCACAGACTTCAAAATTGGTGTACTTATGAACAACTAAAACTAGAATCTAAGAAAGATTATGTTAAGGATAGCAATTGAACAAAATCCCCTAAACTACCTAATGTGAGTCATCTTAAAGTCTCCTTCCCCATCCCCCATGAGGCTTCTCTTAGTCATGCAGGGCTACTCATCATTCTCTCACTCAAATAATTTAGATGTGGTGCCTTGTATATGCCAGACACCATTCTGTGTTCTCCGGGACACATCAATGAGTCAAACAGAGAAACATTCCCTACTTCTGTGGAGCAAACATTCTAAATGGGATGGGTAGTGGGGTCTCAAGAGCCATGACAAACAAATTAGTAAATTATTTAGTATTTTAAAGGGGGCTTCCCTGGTGGCGTAGTGGTTGAGAGTCCGCCTGCCGATGCAGGGGACACGGGTTCATGCCCCAGGTCCGGGAGGATCCCACATGCCGTGAAGCGGCTAGGCCCGTGAGCCATGGCCGCTGGGCCTGCGCGTCTGGAGCCTGTGCTCCGCAATGGGAGAGGCCACAGCAGTGAGAGGCCCGTGTACCGCAAAAAAAAACCCCAAAACAAACAAACAAACAAAAAAACGTGACAAGTATTACAGGGAAAAAAAAAGAGCCTAACAAAGGGTACCTGGAATGCAGGGCTTCAGGGTGGGTGGGGGTTGGTTGAACTTTACACAAGGTGCTCAGGGAAGGCCTCTTGGGAAGGGGATAATTCAGCAGAGACTTGAAGGGGGAACTCTGGGGCAGAGGGTTCCTGGTGGAAGGACCTGGTAGAGGCCCTAGGCAGGATGGCCTGCTGTATTCAAGGAGCAGCGAGGAGAATATAGCTGGTGCTGAGCAAGCAGAGATGAAGTCAGGGAGGTGGTGGGAAAGGTAATGGTGTGGGAAAGTCAGGCTCAGACCAAGTTCGGTCTTGTTTGCTTTTGTGTTTTTATTTGCAGAAAAACGGGAAGCTGCTGGAAGGTTTTGAGCAAAGGAGGGACATGATCTGATGTGTGCTTCTGGCTGCTGTTCTAAGAAGAGACTGCGGAGAGGATGTAAGTTTAGAAGGAAGGAGGTGAGTTAATAGAAAGTGTGGTGACCTGGACCAGTGTAGTGGTGAAAAGTGACCAGATTTTGGATATATTTTCATGGTAGAACAGGTAACATTTAGTGATGGATTAGACATAATATTGAGAGAGAGGTGTCAAACATTTTGGCCTGAGCAACTGGTAGTCTGACCAGTTGCTCATGACCAAGAAGGAGAAGATTGGAAGGAGTACAGGCTTGTGAGGGAATTCCGGAGCACAGTTTTGATGGCTGAGATGTATCTGATAATTGAATAGAGATGCATTTCCATTGTGCCTTTATTTCCAAACATCCCAAGTTCCTTACATGTACTAATTCTTATAACACTTCAGGAAGAAAAGTAACAGGCCAGGTTATCACCAAAATTTCCAAGTGTGAAAAAATAACAGGTAAAAAATTTTATAATTTGTTTAAGGATTCAGAGATAAAGAAACAACTCCAATTTTCCCCTGTATTTTGGGCAACTAATTTATAGCAATGCTTTCTGAGGATTTGTTTTTGGTAGTGTTTTCTCCCCCAGGAGATTGTGTCAATCATGTTTGCCTCACTTTTATAGGCATTTTAGGCAGCATTTTTAGGACTAAATAGATACACTGGAAGGATTTGATGATAAGTTACATCTGTCTCCAATGCATTAAGCAGTTTCCAATATGTTTTTTGCTTTCGCTGCTTTTATCCCTAATTATACATTTTGTGATTTTCTTAGGAGAGAAAAGGGTGGTGATAAAATCAATTTACTGAAGAACTAGCAGGGATCTGAGCCAGCAGTTGTCCATTTCCCTCAATTTTTTTGCGGTACGCGGGCCTCTCACTGTTGTGGCTTCTCCTGTTGCGGAGCACAGGCTCCGGACATGCAGGCTCAGCGGCCATGGCTCACGGTCCCAGCCGCTCCGCGGCATGTGGGATCCTCCCGTACCGGGGCACGAACCCGTGTCCCCTGCATCGGCAGGCGGACTCTCAACCACTGCGCCACCAGGGAAGCCCTCCGTCATTTTATAGCTGGAGAAATGGGAACCCTCAGAGGTGAAATGACTTGCCCAAAGTTAGCATTCCATTGGGATGGGAAGAATCAGAGAAACAAGTCAGGGGCCTTGGGGTAGATGGGACCCTGGTGAATGGATGCTGGTTAAATCTTCTTTGCCAAATTATAGAAAATCTCCTTTAAGTTTATAGATTCTTCAAAATTTCCAGTTCTTAAAAAATTTTATTTTTAAGAATGCCATCTGAAGTCAAGTCAGACTGTACACCTCTTTGTGATTCATACGAATTCCCCTCCCTTAAGTCATTCCCAGGGTTTGTTCACACCCCTCCCACTTCCTGATGTGTCCAATCCCAGAATTCCTTCCCCTTATTTCTTCACCATCTTCTTCCTGTGGACTCCACTAACCCTGCCCCTGGATCCCTGACATTGCCCTTGCTTCTCTCCTCTGATCCTTCCATCCCAGGGTGACCTCAGGGTCTGAACACCCGCCCCCCATTGGGGGAACACGGAGCCTCTTAAGGAAACCCAACTGTAAAGTGATAGCATCAAGAAATGTTTGAACTGAATGGAGGGGAGGAGTTTTCTAGAATCTTCTTAGGAATATGTACTCCTTCAAAAAAAAAGGATGAAAAAGAAGAAACGAATTCAGCTAAGCATTCAAATTTAGAATTTAGAAAGAGAATGAGATTGATTTACAAGGAAGTTCACAGGAACGTTGAAGCAGTCCCAAAGTTGAAGATGGCAGCAGAGACTCTGAGATAATATATATTGTGTACGATCAAACACATCACTTTAAAAAACACTGAGTGGGAGAAAAAATGTGTCTCCTGGGGTTGGGGAGTTATTGACTGGTTTGAGGCCAAGGAGAAGGTTTTTTGTGTAAAGACGATTTCCTAGGATTTTCACCCTGACAGTAAAGCACTCTGCCGAGAACAGTGTGGCCATTGGTGGGAGGAAAGATGATGATGAATGTGTCCAGCTGCCTAGATGACTAAGAAGCATGTGGAGAAAAGTTAGCTAACACTTTCCCAAGCTCTGCATCTGGATTCCGCTTAGCACAGTGTAAGGGGAGGCCTGGCCCCTGGCTTACAGGCACTCAGCTTGGGTTTCTGTCCTACTCACCCTCTCACCTGACCCCTCACAGTCATCCCCAAAATGTCCTTTTGTGGTCCTTGGGAAATGTCCCCTTCCAGTTTTCCTTCTGCCTAAATTCCATCTGTCTCTCACTTCTAAAGGAGCAGATGCAGAAGCCACAGTCACCGCCCAGGTGAGTACTAAGTGCTAATTGGGCTCTGAGTCCCTCTTTGGAGACCTCACAGTGAAAACCGGGAGGAAATCTTCACCCAACTGAAACAACTGGGTCGTTTCAATCATCACAGCCTCCCCTGCACAGGGGGCTCTGCTGAAATGTCAGGAAGGCTGAGATACAGGCAGGCAAACTCATGGACTTATTTCTTCTCTTACTCATTTCATTCACTGACTTTTACTAAGCACCTACTGTGGACAAGGCTGTGTGTCAGGCAATGAAACAGCTGGGCCATTACCAACAAAACCATTGTTTCCAATTAAAAACCTCCAAAGACTGTGGGGGCAATTTTCATTACAGTTCACGCAATCATAACGGGAATGAGTGCTACAAATACTCATGTTGGACTAAGCTGAAGATGAATTCTCACGGATGTCATCTACACCTATCTGCTAAGATAACCTGCGAGTCTTGTTATTGCTAATTTGAAAAGTATCTCAATTCTATTTTTGCTGTGTATGTGTGTTTGTTTACTGTATTTTAAATCAAAAAGATAGTCTGCAGGCAAAGGATTTTCAGCTGCTTTCAGTTTGAAGGAGCAAACATTAATTGAGAGTCATTCGTTCATCCATTCATTCAACTAACATGTATCCTGGGCACAGTTGTCATTGTGCCAGGCAGGGGTGCAAAACCAACCAGCCAACCAGCCTGCAGACAAGGCGTGGTTCCCAGGCTAGGGAATTCTGTATTCGGGTGGAGGGGCCAGACATCATTTAAGTTTACACATGTATGTGATCCTCCATTCTTATCATTTCTGATGTGATAGAAGGAAGTGCAGAGATTAAGGTGTGTACAGGATGAAATGGGAGCGTGAAGAGGGAATCTCTTTCCCTCTCAGTAGTAACTTATTAGATGAGAAGTGTAATCTCAACCTCTTAGCCTTTTATTTGTGGTCTCCACCTTTCTGACTCCATCATCTCTTACTTCCATGTGCAAAACCCCAAGTAAACTGGCTGCCTCATTTTTATCCAAACATGTCACATACATTTCCAATTTCATGCCTTTGCTCACTTCCTTTTCCTGTCTGGAATGCTGTTTCTCTAGTCCTGATTCATTTAAGGGCAAGCTCATATGGCCCCTTAATCATGAAAGCCTTCCATATCAAATCCCCTCCCAGCTCAGTGCCTGGCACTGGGATAAGTATAATTTCACTGACTGAGAAGATTAACTTCTAGCCTGAACCAAGCACATTCTGCCTATGTCACTCATTTGGCATTTCCCTCTGCACCTCTGCACTGTGGATTATTACTTTATTTTTATATCTTGCCTTCTAACAAGACCCAGGGCAATTTCACATCAGAGACCACATAATTTACAGCTTTGTTTCCTCATGCCAGCAAAGGACTTGGCACAACTGATATTTATTTTTTGTTATTCATGAAGGGTATATTCTCTCAAATGCCATGTGTTACTAATTTCTTTCATTCTTCAAATATTCGTGGAGTAGCTGCTATGTACTTGGCACTATTGATATTTGTCCTAGCGCTGAACATAAAGGTCTGCACTTGTGGAGGTTGTATTCTAGTTGAGGGAAGCAGAAATAAACACATAAACATATAATATGGCAGGTGCCAATTGATATTATGTAAAAAAATAGAGTTAAGGAAGGTGGTGGTGGTGGGGTTGGGGAGTGCTGTTTCATATCCATTGGTCTGGGAAGGTGCTTATGATAAGGTGACATTTGAGAGAGGTCTGGAGTAAGTGAGGAAGTCGTGTAGCTATCTGGAGGAAGAGTGTTTCAGAAGAGGCTGGAACATGATGATAAAGGGGAAGAGTGGGAGGAAATGAGGGCTCTGGAAGGACATGACATTTACTCTGAATGAGGTGAAGCCTTTGGAGAGACTTGAGCAGAAGAGTGACATCACCTGATTTACATTATAAAATGATGGTCCTGATTCTGTGTGGCATGTAGGTTACCAGGAACAAAGGTGGAAGGAGGGAGAGTAGTTAGGGGGATTTTATGGTGACTTGGACCTGGATAGTAGTGTGGGAAGTAGAGAGAAGCAGTCAGGTCTGTATGTATTCTGGACATATTTTAAAGGTAGAGTCAACAGAATTTACTGTTGGATAGGATGTGGGTGTAAGAGAAATAGGAGTGTAGATGATGGCAGGAATTTTGGCCTAAGGAACTAAAATAATGGACTTGTTATTTATTGAGTTTTCAGAAGTGTGTTTGATGGTAGCAGGAATCAGAACATTTGTTCTGGACATGTTGAGTTTGAGATGCTCTTTAGACATCCATTCAGAGATGTCAGGAAGTTATCTGGGCATATAAATGTGTAGTTCAAGGAGAAATTTAAGCCATGGATATAATTTTGTATTTGAAAATATATAGGTAGTATTTAAAGCCAGGAGACTGAATAGGATCAAGAGAGTGAGTGTCCATAAAGAAGGAAGAATTCCAAGGATGAGACCTGGGGTACTCCAACATTTAGAGGAAAGGGAGATGCAGAGGTACCAGCAAAGGATACTGGAGGTGGACCATGAGGCGAGGGGAGAACTAAGATGGAGTGCAGCCCAGGAAAGAAGCAGGGGAAGCACCTCTGTCAAATGTTGCTTAGGTCTAGTAAGATGAAGACTTATAATCGACCAGTAGGTTAGAAAATGGGGAAGTCATTGGACACTTTGACAAAAGCTGTGAAGAGTTGAAGTGATGGGGTTGGAAGCCTGACTAGAGAGGGTTCAAGAGAGAACAGAGGACAGGTGTGTGAGCAAAGAGTAGAGACATGTATTTTGAGGAGTTTTGCCAGTGGTATAGGGAGACGTGGAAGCAAGAGAGAATTTTTATATGGGAGGAGATATTGCATCTAAAAACTAGCTTTATAATGGTTATGAGTGAGAATAATTGAGTACTGAGTAAGAACAACTGAGAAAAATTCAGTAGAGTGAAAAAAATGGGTAATGCTGGAGAAAGAGTGGCAATTGCGGGAATAATATTTCTGAGTAGATAAGAGGGGAAGGCGTCTAGTGTACAAATGGATAAACACGGACAGTTTACCCACAACAAGTAGAGGAAAGGCAGGGTCCACACAGGGTAAGTTGGGAGATATGGTGGTGGTGGTGGTGTGTGTGTGTATGTGTATGATTGGTTTTTGTGTTTTCTATTTACTCAGTGAAATAGAAAGCAAAGTCATTGGCTGAGAGTAATGCGGAAGGAAGAGTTGGAGGTTTGAGGAAAGAGAAAGTGTGAAATGATTGTCTATAAAATGAGACAGTGAATTGGCAATGAAATGAGCAAGATCACGTGGCAGCTCCAAGGGTCCACTTGAGGTAGGTGGTCGTAAATTTAAAGTGAGACCAAATGAAATTATAGTGAGAGAATGTGAGTCACAGTTTGCATCCTATATAGCAAGGCAATGACTTATGTATTTGGGATATAAACATAGTTGGGATAAGGCATTAGCAATAGGAATGGATCTTTAAACATGTTTCATTTTAAGGTGAGGTACAAATCTTAATTCTGTATTTTCTAACACTATGGCAAATAAATCAGTAAGCTCATTTTAAACACTGTTAAAATAATGTAGACACAAATTTCAGCTTTGGAACATGACTTAAGTACCAAAGTTGGTCATATATACTGATCTGGAAAACGAAACCAAGAAAGTAGCAGAAAGTTACCACCATAAGTAAATAGGTGGCAGATGGAGGAGCCAGGTAAGAGTAGTGAGAAGAGGCTGACCAAGCCTGAGACAGTGGTTTCACTGAAGCCTGGGACACAGAGTGACAATGACCATGCCCCAGGCACTGGTGGTCGTGGATAGACAGACCATGGTGATATTTGGTCAGCACCTCTTCTATCAATGATTGCTGTGGTCCCAATGCAGAATATGCTGGCACAGGCAGTAAATGGCCAGCATGAAGAGGATTTTCATGTAATGAGGTCAGGAAGAGGATGGAGAACATGGTGTCTGGGGAGAGTAGAAAATGAAAAATGAAATGTGGTCTAGAGGAAAAAATGATTGGCATTGACATAGAGCCATTCACCATCCAACACAATCTTCATTCTCCAAGTTCAACTTTATTTTCCATTTGGTATACTAAGACATGATGCTTATTCCCCCAAATTTCATGATTGCTCTTTTTCTGGATTGGCAAAATATTCCAAAGTGTTCTATACGTCACAAAATCACTTGACCTTAAATATGGCTCAGCTAGATGCAAAATGCCTTCTGGTTTACTGTTCATCTTTGTCAGTGCAATGGTCTGCCGTATCGTACTGTATATCCATAATTTAGTCTACATCCTTTTTGGAATGAGATGAGATATAATTAGCAAATAATCACTTCACAGTAGTATGGTAGACAGGTTCTAAGGTAGCCCCATGATTCCTGCCTCCTGTGGTTGATGTCTTTGTGCAATTTCCTCCTCTTGCATGGGAGCTAAACTTACTTTTAGCCATTAGGTTATGGCAAAGGTGATGTAAACACTCCTGTGATTACAATGTCTCCATATTGCTAACAGACAGATGTTAGAGACTTTCTCCTTGCAGACTGTGAAGAAGTAAGCTGTATGGTGTGAGAGGGCCTATGGAGAGGGCCATATAGCAAGGAACTGTGGGCTACAGTTCCTCTAGGAGCTGAGAGTGACCCCCAGCTGATAGCTAGCAAGAATCCAGGGACCCCAGCCTTACAGCTACAAGGAGATGAATTCTGCCAAGAACTGAGTGAGTTTGGAAGAGGCTCCATCCCCAGTCAAGCCTCCAGATGAGAACCCAGCCCTGGGTAACACCTTGGCTGTAGCCTTGCAGAGGATCCAGCTAAGTCAATTCCTGGACTCCTAGCTCTTAGAAACTGTGAAGTAATAAATGTGGTTGTTTTAACCTTAGCGTGTGGTAATTTGTTACACAGTAATAGGTAACTAATAGTGGACCACAGTCTAGTTTTACTTTCTTGTTGGGATGTATTTTGAGAGAAAGAGAGAGGGTTTTTTTTTTTTGACAATCTCTGTTTTTCTGTAAGTTATCTGTGTGTTATTTTGGTGACTAGGTTGATTGGGGGCTAGGATATAAACAAGTATGGAGGCTAATCAAGAGCAAGGCTGAGAACAGACATCTCATCCCTCAGAGGAACACAGCCACCTCCCAGAGTAAGGAGAAGCATTAGCCCCCCCTCCCCACCCCGCCATTTTCCCCAAGTTGTAACTGGTGATCACCTCCATTGGTCAGCAGATTTGTCTCCTTGTGATTCTGAGAATTTGGCTTGTTTTCCAGGTCCTAGAGCTATAACCTGTGATTTGTGTGGTTTATGAGGAGATTAATACAGGAAAAGATAGATGGGTACATGGATAGATTGGGACAGACAGTCACTTCTATCAGGAAAATTAAAAAAACCTCAAATCACCCTGCTTAGGGAGGTTCCACCGCTTCATACCCAAGTACAAAGACATCTTGTCATTATTAGGCAAGTCAGGCCTCTCCCACCCTCAACCCCACTCAAGGTTCTTCATTTTCAAGTACATCACATGACTGTAAAATAACAGTAAAATAACCCCAATTCTCAAGATACCTTGTGAGAATGTAATGAAAAACCAATACACAAAAAATTTACTCATAAATAAAATTCAGAGATGTTTCTTTTTGTGCAGGGAAACCACATTAGAAGACATTGGAAATAGAGACTATAAAAAATAGATAATGGCATTAATTCTCTTAAACAATCAAAATTAAACTGGCTGTTTCCTGATTTATGTCTTTATTTATGGCAAACCAACATACCTAGCTCAGCTTGAATCTGCAAGAGTCATAAAGGAAAACACAAGTTCATTTTAGCCTAAGATCCTCCTGGGTATTCATAAAAGAAAATAGAATAATTAGCCTTCATGGTTTAAATACCCTTTATCTCTATTGTACATACATTCCAATGAAGTGATTATCCTAATCACAATGTTGAGAGAAAATTAGTTCATTTAAAAATCATTTAAAAATCATTATTGACAAAGGAATTACTTCAATGTTGAATTTCTAAATTGATCTCTGTATCATGTAAGACTAACTTCAGCTCAAGTGCATGAGGTTGTGAGAAGTAGGAGGAAATGACAGAGAGGCACAGGATGGACCACATTCTACATTAGGTAACAAGGACCACATTTCTCTGAGGTACAAAATGAGATATTTTTTCTGACAAATAATAAACTACTGCTCAAGCCAAAGTTTCTTAGGCTACAAAAAAACAGAAAACTAGAATTAATTTCTAACTTCATCTTGTAATTATCTCCTTAGAATAACAAAACCTTGAATTCCGAATTTTGACTCTTTTCCCTCAACTCTGGACAAAACTTTGGCAAATTCAAAAATCTATGCTCTGCATCATCTATTTATACTAATCCTCCTGATGTTGCAGTGTCCTGAAATACTCTGCAACTTGGAACAGTATCTAATTCAATTTTCTTCTCAAACATACAGAGTTTGTGTTTGTTTTATTAAGTGTAAAAATGTACAAGAGCAAATATTCTATACTGGTCCCTAGAGGGTGGAGTTTAGGGACGAGGAAGATAATGCACCTGGTATTTTATTTTAAATGGTGTTTTATTTCTTAAATATCTTACTCTCAGCTTTATAAAATGTAGTTTCAGTGTAAGTGAAGAAATGAAGCATTAAGGATAATTGTAGCAGAATGGAGTATTCAACCACTCCCTTACTCCCCTGACTCATATCAAGGTAGAATGGAAGAACAAGGTGTTTGTAAGTTGAAGAAGAGATAAAGATTGCAAGCATAAAAATGCACCAAAACTAGGCATTAAGGTGAGGCCAACACTAGTAAAAGAAAGATTTGTATGTCTTGTAGGCTCTTTATTAACTCAAAGCCTGTTTTTTTCCCATCAATCCCTACCCCACCCCTGCAAACACACACAGAGCATCTGGAGAATCTGAATTCTTTTTCCCTAGTCTTGTCTCCATCTCCCATGGCCTTGTTCCCTAGACAGAACCGATTGACTTTCAACAGAAAAGCCAAATGGAAGAAGAAGCATGGCAGGAGAGGGGAGAATAAGTGAGGCTTAAAAACACAGAGGCTTGATCCTGTACACACACACACACACACACACACACACACACACACGTACACACACATGCACATGCACATGTGCTCCCTCATCTCTCTGGTATCATTTTATTTGGCTCTACCTCTGCCCCACCGTTTTCCAGCCAAGCCAGCCTCCTTGCTGTTCTGTGTACACTTTCCTGCCTGAGGGCCCTGCCACTCACTTTTCCTCTGTCTGAGATGTTCTTCCGCAAGTAGCCACATGGCTCACGTTTTTACTTCCTTCATGTCATTGCTCAAGTATCATCTTATATTCGAGGCCTTCCCTGACTTCTTCACAGCACTTATCAACACCTGACACACATTATGTAATATACGTAAATAAATCAGTTTATATTAATAAATGCATACACATGTATTATATATGTACCTAATACAAATGTACATACATACAGACACAAATATTTATATTTGTTTATTATTTCAATTGTAAGCTCAATAAGGGCAGGCCCTTTTTTTGTTTACTGCTGTAGTCCCATCAACTGGAAAAGTGCATAGCCCGTTATAAATAATCTCTGCAGAGTGAATGAGGGGGGGAAGAAGAGTGAGACTCCAGAGAACAGGCTCTCCCTGTTTATCAGTCAAGGTGGATTAGGTACAACTGAGTGTCAACTCACGGAGAAAATAAAAGAAATATTTTGTATCATCCTTCAAACTCTACACATATCTCTGTGTATATGCTTGCTCATTCAATAAACTTTTTTTCCCTCTGGTAATAAACTGTACTTATATACTCTTTCAAAATCTAAGGACATAGCTGTGGTTATAAAATCACTTCAAAGAAACTCTCACCAGTACAGTCCCTGTGACTTGGGAAACATTCTAGGTCAACAGCGTTGTAATTACTGTATTGACATTTTTGCATGTATCTTACCCATTGTTCATTTTTATTAGGGAAAAATATGTCCATAAAGCAGGACTTCTATTTTCACAAGCATTTACTTTCATTGTTTGTTGTCCCAGAGTCAGAGCCCTTAAGATCATGTCCTTAGTAATTAATAATCACACAGAAAAAATAGTTGTCCCTCCCTTGAGAAGTTACTAAGTAGTAGGAGACTCTGACTTTGAAAGCCTTCCAATGTATAAATAGATCTGGAAAAGAGAGAAGCCAGGGCACAAAAGCATGGGATAGAAGCTAAATCTCTTTCTCCAAACTCTGAAGGAACAAAATGTAGAGAGTAACTGGCCTCCCCAGATTGCCAGATGGATTAGTTAATGTTTGCAAAGAATTTAAAAAATGAAAGCCACCACAGAAAAGCTAAATCTTTCTATTAATCCAGATGAAATGCTTTCCTGATTTTTTTCGTGCTGCATGAAAGAGTCTTTGAAACAAATTCCACTCACACACAAAGGCGAATGATCTTTCATGGAGGAAGTTTTCACTCATCCATCACATTATTAAAAACGCTCTGGGAAGAAATAAGGCTTGCCTGTGTGGAGTCTACTGCCATTGTGAAGTTCATACTTAACACCCCTGACCAACACCACAATCTGTAGGGGCTCAGCACTCTCCTTAATTAGTTAGGAGGGAGTCAAGGAAAAGCCTTACTGACATACCAGTCCAGTGCTCCATTACATTTGCTCCCACATCCATTATAGTATGGCAACATGTCAAACCATGGGTTAAGGCCAGATCCTAATAATTCATATTCATCCCCAACATTTTATGATGCTATTGAGTTTGATTATTTTATAGGTCATACAAGGTTCAGTTAAAAAAAAAAAAGGATTTTGGTGACTAAAATCCAATTGAACAGAACGTACCAGTAGCTATTAGTCTGGAACGCCCTTCCCAGCTCCTTCCACATGATCTTCACCCTTTCCTCCTATTCCTCCAAGGCTGGAAAAGGAAAATAATCAACAATGATCAGGTTGCGGGTCCAGGAGAGGGATTATTCATTCCCTTTACTCTCAAGCCTCAAGGGATAAATGGGCTGAAAGAAGTGAAAGTGAGCATATTTCAGTGGAGCTTCTCCATTCTTTCCCCTACAAATGTTATTTGTAAAAAGTTAAAAGTAAAGAAAGTACAGTGTATGCTGAAGGCTTGACTGCTGCTTTTCCCCTTTTGGGCTTGAGCCTCAGTGGTCCTTGCGTCCTCTAATAGTAAGGCTTGCTTTTGTACAGTGTCCTGGCCGATGCTATGTGCCTACCGACTTAGTGAAGACTCTTGTGGCGACCAGACTTTACAGGAAGATGGCACAGCTTTGTCACCTATCATACCCTCAACCTGCCTCTTAAAAAGGTATTTTAAAAGTTACATTCTCCTCCTCTTGAAATAATGAATCTAGGGCAATGATCAACAATGGCTGCTAAAATACTAAGTTGAAGGCTGATAAAGGTGGATCAAGCTGACAACACCAGAACAAATTTTAGGGCCACACAGCAGAAAACCAGACATTCTCCCGATGGAAGTACAATAAACCAGCTATGAAGTACTCATGCTAATAAAATAAAATAAAATAAAATAAAATAAAATAAAATAAATAAATCAGAGGCTGATCCGATCAAGCCTCTAGGTCTAGCCCCTTGAAGTTTATAGCAAACACAGGAAACAAAAATACAAGTCAACTGATAACCCAGAGATAACAATCAGCAAAATCCAGAATGTGGGAAACTATAGATTAAATGACCCAGTTACATCAATGAACACATTGCAAAGAAAAATAAGAGGAAGAGGAACAATAGATTTAAAATGAATTAAAAGACTTCTCAAGCATATTAAATGTGTTGATTTTGTTTAGATCCTGATTTGAACAAAACAACTGTTAAAAAAAACATTTACAATGTAATTATTAGAGGAATTTAAGCATTGATTGGATATATGGTGATGTTAAAAAGTCATTAATTTTTTTTGGAGTATAATTGCTTTACAATGGTGTGTTAGCTTCTGCTTTATAACAAAATGAATCAGCTATACATATACATATATCCCCATATCCCCTCCCTCTTGCGCCTCCCTCCCACCCTCCCTATCCCACCCCTCTAGGTGGACACAAAGCACTGAGCTAATCTCCCTGTGCTATGCGGCTGCTTCCCACTAGCCATCTGTTTCACATTTGGTAGTGTATATGTGTCCATGCCACACTCTCACTTCGGCCCAACTTACCCTTCCCCCTCCCCGTGTCCTCAAGTCCATTCTCTACATCTGCGTCTTTATTCCTGTCCTGCCCCTAGTTTCTTCTGAATCATTTTTTTTAAAGTCATTAATTTTTAAAGTAATAATTGTAGTTAGGTTATACTTTTTAAGAGTTCTTGTCTTTTAGAAAGTCATAATAACATGTATACTTATAAGATGATATGTTGTCTGGGATTTGCTGTAAAATAACCCTGTGGGAGTGAGGTGGAATGGTGGAAATATAGATGAAACAAGGCTGGACACGTATCGATGATTGGTGAAGCTGGGTGCTGGTTACACGGGGTTCATTATACTGTTCTCTCTACCTCTGTACAGATTGGATATTTTCTATAAAAAACACTTTAAAAAAAATTAGGGGCATGGGAAATAGAATTGCAATAGAAACATTTTCTTATTTTATATCTAGCTTCAGCTTGAACCATGGAATATTTGCAGCTGTATGCAACATTACTCATTTGATTTTAAGCTCTCTTTTTGGCCTTGCCATATGTGTTGTCTTCAGTCTCTTTTTACGTTCTAAATTTTCACTGTCTTATTAAAAAACAGCAAATAGAAAGAATAATATTTTTAAAAAAGTTATAATCTCAATGAAAATTTTTAGATAGGTATTTTAAATACCTTCATTGTGAGTTTTCAAAAAGCAGATTCTGAAACCCAAATAGGTTAAAAAAAAAGAAAGGAAATAAAAATAGAACTAAAGGGGACTTTTTTAATACTGTAGAGTCATGGTTATTTACCCCAAATGGTAGCCCCTTTTAAAATACATTCATCCTAAATGGAAACTTGTAGATACCCCCTACCTTGTAGCTCATTTGAATTCAGATCAATATTGCTAATAAATTGTTTAAATACTATTTGAAAAGCTGGCATAGCATTGAAATATTTTTTATGCATAAAGGAAGCCATTTGGAATCACTCCAAAAGTAATTACATTTGGCAGGGAGGTGCTAGTGGAACCAGCTGTAATCATTGACTAAAATATTTATTTTTAACTAATTGACTTGTGTATTACTTTCCAAACAATCATTGATTAATTGTTGATAATTAATTCTGATAAAATTTCAGAAGCTTAGTAATCTGTTGAAAATTTCTTCCCTGCCAGGTGTCTCTCTCTCTCTCTGTTTAAAAGCAACAGCCGAACAAATTATTCACAAATTTTCTACTATGAATTCTGCTAATGGGAAGAAGTGGCTTGCTAACAAAATGGAATATATAGCACTGGATGCCAGAAATTCAACTTAAGCAATTTTGTCATGTATTTTCATTGTTTAGCCTAACAAGATTCAAGAAGCTTCCTAACAGAAAAAGGAGGGAGAAGATAAGCCCATGGAAGAATTTGCATTCATCAACTGACACTTAATGAAATTGTGAGACTCTATAAATTCAAACCGTAATTTTCATCAAGAGAATTAAAAATAATTCAGAATTCTTTATGTGCCAAAAGATACTCATAGCTCTGCTTTTCACCTGAGGAATAACAGAAAGCTAATGTACTTCCTTGTCCTAGAAATAGGCCTGTGATAGTACATATGAAAATGAATACTCTGCAAGCAGAAACATCAGTAGCACTTGCTTGTTTTGTATGAGACTGTGACTGCTCAGAGCCAAAGGATTTTTATGCTTCTTTCACTTACAAAACTGTTTCCTTCTATAGAGATGTGGTAGGTTGTGTCTGTTCTATCATTTGCACCCTTCTTGGGAAAGGTCATGTAACACTGAGTGAGTTTGCACCCCCTCAACCTAATTCCACTGTTGCCTTCCCAGTCACCAGCATATCACAAATCATACCAAGTCTACTGACTATCATTTTCTTATTCAATCCTGCTTTTGGAAGAAAGACAAATGTACCAATAGCACGTTGTAGATCTGGAAATTGTCTTCTGATAATCTCAACTAACATGCTAGAGTTCAAATGGAATATTAAACTCAAGTCACTTTGGAGACACTGTAAAGATCATCCAACCTCCTTCCTCAGTGGGCAGACAAGCCAAACAAAAGTGGTGAATGACATCATCGGAGCTTATGCATATAGAGAGGAAACATATACCCAGGACAGCTACATAATATGCAGTGCAAAATAAAAATGTGGGCATCTGTGTTCAAAATGCAGGAAAAGTGCAGTTAAAAGTATTAACATGTAAAGGTGTTTTCTTTAAAAAAAATTTATTAGTGATAAAATGTAGTATGGGTAATTGTGGAACAAAAGTAACAAAATAACCAGAATATTATTTTTGGTGTTATTCTATTCAAACAAAAAATAGTAATACTTTATTAATGTGAAATCTTGATCGACTATAACAGTTTTCTTATGGCTTGATTTTCTGCAAATTCATTTATTAGGATATTATACTTTTAATAACTTTATTTTCTAAAACTTAGATGTAATTGACTAGAATTATTTATATTTGGCTGCGTTGGGTCTTCGTTGCTGTGTGTGGGCTTTCTCTAGTTGTGGTCAGCGGGGGTTACTCCTAGTTGCAGTGCGCATGCTTCTCATTATGGTGGCTTCTCTTGTTGCAGAGCACCGGCTCTAGGTGTGCAGGCTTCAGTAGTTGTGGCATGCAGGATCAGTAGTTGTGGCACGTGGCCTTAGTTGCTCTGTGGCATGTGGGATCTTCCCTGACCAAGGCTTGAACCTGTGTCCCCTGCTTTGGCAGGCGGATTCTTAACCACTGCACCACCGGGGAAGTCCCTGACTAGAATATTATATTAGTTTCAGATTTACAAGATGATGATTCAATATTTGCATATTTTGAAAAATGATCACCACAATAAGTCTAGTTAACATGCATCATCATACATAGTTACAATTATTTTCTTGTGATGAAAACAGCTTCATTTTGAATTGATACAATTGAAAGTAGTGTCAGACACTCTTGGAAAATTCAAGATCACAACTAATTTTTAAAATTAAAGTATAATTGACCTACAAAATTATATTAGTTTCAGGTGTACAACATAATGATTCATTATTTCTGTAGATTATGCACCATACAAAATTATTACAATATTATTGATTGCATCCCTGGTGCTGTACATTATATCCCTGTGACTTATTTATTTATTTATTTATTTCCCATTAAGCTTTCCCCCCCAGTCTTGTTGAGATATAGTTTACATACAGTACTGTATAAGTTTAAGGTGTACAGCATAATGATTTGACTTAAATGCATCATGAAATGATTACCACAAGTTTAGTGAACATCTGTCATCTCATATAGATATAAAATTAAATAAATAGAAAAAAATTGTTTCCTTTGTGATGAGAACTCTTAGAATTTACTCTCTTAACACCTGTCACATGTAACACACAGCAGTGTTAATTACATTTATCATGTTGTATGTCTCATCTCTAGTACTTATTTGTCTTATAACCAGATATTTGTACATTTTGACTCTCTTTCTCCAATTCCCCACCCACTCCCAACCTCTGATAACCACAGATCAGATCTCTTTTTCTATGAGTTTTTGTTTGTTTTTTCACTCTGACTTTTTTTTCACATCTTTATTGGAGTATAAATGCTTTACAATGTGATGTTAGTTTCTGCTGTATAACAAAGTGAATCAGCTATATGTATACATATATCTCCATATTCCCTCCCTCTTGAGGCTCCCTCCCACCCTCCCAACCTCCCTATTCCATCCCTCTAGGTTGTCACAAAGCATCGAGTTGATCTTCTTGGGCTATGCAGCAGCTTCCCACTAACCAACCATTTTACATTTGGTAGTGTATATATGTCAGTGCTACTCTCTCACTTCATCCCAGCTTCCCCTTTCCCCCCATGCCCTCAAGTCTGTTCTCTACGTCTGCATCTTTATTCCTGCCCTGCCACTAGATTCATCAGTACCACTTTTTAAACTTCCACATAAATGCGCTAGCATACGGTATTTGTTTTTCTCTTTCTGACTTACTTCACTCTGTATGAGAGATTCTATGTCCATCCACCTCACTACAAATAACTCAATTTCATTTCTTTTTATGGCTGAGTAATATTCCACTGTACATATGTGCCACATCTTCTTTATCCATTCATCTGTTGATGGACATTTAGGTTGCTTCCATGTCCTGGCTATTGTAAATAGTGCTGCAATGAACATTGTGGTACATGTATATTTTTGAATTATGGTTTTCTCATATACTGGGTATATGCCCAGTAGTGGGATTGCTGAGTAATATGGTAGTTCTATTTTTAGTTATTTAAGGAAACTCCACACTATTCTCCATAGTGGCTGTATCACTTTACATTCCCACCAACAGTGAAGGAGGGTTCCCTTTTCTCCATACCCTCTCCAGCATTTATTTTCTCCCATTCTGAGGATTGTCTTTTCATCTTGTCTATAGTTTCCTTTGCTGTGCAAAAGATTTTAAATTTCATTAGGTCCCATTTGTTTATTTTTGTTTTTATTTCCATTTCTCTAGGAGGTGGGTCAAAAATGATCTTGCTGTGATTTATGTCATAGAGTGTTCTGCCTATGTTTTTCTCTAAGAGTTTTATAATGTCTGGCCTTACATTTAGGTCTTTAATCCATTTTGAGTTTACTTTTGTGTGTGGTGTTAGGGTGTGTTCTAATTTCATTCTTTAACATGTATCTATCCATTTTTCCCAGCACCACTTATTGAAGAGGCTGTCTTTTCTCTGTTGTATATTCTTGCCTCCTTTGTCAAAGATATGGTGATCATATGATCATATGTGTATGGGTTTATCTCTGGGCTTTCTAACCTGTTCCATTGATCTATATTTCTGTTTTTGTGTCAGTACCATGCTGTCTTGATTACTGTAGCTTTGTAGTATAGTTTGAAGTCAGGGAGCCTGATTCCTCCAGCTCCATTTTTGTTTCTCAAGATTGCTTTGGCTATTCCGGGTCTTTTGTGTTTCCACACAAATTGTAAAATTTCTTGTTCTAGTTCTGTGAAAAATGCCATTGGTAATTTGATAGGGATTGCATTGAACTTGTAGATTGCTTTGGGTAGTAGAGTCATTTTCACAATATTGATTCTTCCAATCCAGGAGCATGGTATATCTCTCCATCTGTTTATGTTATCTTTGATTTCTTTCATCATTGTTTTATAGTTTTCTGAGTACAGGTCTTTTGCCTCCTGTACCTCCAAGGTAGGTTTATTCCTAGGTATTTTACTCTTTTTGTTGCGATGGTAAATGTGATTGTTTCCTTAATTTCTCTTTCTGATCTTTCATTGTTAGTGTATAGGAATGCAAGAGATTTCTGTGCATTAATTTTGTATACTGCAAACTTACCAAATTCATTGATTAGTTCTGGTGACATCTTTAGGATTTTCTATGTATAGTGTCCTGTCATTGGCAGTGACAGTTTTACTTCTTCTTTTCCAATTTCTATTCTTTATTTCTTTTTCTTCTCTGATTGCTGTGGTTAGGACTTCCAATATTATGTTGAATAATAGTGGCAAGAGTCGACATCCTTGTCTTCTTCCTGATCTTAGAGGAAATGCTTTCAGTTTTTCACCATTGAGAATGATGTTTGCTGTGGGTTTGTTGTATATGGCTTTCATTATGTTGACGTAGGTTCCCTCTATGCCCACTTTCTGGAGACTTTTTATCATAAATTGGTGTTGAATTTTGTTAAAAGCTTTTTCTGCATCTATTGAGATGATCATATGGTTTTTATTCATTAATTTGTTAATATGGTGTATCACATTGATTGTTTTGCATGTATTGAAGAATCCTTGCATTCCTGGGGTAAATCCCACTTGATCATGGTTTATGATCCTTTTAATGTGTTGTTGGATTCTGTTTGCTGGTATTTTGTTGGGGCTTTTTGCGTCTATGTTCATCAGTGATATTGGTCTATAAATTTCTTTTTTCGCAATATCTTTGACTGATTTTGGTATCAGGGTGATGGTGGCCTCATAAAATGATTTTGGGAGTGTTCCTCCCTTTGCAATTTTTTGGAAGAGTTTGAGAAGGATAAGTGTTAACTCTTCTCTAAATATTTGATAGAATTCACCTGTGAAGCCATCTGGTCCTGGACCTTTTTTGTTGGAAGATTTTAAATTACATTTTCAATTTCGTTACCTGTGATTGGTCTGTTTACATTTTCTACTTCTTTCTCTTTCAATCTTGGAAGGTTGTACTTTTCCAAGAATTTGTCCATTTCTCCTTGGTGGTCTATTTTATTGGCATATAGTTGCTCATAGTAGTCTCTTATGATCTTTTGTATTTATGCAGTGTCAGTTGTGATTTCTCCATTTTCATTTCTAATTTTATTGATTTGTGTCCTCTTCCTTTTTTTTCTTGATGAGTCTGGCTAATGGTTTATCTTTTTTTTTTAATCTTCTCAAAGAACCAGCTTTTAGTTTTATTGATCTTTGCTATCGTTTCTTTCATTTCTTTTTCATTTATTTCTGATCTGATCTTTATGATTTCTTTCCTTCTGCTAACTTTGGGTTTTCTTTGTTTTTCTTTATGTAGTTGTTTTAGGGGTAAATTTAGATTGTTTATTTGAGATTTTTCTTGTTTCTTGAGGTGAGCTTGAATTGCTATGAAATTCCCTCTTAGAACTGCTTTTGCTGCATCCCATGGGTTTTGGATCATCATGTTTTTGCTGGCATTTGTTTTGGAGTATTTTTAAATTTCTTGATTTCTTCAGTGATCTTTTGGTCATTTAGGAGTGCAATATTTAGTCTCCATGTGTTTGTATTTTTTACAGTTTTTTTTCCTGTAATTGATATCTAGTCTCATAGTGTTGTGGTCAGAAAAGATGCTTGATATGATTTCAGTTTTCTTAAATTTTCCAAGGCTTGACTTGTGACCCAAGATGTGATCTATTCTGGAGAACATTCCATGTGCACTTGAGAAGAAAGTGTATTCTTCTGCTTTCAGGTGGAATGTCCTAAAAATATCAATTAAGTCCATCTGGTCTTTTGTGTCATTTAAAGCTTGTGTTTCCTTATTGATTTTCTGTCTGGATGATCTGTCTGTTGGTGTAAGTGGGGTGTTAAACTGTCCCACTATTATTGTGTTATTGTCGATTTCTCCTTTTATGGCTGTTAGCATTTACCTTATGTATTGACATGCCCCTATGTTGGGTGCATAAATATTTATAATTGTTATGTTTTCTTCTTGGATTGATCTTTTGATCATTATGTAGTGTCCTTCCTTATGTCTTGTAATGGTCTTTATTTAAAAGTCTATGTTATCTGATATAAGTATTACTACTCCAGCTTTCTTTTGGTTTCTATTTGCATGGAATATCTTTTTCCATCCCCTCACTTTCAGTCTGTATGTGTCCCTAGGTTTGAAGTGGGTTTCTTGTAGACAGCATATATAAGGGTCTTGTTTTTGTATCCATTCAGCCAGTCTGTGTCTTTTGGTTAGAGCATTTAATCCATTTACATTCAAGGTGATTATCAATATGTATGTTCCTGCTATCAGTTTCTTAATTGATTTGGGTTTGTTTTTTCTTCTCTTGTGTTTCCTGCTTAAATAAGTTCCTTTAGCATTTGTTATAAAGCTGGTTTGGTGGTGCTGAATTCTCATAGCTTTTGCTTGTCTGTAAAGCTTTTGATTTCACCTTTGAATCTGAATGAGATCCTTGCTGGGTAGAGTAACCTTGGTTGTAGGTTTTTCCCTTTATCACTGTAAATATGTCCTGCCACTCCCTTCTGGCTTGCAGAGTTTCTGCTGAAAGATCAGCTGTTAACCTTATGGGGATTCCCTTGTATGTTATTTGTTACTTTTTCCTTGCTGCTTTTAAACCTCCCCCAGGTTTATACTGTATGGGAGTCTCTGCACTTCCTGGACTTGACTATTTCCTTTCCCATGTTAGGGAAGTTTTTGACTATAATCTCTTCAAATATTTTCTCACACTCTTTCTTTTTCTCTTCTTCTTCTGGGACCCCTATAATAAGAATGTTTGTGTGTTTAATGTTGTCCCAGAGGTATCTGAGACTGTTCTCAATTCTTTTCATTCTTTTTTCTTTATTCTGCTCCCTGGCAGGTATTTCCACCATTTTATCTTTTAGCTCAGTTCTCCATTCTTCTGTTTCAGTTATTCTGTTATTGATTCCTTCTAGAGTATTTTTAATTTCAGTTATTGTGTTGTTCATCACTCTTTGTTTGCTCTTTAGTTCTTCTAGATCCTTGTTAAACATTTCTTGTTTTTTCTGTGTTTTGTTCTGAGATTTTGGGTCATCTTTACTATCAATACTCTGAATTATTTTTCACGTAGGTTTCCTATTTCATCTTCATTTATTTGGTCTTGTAGGTTTTGACCTTGCTCTTTCATCTGTAACACATTATTTTGTCCTTTCATTTTTTTTTTTTTCAATGGGTGGGGCTGTATTCCTGTCTTACTGGTTGTTTGTCCTGAGGCATCCAGCACTGGAGTTTGCAGGCAGTTGGGTAGATCTAGATCTTGGTGCTGAGATGGCCTCCAGGAGGCCTCACTCCAATTCATATTCCCTGTTGTCTGAGGTTCTCTGTTAGTCCATCCGTTTGGATTTGGTGCTCTCTCTACAGGAGCTTGGGCCTGACATCTGGCCTGGGAACCAAGATTCCTACCAGCTACGTGGTGCTGCAAAAGAAAAAAAGGAGCAGTACAATAACAAAAAAGAAAAAATAAAATAAGAAAGATAAATATATCAGGAAAAATAAATATATAATTGAGAAAACTGCAACAAGGTAAAACAAAACCACAACAGAAAAAAGAAAAAAAAGCGGGGGTGGATGAGCCAAAATAAGTAGAAAAATAACACTGTATAAAGAATAAAATAAAATTAGAAAAATAAAAGATTTACTAGAAAAATAAAATTATAAATGAATCAACAACAAGGTAAAAAAGAACCCCAATCTAAAAGAAGAAGGAAAAAACACAAGGTCTTGGCTATGGGGGGTGGAGTTTAGGTGGGTGGTGGAACTTAGGCAGGGGTGGGGTTTAGGGTGGGGTGGGGCCTAGGTGGGGGTCGGGGACAGGTGACTTTTGAACTTGGGACAGGGCCTAGCCTCAGGACCCATGCAGCTGGACAAGGCCTTGGGGGTGGGGCCTAGGAGGGGTGACTTTCAAGCGTTGGGCAGGGCCTCTGCTTAAGACCTGCCAGGAAGAGGGGAGGCAGCATGTGTGGAATGTGGATTTCAAAATTTGGAGGTAAGGCCCTGGGTGAGGGTGTGTGGATGTGGTTTAGGCCCAGTGCAGTTGCAGGGGGTCTCAGGGGGTCCCCGAGTGTAGAGATAGGGCCCTGGATGGGGGTGTAGGGGCAGGGCTTGGGCCCTGCATGGTAGGAAGGAGGCTCCCAGTGCAGAGGATTAGGCCCAGGAGCCCAACAAGTTCCTGGTGTCTAAGTGGACAGGAAAAGTGCTGGCTGTATTCCCTTCTGTTCCTCCAGGCCCACTCCCAGGTTCTCCCCCAGCATCTCCCCCATCCCTGCTGGATCTCTAACTGTGGGTGGTCCCACTGTGTGTAGGAACTCCCCTCCTCCCCCAGCCACCCCTCGGGGTGCCAGTCCCTAGGTTCAGCATTTACTTTTTCTCCCTCTTCCCTCCCTCCCCCTCCCTCAGGACCTGTGCAGTTGAAGGGGACCTCAGTGGGCAGAGGATCAGGCCCAGGATCTCAGCAGGCTCCTGGGAGCCCAAGTGGGCAGGGAAAACCTGGCCACACTCCCTTCTGATCCTTTGTCCCCCAATTTCCCCTTTCGGGTATGGGATCCTTTCCCCTCCCCCAATCGCCCCTCAGGGCTGCCGGTCCCATCTCACTTCCACTTCTCCCCCCTCACTCCCCTCCATGTCCCATGTCCTACCTCATTGCTGGGGACTCCTCCCATCCCCTCAAATGTCCATGGTCCCCCACCAGTGCCTGGTAGGTGCCCTAGTTGTGCAGAGACGCGTCCTCTTATTCTGCCATCTTGACTCTGCCCACCCATTTGTTTGTTTTTGAAGTGTAATTGACCTAGGGCACTGTGTTAGTTCCTATTACATGACATAGTAATTTGCTATTTCTATACATTTCAAAATAATCATCGTTAAGTCTAGTTACCATCTGTCACCATAGAAAATATTACATTATTACTGACTATATTTCCCACTCTGTACATTTCACACCTGTGACTCATTTATTTTGCTACTGGAAGTTTGCACTTCTTAATCTCCCTCACCTGTTTCTCTCATCCCCACACAACCCTCCCCTCTGGCAAGCATCTGTTTATTCTCTGCATTTATAATTCTATTTCTGTTATGTTTGTTTTGTTTTTTAGATTCCACAATAAGTAAAATAATACAGTATTTGTCTTTCTGTGTCTGACTTATTTCACTGCACACAATACCCTCTATGTTAATCCATGTTGTCACAAATGGCAAGATTCCATTCTTTTTTATGGCTGAGTAATAATCCATTTTATGTATGTATATAAACATATATATTGGTTGCTTTCATATCTTTACTATTGTAAATAATGTTGCAATGAACATACGGGTGCATATATCTTTTCAAATGAGTGTTTTCATTTTCTTCAGATTAATACTAGGAGTTGAATTGTAGATGGTACTGTAGTTCTATTTTTAATTTTTTGAGAACCCTTTATAATGTTTTCTATAGTGACTGCACCAATTTATATTCCCACTAACAGTGAAGTAGTGTTTCCTTTTCTCCACATCCTTGCTGCCAACACTTATTTGTTGTTTTTTTGTTAATAGCCATTCTGACAGGTATGAGGTGATAACTCATTGTGGTTTTGATTTGCATTTCCCTGATGATTAGTGATGTTGAACATCTTTTCATGTGCCTGTTGGCCATCTGTATGTCTTCTTATGGAAAATGTCTATTCAGGTCCTCGGCCCATTTCTTAATTGGGTTGTTTGTTTTTTTGATGTTGAGCTATATGAGTTTTTGGCATAGTTTGAATATTAACCCTTTTACAGATATATCATTTGCAAATCTCTTCTCCCATTCAGGAGGGGGCCTTTTCATTTTATTGTTTCCATTGCTGTATAAAAGCTTTTTAGTTTGATGTATTCCCATTTGTTTACTTTTTTGTTTATTTCCCTTGTCTAAGGAGACATATAAAAAAATATTGCTAACACCAATGTCAACGTGTACTGCCTATGTTTTCTCCTAGAAGTTTTATGGTTTCAGGCCTTACATTTAAGTCTTTAATCTATTTTGAGTTTATTTTTGTGTGTTGTGTGATAGAGTAGTCTGGTTAGATTCTGTTGCATGTAGCTGTCCAGTTTTCCCAATACCATTTATTAAAGAGGCTTTTCTTCCCCATTGCATATTCTTGCTTCCTGTGTTGTAGACTAATTGCCCATATAAGAGTGAGTTCTTTTCTGGGCTGTCTACTCTGTTCCATTGAACTATATCACTCTTTTTGTGCCAGTACCATACTGTTTTGATTACTGTAGCTTGTAGTATAGTTTGAAGTCAGGGAGCGTGATAACTCCAGCTTTGTTTTCCTTTCTCAAGATTGGCTATTCGGGGTCTTTTGTGTTCCATACAAAGCTTAGGATTATCTGTTCTAATTCGGTAAAAAAAAAAATGCCATTGGTATTTTGATAGGGATTGCACTGAGTTTGTAGATCACCTTGGTAGAATGGTCATTTTAGTAAAATTAATTCTTCCAATCCATGAGCACAGAATATCATTCCATGTCTTTTGCCTTATTCAATTTCTTTCATTAATGTCTTGTAGTTTTTAATATACAGGGATTTCACCTCCCTGGTTAAATATATTGGTAGAATTTTTATTTTTTTTGATGCAATTGTAAATTGGATTGTTTTCTTACTTTCTCTTTCTGATAGTTCATTATTAGTGTGCAGAAACACAACAGTTTTTTGGTGTATTGATTTTGTATCCTACAACTTTAATGAATTTGTTTATTAGTTCTTACTGTTTTTTGATGGAGTCTTTAGGATTTTCTATATATAATATCATGTCCTCTGCAAATAGTGACACTTTACTTCTTCCTTTCCAATTTGGATGCCTTTTATTTCTTTTTCTTCTCTGATTGCTGTGGCTAGGACTTCCAATACTGTGTTGAAAAAAGTAGCAAGAGTGGAAATCCTTGTCTTGTTCCTGATTTTACAAGAAATGCTTTCAGTGTTTGCTGTTGAGTACAATGTTAGCTGTGGGCTTGTCATATATGGCCTTTACTATATTGAGGTATGTTACCCCTATACTCACTTTGCTGAGAGGTTTTTTTATCACAAATGGATGTTTAATTTTGTCAAAAGCTTTTTTTCTGCATCTATTATGATCACATGATTTTTATTCTTCAATTTGTTAATGTGGTGTATCATATTGATTGATTTGTACATGTTGAACCATCCTGTATCCCTGGAATAAATCCCACTTGATTATGAGGTAAGATCATTTTAATGTATTGTTGAATTTGGTTTGCTAATATTTTGTTAAGGATTTTTGTATCTAAGTTCATCAGTGATATTAACCTGTAATAGAATCTTTTTATGGTGTCTTTGTCTGGTTTTGGTATCAGGGTGATCCTGGACTCACAAAAAGGGTTTGGAAGTATTCCTTTGTCTTTAATTTTTTGGAATAGTTTGACAAGGATAGTTATAAACTCTTTAAATGTTTGGTAGAATTCACCAGTGAAGATTTCTGGTCATGGACTTCTGTTTGTTGGGAGGTTTTCTTTTTAATTTAAAAAAATTATTTATTTATTTAATTAATTACTGATTCAATTTCATTGCTGCTAATTGGTCTGGTCAGATTTTGTATTTCATCCAGATGCAGTCTTGGGGGATTATATGTTTCTAGGAATTTATCCATATCTTCTAGGTTGTCCATTTTATTGGCATATAATTGTTCATAATAATTTTCTATGATCTCTGTATTTCCTTGGTGTCAGTTGTAACTTTTCTTTTAACTTCAGATTTTATTTATTTGGACCATGTCTCTTTTTTTCCTTGATGAGTTTGGCTAAAGGTTTATCAGTTGTGTTTATCAAAAGCACAGAACCAGCTCTTAGTTTCATTCATTTTTCATTTTTTTTTTTTTTTTTTAGTCTCTATTTCACTTATTTCTGCTCGGATCTTTATGATTTCTTTTCTTCTACTCACCTTTCATTTTGTTTATTCTTCTTTTTCTAGTTCCTTTAGGTGTAAGGTTAGGTTGTTTATTTGAGATTTCTCTTGTTCCCTGGGGTGGGCTTGTATCACTATAAGCTTCCCTCTAAGAAAAGTTTTCGCTGTGTCCCATAGATTTGTGATCATTATTTTTCTTTTTTCATTTGTGCTGAGGTTTATAAAAATTCTTTCTTTAATTTCTTCAGTGACGCATTGTTTGTTTAGTAGCATATTGCTTAGCCTACATGTGTTTGTGTTATTTTGCATTTTTTTCCTTGTAGTTGATTTCTTGTCTCATACCATTGTTATAAAAAATGCTTGACATGATTTTAATTTTCTTATATTTTACTGAGAGTTGTTTTGTTGTCTAGCATGTGATCTCTCTCTCTCTCTCTCTTTTTTTTTTGCATGTGATCTCTCTTGAAGAATGTTCTATGTGCACTTGAAAATAATGTGTATTCTGCTGCTTTTGGATGGAATGTATCTATTTGGCTATTTGAATATCTATATTAAGTCTATTTGGTCTAATTTGTCTCTTAAGGCCAGTGTTTCCTTATTGATTTTCTGTCTGGATGATCTGTCCGTTGGTGTAAGTGGGGTGTTAAAGTCCCCTACCATCATTGTGTTACTGTCAATTTCTCCCTTTATATCTGTTAATATTTGCTTTATGTATTTAGATGCTCCTATGTTGGGTGCATATATATTTACAATTGTTATATCATCTTCCTGGATTGAACCCTTGATCATTATGTAACGTCCTTCTTTGTTTCTCATTACAGTTTTTGTTTTAAAGTCTATTTTGTCTGAAACAAGAGTTACCACCCCAGGTTTCTTTTCATTTCCACTTCCATGGAATATCTTTTCCATTCCCTCACTTTCAGTTTGCATGTATCTTTAGGTCTGAAATGAGTCTCTTGTAGGCAGCATATATATGGGTCTTTTTTAAAGTATCCAAACAGCCATTTTATGTCTTTTGATTGGAGCATTAAGTCCATTTACATTTAAATTAATTATTGATAAGTATGTATTTATTGCCAGTTTGTTCATAGTTTTGGATTTTTTTTTATAGATCCTTTTTTCCCTTTCTTCTTCTTTTGCTCTCTTCCCCTGTGACTTGATGACGATCTTAAGTGTTATGTTTAGATTCCTTTCTCCTTATTGTGTGTGTATCTATTATAGATTTCTGGTTAGTGGTTATCATTTTATATATATATATATATATATATATATATAAAATTAAGTTGCTCATCGCTTAAGTTCAGATGCATTCTAACAATCCTGCATTTTTACATCATATTTTACATTTTTTTTGTGTGTGTATCCTTAACTGCTTACTGTGGATGTAGATGATTTTACTACTTTTGTATTTTAACCTTCCTACTAGCTTTGTAAGTGGTTGATCTACTACCTACTGTATATTTGCCTTTACCAATGTAATTTTTATGTTTCTAGTTGTGGTCTTTTATGCTTACGAAGTCCCTTCAACATTTCTTGTGAAGCTGCTTTCATGGTGCTGAACTTTTTTAGCTTGTGTGTGTCTGTAAAACTTTTGCTCTTTGCTTCACACCTGAATGATGGCCGTGCTGGGTAGAATATTCTTGGTTGTAGGTTTTTCCCTTTCGTCATTTGAAATATACCATGTCACTCCTTTCTGGCCTGCAGAGTTTCTGCTTAAAAGTCAACTGATAGCCTTAAGGGAGTTCCCTTGTACTGCAATTTTTTGCTTTTCCCCTGCTGCTTTTAATATTCTCCCTTATTTTAATTTTTGCCATTTTAATTACAATGTGTCTTGTTGTGGACCTCTTTGAGTTCATCTTGTTTGAGCATTTCTTCCCTTCTTGGATCTGCATGTCTGTTTCCTGTCCCATGTTAGGGGATGTTTTCAGTTATTATTGCTTCAAGTAAGTTCTCTGTCCCTTTTTCTCTTTTTTCTTTTTCTGGACCCCATAATGCAGATGTTAGATGTTTCTTGATGTGTCCTCATTTTAAAAAATTCTTTTTTCTTTTTCCTCTTCAGCTTGAGTGATTTCTACTACTCTGTCTTCCAGTTTTCTGATCCATTCTTCTGTATCATCTAATCTGCTGTTGATTCCTTCTAGTGTATTTTAAAATTTCAGTTATGGTATTCTTCAGCTGTGTTTGGTTCTTCTTTATATTTTGTATTTCTTTGTTAAACTTCTCATTGTGTTCATCTATTCTTCTCCTGAAGTCTTTTAGCATTTTATGGTCATTACCTTGAACTTTTTATTGGACAGATTGCTTATCTCCACTTTGCTTAGTTTTTCTTTTGGGGTTTTATCTTGTTCCTTTGTTTGGAACATATTCTTTTGTTTCCTCATTTTGCTTAATTCTCCATGTTTATTTGTATGTATTAGGTAGATTGGTTACATTTCCTGATCTTGGATAAGTGGACTCATATAGGAGACAACCTATGTAGCTCAGCACAACTCTCCTTCCTGGTCACCAGAGCTATATGATCTAGAGGTATTCCCTTTGCGGGCTGTGTGGCTCTACCTTTTGTGGCAAAGCTGGCTACTGTGGGCATGCTGGTAGGTGAGGCTGGTCTATGTTCTTGTTGGCTGCCTGGCCGTGCCTCATCTTGAGGTTGAAATCCATTGGTGGGCAAGGCCAGGTACTGGTGTGACTAGCTGAGGTGTGCTGGGGCTAGTGTTGGTCCACTGTTTGGTGGGCCCAGGTCCTGGGGCAGCTGAGTGCTGGGTCAGGGGAGCAACTAAGCCCCTGAGCCTGGAGGTTCCAGGGCTGTGGAGCAGCTAAGCCCATGCGCCTGGAAGTTCCAGGGCTAGTTCTGGCCCAGTTATAATTGGGTTGTGTCCTGTAATGGCTGGATGTGGGTCCGGCAGTCCCAGGCCTGGTGCAGTTTGTCTGGTGGGCAGGACTGTGTCTCAGCACAAATAGTCCAGAGGGAGGACTCCAAAATGGCACTTACCAACACCAGTGTCCTCATGGTAGATAAAGCTCCTCAACATGGCTACTGCCAGTGTCTATGTCTCCAGGGGGAGTTCCAGTGGCCTCCTGTTGTTCTGGGAGTCTCTATAAGATCAGTAGTTGGATCTGATCCAGGCTCCTTTCAAGTTACTGCCTCTATGCTGGAACTCTGAGTGTGTGAGATGCCATATGTGACTTTTAAGGGTGTAGTATCTGTTTCCTATAGCCCTCTGGTTCTCTTGTACACAAGCACTACTGTCCTTCAAAGCCAAATGTCCTGGGGACTCATCTCCTGGTGCAGGACCCCCACACTGGGGAGCCTGATGTGGGGCTTGGACCTCTTGCTCCTTGGGGAGAACATCTGCAATTTTGATTATCCTCTCATTTGGTGGTCACCTACCAGGGTGTGTGGGTCCTGACTATACTGTGTCAAGGGATGTGAGTCTTGACTATACTATGTCTCTGCCTCTCCAACCTGTCTCACTGTGGTTCCTTCTTTTCTGCTAGGCTTCAGGTCATTCTCATCGAAAGTTGCTTTGTAAAAGTTGTAATTTTGGTGAGCCTGTGGGAGGAGGCGAGCTCAGGGTCTTCCTACTCTACTATCTTGGTCACTCCCCTGAAAAGTTTCAGACTTTAGTGTGCCACTTTAACAATATAGATTATATCTAACACCATTATACTTTGGAGTCAGGCTGCTGGGTTTCAAATGATGACTTCACTCTGTGACTTTGCAATTGGCACTTGAGTTCCCAGACCCTCAGTTTTGTCTCCTGTCAAATTAGAATAATAATACTTACTTGAGAGGCGTGTGTGTAGATTAGATAAAATAATTCATGTAAAGGGCTTAGCACTATATCTGGCACATTAAGAAAGAACTGAGTAGGCACTTCCCTAGTGGCACAGTGGTTAGGAATCCACCTGCCAATGCAGGGGACACAGCTTTGATCCCTGGTCCGGGAAGATCCCACATGCTGTGGAGCAACTAAGCTCGTGCACCACAGTTACTGAGCCTGTGTTCTAGAGCCCTTGAGCCACAGATACTGAGCCCACGTGCCAGAGCTACTGAAGCCCGCACGCCTAGAGCCTGTGCTCAGCAGCAAGAGAAACCACTGCAATGAGAAGCCTGTGCACCGCAATGAAGAGTGTAGCCCCTGCTTGCTGCAACTAGAGAAAGACCGTGTGCAGCAAGAAGAGCCAACACAGCCAAAAAGAAAAAAGAAAAAAATCTATAAAAAAGATAAAGAACTGAGTAAGCAAATGCAAAGAAAACAGAAAAAGTATTTTCTCATTAGAGGCAGGAGAAAGAATAGGACAATATGTTTCCATGTGCAAGTAAAATACAGTACATTTGGACAAAAAGTTTTGAGAGAAAATGTCAAAAATTTGCAAAATAAAAATAGAAAAAGAAAACCTAGAAAATAAGCAGAGAAATTCCTCACTTGCCTGATCCTGTTTATCTTTTCTCTGTCCTTCTTTCTGTTAGAGAAATTCAAATGCAGTTGGTAATGAAGCCAGTCACAAGTAAACAATAGTTTTTGTACCCATTTGTCTGCTTTCCAAAATGTGTTTAAAATTTAAAAACTTTTTTACATCTTTTTAAATAAAAAAATTAAAATGTTATTATTGAATTTTTTTTTTTTTGCGGTACGCGGGCCTCTCACTGCTGTGGCCCCTCCCCGTCGCGGAGCACAGGCCCCGGACGCGCAGACTCAGCGGCCATGGCCCACGGGCCCAGCCGCTCCGCGGCACATGGGATCCTCCCGGACCCGGGCACGAACCCGCGCCCCCTGTATCTGCAGGCGGACTCCCAACCACCGCGCCACCAGGGAAGCCCTATTGAAAATTTTTAATACTTGAACTTCAATTCTTTATTGTAAGGTAGGTTTCTTATGGTTCCTATGGTATCCTAATAATATAATATATGGAAACATAAAATATATTTAAAGCATAAAATGCTTCATCATCTTTATGAATGAGAAGAAATGATGTAAAGAAAGGTAGGTAATCCACAGCATGAGGGCAAGTTCCCTTGTACAGATATGAAGATTAATCTGCTAAAAGAAGGGTCAATAGTAGCAAATCATGAGCCAAATGGAAGTAATTTTGATAAGTTTGCAGCAAATGAGAAAGACCCCCTTCCAGTGTAGTGTTCAATGATATTCTTTTCTCCTTTTCAGAAAAGCAAACAGAATTTATAGTTGATTTCCATTTTCTCATTTGTTTTCTTCATTTCTACTGAAAACGTTCATTCTTTAATCAAGCAGCTGCCACACTGCTAGCTGGCTTCCAGACCGAGCTACTCCAGACGCAGCCTGCACCCCCTTGCCGGGGTCTGCAGAGCATCTTCATGCCTGTCAGGACACAGTGGATGCCTTGTAAGTCACTTGGCTGCTCGTGCTCCCTCTGCGTGCCAATTAGGCTGCAGGCTGGTCTTTCTCTGCAGCCATTGAAATGCACTCCTATCTCAGGGGGTGTCTCAGGAACCACGTGACTGAAACACCAAATGATGCTGATGCCCAGTGTTTGCCATTAACCTGGACTTCAAATGGCCTTGGCAAAATCTACCTTTAGAAAATTATTTTCAGATAAAGAACTATAAAAGGTAAATATTTTACAAAATGAAGAAGGAAACAGTTTTATGTTGTGACTTATAAGGGGAGATTATAAAGGATTTTTTAAAGACAAACAAGTTTCTATGAGTTCTAAATGCTGCATTAGCACTATGATGTTTTCTCTCTAACTTAATGGAACTGTTCTGCATTATCCTTCTTGTTCTAATACCAACAATTTAAATGCAATGCTCTAGGATCTTAGTGTTATTGGTTTAGCTCAAGATGTAAACTGCAAATGGCACCATATTTCTAACATTGCTATAATGAAGTGAGGAGGATTGAACAGTTGGAGCAGACATGGGGGATAGTCAGGGATTTGGGGCCTGGAGGCAGAACTTTATAAAGAGCTGCTGGAGTTCTGAATGTGCTCAAAATGCTCTGAGTCACTTTACGGACAGTCCTGTTTCAGCCGGCTCGTGTCTCGGAAGATTTTCTTGAGAGCCACTCACTAGCAGAACATGGATTTCCCCTCAAACAAATCCCACCTGGAAGAGAATCCCCCCATTAACCAGCCTGCCGTCTCGGAACAGTCATCTTACATCAAGTGGAACAACTGCCAGCCCTACTGTGGGACGTACAAGCCACTTTTAAGTAAAGGCGCGTATTAAACACTCAGTTATCCAGATACATTAACGTCTCAAAGTTAATTCCCAACACGTGCCCATGAGAATTATTCTTATTTCCTCTTATTAACTAAGGGGCCCTTTCCAAGGCCCCAAACCTCAATGGGGACCAGAACTAACACTCGGGCTGCCAGATGCTGAACAGGATGTCTTCCTGATTCACAGAAAGAGCAGAGAACCTCTGGAAACATTGCTCACCCTTGAGCAGCCTGATGAGTAGTGCCATCCAGGTGTGATACTATTTCTCTTTCCACACCCCACCCCCATTAGCTACTTTTCCCACTGTGTAAAGAAAGGCACATTTATCTTGAATGTAAAAATGATCCCCTACCTTGATGGCTAAAATCCTCCCAGAGTGACAGACAAACATACCGTTCAAAATATTGGTGCTGTCTGGTCAGAGTGAAGTAATGGGGACCAGATTTATCTTCCACCTGCAATAACTCCCAAAAGGCAAAATACATGAAACAACAGTTTTCAAAACACTGGACATCAGGCAGTGAAGGGCAGTGATCTCCGAAAGATGGGAAACAGAAAAGGTGAGCCCTCCATTGCTCCAGCTTATTGCCTAAAATAGTTTCTAGGCTGTGGTGCAGGGAGGGGTAACTGAGGCAGATTTCTTGAGTTGAGGAGTTAGAGCTGAGTATCCAGGGAAACCAAGGCAGCTGGAGTTCATAGGCGGAGCACTAGAGAGGAGAGAGTTGCACAGAGAGAAAAACCTGGGGAGCTACGTCCCCCTCGAGTATTTAGCACATGTGTGAGGGAAAGAAAGAGAAACCTCTTTCTCTCGAGATTTGGGAAAGAACCATCAAGAGAATTAGAGGGAACAGTGACTGGTTCTCATGCAGGACTGGGAACAATGTCTGTTCCCACCAGCCAGACTGGAAAAACTCATAATTCATGGGGCCTTGGGTAAAGTACTCAGGAAGATCTTGCCTCAGTGAGAGGAATAATTAGCCTAGACTAGGCAGACCTAGTTCCAGATCTGCCTAACAAATCATAAAAGTAAGTTACTTGGAATAGTTTTCTCCTTTTGGGTCTTAACTGCATAGTAGAACAAAGCTCAAGGCAAGCAATAGGAATACAAAAATTTCCATGACCCAGCAAGGTGACATTCAGGATGTCTGGCATCCAATCACGGTACCAGGTATGCAAAGAAGCAAGAAAACACACCCATAATGAGAGACTAATCAAAGGAAAGCAACCCAGAACTGACCCTGAAGTTAGAATTAGCAGAAGAGGATATTAAAACACTTATCTATCAAAAGCTTGTACAGGATGTTCCTAGCAACTTTATTCATAATAGCTAAGACTAGAAGCAGTCCAACTGTCCATTAACAGGAATATGGATAAACAGACTACATAGCAATAAAAAGAATCATTCTCTAAGAGATACGACAGCACTAATGAATCTCAAGAACATTTTTCTGTGTGAAAAAAAGCCAAGCGTAAAAAGTACCATCATACCATATGATGATTCCACTTATTTGAAAGTTTTGGATAGGTAAAATTAACCTATGATGATAGAAATCGGATCAGTGTTTGCTTCTGTGATGGAGGGATCAACTGAGAAAGAAGACAGGGACCTTTTTGGTAATAAAATGTTCTCTACAGTGATAGTGGTGTGAGTTATAGGAGTGTATGTACTGTAAAAATTGATCAAACTTCACAAACTGTGCATTTCATGCAATAAAAGTTTGTGTTAAAATTTTTTTTCTTTTTTTAATAGTGTTTATTTTTACTTGTTGACAGTTTTGCTTTATTTATTTTATTTATGGCTATGTTGGGTCTTCGTTTCCATGTGAGGGCTTTCTCTAGTTGCGGCAAGCGGGGGCCACTCTTCATCGCGGTGCGCAGGCCTCTCACTATCGTGGCCTCTCTTGTTGCAGAGCACAGGCTCCAGACACGCAGGCTCAGTAATTGTGGCTCACGGGCCCAGTTGCTCCGCGGCATGTGGGATCTTCCCAGACCAGGGCTCGAACCCGTGTCCCCTGCATTGGCAGGCAGATTCTCAACCACTGCGCCACCAGGGAAGCCCTGTGTTAAAATTTTTAATAATCCAAAAGAGAAACACGCACTTCATTTTTAAGAGCAAATCAAATGGCCAATGACAAACAATTGAAAATATGCTTAGTGTTATTGGGATTCAGGAAAAAAATAAGTTAGGTCCACAGTGGGATACCATTTTGTACCTATCAAATTGGTGCTATTCAAAAATTTGACAGTATTTGACACAATTTGATCACATCTCTGTTGATGTCAAATATATTGATACAACCACTTTGGGAACTATTTTGGCTTAACTGGTAATGTTGAAGAAATGAACTCCCCATGCCCTGAAATGCCACTCGTGGAAGATTTCCAAAAAAAGTCTTGAGCATCAGAGACTTGCAAATTTATTTTTGACAGTATTTTCTGTGATAGCAAAAAAACTGGAGAGCTGAACGTTTAGTTAAAGGATTATAGATAAATAGTGGGCTAGCTATACATTTTTTGAGTACTACATTCATATGGAAGTGGAATTCAATGAATTTAAGCTACACAAATAACACTGGTGAATTGCAAGGGTATAACGCTGAGAAAAGCAGCAGTGAGAAAAGCAGTCTCCAAAGGGTACTTGCTGTATGATTCTATCTATACAGATTTCAAAAACATGCAGAACTAAACTATATGTTGTTTAGAGGTACAAACACATAGTAAAACAATAAGAACAAGAAAGAGAATAATTAACACAATTCTAAACCATGGTATTTGAGAAGGGAGTAGGATTGAGGAAGGGTACACAATACAAAGGTGTTCATTGTATTGTCCTTTTGTTTAAAATTTATTTTATTGAAGTATAGTTGATTTACAATGCTGTGTTAATTTCTGCTGTATTGGAAAGTGATACAGTTATATATATATATATGTTCTTTTTCACACTCTTTTTCATTATGGTTTATCACAGGATATTGAATATAGTTCGCTGTGCTATACAATAGGACCTTGTTGTTTATCCATTCTCTATATAATAGTCTTCATCTGCTAATCCCAAACTCCCAATCTATCCCTCCCCCACTCCCCTTCCCCTTGGCAACCAAAAGTCTGTTCTCTATGCCTATGAGTCTCTTTCTGTTTCATAGATAAGTTCATTTGTGTCATATTTTAGATTCCACATATAAGTGATATCATATGGTATTTGTCTTTCTCTTTCTGACTTACTTTACATAGTGTGATAATCTCTAGGTCCATCCATGTTGCTGCAAATGGCATTATTTCATTCTTGTGGCTGAGTAGTATTTCTTTTTGTATATATGTACCACATCTTCTTTATCCATTCAACTGTCGATGGACATTTAGGTTGTTTCCATGTCTTGGCTATTGTGAATAGGGCTGCTATGAACATAGGGGTGCATGTATCTTTTTGAATTATAGTTTTGTCTGGATATATGCCCAGGAGTGGAATTGCTGGATCATATGGTAATTCCATTTTTGGTTTTTTGAGGAACCTCCATACTGTTTTCCATAGTTGCTGCACCAACTTACATTCCCACCAACATTGTAGGAGGGTACCCTTTTCTCCACACACCCTCTCCAGTATTTGTTATTTGTAGACATTTTAATGATGACCATTCTGACCAGTGTGAAGTGGTACCTCACTGTAGTTTTGATTTCCATTTCTCTAATAATTAGTGATGTTGAGCATTTTTTCACGTGCTTATTGGCCATCTTATTATTGTTTTTTAAATGTCATGTATATTCTACTAAAATTCTTTCTTGTCTACTTAATAATTAGCACAAAATATAGTTTAAAAGTGAACAAAAAAGAATATAGAATGATAAACCAAAGAATGTGAGATAAAATTTAAAATATCATTTTTTATTATCAAACAACAATCTAAAAGTTTTTATAAAACTCAGTTGTAAATCTGCCAAGTTCTTGATGTGAAATTTCTCATTTAGAATTATAAGATCACCATGTAATAAAGGCAGCACTGAAAGACTGACTGAATAATGTCGTTTATAAAACAATGCACTCAGATAAATGTCAAGGTACTGTAAAAAGTATTAGTTATTCCCAGCTCATAATTAATTGAATGTCCTGTGGAGGCAAGTTGCTCTAGTATAAAGGTTTTTGTCATTTCTATAAAGATGTTCATTTGATCTGCTATTTCACAACAGTCGGCTATGTCTATGTAGAATTCATCTTCTTTGCGTAACATTTCAAAGTCATCAGAAGTACACAGGAAATGACTTCCAGAATCAAGGGTGGTTGTGGTGGAAACAACATATAAGATCTCACTTATTGTTTTAGAGCACTTTTAAGTCTACAGCCAAACTGAGTGGAAGGTACAGAGATTTCCCATATATTCCCTGACCCAACACGTGCATGGCCTGCCCCATGATCAACACCCACCACCAGAGTGTTACATTTGTTACAAGTGATGAACCTACATTGACACATCATTACTGCTCAGAGTCCATACTTTATAAGGTCCCCTTTAAAAAAGCCTAGCTTTCAAACTCACAATGTTACTCCTTTCCCTGTGAATACTAATGTATCCTCAGTGCATGCATGTGTACAAACATGCCAGTGATGTCTGGAGGAAGAGCATCTGAAGCAGAGTAACTGTTTGCCCATGGAGGGAGACAAGCCCATTCTGACTTCTCAACTTTTTGCAAGACCAAAGAAGCCTTCATAACCAGACCTACCTAGACCAAGGATTCCATGGCTTGACCGAGTTACCAAGTTACCAAGTCTACCAAAAGGAAGAGAAAAACCATACATTGTGTTCTGTTCATCTAACACTACTCAGGAAAACAGTGCAATCTCAGGGGGACACCACCCAATGCTACAAGCCTGGAAGAGTTGCCTGCACTTCAGGGGGACTAGGCTAGGGGTGGGTAGAATATAGGAGGTGGGTCTGGAGGGACGAAGCAGTCTGTCTTGTGAAATCACCCAGATTTCTGGGGTAAGTGATCAATGTGTCTATTAAGTAAATGAATTCATAAACTGCTTTTTAAGAATCAGCAAGTTCTCTCTTTGTAGATGCTCAGCCCTTGTTATATCAATGGCAGGTGAAGGCAAATTATGCGGATTGCAAAATTTAATTTACTTTTCCTTTATTTCAAAATTTTCAATCAATACATTTGCCTTAAGTCAAAGACATACAGAGACAGTTATTTAGATTATAGTGGAAGAAAAGAAAAGGACAAAAGCTCATTTGCAAAATACTCTCCACAGTTTTCTTAACGACCATGAAAGTCTCTTTCATTATGGAGTCTAATTTAGTTGAACTGAATATCAACGTAAAACCATTACTTTCTTTATTCAATCCAAGAGCTCAAGTAATGTGTCGGCTCAGAGAAAGGAGACCTTCCCAACGCCCGACTCTGCACACAACCTCCGATTATGCACATGCCATTGAAATGCAGGTGTGTAAAAAAGGAGAAAATGACAGTTAAGTTCTACAGAATTTGGTGGACAGAATAGACTTTGAAAAGTATCCAAAAAATCTTCACCCACTTAGTAGGTGAGAAAAGTAGAGATCAAGAAATTATAATAACTGGCCCAAAGTCACATGGGAAGCCAGGATCAGGGTGAAACCCAGTAGAACCCAGGTTTCCTGACCATAAAGCCACGGTTTTTTCCTCCTCTCTGTGTTGCCTCTTCCTTTGCATTTAGCACTACTTGGAAATATCTATTCTCTCACTAGCTTTCAAAAGAACAAAACAAATCAGTGGTTTGGCAACATTCAGATTTTTTTTCAGGACAGAAATGAGGAACATTGGCACATGCTTTAATTGCAAGACCTTCTATTCTTTTAGTCATTAACTATGGTCACACCTGCATCTTCTACTGAAATAAGGACTCTGCTCTCTGAAGTGTTTTCCTCTCTTCTAGAGCTGTAAATGCCATGATTTGATAAAGTATCATTGGATAGAAACAATCTTCATTGGGGAAAAATACATAGTATCTCATTGACTTTACTGAAAACAAAAATTAGTTTGTTAGTCAAATACAAAAACTTTTTTCAACCAAACATATTTATCCATCATAATTTTAGTTTGATGTTTAGTTTAGTTTATAGTTCCTTTAACAGACATGAGGAAAAATTATCTAGGAAAGTCAACTGCAAAATACAAAAAATAAAAATCTATGATAAAGACATAACTCTCAAATATATAACACTCTACTGGTCAATAACTGAAATATGTTGGCTATTCATTCAGTTCAAAATGTGTGTGCAGCCCTTAATGTAAGACACAAACATTAATTTTTCCCTGCCTCTAACTATGACTGTGTTTAGTTATTATATTAAGTGCCTCCATTTCTTAAAAATACATACTTATTTTCCCTTTAAACACTTTGCCAACACATATGAAGTTTAAATCTTTAAAAAGAAATCTCTAATGTCAGTTCTCTCATGGAAACTGCTGCTTAGGGTGATTTCAAAAACAATATGCATTTTCTGTGATATATAAATAATGATGACCATGGTTTGCATAGATGTGAAAAGAATAAAAGTTAGTAAAGTCTACATATAATAAACATATCTTCCTGTGTGTTTATAAAGTTTACCTATCTAAAGTTTAATAAGTTATATTTATGTTCATTTTTTGGTTTTCAACCTGATTGTTTATTTAACAGATGTTTCTTTATCAATAGGAACTCTAAATATATTAAAAGGGCATTTTGAACGAAGGCCAACTCTTAGTCTTACAAATACTTAAGTGCTAGAAAGTGGGAATGGGTATGTTTCTGTAGTTATGGTGTTATTCTAAACAAGGATTTGAGGCAGGAGATAGATGAGCCCCCGGGGCAAACAGCTGGGGTTCATTCCCTGTGGACCAATACCCCGATACTCTGAGACGAGAATAGCAGGACAACTGAGAGAGGAGGCTGGGCCCTGCCCAGATAGAAGATAAGAGACCACATAGTTCTCATTCTCAAAGTCAGGAGACTTCCCTGCCTACACATGCGCAGAAAGGTTCCTTGGAGGTCAAAGGGGAGTTATGCTAAATCTACCGTAAGCCTCTTCGGTAGAATTCACTTGGCTAAGAGATGTATGGGCGCACATGGGAAGATCCTGAGATATACCAAACACAGACTTTGAACCAGGCAAATCAAAATGATTGTCCAAAGGAAACCCAAAAGAAATCCCCCATATAAGTGATTCAAACTGCCAAGAGGACGCGACTCTCTCTCTGAGTCCGCCCGTGTGTCTATCCACACATACTGTACTTTTTTTTCTCCTAATAAATACTTTACTTGTTTTACTACTTTCTGTCTTTGTGGGAATTCTTTTTCTGCAAAGCTGTAGGGCCAGGGCCTTGTCACTGACCACTGGTCTAGTGGCTAGGATTCAGTGCTCTCACCACCTCCACCCGACCTCAATCTCTGACCGGGAACTGAAACCCTGCTTCAAGCTGCTGCAGGCTGAGGCCACCTGATATCAGATTGACAGCTAGCAGTCTCGATAGGCAGGAATGAGTTCGTAGGTCTGTCTGTGATTGGTTAAAACAAGTCCCAAATTTCATGAATCATGAGAATTTTGGGTTGGACTCAATAAAGCTATGACATCCTAAGTCACTCAGAGTTCATGATTCCTTATCAGCCTCAGCTTGTTAGACCCAGTTGGGATACAACAGAAAATTGTTTTGTTATCTTCCATGCATGGAGTGCTATGAGTCAAAAATTTCCTTTTCTCTATGATAGCTATGATGATGACCATAACAGTGATCATGGTGATAATTATGACCATTATATTTTCTACTGGATGGTAAAGTAATTTCTAAATTATTTATATTTGTCGAATCTTGTTTTCTTTTGGTTGGGCAAAATAGACTTCCGAACTCTTAATGATTTATCCTTAATTTTCAAACATGTATATTTTATAGATCTGGTTACATGCATTTTATAAAGGAATAGCACTGGTCAGTGTTCAAACCAGGTTACCACATAATTTTCAGAGCTACAAACTAGCATTTTCACCATGTTATTTGAGATGGTTCACTGTCTGGTGTAGAATGATGTCTCAGGAAAGAAATATTAGTATATCCACTTAATGCTCACAATGTAAAGATGATATATTTCTATTATAATCCCCATTACCTCTCAGAGAGCTATGTTAAAAAAAAAAAAGAAGAGAAAGATAAAAATAAAGACATGAAGGAAAAATAGAAAAAAGAGAAAGGAAGGGAAGGAAGAGAAAAGAAAAAGAAACCTGAACCTGGAGAGCAGCAGCGTTAATTACAAACTAAAATAACTACAATGTAAATTCCCCAAATTTGGCCCAAGAGCCCTGGTTGTATTCTGCAAAACAAATGAGAGAAGTTTGGCGGTCTGGAAATCACAGCTACAGAGGCCAGAGAATTCTAAATGGGGACCCGATGGGAGAGCACAGAAACTCACGGCCTGGGATGCTGTGCCAAAGGCCTTTGTGATGGTAACGGAACCACATGCCAGCTGGACTATTTACATGCTGACGGTTTTCTCTTTCAACACATGCCCCTGTGCATCTAATTGGACAGCGGATTAGTCTACACCAACACTTCTCAAACTTTTTGCTCTCAGTTCCCTTCACACTCTTAAAAATTATTGAGAACCTAATGAGTGTTTATTTTGTGCCTCATATCTATCAATTTTGCCATATTAAGAATTTAAACAGGGAAATTAAAAAATACATATGAATTCACTTAAAAATAACCATAATAAAAAAATAACCATAATACACCCATTACATGTTAACGTAAATATTTTTATTAAAAAATGTATGTTTTTCAAAACAAAACAAAAAATTTAGTGAGCAAGTGTCATTGTTTTGTATCTTTCTTTACAATCTGGCTTAACAGAAGACACCTGGATTCTCCAATCTGTCTCTGCATCCAATTTGTTGTGATAGGCTGTTTTGGTTGAAGTATACAAAGAAAATCCAGCCTCACACAGATAGATATACTATAGAAAAAGAAAGGAGTATCTTACTGGCTATTTTAGATAATTGTGGATATTCCTCTTTGATACCACAAAGAGGTATATAAGCAGTTGTTTAATCTTTAAGGTTAGTTGCAATTTGGACTCTGAGCCTTTTAGTGTCCTGACACATTAAAATAATTGGTCTATTTTACACTTTCAGTGGATCTCTTACCAGTGTGTGATTTTGTTACACCATGCATTAGTCATTTGTAAGTTATTTGTTCAGAGCTATGCAGACATTCCAAATGATGACTCATTATACGATATGAAAAATCATATTGGTCAATATCCAATCTATATCATCAGAAAAGAGTGCAAGTATTAGGATGCTCATGGTGCAGGTATAAATTTTCCAAAATTCTGATTTTCCCTTGGAAGCATAATTTTTACCTTTAACAACAAATACACTCATTTATTTTCCTTGAAGTGATAGCTCATTTCATTCATTTTCAAGAAAATATCTCTCAAATACTCAAACCTGAAAAAACATAATTTGTAAAAAGAGATATTCCCTGAAAAAGAGCAGCCAGTTCAGCTTGTAACCCAGGTGATTACACAAGTGCTTTTCTTTAGGACAACCGTCTTTCTTCGGAATGCAGCAGAAGTGCTTTATGTGTACCTCTCATTTTATCACACAAAATGTTAACAAATTTACTCAAGACATAAAGATTTGATAAAATCAATATTTTTTCCTGCTTTATCAGGGGCTGCAAGTAGTGAAGAAATACAATGACTACTACTAGGTCAGTTTGGTGCCACTGCCTCTATTTGAGCTAAGGTGCCAGCAGTTTTAATCACCATTACCATTGCCAATTAGTATAAATGCAACATAGTGAAAAAGGCAAATATGTAACATCTGTGGACTGACTGAAAGGATGATGGAGACCTGTAGGGGTCTGATGGACTACACTTTGACAACCACTGCTGTATACTAAGAGAGACCTCATCATCCACTGACTGAAATTCACAAGGGGGAAATGAAGATTGCCAAGCACCAGTTTCCAATCAACATTAAGCAAAATGATCCAGGGTTATCAGCTAGGAACTCTACCAACTGCTCTCCATAAATGAAAATGAAAAATTTACCTCCTTAGCATGTGATTTAGTGCTAAGTTCTGAAAGAAGCCAAGAAGCATCTTACTGTAATGATCAACATTTTAGTGCTGAGCTCAGTTCAAGAACCAAAGCAGTTTTCAATAAGTTCATATGAACACATAGAAGTAATTTCTCTCTTACTATATACTTGGGGGTCTGGCTCAGCAAAAATAGCAACATGCTCTCCTCTAATGGTTAGGAAACACGAATAACAATTATAAAATAAAACCCACCAAAACTTGCTCAATCTCTTTAGCCTCAAAAAGGGATAATTTTTTTGTAATCTTTGTATTTCTATGAAGCCACTATTCAGGAAATTGAGAATCCAACTTGGATAAATCAATTAACCTAAAGAACATGAAAGTGAGGAGAGCTTTGTAGAACAAAACCCTGAAACCTGATGGCATTCCCCCCAAGAACACAGGCCATAATTAAGGAAACTAGCAACAGCAGACTAAATACAGTTTTTTAAAGTTTTACGACACAATTTCTGTCTCTCCTATCACAAAATAAGGCCATCTGGCCTCCTTTCTCAGGAAAATATTTCCTTTACTCACCTCCCTCTGCAGGGCCTTAACCTGTGCTGTGCGTGCCTGCACCCCAGTGACACCATGGGGTGTTAATGTTAGCAGGAGCAATTTTCATTTCACTATACTTAAAAATATATATATTTTGTAAGTGATGTAAAAGCTTTGGATGCTGTGGAACTGAAAATCAAAAAGGGCATGAAGAAATTGGAAGTATATTCAGATGATATGAATATTGGTGTAAACAGATATAAAATTGTTTTAATAAATAATAAATGGTTTTATAATAATTATAGTAGTTGATTTAGTGCCAAACACTGCTTGGAAATTACTGCTCCCTCAGGTCCCAGCACCATGGCTTTCCTGACTCCACTGATTCAGGCTGCCTTGGTCTTACTGTAGTCATCATCAATGGAAGACCAAAGTTCCTACCACCCAAGAGAAGGAAAAATTCCATAACACTCCTAGCACATTACTAAACAAAGAAAATTCATGTGAGAAAGAACTGAAGAAATTGTGAAGGAAAGAAGAGGAACTCTCACAAAAATTAAAAAAAGAAATAACCTTTTAAAATAAAATATCAAATTACATCTACTTTCATGAAGTGTGGTCTGAGTTAAGAAAAGTAGGTAAATAATTGGCCAACTCCTCCTTTGAAATCTATTAATTCATTCGGCTTAAATTTTCATGAGGATATTTAAAATGATGGGGTGTGGAGGTTTTAAAACATTTCTGTAAATTCTTTGATGCACCTTCCATTGAGAGGTAGGGTCTCTGTCTCCTTCCCTCGAACCTCAGTTGAGCATGTGGTGGCTTCAGCCACTGCAGCACAGCTGAGGAGATGCTATGTGGCTTCTGTGGCTGCAGCTTCCAATTTTGTTCTCTGGGAACACTTCCTGTTTGGAGTCCTGAGCCACTGTGAGAGGAGTGGGCTATCCTATCCTGCAATGCCAGGGAGACCATGGAAGCATTCAGCTCAACAGTACAGTTGAGCCCATGCTTTGGCATCTGAGCTGTTCACTGGATGAAGTCATCTCAGAAGTGGGTCCTCCAGCCCCAGACCCTTGGGCTGCCTGTAGCCATAGAAGTCGTACCAGCTGGGGCTCCAACAGACTATGGAGCAGAAAGGAGCCTTCCCCACTGTGCCCTTTCTGAACACCTAACCCACAGAAGCCACATGGCTTGTTGCTTTATACCACTGAGTTCTGGAGTGGCTCATAACTTAGCAATAGATGACAGAAATGGGGCTGTTGGTATCTATTAGATGAATGTAAAGCCACACGCTTCACTTGTAACAGAGGGCTGCACTTTCCTCACAACCGGTTCATTTGGTCACTTCGTCAAAGGCAGTAGCTGAATGACATGAGAACAGCCTGAGATCAATTGACAAGAAAGCTATGTAAAAACTCAGCCAGTTTCTCTCAAAACAGATTTGTTGGTAATGATGACTTGATCTACTCATGTCACTACATGTATGTAACACAAAACTTTGAAGTACATCTTAGGACATCAAGCAAGACTGGGAACATACTTGGTTTGTGAGATGAGAGTGTAGGGCAATGTCTGTGAAAATGAAACATTAAAATGACACTTAAAAGATTAGTTAAGCATTCGAACAGTGAAGGTCATAATATTTATATGCCTCCTTAAATCTCCTGAATTTTAAATACCCCATGGTTTTAATTTAGTGCCCAACATGAAACTGTCCTCTACTCCCAAACCTGTCTTAATTTCTTGATTTACTTGCCTGTGTAAAGGCAATTACAAGAAACTTTTAAGATCTACAGATTGCAAATCTAAGCCTTGCTTCATCCACAAAAAGTAGAAAACTGAGCAAAAGCATTATGATCACTAGCTAAGTTCCATGAGAACTGGTTTTGTTTTGTGGTCTGCTAGTCTCCCAACCCCTAGAATAGTGCTTAGCATGTAGTAGGTGCTCAATATTTATTGAATAAATAATTGAACATGACAGATCCTGCAGGGTGGGCTACTGCTGAGGTGATGAGAAGAAAAGAGGAAAGAGGAAATGTCTACAAATTCCCTGAGTCAGAAACTGTCCTCAGTGCATATTTTGGCCACTATTGAAGAAAGTTAAATCAATCAAGAGACTATCTATCTATCTATCCACATATATAACATAATATATAATATAGTATATATAACATGTGTATTATGCATATTATATAATAAATATATAATGTAACGAATATAATATAATCCATATAGTATAATATGTAATTATATATTATATGAATATATTATATTTATTATAATAAATAAATATCTGTATATATACATACATATATGAAGATAAGATTTCATGTAGAATTCACTGGGATTTCCAATGGAAAATGGAAAAGCTGTGGGCATGAATTTGGTGTTTGTGTAGGATAGGGAGCGTATAATGTGGAGTAATTCTGTGAAAAGGCAAAATCAACTTAAATTTTATCTGATTTCAGGACAGAGCTGTGTATCCTCAGTCCAATGTTTCCATGATGTATTAAGAGTTTTCTACTTTAAGACAGTCACTAAGTGGCATATAAATCCAGGCAACTAAAGAAATGGTATTTAGTAGGAAAAGATTTTTTCCTATGTTTGGTGATTTGTTTCAGATTTGTTGGCAGATTAGTTTCAGTCTTGTACCAATGCTCCCAGTACAAATTCATGTGATGTTACTTGTCACAAGCAGCTTTCAAAGTTAAACAACAAGAACATTCCCCCCTAACCTTATTCCCAGCTTGTAAAATGTAGATCCATCATTATTTACAAACAGAAGCACACTCGGGAAGAGTAACCATGCTGCTGCTGCTGGTGGTGAAGATGATAGCTACCCCTGTAGCGAGTAGTTATTGCTCTTATCATCACATTTAGTCCTCACACCTACTCGGTAGGGAAGGTATTATCATTACCATCACCCCTCTTTCTGAGAACACAAAACAAGAAAGGTTAAGTAACTTCTCCAATATCAAATACCTGGTGGAGCCAAGATCCAAACCCCAGTCTTTTTTTTTTTTTTTTGCGGTATGCGGGCCTCTCACTGTTGGGGCCTCTCCCGTTGCGGAGCACAGGCTCCGGACGCGCAGGCCCAGCGGCCATGGCTCACGGGCCCAGCCGCTCCGTGGCATGTGGGATCCTCCCGGACTGGGGCACGAACCCGTGTCCCCTGCATTGGCAGGCGGACTCTCAACCACTGAGCCACCAGGGAAGCCCCAAACCCCAGTCTTTTTGACAGTAGAGTCAGGGTTCTTAAGTCCTAGCCTATATCACCTCTTGGAAGTTTTATTAAGCTTATCTCACCCATGTCTTACTCCAAAAGTACAAGCATCATTCCCCCAGATAATTTTAATGCTAAGTACATTTCTACATGTAAAAGAATGATAGCTTTCTTTTCAAAAAGGGAAAGCTGTCCTTCTCATTCAAACATGTCAACGTGGTAAACATCTGGCCCACTCCGGCAGGGCTGTGTCTCTGCCCAGTCAGGCTTGCTCTCCAAATTAATGGGACAACAGCCACAGGTACAAGTGGGAAAAGGCTGACTCCCTGAGCTAAGCCATTGCCAGGGACTCAACTCCCATCCCCTGTGGCACAGCAAATGGGAAAAGCACAGGCTCTGGAGTCAGACAGACTAGTTTCCAATTCTGACTCAACCACTTACTAAAAACTTTGTAAATGTGGACAATGTTATTTGATCTCTCAGATCCTCAGTTTCCTTCAGGTAAAATGGCAATTATGTAATCTACCTCAAAGTAGGGTTGCCAGATTTAACACATAAAAATATAGGAGACCTGGTTAAATCTGAATTTTGGATAAACATTGACTATCTAAAAAAATACAGGTATGTCCCAAATATTGCATGAGTCATACTTATACTAAAATTATTGCATGAAACATATTTAAACCTTTTTTTGATATCTGAAATTAAAATTTAACTGGGTGTCCTGTATTTTATCTGGCAGTTCTCCTCTAAAGGGCTACTGTGATGGTTGAATGAGATGACAGATATAAAGTGTTAGCCTACTTCCTGGGACATAATAGATGAATAATAGATGTTAGCTTCCTTTCCCCTGTGGAAGAAACTTATGCATCAATTACCCCTTCATGGACCAGCTTCTTTAGTATCTTCTCTAGAGTTATCTTTCTTACGACTACAAACATTCAACTGTCCACTGGAAGAAAAATGTCCAACCTAAAAGTTGCAAGTTAAGTTTTATTCAGGGAACTTACTGAGGATTATAGCTTGGGAGATAGCCTCTCAGATAGCTCTGAGGAACTGCTCCAAAGAGGTAAGGAAGGAGAAACGATATGCATTAATTTTTTCCCCTGCTGGTAAAAAAACCTATAGTTGAACATCAAAAGATTACTGTTAATCAGAAAGAACAGATATATTAAGTTAATGATTTTAGTGCTTTTTTCTTTTTGTACGGGGGAGAATGCAAGAATCTGGAATCACCTGACATTTTTCCTTAAATATGCATCTTGAATATCGAGGGGATGGCCTATCCAAAGCACAGAATGCTTCCTGTTTTTCTCCATCCTGAATTCCCCTCGGTGCCCAGTCACTGGGCCACTGCAGTGGTTAATGGCTTGATCATTGTAGAACAAGAAATGGCAGGTGGCATTCTTTTCTTTACACAAGTCTCCCTTATCCATTAAATGTAACCGTAAAGAATTAAAAATTTCTCTCTGCCAGTTAGCATGTTACTTCTCCCTGTTCCTTCATTGCCAAATTCGCTGCCTTCAACACTCAGTTCCAATACTTTCTTCTCTTCCACTCTATCATTTATTCATTTGAAAAGTAATTGACGAGCACTTACATTTGCCAGGCACTGTGCCAGGTCCTGCTACTGCACAACTGTGAGAAAAAACTGACGTGGTCCCTCCCTGCTCTCACGGTGTTCACCATCTCCTGCAGTCTGACTTCTGTCGCTCATTCTGCTGAAATCCCCACACTGACAGTCACCAGTGCTCTCCTAATTCCTCATTCCCCTCCTCCATCACCCTTCTAAACGAATGAATCCCTTTTCTCTCTGTCTCAGGGATCTCACACCTTCCTGTGACTACACCCTCCCTCCTGCCCTATCCCCCACCCCCACAAAATCCCTCCTCTGCTCTTTCTATCTCAATAAATAGCTTCCTTATCCACCCAGTTGCTTAAGCCAGAAACTCAGGAATCCTTGATTTTCCTTCTCCTTTTTATCCCATCTGTTAGCAGGTTCTGTTGACTCTATAGTCAAAATATACTTCAAACTGCCCATGTCCCTTCATTGTCATTGTTACTACCTTGGCTTCAATTCCTTCCAACTCTCCATTGACAGTGTAACAGCCTCCTAACTTGGCTTCCTACTTCACACAGCAGCCAGGCTGAACTTTTCAGAAGAGCAAATCTGATCATGTAACTTCCATAACCATAAGAAACAATACAAAACAAAAAAACCCTTGAAATGTTACAGTACTAATGGTATAAGTAGAATTTACATATTTATTAAAGGTTTTATTTGTCCAGTGACTTGAGATGTTTTAGAGGCAGCCTCACTTAAGGAGTGCCTGTGCTAATAAGTCTATGTTATCAGCATGGTTGGGTCAGGTTAAGAAAAAATAAATGACTGTAAAGCCTTCAGAAAATCCCATGTGCTAAAAGCATTTTACCCCCTCTTCAAAACATTTTTGAGAGGCAGAGCCCCTGGGGATTCCTCCCATACTTGTGCTGTAATAAATTCCTATCACACACCAAGACCAAGGAGAGACAGTAAGGGAAGGTAGGGCTCTATTTCCCTAGAAAAACAAGAACACCTGCTCTCTGATGCTCAGAGCTCTTCCACCAGGGAAGCAGCAAAATGTTTGCTCCTCTTAACTGAGGTTTCACAGACCTCAGTTTCTGCTGCAGCAGAAAGAGGGTTACTGGCAAAAACCCTCCCCAGCTGAGAGAGTGGTGGGATAGCTGCTTGAAGCCAGGGTCTCTGCACTGATACAAACCAGAGGTCTGTGGAGGACGAGGGAGGGAGCATGGAATGTTGTAGGGGGGAGTCTGGAACACTAAGAAAGCCCCACTCTCCAAAATCAGTTGAACAAGGCCTTCTTAACTCTGAAGTTAGATAGTGATAACCAAGCAATAACCAACCTACCTTCACCACATGTCTTCACCATATAACAAGCAATTACAATCTGCTGCTTGGGGAGGAACAAGGCATGGAAACAAATCATCTTCATGCAGGCGTGCAAGCAGGGTTTGTTGATAACTGAGAGCAGAACAGGAGCACTGGGAGAAACAAACCTCAGGCAATCCAGGCTTCACCCTAAGCACAAAGTAGGGGCAGCCCTTCATTGGCTGCATCTGAAGACTTTGGTGAGCTGAATGTAACTATGGTAACAACAACATAGCAATAACATCCAGCTCAACTACTAACAACCACTAAGGCCTGACAGAGAAGGCAGTGTGCCCTTTTCAGTTTACAAGCAATATGTTTTATTCAGTGAAAATTATGACACACCAAAAAGGAAAAAAAGACAACTTATCAAGTGATAAAGCAGTTAAGAGAACCAGGTTCAGATTCAAATATGACTTAGCTGTTGGAATTATCAAAGAGGGACTTTAAAATAAATATGTTTAATTTGTTAAAAGCTTTAGTGGAAAAGGTGGACAACATGCACTCACAAACGGAAAATTTTAGCAGGGTGATGAAAACAATAAAAAGAATCAAATAGAAATTCTACAAAATGATAATATATATGAATTCCTTCCACAGGCTTATCAGCAGACTGGACACAGCAAAAGAAAGGATAAGTGAACTTGAAGATAGGTCATTATAAATTATCCAAAATCAATCACAGAGAGAAAAAAGGAGTGGGGAAAAAAAGAACATATCTAAGAGAAGTAGGACAATAGCAAATGATCTAAACACATGTATCCTTGGATTCTAGAACAGGAGATAGAAAATAGGACTGAAGAATTATTTAAAGAGATAACTTTCAAAATGAATAAAAGACAAATAAACTACAGATCCAAGAAGTTCAGAGAGCCCAAGCAGTATAAATACCAAGAAAAATCCACTTAGGCTCATCGTAGTCAAATTGCTAAAACCAAAAGATAAAGAGAAAATCTTGAAGGTGGCAGAGATAAAGAAACTTTTTCTACAGAAGCACAAGGATAGGAAAAAGAGATTTCTTATCAGAAATTAGGCAAGCAGAAAACATCTTTAAAGAACTGAAGAAAAAAAAGTCAGTCAAGTCAGAATTCAGCAAAAATACCTTTCAAAAATGAACTTTTGTTCAGTCATCCTCTTGAATTATCAGAAAAAAATTTCCAGTTCAACCAAGGTAAAATGAACTTTTCCACACTGAGAAACATCCAGGGTCTATTTGCTCCACTAAAACTACAAGGTAGTGCAGCAGGTTCAGTGTCTTCCATTTCTTCCAAGCTCAAACCTTTCACTGAATATTTTGAGGGGTAATGATGAGCCTATTGGATTTGAAGATATCCTTAATGACCTGTCACAAAGTGAACTAATGGGAGGACCACATTTGGTGGTTGAATATAAACCTGGTTTACCGTAATGCAACACGCTATTAATGGAAATAGAGGGGCTGCATCTTGTTTATAGTCATCTTTTACTATAATTTGATGTGCACAACATTAAAAGTACTGACACATGAGAAAAAAAAATGAGGGTGAAAAAAAAATGAGCATGAAGTAAGATTTTTTTCCAGAGAAACAAAAGCTGCTCTCAGCTTTTGAGATCTGCACAACAAGAAATGTTAAGGAAGTTCTTCAGGCTGAAGGAATCTGATAAAAGATAGTTTTTTTTTTTTATCTACACAAAGAAATAAAGAGAAAATATGGGTAAATATTAAAAATATTTTTCTTATTTTATCCTTTAAAAATTTTTTAACAATCTGAAGTAAAAACATTTAAAAGGCTTTACAAAATATGTTGAAGTAAAATGAATGAGAACAGTGGCATGAAGGACAAGAGGGAGGAAATGAATGAACACGATGGTAAGATTCTTACTCAGTATAAGTACTATACCATCATTTGAAAGTGAACTGTGGTAAGATAAAGATGTGTAATGTAAACCCTAGAACAACCAGGTATTAGAGTGGCCTAGATGGTGGAGTAGGAAGACCCTGAGCTCATTTCCTCCCATGGGTACTCCAAAATTACAACAATTTAAAGAGCAACCATTGATGAGAACGACGTGAGGACTAGCAGAAAAGATTTTCCACAATAAAGATATAAAGAAGGAACCACAAGATGGGGAGGAGGGGTGAAGATGCAGTATGGCCAAGACCCACACACCTGGGTAGGTGGCCCACAAACAAGAGGAAAATCACAATTGCAGAGCTCCTCCCTGAGGAGTGAGGGGTCCGAGTCCAACATTAGGCTCCTCCCCAGGGGATCTTGCACTGGGAAAATGAGCCCCAGAACATCTGGCTTTGAAGGCTGGTGGATCTTGTGTACAGGAGAGTCAGAGGGATGAAGAAAACAGAGACTCTGTTCTTAAAAGGCTTGTGCAAATTCTCACACCCTCTGAGACCCAGTGCACAGGCAATAATTTGAAAGGAGCCTGGGTCAGATCCACATACTGATTTTAGAGAGACTCAGAAAGAGACAGGAGGTCTCTGGGACTCCCCTTGTGTACATAGATGCTAGCAGCAGTCATTTGGGGAGCTCCTCCTATCATGAGGACACCAGTGCTGGCAAGTGCCATTTTGGAGTCCTCCCTCTAGAACCCCACCAGGCCAAGGAGTTCAATCATGTGAGGGCCTAGCCCCACCCACGAGTGGGCAGCCACCAGCCCTGGATTCACCTCAGCCCCACATCAAGCCACCGCAGGACCAAGCACTGCCCACCAGCAGCTGGCAGCCTCCACATAAGCCAGCGCCTAGCAGCCAACTGGGCTGTGGACCAGCCCGACCTACCAGTTTGCTCATAGTAGTTGTCCTCACCACAGAAGAAGGGACTACACAGCCCACATAGTGGGCACCCCTAGATTGCATAGCTCTGATGAACAGAAGGGAGTACAATGTCTTCTACATAAGACCACTTCTCCAAGGTCAGAAAATGTAACCGATGAGGTGACAGAAAGATATGTTCCAAATGAAGGAACAAGACAACATCCCTGAAGCAGAACTAAATGAAGTAGAGATAAACAATTTACCCAGTAAAGAGTTCAAAGTAATAAAGATCATAAAGATGTTCAATAAACTCAGGAGAAGAATGGATGAACACAGTGAGAAATTTAGCAAAGAGTTACAAAATATAAAGTAGAAGCAAACAAAGCTAAAGAATACAATAACTAAAACTAAAAAAAAAACACTAGAAGCATCAACAGTACACTAGATGATGCAGAGATGAGGATAAGTGAACTGGAAGACAGAGTAGTAGATATCACCCAAGCTGAACAGAAAAAAGAAAAAAGAATTGTAAAAAATTAGGACAGTTTAAGAGACCTCTGGAACAACATCAAGTATACTAACATTTGCATATAGGGGTTCCAGAGGAGAAGAAAGAGAGGAAGGGTCAGAGAACTTATTTCAAGTGATAATAGCTGAAAATTTCCTGGGAAAGGAAACAGACATCCAGGTCCAGGAAGCACAGAGAGTCCCAAACGAGATCAACCAGAGATCCATACAAAACAAAATGTAATTAAAATGGCAAAAAATAAATATAAAGAGAGAATACTAAAAGAATCAAGGGAAAAGCAAGAAGTAATGTACAATGGAACTTCCATAAGACTGTCAGTTGACTTTTCAGCAGAAATTTTGCAGGTCCAAAGGGAGCAGCATATTTAAAATAATGAAAGGAAAAACCTACTTTCAAAAATACTCTACTCAGCAAGTCTGTCATTCAGATTTGAAGGATAGATAAAGAGTTTGACAGACAAGTAAAAGCTAAAGGAGTTCAGCACCACTAAACCAGCTTACAAGAAAGGCTAAAGGGACTTATATAAATGGAAAGAAAGACCACAACTAGAAATCTGAAAATTATGAAAAGAAAAATCTCACTGGTAAAGGAAAATATAGAGTAACAGTAGTAGATCAACCACTTATAAAACTAGCAGGAAAGTTAAAAGACAAAAGTAGTAAAATCACCTATATCCACAATAAACAGTTAAGGGATACACAAACCAAAAAATTGTAAAATACGATGTCAAAAACATTAAATGTGGTTCAATATCCACAAATGAGTCAATATGATACACCACATTAACAAATTGAAGAATAAAAATCATATAATCATCTTGATAGATGCAGAAAAAGTTTTTGACTAACTTCAACATCCATTTATGATAAAAAAAACTCTCCACAAAATAAGTATGGAGAGAATATACATAAACATAGTAAAAGACATATATGACAAGCCTACAGCCAACATCTTAGTCAATGATGAAAAGCTGAAGTATTTCCTCTAAGATCAGGAACAAGACCAGGATACCCACTCTTGCCACTTTTATTCAACATAATATTGGATGTCATGACACAGCAATGAGACAAGAAAGAGAAATAAAAAGCATCAAAATTGGAAAGGAAGAAGTAAAATTGTCACTGTTTCTGGGTGACATGATGCTATGTATAAAATAACATAAAGACACTACCAAAAAACTATTAGAATAATTGAATTCAGTAAACTTGCAGGATGCAAAATTAACATAAAGAAATCTGTTGCATTTCTGTACACTGATAATGAACTATCAAGAAGAGAAATAAAGAAAACAATCCCATTTACAAAGGCCTCAAAAAGAATAAAATACCTTAGAATAAATATAACCAGGGAGGTAAAAGCCTTGTACTTGAAAACTATAAGATGTTGATGAAAGAAATTAAAGATGACACAAACAAATGGAAAGATATACCATGCTCATGCATTGGAAGAATTAATATTGCTAAAATGACCATACTCCCCAAGGCAATCTAGAGATTCAATGCAATCCCTATCAAAATACCAGTGACATTTACCAGAGAACTAGAACAAATAATTCTAAAATTTGTATGTAATCATGAAAGACACCAAATAGCCAAATAATCTTGAAAAAGAAGAATAAAGCTGGAGGTATTATGTTTCCTGATTCCAAACTCTACTACAAAGATACAGTAATCAAAAGAGTATGGTACTGGCACAAAAACAGACACCAGATCAGTGGAACAGAATAGAGAGCCCAGAAATGAACCCACTCTTATACGGGCAATTAACCTACAACATAGGAGGCAAGAATATACAATGGGGGAAATCACAGTCTCTTCAATAAATGGAGTTGGGAAACAACTACCTGCAAAATAATCAAACTTGGGGCTTCCCTGGTGGCGCAGTGGTTGAGAGTCGGCCTGCCGATGCAGGGGACACTGGTTTGTGCCCTGATCCGGGAAGATCCCACGTGCCGCAGAACGGCTAGGACCGTGAGCCATGGCCACTGACCCTGCGAATCCGGAGCCTGTGCTCCACAACGGGAGAGGCCACAACAGTGAGATGCCCGTGCACAGCCAAAAAAAAAAAAAAAGAATCAAACTCTACTACTTTCTCACACCATATAGAAAAATAAACTCAAAATGTATTAAACACTTAGATGTAACACCTGAAACCGTAAGAATCCTAGAAGCAAACATAGGCAGTATGATCCCTGACATAGGTCTTACGAAAATTTTTTTTCTTTCTTTTTTTAAAAATCTTTATTGGAGTATAATTGCTTTACAATGGTGTGTTAGTTTCTGTTTTATAACAAAGTGAATCAGCTATACATATACATATGTTCCCATATCTCTTCCCTCTTACGTCTCCCTCCCTCCCATCCTCCCTATCCCACCCGTCTACGTGGTCGGCACTCCACCAAGCTGATCTCCCTGTGCTATGCACCTGCTTCCCACTAGCTATCTATTTTACGTTTGGTAGTGTATATATGTCTATGCCACTCTCTCACTTTTTCACAGCTTACCCTTCCCCCTCCCCATATCCTCAAGTCCATTCTCTAGTAGGTCTGTGTCTTTATTCCCATCTTACTCCTAGGTTCTTCATGATTTCTTTTTTTTTTTCCATAGATTCCATATATATGTGTTAGCATACGGTATTTGTTTTTCTCTTTCTGACCTAGTTCACTCTGTATGACAGACTCTAGGTCCATCCACCTCACTACAAATAACTCAATTTCATTTCTTTTTATGGCTGAGTAATATTCCATTGTATATATGTGCCACATCTTCTTTATCCATTCATCTGTTGATGGACACTTAGGTTGCTTCCATGTCCTGGCTATTGTAAATAGAGCTGCAATGAACATTTTTGTACATGACTCCTTTTGAATTATGGTCTCCTCAGGGTATATGCCCAGTAGTGGGATTGCCGGGTCGTATGGTAGTTCTATCTGTAGTTTGTTGAGGAACTTCCATACTGTTCTCCATAGTGGCTGTATCAATTTACATTCCCACCAGCAGTGCAAGAGTGTTCCCTTTTCTCCACACCCTCTCCAGCATTTATCGTTTGTAGATTTTTTGATGATGGCCATTCTGACCGGTGTGAGATGATACCTCATTGTAGTTTTGATTTGTATTTCTCTAATGATTAATGATGTTGAGCATTCTTTCATGTGTGTGTTGGCAATCTGTATATCTTCTTTGGAGAAATGTCTATTTAGGTCTTCTGCCCATTTTTGGATTGGGTTGTTTGCTTTTTTGATATTGAGCTGCATGAGCTGCTTGTAAATTTTGGAGATTAATCCTTTGTCAGTTGCTTCATTTGCAAATATTTTCTCCTATTCTGAGGGTTGTCTTTTCATTCTGTTTATGGTTTCCTTTGCTGTGCAAAAGCTTTGAAGTTTCATTAGGTCCCATTTGTTTATTTTTGTTTTTATTTCCATTTCTCTAGGAGGTGGGTGAAAAAGGATCTTACTGTGATTTATGTCATAGACTGTTCTGCCTATGTTTTCCTCTAAGAGTTTGATAGTGTCTGGACTTACATTTAGGTCTTTAATCCATTTTGTGTTTATTTTTGTGTATGTTGTTAGAGAGTGTTCCAATTTCATACTTTGACATGTATGTGTCCAGTTTTCCCAGCACCACTTATTGAAGAGGCTGTCTTTTCTCCACTGTATATTATTACCTCCTTTATCAAAGATAAGGTGACCATATGTGGGTGGGTTTATCTCTGGGCTTTATATGCTGTTCCATTGATCTATATTTCTGTATTTGTGCCAGTACCATAATGTCTTGATTACTGCAGCTTTATAGTATAGTCTGAAGTCAGGGAGCCTGATTCCTCCAGCTCCATTTTTATTTCTCAATATTGCTTTGGCTATTTGGGGTCTTTTGTGTTTCCATACAAATTGTGAAATTTTGTTTTACTTCTGTGAAAAATGACAGTGGTAGTTTGATAGGGATTGCATTGAGTCTGTAGGTTGCTTTGGGTAGTAGAGTCATTTTCACAATGTTGATTCTTCCCATTCAAGAACATGGTATATCTCTCCATCTGTTTGTATCATCTTAAATTTCTTTCATCAGAGTCTTATAATTTTCTGCATACAGGTCGTTTTTCTCCATAGGTTTAGGTTGGTTTATTCCTAGATATTTTATTCTTTTTTGTTGCAATGGTAAATGGGAGTGTCTTCTTAATTTCACTTTCAGATTTTTCATCATTTGTGTATAGGAATGCCAGAGATTTTTGTGCATTAATTTTGTATCCTGCTACTTTACCAAATTCATTGATTAGCTCTACTAGTTTTCTGATAGCATCTTTAGGATTCTCTATGTATAGTATCATGTCATCTGCAAAGAGTGACAGCTTTACTTCTTCTTTTCCAATTTGCATTCCTTTTATTTCATTTTCTTCTCTGATTGCTGAGGCTAAAACTTCCAAAACTATGTTGAATAATAGTTGTGAGAGTGGGCAACCTTTTCTTGTTCCTGATATTAGTGGAAATGGTTTCAGTTTTTCACCATTGAGGATGATGATGGCTGTGGGTTTGTCATATATGGCCTTTATTATGTGGAGGAAAGCTCCCCCTATGCCTATTTTCTGCAGGGTTTTTATAATAAATGGGTGTTGAATTTTGTCAAAAGCTTTCTCTGCATCTATTGAGGTGATCATATGGTTTTTCTCCTTCAATTTGTTAATATGGTGTATCACGTTGATTGATTTGCGTATATTGAAGAATCCTTGCATTCCTGGAATAAACTCCACTTGATCATGGTGTATGATCCTTTTAATGTGCCGTTGGATTCTGTTTGCTAGTATTTTGTTGAGGATTTTTGCATCTATGTTCATCAGTGATATTGGCCTGTAGTTTTCTTTCTTTGTGACATCTTTCTCTGGTTTTGGTATCAAGGTGATGGTGGTCTCATAGAATGAGTTTGGGAGTGTTCCTCCCTCTGCTATATTTTGCAAGAGTTTGAGAAGGATAGATGTTAGCTCTTCTCTAAATGTTTGATAGAATTCGCCTGTGAAGCCATCTGGTCCTGAGGTTTTGTTTGTTGGAAGATTTTTAATCACAGTTTCAATTTCAGTGCTTGTGATTGGTCTGTTCATATTTTCTATTTCTCCTGGTTCAGTCTCAGCCGGTTGTGCATTTCTAAGAGTTTGTCCATTCCTTCCACGTTGTCCATTTTATTGGCATAGAGTTACTTGCAGTAATCTCTCAGGATCCTTGGTATTTCTGCAGTGTCATTTGTTACTTCTCCTTTTTCATTTCTAATTCTATTGATTTGAGTCTTCTCCCTTTTTTTCTTGATGAGTGTGGCTAATGGTTTATCAATTTTGTTTATCTTCTCAAAGAACCAGCTTTTAGTTTTATTGATCTTTGCTATCGTTTCCTTCATTTCTTTTTAATTTATTTCTATCTGATCTTTATGATTTCTTTCATTCTGCTAACGTTGGGTTTTTTTGTTCTTCTTTCTCTAATTGCTTTAGATACAAGATTGTTTATTTGAGATGTCTCCTGTGCTTAAGGTAGGACTGTATTGCTATAAACTTCCCTCTTAGAACTGCTTTTGCTGCATCCCATACGTTTTGGGTCATCGTGTCTCCATTGTCATTTTTTTGTAGGTATTTTTTGATTTCCTCCTTGATTTCTTCAGTGATCACTTCGTTATTAAGTAGTGTATTGTTTAGCCTCCATGTATTTGTATTTTTTACAGTTCTTTTCTGGTAATTGATATCTAGTCTCATAGCATTGTGGTCGGAAAAGATACTTGATACAATTTCAATTTTCTTAAATTCACCAAGGCTTGATTTGTGACCCAAGTTATGATTTATCCTGGAGAATGTTCCATGAGCACTTGAGAAAAATGTGTATTCCATTGTTTTTGGATGGAATATCCTATAAATATCAACTAAGTCCATCTTGTTTAATGTATCATTTAAAGCTTGTGTTTCCTTATTTATTTTCATTTTGGATGATCTGCCCATTGGTGAAAGTGGGGTGTTAAAGTCCCCTACTATGATTGTGTTACTGTTGATTTCCCCTTTTATGGCTGTTAGAACTTGCCTTATGTATTGAGGTGCTCCTATGTTGGGTGCATAAATATTTACAATTGTTATATTTTCTTCTTGGATCGATTCCCTTGATAATTATGTAGTGTCCTTCTTTGTCTCTTCTAATAGTCTTTATTTTAAAGTCTATGTTGTCTGATATGAGAATTGCTACTCCAGCTTTGATTTCCATTTGCATGGAATCTCTTTTTCCATCTCCTCACTTTCAGTCTGGATGTGTTCCTAGGTCTGAAGTGTGTCTCTTGTAGACAGCATATGTACTGGTCTTGTTTTTGTATCCATTCAGCGAGTCTGTGTCTTTTGGTGGGAGCATTTAATCCATTTACATTTAAGGTAATTAGCGATATGTATGTTCCTAGTACAATTTTCTTAATTGTTTTGTGTTTGTTATTGTAGGTCTTTTCTTTCTCTTGTGTTTCTTGCCTAGAGAAGTTCCTTTAGCATTTGTTGTAAAGCTGGTTTGGTGGTGCTGAACTCTCTCAGTTTTTGCTTGTCTGTAAAGGTCTTAATTTCTGCATCAAATCTGAATGAGATCCTTGCTGGGTAGAGTAATCTTGGTTGTAGGTTTTTCTCCTTCATCACTTAAATATGTCCTGCTACTCCCTTCTGGCTTGCAGAGTTTCTGCTGAAAGATCAGCTGTTAACCTTATGAGGATTCCCTTGTGTGTTATTTGTTGTTTTTCCCTTGCTGCTTTTAATATGTTTTCTTTGTATTTAATTTTTGATAGTTTGATTAATATGTGTCTTAGCGTGTTTCTCCTTGGATTTATCTTGTATGAGACTCTCTGTGATTCCTGGACTTGATTAACTATTTCCTTTCCCATATTAGGGAAGTTTTCAACTATAATCTCTTCAAGTATTTTCTCAGTCCCTTTCTTTTTCTCTTCTTCTGGGACCCCTATAAAATGTTGGTGTGTTTAACGTTGTCCCAGAGCTCTCTGAGACTGTCCTCAGATTTTTCATTCTTTTTTCTTTATTCTTCTCTGCAGTAGTTATTTCCACTATTTTATCATCCAGGTCACTTATCCATTCTTGTGCCTCAGTTATTCTGCTATTGTTCCCTTCTAGAGAATTTTAAATTTCATTTATTGTGTTGTTCATCATTGCTTGTTCGCTCTTTAGTTCTTCTAGGTCTTTGTTAAACGTTTCTTGTATTTTGTCTATTCTATTTCCAAGATCTTTACTATCATTATTCTCAATCCTTTTTCAGGTAGACTGCCTATTTCCTCTTCATTTATTAGGTCTGGTGGGTTTTTACCTTGCTCCTTCATCTGCTGTGTGTTTTTCTGTCTTCTCATTTTGCTTAACTTACTATGTTTGGTGTCTCCTTTTCGCAGGCTGCAGGTTCATAGTTCCCGTTGTTTTTGGTGTCTGTCCCCAAAGGGGACAGAGGTTGGTTCAGTGGGTTGTGTAGGCTTCCTGGTGGAGGGGACTAGTGCCTGTGTTCTGGTGGATGAGGATGAATCTTGTCTTTCTGGTGGGCAGGTCCTCGTCTGGTGGTGTGTTTTGGGGTGTCTGTGGCTATTATGATTTTAGGCAGCCTCTCTGGTAATGTATGGGGCTGTGTTCATGTCTTGCTAATAGTCTGGCATAGCGTGTCCAGAACTGTAGCTTGCTGGTCATTGAGTGAAGCTGGGTCTTGGTGTTGAGATGAAGATCTCTGAGAGATTTTCGCCATTTGATATTACGTGGAGCTGGGAGGTCTCTTGTGGACCAGTGTCCTGAACTTGGCTCTCCCACCTCAGAGGCACAGCACTGACTCCTTGCTGGAGCACCAAGAGCCTTTCATCCACACGGCTCAGGATAAAAGGGAGGAAAAAGTTGAAAGAAAGAAAGAAAGAAAGAAAGAAAGAAAGAAAGAAAGAAAGAAAGAAAGAAAGAAAGAAAGAAAGAAAGAAAGAGGATAAAATAAAATAAAGTTATTAAAATAAAAATAATTATTAAGAAAAAAATTTTTAAAGGGATAAAAAAAAAAAGACAGACAGAACCCTAGGACAAATGGTGAAAGCAAAGCTATACAGACAAAATCTCACACAGAAGCATACACATACACACTCACAAAAAGTGGAAAAGGGGAAAAAAATATATATCTTGCTCCCAAAGTCCACCTCCTCAATTTGGGATGATTCGTTGTCTATTCAGGTATTCCACAGACGCAGGATATATCAAGTTGATTGTGGAGATTTAATCCGCTGCTCCTGGGGCTGCGGGGAGAGATTTCCCTTTCTCTTCTTTGTTCGCACAGCTCCTGGGGTTCAGCTTTGGATGTAGACCCGCCTCTGCGTGTAGGTCGCCTGAGGGCATATGTTCTTCGCTCAGACAGGACGGGGTTAAAGAAGCCGCTGATTTGAGGGCTCTGGCTCACTCAGGCCAGGGGGAGGGAGGGGTGCGTATGCGGGGCGAGCCTGTGGTGGCAGAGGCTGGCGTGACGCTGCACCAGACTGAGGTGCACCGTGTGTTCTCCCGGGGAAGTTGTCCCTGGATCCCGGGACCCTGGCAGTGGTGGGCTGCACAGGCTCCCCGGAAGGGGGATGTGGATAGTGACCTGTGCTCACACACAGGCTTCTTGGTGGTGGCAGCAGCAGCCTTGGCGTCTCATGCCCGTCTCTGGGGTCCGCGCTTTTAGCCGCGGCTCACGCCCGTCTCTGTAGCTCCTTTAAGCGGTGCTCTTAATCCCGTCTCCTCGCGCACCAGGAAACAATGGTCTCTTGCCTCTTCGGCAGGTCCAGACCTTTTCCCGGACTCCCTCCCGACTAGCCATGGTGCACTAACCCCTTCAGGCTGTGTTCACGCCGCCAACCCCAGTCCTCTCCCTGCAATCAGAGCGAAGCCCGAGCCTCAGCTCCCAGACTCCGCCCGCCCTGGCGGGTGAACAGACAAGCCTCTCGGGCTGGTGAGTGCCGGTCAGCACCAATCCTCTGTGTGGAAATCTCTCTGCTTTGCCCTCCGCACCCCTGTTGCTGCGCTCTCCTCCATGGCTCCGAAGCTCCACGCCCCCCTCCTCGCCACCCGCAGTCCCCGCCTGCGAAGGGGCTTCCTAGTGTGTGGAAACCTTTCCTCCTTCACAGCTCCCTCCCACTGGTGCAGGTCCCATCCCTATTCTTTTGTCTCTGTTTATTCTTTTTTCTTTTGGCCTACCCAGGTACGTGGGGACTTTCTTGCCTTTTGGGAAGTCTGAGGTCTTCTGCCAGCGTCCAGTAGGTGTTCTGTAGGAGTTGTTCCACGTGTAGATGTATTTCTGATGTATCTGTGGGGAGGAAGGTGATCTCCGTGTCTTACTCTTCCGCCATCTTCTCAAATCTCTCTGCAATATTTTTTTGAATGTCCTCTGGCAAGCGAAACAAAACAAAAAATAAACAAATTGGAATACATCAAACCAAAAAAATTTTTACACACTGAAGGAAACTATCAACAAAACCAAAAGGCTGCCTACGTAATGGGAGATGAAATTTTCAAATGATATATCTGATAAGGAATTAATATCCCAAATATACAAAAAACTCATACAACTAAACTTCAAAAAACAAACAAACCAATTAAAAAATGGGCAGAGGACCTGAATAGACATTTTTCCAAAGAAGACATACTGATGGGCAACAGGCACATGAAAAGATGTTCAATGTCACTAATCATCACAGAAATGCAAATCAAAACCACAATGAGATATCACCTCACAGCTGTCAGAAAGGCTATTATCAAAAAAACAAAAAATAACAAGGGTAGGCGAGGATGTGGAGAAAAGTAAACCCTCACACACTGTTGGTAGGAATGTAAATTGGTGCAGCCACTATGGAAAACAATATGGAGGTCCTCAAAAAAATAAAAAATAGAACTACCATAGGATACAGCCATTCTACTTCTGGGCATTTTTCTGAAGAAAATAAGAAGACTAATTTGAAAATATCTATGTTCCCCTATGTTCATTGCAGCATAATTTTCAATAGCCAAGATATGAAAGCAGCCTAAGTGCCCATCAAATAGATGAATGGATAAAGAAGTGGTATATATATGCAATGGAATATTACTCAGCCATAAAAAAGAATGAAATCTTGCTATTTAGGTGAGCATGGATTGACTTAGAGGGTATTTTGCTAAATGAAATTAGTCTGGCAGAGAAAGTCAAGTACTGTGTGATTTCACTAATATGTGGAATCTAACAAAACAAAACAAATATAACAAAACAGAAACAGAGTCATAGATACAGAGAATAAACAGGTAGTTGCCAGAGGGGAGGGAGAAGGGGCTATGAGTGAAATAGGTGAGGGAGATTAACAGGTACAAACTTCCAGTTACAAAATAAATGAGTCACAGAGATGAAATGTACATCATGTGGAATATAGTCATTAATAATGTAATATATTTGTATAGTGACAGATGGTAACTAGGCTTTTATCGTGGTGATCATTTTGTAATGTATAGAAATATCGAATCACTATGTTGTACACCCTGAACTAACATCCTGTTGTAGGTCAGTTATACCTTAAAAAAAAACAACCAGCCAATCAACCAAACAAACTCATAGAAAAAAGAGATTAGATTTGTGGTTACCACAGGCAGAGGGTGGAGGGAGGGGGAATTTGATGAAGGCGGTCAAAAGGTGGAGACCGCAAGTTATGAGATAAATAAATACTAGGGATGTAATATATAATGATAAATATAATTAATAGTGCTGTATTTTATTTATGAAAGTTGTTAAGGGAGTGACAACTCTCATTACAAGGAAAAAATATTTTTTTTCTTTTTCTTTTTTATCTATATGAGATTATGAGATGATGCATGTTCACCAAACTTGTTGTGGTAATTATTTCATGATGTATGTATATCACATCATTATATCTTGATAAAACTTGAAGAAACCCCCTCCAGAATAATCAAATAAGTAATAGTGTAACTAATATGCAAATTGGGAAAATAAAACAGAATCATAAAAAATAATCCAATAAATCCAAAGGAGGCAAGAAAAGGAAGGGGGGGGCGAAATGGGATGAATAGAAAACAACTAGAAAGATGGCAGATTTAAATGCAGACATATTTATAATTACATTAATGCTCTGAACACTTCAATGTCAGATTTGGTGAAAAAAGCAAGACCCAAAATACATGGGTCTTGCACAATAAAGGAAACCCACTTCAAATATAAAGAGTTACATAAATCAAGAGTAAAAGCATGGAAATTTTTCCATGCAAATACTAATGAAAAGATAATGTAGTAGTTGTATTAGTATCAGACTAATTAGACTTCTGAACAAGAAATATTACTGTTACAACCCTCAGAATGGGAGAAAATATTTGCAAATGAAGCAACTGTCAAAGGATTAATCTCCAAAATTTACAAGCAGCTCATGAAGCTCAATATCAAAAAAACAAACAACCCAATCCAAAAATGTGCAGAAGACCTAAATAGACATTTCTCCAAAGAAGATATACAGATTGCCAACAAACACATGAAAGGATGCTCAACATCATTAATCACTAGAGAAATGCAAATCAAAACTACAATGAGGTATCATCTCACACCAGTCAGAATGGCCATCATCAAAAAATCTAGAAACAATAAATGCTGGACAGAGTGTGGAGAAAAGGGAACACTCTTACACTGTTGGTGGGAATGTAAATTGATACAGCCACTATGGAGAACAGTATGGAGGTTCCTTAAAAAACTACCAATAGAACTACCATATGACCCAGCAATCCCACTACTGGGCATATACCCTGAGAAAACCATAATTTAGAAAGAGTCATGTACCGCAATGTTCATTGCAGCACTATTTAAAATAGCCAGGACATAGAAGCAACCTAAGTGCCCATCGACAGATGAATGGATAAAGAAGATGTGGCACATATATACAATGGAATATTACTCATCCATAAAAAGAAACGAAACTGGGTTATTTAGAGTGAGGTGGATGGACCTAGAGTCTGTCCTACAGAGTGAAGTAAGTCAGAAAGAGAAAAACAAATACTGTATGCTAACACATATATATGGAATAATAATAAAAAAAGGTTATGAAGAACCTAGGGTCAGGAGAGGAATAAAGACACAGATGTAGAGAATAGATTTGAGGATATGGGGAGGGGGAAGGGTAAGCTGGGACGAAGTGAGAGAGTGGCATGGACATATATACACTACCAAATGTAGAATAGGTAGCTAGTGGGAAGCAGCCACATAGCACAGGGAGATCAGCTCCGTGCTTTGTGACCACCTAGAGGGGTGGGATAGGGAGGGTGGGAGGGAGACACAAGATATGGGGATATATGTATATGTATAGCTGATTCACTTTGTTATAAAGCAGAAACTAACACACCATTGTAAAGCAGTTATACTCCAATAAGGATGTTAAAAAAATAAAAACGAAGGAAATACTACTGTTGGTAGAAGGGGGCATTTCATAAGGATGAATGGTTAATTTGCAAGAGGACATAATAGTTCTAAATATGTATGCACCTAATTACATAGTTCAAATACACAAATAATAAATGATGGTACAATAATTTTGTTGGTTGGTTTGGTTTACGCCAGTTACCAAATGCTGTGACAAAGTTGCTGCTCTGTCAGCACCCACCACCACCGTCCTGCTTCACCAAGCTCAGGGACAGTGGTCTCTATGTAGTCAACATCAGGTCTACAACTAAAGACCAGAATATTTCTACCTCCCATGAGCATATATCCTAGCACATGTTTAAAGGGAAAATTCATATTAGGATGAATGAAGGAAGTGAAAGAAACTAGAAGTGTCACAAAGAGAAGTTGGAAAAATAAAACCTTTCAAGAAATCTGAAGTTAGATTGTGCATAAGGTGTCTGAAGCACATTGTTTGTGCTCTGAGTTAAAAACATTCACTTATTAATTAGGCTTAAACTTTTATCAGGAGACTTTAAAGTTAATCTGTTAAGCAAACATGATTCCACAAACATCACTGTAACTGGTGGCTCATTTTCTGTGTTGACTCATTATTTAATTTCACACCTTGTTTGTTCAGTAATTTCAGTTTTGACATGTAGCAACTCAGTGAAGTCAGGAGCTACTCATCTGAATCCAGTCAATAAGGAAAGGTGTTTGAAATGGGAAAGGGGTGAACAATTTTGATCTGAAGAGAACATTGTTATTTATGAATAATACATAATTTAACCACAGATTTTTTTGTTCTGTCACCTGAAAACCTCACTTCACTAACTGTAAATGGAAAGTAAACTTTTAAACTGAATCCAGTCAATAAGGAAAGGTGTTTGAAATGGGAAAGGGGTGAACAATTTTGATCTGAAGAGAACATTGTTATTTATGAATAATACATAATTTAACCACAGATTTTTTTGTTCTGTCACCTGAAAACCTCACTTCACTAACTGTAAATGGAAAGTAAACTTTTAAAATTGTATAAAAAATGAAATTAAAAAAATGAGTTTGGTTTTCCATTCCAACAGTGCTGGTCAAAACATTTATATGCCCCCTTAAATCCCCTGAATTTTAAATACTTGCAATTTCACTCTAGTAGCAAACATGAAACTGTTCTCTAAACCCAACCCTGTAAGTAACTTGATTTACAAGATTTTGTGCAAGGTAATTACAAGAAAATTTTTAAGATTCATTGTGTGAAAATCTAACCACCACCACCACCACTCATAAACACACACACACACACACACACACACACTTCTTCTCATACTTTAGATTCTCTTACAATTTTTGGTTAAATCAGTATTTAGTATTAAATTATTATGACCATGTAAGTATTGTTTACAGCAGAGTCACACACTGAAGTTACTATGAATACATTTCCTTCTTGAACCAATCTGAGAATCAACTTCATACCCATCAGATTAAGAAAAGTTAAAAACTCTGATGCAGTTGAATTTTGTTGAGGATTTGAAGAGAGGGGCCTTACTGCTGATGTGCCTGTGAATTACCCCATTCATTCTGAAGAGCAGTTTCTCTAGATATGGAACAGTGGGCATGGGTTTTCCACAGATTTCAGAAACTCCACTTCTAAGGGCATACCCAACAGATACTCTCATCTATATGCCGTTGACACTAGGCACTATTGTACCATAGTTTGTAATAGGAAAACTGAGGAAATAATACAAGTAATCATAGGAAAATGGATAAACAAATTGTGAAGCTGAACCATTACACAGCAGTTAATATTGATGAACTTTGATTATGTGTATCTAAATGGGTGAACTTCAAAAACCTAATGTTCAGTAGGACAACAGGGGAGTTAACACAATAATAAATACAGTGATAACTGTAAGGGAGGAAGAAGTTTTCCTCTACCCTTCCAGTTTCTTCTAGTTGTGAAACTGCACAACTCGTCTCAGGACTTAATGAAGCTCAGACTCTTTATGTCTTGGCACAGAAAGAATTCAGTGAGGGAAAATGTGATAGGTAAAGAGTGGATTTATTAGTATAGGATGCCTGTGAAGGACACAAGAGGGCGGGCAAGAGAGCTCTGCCCTGAGAACTAAGCGGGCTCTGTTTTTTGTTGTTGTTTGTTTTTTCTTTTTTTGCGGTACGCGGGCCTCTCACTGCTGTGGCCTCTCCTGTGGCGGAGCACAGGCTCCGGAAGCGCAAGCTCAGCGGCCATGGCCCACGGACCCAGCCGCTCCGCGGCACGTGGGATCTTCCCGGACCGGGGCACGAACACGTGTCCCCTGCATCAGCAGGCGCTACCAGGGAAGCTCGCGGGCTGTGTTTTTATAATCAAAGGAAAAGTGGGGAAGGGGACTCAGACCACCTTCTTCCTCATTCTTTGAGTAGACGTCAAGCTTACATCATTAGCTTCTCCTTTGTGTCAGGTGGGAAGTTTTTGACCCTATATGGTCAAACTCGGGCTGTCATGGCGCTATTCAAATCAGAGAAGGGTGATAACATATACTAAAATATGTTAAAATATGTTAAATCATCTCAAGTTTCACTATAATGAGGGTCTTCGACTTTGGAATGTCACCTTTCCCCTATATTTCTGTCCTCAGTCCATGCAGAGGTACACGTCTGAAGGATCATTATCTTACTGACCTTGACTAGCAGGATGCAGGCCTCATGTTTTCACTTAATGGCCTGGGGCAGATCTTGTGCTTTTATTGCATGGTTTCATTGTTAAGCAGGCCAGTTTTGTGTCACAATATTCTGATTACTTTCCTGAGTGATTATTAATTTACAATGGTCTCCCAAAATTTCTTCTCTATCTATAATCCCCTAGTGGGATTTCCAAAACTAGCTGTGCAACTATCCTAGTATATCCCTATCAGTTGGTCTGAGAACTAAATGGACATGAGGTAGATAAACAGAAGAAGATCAAACAAAAGTTTAATAACATGTATACCTGTGAGAGACTCGGGAGAACAGAGTAACTTGCCAAAATAGCTAAAGCCCTCACCTTAAATACCATCTTCAGCTAAAGAGAAAAGAGCATGCTAGGGGTAGTGGTTTGGGACTTCAAAGAGGAAGAAGCCAAGTCACATAGGGATAGAAAAGCAAATGTTTGGTGAGCAAATGTTTGCTGGGTGGTGCAGAGACAATGGGACACAGAGTGGACTCTGATCTCCAGGCCCTGCTGAGTTTCCCACACACACCTAGCGTGTGTTCTCTGGAGAGAGCTGTATTCTGTTAACAGGCACTTTATCTATATTCTTTTAGACAGCTAAGGGAGAGGTAACCAGAAAAACTTCCCGAGTCTTCTGTTTCTTAAAAATAATCAGCCTAAATTAATCTTCACGTCAAAGAGACACATTTTTGGGTGGCAAATATTTCTCCCTTATATAACCTTTATTCAAAGTTTGAAAATAAATCAAATGATGCCATCTGTTCATTATAGTTATAAACTTATAAAGTAATAGTAATAAAATATGCATAGGAATGATAAACAGCAAATTCAGGAACATGGTTACCTCTAGGGAGGGAGGATACAAGTGGTACAAGAGATTTAAAATGTTTCCATAAGTTTTAGAAAAATGAGGTAGATATATTACAGTGTCAAGACTTGATAGAGCTAGGTGGTGGAAACACAGATGTTCATTGTTTTCCTTTGTACTTTATGTTAGGCATTATATCATAATTTTTTTAAAAGAAAAGAAAATGCACTTTCATAAAAAACGTCCCTCCTGAAAGAAGATGTCTGGTAAAGAAATCCCTCTCTGCCCTTGCAGCCTGAATTTGATTTAGAATCTGCCGATTCTAGGCAAAGTGCCTAGTCGCTAGACAGTTTCTGAGGTCTTCAGTTTTATGGCTCAGGCACTTTGCCTAGAATCGGCTGATAAATTGGGGGGAAGTGGATCTTAAGATAGGGTGTAAAATTGCACATGTATATGTGCATCATCGTAGGAAGAAGATCTGTTGCTTACATTAGATTCTCAAAGGGTCTGCTGTGTAAAAAACCACCCCCATATCTAGGGCAATAAAATACCAAACACGTTCTTAGGCCTGCCACGCTGAGCAGGAATTCAGGCAGGGCGCGGTGGGAATGGCTTGTATCTGTCCCATGGTGACTGGAACTTTGGCTCGAGTGGCTTGAATAGTTGTACGTACAATATACGCTTGGGGCCTTGGTTCTGGCGGTTGACTTGTTTCCTCAACTTTTCTCCTGGTTGAATCTGGTGGGCCTGGAATGACCAAAAATTGCTTTGCTCTTTCTTGGCTGGGCTCTGACGGCTCTAACAGAAGCAGGCTGGGTTTCTCTCTCTCGGCACAGCCTTTTCCCACAGGTAGCTTGAACTTCCTCACAGCATGGCACTCTCAGGGTGGTGGGACATCTCACCTGGTGGTTGGCTTCTCTCAGAAAGGGCATTCCAGGACACGGGAAGTGGAAGCTGCCAGTCTCTTAACATCTGGATGTGGAAAGGAACACAGTAAAACCCTCTCCTCTGTCAAAGGTGCTCTGTTGGTCAGAGCAGTCAGAGAGCCTCTCCAGATTCACAGGCAGGGGCTTGATTAGCATAACTCTTTCATGATACAAATGGGAGCCCAGGCCTTGACAGCCGATGTGCCGGGAGGTGTTCTGACTCTCGTCCTGTGTACCTTCCATGGGCGGCAGTGGTGGACACAGGTTAGTGACATCATCTCTAGAGTCACACAAACTTGGGTCCAAACCCTGGCTACACCCCTCATTAGCTGTTTCACTTTGGGCTGCTTATTCTTTGAGCCTCAGTTTCTTCCTCTGTGAAATGAAAATCGTAACAAGTCCTTACCTTGTGGGGTTGTTGGAAAGGTTGGGTGGTAGATGATCAGCACTCAGGAAACACTGTTATTGGCCAGGCTCCCTGTTATGTACGTGGCATTCTGAACTTTCCCTTTGTAGCATTTGTCACAACTGTAATCGGTTTTACGATACATACTGTGTGGTATCTGCGTTCCCCATATGACTAGAAGCTCTCTGAGGGCAGGACTCATCTGTCTCGTGTTTGGCTTTATTCCTAATGCCCAGCAGAGCAGCAAACACACAGGGTACACACTGAATGAATGAATGCTTCCATGTATGCAGAGTTGCTGGGTGTTAAATGGTTTGAAAAGCACAGAATTTGAAATTATGTGTTGTGGGCCTTCTAAGCTATGTATCAGCAGTATTATTCTTTCCATAGAACTTCTGCTAGTTTATTATGAAGAAGGTCAAGAAGGGTTATTCAGAGAACAAAAGAGACAATTATCCCCTTGGAGAAAGGCCTGGCTCCATAGTGACAGGTGAATGGAGAGAAAGAGGTGCAGGTAACAGTGGGCTGGAGAGACCAGAGGAGACAAGACTTCAACGGGGACATTTAAATAGCTCTGGATGGGACCAAATGAGAGAGAGAGAGAGCACATCTGCAGTCAGCTGTTGTATCCTTCTGCTGTCAGTGAGGCAAAGCAGAGAGAAGTTAGGACACAGAGACAAGGTGAATACAGGGAAAAAATAGGAAGCAAGAGGGGTTTATAGGTCACTCTCTAAAAAGTAAGACAGGCAATTCAATTATTCCCATTGGTTGAGAGGAAAGGCATTCTCATATAAGCCAAGGGGAGGCCCTCTAGCTCACAGCTTTCAGGCACTGTTGACGCTTTGCAGTCAGATGCATGCCAGGCACGAGCCTGGGTCAATGTGACAACTGGCTCCCGCCTCTGCTTTCCCCTCTGGGACTTACAGAGTGCCGAGCTGCTGAACACTCTCCAAAGATCACATGCCCAGGCAGGGAGGTGATCAGAATGTAATGACTCATCCCAGCTTGTTGCCCCTCAATAGCGCTCTATCATCTTCGTGTCAAGGAGATTAAAGATGTAGGAACTTCAAACAAACGAACAAATCAAAAAACCAACAGTTTCTTTCTCCAGATAAAATTCTTCACCTGACAAGGCAGGAAAATAAATCAATTAAAAAAATATATATATATATTTTTTTAAGAGTTAAGTCCTTATAATTACTGGTATTAAATACTTCAAAGTTTACATATCAAATGGCTGCTTTATGGATTTAATAGAGGAAGAAAATTGTAGTATGTGCTTAAACTTGGAATATGCCTCAGCCATTCTTTTCATTAATAATGTACAGGCAAAAATGCACATGCTTAATTTTTTTAAATGAAAATAGGCTACGAAATAAAGTTCTTATTTGACTATAACATGTGACTACAAAGTATCAACTGCTTTCACTCTGTAGTTTGTGGAAATCTAACAGGCACAGGCATAATGACCAGGGGCTTTCTTGTTAATGACAGTGTGCCTGGTTGCCTTCTAGTCACACAAGGAGAAGCTGCCCAGGGCTCTGGGCAAGGGAAGAGGAGGGTTGAAGAAGGTTGTAAAGAAAATATAGGTCAGAGAGTGCAACTGGAAAGGGTTCAAGGGCCTGGGAATGAGGAAAAAGAGCTTAGGGCAAAGGATGTGTGGCTTCTCATTGGTATAAAATGTGTCTCTGTGGTTTTGGCAGGTGACAAACACCAGAGCTTTCTTTCTGTGCTCATTTGCCTGAAGCCAAATCAAACAGGATACAGGAGAGATCTCTGAAAGACATGGTTACACCTAATCCTCATGCGGAATTACCACAAAAGCAGGCCTTGGGGCCGTGTCCATCTGTCGGGAGCCAGCATCACCAGTCTGGGCAGTCCTGGGTTGTCATCCTTGCCTTCATGTGATCCCAGCTCATTGATCCTCAGTGGGACAAGCCCCAGATTTCTCTTTCCTGCCACCTCTTTGTATAATTGACAAATAAAAATTTATTTAATTAAGGTGAAATAACTTGATGTTTTCATATACATATACATTGTGAATTGATCACCACAGTCAAGGTAATTAACACACATTTTGATAATATTTTATTACAAATAGTTGCAATGATCATTATAAATGTGGCATTCTACTATTATTTTTATAATAAGTAATGACAGCAGTTGTTATTTATGTGTAAGGACACAACTCTGAAACCAAACTTTCTTATTTAATCTTTTTTCAAATGTTTGGATCTGTTTAATTGAAGACTATTCGGAGATTCATGGTAAGCTATAAAAAATTTTTGCAAATACTTACCTGTGCAAACCAAGAGTTTTCTCAGTACTGTACAACTGAAACAAAAACTGAAATAAACTGATACAGATATAAGTTTGCAGCTAAATTTTAACTCAAAATTTTTGTTCACCAAAAATGCTTCATAATTCTTCATAAATTTTATAAAAAGTAAATGTTGAAACTTTGATTTATAAAATAAATTTATACTAGTAAAATAAATATTTTTATTATGATAGGGTCCCCTATGAGATTACATTTGAGTAAAGTTCTATTGCTGTATTTTTTTTTTTTTGGCTGTGTTGGGTCTTGTGTATTGCTGCACACAGGCTTTCTCTAGTTGTGGTGAGTGGGGGCTACTCTTCGTTGTGGTGGCTTCTCTTGTTGCAGAGCACGGGCTCTAGGCACGCGGGCTTCAGCAGATGCAGCATGCAGGCTCAGTAGTTGTGGCACGAGGGTCCTAGAGCACACAGGCTCTGTAGTTGGGGCTTGCGGGCTCTAGAGCGCAGGATCAGTAGTTGAGGTGCATGGGCTTAGTTGCTCCGCAGCATGTAGGATCTTCCTGGACCAGGGATCAAACCCATGTCTCCTGCATTGGCAGGCAGATTTTTAACCACTGCACCACTAGGGAAGTCCCTATTGCTGTATTTTTAGTGAAAGTTTGAAAACCATTGTTTTAAGAAAATTCCTCTGTACATTTTTCCTGCTACTTGATATCAAAATAGGAAAGCAACTTATGGTTTCTCTTGCTTTGAGATCATACACCAAGCACAGTCCAAACACTGTGATGCCTGTCTCTTTCACCAGCATTGCTCAGGTCCCCAGAAATAAATCGAGTATCGGGAAGAAGGAAGAAGCCATGGGAGGGAAGCATTCCCCAACACAGCACTGGCCTACACTACTGAAAAACAAGGCTGAGATTCTTTTACTCTAAGAAGAATTGTGAGTTGCTAAGAAATAACATATTGTAAATATAAGGTCTATTAGTATTTTAACTCTGTTCTAACCTAATCAATAAGTAGATGAGCAGTGATTTCGCTTCGAGAATGTACAGCGTGAATTATTTAAAATTTCCTCCTTGAAATAGTTGGCTACTCTGCAGTAGGGCATTGGGTAAATAAATTATGATGCATGCCTATAAATAAGCCCTACACAGTCATTTAAAAATGATGTAGATATACAATTTTAGTGACATGGGAAGATGTTCACAATAAGCTTTTAAGTGAATAAGTAGATTTCCAAATAGTATTCACACCATGCTCTCATGGGCTCTGGTGATAGGCTCCTGAAGTTCAAATCCCAGTTCTGGCATTTACTAGCCGTGTATTCTAAGCAAGCTAAGTACATTGTGCCTCAATTCTACCATGTGAAAATAGCTTAAATAATAGAAACTACCATATAAGGTTATTTGGGGTTTAACTAACTAATGCATCTAACATGATTAGAACATATTAAATGCTCAGTAAGTATTAGTAAATATCATCACTATAGTTATTTTGGTAAGAATGTGTCATAGAAAAAGTCAGTAAAGACACATAATAAAATATTAACAGCAGTTCTCTTTGGTTTTGAGACCATGGATACTTTTATTTGGGGATGGTTTAACTGTACTTTCTAATTTTTTTTCAATGAACATTTACTAGCTTGGTAAAATTTATATTTCTAAGTGTATTTTTGAAGAGATAGTTCTAAAAGCACTTCAGAGCTGCAAAGCCTTCCTTTTACGTTTAAGATAGAATTGTTTCCATATCAAGAAATGGTCCTGTTCCCTTCAGTGGTGGCCATGCTTACCTGCTCCTCCTGTTTTGAAGTGAAGGTCATTAGTTCTGTAGTTGGGACATCTTACCCTTGTTTCTTTACCTGCTACAGTTCCATACATCCCTAAAATTACAGTCATAATATTGGGTAGATATGCATTTTTCTAGGGAGAGATTCCATAATTTCAATGAAACAGTTAAAGATCAGCTCATTTAGAAATGCCTTTGTTTCTAAAAGTGAGAATGGTACACAAAATAGACACTTCCAGTCATGTAGCTTGTTATTACACAGATCTCGGCCCCCAAGGCCTCATGGTGCCTCTAGAATATAAGAGCCACCCATTGGGAAAGCCTGAAAGAACATGGTCAGACTAAAGAGTGGGGATTGATCCTCTTTTGTAATCTGGGACTGTAGGCTTATTTCGATTTAAGATTTCCATAGCACCACTTCACATAATTAGAAACTGGTTTAGAACAGTGTTTCTTAAATAGAAACGCTGGCTCATTCATGGAGTATATCATACAGATGTGGGTCAATAAGCTAAGCTAAAGATCAACGTTCACAAAGTGGAATCAGATGCCCCTCCAGGAAGCACGCCAGCATCATTTGCTCAAGTGTCCTGTCCCTGGTTCCCAGGAAGCTCTCTAACCCTTTCCCTGCAGAAGAACCGTATCCCTGTCTTGGACAGATGGTCACAGTCATATAAATTTAACAACGGCTTTACGTAAGGAGGATTTGAGGGAGGATGATGCAGAATTTTAATATTTAATTTTTAACATCCTTCTATGGAGAGTCAATTTATATCACCAAAATTTATTCATTCAACTATTTTTTCAAAAGTAGCTTTTGAGCAAATACTGAGTGCAGTCATCTTACTGGACCCTAGGGTATAAGGGCGATTTGAATAAATGGTTGAGAAGAGAGAGGCATAAATGACTGACCTTAATGCTGTGCTAAAATTAAGGCACATTTACAAAGAACTATGTAGTGGAAGAATGAAATAATTCTGGCAAGAATGGAGGTGGGATATGGTTCAGGAAGTGCTTCAAAGATGAAGTCACATTTTGAGCTAATTCTTTTTTTTTTTTTTTTTTTTTTTTGCGGTACGCGGGCCTCTCACTGTTGTGGCCTCTCCCGCTGTGGGGCACAGGCTCCGGACGCGCAGGCTCAGCGGCCATGGCTCACGGGCACAGCCGCTCCGCGGCATGTGGGATCTTCCTGGACTGGGGCACGAACCCGTGTCCCCTGCATCGGCAGGCAGACTCCCAACCACTGCGCCACCAGGGAAGCCCCTGACCTAATTCTTAAAGGGTGAACCAGAGTTCACCAAAGGAGAGAGCTCGGGTGACATTTCAAGCAGAGAAAAGAGCAGGAATAGAGAATCAATTAATAGCAGATAATAATTTTCTGGCAAATATACTGGAAATTATCCTCATAAGATAAACCCGCTCGCTTTGCAGTTACAAAGGAGGGATGGTTTAATGAGCATGGGTGTTGGTGCTAAATCACCCAGGGTTTGAATCCACACTCCATCACCTGCTAGTTGTCTATCCATGGACAATTTGATCTTAACTTTCGAAACCTCAGCTTGTCATCTTAAAATGAGAGGAACACCTCCTATCTCCTACCTTACATGATCATTATATTTAATGAGAGAACACACACATAGTAGATGCTCCATAAATCTTGATGGCTCTCTCTCTCCTCCTTTCCACTTCAGAGGAAGAGGGTGGGGCCATAAACATTTCATCTGCTTCACTGAGTGTTTTGAAAAATCATTTTATTAAAGTTCACCTGGATATTGCCTTAAATTACCTTCAGTACATAGTGTAATAAACTGATTATAAATGTAAATAAAAAGGAATTAAATTATATGCACACATATAGATTGACATCAAGTCACATATAAAAAGAAATTCTCTACTGATCTATACCCAAAGAACTTTGAACACAGAAAAATATTTTCATTAGGAGCAGAGAACTGAAAGCTATTACCACAGAGCTGCTAGTTGAACCACAGTCCATTGATTTGTGAATCTGAGAAGAACTAGGAAATCAGGAAGGTGGGGAAGGGGAGTTTAATGTCACCGAGGTGTCAAGACCCAGCTCTGACCCACAGGCTGAAGACAATGATTATGAGCAGAGCAGCTGTGAGGTCCAGATCTGCTCTGTCTACACAAGGACACTTAGCTCAGCATCACCTGCAAGGCCTCCTGAAGTTTAAATAGAGAACCAGCCTCATCAGTGATGAAGTCCTGGAGTGAAGCTGGGTCCCTGGGCTTGCATGAACACTCTCACTGCACATGTGGATATGCAAGCCACGGAGAACACCAGACCTGCAAGTGCTCCTGGGGGTAGCAAGTTGGAAGGAAGCAATCACAAACAGGGCAAGCATGGCTCAGGCTTTAGTGATGCCTCAAAGCCCTGCTTCTCACCCCGTAGTCCAGTCAGGCTCTACTGGGAAGCCTCACCAGCAGCAGAAACTGCTAGCCCAATGAACCCTGCTGTAAAGAATGTAGCATCCCTTGCAGCAGAGACTCGGACAGGAAAATAGTGTCAGAGCTGCTAACACTGACGCCAGACCTAAAACCAATTACCATGAAAGAGAAGGAGCTGTTCATTTGGCCTCTTCAGTCACACCTGAGTTCACCCTCCGGTGCGGAGGCAAAGGAGAGTACTAAGTGTGGTACCAAGAAACTGCACATGCCATGAAGAGAAGAAATAATTGCCACAGGAAGACAGAAGAAGGGGAGTAATTTGGACCGGAGGATCTGGGAAGGCCTTGTGGAGGAGGTGGCCTGTGAACTGAGACTTCAGGACAGATGCTGAGGCTTCCAGGAAGCAGAAGTGAAGGAAACATGCATTCGAGGCCAGAAGGAAAAAGATACCTTCCAGGCAGAGGAATCGACAGGAGCAAAGGAACAGGGATCTAAAGCAATGTAGGAGTTTCCAGAGGGGAGGCACAAAGTGACAAGACATGGAGTGAATGAAAGTGGGAGGCGGGCCATGGGAGGCAAAGGTAGAAGAGAAATTGGGGCTAGAATATGAAAACCCTTGAATGCCACACTAAAACGGGTGGACTTTATTATAAAGAAATGCTAAACTGTGGGATACTGAGAAATACAGAAAGGGCTTGGTCTACTCACAGTCAAAGAAAAACACATGCAAATGAGTAACACATATTTCTGCCTCAACTGCAGGCTGCCATCACCAGGGAGGTGGACTGAGCTGGGCAAATTTCAGATGCCATCAGCATTTTCATGAAACTCCTCCGTGTATCATCAGGCTTGACATCAGGGAAGGGACAGGGTCGCTGCTGCACCAAGCAGTCTATGCTGGCACGAAACGTGTGCATGAATATTCGTGGGAAGAAAGAGCAAATGAATTAACTCTTCCCTGCCTATCCAAGTTGGAATCAAATTCTCTCCCTGCTGAGGTTCTTGTTTATATCACAAGCTGCTAGATCTTGTAGTTATTTTTGTGTTCTTTTGCTTTCCTGTGAGACTGTGAACAACTCGTGGGCAGGGAACAGACTGTGCCTATTCATGTACCTCCCGGTACCTAGACAGTGCCTTGTACCCAGTGGGCACTTACTGAATAGTGGTTGAGTGTCTAATTAGTATTGCAGATGAAATACTCTAGTGAAGTCACATGAATACCAAAAAGAAAGGGTTTTTAAAAAATTTTCCTATCTTTCCTTTCATTAGTTATGGTCTATTTTTTATCCCCCAATTCAACAAAGGGGAATTATTCTCATTACCCTTTGTTCCTGCATGATCTTCAATTTTTAAAATATAATTCATCCTTATGTTTTGTGTAAGTGCATCTCTTTTCCTTTTTTTCTCTTTCTTCCTCCTTAGAACCTGAACTGAGGTCTACCTTTTCAAATGAGTCTCTTGTTTTTTTATTTTCCAGTGTGATTTGTCTAACAGAACAATTTTCATGACTTCTTCTCACACCTCTCCCATCTTGTGACTGCAAATGGCCTTCTCTAACATCCTTCCCTAAATGATTATCTGCTCCCAGTCTCCATTGCCCTTTTTATCTCATTTTCATGGATTTTTTCATTTAGTCCTAAAGCCTACTGAAAAAAAAACAATTAAGATTATTTTACTAATAGGATTTTCCTTTTTTCTTAGAAACCAACCTCAAGTCCACCAGCTTGTGATCCCTCTGCCCAAAGTGACCTGCAGTTTCATGCACCCCCTCTCTGCAAGCGCTGAATTCAGATGGCTATCTGCCCTGCTGATTTGTTCTTTCTTTTAATAATTGACTCCAAGGTACTCCAAACATGGATTTTCAGCTGGACTAAAACAACAAATCACTTGTCAGAAGTATAATGCTGACATTTAGAGCAATGTGACATGCTGCCAATGACCCACTGTCAGAAATTCTACAGCATTTATAGTAGAAGCGTTTTACCTTTTTGCCTCATAAGAGAATTTTTAAAAACTATGCATCCTCTCTCATCTTTTAGGTTAATATTTAAATTTGTATCATAATTTTAAATAGAAAGGATTTCAGTTCATTGTGTATCTGACATTTAAAAATAAAACTTTAATATCACTGTGTTAAACGTGCCCAGAATCTAAATGCCATAGTAATATGGCATTTACGTGGAATCTAAATGCCATAGTACTATGACACTCAATCATCTTCCATTTGTACAAACATGAAGAAGCTCTTCTGTAACAGGTGGAATATTTTATATCCTTCCTTTTGTCTTGAAAGAAATATTTCTTTCCCATTTCTCCCACAGAATTTTAGCTTGCTTAATATATATTTATCCTAGAAAATCTCTTATTAATTGCTTCATCTCTCAATATCATAAATATGTATATAAATTAAAAAAATTCAATTTTCTATAGCTATAAGGCTTTAAGCATTAAAAATTTTCAATTTGGATTGAGTTGTTATTTTTGTTATTGATACAGATTTGGTCAAACCACATACACATAATACATTTTTATAACTAAATATTAAATGTAAAAATGTACTTTGGGGGCTGTTGCTCTTGTATCTGTGGGTGAATATTACCTATTGCTAGTACAAAACAGTGGGCAAAATCAACAATATTCCCAATTTTTTCTTTACCAGTTGTTCATGTGTATGAGAATAGGGAGAAGTTGTGTTCCAGCAATGACTCAGTTCTTTGAACTCCTTTCAGAATGCCAAAATTCACACAGTGATTTATTATCAAAACCAGTTCTTAATGTGGTAGCAGCTGACAACTCAATTCCTTTGTAGGAAGAAAATAACTGGAACCCACCTGACATAAAGTGATTTGTAACTCGTTATGAGTCATTCATATGCCCAGTTCCTGGGAAATACCCCGTAAGGTTCTACCTTTATTAAAGGAGTTTTCACTGGTATCTGTTACTTCTTCACATAGACACCTTAATTAATCCAACAAACTTAGAACGGATTGTAAAATGGAAACACCTTTGCCAAAATAATACTTCAAAAAATATTTTAAATAAATACTGTTAATATATTATTACGTTTTGTAATTATATAAGTATTATGTTTTCAATATTTTCATCAAAATGTGGAGATTTAACTCATTCAGTTTATGAAATATATCTACCAGGTTAACTGACAAAGCCTGTCCTCATTATCAAACCAACTGCAAACCAATGTGCTTTCTGTCACAAACTCTGGTTTTGTGCTTTTAATTTAAATAAACCTATGATACCCATTCCCATGAGAAGTGACTCCCTTCTGAATTGAGAACATCCCCAGCACAGGCCCAAATACCCTATTTCTAATGCCATATTTTACCCTTTTGAGAAAGAGACTGGGAGAAAGAGATGAGGTTTACTTTCGTTTTATGGGGCCTTGATTAAAGTGTTTTTTGGGGACCCCAGTACTTCAAATCATCCTTTTGCTTTGCCTTAGGTTTTTATACTAGAGTCATAAGTAAGGGATTAGTATGATTCTGGTTGAGTGAGAATGATGACTTATGTATGTAAAGAAGAAAAGCTTATTGTGAGCAGCGAAGAGGGAAAAGAGAATCATCCTGGTGCCATGACACGGGCACATTCTCAGTCAGGTCAGTTTTAGGAGAGTGTACAGATGGAAATTAAAGCTCTGGGAACTGATTCCCTAAAAAAATTCAGGTCCATGTGCCCCTGGGGAAATGTTTGTCACACCTAAGGTGTTTGGGACCCATTCTAGCTGGCTGAGAGTGGACTGACTATGGTTATTGTGATGGGCACAAGTGGACTGGACAATTCCAACTCAATGCATCATCAAAAGAGGGTTGTAGGACCAGAATATTTCTACGTTATAAATCAATAACTTTTCTGTCTCCACAAAATAACTTGACTTCTTATAAAAATAATTCGGAAAATAATGTCTAGGTCACGTAGTCTGTCATTCTAACTTGAAGAATGGGCTGCTAACTTTTTTATGGTCCTCTCAGAACATTCACACTTCTGCATCATAAATACTACAAGTGAAAAGGCAGGGTGAGGAAAAAGTAAAATATAAATTTAGAACAAGTATAATGAATCAGCATTATCATAGGCACCTCAAATGATGCTTTCTGCTTAATAAATCTTGGGGTATCAATTTTCTACAATAAAGGACTGTGGGTCTTAGTCATATTTCTAATGATGTTTAATAATTTTTAAAAACCTGTTCACTTTGGATGTTCAATGAAGGCAATTGTGATTACAAAGGAAAGTTTCCAAGCAGATACATGGTATATTATTTATGAAGATAAAGAAAATATTTTAGTGGCTTTTTTTTCCTGGTCACCAGTGATTACTTGAATTCAAGTAGAGGAAAAAAACAAACTAGCCTGTACTTATTTTTTAGTCCATTATTTCACTGAGTTCCTGAGTGAGAATAGAGTACACAGTGAAAAGCAATATGTAATAAAAGCAAGTCCATGATTCCTGAAGACAGCTTTGTCACAGGTATACATGAGCTCAAGAATCATGAAGTAGTATAAAATTATATTTACTGCTTGGAAATAGAATGGGTTCATGCCTGTCAAAAAAGGTTTAGCCAAGGGGTAGAGATCAAGATGACAGAGTAGGAGGATGCTGAGCTTACCTCCATCCACAAACACATCAAAAATACACCTACATGTGGAGCAATTCTCACGGAAAACAAATTGGAGACTGGCAGAAAGATGCTTCTACAACCAAGGCTGTAAAGAAAGATCCACACAGAGTTGGGTAGGAAGGGAGGAGGGGACACAAAAAAGGAGGGGGATTACATGGGCTCAGAGATCCTCCCTGGGGAGTGAGGGGTTTGGACCACATATTGGGCAACCCAGCCTAGGGCCTGAAACTGATGAGTCCCCTTACTTGGTTTGAAACCAGTGGGACCTACAGGAGGGCTATAAGAAATCGAGACTCCACTCTTGAAGATCACGTATACATTTGCTTACTCCCAAGAATAAGATGGAGGAAGTAGACTGAAACTACCTGGGCTCTGGCCAGTTTCCCACAAGTGCCCCAGCACAAGCCCAGGCCACTCTAGTTCCCAAGCAGCTTTCCACTATGGGGACACATGCAGACGGCATAGGGACTCTGGACACATGCAGACGGCATAGGGACTCTCCCACGCAAGGACATCTCTTCAAGACTGTGATAGGTAACTGTTTCATCTAATTTCATAGAGACAGAGAAAGTTAAACACAATGAGAAGACAGAGGAGTGTGTTTCAAATGAAAGAATAAGAAACCCCCCCTGGAAAAAATACCTAATGAAACAAAGATAATTTACCAGATAAAGAGTTCAAAGCATTAGTAATAAGAATACTAATTGAATTTGGGAAAAGAATAAATAAAGAGTGAGAATTTTAATAAGGAACAGAAAATATAGAAAAGAACCAGTCAGAGCTGAAGAATACAATAACTGGAATGAAAAACGAACTAAAAGGAATTAACAGCAGAATGGGTGAAAGAGAGAATGCATATGTGATTGGGAAGATAGAATAATGGAAATCATCCAATCAGCATAGCAAAAAGAAAAACAAATAAAAAATGAGAGCAGTTTAAGGGGCCCCTGGGACATTCAGTGTACTAACATTTGCATTATAGGTGTCCCAGAAGGAAAAGAGAGAGAGAAAAGAGATGAAAATATATTTGATGAAATTATGGCTGAAAACTTCACAAATTTGAAGGAAGAAGCAGATTTCCAGGCACAGGAAGGACAAAGAGTCCCAAACAAGATAAACCGAAAGAGACACACACCAAGATGTATCATAATTAAAATGGCAAAATTAAAGATAAGGAGATAATTCTATGGGCAGTAAGAGAAAAACAAAGAGTCACATACAAGGGAACCCCCATAACGCTATCAGATGATTTTTCTGCAGGAGATTTGCAGGCCAGAAGAGAGTGTCATGATGTATTTAAAGTGCTGAAAGGGAAAAACCTACAGCCTAGAATATTCTGCCCTGCAAGGTTATCATTCAGAATTGAAGGAGAGAAAAAGAGCTTCTCAGACATGCAAAAACTAAAAGAATTCATCTCCACTAAATCAATCTTAATATAAGTATTAAAGGGTCTTCTTTAATTGAAAAAAAAAGGTTACCACAAGAAATAAGAATTTATAGGAAAAGAAAAATCTCACTAGTACAGGCAAATATATAATAAATGCTGTGGATCAGCCACTTAAGATTAAAAGACAAAAATTGTAAAATCAGCTATAACTACAATAAACAGTTAAGGGATAAACATTAAGATGAAAAATAATAATATCAAAAAACTAAACGTGGGGGGAGTAAAAAGTGTATATTTCTTAGTGTGTTTTTAAACTTAAATGACTATCAGTTTAAAACAAGTAGATATAGTTATAGATCAACATATATGAACCCAATGGTAACCACAAATCAAAAACTTACAATAGATACAAAAAAATGGGAAAGAAAGGAGCACAAGCATACCACTAAAGAAAATTTTCAAACCACAAGGGAAGAAACTAAAATAAGAAGAAAAGATCAGAGAAGAACTACAAAAACAACCAGAAAACAAGTAACAAAATGGCAAGAAGTGCATACCTATCAATAATTACTTTAAATGTCAATGAACTAAATACTCTAATCAAAAGACATAGGGTGACTGATTGGATTAAAAAACAAGACCCATCTATATGTTGCTTACAAAGGATTCAATTCAGAACTATAGACACACACAGATGGAAAGTGTGGGGATGGAAAAAATATATTTCATGCAAATGGAAATGACAAGAAAGTGGGGATAGCAATACTCATATCAGACAAAGTAGACTTTAAAACAAAAGAAGGGCACTACCTAATGATAAAGGGATCAACACAAGAAGAGACTATAACATTGGTTAACATATATGTATGTACCTAATATAGGAGCACCTGTATATAAAGCAAATATTAACAGACATAAAGGGAGAAATTAATAGTAGGGGACTTTAACACCCCACTTACAACATTGGATAGATCATCCAGATAGAAAATCAATAAGGAAACAGTGGCCTTAAATGACATATTAGACCAGTTGGACTTAATAGATACCTACAACATTCCATCCAAAACAGCAGAATACACATTCTTTTCAAGTGTACATAGAACATTCTCCAGGATAGATAACATACTAGACCACAAAATAAGTCTCAACAAATTTCAGAGGAGAGAAATTATATCAAGCATTTTTTCTGACCATAATGGTATTAAACTAGAAATCAATTACACGAAGAAAAATGGGCAAAACACAAACACAAAGAGACAAAACAACATGCTACTAAAATAATAATGGGTCAAAGAAGAAATAAAAGAGGAAATCTGAAAATACCTTGAGACAAATGAAAACAAAAATACGACTTCCCAAAGTCTATGGGACACAGTTATAAATCAGAAGTTTATATTGATACAGGCCTACCTCCAGAAATAAGAAAAATCTCAAATCAACAGCCTAACCTACCATCTAAAGGAAGTAGAAAAAGAACAAACAAAGCCCAAAGTCAGAAGAAAGGAAACATAAAGATCAGAGCAAAAATAAATAAAACAGAAACAAACAAAAAACCAATAGAAAAGATCAATGAACCCAAGAGCTGATTTTTGAAAAGTTAAACAAAATTGATAAACCTTTAGCCAAGCTCATTAAAAAAAAAGAAAGAGGACCCAAATAAACAAAATAAGAAATAAAAGAGGAAAAATTACAACTAATATCACAGAGGTACAAAAAGTTATAAGAGAATACTATGAACAGTTATATGTCAACAAATTGGACAACCTAGAAGAAATGGATAAATTTCTAGAAACACACAATCTTCCAAGACTGCATCAGGAAGAAATAGGTAATCTGAACAGAGCCATCACTAGTGGTGAACTTGAATCAGTAATCAAAAAACTCCCAGCAAACAAAAGTCAAGGACTGGACAGCTTTGCAGGGGGAATTCTACCAAACATAAAGAAGAGCTAATACATATCCTTCTCAAATATTCCAAAAAATTAAAGAGGAGGAAACACTCCCAAATTTATTCTGTGAGGTCACTATTACCCTGATACCAAAACCAGACAAAGACACTAGAAAAAAACAAAATTACAGGTCAATATCTCTGATGTATATAGATGCAAAAGTCATCAACAAAATATTAGTAAACTGAATTCAATTATATATAAAAAAGATCATACACCATGATCAAGTGGGATTTATTTCAGGGATGCAAGGATGTTTAATATCCACAAATCAATCAATGTGATACACTACATTAACAAAAGGAAGGATTAAAACCACATGGTCATCTCAATAGACACAGGAAAAGCATTTGACAAAATTCAAATTTATGGTAAAAAAGCTCTCATCAAAGTTGTTATAGAGAGGTTGTATCTCAATACAATAAAGGCCATTTATGACAAACCCACAGCTAACATTGTACTCAAGTCCTATCCACAGTAATCAGACAAGAACAAGAAATAAAAAGCATCTAAATTGGAAGGGAGAAAGTAAAACTGTGACTGTTCGCAGATGACATGATACTACATACAGAAAACTCCAAAGTCTCCACCAAAAAACTATTAGAACTAATAAATAAGTTCAATAAATTTGCAGGATACAAGATTAATATACCGAAATCTGTTGCTTTTCTGTACGTTAATAATGAACTATCAGAAAGAGAAGGCAAGAAAAAAAATCTTGTTTAAAATTGCATCAAAAAGAATAAAATATTTAGGAATAAACTTAATGAAGGAGATGAAAGACCCATACTCTGAAAACCATAAGCACTGATGAAAGAAACTGAAAATGATGGAAATAAATGGAAAATAGAGGTACCATATGAAGTACCCAGCGATTCCACTCCTGGGTATACATCCAAAGAGCAGTAGACTGCACTAGTGGGAGGACTAACCAAAGCCTCCACATTCCCTATCAGGAGGGTCCTGCATGGTGGGATGCCTTCAAAAATCTGGGAGACCCTGGAGAGAAGGACATGAACAAAGGTCCCTGTCCTAAGAGAAAAACATTTAGGCTCAGTTCCCTCAGGGTGGCCAAATTGACACTGTTTTATACTTCTTCAGGCTAATTCTTCCTGACCAATTAAGCCATTCACTTAAAGTCAGGTGATGATAAGAAGAAACAGGTACTCTCAAAGGCTCAAGTTTGTTGTAAAAGGCTCAGCATAGAAAATATGAAAGATAGGAAAAAGAGCAAATTTTGTGGGTGTCAGAGCCTTTATCATATTTTCAGCGATATATCTAGTGCCTAGCATAATGCTTGGCTCATAGTATGCACTCAATAAATATTGGAACGAATACAAGGATAGAAGAATGAATGAATGAGTGAAATACTGAAGGAGTATACTTGTTTGAGTAACTCTCAAAGGGGAAATTCCCTCTTTGGACCTGCTAAGATTGTTATCTATTCAGATGTGGCAAATAGGCTGCTCCAGGTGCAGGTCTAGCCTGTGAACTTATTTTGATTAGTTGTTAAATGTTTAATAAGCCAACATCTAAAAGTCAGATTTTACATTAAAGATTTTTATTTCTGATCTCTCTTGAAATATGAGAAGAACTGGTAACACTGGGCCAGCCTGTATGGATCATTTAGGCACTCATTCAGATGAGGCAGGTGTCCACAGTTTGCCACAGTCTCTGCAGATCTTTTTGTGTTCCCAACTAGAAGCTGTCATTTATTATTATACACGCATTATTGTTCTTACAGGAAAGAAAAGAGTGGAATAATGTTGGAGTCTATATTACTGTTAAACATGAGAAATCAAACTATAGGCCAAAATGGCTAGTCATCTCAGTGGAAAATGCCTTGAGAAGAAAAATGGAAGGAAGTATATTTTCTTTAAAAGAGGAAAGTATTTTCATGTGTTCACTATATAAACTGCCCTGAATCAAAAGAATAAATCCAACACTCAGCTCAATTATACAGCAGACTGACACTTTGGGTATTTATACTTAATGTACTGGTAACCAGGAAGTAATTTCATTTCAATCGAAGAAAGACTTGATGTTTAAAAACTGGGACAGATGTTTATACCACCAAAAATGTCCAGGCAAAAGCTTGACAACAGTCCACCTGAAATACCATCCAAAGAGGAAAGTATCTCAGGTCTCATAATACCTGAACAGACCTCCGTTAAGGTACATAACCAACTTTTAAAACTCCTTAACTGTCTCTTTTAATGGATCATGAGTAATTTTGTCATTCTTTATCTTGTTCATCATGGTATCCTCCACACTCAGCACAGAGTAGGTTCTAAGAAAGTTTATTGAATGAATGAATAATTATTGTATTGAGTTGGAAGTTGGAAATGATTGTTTCTCAGTTCTATGAGTCTCTAACTCTATTTGGTTTAGTGTCCTTTTCTCAGTAAAAAATAGGCTAGGTAGTAGGAAAAGAATTTGTTTTTTCTTGAAATAATCTTGATAGCAGTCTCTTACAAACTGAGAGCCTTCTAGACAGTGGCAAATATGAATGCAAATAACCTTTGTCCCATGTAAAATTCTGCCTGCCTCCTTGGAAAACAGCCCAGGAAGGAGGGGCACAGTGAGCTGACTGATGCCAGAGGGCACCATTCCCAGGGGAGGGCACCATTTTCCAGGGGAGTTCTCAGGGGCACACAGTCTGGAAAGTCACGGGAACAGTATATGAAGAGAAAGGGAAGAACAGATATATATTGTCTTCTTCACACTCTCAGAAACCTGGTGCTTTAGATATAGTACATCTTTCTCTTTAAATCTTCTTTGAACAATAGCTCAGGTTAAAAAAAAAAAAAAAAAAAAAAAGGCTGTAACCCTGGAAGAGAGACCTGTACCGGGGAATACAAAAACAGCTGCTCTCAAGGGGATGAGCAAAGAGCAAGATGGTTTCTTTCAGATCCCTTTGTGTGATGAAGGCTAAGAATATTCTCCCCAGAGAAATGTGCATGTGCTCACATGAACAACATTATGCCTCTATTTTCAAGGAATTCAAAGATTACCTCCCTCTGGGGCCAAACCTCAGAGCCCAAGTTAAGAAGTCCTGCTGGAAATACTCTGAATGTCTCTTTACTTGAATGTTCCACATCATCCTGATGTTCCTAAGGGTAACAATCCCTAAATTTTAATTCCAGGCCTTGGAAGGCTTAGAAAACCCCACTTCTCTCCCCATCTGCTTCACAGACAGCAACAAACCCCAGTGGCCAAGGAGGCCCTTCTTTGGCCCTCCCTCCTCCCCCCACCCCTCCCCCTCCCCCCCTGCACCAACTCCCAGAAAACTTCCTCCTTGGATGAAGGGAGTTCAACATAGCATCAGTTCAGCCTTCCCTGGGGAGATAACCAGAATAAATAACATGCTTCAGCAACTCACTTCTATTTATTTAAAATCACTTGGAAACCATTTCTGAAGGCCTGTGCATTGTAAACACTGCAGGTAGTTACCCTCCTAAAACAGGATTGTGCATGCAAACACATGGCTCCCGGGGCTTCTGGTAAATCCACATCAACACACAGAAAGAATATAATGTGTCCATGTCTCCCTGGGGAATTTCTAATGATCCCAATCAGCAGGAAAGTCTCCTTCCCATTCAAGGGAAAAGGGTATAAATAAACTGAGTTGCATTTTATTGACTTAGTGGGTGATTAGAGAATGTGCCCAGCCTAGGGAGAGAAAACAGCTCAGGGTGGGAATCAAGAATGTCCAAACAGGATGCAGAGCAGGCGTGTCCTGGGAAGCTCGATACAAGAGACCAGCAAAAAAGTACTAGAGTGGACGTTCCTGAGTGAGAGTCAAATTGCTCAATTATCCCAGTGCTGTGTTTTCCAATGTTACATTATGTATTCATTCATTTCAAGAAACTCGCTCTGTGTGCTCTTTCTTTCTGTGTTTTTCTAGGATTTGTCTATTCTCTCCATGGTCTGGAGGAGTAGTAGGCCAAGGGGTTCTTGTGAGCATTTATTCATACATTTGTTTATTTTTTGCCTCCCACTACTAGCATATAAGTTCCCATTGGGCAGAGGCTTCATTTGTGATAATGTAGATAGCAATTCAAGCTCTTAGAGTTCATCATTATAAATATTATTATTCTGTTATACAGTATCAGTTGAAAAATATGGACATAATGGCTGAAAGAATCTTCGTTAATAACATGACACCAAACCCTTCCCCCCCAATCCCACAAAAGAACTCAGAACATTTAAAATATGAGTGTTACCATTTAAAGAATGCCAACTTGGAAAGTTCTTTGAGGTCCAGTCTCTTAAGCCTTAAATTGAAGTCCTCTTGCAGGCAGGCAATCTCAACCTAGTTTTTTTGAAGAAGAACAACAAAAATTCTCATAAAAGCTTTTCACTATTTCAAATGAAGGAGGTGCTTTTCAAAATTAAATCTGTCCCAGCCTTTAACAGTCGAAACAAAAAGACATAAGCTCCACGATCAAGTTGTCAGAGAGCAAATCAGAGTTTCCAGATCACTAGGTGCTAGCACGTATTTCATATGTGCACCCAGGGCCTTAAACTGTTCATTCTCTTCTGTTTACAGAAAACAAAAAGAAAAGGTGAATTCACCTTTGATAAAAGGAGAGTGTAAACCACTTCCCCTGGCTGTTCTATCCCACGAGGCCCACAGTATTTCAGAGTTAACCATCCTCAGAGTGGCAGCCTGGTGTGGTGGTGAAGGGCCCAGAGTGAGAAGCCAGATGCCAGGTGAGGGCAGTCCTGACTCTGATGCTCCTTAGTTGTGTCAGCTGGGCAAGTTACTGACCCTCTCTGTGCCTCAGTTTCCTTTATCTGTAAAACTGTAGCAATAATAATACCTAATTCTTTGGGCTAAAGCATAATTCTTCAGGAATAAAATGATTGAATATTTAAAACAGTAGACACTGCACCCAGTATATGCTACACAAATAAGTGTTAGCTATTACCATAACCAGTGGTTCCCAACTTTTGAGTATCTGAGAATCACCTAGTGTGCTTGTTATGATGCAGATCCTCTGAGCTACCCTCCATAAATTTTAATTTAATTTAATTTAATTTAATAGGGGCCCAGAGATCTGCAAGTTTTAGAGAAGGATGCAGAGAGCTAACTGCCACACCTTTCAGCCAAACCCAACTCTCTGGTAACTGAACATACATCCACCTGCAGTTTAAGCTAAAATCCAGGGAAGGAAAAATTGAAATATACTCCTTCATCATCAGTTTCTGGTGTCTGAAACAATGGGTTCTATAACACTTTCTCAGGGGGTTTTCACAGCCTGATACTAAACACCCAGCCCTTCCTTCTGTCTTTCTGTAAAGCTGCTGGTCTTTATTCTTTCCCATCTCTTGCCATCATCTCAGCTCAAATGCTTGTAAGTGGTTTCCATAGTCTTCTTAGATCATTCAACCAATAAATAACAACATCTGGTTCTTCTTGCTTTCCTCTAAGGCAAGTCCCTCTGGCTCTTTAATCATTCTGGTTGCTCTTCTGCATTCCCTCCAGTACCAGGAATAAATCAGCAAATCATCACCCTTTACGTCTCTGAAGTACCAAAGGATGCGATTCGCAGGAACCAATGCACCAGTGCAAACATACTTGGAGGCTAAAGCAAGGTTCATGGTTGTAGTTCAAGTTTAAAGCATGGCATCCTCACACGGCTTTAAAGGCAAGGGGAGGGAGGGAGCATGAGGGAAGAGGAAAGGGGAATGGTCAAGAGGAGTCCACACTCATGACCAAGTTCAGGAGTAGTTACTGTCACTATTGTTGCCTTAGTATTCAGATTAACAGCTGCACCAAAGAAAGGATGTGAAAACCAAGGACAAAGAAAATCACTAATCCTATGTAGAAAGTGGCAAGCCCCAGAAGAAAGCTCTCATAAAAGGAAGTCAACAAATGTTTTAAAATTAGATCATATCAGTGCCAGATATCTTCTTTATAACTGGTTGTTGAGCGATTCATTTTAGCAATAAACTAGTTGTCCTTTAGAGGTGTGTGTTTGCTGGAGGGCTGAGGGGAGAGAGGCATGTTAATTCCTATGGGGACGGAGTATTTACAGGTCCTTTTATTCCATTTAATCTGACAGAAGACAGTATTCCATGGCTACTCCCCCTTATTTTGCTTGAAATAAAAGTGACCACTCCTTAGAGAAAGCTGGACACCGGCTGGACACCACTAATGGAAAGTAGTTTGCTAACAGAGGGTGTGGAGAGAACCCTTGTGGTTGTGGGTTTGACCTTGGGAAGTAGGATGACTACAGCCTTGCGTATTTGGGAAGTACCCCCAGTTATTATGCTTTAGTATTCCCTCCATGAGGAGTAAGATCTGAAAGTGCTGAAGATCCGCCTCTTCTTCACAGAGTCATCACCCAGCAGTTTCCAGCTGAGAGACCCTGAATCAGCGGTGTTCTAGAATCAGGGTGCTCTTAGGTTCTTTCGACTTTCTTTTGCTGCAAGTGGGAGAAAGGCAAGGAGCCAAAAAATAAGACCAAGCCTACTTTATTCTCACATTAAAAAAAAAAGGAAAAGAAAGAGAGAGAGAGAGAGGGCCCTGTCTTAAAAATTATCTGGACAACTGAATATTCCCCCAATGATTCCTTTATTGAGCATCTGCTTCATGTGGCAAGAACTGTTCTAAGTGGCAGAGGTAGCCCTCATGGAGCTTACACTGTAGCTGGGCGAGGCAGGGTAGGAGTAAACATATGAAAATTTAATGCCAGATTGTGATGAGTGCTTTTGAGAAAAAGCAAAAGAGGGTGTGGATGAGGTCAGGGAGGAGTGCTTTCTGTTTGAGATAGGATAATCTGGGAAGTGTTCTCTGATGATGGGTCCTTAAAGCAAAGCCTGAGCAAGCCGTGTGAACATCGGCAGGAAGAACTTTCCACGAGGAAAACAGCAAGTCAAAGGCCCTGATGTGGCAGCGGGTTTGGTGTGCTTGAGGAACAACAAAGGACCTCAAGTTTGGGTTTGGAGTGAGTAAATGAGGTAGAGATGAAGTTGGAGACGTAACCAGGGGTCAGATTATACAGAACGCGTTTCTACTGTCATTAGAAAAACAATGCCATTACTTTGGCATCATCAAGCCAAAGTGGGATAATGTATAGTGTGGGTAATACAGTCAATGACTTTAAAAGTGGGATAACTGGGTACTCAAAGGTAGAAAAAAAACATACCCGTGGCTCTAAAGGAAGGTAAAAATAATTTATTGATTACAAAAGATTTCTTCATGAGAAGCCTCCCATGGCTCCATTCACAGACTCACCTACGTGATATACACAAACTGCCATGATCCAGGAATATGACCCTTTCTTTGTTATCCCCCTACCGAGGGTAGTGCGAGGGGTGGGGTCCACTCCTATCTCCTGTTGGAGAGAAGTTCTCCAAGTCATTTCCATACCTCTTGTTACAGTTTTGTCCCATACTGTCTTTTCAAGGATATTTGAGATAGTGTCTCTCTTTGGAACAGAGGCCAGATTTGTTTCCTGACCAGGATAATAAAGATAATGTCTCCTCTGGGGAAAAGGCTGGGGTGGGGTGGGCTTGCTAAGATCCCCTTTAAAAGATTGGTTCACTGGCTGTGACACAGACCCACTGTGGGTGACACATCCATCTAGGCCCACTTCTGCATCACCCCCATGGGACTTTGGGGGCAAAAGGAAGCAAGTCAACACGAAGCCCATGCCGACTGTTCTGTCCTGAATAATAAAGTGATAAAGTACTTTTCGTCTGACCCAGGCAGCTTCTGTTTTCTGCCAACATCTATAAAACTGGCAAGGTAGTAAAGGGTAGTCAGACCCTTTACAGTTTTTGACACCTTCTCTGCTTCTCCCAAACCCAGGCAGCGGCACATCGCAGCTACCTCCTCTTGCAATGGAAAAGCGACCTCAAAGGCGCCCATACATTCCCCCATCTGCAAAGTTGTCCACAGGACTCTAAGAAATGACCACCCTGGTAAGAGCGTTACCCGCTGCCCGCCCCCTTAGACACCCCCCTCTGGAGAGGCTGTACTTGGCTGGTCCGCTTGGTCACTGTGGGGCCGGAGATGGGGGTGGAGCAGATGAGAGCCTTCACCCAGCTCTATCCGGAGAGAACCCTCTCCTACATCGAAGATGCTTGGGGAAAACGTCCCGACTCCCCAGCCCGCGCCTCCCGAACCACCGCAGGGGCTCAAAGAGGCGGGGGCTCAGGACCACGGAGCTGAGGGGCGTGGACAGTGTGAAGAGGAGGGAAGCGTGGAGGGGAAGGCGCAGCATGATACAGAAACTCTCCTCAAGCCAGTCTGGCAACTTCTCAGGGCACCAGCGAGAGAATTTGAAGGTGAGGACGCAGAGCGGCCGGTAGGACTTGTGGCTGGTGTTCTTGGCCATGCCCTTGCCCCAGAAGTCGTTGGAGAAGATGCCCCAGCGCAGCGGGGCGCCGGGCCGCACGTCGGGATTGTTGACGATCGCCCACACGTCGTCGTGCACGGACTCGCCCTGCAGGGAGCGGCCGTAGCACAGGCAGCTCGCCCGGGCCAGCAGCGCCGCGGCCCCGGGCGCCGAGAGTCCGCGCGCAGGTGGAGCGGGGTCGCGGCGTGGGGCTGGCTGCCCGCAGCGGGGGAGAAGGGGAAGCCGGGGTCCCGCCAGCTGTGCCCTCGATGCTCTCCGCCCCTCCCCCCAACATTTCCCCCAACGGGGTCTCTGTGTGTGTGTGTGGGGGGGTGGGGTCCTCCTGGTGGGCACCTCCAGACCCCGGGCCAGGACGGGCTTAGCAGGTGACCAGCCTGAACCCCACGCCCTCCCTCAGGGAGGGAGCAGTGGCTGCCGCCGCCCGGGACGTCCCCGGCTTTTCCGCACCCCGGACAACAGCAGGGGCGGCCTCCGGGCTGCGCTCTCGCTCCCGGCTTCGCGCTCGCGTCCCGTCGCCGCCTCCGCGGTCTCCTTCCCGGGCTTTCGGTCCCCACCGCTCCGCCTCCCGCGGTTGCAGCCTCTGGAGGTGGAGACCGCACGGAAATGGAGCTTCCGAAGCATCTTTCTCAAAGCGGAGAAAGGGTCTCCCTGGCGGGGGCGTCTCCTGCCCGCCCTGCCCCGGTTTGTTCCGAGGAGTCACAGGCTGTTTTCCTTTACCGCCCAGTGCTTTGCGCGCTCTTATAAATAAAAGTCTCACGTTCGATTTTTGGTTTGGGTTTGGGGGCTGTTGATTTCTGAAACATTTCTCCTCATTTTACTTCTAAACTCTTGAGATGATGCGGGAGATGCAGAGCAAATTCGTCTTTCTTCTCTCCCAAGTGTATCTCTTGTGTTTGAGTATTATTTTCTGGGCTTTGCACGTGTTTGAACTGTTCCTGCCAACATTATGAAAGAACTGCTTGTCCTCTGGCTCCTAAACTTACCTGTCTGAAAGATTGTTTTGCATTTTAAACGTTAATTATCACATATAAACAAATTAGATATCCCAGGGTGCTGATTACTCGATCTTTACGGAGGTTTGAAAATTTGTTGACTCTTTCAAACCCCTTGAAGCTTACCATTGCTAGATGTTATTATATTTAGCTACCAGGAATTTGCAAACCTTAAAATGCCTTATTCACCATGATTTGGTGAAATGCCAAATAGAAAACCTTAAAATGACAAACAGAAAACCTTAAAATGCCTTATTCACCATAATTTGGCTGTTTACCACCTAAATTTATTCCAAAAAAAAAATTCGAGGCAAACTGTTTGAGTAGTTGAACACTCACTAAACGGAGTGACACATTCACCTGGAATAAAAATATTCCAAGACAGGTGACATTTTATCCATTTTTGGGGCTCATTTTTGGTGACTTAAAAATTAGTGAATGAGAATGAGATTGAAAATTTGGAGCTGAATGTTTTCATCTTTTCATCAAATAATTTCACACTGGTAGCTTTAGCTCTTCCTTTGGGCTGGGTCTGTCTCCACATGCAGGACCTCTGTCTCCTTCGGACAGCCTGCACTGCACCTAGGCCTCTTTCCTGCCTATCAGCCTAATACACTAATATTATGGCACAATCTGTGCTAAAATGTGCAGTGGACTGAACTGGGTTACTGAACCTGTTCAAAGTATGTGTGTATGTGTGGTTGTGGGTGTAATTAATTCCATAATACTCTCGATTTCTATATTAGTCAGGGTTTTCCAGAGAAATTGAACCAACAGGATATACATGTAATATATATATAATAAGGGATTGACTCACTCAATTATGGAGACAAGTCCCAGAAAAGCTGGAGACCCAGGAAAGACAATGATGGAGTTTCAATCTAAAGGGGGGCAGGCTTGAGACCCAGGAAGAGCTGATGTTTCAGTTTGAGTCTGAAGGCAGTCAGACAGGAGGAATTCCCTCTTATTCAGGCGGAGAGGCAGTCTTTTTGTTCTCCTCAGGCTTTCAACTGATTGGATGAGGCCCACCCACATTAGGAAGAGCAATCCGCTTTACTCAGCCTATTAATTTAAATGTTAAAGTCATCCAAAAACGCCCTTACAGAAACACCCGGAATAATCTTTGACCAATTGTCTAGCCCTGTGGCTCAGTTAAGTTCACACATAAAATTGACTGTAGCAGTTTCTAAGTTGACAGCTAAATAGAATAGTAAAATTGTCCTTGTAAGCAGGTTGGTGTGTTGAGAATTTCAGAAACATGCTAATATTTTTTTCAGGAGCTTTCTAGAGACAAAGTCTTATCCCCAAAGAGTGATTCAAATACTAGCTTTTTTGTTTGTTTGTTTTGTTTTTGTAAAGAGAGCAGGCCTTTTCCTCTTCCTCAAATCACCATAGAACCAGCCCTGCCCAGCTCTTTCTCTTCTCTGAGTTGTGTCATTTTTCAGAAGAAAGAGAAATGAGTTTCCTTGACAATGAACAGAAGTAAAGAAGGGTACTCAAGGCCAGACAGATGACTGGAGGAGCAGAGAGAAAAGAAACTTCAAAGCTTGATTTCAGGTTGCTGAGCACTTGGTGTTTCATTAAGCTTTCCTCTAGATTCATTGATATCTGTATTCTATCTTGTTCACATGATGGATTTGGAATTGCTTTTATTTAAGATGCTAATATGTCTTAACATCTTCTCAGAGACAAAGCAGTAAATAAATATTTTAATATATTAAACTTTTTTGTTTTGCATCCTCATTTTTCCTTGGTTCAGTACTGCTCTGTGTTAAGAGAAATAGTGTAAAAGTGCTGGTGTCTGATAGAATAAGTTTACACTTATATGCTAGCCCATTAAGTTGTCTTCTTCTCTCTTAAAGTATGAGAAACTTAATTTAGCTACGGAAGGGACTGCACAGGAATTAGATTTAAGCCCTCTTACTTGGCCTCTGTCTAAACTTAAGCATTTATTGCTATAGTACTACTACCTTCTGAGACAACTTTTGCCCACCCATAGCAATTTTTTTCTAGTTTTATTGAGATGTAATTGACATATAGCACTAATGTATACAGCATAATGATTTGACTTAGATCATGAAATGATTACCACAATAAGTTTAGTGAATATCCACCATCTCATACAGATACACATTAAAGAAATAGAAAAAAAGTTCTTTTCTTGTGACGAGAACCCTTAGGGTTTGCTCTCTCAAAAACTTTCATATACAACATATAGCAGTGGTCATTATATTTATCATGTTGTATATCACATCCTTAGTATTTATCTTATAACTGGAAGTTTCTATCTTCATCCAATTCTCCCTCCCCAATACCCCCTCTGGTAACTACAAATCTGATCTCTTTTTCTGTGAGTGTGTTTGTTTGTTTTTGAAGTGTAATTGACCTACACACTGTTTTAGTTCTTGGTATACCACATAGTGATTCGATATTTCTAGACCTTTTAAAATGATCATCATGATGAGTCTAGGAGTCATCCTTCACCATGCAAAGATATTACATGTTTATTGACTATATTACCCACACTATACATTACATACTTGTGACTCATTTATTTTGTAAGTGAAAGTCAGTACCTATTAATCTCCCTCACCTATTTCTCTCCTCCCCCCTCCCTCTGGCAACCACCTGTTTATTCTTTGTATCTATGATTCTGTTCTGTTTAGTTATGTTTGTTCATTTGTTTTATTTTTTAGATTGCACATATAAGTGAAATCATACAAGATTTGTCTTTCTCTGTTGGACTTATTTCACTTACCTTAATACTCTCTAAGTCCACCCATGTTGTAAATGGCAAGATTTCATTCTTTTCTATGGCTGAGTAATATTCCATTGTGTGTATGTATATATATATACATACAAATATATATATATATTCCACTTCTTCATCCATTTAACAATTGATGCACACTTTGGTAGTTTTCATATCTTGGCTATTGTAAATAATGCTGCAATGAATGTGGGGTGGATATATTCTTTCTAATTAGTGTTTTCATTTTCTTTGGATAAATAACGAGGGAATTCATGGGTCATATGGTAGTTTTATTTTTAATTTTTTGAGGAATCTCCATACTGTTTTCCATGGTGGCTGCACCAATTTACATTCCCACCAACACTGCATGAGGGCTCCCTTTTCTCCACATCCTTGACAACACTTGTTATTTGCTGTCGTTTTGATAATAGCAATTCTGACAGGTGTGATGTGATGCCTTAAAGTGGTTTTGATTTGCATTTCCCTGATGATTAGTGATGTTAAGCATCTTTTCATGTACCTATTGGATATTTGTATGCCTTCTTTGGAAAATGTCTATTGAGGTCCTCTGCCCACGTTTATTTTATTTTATTTGCGGTACGTGGGCCTCTCACTGTTGTGGCCTCTCCCGTTGCAGAGCACAGGCTCCAGACACGCAGGCTCAGTGGCCATGGCTCACGGGCCCAGCCGCTCCGTGGCATGTGGCATCTTCCCAGACCGGGGCACGAACCTGTGTCCTCTGCATTGGCAAGCGGACTCTCAACCACTGCGCCACCAGGGAAGCCCTGCCCATGTTTTTAATTGGGTTGTTTGTTTGTTTTGGTGTGGAGTTGTATGAGTCCTTTATATATTTTGAATATTCATCCCTTGTCAGAGATAACATTTGCAATAACTTCTTTCATTCAAGAGGTGGACTATTCATTTTGTTGATTTTTTTCCTTCACTGTGCAAAAGCTTCCTAGTTTGATGTGTTCCCATTTGTTTATTTAATTTTTAAATTTTTGTTTTCCTTGCCTGAGGAGAAATATCCAAAAAGTATTGCTAAGACCAATATCAGAGCATACTGCCTAGGTTTTATTTCGAGGAGTTTTATGGTTCCAAGCCTTACATTTAAGTCTTTATTCCATTTTGACTTTATTTTTGTGTATGGTGTGAGAGAATAGTCCTGTTTTGATTACTGTAGCTTTGTAGTATAGTTTGAAATCAGGGAGTGTGATACCTCCATCTTTGTTCTTCTTTCTCAAGATCATGTTGGCCATTTTGGGTCTTTTGTGTTTCCATACAGATTTTAGACTCATTTGTTCTAATTCTGTGAAAAATGCCATTTTGATGAAGATTGCATTGAATCTGTAGATTGCCTTAGGTAGTATGGTCATTTTAGCAATATTAATTCTTTGAATCAATGAGCACTGCATAGTTTTCCATTTGTTTGTGTCATCTTCAATTTCATTCATCAGTGTCTTAAACTCTCCTATAAGTTTTACTTCTTCCTTTTCAATTTCAAATTATTTTATTTCTTTTATTTTTAACATCTTTATTGGAGTATAATTGCTTTACATTGTTGTGTTAGTTGCTGCTGTATAACAAAGTGAATCAGCTATTCGTATACTTATATCCCCACGTCCCCTCCCTCTTGCATCTCCCTCCCACCCTCCCTATCCCACTCCTCTAGGTGGTCACAAAGTGCTGAATTGACCTCCCTGTGCTATGCGGCTGCTTCCCACTAACTATCTATTTTATATTTTGTAGTGTATATATGTCAATGCCACTCTCTCAATTCATTCTAGCTTACCCTTCCCCCTCCCCATGTCCTTAAGTCCATTCTCTATGTCTGCATCTTTACTCCTGTCCTGCACCTACGTTCTTCAGAATGATTTTCTGTTTTTTAGATTCCATATATGTGTGTTAGCATATGATATTTGTTTTTCTCTTTCTGACTTACTTCACTCTGTATGACAGGCTCTAGGTCCATCCACCTCACTACAAATAACTCAATTTCTTTTCTTTTTATGGCTGAGTAATATTCCATTGTATATATGTGCCACATCTTCTTTATCCATTCATCTGTCGATGGACACTTAGGTTGCTTCCATGTCCTGGCTATTGTAAATAGAGCTGCAGTGAACATTGTGGTACATGACTCTTTTTGAATTATGGTTTTCTCAGGGTATATGCCCAGTAGTGGGATTGCTGATCATATGGTAGTTCTATTTTTAGTTTTTTAAGGAACCTCCATACTGTTCTCCATAGTGGTGGTATCAATTTACATTCCCACCAACAGTGTAGGAGGGTTCCTTTTTCTCCACACCCTCTCTAGCATTTACTGTTTGTAGATTTTTTGATGATGGCCATTCTGACCAGTGTGAGGTAATTTGTAGTTTTGATTTGCATTTCTCTAATGATTAGTGATGTTGAGCATCCTTTTATGTTTCTTGGCAATTTGTATATCTTCTTTGGAGAAATGTCTATTTAGGTCTTCTGCCCATTTTTGGATTCGGTTGTTTGTTTTTTTTGATATTTAGCTGCATGAGCTGCTTGTAAATTTTGGAGATTAATCCTTTGACAGTTGCTTCATTTGCAGATATTTTCTCCCATTCTGAGGGTTGCCTTTTCGTCTTGTTTATGGCTCCCTTTGCTGTGCAAAAGCTTTTAAGTTTCATTAGATCCCATTTGTTTATTTATGTTTTTATTTCCATTCCTCTAGGAGGTGGGTCAAAAAGGATCTTGCTATGATTTATGTCATAGAGTGTTCTGCCCTTGTTTTCCTCTAAAAGTTTTATAGTGTCTGACCTTACATTTAGGTCTTTAATCCATTTTGAGTTTATTTTTGTGTGTGGTGTTAGGGAGTGTTCTAATTTCATTCCTTTACATGTAGCTGTCCAGTTTTCCTAGCACCACTTATTGAAGAGGCTGTCTTTTCTCCATTGTATAATCTTGCCTCTTATATCAAACATAAGGTGACCATATGTGTGTGGGTTTATCTCTGGGTTTTCTATCCTGTTCCATTGATCTATATTTCTGTTTTTGTGCCAGTACCATACTGTCTTGATTACTGTAGCTTTGTAATATAGTCTGAAGTTAGGGAGCCTGTTTCCTCCAGCTCCATTTTTCTTTCTCAAGATTGCTTTGGCTATTCGGGGTCTTTTGTATTCCATACAAATTGTGAAACTTTTTGTTCTACTTCTGTGAAAAATGCAAGTGGGAGATTGATAGGGATTGCATTGAATGTGTAGATTGCTTTGGGTAGTATAGTCATTTTCACAATGTTGATTCCTCCAATCCAAGAACATGATATATCGCTCCATCTGTTTGTATCATCTTTAATTTCTTTCATCAGTTCCTTATAGTTTTCTGCATACAGGTCTTTTGTCTCCTTAGGTAGGTTTATTCCTAGGTATTTTATTCTTTTTGTTGCAGTGGTAAATGGGAGGGTTTTCTTAATTTCTCTTTCATATTTTTCATCATTAGTGTATAGGAATGCAAGAGATTTCTGTGCATTAACTTTGTATCCTGCTACTTTAGCAAATTCATTGATTAGCTCTAGTAGTCTTCTGGTAGCATCTTTAGGGTTCTCTATGTATAGTATCATGTAATCTGCAAACAGATTTACTTCTTCTTTTCTGATTTGGATTTGGATTTTTATTTCTTTTTCTTCTCTGATTGCTGTGGCTAAAACTTCCAAAACTATGTTGAATAAGAGTGGTGAGAATGGGCAACCTTGTCTTGTTCCTGATCTTAGTGGAAAAGGTTTCAATGTTTCACCATTGAAAATGATGCTGGCTGTGGTTTTGTCATATATGGCCTTTAATATGTCGAGGTAAGTTCCCTCTATGCCTACTTTCTGGAGAGTTTTTATAATAAATGGGTGTTGAATTTTGTCAAAAGCTTTTTCTGCATCTATTGAGATAATCATATGGTTTTTCTCCTTCAGTTTGTTAATCGGGTGTATCACATTGATCGATTTGTGTATATTGAAGAATCCTTGCATCCCTGGGAAAAACCCCACTTGATCATGGTGTATGATACTTTTAATGTGCTCTTGGCTTCTGTTTGCTAGTATTTTGTTGAGGAATTTGCATATATGTCCATCAGTGATATTGGCCTGTAGTTTTCATTTTTTGTAACCTCTTTGTCTGGTTTTGGTATCAGGGTGATGGTGGCTTTGTAGAATGCATTTGGGAGTGTTTCTCCCTCTGCTGCATTTTGGAAGAGTTTGAGAAGAATAGGTGTTAGCTCTTCTCTAAATGTTTGACAGAATTCGCCTGTGAAGCTATCTGGTCATGGGGTTTTGTTTGTTGGAAGATTTTTAATCACATTTTCAGTTTCAGTGTTTGTGATTGGTCTGTTTATATTTTCTATTTCTTCCTGGTTCAGTCTTGGAAAGTTGTGCTTTTCTAAGAATTTTTCCATTTCTTCCAGGTTGTCCATTTTATTGGCATTTAGTTGCTTGCAGTAGTCTTTCATCATCCTTTGTATTTCTATGGTGTCAGTTGTTACTGGTCCTTTTTCGTTTCTAATTCTGTTGATTTGAGTCTTCTCCCTTCTTTTCTTAATGAGTCTTGCTAATGGTTTATCAATTTTGTTTATATTCTCAAAGAACCAGCTTTTAGTTTTATTGACCTTTGCTATTGTTTCCTTCATTTCTTTATCATTGGTGTCTGATCTGATCTTTATGATTTCTTTCCTTCCTCTAACTTTGGTTTTTTTGTTGTTGTTGTTTTTCTTCTTTCTCTATTTTTCTTTAGGTGTAAGGTTAGGTTGTTTATTTGAGATGTTTATTGTTTCTTAAGGTAGGATTGTACTGCTGTAAACTTCCCTCTTAGAACTGCTTTTGCTGCATCCCATAGGCTTTGGGCTGTCGGGTTTTCTTGGTCATTTGTTTCTAGGTATTATTTGATTTCCTCTTTGATTTCTTCAGTGATCTCTTGTTTAGTAGTGTATTGTTTAGCCTCCATGTGTTTGTATTTTTAACAGTTTTTTTTTCCTGTAATTGATATCTAGTCTCATAACACTGTGGTCGGAAAGGATACTTGACACAATTTCAATTGAAGATTGAAATTTACCAAGGCTTGATTTGTGACCCAGAATATGATCTATTTTTGAGATTGTTCCATGAGCACTTGAGAAGAAAGTGTATTCTACTCTTTTTGTCTGGAATGTCCTATAAATATCAAGTAAATCCATCTTGTTTAATGTGTCATTTAAATCTTGTGTTTCCTTATTTATTTTCGTTTTGGTTCATCTGTCCATGGGTGAAAGTGGGGTGTTAAAGTCCCCTACTATGAATGTGTTACTGTCAATCTCCCGTTTTATGGCTGTTAGTATTTGCCTTATGTATTGAGGTGCTCCCATGTTGGGTGCATAAATATTTACAACTTTTCCATCTTCTTCTTGCATTGATCCCTTGATCATTATGTAGTGTCCTTCTTTGTCTCTTGTAATAGTCTTTGTTTTAAAGTCTATTTTGTCTGATATGAGAATTGCTACTCCATCTTTCTTTTGATTTCTATTTGCATGGAATATGTTTTTCCATCCCCTCACTTTTAGTCTGTATGTGTCCCTAGGTCTGAAGTGGGCCTGTTGTAGACAGCATATATACGGGTCTTGTTTTTGTATCCATTCAGCCACTCTATGCCTTTCAGTTGGAGCATTTAATCCATTTATATTTAAGGTAATTATTGATATGTATGTTCCTATTACCATTTTCTTAATTGTTTTTCTAATTGTAGATCTTTAATTAGTTTCTAATTGTAGATCTTTTCTGTCTCTTATGTTTCCTGCGTAGAGAAGTTCCTTTAGCATTTGTTGTAAAGCTGGTTTAGTGGTGCTGAAAAGCTGGTTTAGTGGTGCTGATTTCTCTTATCTTTTGCTTGTCTGTAAATCTTTTAATTTCCCTGTCGAATCTGAATGATATCCTTGCTGGGTAGAGTAATCTTGGTTGTAGGTTCTTCCCTTTCATCACTTTAAATATGTCCTTCCCCTCCCTTCTGGCTTGCCGAGTTTCTGCTGAAAGATCAGCTGTTAACCTTATGGGGATTCCCTTGTATGTTATTTGTTATTTTTCCCTTGCTGCTTTTAATATTTTTTCTTGGTATTGAATTTTTGATAGTTTGGTTAATATGTGTCTCAGTGTGTTTCTCCTTGGATTTATCCTGTATCGGACTCTCTGTGTTTCCTGGACTTGATTGACTATTTCCTTTCCCATATTAGGGAAGTTTTCAACTATAATCTCTTCAAATATTTTCTCAGTCCCTTTCTTTTTCTCTTCGTCTTCTGGGACCCCTATAATTCAAATGTTGGTGCATTTAATGTTTCCCAGAGGCCCCTGAGACTGTGTTCAATTCTTTTCATCCTTTTTTAAAATTCTGCTCTGCGGTGGTTATTTCCACTATTTTATCTTCCAGGTTACTTATCCATTCTTCTTCCTCAGTTATTCTGCTATGGATTCCTTGTAGAGACTTTTAAATTTTTTATTGTGTATTTCATCATTGTTTGTGTGTTCTTTAGTTCCTCTATGTCCTTATTAAACATTTCTTGTATTTCCTCCATTCTATTTCTAAGATTTTGGATCATCTTTACCACTGTTACTCTGAATTCTTTCTCAGGTAGACTGCCTATTTCCTCTTCATTTTTTTGGTCTGGTGGGTTTTTACCTTGCTCCTTCGTTTGCTGTGTATTTCTCTGTCTTCCCATTTTGCTTAACTTACTGTGTTTGGGTTCTACTTTTTGCAGGCTGCAGGTTCAAAGTTCCCATTGTTTTTGGTGTCTGCCCCCAGTGGCTAAGGTTGGTTCAGTGGGTTGTGTAGGCTTCCTGGTGGAGGGCACTGGTGCCTGTGTTCTGGTGGATGATGCTGGATCTTGTCTTGCTGTTGGGCAGGACCATGTCTGGTGGTGTGTTTTGGGGTGTCTGTTAAGTTAGTATGATTTTAGGCAACCTCTCTGCTAATGGCTGGTGTTGTGTTCCTGTCTTTCTAGCTGTTTGGCATGGGGTGTCCAGCACTGGAGCCTGCTGGTCATTGAGTGGAGCTGGGTCTTAGCATTGAGACTGAGATCTCTGGGAGAGCTCTCGCCAATTGATATTACATGGGGGCGGGAATTCTCTGGTCGTCCAGTGTCCTGAACTCATCTCTCCAACCTCAGAGGCTCAGGCCTGACAGCCGGCTGGAACACCAAGACCCTGTCAACCACACGGCTCAGAAGAAAAGTGAGAAAAAAAGAGAAAAATAAATAAATAAATAAGATAAAGTTATTAAAATAAAAAGTTTTTAAAAATATTATTAAAATAAAAAATTAAAAGTAATAAAAATAAAAAACAAAAAAGAAGAGAGCAACCAAACCAATAAACAAATCCACCAATGATAACAAGCACTAAAATCCAAACTAAGATAAACATAAAAATCAGAATCTGGCTGGTCGCATACAGCAAACCTCAAGTGTACAGTTGCTCCCAAAGTCAACCATCTCAATTTTGGGATGATTTGTTTTCTATTTAGGTATTCCACAGATGCAGGGTACATCAGGTTGTATGTGGAGATTTAATCCACTGCTTCTGAGGTTGCATGGAGAAAGTTCCCTTTCTCTCCATTGTTTACACACCTCCTGGGGTTCAGCTTTGGATTTGGCCCCACCTCTGCATGTAGTTCGCCCTCTGGCATCTGTTTTTCACCCAGACAGGAGGGGGTTAAAGGAGCAGCTGATTAGGGGGCTCTGGCTCACTCAGGCCTGGGAGAGGGAGGGTTACGTAATGCAGGGCGTGCTTGTGGCAGCAGAGTCTGGCGTGACATTGCAACAGCCTGATGCGTGCCATGTGTTCTCCCGGGGAAGTTGTCCCTGGATCACAGGACCCTGGCAGTGGCAGGCTGCACAGGCTCCCAGGAGGGGAGGTGTGGATAGTGACTTGTGCTTGCACACAGGATTCTTGGTGGCTGCAGCAGCCGCATTAGCATTTCATGCTCATCTCTGGTGTCCACGCTGATAGCTGCAGCTTGTGCCCATCCCTGGAGCTTGTTTAGGCGGTGCTCTGCATCCCCTCTTCTCATGCACCCCAAAACAATGGTCTCTTGACTCTTCTGGCAGGTCCAGACTTTTTCCCGGACTCCCACCCCGCTAGTTGTGCTGCACTAACCCCCTTCAGGCTGTGTTCATGCAGCCAACCCCTGTCCTCTCCCTGGGGTCTGACCTCCAAAGCCCAAGCATCATCTCCCAACTCCCACCTGCCCTGGCAGGTGAGCAGACAAGCCTCTCAGGCTGGTGAGAGCTGTTCGGCTCCAATCCTCTGTGCGGGAATCTCTCTGATTTGCCCTCTGCACCCCTGTCGCTGTGCTCTCCTCTGTATCTCTGAAACTTCCCCCTGCCCACTCCCCAATTCTGCCAGTGAAGGGACTTCCTAGCATGTAGAAACTTTTCTTCCTTCACAGCTCCCTCCCAGAGATGCAGGTCCCGCCCTTATTCTTTTGTCTCTGTTTATTCTTTTTTCTTTTCCCTACCCAGGTATGTGGGGAGTTTCTTGCCTTTTTGGAAGTCTGAGGTCTTCTGCCAGCATTCTGTACGTGTTCTGTAGGAGCTGTTCCCCATATGGCTGTATTTTTGAGGAGGAAGGTGATCTTCATGTCTTACTCCTCCGCCATCTTGAAGGTCCTCCTATTTTATTTCTTTTTTTTTGTCTGATTGTTGTGGCTAGTGCTTCCAAAACTATGTTTAATAAAGGTGGTCAGAGTGGGCATCCTTGTCTTGTTCCTGATTTTACAGGAAATAGGTTCAGCTTTTCACTTTGAATATGATAATTGTGGGGTTGTCATATATGGCCTTTATTGTGTTGAGGTATGTTCACTCTCTACCTATTTGATATTTTTTATCATGAAAAGATGTTGAATTTTGTCAGAAGTTTTTCTGCATTTACTGAGATGATCATATGAATTTTCGTCTTTCAATTTGTTAATGTAGTGTATTAAATTGTTTTATTTATGGATATATGATTTTTTTAATGTATTCTTGTATTTGGTTTGCTAATATTTTATTGAGGATTTTTACATCTATGTTCTTCAGTGCTATGAACTTGTAATTTTCTTTTTTGTGATATCATTGGTTTTCATATCAGGGTGATGCTGGCCTAGCAGAATGAATACAGAAGTGCCCTTCCTCTGCAAGTTTGGGGGATAGTTTGTAAAAGATAGGCATTAACTCTTCTCTCAATGTTTGGTAGAATTCACCTGTGAAGCTGTCTGATCCTGGACTTTTGTTTGTTGGAAGTTTTTTGTTTTTCTTTTAAATTACTGATTCAATTTCATTTCTGATAATTAGTCTATTCATATTTCTATTTTTCTTTCAGTTTTGAGAGATTGTACATTTCTAGAAATTTTTCCATTTCTTCTGGGTTGTTCATTTTATTGACACATAATTGTTCATAATAATCTCTTATAATCATTTATATTTCAGCGGTGCCCATTGTAACTTCTCTTTTTTCATTTATGAATTTATTTGGGTGCTCTCTCTTTTATTCTTAATGAGTCTTGCTAAAGGTTTATCAACTTTGTTTATCTTTCTCAGAACGAGCTCTTAGTTTCATTGATCTTTTCTACTTTTTTGTCTCTCTTTCCCTTACTTCTGCTCTGTTCTTTAGGCTTTCTTTCCTTCTACTAATTGCGGGTTTTGTTTGTTCTGCTTCTTCTAGTTCCTTTAGGTATAAGGTTAGGTTGTTTGAGATTTTGCTTGTTTCCTGAGGTAGGCTTGTATCAACATATACTTCCCTCTTTGAACTCTTCTTGTTGTGCCCCATTAGTTGGATCATTGTGTTTTTGTTTTAATTTGTTTCCAGGTATTTTAAAATATTCTCTTTGATATTTTTCACTGACCCATTTGTTGTTTAGTAACATATTGTTTAGCTTTCAGGTTTCTGAGCTTTTTGCAGTTTTTTTCTTGTAGTTGCTTTCTAGTCTCATAGTGTTGTATTGGAAAAGATGCTTAAATTTATTGAGACTTGTTTTGTGGCCTAGTGTGTGTGATCTATCCTGGAGAATTTTCCATGTGCACTTGGAAACATTGTGTATTCTGCTGTTTTTGCTTGCAGTGTTCTGTATATTTTTATTAGGTTCATCTGATCTAATGTTTCACTTAAGGCCAGTGTTTCATTATGATTTCCTGTCTGAATAATCTGTCCATTGCTGTCAGTGGGTGATAAAGTCCTCTACTATTATTGTGTTACTGTCAATTTCTCCCCTTACGTCTGTTAATATTTTCTTTATGTATTTAGATTGCTCCTATGATGAGTGCACTTACAACTTTTATACCTTCCTTGATTGATCCCTTTATCATTATGTAATGTCTTTCTTTGTCTCTTGTTATGGTCTGTGTTTTAAAGTCTACTTGTCTGATATAAGTATTGCTATCTAGGCTTTCTTTTCACTTCCATTTGCATGGAATAACTTCTCCCATCCCCTCATTTTCAGCCTGTTTTTGTGTGTTTTTAGATCTGAAACGAGTCTCTTGTAGGCAGCATATGCATGGGTTTTGTTTTTATATCCATTCAGCCACTCTATCTCTTTTGATTGGAGCGTTAAGTTCATTTACATTTAAATTAATTATTGATAGGTATGTACTTGTTGCCATTTTGTTCATTGTTTTGGGGTTGTTTTTGGAGTTCGTTTTTGTTCCTTTCTTCTTTTGCTTTATTCCCTTGTGATTTGAAGACTATCTTTAGTGTTATGCTTGGATTTCTTTCTATTTTCTCTGTGTGTATCTATATAAATTTTTGGTTTGTGGTTACCATGAGGTTTATATATTAGCAATATATATAATATATGTATATATATAATCACTAAGTTGCTGATCTCTAAATTTGAATGCATTTTAACAACTCTGCATTTTTACTCCTCCCTCCATGTTTACTGCTTGTGACATCCTATTTTACATCCTTTTGCTTTGTGTATCCCTTAACTTCTTATTGTGGATGTAGATGATTTTAGTATTTTTTCTTTTAACCTTCTTACTAGCTTTATAAGAGGTTGATCTACTACATTTAATGTATATTTGCTTTTATGCATGACATTTTTTCTTTTGTAATTTTCATATTTTAGCTGTCATCTTTTCTTTTCCACTTAGAGAAGTTCCTGTAACTTTCCTTGTAAAACTGGTATTGTGGTGCTGAACTCTTTTAGGTTTTGATTTTCTATAAAACTTTTGATCTCTTCTTCAAATCTGAATGAAAACCTTGCCAGGTAGAGTATTCTTGGTTGTAGGTTTTTCCCTTTCATCATTTTAAATGTACCATTCCACTTCCTTCTGGACTGCAGAGTTTCTGCTGAAAAGTCAGTAGACAGTCTTTGGGGAGTTTCCTTGTATGTAACTTGTTGCTTTTCCCTTGCTGCTTCTAATATTCTCTCTTTACTTTTAATTTTTGTTATTTTAATTACAATGTGTCTTGGTGTGGTCCTCTTTGGGTTGATCCTGTATGGGAGTCTGTCCCTACTGGACCTGGAGGTGTGTTTCTTTTTCCAGGTTAGGGATTTTTTCAGCTATTATGTCTTCAAATATTTTCTCTGCCTTTTCTTTCTCTCTTCTCCTTCTGGGACCCTATAATGTGAATGTTAGTATGCTTTGTGTTGTCCCAGAAGTCTCAAACTGTCTTCATTTTTTAAAATTCCTTTTTTGGTCAACTTGAATGACTTCCACTACTCTATCTTCCAGTTTGATGATCCATTCCTCTGTATTATCTAATCTACTATTGGTTTCTTCTAGTATATTTTAAAATTTCAGTTATTGTATTCTTCAGCTCTGGTTCTTCTTACTCTGTTAAAATTCTCACTGTGTGCGTACATTCTTCTCCTGCATTCTTTGTGCATTTTTTTGATCGTTACCTTGAACTGTTAATCACATAGATTGCTTATCTCCACTTCTCTTCTTTTGAGGTTTTATCTTGTTCCTTCATTTGGAACCTATTCCTCTATCACCTCATTTTTCCTAATTTGCTGTTTTTTTTCTATGTATTTAGTAGGTCAGTTACTTTTCCTGATCTTGGAGACATGGTAAATGAGGAAGAACTATGTTCCTGAACGAAGTGAAAATGAGGCTAATATAAGCCAAGGGCAAGAACATTTTATTAAATTTGTAATTTGTCCTATTATTATTTCATGTAATTATTGCCTTTTGTGCTTTCTCTGCATAATTATATACACAGTTCAGGTATACCCTATATCACTAATAAATGTCTTATCCCACTGTCATAATGGCAGAAAGGATGAATGTAGAATCTACAATGTAAAAAAAGCAATTATTTTTCTTATAATAATTAAAATATTACTGATTCTTGAAGAAATACAGAAGAGTATAAAAAAAGAAAATAGAAACATTCTCATTCTATCACACAGAATTAACAAATGTAAATACTTAGGTATATTAATTTTAGTCTTATCAATCCATAGAAATACATTTTCTTTAATGTAAACTGGGATTATGCTATATGGCTATTCTGTAAAAATCTTTTTTTTTTTGTTAATAGATATTAAGTTATTCCATGCAATCATTCTGTTATGAAATGATAGCTAACAATTGTATAGTATTACATCATATGAATGAACCATAAGTAAGATAAACAATCATATTTTTCTTAAGTTTCATTATTTGTCTTTGTTATATAAAAAACATGTCCAAGATCAAACCCATGTAATTGTAATAATTCAATTATTCTCACAATTATAGCATATATTTATCCTATATTCTGATGGAAATTTATCTGGTATGAATTGTTCTCTAGTAATTATTGTCCAATAGCACATTACAATCTTTAGTTTCAATTTTAATATCTACTCTATATGGATAAACTACTGAGTAGATCAACTCTCCCCTCAATCTGAACAAGTCCAAGTGTGTTGTGCTCTCCCTCTGTTATAACTCCACCAACCAGAATTTGACATCAGATTTCTAGTGCTTCCCAGTCTCACTCCTCCCCCTCATATTTTGTCTTTGCCCAACATGTAAGCCCCTAAGATTCAAGATAGTGATATATCTTCTCCTTAGCCCTTATTCTCATGTTATTTGGTATTTGTCATCCCTGAACAATAATTAAGGCAGAAACAGAAACAGACCTACTTCTATGCAGATGGTTGATTTATTTTAAAGGTGCCATTGCACTTTGGGGAAAAGTTTCATCTTTTAAGTAAATGATGCTGGTCAGTTAGATATCAATATGAAAAAGCAAAGAAATCTTGACTATTACATCTTACACAAAAAGCCATTCTAGATGGATTGTAGATGTGAAAGATAAAACATTAAATCTATAGGCATACTTCAGAGATATTGTGGGATTGGTTCTAGACAACCACAATGAAGCCAATATCACAATAAAGTGAGTCACATGAACTTTTGTTTCTCAGTGCATATAAAATTTTGTTTACAGTATACTGTAGTTTAAAAAAACTGTTTTTTATGTCTAAAAAAATGTACAAAAAATGTCTTATTGCTAAAAAGTGCTAACCATCATCTGAGCCTTCAGCAAATCATTATCTTTTGCTGGTGTAAGTCCTTGCCTCAATGTTGATGGCTGTTGACTAATCAAGGTAGTGCTTGTTGATAGCTGGGGTGGCTGTGGGAATTTCTTAAAATAAGAGTTCAATGAAGTTTGCTGCATCAATTAACTCTTTCTTTCATGGATGATTTCTCTGTAGCATGCAATGTTGCTTGATAACATTTTGCCCACAGTAGAACTTCTTTCAAAATTGGAATCAATTCTCTCAAACCCTGCTGCTGCTTTATCAACTAAGTTTATGTTGAATATTAATTTTAAGTAATTTGTTGTCATTTCCACAATCTTCACAGCATCTTCACCAGGAGTAGATTCCAACTCAAAAAACCACCTTTTTTGCTCACCCATAACAAGAAACTTCTCATCTGTTCAAGTTTTATCATGAGATTGCAGCAATTTAGTCACATCTTCAGACGCTGCTTCTAATTCTTTCTTGCTATTTACACCACACTTGTAGTTACTTCCTTCACTGAAGTCTTGAACCCCTCAAAGTCATCCGTGAGGGTTGGAATCAACTTTTTCCAAACTTCTGTTAATGTTGATATTTTGATTTCTTCCTATTAATCATGAATGTTCTTAATGACATCTACAATGGTGAATCCTTTCTAAAGGCTTTCAATTTAGTTTGCCCTGATCCATCAGACTATGGCTGCTATAGCCTCACAAAATGTATTTCTTAAATAATAAGACTTGAAATTGCTCCTTGATCCATGGGCTGCAGAATGGATGTTGCGTTAGCACCCATGAAACAACGTTAATCTCATTGCATGTCTACATCAGAGCTCTTGGGTGACCAGGTGCACTGTCAATGAGCAGTAATATTTCAAAAGGTATCTTTTTTTACTGAGCAGTAGGTCTCAACAGTAGGCTTAAAATATTCAGTAAATCATGTTGTAAATAGATGTGCTATCATCAAGGCTTTGTTATCCTGTTTATAGAGTTGATTTTGCATAATTCTTAAGGGCCGTAGAATTTTTGGAATGGCAAAGGAGCATTGACCTCAACTGAAAATCACTAACTGCATTAGCCCCTAAAAAGAGAGTCAGCCTGTCTTTTGAAGTTTGAAGCCAGGCATTGACTTCTCTTTAGCTATGAAAGTCCTAGAAGGCTCTTTACCTACCTTGAAAATCTGTTGTTTAGTATAGTCACCTTCACTAATTTTTTTAGCTAGGTCTTCTGAATGACTTGCTGCAGCTTCTACATCAGCACTTGCTGCTTCCTCTTACATTTTTATGTTATGGTGACAGCTTCTTTCCTTAAATCTCATGAACCAACACCTGCTAGCTTCAAACTTTTCTTCTGCATCTTCCTTACCTTTCTCAACCTTCATAGAATTGAAGACAGTTAAGGCCTTGCTATAGATTAATTAAGGTTTGGCTTACGGGAAGCTTGTGGCTTGTTTGACCTTCTCTCCAGACCACTACAACTTTCTCCATATCAACAACAAGGCTATTTCACTTGTTTATCATTTGTGTGTTCACTGGAATATCACTTTAACTTTCCTTAAAGAACTTTTCCTTTGCATTCACAACTTTGCTAACTGTTTGGCACAAGAGGCCTAGCTTTCAGTCTGCCTTGGCTTTTGACACACCTTCCTCACTGAGCTTAATCATTTCTAGCTTTTGATTTAAAGTGAGAGATGTGTGACACTTCCTTTCATTTGTACACTTAGAGGACATGGTGGGGTTATTGGCTGGCCTAATTTCAATATTGTTGTATCTCAGTGGATCTGGAGGCCCAAGGAGAGAGGGAGAGATGGGGGAATGGCTGGTCAATGAAGCATTCAGAACACACATCACATTTATCAGTTAAGTTCACTGTCTTATACAGGTATGGTTTGTGATGCCCCAAATAATTACAATAGTAACATCAAAGAGCACTGATCCCAGATCACCATAATAAATATAATAATGAAAAAGTTTGAAATATAGTGAGAATTACCAAAATGTGAAACAGAGACACAAAGTGAGCATATGCTGGTGGAAGATAAGACAATGATAATTCTCATTAGGACCTACTTCCACCACCACTCTTTGCTTCTAGACCTAGACTTAAACTCAGGTCTCAGTAGGCCCTTAAAGGTGAGGTATAAAGTATGACTTATGAGCATCAAGGTGGCAGAAGAGAAAGATGTGGAGATCACCTTCTTCTCCACAAATACATCAGAAATACATCTACATGTGGAACAACTCCTACAGAACACCTACTGAATGTTGGCAGAAGACCTCAGACCCCCCAAAAGGCAAGAAACTCCCCATGTACCTGGGTAGGGAAAAAGAAGAAAGAATAAACAGAGACAAAAGAATAGGGACGGGACCTGCACCAGTGGGAGGGAGCTGTGAAGGAGGAAAGGTGTCCACACACTAGGAGCCCCTTCGCGGGTGGAGACTGCGGGTGGTGGAGGGGGAAAGCTTCGGAGCCACACGGAGGACAGCACAGCCACAGGGGTGTGGAGGGCAAAGCGGAGAGATTCCCGCACAAAGGATCGGTGCCGACCGGCACTCACCAGCCTGAGAGGCTTGTCTGCTCACCCGCCAGGGCGGGCGGGGCTGGGAGCTGAGGCTCGGGCTTCGGTCGGAGTGCAGGGAGAGGACTGGGGTTGACAGCGTGAACACAGCCTGAAGAGGGCTGGTGTGCCACAGTTAGCCGGGAGGGAGTCAGGGAGAAGTCTGGAGCTGCCGAAGAGGCAAGAGACTTCTTCTTGCCTCTTTGTTTCCTGTTGAGTAAAGAGAGGGAATTAAGAGTGCCGCTTAAAGGAACTCCAGAGACGGGCGCGAGCCGCGGCTATCAGCGAGACCCCAGAGCCGGGCATGAGACGCTAAGGCTGCTGCTGCAGCCACCAAGAAGCCTGTGTGCAAGCACAGGTCACTATCCACACCTCTCCTCCCAGGAGCCTGTAATGCCCGTCACTGCCAGGGTGCCGTGATCCAGGGACAACTTCCCCGGGAGAACGCACGGCGCGCCTCAGGCTGGTGCAACGTCACGCCGGCCTCTGCCGCCGCAGGCTCGCCCTGCATCTGTACCCCTCCCCCTGCTCCCGGCTTGAGTGAGCCAGAGCCCCCGAATCAGCTGCTCCTGTAACCCCGTCCTGTCTGAGTGAAGAACAGACGCCTTAAGGCAGCTACATGCAGAGGCGGGGCCAAATGCAAAGCTGAACCCCAGGAGCTGTGCAAACAAAGAAGAGAAAGGGAAATCTCTCCCAGCAGCCTCAGGAGCAGTGGATGAAATCTCCACAATCAACTTGATGTACCCTGCATCTGTGGAATACCTGAATAGACCACGAATCATCCCAAATTGAGGAGGTAGACTTTGGGAGCAATGATATATATATTTTTTCCCTTTTCTCTTTTTTTGAGTGTGTGTGTATGCTTCTCTGTATGATTTTGTCTGTATAGCTTTCCTTTTACCATTTGTCCTAGGATTCTGTCTGTCCATTTTTTTTTTTAATATAGTTTCTAGCACTTTTTATCATTGGTGGATTTGCTTTCTGGTTTGGTTGCTCTCTTCTTTCTTTCTTTTATTTTTATTACTTAAAATTTTTTTAATAATTATTTTTTATTTTAATAACTTTTATTTTACTTTATCTTATTTTATCATTTTCTACTTTCTTTCTTTTTTCCTCCCTTTCATTCTGAGTTGTGTGGATGACAGGCTCTTGGTGCTCCTGCCAGGCATCAGGGCTGTGACTCTGAGGTGGGAAAGCCAGGTTCAGGACATTGGTCCACCAGAAACCTCCAGCTCCACGTGATATCAAATGGTGAAATTTCCCAGAGATCTCCATCTCAATGCCAAGACCCAGCTCCACTCAATAACCAGCAAGCTACAGTGCCAGACACCCTATGCCAAACAACTAGCAAGACAGTAACACAATCCCATCCATTAGCAGAGAGGCTGGCTAAAATCATAATAAGGTCACAGACACCCCAAAACACACCACCAGATGTGGACCTGCCCAACAGAAAGACAAAATCCAGCCTCATCCACCAGAACACAAGCACTAGTCGCCTCCAGCAGGAAGCCTACACAACCCACTGAACCAACCTTAGCCACTGGGGGCAGACAGCAAAAACTACGGGAACTATGAACCTGCAGCCTGTGAAATGGAGACCCCAAACACAGTAAGTTAAGCAAAATGAGAAGACAGAGAAACACACAGCAGATGAAGGAGCAAGGTAAAAACCCACCAGACCAAACAAATGAAGAGGAAATAGGTAGTCTACGTGAAAAATAATTCAGAATAATGATAGGAAAGATGATCCAATATCTTGGAAATAGAATGGAGAAAATACAAGAAACGTTTAACAAGGACCAAAAAGAACTACATAGCAAACAAACAACGATGAACAACACAGTAAATGAAACTAAAATTCTCCTGAAGGGATCAATAGCAGAATAACTAAGGAAGAAAAATTGATAAGTGACCTGTAAGATAAAATAGTGGAAATAACTACTGCAGAGAAGAATAAAGAAAAAGGAATGAGGAGAATTGAGGACAGTCTCAGAGACCTCTGGGACAACATTAAATGCACCAACATTTGAATTATAGGGGTCCTAGAAGAAGAAGAGAAAAAGAAAGGGACTGAGAAAATATTTAGAGATTATAGTTGAAAACTTCCCTAATATGGGAAAGGAAATAGTCAATCAAGTCCAGGAAACACAGAGAGTCCCATACAGGATAAATCTAAGGAGAAACATGGCAAGACACATATTAATCAAACTATCAAAATTTCAATACAAAGAAAAAATATTAAAAGCAGCAAGGGAAAAACAACAAATAACATACAAGGGAATCTGCAAGGTTTAACAGCTGACCTTTCAGCAGAAACTCTGCAAGCCAGAAGGGAGGGGCAGGGCATGTTTAAAGTGATGAAAGGGAAAAACCTACAACCAAGATTACTCTACCCAGCAACGATCTCATTCAGCTTCGATGGAGATATTAAAACCTTTACAGACAAGCAAAAGCTAAGAGAATTCAGCACTACCAAACTAGTTTTACAACAAATGCTAAAGGAACTTCTCTAGGCAGGAAACACAAGAGAAGGAAAGGACCTACAATAACAAACCCAGAACAATTAAGAAAATGATAATAGGAAACTACATATTGATAATTACCTTAAATGTAAATGGATTCAATGCTCCAACCAAAAGACATAGACTTGCTGAATGGATACAAAAACAAGACCCATATATATGCTGTCTACAAGAGACCCACTTCAGACCTAGGGACACATACAGACTGAAAGTGAAGGGATGGAAAAAGATATTCCATGAAAATGGAAACCAAAAGAAAGCTGGAGTAGCAATTCTCATATCAGACAAAATAGACTTTAAAATAAAGACTATTACAAGAGACAAAGAAGGACACTACATAATGATGAAGGGATCTATTCAAGAAGAAGATATAACAATTGTAAATGTTTATGCACCCAACATAGGAGCACCTCAATACATAAGGCAAATACTAACAGCCATTAAAGGGGAAATTGACAGTAACACATTCATAGTAGGGGACTTTAGCACCCCACTTTCACCAATGGACAGATAATCCAAAATGAAAATAAATAAGGAAACACAAACTTTAAATGATACATTAAACAAGGTGAACTTAATTGATGTTTATAGGACATTCCATCCAAAAGCAACAAAGTACACTTTCTTCTCAAGTGCTCATGGAACATTCTCCAGGATAGACCATATCTTGGGTAACAAATCAAGCCTTGGTAAATTTAAGAAAATTGAACTCATATCAAGTATCTTTTCTGACCATAACTCTATGAGACTAGATATCAATTACAGGAAAAAATCTGTGAAAAATACAAACACATGGAGGCTAAACAGTACACTACTTAATAACCAAGATATTCCTGAGGAAATCAAGAAATACCTAGAAGCAAATGACCATGAAAACAGGAGAACCCAAAACCTATGGGATGCAGCAAAAGCAGTTCTAAGAGGGAAGTTTATAGCAAAACAATCCTACCCTAAGAAACAACAAACATCTCAAATAAAGAACCTAACCTTACACCTAAATCAATTAGAGAAAGAAGAGCAAAAAAACCCCAAAGTTAGCAGAAGGAAAAAAATCATAAAGATCAGATCAGACACAAATGAGAAAGAAATGAAGGAAATGATAGCAAACGTCAATAAAACTAAAAACTGCTTCTTTGAGAAGATAAACAAAATTGATAAACCATTAGCCAGACTCATCAAGAAGAAAAGGGAGAAGACTCAAATCAATAGAATTAGAAGTGAAAAAGGAGAAGTAACAACTGACACTGCAGAAATACAAAGGATCATGAGAGATTACTACAAGCAACTATATGCCAATAAAATGGACAACCTGGAAGAAATGGACAAATTCCTAGAAATGCACAACCTGCCAAGATTGAACCAGGAAGAAATAGAAAATATGAGCAGGCCAATCACAAGCACTGAAATTAAAACTGTGATTAAAAATCTTCCAACAAACAAAACCCCAGGACTAGATGGCTCTGCAGGCAAATTCTATCAAATATTTAGAGTAGACTTAACAGCTATCCTTCTCAAACTCTTCCAAAATATAGCAGAGGGGGGAACACTCCCAAACTCATTCTACGAGGTCACCATCAACCTGATGCCAAAACCAGAGAAAGGTGTCACAAAGAAAGAAAACTACAGGCCAATATCACTGATGAACATAGATGCAAAAATCCTCAACAAAATACTAGCAAACGGAATCCAACAGCACATTAAAAGGATCATACAGCATGATCAAGTGGGGTTTATCCCACGAATGCAAGGATTCTTCAAAATATGCAAGTCAATCAACGTGATATACCATATTAACAAATTGAAGGAGGAAAACCATATGATCATCTCAATAGGTGCCGCTAAAGCTTTCGACAAAATTCAACACCGATTTATGATAAAAACCCTCCAGAATGTAGGCATAGAGGGAACTTACCTCAACATAATAAAGGCCATATATGACAAACCCACAGCAAACATCGTCCTCAATGATGAAAAACTGAAAACTTTTCCACTAAGATCAGGAACAAGACAAGGTTGCTCACTCTCACCACTATTATTCAACATAGTTTTGGAAGTTTTAGCCACAGCAATCAGAGAAGAAAAAGAAATAAAAGGAATCCAAATCAGAAAAGAAGAAGTAAAGCTGTCACTCTTTGCAGATGACATGATACTGTACATAGAGAATCCTGAAGATGCTACCAGAAAACTACTAGAGCTAATCAATGAATTTGGTAAAGTAGCAGGATACAAAATTAATGCATAGAAATCTATGGCATTCCTATACACTAATGATGAAAAATATGAAAGTGAAATTAAGAAAACACTCCCATTTACCACTGCAACAAAAAGAATAAAATACCTAGGAATACACGTACCTAAGGAGGCAAAAGACCTGTATGCAGAAAATTATAAGGCACTGATGAAAGAAATTACAAATGATACAAATAGATGAAGAGATATACCATGTTTTTGGATTGGAAGAATCAACATTGTGAAAATAACTCTACTACCCAAAGCAATCTACAGATTCAATGCAATCCCTATCAAACTACCACTGGCATTTTTCACAGAACTAGAACAATAAGTTTCACAAGTTGTATGGAAACACAAGATACCCCGAATAGCAAAAGCAATCTTGAGAAAGAAAAATGGAGCTGAAGGAATCAGGCTCCCTGACTTCAGACTATACTGCAAAGCTACAGTAATCAAGACAGTATGGTACTGGCACAAAAACAGAAATATAGATCAATGGAGCAGGATAGAAAGCCCAAAGATAAACCCATACACATATGGTCACCTTATGTTTGATAAAAGAGGCACGAATATACAATGGAGAGAAGACAGCCTGTTCAATAAATGGTGCTGGAAAACTGGACAGCTACATGTAAAAGAATGAAATTAGAACACTCTCTAACACCATACACAAAAATAAACTCAAAATGGATTAAAGACCTAAATGTAAGGCCAGACACTATAAAAATCTTAGAGGAAAACAAGGGCAGAACAGTCTATGACATAAATCACAGCAAGATCCTTTTTGACCCACCTCCTAGAGAAATGGAAATAAAATTAAAAATAAACAAATGGGACTTAATGAAACTTAAAATCCTTTGCTCAGCAAAGGAAACCATAAACAAGACCAAAAGACAACCCTCAGAGTGGGACAAAATATTTGCAAATGAAGCAACCAATAGAGGACTAATCTCCAAAATTTACAAGCAGCTCAATATCAAAAAAACAAACAACGCAACCCCAAAATGGGCAGAAGCCCTAAATAGACATTTCTCCAAAGAAGATATACAGACAGCCAACAAACACGTGAAAGAATGTTCAACATCACTAATCATTAGAGAAATGCCAATCAAAACTACAATGAGATATCACCTCACACCAGTAAGAATGGCCATCATCAAAAAATCTACAAACAATAAATGCTGGAGAGGGTGTGGAGAAAAGGGAACCCTCTTGCACTGTTGGTGGGAATGTAAATTGATACAGCCACGATGGAGAACAGTATGGAAGTTCCTTAAAAAACTAGAAATAGAACTACCATATGACCCAGCAATCCCACTACTGGGCATATACCCTGAGAAGACCATAATTCAAAAAGAGTCATGTACCACAATGTTCATTGTAGCTCTGTTTACAATAGCCAGGACATGGAAACAACCTATGTGTCCATCGACAGATGAATGGGTAAAGAAGATGTGGCACATATATACAACGGAATATTACTCAGCCATAAAAGAAACGAAATTGAGTTATTTGTAGTGAGATGGATGGCCCTATAGTCTGTCATACAGAGTGAAGTAAGTCAGAAAGAGAAAAACAAATACCACATGCTAACACATATATATGGACTCTCTAAAAAAAAAAAAGTCATGAAGAACGTAGAGGCAAGACAGGAATAAAGATGCAGACCTACTAGAGAATGGACTTGAGGACACAGGGAGGGGGAAGGGTACGCTGGGACAACGTGAGAGAGTGTCGTTGACATATATATACTGCCAGATATAAAATAGATAGCTAGTGGGAAGCAGCCACATAGCACAGGGAGATCAGCTCAGTGCTTTGTGACCACCTAGAGGGGTGAGATAGGAAGGGTGGGAGGGAGGGAGACGCAAGAGAGAAGAGATATGGGGATACATGTATATGTATAACTGATTCACTTTGTTATAAAGCAGAAAGTAACACACCATTGTAAAGCAATTATACTCCAATAAAGATGTTAAAAAAAAATATATGACTTATGAGGAGGTACCCTACACTCCAAAAGAACTACTTGAATTTTCTAATTTATACAGACCAAAATCTAGGAACATGTGTGAAATGAATACTAAGTGTGTGGGATAATTTTGGAAGAAACAAAGCCGGATCAGGCAGAATTCATTGATATATGCTCACTAATGCAGATTCTACATTTAATATTGCACCTTGCGGAGTTAGAAAGGGCTGTAACTGTTTTTTTAAGGTTTTTTTCTGAAACATGGACCAAAAGGTGGCCCAGTGTGAGTGAACTGGAAATGCTGGATGTGCCTTGGTTTAATGTAGAGAAGGGAATTCAAAGACTTAGATTGAAATATTAGAGTGGATTTGTCATTTAAGACCTAGTCACCCACATTGGGAGGGTTCAGAAGATATACCTTTCCCCAGTACTATGAGAAATAAATTTGTGAGGGGAGTTCTGGCATCCTTGAAGTGATCTGTTATTGCTCTCCTCTGTAGTCCAGACCTCACAGAGGGAATAGAAGACATTGAATTAGGAAACTTAAATGCAATGGGAGTAAATGGATTCCAGGGTGGAAGGGCCAAGTGGTGGCACTCATCTACTAAAGGCAGCAGGATCAAAGCAGTAACCAAAATAATATGATTCATAAAGACTATGTTGTTGGCTAGTTGATCATGGTGTTCCTAGAGAAATAGACATGAATCCTAGTACATTCTTATTTAATCTGTAGAAGCGAAAAAATTTAGGTCAACTGAACAAAAAGTCTAACCTGAATCATAGAAACAGAGTCATGTCCCCTCAATCAATTTACACACTTGAGACAGTTTATAAACTCAACCCCTTGAAAGAGGAGGCAGGATCCTTTTGAAGAAGGATCCCCATACACTATCAAAATGTATACTATTAATCTTTCTTCAGCCTTCCCAAGAGGGACCTACAGCCTTTTACCAGGGTAACTGTACATTGGAGAAAAGGAAACAATGAGAGCTTTGGGGAACTACTAGACACTGATTCTGAAATGACACTAATTCCAGGAAGCCCAAAACATCATTGTGGTCTACCAGTCACGTGCACTATGTAGTTCATGTGATCAGTGAAGTTTTAGCTTAGGTCCTTTTCACAGGGGGAACAGTGGGTCCTTAAACCCATCCTGTAGTTATTTTCACAGGTCCAGAATGCATAATTGGAATAGATATACCCAGCAGCTGGCAGAATCCCCACATTGGCTCCATGACCTGTGGAGTGAAAGCTGTTATGATGGGAAAGGCCAAATGGAAGCCATTAGATCTGCCTCCTCAAGAAAACAGTAAACCAAAAACAATACTGCATTCCTGAAGGGATTGCAGAGATTAGTGCCACCATCAAGAACCTGAAGGATGCGGGGGTTGTGGTTTCCACCAAATCTCCATTCGGTTCACCTATTTGGCCTGTGCAGGAGGCAGATGGATCTTGATTTTTGATTGCCATAAGCTTAACTAGGTGACTCCAGTTGCAGCTGCTGTACCAGATGTGGCTTTGTTGCAAATTAGCACATCCATGGTACCTGGTGTGAAGCTATTGATCTAGCAAGTCCCTTTTCCTCTATCCCTGTCAATAAGAGCCACCAGAATGCTTTTATACCTTCACTGTTAATCTTGGGGTATATCAACTCTGCACTATGTCATCGTTTAGTTTGCAGGCATCTCTTTTGCCTTTCTCTTCTATAGGATATCACACTGGTCCATTATATTGGTGACATTATGCTGATTGGACTTAGTGAGCAAGAAGCAACTATTCTAAGTTTATTTTAGGCATTTGCATCTCAGAGGGTGGGAAATAAATCTGACAAAAATTTAGAGATCTTCAACCTCAGTGAAATTTCTAGGGGTCCAGTGGTGTGGGCAAGTCAAGATATCCCTTCTAAGGTGAAGGGGAAGTTTTTGCATTTGGCCCCTCCTACAACTAAGAAAGAGGTACAATGCCTACTAGGTCTTTTTGGATTTTGGAGGTAAAATATTCCTCATTTGGTGTGTGTTATTGTGGCCCATTTACTGAGTGACCCAAGAAGCTGCTAGATTTAATTGGGACCCAGAACAGGAGAAGGCTCTGCCACAGGTCCAGGCTGCTGTGAAAGCTGCTGTGTCACTTGGGCCATATGATCCAGCAGATCCAGTGGTCCTTGAAGTATTGGTGGTAGATGAGGACGCTGTTTGGAGACTTTGGCAGGTTCCTATAGGAGAATCATAGTGCAGGCCTTTAGGATTTTGGACTGAAGCCCTGCCATCCTCTGAAGATTAAAGAGAAAGAGCTCTTGGCCTGCTATTGAGCCTTAGTAGAGATTGAATGCTTAACCATGGGCCACCAAGTTATCATGGCGACTTGAGCTGCCCATGATGAACTGGGTATTATCTTACTTACCAAGCTATAAAATTCGGTGTGCACAATAGCACTCCATATCAAATTGCTGGGGTATGTATCTGATCAGGTTCAAGTAGGCCCTGAAGATATAAATATGTTACATAAAGAAGCATCCCAGATGCCCATGATCCACACCCCTGGAAGGAGAAATGGCCAGACATATAATTACATACCATTTCATGTGCTATGACCAATGGTTTGGCTGGATGGTCTGGGACTTGGAAGAAACATGATTGGAAAATTGGTGACAAAGAAATTTGGGGAAAAGGTATGTGAATAAACCTTTCTGAATGAGTCAAAAACATGAAGATATCGTGTTTCATATGAATGCTCACTGAAATGTGACTCAGAAGGATTTTAATAATCAAGTCGATAGAATGACCTGTTCTGTGGATACCAATCAGCCTCTTTCCCCAGCCACCCCTGTCATCATCCAATGGGCTTATGAACAAAGTGGCCATGGTGGCAGGGATGGAGGGTATGCATTGGCTCAGCAACATAGACTTCCACCAACCAAGGCTGGCCTTGGCTAGAGTCCCTGCTGAGTTCACAATTATCAACAGCAGAAATCAACACAGAATCTCCAACATGCACCATTCCCCAGGGTGATCAGCCAGCTATGGTGGCAGGTTGATTACTTTGGGCTGCTTCCTTCATGGAAGGGCAGTGTGTGTTCTTAGTGAAATAGACACTTACTCTTGATACCGATTTGCCTTCCCAGCACACAATGCATTTAAATTCGTAGAATGAATAAAGTAGATTTCCCTCCCCAATACAGGTGGGCATCATACAATTTGTTTAGGACCTGAAAGAAGAAAAAGGCAGAGGAAGAGGGAATTCACTCTTTCTGCCTGAATGTTGAACTCAGACATTGGTCTTCTCTTGCCCTCAGACTATAACTTACAACATCTACCATCAGCTATCCTAGTCCTCAGGCCTTCAGACTCAGACTGGAACTACACCACTGGCTTTCCTTGGTCTCCAGCTTGCAGGCAAGATATCATGGAACTGCTCAGCCTCCATAATTATGTGGGTTAATTACTAATAATTAATCTCTCTCTTGCTCTCTCTGTGTATACAGTATATACATACAGATATCTATCTATATATCTATATTTATATCTATCATCTATCTATCTATCTATCTCCTATTGGTTCTGTTTCTCTGGAGAACCCTGAGGAATACAATTTCTTTCCATAAACTCACATGGAGAATTGTCATTTACTCTTAAGGGCCAAAATTACACTTTCTTATAGATATAGGTGCTACACTTTTGACAATAAACTCTACTACTATATTCATCCCTCTCCCTCAAAGTCAGCAAACAACCCACTTGGTAGGCATATCCAGCAACCCTCAGATACTTCTGGTCACCCAGCCAACAATTGGTACCCTTGGTCCTTTGACTCAGAAACATGCCTTCTCTCTTCTGTAATACCACACCAGCCAAATTAATCAGGAGGGATTTGTTTTATAATGGAATTGTCAAATTAAGTGGTCTTTAAAATCCCTGAGGACTCCCCTATTATAATCAGGTTTGGCTCAATTGGACACAGACGTACTCCAAGATATATGCTTAAATTAGACACAAACTGAAGAACTCTGTGAAGCTTTAAATTCCGTCTGGGAGAAAAATTCTACCAATATTGTCAGGATTATTGGAGCTGAACCTTGCCCAATCTTGCAAAATGCCCTTTGATACCAGAAGAAAAGGAAGGAGTAACGCCTATAATAGGAAGAATAGTAAAAGTAGACTAATTTTACCTTATACCAGACTTTGTAACCATTCTTTTCTGCCTGTTGAAAATATTGGAAGGAGGTACAGATTTGTTGAAGATCTCAAGTTATCAGCAGAATAATTATGAATTGTTTTCTGGTTAAACTGATAATGCTAACTTTTAAATTATTTCTCCAAATTTAAAATTTAAATAAACAAAACTCTGCAAATTTAACCTAAACTTAGTAACAGTGATAAGAAGAGAAATAGGCATCATGAGGTGGGGATATTTTTGTTGTCACTGGTTTTTGTTGAGAAATATCCCATGGAGGTATATTTATAAAGTCTTTTAATTTGGAATTTAAATTCTCAGGGAAAAAAATGTGAAAGATTTTTAAATGGAAAAATAATTACTCGGTGTCCTTTCAATAGAATGCTGGGCATTGTATAGGCATCCTGGCTGGAGTAATCTGATTCTGTAGGAGTTTATACTTTTTGTCATTTTCAGCAGTTTTAAAACTCTGTAATTTGTAGAAAACTGAGAGTAATGCAAATTATTTTCATTCATAGAGAATGACGCAAATAGATTTTGTCAGATAGTGATGTAAGTGATTATTACTCTTTGAATATCGACCAGTTTTATATTTGTACTACATATGTTGTAAATATATAAATAAATTATATGTATTTGTAATTTTTGATCAATCAATAACTCTTTAGAAGAATATTTTGGAAATATTATTGACCATGATTGGAAAACATTGTTTCTAGTGTTTAAACACAAATACTTTGTTTCTTTGGATACTTTCAACCCTTCGTCTAGTTAGAACACATCTAACTTCCCTTGTTGGCTCAAAGGGGAGTGAGATACCTAAAGACTCACACGTACATTTTGTTCAGTGGTTGGCAATTCTTTCAAGATTTCTTATCTAAACATCAAAATAGTCCCAGATTGTTGAGTTAATAAACTAAAGGGATTATAATTTAAGAACTATGAATGTTTTTTACTTTTCTACTTAGATATTTACAGAGGCCAATGATTTATCTAAACACACTGAGAAATCTGTTGGTTGTATAGAAGTCTTTCATTAACATCAGAAAGCACTCTCTTTAGGAACACCTAAATATATAAAACAAATTCTAACAGAACTGAAGAGAGGAACAGATAGCAATGCAATAATAGTAGGGGACTTCAGTACTTCACTTTCAACGATGGATAGATCCTTCAGACAGAAAATCGAGAAGGAAACATTGGACTTAAATTACACATTAGGCCAGATGAACCTAAAAGACATTTAGAGAACACTCCATTCAACAGCAGCAGAATACACATTCTTCTCAAGCACATATGGAAAATTCTCCAGGATAGATCATATGCTAGACCACAAAGCTTTCTTGATATATTTAAGAAGACTGATCATATCAAGCATCTATTTCAACCACAAATGTATGAGACTGAAAATCAGTTACAAGAATTAAACTGGTAAATTCAAAATATGTGAAGTTTAGACAACATGCTCTTGAAAAACCAATGGATCAAAGAAGAAAGCAAAGAAAAACTTAAAAATACCTTGAGATAAATGAAAATTGAAACAACATACCAAAAATCCAAAATTTATGAGATGCAGGAAAAGCAGTTCTGAGAGGGAAGTTTATAGTGATAAATGCATACATTAAGGAGAAATAAAGAGCTCAAATAAACTACCTAATTTTAGACCATATGAAAGTAGAAAAAAAGGAAAAAACTAAGCCCAAAGTTAGCAGAAAGAAGGAAATGACAAAGATCAGAGAGGGAATAAATAAAATAGAGACTAAAAAGACAATAGAAAAAAATCAATGAAACTAAGAATTTTTTAAAAGATAAATAAAAAAGACAAAACTTTAGTAGACTTATCAGGAAAAAAAAGAGGATTCAAATAAATAAAATTATAAATGAAAAAAACATTACAACTGGCACCACACAAATACAGGGATCTTAAGAGACTACTATGAAAAATTATGAGTCAACAAATTTGACAACCTAGAGGAAATGGATAAATTCCTAGAAATATACAGCCTACCAAGACTGCAACATGAAGAAATAGAACATCTGAACAGACCAATTACTAGTAAGGAGGTAGAACCAAAATCAAAAACCTACCAACAAACAAAAGTCCAGGACAAGATGGCTTCACTGGTGGATTCTACTAAACATTTAAAGAAAATTATTACCAATTCTTCTCAAACTCTCTCAAAAATTAGAATAGGAGGGAAGCACTTTCAAATTCATTTGACAAGGCCAGCACAACTCTTATACAAAAACCAGGTAAGGGCACTACAAAAAAAGAAATTTAGAGGCCAATATTCCTGATGAACATAGATGCAAAAATCCTCAACAAAACATTAGCAAACTGAATTCAACAATACATTAAAAGGATCATGCACCATGATCAAGTAAAATTTATTCCAGGAATGCAAGAATGGTTCAACATACTCAAACTAATCAATGTAATACACCACATTAATAAAATAAAGGATTAAAATCACATGATCATTTAAATAGATGCAGGAAAAGCATTTGACAAAATTCAATATCCTTTCATGATAAAAAATCTCAACAAAGTGGGCATGGAGGAAATGTACCTCAACATAATAAGGATACATATGACAGACCCACAGCTAACATCATACTCAGTGATGAAAAACTGAAGGCTTTTCCTCTAAGATCAGGATCAAGACAAGGATGCTCAGTCTCACCACTCTTATTCAACACATTACTGGAAGAGCAATGAGGCAAGAAAAAGAATAAAATACATCCAAATTAGAAAGGAATAAGTAAAATTGTCTCTATTTGCAGGTGACATAATATTACAAATAGAAAACCCTAAAGCCTCCACCAAAATTGTTAGAACTAATAAATGAATTCAGTAAAGTTGTAGTATACAAAATCAATATACAAAAATTAGTTGTGTTTCTACATACCAACAAGGAACTATCAGAAAGAGAAATTAAGAAAGCAATCCCATTTACAATTACATTACAACAAGGATAAAACACTTAGGAATAAATTTAACTAAGAAGGTGAAAAATCTGTACACTGAAAACTATGAGACACTGATGAAAGAAACTGAAGAAGACACAAATAAATAGAAATATATTCCATGTTCATGGTTTGAAAAAATTAATATTGTCAAATTGTCCATACTACCCAAAGTGATCTACAGGTTCATTGCAATCCCTGTCAAAATTCCAATTGCATTTTTCAGAGAAATAGAAAAAATAATCTTAAAATTTTTATGGAACCACAATAAACACTGAATAGCCAAAGCAATCTTGAGAAAGAAGAACAAAGCATAATGCATCTTAATTTCAAACTGTATTATAGAGCTATAGTAATCAAACCAGTATCGACATAAAAACACACACATGGATCAATGGACAAGAACAGAGAACCCAGAAATAAATCCATGCATATATGGTCAATTAATGTATGACAAAGAAACAAGAACATTCAGTAGGAAAAGATAGTCTCTTCAATAAAAGATACTGAGAAAACCACATGCAAAAGAATAAAACTGAATCCCTACCTTACGCCATACACAAACATCAATTCAAAATGGATTAAGGACTTGAATGTGAGACCTGAAACAAAAAACTCCTAGAAGTAAACATAGATAGTAAGCTCCTTGATATAAGCCTTGGTGATTATTTTTTGGATTTGACACCAAAGCAAAGGCAACAAAAGCAAAAATAAACAATGGGACTACATCCAATTTAAAAATTTCTGCACAGCAATGAAATTATCAACAAAATGAAAAGACAACCTGTGGAGTGGGAGAAAATATGCACAAATCAAATATCTGATAAGGGGTTAATATTCAAAATACATAAAGAGCTCATACCACCCAAAAGCAAAAAACAAACAATCCAATTAATGACTTGGTAGAGGAACTGAATAGACATTTTTCCAAATAAATGGCCATATGACTGCAAACAGGTACATGGAAAGGTGCGCAGCATCACTAATCATCAGGGAAATGCAAATCAAAACCACAATGAGATATTACCTCACAACTGTTAAAACGGCTATTATCAAAAAGACAAGAAATACAAGTGTTGGTGAGGATATGGAGAAAAGGGAAACCTCATATACTGTTGGTGGGAATGTAAGTTGGTGCAGCCACTATGGAAAACAGTATGTATGTTCCTCAAAAAATTAAAGATAGAACTACCACATGATTAAGCAACACTTCTGGATATATATGAAGTAAATGAAAACAAGATATTGAAGAGATATCTTCACTCTCTTGTTCACTGTAGCATTTTTCACAATAATAATAGTCAAGGTATGGAAACAGCCCAAGTGGTGTCTGTCAATAGTTGAGTGGATAAAGTTCAGCAAAAAAATATATATATTTCAGCCTTGAGAAAGATGAAAATTCTGCTGTGTACAACAATGTGGATTGAATTTGATAGCATTATGCTAAGGGAATGAAGTCAGAGAGAGAAAAACAAATACTGTCTGATGTCACTTATATGTGGAATCTAAAAAAGCCAAATTCATAGAAACAGATACTAGAATCGTGGTTGCCAAGGTGAGGGGGTGGGAGGTGGAGGGGAAGGAGCCATATTGGGCAAAGAGTACAAACTTCCAGTTATAATATTAATAAGTTCTGGCGATCTAAGGTACAGCATAATGGTTATAGTTAATATTACTGTATTATATACTTGAAGGTTGCTAAGAGATAAGATCTTAAATGTTCTTATCACAAAAAAAGAAATAGTAATTATGTAATATGATGCAGGTATTAGTTAACACTATGGTGGTAATCATTTTGCAATACATAACTGTGTCAAATCAACATGTTGTACATCTTGAAGTTACCCATTGTTACGTATCAATTATATCTCAATAAAAGTGGAAAAATTATTCTCTTTAACCCATATTGAAATTGTAATGTGATGTGGGAACGTCTAGAGAAGTAAATCTATAAAAAACGTTCCCAAGTTTGCTTTTACCTTCTTGCATTTCCAAATTTGGTTTCCCAACTCAGCAAATCTGGAAATTTGATGTCTGTTTGTCCAAATTCTTGGGGAAAAAAAACCCAGATTAACTGGCCTAGTGCTCATTAGTTTAATTTTCATCTGAAAATCAATTTAATAATTCATAATATAAAATTTTTTTCCAATATGGAACCATATTTTAGAAACCAAATTATTGAGTACATGAATCAGAGGATGCCTGGAGGAAGGGCACTTCTTAGGAGGAGTACTCCTTTCTTCATCCAGTAGTAGAGATGTGCTACTTCCAGTTCCCCTCCACATTCTTCTTTTCAACATCTTAAATGATTCATTAATTTCAATCAAATTGCTCATTAAGAGAAAGATTTATAAACTATATAACATTACATAAATATTAAGTATTAAATTTAGAAATACCTCATATGAAAACTTGATATATTTTTCTTAATAGCTAGGAAGTTTGACTTTCATCTATGAATATTTATGTATTTTTATTAGGTAGGAGTTATATAATTTTTGTTCCAGTTTTGTTTTGGCTTCCAGGAAATTCTGGGTTAGATTTTCTGTTCAATTGTGGAAGTTGCCCTTAGACTGAATTTCCAAAACAATGATCACTCCCATATTGTTACACAGCCCTTGTTCTCCTGTCGTTTGTGCTATGGATTTATTATATATGTATTTTATTATAAGCCCAGATCAAATACTGACATGTAGCAAAGATATACATAATGATAAATAAAAAGAAGAAAAATTAGGCTTAACATAAAAAAATTTCCCATATTTGACGAATTTTGACCTTTGAAAATATTAGTTTCATAAGGTTTAACCTAATAATGAACAAATGAAGATGTTATCTATAATTACTTCAATTCTTTTTGAAAGAGGTTGTTTACCAACATCTTTAATAAAATTTGTATCTTAATGTGAAGAACATTTTCAAACTACAGATATATTCACTCCCTTAGAGTATCCCTTTTCCCACTTACTGATGGGTGATTGGAACTGGAAAAAAATCTTTGATCCCATTTCGATAGCAGCTTTTAGACTTTTATCACTTGGTAGCTCTTTGTTCCTACCACACGTGCCATATATTCTGAGTAAAATATCCTCATAAACTTCTTACAACCTGATTTTAATAATAATTTTACAAATAAAAATACATTTTTTTCTTTTCTTCTGAGTGAAAATAAAACATGCACATTTCTTTAGGTCTACAGACAATTTGCTGAAAGCTTCCCAAGCACAGTGTGAATGTACACTTAAACATCAACTTCTTAACTTGTATGGAACAGTAATGCCACATTAACTTAGACAACTTATTTAAAAAAACAACTAGTGTTTAGTTTACAATTACAGCAGCTGAAGTCAATTCCAAATGCCTGCATGAAATTCTTATTTCTGATATTTTTCTGGCACATGCTCACTGTGGCTGCATTGGAGCAATTAAGAGATTCACTGTGCCTGCGGTGGACAGGGAATCTTATAGGAACAAATCATCTAGGCACATCATTACAGAATTAGGATAAAATTTGCTTTTATTGGAGTAAACGCAGCAAAAGTGACTATGACAACCTGCAGTAACAATGACAGCATAGTTACTACTCAGTCTTTCCCAATTTTTTCCTGCTGTGTTCCTCAGTGGAATCCAAGGTTTTGGATTACTTGCCAAGGAGTGGTTTAAAGTCTAAATGGCAAGCCAGGGCATTTAAAAATTGCTAATATGCAATGTACACCAGAAGCAGTTTAGAGGAAGTCTGTCTCATTACCTTGTGATGGTGGATATTATTCAGGGAAATAGTAGCTCATTACCCATTAAATATTTGTAAAAATGCTCAGTGTAGTCCAAACTTAGACAGGGTTTTTATCTTTCAGCTAAATTATCGATGCTGTTTTCTGGACAGCTCATGCTGTTCAGATGTGTGGAGAAAAACTAATAAATGATTAAATAATAACACAGTTATATAGGGGGAAATATCTGATGACCCATTACTGCAGTAAAATTTGTAATAAGTTTGGGTTGTATACAGTCCAATTTCCAGAAAGAAAAAGAATGGCTCATTTTCTTTGGAAATTCTCCATGGTTTTGACTAGGTTCTCCCCTTTGAGCGTGTGCACGCATGCACACACACACACACTCACATATGTTTTTTAAAAGTTCCCTTCACAATAGTGTTTCATATCATTTTTAGCTGGAGAAAGGTACAGGAAGGAAACGTCCAAGATTTGGTGTTTACTTGGACCATGTCATTAACATTTCCAATTTGTTGAGTGGTTTTCATGTTTTCCAGAAGTCCTCACCCTGTAAAAGCTGATAGATGGGCTGACAGAGCCTTCCAGGCTTGTGTTGGTATAATATGAGCCAAATGCCTGGAAACAATAAAACAGCAATTTTCTGAGAGATTTACCTGCAGGAAAAGCCAGGAACATAAAGGCCATTTTCAGTTTCCTGCCTTAAGCTTCTTCTTTTCTCTCAGTCCAGGAGGGGTTTGGGAGAGCTGGATCCTGTCAGGTTAACTGAGGGCGACATTAAATGTAATCTCAGCAGCAGCCGCTGTGATGGCTCCAAGGGAAAGACCACTGGAGCAGGAATCAGAGAACTGGGCTCCGGTCTGGCCAGAGTGGAGGCTTCGTGTCATGAACAACGGAAGCAAAGGCTGCAGGGGTTGGGAAATGTCAGATCTTTTCTCTTAAAAGCTGGACGGGGTCATCCAGTCATGATTTGACAAACAATGGTTCTAGCTCCAATAGCAGCTACAAACCAAGGGAAGGTTCCTCCCCAGCTAAGCCCATCACAGCTGAGCCAGACTGTCTGAAATTCATGGGGGCATCGTTCACACTACTGCATTCTAGAGGGCTGAGCCTCAAAACTGTATCTCTTTATGTCACCAGACATATGCATCCTGGACTCAGAGCCCTAAAGAGGGATTAAGGTTAAGGAGGCCTGGACTAAAGTGATGTGAAGGGCTACCAGTGGGATCTTGGTTCCCCAAGTCAGTTTTGTAACAGTAATCAATTAATTGTAACCTTAACCCTGAAATGCCACGTCCAAGTCCACAACCCATTGGATACTTTCTGATTTAGAATGCATAGAACTGTGTGAATTTTGCCTACCATTGCCATTTTTTCTTTGGCAAACTAAACTTTGGCATGTATTTTATGTTCACGTTCACACAGTACTCCTTGCTTCTTCCGAACGTTAAATAACCATAAACTTAAAATAAGCTATCTGAGTGACTTAAGAAAATAATAATAAAATAATTTCTTTCAACATAACTTCGGTTAAACAGTGAACCAGATCTTACCCTGAAAAATCTATTTTTTTAGGGTTTAAAAATCATACGCCTTAAGCTCAGAGTCTACATATACAGCCATGTGGCAGGATGACACAATGGAGACGTTTACTAAACAACGAGAGAGAAAGTTTTCTCTTTCCCCACTCAAGAGGGTGAGCAGGCTGTTGTTCTAGAGGAACAAAGTCCCCTTATTTGGGGGCAGGGTTAGGAGCCTTTTTAAAGCTTAGGCTCAAGAAGGTGAAGGAGAAGGGGCAAACCAGTTATTATTCCTTTTTTTCTAATCTTAGGTTTTGACTGGTGTGGACCTATCTGGCCCATTCTCAGGAGGTGCAGGATTTGAACAGCATGGTCCATGGATGCCTGGGGCATGAACCCACAGTCCTGCCACCTTGAAAGTCTCAGTAGGACCAATGGCCAAACCGCATGTTCACAGAATAGCAGGACCGTGAATGTCAGGTGATTCTCTGGGTGGCAATCATAATGGGCTCAAGACCAGAGGCTTTGCTGCGGCCTTACTCGTAGCGTTGGTCGCTTCCTGCCGGAGGACTGCCAGAACCCCAGAAGGGTGTCCCCCGTGCAGCCAGGGCCAGCATCCGTGCAGGGATGACTGAATGTCACAGTGAGGGCACTTCCCTACCCCTCGCCTGCTTCTGTGGCACCGTGAGGCCGACAGAAAGGCGCGAGCTGGGCGCGTGCGAGTCCAGGTTTGACTTGCACTGATTCTGGCCTGTGGTCCAGGATGGTTTGTTCTTGGGACCAGACCTGACCAGAAGTTGACCTCATGAGTATTTCAACCTCTCCAGCTGCCATGCTCCTCCGGAGGCTGAGGAAGCTCTCCTGGGCAGCACTGCTGTCCAGCTCTTCATCTTAACGGTGGCGACCTTTGGTCTGCTGGCCGCCCTGGCCTGTCACTGGCTTCTGAACTTTTACTTCTACCTGCACCACTGGCATCTGAACCGAACGAACCAAGAGTTCCTGCAGCAAAGCTTGAGAGAGGGTGAAGCTGCCCTCCGCTGCCCTCTGTCAACGGCTCGGTGCCCATCGTCTGGCAGGCCACTCCTTGCCCCTGGCTGGTCATCACCATCATCACAGTGGACAGGCAACCTGGCTTCCACTATGTCCTGCATGTCATGCCCCAGTTTCATCAGCTCCTTCAACAATGAGGCCCCTAGCGCGAGGGGCACCAACTTTTCCTGTGCAACGTGGAGTGGAGCATGAGCCATTTAGATGCCAAGCTGCTGTCCAAGTACGTCTCTGTGGTCAACAGCTACGAGGGCATGGAGGATGACCAATTCGTTTGAGAAAGACAAGCAGGACTACATCTGTTGTCTGGAATCCTCCCTGCAGACCTACAACCCAGACTACATCCTGATGGTGGAAGATGACCCCGTTTCAGAAGAGCAGATCTTCCCAGTCTTGGAGCACCTTCTTCGGCCTCTGAGCCGCACCTCAGATATGCACTTTATCTAAAGCTCTATCACCCTGCGAGGCTCCAGCACTACATCACCCGGAGCCCATGCGGATCCTGAAGCGGGTTGGTGTCGGCATGTTGCTGGGGCCCTTACTAACCTGGATATATATGCAGTTTGCCAGCCAGCTGGGGTTTAGCTAACCCGTCATGCTCTTCTTCTTCCTGTACAGCATGGGTCAGGTAGAGCTTGTGGGCCGGCACTATTCCCTGGAGCTGCGGCAGCTGCTTCCTTCCCTGTACAGTGTGGTCCCTGCTTCGCAGGTTTGCACCCCGGCAATACCTTTCCCTGCCCGGGTGGCCCGCTGGACCCTCACCTACCTGTCCCAGGTGTACTGCCACAAGGGCTTCGGCAAGAACATGGCACTGTTCTCACTGTTGAGGGCCAAGGGGGAGCGGGCCTATGTGGTGGAGCCCAATCTTGTGAAACACATCAGGCTCTTCTCAAGCCTTCGGTACAACTTTCACCCCAGTCTGCTCTAGCTTGCCAAGAAATGCCTTTCTGAATTGGCCACTTCTTGGAGATGCAACTATTGAGCTCTTTCTTTGGACATGGTTGCTTGCAGATATTTCATTGCTTTAAGTTTGCTAGGGATATAGGTACTGGGATGACTGAAGAACATGCAAGTCAAGCACCTTGGCTTTGGTAACTCTCTGGCAGGAACAAGCTGTTCACCATGTGTCCAGACCTCTGGCCCTCCACACAGCCACACTGCCTCATGCAGTCTGGCCCACCCAACAAGGGGCATTTAAATACCACTTAAATTCTACAATTGTTTATTGATTGGCTTCGCGATAGAGTCTGTGACTGCCAAAAATATTGTGCACAGTGATATGACTGGTTTAGGATTTTAAGGGTAGAATTTGGTGAAAGGTGAGATTCTTTTGCAATGATTTCTTTCTCATTGGGCATAAGAATGGATGTATGTTTAGAATATATGTCCCAAGAGGCAGGACCATGTTGATAGATTCTATTTGTTTCCTTGACCTGGAGTAATAAAAGTGGAAAAAAGCCACACAGTGCACAGCATCTTGCAGGTGTTACCTGACATTTTCTTTTCCACACATTTGTAGTGCACTGATAATCAATTTTGTTCATGAGAACTTTAAGGCAGAGAAAGATCTGAAAGCATCTTCTTGATCATCAAGGTCGGATTGCTTATGTTTAGTGATGATTTAATACTGAAGATTTCTATCATAATCTGATTCCTTGAAAGTTGGACGTTGCAGAATAATATAGAATATGGGTGAGCTCTTTACTAGTAGCATACCTTTTCCCTGACTTTGCTGGCTATTCATTCACCTTCATTTCTTTTTCTTCTATGCAGCATGATATTATAGGAGAAAAAAGCATGGACTGAAGTCAGAAGACCTGAATTTTTATTTCAGATCTCTGTCATGCCCTAGTGGTGTGAACTTGGGCAAGTCATAAGCACTCTGAGTCTCAGGCTTGTCGTCTATAAAATGGGGACAGTGATATCTACCTTTGAAATTGCCTTGAGGATTAAATGACAGAATGTATGTAAAACACTAGCAAGTGCTTATCTCATAGAGGGCACTTGGTGAATATTAGTTCTTTTCTCTCCTATAATAAGCATATACAACTCAAGTGTATTTTGGATAAAGTATTAGTGATATTATTTAAAGTATGATATGGGGCATAGGGCTGACACCTATGGAGCAGCTGTTCCAGACCAAACACTGCTAGAATAAAGGCTGGCTTTTCCTTGTGACTTCAGAAGGATATGCAGCTCAGTTTCATCTAGCCCCCCCCTCCAGCCAAACCAAAATAAGAATTGTTCATTCAAACTGGAAATGATCTGAGACTCCTCTTGAGCTTATTCCAAGACTAGCATTTGAAAATTACTCTTCTCAAAAGTTACAAGTAAATGTCACTTGACAATACTTACTGGCCAGTGGCCAACAAGTCCCTTTGTGGGGATGGATGATTATATTAGAGTTCAAGCAGCTGTCCATTTTGTTTCAGTGCCACATCTTACGTTTGCTTTTAAGTTTCCACAGTGAGCTACCATCTTGGGATCTGCTTGAGAACACTGAGGGAGTAACAGGGGTTCATCATCACACTTTATAGATGAACAAACAGGCCCAGAGATGTTAGAGAATTTCCTTAGTTTCACACAGCTGAGCAGCAGCAGAGAGGACTGGAATGTAGTAGCTTTTTTGACTTCCAGCCCCTGTACTTTTTTCTTAACCACATTCATTTTATAAATATCTATGTAATCAAATTCTCTTTTGTGAAGTCCATTTGTAACCTGGGCTAAATAATATCTCTGTAACCTAAGATGGTAAAAACTCACTGTGGTGTTGGTCTTGGGGAACAAACAGGTTTCAGTATGTGTTGTGATTTTATAGTGAGCTGTTATATATCCCCCAGGAATGTCCAAAGTGTCCAGAGCTACTAGATGACTTATTGAGATGCTCAGATTCCACCCCTCCATCCCTCCTCTCCCAGTAACTGGTTCAGCCCCATGTTTGAGAAGAGAATCACTCTCAACCTAGAATTCATTTGAGTTTGTTGCATTAATGATTGGATCTGTTCATGAAAAGTTTGTGTCCAATGACAGAACATTTAAGCTAGCCAAGCCCTAGATCAGAATCATTGCTGGTTTCCATTTCTGCTCTTTCTAATTCAGTTGTCTACTGCACACAGACATCCCTTCCCTTGACTCCTTCATTCGCGATGGCTAAGGTCATCTTTGTCTTGTCATATTTCTCTACTTACACACTAAGACATCTTCCCCCATTGATCTTAACTAGAGTCTGCCATCCTTGGACATTTTCTGCAGAAGCGGAAATCCTACCCACTTTTGTCCCTACCCACTTTCTAGATCACCCTCCCTTGTGTCCCTCATTCCTAGAGTCCAAATTGTGTATGTTATTCTGGATTAGGACAGCTGACAGCTTTACACCAAAGCTGAAGTCTCTCATTTAATCCTGAGCAGGGAGCTAGGGGAGAACTAAAGTCCCCTTCCAATATCAAGGGACATAGTTTACCATGAGGGTGAAGGTCTCTAATGGTCCTGCATACTTTTCAGAATTTAAGTTATTATCAGGCCTAAGAAGCTCCCTATTGTGACTGAGTGTATTTGCATAGACTTATCAGTTCAAATAAATGTACCTCTTTCACTGAGAAAAAAAAAAAAAAAAGACCAGAGGCCCTCCTTCATTTCTCTGGATTGAATATATCCCTCAACCTTCTTGTAAATTAAGATATTAAATATCTTCGATAAAAATGCATGCAAATTTAACTTGATTTGGAAAAATTTAGGAATGCAATGATTCTTACTCCATGTATTGAGGAGAGAATTTATACATAGTAATGAGGCTAACATAGTGGGTTTTTTTCCACTTTTGCACCTCACAGCAAACATTGCTGTTCTCAACTAACAAGCAGTGGTCTCTGCAGGAGCTCAGCAGAGTGACCACTAATAAGGGAACCAACGGAAGCAAGGTCAGCACAAAGCTACGAGTGTGAGTCCAGATGCAAATGTATTCAGAATAATTAGGGTTTGCCCATCAGCTGATGGATGTAATGCACAGTAGCAAACAGCAGAGACTTCGTGATCTACTTCCTACAAATGCTGGAATGAAAAGTAGTTTGAGTTCTGGTCGGTTCCAACTTTATCTCAGAAAACTCATAATCAGCTATAGGCCAGAGATCAGGATGCAATTCCCAGGTCTACCCAGCAATACTCCTAACCTTCAGTCCTGGGTCTGAGTCACACCTCTGTCCTTGGCCTGGATTCTGGCCCCAAAGCACCAAAATGTTGAATATTGTCAACTTCTCATTGTGCAGAGCAGTAAGTGGAAGCCCTCATGGAGCCATCTTCTCAGCCAGAACCAGAAGGCAGAGGACAGGCTGGCCACCAGGCAGCAGCAGAGTGGATTTCAGAGGCTGTGGCTTGGTGTCAGGACCTGTGGGAAGCACATGGACACAGGCCGGCTGTCGTGAGGTCTTTCCAGAGAGACACTGTAATCATGCCTGCTCAGCCTCTCATCTCCTGTCTAATTTTCTTCCCAGCATCACCTCCAGGTCTCTGCTGGCAGCGGTGCTTTCCCAACTGATAGTTCCCATTAAATGAGTTTCAGATGCTGATTTTCTGTCTAACAGATGCTCAAGCATTTCCGTAAGTTGCATCTCATTTTACCAACATCACTGATTTCTCTACTTTCTTGCATCCAATCGATCATTTCACTTCAACTGTGCATTTTATTAATGAGCCATTCACTCCCTTTTCCAGATCATTAGTGAAGACATCAGATTCTGACTTGACCTAACACCAGTTCCCAGGGGTCAATGCTGGCTTCCCTGAGAGCTCCCCAGGGAGACATTTTTCACTCTCCTTCTAGCTCCTTCATTGTCCCAAGCTACTTTAACATAGTTCTTAGCTCACTTTCGAACACTTTTTGGGATATTGACATTAATGTTTACCCAAGAAGCTCCTGTTTGTGGGATGAATGGACAAATGGTCAAGTGATACACAGCACAATACGCATAACCATGAAATTCCAGCTCCACTAAGTATGCAGTGCAGGCTCATTTATTCACTCAATTTTGTCTAAAGAGCAGAAGGATTTGACTACAATCCTTTGACTATAATCCTCTAGGCTGTTTCTGTCCTTCCGGCACTCACACTTGTACACTGATGCATCTGTTACACTTGACAGAAACTTCTGATTTCAGTACACCTTCCTGGCTGGCTTCAGGATATTTCCTGAATATTCGCAGGTTATTGGCTGGCAGTGGATCTTACACAGGTAGCTAACGGGTAACTTTGGACAAGCCAAAAATTTCATGGCTAGAAGAGCAGGAATTATTTGCTGGGCTTTATTTGCCTGTTTTCATCCACTCTCAGAATAAATATGGTTTTAAATCTCTGGCTTAAATCAAAGGAAATAATTTATTAGATGAAGTTGATTTTCTTTTCTTTTTATTTATAGGTTGCTAGGTACAGAAGATATGCAAGTCCCAGGCAAGCCTCATTACCAGCTCTTTCATGTTTGATTGACCACTGGAAGCACGTTTCTTCCTTTTATTAAAATACTTTGAAAAACTTCATAAAATGAAAGCTAAATATAAAATTGTATCTGTCCTATCATTTTAACACCTAAAAATATTCATTTGGACCTCAATGTCTAAGGAGATGGGAGGAACCCCCTAGCGACCAGGTAGGATGTTGGGGGAGTGTGGAGGGAGGAGAAGTGGAGGCTGGACGTGACTGACGCCCTGAGGGGTGGCTGGGAGAGGGAGGAGTTCCCACGCCTGGGGGGACCCTTGGAGGCTTGGAGGATAAGGAGGGAGCATAGTGGGTGTTTCTCCCACCCACTTGGGCCTCAGGAAGACTGCTGGTCTCCGGGGCCAGTCCTCCACACTCCAAGGCCAGAGGCACTTCTGGGCCCCTCTGGTGCACTGAGCCTAAGTCCCCACCCCCCCTCCACAGTGCGTTTTCCAACCCTGTGGGTCCTAAGCATATGCCCCGCCCCCATAAACCCTGCCCCTTCTTAAGCCACACCCCCACAGCCAGGGCCTTTTCCAGCTTTTTCTTTTTCCCTCTTCTTTGATATTGTCGTTCTGTTTTACCTTCCAGGTGTAGTTTCATCTATATCTTAATTTTTTTTAACATATCTGTTAGTTTTCTCATCTTATTTTATTTTTTACTCTTTGTTATTGTTCTGCTCCTTTTTTTCTTTTTTTTTATTTACTTATTTTTTTTTTTTACATCTTTATTGGAGTATAATTGCTTTACAATGGTGTGTTACTTTCTGCTTTATAACAAAGTGAATCAGTTATACATATACATATGTTCCCATATCTCTTCCCTCTTGTGTCTCCCTCCCTCCCACCCTCCCTATCCCACCCCTCCAGGTGGTCACAAAGCACCGAGCTGATCTCCCTGTGCTATGAGGCTGCTTCCCACTAGCTATCTACCTTACGTTTGGTAGTGTATATATGTCCATGCTTCTCTCTCACTTTGTCACAGCTTACCCTTCCCCCTCCCTTCTTTTTTCTTTCTTTTTTTTTTTCTTCCCCATGTGCCTTGCATAATCTTGGTTCACAAGCTGGAGGTAGGGCCTGGCTCCTGTGGTGGGAGCTCCAAGTCCAAAGCACTGGACTAACAGAGAACCTCAGACCCCAGGGAATGTTCATCAGAGTGAGGTCTCCTAGAGGTCCTCATCTCGACACCAAGACCTGGCTCTACCCAACAGCCTACAAACTCCAGTTCTGGAAGACTCAGGCCAAATTACCAGTAAGACAGGAACACAATCCCACCTATCAAAAAAAAAAAATGAGATGACAAAAAAATATGTCACAGATGAAGGAGCAAGGGAAAAACCTACAAGACCAAATAAATGAAGAGGAAATAGGCAACCTACTTGAAAAAGAATTCAGAGTAATGATAGTAAAGATGATCCAGAAACTCAGAAATAGAATGGAGGCACAAATTGAGAAAATACAAGAAACGTTTAACAGAAGATCTAGAAGAACTAAAGAACAAACAGAGATGAACTACACAGTAACTGAAATGAAAAATACACTAGAAAGAATCAAAAACAGAATAACTGAAGCAGAGGAATGAATAAGTGAGCTGGAAGACAGATGGTGGAAATAACTGCCAAGGAGCAGAATAAAGATAAAAGAATGAAAAGAATTGAAGACAAACTCAGAGACCTCTGGGAAAATACTACATGCACCAACATTCATATTATAGGGGTCCCAGAAGAAGAAGAGAAAAAGAAAGGGTCTGAGAAAATATTTGGAGAAATTATAGCCAAAAACTTCCCTAACATGGGAAAGGCAATAGCCACCCAAGTCCAGGAAGCACAGAGAGTCCTGTACAGGACAAAGCCAAAGAGAAACATACTAAGACACATATTAGTCAAACTAACAATTAAATTCAAAGAAAAAATATGAAAAACAGCAAGGGAAAAGCAAAAAATAGCTTACAAGGGAATCCCTATAAGATTATCAGATTTTTCAGTAGAAACTCTGCATGCCAGGAGGGAGTGGCGGAATATACTTCAAGTGATGAAAGAGAAAAATCTACAACCAAGATTACTCCACCCAGCAAAGATCTCATTCAGATTCAACAGAGAAATCAAAAGCTTTATAGAGAAGCAAAAACTAAGAGAATTCAGCACCACCAAACAAGCTTTACAGCAAAGGCTAAAGGAACTTCTCTAAGCGGGAAACACAAGAGAAGAAAAAACACTTAAGAACACAAAACAATTAAGAAAATGGTAGTAGGAACATACATGTCGACAACAACCTTGAATGTAAATGGATTAAATGCCCCAACCAAAAGACACAGACTGGCTGAATGGATACAAAAACAAGACCCATATATATCCTGTCTACAAGAGACCCACTTCAGACCTAGAGACACATACAGACTGAAAGTGAGGGGATGGAAAAAGATATTCCATGCAAATGGAAATCAAAAGAAAGCTAGAGCAGCAATACTCATATCAGATAAAGTAGACTTTAAAATAAAGACTGTTATAAGAGATAAGGAAGGACACTACATAATAATCAAGGGATCAATCCAAGAAGAAGATATAACAATTATAAATATTTATGCACCCAACATAGGAGCACTTCAATACATAAGGCAAACGCTAACAACCATAAAAGGGGAAATTGACATAAAAACAATAATAGTGGGGAACTTTAACACCCCACTACACCAATGGACAGTTCATTCAAACAGAAAATAAATAAGGAAACACAAGCTTTAAATGACACAATAGACCAGACAGATTTAATTGATATTTATAGGACATTCCATATGAAAGTGACAAAAATACACTTTCTTCTCAAGTGCACATGGAACATTCTCCAGGATAGATCACATCTTGGGTCACAAATTAAGCCATGGTAAATTTAACAAAATGGAAAGCATATCAAGCAACTTTTCTGACCACAACACTATGATATTAGAAATCAATTACAGGAACAAAACTGTAAAAAACACAAACACATGGAGGCTAAACGTGTGCTACTAAATAACCAAGAGATCACTGAAGAAATCAAAGAGGAAATAAAAAAATACTTAGAAACAAATGACAATGAAAACACGATGACCCAAAACTTATGGAATGCAGCAAAAACAGTTCTAAGAGGAAAGTTCATAGCAATTCAAGCTCACTTCAAGAAACAAGAAAAATCTCAAATAAACCATCTAAGCTTACACTTAAAGCAACAAGAGAAAGAAGAACAAAGAAAACCTAAAGTCAGTAGAAGGAAAGAAAACATAAATATCAGAGCAGAAAGAAATGAAATAGAAACAATGAAAACAATAGCAAAGATCAATAAAAATAAAAGTTGGTTCTTTGAGAAGGTAGACAAAATTGATAAACGTTTAGCCAGACTCATCAAGAAAAAAAGGGAGAAGATGTAAATCAATAAAATTAGAAATGAAAATAGAGAAATCACAACTGACACTGCAGAAATACAAAGGATTATAAGACACTACTACAAACAAGCATATACCAATAAAATGGACAACCTCGAAGAAATGGACAAATTCTTGGAAAGGTGCCATTTTCCAAGACTGAACCAGGAAGAATTAGAAAATATAAACAGACCTATCACAAGTAATGAAATTGAAACTGTAATTAAAAATCTTCCAACAAACAAAAATCTAGGACCACATGCCTTCACAGGCAAATTTTATCAAACATTTAGAGAAGAACAAACACCTATCCTTCTCAAACTCTTCCAAAAACCTTCAGAGGGTGGAACACCCCCAAATTTGTTCTATGAGGCCACCAGCACCCTGATACCAAAACCAGACAAAGATATCACAAAAAAAGAAAATTACAGACCAATATCACTGATGAACATAGACACACAAATGCTCAACAAAATGCTAGCAAAAACTCCAGCAACACATTAAAAGTATCATACACCATGATCAAGTGGGATTTATCCCAGGAATGCAAGGATTCTTCAATATATGCAAATTAATCAGTGTGATACACCATATTAACAAACTGAGGAATAAAACTATATGATCATCTTAATAGATGCAGAAAAAGCTTTTGACAAAATTAAACACAAATTTATGATAAAAACTCTCCAGAAAATGGGCATAGAGGAAACCTACCTCAACATAATAAAGCCCATATATGACAAACCCAGAGCAAACATCATTCTCAATGGTGAAAAACTGAAAGCATTTCCACTAAGATTAGGAACAAGACAAGGATGTCTACTCTCACCACTCTTATTCAACATAGTTTTGGAAATCCTAGCCATGGCAATCAGAGAAGAAAAAGAAATAAGAGGAATCCAAATTGGAAAAGAAGAAGTAAAACTGTCACTGTTTGTGGATGACATGATACTATACATAGAAAATTCTAAAGATGCCAGCAGAAAACTACTAGAACTAACCAATGAATCTGGCAAGGTTGCAGGATACAGGATTAATGCACAGAAATCTCTTGCATTCCTATACACTAGCAATGAATAATCAGAAAGAGAAATTAAGGAAACAATCCCATTTACCAGTGCAACAAAAAGAACAAAATACCTAGGAATAAACCTACTTAAGGACGCAAAAACCTGTACTCAGAAAACTATACAATACTGATGAAAGAAATCAAAGATGACATAAACAGATGGAGAAATATACCATGCTGTTGGATTTGGAAGGATCAATATTGGAAAATAACTATACTACCCAAAGCAATCTACAGATTCAATGCAATCCCTATCAAATTATCAATGGCATTCTTCAGAGAATTAGAACCAAAAATTTCCAAATTTTACAATGGAAACACAAAAGACCCCAAATAGCCAAAGCAATCTTGAGAAAGAAAAACAGAGCTGGAGGAATCAGACTCTCCAACTTCAAAGTATACTACAAAGCTACAGTAATCAAGACAGTATGGTACCGGCACAAAAACAGAAATATTGATCGATGGAACAGGATAGAAAGCCCAGAGCAAAACCCACACACATATGGTCACCTAATTGATGACAAAGAAAGCAAGAACATGCAATAGAGAAAAGACAGCCTCTTCAATAAGTAGTGCTGGGAAAACTGGACAGATACATGTAAAAAGTGAAATTAGAACACTATCTAACATCATACACAAAAATAAACTCAAAATGGATTAAAGACCTAGATGTAAGACTGGACACTATAAAACTCTTTGAGGAAAACATAGGAAAAACACTCTTTGACATAAACCACTGCAAGATCTTTTTTGACCCACCTCCTAGAGTAATGAAAATAAAAACAAAAATAAACTAATGGGACATAATTAAACTTAAAGGTTTTTGCACAGCAAAGGAAACCATAAACAAAATGAAAAGACAACCCTCAGAATGGGAGAAAATATTTGCAAATGAAGCAAAGGACAAAGGATTATTCTCCAAAATATATAAACAGCTCATGAAGCTCAGTATCAAAAAACCAAACAACCCAATTAAAAAATGAGTGGAAGACCTAAATAGACATTTCACCAAAGAAGGCATACAGATGGCCAAGAGACATATGAAAAGATGCTCAGCATCACTAATTATTAGAGAAAAACAAATCAAAACTACAATGAGGTATCACCTCACACCAGTCAGAATGGCCATCATCAACAAATCTGCAAACAATAAATGTTGGAGAGGGTGTAAAGAAAAGGGAACCCTTTTGCACTGTTGGTGGGAGTGTAAATTGATACAGCCACTGTGGAGAACAGTTGGAGGCTCCTTAAAAAACTAAAAATAGAACTACCATATGACCCAGCAATCCCACTACTGGGCACATACCCTGAGGAAACTGTAATTCAAAAGGACACATGTACCCCAGTGTTAATTGCACCACTATTTACAATAGCCAGGACATGGAAACAACTTAAATGTCCAATCACAGATGAATGGATCAAGAAAATGTGGTATATATATACAATGGAATATTACTCAGCCATTAAAAGGAATTAAATTGGGTCATTTGTAGGGCTGTGGATGGACCTAGAGTCTGTCACACAGAGTGAAGTAAGCCAGAAAGAGAAAAACAAATATCGTATATTAACACATATATGTGGAATCTAGAAAAATGGTACAGATCCACCTATTTGCAGGGCAGGATGTAGAGAATGGACATGTGGACACAGGGGGCGAAGGGGATGGTGGGATGAATTGGGATATTAGGATTGACATATATACACTACCACGCGTAAAATAGATAGCTAGCAGGAACATGCTATAAAGCAAAGGAAGCTCAGCTCAGTGCTCTGTGATGACCTAGATGGGTGGGATGGTGGGGTTGGTGGGAGGGAGGTCCAAGAAGGAGGGGATATAGGTATATATATAGCTGATTCATTTCATTATACAGCAGAAACTAACACAACACTGTAAAGCAATTATACTCCAATAAAAAAAATATTTATTTGAACATAAGCTGAAAGAAAAAACAAAGGAAAAAGCTTGATTTTCAGAAGTTGCATAACTCTGGGTAAATTATTTTTTATTTTAGAATAATTTCCTTATTATATAAAGAGTTATTTACGCAGTATACTTTTACATATTCCATATGTTCTTCCAAAACTATGAAAATTATGGGTGTTTAAAAATCTCTTTTTGGGGGGCTTCCCTGATGGCACAGTGGTTGAGAGTCCGCCTGCCGATGCAGGGGGACACGGGTTCGTGCCCCGGTCTGGGAAGATCCCACATGCCATGGAGCGGCTGGGCCCGTGAGCCATGGTCGCTGGACCTGCGCTTCTGGAGCCTGTGCTCTGCAACGGGAGAGGCCACAGCAGTGAGAGGCCAGCGTACCGCAAAAAAAAAAAAAAAAAATTAAAATAAAAAAATCTCTTTTTGGGGAAAGAATTTCCCCTCAAATCTTTCAGTTTGTAGCCCAAAGTGAAAGTGGACCTCCCATTAGTCAAGAGCTGTGGTGTTTCCTGAAGGGAAGCATTAAACATCTCCTAGGCAATAGATTCTCCAATGCCCCAGCTTTGCCACTTCACTGTAAGCATCATGTGATCAGTAAACCATTCCAGAATGTTAAGCATCTTTTCCATGATGACCTTGTGTGCATGTTCCAGTTATAAAGATGCTGATTTAAAGTTAATTGTTAAGTTATACTAAATAACATAGCATAGAATAATGAAGTGTAGTATCCATATTGTTATTATGGTTAATATATTTTGGTATAGTATATTATTGTATATTATCTTAGTGTGGTATATTACACCATAGTATAACATAGTGTGATATACTACAGCACAGTGTAATATAGTACTGTATAGAGTGGTCTGGTATAGTATGGAACAGTGTAGAGAGGAATAGTCTAAAATAGTATGGTAGAGTACAGTACAGTACAGAGCTGCACAGTATCTATATAGCAGAGCAGTTAGAACAATGCCTTTAGAATCACAGACCTAGTTTCAAATTGTGGTTCTACCACATACTAAATGTACAGTCTTGAGCATATTACTTAGTGCCTCTGAGCCTCAGTTTCCACATCTGAAAAATGAAGATTAAAAATACTTACCATGATGAATTGGGAGATTGGGATTGACATATATACACTAATATGTATAAAATAGATAACTAATAAGAACCTGCTGTATAATAAAATTTAAAAATTCAAAAAAAGTAAAAAAGTAGAAATACTTACCATGCCGTCTGAGGATGAAGTTTTTATGAGGACTGTGAAGGTAATATATGTAAAGAGGAAGCACTGACAGTTCACAAGCCCTCAATCAAAACTCATATTTTATGTATCTCACTGACAGTGGGGATGAGTAATGAAAGTGCTTGCTTTAAGGAAAGTGTCTCCCTAAAAGCATCTAAAAAGAACTGGCTAGGACATGACTCAGGAGTGGTTGGGTGGTTGTATATTTACTTCTTAAGACAAGCATCCTAAGTGAACCTCCCAATCATTTACTATATTTTGCAAAGATAGGCGATGACCCTGGGATAGTATGGAGCTACTGAATCTTTGCACTGGTGATAACAACAAGGGAGAAGAGTTTTTAGAAATAGATGACAAACAGCTGCAGCCCTCTCTATCTTGGGGAAAGCAGTGCCAACTGCATAAACAAGTGTATACATTTTATTTTGTGGTTGCCTCTTCCAAAACATCCAGAAGGAAAAGATCCAGATGTGCTCAAAGATTTGCTCCCAGGAATAGTGAATGCAGAGAATGTGGAGAACCAGAATCAAAGTGAAAGCCCTGTGGAAAACACTAGGAATCAATCAAATGTTTAAGATATTAAAGTGCATAAAAATAAATTTGACCCAAATTTCTTTCTGACTTCACTACTAATAACGACTTTGCCTCTGGCTGGCTTTGATATGTTTCATATTTAGACGTGCTTGGTGAAGACATTTGTACCCTTATACACAAGAATGTCTGTGCCCTCACTGGAAAGGAAAACACCCCCAGAGGAACACTCGGAGTTCAAGAACACGCAGACGAGAGTAAAAGAAACACGTAGGTGTTATAAATTTAGGGTCAATTTAATGTTTGAAAATGAGATGTAATGAAAAGCACATTGAAGTGGAGATTGGAAAACTGAACTCAACACCTAATTTGACATTTCAAATGGTTGTGACCTTGGGAATGTTTCTGAGGTGCTGTTTCCACACCTGTGTTACAGAGAAACTATCACTGCCCTTTCCTATCATCCAGAGACACTGTGATTATCAAATGAAACCATGTATGTGAGACTCCTTTGAAAAATGAAAATGCTTTATGTTGGTCTGATTGTTCTTATTAGAAAGAAGAGGAGAGAGGCAGGGGGAGAAAATGGGAAGAGTAAGGAAGGGCTTTGGAATTGAACCGGCCTGTGTTTCATAGTGACTTTGCCCCTCCTCTTAGCAAATTTGTGGCTACAGGAAAGTCATTTAGCCTTTCTTGGCCTCAGTTTCCTCATATGTAAAAATGGATATAATAAGTATTATATCTCAGAGCTGTTTGAAGGATTAAGAGGAAAAAAATGTATGTAAGCTCAAAGATATTTTGGTTTGCAGTTTTAAAGCCATGTCTCATGCCCCTGAAGGTGTCAGGCCTATTTTTTAACCATCAAAGTGCTTTAATTCGGAGAGGCTGAGTGACCGGCTCAAGTATATGCCAGCAGATGTAGAATTCCTGATGGAATTATCTTTTTTTTTTTTTTTTTATTTCGGTATTTGTTTTGGCACTAGTTTAATAATTTTTCTTTTTTAAAATTTTCTTTTTTCTTTCTAATTGTTATACTTTTTTTTAACATCTTTATTTGAGTATAATTGCTTTCTGATGGAATTACCTTGATCAGATTATTTAACAATAAAAAAATTTTAAGAACCTAAGACCTTGAAAAAATACCTGTTTTGATTCAAATTATGATGACTATAGATCCCATGAAAACAATGAAATACATCTTACAATTTGAGAAAACTTAGAATTTTTTAGAGGCTTTTTCTGTTATGTTGAATGCTTTTCCTGTCACTGCATTTCAACTAAGCTTCAAATGCACTCTTCTTTCTCTGCAGATCAAGTTTCCTAGTGTTAGGGAAAAACGGGAAGAGGTTAGTGAGATTCAAATAGCTCTAGATTTCCTAAGCAAACCAGATACAGTTAAGAGCACTCTGAAGGGTTTGTGCCTCATCTGGTGACCAGAATCAAGACCTCTCGGGTGTCAAATTAGAACATTTTCCTCCGTATCCCACTGACAACTCGGCATTCTGGATCACTGTCACCAGTGGGGAGGAGAAGGGTGGAGGAAGGGATGCAGCACATCAAGTCCAGGTGTCCACTCCCACAGTTTGAATTGTAATATGAATACCAAGTTCCCCCAAAATATGGCCTTGTTTCTCTAGATGAAAAGTTGAAAAAAAAGGTTTCTCCTTAGTCACTTCTATTTCAATTTAATTCTCATTTATTAAAGGCCTAATGAAACAAAAGCCAAAATTTCTTCATTTTACACTCTAAATTTAGAAATTATTCTTCTTTGTCATTATAATCAATTGACTGTTACATGAAGACTGTGCATAGGTTGAGGACTTGAATCTTGTCTTCCTTAACTTTTGTGTCTCCAGAACCTGCCATTCAGCCTGTGCTTAATGAATATTTGCTGGACACACAAACAGACATTCTGCTCAAAATCCACTGCCATGGACTGTATTATGTCCTCCTCAAAACTGATATGTTGAAACCCTTATTTTCCAATGTGATTGTATTTGGAGATAGGGCAGGGAGGCAATTCAGGTAAAATGGGGTCATAACGGTGAGGTCCTAATCCAATAGGACTGGTGGCTTCAGAAGAAGAAGAAGAAGAAAGAGTTCTCACTGTCCCAGTGCACCAGGGAAAGGCCATGTGGGCCACAGTGAGAAGGTGGCTGTATGTAAGCCATGAAGAGATCCCTCACCAGAACCAGACCATGCTGGGACCTTGATCTTGAATTTCCAGCCTCCAGAATTGTGAGAAAAATTTCTGTTGCTTAAAACACTCAGTCTATGGTATTTTGTTATGACAACCAAGCAAACTAAAACAACCACCAAAAGTAAAAACTGAAATTTTTGTCTCAAAGGAAAACTGCCTTTTGAATCATGTACATATATGCACATGTATACACTTATATCCATCCCATACATATAAAAATGTGGATTAAGGAACCTAGATTTATTAAATATATTAAATGTGACTATATAATGAAATGATGGCAAATACCATACACAAATTCATCTACCTGATGAGAGTAGAACAAGTAAAACCCTTGGTCAGTTAATTTGAAATATAGTTAGAACAAAACAGCTAAGCAGATACTACAACAGCAAAGTAACCCATCTACTTCCTACTGAGATATTTTTTTTCTTTTGGTCCCCCAGTTTGCACAAGGAACATCTGGAGCAGGCTTAGAATGGAGCACTTGATGGGTAACATCCCTCTTGGCATATCTTAGTTTCAGCAAAGCCAAACTTCTGTGTAACATATCTTTTCTAATCTCTCTCAGTAATGAATTTCAATGGAAACTCTACTTATGTAAATAAAAAAACCTCACATCTGATTATTATCATATTGAGCTAAGGACAGTTTCCCTCCTGTAATGCTTTTCTCATTGGAACTAGGATGCTGTTACTATTTTTTAATCGATGGTTGCATCTGTACTTGAGGTTGTAGGAGACAAGGAAGACAATGTCATTTGGAATCCAGCATGCTTCCCAGCGTATGGGGCCCCGTGATCCACATCACCCTTGTTGAGCACATTGGAGCAGACGTGCTGGAACATCTGCTGTTGTGTGAGGTCAAAGAAGTGTTTGCTGCAGGCTTTGGCTTGACAAGCTTTGAAATATTTCCCAGCTTTTCAGAGGTATTACTATATCTTCCATCTTTTAAAATGTGCCAAAAGGGAAAGAAAACATGGAAAGTTGCCTCTGCCTACAGGATTCTAATTACTGTGCATTTCTGTGTTCTACATGTACAAGTTAGGACCTGGGCTCAATGAGAGCAATTACCACAGACCTGTTACGTTACTGAGTGAGTGACCATATGGGATGTCTAGGCATTCAGACCACAAAGCTGAGGTAGTACAGAATTGTGGCTGTGAGTGAGATCTGAGTCAGGTCGCTTTAGTTGAGATAATTTATTCATAGTTACTAATAAGATACAATTCAGGAATAACAGCAAACTGAAACATACAAACATACACGCAGACACATGAAACTTTCCACAGTAATTAATATAAACATTTAAAAGATACAAGTTAGTATTATCTCTGTATTTCTTTAAAAATTTGATAGTATCTTTCTAATTCTTTTAGCACCATAGAGAGTCTCTTTTGTGAATATAATTTTCAACTTTTTGTTGTATAATTTATAGATGATAAAATGTACCTCGTTAAGTGTACAGTTCAATAAGTTTTGACAAAAGTATACCCCCATGTAAGTTCCTCTCCAGTGAAGATATAGAATATTTGCATCATTCCCAAATCTTCCCTTATATTGTTTACATTCTATCCTACCTCTCCTTGCCCTATTAACTACTAGTCAGCTTTCTGTCACCACCGTAGATTATGTCTCATCTAGAAATTCACACAAATGGAGTATCATGTACTCTGTGTCTATCTTCTTGCACTCTGCATAATGATTTTTTAAAATTAATTATTTATTTTGGCTGCATTGGGTCTTCGTTGCTGTGCATGGGCTTTCTCTGGTTGTGGTGTGCAGTGGCTTCTTTTGTTGTGGAGCACGGGCTCTAGGTACGTGGGCTTCAGGAGTTGTGGCATGCAGGCTCAGTAGTTGTGGCTCACTGGCTTAGTTGCTCCATGGCATGTGGGCTCTTCCTGGACCAGGGCTCGAACCCATGTTCGCTGCATTATCAGGTGGATTCTTAACCACCAGGGAAGTCCATGCATAGTGTTTTTGAGATTCATCTATACAGTTATATTTGTTAATGCCTGGTTCCACTTTGTTGTTGAAAGCAATCTTTGTCTTCTCATTATGAAAATCTCCTTTCCCATCTAACATTGTTGTATTTACTCATTTATTTTGTCCTATGAAAAACACAAACTTATTTCATAATTATCTTGTAGTCCTTTAACCTATTTTCATCATATTTCTTACTATCTTCTAACTGAAAGTTGGAAATGTACTGTAAGTTAGGCTTTATAAAGTGTCCTTAAAGGGCCACTGAGTCTGCCAAAGTTAGGTCAATGGGATGCCATGGCAATTGAGCTTGACTTTGACGATTTTCTAGCGATATGACCACGCATATCTATCACTCATATCTGGGGTATTCTGAGGTGGTTTCTTTTGGCTCCAATGGCTTTTGGGGCTCTAATGCCTGTTTTTGGCTCCAACGGCTCCAATGGCTTTTTTTGCTATCATATTAACACTTTGGCATCAAGCATGTAAACTGCTATAATAAAAATAGCAGTCTGTGTAGCTAAGCACTCTATACCTTACCTCATTTAATCTTTGAAATAGCCCTGCAAATCAAGTCTTATCGAGCATTCAGTGTCAATCAGTGCTCATGGAGTTTACGGTCTAAAGGAGAAAGCTGACTTTAATGAGAGTATGATCCTTGTTATGCTAAGATTGGAAGCTATAAGAACATATAGGCAGCTAAGACCTTGCTGAAGAAGTGACCTTTTAGCCGGGGCGTGGAGGACAAGTAGGGTTTGCCAAGCCAGAAAAGGGAATAAGTATTCCAACAGGAACAATATGTGTGCAGGCTTGGAGGTGAGAAAGGTCCTGGCAGGTAGAAGGAATTAATAAAAGATTGTGTGTATTTGGAATCCAGAGGTGAAGGCAGAGTAGGGCCAGCTGAGCCAAGCTGTACCTGAGCTGGGATTGGAGCTGTTGTGGAAGCCTGTGGTTTGGGATAGTAAGACTGGGTTTTTGGGTTTTTTTTGTTTGTTTGTTTTTGTTTTTTGGTTCGCGGGCCTCTCACTGTTGGGGCCTCTCCCATTGTGGAGCACAGGCTCAGCGGCCATGGCTCACGGGCCCAGCCGCTCTGCAGGATGTGGGATCTTCCCAGACCGGGGCACGAACCCGTGTCCCCTGCATCGGCAGGCGGACTCTCAACCACTGCCCCACCAGGGAAGCCCAAGACTGGGTTTTGAATGCTGCTCACTATGGAATGGTAGTAATGTTCTACAGGCACCTATGTATGAAGATTCAGAGAACTGAATTCCAGTGGATTGGCAAGAGGATTCAGGGGGGAAAAACCCAGTGGTTTCTCAGGTCAATATCAGAATAGCATGATGTCAATTAATTTACAACAATCACTTTATAAATTACTTTATTATTGAAATTAATTAATATTTTTCCCTCCTAAGAAAATAATTCTTGGTGTTAGAAGTGGTTCTTCTGAGGTAGAGTTCAGAGGATGTATATAGTGTGAGGACCGGTTTCTACCATTGTTCTGTCTCTAGGTAAAGAAGAGTTTAACTTACAATGTGGTTAATATGATACTTATCACTGACAGTACTTTATTTTTAAAAGTTAATGGTTATCACATAGAACATTTCTGTATGCAAAATCCAAGAAATTTATTAAAAAACAGTCAATGATAAATATCTGTGTATTTTAAGGGCATTGAAAATCACATTGAAAATCACATCTCTGTTTTGCATTTATAGTAAGTGAAAAATCCAGTATTGCACATTCTCAAGGTAATTGTGGGGAGACCAAGACAAGTTTGGTCATTAATCATATTGTGGAACTAGACACAGGAGAAAAAGAATTGAAATGAAACTCAACTGAACCAAAATACACATATTGGAAATTGTATTGATTGCCTGGTCCAGTATGAGATTCAAGTAATGTTTGTGATTCTGAACTCTGTCCTGACTTAGAATAGAGAGCAATGAGAAAGAAAATGTTATCACTTTCTTCTTGGAATGAAAAGGTTAGGGCTTAAGGGAATGTGTTTTATATGTTGAAATTATTCTAAAATTAAGATGAAGTTAATGTTCACATTGGTATTATGCTAATATTTTGGGTGTTAAAATATAGGTGAAGGCTGAGATTTGGGTCTTTGACTTGATTCCAACAAAATGTTTACCCCAAGAATATGTGTGCTGTGAAAATAAAATGGTGGGTGTGACCTGACATTAGTGGAAAAATAAAACAGAGAAATGGATTAAAGATGTCCATCATCAGTCAGCTATCAGTTTGATATAAAATTTTTCTTTAAGGTTTCTTTTTGTTGTTAAAAAGGATTTCTAGGTACAGATTTGGGTTGTTAGAAACATCAAAATTGTAGAAAAGCTCAAAAACATTGGGGTTATGTTGTCAGGACTACAGCTCCTTTGAAATTCCAGATATTTAAGGTACTAAAAGACTAACCCCCAAAGACTTTATTTCCTTTTTGCTTCCATTTTTGATGCTTTGTAAGGCCCATGCAACCATCTTTAACCTTTCTCTTTTCCCCTTTCCTTGCAAGAGTTTCTTGGGGAGTGTTTCCTGGTCCCCACCTGCCTCAGGCTACACAGGCGCCACCCTGGTGGCCACCACAGCACCTTGGCCAGGCTTTTTTCTGTTCTTCCTTCGTCAGTGTGTTCTATGCCCACTGGTAGAACACGTTCATTGTGCCGCTTCTGGGTGGAGAATCTACAGAGGCTCCCCTTTGTTTTACTACATGAATCTAAACCCTTTGACCTGCCTTTGGTACAACCACTGCCTTCTTTCTTCTTTTCACCAACAATCAGCTTCTTAAATTTTCTAACATAAATAAACTACAAGTTTCATGGATTAATTCAGCAAATATTTATTGAGGAAAAGGCAACATCAGACAAGGGTTTTGGAAACTCTGGATGGGGGTGGGTGTACCAAGAGAAGCTGGCTGTGGAAGGTTGGGGCCTGTGCTGGTGTCTGGGTGGGAGCTGGTGACAGCTTGAGGCAGGCTCTTGGCACTGGAGATGGGGTGAAATGAATTGCTTTGCAACTGACTTAGGGGGTGTATATCCCTCAGACTCACCAGAAACAGTCTTTGTCCTGTCAGATCCCACTTTAACAGCCAGTTCTTCCAACAGTGTGAGCCACCACTTTAGTTGTGTGATCTTGGAAAGTTTTTTTTTCAACTTTTTTCCATTTCTAAAAGGAATATGATAGTAATGCTCCAAATAGTTGTTTAAGGCTGAAATGGTTCAAACCTTGTAAAACTTTTAGCTCAATGTCTGGCACATAGTAAGAACTCAGTAGAGGTTAGCTATTAGTATTGCTATTCTGTCTCTCTTGATTAATCTACATCCTTTGATTTATCTTCATAGAAGAGAATCACTTAATCTTAGATCTTTGAGATCTTAGAAACTGTCCCATCACATTCTCTCACTTACACATTCAGAAATGGCACAGGGGCTGGGGAGGTGACGGCTCCTCAGTGCTGGTTCTGTAACTACAGCCCGGGTCCCCCAACTCCAAAATCAGTGCCTTTCGGCTCCGGACCATAGACCTTATTCTGTAGATCAGTGTGTGTTTTATCTCAAGTATAATTAAGCCTCTTGAGGGTGTGGCTCCTACTCTGGTGACTGGCCCAGTGCTCAGCTGGAAGCTTTGCATCAAATTGCCTGCTGTAATATGGAAATGAAATCTTTAACTTTATGTTACAAAATAGATTAAACGGATTTACAGGCTAAATCATCTTCAGTTCCTATTCACCCCATAAGAGGGGAGATTAAAGCAACCTAAGTGAGTAAGACTTTATTTAATAATCATCTTAACAGGAGTACTTTCTCAATGATTGGATCTAATACTCTCTAATCATCTAATACTTGAACTACTCTCTGAAGGAAGTGAGGCGTTTTGGGGCTGTGACAATATGGTTAGGATACCTGAGTCTACGCAGGTAAGCTCCTGCAAGTTTGCTCTTCCAGTTCACTAGGCTCTGAGGGAGAGTCCTGTTCACTGTCTCCTTAGCCCTCACAGTCCCTTATGCAACCGGGGGCAGTGGTTAGAAAACACAGATGCCAGTTTTCCATTGTGTAAGGGAAGATGCCTCTGCAATCTCTCATATAGGTTTTAACTGTTCAAGTTTCTTCCCTAAGTTAGTGGTTCTTTGCTTTTGTGATCATATTAAACTAAGCATTCCTCGTAAGGGGACTAATCGGGATTAGTAAACATTAGAATGTTTACTCTCTCACCGTAAAACACAGGGATTTAAATCTGCTGCCTCATCTACTTAGGATTCAGTCACACTGAGGGGATGATTTTGAGATTTTTCCACAGGGAAATAAATTTATTCACAGTCACCATCCTGGGAAACTTGTAGTCTTTAGCTCAAAGTATAAAACTTTTTATATTATTCATACCTCACTTTTCTTACACCCTTGATTCCATATTATCTTTCTCATTCTCAGTGTCTAAGATTTTATTTCTATCTTTTTAATTTCTTTTCCTCACCTCTGTTTTTAACAATAAACCTTGTTTTTAAAACTTTCCAAATTATGCCCCCAAACAATAGTAACTATAGCAGCAAAAGACTGTCAAATTGTTTTTATAATATTTAACTTTAAGAATACTGATTTTCATAGGATGACAGAATTTTGGAATTGGAAGTGACATAAGAGAATCTGATAGACATTTGGATGTCCTTATTGTCAAGTGCTTGCTCTAACCTTTTGTGCCCTGAAGAAGGTTGGATTATGGTCCCCAAATATATCCCTGAAACTGTAAATGTTACCTTATTTGGAAAAGGGGGTGCTGCAAATGTGATTATGAATCTTGTGATGGGAAAATAATTCTGGATTATCTGGGTGAGGTATAAGTGCAATCACATGTGTTCTTATAAGATAAGCAGTGGAAGATTTGACACAGACAGAAGAGAAGGTAGACAGGAGAAAGCAATGTGACCATAGGGGCAGAGACTGGAGTGATGTGGCCACAAACCAAGGAGTGCCGGCTGTCACTAGAAGTTAGAAGAGGAAAGGAATGGATTCTCTTCTGCAGCCTCTGGAGGGAGGGCAGCCCTGCCAACACTTTGATCTCAGCCCAGTGATCATGATGTTGTACTTTGGCCTCTAGAAATGTGAGGGAATTGTTGTTGTTTTAAGTCACTAAGTTTGTGGTAATTTGTTATAGTAGCCATAAGAAACAAATACACTCCTTCTCTAAAACTTGGGGGATCTTTTTGTTACTGGTTTAAAGGAGTTTGTTATACATTCTGGACGTGAGCTCTCTAATAGGATATATAAATTGCAAATATCTTCTTTCATTTAGGGCCTTGCCTTTTCACTCTCTGAGTCGTGTCTTTTCATGTTTAGACGTTCTTATTTTTAATGAAATCCAATTTATTGAACTTTACATTTATTGTTGTGTTTTGAGGTCTTGTTTGAAAAAATCCATTTATTACTCTCAACATTTAGGTTTAAAATCCATCTAGAATTTATTTCAGTGTTTGGAGTAGAGTAGGGGTCAGATTCATGTTTTTCCCATATTTCATTTGTCCAATGTTCCATTGGACAAATGTTTTCTTACTATACTGCACTGGTATCTGTCATAAATCAAGGCCATATGAATCAGCTTTGCTTATCTGGGAAGCAGATGCCAAGATGGAATTAGAAGTATGAGAGATTTATTGGAGGTAAAAGATAAAGGTAATAAAGATATCAATAAATGGGAGAAGGTATAGGAATAGGCAAGGGAAGTCTTCATACCTGTGAAGATCTGACACTTATGAAAGAAGAGAGGGAAAAAAGGAGGAATGCAGAACAGCCTCAGAGAGCAGTCCTGGCCAATTCCACAGAGAGCTTCATAGCATGATGACTGTTAGAACCCTCCTGCACTAGGTAGATATGGCAAGACCCTAGAACTCCCACTGTGCTCAGTCTTTGGCTGAAGCTCCCCAGGGAGAATGTGTCCTCTACCCCAACGCTGCAAGAGCTCCTTAGGCACTGTAGCTAGTGCAGACCTGGTGCAGTTTGCTTGAAGGAAGATCTGAACAATAAACCTACAAGGCTTCCATATTCCACTGCTTGCACCCTACAGATTTACTTCTCATGCATATTCAGACTCCACGATTCCCATTTGGTCTCTTTTCCCGAGATGATACCCAGAAAAGGATCGTTAGTAGGATGAACAACAGCTCTCATTTTTGCAGTTGTTCTCAGTCTTGCAATTGATACTCATTGTCTTTACTCCTCTGTTATCCATTCTAAATTCTTCTCACCCTCAGCTCTCACTTCTGCAGGTCTTGGTGGTTTACCTGTGTGATACTGCGATTTATAATAGGAAGTATATATTTGGTCTTTGTCTCTGTTCCTGGCACAGAGCTCCTAAAATCCTTGTATTTTCCAAAGATAAGAGGGATAAGGATGAAAAGAGCATTTTCATTATTCATAACAAGCGTCTTTCAACCACACCTGAGTTTATGTTAATGAGATGACTTTTGGAAAAGCCCTAAGGATGGGGGGCTTCTTGCCAGGAACCAACCATGTGATTAGAGGGTTAGAACTTTCAGCTCCACCCTCCCAACCTCTAGGGAGGGGAGAGGGGTTGGAGGTTGAGTTAGTCCTCAGTGGTCAAGCATTTAATCAATCATGCCTACTTAATAAACTCCATAAAAAACCCTGACTGAAGGAAACTGGAGAGCTTCCAAGTTGGTGAACACGTGGAGTGCTGAGTGGGTGATGCGCTTGGAGAGGGCATGTCTGCTCTGCGTCCCCTCTCCATACCTTGCCCTATGCATCTCTTCCATCTAACTGTTCTTGAGTTGAATCCTTTTTATAAAATAATGATAATCTATTAAATAAAATGTTTTCCTGAGTTTTGTGAGCCATTCTAGCATATTATGGAACTGAAGGTGGGGATCACGGGAACCTCCAAATTATAGCTCATTCCTCAGAAGCACAGGTGACAACCGGACTTGTGACTGGCATCTGAAGTGGGGGCAGTCTTGTGGGACCAAGACCTTACCTTGTGGGATTGAACACTGTCTCCAGGAAAATAGTGTCAGAATTGAGTTATATTATAGGACACTCAGCTGGTGTCAGAGAATTGCCTGGTATGGGAAGAACTCCTATACATTTGGTAGTCAGAAGTGTAAGTGTAGTAGTAGAAGAGAGCAGAGTGTGGAAAAAGGGGAGTTCTCTTTCACAGCCTGGTAATGTGACTCAAATCCTCATTTCAGAGTGGTTTGAGGCCTTGGTAATCATCTCCTTCTCAGGCCAGGGTTGCTGTGCATGTCCCTTTACAGTAACACTTGGGCAAGGAAATACCAAGAGGCACCCAAGCGGGTCACCTGAGTTTCACACATATTCTGTTCTACCTTAGCTTTATCTCATCCTACTGATCAGGGTCAATTACCCTTGCTATGACTCTGGCTCCCTTCTCATGTGACAGTTCCTAGACACAAGGAGTCCAAAGTGCCGGGCAACCGTCATAGGTTGATGGGTTCTGTGCATTTTTTTTTGGATTTGCCCCCTTTGAGGATGAAAACCTCTAAGCATTGGAGAGCAGGGGTTGTGAACAGGAAGCACAATATTCCACAGGAGCATGGAGAGTGATGGTAAGTGGGGCCATTCCTGCTTCCAGTCTTTGTTTCCTGAATTCATGTGGCTTTCCTATTAGGACAGAGCATCATTTGGAGGTCTCTGGAGGATAGCACTTTATACCTAAAGGGAGTTGCCTCAGAGCTGGTACTTCAGCTGCACTTACAAGCGGGATAATACAATACTCTATTAGACTGGCTCCTTCTGGATGGTATGATTTGTGATACAACCAATGCTCCCCATGACATGGGCCCATGCCCACAGCTCCTTCAATGAAGTGGGATTCCTGGCTGGATGCTATGTTGTATGGAAACAGGCATTTTGTAAGCCCCTGGATAGTGATTCTGGCTGAGGTTCTGTGGGCAGCAAAGGCCTAGAAGAGTGATTTATTCCTATGGGAATAAACCACTGGCCCTTCTAGGATAGAAAGGGCCTGATATAGTAAACTTGCCATCAAGGAGCCAGATGGTGTCCTAGAGGAATGGTGCCATATTGGATCGTCGTTCCTGTCAGACTGTATATTAAGAGGTGACAACAGCTGGATCAACCTTTGTTAGTAGGTGCCCAGAATGTTGGGCTCATTTGTAGCCATTCTTGAGTGGCACTGTAATGCTTACACCTGTCAACCAAGCAGATTCAGAATGAAGCAAGTTCTGGGTTTTTTCTCTTCTGTCAGATGGTCAAAAGGAGTCCCTCATGTGGCTATAGGTGTGAGAAGGAGGGCAGCACCGGTGCAGAGTTGTGGATGCCATTGAGGTCTGTGCTTCCTTTAGCCAGTTTAACCACTGGCTCTCAAAAAAAGTATATATATCTTAGTCAATTCAGGCTGCTATAGCAGAATGCTGGATGGCTGATAAACAACAGAGATTTACTTTTCACACCTCCTGGAGGCTGGGAAATCCAAGCAATGTACCAGCAGTTTCAGTGTCTGGTAAGGCCTTCTTCCTGGTTCACCGACTGTCTTCTTGCTGCGTCCTCAAATGGTGAATGGGGCAAGGGAGCTCTCTGGGATCTCTTTTATAATAATAGTAATCTAATTCATGAGGACTCCATCCTTACGACCTAATCACCTACCAAAATCCCCACCTCCTCAAATTGGGGATTAGGTTTCAACCTATGAATTTGGGGGGGATATAAACATTTGGTCTATAGCAATACACATAAATAGATTTACTATAAATTTTACTAATATGAAGGATGTATAGTACCCAATTTACAATTAATGATGAAATAAACAATACTCTTTATTTTAAATTACATATAGCCAAATTATTCTTACAGAATATTTTTGTTGATTTTTGTCAAATTCTTGCCTCCACAGCCAACGTTGTTGCAATTGACAAATCAATATAGTTCTGACATGAACGTTGATTGATTTTTTTTTAATAAGACAAAAATGAAACCACGAAGATGCATGCTAGAACTTGACTTCTTTGCTAATGATGTGACTGACTTATTGACTGAAAGGGATAATAGCTTTCTGATACTGAAATAATATTTCCTCAGTTGGTTTTTTTTGTGCTACTCACAATGTAGTGGCTATAGAAATGGCACACATTTACATTTAACCTACGTTATTAAAATTTTTCCTATTGTATTCTGCGTGGTCAATCAATAAAACAATAAATCAAATTGTATTTTGTAGCACTTATCGATTTATAGGGTAGAAATATTTCTAAAATGGCTAATTTCAAACTGCCAACATGACAGCACTGAATGTGCAGTTGTGAAAAGAGGCACCGTAGCACACTATTAGGTAGTGTGTCCACCATATAGACACAAAGTCATAAATAGTCACCAGAGCATGGGTAATAGTAAAATGTAGTAAAATAATTAGGAAGTATTAAAGTTTGAGTATTTCTTGCTTTTATTTTAAATATGCTGTATTTAATTGTATGTAAGTTAATTCTTAATAATGGTTGTGCTTTCAAAGTTCCTGGAAATTTAAGAACTGGCTCTATGAGGCAGTACATGCCAGCTCTGCTACCTCTGGCCCTACAGATGTACCGCTTCTAATCATATGTCAGAATGCTTTTATGTCTGTCCAGTCTGTGACTTGGTGGGTCTGGCCAAATCCAGATCACCATGGGCATTTTTGGCCCATGGTCACTTGATGCCCCATGAGTCTAGCACCCGAACTCTACCAGGGCCCAGTAACCCAACAGGAGCTGTTTTTGAGCATGTATATAATTGGTATGAAAGATGGCATGGCCTTGTCCCAGAGCCCTATGGGCCTGTATTGTGATTCTCTCCCAGGGCCTTGCCAAACACTTCACACAGTGTCTTCTCCCACCACTAACTTCTAACATAGGGTCTGTCACATGCATGGCCCAAGGGTGAGGGCAGATTCTACTGTAGCCAGGACCTGCTGCACAGTGCTGTCCTGCTTTGGGCTTAAGCTGGTAGCCTTTTGCATCCCAGTATTTGGCTAGAACAATTATCCTACGTATGGAATACGCTGCCTCCATAGCCAGTAGAGGCCTATGGGGCCTTGTGCTTTCTTTTGGGGGAGGGAAGGTGAAAGATGCAGTGATTTGTCTTTTATTTTGGAGGGACTATCCTGGCTACTTGATGCTTCAATATTTACTGATATGACATGTCTCTGAATCTTTGTAGGATTTTCCTCCCACCTTCAGGAGGGCGTGTGTCTTATCAAGGGCTCCAGCCTTAGTGGCCAGAGGTAAAGTGGGAGCAGGTCCTGAGTGGTGCACAAGCTGTTTTGCTCACATTGTCTTGGGAGTGCTCTTAGGATAGAAATCAGGACTGAGCAAAGGAAGAAGCTGGGTCATGATGTGGCCTCAGTGAAGGCCTCCTAGGGTGACCTGAAGCTGGAATGGCCCATCAAAGTTGTCCCTAGTTAGGGCAACAGGGTCAAGTTGGCCTTCATAACCCAACATCCAAGAGTCATTGGATATATGCTACTCCTGGAAGGGGGAGGTGACCTTAGTTGCAATGACCCTTTTCAGCCAAGGCAGTTCTGAAGAGAACTGACATCTGAGGGTTCCTTCCTGCAATACTCCCAGGAACTGGGGGAATAAGTCCTTCAGTTCTGAAGGAGGATCTGGAAGGCTCATCAGAGGCCCACTACTGTTAACATGCAAAAATGCTATTTACAAGGGGCCTGGAAGAGCTAACAGACTTTCAAACATAAAGACATATTTCGTGAGCAACGTTCTGGTATATCTAAATATTGATAGATTATAACTACTATTTTTAAAAGACAAACAACCTTTGAAGAAGATAGGGAAGTTTAGGAGTCAAAGCCAAAGGCCTTCACAGTTTTTTACATAATGTTAGCAGGAACAGTTCAAACACGTGTAAAGCCCAGAAAATAATAATCAGACTCAGGTGATGCACTTAGATAGGGAGAAAAAGTAATTAGCCCCGCATCTCCCGGATTGTTTTAAGAGCCTTAGTGAAAACAAAACGAGGAGAAATATTTCAGAGGGCAATTCGGCGCCCAAACCCAAACAAAAAATCGAACCTGAGACTTTTTATAAGAGCGTTGGGGACAGAAAGCCTGGGAAGGAGACTGCAGAGGGGGCAACGGGACGCGAGCGCGAAGCCGGGAGCGAGAGCGCAGCCCGGAGGCCGCCCCTGCTGTTGTCCGGGGTGCAGAAAAGCCGGGGATGTCCCGGGCGGCGGCAGCCACTGCTCCCTCCCTGAGGGCGGGCGTGGGGTTCAGGCTGGTCACCTGCTAAGCCCGTCCTGGCCTGGGGCCTGGAGGTGCCCACCAGGAGGACCCACCTCCCCACACACACACACACACCCCGTTGGGGGAGCATCAAGGGCACAGCTGGCGGGACCCCGGCTTCCCCTTCTCCCCCGCTGCGGGCAGCCAGCCCCGCGCTGCGACCCGCTCCACCTGCGCGCGGACTCTCGGCGCCCGGGCCCACGGGCGCTGCTGGCCGGGCGAGCTGCCTGTGCTACGGCCACTCCCTGCAGGGCGAGTTCGTGCACGACGACGTGTGGGCGATCATCAACAACCCCGACGTGCAGCCCGGCACCCCGCTGGGCTGGGGCATCTTCTCCAACAACTTCTGGGGCAAGGGCATGGCCAAGAACACCAGCCACAAGTCCTACCGGCCGCTCTGCGTCCTCACCTTTGAGGGCCTCACTGCGCGTGGGCAATTCGCGCCCCACCCCCGCCCCTCCCCCTCCCCGGGGTCTGGAGGTTATGGGCCTTCCTTCCTTCCTTCCTCCCTCCCTCCCTTCCTTTCTTTTCTTCTCTCTCTCTCCCTTCCTTCCTTCTGCCCCCCTGGGTCTAGAGGTTATGGGACTCTTTCTTTCTTCCTTTCTTTCTTTCCTCCTTTCTTTCTTCCTTCCTTCCTTCCTTCCTCTCTCTCTCTCTTTCTTTCTTCCTTTCTTTATTTTTCTCTCTCTCTCCTCCTTCCTTCCTTCCTCCCTCCCTCCCTTCCTTTCTTTTTTTTTCTCTCTCTCCCTTCCTTCCTTCTGCCCCCAGGGTCTGGAGGTTATGGGACTTTCTTTCTTTCTTTCTTTCTTTCTTTCTTTCTTTCTTTCTTTCTCTCTCTCTCTCTCTCTCTTTCCCTCCCTCCCTCTCTCTCTCTTTCTTTCTTTCTTTCTTTTTCTCTTTCTCCCTCCCTCCTTCCTTCCTTCCTTCCTCTCTCTCTCCCTCGCTCCCTTCTTCCCTTCCTTCCTTTCTTTCTCTGAGCCCTCCATGCTTCACTCCACACCCCACTGCCACACCACTCTCCTGAATGTTCCTTGGGCCCAACTGTCTGGCCTTCTGGGACCAGGTTTGCCAGGTAAAACACAGGGTGTCCTGGCTCCTGGCTCTAGAGGCTGGGGAGTTGGAATGGAGGTTTCCCTGGTGTCTGTCCACCCACCTCACCCCGAGACCTGGCCCACTATGGCAAAGGAGGACCTGTGTGGACTCAGCGCCTTTGTTGGGGGTGGGGTGCTGCTTCCAAGCTGGGAATCTTTGCAGGTTTGTGGGCAGCTTTGCAGATGAGGAGGAGAATCCTGGGAGAAAAGAGAAAATCCAGACCTGTCAGTAGTCACTGAGCCCAACGATCTGTCAAAAAGTGTTCGCCACCCAGACTTGACAATATGCAAAGTAAAGAAACATGAAGGCTGCAGTCTTCCCATTCCTGACCTTCCAACTGAAATAGTTTTTGTTTATTTTGTTTCAGCATTTTTGGTGTGAATAATTTACAAGTGCATAGAGGAACCATGATGCCCATTTCCCCCGTTTGAAAAGGACCTCATTGGAGTCCTTGCTGGATTGTTAGCAGTGCCATTATGAGCGAGTGGAAGTCTTCCAATACATGAAAGAATTATAGAGGGTGCAGGTGATCTTTAGGTTTTTTGCCTTAAGTGTACATAGACTGTCTTCAGTGCTTAGAAAAATTTTACAGGCACAGGGAACAAGGTCTCTGTGTTAGAGTTGGTCAAATACACTGTTCATTTATTCATTCAGTAAATACTTGTAGTATAACCTTTATGTGCAGGTACCCTTCTGGCCCCTGGGGATAAGGGTCCCCAGTGGTATAGCTCTGGTAAAATATGATTGCAATGGAAGTTTTACAGAGAAAAAGAGAGGATGAGTTAATAAATAGAGACTAAAATGGTATGCTTTAGATTCCTTGCAGTGTGGGAGAAAAACAGGAGGGTGATATTCCTGTGTATCATCTAGTGAGTTCCTGGATGAAGGCATCTTTTGAAGCAGTCTGTTTTTTTTTAATCAACTAATTTATTTCCTAAGTTCCTTTGGAGCAATATTCATAATTTTCCTCACTTTGAGGACTCAGTTATCCCACTTAAAAAAAACCCAAAGCTTGATTATGCCAAAGTAATGGCATTCTCCCCACCCTGAAACACACTCACACAGTAATAGATGCTTTCTTTTCACAAGGCTCTGATTTGACCTCTGGTTACCCCAGAGATGTAATGTAATCTATGCATCTCCAACTCAGTCACTCCAAGCTCTATTACATTCCAGACCCATTGTTCTTTGTACGTGCTGAGCACAATCAAACGCACTACCCCTTCAGGCCTTTTGTACTTTCTGATTTCTCTTCCTGGAATTCTCTTCCCCCAGATGTTTTCTAGGTTTGCTCCCAATACAGTGTAAGCTCGATGAAGTGCATCCTTAGCCCCTAGAACAGTTCCTTGCACACAGTCAAGGCTCAATAAATGTTAGTGAATGAATGATTATTTTTCGTGGATGTTTAGGAAGTTTTCTGGATAATTATAAGGTTGATCTCTACCTTTTTTTTTTTCTTTAATACAGATATAAAATTTTCTTGGCCCTATTTTCTAGCTAGGATGTTCCTGGACACACCTGGGGAGTTCAGGAGTCTGATTCCTGGTTGGGGGTAGGTCTTGTGGCTCTCAGCTGGAATCTGCTGAGGCTGGGACTCTTCATGGAGGACGAGGTTCTTCAGCATTGGACAGCACATTGAAATTGATTGTTGATGGATCTCGCTGTAAAGTTCAAATCTCTAAATACTCTGAGGGGAAACCCATAAGTGAGAGTTCTCTTCCTACCCACTAAGTAAGAACTAAATTCCTGCCATATTGGTAACCTGCTTTCCTGAGGAGGGTCTTTGTTTTTTTGTTTTATTTTTTTTCTCTCTCAGTCCAGGAGCAGGAAGCCAAGGAATTGTTTTTCCCTCTTGGATTAAATAAAGTACAAGGATCTGAAAATAGCTTCTCCTAAAAGCAATTAACATGAATCCTTCACAGACCTTTAAAAGAACGGAAAACCTTTGTTAAAACTATCAACCCAGAAATCACTTTTAAAGAAGATACTTGACATTTTTCTGATCTAACTTGTATTATTTGCCTTCTTCCTTTCCTGAGGGTTTTCTTCTGGGATTTGCCACCTTCTTCCTACATGGGGTTAGTTATCTTCCTTTCTTTGGTGCAGTTGTCCTGTGAATACTAAGGTGACAGTAGTGACACTAACTACCCCTGAACTTGTTCATGGGTGTGGGCTCCCCTTGACCACCTCCTCTTCCTTTTCCCACATGCTCCCTCCTTCCCTTTTCCTTTAAAGCCATGCGAGGATGTCATGCATTAACTTGAATCCTGAACTTTGCTTTCCCCTCCAAGTGCACCATATGTTTGCGTTGGTACCTGGGAATTACATCCTTTGGCACTTCAGAGACATGAGTTGATGGTGATTTGCTGATTTGTTCCTGGTACTGGAGGGAATGCAGAAGAACAACCAGAATGATGAAGGGCTAGAAGGAGTTGCCTTAGAGGAAAAGGAAGAAGACCAGATATTGTTATGTATTGGCTGAATGATCTAAGAAGGGTGTGGAAACCGCTTATAAGCATTTGAGAGATGAGATGTTGGCAAGAGAGGGGGAAGAAGAAAGTCCAGTTACTTTAGAGGAAAGAAGGAGAATGCACTGTGTGCTTTGTATCGGGCTGTGAAAACTCACTGGGAAAGTGCAGTAGAACCCATCATTTGAGACACCAGAAACAGATGATAAAACTATATTTCAGTTTTTTCTTGCTGGAATGTTGGCTTAAATGGTAGTGAATGTGTGATGAGTTACCAGAGAGAGCTGAGTTTGGCTGGAATGTGTGGTAGTTGGCTCTCTGTAACTCACCCTGAAGTGTATAGACCTGTGTTTCTTATTATCTCAGAACTGCCTGTTTTATTTACCTGAAATGCTTAGTAAGTAGGCAGATCCCTGGGCTCCTCTGCAGAGATGCTGAATTAGAATTTGTGAATTTGGGTTTAGGGAATCTGAAGTTGGAGGCTGTCCTCCAGGACATTCTTAGATACTTAGAAATTTAGGAACCAGGGGGTGTACGTGTCACTAGCAGTTTTAAGTAGTTTACTTGTATTAACTCAGTTTAATCTTCACAGCAACCCTATAAATTATGTTCTATTATTATTTAAAACATATGAGGAAACTGAGGCACAGAGAGAGTGACTAACCCAGCTGACACGACTAAGGAACGTCAGAGCCAGGATTTCCCTCACCTGGCATCTGGCTTCTCACTCTGGGCCCTTCACCACCACGCCAGGTGGCCTCTCTGACGATGGTTAACTTTGAAATCCTGTCGGCCTCATGGGATGGAGCAGCCTGGGGAAGTGGTTTACACTCCACTTTTGTCAAAGGTGAATTCACCTTTTCTTTTTGTTTTTAAACAGAGGCTAATGAGTTGCTTAAGGCCCTCCCTGCCTGTGTGTGAAATGTGTGTAAGCATGGAGTGAAACCAACCTTGAATGGAAAACTTTGGATTTGTCATTTATTTTGACAGTAAAAGTCTGAGAGAGCCTTAATTTTGAAAAGTGACTTCTGCAATTGAAAGAGGAAGAAGTTTTCAAGAGAATTTTTATTGCTTCTCCAAAAATGAGGTTGAGATTACCTGCCTGCAAAAGCCTGAGAGACTGGACCCTAAGGAAGCATTTTGCACATACCTTTCTGGGTTAGAAATCTTCAAGGCAAGATTTTGAAGTATTTTTTTAGATTATCAAAGAAAGATGAGATTATGGTCCTTACATTTTAATGTTAAAAACAACTTCAGGAATTCAATAATATATTAATTTACGAATATAGTTGGATATAAAGATAAAGTTTCTGCCCACAGGAATTTAATAATCTACTAGATTGAACCACATGAAATTGCTAATGCTTAAGAGCTTTTTGAATTTCAGAAAAGGCAATTTCATATGGTTCAACTTAATAGTAGGGAGAGGCAAACAACGAACAAATATATAAATGAATAAATAAGTAAAATAAAAGTGGGAAGTGCCAGTGCCAGATGCCAAGCTATCTTCTTTCATCTGAAACCCTCTCTACTCTCCCTTCTCTACTCGGCTTTGTGTTGCTGGGGATGGGATTATGCAAACCACTGTTTTGCTTTGCCAGCTGGATCCTATTTAGACCTGCCAATGGAGGGTAGAAGAGGCAGCCTGCAAGGCTAATGGGCAAGAAGGGACTCTCTCCTTCCTGTCTGCTCCCTGTGCCTTCCTGTCTGCTGGTGGTTCCTTCCAACATAATTCCAATCAGGCTTCTTCATGCCACACAGCACAATGCCTTCCTGTGGCAGCAGCTGAATCCAGTTTGCAGTTTTCTCTAATATGTGCAGAATCACCTTCATTGTGGCCCCTCAGGAATATTGTTGCCAGCTGAGCAGTGCCTCTTCCTCCAAGGTCTTAATTTCGACTCTGCCAGGTCCCCATTCCAAGCTTCTTCTTTAGAATAATTCCAACCACTTTAATTTGTTTCTCCAGCCCTAGAGGTGGAATCTTCTTCTAGTGGTTGATACCTTAGTGTTCTCTATTTGTCTTTCCAATTATCTAGTTGACAACTTCATACCTGGTTAACAGAATATCCAATTCTCTCTTAAAATACTTGGTGCAACCCATAGCTGATTCACTTCGATGTACAGCAGAAACTAACACAACATTGTAAAGCACCTATACCCCAACTAAAAAAAAAAAAAGAGAGAAAGAAAATAAAATCAGAAAGCATCTCTACAGGCAAAAAAAAAAAAACAGTCACATAACCATGAACATTCACCAAGACTCTGAGGCTCTTTCCCTACTAACATCAGCTTTCTATGTCCAAACCTAAATCTATATATTGTTTTGTTGATGATCGATTCTTCTGCTATGTTTGAATTCATCTGGTTGAAAAATAAAATACTGCTCATGAAAGGAAAAAATAAAATAAAATACTTGGTGTGGCTTCTGTCTCCTGACTGTTAGAGGGCCACACAGAGAATTAAAGTAGGGTGATATGAGGGATGACTAGTTAAAATTGAGTGGTCAGAGAAGTCCTCTGCAGAGGTGATGTTTAAACTAAAATCTCAAAGACAAAAAGCTGAGGGAGGCTATTCCAGGAAAAGATGCAGCGAGTTGCATTAAGGTGGGAGCAGCTGGAGTGTGAGGGGGGGGAAAGAGTGTTACAGTCCCTGGTTGTTGAGGAGAGGTGGGCAGTGGCCAGAGAGAGGGCTTTGTCAATCAGGGTAGGGTGTTTTCATTTGATTGTAGTAAGTTGGAGAATTTTAAGCAGAAGAAAAGAGTGATCTACGTTAAGTTTTAAAAGCTCACGCTGGCTTTGTGTGGAGAATAGCTTGTAGAGAACCAAAATAGATGACTGGCTAGTAGAAGGTGTGTGCTGTGGTCGAGGTGAGAGGTGGTGGTGGCTTCAACTAGGTGATAGCAATAGAGATGGTGAGAGGTAGCCAAATTGGGTAAATGCTTTGGAGAAGTTAAAATGACGATGAATTACTTCATCATTAAAATGATGAAGTATTAATGTGTGGGGTAAGAGAAAGAGGAACTGAGGAAAATTTGTGATGCAATGTATGTATGTGTGTGCATTAGCTCTCCATTAAGTCCACTCACCCTTAATGCATATGTACACATACACACATCCCTCCACATCCCCACATCCATACATTCACATACATATAAGCACATATGCACACGCTGGACGTTTTCATTCAAGATGATGTGGACTCACCAATCACTACTTTTTGCACATCCTACCAGTCTACCTTCCTGGGTTTTCATCTAGTTCACATTTCTCCATCTTGTATGCAGAAATTTTTATGACAGATTTTGATAAATGCTTTTTCAAAACTAAATATGCAAATATATTTATAGCATCCCCAGTTTAAGAAGCCTATTTTTTAAAATGAGGTTAATTATATCTTTTTCTGTGACCCATATTGGCTTCCAGTCTAATCAGCTATCCTTTTCTAAGTGTTCACAAACCATTTCATTAGTAATCCACTCCAGAATGTTTTATCATCTGATGCCAAGCTTGCTAGCACATCCATAGTTCTAGAATCCATTTGCCACATTTTAGAAAATTAGGAAATTTTTTGAATTCCAGGTTTCTGGCCCCTCTTTATTTCTGAGTGATTTTTCTTCATGTAAGTAAAATTAATTAACTAGTTAATTAATATATGATATTATATATTAAGTTCTGCAGTATCTCAAGAACCATGTGAAGTTATTTCACAATGTTATCTCATTACTGCAGTTTTTTCGTATTTGGCAATTCCTTTTGATATTCTAAAATCTAATTGAATACACTTCAAACACAAAGTGTTCTCCCTTAATCTATACAGAAAAAAAATCCATGTAGGAAAATAAAATCCATGCAGATTGTATGTGCACATTTTTAGATAGGGTGCGTGTGGACCACAAAAGGTGATACATACCTTCTATTTTATATCATTTCATGTAACTCATATGAGTTTAGTTTTATATATATATATATATATTATATACATGTATATAAATAAAGGATGGGAGGATATATACATCGTCTATCAACATGTTTTTATTTTTCAGATATATGATATATAATAAATTCTTTGTCTCTTTCAAATGAAAGTGAAACCAAGCAGGACCCTGTGGAGCCCACCCAGGTACAAATCCTTTCCATGTCCCCCATTTCTGGTTTAGAGAAAATAGGCTTCATTCAGCCCCCTTGACATTCCCAGAGTTCCAAAGGGAAGATTCAAAACAGCTGCTAATTAGAAAAGTGAGGGAATGCAGAAACAAAGGAGGAGCAATCAAGAAACAATAATGCAGCAATGGGGCTGTGTCCTGGTTCCTCCTCAAGGGATGTACATAACAATGTCTTTGAGTTCTTCTTTAGGAACTAAGGGCCCCCTCCCAGGTGGAGGATGGTAACTTCAGACTGAGCACAAGAGTCCTGGAACACCACACTGTTACCTCACCACCAACCAGTAAGAAGAAAGTCTACACACAGTCTACACACCATGAAAGATAAGGAAGTCTTTGACTCCCTCCCCAAATGGCTAATTGTGATTAACTTCCCCTTTCTCCCTTTAAAAACTTTCATAGTCAAGCAGAATCTTTGGAGTTGGTTCTTGGACATGAGTTCACCTTCTCCCGGGGTTGCCAGCCTCCTGAATAAAGCAATCTTTCCTTTCCAACCAACACTTGTCTCTTGAGTATTGGCTTCCGGGCGGTGAGCAGCCGAACGTGAGTTTGGTAACAAAAGTGCTATGTTGTGCAATCTAAATGTTGGTCTGTGGGAAGCAGTTATAACAGCAAGGATTTGACCTAATGGATGTCTTCTTTTATTTCCCTCGTTCACACCTAGGCTTTCATTACCAAAAGAAAATGTGAAATAACCAGTGTTTAGATTATGATATGGGAAGCTAGTGCTGGCTCTTCGTGGCTTTCATTTGCAAGGTTGAAACAAAGGGAAGGGGACAGGGCACAGCCTTTGAAAGAATGACTTAGCCCGAGGACATGACATAAACTTATTAGAACCAAATGTGTCCAAGACTGCTGACAAGTCGGTTTCCAGTAGACCTTAAGCCTCAGTACACACTCACTGTAACACATCAGCAAGCTAAATGACACACCCACAGGCGCCATGACAGTTCCAAGGCGGACCATAAGGATCAAAAAGTGGCGGTGGCCCAATTCCTGGAAATCCCCACCCCTTCTTGAAATAGCTGGAATTCTCCTCCCACTCATTAGCTTATGAAATTACCCACCCCTATAAAAACTGACAACCCCATACATACCCTGGTACCTTTCTCACCTTCTGAGATGGCCCACACTTTGTCTGTGGAGTGTGTTTCTCTCTAAATAAATCCACTTCTTACCTATCACTTTGTCTCTCACTGAATACTTTCTGTGATGAGACATCAAGAACCTGAGCTTATTAAGTCCTGAAACCAGGTGTGTGATCTCAGTTGGAAGACCGTGGGTTTTGGCTGGGTTTGAATCCCAGCTGTGTGGGTTTAAGTTCTAATCTGGGTTTAGGCTGGGTTCCAGTCTCAGCACGTGGGTTTAAGTCCCAATCTGAGGTGCACAGTTTCAGAATGAGCAGGAATGTTGTAGGTAAGACTTAAAGAATTATTGCTTTTTCTGTTCATGAAAAATAAGTACTTGTAGAAAATTAGGAAAATTCAGATATGTACGAAAGTGAAAACAAAACCCATGTATAATCCTACCACTAACATTTTGGTATACAGTCATCCTGAGGGATGATTTGTTTCTCCTTTGGCTATCAAAATTCTTGGATGCTCCAGTCCCTTATATAAAATGGTGTAGTATTTGCCTATTACCTACGCAATCCCCCCGTGTACTTTGTGATCTCTAGATTATTTATAATACCTAACACAATGTAAATGCCATGTTAATATTGTAAATACAATGTAAACGCTATGCAAATAGTTGCTGACATGGCAAATTCAAGTTTGGGTTTTGGGAACTTTCTGGAATTTTTCTCCCAATATTTTCAATCCATGGTTGGTTGAATCCAAGGTTGTGGAACCCTAGAATACAGTGGGCCAAGTATATATCCTCCCATCCTTTATTTATATACATATATAGGATACATATATTATATATTTAATGAACACACACTATATATATAGACATACAGCCCATGAAAAATTTAATCAGTTGATCTAAGAAAGAAATGAAAAATTTTATTCAAGCCAAATTGAGGATTATAACCCGGGAACAGCATCTCAGAAAGCTCTGAGAATTGTTCCACCCATTAGAAGTCAAAGCACAGTTATAAAATTTTTTGAGACAGAAGACTATACATTAAATGATGTATTATTGAGAGTTTACACAATCCAGATCTGCAAGTACAAAGCAGTGGGTTATTGTGACCCCTCAAAGATCAAGAAGGAAAGTTATATTTTCAGGAGTTGTCTTGTAGATGCCAGGAGAATGTCGTTCTTTATGGTTGAGTAGGTATTTCTGCCAAAGGGGGAGGTTTGGTCCATGCATAATGCAGATAAACAATGCACAATAGAGGGGAGAGGAGGCCAAAGGGCAGAGAAAAAATTTTCATGTCTTCCCATAAAATTTGATTTCCATATAAACGTATGCATATTATATATATATATATGTGATTGTTTTATTTAATGGGGAATCATAATGTAATACTGTTCTGCAATTTGTTTTTTAAACTTAATAATAGATAATCAAATTTTTTCTTTTTACAATTCAGTTTATAACTTGTTTTGTTACACAGTGTAGGGGAGTAAAATTTGCCACCCCAAGATGTCTTTTTTGGCAAGTGGGTTACTTTAAGCTGATTATTTTTAAGGAACAGAACACTCAGGAAGTCTTTCTTTTTACTCCCCTTTAGCTGCCTAAAGAATTTAAATAAAGGGTCTATCCCTAGAGTAGAGCTATCACCAGAGGTGTCTGCAAAAAATATGGGCTGAGTGTGGTGGGGAAACTCAGCGGGTTCTAGAGATCTGAGTCCACTCTGTGTCCCATTGTCTCTGCATGGCCCAGCAAATATTTGTTTACCAAACATCTGTTTTTCTATCTCCATGTGAATTGCCTTCCTCCCCTTTGAAGTCCCAAACCACTACTCTCAACATTCTCTTTTATCTTTAGATGAAGATGGTATTTAAGGTGAGGGTGGGTTTCAGACATTTTGGTGAGTTACTCAGTTTTCCTGGGTCTCTACCAGGTATACACGTTAGTAAACTTTTGTTTGATTTTCTCTTATTAATGTCTCACATTCGTTAAATTCTTAGACCAGCCAGAAGAACCTAGTAAGGTAGAGGAAAATTTCTTCCCCCTCAGCAGCAGGTAAGACCTTTGAGACTTTTCCCGTGCATTCATATCTTTTAAACACAAAATTGGAACCCACTGCACTCTTTTATAATCTACTTTTAAAACTAGTTATATAATGAAAATATATCTCCATGTCATTATAGTTTCACATTATCATTTTTCATTGCCCGTAGTTCATGGTATGATGTTACCCAAAATAATTTGATTGGTTATAGACTTTCAGTTTTTAATTTTTCAACTTTTGCTCCTATAATTAATGAGGTGAGGAGCATTCCGTATATATATATCTTTGTGCACTTCCCTAGTTATTTCCTCTTATCAGACTTCTGAAGGTGAAATTGTAGAAGCATTATGTACTTTTTAAAGCTTTTGATACACATCACTATATTTGTTTCCAACTTGGACATCCACAAATGGTATAAGATTGCCTGTTTCCTCTCACTGTAATTGTAAAACAAAGAATGTTGCTCACCATCTGGTTCAACCAAGAATTAAGTCATTAGCCACTGCAGTCACTGACCAACAGTGCATCCTGAGAAGAATTCAGGATGAAAATCAGGTCGAGGCATTCTGTGCTTTGGAAAAACAGGCCCCTAGATAGATGTATAACTCAGGAAGAATTATAATGAACCCAGATTCTTGCATCTCCCCATACCCAGAAAAAACACTAAAATTATTAACTGAGCTACCTGTTCCTTGTGGCTAGCAGTAACCTTTTACCAAGATGTAAGCTCGACTGAGCGTATTCCCTAGCCAAATCATATACGTACTGGCCTCTCCTCTACCTCAGCGGAGCAGTCCCTCAGAGCTACTGAGAGGCTCTATCCCAGACTACAGTCCTCAGTAAGACCCTGACTAAAAAAACTCACAGCTCTCATGTTGTGTGAATTTCTCTAAGTCAACATGATCATAAATGTGAATGAATTTTAAACAAATGGCTTTGTTGTTCTGGAAAGCTCAGCCTGATGAAGAGGAAAATCATGAAAGGCAGCCACAGGGAATCTCAGCCAAAGGTTCTCTGAGGGGGGTGAGACTATTCTCTGAGGGCTGGGACCTCATCTTGCCCTTCTCTCAGAGGTTTGTTTTCCAAATGCTGTCTGAATCCAACAGGGCTCTCACTATTTCACTTGATTGAGTGTGATGCTTTACCTGTGCCTTAATTGGACTTCCTAGTTGTCCACTGCTCTTTTCTTATTTCCTCTGGGTGGGGTCTTTGAAGTGAGTTATTTCCCATCAGTCTCTTAGGAGAGTTGAGTTATACAGAGGTTGTGTTAACACACAATAGGGTCAAGTCTCACTGCAGGGCACTGGCCTTAGATCCCACCCAACGTGTAGTTGTTCCAGTGGGAATGGAAATGGAATGGAAAACAGGATGGTTTCTATACCTCTTAGACTGATCTGTCAAAAGTAATCTGGGTTGTTCAAAATTCTGTGGGTTATAAGTTATGTACCTATCAGGTATTTAGCATAAGCATACACCATATGTAAAGTCTAGACTTTCACATTCTCAAATCATTTGGCAAAGAGGAAGTGTTTGCACAAGAGAAGGAAGTCAAGGGCGTGAGAATAAAGACATGGGACTGTTGTTTTGGAAAATGGTTCTGGAGTGTAGACGGTATAGGCAACTTTAAGGACATTGTATGTGCTCTCCTGCCCACCCTCTACCCCTTACCCACCACCATCTACATGTAAATTTCCCAGTTGGGGATATTATATCCTGTTTTAAAAAATCTGATAACCTTTAGAAGTCTCTTTGTTCCTCATTTCTATCTCATGAAATTTCTTTTTTTTTTAAAAGAAAGTAAAAGTAGATTTATTTTATTTTTCTCTTTTCCTGTAGTTTACTTTTAATATTAAAATTCATTACTCAAGTCGGTGGTGATTTATATTGGCAGGCTTTAATAAAAATTCCAAATAGTTATGGCTTTGTCTATTCTTTGAAATCTCAGCGGCAGCTACAGATACGTCTTTTGATGCCCTGAGGATTCACTTGTGGGGTGGTAATTAGATGATGCTTGCAGATGCATAATCTGGAAATCTGGTTCCTAGTGGCACCCTAGGTGAGAGGATACATTCATGCCTGGTTTTCCTAATTGCAGGTATGATCATAGGAGGACAGCTCAGTGATTTCTGCCTCATCTCTGGTTGCTGTGACTCTGACCCTTGAGCACTGCCGGACTTGTCTTTGAATATTCAGCAGTTTAGGAAGAACCAACAGAGTAAATTCAAGGGCAGGAGGGCTTGGATTGCATTATGTGTGGGGTGAGGGGAGGAACTGGGTCAGCAGCTGCCACTTGCTGTTTAGGTGAAACCAAAGTTTCTTGAAATTGTATTGTACTGCATTTGCAGTTATTCCCCACCATTTAATTTAGGACAAGAAGTACTATTTACTCAAACATACAGAATAACAGATGTTGGAAGTAATTTTTAACTTATTAATTGAATAGCTTATATTTAAAAAGAACAGATTTCCTCTGCTTTCCTTATGGTATTTACTGGTATTCTTTAAATGCAAGAATCACGTATTGTTGTTATTTAATGTATTTTCATGCAATACATATTATTTTACACTGCCTAGTGACTTGTTTTGATATATATCTGTGATGAAACTGGCTACAAGAATTGTGGGGACTTCACTGGTGGTGCAGTGGTTAAGAATCCGCCTGCCAATGCAGGGGACACGGGTTTGATCCCTGGTCCGGGAAGATCCCACATGGCGTGGAGCAACTAAGCCGGTGAGCCACAACTACTGAGCCCACATGCCATGACTACTGAAGCCCGCATACCTAATGCCTGCGCTCCACAACAAGAGAAGCCACTGCAATGAGAAGCATGCGCACCACAATGAAGAGCAGCCCCGCTCGCGGCAACTAGAGAAAGACCGCATGCAGCAACGAAGATCCAGTGCAGCCAAAAATAAATAAATAAAATAAATAAATTTATTAGAAAAGAAAAAAAGAATTGTGGACTTACTTTTGTTATGGTGCTGCTTATTGCTGTGTACTCTATTCACAATGGAGTGGTAAGTGTAATTGGAATATGGAAAATAGACCAAGGAAAAGAAAGGGAAAAGCTAAATTGATCTTTTCTTTTTCTTTCAAAATCAAATGTTCCACTTGAAATGAAATAATATGTGAACAAAAGTTCATCAAGGTAGTTTCTTTATCATTATAAATCACTAGCTGGCTCTACTTCACAGCTTTCCTTTATTAGAGTTCAAATTTTCCTTTGTTGTACCTCCAGGACCAACTGCTTTTCTAATTAACCACTATTATCATTATAAGTAAGAATAAGGGTCACAGTTTTTACTGCAGAAATCTCAAGATCCTAGGTGTTCTAAGCAGCACCTAGGAGCTGAGTTCCTATCATACTGAGTTATTATTCCTCTTCTAAATTTGTGCATTTCCCTCACTCTTCCTTTATATTTACAGTATTTTAATGTAGAACTGTTATGCTCTACAATCACCAGATAAATTTAGCATGACTTTCTTCAAATTAGAAAGACAGAATTCTGTGACCTATACATTATATTTGAAGTTATTAAAATTTTGGCACAGTGCTGTTGTGGGTAATAACACAGAATTATTTTTCTAAAAAGTATAGAGATTCTGCGTCTATGACCTTCCTGTGATCATGAACCAAGACGGTGTTATGAGACCACTTTTTCCACTCACAGTACCCACAGCTAGTTTACACTAAGTCAGCAGGTGTACATGTATTGCTGAGAGAACACAAAAGCTTTTTAAGGGACACATGGGACTTAGATGTAAATGAACATATTTTCAATACCTCAGTGTCCATTTTCCTAAAATTGCCTGAACATCGACCTGTAATCATGACATTAAACTAGTTCTCCTTTCTCGCCTCCCTTTCAAAACTGCCCTTCTCTCAATTTATAAATATAAGGCATACCTCTCACCCCGAGTGGGATTGTATCACAAGTATAAAACTGCTGAGGCCCCAAACAAGCAAACAATTTGAAATTCTGGTGTCAGCAAGCCCTCCATTCATTAAGGCACCAACAAACCATCATAGAGCTTTGTGTCTCTTCTGTTCTTTCTTCTTCTGTAAAGGATAAAGCGTGACATTAGAAGCAGGATGTTTTGGCCCATGTTGGTATTGGCATGAATGGAATTCAGAAGGGAGCTGATTGTTATAGGGATTATTGGAAATATATTTGTTTGAATTTTAAAAAATGAAGCAAGCCTTTTATTTCCAACAGAAAGAAGTCTTATTTGGCCAATAGATTTGATAATGAAGAGTGACTTTTTCAGTTAAGTTGTATGGTTGTTATTTTCCATAATTTGAATAAATGAATCTGCAGCACCAAGACTTTGGTTAACTTATATTCAAAGCACGTGTTTGGGAGACAACTTTCCATAAATAGCTCATGTTCCAGCAGAGTCTGAACTTTCTGAGCAAAGACATGTTTGAATAGCAAACAGCTTTGGAAGCTAGAGATAGCATATCCATCAGGTGGGATTTAAAGATATACTGCCACTTTCTGAATATGTGAGTTAAATAAAGTGCTGTTAAGTAAAAGAGTAACAGGTGTAAGCAATGATATTTTGTTAAGTCTTGGAAAAGTCTTTTTTATACTTCCCAGAAGGTGAGAAGGTGAATGACTCTAGGAAAAGGGTAGGAAGTCAGTTTGCACGTATGGAGAGTTCTAATTATGTGCTTTCAAAAAAATGGAATGTGGATATATTGAGTTGTCAGCTGATACTTTAACAAATATATGTTCAACATAGATCGTTGTATAATTTTTGGCATATAACATGAAAGGAGTTTAAAGAATTGAGTTATTGCTCAATTCTTTAAACAATCGTTCCTTCCACTTTCACTAGTTCATGTGAATGATTTATAAAGACAAAAACTAGAAGTAGAGTGCGTGCTGCATGTTCTCTCCTTCTAACAACAAGTAGTAGTGCTCTCAGATACAAGTAACAAACAAAACAAAACAAAACAAACCCTAAAACACTCAAAATAGCCACATTCATCTTACTGAGAGGTGCATATTTTATATTAATACTTATTTATAAAAGATTATAATATATTTATGTTATGTTGATTGTGTATTAATAACTGTAAAGATGACTTAATCCAAAATAATTTTTAACATTTATAAAGCCTTATGGTCAAAAGGAAAATTTTTAATTTATGTGCATATTTTGATGCAGAGAAACAGGAAAATCAACAAAAGAATTTCAAGCATAAAAATATGTTTACAGTAAGAAACAATGTTGAGAGGGAAATGGAATGGAAACAGGAGTTTTAGGAGAAAAAAGGATATAAAATGAGTTTGTTCACATTTGTATAAACAGAAGATCATCAGCTCTAATTGTTATTGCATTTAGATACCATGCCGTACATATAAAGCAGTGATATCACTTATTTTATAATGCCCACACTTAGGGTAAGCTGGAAATAACATTCTTTTAACTAACTAAAATCATGAAGAAGTTTAGACATCAGTTTAAAATGGTAAAATTTAATACATTGTTTAGAAAATTATTTTAGGAAATAAATGAGGAAAAAAGACCAAAGACCACTATTCTAAGTTCTTTATAATGTCCTTATGACAGTCTCTGTAGGATAAAAGTATTAGACAGTAGTATTATACTTCTACCAAGGGATTTGCTTTTAGCCCAGTTAAAAATCTGTGCTAACAGCAGTGTGGGGACAATTACTGGAAGAAAAAACAAATGAGTAGGGCAGGTAACTCTCCTGGTTTAAAGTTTGCAGAGAGGGAGTTCCTTAAACCATAGGGAAGCTGAGGCAATATGATCACAAGCTGATGGGCTTTAGATTGGAGACTAAGAAAGGCGAATATCCTATTAGTGAAATGACCTTTTAAAAAGGTTTCAACACACTTTAGCACTAATTGAAAAGAATCCATGGAAACAAGATAGAAGAGCAAAGTAATTGGAGACTTGGACATTTATTTAGGGAACTATGTTAGAGAAGGCCATTTGCATTTACAAGAAGATGGGAGAGGTGTAGGAAGGACGTGAGAAAATTTGTCTGAGGAATCAAGTTACACTATGAAATGAAAAACCAAAGACTCATTTAAGTAGACCCCAGTTCAGTTTTCTAAGAAGGAGAACATGAAATAGGAAAAAAAGATGCATTTTGTAGATGACAAAGGGATGGAAAAGTATATAAGTACACACACACATAAAAAGATCATAGGGAGGAAGAGAGTAAGGGGAACTATTTTTTCATTGTTAAGTGCTGAACAAAAAAACAAAGACCCTAAATGATACCAGACATGATGACAATTTATTAATCAACCTACTTCCAGTTTTATTGAGATATAATTGACATATAATTTAGTTTAAGGTGTACAACATAATGATTTGATATATGTATACATTGCAAAATGATTATCACAATCAATTTAGTTGACATCCATCACCTCACATAGTTACACATTTTCTTTCTTTGTGAAGAGAATTTTTAAGGTCTACTCTCTTAGCAATTTTCAAATATACAATGTAGTATTGTTAACTATAGTCACCATGCTGTACATTAGATCCCTGGAATTTATTCATCTTATAACTGGAAGTTTGTATATTTTGACTCCTTTCACCCATTTCACCCATTCCCTGCCTCCTACCTCTGGCAACCACCAATCTGTTCTCTATGAGTTCAGTTCTGTAGATCTCACATATAAGTGAGAACACACAGTATTTGTCTTTCTCTGTCAGACTTATTTCACTTAGCATAATGTCTGCAAGATCCATTCATGTTGTAGCAAATATCAGTATTTCTTTTTTCATGGCTGAATAATATTCCATCATTGTCTATCTATCTATCTATATCTTCTTTATCCATTCATCCATTGATGGACACTTAGGTTGTTTCCATGTTACAATGTTTCCACATTGTAAATAATGCTCAATGAACACGGGGGTGCAGATACTTTTTTAACACAGTGATTTTGTTTGCTTCAGATATATTCCCAGAAGTGGAACAGCAGGTTTAAATAGTTTTCTTTGTGGTCTAAACTGAAATGTTAATGTGATGTAATTAGACTATTTTATCTTCCATATTATTTATACAATCAACAAATAATGAGTTTGCAAGGCACTCTGCTAGGTGTTGGGGGGTGGTATGTGAATAGACATAGCCTGGTCCTTGCCCATAAATTCCTTAAAATCTCAGAGAAAATGCATATAAATGGCTATAGGAATAAGCAGTATGTTGTGATACAAGAGGAAAAACTTTCAACTTGGGCAGATAGAGAAAAATTCATTTACTGCTTTTCTTTGCAAACATTCATGTACACACTACCCAGCAGCACTGAGAGGAGCTGAAATGCAGCAGTGATTGTGACCGATCCAGTCCCCACCCTGCTGGTGGTGTTGGGGTGTGAAGGGCATGTGAAGTTCTCCCTAGCAGTGGTAGCTTGCAGTTTGAGGCAGAATTACTGAGGTGAGAAGGGGTGAGGGCTTCAGGGCATCATTAAAACCTGAGCCATGTTTGCTCAGTTTGTGATTGCCTCACTCCAACTTGTTATGCCCAGGAGCACTTGCAGGTCTGGTGTTCTCCATGGCTTGCATATCCACATGTGCAGTGAGAGTGTTCATCCAAGCCCAGGGACCCAGCTTCACTCCAGGACCCCATCAGGAACCTGATGAGCCTGGTTCTCTGTTCAACCTTCAGGAGGCCTTGCAGGTGATGCCAAGGTAAGTGCTCAAGGAGCCCATGTGTAGATGGAGCAGACCTGGCCCTCACAGTTGTCCTGCTTATAACCATTGCCTTCAGCCTGTGGGTAGGAGCTGGGTCTTAACACCGTGATGACACTATACTCCCCTTGCCCACCTTCCTGATTTCCTAGTTCCTCTCAGTTTCATGCATCAATGGACTGTGTTTGTTCTACCAGCAACACTATAGTAATAGTTTTCACATCTCTGCTCCCAAAGAAAATATTGAGCTATGTCCAGAGTTTTCCTGGTTGATCAATTATCTACTGTTACTTTACAGACTACCTAAAACTTAGTGACTTAAAAATATTTTATTATTACTCCGTGTCTATGGGTCAGGAACTCAGGGCACAGGAGGGAGGATTCATCTCTGCCTCAGATTTCTTGGGGCCTCATCTGTTTTACTTTAAATAGCTGAGGACTGGAACAACCAGAGGCAGTGGAGTACACTTAGATTTCTTGCATGGAGGACCAGGGCTCTAGGAGTTAATGTCCCAAGACATAGGAAGTCGAGGCTGCCAGTCTCTTATGAACATGGAAACTGCCACTATTTTCATCATATTAAGTTGGTCAGGGGAGGAGTGGCCAAGATGGCAGAGCAGGAAGACGTTGGGCTCAACTCCTCCCATGGGCGCACCAAAATTACAACTATTTACAGAGCACCTATTGATGAGAAATGACAGGAAACTAACACAAAAGATCTACAACTAAAAATATAAAGAAAGAACCACATCAAGATGGTAAGAGGGGCAGAGATGTGGAATAGTCAAGACCCATACCCCAAGGTGAACAACCAGGAGGAAAATACAATTGCAAAAGTTCTCTCCAAGGAGAAAGGAGTCCAAGCCCCACATCAGTCTCCCCAGCCTGGGAGCTTCTGCACCAATAAGACAAGCCCTTGGAACATTTGGCTTTGAAGGCCAGTGAAGCTTACTTTTAGGAGAGCAAGAGGGCTGTGGGAATTAGACTCCACTCTTAAAGGGCATGCACAAAATCTCACACACTTCAGGACCCAAGGTAGAAACAGTAATTTGAAAGGAGCCTGGGTCAGACCCACCTGCTGATCTTGGAGAGCTTCCTGGAGAGGTGAAAGGCAAGTGAGGCTCACTCTGGGGACATAGTCAGTTTTGGGGAGCTTATTCTACCATTAGGACACTGATGCTTACAAGCACCATTTTGGAATCCTCCCTCTAGCTTATTAGCAGCTGGACCTGGACCTGCACATCAATCTGTTGGCACCAGTACTGGGAGACCTCTGGCCAAGAAACTACCAGGATGGGGACACAGCCTCACCTATTAGCAGGCCTGCTGCCTTAAGACCCACTGAGCCCACATCTACCCTCTCTGTCCACCAGAGGGCTTAGGACCTAGCCCCACTTACCAGTGTGCTGGCACTAGCCCTGCAGCCCCGAGGGCCCTGTAGCCAGAGACCCCAGGACCCAGTTCTGCTCATCAGTGGGCCAGAACTAGCCCTGGGGCCAGCCTTACCAACCAGTGGGATGAAACCAAATTTGGGAAACTCCAGACCCGACAGACACCTGAGTCAGGAATCGGCCCTGTCCATCAACAGGCCAGCACTAGGTCCAGTGCCCCCAACCTTGCAACCAACCACCACAGAAACCAACTCCACACACCAGTTAGCCAACACTAGCCACAGCACCACCTGGGGCTCCACAGCAAGCAGCCTCATGACCTGGCCTCACCCACCAGCAGGCAGGTTCTGCACAAGGCAGAGCCTTGCACTCAACTAGAGCAGGGGTCAGCCCCACTTACAGTAGTCAGCCCGCTACAACAGAAGGACCCATGCAGCCCACAGAGGGGTACCCCTAGAACATATAGCTCTGGTGACCAGAGGGGAGTGCACCGCTGGGACGCATAGGATATCTCCTACAAAAGGTCATTTCTCCAAGGTTAGGAAAAGTAACATACCTACCAAAGTAACATGCCTAACAGAAATAAAAACATCAAATTAGGCAAAATGAAGTAACAGAGGCACATGTTCCAAATGAAGGGACAAGATAAAACCTAGAAGAAGAACTAAGTGAAGTGGGGTTAAGCAATCTATCCAATAAAGAGTTCAAGGTAATGATCTTAAAGATGAAAAAAGAACTCAAGAGAAGATTGGAGGAACAGAGTGAGAAGTTAGACATTTTTAAGAAAGAGAAAATATAAGGAAGAACCAAACAGAGTTGAAGAATACAATAACTGAAATGAAAAATACAGTAGAGGAAATCAAAAGTAGATTAGATGATACAGAAGAATGGATCAGAACACTAGAATACAGAGTAGTGAAAATCACAGAAGCTGAACAAAACAAAAAAAAATAGAATAATAAAATGAAATGAAGACAGTTTAAGAGACCTCTGGTACAACAAAAAGTGTACTAAGATTCACATTATAGGGGTCTCAGAAGACGAGAAAGAGGAAGAAAATGTGTTTGAAGACATAATAGCTGAAAACTCCCCTAATGGACATCCAGGTCCAGGAAACACAGAGAGTTCCAAATAGGATCAACCCAAGGAGGACCACATCAAGACACATTGTAATTAAAATGGCAAAAAATGAAGATAAAGAGAGTATAGTAAAAGCAGTAAGGGAAAAGAAACAAGTTACGTACAAGGGAACTCCCATAAGTCTATCAGCTGACTTTTCAGGAGAAACTCTGCAGGCCAGAAGGAAAGGGCATGATATATTTAAAATGATAAAAGGGAAAAAAATTACAACCAAGAATACTCTACCCAGCAAGGTTTTCATTCAGATTTGATGGAGAGATCAAAAGTTTTATAGACAAGGAAAAGCTAAAAGAGTTCAGCACCACAATACCAGTTTTATAAGAAATGTTAAAGGGACTTCTCTAGGCAACAAGAAAAGGTCACAACTAGAAATATGAAACTATGAACAGAAAACTCTCATTGGTAAAGGTAAATATACAGTAAGCCTAGTAAATCAACTACCTCTAAAGCTAGTAGGAATGTTAAAAGAACAAAGGAGTAAAATCGCCTATATCTGTGGCAAGTAGTTAAGGGATACACGAACAGAAAGATGTAAAATGTGATGTCAAAGACAGTAAACGTGTATGGGGGGAATAAAAATTCAGGGTTGTTAAAATACATTTGAACTAAAGAGGCCAGCAAGTTAAAATAATCACATATATATAGATGTGCTTGGTAACCACAAACCAAAACTCTGTAATAGACACACACACACACACACACACAAAGAAATAATCCAAACATAACACTAAAATAGTCATCAAATCACAAGGGAATGGAGCAAAAAAGGGAGTAAGAAAAAAAAAACAACTGCAAAAACAACCAAAAAATAACTAACAAAATGGCAAAACGTATATATCTATCAATAATTACTTTAAATGTAAATGGATTGAATATTCCAATCAAAAGATATACAGTGGCTGAATGGATATTGCGTGAATGGATACAAAAGCAAGACCCATATATATGCAGCCTACAAGTGACTCACTTCAGATCTAAAGACACACCCAAGGGAGGGGATGGAAAAAGTATTTCATGCAAATGGAAATGAAAAAAAAGCCAGGGTAGCAATATTTATATCAGAAAAAATAGACTTTAAAACAAGGACTGTAAGAAGAGACCTTACATATTGATCAAGGGATCAATATAACAAGAAGATATAACAATTGTAAACATAAATATGCACTCAGTTGTAAATATATATGCACACAACATAGGAGCACCTAAATACATAAAGAAAATATTGAGAGACATAAGGGAGAAATTGACAGAAACACAATAGTGGTAGGGGACTTTAATACCTCACTTGCTTCAATGAACAGATCATCCAGACAAGAAAATCAATAAGGAAACACTGGCTTTAAATGACACATTAGAGCAGATGGACTTAACAGATCTGTATAGAACATTCCATCCCAAAGAAGCAGAATGCACTTTCTTTTCAAGTGTACATGGAACATTCTCCAGGGTAGATCACATGATAGTCCACAAAACAAGTCTCAGTAAATTTATGGAAATTGAAGTCATATCAAGCATCTTTTCTGACCACAAAACTGTGAGACTATAAATTAACTATAAGAAAAAAAACTTCAAACAAATGGAGGCTAATCAAAAACAAATGCTACTGAAAAATAAATGGATCACTGAAGAAAGCAAAGAAGAAATTAAAAAACACCTGGAGATAAGTGAAAATGAAAACACATGGCCTAAAATCTATGGGATGCAGCAAAGGAAGTTCTAAGAGGGAAGTTTATAGTGGTACAGCCTACCTTAATAAGAAAAATCTCAAATGTACAGCCTAACCTTACACCTAAAGAACTAGAAAAAGAAGACCAAACAAAACCTAATGCTAGGAGAAGGAAAGAAATCATAAAATTAGAACAGAAATACATGAAATAGAGATTAAAAAACAATAGGAAAGATCAATGAAACTAAGAGCTGATTCTTTGAAAAGATAAAGCTGAAAAATCTTTAGTCATACTCATCAAGAAAAACAAAGAGAGAGAATTCAAATAGTTAAAATCAGAAATGAAAAGGGAGAAGTTGCAACCAATACCACAGAAATACAAATGATCCTAAGAGGTTACTATGAACAATTGTACACCAATAAAATAGACAACTTAGAAGGGACAAATTCCTAGAAATGTACAATTCCCCAAGACTGAATCAAGAAGAAACAGGAACTATGAAAGACTGATTACCAGCAATAAAATTGGATCAGTAATAAAACAACTTCCAGTAAACAAAAATCCAAGACCAGAAGGCTTCACAGGTGAATTCTACCAAGCATTTAAGGAAGAGTTAATACCAATACTTCTCAAAATGTTCCCAAAAAATGCAGAGGAAGGAATACTTCCAAACTCTTTCTATGAGGTCAACATCATTCTGATAGTAAAACCAGAAAAAGATATCACGATAAAAGAAAATTACAGGCCAGTATCACTGATGAACATAGATTCAAAAATCCTCAACAAAATATTAGCAAACTGATTTCAACAATACATTAATAAGACTATACACTATGATTAAGTGGGATTTATCCCAGGGATATAAGGATGATTCAATATCTGCAAATCAACCCATTAATGAACTGATGAAGAAAAATTATATGAGCATCTCAATAAATGCAGAAATAGCTTTTGACAAGATTCAATACCCTTTTATGATAAAAATCCTCAACAAAGTGAGCATAGAGGGAACATACCTCAATAATAAAGACCATATATGACAAGCTCACAGCTAACATCATACTCAATGCTGAAAAGCTGAATGCATTTGCTCTAAGATCAGGACAGGACAAGGATGTCAACTCTCAGCGTTTTTATTCAACACTGTATTGGAAGTCCTGGCCTGGCAAGCAGAGAAGAAAAAGAAATAAATGGAAATCAAATTGGAAGGGAAGAAATAAAACTGTTCCGATTTGCTGTGATAAAGAAAATCCTAAAGGCGCCACCAAAAAAATGGCTAGGACTCAGTAATGAATTTGGTAAGTTGCAGGATATAAAATTAATATACAGAAATCTATTATAATTCTATATGCTAGCAATGAACTATCAGAAAGGGAAATTAAGAAAACAATTTCATTTATAATTGCATCAAAAAGAATAAAGTACCTAGGAATAAATCTAATTTAGGAAGTAAAAGACTTGTACTCATAAAACTATGAGACACTGATGAAAGAAATTAGATGACACAAACAAATGGAAAAATATATAGTGCTTATTATTGGAAGAATTAATATTGTCAAAATAACCATACTACACAAGGCAATCCACAGATTCAATGCAATCATTATCAAATGGGCATTTTTCACAGAGTTAGACCAAATAATTCTAAAATTTGTATGGAAACACAAAAGACGCCGAATAGCCAAGATGATCTTGAGAAAGAACAAAACAGGAGGGATCATGCTGCCTGATTTCAACTTATACTACAAAGCTACAGTAATAAACAGTATGGTACTGGCACAAAAACAGACACATAGGTCAACAGAACAGAATGGACAGCCCAGAAATGAAACCACACTCATATGGCCAATTAACCTATGATAAAGGAGATAAGGAAATACAATGGGGAAAATATAGCCTCTTCAATAAGTGGTGTTAGGAAACTGTACAGCTATATGCAAAAGAATCAAACTGGACTACTCTCTCACACCATGCACAAAAAATAAGTTCAAAATGGATTAAAGACTTAAACGTAAGACTTGAAACCATAAAACTCATAGAATAAAACAGACAGTATACTCTTTGACACTGACTTAGAAATAGTTTTTTGAATATATCTCCTCAGTTAAGCGGAAAGAAAAGCATAAATAAACAAACGAGACTACCTCAAAGTAAAAAGCTTTTGCACAGTGAAGGAAAATACCAACAAAGCATAAAGGCCACCAACTGAATGGGAGAAGATAATTCAAAGCATATAACCGATAAGGGGTTAATATCCAAAGTATATAAAAAACTCATATGACTCAATATCAAAAATAAATCCCCAAACAACCTGATTAAAAAATGGGTAGAGGACCTGAATAGACATTTTTCCAAAGAAGACATACAGATGGCCAATAGGCACAAGAAAATTTGCCCAATATCACTAATCATCAGGGAAATGCAAATCAAAACCATGATGAGATATCACCTCACACATGTCAGGATGGCTATTTTCAAAAAGACAACAAATAACAAGTGTTGGCAAGAATGTGGAGGGAAAGGAACACTTGGGCATTGTTGGCGGAAATGGAAATTGGTGTAGTCACTTTGGAAAACAGTATGGAGAGTTCTCAAAACTTAGAAACAGAACTACCATATGATCTAACAACTCCACTCCTGGATATTTATACAAAGAAAATGAAAACACAAATTCAAAAAGATGTATGAACCCCTATGTTCATTGCATCATTATTTACAATAGCCAAAATATGGAAGTAACCTAAGTGCCCATCAATAGATAGATGAATTGATAAAGAAGATGTGGGAGATATATATATATATTATATATATATATATAATATATATATATACATTTGACTATTAGCCATAGAAAAGAATGAAATCTTGTCATTTGTGACAACATGGATGGACCTAGACGGTATTATGCCAAGTTAAATGTCAGACAGAGAAAGACAAATACTGTATGATTTCACTCATAAGTGGAACCCAAAAATCAATACACATGAACAAATAAAACAGAAGAGAATTGTCATAGATTCAAAGAAAGGTGGTTGCTAGAGGGGAGAAGGTAGGGGGAGGAAAGAAATAGGTGAGGGAGATTAAGAGGTACAAATTTCCAGCTGCAAAATTAATAAGTCACAGTTATGAAATGTACAGTGTGGGGAATATAGTCAATAACTATCTTTGCAGTGCAACATATTTTGACTAGACTTATCATGGTGATTATTTTGAAATGTTTAGAAATATGGAATGTTGTGTACCAGTAGCTAACACAGTGTTGTAGGTCAATTGTACTTCAAAATCAAACAAACAAATAACTCATAGAAAAAGAGATCAGTTTGAGGTTACCAAATTGGGGTGTTGGTAGGGGGATCTGGATAAAGGCAGTCAAAAGGAACAAACTTGCAGTTATAAGCTAAATATTGTACTAGGGATGTAATGTACAACATGATAAATATCACTAACCCTCCTGTATGTTATATATGAAAGTTGTTAAGAGAGTAAGTCATCACCAGAATAAGGGGTTGTTTTCCCGTTTCTTCAATTTTGTATTCATATGTCATGATGGATATTCACTAAACTTGTGATAATCATTTCATGATGTACGTAAGTCAAATCCTTATGCTGTACGCCTTCAGCTTATATTGTGCTAAATGTCAATTACAACTCAAGACAACTGGAAGAAAAATGTGTAGAATATCTGGAGCACATTTAAGAATCTAAAGTTTCTACAGAACACAGTTTAAAAACTTGTGATCTAAAATATTAATATTAGTTAACAAAAAGTTATTGTATCTGATTCTAATTCTTTTCAAGACTAGTTAATGAAGTACCTACCAAGAATTCCAGCTTGCTCTCAGTATTTAATGCAATCACTAGTCACTAAATGTCCAGGTTTTTAGAGAGATTCTGGCTGTTAGCGGATGGAGGTTTGATACTGTTCATGAACAGTGGAATATTCTAATGGTCACCCTTACAATGATTCAGGCTCTGTGCAGGGTACTGGTAAACTCTCTAAGTAACATTTTCCCACCGGCTGCACATTCTCCTGTAATGTGCAGATGAGAGAGGGTAAGGACTAGTGTTTGTCGTCACAGATGGTTTTGTCTTGTCTGTGATGCAGGGGATGGGAAAGTATTAATGAGGGAGTATTCTGGGGAGTTTCAATATCAAGTGGTCTGGCAGATGGGTAAATCATGTCTGAGGCTCTATTCTCAGCTCAGTTATGAGCTCCTTAAATTTAGGGAAAGTGTCTGTGATCTCAGGGTCTGGCATGAAACAAATGACTGTTAAATCAAATGTGAAGTGTAGCATGATGTCATCTTCATGTGTGATCTATCAGGCCATTGGATATTTTGAGAGTAGCTAGTTCATCCAAAAAGTTCTTACCTCATCATCTCTCTGGGGGCAACCGTAATAGATTTAGGCAGCTGGACCCATTTGCAAACCAGTAGGCTACCATTTTAGATTACCAGCCCACAATGATGACATGTTAGCCTATTTGGCATCCCATTTCCTGTCCATAAGTTAATTAATAGAGCAGAGCTGGACAGTTTGATCACCCCCAGGGAGAGAACAGGTGGTGAGCACTCCTGCTTCACTGAGCTAGCACTGATGGCAAAGAACAACCTGATTGAGGCTAATATGTTTTGTTTCGGTTAATACTTTGTCTTATTTATTTATTTAATTTTATTTTATTTTTTGCGGTACGCGGGCCTCTCACTGCTGTGGCCTCTCCCGTTGCAGAGCACAGGCTCCGGACGCGCAGGCTCAGTGGCCATGGCTCACGGGCCCAGTCGCTCCGCGGCATGTGGGATCCTCCCCGACCGGGGTACGAACCCGCGTCCCCTGCATCGGCAGGCGGACTCTCAACCACTGCGCCACCAGGGAAGCCCCTGTCTTATTTATTTTTAAAAGCTATGAAGGTAGATAAAAGATTTCTTTCCCTGCTCCATAGAAATTTATAAGCAACATAATACCAACCCATAACTGAAAAGAAATGCTGGTACTAGGTAGCTTTTTAATTTCTGAAGGAGAAATAAGATTCATGTTATACTCAAAACCCTTTTTGCCTTTTTCAGTGTAGCAAATCTACCCTAGAGCTAGAACTACATAATAGTTTTCAAGTTTTAGCATTATCAAAAATTGGATCATACTAGAAAAATACAGGAAATGGAAGAATTGGGGACATGATTATTCGTATAATAACAATATGCTGTAATCACAGCATTCTAATTGTATAACTCTTGATTAAGAGTGCTTACATATAGATTATGTCATTTGTCTTTTACCCCTGTGAAATGAACAAGGCAGGTATTTCCCCCATTTTAGAGCTGAGGACACTGAGGTTAGTTGCCTGCTGACAGTTGATTTCTGGGACACAGACTCTGGAATAAAATGTAGTGTGCAGGATGTTTATTAAGGAGTGTCACTGGGATTAATACCTGCAGAAGGGAGGGGGAGGAAGGAGAATTGGGCCAAGGGAACAACTGATGTGGGATGCAGGCCCAATAATAGCCTAGGTGAGAGCTCTCTAGCTAGAGTGGCCCTCCAGAGTTGTCCTGAGTTGGGTTGAGATGGCCATGCTTGTAGACCCCTGCATCAATCAGTCATTGGGTGTGGGCCACTCTGGGAAAGGACATGACCTTGGACGAGACAGCGTTCTGCTTCTAAAGCAATCCCTGAACAGTGTGACAGCTAAATGCTCTCTACTGACAGCATTCTCAGCATCAGGTGAGTTCCTCACTGGGGGAAGATTTGGGTGGTCCATTCCTCATGCTACTTGAATCCAGTTTTGCCTATCCATTCTGGGACCAGATCTTCAGGATTCCAGTGGATCTCTTCCTGGGAGAAACTTGGAAGAGAAAGATGAGTGGGACAAAACTATGGCTTCGCTGCTGCCAGAGATGGCCTCAGGGCCACAGTTTCTACTCATGTCCCTCCCTCAGTACCCATTCTAGATTTCTCTTACATTCAGCTAGCACCTCTGCCCATCATAGTGGCTTACCTGGTGGCAGGACCCAGGCCCTTATCACCCAGAAGTCTGAGCCCTGATCATCATGCTCTTCTAAGTTCCAGGTTGCTACACTTGTCCAGGAATAGTAAAAATTGGGCAAGGGAGTTCCAAAAGGCACCCTTGTGGATCACCTGGACAGCAGATATATTCTTCTCTGTGCAAACAGCAACACTATCTCTTCTTGATGACTTGGAGCAATTACTCCTGCTTAGAATGGTGACTCTTCTTGCAGCTGGTCCCTTGGCACAAGGAGCCTGAAGTGCTCAGGCAACAGTCATAGCTTATAATTCAATGGGATTCTTTGTATATCCTTTAGCAGAAGGGATCTCTATTTAAGAACCAGGACCTCTGTTTAAGAACCTACAGTTGTGGGAGAGAAGCACAGATTTCTCAAGTAGGTTACTGGGATTGATGGGAAGTGGGGTCACCCCAGATTCCAGCTTTTGGTGCCTGAACTTGTGTTCTTCTTTTGAAGACACAGCAACACGTAAGTTTTTGATTCAACATGTGTACTACATCCTGGAGGATGGTGTCCCATTCTTGTAAAAGTATTGCATTCCAAAGTATTGCTTCAGCTAGGCCTCTAATCCCAGCCATCTGCCATCCCAATCCTATATCAAGATGGCAACATCTGGTTCCTGTGGTATGTGATATGACCAATGGATCCTATGGTCATGGGTCCACTTTCATGTCTCCTTTACTGTAAAGTGTGTCCCCTGGTCTGATACAGTGATATGTAGGATCCTGTACAAGTAAAACAGATACTCTGTAAGCCCTCAGATGGTGATGCTGGCTGAGACCCTGTGGGAAGAAAGGCTCAGGATGAATTTCTTACCCATCTGGGATAGAAGGGGTCCAATGTTGTCAACTTGCCACTCAGTATTGGTCTCTGTTGATGTCAGGTTGAATTTTTCTATTTGCTAGTGGCACTAGCTAGATCGGCCTTGGTTGGGCTATTGGGTCCATGCTGTTGTCCCCAACATAGCCTCCGTCTCTGTTGCCAAGGCTACTCCTCTCTTATGCCCGTCATATCAACCCCGGGGTAGTTGATTACAGAGGTTCAATGTTGTCAACTGATTACTGAGTTATCTTTGTGTGTGTGTGTGTGTGTGTGTGTGTGTGTGCTTGGCTGTTTACTGCTCTCTGGTGGGCATTACTATGCAAATGATGATCATATTTTATACTTCTGTATGGCTATCCACATGTCCCTACCCAAGACATCCTTGTCCCTGGTTTTCCAATTTTTCTCCTTCCAACCTCCTGACCACCCAAGCCAAGCCATTTTCCACTATCCATAATTCCATATATATTCTAATCTTGGGCTAGTTCTCTTCAACACAATGCAGATGACCAGGTGCACTACTCAAAGCTCTGCCCATTGGGAGGATTTTCTCTCCACTACTTTTAAAAGGTGCCCCTGAATGGGGCTGTAGTAAAGCTGCTGTCTATGAGGCAGCTATGTCTATGTCCACTTGGCATTCCCCATTATGACAATGTTTATTACATTGGCCAAGGACTTAATGTGGGTGGTATGCCACCTACCAAGTATGTTTATTCCAATTATATATTCAAGGACTTGGGAAATGATCACAAGGTGGGTCTGTGGATCCTGAAGTCTCACTGTGAGCAGAACCTTGGCCAAGAATTCACTTATTACCTGGTTCTCATACACCCTCACTCTAAGAGATAGGCTATAATGATGCTTCAGGACTCCAGGTATCAGTGTCAATTTAACACTGGGTCCAACAGTCCTCAAAAATGTTTGGACATTTTCTCAGTGCACACTTTTCCAAGTAAATAGCCATAGGTTCCTTTGGGGAAGGCCCAGAGCAATCATTTTTGTGTTCACTTGGCTGTGGTGGTAGAAGGTGCTGGAGATTTCCCTCCTTCTGGAGACTTGCCCTCTTCTTCAATCAACGGGTTCCATGTATGAAAACTTGCTCATGTCTGGAAACTCTGCAAGGGATCCTGACTTTAAACTGGAGACATTACCTTCAGATTCCTGATGATCCATGCTTGATTTATTTTGATGGTAAAACCTGAGTAGTATCCTTGTTAACCGCCCATCTTTTTGGTTGCTAGGACACTGCCTTCTATTAACCATCCCAATAATTCTCTGTGGCTCCAGTCCCTCTGGCTCCAGACTTCATGCTCATTATGATAATTGCTCTCACCTGGCTTTTGAAATGCACGCTCTGCCGAGTGGCGTCTACTGCGTTGAGATCCTAGCTTCCACGTTGTAATCAGTGAGGCTCCCTGCGTAATGGCCTCTCCTCCTGTCAGTCCTGGCCCACAGAGGAGAGACACTGATGACCCTCTTACTAGTTTGTTTTTTGTGGCCTTAACAAATGGTATATCTTCCAGGCCTTCCTAGGGAACATAATTATCTGATGGGTTTTCAGGTTTTACATAGGGTATCCACTTCAGCTTGCCCCTTCTCTGAGCCTTTTAAGCCATTTTCCACCACTGTCTGTTATTCAACTCTGACATTTCTACCTAATTTAGCATTGAGCGTGGCTTTTTCCATGCTTGCTAGTAGCGAGTTCAAACCATCCCCTGGAGTCTTTGCAAAGGGATTAGATGTTATTTCCCAGAAGAATGTGACTAAAATGATAATCTCCATTTTATCCAATTTTATGTCCTGGCCCTCTTGTCCAAGCACCCTCAGAATACAATTCCATGTGCACCTGAGCTGGTCCGAGCTAGCTAGCAGGCCTGCCACTGAAGCCATCTCTAAAGAGTTCCTTGGCAGTCTCAGCAGCTGGGACAAAAACGCTTCTTTTTTTGTCCCAGAGGGACAAAAAGAGGGGGATGTTGGTGCGTGTCAGACTGACCACCATGGTGACTAATTACCAGTGCCTGTACTGAAGAGCTCTGTATCCTCTTTCTGAGCTTTCTGCGGGCACAACGGCTCTTCCTAAACCTAAGTATGGTTAAGAAGCCTAGGCTGTAAGTGTTACTGATAGTTGATTGGCTCAAGATACAAGCAGAGAGGAAGAGAGACTGAGGGTGGGAAAGAGAAAGACAGAGGTACCTCTGTTGACTGGAGCAGCAATTTGCTGCTGGGCGAGGGACCACATGGTCTGGGCAAGGATGGCTGCCCCAGACTGGGTGGTGCTGGCTCCCAGTAGGTAGATGTTGCCTTGAGATCTGTCTCTGTGACAACTTGGGATGAAGTTTAGATATAATCAAGACTTTCAAAGATCCATCTTGCAGCCTGCATGATTAGATTTAGTATAGATTACTTTTAGGCAACTGATCACACAGGATAAGCTACCGTGTTTTTCACATGTCATCGTCAAATTGATGTAATTTATAGCTTAAGATCACCAATGAAAGCTGCTACATACACATCCTTTGCTTCCGGCTCTACATGCCAACTGTCCAATCCCCGCCCTTCTCTAGAGTCTGATATATATTGTCTTATGGGCTTTCTTAGAGCCTCCTATGCCTTCCCAGTGTGGAGCCCCAGGCAGGCACTTCAGCTGTGACTCATGCCTCCAAATGGGTACTGTCCAACAAGGAGTGTTGCTGACCCTGGAGCCTATTTACTTCCTCCAGTGACACTGCTGGAAAAAAAATTGTCCCAAACAGTTCTGGGAGTTTCCTATTGCAATTCTGTAGAGGGTCAAGTTGAAGCAAGTAGGCACACTGTTATTTTATTGCCATACATCATGTTCAAATTGAAGTACAACTTTATTCAGTAGCCCATTTAACTAAAAAACAAAACAAAACCAAAGTGTAAAGCATAGGCATTTTCATATGTGGGGTATTGACAAGAAAGTCTTGACTAAGGATAATAGGAGTTGAAGCATTTCTGAGAATTTCTTTCCTTATTAAATCCATAAATAGCAACCATTTGACATGCAGACTCTAAGTCAGTAATTATAAGGCAAAGATCACTTTTGATCTTTTTCTTATCATGGCTGATTTATTCTCCTACCTTGTCAGATGAAGAATTTTACCTTGAAAGTATTCCTCTTTTTTATTTCCTTTTCAACATTTCCCACTTCTTTATCCTCCTTGACAGGAAGATGACAGCAGCTCAATTGAATGGGAACAAGCTGGGATATGCCATTAAATTTTAATCATCTTCCTGCCTGTGAAGCTGATAATTGGAGATCATTTAATAGAGCCTGCCGCTCTGTTGGCTTTCTGTAAATCCCAGCCATTTGTAAAAGGCAAAAAGCCCAGTTATCACTTTAACCCAAGCTCATCTTGAGCATGGATTTTATGCCAAATGCCCCAGTATCCAAATGCCATGAGTCCGAGGACCTTCCTTGTGCTCACATTAGGTTTTCTTTCCTTTCTTTCCTTTTAACCAATAGAACTATTTAATGTAATGTCATGTAGAAATTGGCAGTTCACACTTTCTTACCAGAGACCAAGCCACTGATCTCCCTTGCTTTCCCCTTTCTTTTCAAATGCACTCAAAAGCTGCCTCCTAACTTCCTTCTGCTTTGCTTCAGACAGCAAATGGATGTGACAGCGGACTGCAAACACTCTCAGCTGGTCCAGTCCAGAGATGTTTTAATTTTGCCTGCGCACTAGTGTCTCCTGTGGCCTTGTGACCCTCCAGCCAAATGGCATCTATACTCTTTACTCTTTCGCACCCCATATCTGTAGAGCCAGGCTTCCTTTTTAAAAAGGGATAATTCTTCCTTCTGTTCTATGAACCATCCTTGACCTTCATCATAACAAACTATTAAGTCCGTGGGAGGAATTACACTGCTGATATGTAGCTGAGGCGCCTCATAGCTCAGAGTTTCCAATCTGTACTTCAAAAGAGAGTTTTAGCCTTTACATTCAGCATCTCTGCATTGGTGGGGGCCCCCATTCACTCATTCTTTCTTCCTTCATCATTCATTCAATACATTTATTTTGTGTGTAGCACTCTGCTAGCATTAAGGGTATAAATGAGAACAAAGCAGATATGGTTCTCATCCTTGAAGAGCTTTTGATCTGGTGGGGAGACGGACATCACATAAGTAACTGTATGGACACTTGATTACATTGTTACAATTGCAGAATGAGAGCATGTAACAGGACACTTGGCTGACAGAGGTTAATATTTCTTGAGTCTTGGCCACATTCCCGGCACCGTGCCACGCTATTTCAGGCATGAAGCCACTGAATGCTCCCAATCAGGTTGCTAGCCTCCTTTTACAAAGGGGGAAACAGAGGCAAGAAAATAACCTCCCTAGTCACACAGTCTGAATGTAGCTGTTCCTCCTCACAGCAGAACTGTGTGAGAATTCCCTTTGTGCTACATTCCTACCAATACTTTGTGATATCAGGTTTTTAATTTTTGACAATCTGATAGGCACCAAATTATATTCCAGTGCAATTCAAGATAGAAAATGTAATTTTTTACATTTTCTGTGGGGTAAACTGTGGATCGGTGGTGAACAATATTTACATGGTCATAATAAAGAAATGTAAACTGAATATCTTGAGAGATTAGTCTTTGGAGGATGCAGGGGAAGGGAAGAGTGTTTGCATGTATGTGGGGTGTTCGTTGGTAATGATCATGTAAGGTGGCCAAATCCAAGTTTCCACAGAAAAAAAGTCAATGTGATAATGCTGAAAACTGAAAAATCAGGTACTGGTAGCATAATGGTGTTATATTAAAACATGGAGGTAAATAGTAGAAAAAAATAAAGGGATGAAAAGATGTGAAAATATTTGCTTCTAGGAAGCTTGAGACTGGGATGGGTGGGCCAGGGGACTGCTGTTTCTTGTTGAAAGCCTTGTTCTGTTTGATTTTGTTATCCCTCAATTTCAAGAGCAATCAGGGGCACTGTGGTCATCCATCAGCACAGCCCACAGCAGCACTGGAGCCCGCAGTCCCTTGTCATAGACAGCACACCCTCTCCAGGAAAATGGAAGCAGCAGCGGTCCCTTCACAGAGGAGCTTGGGGTGGCTGCCTCCCCACTGCCACCAGAAGCCCAGAGCAGTGGATTCCCAGTGTATCCAAAAGCTGTGTGCTCCACGATGAGGTACGGGGCCGGGCTCCGCATCTCCCTGAGTTTCAGTGTTCAGCAGCGCTTAGTGCAGCTCATGGTGACCCGAGGAGTGAAGCTCTGAGTCAGTTCTTTGTGGTGTCCCTCCTCCCTAACCCACCTCTTCCCCTATCTCCCTTCCTTCTTTCTTTCTTTTCCTATATTAGATTAGAGAAAAAAGGAGTAGTGGAAAGGGGGAAAGAGAAGCTAGCCGAAGCCCAGCTGTCTGCCTTACTTAGAAACAAGGGAAGGGGAGGTGTGGGTCTGTGAAGCCTCAGTTAGGAGGCACAAACCTTTTGCTGCTTCCTTGGTGGAAGAGCCCCGAGCATTAGAGAGCAGGTGCTCTTGATTCTCTGGGGAAGGAGAGCTCTACCTTCCCCTGCTGTCTCTCCTTTCTTCTTGTGTTAGAAAGGAAATTATTACAGCACAAGTATGGAAGGAAGCCCAGAGGACTCTGCCTTTAAGACATGCTTGTGAGCAGGCAGGGAGATGCTTTCAGAGCACAGGATTTTCCAAAGCGTTTATAATTTTGTGTCGTCTCCTGTGATCCAGCTATGAAGATAGACATAGATGTACCAGCTTGGGTGCTCACTAAATTAGGCTGTTTCTAAGGGACGAGAGTTTTAATAAATATGAAAGTTCTATTTATAGTGTTAGTACTTTACCACTTCAAGCTATGTCTTCTGTGAAGTCCCAGAAAAACCTCTTCTTTTCAGGGCCTTTTTTCCTAGTTATTCCCTCCTTTGCCTATTTCTATCCTTTATTTTTCCATCCCATCGACCATTCATTCAACAAATATTTATTAAGCACCTGCCATGTGTCTGGCATGTTCCAGGCACCAGGGATGTCCTGGCAGATAAGGAGGACAAGGTCCTTGCCCCTGTGTAGCTTCCCTTCCAGTAGAGGACAGATACTAAATAATCAACAGTGAGGGACCACTGTAAGTGCTGTGAAGAGAGTGAAACAAGATGTGATGGAGAGCGATGGGTCAGCCGCCCTGAACAGGTGAGGTCTGAGCTGAGACTGAATGAGGGGAGGCCCAGCCCCGCAAGAACCTGTCAGAGGGTCTCAGGCTTGAGGGTAATGAGCTCGGGGGTGGAAGGCCCAGGTGATATTGGGCCATTTTACTGTACAAGCAAGTTTGGATTTTATTCTGAGTGGAAGGAGAAGACTTTGAAGTTTATATTTTTAAAGCTTTTAAAAGTGTTGGGGTGACATTACTTGATTAGCTTTAAAGATCACTCTGACTGCTGTATGACAAGTTGGGGGGCGGGGGGGGCAGTCTATGTGCTGGAATGAAGCAGGGGACCAGGTAGGAAGCAGTTACATGCTTGAGAGAGAAGCGAATGGATGTGGATAGTTGAAGGGTATGTTTTGGGTACAGAGTCAACAGGACCTGCTAGTGGACGGGATGAAAGGGGAGGGAAAAAACAAGAATTCCTGGGTTTCTGGGTCAAACAACTGGGTGGATGGGGAAGCTCTTTATTGAGACAGAAAACTAGAGGAGGGATTTTGGGGGGTAGGGCTTAGGGGAAGAGGGAGAATGTAGTCACAGGAAGGTGTGAGATCCCTGAGGCAGAGAGAAAAGGGACTCATTCATTTGTTTAGGAGGTTGACGGAGGAGAGGAATGAGGAATTAGGAGGGGGCTGGTGGCTGTCAGTGTGGGGATTTCAGCAGAATGAGAGACGAAAGTCATACTGCAAGGGGATGGTGAACGCTGTGAGGGCAGGGAGGGACCAGCTCAGGCTTTGATCACAGTTGTAACCCAGGGCCTGGCACAGTGCCTGGCAAATGAAGGTACCAAATATTCAAAATAAATAAATGAATGGGAGGGTGGTAAGGCGGTGTGAGAACTGAGTGTAGAACACTTTCAGTTAAGTGTGTCAATGAAGATATGAGGGAAAGGATGCTAGCTGGAGCAATGGCAGGTTTTATATTTATTTCAAGTTTAATGGACAAGGGGTTCCTATAGTCTCAGGGAAGAAACCCCCTAGGGAGAACTGATGCTGGATCAGGAGGGCAACTAATAGAAGGAGGTCCTAGAAGAGGGGGTGAGAAAGGTGAGCAGCAGGTGGGGGAGGAGAAAGAAGGAAGGAGAAGGGAGGAGAGGGGGAGGGGAAAAAGCATGTGGTACAGTCTCCCGAGGGCCAGGGTGTGTACTGGGCTCTTAGGTGTATTTTCTCATGTAACCATCGCAATGGCCACTCGGGATGATGTTATATTCTCCACTTTCATGTGAGGTGACTGAGGGTCTGAGAGGTGAAATCACTAGGTAAGGTTCCAAGATGAGCTAGCAGTAGCATGGATTTGTATCTAGAAGCTGCTATTACCGTTAGGCTGTGTGTAGGCCAGTTGGATTCTAAAGAGTCCTGGCAAGGAGTTGGCATAGGTGAGGAGTCAGGTGGTGGGCTTTTATTCTTACTTTCATGTTTAACCCCAAACACCAGCAATTCTGGAGAGCGAGCCAACTGGACTGCAATATACAGCAATGTTGAAACCTGGACAGAGGTTTATAAGTTGTCATGTTTATGAGCAAGGAGGGCAACTGCCCTATTTTGAAAAGAAACCTGTCAAAATTTGGGGTATATTGTCACAGGATTTAAGTAATTTGGGGATTCTTTATTTGTTCTTTTGTATCAGGAGGTGGATTAATTGAGCTTAATAAAAAGTCTGAAGAGGTGATACATGTAGACTTAACAGTTCTGAGCCTGGAGGCAGAGGGCCTTGGCTTAAATCATGATTCCAGTACTTCCTAGGAATTTGTTTCATCTCTCTGAGATTCAGTTTCTTCACATGTAAAATGACAATGAAAATATGACCTTCCTCAGGAGAGACTGTGAGGACTAAATATGATGTTGCATTTCTAAACTCCTAACCCAGGCACAACTATACTGCAATGGGATCGTAGCATTATCATTGTTTTATTTTCATTCCTATTATTTTCCTGTAAGTGTGTCTTAGTCACCTTGAGCTGGTGTAATAGAATGCCATAAACTGGGTGTTCTAAACAATAGGAATTCATTTCTCACAGTTCTGGAGGCTGAGAAGTCCAGAATCAAGATGCTGGCTGATTTAGTTCCCTGACGAGAGCTCTATTCCTAGCTTGCAGATGGCCACCTTCTCATTGTGTCCTCACAGGGCAGAGAGAGGGAAGACAAGCTTTCTGGTGTTTCTTTTTATAAGGGCACTAATCCCATCATGAGGACCCCAAGCCCATGATCACATCAAAATCTATCTACCTCCCAAATACCATCACACTGGCTGTTAGAGCTTCAAACATATACATTTTGTGGAAACACAATTCAGTTCTTAGCAAAGCATGAATGCATTGTGAGTAATGGTGGCTCTGAGATTCTGAGATTATACAATTTGGGAATGAAGTAATGAAGTTGTATGAGGCTTTTTGTTACTGTTGTTGTTTAGTTCATTTGTGAGAGCTGTTTCCGAGTTAAACCCTAGGGTGAAATTATGTGGAGCTCATTACTCTAAGGCTGACACAAATCTGGCTAAATATTTTATCTGATAAATAAAATATGGGTTACAGATGTCACCAAGTATGGGCAAAATCCTTTCCTTCTCATTTCATTTATTTAGTTGCCTAATTTTATTTTCTTTGTTGTGATTGGCTTAAAAGCAGAAGTTATTGTATTAGAAATCCTGGACTGTGGGTATACACAGCTCTGGATCAGAAGAAGCTCATTTACTGTGGTTTGTGAATTGCTGTTTGTGAAATGAGAATTGCTGTTTGTGAAATGAGAAATGCCTTGTATTTAAATATTCTCTCCCCACTGTATCAATATGTCAAATTAATGCACACACCTTTTCCCTTTAACATTAGAAAGCTCGGGGATTTGTATATGAAGTCTTATCTTTATTTTTCTTATTCCTGATCCATGTGTGAGTGCATGTTTCATATTTCAACAACAGTCACCACAATATGCATTGAGACAGTTCTTTGTTCAAAGAATTCATGGGTATTTATTTTCTTCTCTGCAGCAGTCTGTGCTGCAGTGTCTCTCATATTCCCTCATTAATTTAACAATATGTATTGAGTGTGTGTTACATGTCAGGCATCATTCCAGGTGTTGGGGAAATATCAGAGTCAATGAAACAAAATCCTCTCCTCAAGGAACTTAGCTGTTTGATGATCATGATGTTTTGCTTAAAATTGGCTGATTTTCTAACTTTTGTGGATGAAACATTGGTTAAATTTCCACTCAGTGAGTCTTAAAACTCTTTATTTTAATTACCTTGCACAAAAGCATGCAAATCAAGTTACTGAGATAGGTTTGGATTTAGAGAACAGTAATACATTTGGCACTAAAGTGAAATTGTATGGTCTGAAAAATTAGGAGATACAGGGAGGCATATAAATATTTTGACTGGCACTGCTGGAAGGAGGAACTGTCTTGTTCTATTCAAGTTACTATAACAGGATACCATCGACTTGGTGGCTTGTAAACAGTAAAAATTTACTTCTCACATTTCTGGAGTCTAGAAGTCCAAGATCAAGGTGTTGACAGATTTGATGTCTGGTGAATGCTCACTTCCTGGCTCATTCTTGCTGTGTCCTCACATGGTGGAAGGGGGAAACTCTCATCTCTTCAGCCCCTTATAAGGGCACTAATCCCATTCATAAGGGATCCATCCTCATGACCTAATTACCTTCCAAAATTCCCACCTACAAACACCATCACATGGGGATTTAAGCATCAACATATGAATTTTGGTGGGACACAAACATTCAGTCCTTTGTGCCCTTTTAATATTTTATTCTCATAGACTTTGTGCTTTTTTCTTTTTCCCTGAAGTAGAAAACACTGTATAAATTATCTTCATATTATTTAATCTCTTTAGTGGGAATGTTAAGGTTTTATTCCATACCTATGATGCTATGAGAGGCCAAATGCATTTCAGATCATTATTTATAGCATTATACTGGTGTGAGAGAAACTTGGTGAGCTAGGGCAGTGAGATTTGTAAGAGACAGAAAAAAAATCTTTGACTAAATTGTGTGTTGTTAATAAATAATAACATTTTCTTCTGATGGAAATTGTTGTTGACCCATTATTCCTCCTTCCTACATTTTAAACACCTTTCTTTGTTGACTGAATTCAGATGAGTAGTTCTTGACTTTATTCAGCTGCTACCTGTCAAAAATGAAATAATGGAATGAACAAAGTGTGAAGTTAAATAATGAGTCTACACAGAATATACAGCCACCAGTTAAAGTGATGTTTGTGAAGTCATTTACTTAATAGACTAATCTCTTCACTTTGAAGTGTCGATGAAAGTTTAAGCCTAATTAATAAGTAAATATTCTTAATTCAAAGCACAGGTGATGACATGATAGGGGATCTAATTTCAGATTTTTTGAAGCCTTTTTCCCCTTCCACCTCCTCTGTGTCACTACTAGTTTCTTCCTATTTCCTTTTATTCATTTTCATGTGAAATTTATTTTTTTATTTTTTTCGGTACACGGGCTTCTCACTGTTGTGGCCTCTCCCGTTGCGGAGCACAGGCTCTGGACACACAGGCTCAGCGGCCATGGCTCATGGGCCCAGATGCTCTGCGGCATGTGGGATCTTCCTGGACCGGGGCACGAACCCGTGCCCCTGCATCGGCAGGCAGACTCTCAACCACTGCGCCACCAGGGAAGCCTGAAGTTTCTTTATTTAAAGATATCTTAGGACATATGTTGCTATGGAAGTTTTTATTTTATTGGAAGATAGAAATATTCCAGTCTTTTGTTGTAGACCTTATGATGCTACATCAAGACCATTGTCACTGAAGTCGGCAAAGCAGGAAGGTGGTGGTGGGCATTAAGGGAACAGTGACTTTGCTGCAGCCTTTGTTACTGGTACAAACCAAACCAACTAACAAAACTATTGTAATATCATTATATTATTTGTATATTTGAATTTTGCAATTAAGTACATACACATTTAGGATTGTCATGTCTTCTTGATGAATTTACCCCTTTACTTCCTCTTTATCAACAGTATTATTTCTTTTTCAGAAATCTAATTAGTCTGATAATATAGCTATACTAGCTTTCCTTTTATTAGTATATTCACATGACATAGTTTTCCCATCATTTTAATCTATGTCTTTATATTTAAAGTCAGTTTCCTTTAAAAAGTATATAGTTGGATCTTGTTTTCTTCATCCAGTCCCACAGTCTTTGCATTTAATTGAAGTGTTTATAACATTAATTTAATTATTCATGCATTTGTATTTAAATCTGCCATATATTTTTTTATCTAGTTCTAGTTCTTTTCCATGTGTCCCATTTGTTCTTGATTCCTTTGTCTCTCTTTCACCACCTTCTTTTGAGTATTTTTTTATGATTCTATGTTATCTCCCCTACTAGCTTATTAGTTATACATCATTTTAATTAGTTTGGTTGTTCTATTGTTTTCAATACATAGTTTTAACTTATGACAGTTCACTTCAAATAATATTACAGTACTTCCTTTATTGTGCAAGAATCTTACCATAGTATTTATTCATTTCCTCCTTCCAGTCCCTTATGCTACTGTTCTCATACATTTTACTTCAACATATTCTATGAAACATATGCCTTACAGGTATTTTTACTTCAGACAGTTGTCTTTTAAAGAGATTAAAATCAAGAAATATGTATGTCATAGTTACCCACATTTTTCTTTTTCCCATGCTCTTTATTTCTTTATGTCTATCTTGTATCAGATTTCTTCTGCCTGAAGAACTTCCTTTTAACATTTCTTATTCTATAAGTCTGCTGGCAATTGATTCTCTCAGTTTCTGTTTCTCTGGAAAAATCTTCCCTTCAGCCTCATTTTTGAAAGGTATTTTCACTGGACACAGAATTTTGAGTTGATCAATTCTTTTTTTTTTTTTGCGGTACACGGGCCTCTCACTATTGTGGTCTCTCCCGTTGTGGAGCACAGGCTCCGGACGTGCAGGCTCAGCGGCCATGGCTCACGGGCCTAACCACTCTGCGGCATGTGGGATCTTCCCGGACCGGGGCACGAACCCGTGTCCCCTGCATCAGCAGGTGGACTCTCAACCACTGCACCACCAGGGAAACCCCAGATCAATTCTTTTTTTTTTTCAGTCTTTAAAGATGTGACTCCATTGTCTCCTGCTTGCCCAATTTCTGACAGTGAATCTGTTCTGCTTCCTATCTTTGTGCCTCTAGAAAATGTGTCTTTTTCTCTGACTACTCTCAAGATTTTCCCTTTATCTTTGGGTTTCATCAGTTTGACCATGATGAGCCTAGGTAGGGTTTTTCTTGGTATTTATACTGCTAGAGCTCTCTGAACTTCTTGGATCTATGGTTGTCTTTCACTAATTTTGAAAGTTATCTCTTCAATAATCTTTCTGTCCTTTTCTCTATCTTTTATCCTTCTGGTACTCCAAGTACATGTGCATTAGACTCTTTGATATTGTCTTGCATCTCTTGGATAATCTGTTCTATTTTTCACTATTTTTTTTTTCAAATTCCTCCAATGGTGGGCTGCTGCCACTTTGTGCTTAGCATGCAGCCTCCATTACTGTAGGGCTTTTTTCAGGGTTCCTCGTCTGCTCTCAGCTCTCAGCAGGCCCAGCAGGCCTGAACTACAAGTGGATATTTTCCCATGGTTTTGTTCCTCCCCAGCAGCAGACTGCTATTGCTGGTTATTTGGTGAGGGCTTGTGGTCAGGGCAGATAGAGTTTCTTGGTTCTCTTGATGTAGCCTCAGTCCTTAGAAGGCCTTGTTCACGTGCATTTTGGGTGCTCTTAGTGTTTCAGACCTCTGTCCTCACTACAACCCTCCCCCACCCTACCCTGCCACATAGCCATAGTCTACCCTGCATCAGTGAGGGGGACGTGAAGGGAACTCTCCAGTGTGGGCACATGTCCTGCCCTCTCCCAGTGGTAGTAGGCCTCTGCTTTAGGGTCCTGGACTCAGTTTAAGGGCCTGGGCTCAAACAGCTGTCTCATCCCTCCCTCAGCTGCAGATCACTTTTTTCCTAGCCCTCCCTCCCTGGCAGCATACCTTTGTCCTAGAGCAGGGGCAAAAGGGTTTCCTACCTTACTCCTCATGTCTTCCAGGTTTTGCTTCAAACAAGAGGTGGCTTAGTGCCTGTGTTCCAGTGAGGGTGCCTATGCCAGGTACCATCTCTATCCCGTCTTGTGAACACCCAGTAGAGGCCCCTGGCTAAAAGCTGGTGAATGAACACAGACTCTCCTTATATCTGAGGCTCCCGGCTATATAAACTGACAGGCTACTCCATACTCAGCATTTCAGAATTTGTTAAAATTTCACCTTTTTTTTCTTTCTCACTTTTATGGTGGTGATTTCTTCCTCCCATAATCCCAAAGGTGAAACAGTCTGTGTGTCTCAGCTTTCTGCAGAGGAGTTTGTCATCCATTGGATTTCAATGGCTGCTTTAAAGTAATTTGTTATATTAAAAAACCTTTATAATATATATTATTTTTTGAATTTAATAACTTACATACCTCTATAACCTTTTGCAATCTTTATCCAATAGCATAAAAATGATTTTATATTGTTTAAAAAAATTTTAAGCATTTTTATTAGAGTATAATTGCTTTACAATGGTGTGTCAGTTTCTGCTTTATAACAAAGCGAATCAGTTATACATATACATATGTTCCCGTATCTCTTCCCTCTTGTGTCTCCCTCCCTCCCACCCTCCCTATTCCACCGCTCTAGGTGGTCACAAAGCACCGAACTGATCTCCCTGTGCTATGCGGCTGCTACCCACTAGTGATCTATTTTACGTTTGGTAGTGTATATTTGTCCATGACACTCTCTCACTTTGTCCCAGCTTACCCTTTCCCCTCCCTGTATCCTCAAGTCCATTCTCTAGTAGGTCTGCATCTTTATTCCCATCTTGCCCCTAGGTTCTTCGGACCATTTTCTTTCTTTTTTTTTTTTTTAGATTCCTTATATATGTGTTAGCATACGGTATTTCCTTTTCTCCTTCTGACCTACTACACTCTGTATGACACTCTCTATTGTTTTCTTCATTTCTTTTTCATTTATTTCTGACCTGGTATTTATGATTTCTTTCCCTCTGTTAACTTTGGGGTTTTTATTTGTCTTCTTTCTCTAATTGCTTTAAGTGTAATGTTAGGTTGTTTATTTGAGATGTTTGTTGTTTCTTAAGGTAGGATTGTATAGCCGTAAACTTCCCTCTTAGAACTGCTTTTGCTGCATTTCATACATTTGGGCCATTTTGTTTTCATGGTCATTTGTTTCTAGGTATTTTTTGATTTCCTCTTTGATTTCTTCAGTGATCTCTTGGTTATTAAGTAGTGTGTTGTTTAGCCTCCATGTGTTTGTATTTCTTACAGATTTTTTCTTATAATTGATATCTAGTCTCATACGTTGTGGTTGGAAAAGATACTTGAGATGATTTCAATTTTCTTAAATTTACCAAGGCTTGATTTGATACCCAAGATATGATCTATCCTGGTAAATGTTGTATGAGCGCTTGAGAAGAAAGTATATTCTGTTGTTTTTGGATGGAATGTCCTGTAAATATCAATTAAGTTCATCTTGCTTAATGTATCAGTTAAAGCTTGTGTTTCCTTATGTATTTTCATTTTGGATGATCTGTCCATTAGTGAAAGTGGGGTGTTAAAGTCCCCTACTATGATTGTGTTCCTGTCGATTCCCCCTTTTATGGCTGTTAGTATTTGCCTTTGTATTGAGGTGCTCCTATGTTGAGTGCATAAATATTTACAATTGTTATATCTTCTTCTTGGATTGATCCCTTCATCATTATGTAGTGTCCTTCTTTGTCTCTTGTAATAGTCTTTGTTTTAAAGTCTATTTTGTCTGATATGAGAATTGCTATTCCAACTTTCTTTTGATTTCCATTTGCATGGAATATCTTTCCATACCCTCACTTTCAGTCTGTATGTGTCCCGAGGTCTGAAGGGGGTCTCTTGTAGACAGCATATATACGGGTCTTGTTTTTGTATCCATTCAGACAGTATGTGTTTTGGTTGGAACATTGAATCCATTTACATTTAAAGTAATTATCGATATGTATGTTCCTATTCCCATTTTCTTAATTGTTTTGGGTTCGTTATTGTAGGTCTTTTCCTTTTCTTATATTTCCTGCCTAGAGAAGTTCCTTTAGCATTTGTTGTAAAGCTGGCTTGGTGGTGCAGAATTCCCTTAGCTTTTGCTTCTCTGTAAAGCTTTTAATTTCTCCATCAAATCTGAATGAGATCCTTGCTGGGTAGAGTAATCTTGGTTGTAGGTTTTTCTCTTTCATCACTTTAAATATGTCCTGCCACTCCCTTCTGGCTTGCAGAGTTTCTGCTGAAAGGTCAACTGTTAACCTATGGGGATTCCCTTGTGTGTTATTTGTTGTTTTTCCCTTGCTGCTTTTAATATTTGTTCTTTGTATTTAATTTTTGATAGTTTGATTTATATGTGTCTTGGCCTGTTTCTCCTTGGATTTATCTTGTATGGGACTCTCTGTGCTTCCTGGACTTGATTAACTATTTCCTTTCCCATATTAGGGAAGTTTTCAACTATAATCTCTTCAAATATTTTGTCAGTCCCTTTCTTTTTCTCTTCTTCCTCTGGAATCCCTATAATTCGAATGTTGGTGCATTTAATGTTGTCCCAGAGGTCTCTGAGACTGTCCTCAATTATTTTCATTCTTTTTTCCTTATTCTGGTCTGCAGTAGTTATTTCCACTATTTTATCTTCCAGGTCACTTATCCGTTCTTCTGCCTCAGTTATTCTGCTATTGATCCCTTCTAGAGAATTTTAGTTTCATTTATTGTGTTGTTCATTTCTGTTTGTTTGCTCTTTATTTCTTCTAGGTCCTTGTTAAAGGTTTCATGTATTTTCTCCATTCTATTTCCAAGATTTTGGATCACCTTTACTATCATTATTCTGAATTCTTTTTCAGGTAGGCTGCCTATTTCCTCTACATTTGTTTGGTCTGGTGGGTTTTTGCCTTGCTCCTTCATCTGCTGTGTGTTTCTCTGTCTTCTCATTTTGCTTAACTTACTGTGTTTGGGGTCTCCATTTCACAGGCTGCAGGTTCGTAGTTCCCGTAGTTTTGCTGTCTGCCCCCAGTGGCTAAGATTGGTTCAGTGGGTTGTGTAGACTTCCTGGTGGAGGGGACTAGTGCCTGTGTTCTGGTGGATGAGGCTGGATCTTTTCTTTCTCGTGGGCAGGTCCACGTCTGGTGGTGTGTTTTGGGGTGTCTGTGGTCTTATGATTTTAGGCAGCCTTTGTGCTAATGGATGGGGTTGTGTTCCTGTCTTGCTTGTTGTTTGGCATAGGGCGTCCTGCACTATAGCTTGCTGGTGGTTGAGTGGAGCTGGGTCTTGGCGTTGAGATGGAGACCTCTGGGAGGTTTTCTCTGTTTGATATTATGTGGAGCTCGGAGGTCTCTTGTGGACAAGTGTCCTGAACTTGGCTCTCCCACCTCAGTGGCACAGCCCTGATGCCTGGCTGGAGCACCAAAAGCCTGTTCTCCAGACGGCTCAGAATAAAAGGGAGAAAAGAAAGAAAGAAGAAGATAAAATAAAATAAAGTTATTAAAATAAAAAATAAGTATTAAGAAAAACAAAATTTTAAGTTAAAAAAAAAAAGGACAGACAGAACCCTAGGACAAATGGTAATAGCAAAGCTATACAGACAAAATCACACACAGAAGCATACACATACACACTCACAAAAAGAGAAAAATGGAAAAAAATATATATATATCGCTGTTCCCAAAGTTCCCCTCTTCAATTTGGGGTGATTCCTTGTCTATTCAGGTATTCCACAGACGCAGGGTACATCAAGTTGATTGTGGAGATTTAATCCTTTGCTCCTGAGGCTGCTGGGAGAAATTTCCCTTTCTCTTCTTTGTTTGCACAGCTGCGGGGGCTCAGCTTTGGATTTGGCCTGGCCTCTGCATGTAAGTCGCCTGAGGGCGTCTGTTCTTCGCTTAGACAGGACGGGGTTGATGGAGCCACTGATTCGGGTCTCCGGCTCACTCAGCCCAGAGGGAAGGAGGGGCACGGAGTGCCGGGTAATCCTGCAGCGGCAGAGGCCGGCATGACTTTGCATCAGCCTGAGGCGCGCTGTGTGTTCTCCCGGGGAGGTTGTCCCTGGATCACGGGACCCTGGCAGTGGCGGGCCGCACCGGCTCCCGGGAGGGGAGGTGTGGACAGTGACCTGTGCTTGCACACAGGCTTCTTGGTGGCGGCAGCAGCAGTCTTAGCGTCTCATGTCCGTCTCTGGGGTCTGCGCTGATAGCCGTGGCTCACGCCCATCTTGGAGCTCCTTTAAGCAGTGCTCTGAATCCCCTCTTTTTGTGCACCAGGAAACAAAGAGGCAAGAAAAAGTGTCTTGCCTCTTCAGCAGCTCCAGACTTTTTCCCGGACTCCCTCCCGGTTAGCTGTGGCGCACTAGCCCCATCCAGGCTGTGTTCACGCTGCCAACCCCAGTCCTCTCCGTGGGATCCAACCTCCGAAGCCCGATCCTCAGCTCCCAGCCCCTGCCGCCTGGGTCGGTGAGCAGACAAGCCTCTCGGGCTGGTGAGTGCTGGTCGGCACTGATCCTCTGTGCGGGAATCTCTCCTCTTTGCCATCCGCACCCCTGTGGCTGCGCTCTCCTCCGCAGCTCTGAAGCTCCCCCCGTCCGCCACCCTCAGTCTCCGCCCACAAAGGGGCTTCTTAGTGTGTGGAAATCTTTCCTCCTTCACAGCTCCCTCCCACTGGTGCAGGTCCCGTCACTATTCTTTTTTCTCTGTTTTTTCTTTTTTCTTTTGCCCTACCCAGGTACGTGGGGAGTTTCTTGCCTTTTGGGAGGTCTGAGGTCTTCTGCCAGTGTGCAGTAGGTGTTCTGTAGGAGTTGTTCCACGTGTAGATGTATTTCTGATGTATTTGTGGGGAGGAAGGTGATCCCTGTGTCTTACTCTTCCGCCATCTTGAAGCTCCACTACAAAATATTTTTTTTTTTAATTTTTGAACACAATGAACTGTCCATAGATTTTAACTGTGAGTACCCTGAGGTAGACATTCTTAGGGCATGTTAAAGCACTGGAGATGTAGTTGGGTATACTGATGCCCAGGCAAATGTCCTTTAGTAGGGAAGGAAATATTTAACTAGGAACATGATCAAATAACTTAATTTTAGCATAGGAGAAGCAGAGATGATGGGAGTCATTGGGAAATTTATAAAAGAAACTATATTAGACTAGTATTGATAGTTTTCTAAATTATCAACCACTTTCCATTGGGGATTATCATTAGGAAAAAGGGTTTTTTCTAAAATCACTTGCCTCTATTATTCTTTGGATTGGTTGATTTAACCCAAGCTGGACTCAAATTTCTTTATGGTGAAATGCAGAAACTCTCTATATATATCTTCTGAGTCCCCAGAATATGTAGTAAAACAAGAATTATGCTAAAGTATTCATTTGAAAGCTTTTTGGCAACTGCGTTTGTACTTGAACTGAACTCTACACTAAAATGTTTTATCTTCTTGGCTTCATTCAGAAATTAGCACTAAAAGCTTCTTCCAAATAAATCACTTGCTAAGGAGACTAAATTTCTTTAATTTATTGGTAGCAAAATTTCTGTAATCTGTGCGGTAGTTCTAGCTACTGCTGTCCTTGGTTCATTTTGCTTAACGTTAATTGGGTACTGGTGCTTGGCAATTTTTGATCACCCATATGAATTTCAATCAATAGAAGGTAAATTAGTTTTTTCTCAGTTAAAACTAATCAAATGTAGCTATCTGATAAATGGCCAGGATCATATGTTGAAAGAGATACTAACAAAATATAGGCATTTCTAACTGACAGACAATTCAGTCACTGTCAACAGCTTCTTTGTTGAATATTCCAGGTCTTGAGTTTTTCCATCAAACAATCACCATATGGAATTCTCTGTCTTTGGTTAAGAGCTATGATTTCAAGATCACCAAACATGTCTCCATTCTTTTGTAAAACACAAATTAGCATTTTCTCTTTCTCTCTCCCTGTCTTCCTCTTTTCCTCCTTCCTTTCTTGTAATGTATCCTCCTAAAAGATTGTGGTTATAATAAAAGCAGTCTCATCATATCTTTGTATTGTACAAATTCAGAAGATATAGTAGTAGTTCACTCATGAGATCATAATTATAGACCAGGTAGCAAATCCTTATGATCCCTAATTACTTGGTAAAAGCTCCAATATTTTCCCCTGAAAACCATATGTCACACATTTGGAACACTGAGTAATCTATGTTTTGTAGAATGTTTATGACAGAATACCAGAAATGCATGTTAGAAACATTTTTTTAAAAAATGAAGAATTCAGAAGACCATTTTTTTTTCAGCCAAAAAATAGGATTGTACATGTAAAAATAGCTGAGAATTAAAAAACCATTTTAGAATTCAGTAGCAAGCAATAACCATTATGGCGTTATGGTGACCAACATAGTTACACTTGACTGTGTACTTAGTAAAGGGCAGGAACTATGCTAATTATTTTACATATATTTTTTAATTTTACTATTACAAAAGCATATGAAGATTTCAGTACTCAGGGTGGTTTAGAGCATGGATTCATGCCGAGTGCCTGGGTTCCTGTTCTGTTCCACTATTTATCAAGTGTATGATCTTGGGCAAATTCCTTAAACTCTTTCTGCGTCAGGGTCCTCATGTGCACAAGGCAAAAATACTAGTACCTACCCCATTTGTTGTGAGGAATAAATGAAGTAATGCATGAAAAGGCTTAAAATAATCCAATATATAGAGACAACTCATTAGTGGTAGTGCTAGGATTTTCCCATGTTTATTTTATGGCAAATCAATGTTGAATTATTATTGAAAACCATATTCTTCCTATAATGTTCCTGTTTTCTCTGTTGTGTGCATCAGGGAAAATAGGATAATCTTGATTTGACCTGTTATAAGTTATTTGCTCTTTTTAATGAGCTTATAACACTTGAAAGCGAACAAAAACAGAGTATAAAAAATAAAAAATAAAAAGTATTTTAGGGTAATGTTGTAAAGTTCATCAGTGTTTAGGATGCTCAGAGAATGCCTGGATTAGTACTCATTCCTAACCAAAGGGTGTATTTATTTAACTGATGAATGCCATCCTCATTATAAATTGATTGAAAAGAACTGTTTCTGTTTATTCTTTATTTTTCTGTGACTAACAATAGTCAAGAAAAATATTCTTTTGAGATGTTTAGAGTCTCTGCTGAACAAAGAGCGTTAGTTAAATAAACAATTGACAACTAGCTTCAATTTCATTAAGTTGAAATGCAAGAAATAAACAGGCATAGTTTACCAATTTCTAGATGAATAAACTATTTTCATATAGGAAGTTATGCTTTTTGTATGGAAAATTTACAAATATTAATACTTTTTGCATTATGCAAATCATGGTCATCATTTACATATAAGCTAGAAAATGTATATTGATTTTGTAATCATTCTAAAGCAGCAGTTCTTATGAGGAGACTGACATTAAAGATTTACCTTTAAAGATTTAACCTCCAAAAGTATTGCTGAAGTATTTAAAGGGAACATAAATCTGGATTTCTAGGGTATGGAGGCAACTAATTTATCATAATTTGAAAAAGAAAGAAAACAAATTCAAATAACCATCCATAGTTGGGTGAGTGAGAAGATAATTCTCGTGTTGAGGTTAAGGGCTGGCATCCTACTGCAACTAGTGAATAATCCATGCATTTTAGTTATTGATTTATAGAGCTTTATGTGACTGAGAGTTAAGTCTTTCTCAAAGATTTTTCTTTTACACTTTGCATTCAGCTTTAAGTATTTTTTCTTTGTGATTGATTGTGAAAAGAATTATGATGTATACTTCAAGTATAAGACGTATATTATTGTTTAAAATGGTTACTCATTTAAAGTGATAACTGTAATTTTGATTTTTATGCAAACAAAATGAGAGATTGTCTTTTATGTCTCTAATGATTCCTCATTAAATCACCTAATTTACAGCTGAGATGGAGAGCCCCTCTGGTCCTTCTTCAACACCTTCTTTAAGGTGTTATCATGGTTAAAGACTAAGAGAACAGGGTGTCTTCAAAGACCTGAATTCTTTTCTTTGGCCCTCATTGCTATTTTTGAAAAATCTGCAGGATATAAAACCACCAACTGGTTTTGTTCTTCTGAAAGCTCATGTCATAGCACAGGTGTTTTCCTGGTTGTCTTCAAGTCAAAGGTATAAAAGAAGCATGTTAGGTGGGAGAGGAGAAATGAGCTCCATTGTGATTCTGACTTGCTATATGACCTTGGGCCAATTATTTTACCTATATGTGTCTCTATTTTCTCATCTTTAAAATGGTGGTAATTGGAGGAGGTTAAAAGTTTTAAATATCTTCTAAGGTCCTATATCCAAAATCTTATAAAATTGTACTGTCATTTTTCTTCTTTTTAAAATTGCTATTCTTGCAATGTTGGGTGCAAAATTGGAGGTTCTACTGTGTGTTGGTGGCTGAGAGGGAATCCTTGTTCTGTCCCAATAAATTAAAAGGCAGTCATTGGTTCATTTAGTTAACAGACATATATTCATCACTCATTGTATGTAAGTGTCCTAGGAATCATTTGCTTGTTAGAAACAAAATCATTTTCAAAATTATTTTAGCAAAAATTGAAGTTTTATTGAAAGGATACATGAGAATCTCACCGAACCCAAGGTTGCATATGTGATCGTGGTTTTTGGACACAAGCAATTGGAGGTCAAATAGATTTATTTTTCACCTTGTCAGGGATTTGTCACCTCCCTTTTGCTTTTTGTCCATGTTGTCTTTCTTTGCCCCCTCTCTTCAAAGACCGGCTTTCCCTAATTTGGTAAATGCAGCGTTGCCTCCCTCTAAGCTTTGCATGGTCTCTCCATTTGTCTTGAGAAGAGATGAACTAGAATTATATTGTCCTGATTCCAGATTCTCATCAGAGACTGATTGGCCCAACATGGGTTGGATGTCTCTCTAGTGGGAGAGTTATGTAAATAAAGAGTGCACTGATAGATAAATGCACAAGGTGCTACGGGACCACAGTTTGGAGCATCTTATCCAACATACGATGTTTAGCTGGAGCTGCATCCTAACAGATAGGGAGCTGCAGAAAGGTGGGAAAGTCTCGGCATGAGCAGCATGAGAGGTATGCAGCTGCAGAATGTGTGCGCGTGACAACAAACAGCTCAGGATTTGTGTAGTGAGCAGGATGAGGTGGGAGACAGAGGGAAGAGCCCTGTCATGGAGGAAGTTGAGGGAAATGCCAAGGGGACTCCTGTCAGTGGCAACAAGTGCAGTGGCATGGACATCTTTTTTTTTTTTTTGCGGTACGCAGGCCTCTCACCGTTGTGGCCTCTTCCGTTGCGGAGCACAGGTTCCGGACGCGCAGGCTCAGCGGCCATGGCTCACGGGCCCAGCCGCTCCGTGGCATGTGGGATCTTCCCGGACCGGGGCACGAACTCGTGTCCTCTGCATCAGCAGGCGGACTCTCAACCACTGTGCTACCAGGGAAACCCGGCATGCGCATCTTTGAGTTAGATTCCTATGTGGCAAAAAGTGACGAAAGTCAGAAGGAAAATATTATTTGAGTGTGCAGGTTAAAAATATTCAAGCCACTTGATATTAACTGTTGCTTTTTAATAATTAACTGACAATGACAATTAATGGTTGAGAATGCCAAAGCCACAGTTCTGAGATTTTTTTACCGTAACTGAATCCTGCATATCTGTGAAAACTCAACATTGACGATTTCTTCAATAAAATTTTCTTTATACCTATCTGTAGCTTGAAAGAATTTTAATATTTAAAAAATGGCATTAGGAGACTTCAGGATGCAATTTTATCACACAGGATGGAGAAACTATACCAGTTTTTATACCTATTAATTGAAATGAGCCTCTAAAAATTTTCATTTCCCTCCAAAGAATATAAAAACTGATGGGAAATTTCTTATCACAATATTCTGTTTATAATTTGATTTCTAGCTTCTTGTTAATTTTGCCACTTCTGAACACTCACAGTTGGATATATTTGGGTAAAATGAGAGCTGTCTACTGGCCAGAGAGATTTGAGACCTTAGAAGAGAAGAAACATGTCCTCACAAAATTGATAATTCGAAGTAGAATGAATACATTGGCAGTAATGTCTTGTTGTTACAAACACATTATGCATTCATAGCCTCATTTTCAAAGTTCGTTTTATCCAGTTTTGATAATGGTATTATAATAATGAAATGGCAGCTAGTTTATATTGATAAAGGTACATCTGAATTCCCTTGAAGAACGGGGAGAAAGAATAGAGACTGTATTTCATTAGTGGTCTGCCAGTGAAAATTAAAATAAAGGCCATTTATTAAACATACTTCTATCTGTATTATTCTTGTGTACCTGGTTGATATATAAAGCCCAACCGATTTGTGGTTTGGCTTGGAATTTAACTCATGCTTGTTGCATCCAGACAGCTGGTAAACTTTGTACTTAAAGAGATGATTGCTTATTTACTTGGAAAAGAAAATGGACACATGTAAGATAAATATATTTTTCTGGCTTGATCATTAAGAAGGTCTTTAACCTAATGTCGATCGTTTTCTTAAATGATGTAGCAGGTGCAGCTCAGTATGAGACTAAAGCTATTAATTGTCAAGAATTCGCTTTGATCAAGATTATACGACAAGGGCTTCCCTGGTGGCGCAGTGGTTGAGAGTCCACCTGCTGATGCACGGGACACGGGTTCGTGCCCCGGTCCGGGAAGATCCCACATGCCGCAGAGCGGCTAGGCCCGTGAGACATGGCCAATGAGCCTGTGTGTCCGGAGCCTGTGCTCTGCAACAGGAGAGGCCACAACGGTGAGAGGCCCGCGTACTGCAAAAAAAAAAAAAAAAAAAAAAAAAAAAAAGATTATACAACAAGGCTTTTAGTATCAAAGCTCTTTGAATTAGGGCTTGGATAGTAAGAAACAGAGTTTAGTTTTCACATAAGGAAAATTGCATCAGGACTTGAAGGGTTGTACTGGTGTGCTTCTTTTCTGAAAAATGGTCCTGGTATTTCCTTTCTTGGTTATCTTTAATAATGATGGGGTAGCATAGCTTAGTGACTAGGTACACAGCTAGCCTCTTAGAGTCAGAAGTTCTTGGGGTCAAGTTTCAGCTTTATCACTTAGGGGTAGTATGAACATAGTTTATTTCCTTACTCCAAAAATGGAATAATGGTAATACAGCCTCATGAGGTAGTTATAAGATTTAAATGGGATTAAGTATAGAAATAGTTTAGAGTAAGAGCCAGCACTATTTAAAGCATTCAATAGACACTCACTGATGTTGTTATTATCATCATTATTATTGTATGATAATCCCATGGGGTTGACTAGTTTCTGGAATTGGGAATGGGAGGATAGAGTATTAGATCAGAGAAATTTCCTGTCTAATGCACCTATGATGCCATTTTTCAATTTCTTGAGCATTTTGGATTAATTTTTCAAATATCTCTCTGCCACTGGAAAGGAAATGGGAAATACCATGGGGTGCCTACTACAAGCCAGGAAATCAATGCATTTAGCCATCACCGTGTCCCTGCGAAGTCGTTCTTTTTGCCGCACTTAAACATGTGAAACCAAGGCTCAAGGAGGTTGTATTATTTGCATAGTGTTGCACAGCTAGAAAGTGGAAGTTCCAGGATTTGAACCCAGATCTTCCTGACTCCACCCTGTAGGCTGCCCCAAGTTCTGGAGGTTGAGCCCCGCTGGTATCTTCTTAGACAGCTGGAAACATTCAGTAGACAGAGGGCATTGTTCTGATCTATTTTTCTCCTCATCCTGTGGGTCCTGAGTGGCTTTAGCCCACATTTTACATGTGTTGGGCACTGAAAATTTGTTCTCCTCTTACCCATGTCATCATCATGCTGGAGATAAAAGGGATTTTGCTGTCCAGGGTCTTTGGGCTCAGCACTTTTCAGAAGGACCTTATTCACCTTGAAGTAAAATATGAAACGTCACACTCCATCTCTAAGCAGCCCTTGAATACAGTTTTGAAGGACTGTAAAGTGACAGCCAGTTTGCTGATAGAATGAAAACCTGGGCCCTGATTATTATATCTGGTGGGATTTTTGTAGGATTGTTCTGTTCCTCAGTAAAATAACATTGTGTGTAACATTTCTGGGGGATGGATTCTTTTTTTTTTTTGGCAAGGTCATAATTATTTTTATGCACTTTTGGTCAAAAATTTTCAAAGCTAATGCATGTCTGCTCGGGTATTCACTGCGGACATGCTAAAGCAATGCTTTACAGTCATTGGTCATGATCGTGCGCTAGGGAGTCACTAGTTTCTTGGGAAAAAAAGTGAGGCAGTTAATTTAAGTAAGAGGAAAAGGCAAGTGTGGTCTAGTATGCCTCCTATTTGAAATGGAATGTCCTGTAACTTTAATTTTTATACTTTTATTTTCAATTCCTTATGTAGAATATACTATTCCTTATTTGAGCATATTTTCTCATAATTCTTTCATAAGCTGCTTTTTTTTTTTTAAACATCTTTATTGGGGTATAATTGCTTTACAATGGTGTGTTAGTTTCTGCTTTATAACAAAGTGAATCAGTTATACATATACATATGTTCCCATATGTCTTCCCTCTTGCGTCTCCCTCCCTCCCACTCTCCCTATCCCACCCCTCCAGGCTGTCACAAAGCACCGAGCTAATATCCCTGTGCCTTGCGGCTGCATAAGCTGCTTTTTATGTTTGTTTTTCTGAAAAGTTAAGAAATTAGAAAAAATTATATAGAAAAATAAAGTAGACACCCATATTCCTACTGCAAGGATAAAAAAAAAGTTTGAACGTTTGGATTTCTTCTACATAGACCCTTCAAAAAATGCAATTTTGCAGGTACATTTAATGTCTCCCTTAACTACATTAAAAAAAAAAATCCTTTTCCTTTCCCTTCTTCTCAGGGGCAACAACTATGGTGAGTTTGGTGTGTAGACTTAGTTCCACTCATAGGCTGCTTTTCTGAGAACTTTCCTATTTTTCTAAATTATCCAGAAACTAGAGCAACCTCTGTTAATCACTCCATACAATCAGTTCCCTCATAGAGGATGAATTGGAAGTGAAACAAAATACACTTTAGGACTCCCCAGGTTTTACCCTTTCTTAGTCTTCTAAATCTTTACGGTACTATGTGACCAATTTTCTTCAGATCTCAAATTACCCAGAGAGATCTGCACAGGAGTAGCCCTGAATTCTTTCTTCTTTAAATTGAAGTATAGTTGATCTACCATATTAATTTTAGGTGTACAGCATTGTGATTCAGTAATTTTACAGATTATACTCCACTAAAAGTTATTACAAGATAATGGCTAAAATTCCCTGTGCTGTACAATGTATCCTAGTTGCTCATCATTTTATACATAGTACCTCATATCTCTTAATCCCATACCCTTAACTTGCCCCCACCTTCCCTCTCCCCAACAAACTAACCATTAGTTTGTTTTCTTGTTTTCTATGTCTGTGAGTCTGTTTCTGTTTTGCTATACACATTCTTTTGTATTATCTTTCAGATTACACATATGTCATATCATACAGTCTTTGTCTTTCTCTCTCTGACTTATTTCACTAAGCATAATATCCTCTAGGTCCATTCACATTGCTGTAAATGGCAGAATTTCATTCTGTTTTTTGGCTGAGTAATATTCCATACACATATATACCATATCTTCTTTATCCATTCATCGTCGATGGACACTTGGGTTGCTTCCATATCTTGGCTATCGTTGATAGTGCTGCTATGAATATTGAGGTGAATGTACCTTTTCAAATTAGTGTTTTCATTTTTTCTGGATGTATACCCAGGAGTGGAATTGCTGGGTTGTATGGTAGGTCTATTTTTAGTTTTTTTGAGAAACTCCATATTGTTTTCCATACTGGCTGCACCAATTTACATTCCCACCAACAGAGTACAAGGGTTCCCTTTTCTCAACATCCTTGCAAACATCTCTTATTTGTAGACATTTTGATGCTAGCCATTCTGAACGATGTGAGGTGATATCGCATTGTGGTTTTGATTTGCATTTCCCTGATGATTAATGATGTTGAGCATCTTTTCATGTGCCTATTGGCCATCTGCATATCTTCTTTGGAAAAATGTCTGTTCAGGTCTTCTGCCCATTTTTTGATAGGGTTGTTTTTTTGATATTGAGTTATACAAGCTGTTTGTAAATGTTTGTATATTAACCCTTTATCAGTCATATTATTTGCAAATATTTTCTCCAATTCCATAGGCTGTCTTTTCACTTTGTTGGTGGTTTCCTTTGCTGTGCAAAAGCTTTTGTTTAATTAGGCCCCATTTGTTTATTTTTGCTTTCATTTCTTTTGCCTTAGGAGACAGATCCAAAAAAATATTGCATGATTTATGTCAAAGAGTGTTCTGCCTATGTTCTCTTCTAGGAGATTTATGGTTTCTGGTCTTACATTTCGGTCTTTGATCCATTTTGAGTTTATTTTTGTAAATGACGTTAGAGAGTGTCCTAATTTCATTCTTTTACATGTAGCTGTCCAGCTTTCCGAGTACCACTTATTGAAGAGACTGTCTTTTTCCATTGTATATTTTTGCCTCCTTTGTCATAGATTAATTGACTGTAGGTGTGTAATTTATTTCTGAGCTCTCTGTTCTGTTCCATGGATCTATGTCTCTGTCCTTAATTCTTAATAATTGGCTCAGACTAAGAAGTTGTTTTCCAGGTGACACTGAGATGGTAAGAGTCTCAGAATCCTTAAAGTTCTAGCCCCTCTCAGTGTCTTCATGTAATAATAATATGGAAGAAATTGATAGATTTTATTTTGTCAGGGTCTATAACATATGATCATCAGAGGGCCTTCATGCATCTCTGGGCCATCTCTTTATCCATCTGCATAACACTGGGAACTGCAAATGAAAAGAGTTGCCTTGTGTCTCAGGCTCTCTAGTTTGACTAGAATGAGAGGACCCATTCATTTTTCTGTATCTGATTCCCTTTTTTTTTTCCCACTGCTACAAGACCAAGACTCCCAGCTTATACGTCAATGCTCATATTCTCATTCTTATTCCGAATATCCCCTAATCTGACCTTTCCTCTTCATACCATCCCAAACACCTCCATTGTGCACCCAAGAACTGTCTTTAGCCAGCTTCCCCCATCCTCATTCTCTTCACCTACTTTGACTAAGTAAAACCGAAATCTCCTCTGAAAATGCTGCAGTCCTCTTGAGTAGAGGCTGTATTTTTTTCTCTCCAGTAACACACTTTGGTGAGTAGATATGGACTAGGCATCCTATACTTGCATCTCATTGCCTCTCCTCCATCTTCCTTCAAAAAAAGAAGCACCCCACAATACCTCTTTCTGTTGTTGTCATTGGTTACCCACACATGTAGTCATTGTGGCAGACTGGTTAAGAATGTGTGCTCTGGAGTCCAATATTGCCTGGGCTTGAATTCCAGGGCTCCTACTTGTATGACTTTGGGCATGCTGTTTAATTTCTGTGCTTCAGTTACCTTGTCTGTAAAATGAAGTTTCTGATGAAGAGAAATGATAATAAATGAAAAGTTCTTAAAACTATGTTTGAAACATAGTATATGCTTAATAAATGTGAGATATTATTTTAGAAAATAATTTTCACTTCCATATGCTTATCTTCATCAATGACTATAAGTGTATCTAAAATCTGAGTTTCAAGCAAACTGATATCTAACCACAGCCTCCTTCCCTTCCAGCTCACTTCCTCTGATGTTTCCTCTCCAGCATTTCTTCCATTCCACCAGGATCACCAAGCTTCAGATCCTACTGCCTTTCACTCTCAGTCACTATCCACATCGTCACTATCTTTCCTGGCCACGTTAGAGTATCTGGTCCATCTTCAGAGTTCCTCTCATGCAACATTAACTCCCCTCTTCCTCTCTCCCTTCTTCATACTCATCTGGTGAAACCACAACTTTACTTAACCCCAGCTTTCCTACCTATCCTGCTAGAATCCAAACAACTAAATATTCATGGAAAAAACACATACCTTGCAGATTAATGAATACAAATCTCAAATGAGGACTCAATATTGCCCATCAATATTTTTAAAATTAATTTTTATTGGAGTATGGTTGCTATACAATGTTGTGTTAGCCTCCACTGCAGAACAAAATGAATCAGCCATACACACACAGATATCCCCTCCCTTTTGGACATCCCTCCCATTTAGGTTACCACAGTGCATTAGGTAGAGCTCCCTGTGCTATACAGTATGTTCCAATCAGTTGCTTATTTTATCCATGGTATCAATAATATATATGTGTCAATCCCAGTCTCTCAATTCCTCCCCCCCCACCCCTTTCCCCCCTGGTATCCATACATTTGTTTGCCCATCAATCTTACGAACTTTTTAGCCCTTTCATTTTTATGTACTCCAAAATGATTGTTTCACACCTTCTCTCTCTTCCAACCTATAACTCTTCCTCTAATACCTCCTTTTTTTTCTGGCTATCTTCCTAATACACTGGCTCTTTCCCCTTGGTCTCCTTTGCTTGTTACCTATCAATACTGTAATAGTTCTGCTTAACAAATCACCTCAAAACTTAGTGGTTTAAAACAATAATTCCTAATTATCCTTCTCAGCTTTTGTGGGTCAGGAATTTGGGAGTGACTTGGGGTCTCACACAATTGCAGTCAGATGTGAGCTGGGTCTGCAGTCATGGGAAGGCTTAACTTGGACTGGTCATGCATATAGCTTCTCTGTGGTGCTGCTTGAGTGTCCTCACAACATGGTTACTGACTTTCCTTTGAGTAAGGAAACAGAGCTGGACAGATGCTGCAATTCCTTTCATGACAAAACCTTGAAAGTCATACACCTTTACTTCTACAGTATACTACTGGTCACACAGCCCTGATTCATTGTTGGGGGTGTGTGGGAGGGACTGCACAAAGGCATGGGTACCAGAAGATGAGGATCATTAGAGGCTATCTTAGAGGCTGTTACCACTACGTATCAGCTTGATGGCTAAATATTGACATTCCCTGTATCTCTGCACCGAGGTTTCTTTTCTTCTGTATCTATACTCTCTCCCTTAGTGCTCTTATCTAGTCTTGTGGCTTCATATATCATGTATAAGCTTTGACACTCAAGTTTATCTCCACCCCTAAACACTAGATCCATACATTCAAATACCCATTTGACATTTTCAGTTAGATGTCTAATAGGTTTTTAAAACTTCCTTCTCAAATATTTCCTAAGCTTCATCATCTCAGTAAATGGCATCAGCATCTGTCCAGTCACTCAAGCTAGAAATCTGAATTTTCCCTTTTCCTGATGAAATTCTTAACAATACCTTCAAACCATACCCAAATTTGTCTACTTTGATTCATCTCTGTTGTCACTCTCCTTATCCAAGTCATCATTATCTCTCATCTAGTCTAAATCAAAAGTTCCTACCTGGCCTTTCCACTTCTGCCACTCATTATTCACCCATCAATCAGAGTGATCTTTAAAAAGATCAATATTACATTATGTCTTAACTGTGTTTAAATACCTCTCTTAGCTTCCCATTCCACTTAAAATGAAATCCCTCTCTCTCACCTTGCCTAAAAGACCTTCCACGAATGGCATCTGCACACCTGTCTGATCCATTTCCTACCACTTCTTCCCTTGCTTACAACATTCCATCCACACTTGCTTACCTTCTGATCTTGAAACATGCCAAGCATATCCCAACATATGGCCTTTTGTGCTGGTTTTCACTCTAAAATGCTCTTGCCCTGGATCTTGGTGTGGTCATTGCTTTCTTGTCCTTCAGGCCTTAGCTTACATGTCCAGCCTCCTCAGAGAGCCCACTCCTGCTCATCCAATCTAAAGCAGCTCCAGGTCATTCTAACACATTTTATTTTATGTGTAACACTTAACAACGTCAGCAATTTCTTGCTCCTTTGTCTGCTCTTCGTAACCTTCAGTAGAATATAAGCTCTATAAATGTAGAGGTCTCAAGTCTCTTGTTCATTACTGTATTCCCAGCTCCTGGAATAGTGTCCGACTCATGTTAAAGGCTCAAAAAATGAATAGCTGAATGAAAAAATGAACGGTTGTTAACTGGTGACTCACTAAGGTACCCTTCTTTGTATCATTTAGATTGAATTATCCCTGGAATATTTAGGTGATCATCAGGGAAAAAATATATAGGAACTATTTAGTTGGAAGACAAGTCTTTGCTATGTACTGGTTCAGAGAAAACAACTTAAAGAGGCATCTTCTTTTCCTCTATAAGACAAATACTGACTTCTTCATACCTAACATCTGTCTTTCCTTTTATGTGTTCTGTTGTAAGAATTGAATTCTCCTTATTACTCTTGGTACTTAAACAAATTTGCTTACATTTTAAGAACGTTGCAATTTCAGTTATGGATAATTATGCCTTTGGGGTGCTACAGGTTTAAGGCATCTTGTGTTAACAATAATGCATGTTCATTTATGCTGTTTGCTATGGCATTTTCATCTGCAGAGTTATTCTCTACAGCTCTGTCTCTCAACTTCACATTGTCCAATTTATTGTTATACCTGAATCTATACTGTGTAGAAACCATTTAAATGTTTCTTTTCCTGGCAAACCACCATAGCCTGTGTTTTTGTTTACTTGTTTTTGTTTTAATTATCTTCAGAATGGTCATTCCTCTTTGTTGCTAGTCAGTGTGCTTTTCCTTTAGAGTGACCCTGAGATTCAGACCGTTTAGGAGACCCCTCACTTAACTCCCCTTAACTCAAAATCTCCTTCCCTTCTAAAGTGTGATTCGTTTCCCTCTACTTTGTTATTTCAGCCCATGTGCATTGCTTTATTTTTAAATTATGTTATGTTGATTAGAGATGTCCTATGATATTGTTTCCCTTTTAGATTTTTTTTTCTTATCTTATCACCTGAGGCAATACCTTCTGCACAGCTGACACTCAGTCTGGATGGGGCGTGGGAGATACCCTCTCCTTTTCCTGCTGACCCGGAGACCCACCCAAGTTACCAGGGCACCAGAGTTATGAGTCAGTCAACTTTCCTTCATTCCCATCACATTTTATGCCAGAATGTTTTATGAAACATAGTCAGTTCTGTCAGTTTAATTATACAAATATTTATTCATGTTGGTTCAATACCTACTAATCAGATGCAATTCTGAATTCAATAAAAATACCCCAGGGATTTTAGACATATCCAGAATAATTAATGGTACACGCTGTAACAGTTAAAGCTCTATCAGAGAAATGAAACCATATTTATATCTATATTTATATCTATAGTTGATCCTAATTATTTCTGGATGCCATATTTGTGAATTCATCTACCTGCTAAAATTTTTTGTAACCCCCAATCAATATTTGTGCGGCTTTTGTGGTCATTCACGGACACGCAGAGTGACAAAAAATTTGAAATCCCTGATGCATATGTTCCCAGCTGAGGTTAGATGCCCTGCCTTCTTGTTTAAATTCTCGTACTGTAACAAGAGGTTTTTTGTTTTGGGGTTTTTTTGCAGTCTAAAGACTACTGTACCACATTTTTCATATTTTTGTTCTTTTTTGGTGATTTCACTCTTTGAAGTGGCTCTCAAGTATAGTGCTGAAGTGCTGTACAGTGTTCCTAAGCACAGGAAGGCTGCGATGTGCCTTATGGAGAAAACATGTGTGCTAGATAAGCTTCACTCAGCCATGAGTTGTAGTGCTGTTGGCTGTGAGTTCAATGTTTATGAGTCTGCAATAGGGTACATCCATAAACAGGAAGAAGAAATTCACTGCTTTGCACATGAGGCCACTCTGGAAAGTGCTAACATAAAACTAGAGTGTGTGATGAAGCTATGGAAAAGATGATAAAGTGGCTAAATTAATGTATTCATGAGATAATGACCAATTAAAAAAAGCATAGTGGACAGCAATGATGTGAAGCTGAGAGCCAAAGAAATTTAAGGTCATGTTACCCATGACTAGGAAAACGCTTCTGGGCTAGTGCTGGCTTGCTGACACATTTCAAAAGATGATACAGCATAAAAAAATGTTCACTTGCAGATGTGGTAGGTTCTGCAGGTCAAGAAGCTGTAGAAGAATTTTAAAAATATGTGCTAAATGGTTGATAGGAAAAGGGTTATGTGAAAGAGCAGGTTTTCAACACTGATGAGACTGGCTTGTTTTACAAGGACATTGGCAAGCATACCTATATAACATAAATGGCTTCCAAATTCCCTGGCTATAAATCACTCAAAGACCATGTAATTAATTATTTGTAATAAATATATATTAAATAATGTGTCTTTAAACAGAAACATATGTGAAACACAATTATTTATTGACTGGTTGGCAAAAATATTGCGACCAGAGGCTCACAGGAACCTAACCCTGTATTCCCCCATAGGAGCAATGGTTCCATATTCACTAGTTGTGAAGTGTTCATGGAAACTTCATAAAATATAACTACTGTGAATAACGAGAATTGGCTCATCATCAAGGAATATGATTGGTTTATGTGATTGTGGGGTCTGGCTAGGGGAGTCCAAAATCTATAGGATAGGCTAAGCAGCCAGAAACTCCTCGGTAGGGACTGGCAATGCAGCCTAGATGCATAATTTCTCCTTTCAAGGAAACCTAAGTTTTGCTCTTATGGCCTTCAGCTGATTGGATCAGGGTCTCCCAGATTATTGAGGGTAATCTTTACTAAAAGTCAACTGATTGTAGATGTTAAGCACGACTACAAAATACCTTCACAGCAACACTAGATTTGTGTTTGCTCGTATTACTGGGTACCACAGCCTAGTCAAGTTGACACATAAAAATATCCATCAACATTCATTGAGTCTTTTCTGTGTTCAGACACTGTTCTCAATACCTCCATGCTTATTTAACCCTCAAGCAATCTTCTGCAGTTGGTACTCTTATATCTGCATTTGATAGATGAACAAATGGAAGCATAAGTAAGCAGAAGTGGCTTGCTCAGGATCATGCAGCATGTGTGATGAAGCTGAAAATCAACCCTAACCCTAATGCTGCAACCTGGCTCCCAGGTCCCCGCTCTGAACCGGTTTACTCACTCCCTAATGTAAAGAGAAAGTTAACTATGGCAGGAAATCTCATAACTTCACAAGTGAACAGGATTTTTACCTTAAAGATGGTACCACCTTGGCTGACATCAAGGGCTATACACCATTCGGAGGGGTCCAGTCTTCTGAGTGGGTATTGCTCTCTCCTTCTGTCATGACCATTACTTCTGCCCACCTAACCCAGGCTCAGCCTGGTTTTGTGTTTGATGAGACCACAGTTGTGATATGATTGGTTATTTTAGTTATTATATGTTTTTTAACTAGCCTGGAAGAGGCTAATGCACGTTACAGAAGCCAAATACTGTCGAGAAACAAAGTTCACATAAAGAGGTCCACTGAATTATGTTCTGACAATGTTTACACAGAATTGAAATAACCTCAGAGGTCCCAGGTAATCTCCATAATCACAGTATGGCTTCACCGGTTGTTAATTACACTACTAACTGCCTTGAGGGAGGAGGATCTGTGATTGCTGGAAATACCTCTTTTAACTCTTTCAGTTGTAAAAAGCAAAACAAGTCAAAATAGAAATGCAAATTACCAACTACTGAAATTAAAGTAAAATAAAGTTAAATACAATAGAACTTCACAAAAAATTGATAATGGCTGTCCAACATGAATAACATGGGGAATGTGGCCCATTCAAAAAGACTGATTTTTCAGCTATTTCCATATTGTGATTCAAAATATTTTTTTCTCTTTAGTTTGTAGAACTCTCAAAATAATCAGCGATCTTCTGGCTTATGGGTGTGAGTCACCCATCTACTTACTGAGGTAGCCTCAAGAAAGGACTTGGAAACTGTAAGTGAAACTTAAGAAGCATTGATGAGCTAGGTAGAGGTTAAAGGATCATTCATATGGAAAATATGCTGTGTCTTCCAACATCACATGCAAGATAATATCAGGCCAGCAGACACGCAGCCTCGTCAGACAGAGGCCGATTCAGATGGGTGTTTGAGAAGAAATACATCATCTGTAGCATCACCCTTTCTCTCTCCCAAAGTACAAGGAGCATGTGGAAGAGTGTAAAGACAGAATGTCAGCACGTATCAGAAAGGAGTGAATCATGGTTTAAGCAGAGAGCTTTCAACTGCTTGCAACAGATGTTTCAACATATATTTTAAGATGCATCTTATATTTAAGAGTAAAAGGGAGTGGTTGATCATTGTAATATAAAAAGGTAAAAAGAATTGAACCTTATTCTTAGAAGTAAGGTGGCTGAATTGAAGATGAAGAAGACTGCATGGCAAGGAGTGTGGGCAGCCTCTCGGAGCTAAGAGTGGTTCTGGCTGATAGCAAGCAAGGAAATAGGACTTCAGGCCTACCATAGCAAGAAGGTGAATTTTGCCTGCTCCAAGAATGAACTGGCTTTTCCCCAGACCTCTCACACAAGAACTCAGCTTGGCTTCTACCTTGACTTTAGCCTTGTGATGCTCTGAGGAGAGAACATAGATAGGCTATGCTGGATTTCTGACCTACAGAATTATGGGGAGTTAAACCACAGGCAGTATGGCCTTTGCATTCAGAGCTCTTCTTGAAGTTCTCACTGAGTTCCTGCTTTCTTCTCCCAATCCTGGCAGGCATTCTTATGACTACTTCTTTGAACCCTTTATCAGCCGTGTGGCTGACAGGGTCCTGGTGCTCCGGCCGGGTGTCAGGCCTGTGCCTCTGAGGTGGGAGAACCGAGTTCAGGACATTGGTCCACCAAAGACCTCCTGGCTCCACTTAATATTAAATGGTGAAAGCTCTCCCAGAGATCTCCATCTCAATGCTAAGACCCAGATCCACTCAACAACCAGCATGCTACAGTGCTGGACACCCTATGCCAAACAACTAGTAAGACAGGAACACAACCCCACCAATTAGCAGAGAAGCTGCCTAAAATCATAATAAGGTCACAGACAACCCAAAGAACACCACCGGACACAGTCCTGCCTGACAGAAAGATAAGATCAAGCCTCATCCTCCAGAACACAGGCACTAGTCCCCTCCACCAAGAAGCCTACAAAACCCACTGAACCAAACTTACCCACTGGGGGCAGACACCAAAAACAACATGAACTACAAACCTGCAGCCTGTGAAAAGGATACCCTAAACACAGTAAGTTAAGCAAAATGAGAACACAGAGAAACACACAGCAGATGAAGGAGTACGGTTAAAAACACACCAGACCAAACAAATGAAGAGGAAATAGGCAGTCTACCTGAAAAAGAATTCAGAGTAATGATAGCAAAGGTGATACAAAATCTTGGAAATAGAATGGAGAAAATACAAGAAACATTTAACAAGGACCAAGAAGAACTAAAGAGCAAACAAACAGTGAGGAACAACACAATAAATGAAATTTAAAATTCTCTAGAAGGAATCAATAACAGAATAACTGAGGCAGAAAAATGGATAAGTGACCTGGAAGATAAAATACTGGAAATAACTACTGCAGAGCAGAATCAAGAAAAAAGAATTAAAAGAATTGAGGACAGTCTCAGAGACCTCTGGGACAACATTAAATACACCAACATTTGAATTATAGGGGTCCCAGAAGAATAAGGGAAAAAGAAAGGGACTGAGAAAAAATTTGAAGGGACTATAGCAGAAAACTTCCCTAATATGGGAAAGGAAATAGTCAGTCAAGTCTAGGAAGCACAGAGAGTCCCATACAGGATAAACCCAAGGAGAAACAGGCCAAGACACATATTAATCAAACTATCAAAAATTCAATGCAAAGAAAAAATATGAAAAGCAGCAAGGGAAAAACAAAAAATAACATACAAGGGAATCCCCATAAGGTTAACAGCTGATCTTTCAGCAGAAACTCTGCAAGCCAGAAGGGAGTGGGAGGACATATTTAATGTGATGAAAGGGAAGAAACTACAAACAAGATTACTCTACCCAGTAAGGATCTCATTCAGATTTGATGGGGAAATTAAAACCTTTACAGACAAGCAAAAGGTAAGAGAATTCAGCCTCACCAAGCCACCTTTACAACAAACGCTAAAGGAACTTCTCTAGGCAGGAAACACAAGAGAAGGAAAGGACCTAAAATAACAAACCCAAAACAATTAAGAAAATGGTAATAGGAACATACATATTGATAATTACCTTAAATTTAAATGGATTCAATGCTCCAACCAAAAGACATAGACTGGCTGAATGGATACCAAAACAAGACCCATATATATGCTGTCAACAAGAGACCCATTTCACAACTAGGGACACATACAGACTGAAAGTGAGGGGATGGAAAAAAGATATTCCATGCAAATGGAAATAAAAAGAAAACTGGAAGAGCAATTCTCATATAAGACAAAAGAGGCTTTAAAAAAAGACTATTACAAGAGACAAAGAGGTCACTATGCAATGATAAAGGGATCAATTCAAGAAGAAGACCACAATGGTAAATATTTATGCACCCAACATAGGAGCACCTCAATACATAAGGCAAATGCTAACAGCCATAAAAGGGGAAATTGACAGTAACACAGTCATAGTAGGGGACTTTTAACATCCCACTTTCACCAATGGACAGATCATCCAAACAGAAAAGTAATAAGTAAACACAAGCTTTAAATGACACATTAGACAAGATGAACTTAATTGATATTTATAGGACATTCCATCCAAAAACAACAGAATACAATTTCTTCTCAAATGCTCATGGAACATTCTCCAGGATAGATCATCTCTTGGGTCACAAATCAAGCCTTGGTAAACTTAAGAAAGTTGAAGTTGTATCAAGTATCTTTTCTGACCATAACGCTATGAGACTAGATATTAATCACATGAAAAATCTGTAAAAAATACAAACACATGGAGGTTAAACAATAAACAACATAATAACCAAGAGATCACTGAAGAAATCAAAGAGGAAATTTAAAAATACCTAGAAACAAATGACAATGAAAACACGATGACCAAAAACCTATGGGCTGCAGCAAAAGCAGTTCTAAGAGGGAAGTTTATAGCAATACAATCCTACCTCAAGAAACAAGAAACGTCTCAAATAAACAACCTAATGTTACACCTAAAGAAATTAGAGAAAGAAGACAAAAAATTCCCTGAAGTTTTCAGAAGGAAAGAAATCATAAAGATCATATCTGACACAAATGAAAAAGAAATGAAGGAAACAATAGCAAAGATCAATAAACTAAAAGCTGGTTCTTTGAGAAGATAAACAAAATGATAAACCATTAGCAAGACCCATCAAGAAAAAAAGGGAGAAGTCTCAAATCAATAGTATTAGAAATGAAAAAGGAGAAGTAACAACTGACACTGCAGAAATACAAAGGATCATGAGACATTATGACAAGCAACTATATGCCAATAAAGTGGACAACCTGGAAGAAATGGACAAATTCTTAGAAATGCACAAGGTTCTGAGACTGGACCACGAAGAAAGAGAAAATATAAACAGAGCACTGAAATTGAGACGGTGATTAAAAATCTTCCAACAAACAAAAGTCCAGGACTAGATGGCTTCACAGGCAAAATCAATCAAACATTTAGAGAAGAGCTAACACCTATCCTTCTCAAACTCTTCCAAAATATAGCAGAGAGAGGAACACTCCCAAATGCATTCTACAAGGCCACCATCACCCTGATGCCAAAACCAGACAAAGATGTCACAAAGAAAGAAAACTACAGGCCAATATCACTGATGAACATAGATGCAAAAATTCTAAACAAAACACTAGCAAACAGGATCCAACAGCACATTAAAAGGATCATACACCATGATCAAGTGGGGTTTATCCCAGGAATACAAGAATTCTTCAATATACGCAAATCAATTAATGTGATACACCATATGAACAAATTGAAGGAGGAAAACCACATAATCATCTCAATAGATTCAGACAAAGCTTTCAACAAAATTCAACACCCAGTTATGATAAAAACCCTCCAGAAAGTAGGCATAGAGATAACTTACCTCAACATAATAAAGACCATATATGACAAACCCACAGCCAACATCATTCTCAATGGTGAAAAACTGAAACCATTTCCACTAAGATCAGGAAAAAGACAAGGTTGCCCACTCTCACCATGATAATTCAACATCGTTTTGGAAGTCTTAGCCACAGCAATCAGAGAAGAAAAAGAAATAAAGGGAATAAAAATCGGAAAAGAAGAAGTAAAGCTGTCACTGTTTGCAGATGACATGATACTGTACATTGAGAATCCTAAAGACGCCAGCAGAAAACTACTAGAGCTAATCAATGAACCTGTTAAAGTAGCAGGATACAAAATTAATGCACAAAAATCTCTTGCATTCCTATACACCAATAATGAAAAATCTGAAAGTGAAATTAAGGAAACACTCTCATTTACCATTGCAACAAAAAGAATAAAATACCTAGGAATAAACTTACCTAAGGAGACAAAAGACCTGTATGCAGAAAACTATAAGATACTGATGAAAGAAATTAAAGATGATACAAAAAGTTGGAGAGATATACCATGTTCTTGGATGGAAAGAATCAATATTGTGAAAATGACTCTACTACCCAAAGCAATCTACAGATTCAGTGCAATCCCTTTCAAACTACCAATGGCATTTTTCACAGAACTATAACAAAAATTTCACAATTTTTATAGAAAAACAAAAGACCCCGAATAGCCAAAGCAATCTTGAGAAAGAAAAACGGAGCTGGAGGAATCAGGCTCCCTGACTTCAGACTATACTACAAAGCTACAGTAATCAAGACAGTATGGTACTGGCACAAAAACAGAAATATAGATAAATGGAACAGGATGGAAAGCCCAGAGATAAAAACATGCACATATGGTCACCTTATTTTTGATAAAGGAGGCAAGAATATACATTGGAGAAAAGACAGCCTCTTAAATAAGTGGTGCTGGGAAAACTGGACAGCTACATGTAAAAGAATGAAATTAGCACACTCCCTAATGCCATACACAAGAATAAACTCAAAATGGATTAAAGACCTAAATATAAGGCCAGACACTATAAAACCCTTAGAGGAAAACAAGGGCAGAACACTCTGACGTAAATCACAGCAAGATCCTTTTTTATCCACCACCTAGAGAAATGGAAATAAAAGCAAAAATAAACAAATGGGACTTAATGAAACTTAAAAGCTTTTGCAAAGCAAAGGAAACCATAAACAGGATGAAAAGACAAGCCTCAGAATGGGAGAAAATATTTGCAAATGAAGGAACTGACAGAGGACTAATCTGCAAAATTTACAAGCAGCTCATGCACCTCAATACCAAAAAAACAAACAACGCAATCCAAAAATGGGCAGAAGATCTAAATAGACATCTCTCCAAAGAAAATATACAGACTGCCAACAAACACGTGAAAGAATGCTCAACATCCATCACTCATCATTAGAGAAATGCAAATCAAAACTACAACGAGGTATCACCTCACACCTGTAAGAATGGCCATCATCAAAAAATCTACAAACAATAAATGCTGGAGAGGGTGTGGAAAAAAAGGAAACCTCTTGCACTGTTGGTGGGAATGTAAACTGATACAGCCACTATGGAGAACAGTATGGAAGTTCCTTTAAAAAGTAATAATATGACCCAGCAATCCCACTACTGGGCATATACCCTGAGAAGACCATAATTCAAAAAGAGTCATGTACCACAATGTTCATTGCAGCTCTATTTACAATAGCCAGGACATGGAAGAAAGCTAAGTGTCCATCGACAGATGAATGGATAAAGAAGATATGGCACATATATACAATGGAATATTACTCAGCCATAAAAAGAAACAAAATTGAGTTTTTTATAGTGAGATGGATGGACCTAGAGAATGTCATACAGAATGAAGTAAGTTAGAAAGAGCAAAACAGATACCATTTGCTAACACATATATATGGAATTTAAGAAAAAAAAATGTCATGAAGAACCTAGGGGTAAGACAGGAATAAAGACACAGACCTACTAGAGAATGGACTTGAGGATACAGGGAGGGGAAGGGTAGGCTGGGACAAAGTGAGAGAGTGGCATGGACTAATATACACTACCAAATGTAAAACAGCTTGCTAGTGGGAAGGAGCCGCATAGCACAGGGAGATCAGCTAGGTGCTTTCTGACCACCTAGAGGGGTGGGATAGGGACGTGGGAGGGAGACGCAAGAGGGAGGAGATATGGGGATATATGTATATGTATAGCTGATTCACTTTGTTATACAGCAGAAACTGACACACCATTTTAAAGCAATTATACTCCAATAAAGATGTTAAAAAAAAAAAAGAAAGAAGTAAGGTATATTCATTTTCCCCAGTAAAGTGCTGGATGTAGGTCTTCAAAGAAATGTAAGTGAACAGGTACATCAATGTTCTGTGGAAATTGACATTTAAAAAAAGTAGGCCTTGTGTTGTCAAAACAAAGAAATGGAAAGCTTCTCAAGATGAACAATAGAGGGAGGAAAGCATCATTAGGACAGATGAAGAAAAGCAGGAGGTTTTGAGTACAGAAAGATGACTGTTGGCAAGGAGACGGGGTGGAAGCCTGATGTGGAGTGAGGGCTTGAACAGAGAAGCAGGTCGTGAGCAGTTCAGGCTCCCGAGGAGGCATAGGCAGCCTGATTGCAAGTTTTATCAGGTCACGGCTAGGAGAGGGAGAAGGCTGGCTGTGTTCAGAAGACGGTAATTTTCGGGCTTCCCTGGTGGCGCAGTGGTTAAGAATCTGCCTGCTGATGCAGGGGACATGGGTTCGAGCCCTGGTCCGGGAAGATCCCACATGTTGCGGAGCAACTAAGCCCGTGCGCCACAACTACTGAGCCTGCGCTCCAGAGCCCGGGAGCCACAGTTACTGAAGCCCACGTGTCTAGAGCCCATGCTCCGCAACAAGAGAAGCCACCGCAATGAGAGGGCCATGCACTGCAGTGAAGAGTAGCCCCCGCCCACCTCAACTAGAGAAAGCCCGCGCACAGCAACAAAAACGTAACAGAGCCAAAAATAAATAAATTAAATAAATTTTAAAAAATGTTTAGAAAAAGAAGATGGTAATTTTGACCAAAATGTGTCCTCTAGAAGGAAATGAGAGGTGAGGGGGGAAGAGCTGAGACCTCAGCTGACTCTTGCGGCCTCTCTGGACACTGGCAATGGCCGTCAGTGTTGGACTTTAAGGATGAAATGCAGGGTAATAAGTAACAACTTCCTAGAGAAGGCAAAAGCTTTCCCTTTGATTATGGCTTTTCTGTGAACCTAAGGCATCTTCATAGTGAGTCAGTGAGGTCAGGGAGGCCCTGGGCCGGGGGCGCTGACACTGGCCCATGAAATTACACTCCACGTCCTGAGTAGGTGGGAAGGAGAGGGCGACGTGGTGTCTCTGGGGTCAGACTGCCTGAATCAGACACAGCTCTGCCACCCCCAGGCTCTGTGACCTGATAATTTACTTCACCTTTCTAACCTCCGTTTCCTCATCTGTAAAATGGGACTAGAGACACCATCTCCCTCATAGTATTGTTAGGATGATTAAATGGATAATGCTCAGCGCTAGGCATAAAGTGGGACTCAGAAAGTGTTCACAAGTATTGTCACCTTTATAGTGTGCCTGCTGTGTGCTTGGCTCTCTTTTAGTGAGATGGTTTTGATATAGTTATCTCATTTAAACTTCATAATAATATATACGTGTTGCTTTAATCACTTACATTTTTTTTTTTTCCTGTACGCGGGCCTCTCACTGTTGTGGCCTCTCCCGTTGCGGAGCACAGGCTCCGGACGCACAAGCTCAGCGGCCATGGCTCACGGGCCCAGCTGCTCCGCGGCATGCGGGATCTTCCCGGACCGGGGCACGAACCCGCGTCCCCTGCATCGGCAGGGGGACTCTCAACCACTGCGCCACCAGGGAAGCCCTAATCACTTACATTTTTTTTACCTGCAAGAAAACTACCTGCAAGAACTCAGAGAAAATAACTTGTCAAGAATAACACATGTAGTCACTATGTGAATCTATGTCTCTCTTGATCCACGTCGATGTTAACTGTCCTGTGATGCTTAGCCTTTTTAAGAGCAGATGTGGAGGGTTATTGGGAGCCAACAGCTGAGTACAGAGGCAAGAGGCTCGGTTCTGGTTATAATAAAATGATTCATCATGTCACTACTCTACACCAAGACCCTTCTAATGGTGACCCAACAAGACCGAGACCCTTCAGTGTGGTTGGTAATAGGAAGTCATACTTTTTTGATCCCTTGATGTGTGCTACACACTGAAAAAGGAGATTTCCCATTTAATACTAACAGGAATTCTGAGAGGTAGCTACCATTATCATCTCCAATTTGCAGATGCGGAAATGGGGCTTGTAGGTGGCTGAACCAAAATTTGAAAGGACATCTGTCTGGTCTTAGAGCCCATGACTTACCACCCCCGGTACTGTCTTGCTCTGCATCTGTAGGCTGATTGGCCTCACATCCGCATTTCTGGCCTCATCTCCCACTGCTCTTTTGAAGTAATTTGCTCCCTAAATCCCTCTCCTCACTGCCGTGAAATGTACCTTGTTCTTTCTGATTGCCATGGTTTTCCTGTGTTGTCGTCCACCTCCATATCTTCTCCCCCATAATTTCTTTTGGAATAATGCCATACTTTAGATTTTTTTTCTTAAACACCCTGCCTAGTTTGGTTGCAACTTATCTGAAAACCCAAAGCACTTATTGATTTACTTATTCAGCAATTACCATTTGCTAGTTCGTATTCTTAATTAACCTTTCATGTATCTGTGCCTTTCCTTTTCTAATAGGTTACCAAGCTCTTGGAGTTCATGTCTTTTTTTTTTTTTTACCCCCAGAAATCCTTGCTTTACACATCATCTAACTTAATAAATATCAACTAATCCACTCTTTTCAGGAAAATAGTATACTCATCAAGAGAGATAATTTTAAAACTGCAAGAAAACATCTATTACACAATTATAGCACAAGTCATAGCTTATGGATATTTGAATAAAAAACCTTCATTATTCCAATGAAAAGAAAGTGAGTGAATGGAGAGAATCATAGCCAAGGAAAAAAGTATAATAAAAAGACCCCAAACGGATGGAACATACCAGAGTCATGTTGGTGTTTACCTACCAGTTTGGAAGACTGGTCCAGTGTGTGCCCCAAATGCAGCAGGTAATGTGACAGAAAGAAATCAATACATATACAGCGTGTAAGTAGCATTTCATTTCTCCTAGATGTCTCTTTAATTGCCTTAATACTAAACAAAATTTTTGTATGTTATTATTTAATTTTCTGACTTCATTCACATAAATGAGAGAAAGATGATTTAGAAGTAAAGCTGGTGTTAGATTTAGAAATTTTTATGCCTTCTGCATTATTTGGTTGCACAAGAAGCAAGCAATTTCTGTAGTCATGTAGGTTTAAGTAGTTATCTAGTTTTAAACTTTTTCTTTTAAGAACTTAATATTTATTTTCTGATATTTTATTATCACATTGTTTTGTGTTGTGCATGTGTGGGTTTTAAACACATGTGTGTTTCAAACATATCTGCTTTGCTAAACATTTAGGCTACTATTCATTTCCATACTTGCTGAATTAAATCTTTTAGTAGGAACAATAGTTTACTGATAGAATGTTACAAAAATCAGATTCTCACTATTAGTTTTACTTTACTTCTCACTCATTTATCCAAACATTCCTTAGGAATATGTAGAATCTGTTTCTATTTCATATACTAACAGCTGATATTTGTAAGAGAATCTAGATCTCTTAATATTCCATGACTTTCTCCTTTTTTGAATATCTTCCCATCTTGCCTTCAGATATTTTTAGAGGACAAAATGTAGAGATTTTGTATCACTGTTATATCACCTTGCATAAAGCAGGGAACTAAAAAATATTCTCAAAGAGACATTTTTCCCCTTTTTGAACCACTATTAAGTAGTATTTCTCTATTCAGTTCCTGCTTTATTTATACCTCAAATAATTCTGTACAAAGTTGACTATTTAAATGCGAGAGCATACGAATCATTATTACCCTGTTTACCAGCTCTTTTAAATGTGTGCAATTTATTTTAATACAGAACAGCTGGAGAACAATCAGGTGAAACCTCTGTTGGAATCAAGAAATAATTAAATCATCTTCATGCTAATTTCCACCATCTTCTGTTGCAGATGGCAATGCTGTCACCCTCCAATGATCTTTCTCAGAGATGACTCTAAATGTAGAACCTCTGCTTGCTTGTAGCAACCTGACTTATTTTAAAGGATAAGTAGAAGAAAGGGAGGACATGAAAGCATCTCCTCGTCTCTGGGTATGGGTATTATTTTGTTGAAATTGTAGACAGATGTGGAAGATGGTTTTGTAAGGCACTCAAGCCCAGAATTGTAAGCGGTCTGTGTTACTAATAATACATTCAGTGTAATCCATCTGCCTCCTGTGTGAAGAAATGTGGCTGTTTTCTACAAAATGCATTTTGAAAAAGCCACCTCGAAAAAGCCATCCCATTTGTGTGGAATAATTCTTGAGAAGATGGTGAGTTATGCCGCATAGAGTCATTGGATCTGATAGGCAAGCTCCTAAAACCTTTTTGTGTTCATTTCAAAATATCATTTACCCAGGTAAAATATTTTGTGTCTTTGAATTTGATTAGGTAAGAATAAGTGGATTTATATGGAAATAATTATAATTTTTTTCAACATACATTACCCTTCATGCACCTCCCCCACCCCTTGTCAGCTCCCCTACCCCCTCCCTAAACCATTGCTTCCAGGGATATTTCCCTTGTGTGTCTTATTCCCCATGCTGCCTGAGTCCTTTCAAGAGAATCTGCCATACATAACCAGCCACCTTTTCCCACCCACCTGGAAAAGTCCCTTCATATGGAGAAAAAGGGAAAGTTTTAATATGAAAAGTAAATATATTCATCCATCCAAGTGAGTGCCAGGCACTGGGCTAGGTCCAGAACATAAACATATGAGGTTGGGGTCTTATTCTCAGCAGTGGAATCATCTATGGCACAGAAGTAGACACATAGCCAGATAGAGACACAGTGTATGGGCCACAACCACAACAGGAAAGAAGACGCACTCAAGTTAGGATAACTGGAAGAGGGTTTGTTCATAAAGTATAGACCCCACAGGGGTTGGTGCCCCAGGCTAGTAAGGGCAGAGTTACTGTTCTCACCCCAAGGCCTGAAGGGAAGAGGGAAGAGAACAGTTACTCAAAGCCAGAGGAGAGAATCCTGTAGAAATGTTGAGACGTGAAAAGAGTGACATATCCATCCTGAGGCAGCCTTGCTGGAATCTTCCCTGACCTCCCTTCCTCCCATCTCCTGTCAGGGCTCCCCAGTGAAATCAAACTGGAAGGCAGAGGCCACGGGGGCCAGTTGTAGCCCACACAGGGCAGGCTCCTGGATAGAACAGAGAGGAGCAGAATGCAGAAACAGTCTCGGGGACACCAGGAGACACTGAGCACATACAGGTAAAATGTCCTGCCAGCAGGTGCTCACCATCTAGCAGGGAGGAGGGGTAAACAGACGTGGACCGCCCAGCTACACACATGCTCCCGAAGCGGCCACCGCGTGTGCCATCGGAGCACTGAGGACAGACACCCATCCTGGGGTGTGTGTGTGGGGAGGGTTCACAGGGGCACTCCTGGATTTTGAGGGATGAGGGGTTTTCCTGGTGAGAAAACTAGCTGCGGCCAGCTGGGAACTGGCTTGGCACTCACGGTCAGACCTGGGTGTCCTGCTGCACGTAAATAATTTCACAGAACAGCAACATCCAAAAATGTTGACAAATCTGTGCCCAGATGGATCAAGTCAAAAACAAGGGCACTCTGTTGAGATTCCGCCTGCCGATGCAGGGGACACGGGTTCGTGCCCCGGTCCGGGAAGATCCCACATGCTGCGGAGCGGCTGGGCCCGTGAGCCATGGCCGCTGAGCCTGCGCGTCCAGAGCCTGTGCTCCGCAACGGGAGAGGCCACAACAGTGAGAGGTCCGCGTACCGCAAAAAAACAAACAAAAAACAAGGGCAGTCTGAAATCACGTCTGAACAGAGACAAAAGCTGGAACATTGTCCAAACCTCAAAAATGGCCAAATATTCCTCCATCCTAGAAAATATGAGCGACTGTTCCTTCCTTACAAATGACAGATTTAGCTTTTCTTCAATTCTTCCCCCTTATTGATGAGATTTATTGTGAAACTCAGTTGCAGACAGCAGCCAGTCCTGAGCAAAGGTCTTCCTTCCTCCCTGTATTCACCTAATACTAACCCCAATCCTATGATAGGTTCCTTCTAAACCCCCTTCCTGAGGCATCCCAGAGTTCTAAGGTGTCATTCTCCCTTTCTGCAATGAGTAATAGACTCAACTGTCAATAAACACGGTGTGTTCCTTGTGGCTTGAAGCTGGAAAGTATCAACACCATTTAAAACCGAGAAAGGACATTTTAGGCATGTAAAAAATGCATAAAATGGAGCGAATCTGATACATTGGAAAAAATCATAAGTAGTTCACAATGATTGGAGCTATCTAAGTCCGTGAGAGGCTGTAAACATGGCCCTATGTCTGTAAACAAAACTAAATTTCACTCTTTCCCAGCTTGTGTAATTAGGCGAGGGAGAAGAATAACACGTCTAAAAATTGGAGAAAGATTTTAGGTTCCAAATAACCCCAAACTTACCTGTGTGCACAAATTAAAATAGATTTTTTGAATGCAAAATTACAACAGATTTATAGAGCTGTACTTCCTAATTTTTGTGACGTGAGGTGGAAATGTGGCTTGTTTGTAGGTATCTTCAACATGCTTAGTTGACCTACACTGGGTAACCCAGAACTCTGGGACAGTCTTGGGGAGGGAAGAGTGGGAGAAAAGAATCAATAGCATCTCCTGGTCTCTAAAGAGTGGGTATTATTTTAATGAAACTTTCAAGCAGATGTGAAAAGATGATTTTGCAAAGCCTCAAGCTCAGAATTTCAAGTGACACATGTAACTAATAAGGCATTTGGCTTAATTCATCTGCCTCCTAAGAAATGTGGCTGTTTTCATTTTTCTCACTGTGGCAAGAGGAGACTGGAGTAGGAAGAAGGGACAAGACACTAAGCAGCAGTTTCTCTGTTCTTTGAATATACCAAGGAGTCACTATATCAAGTCTTGCAAAATCCATATCTTTAAGCAGAGGCATATATATGCAGCAGTTGGTAGCTGATAACTTTCTGAAGTTTTCCTTGTCAAACCGTCATAAATAAAATTAATATTAAAATAATAATTGCTGAAACTTTTATAGAATTTACTTTACGCCAGGCATCATACTTAGCGCTTTCCATACATTCATTAGTTTACTCCCCACAAGAACCTTGTGAAGTAAGTATTGTGATGATTTTGCAGAAGGAATTGAGAGGCAGAGAGTTTAAGGATTTTACTCAGAGTCACACAGCTCGGAGGTGAAAGAGTTGAGGTTTGAACCCAAGGAGTTTGTCTGTAGAGTCTGTGCTTTGCTGGGTTCGAAGAGTTAAGCAGTGTGGTGTAGAGCAGTGCTTTATTTTCAAACCTTAATGTGCATGGGAATCTTTGGGGGCTCTTTAAGAATAATTCCTTGTTCAATAGATCCTGCCACGGTGCCTGAGAATCTGCATTTCTACCAAGAGCTCTTGATCTGCTTCGTGCAGCAAGAGAGATCGAGGACCTGCAGTTAGAAAAGTGGAGTCCACGTCCTAAGGGTAAGACTCTCACTCAGTTGTCTCTGTGCTGCTCCTTTTCCTGATGTGTCACATGAGCAGGTCGGGTGATTTTAAGGCCCAGCCAAGCTTGCAAACCCCCTCATCCCCTGATTTCAGACTGGAGGCTCCTTCCAGCTGGTCGTGACGGCATAGGAGGCCCTAGAGGGAAGCTGGTGTGGGCAGCCTCCTCCCCACGGGCTGAGTTCAGGTGACAGTGCTTGAGCTTCTGGCTGGACAGGGGTGCTCCACTATCAGCCGTTTCCTTCCAAAACTGAGCGGTCTCCCAGCATCTGGCGCTGCTCCCTTTCACCTCATGGATTCCCATTCTCTGTCACAGCTGATTAGGGGGCTGGATCTAAAAATGGAGCCTGGGACTTCCCTGGTGGCGCAGTGGTTAAGACTCCGTGCTCCCAGTGTAGGGGGCCTGGGTTCAATCTCTGGTCAGGGAGCTAGATCCCACATGCATGCCGCTACTAAGGAGGTCACGTGCCTCAACTAGGAGCCTGCCTGCAGCAACTAAGACTTGGAACAACTAAACAAATATTAAAAAAAAAAAAAATGGAGCCTGATACTCAAGGTACCACATTGTGTAATTTTTGTTGTGCCCTGTAATTAGAGCCCCAAGTTGTAATATTCCTGTGAAGAAATCTTTAACATCTTAATAAAGCTCCTTCTTCTTTTAGAAGGGTTTCTACTATTAGACTAACAGAAGATACTTAACTCTCATTGTGACCAGCCAATACTGTGCTTAAAACTCATAATTTTCAAACTCCTTTTGCTTTTGTAATAACTGTGAGGACCTGTGAATAGAGAGTGATTAACCCTCTTATAACTTAAGCTTCAAAGAAAGTTTCATTGTTCTGGTTCCCTAAATCTCCAAGTCTTGTACCTGTGATTTAGGGCCCCATTTCCCTGTAATCCCCAGTTCTGTATTCACTATGCAAATCATAGATTTGTGTTTCAGATGATCAGTCAGGGTCCACAGTAGTGGGCCTTTCTTCTTTTTCTTCCTTTTGCTTTGATCATGCAGTGCTTAAGCACACACTCAATAAATTATACAAAGAATTTCTCCAGATGCAGAGCTGTGTGACATTATGCATTATAGTTTCCTTGCTGCATTTTGACATGTTGTGAAATCTAATTGCATTTGATGATGCTCTCAGCCTAACCAGGCCAGAGCAGCAGTATTATACCCCTGCTGTGCTCAGCAGTGCCTTCTGAAAGGTTGAGGAGAAGGGTGGTTGCTGTCCTTTTACCATGTTTATGCAATTCATTATCTCTTAACTACGTCCAGGCTAGTTACAAGTCATGAAGATGTTTGCACAGCATAATCTTTTAAGCATATGTTTAATTTCCAAGTAGAGAAACAAGTCTTTCCATCTTTAGAATGATCTCTATATTGGAGGTATTGAATGATCTGGCTTCCGAATTTTACCTGATCTGTGGTTAGGGATGCTTTTATTATGTGCTGTAGATACTCAATGATTATTCCAGCCATGATTGAGGATTAGTATGTCTGATACTTAACCAGGGATGGGATTTTTAGGATAAAAGGCACAGAGTTTCAGAAATTATTATAAAGCTTGTGATGGGGGCTTCCCTGGTGGCGCAGCGGTTGGGAGTCCGCCTGCCGATGCAGGGGACGTGGGTTCGTGCCGCGGAGCGGCTGGGCCCGTGAGCCATGGCCACTGAGCCTGCACGTCCGGAGCCTGTGCTCCGCAACGGGAGAGGCCACAACAGTGAGAGGCCCGCATACCGCAAAAAAAAAAAAAGCTTGTGATGGGTATAGTAAGATAGGGATGATGGCTCCAAAAACCCCTGAAGAGAAACACATTTGGTCTGTTATCTCCGTCCATATGTCTTTGTTGGCTAAATTCTCCATTCCCACTCGTACCGAAGATCTGGAATATTTGGAAGAGAGCTATAAAAATCTGGGAAACACTTCTCTGGGATTTTCTTAACATTGGAAAAATGGTGGAATCCTTGGTCCTAATACAGTAAGTACTGTATTTAACTATCCCCTGTGTCTCTAAAAGCAGCTTTCATGTTAATTGCTTTTGGATTATAGTAAAAATATTAAAACTAGCTATTGAACAGGCAGAAGTTAGGGCAGAAATCTGGGCAACTTCACAAGACAGGCTGCTTCTCCCCTCCCAAGCCTAACCTCCTATATTCTACCCACCCCTTGCCTAGCAGCCCAGGAACTCAGGCAGCAGCTCTCCCAGGATTGTGGGGTGAGGTGGTGTCCCCTAAGACTGCGCTGTGTTTTCTGGAGCAGTGTTAGATGAATCAGAACACAGTATATGGTTTTCCCTTTCCTTTGGACCAATAATAGGCTATTCATTCAGGTCCTGGAATCCTGGCTCTGTATATGAAGGCTTATAAAATAAAAGTAAGAGGCCACAAATGAAATTTGTCTCTCTGCCAGATAACCTGTTATTTGGATTCAAATTCCCTTTTCTGAAATATCACTTTCATCTTTACATACCCACATGCATTTTGAATTTGAATATTTGGTTTAAAAAATTGGAACTCATGTACATTGTTCCCTCCCCACCATGTCAATTCCAGTGTAGTTCTGATGACTTTGAAATGTTATACGTGGAAAATGGAATATACTTTCACATAATAGGCTATTGTGAAATAGATGTATTATGTGTTCTAACATTTTATTGTACAATATTTTTGGTAAATATTGAATGTATAACAAAAATTGTAACAAAACATTCGATAAATTTTAGAGTTTCAAATGAATTCAGTGAAAACCTCTGTATTGTGTGCTCCTCCCCCAATCCTTTCTGCCTCAGGGGTACCATTATCCACAATTTTATGTTTATTTTTCCTTTTTTTGTTTTCTTATGGCTTTACCATATATGTTTGTATCCTTAAATTTTTTTCTTTTTTGGTTTTTCATGTTTTTGAAATTTATATAAATCAAATCATCATTCTTTGGGTGTTTTTTGGAAATTTTTTTTCTCTCACTTTTATTTTCCTGAAATTCATCTACATTTTTGCTTTTAGCTGTAATTGATTCCTTTCAATGGCTGTAGAATACTTCTTTATAAGATTGTACTACTATGTATTCATAATGCTGTTGATAGACTTTGGTCCACCATCTTGAAGCTCTCCCTCTGGTTTTCCACTATTTTGCTACCTATCACAAACAGTCCTGGTGTGAACAATTTTCACATGCTTGTTGGTGTAAATGTACGAGACTTCCTCTAGTTAATATTCCTAGGATTGACATTTCTGAAACTTAAGGCATGGACACCATCAGCATTACTGGATGAATCAAAAAAATTTTAAGGTCATTAGATAAATTTTCAGTCTTATTAGTGAAATATATGCAATCCAATTGATTCATATCTTTGCCAATAGTTGATACTGTCAGATTTAAAATTCTGACCAATCTGTTGGGTGTAAAATGGTGTGTCTCTGTGGTTTTTAACTTGTTTTTCTATGAAATACTAATGAGATTCAACATATTTTTATAGTGTACTATCGGCCACTGGGATTTCCTTTTCTGTGAAGAGCCTGTTTTAAGTCTTTGCCTATTTTTATGGGCTGAATTGTGTCAGCCCAAAACTCAACATTCTGAAGTCCTAACCCCCAGTACTTCCGCGTGTGACTATATTTGGAAATACGATCTTAAAAGAGGTAGTTAAGTGAACATGAGGTTGTTAGGGTGAGCTCTAATTCAATACAACTAGTGCCTTAATAAGAGGAAATTTGGACACAGACAAGTCCAGAAGGAAGATGATGTGAAGACACAGGAAGAAGATGGCTATCTGCCAGCCTAGGAGAGAGGCCTCAGAAAAACCAGGACAGCCAACGCCTTGATTTGAACTTAGAACTGTGAGAAAATACATTTCTATTGTTTAAACAACCCAGTCTGTTGTACTGTGTTATGGCAGCCCAGGAAGACTAATACTGTTATTAATTTTAATAATAACTTCCTCTATGGCTTATACTGATTGTGTCTTATTTAAGAAATACTTCTCCATTCCAAATACATAAAGATCCTCCTATATTCTATTTTTAAAAGTTTTTAGTTTTGCTTTTTCATATTTAAATTTTTAAAGAACCTGTAACTGACTTTTTTAGTGTGCACAGAGTAACACGGAGTACAGTTCTTCTTTCACTACATCAAAAAACACTGATCAAGTTTCAATTAAAATCATATTGAATTTATAGATCATTCCAGGAGACTTGATCTCATTAAGATTTTCAGTTTTTCTGCAACTGCAGAGCTAATGTAGACTACAACTTGTACTGATTTAAGTGACAGAAGTCAATAGATCTTGAACCAGGCATGCATATCTTAAACAACACTTCCGTTTTAGTACTAAACAAGCTTACTGATTGCCTGGAAATGAATCCCAATTATGTGCTCTAGCTGTTCACAAGGTATTTCAGGATCCCCTTTCTCCTGCTGCCTTTTAAAGCATTCTGTATTTTTGGACTCATGCAGTTACAGAGTCATTGTGATGTCAGGTTTTCTATGCAATGCAGAATAAGTATGTTTTTTCACAGTGAAACTTTTAATTTGGGGGATAAGTTACCTTTCCCATTGAGCTTTCATTCATCTTGAATTAAAATTTTTTTTTCTTTGAGTACACTATGCATAGTTGTTTCCTTAGTCCTTTAATTTGGGCATAATGGAGCATGTACATAGACACCATGGCAGCTTGGTTGCCTTTTCCCTGAGCAGCAAGTCATAAACATTTTAAAATCTAACAACTTTTCACCTTATCAGTTAACTCATGTTTGCCAAGTCTAATCAAATGCACAAAAAATTATAATAGAACAGCAGGTCTTTCACACAGTGATAAATTATTATCACTGTTTTTTTGTTTTGCGGTTCGCGGGCTTCTCACTGTTGTGGCCTCTCCCGTTGTGGAGCACAGGCTCCGGACGCGCAGGCTCAGCGGCCATGGCTCACGGGCCCAGCCGCTCCGCGGCATGTGTGATCTTCCCGGACCGGGTTACAGACCCGTGTCCCCTGCATCGGCAGGTGGACTCTCAACCCCTGCGCCACCAGGGAAGCCCGTCACTGGTTTTTAAGCCATGAGATTCAAATCAACACTGTTAACCCTTAACAGTGATAGCTGACATCTGTTGACTGCTTGTTTTGTGCCCAGGCTGTTTTGCATTTTATGTGTGCTACCTCTCTGACTTTGTCACTAGTCTGTTTTACTGACGTGGAAATGGGGGTGAGGAGAGTTAAGTACTGTAGCCAAGGCCACTTAATAATAAGTGGCAGAGACTTAATTTGAACTTTAGGTTCTTAACCTCTACACCTGCTTTTCTTGCAAGATAATCATCTGGGAAAAAACAGTACTACCACGAGTTAAATTATGTCTTTCAGTTCTGAAATCACCATTTTTTTCTAATCAGCCTGCTATATACTCTCAAAGCAGAAAGTGATGAAACAGTGTATAAAAACCCAGACTTCTTCCTTAATTCCACATTCTCCATTCTTTAATTCACATTGTACTGTCTCTACCTTAAAACTTATCCGTTTTTTCTCACCATCCTTGTTTTTCTTTTGGTTTTGCTGACTCCAATTACTTACCTCTTGTTTTCCTTACACTTGATTTACTAATGTGTATTCAAAGAACAATGGGTAATTTCATTAGAAATGTTATACCTGAGTTAATAAGAAACATGTCTTTATAACTGGTAGAAGATATTTCCATCATTTTATGCTTTAACATTATTTATTTATTATTTTAGAATAGGTAATACATGCACGTGATATTGGAAGTCAAATTCTAAATGTCCAAAAAAGTAGTAAGTAAAAAATGAGTCCCTCTTTGACCTTCTGTTCTCCAATGACCATTTCCAAAACATAGACCATGTTTTGGCGTATATTGAGATGTAAAAAGGAGAAATTCACTACTTTGTGAAATACATTTGTCTCTCTTAGAAGCTTAGTTTTTTGGTTGCTTTTAAATTATTTCCCTGTATTGGTTTTGATACTTTTACATATCTCATGCACAGTAACTAGTACAATAATATTTATTTTGAGAGGTTTAACTCATCATGAGTGATCTGCAATGTTTTGTAGAGTATTTATTTTTGGTAAGTGCCTGTTGTTACTTTACCATAAATCTCTTGAAAGCTGAGGAGGCAACTTGCCTAACTGAAGTGCAGTTATTGGTCTGTTAGATTATAATAAAATGTATTTTGGAAAGAACTGTAAACTCCTAATGTCAATAATTTTTTGAAAATTCCAGAATAATTTCTAAATGACTGTTACTTGCTACTTCCTAATTATAAGTGGGTGTTGTATGATATGTATAAGAACAGTCTTGTACCTAATACGAAGCACTGAAATTAAGAATGCAATTGCTAGCCTAATTTTAACCCTTAGAAAAATGTTAATGTATTTAGTTCATATTTTGTGTGTGGGCAAACTTAAGCAAAGTGTAATAGGATACAGAACACAGTCATTTTTACTAAAACTGAGCCATTCTAGCCAAGGTCAGCAGGCATGATTCCATTCAGGCCTGGCATATTTCAAATGATTATGGGACAGTTCTCTAGGCCCAGGAGTTGGATCTTGAAACTTTCCTGTTATCTAGGGCTAGGAGTTTAAACTTTTAAGCTTTTGGTTTATGTACATACTAAATTTTTATGAACTGCACATGCCCTCACACATTTTTAGGTTGGTATCTTAAATTTTTAATCATGTTAGGAGTTAAAGTATGTCATTTCCCATATACTGTAAATGTTGATGATTTAAAACAAAACAGTTTTATCTCTCTTTTAAATATACCTAATAGAATATAATTACTGGAGTGTTTTGTTATTCATCAGCATCCATTTTAAAAACACACAAATAAGAGGGCTTTCCAGTTAAGGCGAAGTGAAGCATTTGGAGGACCCTCTCCACAAAAAGTAAGTATAAAACTGCCCATAGGACTTCCCTGGTGGTGCAGTGGTTGAGTCCGCCTGCCGATTGCCCCGGTCCGAGAAGATCCCACCTGACGTGGAGCGGTTAGGCCCGTGAGCCATGGCCGCTGAACCTGCGCGTCCGGAGCCTGTGCTCTGCAACGGGAGAAGCCACAACAGTGAGAGGCCCGCGTACCGCAAAAAAAAAAAAAAAAAAGAAAGTGATCCACACCCAGATATATATAGTCAAACTGTTAAAAGCCTACCTGATTTGAAAACTTACTGTATAATACCATAGTAATCAAGACAGTGTATTATTTGTATAAGGACAGATGTATAGATCAAGAAACAGGATGGAGAGTCCAGGAAAAAAAGACTTATTTATGGTCAATTGAATTATGACAAAGATACCAAGTGATTTCAGTTGGGAAAGGAGGGATTTTTCAACAAACATGACACAATTGGATAGCCATCTCTCTACCCCTCCTTCTGAAAGAATTTAGATAATTCTTTACCTTACTCCACACATAAAATTAACTCAAAATGGATAATAGTCCAAAATATAAAGCTAAAACTTTACATCTTGTACAAGGAACATAAAAGAAAAATCTTTGCAACCTTGAGCAGGCAAAGGTTTCTTAGATATGATATCAAAAAGATTTTTTTTGATACATTGGACTTCATAATTTAAAAACTCTTGCTTTTTAAGTTTAAGAAAATGAAACTACTAACCATTCAAAATAAAAGTCAAGCTGAAAACTAGAAGAAAATATTTGTAAATTATTTATCTGATAAAGGACTCCAGCCTATATAAAGAACTTTCTAAGATGAGGACAAAAAAAGTCCAGTAAAAATGAGCCAAATATTATAATAGGCCAAGGGAAAAATATGATTAGCTAATAAGCATGTGAAAAGATGCTTAACAGGCTTCCCTGGTGGCGCAGTGGTTGAGAGTCCGCCTGCCAATGCAGGGGACACGGGTTCGTGCCCCAGTCCAGGAGGATCCCACATGCCGCGGAGCGGCTGGGCCCGTGAGCCGTGGCCGCTGAGCCTGCACATCCGGAGCCTGTGCTCCGCAACGGGAGAGGCCACAACAGTGAGAGGCCCGCGTAAAGTAAAAAAAAAAAAAGATGCTTAACATTATTAGTCATTGGGGAAATGAAAATTAAATCCATAATGAGATATTACTACACATTACTTGGATGACTAAAATTAAAAACACTTTCAATACCAAACGTTGGCAAGTATATGGAGAAACTCTTGCATTGCTAGTAGAAATGAAAAATGCTACAGCCACTTAGAAAACAGGCACACACAGTTCCTTAAGCTGATAGATACACACTTCCTAATCTACCCAGCAATTCCACTCCTAGGTATCCACCAAAGAGAAGTGGAAACATATGTCCACATAAGACTTGCATGTAAGTGTACATAGAAGGTTTATTCATTGTTCCCAATCAAAAACTGGAAACAAACCAAATATCCATCATTTGGTGAATGGAATAAAGTATGGAATATCCACACCCAGCAGCAAAAAGGAATGAACCACTGAATATGCAAAAACCTGGGTGAAACTCAAAGACATCACACTAAGTGAAAGAAACCAGCCACGAAATATGCATAACAGGTGAGTCAAATTTATTGAGATTTCAGGAAAAGGGAAAATTATACAGATAGAAAACATGTCAGTGGTTGCCAGTGGCTGGGCATGGATTGGTTGCAGACTGTGCGTGGAGCTTTTGGGGGGTGATGGAAGTATTTTAAAACTGGATTGTGAAAATTGTTGCAGAATTGTTATAAATTTAATAAAAATCCTCATATTGTCCATTTAAATTATGGTATTCAATAGAGTTTTATAAAAAACAAATTGGATGAATGGATGAATTTGTGATTAAAAAAACACAATAAAATGTCAATGGAGAGCCTTTGTGGTGGGTTTATGAATATTCACTATAAAATTCTTTAAAAAATACACAAAGACCTTTTCCTTTGACAACTTAAATTTTATATCTTCCCTTTCTCTCCTTGAATGTGTATTTTCATTCCACTTCCATTGCAATATTTTACCCTAATATAATACTTTTTAAAATCAAATGACTTCCATTGACACTCTATCATATTTCTCTGCAGTAAAAATCTGTGTATACATTTTCAAATTTTAAATTAATTATGACTGTAAGGTTCTAAATATTTAAAATGGTTTCTGGATTTGGTTATTAATACAAGTAACCTAAATATACTTATTATAAATGCACTGTGACAACACAAGATATGGTTAAGAATACATACTTTGGAGTCAGACTGCCTAGATTCAAAATCCAGCTCTACACAAATGTGTAGCCTTGGAAAAGTTTCTTACCATCTCTGTGTTTGTATTGCCTCACCTGTAAAATGCAGTAAAAATAATATTTAGCTTGTGGGGATCTTTTTTTTTTTAAAGTTTGTTCAGGGGCTTCCCTGGTGACGCAGTGGTTAAGAGTCCGCCTGCTAATGCAGGGGACACGGGTTCGGGCTCTGGTCCGGGAGGATCCACATGCCGTGGAGCAACTAAGCCCGTGCGCCACAACTACTGAGCTTGCGCTCTGGAGCCTGTGAGCCACAACTACTGAAGCCTGTGCGCCTAGAGCCCATGCTCCTCAATGGGAGAGGCCACTGCAGTGAGAAGCCCACACACTGCAATGGAGAGTAGCCCGAGATCGCCACAATTAGAGAAAGCCCATGCTCAGCAACGAAGACCCAACACAGCCAAAAATAAATTAATTAATAAAAAAAAGTTTGTTCGACTGTTTTCTGGCTTCCATTGTTAATTTATTAATTAATTTATTTATGACTGCGTTGGGTCTTCATTGTTGTGCACTGGCTTTCTCTAGTTGCAGCGATTCAGTGCGCAGGCTTCTCACTGTGGTGGCTTTTCTTGTTGTGGAGCACAGGGCTTCAGTAGTTGTGGCACGTGGGCTCTAGTTGTGGCACGTGGGCTCTTGCATATTTGTTATTATGGCTGAGAACATATTGTGGTTTAAATTTTGTCTTTAGGGGTTAACCTATCTGGATATGTTTACATAAAATGTAGTCTCTTACACAAAACAATACTCTTTTTTGTGTGCATATTCTTTGATTATTTTATTTACTGATAGAAACAATATTACATTACAGAAAAAAAAATAGTAAAAAAGTCACCCATAATCCTATCATCACCCTAAAAGAAAGATTCTGAGTTTTCTATTAAAGTCATATTTATGCAATAGATTTCTTTTGGTTTCCATTACCTTATTTTTTTTTTTTGGAATAATTTAGATTTACAGGAAAGTTGCAGTGACACTACAGAGTGTTCCCATATAACTTTCACCGGCTTTCACCTTATATTTCCTCCCAAGGCTTTATTAAGATATAATTGACAAATTAAAGTTGTATATTTTACCAAACCAAACTTGGATCTGCTCACCTGCACACAGTAAAGCCAATTCACTGGCACTGAGTTGTGGTGAAGGAAAGTGCAGGGTTTATTACAAGTGCCAAACAAGGAGTCTGGGTGGCTAATGCTGAAAAGACCCCAACTCGTTGATGGATTTCAGGGAAGAGTTTTAAAGGCAAGGTGAGGGAGGGGAGTTGCAGGGTGTGTGATCAGCTCATGCACAATTCTCTGATTGGTTGATGGTGAGTTAATAGGGTGGTGTCACATGGGCTACCATCATCAATCCTTAGGCTCCAGATGGTCTTGGGGCTACGTGTTCATGGTCATCATGCAGTTAACTTCTTCTTCATGCAGTTAATAGTTAATATCTGATGGGGGTTTTAGTGTCTGTAAAATAACTGAGGAACATGTGTCAGACATTGTTATCTATGTCCTTCAGGGAGGAACTAAAGATTCTGACTCCACTATATGGCTGATCTATTGTTTAAATTGTCACCATTTCTCCTGGCCTAACTGCTATCTTTTGTTACTACATGTTCACATGCTTCCAATCAGTAACTCTTGAGCCAGGCTTTTGTGACTCAGGGTAAGCCTGGGAGACTAAAGCTTTTCTACAAACAAGGGTCTGGCAGAGGACATGGAGGGAGGGAAGTTCCTAGCCTGGGAAGGCCCCATAGGGTTGCATATATTTAAGGACAACTTAATAATTTGATATACATATACACTGTGACATGATTACCACAATAAAACTAATTGAGACATACATCACCTCATGTAGTTACCATTTTTCTTTTTTGTGGTGAGAACACTTAAGATCTATTCTCTTAGCAAATTTCAAGTATACAATAGAATATTCCTAACTGTAGTCGCTATGCTGTACATTAGATCCCCAGAGTTTATTCGTCTTATAACTGGAAGTTTGTACCCTTTATCCAACATCTCTCAACCCCCAGCCCCATTCTACTCTCTGTTCCTATGAGCTCAACTTTTTTTAGAATCCACATGTAAGTGAGATCGTACAATATTTGTCTTTCTACACTGTTGATACTGTTAGTGTGTTTTCTGTCTGTTGTAAAATGAATGATCTGAAAATAGCATTCATTCTTAGGATTCTCTTTCATGTAGTTTTTTGTTTGTTTGTTTGTATTTTGTTTTTTCCAAGGGAGGCTGCAATACATTTGAGAGTGGACCCTCTTGAAAAGAGTATCTGAGATGAGCCATCAGATAAAGGGCAGCTTTGTAAAGTGGCTTTGGAAGGATTTTGCCAAGTGCATGCAGAAACTCAACAGTTTTTCTTTCATGCCCTGCCTCTAAAGCCCATATCCCCGAGTATGTGCTCCCTACTCCCTAACTTCACTCATAATAGCCATGTTAGAAGTATACTGTCATTTGTTTATAGTAAAAAAAATTGACCAAACCCTAGCTTAATGTGTTTAATTTTTTAGTGTTAGAACTTACAGAACTACGCAGAACATTTCAATAGGTGTGAGGGAATAGAGAAACAACATTTTTGAACTAAAACCCAGAAATCTGTTTACCTTGAATGCTCCTTTATTCCACCCCAACCCCATAATCATCACATAAAACTAGTTTCTGTGTAAATACTTTCCCTTGTTACCTTGTAAAATAGTTAACTTTCATAGCACCTACTCTGAAAATGGTCTTCTAAGGGTTCAGGGTTTGCCAAGGCCATTTGAGGTCCAGATTGATGACAAACACTGGGCTCACCATCATTTTGCATCTCAGTCACGTGGTTCCTGAGACACCCCTAGATAGGAGTGCAGTTCGAAGGCTGCGGAGAAAGAGCAGCCTGCAGACTAATTGGCACGCAGCGGGAGCACGAGCAGCCAAGTGACTTACAAGGCATCCGCTGTGTCCTAACGGGCATGAAGATGCTCTGCAGACCCCGGCAAGGGGGTGCAGGCTGCGTCTGGAGTAGCTCGGTCTGGAAGCCAGCTAGCAGTGTGGCAGCTGCTTGATTAAAGAACGTTGTTCAGTAGAATCAAGGGAACAGAGATCAACTGTAAACTCTACTCGCTTGTCTGAAGAGGGACAAAGTATGTTTGTACACAGCAGACCAGTGAGGGGTCCATCTTGTTTAGTGCAAAGTTGCTAAAAAAAAAATCTCCTTTGGGCTGGTCCTATCATAATGTTGGTCCCTCTCTTAGCAAATTAGCCATTTTATACTTATTCAAGATAACTTGCCTCATAGTGTGAATGCCTGTCTTTCTGTGCATAATTTTCTTCACTTACTTATATTTTCATATGATGGTGAGGCATTTGATAGCATTTTCAACTTTCCATTGTGTTTTATGTACATTTATGTATATTATAAACCTATCTTACAGGTCAGCATCAATAAACATGTAGTTGTTAAAATCTTTTTTTAAAATGGAGACATAAAGGCATATTTTGATTTTAATGCAAAGTTCTTAAAGCAGACATCAAGCTGGGAGATTGTAATCTGGTCATGACTGGCTCCAGTGCCACCTGGGAGTTGAGTTCTGAAGGAACAGCAGAGAAGGATAAACAGGCTCAGCCCCAGGGGTTCTCTGGTTTCTTTTCCATGTTTTGCCTCTTTCTTTTGGACATCTGTGAAATTTTCTTTCCTCAACTTTTGTTTCTGATATTGTATTTTAAAAGTGTTTTAAAAGATGGTAGTTGTGCATGGAAACATCTTATTCTCTTTTTACTCAACTCTCTTTAATGTGGAATATTTTTTCTTTCTTTTTTTCTCTTTTCCATTTTCTTTCTTGTGTATTTTAAATGTGCCAAATATCATTCTAAATATTTTATATGGATTATCTTATTTAATGTTTACACAGCCCTATGAGGCTATTATTGTTACTATTTTTGTTATTATTATTATTTTCCCCATTTTGCAGAAGAGGAAAATAGGCTCTGAAAGGTTAGATGCATAGACCAAGGCTGTTCAGTTTATTTGTATCCAGCAGTTTGGCTTCAAACCCTATGCCATTATAACCACTCTATAAAATGGGTTCCCTACATTCTGAAACTTTTCTCTAAATTTGAAACTTACGTTTTTTGGTTATATTCTGCAAAAAGAAACGAAAACAATGATTTTGCCTCTTCCTCATTTTGTGGTTCTACACTTGTTCAGTTTCCTTTCTTGCAGATTTTTCTCCTACTAGAAAGAACTAGTCTGGAAGCACGTATACTTGGAAGACACAGTATTTTCTTTTATTCCCATTCTTACAAGAGAAATAAAATAGCTCACTTTACTCAGAAGAAAACTAAGATAACATTTAGTTTTGACTTTGTTCCTATTTAAGATATGGATTTGATTTGCAAATGCTCCAAACATCTTGGATCTGTCATTTTAATAGACTTTTTCCCCTTTTTTTGCAACTCCCCCAAAACAAAGTGTAAGAGAATATACTCTAGATTTGTCTTTGGACCCTTGTGGAATTTTTTTTCAAGGAAAGCATCCTTTCTTTGGAATTTATTGAACACATCAAAGTTTTTCAGAGGGGCTGCTATTCTGGGTATGCGGTAGCTCTGATTGGAAAATTCTAATATACCCTGACTGCACATTATGTCATATATCTAATATAATGTGAGAAAAATGCTTTTAGCTCATCATGGCATTCATGAGCTTTGGGGGGGGTCTCACTGCAATGATCTGCAAACATTTGTTTGTTTCAGAGTTCCAGGGAGGTCCCTAAAATATTAACAGCACAGCTTTGGAGGATCTTTAAAATTACTTCCAGTGGAATTATTTATTTTGTGATTTTTATTGATTATGATTAGTAGTTTCTCTTTTTGTATTTCATATGGAGTTTTTAGTAAATAAAGTGTGCTAAGTTTGTAGGGAGCTTCTTTGCACATATTTCTTCCTTCTCCTAGCTGTATTCATTCATTCACTCATTCATTTGTTAAATTCACACTGTGCCAAAGCAAAACCATGTCCCCTCAAACTAAGTAAGATAACCCTGTTAGAAACTCATTATGGTATTCCGTAGTTTTCCACGGTAATTTTACCACTCTTTTCAAATTAAGTATTTGTATGATGTCTCTGTCACTGGATCGAAAGCTGCAGTAGGCCAGGGTCCCTCACTGTTGGGCACACTACCTGACACATACATAGTAAGAATTCAAACTATCAGTGTTGAATGAATATATCTCTGTGTCCCCTTACAGAGTCTAGTACCTAACTGAGATTCATTCTATATCTGTTGTGAACAAGTAATCACTATGGAGTGCTGAAGGGGTAGAAAAAGAAGAAATACAACATGATCACTACCTCAGGGGGTGTACAGTTCAGCCCAGGTAAAGGAAGTATCAAACTCATAGCTCTCAATAAAGTGCTGTGGGAGATGGAGAAAAGGGGAAAGGAGAGTGGGCAGCTAGATACAAGGGCTTCTCAGTGGAGGGAGGCCTGACGTGGAGAAGGATTTGTGAGGAGATACCATGTCAAGGTCACCTGAAGAGCAGGGTCAGCAAGAAAGGTGATGCTGAAACCAACTCAAGGATAACATTAGAGTCTGTGGAATTTTCCCAATTGCTGTGCTGTCTCTGCCTCTCTCCTCATGGGAGAAACAAGTACTTTGCCCAATGTCAGTAGGTGAAGAGCTGGAGCCATGGCGGGCTGGGGGACTGTTGGAAATTTGTGATGGGGACAAAGGTTTTCAAAAAGAAGAAAGGGCAGCACTGGGACCAGTAGCAGGGCTCTGAGTGATAGCCTTGGAGCACAGGATGCCCCAGGGTGGAGAGCAGAGGAGGGCGAGACTTGTGTGGGAGCACAAGGATGAGATGCTAAATGAAATGCATAATGGCAGCTAGGCAAGTTCTGTTCTAGAAGGAGACAGAATATCCATGAGCCAAGCATCATCTACGTGTCTCATAAACCTCAACAGGATGAAAATAGGATGGCTGGGGAAGAAGCCAAGCCAAGGAAGGACCATCACTGCGCCCATGCTGGGAGAGGGGCCTTTTGGAGTTGGGTGACCTGCATATGTGGTGGATACTGCAGTGTGACTAAAACCAAGACATCCCAGCAAAACCCCTAAGCATCCACTTCATGTCTATTTGGGGTAATTTCACTTTCTGTCCAGTAATTGTTTTCCCTCTAATCCCTTCCCCCCCCCACACACATATCCGCCTCATGAGACCCAAGATAGCTCCCAGATACAACTGTTTTATACTCTCAAGGACAGAAACACTGACACCTTCATCCACTACAACTCCTAATCACAAACTTTCCACAAGTTATAAAGTCCACTTTTCTGCTAGCAGTTTGTTATTTTCTCTCATCATTGCTCTTCCCCCATATCACATTTCATAAGTGAAGCCTGTTCTACAGGTTTCATTTCCCTTACTCTTCTTCTTCTTTTTTTTTTTTTCAGTCACAATTTTAAAAACAAAACAAGAATTACAACAAAAAATTCCATCAACTTACAAAAAAGGGAGGGGGGTGCTTTGTAGAGTGAGAAACCACAGCACAGAAACTGAAGTTTACCAAAAATACCCTTAGAGAATGTCATCAATAGTGTCAACAATAAAATCCTGGGAACTGGGAATCTGGTTCTGGTCATTCATTTTGCACAAAAATAATCATTTCTGTGGATGCCCGTTCCCAAGTTGTTGACGGTTCCTGGACTCAGTGTTCCAGATGAAAGCATCTGTTCTAAACCCCGTTAAAAGTACCTCCAGAATCGCTTCTTCACATCCCCACATTTCAGTAAAGAAGCCAAAATGTAGCTCAAAGTAATTACTTCAGACTAAGCCCTGATAGTAATGGCACTACCTCATTAGCATTGTGGTTCAGTGAACAGCCAGAGTGTTTTTTTAATGCCTTTAGAATGGTGATAAAATTAAAGTGGAATTGTTGGGCAGAAGGAATATGTAATCCTATTACACTAATGTCTCAACATAAAGGGAATAGTGACGGGGGGTTGTATAGGATTGTATCACTTTTGCTCGTCTCTGCCTTTAATATTCCCGGCTGCTTGAGCTCTTGCCCTTTGGGAAATGCACACCTCCCTCCCCATCTAAACCCCTCCCTTCCTGCAGGTGTCAGATCAGTTTCAGTCTCTCCATGAAGCTCTTCCTGACCACTAGATGCACCTTTCTCTGAAAGCTGATGGTGGTGTTATTTGGGAACCAAAAACTCAGTTACTTGTTTCATGCCACAATTCTACCTCCCTCTGTGGTAGTGCCACACGCAAAACAGCCTCAAAAATTGACTTTATTTCTAGAAAGCATAGGAAGAGGATATGTAGAAAACAGGAGCAGCATTCAATTTTGTTCAATATTTTTTTGAGAAATTATTGTGTATAGAGCACAATAATTAATTTAATTAAATTAAAACAATTAATCTGAAGCTCTTACTCAAAATGTTATTGAATTAATAGATATGCAAATACATCACACTTCCCAGGACCCCTTCCAGAAGTATGAAATCATCTTAATAAACATCATATAAACTCTTTTTAATGAGAGCACCATCAATGAACAATGAACAAAGGCCTGAAAGACATAAAATCATTCATTCATTCACTCATTCATTCATCCATCCACCTATTTAGAAGCATTAAGTGTTAGTGTTAGGTGCTAGGACACAGAAATAAAAAATTTCATGGATAGAGTCTTACCCTCATGAAGATCCTGCCTCTATAACTGTAGGGAGGCAGAAATGCTGCCAGAACAAAATCATGAAGGACTGTGTATACCTGTATACCATGGGAAGGCATTTGTATTTTATTCTGAATTCTATGGGAAAATGTTGAAGATGTTAAGCAAGGAAGTAATGAGAATGATTGATATTCTAGAAAGATCAAGAGTTTTTGAGACTAAAGATGTGGCAGAGCAAATTTTGATATAGGGAGATCAGAAAAAGATCATCAGATATTTAAGATAATTTCCCCTAACAGAACTCTTTAAGAATAGGTATCTGGACCACCAACTGGAGAGCTGGAAATATTTCTTGATGAATACTCTACCAGTTTAAAAGCTTCCTGGTCATGAATTAAAACAACTATGGACTTCTTGGCTTTTGAAAAGAAATTACTTTTGAAAATAAAATTTTGGTTATAATTATATGCATTTTTTTTTTTTAAGAAGATGTTGGGGGTAGGAGTTTATTTATTTACTTATTTATTTTTGCTATGTTGCATCTTCATTTCTGTGCGAGGGCTTTCTCTAATTGTGGCAAGCGGGGGTCACTCTTCATTACGGTGCGCAGGCCTCTAACTGTCGAGGCCTCTCTTGTTGCGGAGCACAGGCTCCAGACGCGTAGGCTCAGTAGTTGTGGCTCACGGGCCTAGTTGCTCCATGGCATGTGGGATCCTCCCAGACCAGGGCTCGAACCCATGTCCCCTGCATTAGCAGGCAGATTCTCAACCACTGCACCACCAGGGAAGCCCTATATGCATTTTTTATTAAACTTTTGTGCAAAAAGAAGCAATATTTATCTAATTTGTTGAATTAAACATGGAGTCTTTCAAAATAAAGTGGCATTCAAAGGGAGTTGAAAACACTTTATGGTTTAATAGAACTTTTTTGTTCTCTCATATAGGTTCTTATCTTATTAATAAAATACACTAAAATTTCATTTGTTTCCTTCATCTTTACTGTGTTCTCTGCCAAAAGTTGAAGTGCTATTTTCATGTAAAAGAATGTATACAAAACAATTTATAAAATTCAATGAAAGTAATAAAATCTTCTCTAGATGTGTAAAGGAAAGAATTTCACATAAGCAAAGATTCTTTGGTTGACACACCAGAGAAATTTACAGACCTTGCTCTGCACAGCTGTTACCTGCCCTATTGTAAATTTGGTTAAAATAAAATAATTCCTTAGTCCATATCTAGTTCCTCCATCTCCTCCCACTCCTACCTTGGAACAAATAGGACATTCCTAGGTTGAGCATCTTGTGGGGTCCATAAAGATTCTATTTGTGCACATAGCTTGTCCTCTCCAGTCTTAATGGTAGATTTATTACCCCACCTATCAAAGAGTCAAAATTCTGTTGCCTATTAGTCCTAATAAAGCAGCAGGAGTTTCCTGAAGGGAATGCTGACAAACCTAATTGTTCACAGCTGGAGGGTAGAGGGTACATTCCATCAATGAGATTTTAACCCTTTCTTTCCTCACTTCCCTCTTGACTTTACAGAGTGGAGTTGGGCTCCAAGGATTCATAACAGAGGTATTCATATTTTCATGATAGTGAAAGACTGTGGCAAGACTGAGATATTTATTTGGATTTGGTGATATAGTGATGGGTAATATCAGAGGTCTGTGCAAGAGTGTCAGTGTCTGAGACAAGAGTCTGTGCTGAAGTGTGACTGTTTCGGAGGGTCAACTAAATGAGATACTGGATCAGCTATAGAAGAAAATTCTCTTCCTGGCTTTCCTATGAAGTTCTGTATAAAATATAAGAATGAAGAGTCAGCTTATATATAAATGTCTCCAGAAAAAAAATGTAACATGCAAATCCTTGTAGAGACATACTCTTTGGACACCAAATCCTTTAGAAATATTAGAAAAGTCTTCACAATCTACACTTGCTGCCATCCACAAATAGTTCCTGAAATCTGTTGTGAGAGGATACTGTAGTAGACACTGGCAATGCAAAGAGAGTCTTATAATAGAAATCTAGAGAGGCAGGGCATGTTCATGTAAAGGTAGGAGACATATCAAGGTAGGTGCTATGCCAACTGCTACATAACTAGAGGAAAAAGGGGGACCCATAGTAGAATCAAAGGAAATCACAGAGCAATGATATGTATAGTACAAGGTCAGGAAAGGAAAGAATGGGAATTTCAGGAAGGAGTAGATGACCAGCACTATTGATTATTACCAGAAAGTTAATGAGACTAAAGGCTAAAAATGAGTAAGAAAATAGCACTTAGCTATTTGGAGGTCATCTGTGACAGGAACATGCAGTTTCAGTTGAATGGGGATGATGAATGTGAAGAAGTAAACATGGCCTGAAGTGAGACAAATTCGAGATTATAGTAATCATGGGTAAAAAAGTATTAGCAAATTGAATTCAATCATACATATAAAGATAATACACCATCATGATCTAATGGGGTTTACCTCAACAAAGCAAGATGGTTGGTAAATACACACACACACAGACACAGGCACACATACATGCAAATAGCTGGTTTATCTACTAACACCATATTAACATAATAAGATTAAAAATTTTAAAAGATACTCATATGATCTTCTTAATAGATGCAGAAATACATTTGACAAAAATCTGCATTCATCCATGATTTAATGAAAAGACTCTCAGAAAATTAAAAATTAAAAGGAACTTTCCTGATGAAAGGCATCTACAAAACCTCTATAACTAGTATCTTACTTAATGGGAATGTCTGAACAAAATTGAGAAAAAGATAAGAATGACTACTCTCATCATTTGTATTCAAAATTTTACTAAAGGTCCTAGCAAGTGTAATAAGACAAGGAAAAAATAAAACTGGAAAAATGGTACAGGTGAGCTGGTTTGTAAGGCAGAAATAGAGACACAGATGTAGAGAACAAATGTATGGACACCATGGGGGGAAAGTGGCAGGAGGGGTGGTGGTGGTGGGATGAATTGGGAGATTGGGATTGACATGTATATACTAATATGTATAAAATAGATAACTAATAAGACCCTGCTGTATAAAACAATTAAATTTTAAAAAATCTGGCTTTACTCACAGACAACATGATCATGAAATTATTAGATGTTCTAAAAGAATCTGTATATAAAAAAGTTGTTACAACTAAAAAGTGAGTTTAGGAAGGTGATAGGACAGAAAGTGTGTGAAGTATTTCCATATACCAGCAATAAACAACTGCAAAATGAAATTAAAATAATATCATTTACAATAGCCCAAACCATGAAATACTTAGGGATAATTTTATCAAAATACATGCCAAAGTTGTACACTGAAAGTCACAGAACTCTGTTGAGAGAAATCAATGAAAACAAAATAAATGTAGAGAAATACCATGTTCATGATTCAAAATGTTAAATATGGTTAAGATGTCAATTCACTTCAAATTGATCTAAAGATTCAATGTCATTCTAATTAAAATCTCACCAGGCTTGTTTACAAAAATTTATTTTCAAATTTTACAATGCAAATTTTGGGAATTCAAGGATTTTGAATGGTTAGAGCAATTTTAATGAGAAGAAAAAGTTGGAGAACTTATAGTATGTGATTTCAAAACTTACTGATTTTGGCCTATGACAGACATATAGACCATGCAGCAGAATAGAGTCTAGAAGCAGACTCACACGTGATTTGTCAGTTGATATACCAAGGTAATTTCATGCGGAAGGGATTGGTATGTCAGTACATCGTTCTGGGGAAATTGAATATCCTTATAGGGAGAAAACTCCAACATCAATCATTCCCTTATACCATATTCAGAAATTAATTATAAATGGATCATAGACATAAATGTAAAAGCAAAATCTATAAAACTTTTAGAAGAAAAATATAGTATTTTTGTGATGTTGAAGTAGGCAAAGATTTCTTAGATAAGAGAGATAAAGCCCTAACCATAAAAGGAAAAAACTGGTAAAGTATCCTTCATCAAAGTGTAAAGCATTAGGAAGAAAATAAAGATGAAAAGGCAAGCCTCAGACTGGAAGAAAATACCACAATACAGATATGTAGGACTTGTATTCAAAATAGATAAAGAAAGCTTACAGCACAATAATAAGCCAAACAACCAATTTGAAAAAAATGGGCATAAGATTTGAACAGGCATTTCACAAAACTAGATCTATAAATGGCCAAAAAACACAAAAAAGATGTTTAACGTCATGACTCACCAAGGAAATACAAATTAAAACCACGAGAGCACAATTTGCCCACTTGAATGGTCAAAATTAAAGTCTCATAATATTAAGTGTGATCAGGTAAGGCAACTGGACCTCTCAGACATTACTGGTAAAGTGTAAACTAGTACAAGTATTTAAAAATAATTGGTAGTTTTTAATAAAGTTAAATATTCACTTATCATAAGACCCAGCAATGTCACTCCTTGGATATTTACCCAAGAGAAATGAAAACACATGTCCACAAAAAGACATGTGAATGAATATTTATGAAAGATTCATTCATAATACCCAAAATAGAGACAATCTAAATGTCCATCAACAAGGGAATTTATAAACAAATTGTGGCATGTCCATGCAATAGAATACTACTTAGCAACAAAAATCTATGAATTACTGATACATGCACTGCTATGACTTCATCCTAAAAATATAACATTGAGTGAAAGAAGTCAGACACAAAAGAGTATATGCTGTATGCATTTCTAGAATAGTCAAACTTAACGTATAGTGACAAAAAGCTGATCTCCATGAAGGGGAAGGTAGGGAATGACTGCATAGGGACACTTGTGAGGGAGATAAAAATGTATATATCTGTCCAAATGTATCTAAATGTATGCATAAAAGTGTGCATTTTATGTAAATTATACCCAATAAAGTTGATTCATAAATAAAAACATGGTATATATACAAATTGTATGGTTTGTTTTGCTTTGTCTTTTAAAATTGGATTAATGTTATAGGTAGCACAGTGTCCAGTATAGCAAGATATAATGTAATTAAAACTAATGGTAGAATCCTTTTAGTCCATGATGTATGTTATATTTGAGTTCAGCTCTTAAAATATGAACCTCCACTGTAAATAATCAAGCAACTTTTTGGTTCACTAAGTAAAACTATTAAAACCCATTAGATTGTACATAATAGTTTATTCCAAATAGTCTTAGAACTTATTAAACTCCTGTTCCTCCCATTTCTTCTTGTTATTTTTAAAAAATGAAAATGTGAAGTATGTTATATTGGCTGATTTCAGTATGCTGAAAGAATTTGTCTAACAGTGATAAAGTATGGATGAGGAAATTCTAGTTCTCCTATTTTCAGAATGAAGGAGCTGAAACCAGTTAGTATTTATTTTTCACTGGAGAAACACTTGCTTTTGATACACTTTTTATAGACAGTGGATGAATTGTGGATCCAAAAGACCTGTTTAAGGGAAGATAAAGGAAGTGTTGTTGGGATTTTATTTGCACTTTTGGTTAGTCTTTATTGCTTGATTCTTTTGCATTGTACCCACTTGTTGAAGGATGGCAGTTTAGTCTCACTTGTAAACTTTTCTTTCATAAATTCAGAAGGCTGAATTAAATGCTTACTGTGTAAAGCCCTGGGTTGGGATGGAAACACAAATGAATAAGACACTCACTGCTCCTATATAGCTAGAAAAATTAAATGACCTTCTTTATTTGGACATTAATTTATATGGCTTGGTGATTGGAAATGCAGCAACAGTGTGATACCACATCAGTGAAAAAATGAAATTGGCTGTAAACAAAATGGAAACATTAGGTTAAACAAGTCTCTGTGAAGTCATTAGTAATATGAAGCTGTCTAGTCCCTAAGTGTTAAATAATAGTAAGATCAAGGCACCTGTATGTGCTTTAGAATGAAGTGTGGGCACAGAGCCCATGATTGCTGTGTGGAGGGCACATTTTGTACGTTGGTATGTAGGCTTCCCTTCCCCAGTACTGATGCAGTCTTCTGCCCTATTTGTCACCTAGCTGGGCACCCTTACACTACTGCACTGTAGTGGTCTGACCTCAGTATAAAAGCTGAATTAACAAGGAGAATGTTGAAAGTCAAATTAAAGTTTTATTTTTTGGAACAATATTGTGTTCCATTGTGCTTTTCCTTCCAGTAAAGAGGAGATTAACAGACTTTCTGAGAGCTTAGAATGAGAGGAAGCAGTAGAGATCACTCTGGAAACAGGACCAGAAGGACCAGACACTTGCCCAGACTCACAGAACACTAAAATTAAAAAGTTTGCCAAGAAGAAGAGTCCTGATTAACATATCTTAAGAATCAGAACACAGCCTTCATTAGGAAGCCCAGTCAGTGAGTAGCTTGGACCAGTATGTACTTACTATTTAGGGGCTAGAAAGAGACAGATCGTTGCCATGGATAAGGGCTTGGGCTCGTGGGGTCAGCTGGGCCAGAGTGACATGCCAGGTCTGCTGTTCACTTGCTGTGTGACTTTGGGCTGTGTGACCATCTCCATTTTCCAGTAGAGGATGGAATAATAGCTCCTACCTGCTTAGAGGAAAGATCATGTGGGGCCATCAGTGTATAATCATGACTATTATTTGCAGTCTGAGTCATACAGGAATCCAGAGACAATGTCTGAATAAGAAAACCCAAAAACCTACTTTTGATAAGAACACAAAGAGGTTTGGGGGATACATTTGGGGGTTTTCTGGTTTATTTTTGTCTGCATTTGTATTTGTGTGTGTGCCCTCTGGCAATGTGGCCATGTAATTACTATTCACTCCCACACCCAGACCACCTGAGGACCAGGGCGGGGGCTAGGGCTCTGCAGACAGGATTCCTCATTCTCAGGATACATCACAGATATGGACCTCTACAGCTGGACAATCTGTAGTATTTTCCACTGATTTCTGATTTTTGCATTGGAAATATCTTATCCTTTGGTTGATTTGATTAGAAATGTTAAGTTAAAAGCAAATATGCAAACATATTGCATAAGAAAATAGACCAGAATTTCTAGATTTTTAGCAACTTGCCAATGTAAACTTCTTTTCCATGTCTTCAATATAGACTTATGGGTCTATGGAGGAAATAGAGGGTTTCAAAAATTACATAACCAAAAGAATTGTATATTTTATTTTTATATAAGCTGTGATTATGCTGTAACATTAATTCTACAATACTGATAGACATGGTAATCAAATTTTTATATCCTGACATGAATAATGTTTGTATATATGTCTTGAATACTCAGTGCTGGGATCAATGTGGTTCTTATTTCTACTCCAAAATGTTATTTATGGCATTCCCCTAAGGAGCTAGCTTTCCATTGAGTGAAAATTCAAAATAAAAAGTCAAATTGAATACACATCAAATATTCTAGAAGTGAAGCCTTAGAAAAAATCTACAGGCTGTTTTTAACATAACACAGTTCTTTGTTCTCAAGGTAAAAATAATCTGAGGTCCAAGTGAAGACCTATGGAGCACTTTGTCCAGGCAGCTCTCTCCTCTACATGCCCTTTGATTTCTGGCCACCATGACCTGCTGGGACTCCCAGCTCAAGTCCAGCCCAGGAGACCTCCCTCTATTTCTACTGTGGTCTGGAAACTTTCTCCAAGACAGTAAGCTGAGATGATTGTTTCCATCTCTCAGGGGTCGTTGGCCTTCATTGCCTAATGTTTTGTGTGGGCTTTCTTTTTTTTTTTTTGGTAGGAAAAATGAGCTTTGAAAGTGTTGGCAAGAGAGTGTAGAGAACGACTTATTTCCCATTTTCCAGCCCCATCTGCAATGATGATTAATCATAGCACCTTAAATATAAAGCCACATTGAGAGTGGGAGGGGGACTGCAACCTGTTCTTTGGATGAGTTTTGTTTGGGATAAAAAAGATTTATTTTCTCTTGTATCAGCATTATTTATACCCTTTAAATTGCACTGTGTTTTATTGGGGCCACTTACTCTGCAGAAGGGCTTTGACCTCAACTGTGAGGTGATCTCTTTGAGGAAGAGCAGTGGTCTGTGGGAAGCTGAGGCTGCAAAATGTCTTCCGTGGCCCCTGCATGAACTCAGCTCAAGAAACACATGAGCTTTAATTTTTTTTAACTCTTTAGTTTGAAATCATTTTAGACAGAAAAAAATTGAAAAAGATCTTACCAATTAGGAAATTAGCATTGATACAATGTTACTAGCTAATCTACAGGTCTTATCAAAACTTGCCACCGTTTCCACTAATGTCCTCTCTTTGGTCCAATATCCAAGCTAGAATCCCATGTAAAAATGCATCCATCCTAAGTGTACATTTCAATGAAGAAATTTATGTGCCATGTAGCCACTACCAAAATTAGTAAGTAGAACGCTTTCACTAATCCCCAAAATATTCCTTATACTTCCATCACCCCACAAAACTTATTGTGTCCTTTCCTAGTCCATCTCCACACACTTGCAGCCCTGGCAACCAATGACCTGCTTTCTGTCACTGTAGATGATTTGTCAAGTATTTCAAATAGCTGGAATCATATAATGTATATGCCTCAGCATCTGGCTTTTTGTGTTCCATATAGTTCCTTGGAGATTCATCCATGTTGTGGTATCAGTAGTTCTTTTCCTTTATTGCCAAGTTTGGAAATACCCTACAATCTGTTTATTTGCTTCCTTGCTGGTGAGCGTTTGGCTTGTTCCTGGGTTTGAGGTATCCAGAGGCGGAATCATAGGAAGAGGGACCCTTCCCTATCCTTCTGCTTATTCTTCCTTTAGGTAGAATTTTTGGTGCACAAAGGTAAATATAAAGAACAATAGCAGACTGGACATCAGAACACCATTAGATACCCCTGATTCAGGGCCTTCTCTTCAATGCTGCATGGATGAAATTGGTTTGGGCTTAAGGCTTAAGTGAGGCTTCTTCTTACCCTGCTTTAAATCTGAGATATCTGGGGGTGTAATCCAGCCCCAGACTAAATTATTCACCCATTACAAGCACAAAACTGAGATAAAGAGAAAGAGAGCTAATGATGAGAGTGTGGTCTCAGGAACTAGACCCATACAGGTCTGGTCTCTGTTCTGCTCATTACTGAACAGGTGACCCTGGGCAAGTGAATTCATGGCTCTGTGCCTCAATTTGCTTTTCTATAAAATGGGGATTACAATAGCACCTGCTTCCTAGTACTTTTGTGAGGATTAAAAATGTTATACACACACGTGTTTAGAACAGAGTCTGGCCCCAGCATGCATTCCGTAATTTTTAGCTATTGTTTTTGAAATACTCAATGTGTGCATCTCTTTCAGGCTTCCCTGGATATTCCTGTGGTCAGAGATTCACAGATATTTTTTCTATCTTTTGCATTACCTCTAGGTCCACCAAAGGGCTGGGCAGGTAGTGGCTTTTCATATAGAATATTGATGTCTGACTTGTTCACCAGTTTTGTTCTTTTTATTTTTTTTTGCAGTACGTTAGCTTAATTGCACTAAAATTTATTGACCCATGTATCCTAACTGAAGATTCAGAAAATATGATTACAGCACCTTTGGCTGTTTTTAATCTTCTTAGTGCTAAGGTTACTTGTGCATGTGCATGAGTATGTGCTGCAAGTAGCAGTGATTTTATTTGCGTGGATTCCTTGAGTCTGTGCTGTGAAACAAGTTTGGACAGATGGAGATCGAAAAAAAAAACTCACTAAATTCCACATTCTTATGATCATGTAGCTAAGAGAGCACTGAACTTCAGAAGACTCAAATTCTGGTTCATTGTTCACTGCCTCTGGCCACTTTACCTCTGTGAGCCTCATCTGTAATATGGGGACAGTGCTTGCTGTCCTGCCAACTCCACAAGGATCTTTCACTCATTAAATAAGAACATGGATGGAAAAGCCCTATGTAACCTATGAAATACAAATACATAATGGGTCTATTTATGTGAGTGGTTAAATATTCTGGCAAATTAAATGTTCTGATAAGAGAGAATTCTCATACATAACAAGTTAATAACCAATTAGTAGAAGATTAAAGTGTATTGAGAAAATACTAAGCACCTAAATCATATTGATATATATATATATATTATATACTTTTCTCATTTCATTCTTTTCCACAGTTAAGGGAGTCTTTATTCCTACCATTAGAGCGTCCTCAAGATTTCTAAAAGTTCATCTGATTGTATCTCAGATGTTTCCCCAAAGCACTCTTGTCTACTTTTTATTCTGGCTCTCATCATTTATGTTTCCCTCTGGTCCTTGGGTCTTGCCTTGCCATCCTTTATCTTATACCACTGTGGTGCTTTCTGCCATGGATCTCAGAGTGCCACTGTACAAATGTTATATGCTGCAGATGTTACCTTGCTTGAAATCTGATTGTGTCATCTGTCTGCTGAAAGCCCTTTCCTGGCTCCCCACTGCCTTCAGAATAAAGGTCAGACTCCTCAGTAGGCCTCAAAAGTCCAGTTTCTTCTGACCCTTCTCTTTTTCTTTCTCCAGCCTCTCTTCTCACCTTTATGCCAGTGGTTGATACTCCCACTATATTTGATTTCCTTCAGTTTTTCCCCACATGCTCTGCTTTCTTTCAAGCCTAAGCTTTTGTGTATGCTCTTCCCTCCAAGTCACCTGCTGTCATCGCATGAATTCTTCATCATCATCCTTCTTGTGCTGGCCGCAGCCTGGGGTGTAGATTTGAGTCTTTGGGGCTGGTTGACTCTCAGAAATTACAATGCAGCCAGCTGGCCTAGGGTTTGCCCTCTCCTCTGTTATGTACTCTTTTTCTGTGCTCAGCTGTTTTCACTTAGGGTTTCTGAATCAGCCTGTTCTATTTGGGGTTCTGTTTTACCGTTCAGTATCCAATATGTACATTTATATTTGAAAATATTTTGCAGAAGTCCCTTTAGGCCTGTACACTGCCTAAGTTCATTCTTTTTTTGATGAACATTTATTTTGTACCAACAGTGTGCCAGGGACAATTCTAATTTAAGGAGACATCAAAGATACGTGAATGAGGTTGTTGATTTGCAACAATATGAATGGACCTGGAGAGCATGATGCTAAGTGAAATAAGTCAGATTGAAAAAGACAAATACTGTATGATATCACTTATATGTGGAATCTAAAAAATACAACAAACTATGAATATAACAAAAAAGAAACAGACTCACCGATATAGAGAACCAACTAGTGGTTACCAGTGGGGAGAGGGAAGGAGGGAGGGGCAATATAGGGGAAGGGAATTAAGAGGTACAAACTATTATGTATAAAACAAGCTATAAGGATATATTGTACAATGCAGAAAATATAGCCAATATTTTATAACTATAAATGCAGTGTAACCTTTAAAAATTGTGAATCATCATACTGTACACCTGTAACTTACATAATATTGTACAACTATACTTCAATTAAAAACAAACAAACAAACAATAATCACTGTATTACAGACACTCAGAAATACCAGTGAATAAAAGGTAGGTTGAAAATATGCTGAATAAATAAAACTTTATTTGTAGAGGGTATAGATTAGTTGATGGCTTTGGCTTTGGGTTTGGGTCCTACCTCTACCACTTTCCAGCTCTGGACTCCTGGATAAAAACCTCTCTCAGCCTCATCTGTAACACAGAAAAGAGTTATGACTCAGATGGCTATTGTGAGGATTAGATAAGATGAAACATACAATGTGCTTCACACAGGGACTAGTACATATTAAATACACTAAACATCAGATTTCATTATTAAAGTGAAACTTCTCTGAGGTTGTTAATGACAGAAGTGGTCAATAGCACCAAAACTGATTAAAGCTATTAATTTTTTTTTTTTGGCCGTGCCACACGATCTTAGTTCCCTGACCAGGGATCGAACCCGTGCCCCCTTCAATGGGAATCCTAACCACTGGACAACCAGGGAATTCCCTAAAGCTACTAATCGGGAATAGAAATTATTACTCTGGCATCTCTCACTAAATTGCTCATATGGTATATTGAGAAAAACACTGGAATAAGCATAAAGAACCTGAATCCCAGTTGACTTTTAACACTTTGACATTAAATGACTAAGGCTTTATGCAAGTCATTTCATATCTCTGATTTCATTTTTCTTATCTGTAAAACTACAAGAGCTCATACAGTCCTTTCTAATTATACTATAATTTGTCACCTCTTTAATGATTTTCAAATTGGTTTAGAGAACTGAAATTACGTTCCTACCTGATTCTCACATCCCCTATTTCTACAATTCCCAGTATGATAAAGGGAAGTATTTCCCTGTACATAATCCTTGCTTTGTAAATAACATGCTAGAGTAAGAATTTAACATCAGGAGGAAAAGCTGTAGCTGCAGAACAGGATGTTGAAGGTTAATTTGAGCTTTTGCACAGTGGAGACATTTATGAGTGCTTTCTTTGACTGGTTGGACAGGTCCTTTCCTTCAGAATCTGCCTTTGAAAATCAAAGGAGACATCAAAGCTCATTCTGCCCCTCTGTAGTTGCCATTGGTTATTAAGGTTTACATGAAGCACTTCATTTGTTCAAGGGAGTACATTCCAGAAAGAACCCATAGACACAAATGCTCTTTGCTGTTTTTGTTAAACTGTAATCTTTCCTGATGTACACTGTGTCTTTGCTATTTTGGTCAACTGAGAAATCTTTTTTCCTACTGCTTAAAAGGAAATAGGATTTTTGAACTTTTATTCTAAAATTTTTGAATTCAAATTCTTTCTTGAAGCTGTAAGTCTCTCTTCTCCTTTATTGTGTAAAAGAATAAGGAAAATTATCTTAGTATGATTAACGTTGTAGAAGAAATTTTATATAAAGCTCTTTGCAATTTATGGGTGTAATGTAAAATAGTAACAATCCTTTGCAATGTGAATATTTTGGTCACTATAGCTAGTTTTTAGGCAAAAAGTTATCAAGTGTTTACATATTCTGTGAAAGGCTTGAGACTCTAACAGGATATTTTCATTTAAAACACCAGAAATTAAGATGGGGAAATGATGGGCTTCCCTGGTGGTGCAGTGGTTGAGAGTCCACTTGCCGATGCAGGGGACACGGGTTCATGCTCCGGTCTGGGAAGATCCCACATGCCACGGAGCAGCTGGGCCGTGAGCCATGGTCGCTGAGCCTGAGTGTCCGGAGCCTGTGCTCCACAACGGGAGAGGCCACACAGTGAGAGGCCCGCGTACCAGGAAAAAAAAAAAAAAAAAAAGGTGGGGAAATGATACATTCCAAGTGGTCTTTCTCCTCCATCCTGCTGTCCATACCCCAAACTGTGAGTATTTTCACTTTTCACTTTGGTTTAGTGCTAGGTGGTAAGAAAAGAAAAAGGGAGAGCAAGAGAGAGAGAGTTAGCAGGGGTGGAGAGAGAAAGTTTTAATTGGTGGGGCAATAAAAGTTTCGTAAGTTCATTTCAGCTTAATAAATATTCACTGATCATCTTGCTATATGTAAGGTATATAGCTGTCGTTTGGTACTACAAATGGATAAGAAAGAAAATTCCTTAATTATCCAGGCACTCACAAACTTGTGAGAGAGATGGATAGATGCGTTTTTTACTACTACCAGGCTGATTCGGATAAAGGCTATTACAGAGACAGTGAGGATGTGTACATACAAAGTTACGAGCAGAGGCTCCCAAAGAAGACAGACCTGGCCAAGCCAAGCTCTGCTCTTTATATTTTGGTTAACCTTGGCCAAGGTATTGACTGTTCTAAAGACTCAGTTTCCTCATCTATGGATGGAGATAATAATGTTTACCTCTAAGGGTCAGTGTGACGATCATAGGCATAGAGGGTTATATAATTATATGCATAGAGGATTGTATGCATAATTAGCTATATGCATTGGCACAATGTCAGACATACACTAAGAGTTCACAAAATGGTTAACTATGTGGTGTGAAAATCCAGAGAAGGAGAGATCAACCCCTACTGGGGGATTGCAGACACCCTCTTGGAGAACGTGAGATTTTATTTTTGTCTTAAATATTGAGCAGGTCTCTGACAGGAGCCATGGAAAGGAAAGGAATTCAGGGCAGAGGAAGCTGTATATTCAGAGGTTGCAAAGTATACAGAAGGAGGACCTAGAGAGCATTGGTAGAGGAGATTTGGGTGTGTCTGTAGTGGGTGATCACCTAGATATGCAGCTCATGGTCAGATTTTGGAGGTTTTGAATGGTCAAGAAATTTGGACTTTAGTAAGAGCTACGTATCTGGAATGAATTTCATTGTTTTCAAAGAGCCTTCTCAAACATTCAAAAAAAATCATTGTAGACTCTGAGGTCGGTCAGGCAAATATTACAAAAACTCATTATATACCTATAGAAATTTAGCTTCCAAGAGGTTAAACAAGCTGTTCCAGACCACAGAATCAGTAAGTGGTAGATCTAGAACTAGGTTTCAAATCCTTTGACCTAGACAAATGTCTTACCCAAGGAGCTACCTATGATTGCAGTGAGGGCTACTGAAGGTATTAAGGGGAGAGATAACCAGGACTTGAAATAAGGAAACTCCAGGGAAAGTTGAAAAGGAATGAAGAGCCTTTGTGAAGGTAGAATCAACAAGATGGAAGGGCTGATTTACTATGGAAGGTGAACTTTAAGAAGCAATTTACGACTTTGAGGTTTTGAACCTGATTAACTGAGAAGGTGGATGTTAATGCTCAGAGAATTTGAGGTGCGTTTATTGTTGGCATGTTGGCTGTCTTTTCAGCAGCAAATCTTGGAGAACTTGGCAGAAATTGAAAAGTAACTAATGACATTTGAATAGTGCCTTATGTTTACATAGCGCGATCAGGTTCTTTGTAGCTGAGAACACTTGATATAATGATTAAGTATTGTTTCTAGTTCTTTGTTCTTCTCATCTATAAAATGGGGATTATAACGATTTGCCCCCTGGAATTATATTGCATGAGTTAATATATTTAAATTACAATAGTGTCTGACACATACAAATTGTTTTCCATTATTGTTTTTGGTTTTGTTGCTGTTAAGTTCCAGTTCTGCAGCTCATATATAATGGACAGATGAGGAAAATTGCACAGGCCAATTTTACAGGGGTGAGGAGCAGAGGAAGAGATTTAGAGAACTCAACTCCTGGAGTGTTCTCTGCGTTAATTTATTAATTTCAGCCACTGACCTAGACAGGGGAAGCCAGATCACTCGTGGCTTATTTTCTGTTTTATTATGGGTTGAAAGAGAGAAATAGAAACCTTGAAATAGTGGTTATTTATATAACCACTGATCATTCTGCTCATCATTGCTATGGAAAGCTAATTTTTAATTAAGAGTAAATTACTTGATCCCTTCAGATTCGCTTCTTGAGGAAATAGAATTTTTCATGGAGGAAGAATTGACAAACAAGGGAGAGCCTCATACATAAAACTCCTCAAAATAACACGCCCCAATATACTTTCAGGGAAGTAGAATACAAGAAATTTACCTCAATATAACATCTTAAAAGAAATCCCCAAACATGGAGTTTGTTGGTTTAGAAAAAGAGGAACCACTTCTGATTTCATCCGCTATGTTAAAATTAACAAACAGAAGAAGTTGAGGAAATGAGCCTTCAGGGACACTTTTCCATTCAGCACCAGCCTCCCGACACCTTCTCCACACTGTCATCAGTTCTCCCTTCCTACTGTTTCTTTTAATCCTGGAAAGGAATTTCGGGAATACCCAGAGTTTGGTCTTTGCGGGGCTGAGCTGAAAACAATACCCATAAGGGAGCCCGGGCTAAGAGGAAGAGGATGCTTAGCAGGATCTTAGCAATTTGGGATCACAGATCATATTCAGATTGAAAATCAAAGCTAGACTTTTACCACAGAAAAATATATTAATACACATATGTGCAAAATGTTACTTACCACTTCAAGGGCTGTGGACTCCCTTAAGACCATCTTGGGGGCAGGAACTGTGCCTGTTTTGGGAGAGCTGACAGTACCTCTGGTCCCTAAATACTTGGACAGTTTTCTAAGTACATACCACTTCTGCCAGAATTGTTGCTATAGTAACAGAGGATCTGATGTTAGGAGAGACAGGGAAGAAGAATGGGGAAAAAGGACACATGATCCAAGTTGGTCATTTCCTCTCTGTGCCATTTAGGCATATTTCACTGTTAGAGAATATATGAGGCCATGTATATCTTCTAAGTGTTTTGGAGTTGCTAATTCATTCTGTTAGGCCTTACAGAAGGATTTTCTCAGAAGATCTCATTCAAGTGCAAAATTTTGAGGGAGGTGGGGGAAAATCCTCTGAGGAAAAATTATATTGAAAAAAGAGTAAAAGGGTAGGGTAAAAGCAAAAGTCTGTGGAAAGTAAGCGTGAGGGAAATGGTTGCAAGATTTTAGGACTAGATACAACTCTTTCTGTCTCCTCTCTGCCCTTTAATATGTAGTTAATTTACATGTAGTTTGCACATGGAAATTACCTCTGGATATAACCAAAGAATTTATGCAAAATTTCATATTGAATAGAAAGTAAACAGTCACATAATCTAAAGTTGTGATGCTCATAGCCTCCTGCCTCTCCCCTTTACTTGTCCTTAGTCAGTCTGCCAGCCCATATACAGAACATGGACTGAGCCAGTGCACTATTGCAGACTCAGGGCCCTACACTGTCTGCCCATTCTGGAAGATCATATTCTGGTAAGCAAGGAGAGTAATTACTTCTGTATATCATCAAAGAATTTATGCAAAAGTTGACATTGAAAAGAAAGTAAACAATCACATAATTTAAAATTGTGGCCTGAAGGTCATGGAGAAAATTACACATGATGTGAAGCAGGTGGCCACTGACCCCATGTTTGATGCTTATTAACTTTGGGACTTTGTGGAAATCACATAACCTCACCGAACCATGGTATTTCCTCTCTTGTTTAGTATAAGAAATGGGTCTATTGGGGAGATATTCAAAAACATATAATAAATCATTTATTCTTCAGAATAGAATTATGCAGTAGATACCATTTCATAGTTGAGAAAAATACAGAGGTGTAGAGAGGTTATGAAACTGGCCCAAGATCTCCCAGACAGCAAGCAGCAGAGCTGGGAGGTTGAAATGCAGGTGGTCTGGCTCCAGAGGACATGCTCTTAACTTTGGTCTTTGTTGGTTTGAAAATTGAACAAGGGGGAAAGGAGAGACTGAAGAAAGAGACAGACCACTCTAGATTGGAAGGTATCAAGTTTAATACGCAGGGGAACTTAGGTATGCGGCTTGTCTTAAGTGGCTGCAAGATGAATAGATCTCTGCCCCCACCCACCAGAATCTTAAAAAAAAACAGAGAGAAAAGCCTTAACTGGGTTCAGTCCACATGGCCTCAACAACACTTTACTCTCTCAGGGCTGTGTCCTTGGAACATCTCTCACTGTGGGAACCAGGGGCAGAGTGTACATTCCAAGCACAGGGAGGGAGTGAGGAGCCGCTGACTTCCCAGGTCCAGTTCGTGGGTCAACCAGCAGTTCCATCCTCTCGATGACCTCCTGCAATAGTCCTTTTCAGCTATCTGCAATTAATGCAGGTTGAATGAAACATTTCTCAAGACTAAGGCATATTTCTTTTGAAAGAAGACACTACATATGTGGTAGTTTCTTAGCATTGTTTGGGGGGAAATATTTTCCTTCCTGTTCAGGTATATGGCTAAAAGCAGCATGAGACCATTTTTTAAAAAAGGACTATTTTGGTCATAAGCTATGTAAGTACATATATGGTTTTGGACTGTCTGATAAAAGATGTTTTTAATTTAATTTGGCTCAGAGACATGACCTGGAGTATTTAATAAACTTTTCACTGGAGTCTAATAACATAATCTAATAGCAACAATATTTGCCCATCCACTTCAAGTTGTTAAATCAATAAATAGTCCCACAAACCCAATCATTCTCTCATGCTGTTGGAGTCTCTTTATCGGCCAGTTCAGGGGACCAGCCTTGTGGGATGGTGCTCTTTCTCATAAATTTCCTATTGAAAGTTATACATAAAAATATCTTTCTGGGGCTCCCCTGGTGGTGCAGTGGTTGAGAGTCCGCCTGCCAATGCAGGGGACACGGGTTCGTGCCCTGGTCCGGGAAGATCCCACATGCCGCGGAGCGGCTGGGCCCGTGAGCCATGGCCGCTGAGCCTGCGCGTCCGGAGCCTGTGCTCCGCAACGGGAGAGGCCACAACAGTGAGAGGCCCGCGTAAAGTAAAAAAAAAAAAAAAAAAAAAGAATTTAACTTTAGTCTGAAAATTTGCCAATTACCTTGATCTACCCTAAAAGAGGACATTGTATAAGTGTGAAATTGAGATGTTAAATTAATGCATACCCACTCTTACACTGATGAGATAATTGGACTGCTGCCACACGTTTATCCCAATTTTTGGATTTGGGCTACTTATTCAAATAAGTCCATGATATTCATTTTTAAATATCCAGCCATGACCACTTCAAAATATAGTTTTTTACTTTTATTCCAGCAAAGACCACCCAGTGACTTCAACAATGACGATGTAATTGGTCCTGACTGAAATGAGAAGAATGCCCAGATTTACCTATGAACAGAATTTATCACGGCATCACTGTCACTTCAGCCTCTGCAGTTCTCTTGGCCAAGGTAGCCGCAGGGCCCCGCTAGTGAATGAGATGAAAAAATGAAAAGAAAAATCTTTCCTTCGGTTCTGTTGAAATAAACTTTTGCTAGTGTTTTGTCTCAGGACATTCAAGAATTGGAGTTCTTCCAACTGTTTTCATGCAAAAAACAATATTATAAATCACATTAAAATAACTACCAGAGGCTGTGTGAGCGGAATGTTTGAGAGCTTAGTCTTTCAATTTTAAAGGCTAGCACCTGCAATTTATTAGCTGTGTGTCCCAGGACACATCAGTTAACTTCTCTCTGCCTTGATCTGTTTGTAGGGAGGTGACAGAAACAATGATATTTATGTTCTAGAATGCTATGAGGATAAAATAAAATGTGAGGCATTTAGCACACTGACCACAAGGGCAGAGTGACCAGCAGCTGTTCCCTTTACTCAACTTTGCCTTTGTTCCATCACCTTATTACTGACTCTCCTTTTACGCAGCTACTTCCACTCTTCCTATTCAGTTCATCATTGGAATAGAAATGATCCCCATAAGAAGTGTTTGTAAAGTGTCTTGAGATGTCCACTGGGTGGTTATTTTTTTTATTCCTATTTCTATTATCACTTAGACTACTGCAATAATAATATTATTTTATTATATTAATAGTAATTAATATAATAATCATTCTTTATTAACTCATTTAATTCTAACTGGTCTTGGCTGCTGGGAAATTCAGAGCCCAATTTGTAGTTCACCTATGAAAAGTGAACATGCCTTGTGGTATGCATGTTTTTTTTTAGTTTTTTTTGGTTTTTTTGGGAATTTAATGTTTTTTGTTTTTTTTTTATACAGCAGGTTCTTACTAGTAATCAATTTTATACACATCAATGTATACATGTCAATCCCCATCACCCAATTCATCACACCACCACCACCACCACCACCACCCGCTGCTTTCCCCCTTGGTGTCCATACATTTGTTCTCTACATCTCTGTCTCAATTTCTGCCCTGCAAACCAGTTATCTGTACCATTTTTCTAGGTTACACATATATGCGTTAATATACGATATTTGTTTTTCTGTTTCTGACTTACTTCACTCTGTATGACAGTCTCTAGATCCATCCATCTCACTACAAATAACTCAATTTCGTTCCTTTTTATGGCTGAGTAATATTCCATTGTATATATGTAACACAGCTTCTTTATCCATTTGTCTGTTGATGGGCATTTAGGTTGCTTCCATGTCCTGGCTATTGTAAATAGTGCTGCAATGAACATTGGGGTGCATGTGTCTTTTTGAATCGTGGTTTTCTCAGGGTATATGCCCAGTAGTGGGATTGCTGGGCCATATGGTAGTTCTATTTTTAGTTTTTTAAGGAACCTCCATACTGTTCTCCATAGTGGCTGTATCAATTTACATTCGCACCAACAGTGTATGAGGGTTCCATTTTCTCCACACCCTATCCAGCATTTGTTGTTTGTAGATTTTCTGATGATGCCCATTCTAACTGGTGTGAGGTGATACCTCATTGTAGTTTTGATTTGCATTCCTCTAATAATTAGTGATGTTGATCAGCTTTTCATGTGCTTCTTGGCCATCTGTATGTCTTCTTTGGAGAAATGTCTATTTAGGTCTTCTGCTCATTTCTGGATTGAGTTGTTTGTTTTTTCAATATTGAGGTGCATGAGCTGTTTATATATTTTGGAGATTAATCCTTTGTCCGTTGATTCATTTGCAAATATTTTCTCCCATTCTGAGGGTAGTCTTTTTGTCTTGTTTATGGTTTCCTTTGCTGTGCAAAAGCTTTGAAGTTTCATTAGGTTGCATTTATTTATTTTTGTGTTTATTTCCATTACTCTAGGAGGTGGATCAAAAAAGATCTTGCTGTGATTTATGTCACAGAGTGTTCTTCCTATGTTTTCCTCTAAGAGTTTTATAGTGTCTGGCCTTATATTTAGGTCTCTAATCCATTTTGAGTTTATTTTTGTGTATGGTGTTAGGGAGTGTTCTAATTTCATTCTTTTACATGTAGCTGTCCAATTTTCCCAGCACCACTTATTGAAGAGACTGTCTTTTCTCCATTGTATATCCTTGCCTCCTTTGTCATAGATTAGTTGACCATAGGTGCATGGGTTTACCTCTGGGCTTTCTATCTTGTTCCATTGATCTATGTTTCTGTTTTTGTGCCAGTACCAGATTGTCTTGATTACTGTAGCTTTATAGTGTAGTCTGAAGTCAGGGAGTCTGATTCTTCCAGCTCCATTTTTTTCTCTCAAGACTGCTTTGGAAATTTGGGGCCTTTTGTGACTCCATACAAATTTTAAGATTTTTTTGTTCTAGTTCCATAAAAAATGCCATTGGTAATTCGATAGGGATTGCATTGAATCTGTAGATTGCTTTGGGTAGTAGAGTCATTTTCACAATGTTGATTCTTCCAATCCAAGACATGGTATATTTCTCCATCTATTGGTATCATCTTTAATTTCTTTCATCAGTGTCTTATAGTTTTCTGCATACAGGTCTTTTGTCTCCCTAGGTAGGTTTATTCTTAGGTATTTTATTCTTTTTGTTGCAATGGTACATGTGAGTGTTTCCTTAATTTCTCTTTCAGATTTTTCATCATTAGTGTATAGGAATGCAAGAGATTTTTGTGCATTAATTTTGTATCCTGCAACTTTACGAAATTCATTGATTAGCTCTAGTAGTTTTCTGGTGGCATCTTTAGTATTCTCTATGTATAGTATCATGTCATCTGCAAACAGTGACAGTTTTACTTCTTCTTTTCCAATTTGTATTCTTTTAATTCTTTTTCTTCTCTGATTGCCGTGGCTAGGACTTCCAAAATTATGTTGAATAATAGTGGCAAGAGTGGACATCCTTGTCTTGTTCCTGATCTTAGAGGAAATACTTTCAGTTTTTCACAATTGAGAATGATATTTGCTGTGGGTTTGTCATATATGGCCTTTATTATGTTGAGGTAGGTTCCCCCTGTGTCCACTTTCTGGAGAGTTTTTTTGTCATAAATGGTGTTGAATTTTGTCAAAAGCTTTTTCTGCATGTATTGAGATGATCATATGGTTTTTATTCTTCAATTTGTTAATATGGTGTATCACATTGATTGATTTGCATATATTGAAGAATCCTTGCATCCCTGGGATAAATCCCATTTGGTCATGGTGTATGATCCTTTTAATGTGTTGTTGGATTCTGTTTGCTAGTATTTTGTTGAGGATTTTTACATCTATATTCATTAGTGATATTGGTCTGTAATTTTCTTTTCTTGTAGTATCTTTGTCTGGTTTTGGTATCAGGGTGATGGTGGCCTCATAGAATGAGTTTAGGAGTTTTCTCTCCTCTATAATTTTTGGAAGAGTTTGAGAAGGATGGGTGTTAGCTCTTCTATAAACGTTTCATAGAATTCACCTGTGAAACCATCTAGTCCTGGACTTTTGTTTGTTGGAAGATTTTTAACCACAGTTTCAATTTCATTATTTGTGATTGATCTGTTCATATTTTCTGTTTCTTCCTGGTTCAGTCTTGGAAGGGTATACCTTTCTAAGAATTTTTCCATTTCTTCCAGGTTGTCCATTTTATTGACATAGAGTTGCTTGTAGTAGTCTCTTAGGATGCTTTGTATTTCTGCGGTGTCTGTTGTAACTTCTCCTTTTACATTTCTAAGTTTATTGATTTGAGTCCTCTCCCTCTTTATCTTGATGAGTCTGGCTAATGGTTTATCAATTTTATTTATCTACTCAAAGAACCAGCTTTTAGTTTTATTGATCTTTGCTATTGTTTTCTTCGTTTCTATTTCATTTATTTACGCTCTGATCTTTATGATTCCTTTCCTTCTGCTAAATTTGGGTTTTGTTTGATCTTCTTTCTCTAGTTCCTTTAGGTGTAAGGTTAGATTGTTTGTTTGAGATTTTTCTTGTTTATTGACGTAGGCTTGTATAGCTTAAACTTCCATCTTAGAACTGCTTTAGCTGTATCTCATAGGTTTTGGATCATCGTGTTTTCATTGTCATTTGTCTCTAGGTATTTTTTGATTTCCTCTTTGATTTCTTCAGTGATCTCTTGGTTATTTAGTAACATATTGTTTAGCCTCCATGTGTTTGTGTTTTTTATGTTTTTTTCCCTGTAATTCATTTCTAATCTCACAGCGTTGTGATCAGAAAAGATGCTTAACATGATTTCAATTTTCTTAAATTTACTGAGCCTTGATTTGTGACCCAAGATGTTATCTATCCTGGAAAATATTCCATGCGCACTTGAAAAGAAAGTGTAATCTGCTGTTTTTGGATGGAATGTCCTATAAATATCAATTAAATCTATCTGGTCTATTGTGTCATTTAAAGCTTCTGTTTCCTTATATATTTTCATTTTGGATGATCTGTCTATTGGTTTAAGTGAGGTGTTAACGTCCCCCAGTATTGCTGTGTTACTGTCGATTTCCTCTTTTATAGCTGTTAGAAGTTGCCTTATGTATTGATGTGCTCCTATGTTGGGTGCATATGTATTTATAATTGTTATATATTCTTCTTGGATTGATCCCCTGATCATTATGTAGTGTCCTTCCTTGTCTCTTGTAACATTCTTCATTTTAAAGTCTATTTTATCTGATACGAGTATTGCTACTCCAGCTTTCTTTTGATTTCCATTTGCATGGAATATCTTTTTCCATCCCCTCACTTTCAGTCTGAATGTGTCCATTGGTTGGTTATTTACTAACTAATTTTTTGTTGTTGTTGTCCTCTGCAGTGACTGTGCTTATGCTGCTGTATTTCTGCCTGTGGATAATGTAAGGGTGGGTTCTACTCTTTTCAGAGCAAGAGAATCTATTCTTCTTGACTTACATTTTTTCAAAGTCAGTAGAAATAACATTTTTGAAAATTCATCTTGGTATTCATTAGATAGTTTTTAAAAATCGTCCAATGTTATATTTTGGTTTTGTACTTTGAGGAAAGAACAATCACATCCTATTCAAGATCTGGAAATGTTAAAGTGTCAAATAGAAATGAATTGCTATTTTTGCAAAGATACATTTAATTATGTCACCATTTGTCTGCAACTGTTCTAGATGTATTAGGACAAGGGGTAATGTTGTCTGATTCAATGATAAGGTTTTCATAGAAATCGATGGCATTGTTGGTTTGGTTAAGGGGCTATTTAAACATTCTATTATATAGTATACATAAAATATGGTATTTATATGGGAAGCTATTTAAATAATGCTAAACTAGTTTATTTTTTTAACATCTTTATTGGAGTATAATTGCTTTACAATGGTGTGTTAATTTCTGCTTTATAACAAAGTGAATCAGCTATACATATAAGTATATCCCTAGACTAGTTTATTTTGTGGTACTTTTTGTTTCTTTACATTTAACCTCACTTTGAGGTTTACCTTTAAAAAAATAGGAACTCAAGAGTTTTATTTGTGGAGGAGGTTATTGATTGCCACCACACTATCAATGACGATTGCAACAAAAATCATGAAAAATATATTTAGAAGCATTTAATAAACTTTCTTTCATGTTCTTTTGAAACCTCTAAAATCAATTTTGAAGAGCATAGGGAGAGCTAGAGGCAGTTATTTGAAGTGAGACTAAAGCATAGTTGAATTTCACTTGAGAAAGTGAAATATTAATGAATATCAACATCTTAATTTCTACATCATTGAGACTGTTTATAAAAACACGGTATCTAATATAAATAGCACGTCATGTTTAATAAAATGTCACACTTCAGATTCTTTCCCTTTTATCTTAAAACCAGCTTCTTTGTTTTAGCTGTTTAGATGTTTGTTTTAGCTGCTTTAGAATGACTTGAATAAATTTTTCTATTTGTCATCCAAATGTATCCTTTAAGAAAAGTCCCCAGCATGTTATGACAGCCTTCTACCCTTACTTTATTTGATAGGCCAATTTCTATCACATGTGACTTGGTGGAAGCTGAGAGTAATAAGTGGTATAGATGATGGAGAGTTGGAGGACAATGAGATAAAAATGAAAAGTGTCCAGCACTGTGACTGGTCTAGAGTGTTTCATATATGAGAGTTTTAATTGTTTCTTATTATTATTATATTTATAATATTTTTTTGTCTCCAGAGCCTTGATAAATCCTCTTATGAAACACACACACACACATGCAGAGCAAAGAAATTTGCCTTATTTGGGCCTTACTTCCACAGGACTATACTCTCTGTGATTTTTAATAAACTTAAGCAGCTCTACAGAAAAAAATAAAACAATAAGCCTTAGATTCTATTTATATCTTCTTAGCATTTACTATCCTATGATAATATTATATTACACAATATCAATATATACCTAGTAGTATGTCTCTTATGCTATATGTAAATTTTATATATGTATATATATATATCCTTTAAATAATACTTTATTGTAATCTGGATTTTTCCATGACATAGACATTAAGGGGATAATTTTTAAATGCTTACATAGAGCAATTTTAGAGTCTGCTTTTGTTATTTATAATATTACAAGGTGATATAGGATATATAGATTTTCTCCCTTTCTGATACTTATTATATTTTTCTTTCTAAGCAATTCTAAAAAATAATCTATATGAACTTAATTTAAAAAGTGGTTCTTCTGTCTTGTCATTAAATTTTTGCTATAGGGTTAGTTTTATGTCATTTATTACTTGATACAGTTTTTAAATTGTATCTTTATTCTTAATTTCATATTTACTAAACTTGACATTGTAAACTGATGAGGCTTCCAGGTACAACAATATTTTTCATTTTTAATCAATTTTTCTTCAGAATATATTGTTACCATCTTGGTTGGAACTGACATATGTAATATTGTTAGATATTCTCTTGTTTAATATGACTTTATGAAACTTTATTTAATATAATAGTAACCTTATTAATTTGTCCTAATTTTTGCCATAGCAGAAAACTCTAGATTTTTTCTTTTTGTATTTGCACAGATATTACAGACTTTAACTTATCCTGTAGCTTTTAGCCCACTTATATTTTGTGTGTCTTGTATAAGCATTAGTTTGTTGGATTTTGCTTTTTATGCCAATCAGTGAGCTATGCTTTATATTAGAGTTTAGTTCATTTGCTTTATATATTTTAATTCACTTTCTGCTAATTCCTTTGTCCTGTACGTTTTTCTTTATTGTGACTTTTTTTATTCCATTTTATTATAATGTTTCTGTAGCTGACTTTAAACTTTTTATTTCCCATTGAAAAGATTATGTATTTTCAACAACAATACATTTTGAGACAATTGTTGTCATTACTTTTAATATATTTCAATTAAATAAGTTCATCTTGACTACCCTTTGGAGGGTGATATGATATCCAAATTCTTTGCTGGCATTTCTGTTTAGCATAGTCTGGACCACTTTATTAAGTACTGTTTATATTTTATGCTTCTCAAAATGTGGTTGAATTAACTATTTTATGTGGTATTTCTAACCATTCCTTTTATTAAGCTTGCAATCCATCAGTCCTTAATAGTTATCTGTCATTGTTTTTAGATATTCATTCCTCCTCATTGGAACATTTCTAGCTGTAAGACTTCATTGAGAATGTTTTTCAGGTTTTTGAAATAAGTACATTGATTATTTTCAAATTGGATATGCTTGGTTCTTTAGATTTCTCTTTCTTTGCAATTGCATGACTGTGCTGTGCCTTTACCTGTTCTATTAATCTGTTTTTATTATCACAGTTTCTTCATTCTGGATGTCAGTTCTTCTCCTAATGGACTCCTCTGATGCTTGACTTCTTTTATAGCATTTGTAAATTTGACACAACTTTTAACAGTGTCTTTGCACCTTGTTTTGGTAATAATTATCTCTTAAAGTAGTGGGAGTATATTGCTCTACATTCATGTGAAGCAGTTTCAGATGATGGATGCTTTCTCGAACTTCCCATACCTTTAGTAGTTGCCCTACTACCAAAGCCTGGGTTTTCTAAAATCTTGTGTTCTATATGTAACTTGTTGATACTTGCTATTACATTTTCCTGTTTCAAATATCTTTTTATGAATTTCTCTCTGAGTTTCCTTCTCTTTTGGATATTCTCTTTTTTTGAATTTAGCTAGGAGAAAGTACCCTGTCATTTGTTTGTTAGTCTTTCTTCAAAGTTTTTCTCTTTTGCTTTAACTGAACTGAGGAGAAAGAAAATTTTGGTGTGCTTACATGAAAAGGCAGAGAGTACTCCCTCACAATTAATCTTTCCTTCATAGTCATCTCAAATGCATTTATGTGGTACCTTCTAGAATAATCCCTTCCACCATATTACTTTCAATGAAAGGGTCATGATAATAATAACAATAGTACTTATGAAAATTTGTCAGCAATGAAAAATTACACAACTGTAGAGTGCTTTCCCAGTTATCACCTATGTTATAATCTTGGGTGGTAAATAAAATGGGCAAATGGTTTCCCAAATTTACCAATACGTAAACTGAATTCAACAGTGTATTGAAAAGATTATACACCATAATCAAGTGCGATTTATCACTGGGATGCAGGATGATTCAGCACACACATTAATGAGAGTGATATAGTCATTGGTAAATCTGTTTCAATGACTTGCTCTTGGTCACACAGCATGGCCAGACTGTGAACTTATATATTCTGGCTGGAAAGCTTGATATCTTTCTACAATAACATCCTAATTTTAAGTTAACGCTAGGACTCACCGCTAAGCAGAAAAGATTCTCTCTTAGTCCAGTAAAGATCATTTTTTTCCAGTGAGGTCTTTCTAAAGCCCTAACATGATGCTGAGCTGGTAACTAATCATGCTGCTTATGAGTAAGATAGTCTGAAGATCAGAAGCATAAGCCTTACCCAAAAAGAGAATAATTGAGAAATAATTTATATTATCAAAAGTTTGGATGCCTTTTGGAACTTGACTTCTTAATTTTGATCAGTTGGCCTGTCAAATCACAGAGAGGACCACTACTAATTAAGGATCATCATTCAAGATATGCCAGTAACAAGAACCCTTTAATATTTCACATTCCTATTTTATCTCCAGGGGCCAATTATAGGCTGTCAGCACTTCTGTGTGTTTGATCAATAACTTTTCTGACCTGGAGTGAATAAAGTGTGCTGATCAATTGAATGACATGACATTGGACGGCAAATGTGTCTATTTGCAAGTTGTGTAGGAACCTGTAATTAAAAGTTAGAGGATAAAGGAGTCATTATATTTTGATTGGAAGGAAAGTGAAAGGTAGCCTATGCATTAGAACCCTATGAGGAGAGAGGCGCACTCTCTGAACAACTTCCCCACCCTATAGAAACCTCCAAGGTTCAGATCACCTTACTAGTTGTCCAGGCCCAAGCACCTGGCAATCATGTTGTCTACTGCCTCTCTTTCACCTGTCACAGTCAAGCAGTCACCAGGGCCTGTGGTTTTGATCATTCAGTTTCTCCAGAATTTGACCACTTATCTCCCCCTCACTGCCATCATCTTGGTTGAAGCCCTCATCAAGTCTTACCTTGGTTACTGCAAATAGTCTCCTAGCTTGTCTCCCTCCCCCCAGTTTTGCACCCCTTCAGATCCATTTCCCACACTGCTGGCACTTGGTCTTCATAATTATCTTAAAATAGTAAGTGGTTTCCTGTAATATTTAGGGTGGAGACTAATATTCCTTGGCAAGATATATGATTGTGATTTGGCCCTTGCTGATCTTTTTGGCCTTACCTCTTGACACCCGTCCTTTAATGTTAGGCACTATCCATCCTAAATTACTCTCAGTTCCCCCAAATATACCAAATTCCATTTGGCTCAAAGCTTTTTCACAACCTTCTCCCTTTTTCTGGAATGCCCTTTCCTTTATCCTTAGCTCATGCTGCTTCTTTACGTATTGCTTTTAGGACTTCTTGCCTGAACTTTCTTATCCCCAGTGTTTGTTATGTCTGATGCTCCAACACCATATACTTACTTCTAGCTTATTACACTTATCATTGTTTATTAATGGCTGATGGCTCTTTTCTACTTTGATGTGAGGTCCTTGAGTGCTGGGACTATGCCTTCCTTTGTATCTCCAACAGATTTGATAGTGTTGAATCCAGAATAGACCTACAATAAGTGTAGCTTTATTGAGGTATAATTGACAAATAAAATTATATATATTTAAAGTGTACAATGTGATGATACATATACATTGTGAAATAGTTACAACAGTTAACCTAATTAACATATCCATCACCGTTACTTCATATAGTTAACTTTTTTGGGGGGAGTGCAAATACTTAAGATCTACTTTCTTAGCAAATTTCAAGTGTTCAATACAGTGCAATATTATTAACTACAGTCACCATGCTTTCCAGAACTTATTCATCTTAAAATGGAAAGATTTTACCCTTTGACCAACATCTCCCCATTTCACCAACTGCCCAACCCTTGGTAGCCCCCATTCTACTCTGTTTCTATGAGTTTGACTTTTTTTAGATTCTACATGTAAGTTAGATCATACAGAATTTTTCTTTCTTTGTCTGGCTTATTTCCTTTAGCATAGTGTCCTTTGGGCTCATCAGTATCATTGCACAGGGCATGATTTCCTTCTTTTATGGCTGAATACTATTCTATTCTGTATATATCTAAATCTATACATCTTCTTTATCCATTCATCCAATGATATGGACACCTAGGTTGTTTCCACATCTTGGCTATCGTGAATAATGCTGCAATGAATGTGGAAGTGCAGATATCTCTTGGAGAGAGTGATTTCCTTTCCTTCAGATATACAGCCAGAAGTGGGATTGCTGGATGATATTAGCTGTGGATTTGTCATATGTGGCCTTTATTATGCTGAGGTACATTCCTTCCATACCTAATTTGTTGAGACTTTTTATCATGCTGAATTTTCTCAAATGTTTTTTCCGCATTGACTGGGATCGTCATCTGAATGTTAGGAGGTTTTTGATTACTGATTTAATCTAAATTAATTTAATTTAATCTCCTTACTCATTATTGGTCTGTCCAGATTTTCTATTTCTTCATTATTCAGTCCTGGTTGGTTTTATGTTTTTAGGAATTTATTTGTTTCTTTTAGATTATCCAATTTTTTAGATGTTCCCATTTTTTAAAGTTTTTAGCCACCCCTGCCACAGGTGATTTCTTGTTGGTTGATTTTTTTTTCTGTAAGCCCTTTGACTTCCATATGTTGCCTGGCCTTTCCTTCTTGCCCTCAATTCCCTTCTCTGTGCTATGCCTTCCCAAATTCCTGCTAGTTTCTTATGCAGTGAGTTATTTTATATATTATCTCTTTGTCTAGCTCCAGACCATATAGGCTTTTCCAGGCTAAACTATCTTTAAAATCAACTCTACCTATGTGTTATTCAGGTTAGGATAGGCTACACCAAGGTATCAAGCAACTCCCAAATCTCAGGGAATTAACACATAAAGATTTCTATCTTGTTCACACAAGATCCACTTTGGGACATCAGAGCAACTCTTTTCTGAGCAGTGACCTGGGATTCCACACTGTGGTGTCCTACAGCTTTACCTCTGAAATAGGTGGCTTTTGGGTCACTACTGCAGGAGGGGAAAGTGAGAGGGTCTCACACCAGCTCATTTTTTGAAAACTTTTTATAATAGTAAATTTCAATTATATACAACAATAATCAATCCAGGGCCAATTTTGCTTGACTTGTGTCCCCACTCACCCTGCCTACTCTCACTGGACTATTTTGAAACTGGTCCCAGAAATTTCCTCTGTAAATATTCCAGTACCTACCTTTAAAAGATACAGATTCCTTCTAAAAGCACTATTGCCATTATCACACCTAAAGATGACATAATTTCCTAATATCATTAAATATTCAGTTAGCCTCACCAGCTGTTAGGTATTTTAGCAAAGAAGTAACACATAACATTTCTTCTCACATCTGTTGGCCAGAACTAGTCACATGGCTCCAACTCAATGCTGGGAAATGCTAGGAAATGAAGTCTTTTTGTGTACCCAGGAAAAGCATTATGAAGCAGGACTTGGTGAATACAACCTAACATCAGGTAAATTTCTGAGCTAACTTTGTTTCTTTTCAAGCATTTTTTTCTTCTCTTATATTTATATATCAATAAAGATTCTCAAGCATGTTGAGTGATGCTGGATTAACTACTGGCACAAGACATCTCAGAAATTTGGGACAGACACACAGACATACATTGTTTATTTAACTCGTAGGTATTCCATTCTGATTCTGGCCCGTAAGTTTCACCCATTCATAAAGGCTCAATTCAAGTCTTAACCTCTTTCAGAGAAAGGTTTTCCTGACATAAAACTCACACTGACCTTTCCCTTCATAGTTGTTGAAACAAGCTAGTTATTTGTACCCATTGTGAATCACTTCAATCGGATTGCTTTCTTTTTGAAGCACATTTAGGATCTGGTTCCTGAGCATCAAGGTGTTCTACCTGGTGATTTTGCTGCATGAGCCCTCTCTGGAGAGCAGGTCTAGGCACAGGCTGTGATGAGAGGTCTGGGGTAGGCATATGCTCTGAGGGGATGCAAGTCTTGAAGTCAAAAGGAGCTACCACCCATTCACAGAAATGTATCAGTAAGTTAGGTGGGAGGGTGTGCTAATGATAAACCTATTTTCCAGCTTTTCTTATATTCCTGGAAGTAGCAATAGCATTGGTGGCACTGAAAACTTCTTAACACACTTATTGGCTTTGGCTAATGAAAATAATTTAGCTGACCTGGCTCCAACAAAATTTTCTGTGTCTTATGCAATGAAGGATATGCCTGTGATATGCTTAGCACCAAGACAGGAGTGAGACTTGTCAAGGTATCTTCTGAAGGAGGGCCATCTACCTGCTGTTTCATGCTGCATCAGAGTTTTTATAATAATTTAAAATTTCATGCCTTATTTCTTGTCCTGTTTTCTGTCTTAAAATATAGTATCTACAGAAGTTTGTACACTCGAGATTTTCTCGAGAGTTCCTGAACTTAAGCAGTGAAAAGGGAAACATGAATTTCTAATTAATTTAAACATAATTTTATACAAAACAAGATATAAATTCCCTAGAGAGTTGGTGAATCCCCTCTGGCTGACCTGGTCTGTCTCGAGTTTTGCTTTTGTCAGTCTGGTTCTCTGATACTCACCAAATGTGTTCTACACAGTTCTCCCATCTTGAAAGTCTGAAAAAGCGAAACTGCTTTTGTATAACAGTGTGTTTATATTAATCTCAGAGATTTCTCTCTATCTTGCATGTAGTTCTTCAATGGTTAGATATTAAGTCACCTTTTTTCTTAATTAAAAAGTTTAGCTCTCCAAAGTCCTATATCTCTCCTACCACAGCAGGAATTACTATAGGAGCAGGTGCTAGAATAAAGTTTTCACCAAAAACAAAGGAAGTAAGTAGAGGCAAAGCAATGAAGCAAGAATGAGGGACAGAAAGCCAGGTTGTTGATTTGGAGACTCTTGAGAGTGGAAGGAGGTGAAAGCCAGCTATTGAGAGTGAGTATAGAGTCAGTAATCCTGAACTTAAAAAGATGGGGAAAAAGGCATATAAAAATGGCCAAAGGTGGAAAATAAGGTTGAGGGCTGGGGCTATTGTCTAGAACAAGCTCTGGGGTGCTTGGCTTGACTTTATGAGCTGGAAAGAACTTGGTAAATGGGTGGGTTGGCAGGCAAAAAGGCCAGGTGGAGCAGATGCAGTGAACTTCATCCCCTGTCTCTCTCTCGTTTGTATGTTCTATAATCTTCCAACTCATGCTTTGTTCAGCTTATTCTGAATGGTGGGAAGTTTGGGTTTCATTTCCACTTTTGTTGTGATGAATAACAGAATTTTAGCTCCATCTGAAAATGTTTCCTTCATCACCCATCAACATGGTGCTGTGTTACTTCCTGAGCCTGACCACGCAAGAGCATGCCCTGGCTGTAGCCACGCAGAGCTGTCTGGTTCACTTTCTACAATCCATAGTATACAGAGCAGTTCCCAAAGCTGGCTGGGCATCAAGGACACTAGGGGAGCATGTTAAAAGTACCAACTCTGGGTGCTGTGCCTGGAGATTCTGACTTAATACACTAGGTGGACTTGAATTCGGGAACTGATATCATAGATTCATTATGTAACTTGTCCTGTTCAAGTAGTGTCATGTATATTGCTGTGATTATTAATCTTTATAAGCAGGATACTTAGCTCTTAACTGTGTAAATCTGAGATTAAAAACAAACAAAGAGCCTGAGTTAACTATGAATCTCCAAAGGACTGCAGCCTGCAGTAGATGACACAGCTGGCCCTTTTCCAGGCGTAGCCAATCTCTGCCTCCTAGTACTTGAAGGAGAGGAGTGATGCAGGGTATGCTTAATCAAAGATGTTCTGCTTTTATAATACAGAAAATCTTGGCTTCCATATCTACATAAATGGATAAAATTGGACCCATAGGGAAAGAAAGGAAAGACCCTTTGTCAGCATCATGTTATTTTCATGAGGTGTGGTATGGGAGGGAAGACAAAATAGATATATTTAAGCGGACAGGTCTGTTTTTGCTAGAGAGAAATGGAAGAAAAGACATGTGCTACTTTTTTAGGAAAACAATAAGATAGAAAGTGACCAAAAAGGCTATTTAAGACAAAATTCAACATTTTTCTTTCCAGAAAGCTTTCTCCTGACTTTTCAATTGCTATTGATGACATCACAGAGACTCAAACCCTCAGATTTTGTTTGTTACTGCCTTATTGGCTTTACTTTAGAGGGAACTACCACCCACAGGACAATTCTGGCTCCTACCTGTTTGTGCAAGACCCCCAAAATTAGTTTTACATTTTTAAATGGGTGGGAAAAACTCTAGATGAGTTTTATGAGTGATATTTCATGACGTGTAAAAACTACATGCAATCCAAATGTTAGTATCCATAAATGTAATTTTGTTGGAATGCAGCCAAGCTCATTCATTTACATATTATCTCAGGCTCCCTTTACAATGGCAGACTGAATATCTCAGTGGTCCCCAACCTTTTTGGCATCAGGGACCAGTTACAGGGTCGGGGGAACGATGGCTCAGGCGGTGATGTCAGCGATGGGGAGGGACAGATGAAGCTCCGCTCGCTTGCCTGCCATCACCTCCTGCTGTGCAGCCCAGTTCCTAACAGGCCGCTGACCCATACTGGTCGGCAGCCCATGGCTTGGGGACCCCTGAAGTAGCTACACAGAGGCCAGGTGGCCCACAATGTCTGGAACACTTACTCTCTGGTCCTTTACAGAAAAAGTTTGTCTTAGTAGACTGTAAGCTCCTTGAGTCCAGGAACTGTATTTCAAATACCTATATCCTAAGAAACCTCTAACAGAGTGCTTGGCACAGAGGTAATTCTCAAGAAATGTTCGAAAAAATCTGCTTCGACAGTGTAAAATGAGCTGCTTGTTTTTCCCTGCAGCAACTAATCCAGGGACTTTACTCAGCAGGGTGTCAGTATATGATTTTTGAATTGAAATTTAATTATTCTTTTATTTATTTAATTATTATTAAATAAATTAATTATTATTTATTTAACTATTATTAAATAAATTAATTATTATTTAATTATTTATTAATTATTCTTAAATTATTCTTTTATTTAAGTCAGTGGTTCTCAAACTTCACTGTGCATCAAAATCACTTGAAGGACTTTAAAAAACACCGATTCTGGGACCCTGCCCGTACAGTCTCTGATTCAGTAGGTCTGGGGCAGGACCTGGGAATTTTCATTTCTAAAATGTTCCCAAGTGATGCTGATGCTGCTAGTCCAGGGACCATATTTTGAGAACCACTGATTTCATTAATACTTCCCAAACCAGGGTGAAAATCAGAATCACCCAAGGAAGCGTGTTAAAAATATAGATTCTAGGCTTCACTGACAGAAATTCTGACTTAGTGTATCTGGGATTGAGCCTGGGAATCTGTGTATTTAACAAAGCATTCAAGTGTTTTGGGGATTTCTGGAGGGATCACTTTTGGAGGGTCCACAGGTGTAACAACATCCTCTGAGGTGTGACTCCTACTTAATATTCTTAATGCTTCTACTTAATACTTATATACTTATAGCTTATATACTTAAAGCATATACTTAATGCTTTGTTCATAGAATAATAGTTTCATGGGTTTAGAAGAGATCATCTAGTTTGCTAGTTTGGTTTTCAAAACTCAAATGACAAAATGGTTGGGTGAAGTATTTAATTTAAAAAATATCTCAAACCTAGGAATGACAGGAAATAATAGTAAGCAGCTGAGTAACCTATGTTGTCTCTGGGGATGGTGTCGGAAGAGGGAGTTGTTATGGCTGACAAATTGTGCCTTCCAGCAGTTGGAAAATACTGATTCAGTCTAACAATTGGCCTTTTACTTCTCGGAGAAAACGACATAATCCTACATATTAATATTTCCATTAAGTTTTTAGCTGCTGAGAAACCAATGGAAGTTAATCCTTTTCTTCAAAAATTGGAACATAATGACAAAAATCGTCTTTATAATGAAAAAAATGCCAGGCTCTGGTGAACACTCTGTAAAGCTTGTAATTTACAGTTTTATTTCTGGCTGTGTGATGCTCTAACAAAAATTTTCAGCAGTATAATCATCTATTGACCATGCTGTTCAAAGAGATCATACACTCATTGTAAGCCCATGTTAGCCCTGATTTAGCCACGTGGAAGGTCAAGTTCACCTGGGCTGCACTGCTGAACAGCCTGGGGCTCAGGCAGGTGCTTCCGCAGAAGCAATATTTGACACAATATATTCCCTGTCCATTCTCCACATTAATAAAGAAGTGCGAATGAGAGGCCACCTGCAACAGCACAGAATTGGATTTGGAGCCAGACAACCCAGTGTCACGTGGGACTCTGCTGTGCACTTGTAGTGACCTTGAGAGAATCACAACAACCTCTTTGGGCTGTCTCTTCTACCATAAGATTGAAGGGGTTTTGTTGGTATCACATGACTCTTATACAAATGTGCTTCATAAACCAGACAGCATAGTCCCCACTTATGGCATGGTTGATGTGCTCGTGAATGTGTTCATTAATAGATAAGAAAGATGCTTGTCTGGAAGTCTTGGAAACAGACTGGTGCCTGGTGCAGACTACGCAACCTGTATATGTTTCTTGAGTGAAACTGAGAGAATGATTGGTTTAAAATAAACCAATATATAAAACAAGACTTTAAAGAGCAGAGTTAGACTGTAGGTAAGAAATGAACCAAGTATATGTTTTGCAGAAGGGCTCATTTGCTTTTTGCAGGTATGTGGTTTAGAATTCATTGTTAGCAGTGTTAGATGGAGAGATTTACTTTTTAAAAATCCCTATGACTCTGTCTCTGTTAATAAGATAACTGTATTAATGTCATGTTAGAAGACTCAGAGAGTCTTAATAGCATTTCAGGTCCACTTTAGATTTATCCAGGGTAAGAAAAATTCCCATTTAAGCTATGTTATTTTTCAATGTGAAATCAAAAAGAATCTGGTATAACTTTATTTATATGTTGATATTTCTGTAGCCTGTAAAAGGAACTGCATTCTCATTCATTCCTCACTGGTTAATGTCACTAGGCACTAAGGGGTTGTACAAAAGAAGCAGATTTTCAATGTGTGCCCTCTGCCAGATGCCTGAACAACTGGAAGGATAGCAGGTGCTTTTATAGAAATGTCGAGATTTATAAGGGAGCCTCAGCAAGAACAAAATGTATAAACAAAGTATTTCTAGATTTGTAGGTATTTCTTTAATACAAGTTAATTTATCAAAGCCCATCGAGTCCATGTTTATTTATTTAAAAAGCTGGGCGCTGGGGAGATAACTATACAAAGACATAGCTCCTGACCCTGGAGATTCTGTTTTAGTGGGAAGATAGGCACATTAACAGGCAGTTATTGGGCAGTTTGTAAGCCCTGAGCCTGTGGGAGTTCACAGTGGGGAAACCAGTCTGGCTAAGGAAGGGGCTGTGACAGGGAAGTTGGTCAGAGGAAGGGACATCTTTGCTGGAACTTGAAAGATAGAGAGGCGGTGGAGCTTAACGACCTGTGAGACTTGATTCCAGATGAATTGAGCTAATCAGGTGCTTTTCTCAGGAATCTGAAACCTGGGAATGAGCTTTGAAGACCGAAGTGACAGGTATGTGAAGACAAGAGAAGAGGAGAGGTCGGTGGAAACCCAGAGGACCATGCTCCAGGTTCAGTTATGAAAAGTGTGAAGCCCATGAACAGAGGCAGGAAGTGAAGCATGGTGGCATGAAGGAGAGAGGGTGCTGCCTTGCCTCCGGGAGGGTTGCGCAGTCTGATTTCCAAGACTCCTGGGGTTACTATTATTTCCTGTCCTGGGCTCCTGTGAGATTCCTCAATTCTCAAAGCGACCTTATCTGTACTTGAACTAGCTTGAATGGGTCTTTGTGCTTCATGAGCCAGAAGATCTTGAACTCAGTGGGAGGCCAGCCAGAATGTCTACCATGTTTCTTTCTGAACAGTCTTGCTTTCTCTACTCCTAGGTGTAGAAGCATTGTACTCCTATTGGGTCAAAACCCTGGAAAAACCCCCTGAGAGAGCTACGCCTCTTGTCTGGACCTGTTACTCTCCTCCCATGGGTTCAAGAGACTCTTCTGTGCCCTGTTAGGGGGACAGGTCACTGAGGAGCACCATCCTCTATCTTATCAATTGACTGGGGGTTGCCTGTCCTGTGACCCTGAGGTTTGGCCCTATTCCCAGTCAGTTCAACCTTGGCTTTATATCATTTTCCTCAAATGAGCCTCCTTTGTTGCACATTCATCATTTGCTCCCAGAGCTTTTCAAGCACCATGGTCTGTGCCCTTTTTCTTGATGCCTACTTAGTGGTTACTGGAATTTGCCATGACTCTACATCACCTTGATCTATGATTGTCACCCCTTCTCAAGGTGACATTGTTGCTGCGATATTGCCATATGACTCTTAAAAAGTCACTAGGAGGTAATCTGAGCACCCTTATTTCTCCAGTTTAACATTTGGATGTCAGTTGATTGAGGTTATTAGAATAAAAATTCCCAAATATATAAAGTGTTACTTTCATTTTTATTTTTTCTTCCAAAATAAGAAGGGAACAAAAATGGTAACTGTCATTGGTCACTGCGTGATGTGAGATAACGTCAGTGAATGGGGAATGGATAGATGGGTGGAGGTGAGTCCAGCCAGCATAAAGACACAGAGTGAAGCTAATGGGACACTCCCAGTGACAAGAGGATGGAAATAAAATCTCATGGGTCACAAGAAAGGGGAACCCCCTATCCAACGGAAGCTGTGATTTGATTATCCATATTTGACAGGTTTTAGAGCCTGGAGGTGATGAAGTTTTAGTCAGTAGCAGAACCCATGTCTTCTGGCTCTTGAAGTGACTCAGACCCCTGAGATAATCAGGAAAACAACTTCTCTAACTCAACACACACCAGCTACTGGACTAGACATACAAGAGTTAGGACCCTGGGGCAGATCTAGCCCCATTTGCTGTCTGAAGCAAATATTCTCACTACAACGAATGCCCTTCAGCAGCAAGCTTCTTGCCATATTCCTATAATTTCTGTAATTCCAAACTCAGGTTGCCAATAAGAGAACATTTTCTCCCCCAACGTGCTCTATTCTACAAACTTGAATCCCCTTCCCACAGGCTCTATTCTGACAATATGCTACCAATTTCCAGTCACCTAAGCCAGAAACGGCCATCTCTGATAACTCCCTTTCCTTTTCTGTGTGTTAATGACAGAATCCTGGTTTGTTTTGTTTTGATTTGTTTCTTCAAAGCAGTTTTTATCCTCTTCCTTTTTCTCTGTTATCACTCTCTTACCCCCATGAAGATCTTCATTATTTTGTGCTCTGTCAATAACTTTCACACCAGATCGATTTTTCTATCTCATTGATTTTGCCAGAGCTCTCCTCTGCTTTTCAAAATCTTCTCCAGAGAAAGGTGCAAAAATGAGCTTTATTGTGCCATTCTGGATTTTAAGGCTTTTTATAGCTTGCTACAAATGGCAACCTCTCCTACATAATTTCATAATTATTGCTATTGTATGGTCCACAGTCTGAACTGTATTTTTACTATTCTTAGAAAAATGCCACTTTTGTGCATAATATGAAGGCTTTTTTATTCAGTGGTCCCTGCTGGACCTGACCCTGTCCCACCATTCCAACTAAATTCTGCCTAGAAAATTGACAGATCTTCTCATGTTCTTCCCTTCTTCATTGATCTCTCGTTTCTTGAACTTCACTGACACTTGATGCTGGTGACACCAAACCATTCAATCGTGCCGTGTGAGTATGTATGTGTATGGGATTATTACCACTGGAGTGTAAGCATAAACATATGGGGGGCACGTTCTGCACATCTATTGAATTTAAGTGGGAGTTGTGGTTCTATTGAGGAGAAAAGTGCTGCGTAACTTTCTTTGATTGGTCCTGGAGAAGATAATTGACAAGGAAATGAGAAGGTAGAGATGTTCATGAGTAGAGGGCAGGTGATACCTGCATAGAGCTATTGTAGCTGGTGCTAGGTAAGACTTGGAGGCCCTCTGAAGCATCAGTGCTATCTCAGGAGGGTTGAGGGCAAAAATACGAGGATAGCCTTGGCAGACAGGTCAGATCTCCCACGCCTAATAAGTAGAAGAGAAGGGGTTGGGGCGGGGTGATAGGCCATATACTTGTCTTAAAGGTGTTTGATATCTAGACTTCTGTCTTTCCCCAAGAAGGCAAGTTTTATGAAATAGACCAACCTACTGTGTCTTTATAGAAACAAGGAGTTTTTAAGTGTAATAATCAGAGGGATCTTTTGGCTTTGAGCAGTAACATTCTGATATAGAACAAATCATTGCTGCTTTTGTTTTTTGATTTTTATACATACTTATCACAAGCATATTCCCATGCTGAGGAAGTATTTGGGGCTCCTGTTATTTCTTCCCTGAAAAGGTTTCTCAAAGGAAAAAGAACACAGCTCTGATTATATTTTTGAAGTTAATGCATTCTGGACATTTAAAATTTTTTCTTGATTAAAATGACAGTTTGAATTTAAAGGGCCACACAATTTAATTAAGTGCCAGTTGATGGATGCCTGTTGCCCCATTGTGTCATCTTCCCTTTCCCATTCATGTGTCCTTGTTATGAATTTCTTTATTCCTTACTGATTAACCAATGAAAATGCATGACTAAACTGCTTAAGCTTGATTCAAGGCTTATTTTTGCTGTATATTCTATTTTGTTGGAAGATATTTTAATGGCTTTCCTCCCATTAGCAGAATTTATGGTAGAAAATTGCTTTTGCTTTGAAAAAGAGACCTGGCAGAGCAGACCTTTCAAGCTGATCACTTAGTTTCTGAAATCTTAGCAGAAATAAACAAGATGATTAGTTTGAAATGTAATTCATAGTCAATGAGTTAAAAAAATACTCGAGTTGTTGATTACAGCTAGCTCAAATAGACCTTCTAAAATGTAATTCACTTTTGGAGTGATTCCAAATGGATTCTTTCTGCTTAAATTTGCAAAATTTCCCAATGTTGTGTCAATATTTCAAACAGTATTGAAAAAACTTTATAAGCAGCATTGATTTGACTTCAAATGCATTGCATTTGTAGGTGGTGTCTTGAATTTTCTGAGCACAGTATTCACAGATTGAAAAGAGACATGAGTTTGGATAAATAGTTCTGATTCTTGCTAGTGCATTTGCAGCTCTATTGCCCTTTTCCTGTAATGCTTTTCTTTTCTTTCCCTTTTGAAAATTTTTATTATGCATAATTTCAAACATACACAAAAGAAAAGAGAACAGCATAGTAAATGTCCAAGTAGCTAATACTCAGCTTCAAGAATCATCAACTCATGGCCAATCTTGTTTCATCTGTACTCCAACCTATTTTCTCCTTTTCCCTACAGTCAGTTATTCTGAAGCAAGTTCCAGACGCTCAAGTCATTTCATGTGTAAATATTTTAGAATGATCTCTAAATTATGATTCCTTTAATATCATTACCACATCTTTAAAAATTGAGAGTAATTTCCTTCAGGAAATATCCAGCTCAAATTCTCCATTTTGTCTCATATGGTTTTTATAGTATATTTATTCAAATCAGGATCTAAACAAGGTCTACATATAATATTTGGCCAATATTTCACTTAAATACCTCTTAATTATAGGTTTTCCCTTCCTCTTTTTTTTCCTTGCAATACATTTTTTGGAGAAACTGGTTATTTATTCCTGTAGATTTTCTCATAATATGGACTGTTTTCCCATATCTTTATTTAACGTCTTGCTCTGTCTCTTGCATTTCTTTACTAATCTGACCATCGCATGATCTGCCCCTGCCCCGACTCTTCAATCTCATCTCACACAGAGCTGTCTGCACTCCATCCAGAACAGAATTTGCTCACCTGTACTTAGAATGGTCTTTTGGCTGCTCAGCTGAAATGTCTCTTTCTTAGGAAAGCCTTATCTGACCAGGGCAGGAACCCATCATATGCTCTTATAGCACTTTTTTTCACTTAAGTTGGCCATTGATCATTTTGTATCAAAAAATGATGCATCTAATGATCACCTTAAATGAATCAATTTAATGAATCCTATCCACCTTTATCTTATTAAATGTTATTTAATACAAAGGAGGTAATCCTGAGTTGTGTTTCAGTTATTCTTTATCTGACTCCTACCTCCTGGCCTTCCACTTGTGGCTACTTTTTCTCCCACTATCCTGTGATACTACTGACAGGTGGTCAGTATTTTTCTGGCAGAGACCGTAATGGACATGCGGAATTTAGTCACCTTTCTTCAGGTGGTCTTAATGGCCTTGCAAGCCTACGTTGCTAGGCAGTCTTCATGGAGATTTTCTCAATATGCAATTACCTCTGAGTTTAAAAGGAGATGATTAAACTCATGTATTAGTCTGCTTGGGCTGCCATCACAGAATACCACAGACTGGGGAGCTTAAACAACAGAAGTTTATTTTCTTACAGTTCTGGAATCTGGAAGTCCAAGATCAAGATGCTGGGAGAGTTGGTTTCTGTTGAGACCTCTCTTCTTGGCTTACAGACAGCTGCCTTCTCACTCTGCCCTCACATGGCTTTTCCTGTGGGCTTTTCCTTACATGGCTTTTCATGCAGAGGGGTCTCTGGTGTTGCTTTCCTTTTTTATAAGGAGATCAGTTCTATTGAATTAGGGCCTTACCTCATGACCTGATTTAACCCTAATTACTTCCTTAAAGATCCATCCCAAATAAATTCACACTGGGCGTTAGGACTTCAACACATGAGGGGACACAATTCAGTCCATAACAACGAAGTAACACTTTCCCCAGGGGTCTGGGTCTAAACTGAACCTACTCTGCTAACTACAAAACATTTGTTTCCTTTTATTCTTTAGTGAAATGTGACTTTTTTTTCATTTTTAAATTCAGTTTAATAATACACTTCCATAACTATTTCTTTCAGTAATTAAATTATCCAAACTCGTCCAAAGCAGCCTGTTCAAGGGGGTTCCCATTCTTTTTGACATAGCTCTTCCCACCACCTCTTCCTTATTCTTTAAGCAGTTCCTTTCTGGCACAAGATGTTCCAGGCTCAACTTCTAGTTTTCTCAGCCCCAACACTGGAGTCAGCCATTTCTCCAAGGAACCCTAATGCATTTTAGTGGAGAATGGTATTTAGAAACCAAGATCTGAGCACTGGGTGGGCTCACCATTACCGGGATGGCATTTAGTCAGTGAACAGAGATACAACTCTTTTTTGAATCATGGAGTCATAATGATAGCACCAGTTCAATCCAATACCACTGAATTACCTTCTTTCTTTCCATATTCTTATCTCCCCTTCTCCTACACTGAGAATCCTGATTTTCAACATCAACATACTCATTCATCTGTTCAATCTATAACATCATACAGTACAGTTCCAGAATTACACCAATGTCACTACTAACAAGACTACTAAGTTTAAGATTTCTCTGTATTTTTTTTTTGTCCTTAGAATATGTCCCATTCAGAGTGTGCAAAGGGCACCTCGATCGTGCTGCTGAATCACGTCAGGTAGTGCTGCAACCCCAGAAATATGCACAGGTGCCAGGGAAGAATGTCTTCTACAGTGTAAATCATGTCCGATTTCTGGGGGTCTAGACTGCCAGGGTTATCCAAGGTTTCTTGGCAAGACAGCTCTTTTCTGTGATGCCATTTTCTGTTGTGTATATTGCCATGAGCTCGGTGTCTTCACCGTTGTGTTCACCACTGGATGTGGCACCTCCACTGAACACCACCAGAAGAGTAAAGAAAGCGGGGTGCTTCTCTTCATCTTCATCTTGCCTTCAGCTGAACTTCCAGCCTCCATGGATTTGGATGTAGTGTTTTTACCAATACTCATCATCAACAGAAAACGAGAGGCTTGGCCTTTGAACTGGAGTGGCTGCTAGTTAAGGCTTGTTCAAGGGAGGAGCCCAGGATCAGAGTTGGCTCTTCCAATGCCTGGAGCCCCTGATTCTTAGGCAGAGATGAGCCCCATAAGTGCCATCTCTTAGCACCTGGCTGCAGCTTTGGGGTGCCCGCTGCCCCCTCCAAGTAACTCATATTTTAAAAGACTCTATCAGGGTTAAAAGGCCAGCTTAACTACAACATACTTTCATCTGTTTCTACCATCCTAGGAAAATTGGATCAAAAGTTTAAAATTAATACATATGAATTTTATTTTTCTGTGATTATCAAATTTTTGAACAATTGATTTAATATAGTGGTTAAATTAGATAGTTTTAAGTACTAAAAAATATAGTTAAACACATACAAATAGAGTAAAAGTCAGGATAAATTTAGAACTAAGATTTGAGTACAAAACATAATATGTATTTCTGAGACTTTTTGTAAAGTACTTAAAAAAACATAATTACTTAAAAGGAACTCTGATATAAATACCTCTGTAAATCAATTTATAAATGGGCCTTTTAAAGATGATGTAAAAAAGTCAACCTCTAACAAACTCTCACATACCAGTTAGTTATGTGACCCAAAGTTCAACTTTTACCTACTCAGTAATGCAGACCCTGGCCACATTATTCATGCTTCTTCTCATCAATTCCCCATCTTCCTTTCATTGCTTTATGTCTTCCACAACAGATCATCCGAAATACTTGATATCAGATGTGTCAAAATTTAATTTGCTTATTTTGTTTGTCTGCCTGCTTCAACTAGAATGTAAGCTCCATGAGGCCAGAGCTTGTGTCTGTTTGTTCACTGCTGAATTTCCAGCCTCCAGAGCAATGCTTAGCACATGATGGACACTTAATACACATTGGATAAATAAATTAATAAATTCATAGTAAGTCAAATTATTATGTTCAATTGGATATTGACAGACAGCCAGATCTCTTTTTTTTATGTAAACTAAATAGAACTTATAAAGCAATGCATCAAAGTCAACTGGAGAGCTTGTTACAGCACAGATTGTTGAACTCTACCCCCAAATTTTGGATTTCGTAGATCTGGCATGAGGCCTGAGGATTTACATTTTCAATGAGTTCCTAGATCATGCTGATGCTGGAGGTAGAGGAAACACTTCAAAAAATACAGTTTTACAGAAACCAAAACTCAATAGCACCATGAAATATTGGGGATGGATATGAATTGCTAGCATCTGGCCTTAGCTCATGGCTTAGTACATCTGCTATATTGTAATTAACCTGCAAGAGCAAATGTGATGGAACATAGGATTGGTATGGCAGTAAGTAGTTTCCTTGACTCTCTCCCAACAAATTAAGGAGAGTGCTGAGTCCCCATAGGCTGTCATTTTGTTCAGGTGTGTTAAATATGGACCTTCATGATGGCAGTAGACTCACATAAAGCAAGCCCTGGCCCTCCCCAGGGTGTCTTTGTTAACATGATGAATGAATGGAAATTTTCCCTTTGGAAGACTGTTATGGCTTCTCTTTTGATGAAATCTTCTTAGAAGATTCTTTAAAGCAGCATGAAAATAGTAGCATTCCAATTACTGAGATAGTAAGATACAGCCCTTCTACAGTGGCTTTCATCCTGACAATTCTTTGCAAACATTAACTAATGCCTCAGGCAACCCTTGGAGGCAAGTTATACTCTCTACATTTTGTTCCTTTAGAGATTGGAGACAGAGGTTTGGCTTCTAGCTCATGTTTTTGTGGCCTGAACTCTCTCCTTTTTGGTCTGTTTATTCACTGGAAGAGAGATGAGAATCAGGCCTTAAAAGTAAGAGTCTCTGCAGCTTAGTAACCTCTTGAGGCAGGTTATTTCTTGCCGCAATTGTTATTTCCAACAATCCAATTTTTCATGTGCAATGATTAGTTACTAAGGCAATGATCTTAAGGACTATGACATTGTTTATTATCCAGTAGGGGTGAACTTATAGGAAAATAGAAGTCTTGGTTTTATAGATATTCTTCTGTGTTAAAAAAGAACAATGAAAGAAATACATGCAAAATTGTCAGCAAAATAAGCACAACTCTGTTGACCTAGAAGCGTTTTCAGTAACATGCTCACTTGTATTCAGTAAGTACTCGGTTAAATTTATCTTATAATCTCTAAATATGTTCTTAAATTTTGATAGTGTGGAAGTCCATTACCAGAAAGAGTATCTTTTATTGGATGAGAAAGCACATACACAGAGTCCAGAGTATCAGACAGAATATTTCTTTGATTCTCAATTATACTAAATCCACCTTTACCAGTAAAGGGAGGGCAGCCCCTTTTTCTAGTCTTTCTTCTTTTTCCTTCCTTTGTGTAATATTTGTTGAGTGCCTAATATAGGCTAGGAACTTGACCAGTTGCTGGGATTAAAGCAGTGAACAAAACAAAGGTTCTGGCCTCATGGATTTAGATTATAGTAGAGGGGAATAGTTAAATGAATAGTTAAACAAAACTGTATGTGTGTATCAGAATGAAGAGTTGATAAATGCTATGTAGACATCAAGAAGGAGCTCTCAAGTAAAATGACACTTGGGACAGGAAGGAAGTGTGGGAGTGAGCCACTTGTATATTTGAGAGAAGAGCATTCCAGCAGAGGGAAATTAGGTGCCAGTGACTTGAGGGAGAAGCCTGGCTGACATATTCAGGAGCAACAGGGAAGAGATGGGGTGCAGTAGAGTGAGTCAGGGTGGAGAGGCACTAGATGAAGTGAGAGAGGTGCAGGACTATACAGAGATACAGATCAAGCCTACTCTTCATTTTAAACTTCCCACAAACTAGTTGGAGGGTTAGCATAAGTAGGAGACCCAGTGAGTAGATATGTGAATTTTACAAGGTATTGTCCAGAATTGGGTAGAAGAACTAACATACGTTAGTTTTTCTCTAGAATAATTACAGATTGAAAATACAGATTGTTTTGAATTTGTGTTCTTTTTTCATAGAATTAGAAATTTAAGACCTCAAGCTTAATTTCTTATTTATCAAAAAGCTCAGGTTGCATCTCTGAGGATTGTGCCCCTTAAAGGGAATCACAATGAGAATTTTTGTATAGAATTTGGCCCTTTCTGTGCCTTTACATAATATCCTCCTACTATTCCCATTCTGCATGCACTAAGATTGAATTTGAAGTTATATTATCACATATAAACAATGATTTAGGAATTTAGTTTTGGATTGTATCCTTTGTTAACAATACATTTTTAAATGAACTAATTTGTCATTGACCATTATGATTAGAATAATCACCCCATTGGAATGTATGTACAGTAGAGATAAAGGGAATTAAAACTATGAAGGCTGATTATTCCATTTCCTTTTATGAATAGTTAATGTTATACCCCAGGCGGACCATAGTCTGAAAGCACACTAGGGTTTCCTTTATGACATGTACAGATTTAAGCTGGACTCAACATGTTGGTTTGCAATAACTAGTAACATAAATCAGGAAAATAGCCAATCTAATTTTGATTGGCAGAATTAATGTCATTAAATCTCTTTTTTATAGTTCTCTGTTTCCTATGTCTTCTAATGTGGTTTCTCTGCATAACACGAAGAAATATCATTGAATTTTATTTATGAGTAATTTATTTTGTATTGGTTTTTCATTACGTTCTCACAGGGTGTCTTGAGGTTTGAGGTTATTTTTATTATACATTTTACATTCAAGTGGCATACTTCTAACTGGAGAACTCTGAGTGGGGTTGGGTGTGTAAGAGAAGATCTGACTTGCCTAAAACAATGATATGTTCTTTGGTATAATGATATGCTTCCAGCCTCTACCACTACAACCCTAATTCCAGTCACCATCACACAGTGGTAACATACAAGACAAAATATTAGATATTTTGCTAACAGAGGTGAATAAAAATGGAATAAGACCTAATAGCTGCCTTGAGGAAATTGGCTTTCCCTACCTACATTCCATTCACCCTACTATGGATATGATCTAAACATGCCACTCCCCTCCCAAGAAATTATCATGGTCTCTTCGTTCTCTATTAAGTCTATATTCCTTAGCAGAGCGTTCAAGGCCCTTCACAACCTGGGCTCTGCCACCCTTCCAGTTTCAGTTCTTCTTGCTTCCCCTTATTTGTCCAACCTTCCAACAGAATAAGGAACAAAGTTCCAGATTGTGGGCTCTTCCTTTCACAGACTTTTCACTTCAGGTCTATTTGTCTTTTCTCTTGCTCCATTGGTATAAATTCCCCCCCCCCCCACCCCCCCCCACAAATACATTTACACGTATGAACATACACACACACACACACACACACACACACACACACACACACCTTCCTCTATTTAGAAAAATCCTTCTCATTGTACAAGGCCTGATTCAAAGATCACTTCTAAGGGCAGCATTCTTCCCTGACTTAAGCAGAATAAACTTCTTCCCTTTTATACTATCATGATACTTAATGCAGTCCTATTTGGATTTTAGTCTTTATGCTTTTGTCCATCAAGTATGAAGTCTGAGACCAAGGGTTGGGTCACATTTATCTTTTTGTCCAACAGACCCCCCACTCTTTCCATATAACAATATTCAGTTGAATGTTTATTGAAACAAAATAAAACTAAGGAAAAATAATGATTCTTCTTCTCTGTACTTTGAAGATATTGAATAGATTTTTTAAAAATTTAACTATGATGGTAATCAACACATTCTGACATATAGTTATTTGCACTATAGGTACATTTACAGACATTCAACTATACTAGATCAATTTTTAAAAATCAGAAGCAAAAATAAATAGAGAAGGAGAAAAAGAGAGAGAGAAAAAAATAACAATTTCAATAGTGTGGGGACAATTTCTCACTATTGCCCTCATTAAGCACAGTCCCAGGGGAGAGCAGGAGATGAGAGATATGGATTTGTCCTCTCAGTCAGTTTCAGTTTCAGTTCCTGTGATGCCTCATGCTGTGAGCATCTGCTGTGGTGAACAGGATTCTAATGTTTAAAGATGTGCATTTTTCATGCAACATGGCCTCTGAGAAGAGGCCAACTACTATTTTTGTACAGTCATCTCTCCCAGATCTGGACAGCAACCCATGTCTTTGGGACATTCTTAGAGATGGCATGTCTCTCTCCTCCATCAAGACTTTCTAACAGGATTTAGGAGTCATTTTGACTTTATATAATTTTGCTTCATTTCCTGACTTTTGAACTCAACTCCTACACAAGATACTCAATTCCATAGTAATCTGTAAGCACCATGGTACAAAGAACAGGTCATATTTTGATAGGGTAACTAAATTTATGGCTTTTCTAACTTAAATAGGTAAAGGAAAAATCAGATGATTTCAAGTAGAGCCACAAAGATAGTTTTAACACTTATGAAAGATGAAGATCTAAGAAAAATTTAATCATTATACTTATTCCTTCTGTTTTGGCAAAGAAGGTTAGATGGATGTCCCAATAAAGTTCTCTAAATGAATTATGATTTCTTACACAGAAAATGGTGACCAGCTGTTTTTCTTCTCCATTGAGTACACAACAGCAGGAAATGCTTAAAATGTAGCACGAAGGATTTATCTCAGATACAGAAAGATTTCTGTTTGCTGGACACTTAGACAACTTCTTGAGAGATGTTATAGAATCTTGTACTGAGGAAACTTCTTTATAACCTCATTCTGCCTGGAATAGTTTATGTCAACATTTTTCAAAGTATGTTCTAGTATTTTATGGACTGTTAAGGGAAGTTAATCAAAGTAAAGACTATATATTTGAAGGTGGTAAATTAAGTGAACTCTTGTGCAATGTTTAAAAATATTTCTCAATTGCCATATTCCTACTCTTAAAAACAACAAATATCTCCACAAAAATATCCCACTTTTTAAAATTTGAATACAGGGGCTTCCCTGGTGGCACAGTGGTTGAGAATCTGCCTGCCAATGCAGGGGATATGGGTTTGAGCCCCGGTCTGGGAAGATCCCACATGCCACGGAGCAACTGGGCCCGTGAGCCACAACTACTGAGCCTGCGCATCTGGAGCCTGTGCTCCACAACAAGAGAGGCTGCAACAGTGAGAGGCCTGTGCACCGCGATGAAGAGTGGCCCCTGCTTGCCACAACTAGAGAAAGCCCTTGCACAGAAATGAAGACCCAACACAGCCAAAAATAAATAAATTTATATAAAAAAAAAAATTTGAATACAGTTGACATATATTATGTTAGTATCAGTTGTACTACATACTGATTTGACATTTGCATACTTTATGAGATAATCACCACCATATGTCTAATAACCATCGATCCCCATACAAAGTTATTACAATATTATTGACCGTATTCCTTATGCTGTATATGACATCCCCATGATTATTAATTATATAATACAAACTGGAGGTTTGTATCTCTTAATCCCTTACACCTATTTCAGCCACCCCCAACCCCTCGCTTCAGGCAACCCATCCCATATTTGTTCTCTGCATCTATGAGTCTGTTTTCATTTTGTTTTGTTTGTGGTTTTTTTTTTTAGATTCCAATTTAAGTGCAGCATTTGTCTTCCTCTGTCTGACTTATTTCACATAGCATAATATCCTGTAGATTCATCCATGTTGCCATAAATGGCAAGATTTTTTCTTTACAGCTGAGTAGTATTCCATTGTGCATGTATTACATACCACATCTTCTTTATTCATTCATCTATTGATGAACACTTAGGTTGCTTCCATATGTTGGCTATTGTAAACAATGCTGCAAGGAACATTGGTGTGCACATGTCTTTTCAAATTAGTGTTTTTTGTTTTCTTTCTGTAAATACCCAGAAGTGCAATTGTTGGATCATATACCAGTTCTATTTTTAATTTTTTAGAGGAGGCACTGTTTTCTATAGCTGTTGCACTAATTTGCAATCCCACCAACAATGCACAAGGATTCATTTTTCTCATCCTCACCAACACACTTTCTATTTGATGTTATTTTGATAACAGCCATTTTGACAGGTGTGAGGTGATATCTCAGTGTGGCATTCCCCTGATGATTAGTGATGTTGAGCATCTTTTTAAGTGTCTGTTGACCATCTGTATGTCTTATTTGGAAAAATACATATTCAGGTTCACTGCCCATTTTTTAATTGAATTGTTCATGTTTTTGATGTTGAGTTGTATGAATTTTTAGTATAATTTTAGAATATCAGTCCCTTGTTGGATATATCATTTGCAAATATCTTCTATTCAGTAGACTGCTTTTTCATTTTGTTGATAGTTTCCTTCACTGTGCAAAAGCTTTTTAGTTTGATGTGTTCCCATTTGTTTATTTTTGTTTTTCTTCCCTTGCCTGAGGAGACATCTAGAAAATTATTGCAAAGGCCAATGTCAAAGAGCATTCTGCCTATGTTTTCTTCTAGGAGTTCTATGATTTCAGGTCTTACATTTAAGTCTTTCAACCATTTTGAGTTTATTTTTGTATATGGTGTGAGAAAGTAGTTCAGCTTTATTTTTTGCATGTAGCAGTCCATTTTCCCATCATATAAGTCCATTGCCCATGTTAGTGTGGGTTCATTTCTAGGCTCTCTATTCTGTCCTACTGATCTATGAGTCTGTTTTTGTGTGAGTAGCACCTTGTTTTGATTACTGCAGCTTTGTAGCATAGTTGGAAACCAAGAAGCATGATACCTTCAGCTTTGTTCTTCTTTCTCAAGATTGTTTTGGCTATTGGAGGTCTTTTGTATTCTCATACAAATTTTAGAATTATTTGTTCTAGTTCTGTGAAAAATGCCATTGGTATTACATTGAATTTTGCATTAAAATGGTTATTTTAATAATATTAATTATTCTAATCAATGAGTATGGTCTATCTTTCCATTTGCTTGTATTATCTTTAATTCTTTCATCCATGTCTTGTAGTTTTCTGACTACAGGCCTTTTACCTAATTGGTTAGATTTATTCATAAGTATATTACTCTTTTTGGTGCAATTGTAAGTGGGATTCTTAATTTCTCTTTCTGATAATTTGTTTTTAGTGTATAGAAATGAAACAGATTTCTGTATATTCATTTTGTATCTTGCAAAATTACTGAATTCATTTATTAGTTCTAATAATTTTTTGGTGGCAGCTTGAGGATTTTCTATATACAGCATGATGTCATCTAAACAGTGACAGTTTTAATTCTTCCTTTCCAATTTGGATTCCTTTTACTTCATTTTCTTGTCTGATTCCTATGACTAGGACTTCTAATACTATGTTGAATAAAAGTGGTGAGAGCGGGCATCCTTGTCTTTTTCCTAATATTAGAAGAAATGCATTCAGCTTTTCACCATTGAATATGATGCTGACTATAGGTCTGTCATATATGGCCCTTATTGTGTTGAGGTATGTTCCTTCTATACCCACCTTGTTGAGAGTTTTTAATCATAAATGGATGTTGAATTTTTTCAAAAGCTTTTCCTGCATCTATTGAGATGGTCATATGATTTTTCTTCTTCAATTTGGTAATATTGCATATCACACTGATTGATTTGCAAGTATTGAACCATCCTTGCATCCCTATGATAAATCCCACTTGATCATATTGTATAACCTTATTAATGTATTGTTGAATTCAGTTTGCTAATATTTTGTTAAGCATTTTTGCATCTGTGCTCATTGGGGATATTGGCCTGTAATATTCTTTCCTTCTTTTTTTTTTTTTTTTTGTAGTGTCTGGTTTTGGTATCAGGGTAATGCTAACTTCATAGAATGAGTTCTAAATCTTTCCTTCCTCTTGCATTTTTTGAATAATTTGAGAAGGACTGGTGTTAGCTCTTTAAATGTTTGGTGGAATTCACCCGTGAAGCTATTTAGCCCTGGACTTTTGTTTGTTGAGATGTCTTTTTATTATTGATTCAATTTCATTATTGGTAATTGGTCTTGTCAGATTTTCTATTTTTTCCTGATTTAGTCTTAGATTATTGTATGTTTCCAGGAATTTATCCATCTCTTCTAGGTTGTCCAATTTATTGGCATTAAATTGTGTACAGTAATCTCTTATAATTCTTTGTGTTCCTGTGGTATTGATTGTAACTTCTCCTTTTTCTATCCTGATTTTATTTATTTGGGTCCTCTTTCTTTTTTTCTTATAAGTCTGGCTAACAGTTTATTTATTTGTTTATCTTTTCAAAGAATCAGCTCTCAGTTTCATTAATCTTTTCTATTTTTTTAGTCTCTATTACATTTATTTTTGTTCTGATCTTTATTATTTCTTCCCTTATATTAACTTTTGATTTTGTTTGTTTTTCCTTTTCTAATTCCGTTAGGTGTATGGTTAGGTTATTTATTTGAGATTTTTTTGTTTGTTTTCTGAGGTAGGTTTGTAGTACTACAAATTTCCCTAAGCTGCTTTTGCTGCATACCATACCCATTGGTCACTTAGCATCATATTACTTAGCCTTAAAGTGTTTATGTTTTTTGCAGTTTTTTCTTATAGTTGATTTCTAGTCTCATACTGTTGTGGTCAAAAAGATGCTTGATATGATTTCAATCTTTTAAAATTTACTGAGACTTGTTTTGTGGCCTAGCATGTGATGTATCTGGACAATGTTCCATATATACTTTAAAAGAATGTATTCTTCTGTTTTGGGATGGAATGCTCTCTATATATTTATTAAGTCCATCTCATATAATGTGTCATTTAAGGCTAGTGTCCCTTGTTGATTTTCTGTATGGATGATCTGTTCATTGATGTGAGGTGTTAAAGTCCCCTACCATTATTGTGTTACTGTCAGTTTCTCTCTTTGTGTCTGTTAACATTTGCCTTATATATTGAGGTACCCCTATATTCAGTGCATATATATTTACATTGTTATATCTTCTTCTTGGATAGATTCCTTTATCTTTATGTAATGTCCTTCTCTGTCACTTATTAGTTTTTGTTTTAAAGTCTATTTTGTCTGATATAAATAATGCTACCCCAGATTTCTTTTCATTTCCATTTGGATGATATACCTCTTTCCATCCCAGTCTGTGAATGTGTCTTTTGATCTGAAGTGGGTCTCTTGTCGGCAACATATATATGGGTCTTGTTTTTGTATCCATTCAGCCCCTTTATGTCTTTTGAATGTAACAATAATCCATTTACATTTAAAGTAATTATTGATAGGTATGTACTTATTGATTTTTTTGTTAATTATTTTCTAGTTTTTTTGTTTCTTTGGTCATTGTCGTTCCTTTCTTCTTTTGCTCTCTTCCCTTGTGATTTGATGACTGTCTTTAGTGTTACATCTGGAGTCCTTTCTCATTTATCTGTATATATCCATTATAAGTTTTTGGTGTGTGGTTACTATGAGGTGATATATACCAACCTATGTGTATACCTAATTATTTTAAGTTGCTGATCTCTTAAGTTTGAATGCATTCTAACAACCCTCCATTTTTACTCTTCCCCGCCAGCTTTAATGTTTTTGACATAATATTTTAATTACTTTTTTGTGTCCCTACTTTTATGTCCCTACTTTGTGTCCCTAGAAAACTACTTTTTCTGGATATAGATGATTTTACTACTTTTTGCCTTCTAGTCTTCTAACTAGCTTTATCAGTGCTTGATCTGCCAACTTTACTATATATTTTCCTTTACCAATGAAATTTTTCCTTTTGTAAATTTCATATTTCTACTTGTAGTATTTTCTTTTCCACTTAGCAAAAATCCCTTTAACAATTCTTGCAAAGCCAGTTTAGTGACACTGACTAACATTTGCTTGTATGTAAAATGCTTCATCTCATTTTTCAAACCTGAATGATAGCCCTACTGGTTAGATTATGCTTGGTTTTAGGCTTTTTCCTTTCATCATTTTGTTTTTTTGTTTGTTTTCTTTTTTTGTTAACTATAAATGCCTACTTAATTTTTTTATGTTTATTTTTTATTTATTTATTTTTTCTTATCAGTCATCCATTTTATACACATCAGTGTACACATGTCAATCCCAATCTCCCAATTCATCACACCACAAACCCCACCACCTGCCGCTTTCCACCCTTGTTGTCCATACGTTATTTATTTATTTATTTTTGGCTGTGTTGGGTCTTCGTTTCTGTGGCTTTCTCTAGTTGCAGCGAGTGGGGGCCACTCTTCATTGCAGTGCGCAGGCTCTCACTGTCACGACCTCTCCTGTTGTGGAGCACAGGCTTCAGATGCACAGGCTCAGTAGCTGTGGCTCATGGGCCTAGTCACTCTGTGGCATGTGGGATCCTCCCAGACCAGGGCTCGAACCCATGTCCCCTGCATTGGCAGGCAGATTCTCAACCACTGCACCACCAGGGAAGCCCAGTCCATACTTTTTTCCCTACTTCTGTGTCTCAATTTCTGCTCGCAAACTGGTTAATCTGTACCATTTCCTAGGTTCCACATATACTCCTTAATATCTAATATTTGTTTTTCTATTTCTGACTTACTTCACTCTGTATGACAGTCTCTAGATGTATCCACATCTCTATAAAGAAAACAATTTGGTTCCTTTTTATGGCTGAGTAATATACCATTGTATATATGTACCACAGCTTCTTTATCCATTCGTCTGTCAATGGGCATTTAGGAACATTGGGGTGCATGTGTCTTTTTGAATTATGGTTTTCTCTGGGTATATGCCCAGTAGTGGGATTGCCTGGTCATATGGTAATTCTATTTTTAGTTCTTTAAGGAACCTCCATACTGTTCTCCATAGTGGCTGTATCAATGTACGTTCCCACCAACAGTGCAAGAGGGTTCCCTTTTCTCCACACCCTCTCCAGCATTTGTTGTTTGTAGATTTTCTGATGATGCCCATTCTAATTGGTGTGAGGTGATACCTCACTGTAGTTTTGATTTGCATTTCTCTAATAATCAGTGATGTTGAGCAGCTTTTCATGTACTTCTTGGCTATCTCTATGTCTTCTTTGGAGAAATGTCTATTTAGGTCTTCTGCCCATTTTTGGATGGGTTTGTTTTTTTTTTTAATATTGAGGTGCATGGGCTGTTTATATATTTTGGAGATTAATCCTTTGTCCGATGTTCATTTGCAAAAATGTTCTCCCATTGGAGGGTTGTCTTTTCGTCTTGCTTATGGTTTCCTTTGCTGTGCAAAAGCTTTTAAGTTTCATTATGTCCCATTTGTTTATTTTTATTTCCATTTCTCTAGAAGGTGGGTCAAAAAGGATCTTGCTGTGATTTATGTCATAGAGTGTTCTGTCTATGTTTTCCTCCAAGAGATTTATAGTGTCTGGCCTTACATTTAGGTGTTTAGTCCATTTTGAGTTTATTTTTGTGTTTGGTGTTAGAGATTGTTCTAATTTCATTCATTACATGTAACTGTCCAGTTTTCTCAGCACCACTTATTGAAGATACTGTCTTTTCTCCATTGTATATCCTTGCCTCCTTTGTCAAAGATTCATTGACCATAGGTGCATGGGTTTATCTCTGGGCTTTCTATCCTGTTCCATTGATCTATATTTCTGTTTTGGTGCCAGTACCATATTGTCTTGATTACTGTATCTTTGTAGTATAGTCTGAAGTCAGGAAATCTGATTCCTCCAGCTCTATTTTTTTCCCCTCAAAACTGCTTTGGCTATTTGGGGTCTTTTGTTTCTCCATACAAATTTTAAGATATTTTTGTACTAGTTCTGTGAAAAATGCCATTGATAATTTGATAGGGCTTGCATTGAATCTGTAGATGGCTCTTGGTAGTATAGCCATTTGCACAATTTTGATTCTTCCAATCCAAGGACATTGTATATCTCTCCATCTGTTTGTATCATCTTTAAATTCTTTCATCAGTGTCTTATAGTTTTCTGCATACAGGTCTTTCGTCTCCCTAGGTAGGTTTATTCCTAGGTATTTATTCTTTTTATTGCAATGGTAAATGGGAGTGTTTCCTTAATTTCTCTTTCAGATTTTTCATCATTAGTGTATAGGAATGCAAGAGATTTCTATGCATTAATTTTGTATCCTGCTACTGTACAAAATTCATTGATTAGCTCTAGTAGTTTTCTGGTGGCATCTTTAGGATTCTCTATGTATAGTATCATGTCATCTGCAAACAGTGACAGTTTTACTTCTTCTTTTCCATTTTGTATTCCTTTTAATTCTTTTTCTTCTCTGATTGCCATGGCTAGGACTTCCAAAACTGTGAAGAATAACAGTGGTGAGAGTGGACATCCTTGTCTTGTTCCTGATCTTAGAGGAAATGCTTTCAGTTTTTTACAATTGAGAATGATGTTTGCTTCAGGCTTGTTGTATATGGCCTTTATTATGCTGAAGTAGGTTCCCTCTATGCTCACTTTCTGGAGAGTTTTTTTCATAAATTGGTGTTGAATTTTAGCAAAAGCTTTTTCTGCATCTAGTGAGATGATCATATTGTTTTTGTTCTTCAATTTGTTAACATGGTGTATCACATTGATTGATTTGCATATATTGAAGAATCCTTGCATCTCCAGGATAAATCACACTTGATCATGGTGTATGATCCTTTTAATATGTTGTTGGATTCCGTTTGCTAGGATTTTGTTGAGGATTTTTGCATCTATATTCATCAGTGATATTGGTCTGTAATTTTCTTTTCTTGTAGTATCTTTGTCTGGTTTTGATATCAGGGTGATGGTGGCCTCATAGAATGAGTTTAGGAGTTTTCTCTCCTCTATAATTTTTGGAAGAGTTTGAGAAGGATGGGTGTTAGCTCTTCTATAAACGTTTCATAGAATTCACCTGTGAAACCATCTAGTCCTGGACTTTTGTTTGTTGGAAGATTTTTAATCACAGTTTCAATTTCATTACTTGTGATTGGTCTGTTTGTATTTTCTGTTTCTTCCTGGTTCGGTCTTGGAAGGTTATACCTTTCTAAGAATTTGTCCATTTCTTACAGGTTGTCCATTTTATTGATGTAGAGTTGCTTGTAGTAGTCTCTTAGGATGCTTTGTATCTCTGCAGTGTCTGTTGTAACTTCTTTTTCATTTCTAATTTTATTGATTTGAGTCCTCTCCCTCTTTTTCTTGATGAGTCTGGCTAATGGTTTATCAATTTTACTTATCTTCTCAAAGAACCAGCTTTTAATTTTATTGATCTTTGCTACTGTTTTGTTTGTTTCTATTTCATTTATTTCTGCTCTGATCTTTATGATTTCTTTCCTTCTGCTAATTTTGGGGGGTTTTTTGTTCTTCTTTCTCTAGTTCCTTTAGGTGCAAGTTTAGATTGTTTATTTGAGATTTTTCTTGTTTCTTGAGGTAAGCTTGTATAGCTATAAACTTCTGTCTTAGAGCTGCTTTTGCTGCATCCCATAGGTTTTGGATCATCATGTTTTCATTGTCATTTGTCTCTAGGTATTTTTTCATTTCTCTTTGATTTCTTCAGTGATCTCTTGGTTATTTAATAATGTATTGTTTAGCCTCCATGTGCTTTTGTTTTTTTACATTTTTTCCCCCGGTATTGATTTCTAATCTCATAGTGTTGTGTTCAGAAAAGATGCTTGATATGATTTCAATTTTCTTAAATTTACTGAGGCTTGATTTGTGACCCAAGATGTGATCTATCCTGGAGAATGTTCCATGCACACTTGAGAAGAAAGTGTAATCTGCTGGTTTTGGATGGAATGTCCTATAAATATCAATTACATCTATCTGGTCTATTGTGTCATATAAAGCTTCTGTTTCCTTATTACTTTTCTGTTTGGATGATCTGTCTATTGGTGTAAGTGAGGTGTTAAAGTCCCCTACTATTATTGCGTTACTGTCGATTTCCTCTTTTATTCCTGTTAGCAGTTGCCTTATGTATTGAGGTGCTCCTATGTTGGGTTCATATATATTTATAATTGTTATATCTTCTTCTTGGATGATCCCTTGATCATTATGTACTGTTCTTCTTTGTCTCTTGTAACATTCTTTATTTTAAAGTCTATTTTATCTGATACGAGTATTGCTACTCCAGCTTTCTTTTGATTTCCATTTGCATGGAATACCTTTTTCCATCCCCTCACTTTCAGTCTGTATGTGTCCCTAGGTCTGAAGTGGGTCTCTTGTAGACAGCATATATATGGGTCTTGTTTTTGTATCCATTCAGCGAGCCTGTGTCTTTTGGTTGTAGCATTTAATCCATTTACCTTTAAGGTATTATTGATATGTATGTTCCTATTCTCATTTTCTTAATTGTTTTGGGGTTGTTTCTGTAGGTCCTTTCTTCTCTTGTTTCCCACTTAAAGAAGTTCCTTTAGTATTTGTTGTAGAGCTGGTTTGGTGGTGCTGGATTCTCTTAGGTTTTGCTTGTCTGTAAAGCTTTTGATTTCTCCATCGAATCTGAATGAGATCCTTGCTGGGTAGAGTAATCTTTGTAGGTTCTTCCCTTTCATCACTTTAAATATGCCCTGCCACTCCCTCTGGCTTGTAGAGTTTCTGCTGTGAAATCAGCTGTTAACCTTAATGCAGTTCCCTTGCATGTTGTCATTTTTCCCTTGCTGCTTTCAATAATTTTTCTTTGTCTTTAATTTTTGCCAAATTGATTACTATGTGTCTTTGTGTGTTTCTCCTTGGTTTTTCCTGTATGAGACTCTCTGTGCTTCCTGGATTTGGGTGGCTATTTCCTTTTCCATGTTTGGGAAGTTTTCGACTATAATCTCTTCAAATATTTTCTCGGGTTTCTTCTCTCTCTCTTCTCCTTCTGGGACCCCTATAATGTGAATGTTGTTGCGTTTAATGTTGTCACAGAGGTCTCTTAAGCTGTCTTCATTTCTTTTCATTCTTTTTTCTTTATTCTGTTCCACAGCAGTGAATTCCACCATTCTGTCTTCCAGGTCACTTATCCATTCTTCTGCCTCAGTTATTCTGCTATTGATTTCTTCTAGTGTACTTTTCATTTTAGTTATTGTATTGTTCATCTCTGTTTGTTTGTTCTTTAATTCTTCTAGATCTTTATTTAATATTTCTTACATCTTCTCAATGTTTGCCTCCATTCTTTTGTCGAGGTCTTGGATCATCTTCACTATCATTATTCTGAATTCTTTTTCTGAAAGATTGCCTCTCTCCATTTCATTTAGTAGTTTTTCTGGGGTTTTATCTTCTTCCTTCATCTGGTACATAGTCCTCTGCCTTTTCATCTTGTCTATCTTTCTGTGAATGTGGTTTTTGTTCCACAGGTTGCAGGATTGTAGTTCTTCTTGCTTCTGCTGTCTGCCCTCTGGTGGATGAGGCTATCTCCTTTCATCATTTTGAATATATCATGTCACTCCCTCCTGGCCTGCAGAGTTTCTGCCAAAAAGTCAGCTGATAGACTTATGGGAGTGCCCTTGTATGTAATTTGTTACTTTTCCCTTGCTGCTTTTAATATTCTTTCTTTATCTTTAATTTTTGCTATTTTAATTATAATGTGTCTTGATGTGGATCTCTCTGGGTTCATCTTGCTTGAACTCACTGTGCATCCTGGACCTGAATGTCTCTCTTTCCCATGTTAGGGAAGTTTTCAGGTACTATATTTTCAAATATGTTCTCTGCCCCTTTCTCTCTCTCTTCTCCTTTTGGGACCCCTATATAAGGCAAATGTTAGTACACTTAATGTTGTCTCAGAGGTTTCTTAAACTATTTTTACTTAATTTTTTTTTCTTTTTTCTGTTCAGCTTGGGTGATTTCCATTACTCTGTCTTCCAGTTTGGAGATCCATTCCTTTATATAATCTAATCTACTGTTGTTTCCTTCTAGTGTATTTCTAAATTTCTGTTATTGTATTCTTCACTTCTGTTTGATCCTTCTTTATATTTACACGCTCTTTGTTAAAATTCTCACTGTGTTCATCCATTCTTTTCCTGAGTTCATTGAGCATCTTTATAATCATTTTCTTGAACTCTTTATTGGGTATATTGCTTGTCTCCATTTTATTTAGTTCTTTTTCTGAGGTTTTGTCTTATTCCTTTGTTTTGGATATATTCCTCTGTTGCCTCATTTTGCCCAATTCTTTCTTTCTTTTTTCCATGTATTAGGTAAGTTTGTTACATTTCCTGATCTTGGAGAAGTGGCTATATATAGGAGCTATCCTATAGGGCACAGTGTCAGACCCAACTCTGGGCCATATGGGTCCTTCTTTTGTGGCAGGGCCAACAACTATAGGTGTGCTGATAGGCAGGCATAAATCCCAGCCTGGTTGGCTGCCAGGTCTGACTTGTGTGGCTGTTGCTGAGTTCCAGTGTGACTGGGTGCATGGTCCAATGTTCCTGGGACTTATGTTGGCCTGCTCATGGGCAAGTAAGCTCCTGGCACTAATAGGTTAGAGAGAGGATTCCAAATGGTATTTGTCAGTATCAGGATCTTTATGATAGAATTAGCTCCCCAAAATGGCTGGGTAGATTATCTCCACTTAGTGTTATTCTTCTTCTGAGGTTTTGTCTTGTTCCTTCATTTGGAACATACTTCTCTGTCTCCTCATTTTACCTAAATCTGTGTGTTTATTTGTATGTATTAGGTAGGTCAGTTACACTTCCTGATCTTGGAGAAGTAGCTTTGTGTGGGAGATGTTCTATGGGGCCAAGCAGAACACTCCTCTCTGGTCACTAGAGCTTTATAATCTAGGGGTAACCCCTGTGTGGGATGATTGGGCCCTTCTTTTGTGGTGAGACTGACAACTCTGAGCACACTTGTAGGTGGGGCTGGTCCCCAGCCTAGTTGGCTTATTGGTCCTGCCTCATGCAGAGGTTGCCAGCTGCTGATGGGTGGGGCCAGGTCTCGTCACCACTGGCCATGGGGCCCAGGAGGTCCCAGTGCTGGAGTTGGCCTGCTGGTGCACAGGGTTGGGGCCTTGAAAGTCCCGGGGCTGGTGCTGGCCCACTGGTGGGTGGGACTAGGTCCCCATGTGATTGGCTGCAGGGCCTTTGAAGGTCGCAGAACTAGTGGCAACCAGCTGTTAATACTCTAGAGGGATGACTCCAAAATGGTGCTTTCCAGCGCCAGTGTCCTCATTTTAGAACAAGCTCCCAAAATGGTTGCTAACAGTGTCTTGTTCCCATGGGGAGTCACAGTGGCCTCCTCCCTCTCTGAGAGTTTTCTCCAAGATCAGTAAGTGGGTCGTACACAGACTCTTGCAAATTACTGCCTCTGTGCTGGGTCTCAGAGCGTGGGAGATTTTGTGTATGTTCTTTAAGAGTGGAGTCTCTGTTTCCTACAGCCCTCTGAGTCTCCCATTTGTAAGCCCTGCTGGCCTACAAAGCCAGAGATTCTGGGGCTTGTCTTCCTGGAAGGACTCTTGAGCTAGGCAGTCCAATGTGGGACTTAGCCCCCTTGCTCTTTGGGGAGAACCTCTGCAATTGTGATTATCCTCTGGGGTTGTGGATCTTGACTATACTGAGTCTCTGCCCCTCCAATCCATCTTGTTGTGGTTCCTTTTTTATATCTTTAGTTGTGGAAAGTCTTTTCTGCCAATCTTTAGGTTGCTCATTGATAATTGCTCTGTAAATAGTTGTAATTGGTGTGTCTTTGGGAGGAGGTGAGTCAGGGTTGTCTTACTCTGCCATTTTCAGAAGGGATCCAAAATATCCTTTTCAAAAAAATCATTTAAATATGTATTCTTTTGGAATTATTTCTTTTATAGTTCTAAATATTGTCCAGTGAGCCATAGTGAAGTGACATCAATGAGTTTTCAGAATCAGAAGTTGATTCATGGAATCTTAATTCTCATTTTGGTTTCTGAGTATATTATTTTTGTTTTCAGTGGAGGCAGAAGCTATAATTATAAATGTGCAGATTTTTTCTAGTGATGAATGCAACTCTGAAGGCACCTAATGAAATGAGAGGTAAGTACAAGACCATCATATGATGGAATAATTTTGGCAGGAGAATTTCTCCTTGAAATCTTACTCATCACTATATTAAGTGACAGCATCCCCATGGAAAGTGAAAGCATCACCTTACATAACTCTTCACATACTTCTATTTACCTTAGTCACATACTTCTAGTTACCTTAGTAAGTTCTCAAGTTTTTGAGTAAATCTTTCAGGAGCTATATATACATAACTGGAAATATGTACTGGGGAGAAGTTATCTTTACATCCATGTATATGTCAATTTGAAATGAGACAAAAAAATTAAATATTGCTAGAAGGGATGATGAGGGAAGAGACCCACAGAGCAAGGTGATGTATTGTCTGTGTGGTAGTTTACTTTAACACTATGTTGAATGTTTATGAGATTAGGTAAATTTTAATGTATACTCTAGAGGTGGTTTGTTAGCATTTGAAGTACCCAAATCAAGAGTCTGTGCTCCTTAGGCATCTACATTAGGTAGAGTTCCCCAGAAAAACAATATGTATATATATTTGTCTTTCTGGAAGGACTCCTGAGCTGGGGAGTCCAATATATTGGACTCCTTTATATATATTAAGGTTCTTTAGTATATATAAAATATATATTTTTTAAATATATATAATATATATATTTCCTTAAAATAAACCTCATATATATTATCTCATATATATATATATATATGAGATTTATTTTAAGGAATTGGCTTATGTGATCATGGGGGCTGGGAAGTTTGAAATTTGTAGGGCAGGCTGTAAATTAAAGAGGAAGGGTTTCTGTGTTGCAGTCTTGAGGCAGAATTACTTTTTCCTCAGGAATCTCCAACTTTTGCTCTTAAGACCTTCAAATGATTGGATAAGGCCCATCCACATTATGGAGGGTGATCATCTTTACTTACGGTCTACTGATTAGAAGTTTTAATCACATCTAAAAAACTAACTTCACAACAATTTCTTGACTGGTGTTTAACCAAACACTGTTCACTGTAACTTAGCCAAGTTGACCTATGGACACTATTGCAAGTCAAACATCACAGGGTTTACACAAGCACTTCCAATATTGTTGCCGAGATCTATACCAGAGGTTTGTTCTTCATTATGAGGGTTGTTAGAAAATAATATTATATGATTGAAATAAATAGTGGTCAGTCTAAGTGGTTGGCCAGAAAAAGTTACAGGCACTATTGCCCTGAAGTGGAAAAAGTCCAACTCTGGCAAACCCACCAGTCTTATGGAGCTAGAACCCCAGCTCTGTTTGGTTGTGTGTCCTTGCAGAAGAGACTCTGTCCACCGTCCTGACTAGAAGGTGAGCTGATCTTGCCTCAGGATATTGGTCAACCTCCTCTGAGTGAATCTGTCATGCAAGGTTCTTGTGAGAGAGCCCGAAGACAGAGGAGGATTTCCTGAGCATCCAAGAGCAGGTGATATAGATTCTTTGTATCTACTTGCTCATAAAAGTTTGCATTCCACAAATCAAAACCACAATGAGATATCATCTCACACCTGTTATGAATGCCTTTATCAAAAAGATAAGAAATAGCAAATGTTAGTGAAAATGTGGAGAAGCAAGAACTCTTATGCACTGCTGGTGGGAATGTAAATTGACACAGCCACTATGGTAAAGAGTATGGTGGTTCCCCCCAAAATTAAAAATTGAACTACAATATGATCCAACAATCCTGCTCCTGGGTGTACATCTGAAGAAATTGAAATCAGTGTCTCAAAGAGATATCTGCACACACATGTCCATTGTAACATTATTCACAATAGCCGAGATATAGAAACAGTTGAAGTTGAAGTGTCCTTCAACAGATGAATGGATAAAGAAGTTGTGAAATATATATATGTGTGTGTGTGTAAATATATATATAATGGAATATTATTCAGCCATGAGAAGAAAAGGAAATCCTGCCATTTACAACAAGGATAGACCTTGAAGGCATTATACTAATTAAGCTAAGTCAGACAGAGAAGCATAAATACTGGTTGATACAACTTATACATGGAATCTTAAAAAACTGAGCTTGTAAAGACAGAGAGTAGAATGGTGGTTACCAAGGGCTGGAGGGTGAAAGAATTAGCGAGATGCTGTTTAGGGACACAAACTTACAAGTAGTAGAAATATAAGTTCTGGAGCTCTAATGCACAACAAAGTGATTGTAGTCAACAATGCTGTATTATAAACTTCAATGCTGCTAACAGACTAAATCTTAACTGTTCTCAACACAAAAAAGAAATAATAAATATGTGACATGGTAAAAGTGCTAACTAATGCTACTGAAGTAATCATATTGCAATGTATAAAGGTATCAAACCAACATGTTGTACACCTTGAACCTATACAGTGTTGTATGTCAATTATATCTCAGCAAAAAATGTTTGTTTTTCAGCAGAATTTTGTCTAACACTTGTTTCATGATTATGTCCCATCTGGCTCCTATCACTGGGAGCTTTTATAAAGGCTATGGCTGTTTGTAGATGGCCAAATTTACTTATCTTAGTTCCCAGCAGGACTCTGGAATTCAGTATTAAAAAGCAATCCATTGGGTGGGTTACTGGGATTTCCTCTCCATTGCAATCAACTGCAGTCCTTTTTTGATGTAAGTGACTTTGGTCATTGAACTCCAGTCTTCGGTTTCCTACAGATTTAGGTTCCTTATTATGAATATGTCTTCATGTAGGAATGATTGAATGCCAAGACTTGTAGGAAAAACAACTTCACTCTTTTTCCTCCCTGTTTGACACTCTTAAATTTTTTTTTTTTTTTTCGGTATGCAGGCCTCTCACTGCTGTAGCCTCTCCCGTTGCAGAGCATAGGCTCCAGACGTGCAGGATCAGCGGCCATGGCTCATGGGCCTAGCTGCTCCGCAGCATGTGGAATCTTCCCAGACCGGGGCACGAACCCATGTCCCTGCATGGGCAGGCGGACTCTCAACCACTGCGCCACCGGGGAAGCCCACTCTTAAAATTTTTAAAGGAATTTTTCAGGGAAGAAATAACTCTCAGTTAATAATTTATGTGTTGGGTTTCACTCTCATCATTAATGTAATTTTAAGCATTATATGAAACATACAAAATTCCTCTTTTATATAGACTTAAGAGATGTAGATTGATGCCATTTGATGGAAAACAGTCCTTTTAAGAATGCATTTTCCATACCATGAAACAGTGCAAATAGTTGCGTGAATATTTGAATTCAGAATAATACAGATATTTGAACAATTTTAAGACACAGGACTTTTACTACATATTATTAGCCCATTAACACTTCCCTTTTAAGCTGTGTAAGGTAGGCATTTGCACAGTTAAAAGTAGAGAAAGGGAACTGTTCACTCAAGTAAGTTTTCTCTAAAAGTAGTTTTTTAACCACCTCCTAAGAAGCTAAATAATTCATCATGCTTTATCACCATGAACTTGGAAGTAGGAAAGTGGATATTGTCCAAAGAGATACGCTCACTATATTTTGATTTAGAAGATATTTTACTTTTGAATGAATACATTATAACATGAATCAACTACACCATTAATAGTAGCTCCCCGCTAAGCTCCACTATACAAATAAATCTCTCACATCTTTTTAGCTGCTAAGATAGATGCTTACTAAATTTATCACTCCTTTCATATAACGTGGCCAAGAATTTCACTGCAACTTTGTTTGATAAAGCATAGTAAATTCTTATCTGCCTTTAGGAAATATTGCTCTAAACTATTCGGACCTTCACTGAGTGAAACTGTAGAGTTTTTGTTTATTTTAGATTATAGAATGAGAGCACCGCTTTCCATGTGTCAAAACTTAGTGACAGATGAATAAGTCATTCTTTGAGTGAGGATAACTAGGAAGAGTTTGGTTGACAAATTTTTTCCTAAAACAGTGCTAAGCATTGGTAGAGGTTACATGTCCAGGTATGTACCTTTCTATAGAAATAAAACTATTCATACATGCACCTGATTTACACAAATATATATTAGCTATCTTCTCATTTTCTCTTCCTCTGTTTTCTTCCTCAAAACTAACTTCGCTTATGACTCCACTTTCAAGTTTAAGTGTTCTGGACCTAGGAGTCCATGGCCCCGACCTTACCTGAGCCACACTCATCTCCAACCAGGACTGAGGTGTGGTGAATGAGGTGCAAGCCTGGGCCTCTGAGAAGCCCTTAAATGGTTGCATACCCTCCTCTTCCCTGTCTGCTCTAGATTCACTCTGAGCGCAGGAATGGGGCTTTACTTAGGTCTTCTCTCCTTAGTTCTCATGTGTTACCCTGTCTAGTGCCCTGCCCAGTGCTTATGCTCATGCCATAGCTTTTCCCTAAGTCAGGTGGGCCTGATGGGGATCCTGTTTGACCCTTAGTTTACTCAGTTGGCTTTGGTCCTGCGTGCAAACACATCTCTCTTAGGCACTGCTTAGATTTTCCAACTCTGCCCACCAGAAAGAATACTCAGCATCGAATACCCTGAAATACTGACAATGCAGCCATCCTCACACAAGTGAAAATTGATAGCTGAGTGGATTTTCTCTCCCCACACCTTCCTGATTTCAGCTCCTCCCACAGTGGCTTCCTGTTGCCTTAGGAACCATACTGCTTGTGATGGTTGATTTTGTTAACTTGGAGGGTGTTTTGGGATGAGACTAACATTTAAATTGATGAACTCTGAGTAAAGCAGATTGTCCTCCGTAATGTGGGTGGGCCTCATCTAATCCATTAAAAGCCTGAATAGAACAAAAGAGACCGGCCTCCCCAGGCAAGACGGAATTCTCCAGCAAACTACCTTTGGACTTCATCTGCACCACCAGCTCTCCTGGGTCTCAAGCCTGCCAACCCACACTGTACGTTTGGACTTGCCAGCCTCCATAACTGCATAAGCCAGTTCTTTATACTAAATCTCTTCCTATAAACATGTACATCCTATTGGTTCTGTTTCTCTGGAGAGCCCTGACTAATACACTGCCTTGTGTTGTAGTACCTCAAACTCAACACTATTATAAATGTATGTGTTTGCGTTTGTATTTGCCTCTGTCTGTGTGTGTGTGTGTATGTGTGTGTGTGTATATATATATATATATATATATATGTTGTGGGAAAAATGAGGCTTCATGTTGACTTTGGATCAGAGCTCCAATAAGCAATTTTATTTACTGTAGTCATGGGAAAGAGTCAACCAAAAAGCCTTTTAACAGAAAGCTTTCGCAGTTGCTGTTCCCTCTGCCTAGAATGCTCTCCCCTGATAGTTGTAGGGTTTATTCCCGCATTTTAATTTAGGTCTATATTCAAATGCCTCTTCTCAAAGCAACGTTCCCCAACCACCATCTAAAATAACACTCTCTGTCATCCTCCATAGCCTTAATTTAATTGATATTTTTTCATAGCACATACAACTACCTGACATTTTACTGTGCATACATTAATTTCTTTGATGTCTAGCTCTTCGTTAGCATGTGAAATCTATGGACTTTGCTTTATTCACTGCTGCATCCCTGATGGCAAGACAGGGACTTGCACAGACTAGATGGCTTTTTTTTGAGTGAATGAATTTGTTGAGTGAATGAATAAATATTCTATATAGTAATAGAGGAATGCACATAACGCTTGTGCATTTATGTACTACTTAATTTGAGCAAAGTCAGAATCCTATAGCATATATTATATTACATCAGTGAAAAATATAATTTCCTGTAGCAAATACAAGTTTGAGAGGTCATGATAAGATGACATTACTGAGAAGTTAATAGAAAATTTTATGGAGTATAGAATTGTGTATTAAAGAGAAACATTGTGGCTGTGATGACAAGGAATAGAGTATGTGTGGGCTTAGAGTTTAAGAAGACCTTCGACCCACCTGGCAGATTTCCAACTGTGCTGTTTGTTCATGAGCCCTCTGTGGTCCCTGGAATGTGAATGTTCTCCAGCTTTCTCTGGCTTTTCTCACTGCGAAGGGCAATTTCAACAGAGCATTTGAATGCTTATGTTAAAATAAACAAGGAGAGACAGATGTTAGTATGCAATTATTTTTCCCCTAAGGTAACATATTGTGGCTAGTGCACATCAAGTGTCTAGTCTCCCAGATGCTGAGTGCTAGCATAAGCAAGTGGTCCATATAAAATAATGGGATAGACTAATTTGTATCTCGTATTCTCTATTCGTATCTTTCTAGGTTATAAAATAGCTATGTCTCCGTTCAGCTGGCAAAGTGAAGAAGTGATGCCTTATGTTAGAGACCCAGAGGGTAGAGGTAGTTCTAAAACACCATTGCAGTCTTACCTTGCATGATGAAGAAATTTCATGTTATCAGATACTCCCCAGATTGCCGTAAAGCCCTATAATGGTTTCTTTCCAGTTGGAAAAAGATTTATTTATGGTTGTAATTCCCTAAAACCCTCTTTCTCTCTAGCAATTGCTTGCCTCACACCATAAGTGGAGCTCAGCATTAGTCCCTGTGTTTTTCCAATCTTGCTGCTTCTAGAAAAGTAATTTTTTAAAGGGTTTTGACTTGTTTTCCTTTGAACATTTCAAAACATATAAGCAGAGAGTAGCCCACATTTCCAAATAGAGCTTGTTCATTCATGTTCATAGTAAAAACATTTTGTTCATGAATTTGTTCATTCATGTTTATAGTAAAAACAAAAAAATCTTAGAGCTGCAGCATTCCACCCCACTTAACCCAGGATAGTAAAATTTTGTTCTTGTAAGATTAAAGAGTTCTACTTTTAACTGAGATATAATTTACACACAATAAAATGCACTGATCATAATTTTTATGAGATTAGAATTTTTAAACTCACGGCCTAGTTTGTGAGAAATTTAAGACTACCAATTAAAAACAAAACAAAACAACACTAAAAGGGCCATTCAAAAGATTTAGTTCAGAACTCAAAAACCAAAAATGCAAAATAGTATATGAACACTCTGAATTTCCCTCTACTTTCAGCTTCTTGATCATTACTACATAGGGTAGCACCTCTTGCAGAAGAAATTGGCCTTTGAAGAGGCCAAATTGTAAAATTTGTAAATTGTAAAGGCTTACTGTAATTCTAATTAGCTTCACCATTGGTACTATTAACAAGTGTAAAGACTTTCTTGGATTCAAAGTTCTGTGCTATTTTAAGTAAACCTGGCCCTCTGACTTACTCCATTAACAACTCTTCATTTCATTTTCTGCAGTCAACTGGAAAGGTTGCAGAAAATTCTTAACAAGCACTTGGCAATTCCTGAGTTTTTGCTGTTTACATACCCTTCAGAGTCTTCACATTTGCTGGCTTGATGTTTGTTATTAAAATTATTTGTGAGGGACCCAAAGGTCTAAGATATATATTGGTTTTGAATGGGGATGATAATACCTCCATCACAGTGCTATGAGGATGATATGAGCATTTTTTGGTACCCGATATGAGTTTGGATTGCTATGCTCAAGATTCACACATGGGAAGTGTTTAACTAGTGAATGCCTATTTGATGGCCCACTTTTTAAGAATTAAAAAAAAAGTTTATATCCTTTCCTTTACTGAATCCTCTTAACAGCCCCAAGAATTAAAAATGGTGCAACATCCTCACCCATGTAACTGGAATGTGAACACATTTCTCAGGGATGTCAAAGGACTGTGCAGTCAGATGATGTATACGGATTTCAGTTGATTACAAAGACTTAGCATTCTCTATTTAAAATTTATTTTAACAATGTAAACAGTAAATATCTCTGAAATATGTTGATTACTCCAAGCAAGAAAATTATTACAGTCATCAGAGAACAAATAGTAACAAAGAGTAATGAATGTAATTAAAGAATTTCAGACAGCGGACAATGTATCCTGATGAAAAACTCTCCTGCAAGTGTAAAAACTGTCAGACCATCTAAAACACTCTTGTGTGCTCAGAGCCTGAGAACTTGCCACCTCAACTTCCTGTCCCATCTACTGTGGTGTCAGTGGGTTATCAGAGATAGATTACCTTCATGGGAAGGCCCATAAAGCCACACAAGTGCCCGAAAAAATCCCTGTGATAAACATGCAGCGTTAATTGTGAATTTTTCTGAACATGTCACATTTTTATCAAGTACCTATTCTGTATGTGCCTGGTCCTGAGATGACAGATCCAAATATACTGGGCATATTCCTAAGGAATTTGAGTATAATGTGAGAAACAGCCACATAAACAGATACAAAAAAATGAGTTAAAGATGAGGCAGGAGAGGAAAGACTAGTGGCTCAAGGCATGGAGGCTTCCTATCAGAATACTGCCTGGGAGAGACCTTAAAGATGATGGAGGAGTAAGATGTGAAGATCACCTTCCTCCCCACAAATACATCAGAAATACATCTACACGTGGAACAACTCCTACAGAACACCTATTGAACACTGGCAGAAGACCTCAGACTTCCCAAAAGGCAAGAAACTCCCCATGTGCCTGGGTAGGGAAAAAAAAAAAAGAAAAAACAGAGACAAAAGAATAGGGATGGGACCTGCACCTCTGGAAGGGAGCTGTGAAGGAGGAAAGGTTTCCACAGACTAGGAAGCCCTTTTGCAGGCAGAGATGGGGGTTGGGTGGGGGCAAGCTTAAGAGCCACAAAGGAAAGTGCAGCCACAGGGGTGCAGAGGGCAAAGTGGAGAGATTCCCGCACAGAAGACTGGTGCCGACCAGCACTCACCAGCACGAGAGGCTTGTCTGCTCACCCGCTGGGACAGGTCGGGGCTGGGAGCTGAGGCTCAGGCTTCAGTCGGATCCCAGGGAGAGGACTGGGGTTGGCTGGGTGAACACAGCCTCAAGGGGGCTAGTACGCCACAGCTAGCCAGGAGGGAGTCGGGGAAAAAGTCTGGAACTGCTGAAGAGGCAAGAGACCATTGTTTCAGGGTGCACGAGGACAGGGGATTCAGAGCACCACCTAAACGAGCTCCAGAGATGCGCACAAGCCGCGGCTATCAGCGCGAACATCAGCGATGGGCATGAGACGCTAAGGCTGCTGCTGCAGCCACCAAGAAGCCTGTGTGCAAGCACAGGTCACTATCCACACCTCTCCTCCCAGGACCCTGTGCAGCCCACCACTGCCAGGATCCTGTGATCCAGGGACAACTTCCCCAGGAGAACACACGGTGCACCTCAGGCTGTTGCAACATCACATTGGCCTCTGCTGCCACAGGCTTGCCCAGCATTCTGTACCCCTTCCCCCCATGGCCTGAGTGAGCCAGAGCCCCCTAATCGGCTGCTTCTTTAACCTTGTTCTGTCAGAATGAAAAACTGACACCCTCAGGAACCTACAAGCAAGGGCAGGGCCAAATCCAAAGCTAAACCCCAGGAGCTGTGCAAAGAAGAGAAAGGGAAATCTCTCCCAGCAGCCTCAGGAGCAGCAGATTAAATCTCCACAATCAACTTGATGTATGTATCCTGCATCTGTGGAATACCTGAATAGACAATGAATCATCCCAAGATTGAGGTGGTAGACTTTGGGAGCAACTGGAGACTTGGGGTTTGCTTTCTGCATCTAATTTGTTCCTGGCTTTATGTTTATCTTAGTTTAGTATTAGAGTTTATTATCATTGGTAGATTTGTATTGATTTGGTGGCTTTCTTCCTCCTCTTTTTCTCTTTATGTGAGTGTGTACAAGTATGTGTCTTTGTGTGATTTTGCCTGTGTAGCTTTGCTTTTACCATTTGTCCTAGGGTTCTGTCTTTTTTTTTTTTTTAGTACAGTTTTTAGTTCTGATTATCAGTGGTGGATTTGTTTTATGGTTTGATTACTCTCTTCTTTCTTTCTTTTTTTTCTTTCTTTTTTTATTACTTTCTAATTTTTAATATTTCTTTTACTTTTTATTTTAATAACTTTATTTATTTTTTCTTTCTTTCTTTTTTTCCTCCCTTTTCTTCTGAGCCATGTGGCTGACAGGGTCTTGGTGCTCTGGGCGGGTGTCATGCCTGTGCCTCTGAGGTGGGAGAGCTGAGTTCAGGACACTGGTCCACCAGAAACCTCCTGGTTCCACATAATATCAAACAGCGAAAGCTTGCCCAGAAATCTTCATCTCAACGCTAAGACCCAGCTCCATTCAACGACCAGCAAGCTACAGTGCTGGACACCCTATACTAAACAATTAGCAAGACAGGAACACAACCCCACCCATTAGCAGAGAGGCTGCGAAAATTATAACAAGGTCACAGGCACCCAAAAACACACCACCAAATGTGATCCTGCTCACCAGAAAGACAAGATCCAGCCTCATCCACCAGAACACAGGCACCAGTCCCCTCCACCAGGAAGCCTACAAAACCCACTGAACCAACCTTAGCCACTGGGGGCGGACACCAAAAAAATGGGAACTACGAACTTGCAGCCTGCAAAAAGGAGCCCCAAAACACAGTAAGTTAAGCAAAAAGAGAAGATAGAGAAACACAAAGCAGATGAAGGAGCAAGACAAAAACTCACAAGACCAAACAAAAGAAGAGGATCTAGGCAGTCTACCTGAAAAAGAATTCAGAGTAATGATAGTAAGGCTGATACAAAATCTTGGAAATAGAATGGACAAAACACAAGAAAAGTTTAACAAGGACCTAGAAGAGCTAAAGAGCAAACAAACAATGATGAACAACACAATAAATGAAAATAAAAATTCTCTAGAAGGAATCAATAGCAGAATAACTGAGGCAGAAGAATGGATAAGTTACCAGGAAGGTAAAATAGTGGAAATAACTACTGCACAGCAGAATAAAGAAAAAAGAGTGAAAAGACTTGAGGACAGTCTCAGAGACCTCTGGGACAACTTTAAACACACAAACATTCAAAATATAAGGGCCCCAGAAGGAGAAGAAGGAAAAAGAAAGGGACTGAAAAAATATTTGAAGAGGTTATAGTTGAAAACTTCCCTAATATGGGAAAGGAAATAGTCAATCAAGTCCAGGAGCACAAAGAGTCCCATACAGGATAAATCCAAGGAGTAAGACATATATTAATCAAACTATCAAAAATTAAATACAAAGAAAAAATATTAAAAGCAGAAAGAGGAAAACAACAAATAACATACAAGGGAATCCACATCAGGTTAACAGCTGATCTTTCAGCAACTCTGCAAGCCAGAAGGGAGTAGCAGGAAATATTTAAAGTGATGAAAGGGAAAAACTACAACCAAGATTACTCTACCCAGCAAGGATCTCATTCAGATTCAATGGAGAAATTAAAAGCTTTACAGACAAGCAAAAGCTGAGAATTCAGCACCACCAAGCCAGCTTTACAACAAATGCTAAAGGAACTTCTCTAGGCAGGAAACACAAGAGAAGGAAAAGACCTACAATAAAAAACCCAAAACAATTAAGAAAATAGTCATAAGAACATACATATCGATAATTACGTTATATGTAAATGGATTAAATGCACCAACCAAAAGACATAGACTAGCTGAATGGATACAAAAACAAGATCCACATATATGCTGTCTACAAGAGACCCACTTCAGACCTAGGGACACATACAGAATGAAAGTGAGGGGATGGAAAAAGATATTCCATGCAAATGGAAATCAAAAGAAAGCTGGAATAGCAATTCTCATGTCAGACAAAATAGACTTTAAAATAAAGACTATTACAAGAGACAAAGGAGGACATTACATAATGATCAAGGGATCAATCCAAGAAGAAGATATGACAATGGTAAATATTTATGCACCCAACATAGGAGCACCTCAATACATCAGGCAAATGTTAACACCATAAAAGGGGAAATCGACAGTAACACAATCATAGTAGGGGACTTTAACACCCCACTTTCACCAATGGACATATCATCCAAACAGAAAAGTAATAAGTAAACACAAGCTTTAAATGACACATTAGACAAGATGAACTTAATTGATATTTATAGGACATTCCATCCAAAAACAACAGAATACACTTTCTTCTCAAATGCTCATGGAACATTCTCCAGGATAGATCATATCTTGGGTCACAAATCAAGCCTTGGTAAATTTAAGAAAATTGAAATCATATGAAGTATCTTTTCGACTACAATGCTATGAGACTAGATATCAATTATGGGGAAAAATCTGTAAAAAATACAAACACATGGAGGCTAAACAATATGCTACTAAATAACCAAGAGATCACTGAAGAAATCAAAGAGGAAATGAAAAACTACCTATAAACAAATGACACTGAAAACACAACAACCCAAAACCCATGAGATGCAGCCAAAGCAGTTCTAAGAGAGTTTATAGCAATACAATCCTACTCAAAAACAAGGAACATCTCAAATAAACAACCTAACCTTACACCTAAAGCAATTAGAGAAAGAAGAACAAAAAAATCCAAAGTTAACAGAAGGAAAAAAATCATAAAGATCAGAGCAGAAATAAATGAAAAAGAAATGAAGGAAATGAAGCAAATATCAAAAAAACTAAGAGCTGGTTCTTTGAGAAGATAAACAAAATTGATAAAACATTAGCCAAACTCATCAAGAAAAAGGGGGAGAAGACTCAAAACAAAAGAATTAGAAATGAAAAAAGAGGCATAACAACTGACATTGCAGAAATACAAAGGATCATGAGAGATTACTACAAGCAACTATATGCCAATACAATAGACAACCTGGAAGAAATGGACAAATCCTTAGAAATGCACAACCTTCTGAGACTGAACCAGGAAGAAATAGAAAATATGAACAGACTAATCACAAGCACTGAAATTGAAACTGTGATTAAAAATCTTCCAACAAACCAAATCCCAGGGCAAGATGGCTTCACATGTGAATTCTATCAAACATTCAGAGAAGAGCTAACACCTATCCTTCTCAAACTCTAACAAAATATAGCAGAGGGAGGTACACTCCCAAACTCATTCTATGAGGCCACCATCACCCTGATACCAAAACCAGAGAAAGATGCCACAAAGAAAGAAAACTACAGGCCAATATCACTGATGAACATAGATGCATAAATCCTGAACAAAATACTAGCAAACAAAATCCAACAACACACTAAAAGTGTCTTACGCTGTGATCAAATGGGGTTTATCACAGGAATGCAAGGAATCTTCAACATACGCAAATCAATGTGATTCACCATATTAACAAATTGAAGGATAAAAAAACATACGATCATCTCAATAGATGCAGAAAAAGCTTTCAACAAAATTCAACACCCATTTATGATAAAAACTCTGCAGAAAGTAGGCATAGAGGAAACTTACTTCAACATACTAAAGGCCATATATGACAAACCCACAGCCAACATCGTCCCCAATAGTAAAAACCTGGAAACCATTTCCTCTAAGATCAGGAACAAGACAAGGATGTCCATTCTCACCACTCTTATTCAACATAGTTTTGGAAGTTTTAGCCATAGCAATCAGAGAAGAAAAAGAAATAAAAGGAATCCAAATTGGAAGAGAAGTAAAGCTGGCACTGTTTGCAGATGACAGGATACTATACATAGATAATCCTAAAGATGCTACCAGAAGACTACTAGAGGTAATCAATGAATTTGGTAAAGTGGCAGGATACAAAATTAATGCACAGAAATCCCTTACATTCTTATACACTAATGATGAAAAATCTGAAAGAAAAATTAAGGAAACGCTCCCATTTACCATTGCAATAAAAAGAATAAAATACCTAGGAATAAACCTACCTAAGGAGACAAAAGACCTGTATGCAGAAAACTATAAGACACTGATGAAAGAAATTAAAGATGATACAAACAGATGGAGAGATATACCATATCCTTGGAGTGGAAGAGTCAACATTGTGAAAATGACTCTACTACCCAAAGCAATCTACAGATTCAATGCAATTCCTATCAAACTACCACTGGCATTTTTCACAGAACTAGAACAAAAAATTTTACAATTTGTATGACCTCTAATAGCCAAAGCAATCTTGAGAAAGAAAAATGGAGTGAAGGAATCAGGCTCCCTGATTTCAGACTATACTACAAAGCAACAGTAATCAAGACAGTATGGTACTGTCACAAAAACAGAAATATAGATCAATGGAATAGGATGGAAAGCCCAGAAATAAACCAGGCACATATGGTCACCTTGTCTTTGATAAAGGAGGCAAGAATATACAATGGCGAAAAGACAGCCTCTTCAATAAGTGGTGCTGGGAAAACTGGACAGCTACATTTAAAAACATGAAATTAGAACACTCCCTAACACCATACACAAAATAAACTTAAAATGGTTTAAAGACCTAAATGTAAGGCCAGACACTATAAAACTCTAGGAGGAAAACATAGGCAGAACACTCTATGACATAAATCACAGCAAGATCGTTTTTGACCCACCTCCTAGAGAATGGAAATAAAAACAAAATAAACAAATAGGACCTAATGGAACTTAAAAGCTTTTGCACAGCAAAGGAAACCATAAACAAGACAAAAGGACAACCCTCAGAATGGGAGAAAATATTTACAAAGAAAGCAACTGACAAAGGATTAATCTCCAAAATATACAAGCAGCTCATGCAGCTCAATATCAAAAACAACAAACAACCCAATCCAAAACTGGGCAGAAGACCTAAATAGACATTTCTCCAAAGAAGATATACATATTGCCAACAAACATATGATTGGATACTCAACATCACTAATCATTAGAGAAATGCAAATCAAAACTACAATGAGGTATCACCTCACACCAGTAAGAATGGCCATCATCAAAAAATCTACAAACAATAAATGCTGGAGAGGGTTTGGAAAAAAGGGAACCCTCTTGCACTGTTGGTGGGAATGTAAATTGATACAGCCACTATGGAGAACAGTATGGAGGTTCCTTAAAAACTAATAATAGAACTACCATATGACCCAGCAATCCCACTACTGGGCCTATACCCTGAGAAAACCATAATTCAAAAAGAGTCATGGGGCTTCCCTGGTGGTGCAGTGGTTGAGAGTCTGCCTGCCGATGCAGGGGATGCGGGTTCGTGCCCCGGTGCAGGAAGATCCCACATGCCGCAGAGCAGCTAAGCCCGTGAGCCATGGCCGCTGGGCCTGCACGTCTGGAGCCTGTGCTCCGCAATGGGAGAAGCCACAACAGTGAGAGGCCCGCGTACCGAAAAATAAAGAGTCATGTACCACAATATTCATTGCAGCTCTATTTACAATAGCCAGCACATGGAGGCATCTTAAGTGTCCATCGACAGATGAATGGATAAAGAAGATGTGGCACATATATACAATGGAATATTACTCAGCGATAAAAAGAAATGAAATTGAGTTATTTGTAATGAGGTGGATGGACCTAGAGAATTTCATACATAGTGAACTAAGTCAGAAAGAGAAAAACAAATACTGCATGCTAATACATATATATGAAATCAAAAAAAAAGAAAGAAAGAAAGTAGTTCAGAAGAACCCAGGGGCAGGACAGGAATAAAGGTGAAGACATAGAGAATGGACTTGAGGACCCGGGAGGGGAAAGAGTAAGTGGGATGAAGTGAGAGAGTGGCGTGGACATATATACATTACCAAATCTAAAATAGATAGCTAGTAGGAAGCATCCACATAGCAAAGGGAGGTCAACTCAGTGTTTTGTGACCACCTAGAGGGGTATGATAGGGAGGGTGGGAGGGAGACACAAGAGGGAGGAGATATGGGAATATATGTATATGTATAGCTGATTCACTTTGTTATAAAGCAGAAACTAACACACCATTGTAAAGCAATTATACTCCAATAAAGATGTTAAAAAAAAAAAAAAAGATGAGGCAGGAGATAGATGGGCCCCATGCTGAGAAGTTGGAGGGTGTCCCCTACTGACAGATATTCCAAGATGAAGATAACAGGAGGATAATAGGAGAGGCTGAGCCCTACCCACATAAGAGATAAAAGACCACATATTACTCATTCTTGAGATCAAGGAGACCTTCCCAAGTACACATTTGCAGAAAGGCTCCTTGGGGTTCAAAAGGGGAGAAATGTCAGCCTACCTATAAGCCTGTTTGCTGGAATCCATCTTGGTTAAGAGATGCGCGGGCACACCTGGGAGGATCCTGAGATATACCAAATACGGACTCAGAACCAGGCAAAGCAAGATGATTGGCCAAGGGAAGCGTGGAAGAACTGCCCCATAAAAGTGATTTAAGCTACCACGAGGGTGCGACTCTCTCTCTGAGTCCGCCTGTGTGTCTATCCACACGTAATCTTTTTTCTCCTAATAAACACTTTGCTTCACTACTTTCCGTCTTTGTGCAAAGCCAAATGGCCAGGGCCTTGTCACTGGTCACTGGTCTACTGGCTAGGATTCACCTTTCTCTCTGCCACAGCATGATGTCAAGCTCTGGCCGGGAACCGAAATCCTGCTTCAAGCTGCTGCTGGCCGAGGCCACCCGAGATCGAGGACAACGACAGAATTTTGTAGAGGGTATTGGAATTTTCCAGGAGAGGGACATCTAACCTCGACAATGGGAAGAGACGTGTGTGTAGAGCAGTCAAGGAAGCTTTCTTGGAGAAGAGGAACACGTCTTAAAGAGTGACTAAGAGATCTGAAATACTACAAATCGCCAACTGTCTTGCAACAGCATAAAAACACAAGCACAGTGATAGAAAACACCCATACATTTAGATCTGTGTCTCCTGTGTTTCACTCTCTGGATTGTAATTGAAAGCATGAGGAAAGACACAGTATATTTATTGAGGGAGGAGAGGCAGAAAGGAGAGGAAGCCTCAAAGAGGGATGCTTAGACCCCCCCTAATTGCGGACTTCACTGTTTCCCGGTTTGCCTCACACCTGTTGGGCATGCCTTTTCTGGATGGCTGTGTCTAATACTTTTCATTGGGAAGGATTATGAATTTTCAGAATATGCGGCCTCTGATGTGAATGCAGCAGGGAGTCTAAGAGATGCAGAGATGCAGCCCTGCCAGTTGTCAGCTTGGCAAGTGTCTTAATCCAGGGCTGAAGTGGGGAGCTTGGCTGTCATCAGCTTCTCCGAAGATTTATAAATTACATGCAGACAGCTAGGGCCTCGGGCTGTCAAACAGATCTTTAGGATCGAAATGTAGCTGCTATGTGTGGAACTCTGAGAAACACCCTCATGCCCCAAACACATCAGGATCCTATTTAGAGGTAGAACATGCTAACAGCCTGCAGGGGAGGGAGTCTGCACTGGGTGGGTAGGAGGCCTCTTCCTCTCATGTACACTCAACCCCACACTGCCCGCCACAGCAGAGTCTGGAGAGAATGCCTCACATCGGTGTACGTGTGGATTTGTGTGTGTCTGTCTCTGTCTTTGTGTATGTGTATGCGGGGTGTGTGTGTGTATCTGTCTGTGTACACATGTGGGTATGTATGTGTGTGTGTCTGTGTGTGTGTGTGTCCGTCCATGTCTGTCTTGTCTATGTGTGTGTGTGCATCTGTGTGTGTGTGTCTTTATGGACTGGGCATGCATCTGTGTATTTGTCTTCATATACATGTGTGGGTGTGTGTGACTCTGTCTCTGTCTTGTTTGTGGATACGTGTAGAGGACTGTGTGAGTATCTGTGTGTGTATTTCCCCCACTCTGCCCTATGCTCTGGAAGCCAGGCTTCTAGGCTACACTTAAGCGGCAGGCTGGGTTTCCTCTGTGGTCATTTATAGCACCGAGCAAGGCCACTGCTGTTCTGTTAGCTGCTTGGCCAGATGCATGTCTGTGCCGATGGCAGCTAAGCCACTTTCTGTGCTGACACTCAGTCACCTCAGAGACTCTAACAGGAGTGGTGAGAAAAGATGTTTACCTCCTTGCAGCTCAGGAAGACCTGCCCAAGCCAGAAAATGAAATTCAGGCTCAGTAATACCTACTGTGAGAATCTATTAATGTCCCACCAATTGTTTTCACAAGTTTGCTAGGAGGTAGAATAGGTTTGTAATTACTGTATTTTTTAACATACACTATGAGACAGATTAAAATATAGAAAAGTCTAAAGCCACATAGTTAATCAAAGGCAGAAATACTATGTGTCGTCGGTGGCAGTGTCATTAGCCGTCTTAATTCTCATGTCTCTTCTGTTCCTTGGGAATACCTTTCCATTGGCCTCTTTTCCTAGAAACGAATGCACTATGTTTGTTTTGGAAAATGCCACAAATGCCTCATTTATGGTCCTTTGCATTGTGTTTGAGTTTCATCTGAATTTATTTGGCTAAAATAAGCTATATTTTTTAAGACAATTTTGTCAAATAAGCTACAAAAAAGTTTAGCCAATTTTTGATTCCCAGTTTCAAAACTGGGCTGCTTTCCCAGTCTTTCTTGTCCTTAGAAATTCAGACTCATCTCAGTGACATATTTTTGCCTAATTTTCCAACTTTCTACTTCGCAGATGGATGTGCAATTTAAAGAAATATCATCTTAAATATTTTAAGTCCAACTTGGCTGACTGGGGAGGAGGGAGGGAAAATAGTGTTATGAACAGTAGAATTTGAAGCTAAAGAAATTTGAATATTATTTTCAAATTTAACCCAATGGAGTGTGGGCATTTTGTCATGGTCTTGAATTGAATATTTTAAAAATAAAGAAAAGCATGGATCTACTCCTCACCCGTCAGGCTGGTGCCCCTGGAAGGTGTAGCTCGCAGCTCGTGCTGCTGTGGAATCTCCACCTCCATCACCCCATGATGGCCCCCTGTCTCAGGGTACAGTAGCTCAGATAACGTGGACTCTCAGAGCTGGAGAATCTTTGCAGTGACTCAGCCCCACTGAGCCCTGAGCCTTATCAGGCCCCTAAAACAGGAAGAGCCACGAGTTGATACCCAGTCTACTGACCCTTGACCTGGGGAATTTTCCTCCCCTGCTCCTGGGACTCTTCTGTAGCTTCCCACTGGCTTCTCGGTGAGGGCTGACTGCAAGCAGGGCATGCGAAACCCTCACTTTCAGTCTCCTGCCTGCACGTCTGGTCTGATTTCCTGCCATTCCTCCCTTGCCCCTATACACTCAAGAAATACAGAATGGCTTGTAAAAACACTGTGGCATTCTACATCTTCCTGTTTTTGTATTTTCTGGAACTTCTGCCTAGAATGCTGCTGGTAGAATTTGAAAAATGCCAAGGAAATTCTCCGGCTCAAACAGTCTCCTACTCAGGCCCCTGAAACACACATTAATTCCCTTTATATTCAGCTTTGCTTCTCTTTGTGCTTCCCCCCTCCCTACCCCATAATTCATCTCATTTCTGAGAAGACAACAGCTTAAAATTCTGTTGGTACCTTCCTGTGACTGGCTTTTCCAGCTGCTTTGCTGCTGGGGAGGACTAGGTGCCTGGGTGACAGGGATGCTCAAAGGGGCAGAAAGCAAAGAACAGGGGCTAATAATGAAGGCAGTCTCCTCTGGTTAGGGTCTTGCTTAGGCCCAGCCCGGCGACTGCACCATGGAAATATCAGATGTTTCTGGATGGCAGTCGTGTCAGAGGGGCAACATGTAGATGTTTTGACCTGTGGGTTTTCTCTGTTATATTCAGCACACCGATCTACAAATGTTCACACTGGTCGAATCTGTTCATTCCTTCAATGAGAATTTGAAAGTGAGAGAGATAATTAAAAGCCAATAGAATAGAATTCAATGAAAATTGGTTTGTACTTTGTGATTGTGCCTTTCAAAAACTGGATGCTCTGGTCATCTCTTGCTGAGTAGCAGACCACAAAAGCGGTGGCTTACGATGACGTTTACTTTGCTTAGGAATCTTAAAGTTGAGCTGGACTCCGTGGGGCTAGCTCATCTCTGCTCCACTTGGTGTCAGCCAGGCAGCTCAGTCTGGGGTTGAGTTACCCGAAGGCTCCCTCCTCATGTTTCAGCAGCTGATGCCGACCATAAGCTGAGAGCTCAGCTGGAGCTGTCACCTGTGTCACCTACAGGTGACCCCTTTCTGTGCCTGTGCCTCCTCACACATTGTGGCTGGGTTCCAAGATGAGCGTCCTGAGACCAGGAGCCAGGTAGAAACATATCTCCTTTATGACCTAGCCTGAGAAACTATGCAGAATCACTTCTGCCACTTCCATTCATTCTGGCTGCCACAAAGCACTGCTCAAATTCAAGAAGGAACACAAGGGACCAGAAATATTGCTATGGCCATTTTTAGAAATCACAGTCTGCTACAATGGAGCATAAAGAAATTTTAATTGACTTGTTATTCCTGGTTTTCCCATTCTTTCCAGCCAGCAAACTCTTTTTCAGGGTGGGTTTTGTGGTGGCCCAGAAAGTTTTTTACATACCTAAGTGATTATGGTATTTGGTTTCTTTTTTAATGAGACCTGCCCTCCATCACCAACATCTTTTTGTTCAGAGAGGAAAAAATCTTTGTACATAGAACAGATTCACTTGGATCTAAGGTTTTTATTACAACAGCTTTAAAAACAACCTCACAAGCTATTGTACAAGATTAAATTCAGGCCCATCCACTTTAGTTTTTAAGGCTTTTTGTACTATTGAAAGATTTCCAGGAAATTTTAAATATTAATTTGGGTACATATAGGTTCTTAGCAGCAACAGCTTAGCACAAAGTCTTTGACCAAATATCTATGTTTTCTGGAATATAATTAAAGTAGTTGTCTAGAAATGGGTTGATTTGCATAAAATCATTAATTGTGTTTAATTGCAGAACCTAGTTTCAATGAAATTTTTCCTCTTTAAAAAATTAAAGATAAGGAACTTTCATAAGAATTTGGCCTTGAGAAAAATAGTATAAAGTTGAAAGTTTTTAACAGTATTCAAGTATTTATGATTAGATAATGCCATTTCGTTTTTGGATATTTGAACTCCTTTGAAGCTCTTCTTTTCTATTATTCAACCTCCATCATTCTGAGGATGTGTTTCGTTTCAAATGCCTAGAAAATCCCTAAATCTGGAGAGAGACTTGGTTCTGCCACTAATCAGTTGTGTGACTATAAGATGATACAAGATTTGTTTGTACCTCATTTGCAGAATGGAGGCATTTCACTTAACAATATATAAAATTATTTACTTTATGAAAAATATATAATAATGACATTTACTGGAAGGGAATGTAATAAACCCAAATAATATAAAGAAATAATAAGTTTTTTTCTTTTTTGATTAGAAATGATCACAAACATATATTTTATTTAGAAATGCATTTCAAAATCTTATTTCCCCAAAACCTACAATTCAAGCTCTCTTGAGACAATTCAGGGTCTTGTTTGGTTGGGCTTGATTAAGAAAGCAATCATCCCTTGGCTTGCTTTATATGACTTCATTACAATTTGAGAATCAGGTGGTTACTTAATAAATACTATTTGATAAAGGCAAAACTAGGCAAAGTCCTTTGCATCTTGAATGGGTCTTAAAATAACAGTCTTATGAAGCCTTGCCATAATGAGGGCTATAACCATGTTACAGACAGGCAAAAGAAGGCAAGGACCTTTGTTGTAGGCCAGTTGTTAATGCCAAGGTCTTCTTTAGGGGTTTTGATTATTGTGATAGATTAAACATGGACTTCATTAAATACTCATGATCATTCTGAACAGCTTTTAATTCAACTGATGTTTATAGACCACCTTCACTAAAGTAGGTGCTTAGTATTAGAATCTGAGCAACAAAAGTAAATGTCATTCTGTGTGTGTCCCCAAGGAACCTAGTCATTGTCAGTGCTTAAGCAGAATACTCTATAAGCTGTAATATCCCTCAGAATGTTATTGCATTAATTCTCCTTTATATTAATTGAAACATTCTTTTGATATTAACAAAAAATAACAAAGTTTTACTGAGTCCTTATAATATGTCAGATATGCTATGCACTTTGCCTCATACAATACTCATTTTAAGTCATCTTTTTCAGCGTGACTTCTACAGTCAGAGATTCCAGATTTGAATTCCATCTTAAACACTAACTGTGATAACTTCAAGCTTCATTGTACTGAAGTGTTTTGAGAATTAAGTGAGATCATCATGTAAAATATTTCACAATATCTGGAATAGTAAATGTTTAATAGATGTTAGCTATTTATCAGTCACTCTCAGCTCTATCGGATAGGTAATACAGAAAAGTATAGCTTTGAAGAGTAAAGTAACTTGCCCAGTCACACAGCTCTTAAGCAGCAGAGTTAATTTGTGTTTAATGCCAAATTTCTTACCTTCTAAAGTATATTTCTATCTAATAGTTAAAAATGATAAAACTTAGTAAAATATTTCAGTTCTTTTAATTCTGTTAGTGATCAAAATTTGATACTTCCAAGAATCCTGCCATCCAAATCACAGTGGTCTAGTTTTGTGTAACAGAGATTTGCAAGTGAAGAAACTCAGTTTTCTCATATAGAGTTTCTGGAGCCAGGAAAATATTTAGTTTGTGACAGGGGGAAAAGGGCAGAAAAAAAAGAACAGGGATTACAGGTGCCCTTTTTGAATAGGAAGGAGTCTTTGTGGTTTGTATTATTCTTCCTGAAACTTTTGATCTCTTATTATTTTCCTAAGAATAGCATATATTTATGCTCCTTTTTTGTCTTTTATAAAACCCATATTAGAATGGGTCAAATGTCTAAAATTTCTTAGGATTAGTGAAACTGAAATAGCTGCTGAGAGCTTTCAAAATAAAGTCATAGAATGTGAACAGATATTCATTCACATGCCAGATTAAGGGTGATTTATTCACTTTAGGGCCAAGAGCAAATTCCTAAACTACTTTAGGAAAACATGAATGAGAAGAATGTGGAAAAATAGACTGGAAAGAGAAAAGCTGAATTCATATCTTAGGATAGAACTACTCAAAAATAACACAGGCTATGGGAGTAGAAATTGGATAATGTTAGGGAAAGAGGGGAAAATTAAAAATAGCTCTAAGCTTACGACGTTATGCTGTTTGACTGCTCAGTCCCTGAGCTTGCACACACATGGGATATGAAAAAATTTGAAAAGAGCGGCCTCTGCTATTTTTAGTTTTGAGTAAAATCTTCAAATCAAAGCACTCAATTTAAAAAGCAAATTTTTATTAAATAAGAATCACTACTAAAATGATGCTACAGTATTTATTTCTTGGAATTACAAAACGAGGGAAGCTGTTATTGAAGTCACACTACTTCTTGTATCTGATACGCGAGATCCCTTCTGGTGAGACATCTATGGACATGAACTCTAAGATTCTCAGAGTCTCAGCAGTTCTAGAGGAGAGAGATGGTTAATTGAGATTAAATATAGTTGTTGATCATTTAACGTGACCAGAAACTTAACTTAGCAAATGTAGTGAAAGGAACTTTGAACCAGAAATCACTATGCCCCATATGCCATTGATTGGTTAGTAACCTTGGGTAAATCAGTCAATTTCTCATCTGTGAAACCAGAGCCTTGGGCCTACTCAGTGATTCCCAAATACTGGTTAGGCCCATGAAAGAGTTTTCATGAGTATGAGACCAAAAGACAGAAAACGAAGAAGAATGAGGACAGACGGTTACTAGATTTGTCATGGTAATCATTTCATAATGTATGCAAATATCAAATCACTATGTAGTACACCTGAAACTGACATAATAGTGTATGTCAACTACATTTCAATTTTTAAATTGACTGAGACAGTTTTGTCTGGGATTTCTGGCTGGAGTAGGGCAATTATTGTGTCATAGTGTCCTGTCTTGTCAGGATGCCCCTCCCTGGTCCTTTAGCTGGAGAGAACAGGTTCTAGTGGGCCTTTTGTGGCTGCACTGTTGGAATTTCTGAATTGCTGGCTTCCCCATTTCTAAATCAGGGATACAGAAGGCAAAGAGAGAGCCAGGGAACTTACCACTGGGCCATTCCTTGGGCCCTGAATGGACCTAGATGGTCTGCCTTCTTCTTACCACCTTTCAAACTTTATAAAGTCCAGGGATTTTAGTTGTACTTAACAAGCAGAATAGGGAAAAGTATGTATATTCCACTTTCCCAGAAGTGGAAGTCAGTTGCTTACATCTGATATGAAATTAGTTAAAAGACCCATCCTTCTCCTTGCATTGTTCATTTACTTGCTCAGTCACTCTGGAGCACTGAGTGGGAGCCGCACATGTCAGTACAGGAAGGCTTCCAGTTGGGAGGAGCGGCCCCAGGAAGCGGGGAAGCCATGGCCTGGCCTCTTTCTTCCCAAGCTTCTCCTCGGCATCTCCAGCTCTGTCACCAGATGCCATAGTGACTCGGCCAGGTTTCCCCAGACTCAGCTGGAACCAACAGGATTATAGTAAGGCCATGAAAGTAAATATTAAATACCAATTATAGTACATAGCTAAGCTTGTGAATAATACATGAAAGAATTTTCCAGGGGAAAAAGTTCTAACAGAGCTTTTTCTTTGTAACATGCCATTTAAAAAACTTTTTATTAGAAAATAATCTCCAACTTACCAAAACGTTGCAAAAATAAGAATAATAAAAGGGCACCCATATCCCCTTACCCAGGTTCACTTGCTGTTATTTAAATTTATTCTGTTTTCTTTATTAGTTGCATGCTCTCACGTTCTACACACACACACACACACACACACACACAAATTCCATATGCCATCTGCACTCCAATTGTGTCATCTGATTCAATAATGTCCTTCATAGCACTGTCTGCTCTGGTACAGGGCCCAGTACAGCATCAAGTATTGCACATATTTGTAGAGTCTCTTTAGTGTCCTTTAATCTGGAAAAGTACCTGTGATTCTTTTAAACAATAAGGTGGTAAAACTGTATCTGTCTCATATCATTAATGTTATTTATAGGTACTCTCAGCAGATTGTGAACTTATTAACATGCAAAAAGTTAGAAGTTCAGTACTCTGTAGCAGAAAAGAGGATCTTTTAGCAGCATGTAATTAAATCAAAAAGTGAAGCCACAGCAAAATCATAAAAACCATAATATGGTTGACCCAAAATTAGAAAGTTGTTTATGTTATTAAGTCAGAATGGAAAGTATTGTTCTTTCATCACTTAAAAGCTTCTGGGGTGATTAATGAAAGTGCATCTGTACAATCTACACAGAAATTAAATGCTCAGAAAGTTCTAAAATGACAGGTTTTAAAGCTTAGCTAGAAAACTGGTTTTATTCTAACTTGAACAGTCAAATATTCCTAACTTGCCTGTCATGATAAATCCCCTTTGGACATGCACCATAAAAGTATAAGTGAGAGAAGCACAGTATCTTTACTTATTCTAAGCATTGAATTCTGAACTGCCTGTCAATAAAATTATGTTCAAAATTGGAGGTACCATTAGTCTGCAAAAGAATCTTCACCTTTATGTGTCAGGGACAAGCTCCATTCCCTGAGACTTCAGTGGCACTTCTCAACATGCTTTGAAAGTACATGTTTGAAAGTGCAAACGTGTATTCTTAGTATGGAGCAAAACCAAACATTTGCAGCCAGACTTTATCTTATGGTTCTCATGTGTCAGTTGCTTGCACTGGCTCTTTTGTGCTCTGGACAAAGATCTCTGGACAGAGCCCAGGTTTTTCCTCACAATCAGGACCCGCTGAACTCTGGTTTCATCTCCCAAGGGGCCAGAAAAGCACACTGTTTCTTATTCACTTGAATTTCCATTTTAAAACAGAGGCCTCGCCCTGTTCCTTAGAGTTGAAGAGAGAGTACTCTTCTCAATACCTTGGACTGATGAGGTGTGGATTAAACCAGATATTGAAACATCTCTCCTGTTGGGGAAGCATCTTAATCTCTATACTATTTATGCTAGGATCTTAAGTAATGTGACACCTGTCAAGATATTTTCAAAACTGAGTAGTGATTATTTTGGATGAATTATAGCTTCTTTAAACCATATCTCATTTCAGTGATTTTGAAAAAGTTATCTCAGTTTTATTTTATATAGATATCTCTGGGCTACTGTATTGTGTTAGGGACAGGCTCCAGAGGCAAGAATGCCCTGATTTCATCCCATTACTAGAGGGCAAGTTACAGAACCCTCTAAGTCTCAGTTTCCTCATCTGTAAGCCGATAACAGTCACAACTTCATGGGATTTTAGGAGCAGTAAAATTTAAAATTAGATGATACACTTAAAGCCAGTATACCTCAGACCCAGGCACAAGGCTCCCATCCTGGACCTTAGACTCTAGGGGACTCTACTCTAGCCCTCCTATAGCAGGGTTCTTTCCTACAAAGAGAAGAATCTGGGAAGGGTGGAGGGGTGGCAAGGAAGTGGCCTCTCCTCTCCCTGTCTCCAGTTCACACTATCCCACCTAGAAAAAATTTGAGCACCAAGATTTGGCAGGGACCCAAATGTCCCCACATCCCCTTGCAGGGACCCAGATGTTCCCACGTCCCCAGGGCCTTTGCAGCCTTCTTTTCTGCACCCTTCCTCCTGAAGGCTGAGCTCTTGCTGGTGTGAGCATCTCCCCTCCTGAGGGGGCCCAGAGAGTGGCAGTTAGTAAGGCTGGGGGGACTGGGCCTCTGATATGGGATTTTCATATGTCTCACAGTGAGTAGGAAGGGGGTGAGCTAGGAGCTGACTTTTCCTGGGCTTCCACGTTCTTACACAGAATGTCGGGGAGCCTGAGCCTTAGGTTCTCCAGGTTGCTATGAAGGAATATTTGTCAAATAGGAGAACAGACTTATTTTAAGTGTTCAGCTTGAATAGCTTTTTTAATATGCAAACACAGAGCATATGACCTCTGTTTGTACACTTGCCCTGGGCCCCGCAAATGTGGGGAGTGAGGATGTGTTGAGGCAGTGACTGACACGTAGTGACAACTCAATAAACGCCAGTCACCACCATCGTCATTGTCATCGTCATTGTTGCCTCTGCCATGTATAGCATGTAGTCATTTCTCTGAAACGGGTGGGAAACCAGCTTCTTCCCTCAGCCCTGCATCGTGAGATGCCAGCTCGGTTTCTTACAAGAGGCACTAAATGACTGCTGAGACTTTAGACTTTACAGATGGAGTCTTTGGGGCGGCGGCAGGGAAGCAGTGTAACAGTGGCAGGGGTGAGCAGATCACCCAAGGCACCTCATGCAGCCCTTTGCTGTTGGCTCTGTTCAGTCACTATCATCCTACCGGTCCCCACTCCGCACAGTTCTCACAAACTCTAATGGCCTCGTTCCCTTAGACCAGGGCTCCCCAACCTCCGGGCCAAGGACTGCTACAGGTCCAAGGCCTGTTAGGAACTGGGCTGTGCAGCAGGAGGTGAGGCCCGGGCAAGCGAGCGAAGCTTCATCTGCCACTCCCCATCGCTCCCTGTCGCTCCCCGTCGCTCCCATCGCTCGCCGTCACTCGCTGTTGCTCCCCGTCGCTCCCCATCGCTTGCATTACTGCCTGAATAATCCCTCACACGCCGTCTGTGGAAAAATTGTCTTCCACAAAACTGGTTCCAAACTGGTGCCAAAAAGGTTGGGGACCACTGCCTTAGACTATGCATTAACCAAGGTCATTCGGTAAACACAGGTGCGCTGACGTTCAGCACTTCAACTTCCTCTTAGCCTCTGCTTCATTTTTCTTTCATCTTTTAAATGTTAGCAATTTTTAAAGAAACTTGAATGTTGTTCTGTCCTGGGGCAGGCTGCTGCTTAATAAAAGTACCCACAGTCTAATAGCAGCATTTCCATGGGGACTGTATCTTTGTCAGATAGCATTTTATTTCAAGGATTAAGGATTGGTGCTCAAACTCTCCACAGATGATGCCAATAGCCCAAAGATATCTCACTGACTTGCACCTAGCATGGTCTGTACTGGAAGCAATCTTACAGAATGTCCTAGCATAAGCCTTTGTGTTAGAGAAAACACAAATTTTTTTCAAGTCCCAGCTTTTTCAAATGACCTTCTTTGTACAAAAGAAATCCTACCGTCTGGTGCATTTTCAGGAGAAACAGATACAAGGTCTGTCTCCTCAGCTTTGTGAGTGATGTGCCTCCATTTGCAAGAACAATGAGGACCTCAGGAGCACAGCACTTGGGTTTCATCAAGCTGGGTAATGCTAATGACAGAGACCATTTATAAGGGTGCCTGCCAGCATTCTAATCAATGATATACACACAGTGTTTAATCAATGAGGGCAACTAGTGGTCCAAATTAACAAAGCTAGTAAAACAGGAAGCCAAGATTTGAACCCACATCTGATTTAAAAGCTAAAAGATGTTAAACTCCACCCCCTTTTTGTTTGGGAGAGGAGGACATTTTCCAACCTAATCTATGTCCAATATAAATAAGAGATGTTTATAATTATATCATCAAGAAATTAATTCCTATTAACAAGAAGAGTGTTATATCCTGGAAACAGTGATGACTGCAGTGTCCAGCCAGGGACAATTACACTTTATAGTACCTTACGTTTGTTTGCAATAAAATAACACCATAACAATATGATTTGATAAACCCTCTCCAATCTTCAAAATACCAAATAAACATGGATTAAAACATCCTCAATTCTTTCCACTATTTTATCTTCCTTCCTGGCTGATCTCTTCACTACCTCAGTCCAGGCCAGGGAACAGATTGTAGAACCAAACTCCTTGGGTTGGGCTTCCAGCTCCGCTGCGTACCAGCTGTGTGACCTCAAGACAAATAACTCAACATCTCTGTGTTTTTTCAATCAGTAATTTGGGAATTATAGTTCATAGGGTTACAGAGATGAAAGAATATAGATAAATTAAAAGTACTTAAAATAATGATGATACATATAAGGCTACTGTCCTTAGCCTCAGAACTACATTCTTGTTAAATCAACTACCTCCTCAGAGTCATTTTCATTTTCACCTCATTTTGTCAGGAAAATTATCCCAGACTTATTAATGGGCAAAAAGGTTTGCTGGCTATCCTTTCAGTGGAGTGCTGGTATCTTGTCCAGTGGACCCTCCAGGGATTATCTGACTCTATAGCTGTGGACAACTTTGACCATCTTTGCCTTGATTAGACTATTTTACAATATTGCATAGATAAAAGTTATGAAAAACTCATAGTAATCCAAACATCTTTGTCATAAAAAATGCCCTCGAATTTTGTGTTATGAATATACAATTGACTTCTACCCTGTGGAAAAGAAAACCTCAAAATATTACATTTTCCCACCCTATATGGTACAAACCACTTTTGCCTGTTAGCAAATGTATTTCATCATCCCTGATTTATGGGTGTGTGTCTTTGTATGTGTGTTCATGGAATTCTCCTTTGAGATAGTTTTAACATCACTAGTACCTTCATTAATTATTGAGTTAAACTATATATATATATATATATATATATATATATATTTATTTATTTATTATTATTATTATTTTTTTTTTTTTTGCGTTATGCGGGCCTCTCACTGTTGTGGCCTCTCCCGTTGCGGAGCACAGGCTCCGGACGCACAGGCTCAGTGGCCATGGCTTACGGGCCCAGCTGCTCCACAGCATGTGGGATCTTCCTGGACCGGGGCACGAACCCGTGTCCCCTGCACCTGCAGGCGGACTCTCAACCGCTGCGCCACCAGGGAAGCCCTAAATAAAATATTTGAAATGTGCAAAGCTCCCAAACAAAACTCAGCCAAATGAGTGCCTCTAATATTAAAAGTTTTAAAAAACTTCTCTTTTTCTCATCATTTTCTAAACCCGAGAAAGGGCCCCAAGACTGACTTAAGGCAACACTGAGAACTGATAAACTTGTTGCTAGTATTTCCTTCTCCCTTTCTCTTCTCTACTCCTTCCTGCCAACTAAAAATTGGCACTTGTCATCTGCCTCTACAAAAATTAAGTCACAAGCTGCTGTAGCTGCTGACATTCAACACACTCTGAAAGGAGTTCAGAGTGGAGACCAGGAATGACACACTCTGTGTTCTGGAAAAAACTGGCAGAACAGGCCTTCAGATAGTTAGATATTTTCAGGAGAAGATTCTATGAGCCCAATTCTTCCATCTCCTCATTTAGAAAAGCACTAAAATCATTAACAGTGACATCTGTTCCTCATGACTAGCAGCAAGTCTGCCAAAATGTGTGCTTGACTGCATGTACCCCCTTCACCAAAATCATATATAATACTATGTTCTCCCCCTCCCTCTTCGGAGCAGTTTCTCAGAGCTATCTGAAATACTATCTCCGGGCTATAGCTCTTATTTCACCCCAAATAAAATTTAATTCACAACTCTAAGGTTGTATCTTTTTTTTTTACAGTGGACATTCTAATGCCACCCCCTCACCATCATAACAGGTGCCCAGTATCCTATGGGGCTGGAGGACACCCATTCACTGCAGCACCCCCTGTACCCAAACCCCACCATATGTTCCTCCATGATCCTCACCTTAATAGCATTTAAAAAATTTTTTTAACAACTTTATTAGAGTATAATTGTTTTACAATGGTGTGTCAACTTCTGCTTTATAACAAAGTGAATCAGTTATACATATACATATGTCCCCATATGTCTTCCCTCTCGCATCTCCCTCCCTCCCACCCTCCCTATCCCACTCTTCTAGGTGGTCACAAAGCACCGAGCTGATCTCCCTGTGCTATGCAGCTGCTTCCCACTAGCTATCTATTTTACGTTTGGTAGTGTATATATGTCCATGCCACTCTCTCACTTTGTCCCAGCTTACCCTTCCCCATATCCTCAAGTCCATTCTCTAGTAGGTCTGCATCTTTATTCCTGTCTTGCCCCTAGCTTCTTCTGACCATTTTCTTTTTTTCCTTTTTTTTTCTTTTTTTTTTTTAGATTCCATATATATGTGTTAGCATACAGTATTTGTTTTTCTCTTTCTGACTTACTTCTCTCTGTATGACAGACTCTAGGTCAATCCACCTCACTACAAATAATTCAGTTTTGTTCCTTTTTATGGCTGAGTAATATTCCATTGTATATATGTGCCACATCTTCTTTATCCATTCATCTGATGATGGACACTTAGGTTGCTTCCATGTCCTGGCTATTGTAAATAGAGCTACAAAGAACATTTTGGTAAACGACTCTTTTTGAATTATGGTTTTCTCAGGGTATATGTCCAGTAGTGGGATTGCTGGGTTGTATGGTAGTCTTATTTATAGTTTTTTAAGGAACCTCCATACTGTTCTCCATAGTGGCTGTATCAATTTACGTTCCCACCAACAGTGCAAGAGTGTTCCCTTTTCTCCACACCCTCTCCAGCATTTATTGATTGTAGATATTTTGATGATGGCCATTCTGACCGATGTGAGATAATATCTCATTGTACTTTTGATTTGCATTTCTCTAATGATTAATGATGCTGAGCATTCTTTCATGTGTTTGTTAGCAGTCTTATATCTTCTTTGGAGGAATGTCTATTTAGGTCTTCTGCCCATTTTTGGATTGGGTTCTTTGTTTTTTTGATATAGAGCTGTATGAGTTGCTTGTATGTTTTGGAGATTAATCCTTTGTCAGTTGCTTCATTTGCAAATATTTTCTCCCATTCTGAGTGTTATCTCTTCGTCTTGTTTATGGTTTCCTTTGCTGTGCCAAAGTTTTAAGTTTTGTTAGGTCCCATTTGTTTATTTTTGTTTTTATTTCCATTTCTCTAGGAGGTGGGTCAAAAAGGATCTTGCTGTGATTTATGTCATAGAGTGTTCTGCCTATGTTTTCCTCTAAGAGTTTGATAGTGTCTGGCCTTACATTTAGGCCTTTAATCCATTTTGAGTTTATTTTTGTGTATGGTGTTAAGGAGTGTTCTAATTTCATTCTTTTATGTGTAGCTGTCCAGTTTTCCCAGCACCACTTATTGAAGAGGCTGTCTTTTCTCCACTGTATATTCTTGCCTCCCTTATCAAAGATAAGGTGACCATATGTGCGTGGGTTTATCTCTGGGCTTTCTATCCTGTTCCATTGATCTATATTTCTGTTTTTGTGCCAGTACCATACTGTCTTGATTACCGTAGCTTTGTAGTATAGTCTGAAGTCAGGGAGCCTGCTTCCTCCAGCTCCGTTTTTCTTTCTCAAGATTGCTTTGGCTATTCGGGGTCTTTTGTTTCTCCATACAAATTGTGAACTTTTTTTTCTATTTCTGTGAAAAATGGCATTGGTAGTTTGATAGGGATTGCACTGAATCTGTAGATTGCTTTGGGTAGTAGAGTCATTTTCACAATGTTGATTCTTCCAATCCAATAACATGATATATCTCTCCATCTATTTGTATCATCTTTAATTTCTTTCATCAGTGTCTTATAATTTTCTGCATACAGGTCTTTTGTCCCCTTAGGTAGGTTTATTCCTAGGTATTTTATTCTTTTTGTTGCAATGGTAAATGGGAGTGTTTTCTTGATTTCACTTTCAGATTTTTCATCATTAGTGTATAGGAATGCCAGAGATTTTTGTGCATTAATTTTATATCCTGCTACTTTACCAAATTCATTGATTAGCTCTAGTAGTTTTCTGGTAGCATCTTTAGGATTATCTATATATAGTATCGTGTCATCTGCAAACAGTGACAGCTTTACTTCTTCTTTTCCAATTTGGATTCCTTTTATTTCTTTTTCTTCTCTGATTGCTATGGCTAAAACTTCCAAAACTGTGTTGAATAATAGTGGTGAGAGTGGGCAACCTTTACTTGTTCCTGATCTTAGTGGAAATGGTTTCAGTTTTTCACCATTGAGGACGATGTTGGCTGTGGGTTTGTCATATATAACTTTTACTATGTTGAGGAAAGTTCCCTCTATGTCTACTCTGGCCCGTTTTTTAATTGGGCTGTTTGTTTATTTGATCAGGTTGTATGAGTTCTTTGACTATTGTGGATATTAACCCCATATTGGATAAATTGTTTGCAAATATATCTAAAGGTGCAGCTGAATCCAGGTGAAACCCCTGACTGAGTGAGCCACCTCCTAACAGGTGGAGGAGTTAAGGATGTTCAGCTGTGAAGTCCAACAGCTCAATACAGGGTAAGGAAGGTCTGCTAAGAGCAGGAAAATGAGGTGGATTAGGGCCCAAGAGGTAAGCAATACATATTTAGATTTTTGCATTGGGCAAGTCAAAAGATAGCTAGTAGAAAGTGAAGAAATATCTGAGCAGCACTGATGTCTAAAATGAAATGGGGAACCATGGCGTTATGGCGTGTTATGCTATTCAAGTATTTAGTTTTCACCAACACTGTTTGACCACTGAGGAGAAAGTTGGGCTGATTCAGAGTTTGTGAATGGTCAGGCTTGTGCTGCAGAAAATCAGGCGGGAGTTTTCTGCTTACGCCGCAGTGTGTGATTTCAATGTTTAGTGGTTTTTTAGGTGGTGGTGGCTACCTTCCCATAGCCACCCTAGATAAAGCTATCTAGCTGTATTAGCATAAATGTGTGTGATTGTATGTGACAAAAAAATCTCAAACCGACTGAGATAATAGAGGTAATTTGTTTATTTACGTAACAGGATTCAAGTTGGCAACATACCTCATAGGATTGTTATGGGAATTAAATAAATTAATCCTGTAAAGTACATAAAATACCTCCTAGCACATAATGGATGCTCAATAAAGGATTTGTTACATTAACATTCTCATCCAGAAGCCATATCTTTGCCTTCTGCCTACCATGTTATTAGCTTCCTCCTTGTTCACATCCAGTAGGAAGGTACCTGCCTTCTAGTTTCTCTCCCAGGATGGAGAACCATCTTTCTCAAACATCTCACAGCTCATTGGTCTGATTTGGGTTTATACTAACTTCTTTGGCAAAGGGAATGCCGTTTACTTATTAACATAGTCTGCCTTTACTAGGACAGTCACTGTGGTTGGAGAAATGGGTTTTCAACCCGGATAGGTAAAGCAGAGTTTACCCTAAGTTTGGGGATGGGGTCCACTTTCTTATCCAGATTACATGTCTATTACATCTCAGGGAGCAGTGGGATATTTGCTGCAGAGACAAACACAAAATTCACTGTGATCACTGAAATATTCAAGAAAAATATATAGTTACCTTAATTAGGATTGAACAGTAAACATTCTCTTAGGCCTCCAGGGAATTGTTTTATAGTCACAAGACAGAGATAGGATTGTTCTAAACACACAGCTGTTCCTGCTGCACAATTACTATCAGGAAAACTTGTATTAGTTTTCTTTGGCTGCTATAACAAATTACCCCAAACTTGGTGGCTTAAATTTATTCCCTCATAGTTCTCTAGATTAAAAATTCAAAATCAGTATCACTGGGCTGAATGAAGGTGTCAGCAGGGCTACACTCCCTCTGGAGTCTCAAGGGAAGTCTGTTTCTTGCATTTTTTCAACTTCTGGTGTCTGCAGGCATTCCTTGGCTAGTGGCTGCATCACTTCAGTCTTCTAGGTCAGCATCCTCAAATCGCTCTCTGCTCTGTCTTCACATCAAATCTCTCTCTTATAAGACTACATGGGTTACATTTAGCCACCCCCCTCCCACACCCAGTTATTTAGAATAGTCTCCCTGTCTCAAGACCATTAACTTTATTACATCTGCAAAGATTTTGTCACATGAAGTAATATTTACGGTTTCTAGGGATGGGAATCTGATATCTTTGTGGGCCATTATTCAGCCTATTATAACTACCTTTAGATCAATTACTCTAAAATAGTTATATTCAGTTTCACAGAAACTCTTATATAACCAGTAACCCAGTATAGCAGGACAACTTTTAGAAGGACATTTCATAATTACTGTATTTCCTTAATTGTAAGACAACCTCAGCTGAAGATAACTTTTGAGAGGAAAAAACTAATAACTACCTTAAATGTTTACATCCATCCTGATTTTAGAAACATTAGAGTGTGGGGAAATTGTGCATTTTAGAATTGAGGAAATGTGGTAATTTATCTTGGTAATAGCACCAGGAAGTTACATCATTTAAACCTAGATGTTTTATGGGTAATTACTGAGATTCTTCTGAAGAGTTATCAAAGATGAGTGGTAATGTTTCCTTGAAAATTTCCCAGAGTAAAATCATCATGACTATGAGTAAAGCATAGAAATCACTCCCTTGTTAGGAGTCTCAGAACTATTTCTAGAGGTAAATTTTGCCCATTTACTCAGATTTTTCCTTGAGCCACTTCTGCTCTGATCTCTTTTTCCCCTTTTGTAATGATTCATTTCTGTCAGCCACCTTGATTTTCTTTCCCTCATATACTGCAATGCTAAAGGTGAATGAAGGAAATAAGAGAGGACAAAAACAAATTGACTGAGCATACAAGGTTGATTCCTGAGGAAGCATTTATCACCACGTGGTATTACTTCAGTTTCCTGAATATCTCCTGAATCCTTCTCCCAGTGCCCACTGTGGGGGACAGGATAATCATCACCCAAAGATGCTGACATCCTGATCCCCAGTCTTTGGATGTATGTTGCATGGTAAGGGGAGATTAAGGCTAAAGATGGAATTAAGGTTGCTAATCAGCTGACCTTAAAATAAAGAGATTCACCTGGATTATCCAGTTAGGCCCAATGTAATTACAAGGGCCCTTAAATGGGAAGAGGGAGAGAGAGGATTCAGAACCAGAGAGATGACAATATGGAAAAGAGTTGATCAGCCATGCTGGCCTTGAAGATGGAGGAAGGGGGCCATGGCACAAGGAGTGGGTCAGCCTCCAGAGTCTAGTAAAGGTAAGGAAACAGATTCTTACCTCAAGCCTCCAGAAAGGAACACAGCCCTGCTGACTTCTTGCTTATAGCTCTAGGGGACCCATTTTGAACTTCAGACCTCCAGAATTGTAAGATCATACATTTGTGTGGTTTTAAGCTGCTAAGGTTGTAGTAATTTTTTATAGCAGCACTACTGTGGTTCTGGACAGTCTCCCTCTTTCCTAAGTTATGGAAACACAACCCTGATACGACTTCCAGTCTTGCCTCCTTCTGCTCTGTCTCCACTCTGCACTCAGAGCTGTCTTTCTAAAATGCTATACAATTGGTCTCGCTCATCTATTTATCACCTTCCAGTGACTTTCCACTGCTCTTAAAACAAAGCCCAAGGTCTCTAATGTGACCACAAGGCTCCTTCATGATTGCTCCACTTCCAAACTTCCCTCTACGAGCCAGCCAGCCTGAATTTCTCAATCTCTCAAAAGTCCCACACTCTCTTCTCTCTGGATTCCCTGTTTAGGGGATGCTTCTCCCTCCCTGGGTGCTCCTCATTCTCCAGAGGCTAATTTCTACCTATTCTTAGAGTTTCAGCTTAGCTATCACTGCCTCCTGAAAGACTTTCCTGGTCCCCACATCCAACTAGATGTCCCTCTCTTTGCTCCCATTAGACTCTGGTCACCACTCTTACAAGCCATGTTGTAGTTGCCCAGGTTTCCTGCCCTCCTATAAGCTCCTTGAGGGCAGGAACTCAGACTGTCCCCAGTACCTAGCACAGTGTTTGGCACATAGCAGGCCCAGCAAAAATATTGAATGACTATACCTATTACTCAGTTCACAGACATGCTTGAAATTAATTTGACCAAAACATTTCAGCTCAGGAATTTCAACTTTTAATGGTTTTGTGTTGGCTCACACATACTTTTTTTACCTTTTCCCCTCCTTCCTCCACTACTTAGAACTGTACTCTCCCCACTTTTTCCAGACCAGGCTTGTGATAATTATCTCAGCTAAGCCCAGCTCTATCCACCATCATAATTATGTGCTTGAAGAGTTTTACAAATCCCTGTGCACAGCCTCCAGGTCTCGAATGTGTTTTCCTTCCAAGCACGAACCCCCTGAGATTTATGCAAACAAAAGTGAAAACATGGAGAGAGGGAGAGAGTCCTTGAACCTCCAAATATGCCAACTGAATTGAATCTAACGTTGAAGGAACTAGAATGGAGGAAGTAATGAAGGTAAAGAAAGCAGAGAATGAAGACATACTGCTCATTTTTAGTTTGCAGAGGAAGTTGTGATTTTAGGCTATTTTCATGTTGTAAAAACCAATTAATCCTCTTTTTATTGTGCTCACATTGTTCAACTGGGGCTATTCTTCAAAGCTCCATAATTAAAAAGCTATCCTTTTTAAATGGATAGATATGAAAGGAAGAAAGGGTTTGCCTAATGCTGGCTCCCCTAGCAGGATGAGTGCCTGTCATTGTCCTCTGTGGGGTCTAGCTTTGCAGCAGTGCAGACCCAGTGTCATCATCACATTTTCTGCCCACCACACCCTAAATCAGGAAAGCCAGACTGGCCAGATGATTTTGAGCTACATGTTTCCCTGGTTGCATTATGTGCCCTCGGTTCTCTAATTGGGCCCTGCTCTGCTCCTGAAGATGCTCAGGAGATCCTTGGGTGAGACAACAGAGCCCTGAAGAGGCTCCAAGTGTGTTTCTGGCACATACAAACCCTTATGTTTTACATGCTAACAGCATTTGTTTCGTATGCACTCAGGATATTTGTTCAGATGGGTACTCTTGCCTTCTCCATAGTTTTGAGTATAGGTGTGTTTAATAATTCATGTAGTTCACTTCTTTTGGAAGACTTGCCTTAAAGATAATGAATCATTTCAAATATAAGTTCACAAAGCCATGAATTTAAAAATGAGGTAAAATGACATCTTCCTAATTTCACTCTTTGTTTTCATTATTTTCAGCTCAGAAGTCAATTCTGCCTCACGAGGCCTAGGTATACTACTTATATGATAATTTCCTGAAAGCTCAAGGTTGGAACAGCAAAGTAACCTTCCACTATCCTCAAATAAGTACATGATACACATTAATGCTTTTCAGACATTATTTCACTTATCTCCTATCAGTGTAGGAGTGGTTTTGTTTGTTTCCCTTGGAGATGGTAGTTTTGGGGCCCCAAGTCTTTTGCTCAAGTTTCAAGCCTGTTATTAAATACAGCAACTTTAAATTGTATTTTAGTTCTTTATGTTTACTTTAAAAAGCTTCTGTAGTTCTATCTTAAGAAATGAAAAAGTAACAGTTTAATATATGGAAGTAAACAGAAAGCGGTTGTCAAAATATTTTGGTGAGTTCTTAGGACATTTTTTCCGAAAATCACTAATGACACTTATCTGGTATAGTCTAGGCTTCCACAGTTTGAGAAGGATTTCTGTGGAGACATTTAAAAGCAATTGAAATATTCTACCTTGTTAGTTATATTAAATTGAGAATAAACTGAGACAGCACTTTATTGCCATGTTGGGAATGTGAAACTTAAAAATTTATATTTACTCTTATAAAAATACATAATTCTTATACTCCCCTTATATTCTTCATTGGGTGGCAGGACACCAAGCATGCTCCGACTTTATTGGGGAAGCAAAGATTTAAATACTGTGTTAATCCACAGCTGGATGTAGTGGTTGCAGGCACTTTGCTCACATCACGACATTGACTTTTCACAATGATCATCTCAGAAAGGTTTCAGATTAGAAATGTATTTACCCTTAAACATGTTAGAGACTTGGTAGATAAACTTTGCCTCTGGATCTTGCAAATATGAGCAAGACAAAGCAAGGTAAGTCCTCTTCTGTATTTAACAATAATAATAGTATATGATAAGTCATCATCTATACCTAATAATAATAATAATACATGTATATATGGTAAACAGTAGAGCAGTCCTTAAAAGTGAAAAACAAAGAGCTAACATGCCAAAAGAGGAAATGCAGTAGAATTCAAAAGAGGATCGATTATTTCAACAGAAAGCAGGAAAAGTTGGGGGAGGAGAGCAAGGAACAGAAGAAACAAATAGAAAGTATAGCAAGATAATAAATTTAAATCCAAAAAAATGATAATCTCTAGAGGAAAACAGTCTAAATACTTCAATTAAAAGGCAGATATTATAAGATTGAGCTTTTGTTAAATCAAGGCAAACTATATGATACCCATTAAAAACCTACTTTGACTATAAAGATACAGGTAGGTTAAAAGTAAGTAAAGAGATGTACTGTACACATATAATCAAAATAAAACTGGCGTGACGTTATTAAAATCAGACAAAAGAGTTTGGAGCAAGGAATGTTACTAGAGATAAAGAAGGAAACTTCAGAAATGATAACTGGATCAATTCAGAAGACATAAAAAACCTAAATGACTTTGCACCTAATAAAAGAAAATTAAAAGAAGAAATTAGATGAATCATAACTTTAGCTGGAGACTTCAGCTCTCCTCTATCAATCAATATTTGTTAGAGTAAATAGACAAAAAATAAGTTCTTGATAGGTAAAATGAAAAACACAATCAAGCAATTTTATATCATGGACATTAATAGTACCCTTTCCTCAGCAATAGCAGAAAACAAATTCTTTTCAAGTGCATATATAAATTCTCTAATAAAGTACATATTCTGGGCCATAAAATGATTCTCAAGAAATTTAAAATAATCAAAATTATATACAGTATGTTCTTTTACCATATCAGAATCAAATTAGATGCCAATAGCAGAAAGATATCTAAAATTACCTACATATTTCAAAATCAAATGATTTACTTCTAAATGATCTATGTGTCAGTTTTTAAATATTTCAAAGCAAGTGATTAAGAAAAATAAACAGCACATCACAATTTGTGTTAAATGGGAAATTTATAATGTTAATTACTTATATTAGAAAAGAAAAAAAGTCTAAAATTAAATATCTAAAATTTCACCTTAACAAACTCTAGAACATTGAACCCAGAAAAGGTAGAAAAAAATAAGAAAAATGAAAAGAAATATCAATGAAATAGAAAATGAACCAAAAAAAAAAAAAAAAGGTGGCGAAGTGTCAGAGAAACCAAAAGTTAGTTCTTTAAAAAGACCATTAAAATTTATACACATCTAGCCAGACTGATGAAGGAAAAATGTGAGAAAACACAAATTACCAAGAATGAAAGAGAGGGTATCATTTACAATCTTAAAAGACTATTAAGGGAATATTATAAACAATTTTATGACAAATAAATTCACAAATTGTATGACATGAACAAACTTCTTGAAAGACACAAACTATCAATGTTCATTCAAGATTAAATGGATAATTTAAATAGCTCTATATTTATTACAGGAATTGAATTCATTGCTTAAAATCTTCCCAAGAAGAAACCGCCAGGCCCAGATGACTTTACTGGTGAATTCTATATAAAAATTCATATAAAAATATATAATCTCATTTCTTCACAAAATCTTTCAGAAAAATAGAAGAGGATGGAATTCCCAACTTATTTTATAAGGTCAACATTTCTCTGATAACAAAAGTAGACCTAGACTGTTCCAGAAAAGGGAACTACAGTAAATATCCTTGTGAATATGAATGCTGTATATTAATTTTTAAAAAATCAAACTAAATCCAACAACACAGAAAAAGACTAAATGCACTTAGAACAAGTGGGGTTTATCACAGGTATGCAAAGTTGGTTTACAATGTATAACTAAATCATAGTTCAACATTTTAACAGATTAAGAAAGAAATGTCATACAATCATCTCAATAGATACAGAAAAGGCACTTGGCAAAATTCAACACTTATTCATGAAAAAATTCTCAACAAACTAGGAACAGAAAATAATTTCCTCAACTTGATGAAGAATATTTTAAAAAAACCCCACAGATAACCACCTAAGAGTAACAGACTGAATATTTTCTTGATAAGGTCCAGAAGAAGGTCAGGATGTGTGCTCTTTCTACTTTTATTCAACCTTCTCTGGAGTTCCTAGCCAGTGCAATGAGGCAAGAAAAAGAAATGGCATGCATATGTATTTGAAAGGCAGAAAAGGTGACTGTCTATGTACAAAATCCTAAGAACTAAAAAGTCAGTTTATCAAGGTAATGAGACACAAGATCAGTGTACAGAAATCAATATTACTATATATTAGCAACCAATATTTGGAAATTGCAATTAAAGAATAACCTTTATAATAATACCAAAAATGAATAATTAGGGTATATTTAACAAAATATATGCAAAACTTGTACATTGAAAATTATAAAACATTGCTGAGAAAAATTAAAGTAAACCTAAAGAAATGGAATAATATAACATATTCATTGAAGAAGGGTCAATTTTATTAAGGTGTCATAAATTCCCAGATTGATTTATAAATTTAATGCAGTCACAATAAAAATCTCAGCAGGTTTTTCTGAAGAAATTTACAAGGTGAATGTAAAACCTATATAGAAATACAAAGAACCTGGAATAGACAAAATCATTTTGAAAAACAAGAAAAAAATTAGAAGAATTACACTACCTAGTTTAAAGACTTCTGTTGAAGTCACATTAGTTAATAGAATGTGGTATTGCTTTAATCATGGACGTATAGATCAATGAAACAGAATAAAGCAACCAGAGATAGATCCAAACATATAGGGTCAATGGATTTTTGATAAAGGTCCAGAGTAACTGAATGATGGAAAAGTTCATCTTTTTGATAAATGGTGCTGGTAAATCGGGTATCCGTATGAAAACAATGAACCTTAACCTTTACTTCACACCATATATAAAAATTAACCAAAGAAGAGATATCAATGGCCAATAAGCACATGAATAATTCTCAACATCATTAGTTGTTAGGTAAATTCAAATTAAAACCCTAATGATACAGCACTATACACCCACCAAAACGGCTACAAGTTTGGGGGAGTATTCTAACAAAATAGTTCTGATGAGAATGTAAATGGTTTGCATCACTTTGGAAAACACTTTGGCAGCTTTTTACCTAGTCAAACATATATTTACCCAGTATTTCCACCCAGCAATCCCACTCTTAAGTATTTATTTACCCAAGAGAATGAAACACATCTCCACACAGAACTTTTTACACAAATGTGGATAGTAGCTTTAAACATAATAGTCCTAAACTGGAAACAACCTAAATGTCCATCAACTGGTGAATAAACAAACCATTGTATAACCATATAATGGACTACTACTTACTAATGAAAATAACATTGTACTGCTGCATACAACAATATAGATGAATCTCAAAACTATTGTTAAGGGAAAGAAGGCAGACACAAAAGATCATATCCTGTCTGATTCCATTTATGTGAAATTCTAGAAAAGACAAAGCTATAGCAATAAATTGCAGATCAATTGTTGCCTGGTGCCATGGATGAGCAAAAGAGATTGGCTGTAAAAAGGCACAAAGGAATTTACAGGCGTGATGGAAATGTTTTATGTCTCAATTGTGTTGTGATTACATGAGTGTATCAAGAGTTATCCTCTTCCACCATATTCCACACAGGGTGTTGCTCATCACTAGCTTAACACTCAGCCTGGCAAATAATTTAAAACGGCATCCATCAAAAACTTTCCCAAAGATTTCAAGAAATATAAATTACAAAGAGATAATCAGACCAAAGTTTGATGTTTTATTGAGGAACAGAAGATATGCTTAAGATTGAATAAACATTCATATTCCTTCACTGGGAGACAGTTTACCAAAATTTACAGTGATTATCTCTGGGTCATGAGATTATTCTTGACTTTTATTTTCTTTTTAAGATTTTCTTATCTGCAAAATGTTCTATAATGAATGTCATTACTTTAGCTATTGGAAAATGTCACTTTGAAGTGAAAGGACACAGATTAGTGATGTTGATCTTAACAATTAACATTTAGTAATTTTAGATGGCATTCTAGAATGAAAAAAAGAGTTCTAAGTTTATCTGAAAACTATAGGATGGAAAGAAATGTTTTAGTAATTTCTTTTTATTCTAAAAGTTTATTTTTCTGTTAGACTCAAACAGAAAAATAAAGCAGTCCTTAAAGCAAAGCTCAGAATAAGGATATGAAATGAACAAAAATCACTGGCAGTTAATTTTACAGAATTATTGAAGCTGGCTAGGTACTTCCATCTCCTCTCTGGTGAAATTATAAAAATAAATCATGTTTTATCAACTGTGCTTCTGGAAGAAACACGTCTCTTGAGAAAAGAAAAAAAATAAAGCTACAAAAATACTGCATAGTAATTTTTGAAATATTTTATCTTCTCATACCAGGCTGAAAGCACTTTCTGCTTTGAAAATATTAGCATTTTGGTGTGAAGACCCCTTCTGCAAATATTCAAGTGTTGGTCATTCAAATGTTGGTCATTTTTTAAATAAATTGTCATTTTTTAATGTGCACTGGAGAGAAAGGGGAAAATGCAGATGGTTCATCATTTTAATGATTATTTACACAAATGATTGGAAGATTGTTTTTACTTCGATATTGCTGTTTTTTGTAGCAGTTCCTGAGGGAGGGATTCCTCTTCTCCCATTTGTCCCATTCCCACTCTAAGTGCAGGTTTCTAGCGTTTTCCATATTCATACACAGCACGGGGGAGAATAATTTGGGAAATACAGGGATAAGGTGATAGTATGAAATCACTTCTAACAATGGTCTTTTGCTGCTGCCATGAGCACATTGATTCCAAAGACAATAGTTACATTTGTCATCAGGGCTGTATTTATCTATAACAACCAGTCTGTTTTCTCTGACTTATATTTTTCAAATGAGTACAGTATTAAATTGGTATTCATAGATTACCTAACTGTTCTGCTTCTTCATCTTTTTGTTTTACTTTTAAAATAATGTAGAACTAGCACTGCACTTTCTCTTTTTAGCGTAGCATATTTTATTTCTGCAGTATGAGCAAAATCATCCCTGGAAAATGCTGCTTCTAAGGTTATAGATTTAATTTTAAGCCTGAATCAAAGAAAAATGTCAGAACCCTTTTCTTAAAGCTTCAACAAACACGAGTGCTAGCTTTCTTTTTTAGTGTGGAGGCGGCTTTCTTATTTTTACTATAGCTGGTGAATTAAGGCTTGTGATCATATATTTCTGGACACCAGAGAAGAACTGGGACATCTGCCATAGGCTTCCAAAGTTTTGTGGCCATTCAGTTTTGTGACAGTTACTTATTATTGTGTAACAAACTGTCCCCCAAATCAGCAGCCTAAAATAACAACAATCATTTATTTGCTCAAAATTCTGCAAACAGGCAGGGCTCAGTCAGGCAGCTTGTTTCTGCTCCATGTGGTATCAGCTGGGCAAACTCATGTGTTTGCAGGCAGCTGGTGTTGTGACTGGGTTTGGAGCATCCAAGATGGACTTAACACGTATGTTTCACATCTCATCTGTGATGGCTGGAACAAATGGGTGCTGGTTTGGCCTCTTTCTTCAAACAGGTCTTTTATCTTCCAGACTCTCTCTCTTTACATGGTTTGCAGTCCATGAAGACGCTGGCTTGGGCTTCCTTGTATGGCATCTCGTGACAGCAAGAGAACAAAAGGTTTGAGGCTTCTTAAAGCCAAGGCCCAGTTGTGCAGCACTGCTTTTGCCATATTCTGTCTGCCCAAGAAATTAACATTGGAAGATCATTACACCAAGGGTATGAAATCAAAGAAGAGTAACTCAGTTGGAGCCATTTTGTAACAATAAACCCCAGTTATCTTGAGGAATGTTTCTATCATTTCATTAAAGTGGATGCAAATAAGAAGTTATACTTATTTTCTCCTTCAGTGACCATATAAAATCAGCTCACTATTCCTACATGGAGCAGTCCTCCAACAAAACCACAGAAGAAATTCAGTGAGGCTGCCTGAATAAAGTACAGAAATAACCCTCTAAGTGAATGGGTACTTGGCTGATTAATTTTAAAAGTCAGTTAAAAATGAAGAATCATAAAACAAATTGTACATAATCTTACACATTTTGTTTTAACCTAAAATGAGCAAATATGCATTCATTCATCAATATTTTAATGTCAGACCAAGGGCTTTTCTCTAAGAGCCCACTGCTTAGAATACACTTCATCTTTCTTGTATAAACCCACTAATAATGATAATTAGTCATTATGTATCTTGATAGCTTTGAAGCAGAAGGAAAACTTAAACACAGTTGCATATCAATCTATTTAGAGAATCTGAGATTTTTATATTTTCTTCCAGTTTCTTACAGTTGTTTTCCCCATACCTTATTCACTAGCAATTATTTGAGCAATCATGACCTTATCTTTCCACATCACTTATGTAGTTTTTGTAAAAATAACAACTAGTCCTTTTCATACGTGTATTTTATCAATTTATAGATACTTTAATTTATGCAATTTTGATCAAAAAGTACAACCAGGGTAAGTTTGGGAATAAACTCAGCTGCCACTGAGCAGTCATGCAATTTTGGGAGCAGAAGTGCACAGGCTGCTAGAGAATGCTTACTAGGTTGTGGATATCCACTGATACGTTTTACAGAGGAAATGGGGAATGTTTATTAACCTGGTGACATGATGAAGTGGAGATTGTTTAAAAGAGTTTCTGCTGTAGGTGAAATATATCTATCATAGGTAAATTAGTACCAACTGTGAATTTTACTATTATTCACACTCCCTGCATGACTTAATTATTGATTGATTAATGTGGGCTGGTCATCAAAAACCCTGCATCTAAGAATGTAAAATAGAATTCTTTATTGCCTGGTGGTTTGGAGGGTCTCAGTGCTGTCACCAGAAAATTATCCATGTTCCCTTGAATGTTTGTTCACCTAGACGCCCTTTCTCCAACCCCATTCCCATATGGCCTTGCTGCACCCGGTGGTCTGAGGCCTGCTGATGTGTCCCAGTTGTTTGGTTACCAGCCATGTGCAGGATTCCTACCTGATAAAAGGGCTGTGATCCTCAGTTAAACTCGAAGGCCATTTTCTTCTGCCGAAGTATTGGTTTTAGGATTAAAATGTATAAATCAAATAAGATTTCTTTCCTCCCTGCTGTTTTGGACAAACAAGATGTTGCCACATCCTGAAGGAAACACAAATGTACTTACACAGTCATCGGACTGTGGAAATGACTGGTCAATTTTAGTAGAAACTACAAACTGAAAGAAAAATGTGTTCAAAGAGTTTGAAGTTCTTACCTTTCTATTGGTAAACTAAAGGAAAGAATGTGCTTCTGCACAAAAGGAATCCTCACTCAATTTTTAATTTGCTAACCCAGGGGAAAGGAAAGGATTCAAAGAGTTTTGATTAAAACTCATTTAATACATAGAGACTTCTCCTGAGAATGGTGCCTGCTAGTATCTTATTGTGTCATCCCTCCTGTATGGAAATTTCACTAGACTCTGATAAATGGACTTTGAGTAAACTAAGTAACATATAAATGGATATTGAAGAACCACTACTGTTTGTATTGTAATGAAATCCACAAAAATATACCTAATCTCAGCTATATATTACCCTACTGTTCAATTATATCTTATGATATCATTTAATAAGATTATTTTATTATAATTCCAAATGGAAAGTGTAGTCAATAAAATTAAAAATAGAATTAGAATTTATTGAATATTACAAAAAAGCACACTTCTTTACATTGCTTGTTTGAAAGAACATTTAAAATAGCTCTCTCATGGTTACAGGTAGCCTTGGAGACCAACTGCCATATATTTCTGGAAGAATTAAAATACCGATGCCATTTGTTACCTGTGTTTAATAAGTAGAGAGAGGTTCCTCTGCTGGAGTGGTGTTGCTATTTTGGGACTTTGTGATAGGGTCCCCAAAATATCCTTTTAATATCACAATTAGAAACTTGAATTTATTTGTCTCTTCTTGTTAATAAAATTACATTCTCACTATGTATGCTGTATTAATTAAGTCGGTAAAGTAACAAATGTATGTTCATTAAATCAAAGAAATTAAATATTATTTAATTTTAAAATGTACAAGCATTTTAATTCATAGTGATCATATTTATAAATTAAATTTCAAAATCAAAGCACAATTATTTTTATTCAAAAAGGATTTTGTCCATAATGGAAAAGAATATGAAAAAGAATATATGTATGTATAACTGAATCACTTTGCTGTATAGCAGAAATTAACACAACATTGTAAATCAACTAGACTTCAATAAAATTTAAGAAAATAAAAAAAAAATTTTAAGAGTTTTTTTTTGTTTTTGGCTTCATACCTCTCGTACACTTCAAAAATAGCTTAGTTGATATTCTGTTCTGTATGTCAATATGGCAGTTTGGGCAGGATATTCTTTAGACTATTAAAATGGAGTTAGCTGTGGTACCCACCTCACAGAGTTATTGTGAGAATTAAACGAGTTAATTCATGGGTAGCTCTGGGAAGAGTCACTGGTACTAGTAAACTTTGTGCAAGTGTTAGTTATTACTATTTCCAGAATCCAGACCCATCTCCACCGCTGCCCCCACTGAAGCCGCCAGGATCCCCTGCTGGATCACAGTATAACTTCCGCTGGTCTTCCCGCCTCCACTTTTGTCTCTACCCCATCATTTCTCACCTGGGCAGCCTCAGAGATTCCTGGGTCCTTGGTTCAAGTCACTCATCTGCTCAAAGCCTGGCACCAGCCCCACCTCATCCAGAGTGAAAGTTGATGCCCTCACAAGGTCCAGCCCATCCTCTGTCCCCATCGCCTGTTGCTCCCTCTTGTTGCTTTAGCTTCAGCCATATTGGACTCCACAGGGCCTGCCTATCTGGGTTTTGGCGCTTAATGTTCCCACTGCCTAGAGGGCTTTTCCCTCAAATCTGCATGGCTCACCACTTCCTTCTCCATGAGGTCTTCCCCTACCACCCTACAGAAATCACAACTCCCCACCCCCAGCACTTCCTCCCCTTCTCCCTGATTTGTTATCCTCCGTAGCTCTCATCACCCTCTTACTGTTTTGTTAATTATCAGATACTTTTGTTTATATCCCAGTACATAGGGCAGCATCAGGCCTACAACCAATATCTGTTGAATGAATGAATGTTGCACATTACATACACCACTAGTACTGTTTTGATTTTGTAATGTGTGAATTGTCTGGAATAAGAAGTGTGTAACTGGTACACCCAGGGAATCAAAGTCATTGTAGGAGGAGGTCCTCAGCTTCCTCATGGTAAATCCATAAATACACCCGCCTTCATCGTTCTCCTCCCTTCCTCCTTCCTGTGCTTAGGATTCCAAACTCTGGGTTCTGGGGAGGGTGAGGGGGGCCTCACTTAGCAGTTCTACTCCCCCCTTTAAAGTCGAATGGCTCCTTCCCATTAGTATTTAAATGCTCTCAAGTTTCCCTTATCTTTAAATGAACAAATAAACACAGGTCTCTGCACCTCTTTCTTCCCTCCAGCTACTCCTCCACCCCCTCTCTCTTTTTCTATGTTGTGTCTACCTTTCTGGGGCGGTCAACTCTTCCCTGAGAGAGTTGCAGTGTCCTCTTCCTCTGTCCCTCTCATTGCTCAGCCACCTGCAGCCTCACTCCTGTTCCCAGCCCACCTCTGAAATGTCCCTCCAAGGGTCCCAGCTATCCCTGGTGGCTGAATCCAGCTGGAACTTCCTAGGAATCAGCCTCCTGACTGCTTAGCAGACTGACACCATTCACGCTCTCTCCTCCTTCAAACTCCCTCTTCTCTTGGCTTAAGATACATCACAATCTCTCCAACTACTGTTTTTTTTTCTTTTCCATTCTAGTTTATTACAAGATATTGAATATAGTCCCCTGTGCCATACAGTAAGACCTTATTGCTTATCTATTTTATATATAGTGTTTGTATCTGCTAATCCCAAACTCCTAATTTATCCCTTCTCTACCCATCTCCCCTTTTGTAACCATGTTTGTTTTCTATGTCTGTGAGTCTGTTTCTGTTTTGTAAATAAGTTCATTTGTATCATATTTTAGATTCCACATATAAATGATATCATATGATATTTGTCTTTTTCTGTCTGACTTATTTCACTTAGTATGATAATCTCTAGGTCCATCCATGTTGCTGAAAATGGCATAATTCCATTCCTTTTTATGCCTGAGTAATATTCCGTTATATATATCTATATCTATATCTATCTATATAGATATAGATATAGGTATACCACATCTTTATCCACTCACCTGTTGATGGACACTTAGGTTGCTTCCATGTCTTGGCTATTGTAAATAGTGCCACCATGAACATTGAAGTGCATGTATCTTTTTGAGTTAGAGTTATCTCCAGATATATGCCCAGGAATGAGATCAGTGGGTTCTATGGCAACTCTATTTTGAGTTTTTTAAGGAACCTCCATACTATTTTCCATAGTGGCTGCCCCAATTTACATCCCCACCAACAGTGTAGAAGGGTTCCCTTTTCTCCACACCTTCTCCAGAATTTGTTATCTGTAGACTTTTTAATGATAACAACTCTGACAAGTGTGAGGTGGTACCTCATTGTAGTTTTGATTTGCATTTCTCTAATAATTAGCAATGTTGAGCATCTTTTCATGTGCCTATTGGCCATCTGTGTGTCTTCTTCTCTCCAAATACTCTTAATCCTCTTTCTCAGTTGCTTTGTCAACTGTCTTCTCTCACTCTAAAATCCTTCTTCTCAAGCTTGTTTTTCTTAAGAGATCTCTTTAGTTTCAACAGCTTCTGTTACAATTTATGTGATGACCAACATTCAAATCTTTATTTTCACCCCATAACTTTCCCCAAATGTCAGAGCCATGTATCCATCTAAAGTTTGCCCTCTGTACTTCAACCCAGAATATCTAAAACTAAGCTCATCATCTTCTCTCCAAAGCCTGCTTTTTGTCCTTTGTTCTCCTCACACCTACCCTGTGCCTCATCAGAGTGAAATGTTTTCAGTTGCCTGAGTTTTGCTTGGGTGTTGCTTTCTCTTTGTAAAGCCTTCCTTCCTCCTCCTCCTTCTCCTTTTACTCCCTGACCCTGTCCTAGCTCCAACTCTTCTGCCTCTCCTGGTCCAGCATCATCTCCTCTGCAAAGACCTTGGTGAGTGCCTGGTCCTCCCCTGTGTTACTCTCTGTTTCAGCCTTCATCACACTGTGTTGAAATAAATTGGTTTTCTTGTTTTTCTTCCACCGTGGATGCTTCTTGAGGGCAGGGACTGCATTCTTTTTTCTTCTGTGTCCTTTGCACCTAGCAGAGGCCCACCATTTTGTAGGTGCTTGATAATTGCTTGTTGAAAGAAAGACTGAATGAGCATGAATGCATAAGGGCCATATGGCCCTTAGGACAGAGGACAACTTGGTAATATTAAGCAGTATCTCAGTGGGAGACCTGTTGACATTTTGGGTGGAACAGCTCTTTATTTGGTGAGACTGTTCAAGTCACCCGGCTGCTCAGAGCCTGGCTCCTGTCCTAAGCATTGCAGGGTGGTTAACACTGCGGGCTCCTGCCCACTCTATGCTAGTCATGCCCCCAAGCACTGGAAAACCAGAAATGCCCCCACACATTTCTGAATGCTTCTTATGGAGACAGCTTGCCTTGGGCTGGGAAGCTCTGAGCTAAGATTGTTGTCCAGGTGGTGGAGTGGGAATACTTGGAGAATCAAAAAGAATTAGGCCCTCATTGAAACTGTCAGACTGTATAGATCTCAACTGCTCTACTAGAAATCAGACGGCTGATGCTTAAAGAAAAAAATGTACATCTCCACTAGAAATTGATGAGGACATTAAACTATCACAGAATCAGTTAGTTATTGGCACATATTAACCTTATGAGACCTGGTCTCAGAAAAGGCATCTGTGATTGTGCCTTTTCTCTTCCCTGAGTCTATCTGCCAACCAGAGAGCTAGCCATGCTTTGAAGTATTATAACAGGGATTCCATGAGCACCTTGATCAATCACACAGGCACTTCACAGAACTTTGAATGTTATTATAACCTTAGACGTAGATATTTAGATTGAGCAGGCCTGTAATTCTATTTGCTGTTGGCATTTCAGAGAGTCTTTAAGAAAAACCACTCAACTGTCCATAAGATCATCTGCCCTGGATGATGAAGGATGATAAATTTTGGAGTGAACTCTCAACACACGCTTTCTTACTGCCACGAAATAGAGACAGTCACTCATCTTTTACAAACAAAAAGCACTTAGTAGAAGAGAAAGTTGTCTTGTGTGTCACTGGGTTAGTGTTGGAGAAATAATGGATGATACCTTGACTGGTGTGAGCAAGTAGAAGGTCGTTGACAGCAGTGAAGAAAATAGTTTGGGGGAAAATAAATAAAGACTGGGGGAGAAGCAGAGCCAGGTGTATCAACCTGGCATGGGCTCATCAGTGCTGTGGAGCCAGCTGAACACCACTGCCCAGGGGTCCTGCAGTTGTCCAGGTGACACAGCCAAGTGTCTTCCCCCTCCCGGGGGGCAGGTTCAGAATGAAGACAACCACATTTAATGCACAGACTGTAAATGTGTAAGAGGGAGTGGTTTTACATAAATCATTTCATTTGTTCACATAGCAGCCCAATGAGATATCATTGGCCCTATTTTTCAGGGAAAGGGTCTAAATCACAGACGTAAACCCAAATCATGCAGCTATTAAGTGCCATAGTCAGAAAACTCACTTAAGGCTTCAGAATCTGAATCCAATTTCCATTTTATGTGTTTATTATGCATTTAAGTTTTCTAATGTTTTAATTAAAAGGCTTAAAACTCTCAGTGGATTAGAGATTATTTCCATGACAACTAATTTCTTCCTTTTCCCTTCAGCACATTAAACTATATTTCTGTATTTATTTTGTCTTTTAAATGAAAATTAACTTTTTTCGACCTCAGAACTACTTAAAACATCAAACAAAGCACTGTATAATGAATTTTAAAAATTCAATTCACAGAAAAAAGTGAAAAAATAATAGCAAGAGAGTCCCCATAAACAATACAAATGTTGAATAAGACTGTAAGGTGGAAAATACAGTGGCTATTCACACTGGTCTTCAAAAGAGGGCGTGAAAACCACCAGTCTGCTGCAGTTCGGTGAAGCTTATGTTGAGTTATATCAATGAGGCTCTGTTCTTTTGTGATGGGGTAGGAAATAAGTAACAGCAGGAATTTTTGTATGACACACCTATAGAAATCAAAATCAAGATGAGCTTAAATTTATTCAAAAGATATCTCTTGAATTATTCATCTTTCCAAAAGAAAATACCCTTACTTGACTCTTCTTGGAGACCTCAAGCCCTACTCCAGCTCAAACATGTTTAAAAGGGAAACACACAAAGTGTGTTTTGTTTCTGCCTGAGTCTGTGGTAAATAAATAAATGTATGTATGTATATGTTTTAAGAAAACATTACTTTATAGAAAATTTTAAAAAAATGATACTTTTCCTAAACTGATAGTTAAGAATTATTTTAATGAGATAGAGCTTGGTTTCATAACTAATGCAATGCTTTCACATGATTAGTTGAACCCCAAAGGAATTTTCACCTAATGAGATACCTGGTAAGAAGCCATTGATTCCAGACATTTACAATTACCAGAAACAAAAAATGTCTGCACTTTATCCATGTGGAGAGCTACACTTGGTAATAGAATCAGTAAGTTGCTATGAATACTAGCAATTCCATTCTTTGACACTGAGGCTATTGAAACAAGTCTCTCCTTCACTGTGGCCATCCTGAAGTCCTCTCCCTGTAAATTTCATGATTCTGCAGCTGCAGACAGAGTCTTTGTGCATAGGATACATGAAAGGCCTTCTCTGCTTTCAGAGTTTATATTTGTTTCCCTCTCCTAAGGAAAGGATCAGGCTTTAAGAAATTACTTCTGTGATGAGGGAACAAAAGGTCCCAGGTAGGCTTGTATTACTGCTTGTCATCAAGGAAGCTGTCAGCATGGGAATAGCCTCACTGTGTTCACTGAACATTTCTTAAATCTGTCATTGGTCAGAGAGCTTAGCCTAGCTAGGTAAGTAGATTGAGATAAATAGATAGATAGTAGATAGAGATAGGTAGTTAGATAGTAGATAGATAGATGATAGATAGGACAAACTTCTGAATTACATTCCTGGCTGTGTGGTGTTCTTATAACCACTTCCAAGATACAGCAAAGTAATTCTTAGACATAAACTGTCCAGGAGAGTTTCTAGGGCAAGGCTTGAGTGGTTTGGCACAAGGGTATTTTGTGTTACAGTCATAGTTATGAAATCCACTAGCCGCCTCTCAAAGACAGCACCTGGGATTTGCTGTCCCCTAGTTACTGCCTACAGTGTGATTGGGGGAATAAGAAGGCTCTTGAACTGTCTTTGTCAATTAAAAATGTCCAGAGAGAAGCAGCGGGGCCTTCTGAGGCTCAGTGTGCTTTCTTTGTCCAGCTGCCCCTTATATGTCTCTCAAAACGGTTTCCTAAGCTTTTGTGGGGACCTTTCAAGCTAATGCAACATGTCTTCCCTGGACTTTCCATAGAAACTGGTTCTGCTCCTTGTTAAATTGATCTTCTTAGATGGGGCAATACAGGGGAGCAAGCTTGGCGTTTAATTGTCCAGAGACTTGACAAGCACTGATCCTGTTTTTATTACTTGGTCATTGTCTGTCTTGGCTTGTCTACATTAAAAGCCTTATTTCTAGTACCTTGAGAGAGATGGAGAGATGGAGAGAAACCATTAAATGCTGAATATGTCTACACTAAATGTAACAAAACAACTAAGTCATGTAGGAGTGCTGATTTGGCTTTTTTATAGTTTGGAGTTAAGGAAGTAAGCTAATTCTCTTCCTTCCTTAATTGGTACAAACTTTCTTTACTGATGTACATACAACCTGTCCTCCTTTGCAACTGCTTCTGAACTTGGCGAATGTTGACCTAGTTTGGGTTTTGTTTTTATTTTTTTGGTTTTATTTTGTTTCCACATAATTGTGCATTGCTTAAATATTTTTAATAGTGTTTTGCCAGGATTTCAATGCTAAAAACTATATCATGCCAGGCAGAGTCTCTTGGCAGAAGAAGAGGGAAATAAAACAAAACAGAATAGGAAATCAAGAGAAAGAACCATTTTGGCAGAAACTTTGGCCATTTTCTTTTCTTCGTAATATACTTTCTTTACCCAAGGAATTTCCACCATCTTGTGCAAACAGAGAGCACCGAATGAACAGGTGGCCAGCAGCCCCCAAAAGCCAGAAACTCAGAATCTGAGGCCAGGAGGACTTTCTAATGAAAGAACTTGACAGTAATTTTAACCCCAAGTGAACTAAAATTTATTTAATACTGGTAGCTTTTGCCAAGTAGCTCCAAATCATGTATTATTGGATGGTTATTTAAAACTGTAAAATACACAGTATTTTAATACTCTGTCAATGGTTTTCTTATTGAGGGAAAATTTACCAATGTTTGATTTTGATAGTGGAATATCTGGGGACAAAAGAACAAGCAAACTGTGCCTAACTTAGAACTTTTTGTACAATCAAATGACTTACCATATTTACTTTTTCAGGGTATATCTCCCCATGCAAGTGCCCTGAACAACCATGGACACTTTAGAGAAAAGAAGGTACCATCAGAGAGCTCCCCAGCTAGATCCACAGCACGACCAGGCCATTTAAATCTTGGAAATATCCTTCAAGAAGTAGAAGGTCAAGGGGCATTGTAATTTAAACACCTTTTTAGTTACGGTGACACAGCCTTTTCCTAGGGCAGAATAATTCGGGTTTTCAAGCTTTAGGAGGATGTGATGTCCATCTGAATTTATTCCTCCCGTTGTGGATCAGCGACATTTCTCAAAATGTCTTCCTGAAAATACTAGTTTTGAGGGATTTCCATAGCAGTTCTTTAAGGGGTGGAGTGGGAGGGGGGAGTTCGCCTGTCAAAGAAAGTTAGAAAATGTTGGGTTAAGCAAAGATAAGTAGATTCCTTTATTGCAGGAGCCTTTAGAGTGCTAATGAACTGTGGAACTTTAAGAAATAGAGACACAGGGTTTCCTGAAGAGTGATTTTTTTTTAAAAAAACATCTTTATTGGAGTATAATTGCTTTACATTGTTGTGTTAGTTTCTGCTGTATAACAAAGTGAATCAGCTATACGTATACTTATATCCCCATATCCCCTCCCTCTTGCACCTCCCTCCCACCCTCCCTATCCCACCCCTCTAGGTGGTCACAAAGCACCGATCTGATGATCTCCCTGTGCTATGCGGCTGCTTCCCACTAGCTATATGTTTTACATTTGATAGTGTATATATGTCCATGCCACTCTCTTACTTCGTCCCAGCTTACCCTTTCCCCTCACTGTGTCCTTAAGTCCGTTCTCTATCTCTGCATCTTTATTCCTGTCCTGCCCTAGGTTCTTCAGAACCATTTTATTTTTTAGGTTCCATATATATATGTTAGCTTACGGTATTGTTTTTCTCTTTCTGACTTACTTCACTCTGTATGACAGATTCTAGGTCCATCCACCTCACTACAAATATCTCAATTTCGTTTCCTTTTATGGCTGAGTAATAGTCCATTGTATCTTCCTTATCCATTCATCTGTTGATGGACACTTAGGTTGCTTCCATGTCCTGGCTATTGTAAGTAGAGCTGTAATGAACATTGTGGTACATGACTCCTTTTGAGTTATGGTTTTCTCAGGGTATATGCCCAGTAGTGGGCATACTACTGGGCTGGGTCATATGGTAATTCTATTTTCAGATTTTTAAGGAACCTCCATACTGTTCTCCACAGTGGCTGTATCAGTTTACATTCCCACCAACAGTGCAAGAGTGATCCCTTTTCTCCACACCATCTCCAGCATTTATTGTTTGTAGATTTTTTGATGATGGTCATTTTGACTGGTGTGAGGTGATACTTCATTGTAGTTTTGATTTGCATTTCTCTAATGATTAGTGATGTTGAACATCCTTTCATGTGTTTGTTGACAATCTGTATATCTTCTTTGGAGAAATGTCTGTCTAGGTCTTCTGCTCATTTTTGGATTGGGTTGTTTGTTTTTTGATATTGAGCTGCATGAGCTGCTTGTATATTTTAGAGATTAATCCTTTGTCAGTTGCTTCATTTGCAAATATTTTCTCCCATTCTGAGGGTTGTCTTTTCGTTTTGTTTATGGTTTCCTTTGCTGTACAAAAGCTTTTAAGTTTCATTAGGTCCCATTTGTTTATTTTTGTTTTTATTTCCATTTCTCTAGGAGGTGGATCAAAAAGGATCTTGCTGTGATTTATGTCATAGAGTGTTCTGCCCTTGTTTTCCTCTAAAAGTTTGATAGTTTCTGTCCTTACATTTAGGTCTTTAATCCATTTTGAGTTTATTTTTTTGTATGGTGTTAGAGAGTGTTCTAATTTCATTCTTTTACATGTAGCTGTCCAGTTTTCCCAGCACCGCTTATTGAAAAGGCTGTCTTTTCTCCATTGTATATTCTTGCCTCCTTTATCAAAGACAAGGTGACTATATGTGCATGGGTTTATCTCTGGGCTTTCTATCCTGTTCCATGGATCTATATTTCCGTTTTTGTGCCAGTACCATACTGTCTTGATTACTGTAGCTTTGAAGTCCAGGAACCTGATTCCTCTAGCTGGTTTTTCTTTCTCAAGATTGCTTTGGGGCTTCCCTGGTGGCACAGTGGTTAAGAATCTGCCTGCCAATGCAGAGGAAACGGGTTCAAGCCCTCATCTGGGAAGATCTCAAATGCCATGGAGCAACAAATTCTGTGTGTCACAATTACTGAGCCTGTGCTCTAGAGCCTGCAAGCCACAGCTACTAAGCCCACGTGCCATAATTACTGAAGTCTGCACACCTAGAGCTCATGCACCGCAACAAAGACCCAATGCAGCCATAAATAAATAAATAAATGAATAAATAAATAAAGATTGCTTTGGCTATTCAGGTTCTTTTGTGTTTCCATATAAATTGTAAAATTTTTTGTTCTAGTTCTGTGAAAAATGCCATTGGTAGTTTGATAGGAATTGCATTAAATCTGTAGATTGCTTTGGGTAGTATAATCATTTTCACACTGTTGATTCTGAAGAGTGATTTTTAAGGAAAGACATTTCTCAAGACCAGCATTCCATTTGGGGAAAAACATGCAGGATAATAACTCATTTATAATGCCTAGTTTATGCCATAAATAAGAAACAGAGTGAGCTGGGATTAATAGTGGTGATTTGGTTCTTATGAATAATGTTTGGTTTTTGCTTACTGCCATGTTATGAGCTGGGAATGCAGTTAGGTCATTGAAGACTGGATTAGAATTGGATGAATCTTTTGTATTTATTAATACAAACCTTAGATACATGGGTGATGTTGTTAACGATGGAAAGTGTGGTGATGGTGTTTTACTTCCAAACTAGTCAGAATGAAAACAACAACAAAAAATAGAAACTTTTAAAAAATGATTAGAGTAAAAGAAAGGTAATAAAGTCTTTTTATATATGTCTTATTGAGAAGCCAAGAACTCACACAAATGATGGAATAGTTTCTGAATTTATAAACTTCTGGAGGGCAAAGAATATTCTTACTCATATTTGTATATCTTATGGTGCTTGCCCTGGTTCCTTGTATTTACTAGATAATTGATGATGCTGTTAATGGAATTAAAATATCTCATCAGTAATTCTGTCATCACACATCTTGCTGTTGGAATATTCTGCTTTATCTACAAAGAGGAAAAACTAAAAAATTTTTTCTAAAATATTTTAAGTTTAAAGTTTCAGAAATAAAAATTAAAACATTTTGAAAGATTTTCTTTTGAAATTTGAAAGTTATTAAACTAATTTTAATGAGACAATAAGATTACTTTTTATTTTTTGTTTATAAATGCTTTTGTCCCATCGGCATGAGTTATAATCCTAAACATTCTGGTTATTCTAAACAGACATATTCCTATTTTATTGTTTCTTATAAAGTTACGGTTGCCCAGCTGAGCATATATATACGTTGATTGACATGGTTGCCTTCAGTTCTGTCTTTCATGAATGCTTTGTCAAGGGCTCTCTTCAAATAGCCCTTAAAGTTAAAAGGTTACTTGTGTTCTTCTAGCCTTTCTGTAATAGAACTGGGTAACTGCAGTATAACGCATCTGCCAATTTACCCTATGAATCTTGGGGTCATATTTACAGAGAGACTTGTGCCTTTTTATACATGTATGTGTGTCCATGTTTTTCTTTAATCCTATCAAATGGAAGCATTGATTTTGGTCAGTTATGGGATAATTGTAACATAGTATATGGTGATAACATTCATCATGGGTATGAAGTAAGTTGTATGCTCAGAATGACCTTAGGTTTCATGATGGAATACAAAATGAAGGGGACGTACAACACAAAAAGTGAATGCCATTATTGTTTTATTGAAGAACACTTTAAAAGTAAAAATCAGTAAAAAGAAATTTTTTTAACTTAATTTGAATACTAGGTACTAATATTTAATAGAAATTGCAAAAGATGAACGCTGAGGATGATTGAAGAAGTAGATACTGAGACAGAAACGCCATTTTAGCACCATGAAGCTCCTTAAGAAAATAAAAAGAAATCAAACAATGAAAGAAAAATGAGTGTAGCTATTATAGTATTTACTTAGAATTCAGGACTAGATGGTATTTATTATTTTATTCCACTAGTTTTGGATTTTTACGGTCACTTATTTCTTCCTGTGTATTTCTAAGGACTCATTTTTTTTAAAGTTATTACTGTTTTTCAATATGTTTTACTTAAAGCTGAAATAACAGAAAGTCTGGGAAAATTCTTTCTTATACCTTTTTGGGTCCCTGGATCATATAATACAATAAAAACTGATTTCAAGTATCATGTAGATATGTATTTTTTTTCTTTGCTAATTTTTTTCAAGAAAAGGAGCCTGCCTACAAAATGATGTTTCATTCTTATGAAAGATACCCTGCAGTTATGTTATAACATTGTGCTGAATGTGGCTCTACACGAGAAGAATGGCAGAGATTCTTTTAAATTTCATTTTCCAAGACCTAAACAAGATATCAACACAATAATCTCCCCTTTTCAAGTCACATAAGTTTCCAGTAACTGTTTTGTTGAATTGGTACATATGAGTTCAATTTAGAAAAAAAAATCATTTTGAAGGTGGAAATGACTCCTTTTCACAATAAAAGGGATTCAAGAAAAACCAACATAGGAATTCTTTTCTCCAATTCCACTGCAGTAAAGTCAACTCCTGATGACTATCCCAGCTAATGACTATGCCTTACATTTGTTTGGTACTTTGTTTTCAAAGTATGGTCTTTTCTTTATTTCATGAGAACTGCACAATGAGTGTGTGAAGCAGATCAAAATGAAGAGAAAGTGAAGTCCTGAGAGATGAAATGGCTTGTAGAAGGCCACACAACTAACTGATGACAAGACCTGGATTGTCACCCTGCTTTAAAGTCTGTTTTTTTGCTTGTTTGTTTGTTGCAAGCAGAATGGCTACATTCTAGGGTAGTTAATTCAATTCCGTAGTTTAAAATAATTATAATTGTTAACATCTGTAAATACCTTCCACTTTACAGCGTTTGTCTTATTTAATTTTTAGGGTAACTTTAGCCATACCTATTCTTATCATCCTCATCCCCATTTTACAGGTGAGGAAACCAAGGTTCAGAGATCTCATATGACCTTAGCCTAGGCTAGAGCAGAGCCAGGGTTGAACTCCTGCCCTTAATACTTCTGTTCACTTTCCATTACCCATGCTGGCCAATAGCTCAGCAATCCAAAAAGTGCTTCTGTTCAAATATAATGATTTGTGTTTCCCATATTGGAGAAAAGCACACTCCTAACTGTGTCTCTCTGAAGGAGATATTAAATTTGGTTTACATTCCTCTGATCCAGTATCTCTAAGAAATGCAGAAAGGAGTGACCCAGAAAACAGCAGGGCTAATCCACATTTAGATAACTTTGAGCTTTACTTCCACTTTCCTTAAGATATTTATGTTTCTAAGTAGCAGTGGGTCAAAGTCTGGAAGCAGGGAATAATATTTTAACTTTGACTTGATTTGTTTTAGATGTGTTTTGTCTCCCTGCCTTACAACACCATACTGTTTTATTTTTTTTTTAAGTATGTCCTTTAAAATCATTGTTCTTTTTTAAAAGTTTTTGAAACAGTGTTCATTCCATGAATCAAAGTTAACTCTTATGATGTGAACAAATTAGATTAGATGTGGGCACCTCTACAAGGTAGAGACTGTCTTTATTCCTATTTTGTAAATAAACAAACTATCCCCCAAGACCCCAGAAAGAAGACCTGGGAATAGAACCCAGATCTGTTCGCTCTGAGGACTCATATTCTTTTTTTTTTTTGAGGTACGCAGGCCTCTCACCGCTGTGGCCTCTCCTGTTGCGGAGCACAGGCTCTGGACGCGCAGGCCCAGCGGCCATGTCTCACGGGCCCAGCCGCTCTGCGGCACGTGGGATCTTCCCGGATGGGGGCACGAACCTGTGTCCCCCGCATCGGCAGGCGGACTCTTAACCACTGCGCCACCAGGGAAGCCCCCTGAAGACTCATATTCTTCACCACCTCATTCCACTGCTTCCCGGGAGCCACCTCAGAGCTGGAGTATTCCCCAGAATCCTTTATTAATGACTCTCACTGAAATAAATGTGAGATCTTTGACCAGCCTAAAAGCTCTAAAAATGAGGGGCTAACAGAACGTTCCATTCGTGTGGGGAAAGTGCTATAGTGCTGGGGACACATTGTATTTGAATCCTTGGACCCATAAGACAGTTCGCTATGTTTGAGTCTTTTCACATCAAAAGAACTCTCTGAATCTTATCTTAGTACTTTGACTTCTTCCACAAACAATTGTGCTCTTCCATGAACCTAGAAGGTGATCAGCCAAGATTCTATGCAGCATAGTTCCTGTGGAGAGATTGATAAGGAATAAGCTTTCATGAGATATTCTTAATTTATATTAATTACCATTAGCTTTGTTTAGAAATTTAAATATAAAGAAAAGGTTTTTTTCCTGAAAATAGGCAAAATTAGAATTCGTTTTTGTAGATGAGCAAAAGTCCGTAAATGCCCAGATTAATGTAATAGAATATTGCACATTGGGATGCTAGAAAAAGTATTGTTTTGGATCCTTGGATAAAGTGTTGATGTTTGTTTTTGAAACCGAAGATGAAGAGATCATGGTAGCATCGTATCTTTCCCCATCCCTAAAGCTATCTTTTCACTACATGCAATGTGGTTGTTATAATAAACCTTAGAAGCAAAACTCAGAAGGATATGTAGTAGTTTAATAATTGAAAAGTACAGGCATACCTCATTTTATTGTGCTTTGCAGATATCGAATTTTTTACAAATTGGGTTTTGTGGCAACCCTGCATCGAGCAAGTCTATTGGCACCATTTTTCCAATAGCATTTGCTCACTTCATGTCTCTGTGTCACATTTTGGTAATTATTACAGTATATCAAACTTTTTCATTATTATTATATTTGTTACAGTGATCCATGATCAATGATCTTTGATGTTACTATTATAATTATTTTGGGGGCACCCTGAACTGCACCCACATCTGATGGCAAACTTAATCGATTATTGTATGTGTTCTGACTACTCCACCAACTGGCCATTCCTCTGTCTCTCTCTCCTCCTTGGGTCTCCCTATATCCTGAGACACACAATATTGTTATCAGGCCAGTTAGTAACCCTACAATGACCTCTAAGCATTTAAATGAAAGTAGTTGCACATCGCCCATTTTAAATTTATTTATTTATTTATTTTTGCTGTGTTGGGTCTTCGTTTCTGTGAGAGGGCTTTCTCTAGTTGCGGCGAGCGGGGACCTCTCACTCTCGCGGCCTCTCCTGTTGCAGAGCACAAGCTCCAGACGTGCAGGCTCAGTAGTTGTGGCGCACAGGCCTAGTTGCTCCGTGGCATGTGGGATCTTCCTAGACCAGGGCTCGAACCCATGTCCCCTGCATTGGCAGGCAGATTCTCAACCACTGCGCCACCAGGGAAGCCCCCAACACATCGCCCATTTTAAATCAAAAGTTAGAAATGATCAAGTTTAGTGAGGAAGGCCTGTCGAAAGCTGAGATAGGCTGAAAGCTAGGCCTCTTGCACCAAACAGTTAACCAAGTTGTGAATGCAAAGAAAAGTTCTTGAAGGAAATTAAAAGTGTTATTCCAGTGAACATACAAATGATTAAAAAGTGATATTGCTGATATGAAAAAGCTGTAGTAATCTGGATAGAAGATCAAACTCGCCACAGCATTCCCCTGAACAAAAACCTAATCCAGAGCAAGGTTCTAACTCCCTTCAATACTATGAAGGCTGAGAGGTGAGGAAGCTGCAGAAGAAAAGTCTGAAGCTAGCAGAGGTTTGTTCATGAAGTTTAAGGAAAGAAGCCATCTCCATAACATTAAAGTTCAAGATGGGGCTTCCGTGGTGGCGCAGTGGTTGAGAGTCCGCCTGCCGATGCAGGGGACGCGGGTTCGTGCCCCAGTCTGGGAAGATCCCACATGCCGCGAAGCGGCTGGGCCCGTGAGACATGGCTGCTGGGCCTGCGTGTCTGGAGCCTGTGCTCCGCAACGGGAGAGGCCACAACAGTGAGAGGCCCGCGTACGGCAAAAAAAAAAAAAAAAAGAAGTACATTTCAGTAGGCTAAAGCTGCCATAGATAGTGATTCTCTGATGGATCTGGGCAAAGTAAACTGAAAACCTGGAAAGGATTCACCATTCTAGCTGCCATTTAGAACATTTGTGATTCTTGGGAATAAGTCAAAATATCAACATTCACAGGAGTTTGAAAGAAGTTAATTTCAATCTTCATGGATGACTTTGAGGGGTTTAAGACTTCAGTGAAGGAAATCACTGCAGATGTGCTGGAAATATCAAGAGAAGTAGAATTAGAAGTGAATCCTCAAGGTGTGATTGAATTGCTGTAATCTCATGATAAAACTTGAATGGATGAGAAGTTATCAATACTTCTAATGGATGAGCAAAGAAAGTGGTTTCTTGAGATGGAATCTACTCCTGGTGAAGATACTGTTGAAATGACAACGAAGTACCTAGAATATTATTTAAACTGTGTTAATAAAGCAGTGACAGGATTTGAGAAAATTGACTCTAATTCTGAAAGAAATTCTACTGTGGGTCAAATGCTATCAAACAGCATTGCATGCTACAGAGAAATTATTTGTGAAAGGAAGAGTCAATAGATGCAGCCAACTTCACTGCTGTCTTATTTTAAGAAACTGCCACAGCCACCCCAGCCTCCAGTAATCACCATTCTGATTGGTCAGCAGCCATCAACATAGAGAAAACACCCTCCATCTGCAAAAAGATTTCTACTCGCTGAAGGCTCAGATGATGTTTAGCATTTTTTAGCAATAAAGTATTTTTAAATTAAGGTATGTATGTTATTTTCTTAGACACGATACAATTGCACATTTAATAGACTATAGTATAATGTAAATGTAACTTTTATATGCACTGGAGAACCAAAACATTTGTCTGACTCACTTTATTGCCATATCCACTTTATTGTGATGGTCTGGAACCAAACTCGCAATATCTCTGAGGTATGCCTGTATAGAAAATTGATTTGATAATGAGATATATTTAATGTTTCTTAATCTAATTCTTCGGCAAATTGATTTTCAAGCCAAAAGATTGTGAAAAGAATGACAACCATTATATTTGGGGGAATATTTTTCTTTATATCTTTGGAACAAGCCACACAACTTTTCATTCTAAAAATGGATATTCAGAGACTCAAAATAGCAAATTTCTCTTTTCCAGCTCTCTTCCTAAAGCCCCAAAGAATCTAAAACTCCAGTCCCAACTGATATGACCATGCTGTAATGTTGATACTCCAATTAGAATCTGGGGTTGGCAAGTTATGCACACGTGCCACCCCTTGATGGTAACACATTAATATTCAGGTTACCTCCTTCCTTATCCTTCATCTCACCCTCATTATGTTCTTCTCATCTCTTCCCTGTCCAAATTGTACATGGCCCTTTCCAGGGCTTTTTGCCCAAGTTTTTGAAGATTGCACCCCAAAGCACACCCACCATCCTCCTTGATGTCACCTCACAGTGTCCTGAACTTTCTCCCATATCTTACAGCACTTAAGCCACAGGGCCACCATTTTCTGTTGTTATCTATCTTATGCTGTTGTCCTTGGTGACTGTCAATACTGATCCCCCAGCTCCTCTTCACCCTTCACTCTGGGGCCTTTCATTTCTATTCTTCTTCAGATACTCACCAGTATGGCCAAACCACTGACCTCTGCATCACTGAGATCTTTTCTTCTTTTAATACCTGAATATTGAAATGTTCCTTTTGACCATAACATCTTTTCTTTTGCACTCTTCCTTTCCTTCACTCTCTATCCCCTATATACTCTGGTCTTTGGGTCATGATTAAGATTGCATCTTCCATCAGCATGACAGGCCTCAGCCGAGCTAAGATGGTAAACCCATGCATGCCTGGAGACAAACTGAAGCAAATAAGCAATATATGTAAAATGTCAGAAATACTTGGACTTTGGACATTGGATTTATGAGTGCACAGGAAAAAGAGTACCTACATAGGCCTTTAAGAAGAGCAGAATTAGAGAAATCTTTAAAAGAAAAAATTGATAATTGTTATAACAAAGCATTAGAAAAACTTATGTAGAAAGACCAAGAAAAAAGGTCTAAGAGTATAACCAGTCTCCATAGCAACTGCAGTGACAGCTCACTTAGTGATTCTTCATTAGATAGTGAAGAAACATCTACCTTGTTCTCCTCAGAGGACAGTGACACCAATGAAATCTCCTCTAGTTCATCTCTTCAGCCTCCTTCACAAGCTCTTCTTTCTCCTCTGTTCAGACTCAGATTCCAGCTCTTTCAGTACCAGCAGTACTAGCATGGATGGCAACTCCAAGAATAAACCAACAAAGAAGAGATAGAATTACTCCATCCATATTGGACTGATGAACTGCAAACACTGATGTGATTCTTAGAAGGGAATTTAGGATGTGCTAAGGCCAAATAGGTAAAATGGTCAAAATTTTTAGAGTTTTAAAGTTTCTAAATTTTTGCATTGTAAGAACACAAAGAATATTAATAATGGAATATATATAAAAATTTTTAATTTTAAGGGTGAATCTTGGTTTTCCTTTTTATCTTTAAAATGTATCTTTAGAACTGAATCAAAACTGAATTCCAGAAAACTTGTTTTTGGGATGAATTGTTATCTTTTCTCCCTGTGACTCAAATGCCATACTTTGGTATATGTTAGTGGAATGTATCAGACATGTTTCCAGGACAGTGCATCAGAATATCTGGCAGTGAATTTCTAATGAAAGGTTGAAAGCTTTTCTTCTAAAATCAGCAAAAAGACTAGGGTGCTCACTTTCACCACTCTTGTTCAACATAGTGCTGGAAATCCTAGCCAGAGCAATTAGACAAGAAAAAAATAAAGACATTCAAATCAGAAAGGAAGAAGCAAAATTGTCCGTGTGCAGATGACATGATCTTATGTATAGAAAAGTCCAAAGACGCCACCAAAAACTGTTAGAACTAGTAACCAAGTTCAGTAAGGTTGCAGGATACAAAATCAATATACAAAAATCAGATGTATATCTATACACTAACAACAAACTATTTGAAAAAGAAGTAAAGAAAACAGTTCCATGTGCAATAAGATAAAAAAACAATAGAAATACTTAGGAATAAATTCAACCAAGAAGATAAAAGATCTGTATATTGAAACTATAGGAAAATTGATGAAAGAAATTGAAGAAAGCACAAATAAATGGAAATATATCCCATGTTCACAGATTGGAAGAGTTAATATTGTTCAAATGTCCATAACAGCCAGAGCCATCTATAGATTCAATGCAAACCCTACCAAAATTTCAATATAGAAATAGAGGAACTATACTAAAATTTGTATGGAACCACAGAAGACTTCAAATAGCCAAAACAATGTTGGAAAACAAGAGCAAAGCTGGAGGCATCACACTTCCTGATTTCAAAATCTTGCAAAGCTGTAGTAATCAAAACAGTAGAGTACTAGCATAAAAACAGACACATAGATCAATAGAACAGAATCAAGATCCCCAAATAAACCCATGCATATATTGGGTTGGCCAAGAAGTTTGTTTGGGTTTTTCCATAGGATGCATAGCAAAACCCGAACGAACTTTTTGGCCAATCCAATATGATCAATTAATATTTGACAAGGAAACCAAGAGTACTCAATGGGAAAAGGATAGTCTCTTCAATAAATTGTCTTGGGAAAAATGGATGTACACATTTGAAAGAATGAAACTGGACCCCATCTTAAGCCATTCACAAAAGTTAACTCGAACTGGATTGAGGACTAAACATAAGACCTGAAACCACAAAACTCTTAGAAGAAAACATAGGGAAAAAGCTACTTGATATTGGTCTTGGTAATGATTTTTTTGGATATAACAACAAAAGCACAGCAACAAAAGATGTATATCTATATATACACATCTGTATATAATGGAATACAGTCATAAAAAGGAAGGAAATCTTGCATTTGAGACAAGATGGATGAAGCTTGAGGGCATTATGGTTAAGTGAAATAAGTCAGACAGAGAAAGACAAATACTGTATAATCTCATTTATGGGTAGAATCTAAAAAGTCAAACCTATAGAAACAGAGAGTAGAGTGGTGGTTACTAGGAGCTGGGGGGTGGGAGACCGGGGGAGATACTGGTCAAAGGGTACAAACTTTCAGTCATAAGATGAATAAGTTTGGGGGAATCTAATGTAAATCAGGGTGACCATAGTTAACAATACTCTATTATATATTTGAAATTTACTAAGACAGTAGATTTTAAACATTCTCACCACCACCACCACCACCCCCACACACAAATGATTTAAGGAGACAAGCAAACTTCGTAGATAATTAGTTTTTTTCAGGAGTTACTGAAATGAAAAACAGGAGAGGGTACTAAAAAGACATACAGAAAATTTCAGATAATCATTATGCTTTTTCTTAATATGAATGCCCTATTTACTCTGACAACAGAGATCACCCCTGAGATGGCATCAGCAATATTAAAACTTCCTAATGAATGCATTTTGACTGTGTAATAAATAATTTAGGGAAACTGGAAGCCAAGTATTGACTTCAGCTCCATCTATAAAGGAGTATCATATGAACCATGTGAGCTGGATTGACAGGTATATTCAGAAAGGAAAAATAGTAAAATACAGCTTTCCCTGAACTGGCCAGGCAATTGTGATATGTAACAAAGCGTGCATGTTGCTTTTTCATATTATATTGATGAAATCTGAAATCCCAAGGTCATTTGTGTTGAACAGATGAATAAAATAAGAATGGTTGAATCTGCTGTACAATTAGGTAACACATCAGTACATATTCTGTCCAATTAGCCACTTTAGTCTGAAGTCAGAGAAAAGAATGCTTGAGTCCTTTGTGAAAATCATGTGATATTGAGGGCAACACAATAATGACTCTCAGAACTTCTGTTAAGGGTGTTGCAGTTGACACTGGATGGAACTAGGGAATTCTGGTTGCTATGGTCTGAATGTTTGTGTTCCCCTAAAATTCATATGTTGATATCCTAATGCCCAATATGACGATATAAATAGATGGGGCCTTTGGGAAGTAATTAGGTCATGAGTGAGATTAATCCCTTATAGAGGCCCAAGAGAGCTCCCATCCCCCTTCCACCATATGATGATATAAGAAGTCTGCCACCCAGAGGAGAGCCCTCACCAGACCACACTAGCACCCTGATCTCAGACTTTCAGCCTCCAGAACTGTGAGGAATATAGTTCTGTGGTTTATAAGCTACCCAGTCTGTGTTGTTTTGTTATAGCAGTCTGGACTAAGTAAGATGCTGGTTAAACGAGATGAGCAGAGAAAAAATTATTCTATCGATAGGATAAAGCAGTATCATTTTCCTCTAGAAATCTGTACTTCCTTAGTCAATTGTGTAAATAAGTACTGATCTATAATTCTCTATGACCTTTCCCCTAGATCTACAGTTGTCAAATTTCAGTGTCATAAGTATTACTTAGAGTACTTATTACAATTCATGGCCCCAGGCCTTTCAATGATACAGTGGGTGTGGGACAGGGCCCCGACATCAGCATTCATAAAAAGAACCAAAGGGGATGCTGCTGGAGGTGGTATTTAGGCTACATTTTGAGAAACACTAGTATGTGGGATTTCCTGATCACTTCGTGCTTGATATCATACTAAATGTATCAAGATGGTAAGAGCAAACACATTAAAATAGATTTCCGGGGACAATTTGAGCCAAGGCCACAGCAGCTGGCTCACTTTCCATTATCATAATAACTGTGGTTACTTAGTGAGGTGAGGTGGCTGGGTATGAGATGATACTGGGAAATGTTGCAATAACAGGAGAAATTTACCTTTGCCGTAAATTTCTCTTTGTCCTGATTGCCCACTTTGACTTGGAAGCAACCAGGTCCTAGCTTTCATGGGTCCAAATGTCTATCACAACATGAACAAAAATTTTTAATGTTTTGCAAGCAAACCCTGCAATCCACCTCTACATTTCTTGCAGGAACCTCCAAAAGGTCACATCCCTCAAAGAGGGATACTGGGACCACGAACAGCTTCATCATAGATTATTTTAGGAGGAGCATTTACTAGAATTCAAAGTGTGTACATTTTCCCAAGGAACATTCATGGCTTCAAAGGGAATTTTCCCTTTGCTTATCATTACTGACACTTCTTTCTCATGTGCTGAATAAAAGCATTTGTATCATCTCAGTTGCTGGCTCTATCATAAGGAGAAGAAATTTAGCAAAAGCAAATAAAGATCTTACCACATTTTTTTCAGTAATTAAGGACTTGTTAGTTTATCAATTTAGATCAATTTTTCAGCTTTCTATCTAAAGTTTTTGACACATTTATTTAAAGTGAAAGCAGATGCTTGTTTTGTAAAATTATTGACATTTGGGGAAAATTTAAGAAATGCCAGTAATAGAAATAAAGGGCTTCGGTGGTTTACTTAGCAGCAGCGATCCTGGCGTGCTAGGAACTCCGGTAATTACTATGCCCTGGTTGACTTTTGTTATTGTTGTTGTTGTATCTCAAAACAACATCTCTCTCAATTGAAAAAGATTATTGTTTTCTTTTGTCTGACAGGCTAAGTTATAAATAGAATTAGACATTATCACTTTTCTAAAATAACAAATTTTCAGAAGTAAATTCTAAATAGCCTGAAAAAGAATATCTTTCTAAAGCATCCATTTTTTCTACGACTCGACCTCGCAATTTGAATATGTTCTCCCACTCAAAAAGAGGAAAATTGGATCATGTTCTGTGTAGCTTCCTTCAGGTTGAAGTTCACTGAGTGTATTTCTGGGCAATGCAATGGAAATATAGCATTTGCCCCCATTTTTCTGCTTGACTCTTTACGGAACTGTCTTGAGGACAGGTTCATGTTACGTGGTGGTGAAGACCGCAAAGCCACACTCACTATAGTTAGAATTATGAGTAGATCCCCTGCAATCCACCCTCCCCCTCTCGGTGGGTTTGCAGGACGGGTCAGGTCACTCACCCGAGAACAATGGGAGGCAGTCGGGTGCCCGCCCCGCCCTGTGTGGTGTGCCTGACCTTTAACACCTCTCTCCCCAGCTGAAAGCTGAGGAAGGGAATGATGGACAGTTCTGACGCTGTCTCGTCACACAGCTGCAGGCACGGAGACAGAGCTCACACAAAGACCTCACACAGGGGCCGGCACGGAGTAGGTCCTGAGGAAAGGTTCCTCCTGAGTCCCCTCCTCCCTTACTCCTTTGGCACTTGAGGTCTTCATCTGCTCGGTGAGGTCCCTGCCCTGGACCCCGGCAGCAGAACGCCTGCCCCCCGATGGCCTTGCTCCTGCACCACGTGTGCATGGAGGTGGGCTGGGAGGGGTGGGGGGACGAGTCCCAAGCCAGCATCTTTTCAAAGCACACAAAATATTTATGCCAAGCTCTTCCGTGATTTGAAGGAAAGCGTAGAAACCATGTCCCCAGGTTGGGACCTGGAAGAGAAGGCAGCTGAAACTAGCCTGGTTTAGCCAGGATTCACCTATCCCGTAGACAAAGAGTCATTTTGATGATGCAGTGGAATGCACGTCCCTGGCTTTGGCTCAGGCGGGCTGCTGTCTAAATCCCAGCTCTGCCCTCACCAGCTGTATGACTTGGGTTAGATGTTCCACCTCCATGAGCCTCAGTGGCCAGATCTGTGAAAGGTGCACATTAATCCCTCCAGGCTCCTGTAAGGATGGAATAAACATGCACAGGCAGTGAGCTTAGCAGAGCATCAGGCATGTGGGACAGTGCAGTAAATGTTAGCTCCCTGGGCTCCTCCCCGCCCCTTCACTAATTCTCACCAAAAATTTCCACCAGAAGCTTCATTAGCTGATGTCCCCCACAAAAAGGAGGAGCTATTACTATAAAGACAGACACTGTGAAATGCAAATGTTTCCCCTTGAAATGGGATGAATATTCCATTTTTTTCTTGTTCCTGTGCTAATAATACATAGCTAATGCTTATGGTATCTTAACTATGTTTCTGGCATCAGAGCCAAACATTTTACATCCATTCCTTTTTTTCTTTCTTTCTTTTTTGTTATATTCACTAGTTTTATTTTTTAGATTCCATATATAAGTGATATCATAGAGTATTTGTCTTTCTCTGTCTGACTTCTTTCACTTAGCATAAAACCCTTCAAGTCCATCCATGTTGTTGCAAATGGCAAAATTGCATCCTTTTATATGGCTGAGTAGTATTCCATTGTATGTATGTATGTGTATATATATATATACACATACATACATACAATGGAATATATATATATATATATATATATATATACCACATCTTCTTTATCCACTCGTCTGTTGATGGACACTTAGTTTGCTTCCATATCTTGTTAATTGTAAATAATGATGCTATGAATATTGGGGTCATGTATCTTTTCCAATTAGTGTTTTCTTTTATTTTTTTTGAATATGTACCCAGGAGTGGAATTGCTAGATCATATGGTAGTTCTGCTTTTAATTTTTTGAGAAACCATAATGTTTTCCTCAAAGGCTGCACCAACTCCAAAAGATGTTAAAAAAAAAATGGGTGGAAGACCTGAATAGAAATGTTTCCAAAGGAGACATACAGATGGCCAACAGGCACATAAAAAGATGCTCAACATTGCTAATTATCAGAGAAATGCAAATTAAAACCATAATGAGATATCACCTCCCACCTGTCAGAATGGCTATCACCCATTCCTTTTTAATACTTATGAAATTTTTAGGATGCAGGCATTTTCACTATTTCCTTCTGTCTACTTTCTTTGGGCTCTATTTGCTGTACCTTTTTTATTTTCCTGAGATGAAAATTAAAATCACCAATTTTCAGTCTTTCTTCTTTTCTAACGTGCATTTAAAGCTAAAATTCCAAGCACTTCATTAGCTGCACCTTAACAATTTTAATCTGTCAATCTTTATTTTTACTGACTTCAAAATATTTGCTAATTCCCAATGTGATTCTTATTTGAACCAACCGTGAAATTTAGACATATATGCTTAATTTCTAATCAGTTGGAGATTTCTAGTTATGAGATATCATTAATGATATATACCTTAATTTCATTGTTATCAGAAAAAATACTCTAAGTGATGTCAATCTTTTAAAATTTGTTGATGCTTGCATTATGGCTTGGCATATGGATGGTTTGGGTAAATGTTCTATTGTGTACGTGAAAAGACTGTTTTCTGCCATTGTTGTCAGCTTGGTAAATTTGCTAATGTGTTATTCTGACTATTTGTATTCTTCCTGATTGTGTGTGTATATGCTTGTTCTATAGCTACTGAGAGAAATGTGTTAAAGTCTCAAGTCGAGGTGGTGTGTCTGACTTTTTCAATGTAAGCATCCTAGTGAGTATGAAGTGGTATCTCCTTATGATTTGGATTTACATTTCCTTGTTGACTAATGATTTGGGGCATTGTTTCATGTGCTTATTGGCTATTTGTACATGTTCTTTGGAAAAATATCTTTTCAGCTTCCTTGCCCATTTTTAATTGTTTTTCTTAGAGTTTTGTACAGATCTTCCTTGACTTATGATGGGATTATATCCCAACAAATCCATTGTAAGTTGAAAATGTCATAAGTTGAAAATGTGTTTAATACTCCTAACTTACCAAACATCATAGCTTAGCCTAGCCTACCTTAAAAGTGCTCAGAACACTTACATCAGCCTACAGTTGCGCAAAATTAGGTAACACAAAGCCTACTTTATAATAAAGTGTTAAGTATCTCACATAATTTGTTGAATACTGTACTGAACGTGAGAACAGAATTGTTGTATGGGTACAGAATAGTTGTAAGTGTGTGAGTTGTTTATCCTTGAGATCTGTGGCTGACAGGGATCTATGATTTTTATATATGGTGTGAGGTAAGGGTCCAACTTCATTCTTTCCTGTGTGGTTTTCCAGTTGTTTAGCAACATTTGTTAAAAAGATGATTGTTTCCCCATTTACTTGTCTTGGCACCTGTTGAAAATCAATTAACTGTAACATAAGGATTTATTTCCAGATTCCTTTTTCTATTCCACTGATCTATATGTATATTCTTATGCCAGTACAACACTGTCTTAATTACTATTGCTATGAAATTAGTTTTGAAATTGGGAAGTGCGAATTCTTCAGCTTTGTTCTTCCTGTTCATAATTGTTTTGGTTACTTTGGATGTCTTGAATTTTCATATGAATTTTAGGTTCAGTTTGTCATTCTGTCCAAAGAATTCAGCTGAAATTTTGATAGGATCTTCACTAATCTGTAGATCAATTTGGAGAGTATTGCCATCTTCACAATGTTGAATCCTCTGATACAGGAACATGGACTACCTTTTCATTTATTTAGGTCTTCTTTAATTTTTCAACACTGTTTTGGGATTTTCAGAGTATAAGTTTAGCACTTCTTTTTTCACTTTATTCCTAAGTATTTTATTCTTTATTATGCCATTTCAGTGGTTTTGTTTTCTTGATTTCATTTTCAGTTTTGCTCATTGCTATTGTATAGGAATACAGTTGATTTCTGTATATTGATTTTGGTATCCTGAAAACTTGCTGAACCCATTTATTAGTTCTAATAGATTTTTAGTGTATTCCTTAGGATTTTTTTATGTACAAGATTCTGTCATCTTAGTGTAGAAAAATGTATTTTATTTTCTTGCCTAATTTCCCTGGCTATCATCTTCAGTAAAAGGTTGAATAGAAGTGGTAAAAGCAGACATCCTTGTGTTGCTACTGATCGTAGGGAAAAAGCATTCAATCTCACCATCTTAGTTTTTTCTTAGCTAAGTATTTGCATTTAGTAATAATCCCACAAAATGTAGATTTACTCCCTTGATTATCCCTAAAATCTGTTCAGGGAAAAGTCATTCTGAAGACTTACTTAAATTTTCTGTAGGGGAATATGAGCTACAATATTCTTCTTGATTTTATAAATTAATTAAGAAATATGTTAGGTTTTAATTGGTGATATTTAAGAATTTAAATAAGATAATAATAACAAAATTGCCTTATATGTACCAGGCACTTTTCTAAGCATTTTAAACTGTTTAATTTTCAAGAATTATGTAGGTACTATTATTACCCCATTTCAAAGATGAGGAAACTGAAGCAAGTGCTAATAAAATAATTTACACAATAAGCTCAGCTAATAAGAAGTAGAGGGAGGATTTAAGTCCAAGAAGTCTGCTTTTAGAGACTGTGCTTTTGACCACTAAATAGGAATAGGCAAATAAATCACTTAGTGGAGTCTGTTAGGTAGTAAATGCTCAAAAATTGGAGACGTTAACTGTTATTATTATTCTAAGTTAGGCTTAAGATTATTCTGTTTTCTTTAGGAACATGTTTCTATGATTTGCAGTGCTACAACAATCCAGACACATGAATTATTAAAATGTTTCTCAATAGCATTCAAAAACAGGAAAACTTAGGGAGGTTTATAAAGAGCTAGAAATATACAAAATTATAATGCTGTTTTATTTGTTTAGCAAATGTTTATTGAATTGCCACTATATGCAGATCACTGGAATAATCTCTGGATTAAAGAGGTAGATGAAATTAATATGATATGGGTCTTTCCCTTCTCAGAGTTTATAACCTAGCAAGGATCACAGATCAGTACATAACAACATAAGAGAATAAATGAAAGAAGGGGATGCTGAGTGTGGCCTACCCATAGCATTGGCAAGATGTGATGTTGCAAATGAGAACTGTGGTGCTATAGTATTTACAGAATTAGTGTCATGCAGTGGTTGAGGAATTGGAGTCAAGTGTGTCCAGATTCAAATCCCAGCATTTTCACTGGGTAAGCAGCTGGGCTACTGGGAAAATGCTATGACCTCCTAAACATTTTCTTTTTAATTTTAGAATGAGAATAATATTGCCAACTTCAATATGTTTAATGAGAATTAAAACATATTATGCATCATTAAGCATGATACCTGGCAGAAAGAAAATGGTCACTGAATAGGGAACTTTCTGGAGTTCTGGAAATGACTGAGGTGATGGTTACATGGAGATATATATATATATATCTCAAAGCTCATTGAACTGTACATTTTGTTGCACTTAATTTTATGTAAATTATCTAAATAATTTTGATTTTAAAATTCATCAATTACCTCTTACAGACTTCTTGGGCTTGATGGCTTCTTTTCGTTTTCGGTACGCGCGCCTCTTACTGCTGTGGCCTCTCCCGTTGCGGAGCACAGGCTCCGGACACGCAGGCTCAGCGGCCATGGCTCAGCTCACGGGCCCAGCTGCTCCGCGGCATGTGGGATCTTCCCGGACCGGGGCACAAACATGTGTCCCCTGCATTGGCAGGCGGACTCTCAACCATTGCGCCACCAGGGAAGCCCGATGGCTTCTTTTTAAAAAAGTTTTTAAACACTGCTTTCAAAATGGCATGGACCAAACTTGTTAGCCTGAGTCTTCAGTACCTAATGACTCCCCAAAACCTCACAAGCAAAGATAGAGTCTTTCTGCAGTTCAGAGCCTCTGTGCCTCAGGCTCTGCATCTGGTAATATTCCTATACTGCGATGGTTAATTTTATGTGTCAACTAGGAAAGTGTTTTTGGATGCGATAACATTTAAATTGGTTACCCTTGAGTAAAGCAGATTGCTTTCCATAATGTAGTTGGGTCTCATCCAATCAGTTGAAAGCCTGAACAGAACAAAAGATGGGCCTCTCCCAAGCAAGAAGGAGTTCTCCAACAGACTGCCCTCAGACATGAACTGGAATATCAGCTCTCCGGGGGCTTTAGCTAGCTGGCCCACTCTGCCAATTTTGGAGTTGCCAGTCGCATTACCACGTGAGCCAATTCTCCTCCTTTATATGTGCACACGCTATTGGTTTGTTTCTCTGGAAAACACTGACTAATCCATATACTAAATTAACTTACTTGATGAGATGCATTTCTTTGTGGTGGTTCAGACTTTTAGAGGTAGAGCTTCCTGTGAAAAAGCAATTTCCAATGAATGACTTTGATGACACTTTATGATTTGGCCAAAAAATGTGAAAGGGGGACCGGAAATACTTAAATTCATCATCTGTGTTTATTGCCACGTACTCTAGTGGGGTCATTACATAAAAGGTCAGTAATGGTATAAAATCAAATAAACTAAGCACTGTTAAATCTTTACTATCAAATTGCTGTCTTTTTTTTTTCTGCTGATTTTGAAAAGCACACAAATATATTAATATGAAGACAGTAAACCCTAGGAATTTTCAGCCTTTGTTTTCTAAGTCTACCCCTCCGTGGGACAGATTTCCAGGGAAAAAATTGATTAAAAGTTTTCAAATACTTAAGTTGGAAACTCTATTAGCCATAAAATCCATGATCAATTTACCAACACTTTAAAAACAGTAACAACAAAACTTCATTACAAAAGGATATGACCATTGAAGAATTACTTCAGGGGATATTTTAGTGTAAAAGCTGAGTATGTATAAACATGCTGGATTTCTACAATGCTTTGCACACACTCTTTAAATATTTGTTGACTAAAGAAATGAACGACTCAACAAGAAAGCAACATTAAGAGAGCTGCAGATGCAGATCTTTATATTTTCTTCCAAAATTTCATGAGTGTCTAGCACTATTGTCTTCAATATCAACAAACTACTAACCAATATTACAATAACTTAAATCAGTGCAAATATGTTAATATATTAAAATACAGTTTATGTTTTAATAACAACCTGATGTTCTAATTGAACAACTGTTCTTGGAATGATTATAGGTTCTAAATTGATCAACTCCAAATTCATGAAAAGTAAACTATTTTTAAATAGCTTGAACAGTTTAGTGAACTCAAAATTAATTTTAGTGTCTTTCTGATGGTCTTTGGATTCATTCTTACTTTGACAATTTTTATAGAAGATGGAAGTTTAAAAAGATTATATATATATGTCTATATATATTTAATAAATAAATTTAATCTTAGTAAATCTCAAGGGAAAGTTGATGTGAAGTTACTGCATTTCACATATTTGAGGTTGTTATCCATTTTAAAGAAAAACCAAAGTGTAAGTAAGATCACGATCTTGTCCTACATCCAAAGATCATGTCCCTTGCCAGTCTTGCTTACTTTAAATGTGATTCTAAAATGCTATGAGATCTGAGAAATAAATTGAAAGTTTGAAAGATTCTTTCTTCAGCATTTTAGGTAATTGATTTTAGCATCAAAGAAGCAGAGTAGTTGGTGGGCATTACTCAAGATTGTTCCCTCTCTGACTTTCATGATCTTATTATCATACTTTGAATTTTATAATGACAAGCACATGATCCTACACTCATGCAAAGTTCAGACAATCTGTTAACAAAAAACCCACTTGACTCAGCATTCTTTAGCAGCAAATTCCTTTTGTGATGACATCATTTTATCATCCCAGCACTTCAGGCACCCACATTGTATGAAATCATTGTCTACAAACCTTTGTCAACCTGTCACCGCTTATGAAACCCTCTGTCAAACCACCTGTCACTTTTCAGTGACACCGTCTATCCACATGTAGGGACCATGTTTCCTGTAGATGAACATATTGAGTTATGGGGAGAAGATTAAATAAGCAGCAGCACACATTAGCTGTTATCTCCCTTTCTCAACCCAACATCCTACAAAATGCAGGAATCCCCATATATAATACACATCCCAAAGGGAATTATCTAACATCTGTCTGAAAACTTCTGGGATAATGTATCTCACTCTTACACAAGAAGACATATTGTATTTTGAGGACAATTGAATGGCTAGAAATGTCTTCTCTACGCTGAGCTGAAATCAACCTCTTCGTGATTTGCCCCTGATGGGCCCTGTCTTTCCACCTGAGAGCCTGTTAAGTGTATGACCATGGCTACCATGTACCTTCTCTAGTTACGTCTTTTCTAAACCAAATACCCTATTTTTTTCTGTAGGTGTCCTCATTTGCCAGGTTTTTCATACAGTTATCTTTCTGATAACAATGCCTTGCCTAGTCTTCAGATTATCTATGACTCCCATTGAAACATGACACTCAGAATCTGAAAAGGGTTTTTGAACTGTAGATCAGTAGCTTCAGTGCAGGGAGAGAATGTTTACTTGCCTAACACTGGATTGATCCTGTATATCTATAATCCAACCTGAAATAATACATATATATTTTTACATTCAGATGACTTTATAACACAGATTGAAAATGTCAGTCAAGATAAAGCTCTGTTCTTAAGGTTGTTTTCTTAAATGTGAACATCTGTTAAGTTGTGTTTCATTCATACTGATATAAAACTGAAAGGACCCATACATGTATTTAGTTTCACCTTCTTGCTATCAGCCTGAAATTTTTGGTTTCCTGGAACTACTTCTTTTCTATAGAAGTAGAGTTCACTTACAATATTATTTTAGTTTGAGGTGTAAAATACAGTGATTTTATTCTTTTTCAGTGTTGTATATTTTTATTACTACTTATTTTTAAATTAATTTTTATTGAAGTATACTTACTTTAAAATGTTATGTTCAGTCCGCCTGCCGATGCAGGGGACACAGGTTCGTGCCCAGGTCCGGGAGGATCCCACATGCCGTGGAGTGGCTGGGCACGTGAGCCATGGCTGCTGCGTGTCCGGAGCCTGTGCTCTGCAGCAGGAGAGGCCGCGGGAGTGAGAGGCCCGCGTACAGAAAAAAAAAAAATAATAATAATAATGTTATGTTCATTTCTACTGTACAGCAAAATGAATCAGCTATATTTATACATATATCCACTCCTTTTTGGATTTCCTTACCATTTAGGTTACCACAGTGCATTAAGTAGAGTTCCCTGTGCTATACAGTATGTTCTCGTTAGTTATCTATTTTATACATAGTATCAATAGTGTATATGTGTCAATCACAATCTACCAATTCCTCCCACGCCCCCTCCTTTTCTCCTTGGTATCCATACATTTGTTCCCTATGGCTGTGTCTCTATTTCTGCTTTGCAAATAGGATCATCTATACCATTTTTCTAAATTCCACATATACGAGTAAACATACAATATTTATTTTTCTCTTTCTGACTTACTTCACTTTGTATGACAGTCTCTAGGTCCATCAAGCTCTCTACAAATGACCCAATTTCTTTCCTTTTTATGGCTGACTAATATTCCACTAACCACATCTTCTTTAACCATTCCTCTTTGATGGAAATTTAGGTTGCTTCTATGTTGTGGCTATTGTAGACAGTGCTGCAATGAACATTGGGGTGCATATATCATTTTGAATTATGGTTTTTCTGGGTATATGCCCAAGAGTGGGATTGCTGGGTCATATGGTAGTTGTATTTTCAGTTTTTTAAGGAAACTTCATAGTGTTTTCCATAGTGGCTGTATCAATTTACATTCACACTAACTGTGCAAGAGGGTTCCCTTTTCTCCATACCCTCTCCAGCATTTATTGTTTGTAGATATTTTGATGATGACCATTCTGACCAGTGTGAGTTGATAGCTCACTATAATGTTGATTTGCATTTCTCTAATAATCAGTGATGTTGAGAATCTTTTCATGTGTCTGTTGGTGATCTGTTTGTCTTCTTTGTAGAAATGTCTATTTAGGTCTTCTGCCCATTTTTCGATTGGGTTGTTTGTTTTTTTTGATATTGAGCTGCATGAGCTGCTTGTATATTTTGGAGATTAATCTTTTGTCAGTTGCTTCATTTATTTTCTCCCATTGTAGGGTTGTCTTTTCATCTTGTTTATGGTTTCCTTTGCTGTGCAAAAGCTTTTAAGTTTCATTAGGTCCCATTTGTTTCTTTTGGTTTTTATTTCCATTACTGTAGGAGGTTGGTCAAAAAAGGATCTTGCTGTGGTTTATATCAGAGAGTGTTCTGCTTATGTTTTCCTCTAAGAGTTTTATAGTGTCTAGCCTTACATTTATGTCTTTAATCCATTTTGAATTTACTTTTCTGTATGGTGTTAGGAAGTGTTCTAATTTGATTCTTTTACATGTAGCTGTCCAGTTTTCCCAGCACCACTTATCAAAGAGGCTGTCTTTTCTCCATTGTATATTTTTGCCTCCTTTATCATAGATTAGGTGACCATAGGTGCATGGGTTTATGTCTGGGCTTTCTATCCTCTTCCATTGATCTGTATTCCTGTTTTTGTGCCAGTACCATGTCATCTGTTTTTTTTTTTTTTTACATCTTTAATGGAGTATAATTGCTTTACAATGTTGTGCTCCTTTCTGCTGTATAACAAAGTGAATCAGCTATATGTATACATATATCCCCCATATCCCCTCCCTCTTGCACCTCCCTCCCACCCTCCATATCCCACCCTCCATATCCCACCCCTCTAGGTGGTCACAAAGCACCGACCTGATCTTGTGCTATGCAGCTGTTTCCCACTAGCTATCTATTTTATATTTGGTGGTGCATATATGTCAATGCTATTCTCTCACTTCCTCCCAGTTTACCCTTCCCTGAGCACCTCTGTCTTCAAGTCCATTCTCTATGTCTGCTTCTTTATTCCTGTCCTGCCCCTAGGTTCATCAGAACCATTTTTTCTTAGACTCACTATATATATTTTAGCATACGGTATTTTTTTTCCTCTTTCTGACTTACTTCACTCTGTATGGCAGACTCTAGGTCCATCCACCTCACTGCAAATATCTGAATTTCATCTTTTTTATGGCTGAGTAATATTCCATTGTATATATGTGCCACATCTTCTTTGTCCATTCATCTATTGATGGACACTTAGGTTGCTTCCATGTCCTGGCTATTGTAAATAGTGCTGTAATGAACATTGTGGTACCTGACTTTTAAAATTATGGTTATCTCAGGGTATATGCCCAGTAGTGGGATTGCTGGGTCATATAGTAATTCTATTTTTAGTTTTTTAAGGAACCTCCATACTGTTTTCCATAGTGGCTGTATCAATTTACATTCCCACCTACAGTGCAAGAGGGTTCCCTTTTCTCCACACCCTCTCCAGAATTTGTTTGTAGATTTTTAGATGATGGCCATTTTGACTGGTGTGAGGTGATACCTCATTGTAGTTTTGATTTGCATTTCTCTGATGATTAGTGATGTTGAGCATCCTTTCATGTGTTTGTTAGCATCTGTTTATCTTCTTTGGAGAAATGTCTATTTAGGTCTTCCACCCATTTTTTGATTGGGTTGTTTGTTTTTTTGATATTGAGCTGCATGAGCTACTTATATATTTTGGAGATTAATCCTTTGTCAGTTGCCTCCTTTGCAAATATTTTCTCCCATTGTTAGGGTTGTCTTTTCATCTTGTTTATGTTTTCCTTTGCTGTGCAAAAACTTTTTAGTTTCATTAGGTCCCATTTGTTTATTTTTGTTTTTATTTCCATTAGTCTAGGAGGTGGGTCAAAAAAGATCTTGCTGTGGTTTATATCAAAGAGTGTTCTGCTTATGTTTTCCTCTAAGAGTTTTATAGTGTCTGGCCTTACATTTAAGTCTTTAATCCATTTGTGTTTATTTTTGTGTAGGGTGTTAGGAAGTGTTCTATTTTCATTCTTTTACATGTAGCTGTCCAGTTTTCCCAGCACCACTTATTGAAGAGGTTTTCTTTTCTCCATTGTATATTCTTGCCTTCTTTGTCAAAGATAATGTGACCATATGTCTGTGAGTCAATCTCGGGGCTTTCTATCCTGTTCCATTGATCTATGTTTCTGTTTTTGTGCCAGTGCCATACAGTCATGATTACTGTAGCTATGTAGTATAGTCAGAAGTCAGGGAGTCTGATTCCTTCGGCTCTGTTTTTCTTTCTCAAGATTTTTTGGCTATTTGTGTCTTTTGGGTTTCCAGAAAAATTTTAAAATATTTTGCTCTAGTTCTATGAAAGATGCCCTTAGTAATTTGATAGGGATTGCATTGAATTTGTAGACTACTGTGGGTAGTATAATCATTTTCACAATACTGATTCTTCCAATCCAAGAATACGGTATATCTCTCCATCTGTTTGTCTCATCCTTGATTTCTTTCAGCAGTATCTTATAGTTTTCTGCAGACAGGTCTTTTGCCTCCTTAGGTAGGTTTATTCCTAGGTATTTCATTCTTTTTGTTGCAATGGTAAATGGGATTGTCTCCTTAATTTCTGTTTCAGATCTTTCATTGTTATTGTATACAAATGCAAGAAATTTCATTATTAATTTTCTGTATTAATTTTATATTTTGTGACTGAGTAAATTCATTGATTAGCTCTAGTAGTTTTCTGGTGGCATCTTTAGGATTTTCTAAATATATAGTATCATGTGATCTGCAAACAGTGACAGTTTTACTTCTTCTTTTCCAATTTGTATTCCATTTATTTCTTTTTCTTCTCTGATTGCCGTGGCTAGGACTTCCAAAACTATTTTGAATAATAGTGGTGAGAGTGGACATCCTTGCCTTGTTTCTGTTCTTAGAGGAAATGCTTTCAGTTTTTCACCATTGAGAATTATGTTTGCTGTGGTTTTGTTATATATGGCCTTTATTATGTTGAGGTAGGTTCCTTCTATACCTACTTTCCAGAGACTTTTTATCATAAATATGTTTTGAATTTTGTCAAAAGAACATTCTTCTGCATCTATTGAGATCATCATATGGTTTTTATTCTTCAATTTGTTAATATGGTGTATCACATTGATTGATTTTCATATATTAAAGAATCCTTTTATCCCTGGGATAAATCCCACTTGATCATGGTGTATGATCCTTTTAATGTGTTGTTGGATATGGTGTGCTAGTATTTTGTTGAGAATTTTTGCATCTATATTAATCAGTGATATTGGCCTGTAATTTTCTTTTTTTGTGTGATATCTTTGTCTGGTTTTGGTATCAAGGTGATGGTGGCCTCGTAGAATGATTTTGGGAGTATTCCACGCTCTGCAATTTTTTGAGTTTGAGAAGGATAGGTGTTAGCTCTTTTATAAATGTTTGATAGAATTCGCCTGTGAAGCCATGTAGTCCTGGACTTTTGTTTGTTGGAAGAATTTTAATCATAGTTTCAATTTCATTAGTTGTGATTGGTCTGTTCATATTTCCTATTTCTTCCTGGTTCAGTCTTGGAAGTTTGTACTTTTCTAAGAATTTGTCCATTGCTTCCAGGTTGTCCATTTTATTGGCATATTGTTGCTTGTAGTAGTCTCTTATGATCCTTTGTATTTCTGTGGTGTGAGTTGTAACTGCTCCTTTTTCATCTAATTTTATTGATTTGTGTCCTCTACCTTTTTTTCTTGATGAGTCTGGCTAAAGGTTTATCAATTTTGTTTATCTTCTCAAAGAACCACCTTTTAGTTTCATTGATTTTTGCTTTTATTCTCTTCATTTCTATTTCATTTATTTCTGCTCTGGTCTTTATGAGTTATTTCCTTCTACTAACATTGGGGTTTGTTTGTTCTTCTTTCTCTAGTTGCTTTTGGTGAAAGGTTAGATTGTTTATTTGAGAGTTTTCTTGTTTCTTGAGGTAGGATCGTACTGCTATAAATTTTCCTCTTAGAACCGCTTTTGCTGCATCCCATAAGTTTGAGTCATCGTGTTTTTGTTGTCCTTTGTTTCTAGGTACTTTTTGATTTCCTCTTTGATTTCTTAAGTGATTTCCTGGTTATTTAGTAGCATATTGTTTAGCCTCCATGTGTTTGTATTTTTTACAGTCTTTTTTTCCTTTCATTAATGTCTAATCTCATAGCATTGTTGTTGGAAATATGCTTGATATGATTTCAATTTTCATAAATTTACCAAATCTTGATTTGTGACCCAAGATGTGATCTATTCTGGAGAATGTTCCCAGGATACACTTGAGAAGGAAGCATATTCAGCAAACAAATAGCTGCAACAACAACACAAAACACACACAGAAAAAAGAAAAAAGAATAGAAATAAATTTAAAAACAACAAGAGAATAAACAAAAGAATCCAAAAATGAGAATAGTCAATAAATACTAAACTAACAAAAACAAAAAATTAAAAATAAAGCAGAAAGCAAACAAACAACCAAAAAAGCAAAGAAAGCATAAAATGTACACATAAAAACAATCAAAAACTAAAGAGAAAAAATAAAGTAAATAACAAAAACAAGAAAAAGCCACAAAACAACAAAAAAGTAAAGTAAAAATAGAAAAAATATATATATATTAAAACATTAAAATTAAAAAAGCTAAAAAATAATAAAAGCAAAAACAACAGCAACTGAACAAAACAAAACAAACAAAAAAAGAAAAATAGTAATAAAAATATTTTCCTGGAGCCTTCCTCTGTCAGTGTCCTTGCTCTCACAGTGAGCTACAACCAATCTCCACCTCCATAGGAAGCCTTCCAATACCTCTAGGAGGTCTCTGGACCTGCTGTGGGCACTGTGGGAGAGCTCAGACTCTGACCTGGCCCAACTTCCACGTGTACTTGTCCCAAAGTCTACTGTTGCAAAGGCTAGACCTGACTCAGTTGTGGGAACACTCATTGTCTATTCAGGTATTCCACAGATGTAGGATTTACCAAGCCAATCTTGGGGATTTAATCCTTAGCTTGTGCAGCTGCATGGAATGATTTCTGTTCCTATTGCTTAGTTGCACTGCCCCTGGGGCTCAGCTTTGGTTTTGATCCCACCTCTGTGTATGTGCCACCCTCAGGTGTCTGTTCCCCTCCCAGGCAAGAGGGAGCAAAAGCAGCAGCTGCTTGAGGCACACTTACTCACTCAGGCCTGAGTGGGTTGTGACAGCCACAGTTGGGGTGTGTACGAGCTGTCTATGATGGTGGGACCAGCAGGCAGTTGCAACAGACTGTGGTGTGCTCGCTCCAGTGGGAGTCCCTCCCAGTGCTCACAGAGGCAGGAGCTGGTGTGTGCGGACTGTGGCAGCCCTGCCCCCTGCACACCTCTCAACAGTGGTTCCTCACTTTCCAGGCAGACCAGTCTTCCTCTAGGGGCATTCCCGGCCGCACATCCCCTCACTCCCATCCCCTCTGCCATATCCAAGCAGACAATAGCACTCCTCTCCCTGGATCAGTTCTCCCAACCCCACGCTTCAACACTCAGCCCCTGCCAGCATCGGCGGACTCTCATCCAAGGCAGGGCTGCCCTGGGCTGATTCCCAAGGAGGCTTTGGGCTGGATGGCGCTCAGGCCCCTGGAGCCCACTCAGGTTGGAGGAGACCCCAACCTGAGGGGCAGGTGGGCCCACTCAACTAGGAGCACCTTCCAGTGTCTGCAGAGGCTGAGGAACCCAGAGGGTGGGGAAAGGGATTGTAATGGAAGCTCCACCCCTTCCACGTCCCTCAACAATGATGCCTTGCTTCTATGGTGTCTGGGCTTTTTCCACAGACTTTCCCACTTGTGGAGGTCCTTACTCCTGTCCCTTCAGGCTGTCTTTTCACATCCAACTTCTGTCCCTTGCCTGGGTCCAAACCCCACTTCCCAGCACCCAGCCCCCCTTCACAACAGGTAACTTACAACTCAGTCTGGAATGCTCAGAGCTGCAGGGTACACCATATGTGCAGTTCTTACTTTGTCCTGCCTTCCACAGACCATCCACTGTGTTCTCCTTTGATCCCCCCAAAGGTCCTTTTCAGTCCCAGCTGATTTCCCCACCATGAGGGAGTTTTTCTGAGTGTGGGGACCTCCTCTCACCTTCAGCTTCCCACCAGGGTTGCTGGTCCCTTTTCTGATTCCTTTCTTTTTTTCTTCTTTCTTACATCATACCCAGTTGTGAGGGGATTTTTCTCGTCCTTTTAGGTGTCCAAATTCTTCTGCTAATGTTCAGCAGGTGCTCTATGAGAATTGTTCCATTTGTAGATGTATTCTTGATGTACTTGTGAGGAGCGACGAATTCTGCATCCTCCTATTCCGCCATCTTGACTCCTCTCCCATAATGATTTTATAAGTTTATAGATTATACTCCATATAAAGTTATTATAAAATAGTGACTATATTCCCTGTGCTGTGCATTACATCCTTGTAACTTTTTTATTTTATACCTATATACCTCTTAATCCCCTTCACCTTGCCCTTCATCTTACCCTTCTCACTGTGCCTCTTCCCTCTGGTACCCCCTCGTTTTTTTCTGTATCGGTAAGCCTGTTTCTATTTGTTATATGTGTCAATTTCTTTTATTTTTTAGATCCCGCATACATATAAGTGAAAACATAGAGTATTTTTCTTTCTGTCTTATGTCATGAAGCATAATACCCTCCAGGTTCATTTGTGTTGTTATAAATGGCAAAATTTTATTGTTTATGGTAAGTAATATTCCATTGTATGTATGTATGTATGTGTGTGTGTGTGTGTGTGTGTGTGTGTGTGTATATATCTCACAGCTTCTTTATCCATTCTTCTGTTAATGGTCACTTAGGTAGTTTCTGTATCTTGGCTATTGTAAATAATGCTGCAATGAACACTGGGGTGCATGGATCCTTTTGAACTAGTGTTTCTATTTTCCTTGGGTAGATACCAAAGAGTGGAATGGAAGTTCTAGTTTTAACTTTGTGAAAAGCCTCCATACTGTTTTCCATAGTGGCTGTACTAGTTTACATTCCTGCTAACAGTGTACCAGAGTTCCCTTTTCTTCCCATCCTCACCAACACTTGTTATTTCTTGTATTTTTGACAATAGCTATTCTGACTGGTGTGAGGTGATGGTGATACCTCATTGCAGCTTCAATTTGTGTTTCCATGATGATTAGTGATGTTGCGCATCTTTTCATTGCCTGTTGGCCATCTGTATGTCTTCTCTGGAAAAATGTCTATTCTTTTCCTCTACTCAATTTTTAACTGGGTTGATTTGTTTTTGATATTTAGTTGTATGAGTTCTTTATATATTTTAGATATTAACCCATTATCAGATATACCACTTGCAAATATTTTCTCCCAATCAGTAGGTTGCCTTTTGGTTTTGTTGATGGTATCCATCCCCGTGCAAAAGCTTTTAAGTTTTATTGGGTCCCCTTTGTTTACTTGTGCTTTTGTTTCCTGGCCAGAAGAGACAGATCTGAAAAAAATATATTGCTAGGACCAGTGTCAGAGTGTACTGCCTATGTTTTCTTCTAGGAGTTTTATGGTTTCAGGTCTTACATTTAGGTCTTTAATTCATTTTGTGTTTATTTTGGAAAAGGTATGATAAAATGTTCAAATTTTGTTCTTTTACATGTAGCTGTCCAGTTTTTCCAACACCACTTATTAAAGAGACTGTCTTTTTCTCATTGTATATTCTTGCCTCCTTTGTTGTAGGTTAATTGACCATACTTGCATGGGTTTATTTCTGGGCTCTCTATTCTGTTCCCTTGATCTCTATGTCTGTTTTTGTATCAGTACCATACTCTTTTTGATTACTGTAGCAGTGTGATTCCTCCTGCTTTGTTCTTTTTTCCGAAGTTTGCTTCGGCTCTTCAGGGTGTTTTGTGGTTCCATACAAATTTTAGGATTATTTGTTCTAGCTCTGTTAAAAATGTCATGGGTATTTTGATAGGAATTATGTCAAATCTGTAGATTGCTTTGGGTAATATGGACATTTTAACAACATTATTTTTTCCAATTCACGAACACAGGATATCATTCCATTTATTTGTATTGTTTTCAATTTCCTTCATCAATATCTTAGTTTTCAGAATATAGGTTTTTTACTTCCTTGGTTAAATTTATTCCTAGGTACTTTTTTCTTTTTGATGCAATTGTAAATGGGATTGTTTTCTTGCTTTCACTTTCTTACAGTTCATTATTAGTGTACAGAAATGCAATAGATTTATGTATATTAATCTTGGATTCTGCAACTTTACTGCATTCATTTATTAGTTCTAATAGTTTTTTTGGTGAAGTATTTAAGGTTTTCTGTATTTAGAGTATTGTGAAATCTGCAAATAGTGACAGTTTTATTATTTTCCTTCCAATTTGGATGCCTTTTATTTCTTTTTCTTGTCTGGTTGCTGTGGCTAGGACCTCCAATACTGTGCTAAATGGAAGTATTGAAAGTGGACATCTTTGTCTTGTTCCTGATTTTAGAGAAAAAGCTTTCAGCAGTTCTCCATTGAGTAAGATGTTAGCTATGGGTTTGTCATAAGTGGCCTTTATTATATTGAGATATGTTCCCTATATAACAACTTTGATGAGAGTTTTTTTTCATGATTGGATGTTGAATTTTGTCAAATGCTTTTTCTGCATCTATTGAGATGCTCGTGTGGCTTCTATTCTTTCTTTTGTTAATGTGGTGTATCACATTGATTGATTTGCAGATATTGAACCATCCTGCATCCCTGGGATAAATCCCACTTGATCGTGGTGTATGGTCCTTTTTATATAGTGCTGAATTCGGTTTGCTGATATTTTGTGAGGATTTTTGCATCTATGTTCATCAGTGATATTGGCCTGTAATTTTCTTTTATTGTAGTGTGTTTGTCTGGTTTTGGTATCACATGAATGCTGGTCTTGTAGAATGAGTTTGGAAGTGTTTCCCTCTCTTTTATTTTTTGGAATAATTAGAGAATAATAGGTGTTTACTCTTCTTTAGATATTTGGTAGACTTCTACTGTGAAGCCACCCAGTCCTGGACTTTTGTTTGCTGGGAGGTTTTTGATATCTGATTCAATTTCAATATTATTAATAAGTCTGTCCTGATTTTCTATTCTTCCCAATTCAGTCTTGGAAAACTATGTTTTTAGGAATTTTATTAATTTCTTCTTGGTTGTTCAATTTGTTGACCTATAACTGTGCATAGTATTCTTAATGATTGTATTTCTGTGATATCAGTTTTAACTTCTTTTTCGTTTATATTTTTGTTTATTTGGGGTCTCTTTCTTTTTTTCTTGATGAGTCTGGCTAAAGATTTATCCATCTTTTTATATTTTCAAAGAACGAGCTCTTAGTTTCATTGATCTTTTCTATTGTTTTTTTCTTTTTTGGTCTCTGTTTTTATTTGTTTCCACTCTGATCTTTACTATTTCTTCTTTCTGCTGACTTTTGGCTATTTTTGTTCTTTTTTAAATTCTTTTAGATTGAAAGATAGGTTGTTTTATTTGAGATTTCTCTTGTTTCCTGAGGGAGGACTGTATCACTATAAACTTTCCTCTTAGAACTGCTTTTGCTTTTCTTCCTGGGGTTTTATCTTGTTCTTCCATTTGTAACATATTCCTCTGTCTTCTCATTTTGTTTGTCATTATGAAATTAGGCTAAACAATTACTTATCCCAGTCTTGAAGGCATGTCCCTGTGTGGGAGCATCCCAATGCAGTGCCTAGTGACTTTGGTTGGAGAGCTGGATATGAAGTGAGCACAGGCCACTCTTCTCCCAGGTTGTGCTGGCTACCACCACCTTGGTGGAAGGTATGGCTAGAGTCAGAGGGGCGAGACCCAGAGCCAGGTGTGAGCCAGGTGTTCTCCCAGGCTCAATGGCAGTTGCTGCCATGTTGTGGGGCAGGGCTGGGCCTCAAAGGGCTTGAGCAGGAGCCTGAGGTAGCTGGGATTCTTTCTGGAGTGATGTCAGTCTCCACCTTGGTTAGGGGTGAGGTCAGGGCCCCAGGGGAGGGAGAAACATTTCTCAGCTCATTACCCTTTTCCCTGGTGCATGCGTGTACACAATTGATTGTAATGCTGATCTCTATCTTAGTGGGGAGCAGTGCTGGAACAGGAGCTCAGCATGGGATGGGGTGAGGTGCACTGGCAGGTCAACCAGAGCACGAAATTTGCTATCTGTTGCCTCTGTGCTGGAACTGGGAGCAAGGACGTCTGTGCATGCACCCTTTAAGAGCTGGATCTCAGTTTCTTACAGCTCTCCAGTAAACTCCACTGGTTTTCAAACCAGATAAAGGGGTTCATCTTCCTTGTGCCAGACCCCATGGCCGAGGTGCCTAATATGGGGTTTGAACTCCTCTTCCTTAGAGAGGATACCTGAGCCTGTGATATCCCCTTCCTCTTCTAGGTCACCCACTTAGGGGTGTGGGTTCTGACTAGATCACTTCTGCTCCCCTCCTGCGAGACTCTGTGTGTTTTTTCTTTACAACCTTGGTAGAAGAGCAATTCTGCTAGTCTTCTGGTCATTCTCAGCAAGAGTTGCTCTATATGCAGTTGTAGTTTCGTTGTGTTTGTTGGGGGAGGTGAGTTCAGGATCTTTCTGCTCCACCATCTTGATCCCACTCATTTGGAACTTCTTGTTTTTTCTGCTGCTAATTGTCTCAATATACTTTTCCAGGTATTTTAATTGACAAAGTTGGTAAGAATGCCTTTTATATTTGTTCAAATCATTGATAAGTGTGTTAAGCAATGCAGAACTAATGCTAAGCCTTGTGGCATGTCTGTAAGACCTTCTCTTCAAGTTGACTTCTCTCTCAATCAAGATTCTTGGATTCAGTTATTCCATTAGCTATGAATTTGCCTACTTTATTATTATCCAACTCACAGTTCTCAGTCTCATCTACAGTGATATCATGATTCTTTGTCAGGTATCTTGCTGAAAGCATTTGCCTGATCAAGGCTAATGAAATCTATTAAAAATATGGTTAGTTCTGTCAATAATACCTCAATAAAACTGAAAAAATATATTGTTAGTTTGGAATAACAGTCTTATTGTTTTACTGATCATATTTCTTATCCTTAGTGATAAGGGTGTTCTAATTCCTTCTAGTAGTTTGCCTGTGATTGATATTATGTTCACTAATATGTTATTTCTGGAATATGATTTTCCAATTCTTAAAATTTGAAAAATATTAAAGTTTTCTTAGACCTTTTCTATCACCTATAATTTTTCTTAAATAATTATGCTATCCTATAACAATATCTTGCATAATGGCTGCATATCTTCAAATACTTTCTCCTATTTATCTTTACTAATATTTAGAAATTCCATGGAAATAAGCATCAAGAAGACCTAGAGTAAATTTTCATCAAATTGGCAGGTTTGAACAAGAGGAGTCAGACAGATGGATGGGTACATATCATGGAGGTGAACCCAGAAAATGTTGCTTAGCCGAAGTAGAGAATTTGAAATGGAGAAATTTTCAAAATAAGGTAAGATGTTGAAGAAAGATTATATAAATGGAGTAGTAAGACACACACTGGAGACCAAATTTGAATTAGTAGAGAATAAAAAGCAAAAGTATGTTTTGAGGAGGTAATTTTGAAGCACTATGTGAGGAATAAGACCCTTGTGGAAATATGTAGAATATGTAGAATTTATTAAATACATTCTGGTGAGAGTGGCTAAAAGTCTGGAGTTGGGCAGAAAGTGTTGAAATGGACTGAATCCATCATGAAAGATTTGGTTGCACTTGGGAACTGTTTGAATGTGAGGACAGAAAGAGTAAGATATAGAAAATTAAAGACCCTAGGACAAAGAAGGGACTTCTAGAGGACTGAGAAGAAGTACAGCCACTGATGTCACTGATAGGGAGACTGGGGAGAGACAAGATTTTAGGAAGCAATGAAATAAAATCAGGTCTATTTTTCATTTATACAGTAATATAAAAACATAATGAAATATTTGAAAAAAGAGAAAGCAAAATAAATAAATAAATAGCCCTCCCACCAACCACAATATATATATATATACATATATATATATACATACAATTTATTATTTTAGTTCTTCCCTATAGAATATATGCTTGTGTATTATCATTAGCTCTACCGTCTGAATCAAATTTTGCATGGGGCATTCTTCCTTCTTCCTTCCTTTGTGGGGAAATAAAGCTAGCTAGCTAATTAGTCAGGGGGTCTCCAGAGAAAGAGAACCAAGAGGACATATAGAGTGATATAGATAGATTGATTATGAGATACTGTTATAAGATATTGGCTCACACTACTGTGAAGGCTAAGTCCCAGAATCTGTCCTCTGCAAGCTGGAGATACAAGGAAGTCAGTGGTACAGCTGGAAGACCTGAGAGGCAGAGAGCCGATGGTGTAAATTTCAGTCCAGATCTGAAGGCCTGAGAAGTGGGAGCACTGAGGGCGGAGGAGATGGACGTCTTGGCTCAAGCAGTAAGGGACAGAGAGAGCAAGTCCAGCCTTTCTTTGCCTTTTTGTTCTGTTCAGGTCCTCAGTGGATCAGATGATGCCCACTCACATTTGGCATGGCCTTCTGCTTTACTCAGTCCATCTATACAAATGCTAATCTCTTCTAGAAACACCCTCACAGACACAGCCAGAAATAATGTTTAATCAGCTACCTAGACATTACTTGGCCAGTCAAGTTGACACATAAAATTAACCATCATTCATAGATAGATAGATAGATAGATATAGATAGATAGATAGATGATAGAAAGAATTCTAAACATGACCCTGCTAAGGTGCCCATCCCCTGCTTATTTAGTCTAATACTAATCTAGGCACCGCTGCTGTGTAGGGATTTTGCAGATTTAATTAAAGTCCCAAGTCACTTGACCTTATGATACAGAGATTATCTGGGTGAGCCCAATCTAATCACATGAGATCTTCAAAAGGCAGAAGGCAAAGTCAGAGAGATTTGACACGTGACAAGGATTCCATGGGTTTGAAGATGGAAGGGATCACATGAGAAGGAATGCAGCTGGTTTTCAGAGAGCAAGGAGATGGTGACATTGGTCCAATAAACACAAAACCTGAATTCTGGCAAAAACCTGAATGAACTGTAAGCAGATCCTCTAAATAAGAGCCCACACAACCAACATATTGACTTTGACCTCATGAGACTCTAAGCAGAAAACCCAGTTGAGCCCCAGGCTTGTGACCTTACAGCTATAAGAACTGGATTGTTTTCAGCTGCTAAATATGTGCTAGTTAGTCACAGTGCAATATAAACCAAATATTCTCTCTATATATGCAGACACATATTAAATTGTTTACAAATTTATATTCTTTTCTAGTCACTTGTCATCATACTATATAAAATATTGCTTGTCTTTTATGTTACTACATAGCCTTCATAAATAATATCTTTGTAACTGCTTACTAGTTACCAAATTCATGTTTTAGAGATTATTTAATAATTCCCCTATTGTTGATCATTTACTTTCCTTTCTCCTTTTTGTGGAAATGAATATCTTCATGCATATGTTGACTGAAAAAAATACGCAACCTAAAAGTTGAGAATTATGTTTTATTTGGTGAACAACATTGAGGACTTAAGCTCGGGACGCAGGCTCTCAGGTAGTTCTAAGGGACTGCTCCAAAGAGGTCAGGGAGGAGCTGGGATTTATAAGGGTTTTCGTAACAAAGACCTGGTAGTCAGAACATCAAAAGATTACTGTTAATTAAAGAAAATCAGATATCTCAAGTTCAAAAATTTAACACTTTTCTATATATGGAAAGATGCAAGAGTGTGGGCTCACTGAAATCATTCCCTTGATATGGACCTCAGCTATCTGAGGCCAGTATCCTGTGCTTTCTCATCCTGTCTCCACAGGGTATACCACTGGGGGTGGGGGGAGGGTAGCAGCTGCAGCTACTGACTGCTAGATGGCAGGCATCCTGTTTCTATCCTGAGTTCCCTCAGGGCTCACCTTCTAGGTGGCTGTAATGTGATGGCTTGATGGCTGCAACATAATTTGTCTGCTGATATGGCAGGCAACATTGTTTCACTGACACATATGACTTCTTGAAAATGGATTTGGGATAAACATGTTAAGATAGATTCCTAGTTGAATTCTTGGGTCAAAGGTAATAGGTATTTCATAGTCACCCATACCATTATATGAACGACCAGGTCAATCTAACTAATTCTTAGCTGAAGGCATCCAGGAACACAAACAGTAACTGTGCCTGAAGGTAGAATGAGGGTGAAAATGTCATGAGATGAATCTGGAGAAATAGGAAACTGCAACTGTATGCAAACTGCAGAAAGTTGTTTTTGTTTTTTCCCTTTTCATGGACTCCTGACAGTGCTATAGTCTTGTGCTACTGGCTCCTGTCAAACTTTTTCTTCAGCTCCTTTTCAGTAATGTTTGGCATTTCCTCTTTAAAGTGATACTTCTCGCCTGCTTAAATTGTCACAGTTTGATATTGATCACACCCTGCTAGCTGCTGAGAAAACCCCAGATTAGAAAAGAACCAACATTTGATGAGTAGGGGCATGGGGAGAATGCCAGATTAAATGGTTCATTTCAGCCGTATGTGAAAGATGAACTAGAGAGGAGATACAGAAACGGAGCTGCTCACGAAATGCCTGTATTGATCACAGATGAGTGTGAGAGCTATTCTGTAGAGGAAATAAATGCAAAGGTAGAGGATGAAAGAGGATGCATGTCTATTGGATCATTTGAATTAATGGGTCTTGAGGGTATGTTTCTTAAAAAAAATTTTTTTTTAGTAAACAAACATTAATTCCCATTGGTCCTTGTTCTAGTTTCCTGTGGCTACCACAACAAATTATTGCAAACAGTTGCCTTAGAAAAACTATAATTTATTTTCACAGGCTTCTGGAGGCCAGAGTCTGAAATCGAGTGTCAGCAGGGCCATACTCCCACTGGAGACTCTAGGCAAGAATCCTTCTTGCCTCTTCTAGGTTCTGATGGCTCCATGCACTTCTCGGCTTCCTTGGTTAGTGGTTACATGGCTTCAATCTCTGCATCTGTCTTCACCTGAACTTCTCCTCTGTGTCTCCTTCTCTTCTGTAGCTTACAAGAATACTTGTTATTTGATTTAAGGCTCACCCAGGTAATCCAAGATGATCTCATTCTAAATTCTTTAACCAATTATATATGCAAAGACTTTTTTTTTTCCAAATAAGGACATATTCAAAGATTCTAGGGATTAGGATATGGATATATCTTTTGGGGGCAAAGAGGGGGCACAGTTCAACCCACTACAGTCCTTAATTTACCAGAGGTCTACTGTTTCAGAAAAGAATGTTTATGGGAGATATTTTATGACTCATCACTAACTAGGGTGAAAAATACTTCCAGAAAGTGGTTCGGCACTAGAACAACTTCCCAGTGATGGCACCCCAACTCCATCTCCCTCTCTATAGCTCCTTCATGACTGTGAAATACCACCCCTCCTCTTCTAGGCAGGAAGCATGTGTTACGAGAGATTATCTATTAAGTAATGTTTATATGTTAACATTTCTGGGTGTAGCATCTGTCAATTTCCATGGCATAAGCACTCCCACTGTGGCTCATTTCAAGCCACCTGTGTGATGTTACTGAACACTAAGTTGAAAGAATATGCCAGGTTGGATCCAGCACACCACTATCATTAGACAGTATTACTATCAGAACCAGCTTCTATGTCACACGTATTTTTAATTCAAGGTGACTTGTAAATATTTTATCTTCCTTTTCTTATGAAACCACAATGTGTGTAGAGACCAAGAATGGCCACGTTTAGTTCAGGAATGTCTAACTTGGTAAGTTAAATGGAAGAAGAACTGCCTGAAATCAAGCTTCAATGCTTGATATTAGTACTATTTAGGATAAATGCACTGCCTGTACAGAGAACAAAGCAATAAATTGATTTTCAATATATTATATATCATGTCTTTTCTTCCTGCAGTAATTTCTCTTCATATCTTTAAAAGTGGAGTCTTAATTCCTCCTTGAAATTCAGAGTTATAGGTGAAAGGAAAAGAAAGACAAACATGGAAGATGCAGAACTGCAAGACTTCTTTGGGTCTAAGGAAGTTAGAGGTGTAGTTACACAATATTGATATGTGTATTAAATTGAATTCCCTTGTTAATATTTTGGACTTCAAAATTTGCATCTCTAGTTAAACTTAGCTGAGTAACTCAGTAGGAGAAGTTTTAGATGAAAAACAGTGCTCTTTTTGACAATTTCAGAGCAACAAAAAAGTCAGGAAAGTAAAATTAATTCATGTAGGAAAGTATTGCACTATTGTTTACTGTCATATTCTGTCTCCGGAAGTTACCGTGTGAGGGAATTGATTTCTATCCTTTCAGGAAAAACACCTCCCCTGAGTTTATTTATAAGGTTGTCTTTGAGACCTAAAGTGTTCATGGATTTTTTAAAGCACTTGTTTATACTACACATGATGCTGGAATTAATGCGCAGGAAAAAAGGGAGATGGTTCTCTGAGGAGTTTGGTGTCACCTCCGTTCCTTTCTTCTAATTGGTCTGGGCAGATGTGGGAGGTGACTTCTGGTCTCCTCCCACAGCGAGCAGCATACAGGAGCTTTCTCCTATTTCTCTCCATCATTTCTCCTGTGAAATCCTAGTAGGGTCACTACCTTGTCCTAGTTATAAAACTGAAAAAATCTCGCATCTCGGAGTCCCCTTCTGACCCAGGTAAACCAGGAGAGGACATTTGGTCACCCTAGAGCCTGGTGGGGTTCCTGGAGGGAAACCCAGCAAGGTCATGGGGCACTTCCCATGTCTGTGGTCTCCAGAAGCACTACACTCTCCCAGCTAGCCCACACTCCGCCTTCAGCAGTTTGCTAACATTTCTGGTTTAATATTCCTCCTGGTTTATGTGGCGTTTGGTAGCGTCTTCCCTGACGCTGCAAGCATCCGTCTCTTGGGTTGGTTGTTTGCCCTGTGACCTCAGTCATCTGAGAGGCTCAAAAAAAGTCATTTGCAGTTTGTCCAGGTTTTCTCTCATTGTAACAGTGGGAGTGATGGTCTTTCCAGCTCTGCATCTTCCAGCTGAAACCGGAAGTCACCTAAGGGTTTAACTAACTAAATCTGAAGTGAACATGGATATGAATTGTAGGTATCTTTGCACGGTTAAATTGACATCAGTGCGTCCAAATATTTAAAGAGTGAATCATCATGCCTGGTGTACAGTAGATGCTCTGTAAGTGTTAGTTCTCTTCTCATTTTACCCACACCCTCAGTGGAGATTATAATATTAAATTTTTAAATCTCTCGTGCATTTTCTTTGTTATTCTTTTTTTAAAGTAATTTAAGGAAGATGAAGAAATGAATTATGCTGGAATAAAGAATTGTCTAGGGAGCTCAGACTTTCACAGCTATGGGCTTTCTTAGTTGGCACTGGCAAGGGAGATTAAGGAGAGCCTGTTGTGTTGAAATGAGATCATGCTGATCAGGTCTACCTATCAAACAAATGACAATAACCCAAATAATGCCTCAGAAATCAAATTCATTGAGCCTGGCAGGAACCTCAGAATGCTGACAGCCATATTCAACTTGGAACTGTGATTTTTCCAGCTCTCCAAATTCAGCTCTGTGAAATCTGCCCAGTGTTTATAATCATATCTCTAAGGAAACTTCTCCAGGCTTCAGAAAGTAGTACTGGTGATTTATTGAGTAGCAGACTTCTTTTTACATCACTTATACAAGCTTTTATAAGTCCACAATGAGGAAATGTTCCACTACAGTGATACAGAAATTTCATCTACACTAGATGCAGGGTGGACACCAGCTTTCTACAGATGATCCAAGCCTCCATTATTGTTCTTTCTTTCCTTATTTAATATACATGATATAACCACATTTATGATTGACAGAATGTTCTTATATGGAGGCACTCTGTAAAATGCTCTTACTACAGTTTATTTAAACCAACACTGTTTGGAAAGGGATTTTTTTTCCTTTATTATCTGAGCAGGACAACAAATAATGGCATATAATGAGTACTTACAAATAATAAAGAGAAAAACCTTAGGTTTAATGCAAAAACATAACAGCATTCTCCTTGCCCAGTAGACTCCCTGCCCTGCAGTATGATTCTTTTTTTAACTATTTTTCCAAACTGAAATGCACACAGGATTTTTATTTTCTGGTAAATTTGAAACTCTCTTGTTTTCGAGAATATGTTTATATCTTGAATTTATTTAATGCTGACCTGCTTAAGAAGTTTTCTTAACGCTTAAAATTGTTCTATATTTCTGTTTGCTGACTTGTTAGCAACATAATACAAATTAGGTGTTACACACATTAAGAAATTAGCAAAAAACAGAAGAAAGTTTAGGAGGGCTTAGCCCTCTTCTACTTTATTGACAAACAACCCCCCAAACAGTCCACTATCTGCTCTACTTATCTTGCCAACGATATTCTTTGTCTTTGTGCATCCATTGAAGTTCCCCCAATTCTTCCTCTGCCACCTACTGTATATCTGTTTATAGATTTGTCTCTTGTCACCTGCCAAACTTGCATTCGAAAATGGCAATCCTGATAAGATTACTATGTAGAGAGTAAACTTTTCACTAGGGCAAATGTACACCAAGTTCAGTTATTTCTGTATAAGTCCACTTGGATGCTAATTTGGAAGAAGTTGTCTAGACTAGAGACACCTGATTCTGCTTTTCCCCCTGAACCTCATTTGCCCTGAGATCTTTGTCAAGACATTTAACATCTTTATGGTTTAGCTTCTGTGTTTGTAAAATGGTAATTTTGTTTAGGCAGCTAAGTGATTTAAAAAAGAAAAAAAAAACAGGATTTTAAGAGATCACACAAATGAAAGGTTTCACTAGACAAATGCAAGGGGGCCTATCATATGGCTAAAAGTCCTATTAAAATAAACACCAGCCAAACAAAAATGTGTGATTGGAAAAGAAATTTTCAAGCTTCAACTTATATACATTTATTTAGAGCAATGTATCAATTACTGTGCCCCAGCTTAGTTATTGAGGCAAACTCTTAAAATTTGCTGCAAGATGATTTTCCTTCTAGAATACTCTATTATTTATCTTAATCTAAGGCAAATTTGGATAAATAATGGCCACTGATAATTTCAAAACACCATATTTGCTAGAATGTTGGTGAGTAAACATTTTTATTAAACTTCCACAAATAAAAAGAGATATGAGGTTTTGTGTTTTGTTTTATTTTTTGTTATTATATTCTTTGATGATTGGAGAAAATAGTGAATGGCCCAAAGTTAGGCATTAACAAGAAGAAACTCCTTGTTATTAGGTGTGACCCTCTAATAACAAGGAAGCATCTTATAACAAGAGAGATCAAAGAGTTGTTTTTATAATTAAGAGAGCCCTGGTATTACCAAAGCTTCACTGGTACAATTTCCAAAGAAGGCAATGGCCCCTTATCAACAGGTCATCAACCTTAGCTCAAGTCAACATGAGGCTGTCACGTGACCGGGGAGGCTACAGGCCAGTGGGAGAGAACCACATGGGCGAAAATGGTGAAGATCCTTTTCTTCACTTTACAAGTTGCTCAGAAGCCTGCACAATCACCCATTAACTTTGACCAACTTTTTAAGTGTTAGCAAATTTCAAAAATTTAGGTGGCACTGACTCTCTTCCTCAAAAAGAAAAATAAAACACTATAAACACAATCCTAATTAACAGTGCTTGACCAGCTTGCTGATTACAACATGGAGTTAATGAAGCTCAAATTGGAATTTGTCTATATTTCATATAAGCCCAACATCCTCAACAAAAACTAGCAAGTTTTAAAATGGGAGTAGATGAAAAACTGTGTATTAGCCGACAAGTCTATTACTGCCAATGGGAATGACCCTTGGTTCCTATTAGTAGTCACCCAGTAGAGGGAGGCATCCTTATATCCAGAGAATAGTACCATAATTATTTTACCTTATACTCTTTTCTTCATATAAACTCAAGCCTCATGTTAAAGCGTAGTTTCAGTCTCTAGATAGTCTCCCCAAATTTTTAACAGCTTTTAGAAATGTACTTTTTGAAAGAAAAGTATTGATTCTTAAAATTTGTTGCACTGAAGGTGGTACATAATTGGGTGATATTTTCTCTGGGAGCGCTCCACCACAGCACTGGCAGGATGAAGCAGCTTTGCAGATTTACTAGAAAGCTGCAGCACACAGGGACCTTGGTCTGGTACTGACAAGTGGAGAGACTGCAGAAAATAAAGCTGGGAAAATGAGTAATATAGGGAGGATTTGATGAACCTCAAAGCTGGAACCAAAATGTTTACAGTATATCTATTTAATATTGAGGTGACACCAGTATTACATCCATTCACCAAAACCATAGACACCAAAATTGCTTTTTTATCTCAGTTTTCAGTTCCATGCACTTCCTTCTCATTAAATATGCAGTCTATGAATTTTTTCACCTACAAATGTACTGCTCTCTTGAAAGCACGTGAAAACTTTTGGTAGTGTAACTCTGGATCATGATTTGACATACTTAGTCAATTTTTTATTGAAAAGCACAAATGATTTCTCTGAGTTTCCTTTGGGCATTGTTACAGTCACACACACACACACACACACACACACACATACACACACACACACACTGTAAACTGTGGTAATTCAACCCTCGCTAGAGTCACAAATAGATGCTGAGCATTTTTGTTGGGAGTATTTCCTGAATGCCACTATTCAGGGATGCTTTATTTGATAAGGTGATAACCAAATGTCTTCTAAGCCAAGGTCAGTGTGGTTTCACAGGCTCAGGTTTTGGCCGTGATGGGTCAGACAAAAGAAGCTGGAAAAATGACCAATCACTTTGTGTGTCAGAGGAAACTGGATGTCCTGAATGCTGTTGCCTGGTGTCTGCCATCTACAGCAAGCAGGAGCAGCACGACAGGTAGAGAGGACGCTGTTTGGAGCTGTTTGGGTTCACAGGTAGAAACTAGACTGCACCTGTATGACCCTCCAGCCCGCACGCTCACAAGGCCGAGCAGTCTTGAACATCATCAGTTGGCAGAGCCTATTTTATGAGCACTTTTGACAGATACCCACTTAATTCCTTAGACTTCCATGTTGAAATCAAATTTTCTTGGCTTATTTTATGGGTTATTATTTCAGTTTGTTTTTAGCTATTTCCATTATGAGAGATTCTCATATTTGTGTGCTTTGTCTTTTGCCGTGTTCCTCCTAATATACTGTCTCTTTTTTTCCTTGTAAAAGACAGATAAAACCCTTGTTAGGCAGATGAACCACCTTGTGTAGCAGCTATTATAATTATCTCCACTTTAAAAGGCACACAGCCATTAAATTCATGAAATAATTCAACAAATGTTTTCTGCTGTGCGCTAGATACTGTGAGAAGCGATAGGAATAGAGGAGCGTTAACAAGAGCAACAAAACAAATGGCACGGCACTTGTCCTCATGTAACTTACAGCCCAGATAGAGACAGATGTCAACCAAACAATCACACCATAACTTATATATAATTATAACTGCACTCAACCATGACATGAAGAATAATGTGGTCTCAAAAGGGCAGAGACAGGGATAGAACATTCCAGGCAAAGAAAGAGTCCACACAATGGCCTGTGGAGGAACTGAGGGTAAGGGAGGTAAGATGCGAATTCAGGGCTGGTCAGGGAGTGTGTTTGTTATCCTGGCAACAATGGAAAGTTTAGGAGTTTTAAGAAGAGAAATGTGAGCAATTTGTGCTTTGAAGGGCTCTCTGGTTGAAGGGGGTAGGGCAGTGGGTGCTGGGAGCAGAGCGGGCACCAGGATCCCCAAGGAGGCTGCTGGAGTGGTCCAGATGGACACATGGCCAGGGCAAGATGTCCAACCCCAGATCTGATTTTCTTTCAATTTTATAACATGCCCCCCCCCGTAAAGTTATCAGAGACATGTCATTGTCACTAATTTATAAATGGAAAATCTGTGAATTTGTGTCAGGACCATATTATTTCTCAAAAAGAATGTCAGGAACAGTATGAGTGTTTTGTTTTCTATACAGGAGATTATATGTATAATATATTAGAATATATAGAGATTTCTATATTACGATATTATATGTATAATCATATACATTATGATTAAATGTATAATATGTATAATATAATATGTATAATGCCCTAAACAGGACTGGAAGTTCCATGAGGAGACAGACTGCTTCTTTCTGTGTTTACATCACTGTTCTTGCATCTTGCAGCTCGGCATTCAACATATACAGCATTGAAATAAAACTCATACACAGCTTGCATGTTAATATGATATTTACAAATAAATGTAAATATTATAAAAGACCATACCTTTTCTATATTTTTCTGGTAAAGCATCTAGTTGGACTTATTGAAGTCACAGGAACACACAATTATGTTATATGCAAGGTAAAATTCCAAATGACAAAACTATATCATAAAATTAATTAATGAGTTACTTTTAAAATATTATTAAAAAGAAAGTACAAAGACTTTTGGTAAAATGGATTTAAACTTGAACGCTCAAGACAGAAAACCATGACAGATTTGAAACAGAAATTATCTGAATATTCCTTCCCTGAAAAATCTTTTTAACACGTGCCTTTTTAAGTTATGTTCTATAACTAACAGTATAATTTTCTTTATAAATATGTATATACATACATATATACACACATATTGCTAAGTGAATTAATACATTGATTTTGAAAACAGGGATATTAATGATCATTATGTAGAGGACAGATATATAATGATTAGAATATTGGGCTATTAATGATAATGTACACGTACTGTGTTTCAGGCACTATTCAAAGAGTTTTACATGCATTAATTAATCTAATCTTCACAACAGTCCTATAAGATCAGTACTACTGTTAACTCCCTCTTAAAGATGAATCAACTTATACATAAAGTAACTTGTTCAAGGTCACACAATAAGTGACACAACCAAGGTTTTAACCCAGGATTTTGCCTCCTATATTCTACCCCCACCCGTGTTCAATATTAGTTAATCTGCCCTACCACGTGACACGCTGGCCACAAACCCCACAGAAGCTGGGGCCCAACACTTGCACTGGGTAACACAGACCTTGGAGCCAGATTTCCTGGGTTTGTACCTTAGCCCCAATATTTAAGCACTCTATGGCTTTGGGAAACTCAGGTAGCATGAATCTCATCAGTACAGAGAGACAGCTTCACTGAAAACTGATTGCAGAGCGGCAGGGGAAGCCAGATTCCACGATGGCTGCAGCAGGGTTCATGGCAAGAATCATGGCTTGCAGGCTGCCCCAGGCAATCTCGTCTTCCTGCAGCTTGTAGACCCTCAGGCTTACAAGCTCTTTCAAGCACACCACCTTGAGAGTGTAATGTGTTTTTGAGACCATCTGTACCAAATCTGTGACTGAACCCAGTGAAGACCTCAATACAAACGTTTAAGATTTGGGCAGCACATGTGGAGACCTACTCTTTTAGCCACCAACTGCTGGAGACAGCCTCATAGACAAAGTGCTCCCAAGTCAGCCTGTTCTAGCTAAACAGCTATTGCAGACCCTCATAATCTGACTTCAGAATGGAGACCACCATATTCACTGTCGTGCAGTTGACAGGGTCTTAGTGCTCCAGCCGGGTGTCAGGTCTGAACATCTGAGGTGGGAGAGCTGAGTTCAGGACATTGGACAACCAGAGACCTCCAGGCCCCATATAATATCAATCAGCAGGAGCTCTCCCAGAGATCTCCATCTCAACACTAAGACCCAGCTCCAATCAACAACCAGCAAGCTACAGTGATAGACACCCTATGCCAAACAACTAGCAAGACAGGAACACAATGCCACCCATTAACAGAGAAGCTGCCTAAAATCATAATAAGGTCACAGATACCCCAAAACACACCACTGGACACAGTCCTGCCCACCAGAAAGACAAGATCCAGCCTCATCCTCCAGAACACAGGTACTAGTCCCCTCCACCAGGAAAGCTACACAACCCACTGAACAAACCTTAGCCACTGGGGGCAGACACCAAAAATAACAGGAAATATGAACCTGCAGCCTACAAAAAGGAGAACCCAAACACAGTAAGTTAAGCAAAATGAGAACAAAGAAACACAAAGCAAATGAAGGAGCAAGGTAAAAACCAACCAGACCAAACAAATGAAGAGGAAATAGGCAGTCTACTGGAAAAAGAATTCAGAGTAATGATAGTAAAGATGATCCAAAATCTTGGAAATAGAATGGAGAAAATACAAGAAAGATTAACACGGACTTAGAAGAACTAAAGAGCAAACAAACAATGATGAACAACACAATAAATGAAACTAAAAATTCTCTAGAAGGAATTAATAGCAGAATGACTGAGGCAGAAGAATGGATAAGTGACCTGGAAGATAAAATAGTGGAAATAACTACTACAGAGAACAATAAAGAAAAAAGAATGGAAAGAATTGAGGACAGTGTCAGAGACCTCTGAGACAACATTAAACACACCAGCATTCGAATTATAGGGGTCCCAAAAGAAGAGAAAAAGAAAGGGGCTGAGAATATATTTGAAGAGATTATAGTTGAAAACATCCCTAACATGGGAAAAGAAAGAGTCAATCAAGTCCAGGAAGTGCAGGGAGTCCCATACAGGATAAATCCAAGAAGAAACACACCAAGACACATATTAATCAAACTATCAAAAATTAAATACAAAGAAAAAATATTAAAAGTATCAAGGGAAAAGCAACAAATAACATACAAGTAATCCCCATAAGGTTAACAGCTGATCTTTCAGCAGAAACTCTGCAAGCCAGAAGGGAGTGGCAGGACATATTTAAAATGATAAAAGGGAAACAACTACAACCAAGATTACTCTACCCAACAAGGATCTCACTCAGATTTGACAGAGAAATTAAAATCTTTACAGACAAGCAAAAGCTAAGGGAATTCAACACCACCAAACCAGCTATATAACAAATGCTAAAGGAACACAAAAGAAGGAAAAGACCTACAATAACAAACTCAAAACAATCAAGAAAATGGTAATAGGAACATACATATCAATAATTACCTTAAATGTAAATGGATTAAATGCTCCAACCAAAAGAAATAGACTGGCTGAATGGATACAAAAACAAGACCCATATATATGCTGTCTACAAGAGACCCACTTCAGACCTAGGGACACATACGGAATGGAAGTGAGGGGATGGAAAAAGATATTCCATGCAAATGGAAATCAAAAGAAAGTTGGAATAGCAATTCTCATATCAGACAAAATAGACTTTAAAATAAAGACTATTACAAGAGACAAAGGAGGACATTACATAATGATCAAGGGATCAATCCAAGAAGAAGATATAACAGTTGTAAATATTTATGCACCCAACATAGGAGCACCTCCATACATAAGGCAAATACTAACAACCATAAAAGGGGAAATCGACAGTAACACAATCATATTAGGGGACTTTAACACCCCACTTTCACCAATGGACAGATCTTCCAAAATGAAAATGAATAAGGAAACACAAGCTTTAAATGATACATTAAACAAGATGGACTTAATTTATATTTATAAAACATTTCATCCAAAAACAACAGAATACACTTTCTTCTCAAGTGCTCATGGAACATTCTCCAGGATAGAGCATATCTTGGGTTACAAATCAAGTCTTGGTAAATTTAAGAAAATTGAAACTGTATCAAGTATCTTTTCTGACCACAACACTATGAGACTAGATATCAATTACAGGGAAAAAACTGTAAAAAATACAAACACAGGGAGGCTAAACAATATGCTACTAAATATCCAAGAGTTCACTGAAGAAATCAAAGAGGAAATGAAAAAATACCGAGAAACAAATGACAATGAAACACAATAGCCCAAAACCTATGGGATGCAGCAAAAGCAGTTCTAAGAGGGAAGTTTATAACAATACAATCTTACCTCAAGAAACACCTCAAATAAACAACCTAACCTTACACCTAAAGCAATTAGAGAAAGAAGAACAAAAAAACCGCAAAGTTAGCAGAAGGAAAGAAACCATAAAAATCAGATCTGAAATAAATGAAAAAGAAGGAAATGACAGCAAAGACCAATAAAACTAAAACCTGGTTTTTTGAGAAGATAAACAAAATTGATAAAACTTTTGCCAGACTCATAAAGAAAAAAGGGAGACAACTCAAATCCATAGAATTAGAAATGAAAAAGGAGAGATAAAAACTGACACTGCAGAAATACAAAGGATCATGAGAGATTACTACAAGCAACTATATCCCAATAAAATGGACAACCTGGAAGAAATGGACAAATCCTTAGAAAAGTACAACCTTCCAAGACTGAACCAGGAAGAAATAGAAAATATAAACAGACATTCACAAGCACTGAAATTGAAACTGTGACTAAAAATCTTCCAACAGGGCTTCCCTGGTGGCGCAGTGGTTGGGAGTTTGCCTGCCGATGCAGGGGACATGGATTTGTGCCCTGGTCCGGGAGGATCCCACATGCCACGGAGTGGCTGGGCCCATGGGCCATGGCCTCTGGGCCTGCACGTCCGGAGCCTGTGCTCCACAGTGGGAGAGGTCACAATGGTGAGAGGCCTATGTACCGCAAACAAAATAAAAAATAAAAAATAAATCTTCCAACAAACAAAAGCCCAGGACCAGACGTATTCACAGGCAAATTCTATAGAACATTTAGAGAACAGCTAAAACATTTCCTTCTCAAACTTCCAAAAAATTGCAGAGGGTGGATTACTACCAAACTCATTCTACAAAGCCATCATCACCCTGATACCAAAACCAGACAGAGATACTACAAAAAAGAAAATTATAGACCGATATCACTGATGAATATAGATGCAAAAATCCTCAACAAAATACTAGCAAACAGAATCCAACAACACATTAAAAGGATCATACACCATGATCCAGTGGAATTTATCCCAAGGATGAAAGGATTCTTCAATATACGCAAATCAAGCAATGTGATACACCACATTAACAAATTAAGGAATAAAAACCATATGATCATCTCAATACATACAGAAAAAGCTTTTGACAAAATTCAATACCCATTTATGATAAAAAGTCTCCAGAAAATGGGCATAGAGGTGACCTACCTCAAGTTAATAACTGTCATATATGACAAACCCACAGCAAGTATCATACTCAATGGTGAGAAACTGAAAGCATTTCCACTAGGATCAGAAACAAGACAGGATGTCCACTCTTTCCACTCTTATTCAACATAGTTTTGGAAGCCCTAGCCATGGCAATCAGAGAAGAAAAAGAAATAAAAGGAATACAAATTGGAAAAGAATAAGTAAAACTCTCACTGTTTGCTGATGACATAATACTATACAGAGAAAATCCTAAAGACGCTACCAGAAAACTATGGAGCTAATCAATGAGTTTGGTAAAGTAGCAGGACACAAAATTAATGCACAGAAATCACCTGCATTTCTATACACTACTGATGAAAAATCTAAAAGAGAAATTAAGGAAACACTCCCATTTACCATTGCAACACAAAGAATAAAATACCTAGGAATAAACCTACCTAAGAAGACAAAACACCTGTATGCATAAAACTATAAGACACTGATGAAAGAAATTAAAGATGATACAAACAGATGGAGAGATATACCATGTTCTTGGACTGGAAGAATCAATATTGTGAAAATGACTATACTACCCAAAGCAATCTACAGATTCAGTGCAATCCCTATCAAACTACCACTGGCATTTTTCACAGAACTAGCACAAAAAATTTCACAATTTGTATGAAAACACAAAAGATCCTGAATAGCCAAAGCAATCTTCAGAAAGGAAAATGGAGCTGAAGGAATCAGACTCCCTGACTTCAGACTATACTACAAAGCTACAGTAATCAAGACAGTATGGTGCTTGCACAAAAACAGAAATATAGATCCATGGAACAGGATAGAAAGCCCAAAGATAAACCCATGCACATATGGTCACCTTATCTTTGATAAAGGAGGCAAGAATATACATTGGAGAAAAAACAGCCTCTTCAATAAGTGGTGCTGGGAAAACTGGACAGCTACATGTAAAAGAATGAAATTAGAACACTCCCTAACACCATAAACAAAAATGAACTCAAAATGGATTAAAGACCTAAATGTAAGGCCAGACACTATCAAACTCTTAGAGGAAAACATAGGCAGAATGCTCTGTGACATAAATCACAGCAAGATCCTTTTTGATCCACCTCCTAGAGAAATGGAAATAAAAACAAAAATAAACAATTGGGACTTAATGAAACTTAAAAGCTTTTGCACAGCAAAGGAAACCATAAACAAAATGAAAGGACAACCCTCAGAATGGGAGCAAATATTTGCAAATGAAGCAACTGACAAAGGATTAATCTCCAAAATATACAAGCAGCTCATGCAGCTCAATATCAAAAAAAACAAACAACCCAATCAAAAATTGGCAGAATACCTAAATAGACGTTTCTCCAAAGAAGATATACAGATTGCCAACAAACACGTAAGAGGATGCTGAACATCATTAATCATTAGAGAAATGTAAATCAAAATCACAATGAGGTATCACCTCACACCAGTCAGAATGGCCATCATCAAAAAATCTAGAAAAAATAAATGCTGGAGAGGGTGTGGAGAAAAGGGAACACTCTTGTACTGTTGGTGGGAATGTAAATTGATACTGCCACTATGGAGAACAGTATGGAGGTTCCTTTAAAAACTAAATATAGAACTACCATACAACCCAGTGATCCTACTGCTGGGATTATACCTTGAGAAAACCATAATTCAAAGAGTCATGTACCAAAATGTTCATTGCAGCTCTATTTATGATAGCCAGGAAATGGAAGCAACCTATGTGTCCATCGACAGATGAATAGATATAGAAGATGTGGCACTTATATACAATGGAATATTACACAGCCATAAAAAGAAACAAAATTGAGTTATTTGTAGTGAGGTGGATGGACCTAGAGTCTGTCATACAGAGTGAAGTAAGTCAGAAAGAGAAAAACAAATACCATATGCTAACACATGTACATGGAATCTAAAAAAGAAAAAAAATGGTTCTGAAGAACCTAGGGGCAGGACAGCAGTAAAGAAGCAGACGTAGAGAATGGACTTGAGGACACGGAGAGGGGGAAGGGAAGCCAAGATGAAGTTAGAGAGTGGCATTGACATATATACACTACCAAATGTAAAATAGATAGCTAGTGGGAAGCAACCACATAGCACAGGGAGATCAGCTCGGTGCTTTGTGACTATCTAGAGGGGTGGGATAGGGAGGGTGGGAGGGAAGGAGACGCAAGAGGGAGGGGATATGGGGATATATGTTTACATATAGCTGATTCACTTTGTTATAAAGCAGCAACTAACACAACAATGTTAAGCAATTATACTCCAATAAAAATGTTTTAAAAAATGTTTAAATTTAGTAAAACAAAATTTAAAAAATAATATTAGTTAATCCAAAGATACACAGTCTATTTTAACAGTTACTTTTAAGGAAATGTTTTCTCATTTTGTCTTATATAAAACTGAAAGAGAATGGACTTGATTTTGTTTATTTGATGCATCTGTTCAGTTGTATTTTGATAATTAAAATAATAAAGAAGTTAAAGTGTATTACTAATTTTTTAAATGTATAATCTATACTTCAATTCACAGCAGCTATTAACCTTTGGCTTTAATCTGAGCTAACATGTTTATGGTGTTCATGTTATTGAAATTGAATATTGTTTGAATTTCTTTACTGCAAATCAAACTATTTAAAGAAAATCCTCATAGATATTGCATTTAATATACTTCTTCTTTAGATAAAAATTTAAGAGGAAGATACCACATATTTCAAACATTTGAAGATGTTTCATATGGCCAGAAAAACTCATTGTATATTGCTCTAGACTAAGCAGTAAATTTTATGTTAAAATTAAGGTATCCTAGTAATTCAAACTTCCACCAGTGATTAAACAGTCTCCCAAGGAGTAAAGAGCATCCGGACGTGGAGATAATTGTGCACAGACTGGATAACCATGTCAGTGATGATGTAAAAGGCGTGACTGCGTTGAGTGCTGAGCCAGGTTAGGTAAATACTCTAAGATTCTATGGTAATAAGAAATTTTTCTTACAAACCCCATATATAATGAGAACAGCTGAAACCACAGTTTTCTTGCAGGTCAAAGCCGGTGAGAAATGATGCACTATAATAGAAATCACCTGCATTCCCTGCAGGCCTCTTCAGCCTCTTTTCATCCACAAGGTTATCTCTGCAGGGAAATTACACATTTCAGCTTCCTCCACTTTGGAATCAGCAACTTATGCTGTATGTGGGACTTTAATAAATAATAGAAAGAAAATGGGTCATTTTGCGAGCTGGTAGTGGCTGGTTGCATGATGGCAATGATTGCAATCATCATTTTAAGTTTTGCGCGTGAAGAGAGAGCTTTCTTCAGACCTGCAGGAATCTAGTTTTGTGGCATGATCTCCATGTATGTATGTTTTAAAATTTTTATTTAGAGCTATAAAGCAGTCACGGAAACAAATCAAGATCAAGCACAAACCTGGATGAGCATGGGTAGACTCCAACATATCAGAGGTATAAGAAAGAAAGAATTTTTAGATGGAATGAGTTTTCTTGGTTTTTCCTTTTATCTTTCTTCTCTCAAATAATTTAAAGCAATAGGTTATTTTCTCTTTGAATTATTTTGGAACAAAAAGAGAGATTTTTGAAAAGTGAATTTAGTGTGGTTTCTGTTTTGCCAAGTGTTAACTAAGTATTGAATATCATGACTCCCTTGTTTTGTTTTCTTTTTAATATGTCTTTGCAAATTGGGTACCAGGGTACCATGATTTTATTGATCATAAAAAGAATTATATGTACTTATGGGAAGTATCATTTAATATCAGTTAAATGGAAGTTATTGAACTAAAGTCCTGTTTGGGCATTCATGGGGTTTTGCCCCCGAGGGAACGTTTGGCAATGTTTGGAGAGAGTTTTGGTTGTCTTACTTGGGAGTGCTAGTGGAGTCTAGTGTGTAGAGGTCAGGTATGCTATCAAACATCCTAAATCACACAAAATACACTTATCCAGGCCCCAACATTAATGTGACCAAAGTTGAGAAACCAAGTGTTAAGAGTCCAATGTGGTTCCTTTTCTTCACTTCTTGACTTAAGTGTCAAGACTTAAGTGTTACTTCAAATATTATTTTGCCATTTCTCATGCATAGAACACTTGTTCTTCCTGGTAAACAAGCTTCCTTTATTCAATAGTAAAAGCTACACTTGATGAATCTTTCTGTCCAGGAGAACTGAAAACAGGAGGGCCACATTGGTTACATCTAATGAAAGCCAAGATTCCTAATTCATTTATTAATCCATTTATTCAACTAACATTTATGAAAGGTATTCTAAGTGTTAGGTACTCTTCAATGTATGGCGAAGACAGAAATGAACAAAATTCTGACTTCATGGGGCATTTATTTAATAGAGGAGGGCCCATCGATCAAAACATATGTAACATATGTGCACGCAGACGGACATGCTTATAGAGATACAGACATGAATGCTGCAGAGAGACATAAACAGAGCAGGGGGATGGGGAGTGATGGAGGTAGAGGTTGCAGTTAAAAGTAGGGTGTTCGAGGAAGGCCTCAGTGAAAAGCACATCTCAGTAAGGATCTAAAGGCCACAAGGGAGCAAGGCACTTGGCTATCTAGGAGAAGGGCATTCCAGACAAAGCAAACAACAAGTGCAAAGGCCCTGCGTTACAGCAAAGTGCCACGTGGCTGAGGCAGAGTAAGTAAAGGGTAGAAAGTAAATCAGAGATGCAGGAGCCAGATCACCGAGGGCTCTGAAGACAACAGCTTTTATGCCAGAAGAGCTGGAGGCCTTGAAAGGACTTTGAGCAGGACCTCTCTGGGTTCAACCGAGCTATTGTGAGGCTTCATCTCTCTCAGCCTCTGTGCTCTTCAATCTTACTCAAAAGTGTGAGCAGATGAAATGGCAGGGCAAAGATTCGAATGTCAGCCTTGGCTTGTAGCTGTGATGAATACAGTGCTCCCTGGCCGACAGAGCTTATTCATGTGCAGAAACTGGACACTCTAAAGAACATGACACAACAAAACCCCCAGACCAGAAAGGTAATTTATAGCACTGGGGATGAAAGGGAGGCTGGTGATGTGGGTGTGACACTGAGACTGGCAGGCCATGATCAAATAGAGAGCGTGAGGGTGCCGGTGAGCAGAACCTTCATCAGACTTGCTGAACCAGAACCCTGGTCTCAATGATAGTAAACCTGCAGGACAGGTGCACTGCATCTGATATGGCCCTGTTGATGCCACCAATGGATGGGAATTATTCTCACTTGACATAAAGGTTCCCTTCTGTCTTGCCCTCATCCTCCCTCCTTCCCTGAGACGGAACAAGGCTTAGGATGAGTTAAGGGCTGAGGAAACAAGGTGAGGGTGCAGATTGAAGTGAAGCTGAAGGTGAGGGAGCATGATGGGGAGCATTGATGTCTCTGGTTCAAAATGTTTCGAAATAAAAAGAAGTACTTTTACAGTTTGGGTTAGGGTTAAATACCAGATCAAAAAAACAACACCAACATTCTTCATGAACAAATGATAGCATCAATCTGTTCATATCATATCTTCTTCACAAAATATCCTATAACAGTAGTAATATTACCTAGAAACAAGACTTAATTTCTTAGGCAATAGGGAATAAAGATATTAAATCAAAGGTTCTGAACCTACTTTTAATGGCTTCTGTTAGGGAATTTGGGGAGAGAAAATACAAAAGGGACATCTGGGAAACTAAGTAATGCCATATTCAGCCTGGATTTTGAGTGAGGGATCAGAAGAGAGAATCCTGGGGTGACCAGAGGAGATTCCAAGGCCCCGCACTGGATCCTTCAATTCAGGGGAACTTCTTGGAAAAACAATTTGATGACCAACTGTGGCAGAAACATGTTTTGAAAATTCTCAGTTCACATGTGTGTGAACCTTAATAAGTATCAGAAGCTACATGTATGACAAATGTTTGGGTTTAAAAAATGTAATGAAATGTGCTGTCCCAAGTTCTCACTTCTTCAGGATTTTGTTAATCCTCCTCCTTAGACTAAATATTAATAATAAGAACAAATTGTAACTATGCTCGGTCACATAGAGAAGCTGAGGATTCACTCAATCACAAGGGCAGTTCTCTGTTCGTTCTTTCCTTCTCTCCTTTTCACCTTCTCGACGAGTGAAGCTATAAGGAACAGACACTTTGACACAATGCCTGGGTGGTGATCATAGGACCAATAATGACAGCAGAACACTGTGTGGTCTCTGTGACTCAGGCTCTGCTCTGGCTCCTTCATGTGTGGACCCTCCCACAGAACACAAGCTTCAGTAGATGTTAGTTCTTAGTCGCACAAGGCACTTTTACTCCAAGAGATATTTTAACCTAGGATTGAAGTACAGGAAGTTGGGCCTCCCTGGTGGCGCAGTGGTTGAGAGTCCGCCTGCCGATGCAGGGGACACGGGTTCATGCCCAGGTCCGGGAAGATCCCACATGCCGCGGAGCGGCTGGGCCCGTGAGCCATGACCACTGAGCCTGCGCGTCTGGAGCCTGTGCTCCACAACAGGAGAGGCCACAACAGTGAGAGGCCTGTGTACCGAAAGAAATACAGGAAGTTAACATTTCTCATCCATAGGTGAGCTTTTTTTTTGGCCACACCACGCGGCATGTGGGATCTTAGTTCCCCCACCGGGGATCAAACCCGTGCCCCTGCAGTGGAAGTGTGGAGTCCAAACCACTGGATTACCAGGGCAGTCCCCATAGGTGAGCTTTAAATAGAGAAGAAAGTGGAGAGAACTCATCTTTTTGGAATAGGGGAAACTAAGAGGAAAACTTTGAGACTGTGCAGGAAATGGAGGGTGAATCAGATAAGGGAGAAAATGGATTTACAGCTGTAAAGGGTTTGGAGAAAATTAGTAGTTGACACTGATTGGCAATGACCTAGGGCCTGGTGGATCTGATGATGCTAGTTAGGGGGTTAGTTAGGTGGGACAAACAGAGGGTAGGACGGTGTATTTACCAGGTCAGGAGACAGACAAGGGGGGCTAGAGCACCGTGTCTTCCCTCCAGCATTAAGCATCACATAGGTATGTACTGCCACATGTCTCAGGGACTGGGTAAATTTGCTACTGTTAGTCTTACTTATTCTGTTCATTTTAAAAAACTGAGATTTTTCTATTAAACTATACTATGTAAGAGCTACTTATATGTACATAGTTTTGTAAGAGCTACTTATATGTACATAGTTTTAAGTAAGAAGCTTTAGAATAACTCCACTCACTAGGTATGATACGCTTAGACTCTTTCATTAACACTCTTGTGGTTTCAGAAAACTATTTCCTTCCTTCCTTCCTTCCTTCCTTCCTTCCATCCTTCCTTCCTTCCTTCCTTCCTTCCATCCTTCCTTCCTTCCTTCCTTCCTTCCTTCCTTCCATCCTTCCTTCCTTCCTTCCTTCCTTCCATCCTTCCTTCCTTCCATCCTTCCTTCCTTCCATCCTTCCTTCCTTCCTTCCATCCTTCCTTCCTTCCATCCTTCCTTCCTTCCTTCCTTCCTTCCATCCTTCCTTCCTTCCATCCTTCCTTCCTTCCATCCTTCCTTCCATCCTTCCTTCCTTCCTTCCATCCTTCCTTCCTTCCTTCCTTCCTTCCTTCCTTCCTTCCATCCTTCCTTCCTTCCTTCCATCCTTCCTTCCATTCTTCCTTCCTTCCATCCTTCCTTCCTTCCTTCCTTCCTTCCTTCCATCCTTCCATCCTTCCTTCCTTCCTCCCTTCTTCCTTCTTTCCATCCTTCCTTCCTTCCATCCTTCCTTCCATCCTTCCTTCCCTCCTTCCTTCCTTCCATCCTTCCATCCTTCCTTCCTTCCATCCCTCCTTCCTTCCATCCTTCCTTCCATCCTTCCTTCCTTCCATCCTTCCTTCCTTCCATCCTTCCTTCCTTCCTTCCTTCCTTCCTTCCATCCTTCCTTCCATCCTTCCTTCCTTCCATCCTTCCTTCCTTCCATCCTCCCTTCCTTCCTTCCATCCTTCCTTCCATCCTTCCTTCCTTCCATCCTTCCTTCCTTCCATCCTCCCTTCCTTCCTTCCTTCCTTCCTTCCATCCCTCCTTCCTTCCATCCTTCCTTCCATCCTTCCTTCCTTCCTTCCTTCCATCCTTCCTTCCATCCTTCCATCCTTCCTTCCTTCCATCCTTCCTTCCATCCATCCTTCCTTCCATCCTTCCTTCCTTCCATCCTTCCTTCCTTCCTTCCTTCCATCCTTCCTTCCTTCCATCCTTCCTTCCTTCCATCCTTCCTTCCATCCTTCCTTCCTTCCATCCTTCCTTCCTTCCTTCCTTCCTTCCTTCCTTCCTTCCATCCTTCCTTCCATCCATCCTTCCTTCCATCCTTCCTTCCTTCCATCCTTCCTTCCTTCCTTCCTTCCTTCCTTCCTTCCTTCCATCCTTCCTTCCTTCCATCCTTCCTTCCATCCTTCCTTCCTTCCATCCTTCCTTCCTTCCTTCCTTCCTTCCTTCCATCCTTCCTTCCTTCCATCCTTCCTTCCTTCCATCCTTCCTTCCTTCCTTCCTTCCATCCTTCCTTCCTTCCATCCTTCCTTCCTTCCTTCCTTCCTTCCTTCCATCCTTCCTTCCTTCCATCCTTCCTTCCTTCCTTCCTTCCATCCTTCCTTCCTTCCTTCCTTCCTTCCTTCCTTCCTTCCATCCTTCCTTCCTTCCTTCCTTCCTTCCATCCTTCCTTCCTTCCTTCCTTCCTTCCTTCCTTCCATCCTTTCTTCCTTCTATCCTTCCTTCCTTCCTTCCTTCCTTCCTTCCTTCCATCCTTCCTTCCTTCCTTCCTTCCTTCCTTCCATCCTTCCTTCCTTCCTTCCTTCCTTCCTTCCTTCCATCCCTCCTTCCTTCCATCCTTCCTTCCATCCTTCCTTCCTTCCTTCCTTCCATCCTTCCTTCCTTCCTTCCATCCTTCCTTCCTTCCATCCTTCCTTCCATCCTTCCTTCCTTCCATCCTTCCTTCCTTCCTTCCTTCCTTCCTTCCTTCCATCCTTCCTTCCTTCCATCCTTCCTTCCATCCTTCCTTCCTTCCATCCTTCCTTCCTTCCTTCCTTCCTTCCTTCCTTCCATCCTTCCTTCCTTCCTTCCTTCCTTCCTTCCTTCCTTCCATCCTTCCTTCCTTCCTTCCTTCCTTCCTTCCTTCCATCCTTCCTTCCTTCCTTCCTTCCTTCCTTCCTTCCTTCCTTCCATCCTTCCTTCCTTCCTTCCTTCCTTCCTTCCATCCTTCCTTCCTTCCTTCCTTCCTTCCTTCCATCCCTCCTTCCTTCCATCCTTCCTTCCATCCTTCCTTCCTTCCTTCCTTCCATCCTTCCTTCCTTCCTTCCATCCTTCCTTCCATCCATCCTTCCTTCCATCCTTCCTTCCTTCCATCCTTCCTTCCTTCCTTCCTTCCTTCCTTCCTTCCATCCTTCCTTCCTTCCATCCTTCCTTCCATCCTTCCTTCCTTCCATCCTTCCTTCCTTCCTTCCTTCCTTCCTTCCTTCCATCCTTCCTTCCTTCCTTCCTTCCTTCCTTCCTTCCTTCCATCCTTCCTTCCTTCCTTCCTTCCTTCCTTCCATCCTTCCTTCCTTCCTTCCTTCCTTCCTTCCTTCCATCCTTCCTTCCTTCCTTCCTTCCTTCCATCCCTCCTTCCTTCCATCCTTCCTTCCATCCTTCCTTCCTTCCTTCCTTCCATCCTTCCTTCCTTCCATCCTTCCTTCCATCCATCCTTCCTTCCATCCTTCCTTCCTTCCTTCCTTCCTTCCTTCCTTCCTTCCATCCTTCCTTCCTTCCTTCCATCCTTCCTTCCATCCATCCTCCCTTCCATCCTTCCTTCCTTCCTTCCATCCTTCCTTCCTTCCATCCTTCCTTCCTTCCATCCTTCCTTCCATCCTTCCTTCCTTCCTTCCATCCTTCCTTCCTTCCTTCCATCCTTCCTTCCTTCCTTCCTTCCTTCCTTCCTTCCTTCCATCCTTCCTTCCTTCCTTCCTTCCTTCCTTCCATCCTTCCTTCCTTCCTTCCTTCCTTCCTTCCTTCCATCCTTCCTTCCTTCCTTCCTTCCTTCCTTCCTTCCTTCCATCCTTCCTTCCTTCCTTCCTTCCTTCCTTCCATCCTTCCTTCCTTCCTTCCTTCCTTCCTTCCTTCCTTCCATCCTTCCTTCCTTCCTTCCTTCCTTCCTTCCATCCTTCCTTCCTTCCATCCTTCCTTCCTTCCTTCCTTCCTTCCTTCCTTCCTTCCATCCTTCCTTCCTTCCTTCCTTCCTTCCATCCTTCCTTCCATCCTTCCTTCCTTCCTCCCTTCCTTCCTTCCTTCCATCCCTCCTTCCTTCCTTCCTTCCTTCCTTCCATCCTTCCTTCCTTCCATCCTTCCTTCCTTCCTTCCATCCTTCCTTCCTTCCTTCCTTCCTTCCTTCCTTCCTTCCATCCTTCCTTCCTTCCTTCCTTCCTTCCATCCCTCCTTCCTTCCATCCTTCCTTCCATCCTTCCTTCCTTCCTTCCTTCCATCCTTCCTTCCTTCCTTCCATCCTTCCTTCCATCCATCCTTCCTTCCATCCTTCCTTCCTTCCATCCTTCCTTCCTTCCTTCCTTCCTTCCTTCCTTCCTTCCATCCTTCCTTCCTTCCATCCTTCCTTCCATCCTTCCTTCCTTCCATCCTTCCTTCCTTCCTTCCTTCCTTCCTTCCTTCCATCCTTCCTTCCTTCCTTCCTTCCTTCCTTCCATCCTTCCTTCCTTCCTTCCTTCCTTCCTTCCATCCTTCCTTCCTTCCTTCCTTCCTTCCTTCCATCCTTCCTTCCTTCCTTCCATCCTTCCTTCCTTCCTTCCATCCTTCCTTCCTTCCTTCCTTCCTTCCTTCCTTCCTTCCTTCCATCCTTCCTTCCTTCCATCCTTCCTTCCTTCCTTCCTTCCTTCCTTCCTTCCATCCTTCCTTCTTTCCTTCCTTCCTTCCTTCCATCCTTCCTTCCTTCCATCCTTCCTTCCATCCTTCCTTCCTTCCTTCCTTCCTTCCATCCTTCCTTCCTTCCTTCCTTCCTTCCTTCCATCCTTCCTTCCTTCCATCCTTCCTTCCTTCCTTCCTTCCATCCTTCCATCCTTCCTTCCTTCCTTCCTTCCTTCCATCCTTCCTTCCTTCCTTCCTTCCTTCCTTCCTTCCTTCCTTCCATCCTTCCTTCCTTCCTTCCTTCCTTCCTTCCTTCCAATAATTTGAGTCTCTAGCCAAGACTCTAGCTGATGAGAACACTATGAAATTTTAGTCCAGCTGTTACTTCCAGAAGGTTCAACTGATGTCCTCATACCTTTAGAAAGCAGAATAAAAATCTGCTCCTCTGCTATTGAACCTTGTGGTACAACTCTTTTCCTTCACATTCTCCAGCTGGTCAGGAACTTAAAACTGACAATGAGTTTTTCAAGACATAAACTGGCCAGGATAACATAACTCATACAGACAGTGCTTTCTTGGTTCACCCCATTCCATTCTGAGAGCAGTCTGAGGGATCAGGATATAGCTGTTCTCTTCCTCTTCTCTCACAGGGGGACTGGGCGTCTACAAGGGCTCATTATGAGAAAATCTTACCACCGGTTTCAGATGGCAAATTACTAAAGAAAAATCTTGCCAAACTGGAATGCCTAGGAAGAAAAAATACAGTTGGAGGAAATTCAAGAAAAGGGTCAGACATAACAGTTCCGGTACCCAATCCCATGAGACAAAGAGATAGAAGGCCTAATTCTGACATGGGCAAGAGCAGAAGCAATGAAGATTTCTTCTCATACTGAGCTCAGGATGGTATATTTTGGAACATGTTCCCATAACCCTGGTGCCAAGAGATTTACATTTCCATAGCAGAGTATATAAAATGCAAGAAAAGATAAAGGATGAAGGAGGAATAAAAACAAAATCTTTTAGCATGATTTATGCTTGATTTAGTTTCTGGTTTACCATCAGACATTGCTCTGCCCTTGCAAATGGAACATGGAATTACATTTCTGAGTAATTTGTGTCCAAAAATGCAAAAGCTTACAGGGCTATGGAGGCTTGAGCCTCTACTCTTTATGGAGTAAGATATTTCAAAAATGGCAGATCCTCCAGGGATAAGACATTTGGGAAATGCTATCAAGAGGAAGTGCATGCAGTTCTCCAGCACCAGAAGTAAGGTGTCTGTAGTCTTTGTAGAACCTTTGGGATGATGTGGAGAAAGGGGATGATATTAATTGAGCCAGGAGTATATTATTAGAGCCCTGTTAAGATGCAAACTAAATTCCACTCTTAACAGAAGCTTTTCCATTATCTCAATATATCAGAAGGAAACTACAAAGTCATAAATGGATGTCTTTGCCCCTAAGAAATATCAAAGAACTTGGTACCACTAATTCTTTTTTTTTTTTTTTTTTTCGGTACGCAGGCCTCTCACTGTTGTGGCCTCTCCCGTTGCAGAGCACAGGCTCTGGACGCACAGGCTCAGCAGCCATGGCTCATGGGCCCAGCCGCTCCGCGGCATGTGGGATCTTCCCGGACCGGGGCATGAACACGTGTTCCCTGCACTGGCAGGCGGACTCTCAACCACTGCGCCACCAGGGAAGCCCCACCACTAATTCTTTATGAAAACGTTTAAACTTATTTTAGGTTTATTACAGGTATCACTAGAATATTTTTTTCTCATCTGAGGTTTTAAAAGTGCTTTTAAAATCATAAATGTTTCTCCTCCAACATGTTATGTTGAAGGGAAAATAGTATAATTCTACAACAAAAATATTATACTATAAACTATACCTATAGTTATGTCTCTGATTTTGTTCCTGATACTGTTTCTTTGGACCTTCTTTGTGTTTTCAAAATTATTTTGGCAGAAGACATTAGTCTGCCTTAATCTTGATTCAAAAAAGTATATTTTATTTGATCAGATTGTGTAATTTTTTCCTGTTTTATTAATTTATGTTCTTACCTTCATTTCTCATTTCTTTTGAGTTAATTCTATTGTCCTCCTAACTTCTTGAGTTGGACTTTTATCTCATTAACTTTGTAGCATTTCTTAATTTCTAATACAATCAACCTCTAATATATTAGTCTTCATTCAGGGAGTTTTAGTGTAAAGTGATGATTTTTTTCCAAATTTTATATATGAAGATGCTCATATATACATTGTTCATTGTTACAGCAGCAAAAAGATCTAACAATAAGGAAATTGCCTTGCATATTTTGTATTCACCTACTAAAGCATTATATAATCTAAAATGATCAGAAAGCCCATGTGGTAAAATGGTGAAATGATTTAATTGAAAAGTAACGAGTACTAATTAATGCTTACCTTTATGAAAAAGAAGTTCAAATGGACAAGGAATCAAAAGAACCAGAAAAATTGTCTCAATGAATAGAAATTTAATTTGGTTTTAAATCTTTTTTGTTATAAATTTTAGATGAATAATTTTCAGAAATATGTGGAGAATTTTTGCCTTCAAAAGGAAATGTTAGTTATTTGGACAATCAGTTGTTATAGTCTACTTCATTTTTCCAAACACAGACAAGTGCATTATTGTTATTCCTTTATATGGCATTAGAGTAGAGTGGGTAGAAGGACTTTTTATTTTGATCTTCCTCTTTTGGGTTGGCAAGACTATGTGAGACAAATGCTTCACATAAAGTTGATTAAGCTGTATGTAATACCACTCACTGCTGGACTGAATTATAGTAACCACTCAGATGTTGAATGAAGATAAAAGAAAAGATGCAGAATGCACACACTAATAATAGGAGACTTGAAAACATCATTTGGCAAGTGGATAAAAAATAAGTATAGATATAAAACTTCTTAAAAACTTAATAGGACAAATCTTTTGGATTTATCAGACTACACCTTGACAATAGAGAATATACCTTCTTCACTGTTGGGGAAAGAAGTTACAAATACAAGAATGGGGAATACTAGAATGAACCCTTTTGAGGGCTGGGAAGAGTGACGTCCAACAATAATCTGCGTGGTCTGGGAGGCACTGATCTAAATTCTTCCAATTCTGTAGGCTTAGCTTGAATTCCTTCTCCATAAGACTTCTTGTGGAACCCCTTCCTCCAAAATTTTTCTCTTTGGAGCTGATAGCTCTTATTGCCTTTACCAGTCACCTGAGAAAAAATCACCTGCTCATTATTTATTCCTGTGAAATTTGACTCTCACTCCAAACCTCTATTAAAACTCTTTTCTTGGAAGTTTTCACCATCACCAAATTCAAGAGTGTTTTTCTCAGCTCTTAATCTCTTAACCCCATTATTTCTCAGGGCTCCTTGTAGAGGTGGCTGATTCCAGACTGGAAAAGTTTAAGTATAAGATAGGGAATATTCAATAAATTGATGGGAAATGTTGTGAGTATAAGGGGTCCATTTTGAAGAGACTCTTGCTGACCAAATATGGTACAATTTGAACAGCAAAATAATTAGGTACAGCAATGAGTTATAAACTATTAAAAAATTAAAATTCATGCGTTCATACTGATGAGAGGAGCATAGGAGAGAAGAAAGAGGCAGAGGAGGATGAGGAAGAGATGGCAAACCCTTGCTCGCCTTAGAATACCATGTGTCGATGGTGAATGTGGAGAGAGTGCTAGAGCTCAAAAATCATTTTACAAATGTCATTGTAAAGCTTGGGTCAGGCAAGGATCAGCAATGAATGGTAAACCCAGGGGGAAATTTTTGATAATGAGTGTAATATTTGTATAGTATTAAAGTGTCTCTCCACAGACGTCTCATTAGTTACAAGAGAAAAAAAAAGTAATTATATATTGGAGACATCCAGCAACGCTGATAGGTGATCAAATTACATCACCAATAAGGAAAACGTAGACATCATGTACCTATCCTCAGATGTGATACCTGAAAAGGACATGACATTAAAGTCACTTATGCAGTTTTCTGGGAGAGAGAATATAAACTGAACATTTCTAGGTATATATTTTATATAGAAGATACATAAAAATGTATACTTTATATATATATAGAATACATATATATATTCCATGTCTTTTTTCCCAGCTTTATTGAAATATAATTGACATATGACACTGCATATCTTTAAAATGTACAACATAATGATTTGATACACATATATATTGCAAGTGATTATCAGAGTAAGGGTAGTTAACACATCCTTCACCTCACATGATTACCATTTTGTTGTTGTAGTAGTGGTGAGAACATTTAAGATCTTCTCTCTTAGCAACTTTCAAGCATATAATACAGTACTGTTAACTATAGTCACCATGCTATACATTAGACCCCTAGAACTTATTCATCTTATAAATGGAAGTTTTTGTACCCTTTCACCAACCTTATCTCATTTCCCCCACCCCCTGACCCCTAACAACCACCAACCTACTCTCTGTTTCTACAGGCTCAGTGTTTTTTAGATTCCACATATAAGTGAGATCGCACAGTATTTGTCTTTCTCTGTCTCACTTATTTCACTTAGCATAATTCCCTCAAGGTTTATCCATGTTGTTGCAAATGGCAGGATTTCCTTCTTTTCATGGCTAAATAATATTCCATTTCACAGGTATATTACACATTTCCTTCATCCATTTATCCATGAGTGAGTGAACACTTAGGCTGTTTCCATGTCTAGACTATTGTAAGTAGCACTGCAATGAACATGGGGTACAGATATCTCTTCCAGATAGTGATTTCATTTCCATTGGATATATATCCAGAAGTGGGATTGTTGGATCATATTCATATGGATTTATTTCTAATTTTCCAAGGAATCTTTAATGTTCTCCATTAGTAGATACACGAACTTACATTCCCACCAACGCACAAGGGTTTCCTTTTCTCTACATCCTTGCCAACACTTGTTGTCTTTTTGATAATAACCATTTTAACAGGTGTGGGTGATAGCACGTTGTGATTTTGATTTGTATTTCCCTGATAATTAGTGATATTGAGCACGTTTTCATGTACTTTTTGGTCTTTGGAAAAATGTCTATTCAGATTTTTTGCCCATTTTTTAATCAAATTACTTTTTTCTATTGAGTTATATGAATTCCCTGTATATTTTGCATATTAACCCTTTACCAGATATATGCTTTGCAAATATTTTCTCCCATTCCATATGTTGCATTTTTGTTAATTGTTTTTTGGTGTTTTGTTGTTCTTGTGTAGAAGTTTTTAGTTTGATGTAGTCCCAGTTGTTGATTTTTGCTTTTGTTGCTTGTGCTTATGGTGTCATATCCCAAAAGTCACTGCCAAGACGAATGTTAAGGAGATTTCCCACTATATTTTCTTCTAGGATTTTTACAGTTTCAGGTCTTATATTTCAGTCTCTAATCCATTTCGAAATAATTTTTGTGAGTGGTGTAAATAGGGGTCCAGTTTCATTCTTTTGCATGTGTGTATCCAGTTTTCCCAGCACCATTGATTAATGAGACTATCATTTCCCCATTGAATACTCTTGGCTCCCTTGTCAAACATTAGTTGCCCATATTTGTGTGGGCCTGTATCTGGGCTCTCGGTTCTGTTCCATTAATCTATGGTTTCAATGCCACTACTATGCTGATTTGATTACTATAGCTTTATGATATAGTTTGAAGTCAGGAAGTAGGGTGCCTCCAGTTTTGTTCTTGTTTATCAAGATTGCTTTCACCATTCAGGGTCTTTTGCATTTCCATACAAATTTTGGATTGTGTTTCCTATTTCTGTGAAAAATGCCATTGAAATTTTTCAGTGATTGCATTGAGTTTATAGATGGCTTTAGGTAGTAGGAACATTTTAATAATGCCAACTCTTCTGATCCATGAACATGGGATATTTTTCCATTTATTTGTGTCTTCTTCAGTTTCTGTCATAATGTCATAGTTTTCATTATATGACTCTTTCATCTCCTTGATCAAATTTATTCAAAAGTATTTTATTGTTTTTGATGCATGGATTGTTTTCTTTACTTTTTTTCTGAGAGTTCATTCTTAGTGAATAGAAATGCAGTCAGGGGAGGAGCTTCAAGATGGTGGAAGAGTAAGACATGGAGATCACCTTCCTCCCCAGAAATACATCAGAAATACATCTACATGTGGAACAACTCCTACAGAACACCTACTGAACGCTGGCAGAAGACCTCAGACTTCCCAAAAGGCAAGAAACTCCCCACATACCTGGGTAGGGCAAAAGATAAAAGAAAAAACAGAACCAAAAGAATAAGGATGGGACCTGCACCAGTGGGAGGGAGCTGTGAAGGAGGAAAGGTTTCCACACACTTAGGAAGCCCCTTCATGGGCAGAGACTGTGGGTGGCAGAGGGGGGAAGCTTCAGAGCCATGGAGAAGAGCCCAGCAACAGGGGTGCAGAGGGCAAAGCAGAGAGATTCCCGCACAGAGGGTCAGTGCCGACCAGCATTCACCAGCCCGAGAGGCTTGTCTGCTCACCCACAGAGATGGGTGGGGGCTGGGAGCAGAGGCTCCGGCTTAGGTCGGACCCCAGGGAGAGGACTGTGGTTGGCTGCATGAACACAGCCTGAAGGGGGCTAGTGCACCACAGCTAGACGGGAGGGAGTCCGGGAAAAAGGCTGGAACTGCCGAAGAGGCAAGAGACCTTTCCTTGCCTCTTTGTTTCCTGGTGCGCGAGGAGACGGGATTAAGCGCGCTGGTTAAAGGAGCTCCAGAGACGTGAGCGAACCACGACTACCAGCAAGGACTCCAGAGAGAGGCATGAGATGCTAAGGCTGCTGCTGCCACCACCAAGAAGCCTGTGTGCAAGCACGGGCCACTATCCACACCTCGCCTCTCGGATGCCTGCAGCCCACCACTGCAAGGGTCCCGTGATCCAGGGATAACTTCCCCAGGAGAACACACGGCATGCCTCAGGCTGCTGCAACGTCATGCTGGCCTCCGCCGCCACAGGCTCGCCCCGAACTCCATAACCCTCCCTCCCCCCGGCCTGAGTGAGCCAGAGCCCCTGAAGCATCTTCTCCTTTAACCCCGTCCTGTCTGAGTGAAGAACAGATGCCCTTAGGCAACCTACAGGCAGAGGCAGGGACAAATCCCAAAATGAATCGCAGGAGCTGTGAGAACAAAGAACAGAAAGGGAAATCTCTCCCAGCAGCCTCAGGAGCAGCAGATTAAATCGCCACAGTCAACTTGATGTACCCTGCATCTGTGGAATACCTGAATAGACAACGAATCATCCCAAATTAAGGAGGTGGACTTCAGGAGCAACAATATATATCTTTTTTTTCCCTTTTTCCCTTTTGTGAGTGTGTATACGTATGCTTCTGTGTGTGATTTTGTCTGTATAGCTTTGCTTTTGCCATTTGTCCTAGGATTCTGTCTGCACATTTTTTTTGGTTTGGTTTGGTTTTTAGTATAGTTTTCAGCACCTGTTATCATTAGTGGAATTGTTTTTTGCTTTGGTTGTTCTTTCTAACTTTTTTTTTAATTACTTAAAAAAAATTTAATAATTATTTTTTAGTTTAATAAATTTAAAAAAATTTTTTTCTTTCTTTCTTTCTTTTCTTCTCCCTTTTATTCTGAGCCATGTGGATGACAGGCTCTTGGTTATCCAGCCAGGCATCAAGGCTGTGCCTCTGAGGTGGGAGAGACAAATATAGGACATTGGTCCACCAGAGACCTCCCAGCTCCAGGTAATAGCAAATGGTGAAAATCTCCCAGAGATCTCCATCTCAATGCCAAGACCCAGCTCTACTCAATGACCAGCAAGCTACAGTGCTGGACACCCTATGCCAAACAACTGACAAGACAGGAACACAACACCACCAATTAGCAGAGAGGCTGCCTGCAATCATAATAAGGTCACAGACACCCCAAAACACACTACCAGAGGTGGACCTGCCCACCAGAAATAAAAGATTCAGCCTCATCCACCAGAACACAGGCAAGAGTCCCCTCCACCAAGAAGGCTACACAACCCACTGAACCAACATAGCCACTGGGGACAGACACCAAAAACAATGGAGACTACAAACCTGAAGGCTACAAGAAGGAGACCCCAAACAGAGTAAGTTAAGCAAAATGAGAAGACAAAGAAACACACAGCAGATGAAGGAGCAAGGTAAAAATCCACCAGACCTAAGAAATGAAGAGGAAATCAGAAGTCTACCTGAAAAAGAATTCAGGATAATGATAGTAAACATGATCCAAAATCTTGGAAAGAGAATGGAGAAAATACAAGAAACATTTAACAAGGACCTAGAAGAACTAAAGAGCAAATAAACAATCATGAGCACCACAATAAATGAAATTAAAAATACTCTAGAAGGGATCAATAGCAGAATAACTGAGGCAAAAGAATGGATAGGTGACCTGGAAGAAAAATAGTGGAAATAACTACTGTAGAGCAGAATCAAGAAAAAAGAATGAAAAGAATTGAGGACAGCCTCAGAGACCTCTGGGACAATATTAAATGCACCAACATAAGAATTATAGGGTTCCCAGAAGAAGAGAAAAAGAAAGGGACTTTTTCCTTGATTTTTCTAGAGAAAATATTAGAAGAGATTATAGTTGAAAACTTTCCTAATATGGGAAAGGAAATAGTCACTCAAATCCAGGAAGCACAGAGAGTCCCATACAGGATAAATCCAAGGAGAAACATGCCAAGGCACATATTAATCAAACTATCAAAAATTCAATACAAAGAAAAAATATGAAAAGCAGCAAGGGAAAAACAACAAATAACATACAAGGGAATCCCCATAAGGTTAATAGCTGATCTTACAGCAGAAACTCTGCAAGCCAGAAGGGAGTGGCAGAACATGTTTAAAGTGATGAAAGGGAAAAAACTACAACAAAGATTACTCTATCCAGCAGGAGCTCATTCAGATTTGACAGAGAAATTAAAATTGTTACAGAGAAGCAAAAGCTATGATAATTCAGCACAAACAAGCCAGCTTTACAACAAATGCTAAAGGAACTTCTCTAGGCAGGAAACACAAGAGAAGGAAAATACCTACAATACAAACCCCAAAACAATTAAGAAAATGGTAACAGAAACATACATATCAATAATTACCTTAAATGTAAATGGATTAAATGCTCCAACCAAAAGACATAGCCTGGATGAATGGATACAAAGACAAGACCCATATATATGCTGTCTACAAGAGACCCACTTCAGACCTAGAGACACATACAGAATAAAAGTGAGGGGATGGCAAAAGATATACCATGCAAATGGAAATCAAAAGACAGCTGGAATAGTAATTCTCATATAAGAAAAACAGACTTTAAAACAAAGACAATTACAAGAGACAAAGAAGGACACTCCATAATGATCAAGTGATCAATCCAAGAAGAAGATATAACAATTGTAAATATTTATACAACCAACATAGGAGCACCTCAATACATAAGGCAAATACTAACAGCCATAAAGGGGGAAATCGACAGTAACACATTCATAGTAGGGGACTTTAACACCTCACTTTCACCAATGGACAGATCATACAAAATGAAAATAAATAAGGAAACACAAGCTTTAAATGATACATTAAACAACATGGACTTAATTGATATTTATAGGACATTCCATCCAAAAACAACAGAATACACTTTCTTCTCGAGTGCTCATGGAACATCTTCCAGGATAGATTATATCTTGGGTCACAAGTCAAGCCTTGGTAAATTTAAGAAAATTGAAATTGTATCAAGTATCTTTTCTGACAACAACGCTATGAGACTAGATATCAATTACAGGAAAAAATCTGTAAAAAATACAAACACATGGAGGCTAAACAATACACTACTTAATAAACAAGAGATCACTGAATAAATCAAAGAGGAAATGAAAAAATACCTAGAAACAAATGACAAAGAAAACACGATGACCCAAAACCTATGGGATGCAAAAAAAAAGCAGTTCTAAGAGGGAAGTTTATAGCAATAAAATCCTACCTTAAGAAACAACAAACATCTCAAATAAACAACGTAACTTTACACCTGAAAGCAATTAGACAATGAAGAACAAAAATACCCCAAAGTTAGAAGGAAAGAAATCACGAAGATCAGATCAGAAATAAATGAAAAAGAAATGAAGGAAATGATAGCAAAGATCAATAAAACTAAAAGGTGGTTCTTTGAGAAGATAAACAAAATTGATAAACCATTAGACAGACTAATCATGAAAAAAAGGGAGAAGACTCAAATCAATAGAATTAGAAATGAAAAAGGGGAAGTAACAACTGACACTGCAGAAATACAATGGATCATGAGAAATTACAAGCAACTGTATGCCAATAAAATGGACAACCTGGAAGAAATGGACAAATTCTTAGAAATGCACAACCTTCCGAGACTGAACCAGTAAGAAATAGAAAATATGAACAGACCAATCACAAGCACTGAAATTGAAACTGTGATTAAAAATCTTCCAACAAACAAAAGCCCAGGACCAGATGGCTTCACAGGCGAATTCTATCAAACATTTAGAGAAGAGATAACACCTATCCTTCTCAAACTCTTCCAAAATATAGCACAGGAGGTAAGACTCCAAAACTCATACCATCACCAGGGTGAGGCCACCATCACCCTGATACCAAAGCAGACAAAGATGTCGCAAAGAAAGAAAACTACAGGCCAATATCACTGATGAACATAGATGCAAATATCCTCAACAAAATACTAGCAAACAGAATCCAACAGCACATTAAAAGGATCATACACTATGATCAAGTGAGGTTTATCTCAGAAATGCAAGGATTCTTCAACATATGCAAATTAATCAATGTGATACACCATATTAACAAACTGAAGGAGGAAAACCATATGATCATCTCAATAGATGCAGAGAAAGCTTTTGACAAAATTCAACACACATTTATGATAAAAACCCTCCAGATAGTAGGCATAGAAGAAACTTACCTCAACATAATAAAGGCTATATATGACAAACCCACAGCCAACATCGTCCTCAATGGTGAAAAACTGACACCATTTCCTCTAAGATCAGGAGCAAGACAAGGTTGCTCATTCTCACCACTATTATTCAACATAGTTTTGGAAGCTTTAGCCACAGCAAGCAGAGAAGCAAAAGAAATAAGAGGAATTCAAATCGGAATAGAAGAAGTAAAGCTGTCACTGTTTGAAAATGACATGATACTATACATAGAAAATCCTGAAGATGCTACCAGAAAACTACTAGAGCTCAATGAATTTGGTAAAGTAGCAGGATACAAAATTAATGCACAGAAATCTCTTGCATTCCTATACACTAATGATGAAAAATCTGAAAGTGAAATTAAGAAAACACTCCCATTTACCATTGCAACAAAAAGAATGAAATACCTAGGAATAAACCTACCTAAGGAGACAAAAGACCTGTATGCAGAAAATTATAAGACACTGATGAAAGAAATTAAAGATGATACAAATAGATGAAGATATATACCATGTTCTTGGATTGGAAGAAGCAACATTGTGATAATGACTCTACTACCCAAAGCAATCTACAGATTCAATGCAATCCCCATCAAATGACCACTGGCATTTTTCACAGAACTACAACAAAAAATTTTACAATTTGTATGGAAACACAAAAGACCCAGAATAGCCAAAGCAATCTTGAGAAAGAAAAATGGAGCTGGAGGATCAGGCTCCCAGACTTCAGACTCTACTACAAAGATACAGTAATAAAGACAGTATGGTACTGGCACAAAAACAGAAATATAGATCAATGGAACAGGATAGAAAGCCCAGAGATAAACCCATGCACATATGGTCAATTATCTTTGATAAAGGAGGCAAGAATATACAATGGAGAAAAGACGCCTCTTCAATAAATGGTGCTGGGAAAACTGGACAACTACATGTAAAAGAACGAAATTCGAACACTCCCTAACACCATACACAAAAATAAACTCAAAATGGATTAAAGACCTAAATGTAAGGCCAGGCACTATCAATCTCTTAGAGGAAAACCTAGGTAGCACACTCTATGACATAAATCACAGCAAGATCCTTTTTGACCCACCTCCTAGAGAGATGGAAATAAAAACAAAAATAAACAAATGGGATCTAATGAAACTTAAAAGCTTTTGCACAGCAAAGAAACCATAAACAAGACGAAGGGACAACCCTCAGAATGGGAGAAAATATTTTCAAATGAAGCAACCGATAGAGGACTAATCTCCAAAATTTACAAGCAGCTCATGCAGCTCCATATCAAAAAAACAAACAACCCAATCAAAAAATGGGCAGAAGACCCAAATAGACATTTCTCCAAAGAAGATATACAGACTGCCAACAAATACATGAAAGAATGCTCAACATCATTAATCATTAGAGAAATGCAAATCAAAACTACAATGAGGTATCACCTCACACCAGTCAGAATGGCCATCATCAAAAAATCTAGAAACAATAAATGCTGGAGAGGGTGTGGAGAAAAGGGAACACTCATCCAATGCTGGTGGGAATGTAAATTGATACAGCCACTATGGAGTACAGTATGAAGGTTCCTTAAAAAACTACAAATAGAACTACCATACAACCTAGCAATCCCAATACTGGACATATACCCTGAGAAAACCATAATTCAAAAAGAGTCATGTACCACAATGTTCATTGCAGCTCTATTTACAATAGCTAGGGCATGGATGCAACCTAAGTGTCCATTGACAGATGAATGGATAAAGAAGATGTGGCACATATATACAATGCAATACTACTCAGCCATAAAAAGAAACGAAATTGAGGTATTTGTAGTGAGGTGGGTGAACCTAGAGTCTGTCATACAGAGTGAAGTAAGTCAGAAAGAGAAAAACAAATACCATATGGTAACACTTATATATGGAATCTAAAAAAAAAAAAAAAAAAGGGACATGAAGAACCTAGGGCCAAGACGAGAATACAGACGCAGACCTACTAGAGAATGGACTTGAGGACACAGGGCGGGGGAAGGGTAAGCTGGGAAAAAGTGAGAGAGTGGTAGTGTATATATGGACATATATACACTACCAAATGTAAAATGGATAGCTAGTGGGAAGCAGTCGCATAGCACAGGGAGATCAGCTCGGTGCTTTGTGACCATGTAGAAGGGTGGGATAGGGAGGGTGGGAGGGAGATGCAAGAGGGAAGAGATATGGGGATATATGTATATGTATAACTGATTCATTTTGTTATAAAGCAGAAACTAACACACCATTGTAAAGCAATTATACTCCAATAAAAATGTTTTTTAACACCCCAAAAAACAAACAAACGAAAAAACTAATCTGCCTCACAATGAACCTCCAGGGACTTCCCTGGTAGTCCAGTGGTTAAGCCTCTGTGCTTCCATTTCAGGGGGCACGGGTTTGATCCCTGGTTGGGGAACTAAGATCCTGCATGCCAAGAAGTGAGGCCAAAAATTTAAAAACAAAAAGAAATGCAACCAGTTTTTGTATGTTAACTTTATATCCTGCAACTTTACTGAATGTGTTAGTTCTAACAGTTTTTTAGTGGAGTCTTTAGGATTTTTATATATAATATTATGCCATCTGCAAACAGAGACAATTTTACTTTTCTTTTATGATTTGAATAACTTTTACTTCTTTTTCTTGCCTGATTGCTCAATTTACATCTTTTTATATTGTGTATCCATTAACAAATTGTTGGGACTATAGTTATTTTCAATACTTTAGTCATTTAACCTTTATAGTAGAGTTAAGTGACTAAGAGTCCACCATGTTACAGTATTGGAATATTCTGAATTTGACTATGTACTTACCCTTACCACTATATTTTGTTTTTCATATGTATAATCCATGTCTTTATCTTCATGTTGTTGTTGTCATTTCTGGAAGATTTTCCTCAAATTTATCTTCCAGTATTACACTGAAGTTTCAATTTTTGCCAGCATGTTTTTAACATCCAAAGTTTTCTTGGTTGTTTGATAATCCCTTTATATTGTCTCCTCTTGTTTCATGGATGCAATATCTATTCCTATCTCTCTGAGGACATGATAGATGTTTTAAATCTATTTTTTTCTCCCTGAACTATCTGTTTCCTCCATGATCCTTTCGTTTGCTTGTCTTGGTCTGTGTCTTTCATATTACAACCTTTCTTTTCTATTGTCTCAATTGTATCCCACAAAACTATCTCATTGTGAAATATTTTTGACATATTATTGAGCACCCACTCTGTTCAGTATACCACAAAGGATATGAGAGAGAGGAAGGGACCTAATCTCTAATCTAATGCAGTGGCTGGAAACCCAAGAAAAGACACATGTAAACCATAAACCAAGAGGTTACACAGGAAACCTCCCTGCATCATATGTTTCATTTATTAAAACGTAGAAGGAGGGGGAAGTAAAGAAAAAAGAAGAGGAAAAAGAAAGAAGGAGAAGAAAAAGAGCTTTTAAAAAAGAAAAGAAAGCTATGTATAATGTATATGTGACAAATGAGTGATAGAATATGTACTATAGGAGTCAAAAGCTGAAAGAGATTTTTATGGCTTGGATGATTGGGAGAAGATTAGGAAGCAAGCCAGGCTTGACCTGGTCATTGAAGGACAGACACATATCAAGGCAGAGAGAAAAAGGAAGGATAATGCAGAACTCGGGGGAAAACAATCTTATTTACGAATATGGGATTAAGAACTGTGTGCTATAAGATGGTGGATTCCAAACACTGGAATCACTCATGAGGCTTTTAGATTTTGGGTGAGGCCTGAAAATGGGTATTTTAAAAATATACGTCAGATGCTTCTTAGGTAGTCAGCCAAGAATGTGTCCTTGTTAAAGAATAGAATGGAATTGGTTTGGGAAAGTAATCTGGGGACAAATTGTAGCATGCTTAAATTCTGGACTAAGGTGACCTTATGCCTTATCCAAGAGAGTATTTATTATGCTTTTCCTAAAGGTGGTGACTTTACACCCTTGTGAGTGACCAGCAATATTATCAGGCAATTATATGCGAGAGGAGCTAAAGTGGGTAAACTCAGGGGCCAATAGCGAGGAGGTTACTTTATTAATTTAAGAATGAGCCAGTAAGGGTCTGCCCTGGTTTTGGAAGCATGGTTGATGGGAAGACGCATATAGGAGAAAGACATTTTAAAAATCAAGATGAATGATTGTGGAGAGAACATTGTTGAAGATGAGAAAAGTATAGATTAGTTGACTGGGAGAACAATAGAAATAGTGATGGAAATGGGGAGAAAAAGACGATTTTTTAGGTAAAATGTTGAATCTGGGTTTAAATGAGCTGAATTTCAGGTAACTAGCCAAACCAGAGTTAACTAGCATCACATTTCCAAAGTGAAGAAAAAAACGAGTTTTAGACTCCTTATTGGTTGGTGCCCCAGGCCACACCTTAGTTGGCCAGCCTTATATTTGGGCTGTAGTTGACTTTATAAACCCTCCCTCATTAAGAGGCTGAACATCATTTCTTTTTTTTTTTTTTAACATCTTTATTGGAGTATAAATGCTTTACAATGGTGTGTTAGTTTCTGCTTTATAACAAAGTGAATCAGCTATACATATACATATATCCCCATATCTCCTCCCTCTTGCATCTCCCTCCCACCCTCCCTATCCCACCCCTCTAGGTAGTCATAAAGCACCAAGCTGATCTCCCTGTGCTATGTGGCTGCTTCCCACTAGCTATCTATTTTATATTTGGTAGTATATATAAGTCCATGCCACTCTCTCACTTCGTCCCAGCTTACCCTTCCCCCTCCCCATGTCCTCAAGTCCATTCTCTACATCTGCATCTTTATTCTTGTCCTGCCCCTATGTTCTTCAGAACCATTTTTTTTCTTTTTTTAGATTCCATATATATGTGTTAGCATACAGTATTTATTTTTCTCTTTCTGATACTTCACTCTGTATGACAGACTCTAGGTCCATCCACCTCACTACAAATAACTCAATTTCGTTTCCTTTTATAGCTGAGTAATATCCCATTGTGTATATGTGCCACATCCTTTTTTTTTTTTTTTTTTTTTTGCGGTTCGCGGGCCTCTCACTGTTGTGGCCTCTCCCGTTGCAGAGCACAGGCTCTGGACGCGCAGGCTCAGCAGCCGTGGCTCACGGGCCCAGCCGCTCCGCGGCATGTGGGATCTTCCCGGACCGGGGCACGAACCCGTGTCCCCTGCATCGGCAGGCGGACTCTCAACCACTGCACCACCAGGGAAGCCCGATGGCACCATCTTCAAAAGTCGTAAGTCAAACTGTTGTTATTCCTTTGGAAGCTCACTCTCTTAACTACTCACTGATACAACAGAAATCAACAGAATGTGCATGGTTTCCAATCTTAGGTGGACTCTGTAAATCAAGTTAAAAGCAATGATATAATTGCCAAAAAAATCCATTTAAAGCTTAACTTAGTTAAAAAATAAAAGTGAGATTACTATAAGTATTGTGTAATTACACTAGAAAATGAAAGCTTTTACATTTTAAGTTCAGAATTAAGCTCTCTTTTGTACTTGATTAGGTCCTTTGTACCATTTGTGGAAGAAGCTGGTCTCAGTACAGTCGGCTCTTCCGATTCGGATGCGGAACCGCAGATACCAAGGGCCCGAGCACACTACGTCATTTTATATAAGGGATTTGAGCATATGCAGGTTTCGGAATCCAAGGGGGCTCCTGGAACCAGTCCCCCCAGTGGATATGGGGACTTAAATAATGCATTTGGAATAATCTTCCCTGTAGGCCTGCTAGTTTTATCTGAGCTGTTTCCCTTACTGCATAGTTTCTTATCCATCATGAACCTGTGGGTTCTTAATAAATGCCAGTTGAATGTATCTGGATGTTAAAGGCACCAAGTGAAGGAATCAAGGCTAGAAATTGTCCCCCTGTCTTCTTTGTAGAATAGATGCTCTTGGAGTATGTGCTCATTTGACAAAATGAAATCAGAAGACACCACACCACATGAATTTAGTTTGGTTCATTCTGACAAGAAAATTTCCAGTGATTCATCTGAGCAATATTTCTCCTTTTATCAATCATAGCTCTGATAAATGACAGTTTCTATTCATAAATGTTTTTGACCCCCTTGTTTAAGCTGTGGTGTGCTCAGAAAGAATGTTATCAAAGGTATAACATCTCAGAGTGTAGTATGTTCATCCATCCGTTAGCTTTACTAAAGCTTTTCCTACCTTGTTAGAAATTATAAAAGGCACGAATGGAAAATGTCTAATTTAGAATCAGAACCCCATAGAGGTCTAAATAAAGAGTCCTAAATTGTTGCCAATTTTAAAAACAAAACGTAACTCAGGGCAGGAGAATTAGTCCCTTCATAATAATCTTACAGAGGTTTTGTGGAGCCTAAAAAGCAGGATTCATTATTCTAATTTAATGGTTCTTAGTACAGCAGAATAAATTAGCAACTAAGTGCCAGGGATCGTCCTAGGCCTCGGGGCTATAGCAGGAAACAAAACAGAAAACTCCTGCCCTTTTTAAGTGTACCATCTCATACAAGGAGATAGGCAATAAACAAATAACTAAAATACCATACTTTATTTTGAGGTACACATTTTTCACACCTCAGAGACTTGTTTGTCTTACAGCTGCTGTTGGCCTGGTGTCAATCAAGATGTAGCTGTTACTGCCTGTTCACATGCCTCAAAACTGATAAGAGTGAAGTTAGCATTTTGGGACAAAATCCTGGAGACACCAGCAGAGCACGCTGAAAATGGTGCAACACCAAACTCCTGATGGCACAAAATATGGTGCTGAGTGGAGAGATGCCATGTCAATGGGTCTGAGTTACATGATCCAGGGCATATTTAACTTCGTCTGAATATGACGAAGTTTTAGGAATATATTAAACGATGTATTTTGCTAATATTTTCCTGTTTGGTTTGCACAAGAGTGATATATAATAAAACCAACGTGTAGCTAAGTCTAAAACAGCTCCTTCAGTGAGTGTAAAGTAATTCTGAAGTAATAAAAAAAAGCAACATGTCAGTCTTATATGTAGTAATTTTTAATTTAATTTATTTCATAATTAATTAAATTAACATAACATTATAGTGTTTCTTGTAACTGATGGTTTCTTTGGTGTGAGGAAATATAATATTTGTATATTACATGGTAATAGGTGCTTTAAAGAACACTAACTCAAGGAAAAGTGAATAGGGAATGTCATTGAGTGGGGCAGTTTGCAATTTTAATCAGGGAAGCCCTTGAGGAAGTGATCTTTAAATAAGCCTTGAAGAAAGACTGAGCTGTGCAGACAGCTGAGAAGAGTATTCCAGGCGGAGTAGACAACCAGTGCAAAGGCCCTAAGCAGGAGCATGCCCAGCTTATTCGAGAAATAGCAAAGCCATGTGGCTGAAATGGAATGAGAAAGGGTTGAAGTGGTAGATGAGGCTGAACGTTAAGGGGGACCAGCTCACACAGGACCCTGTAGGACACTGGAAGGATGTACTTTGAGATAATAAGGATTTTCACATTTAACTCTAAATTATACAGGGATCCATCACAGGATTTAAAGGATAACTGAAACTGCTAGATGGAGAAACAGGCTGAAGAGAGACAAAGACAAAATCAGAGAGAATGGTTAGGAGGCTATCACCATGAACCAGATGGAAAATGATGGTGGCTTGGACCAGGGTGGTAGCCTTGTGAAGATCATGAGAAGTGATGGAATTCTTGACTCATTCTGAGGGTAGATCCAAAAGGTTTTGCTGATAATTTGGATAAGGAAGGTGAGAAAATGAAGATTCAAGGTGACTCCAAGTTTTGTTGTCTTAGCAACTGCAAAGATGAGGTTGGCATTAACTAAGATGGGGAAGACATCTAAAAATAACAGATTTGGTGGGGATAGCAGGAGTTCATCTCTAAACATGTTCTGTTTCAGATGTCTATTAGTCATCCAAAGGAAGATGTCATGGAGATGATCAGATATGTGAAACTGCAGTTCTCACCACCAGTCCTTTGTCAAAGTTTCCCCAGTCATCTATTCATTGGCTGCACTGTGTCTTGTAGTTTCCTTTGAAAGAGTAATTGTTCCACTGGATACCATGTTCACACAAATAATATTCCCTGAGCTCTTACATATTCAAACTATCTGATAATACCAAGTCCTGGAGAAAATATATTACAACAGGATCTGTCAATTTCAGCTTACAATGTAAATTGTTACAACTACTGTGGAGAGTGGCTTGGTAAAATAGTTTAAGATTGAACTTTTACAAACTCTGAGAGCCAGCAATTTCACAACCACGTTTCCATCCAAAAGAAAATCTTGACAAATATATTTGAAGACAAGTGCAAAAATATTCATGATAGTATCGTTGCAGTAGCAAAACCTGGAAACAATCCAAAAGCTTTCCAACAGAAAAATAGATAAATCACAGTATATTCCCATAGTGGAATGTTATACAGCAGTCAGAATGAAGTATCTACAGCTAAATCCAACAATATGAGCCAATCAGCAATGTACCAGATTTCAACTATTCTAACACGTGCAATTTTTCTCATGACATCTCAGAAATCTTAGCTTCCTTGGCAGAACTTTTTTGTTGTTAGTGGTTGTGTCAGGTATAAAGGTGTTGTCCCTTAGCTCCAAGTTCACTCGTCTGCAACCAGGCTTGTGATATAGACACTGAGAGACTGCAAAGCCCACTGCTTTCCCAGTGGTCTCCATTAAAAGCTCTGTCAACAAGGGGCAGTAGATGAGGCTTCAGTTCCAGGGGAGAAAGAAGGGGCTCCCTCCCCCTGTTGGCTTCCCCTTTCGTGTCCCTGCAGCCTCACCCGCAGCAACCCCTCTTCACAGCAGCAGTGGCAGCTCATTCCTGAAGCAGCAGCTGAATCCAGCTTGTAGTTTTCCCATCACTGGCAGAACCAGTTCGGTAAGAGCACCTCAGCAGAGGCAGCCACCCCTCCTCAGAGGCCTGGGGCCCCTCCTCTGGGCTCAGAGAGGCCTGCATCACCTGAGCAGTGCTGCCTCCTCAGAGGTCTCTGTTTCAGGCCCAGGAGACCCTTCTCTAAGTTTGTCCCTTAGCTTCCTTTGTTTTCTTAGCTATAGGGGACGGTAGCGCCTTCCTACAGTTTCTACTTCCGTGATACCTCGGAGTTCTCATTTTACCCTTTCAGTGGGAAACAACTTTATACCTGGTACCAGTGCTTTAGATCAAATCTCTCTTGTCAAATATCTGGTGTGGTTTCTGTCTGACTAATAAAATGGTATATGGACTAACTGTACCCCTTATCATTCATGGGGTATTAGATTTGAAGTTTCAGAAGATCATATACAACAAAATACCTTTAAGTTAAAAGCAAATAAAACATTCACACACACACAATTTAGGATAGATCTTACGTCTGGTCTAAGGAGGCAGAGCTAATCTCATGTATACAGCTATGGATGCACACATGTGTAAGACAATGTATTGAACTTTGATGGGAGTATAAAAGAACTCTGATTAATCAGATTCCCTAAAGATAACTTCAAAATAAAATAAAAATTTTCCCCTTTTTACTTAAAGTAAGCCTTGGTGGAGTTAGAATTCTTGACTCACTTTCTTTTCTTGAACATACTGTAGATGTTTCTTCACTGTGTTTCATACTGAATCTTTCTGTAACAGAAGTCTGATGCCTTCCTGCTTTTATTGCCCTCAAAAGTGAGTTCATCCTATTGCCTGGCTTCCCAAAAGGCAACGATTTTTTCTATATCTTTAAAGGATTCCAAAAGTGCTTTGTTCTGTATCTTTAGACAACAATTTCACCAAAGTGTGACTTAATGTTGATGGTTCTGGGCCAACTCTCTGTTGCTTAGTATGCCCTGAACTTTCTTCAATTATATGTTAAAATATTAATTCTGTTGCTGTCTTTTGGGTTTCTTCTTTGGAATTCCAATTAAGCATGTAGACTATGCATTGTTTCACTTCTTCACTTCTATAGCTGTGATTTGTTGCTAATTCTGTCTCTTTATTTCTCTTTTATTTTTCTTGTTTTTCCTATTTCTATCCTCTGTGCCCTTTACTGTTGTCAAATCTCCCTCGTGCCCTTTCCAATTTTTTTGTTATTTCTGTAACTTTTTCTTTGTTTTCTTTCTTGAGTTCTGCCATCACCTTCTGTTGTCTGTTCCTCTCTTCCTTGAGTTTATCTGTCTCGGCTTTGATATTTGGGATTCATTTAATTTTTCTTTCTAATTAATGATACGGTGTTTGGTTATGATTCTTGTCTGCTCTATGGCAATTTTTCCTGAAAACTTTTCTTTGTCTATAGAAATACCTTGCTGTTCTTTCCCACGTATTTTCTTACAGGATTTTTGGATGACTACTATACATTCCCTATAAGTTTTGTTGTTGTTGTTGCATTGTCCTGAAGCAGCTTTTGTAAGAGGTTAGAGGTGGAGGGATAGATGAGGAGGAATAAGGGCCAAGGTCGCTTTCCTGCCTTAGCAACTTAGAGCGCTACCTCCTCTGTGTATGGTGAGGAATGTCTCCTTTTAACAATGACACTGTTGTGTAGCCACATCTTGTCTGCCTCCTTGAACTTACCCTGGTTCAAGGCGTCTTCTGCAGCCAGCTCTACACTCCCCTATGTTCCCTCACCAATTACTGCAACCAGGAGACAGAATCTGCCTTCCACTTTCCAACATGGTCCCCACACTTTTTGAGTGTCTATTTTGTTGATGCTTTCTGAAATGTGCCAACTTTGGATCCCTTAGGCACCTTCCACACCTTTCTTTCTCACCCTTTCCCAGCATTTCTAATCTCTTTGGTCTAATCCTTACTTGCAGCAGTTCCCTGGTAGGGTAGAGCATTCCCCTGCTGAGGGAACACTTCTCTAGAGACTTCTGAGATTCCCCTCCACTAAGCCCCCTGTATCTCCCATTCTTCCCTTGATGTGTCCCACCTGGATTCCTGTGGCATTGTACCGGTCTCAGCTGTTCTTGGCAGCTCTTTACATGTAAATGGAGTGGATAGGTTTTCTCTGTCTCCTGGCTTCGGTGTAAACAAATTTTGTGACTTTTCAAAAAATTCTTTGTGTGGTTTCTAGGAGGAGTTGAAGCAAGATTCAGAATTAAGCTGGCAGCACATCCTTAACAGAAGTTCTACAACTGTATTTAAAACAGAAAAAAAAAAAAAACTGCCATTGTATTCTCTTCAAAATCTGTTTTCGATCTGTCAAAGAAAGATGTGAAAGACAAATTAGGCCTGAGGTTTGAGGCAGACATCGTGACTGACTTGTGCTCATCTCACCAACTGTTTTTTTTTGAGAGTTTGGGAGCAGATAGGTGTGGCAGGAATTGAGTGGGTGTGGCTAAATGGAATGTTGGGAATGCTTAGGCAAATGTCTTCCCAGGACCAAATTTGGTACACGATTATCATGATTTCGTGGTGATTTTCTTCAATTAAATATGGTGAGAGAAATCAAAGGAGCAGAGAAAGAGGGAACAGAGTGGAACTTTGCCACTGAGCCTGTGAAAAAGAGTAGAAGTAGAAAGGTGCCTGAGGAGATTGGGTTCTGAGCCTCAATGCAGCCAGGAAAAAAAAAAAAATCTCCCTCAGACAAAAACAGTTACATAAAATTTGGTTCTGAAATATAGTTTCAGAGCTGTACAGTGTTAAGGAAAATTTCACCTTAATTTTGGAAGCCTAGGTAAGTAAAATTGCAATTTTAATGTAAAGGGGTATCATGTTATTCATTTATGTCTTACTAAATGAAGTAGCTCTTGCATTTAGCTAGTATGTCTTTTTTCTTTTTTTAAAATCAAATGGTGGGATAGGATTAGCCACCTAGATTGTTAACCTCGTCACACCTCAGGGTCGTCCAGGATGAAATCATTGCATTACTCAATTATATGCTTATAATATATCAGCATATATCATATGCTTAGTTCAGGCACCATCCATCTAGTGACAGCAGTCAGAACTGCAAGTCTTGTGCCTTGAAGAAAGAACCAAGTCTCTTTAGCAACAGAAATGTTGAAAAGTCTGGAAAACCCTTAAGATCCAAAGGCCCATAATCCTGTCAGAGGGCAGAGGATATGATTTTGGTTTAGAGACTATTTCCAGAATCTCCCAGATCACAGTTAGGTGGTCACTTTCCACCTCTAAGTCTGGCCCCTAATTATTCTGACATCCCTGGCCAGATGCACTGTTAACTCATTCCAGGGGCCACTGTGAGTAGGTGTCAATGTGACAGCAGGAAAGTGCAGATGAAATGGATCTCCCAGTCCCAGGATGTTGTTCTGCTTTGCAAACACTGTAATGTTTGACTTTATTGTAGGGATTAAGACCTACGATTTAAGTGGCGTAACATCAACAATCCTCTGTTAATCCAATAATGATTCAACGTCTGCTCTTTAGATCCTTTGATTTAGTGAAATGTAATGGGGTTGTTTTTAGATTCCTGAGTTCCAACTACATTAATTGCTATACTTAGACTGCAGCTGTCGAACTTTTAATCCCTCTTTACTGCAATGATATTTAATGGAATTGAATTATATTAAATTACCCTGAATGTTCTAGTCACCGTTCATTTGTACTACATTAATTTTTTAAAATTTTTTATTTTAAAAGCAAACAAACTTTGAGCTACTGACCAGGTTGCTTCATGTTTTCTCATATAAACCTAAAATATAGGAAATAAAATAACACACTGGTAAGGCAAATGGGGCAGTTTCTAAATATTGCTTTTTTTCAGGGAAATTTGTCGCTCCTTAATGGTAGGTAAGTTGTACTGTATGTATGGCACTTTCATAGTGCCAGCTCCCCATTCTCAAGGGCCTCTGGGAAAGAAAGTCCCACGTTCCTGTTCCCTTTCACTACTGTTTCATAGGAATGGGGTGTTTATCTCTCAGCCCATTATCCTGACCGGTGCACCAATCAGTGAATCCTTCTCTGGGGGAGTTGGAGGGGACAGAAATGAGCAGTGGCAAAAACAGAGCCTAATTTACTTGGCAGAAAGAAAAGCTGGGGACACTCACCTAAGCTGTCATTTTAATCCTATCCCATGTAGAATAACTGTACGAGGAATAGCCAAGTTATTATGTTCCTACTGGGACTTGGGCTCTAGTAATGACGTGATAGAATTTGGTTACCTGTCCCTGTCCTTGAAAGTCTTGTGTCTTAGTGATCTGCGTAGTGCCTTATACGTGGCCCAGAAGGTACCATATAGGCTCAAGAGAGTGATGATAATGAGGTACTTTCACAGGATCAACCTGGAAAGGGTTTTCCGGGAACAGGAGTTGCTCAGCTCACAATGATTTCTGAGAATCTTTAGAGAGCTGGCTGATGCCTGTGACAAATACATTTTCACTGGGGGTAAAGAGAGTCTGCCTTGTGTTTGGCAAGCAGAGAGAATAGAAACTAATTTGGCTGAACTAAAATTCTATAAAAGTTTGGCATCTGTCCCTCTATAATTTGATGTGTGGAGAAATGTAAATTTTTTGGACCAGAAGCTGCTGAACCATCATTTTTTTGGTTCCATTTGAATAAATTTTGCAGCTTCTTCATAGATGGTACTCAAATAGAAGTATTTAGAATTAAAGAAGAAAGTGGTAAGGGAACAAATATCTTAGGCTGAGGACCTGTGCTGGTAGCATCCTTCAACGCAACCAATTTTGTTGTAAATGTGTTCAAGTCAAGTAAATTCAGCTAGAAATGATGAAAGGTTCACTTTATACCCAGCACTACGGAGATGCTGAAATACTTTCTTCTTTATAAATTGGGGGAAATGATACTTCTCAACAATAATGTGACTGAGAGGATTCAAAGGATAATGAACATAAAATGGTAAGAACAGTACCTGATACAGAGCAGGAGGCCGATAAGTATTTGGGGGAAACTCTCTGGCGGTCCAGTGGTTAGGACTCCGCGCTTTCACTGCCGAGGGCCCGGGTTTGATCCCTGGGTGTGGAACTAAGATCCCACAAGCTGCCCAGTGTAGCCAAAATAAATAAATAAAAATGAAAATAAATAGATAAATAAGTAAATATTTGGGAACAAATGAATGAATGAATTATAGGAGTGGATTAGCCTTCTTGCTCTCTAAGCTATAAAATTTTCTGATTCCCTGAAATAAATCTGGGACTGAGGAGTGAAGAGTCATGAGTTCTGAACTGAGATCAGTTTAGAAAAGTTGGCTTTGGACTCAGGTTTCCTGGCCTGAACCCAGGACCCAATATTTATCAGCTCTATGACCGGGGGCAAGTTACTTTATTCCTTCCCCCTTCGCTCTCCTCACCTGTAAAGAGGAATAACAACAGAGCCTACCTTGTAGCATTATTGTTAAAAGCACTTGGAAGGTCTACCATAATGAAAAATCCCTTGCCCATTTGGAGCAATTACCATCCCACTCAACCACTGCTCTCTTTGTTTCCCTGTCGGGTCCAAGTGTCTTCCTCTCAATCATGAGACATGAGCACCATGTTCACAGTCGAACAGGACCCTCTGCTGCTGTAATATTTTGCCTGGAACACAGAGCTCTGAGCCAGTAGCTTGGCCTCAAAGGCCCTTGGTCTCTTACACTCTGGTGACCTTCACCTCTGCTCCATGTCAGCTATCCATTCCAATGGTCACACTTTGGACATTTTTATTCCCAGCTCTTGCCCTCTGAAACTTTGAATTCTAGTAGTCCCTCACAGTCTACCATATTTTACTCTCCAAAGTCTCTAACACCTTCCTCCCACTTTACCCACCATTTGACTTCTAACTAGTCTCAATGAGCTTTTCTCCCCATTTATTCCTAGTCCATCATTCATTTACTCTGTCTCATGCATTGAGTCCTCAATACATGTCAGCCCACTTAACACTGGGCTTTCAGAGATGAATACCATGAATGAGGCCACTGGAGTTTACTCCAGAGGTTTACATTACTAACAAGGAAAGAAAACAAATACAAAAATATCAAGACATTTTCAAATAATGGTTTATGCTGTGCATACAGTAAAACTCAGAATGGTGAGGCCTAAGAGAGGAGAGAGATTTAGGGAAAGCATCGTCCAGGAAGTACAAAGGCTATGAAGTGGAATAAGCTTGATGGTTCCTAAAAATAGAAATAAGGCAAACATGTGGAGTGTGGTAGATGAGGACGAGGGTGGTACAAGAGGAGGATAAGAGGTGATCATGATTCTGGCTTGCAGGTACCCAGGGATTAATCCTTGAGTAGTCTCTCTGACTCATCACCAACACTGAATCCACAAGTCCTGCCAATTTTACCCACATCCCCAGTAGTTCTCAGATATGTCCCCTCTACTCCATCCCTTTGATGATTGTCCCATCTGAAGCCCTCAGCCCTCATCATCTCTAATCTAAACTCTTAGAAGAATCTCCTAAATTCCTTCTTGCTGTTAGTCTTCCCTTCTCAAATCCAATCCGATAGTCAACTGACCTATCTAAAATAAAAACCTGATCCAGTTACTTTCCAATATCTACAGGATATAAAATCCAACCTTCTTCTAACAATAGAAAGCTCTTCATAATCCAGTAGTAGAGTATAGTGATTAAAATTATGGGTTTTAAAAACAAATGGACAAGAATTCCAGCTCTTCTCCTTACTTGTGAGGGCTTAAGACAAATCATTTAACCACTCTGTGGCCCAAGTTCTTTTTCTGATGAATAGGGACATAATAATAGTACTGTGGTGAACAGACTCCAAGATTGCTTACACTTGTTCCCACCTTATGGTTCTCCCGCCCTTGTATAATCCACTGCCTTGGATGTAGGTGGGGCCGGCAATGGTTCTAACCAATAGAATATTGTAAAGGTGACAAGATGTCATTCCATGATTACATTACATAAGATCTCAACATCAGCCTTTTTAGAGATTCTATCCCTTGCTCACTTTGAAGAGGGAAGCTGCCACGCTGGGGAAGCCCAAGTGACAAGGAACTAAGGGAGGCCTCGGTTGAACAGCCAGCAGGAAACTGAGGACCTCAGTCAAACAGTTCACCAGCAACTGGATTCTGCCAACAATCATGTGAGCTTGAAAACAGACCCTCCCCTAATCAAGCCACAGATTAGACCCCGATCCCAGCCAACACCTGGATTACAGCCTTCTGAGACTCTGAAACAGAGGATCCAGCTAAGCTGTGCTTGGACTCCTGACCCACAGCACGTGAGATAATAAATATGGATTGTTTTGAGCCACTAGATTTGTGGTCATATTATTTTGCAGTGATAAATAACTAATTAAAATATTTGCCCAAAGCAGGGACAGTTAGTGCTCACCAGATATCCATGTGCTTCTCTGCACTTCCCAGCCTCTCTTGCAGTGAAGTTGGGGCTATGTGACTATTTCTGGCCCATTGACTGCAAGTGGAAGTGACTATAAGCAGTTAGGAATGAGATCACCTCCCCTATCTTTCTTTTCCTCTGCTGTGTGGCCCAGGAGGCTACACGTTCCAGATGTCATGGCTACTAGAGATTAAAAAGGCTGCCTGACCCACAGTGAAACTTATGAGATGGAAAACAGATTTTATTGCTTTCCATTCAAGGAAGCAACAGCAACTGAGAGTCCAGGGTTTATATATTACAGCTGAATTAATTACCTTGACTAATAAAATTATCCCACAAATGTTATCATAGGGTTAACCATGATAATGTACAAAAGTGAATAGCATAGATCATACAAATCAACACTTAATAAATTATACTACTTTAACTTTATCCTGTCTTGTATTCTAGCTGCCTGCAGTTTTGAGCTGTTTTTTAGTTCTGCAAACATACCATGTCATCTCAATCCTCCATGCTGTCCCTCTGCCTGGAATGCCCTTCCCTGGCTGACACATTCTTCAAAATAGTATCTTTCTTGAGTTAGGTTCCCTTTTCTTTCCATAGCAGAATGTTCAGTCCAACCCCTAGCACTGACCACACTGCTCTCACCACCTCTCTGGACAGGTGGTGAGCACCTTGAAGGGAGGGGTCACTTCTGGGCACTTCATAAATGCTTGTTGCTTACCATGTCAGATTTACATCCTTCCTTATTACATATATAGTTAAACTGCATTTTTTTTTAGTTTAAACCATTCTCTTTCAGTATCTTCCTATAAACCGCCCCCCAGGCACTACTCATAGGGCAATAGCTCTTTATTCACATGAAGAGTATTAATTTCCCATTTTCTTCCATCGCTCTCTACGTTAGACTGAGTTCCAATACTCCTTTTAATCTTTCTGTCATAACTTAAATTCTCAACACTATAATCATCTTTCCAAACTCTCTCCTTGTTTGTGAACACAAGAATCACACAGATTGTTCTAGAAAGGGTCCATCATGACCAGGGGGACTGGCAAGCCTGTGTACTCTCTGTGACTTTTTTGTTCTTGAACTCCAGGTTGCTCTCTTAGTCAGCTGCTTGCCTCTGGGGCCCCAGCACTTAACTGTCTTACATTTGTGTGCTCTTGTATCTTCTCCCTCCAACATTCCAGGCTCAAGGTCAACTTGTTGAGAAGGAAATTAATTCTATCTCTCCATTTTCTCTAAATGAGATATGTAATTTGAAATTCTAGTTCTAACCTTTAGTGTGCTCCTTCCATAATGATCCTTGATAATTATGAGCAGAATCTCATTAAAAAGATTTAGCTATATTGAGCTCAGTCTCTCTGTGTCTCAATTTTGCACCTCAAAGTTGGCATAACAGTAAGTGCTAACTCTTGTGTAAAACTCACAATTTTCTCAGGAGCTTGAAAAACAAAACTTGCACATGAACCTCACAAGCTTGTTAATGTGTTTGCAACAGATTCACAACAGGTAGAAGTCAAGACAGTTGTTCTGATTTTTTGCTGCATTTCATTTTGGTCTTGGACATCACAATATTTTCCTCCTTAAGACGCATTCATTTTCTTAGTCACTATTCACATCAGCTGTGCATGTGAAATAGCGTTCTCTGTAGACCTGCCATGGCCAGTGACCAGGGAAAAGAGAAAGTATCTCTCATTTAGAAAATTGCACTCCAGATATGATAAATGACACTCAAGTATCAGTGAAGAGCTGAGATGTATCTAAAAGCACCTACATCATGCTCCAGGAGTTTAATAAAGGTAGGATATTATCTTTAATAATATTAATGAAAATGATAACTTTGAATAGCATTGCCCAATTTTCCAAGCGTTTTCACCTTATTGCGTTAGATCATTGCATAAATACTGAGCTCAGGCATACAGTGTAATTCCTATTTTGAGATGTGGACTCAGAGAGAGGACTTCCTCATGTTCTCACAGCCAGAGCAAGTAGAGTTGAAAAGATCACCCAGTATTCTCCATCCTGAAGCCACTTCTATTTTCACACAGTAGAGTATTTTTTTCACTATCTTCTCTAGTCACTAATAAAACCCTTTCCAAGTTGTGTTTGATTTTATTGCACAGGAACATCTAAGCAATGATTTCTCATTGGAGGCTTTACATTGGCCAATTGTTGTGCTCAGGGCTACAAAGTGGGGGCCACCCTCAGCTTCTGGAGACTTCTCTCTGGTCCCTGCATGAGGTCCCTATACCTCAGAACCAGCATGTTGAATCTTTCTCATTCCAGTCTCTCTGACTTACCTTTCTGACCCATCTCTTCTGACTTCTTCCAGCATGAGACTGTTCTGTGGTCTTAAGAGCAGAAATTTTTCTTTGGGTAGGCTCTTCCAAGGTTTCAAAAAGAGAGCAGGGAGTATTAGCAAGTCCACCTGACTAGCAGATCCAAGCCCTGTTCTCCAATATCTACTTCACAGGTAATATGTTACATTAATATTGTCATCTCTTTATATTTTTAGCTTCCATCTGCCCAACTCCTATGTCTAACTTGCAATTGGCTCTGAACTCCAGTGAGGAAAAGATTGTTATCTATTGGTTTCCCACAAATAAAACATGAACAAGACTAGTAGCTTCTTTAGAATTTTTTGGGTGATTATTTTGTTTGTTTGCTATGCCTTCCGTATTAGTTTTCTATTGCTGCTGTAACAAATTAGCTCAACCTTAGAAGCTTAAAATAACAAAGATTCTGTGGCCTACCTAAGAATTTTTTGTCTACTATGAGGTCATATATATTGTCCCATATGCTTTCTTCTAGAAGTTTTATAGTTTTCATTTTTATATCTAGATCCATGATTCCTTTTAAGTTGATTTTCATGTATGGTATGAGGTAACGGTGTGGTTTGGCAAAGGGCAAGGTACATTTTTATTTTCGTAATGTGTATCTAGTTGTTCTATCACCATTTATCGAAAAGACTATTCCTTTCCTGCTGGCAGCTTGTCAAAATTCAATTGATTAAAATACAAAAGGTATGTCTAGTATGCTACCCTTTAAGTAAGAAAAAAGGGAACATGAGAAATTATACATGTACTTGCTCACTTGTACAACAGACACAGAGAAAGGATAAACTAAAAACTAATGCGATTACCTACAGGGAACAGGAGAGAATGCAGTGGAAAAATTGAGGAAATGGGAACAGGGCAGCAGGGACTAGAGGGAGAGGCCTTTCTAATCAGGAGTTTCTACATAGCTCTAACTCTTAGAACCATGACCGTGTTTCACATATGTAATGAATACGTAAGTAATTAAAAAGCAAAGAGGATATAGGAGAACTCAAAATGGAATACAAACAGTAAAAACTCAAACTTAACTGCATTACCAATGGATAACATAATTACACTAAGGGGGATAGGGAAAAAAACCTAAGCAACTTTGAGAGACAGTGTTTTGACTGTTTACTGTAAAGCCAAAATCAAAAAGAACAGGAACTGTACACAAATACTGAAAGTGACAGATTAAAAAATGTAAGACCCCATGGTGTAGGATTAGAATTACAGATGTCAGAATGTGAGTTCATGGTTTTTAATATACACACATATAAAAGATATAGAAATAAATATATGTGTGTATGTGTTAGTATGTGTATATGTGTTTGTGTCTATATGTAAGTATATATATATGTGTATGGGTGTACATATGTACGTGTGTGTGTGTGTGTGTGTGTGTGTGTACACTTCTGGAAAAGGACAGGATTGGGTTTGGGATTTGCAGCTGGCCCTCTCACTGCAGGCCCCACGCCCTCCCTCTATTGCCCTGCACCGCACTGTCTGCCTGCACCTTACCCTGCTTTGTGTTTTCTACCATGTCCTTGGCGATGTGAACAGATCTCCTGGACTCAGATGCTAAAGAAACAAGGGTGGAGGGTGTTATGGTGGTGGGGGGGGATCTTTTGCCGTGTTTTTGGAGTAAACTCTGTTTTTCCTTAGATTGATTAGCTGTGAGTTGAAAAGTTCCAAATATAATTGCCTTTAAAAATTGGTTAAATCTGGAAGGGGGTGGGAGTCTTCAGCAGTCTGGCAGTCGTTTGCAGATTGTTTGACTTTAATATATTTGAAGAAGCTGTGTCTGTCACCAGGTCTGTGGGAACACTTGTACTATTTAAAATATAAATTAGAAAAATATGCTGATGTACTTGTCTGCCCTAAGGAATTTTCCCCTAATCACAGCCTTCATGCCAATGTAAAAAACCCCACTTGACTGTTCCTCTCTAGACAAGTTGGAGTACGCAGATGAAACTTAACTTATGCCTGAAATTCTCTGTCCCAACACAAGTTCATTTCAGACTAGAGCTCCCAATAGACAGCATCTCCATCCTTTCTTCTCCTTCTGCTTTTCCCCAACCTGTAGCCGGATGCTCTGCCCACTCCCTTTCCCCACCTGCAAGCATCTGTGGCTTTGCTGTGCTGTCCCTTCTTGGAGTCTTCAGGGGTGTCTCGTGCCCACCCCTGAGGCCATAAGATCCCATCAGGATCTGGATCCAGCCAACTGCCCTGGCCTCCTGTCGTCCCCTCCTCCCCTAGGGCCCCCCTGGTCCCCCCACATTTGCGTCTGCGTTGTCCCGGATCCACCACGCTGCGCTCCCGGGTTCGGTGAGGACTCTATGGAACCCCTGTCAGAGGTCACCTGTTCTGCTTCACGAAGCCTGAGGTACTTTATCTGTAAGATCGGGGTCCTTTTATAGCATCCTCGCTATTATTGATGGCACGTTGTTTATATTCCCTGCTAACCCAAAGCTCTAGGAGAGCACAGAGCCTGAGACAGCAGAGGTAAAGCGCCTGGCACCCCACCTGGCAGGCCCACAGAAGGCTTTGATAAATAGCAGTTTTCACTTGTTTCTCCTTCTACATAAAAAAACAAACAAACAAACAAAAAAAGCAGTTACCCACAATGTCTGGCTTTTAGTAGATGATCAATAAATATTTTAAAATAAAGAATGTGTTGTGGCAGAAGTTACTAGAGAGAAATTTGAAACAAGTATTTAAAAAACATCTCTGGACTCAGATTTTCTATTTGGGGAGTCCAGAGCCTGGATATGAGACAAGGACTCTTCTCAACACAGCAGCCATTCAATGCTGTTAAAATCACAATTTTAGGCAGATCACAATTGAGTTTGAACCCCAGGACATACCAGTGACTATACATCCTTACAGTGCCTACAGACCCCACGTGATTTGGTCCCCTACCCTCTCCAACCTCATCTCCTACTTGTTGCCCTCTTTCCCAGTCTGCCCCAGCCATTCTGCCTCTTTGATGGTCTCTTAACCTGTTAGGCATGGTTCTGCCTCAGGGCCTTTGCACATCCTACTCTCTACCCATAATAAGATATTTATGTGGCTCTTTCCCTTCCCTCAGTTAAGTCTTCTCTCAATGTTACCTCCTAGTGAGGTCTTTCATGATTTTTCTATTTAAATTTGCACACACACATTCACACACACACACACACACACACATTCCTTATCCTCCTTCCATGCTTTTCTCCCTAATGCCTTTATTTTCTTCTAATATACTACATAATATATTTACATTGCATATTTTTTCTTTCCTTTCACTTCTATGAAGGCTCTCTAAGAGCAGCGATTTTTTTTTCACTTTATTATCTTCTACATCCCTAACCTAAAACAGGACCTGGAATGTGGCAGGTCACACATAAATATGTATTTATTCCATATATATGAATGAAAGGAATGAAAGCAATCAAGTAGAATACCAATTTCCCCTAATCCTCTAAAGAGATACCCCTGTCATTTATGGCCTTCTCTGTTTGACTACTGTAGTCTCCCAGACGCATTGGCTAATGAGCAGCATTTGCGTTGCATTAAGATAAATCACTTTAAATGAATTAATTATTTTAAATTAATTTATTTTAAATTAAAATAAATACTTTCTCACCTCCCTGTGTCTGAACATTGTTGCGCAACTTTATTGTTACAATCATGAGTGCTGAAATAGAAGTCTGGAAAATACCAAAATTATAGAAAAAGTTATAATTTGAAGGAAGGTTATAAACACATAAAGCAGAATAAAATGTATACTATAGACCACTTTAATTCATCAATTCAAAAAATATTTACAGAGAGTCCATCATGGTCCAGCCCCAGTTCTGGCTGGAGTCGCAGTGGTGAACACAGCAAGTCCCGTCCTCGTGGACATATGTCCACAGACAGTGAACCAATGTGATTCAGGTCAAGGTGAATGCTGGAAATAAAATTAATGAGACGTAAGAAGATAGAGTGTGATGGGATCTATTTTGTACAGGTGGGTCAGGAAAGGGAGAATAGAGAGAATCTGAGCAGAGATCTGAATGAAGTGAGGCAGAAAGTCATGTGATGATAAGGATAGAGCTCTTTTGTTTTGTTTTGTTTTTTATGGCTAAAGGAGCAGCAAGTACCAGTTCCTGAGGCAGGAATGAGCTTGATGCATTTGCCAACCTCATCTCATTCACTGCTACTAGGAGTTTTGTGAGGTAGGCACAAAAGGTTAAGGGACCTGCCCATCTCCAGGGTAGAAATTGAGCTGGTCTCAGTCCCTCATCTTTAAATAGATGAAATCAGTACCTTTCTAATGCAGTCCTAGGACTTGCAGCATCAGGAAGACCTGAGAGCTTGCTGTAAAACAAATTTTGGGGCCACACTCCCTACTTAACTGAATCAGAAATTGTGGGGATAGAGTTTTTTTTTTTAATTTAAGTATGGTTTACATGTGATTCTGATGCACCAAAGTTTGAGAAGTTTTGAAATAATCTCAAATATATAAGTTTCAATGTTTTTATTAAAATGAAGCCAAGACGAAAAGCTAGATTGAGGCAGCCTCCACGCTAGGATGGCAGAGAGAAAAATATGGAAGGCACTGTTAATTCCCAGCTATCATTTCTCTGCCCCTCTTCTCAAGAAGCATCCTGCAAATCGTTTCTAGCCAGGCACTTCCAGTGTCATCCTTTTAGAAAACCTCTCTAAATGCACAAATTATGCAAAGATCCATAAATGCTATGAGCAGCTTTAGGAAATGAACAAAACTTAAAGGGTCAGAGAAAGTGGTATCTGTGGAATCAGCTGCCCTCTTGAATAATCCTCGGCATATACCTAACCTTTCGTATCCTAGAGGTTCTGTCTTGTTTTGTTCGTTTGGGTCCATGGTGGTTCAGGAACATGATAAGCTCCTTGAAATTTTGGGCAAAATGGTGTGTGTATGTTCATTTTTCACAGGAGAGGGTCAATAGTTTTCATAAAATTTTCAAAAGTGTCCATGACTCAAAAAAGATTAAAAAACACTGTATAAAAAGGGTGGTTACTGAACTCTGGCCAAATTGTAAATACAACTTGAAAACCAAAAAGATTGGCTTTCTTATCCCAGAGCTTCTCCGCTTAAACTCAAACATGGAAAATAATCACTTCTGTGGGTGGCATTTTTCTTTGTATACACTGTATATCCTTTCAGGACTTATGACCTCATAAATAGCAATTTCATGCCTGTCAGTATTGTTTCGGCTTAAGAGGGTGGGGTTACAAATTCTGCTGGCCGCATTCCAGACCCATCATCTTGTTTCCAAGGCTTTTGTAGATAACAATAGTCTTTAGAATCCACCTTTTTAAAAAATCTATGTAAGGACACACAGGAACACAAAAATTATAAGTTCTTTTGGTCATAAATGCTCCTTTCTTTTTTTGTTCTCCATATATAAACCCCTTTCCTTCTCTTATTCCACTGGCTTCCCTCTGTTCTAATTCTGCTCATAGTGTTTCAGAGTTTTTACCCTAAAACCCGAGTGTCATAAGCAGGCTCGGTGCTGCCATGTGGTCATATAAGAATTCTTTTTTAGGTCATAGAGTCAGACCACCAGAGATGGAGTTATTGGAAAAATAGTAGTAACCTTTTAAGGGGGTGATCTGTACTGTCTGTGGTCTGATCCAGACAGCTCTCATTTAATGTCTTAACTGGGCAGATTTCATGCCTTATTCTTCTGTCAAATTCTTCTAGATTTCTGGGAAGACAAACATGGTCAGGCTATCAGTTATGGGTTTTTATTGTAGAAAAGAACAAGGAAAAAATGGAAGCTGCTGCAAACATAGGAAGCAGAACCTCATTCATAGTTGTTTATTTGTTTACTTGCAAAGGTCTAATGGTCCAACAACCAATTTGGGGCAGGTGTTGGGGGTGGAAAGTAGCCAGCCCAAGGTATTGAAGTCCACTGTATCTCTGATGAGTTCTTGGGTCTCTGGTCGTCCATCTCCTGCTTTGCCTTTCTTCTGGACTACCTGCACCTACCCACTCTTCTCTCAAACTCATGGCTTCTGTTTACTGCCTTCATTCCTTGTACCTCCACATCTTCACCACTCTACTAACAGGCCATCTTCTTTGTGTGTCTGCAGTTCAAGCACCTCAAAGGACGGGATTTGATTGGCTTGACCTCTCTCCCTCTTGAATACAATGTCTTCACTGGGAAGGCTTCCAGAAGCAGTCCTTTGGACGAACAATCACTGAGTCAAGAGGCCCATTCCTAGGTGAGTGTGGCTACATTTATCACAATTAAAACACCTGTGAATACTTTTACAGTCCCAAGAAAGAAGTTATGAATGGAACTAAGTGCATGGCAAGCTATGATAGAACAATGTCCCCCAAAGATGTCCATGTCCTAATTCCCAGAACAATGAATATATTGCCTTAAGAGGCAAAAGGGACCTTGCAGATTTGATTAGGTCAAGGATCTTGAGGTGGGGATATTAGGCTAGATTATCTGAGTGAGCCCATTAAGAGAGAGATTTTAAAATGCTACCCTGCTGGCTTTGGAGGAAGATGGAGGAAGGGGCCATGAGTCAAGGAATGCAAGCGACTTCTAAAAGCTGGAAAAGACAGTGTCCCAAAGGAATACAATCCAGTGAGACTGTCAGACTTCTGATCTCCAGAACTGTGAGATAATAAATTTGTGTTCTTTTAAACCACTAAGTTTTTGGTAATTTGTTACAGAAGCATTAAGAAACTAACAGAGAGGGCTTCCCTGGTGGCACAGTGGTTGAAAGTCCTCTTGCCAATGGAGGGGACACGGGTTCGTGCCCCGGTCCGGGAAGATCCTACATGCCGCGGAGCGGCTGGGCCCCTGAGCCATGGCTGCTGAGCCTGCGCGTCCGGAGCTTGTGCTCCACAATGGGAGGGGCCGCAGCGGTGAGAGGCCCGCGTACTGCAAAAAAAAAAAAAAACAAAACAAAAGAAAGAAACTAACAGAGAGACCCTCAAAAAATTCTCTCTAAAAAAATTTGCGTTTATAAGAAACAGCTTCCAAGGGAATTATAGATGAATACATCTTCATTCCATACTGGACATAGCTTATCTGCCACTTTGCTGCCTATCCACACAGACTTTTCCATTATCTGCTCTCATCTATTGTCTTGGTTCTTACCCAGTGGGGAAATTTTGGAGTCATTTGAAGTTTGGCTGGGGCTTACACTGCCTTCCCCTCCCATTTTCCTGTTCCTGCAGGGAGTGGACATATATCCCAAACTTGGCCATAATTGTTGACGCAGGGATAAACACAGGACACAAGCAGCAGTTTCTCTGACAGAGCCATGGGAGAAGATGTTCTCTTTAGTTAGCTGGTGACATATGCGCCATCAGTGTAGGGCTTTATGTGAACATCATGCCTGTGGTGTACAATGAGCCATCTGAGAAATGAAGAAGGAAGGATCCCTGACTTTATTGCTTTAGCCCCTGGACTGAGCTATGCCTGATGTCTGTCCTATTCCTGGTGTTTCTAATTACACATTTTCACATTTAACGCATCAACACATCTTGTTAGCTTTATTTTCAACATGTATCCACTTGTCACTACCATGATGCTATTCCCTAGCCCAGCTCACCATCGTCTCCCTAGGTCACTGCAGCCTATTACCTGGACTTCCTGCTCTGCCATTGCCCCTCTTCACCCCATTCTCGGCCCAGCAGCCAGCAAGATATTCTAAAATGTAACTCAGATCACATCACTCCACCATCATGTCCCCTTTTTACTCAGGGTCAAAGTCCTTGCAGCGTCCACAGGACCCCATGTCATCAGCACTCCCCTGCCTCTTACCTCTCTGACTTCAAATCCTTCCCGTCTTTACTCAGAGGCCATGTTGCTCATGCTTTAACTTTCCTTACAGTTCTCTTATGATCTAACACACTCTACGTTTCATTCTTTTGTCTTAAAAGACATATTTGGTGTCTTGCTGCAAATTACAAAACAGTGACCTTTCCTCCAATCCAACAATGCAGCCCACTGGAATTCAAGGTGTGACTGTGGAGCTCAGATCTGATTTCAGCCCCGCTTGCCCGCTCATCTGAGTCCTCTATTGGGCATCGTGCAAACTGTACAGTGTGTAGTCATGGATATAGAGCTAGAGATAGACATAGATATCGACATATATATCAGCCTGTATCTTTTTTTATTATCTGTTTCCCTACTAGAATGTATACTCCATGAGATCAGAGGTATTTGAATTTTCTGTGTGCTTTGTTAACTACTGTATCCCCAGTATTTAGAACAGGGCCTGATACATGGTAGGAACTCAAGAAATGCTTGCTAAAACAATATGTTTGTAAGTTTTATTTTTTGCTTGAGCTAGCCTGAATTGGTTTTCTGTCACAACCAAAAGAGTCCTAATATACCCACGAAATACTCAAATATTTATGTTGAACAGCAGTAGTGACCTAAATTGCTGTCCTCCTGAACACCTAAATTTCGTGTTTCAATATTTATGCTTCTTTGAAAATTCTTTCTGGTATTGAAATGAAATCTACCTCCCTGAAAATTCCATACATTTCTTACTTACAGATTAAGCAACACAGAAGAAATTTAATTCTTCTACCACATGACAACCCCTCCAATATTTGAAGGAACCCCTTCAATATTTGAAGGCGACTATTATCACTTTTGTATCTTCTCTTTCCTTGATTAAAACCTCCCAATTTCTTCAGCTATTTCCCCTACAATGTTGTTTTAAGAAATGCCACTCTCCTTATTAACTGTCTTTGAATGTCTCAGGTTTTTTTTAATTCCTCCAAATCAGAACTGAATGTAATACTCTGAGTTGGATTCGACCACTATAGCAAAGAAGAACAGAATTATCACCTCCGATCTTGAAGATATTCTGCTTTGATTAATGCAGTCTATGATTGAATTAACATTTCTGAAAGTCAAAACATGATAATAATTTATGTTGAGCTTACCATGAATTAAAACCCCAAAGTCTTTGTCAAGAAGGCTATTGTTGAGCCATGCTACATCCCATGATTGAACAATTGACACTTTGGACCAGAACCGTCTGCAGTCAGGTGTCTGAGCTTCTCTCCTTTGCAGCTTTCTGTCAGCTTCATATGTTATAAAATTCTTCTATTATCTTCATCCAAATACCTTCCCCCCTCTTCTTCTGACCATCTTTCTTTCACTTGACGGTTCTGAGGCAGAAGGCACCTAAGCTGTCCCAAGCTCACGTTCTGGAGCTGGATGGCAAGTCACTCTTACCTGTTCTCTCCCTCATGTCCACATCATGTCCACCTCATATCCAAGGCCCAGTATCCTCCCTGCAGCACAAGTTACTTGGTTTCTGCCTTGGTTCTATGGAATTTGCCTAGAGCCTCAGTCTTCTCCTGCCTGTCTTGCTATGACCTTTCTGGGGGTATTGGAGCCTTTCTGTTGATCCTCCTTTTGATGAAAGAAGATCTAGTACACAATGGTAAACCATAAGATGCCAGCACCTGCTTGCCAAGACTTGTGAACATTAGCCAACCCCAATGCCCCACAATGATATTCTGTCTTCCTATTGGGATACTTGATATTTCTACTGAGAACTATATTCAAACCATAATTAGAAATTATTGTTCTTATATAAAACATGTTAAAAACATGAGTAAGTGGAAAAGACAGAAGAAGACCCAATTAGAAAGGTAGGAAGATAGATTACATCTAAGAGAGAAAACCGTTTTAAACAGAAAATTGTCAGCAATGCCAAATGTTGCAGAAAGACCAGAGAATTTGAGCACCACGAAAACAGAACTGTGTTTGGTAGAGTGTCTCTGATAACGGCAGAGAGAAGTGTTAATCCCAGCCTTCAGTACAATGGGGCACAATCATCGCACATCTTGAATACCAGTTCAAAGCTGTCACCTTTGTTGGATTGAATGGATATGTGCTTGGTACACAGCTACAGTGACCCATCCCAGGCCATGCAGGTCTCCAATAGCAAGAGACTGAAATAGAAAACTAGAATTACTATTCTTACTGACTACCTGCAATTGACAGAATGAGTAGAATCCATTGCTTGCAGGAGACAGAAAATACTCAGAAACTCTTAGTCTTATCCAACAGAATTAGTACAGTCGTGAGACTGTGAGAGATATAGAGGCTTCTCAGGACTTCTCAGATCTATGCACAAAGGAAAAGGCAGAGAAAGAGCTACTTACTAGAGGTTTGGCATGATAAGTGCTGTTCTCTGGGAGATGCCTCTGGAAACAGGATGTAGTGGGTATTTATCACTTTCCTGCTGTGCAGCATCTAGTCTTTGATTTTAATAACACTAACGGTCTTTAAAAGTGCCCTGCCCTCATCTAGCCAAGGGTGGAAGAGTGACTCATACAAAACAGTTTGATTTTTTTTTCCTGGAATCTTGAATCTTGAATGCAGTATAGCAAAGATTGAAGAAAACAAACAAACAAAAACAGCTGATGTTCAGTCACTGCTGTGATAGACTTCTGGGGTTGTCCTGGCTCCTGACCCTTCTTAAGGCTCCCTCTCTACCCTCTCTGGTTATCCCAGAGTTACCTACTGTCCTACTAATATAGTTCCTACATGATAGTCAGAGTTGGTTCTGTTGCTTGCAACCAAAGAATGCTGATTGACACAACCACACCGAGAAGCAGACCAGCTCCTTTTTCATCCCCCAAACTCCAACTTGTACTTCCCTTAAGGAAGCCTGTAGAACAGAAAATCCTGAGCACATGCTCCCTCTTTCCTCTGATGGTAGAACTAAAGCAATTGTTCCTCCTCTAACATTGTTTCTCTTCAAGCCACTCATTACCCACAATCTTTTCTCACATGTTGTGGCTTAAGCCACAGCAGAAAACAGAAAGCCTGAAAATCATTTAAACATAAATCGAATTGAATTTGTAAATGAGACAAAATTAGACATACACACATGCTATATACAAAAGTTGGTAATGAAATAAGAACAGACCACATGAGACAAAAACAGTATAATGTGTCCCAGAAAGAAATGAGGTCATAATTTTGCCAGAAAACCCCAGCTATAAGGAGTACCTCTTTATTATCACTTTTCTAGCCACACCAAACTTTGAAGGAATGCTGTATAGAATATATTACACTACTTTCTCTTTGTATTTTAGTCTGACATTGTTTCTGTTTACAATTATATTTTTGGCTGGCCTTATTAATTAGCACTGCCAAAACCAATCATGTAACCCCAAATCTGATCAAGTTACAGTCTACAATTGTGGTAGGTCCTGGGACATGCTGACTTTCCATCCAAGTTACCCTAAATTAAATGGCATCTGTTTGATCAGTGAACATCCGGAGGGCATAACCAATGCTCAAGTTAATTAATGTTTGTATGTTTCATTTTTCCAACAAATTTGTAAGTTTTGAGAAGACAAGAACCAGTGTAGTGGAAAAAGCACAGACTTAGGAGACAGACCGGAATTTGAGTCTGTGTTCCATGCTCTGCCACTTATCACCTGTGTTAAACTCAGGCAGTTTACTTAACCATCTGAGCCTGTGCTTCTTCATCAGGAAATGGAGAAAACAGTCACTACATGGTTGTCAGATATGTTACTGTATGTTAATCCCAATCCTATTTCTTCTGTTTTCTTATCACAATGCCTGATGTAGTGTTCTGCATACAATGGACACTAAGTAAATATCAGGCATCATCCATTCAACATTTATTGAATACTTTGTTCCAGGAACTGCAGTTGGTCTTGGGGACACATCCATGAAAATAGCAGCCTTTGATCAACCTGCATTCTCTCTCCATCATTGGGAAACATGGCTGCTGCTGGCTTGTGGCGCATGGCCTTACATAACATTACAGTCAGAATGGACTGAAACTTGTTCTCTGTGGTGAGATTCAAAACATCCAAGAACGGGGCTTCGCTGGTGATCCAGTGGGTAAGACTCTGTGCTCCCAATACAGGCATCCGGGGTTCAATCCCTGGTTGGGGAACTAGAGCCCACATGCACGCTGCAACTAAGAGACCCCGCATGCTGCAATTAAGACGTGGCACAGCCTAAATGAATAAATAAATCTTTAAAAAAAAATCCAAGAGCACAAACTGATTAAATTTAAGTAGCGTTTCCACCCAGTTCCAATTAACTGTGGCTAGAGATTTCAGCTTCTTTACTGACTGTCCCAACTTGGATCTGTTTCGTACTCCAGAGATAATTAGTGTCTGTGAAAGAGCAGGTTCCATAAGAAAGCGATGCCTCCATTTGATTCGTTCAGTGGGTTAAGGGGCGTGTCCCAGAAGAAAGGATGTGCATGAGGAGAATATTATTCTAGGCTGATAATACAGCACATGTCCATGTCAGCATTTCTTAACAGTAGGATTTTGTCTTGCTGGTCTTTTTCATCTACATTCACTTGCACTATGACACATGCATATGTGGATTTGTAAGTGTATGTGGAATGGAAGAATATTAAAAAAACAGAGAAGAATTAATTGCTAAATTATAGGGTGATGGTTGTAACTGCAATGCAAGCTCAGAGAAAGGAAGAACAGTGTGGGGTTGGACAGATCAAGGATGGGGTAGGACTTTAATTGGGCCTCCAAGAACAATTTAAGTTAAGATTTGATTAAGTGGGCATGAAGGAGAAAAACAAATATCACATATTAATGCATATATGTGGAATCTAGAAAAATGGTATAGATGATTTGTTTGCAAGGCAGAAATAGAGACACAGATGTAGAGAACAAACGTATGGATACCAAGGAGGAAGGGGACGTTGGGATGAATTGGGAGATTGGGATTGACATATATACACTACTATGTATAAATTAAATAACAAATGAGAACCTGCTGTATAGCACAGGGAACTCTACTCCATGCTGCTCTGTGGTGACTTAAATGGGAAGGAAGTCTAAAAAAGAGGGGATATATGTATATGTGTGGCTGATTCACTTTGCTGTACAGTAGAAACTGACACAGCAGTGTAAAACAAGTATACTCCAAATTTTAAAAAAAGTGGGGATGAGAGGAGAAGGCATTATAGAAATAAGCACACTGTACATGTTTACTATTTCCTCACTGTTCCAGTAAGGCCCATCTGCACCATGATTGCTTTCCCCCAGCAATCATGGTGCAGATGGGCCTTACTGGAACAGTGAGGAAATAGTGAAGAAAGATGAAGAAATTGTTGAAGACAGACTATGGGAACACCAAGAAACAGGCAGAGGCTTCTTCTCTGAATGTATTAGCGAAGAGGCAGCCATGTAGTTTCTTGAGCAAGGGAGGGACACATAAACAAATTTAGGAGGAATTACAGTTGCAATGGTGAGGAGATTGGTCATGGAGACATTTATCTGCGAAGTTAACAATTGAGCCCTGAGGTGAGGCCCTGAAACAATTACTGAATTTGGGACAGATTATATGTCTATAGTAGACGTTCTATTATTTCAGCAAAGGGAAACTCAAAAATAAGTACGAGGTTTCTATAATAAACATGATAACATGGGAATGAGTTGGATGGTATGGAAGGGAGCCATCTGCTGTGGGTTTGTGGGAATAACAAACCTCACTTTTGACATGCTGAGCTCTAGGAGGTGACAGAGCACCTGAATGGAGATCAGTAGATAGCTGGAAATACTACCCTGAATTTCAGTTAAAATCTGAAGGTTTATTTTAGGAGGCCAAAATTATTTTGATAATTTTTTTTTTTTTTTTGGTCACACAGCATGGCATGCGGGATCTTAGTACCCCAACTAAGGATCAAACCCGTGCCCCTTGCAGTGGAAGCACAGAGTCTTAACCGCTGGACCGCCAGGGAAATCCCTTGATAATTTTATTTAATAAAGATGCATTGAGTCTTTATTAAATGGAAACTTCTGGACTAGGTGTCCTGTCAATACAAGAGGATACAATCTCTGCCTTTTAGCCACTTCCCTTCAGTGGGGACGATATGACCAGAAAATGCATCACCATGATACTAATAAGCCTTTGGCTTTAGGCGTAGGTTTGTGCTCCTTAATATTTTTTAACTGAAAAGTGGGATTCTACACTAAAGACAACATTAGAAAGTGTTCCTAAAAACAATGGGGCAGCAACATTTGTTTTCATTAGTTGCCATGGCAATTGAGCTTAGCATTTCCTGGGAAAATGTGTACTTAAGACTCTGAGCTAGGCAATATTAAAAAACAAACAACCCAATCAAAAAATGGACAGAAGACCTAAATAGACAATTCTCCAAGGAAGACATACGGATGGCCAAGAGACACATGAAAAGATGCTCAACATCACTGATTATTAGAGAAATGCAAATCAAAACTGCAATGAGGTATCACCTCACACCAGTCAGAATGGCCATCATTAGAAAATCTAAAAACAACAAATGCTGGAGAGAATGTGGAGAAAAGGGAACCCTCTTGCACTGTTGGTGGAAATGTAAATTGATACAGTCACTATGGAGAACAGTATGGAGGTTCCTTAAAAAACTAAAAATAGAATTACCATATGACCCAGCAATCCCACTACTGGGCATATACCCAGAGAAAACCATAATTCAAAAAGACATATGCACCCCAATGTTCATTGCAGCACTATTTACAATAGCCAGGTCATGGAAGCAACCTAAATGTCCATCAACAGACGAATGGGTAAAGAAGATGTGGTACATATACACAATGGAATATTAATCAGCCATAAAAAGGAATGAAATTGGGTCATTTGTAGAGACATGGATGGACCTAGTGACTGTCACACAGAGTGAAGTAAGTCAGAAAGAGAAAAACAAATATAGTATATTAACACATATATGTGGAATCTAGAAAAATGGTACAGATGAACCGGTTTGTAAGGCAGAAATAGAGACACAGATGTAGAGAACAAAAGTATGGACACCAAAGGGGGAGATGTGGGGGGGGATGAATTGAGAGATTAGTATTGACATATATACACTAATGTGTATAAAATAGATAACTAATAAGAACCTGCTGTATTACAAAATAAAGTTTAAAAAAAAGACTCTGAGCTAGGGCATCCTGAGGTGGCCTTTGTTTGGCTCGAGCGATTTCTTAGATTTGCTATTATCTTTCACATCATGACCCCAAGTAGGTGAGTTACTCTGATAAAGACAGCTTCCATTTATTAAGCTTGTGATTTTTGGAGCTATACACTCTATGTACATTATCTCTTTTAATTTTTGGAATAGCCCACACAAAGTCTCAAAGTGATGAGTAGCTAGGTTTAGATTACACAGATAACCTTTCATTCATCCACTCACTCAGAAGATATATATTAAGCACCCACTCCCACCCAGGCACTATATTAGGCCCTAGGGTTAGACGGTCCCTGCCATTGCAGGGCTTACACTCTCAAGGGGAATGAAGACACTAAAAAAATTATTTACAGTATTTGTCATGCTGGGAACATATATGTTCCAGGGAGCTATGGGAATATATATCAGGGGCAGTAAAAGACTTGCTGAAGAAATAAGTAACCTTTAAGCTGAGACTTGAAGGAGAAGTGGTATTAGCTCAGCTCAGAGGGGACAGAAAGAGTATTCCAGGCAAATACATTGAAAAACATGTCTGCAAGCTTGGATGTGAGAAAGGACCTGGCTGATTAAAGGAAATGAAAAAAGTTCTGTGTATTTGATCTTAGCATTGGAGGGGCACAGTGGGCCCAGCTGAGCCAAAAAGTTACTGAACCAAGATGAGAATTCAGTCCTGATGGACACCAGTGCCTGCTCTGGACACCTCTCCCCTAAGCCCATTAAAGCTTATAAAGAATCTGGATTGAACTGTCATTTTCAGATATCCCCAAAGCCCGAAAGAAATGGATTTCTCATTTCAGGATCGCAGTGTAGCCCCACTGTTCAGGTCTGAAGTTCTGAAAAGCAAGAATGGGTTTTTGAATAATGCTTACTCTGGTAAGTTAGGACTTTCCACAAGCAACCATGCTTTAAGATTCAAAGAAAGGCCCAGTGGGTTGTAAGAAAATTCAGAGGGGAAATGTCAAATGTTTTCTCTGGTTGATCAGTTGAAACAACTTGCTGACAACGTTCATTGTATAAATGACTATATTAAGACTGAAGTTCTAGTTAATATTTTTTTCCCTGTGAAAATTATTCCCATTTTCAGAGTGGTCCCTCTAAGAACTGATACTCTATATCAGACGCCATTATGATGTCTTTAACCTAGCGAGGGGGTTTAATTTGTAATGTTAATATGATACTTTTCACAAGCAATGTTTTTATCTCAAAAGTATAGATAAAATGTTTGTGTGCCATATAGAACTGTTTTATGTATTATCATTAAAAACTGATTAAACTGAGATTTCATTTTTGTTTTGCGCTTATAGTAAATGAATAAGCCTAATACTGCAAATTCTCAAGGCAACTTTGGGGAAGACAAGGAAAGTTCAGTCATTAATCATATTGTGAAACTAGATATAGCAGAAAAAGAATTGAAACAAAACTCACTGGACCAAAAATAATCCATATTGGAATGTGTAGATTTGCCTAGTCAGATGTGAGCATCAAGTAATATTTGTTTTTCTGAGCCATCTCCTGATCTAAAATAGATAGCCATGGTGAACAAAACATTATACATTTCCCTTCTGGGCCCAGTAAGTTGGGAAATAAAACAACATGCCTCATTACTTGGGTTGGGTTAGTCAGTTGGGTGATTGCTTTGGGTTGGTGCGGGCAAGGTTAGCTGGGTAGAGCTAGTGGGATGGGATAGGTTACTTGGGTTTCTAGAACTGGGCTGCCTTAGACAGATTGGGTTGGTTGGCTTGTCTGGCTTGGGATAGGTTGGCGTGCTGGGCTGGGTCGTAGGCTGGCCTGGTCTGGCCTGGGTTCCAGCTGGCTGGGGTATAGCCACAGCGCTGTGAATTCTGCTCCGTCTCCAGCTCTGAGCCAGCGCAGGATGGGGGCAGGTGGGAGCCTTGGCCACAAATAGCTGTGGGGAACACAAACAGTTTGGTCTTCAAAGACCTCAGTGGTGTCGGCTGTAACTTTCCACACGGCCCATCGAGCACACCTCTAGGCTTCGTGTTCAGGCCCAGCTGCGGCTTCCTCTGTGGCAAACCGCAGTGTGGGGGGCAGGAGAGGTAGGGAGCATGGGAGCTCCTAGCCCCTCTTTGCCAGGCATCCCCCAGCTCACATGCCAGCTGCTCTCTGCCAGGGAGACGGAGATTGACCCCATGGTGGCCAGCATCCCCTCCCTACAGGGGGCCCGCACAGTGTGTGTCAGGCCTGGCAGGGGAGGGTGAGACCAAGGACTGCAGGGAGGTAGGAGCCAAGGTGGGGTGATGGTTAAACTACAGGCCTGGGAGATCTCAGGGGTGCCTGGGACTGTTTCCTGCACAGCCGTGGTGGGAGTTGGGCTGGAATTCATTCAGTCATACATTCATTCATTCAAAAAACTATTTCTTGAGCACTAGGTGCAAAGACCTGGCAGGCAGGAGTCAAAGGAAGGAGTGTGGGTGATGGCTATGAAGACAGACTTAGTCTTCCTGAATGGCTGGGTCACCCCACTGACCCCTGTTCTCTTACCCCCTCTGCTCAGCCCCCTCTGTTCTCCTTTGAAGGCACCCACTGCGAGCACCTCAGAGCCCTCCTGTGCCCCGATGAGATACACCTGTGGGCAGACAGACACATGATGGTGGCCAAGCCCAGACAGCAGGGCTTGGCACTCAATGCCCGGTAACCACCCCTGCTCCCCAGCTTCCCTGCCCGTGCTCTTGCACCGCACCTCACCTTCCCACCCATGCCAGCTGAGCCGAAGGTAGAGCATCTAAACCCAAGGGGCCGCAGAGGCTGTCAAATCTAGAGATGAGGAAATTGGGCCCCAGAGTCAGGGAGAGCCTTGCCTGGGACACACAGCAAAATTTTAAAAAAAAACCCTCTTAAATTGGAAGCACTTCTTCAAAACTTCTTATAAAATTCAGCAGTTTAAGGTTAAGGTGAAGTGATCATTCATATTGGCAGAATTAAATATTATGAGGATTAAAAAAAAGCAAAGATTTATACTCTGAGTTTATATATAATATAAATATAAAGTGATGGATAAAATCTGAGATTACTGAAATAATTAAACATAATAAATGGATTCTTCAGAGATTTTCATCATCAATGAGCTTTAGAAATTTTATCTTTAAAATTGCTGGAAAGGATTTCTAGATAAAAGTTTGGGTTATTTTAGGAACATGGTAAATGTAGAAGAGCTTGATAACACTGGGGCTTGCCATGAGTATATTTCTTTTGAAATTCCTAATAGTTAAAGTGCTCAAGAAATAATACATCAAGACCTATTTGCTTTGCTCCCTCCTCAGTGATGGTCCCTAAGACTCATGAGATCATGGTGAATGGTTCTATTTCCCTTTTCTTTTCATTCAGCCCTTCCCCAAACCCCTGAATTTTCTCCCAGAGAATGTTTCTGGCTTGAGCCTCCTTGTCAAACCGCATAGCCCTGGCCGCTCGCATCAGCCCGACACTGGAGGGCAGCCCCCATCCCTCCCTCCTCCCTCTTTGCCGGTGTGTTCTACACTAAACTCCTGGAACTACTTTTTCTCAGACAGTTTTTATCATGTCATTTCCTGGCTCAGTCTCCACTATTTACTTTCTCTCTCTCTCTCTCTCCCCCTACTTCCCTCTCTGCCACCCAACCCCTGGCTTTGTTTCACCAACAATCAGTTCTCTAACATGGATGGACTCCAGTACACTTTTCATGCATTCATTTAGCAAATATTTATCAAGGGATTGGCAACATCAGATTCGTCTTTTGGAAGAGACACTCTGGCTACAGTGTGAAAATTGCCTTGGAGGGGGGTGAAGCAAGGGACCCCACGGGGTTGTCTGCTGGGGCCAGTGCAGGAGCCCCGGCAGGAGGTGATGGTGGCTTGAAGCGGGGTCTTGGTAGTGGAGATGGAGTGAAACAATCGGTTTTGCAATCTGTTTAGGGGTGTGCATCCCTTATTCCTACTGAATGTGACTTTCCAGACATTCAGTAGGTGTCTCCCAAAATGTTTACCTCCAAGCCCCACTTGCTACTAGATGCATGACCCACTATTCTGTGTAATCTATGGAGAGGACTTTAACCCTCCATACCTAGTTTCTTTATCTGTAAAGTGAACCTAATAACAGAACCCGCTTCATAGAGCTGTTTTAAGGCTTAAATGAGATGATTTTAAAGTATTACGCTCAGTGTTAAGCCCATAGTAAGAGTACAACCTGTGTTAGTCTCTGTGTTACCACTGCAGCCATTCTTTCCTGATTAATCCCCAACATCCTCAACGCTTTGTTTTTAATGCCTTCAGCTATATTTACTCTATATTAATTCGTGTTCTTAAAACATAAAATAAAGCAACTTGGTGGTGTGGCCTCTCTTCTGGTGGTTGGCCCCAGGCTCAGCCAGAAGCCCACACGTATCTACAGCCCAAATGGTAATGTGGAAATGAATTCTGACACCTTATGCTACAAATTAGGTTAAATGGATTTAGGGGCTAAGCCATTTTCAATTCCTGCTCACCTTATAATGAGAGAGATTAAAGCACCCTAAACGATGAATACTTTGTCTAATGACCATCTTACTAGGAGTTCAAAGTCTTCTTAAAATAATCATCTAACATTCTCAGAATTGAACTATTCCTTGGGCAATTCTAGAACTGCAATAATACTGTTAAGGTATTCTGTGTACTCAGACCAGCACTTCCAAACGGGCTCTTCCCGCTCACTGGGGAGAATCGGGCTTCTGTCTTTTCTTTGGCGAAGTCCCTTTGGAACCAGTCATCACAAAACACAGACGCACGTCCCACTGCGCTGGGGCAGAGGCTGCTTTCTAACACGCTTAACTGTTCAGCTTCTTTCAACTTGTCTGGAGTGTCTTTTCAGAAGTTTCAGAAGGAGCCCAGTGGCAGGATTCCTCCTTTTGAAACTTTTGTTTTTCTAACATAGTGTGTTCTTCTTCTTTGCCGTTTGTAACCACACAAAACATTCCTCTTAAGTGGCCTAACTGGAATCTTAGAATGCTTACTTTCCCAGTGACCACAGACCAGGAGGTGAGCTTCACTGGCTCAGTTACCTAAGACCCAGCAACACTGAGTTCATGGTTTTGAGACTCATGGTGAAGAAATAAATATAATTACAATGTCTTCTTGGAACACCTGTAGACCACAGTTCACTACATAATTTTTATATTATTCATGTATCTGTTTTGACCCCCTCACCCATCTTTCTTACTCTCAGTTTCTCAGTTTTTAACTTAATTTTTCTTTTACTTTTTTACTTTTTCCTCACCATTTTTTAACAATTTACCCTGATGAAACTTTGTTGTTAAGAAATTCCTCTACTACCTCCAAAATTACAATACCAACTAAAACAGGAAAATAGAAGTATCATCATCTTATTCTTATAATATGTGACTCAGGGAATGTCCATTTACTTAGAATCATAGAATTTTAGAATAGGAAAGAGCCTTAGAAAATTTGACAATTAAAATACAGTTTGGGATAACTAGAATGTTTTATGAATAGCTCATTTTAATTCAGTGAAGAAGTTTTATTTCATTTGTCAGAAAAGTTGTCAAAGCCTTGGAAATGGGCAAGAGAGATGACTGAGGTGTCCATGAAGTGCTTATGGAATTGCCTAGCACAATTTCCAGGGATCTGATTCTATGGGGTGTGGACCTTTGATTGTCTTTGACCAGGCTCTTCACAAATCTGTACTGATAGAGTTTTACTTGGATAGAAAACTGATGCTAAGGTAAGTATTTCTTGTCCATAGCAAAGCAAAAGATTGCTATTCCTAGTGATGCACATGAATTTTATCCAGTAGAGAATATAAATATTTGTAACCTAATTTCTCATTTGACTCAGTTTTAATATCTTACTGCTTTCCTCATTTATCAATGAATTGAATAAAATATTTAAAGAAGCTCATTTTGTACTTATATAAGAATGATGATTTGGCCATTTTGAAAGTTATGCTTTAACACAATTTGTTCCAAATAAGTATACTCTTTAAGATTTTTAAGGATTTTGCAATGTTTCAGGGTTTTCATGATAGACACCAATTTGCAGCTACCTAGGAGAAACAGTACAGTGTAATCTCTGGTTAAAATCCAGACTCTGCCCCTTAACAGCTGCTCTCTGGCCAGTTGCTTAGCCACTTTGTGTTCCAGTTTCTTTATCTTTAATACAAATTTGATGTGAAAATTAAATATATGTAAAGCACTTGGGACAATCACACACCATTTTATTGTGATCTGTATTAAGTCACTGTCAAAAACAGTGGAGTCTTACCAAGCATTGTAGATGTTTTTAACTTCTGAATGCTCAATCCTGTCATCAGCAGAGAGAAAACCATTTTTATGATGCGAGCGATTCTCACCTACCCAGCAGTGTGTGAACAAGTGTGTCTGACCAGAATCAGGGGTCAGTGATCAGGTAGCCCTTGGGTTCTCACCCTGAGCTACATTCCAACTTGGCCTCTGAGATAGCTTTGCAATGTGTCCAGTTGGCTTCCATGAAATACATACCCAAGGATTCTTCTTGTGTATTTCTGGATAAGGAAGGTCCCAGGGGAGAAGCTTGCAAGATTTTTAGCAGGCAAAGGGAAGCTGCAGCCATTTGCAGTTAACACACATGGTTGCTGATCTGCTGACTCCCCTCACTCAAGAGAGACAGCTCCTGGGCCTGTAGAGGCTCTACCATCCCCTGACTCCTCCTTCAGTTTTCCTGAAGGTGTATGTGTTCCGTTCTATGACAAAAGACCCCACCTTCTGCAGGATACACTCATCACAAGGAGAGGCAACAAGAACAGACACAGGCTTCAGTTCATCCTTGTGGGATTCCAGCCTACTGGTGAATGGCCCTTCCTGACTGTCTATCTTGTGACCTTAAACTCCAGCCCCGGTCTGGGGGTTGCTTAAACAGTCTCTGTAAGGCTGTATGCCTGTTTAAACAAGCCTTGGAATAGCATAAGCCAATCCCCTGTAACAAATCCCCTTATTTATAGTATATAGATGACAGATAGATGGATGGATAGATAGATAGATATAGTTGGATAGATATACCTACTGATTCTACCTTTCTTGTTGAATTGTGACTCATGCAGAATTTGGCACTGGGAATAGGAAAGCCAAGAAGAGCTCATTCAATTATTTATCTATTCACTTAAAAATGGAGTCATGCTATACATATACATACATTACACCTTTTTCACCTAAAAATATATCATGAACATTTTGTTCTGTGTAAGTACCTCATCAAATTTAATGGTCAGATAACCCCTTGAAAATACGTACCATAATTTACTTAATAAAGTAACACTTCCTGAAGCATTCAGTTTGCTTTTAATGACAATATCACAACAAACAATTCTATATATCTATCTCTGTATATTTTTCTGATTATACTCTTAGAATAAATTCCTAGAAGAAAAATTATTTAGTAAAATGATGTGCACAGTTCAGTTTTTGATACATTTGATCAGAATAGTTGTTTCAATTTACTTTTCTGTCAGCTGTGTATAAAAGGACCTAATTCTTCAGAACATCCTTGGTATTTTAAACCAGGGCAACCCCCGGTAAATTTCAATGGTTTGTTTTGTGGACTAAGCTGGATTTGCTGGTGCTTTTAGAGATCTCTAATTGTCAAAAGCTCTCCATCAAGCCAATTGCCTGCTTTCCCACTCAGATCACACCTCCATAACCAATCTTGGAACTCTCCGGATCAGGAAAGGAAGCCAGAACAACTCCAGTTCCAGTTCTCCTGCCCACCTACAGGAACCTCCATCAGGGCCATCTCTGAGCCTTCGAGACTGTGCTCATAGTGAGGAGTAGCCCATTGCTAGCTGAAAATGTTTGCTGCAAGCAGCCTACTTGGGGTAGCGCTGGTCTGCTTTCATTCACCAGTGTTTGCGAAGTACTAAAGTAACTGGGGATCTTTAGCAGAAAATTCTTGCTGACTGAGAGAGGTGGAACTGCTGAAATCCTCTAAACTTCCACAGCACTTACTCAGAAGCATCCTAATGCATTTAAAGTATTTTTAGAGGATGCTAAGAGGAGTTTGAAAGTTGTCACCAGAGCCTACCCAGATGGCAGTGCTCACACAACTGTTTATTTTCCATCCTGTTCAAAAGGATGTTCTCACACTGCAGGTTTAGAGGAGGCAAGGGGGTCTCAATATGACATAATCCATTTTAACTGTAAGCCATAAATATCCATTAAAATCTTATCTCAGGGACTTCCCTGGTGGCACAGTGGTTAAGAATCTGCCTGCCAATGCAGGGGACATGGGTTCGAGCCCTGGTCCAGGAAGATCCCACATGCCGCAGAGCAACTAAGCCTGTGAGCCACAACTACTGAAGCCCGCACGCCTAGAGCTCGTGCTCCGCAACAAGAGAAGCCACCACAATGAGAAGCCTGTGCACCGCAACGAAGAGTAGCCCCTGCAATCCGCAACTAGAGAAAACCTGAGCAACACAGCCGAAGACAAATAAATAAAATAAATAAATAAATAAAAAATCTCATCTCACCCATACTCTTTTCCTTTCCACATGTCAAAGAAAACAAGCCTCCTCTTTAAAAAGAAATCACTGTGAAACCTACTCCACAATAAGTACAGCAGTCGAAATGGCTTTACACCATAATCCATGGCCTTTTCTCCTCAATCTTTCTTCCCCGATTCTTTTTTTTTTTTTTCTTTTGCGGTACGTGGGCCTCTCACTGTTGTGGCCTCTCCCGTTGCGGAGCATAGGCTCCGGATGCGCAGGCTCAGCGGCCATGGCTCACGGGCCCAGCCGCTCCGCGGCATGTGGGAACTTCCCGGACCGGGGCACGAACCCGTGTCCACTGCATCAGCAAGCGGACTCTCAACCACTAGCGCCACCACGGAAGCCCCTCTTCCCTGATTCTTGATTCAGGTGAAGAAACTCCATATCCTTTCTACAGACAGCCACATACAGAAGAACTTCGCAAGGATAATGGCAGTATTTCAATGAGTAATGGCTTAAGGAAGTACTGGTTATCCCATGAGTACAATTAAGTGATTAGTCACCAGTATCGGTGTTAATATTAGATGAATAGATTTAAGAGGTTTTATATCTGGCTTGGAGACCAGGAAGAATACTGGAACTGGTGGACTAGGGGACTGAAAACTAATTAAAATAATGGATATATGACAGAGATACAGTAGCATTTTTTATTTCAGAAATGTGAGACTGAAAGAGTCTTAGCAAGTGAGATTTATTTAAGAGACCTGGGAAGTGTCCTACTCCTAAGTGGCTTCTTGGATGTAAGATTGCTGTCTACTTATTAAGAAAAATGTTAGGGCATAAAACACTGTGTGTTTGCATGTTGGCAGCCACTTAGGTGAACGTGCCTCTGTTTATCAACAAGGAAAGCTCCTCCATCATTTGGAATCACCTGAAATATTTTTTGGTTTCCTTAAAAATTTCTGATTGGGCTTCCCTGGTGGGGCAGTGGTTGAGAGTCCGCCTGCCGATGCAGGGGACACGGGTTCGTGCCCCGGTCCGGGAAGTTCCCACATGCCGCGGAGCGGCTGGGCCCGTGAGCCATGGCCGCTGAGCCTGCGCGTCCGGAGCCTGTGCTCCGCAACGGGAGAGGCCACAACAGTGAGAAGCCCGCGTACCGCAAAAAAAAAAAAAAAAATTCTGATCTCTGTTATCCAAGTGATCCAGAAATGACGTTCTTTTTCTCCTAACAGCTTCCTTACTGAGGAGCTCCTTTACAAGCTGCCATCTCTCAACAATATCAATTATTTTTAAGAAAGAACATTTTTGTCTGTAGAAATAAAGGGGGTCCTTCATGCTCAGATATGCTGTGCCTGGCAGCTGGTGGTCATCTCTGGAGGCAAAGCAGCTTCTCATTGTCTTGGTGTCCTGCTTGTTAATAGGTAATAATTATTAGGGTATTTCAGGATCTGGATCCAGTAATATTTTAAGAAGGAGGGTTGGGCAGTAAGAAGGAAATGGGTTAAGAAGAGGGGACTTTAGATTTTTTTTTTAACTTAGGAGTTTAGCTAACTCGATCAATCTGAAGGCAACTGTCTAACTCTGTTAGGAAATTTTAGAGGCCACCCTAGTTCAATTCCCTCATTTTATAGATAAGTTATGGAAGTGAGGACTTTGACATTCTATTCATCTATAAGCTTTGCCTGTTCACTCAGTAGGTGCTCAGTAAATACATGTGCAGTGAATGAGGACACGGATAGAGAAATTGGCTGGATGATGGAACAAAAGAGATACAGAAAAATGTGTCAGGCCTGGCTAAAGGAAGTACTCAAGTTAATGAAATTGTTTTCTGAGAGAGTGCTGCCCTGTTCCAAGAGTACACAAAACTGAGCAGTGGAAATACTTTGCACTCTTCTGGTTTGAGGAGGCAGTGTGATTGTGTAATCCTTCAGCACATTTGTGAACATCCATCGTCACTCTACTGGTGGAGCTCTGCAAGTGTCATTGGAGATATTTCTGCTACACAGGATGTCGGGTCAGAGTTAACTATCAAACCAGAGCATTGCCCTTTAGGAGCTGACCAACTAAGGTGGGTGACCTAAGCAGAACCATTTATTCAGGATGTGTAACATCGGCCATCAGATCTGCTGCCAATGATATGGACTCACTGTTTAAGCAGGAAACATGTCCTACTAGGCACCTTCAATTTCTGACCTGGTGCCATCGGCAAGATGGTACTGAATGGTGGAGTGAGCACAGCCTGTGACTTTGGGACAGAGTGTCCCTATTTGCAGAACAAAGTAGGGAACAAAGCTATAGTCCTGATCTCTAAACAACAATGCTCTAACCTCATGATCGCCAAACTTTTTTTGATCATATACCCTTATCATGCTTTTTTAGCATGAACCCTGATGTATGTACATTTATCTACTTAGAAATTATAGGTGTCTTGTTTTACTAATACATAATATGCTTCCAAATCAGAAGTTTAAAAAGATAAGATAAAAATAAATATAAATATATATCTAATGGTTTCTTCCTGCACACAATGGGGTGGGTAAAATCCATGCTGTAAATAATTTCCAGTTATCTCTGAAGTACATTAATTATACCTCACTTTCAACCCCTATCACATCTATATATTCTGTTTCCTAAATATTAAATCATAGATTTAACCATCAATAAAACATATTAAATAATAAGAAAAAGAAAGACAAAAAAGGATAAAATAGGTAATATATACACACACAACAACAGCAAGCAAAGAAGAAACTATGTGAAGCTACTGCATTTCTGTAACTCACCACAGGCTGTGGCTGATATTTATAACTTCCTTCTTCCATTACATAGCTCATGTTTCCTTCCCCACCAGTCAGGACATCAGCTTGTCAGGGCTCTTTACCTAAAAGTCTGAATCGTCAGTGGCTCTTTCCTTTATCGGTTGATGTAGTTTTCAGTTAACTTTTATTATAGGAAGTCATGGTACTAAGAGCTATCCCAGAGAATCCCCCCAGGTTCCAGAGATGGTCCACTCTGTTCACACTTTCTGGCATCAGTTGAATTTCCTCTTGGCAATCAGGATCAACCACCCTCTCAGATCAATGCCTTTCTTGGCCTGCTGGTATCGTCGTAAGAGGAACTCAAAAAGATGCAACAGCAGAGCCAAACTCCGGTTGCACAGAACCACGGTTCTACGGATTTCTCTTTTAGAAACCAAGATTTCCAAATCTCAGAAATGAAATTATATTATAGTTATGGATGTAAAAACTCTGCAAAATGGGTTATTTGGTGTGATAATGAGAGGAGTCATTCCCTCTTCAACGCACTGGTTCCTGGACAACCCACGTATTCTGACTGAGCAAGACAGCACTCCTGATTGTCCCCTGATCAAAAGTATGTACAGGGCTTCCCTGGTGGCGCAGTGGTTGAGAGCCCACCTGCCGATGCAGGGGACGCTGGTTCGTGCCCCGGTCCGGGAAGATCCCACATGCTGCGGAGTGGCTGGGCCAGTGAGCCATGCGCGTCCGGAGCCTGTGCTCCGCAATGGGAGAGGCCACAACAGTGAGAGGCCCGTGTTCCGCAAAAAAAAAAAAAAAAAAGTATGTACAGAATCCTATATGACAGAATCATAACACCTCAAGGTTTTGTGGGGTTTGATGCTATCATACATGGAAGTCTTAAATTTAATTTTCATGTTGTTTGCTGTAGTGTATAAAGATAAAAATGATTTTAGTATACTAACCTCCATCCTGTGACTTTGACAAGTTCATTTGTTAGTTCCAGTAGTTGTTTTGTAGATTCTTAGGAATTTCTATAGAAGCAATCACATTATTTACAGAGAGAGAGAGAGTTTTACTTCTCCCTTCTTGATCATTTTTCTTTTGTATTTCTTTTATTTCTTTTTTATGTTTTGCCTTATTGCGATGGCCAAGACCTCCAAGATGATGTTGAAGAGAAGTGGGGAGAGGGGGCATGCTCACTTGGGTCTGGATCTGTGAGCTCAGAGAAGGGGTTTGGGACCCAGACCCATAAGGAGGGCGGGTGCTGATTGGCTGGCACAGGTGTCTCCAAGGGGTCTTATGAATTTGGATCTGCAGGTGTTACAAACTTACAAGGGGAAACTGCCACCGCTTAGGTCAAGCATTTGGAGGGTGATACAGGAACAGGAAAATTGGTGGGAAGCAGACAGAAAGGAGCAATCCTTTCTTCCTCCTCAACCTTTCATCTCCCTCTGGTGCCCCCTGCTGGCAAACAGAGTCTACCGTGTAATCAGCCCGCAAAACAGAGGTGTGGTTTGCAGAGTCCCCAACCCAACATCACAAGGCAACTGCAGGCAGGTGGATTTGAGGCCAACAGACAATACTTTAAAAGCAGACACCCAAAAAGTACACCTATGGGTTGTTTGATTCAAGCATGCCTTCTCTTCCATCCCAGAGTGAGTCCCAAGAGTCATTAGAACTTTACCTCTGTTCTGTTTTGTTTTCCTTATTCCGAGATTTGTTTGAGAAAGGCTATCATGTCTGCGACTAATGTGGTTTCATTCAGCCCCAAAATCTGCCTCCTAATGAGATGCGAGGAGCTGGCACTGTGGATTTGAGCTGGCCACCTGAAGCCTCCGTCCACTTTCACTGCTAATCTAAACTCAGCGCCTCCCAAGTTTTCTCCTTTATATTCCCCCCACGTTCCCTGACTCATTGTAACTCCCTTTCATTATTCTTGGCCCTGAAAAATGAAAACATGCTTTTTAGCAATTCCTGTGTTAAATAGTATGTTCCATTCAATATACTGTTAGGGCAACCATTCCACCCCTCCCTCCTTCTCACATATGCGTGCATACACATTCACATACATCTCGAGTGTACACACACCTGGGAACATCAGTATATAAAGCTTGACAGGTTTTGTTCAAAGAGGTTAAGAGAATTTCTCACAGTCACACAAGTACAGAGAGGCAGGTTGATATCCAGCCTCCAGACGGATTCTTAAGCTCTTACCCTTCCCATTTCCTTACACTGTCTCTCTTCTTTTCTTTCTAATACTAAAAATAATAACTCCACTTACATCATTTCATTTTTTGAAGTGTTTTCACGTATCTTCCTGTCTGTGACAATCACAACTCCTCTGGAAAGTAGGGCAGATCATATTATTTTGTCTATGTTGCAATATAGGAAACTTGGCTTATAACATTTCCCAGTAGAAAAAGGAAAATATTTCTGAAAGGAAACATCCAAGTAGCTGTTGATTCTGTCTCCATTTCAATGCACTTTTCATTAAAGCTCATTTAAAATTTTAAAAAATCAATCCTACATTTATAATACCTGTAGTCTCTTTTACTTTCACTGCTTGTATACTATTGACCACTGTTTGTATTTTTATAGATGGTTTTATTTTCAGGGGAGGGGAGTTGTATGTGTAGGATGTGAATATCTTTGCTGAGCTCTTCTGAGTCTGAAACATATCAGTCCAGGCAAGATCATTATCAGTAGTCAAGTCAGAATGAAATTTGTGTTGAGTTTACTAGTAGAAAGCTTTAGCATTGTAAAAGTTTGTTGCCCATAGTGTTAATCAGTGCATTTATATTTTTATTCTGGTACTCTGTTCTCTACTTGCACTATTTGGGGGCATATCTTTTGGAATATATTTTTGGTTGTTCACTTTGTGAATGGTTTGGAAGAGAAAAATACAAAATGAAGAGTATGCACTTATTTCTTACTATGGTGTTGGCCTTGCATTACTCCAGAGCTAGGACAGTGCAGCTATTTATCATTGATGAATCATGATAAAACCTTCTCTTTTTCTTATTGAAGTACAGTTGATTTACAATATTATATTAGTTTCAGGTGTACAACATAGTTGTTCAATATTTTTATAGATTATACTCCATTTAAAGTTATTATGAAATAGATATATTTCCCCATACTGTACAATGTATCCTTGTTGCTTATTTATTTTATACATAGTAGTTTATATCTCCTAATCCCCTACCCCAAGTTGCCCCTCCCCCCTTCTGTTCCCCACTGGTAACAGCTAGTTTGTTCTCCATATTTGTGAGTTTGTTTCTGTTTTGTTGTATTCATTTGTTTGCTAAAAATCCTCTCTTTTGTTTTACATTAGTGAGAGTTTGTAGTCCCAAATCCTTCCAGGGTCTTTTGTTTTTCTTTGTGAAATAGGGTAGTTAACTTGCTGGTTTACAAACAACTCTAGTCTTAAACAGTAAATTGGCCATCACTCCACCTTTCCTTAGCCATATACCAGCTGATCCTTATCAGAAACTTTCAGCCAAAAAATAAACTTCTCTTAAAATCGGCAAGGTTACCCTCATCCCTTATGCCACTGGAATACATAAAATAATGAGAATTTTGTATTGAATGCTTATTACTCTCTGCCTCTCCCTCTTTGCAAATCTTACTTCACTGTGAAGGTTCATTTTAATATGTCAACTTGGCTGGGCCACAGCGCCCATATATTTGTTCAGTCTTCTGGATGTTTCTGTGAAAGTGGGGGTTTTTTTGTATGAAATTTTAAGATTTGTACATTTTGAGTAAAGCAGATTACCCTCCATAATGTGAGTAGGCCTCATTCAATCAGTTGGCAGCCTTAACAGAACAAAAATTGACCTCTCCCAATAAAGAAGGAATTCTATCATAAGACTGCCTTTGTATTTGAACCGTAACTCTTCTCTGAGTCTCCAGCCTACTGGCCCACCCTTTCAGATTTTGGTCTCTCTCTCTCTCTCTCTCTCTGTATGTACATATATACACACATATACGTATACATGTCTATATATACATATATATGTCTGTATATACACACACACATATATATATTCTCTGTCTCTCTATGTATATCTCTATATATACATATATAAAAATATATATAAATATATATGTATATTTCTCTCTCTATATATAGATATATAGATAGATACAGATACAGATATTCCTGTTTCTTTGGAGAATCCTAATAAACTCACCTAATTCTTAAAATTGGTAGGTATTATTATCACATTTTCATACGGTGAAACTGAGACTCAAAGAGATTATATAAATATTCCCAAGATCATACAAGTAATACGTGGCAGGACCGAGATTTAAACCTATGCTGTTTTCAAAGTCAGTGTTCCAACTGTTGCCCTATATGTTTGTTCTATGGTGCTATGCTAATTACAATACTAAATCAAATAATCCTCACTAACACTTAGAAGTGCATCCAAAGATCCACTGGCATCTTACCTTTCAGAATAATTTTTGAGTTACATGATACAACCCACATGCTACTTGGCATGAAGTGATTAAACAGTAATATCAGAGATCCTGTTGCCCGAAAATGCTTAATGGTGTTGCTCAGGAAATGCCACATCACTTGGCTAATGGGAGATCCGCTTTCAGCTTAGACTCCAAACAGAAAGAGATGAATTCCCCAAAGATTTTAAACATCACTCTTCCTCACAGCTTTGAAAATACACTTATTACCATCTGTATATAAGAGTATACTACACATTACATTATACTAATCATACTAAACAAAATTATAATAACATAGAGAAAAATTTTGCCACTCCAACACAACAAACATTTCATTTTATGGTTTTCTTTTCAGTGTGCCTCCATAAACATTGTTTGCAAGTTATAGTGATAGTAGCGATATAATTTTATATTGTCCTTTTATCAAAAAAAGTATCTCAGTAGTGGGAAGAAAAATGTTTCTCTTTTCCTGAATTTCAGAAGGAAATTCCAATGCCAAAAAGAAAAAGTTGGTGTTGAAACTTGGATACTCTGTGTAACTAGGCATCTAGGGATAACAATAAAAACAAATTGACCTCATTTACTGGATCATTTTCTTTGATTTAGTTCACATAATTAGAACTTGATTTACACCGGGAGTGAGTAAAGAAAAGTCAGGAAACCCAAGGAAACAATGCCTGCTCTACAAGTCATTGAGAACTTCATCTTCTCTAAAGTTAAATTTTAGCCACCTATGCAAGCTTCACAGCCATTCAGTAACCTACTTATTTGCATAAACCTTCCTAATGCTAACCAAGTAGATGAACTGCAATTAGAAGCTTCTGTCAAATTGATTCACTTTACTGTAGACCTGAAACTAATACAACATTGTAAATCAACCATACTCCAATAAAAATTAATTTTTAACAAAAGAAGCTTCTGTCAAATAGAAAAGGTAAATCAATGGAAACGTGTGATGCTGGAAAGGAATAAAAGGCGTATAGGATTGTAACAGAAGGATATAATCCTTCTGTTCTTCCAGAGACAGAAGTGAATGGATAAATGAGACTCCTCTCTCTGGTTAGTGGGGACTGAGATTTTGTGGCTGTGTGTATTGTGCTGTATCATGTGGCCATCTGTTCTGATTCTATGAAAATTAGGGATTCCTTGGGAAAGCATTAATTTTTACAACATCCTAAGTGTTTCTTGCAAAATAAGTTTAAATTGGTTTGGAATAATGAAGGCACCTATATGAGAGTGATGAATGTCTCCCCGGGGAGCTCTCAGAGAAGCCAGCATTGAACCCTGAGAACTGGTGTTAGGTCCAGTCAAAAACTGACATCTTCACTAATGATGTGGAAGAGGGAGTCAATGGCTCATTAATGAAATCCACAGTTGAAATGAAATGATTGATTGGATGCAAGAAAGCAAAGAAAGTAGTTATGTTGGTCAAATGAGGTGCATCTTATGGAAATTCTCGTTCATCCTTTAAGCAGAAAATCACCATCTGAAACTCATTTAATGGGACTAATCAGTCCAGAAAGCACCACTTCCAGCAGAGGCCTGGAGGTGATGCCAGGAAGAAGATTAGATGGGATATGGGAGGCTGAGCCAGCACAATCAGAGCTTCTCTCTGGAAAGACCTCAAGACGTTTGGCCAGTGTCCACGTGCTTCCCACAGCTCCTGACATCGAGCCACAGCCTCCGAAGTCCACTCTGCTGCTGCCTGGTGGCCAGCCTGTCCTCTGCCTTCTAGTTCTGGCTGGAAAAAATGGCTCCAGATGGGCTTTCTAGCATTGCATTCAACAAGGCAAAGTTGACAGTGTCCAACACTTTGTTCCTTTGAGGGTAATGACTGCGCCAAGGCCAGAGGTGTGGGTCCAGCAACAGAATGGAAAACTGGCTAGTGTTGCAGTTTGGATTGGGAATTGTCGTCTTCATCTCTGGCCCATCCTCCATTCTGAGACGGGTGTGTGTTCTGTTCACTGTCCTTCTGCTCATGGCATTTGCTGCTTCCAAGCTCCCAAGGTTAGAGCACTGTGAGTTCGTTGCCCTGGATTCATGTGCACCCCTTCACTGTCCTGTGACCTTCTGAGGTAATGTGTGGGATTGAAGAATGTAAGTGTCCATCAGTGAAAACCTATGAGTTTGAAAGGCCTGGTTTCAACCATCTGTTTCCTCCAGTCTCAGGAGAACCCAGTTCTGTCCTCAGGTCTGGCTTTGCCCCTCCCTCTCATCTCCTTGCTCCTTCCCCATCTTGAGTGTGAGTTTAACACAAGCTCCTAACCTTGCCCTGAGGTAAAGGGAGCTCAGGCCTCCTGGATTAATAGCCCTTTTACCATCTTTAATAATGTCTCCACCCCATGTAGGGTTAGGCACAGCAAATTTCTCTATCACGTCACAGCATCATATAAGTTAATCTTATATTAGGTTTTTAAATCATGAAAATATAGGTTGTTTCCTCATGCGAGCCAAGAATCCATTAAAGGAGACTTTTCCAACACTATTTTTTGGGGCCATCCAGAGACCTTATTTAAGTTTATATCAATAGCTATTTAATATTTGGAATAGTTACGGATTACTGGCTGAAACTTGGAAATAAACTATTACATGATTGTTAGGTTACCAAAGAAGAAATAGCAATGGTAGGCAAAATTTTCATCATTTGATGCATTTAAAATCAGACAGTATCTGATGGGCTGTGGATTTGGATGGGGGACCCAGAACCTAGGTTCTTCAGGGTTACAGTTAATTGATTACTGTTACAAAACTGTCTTGGGAGACCAAAATCTCACTTGTAACCCTCACATCACTTTGGTCTAAATTTCCTTAGCGTGAATCTCTCTTTAGGGCACTGAGTCCAGGATGCACGTCCCTTCTTGTAACATAAAGAGACCCAGTTTCTAGGCACAGCCCTCTGAGAATGCAGTAGAGTAATAACGCCCAATACACATTTCAGTCTGGCTCAGCTGTGATGGGCTTAACTGGGGAGGATCCTTCCCTTGGTTTGTAGCTGCTACTGGAGCTAGAACCATTGTTTGTCAAATCATGACTGGATGACCCCATCCAGCTTTTAAGAGAAAAGATCTGACATTTCCCAACCCCTGCAGCCTTTGCTTCTGTTGTTCATGACACGAAGCCTCCACTCTGGCCAGACCGGAGCCCAGTTCTCTGATTCCTGCTCCAGTGGTCTTTCCCTTGGAGCCATCACAGCGGCTGCTGCCGAGATTATATTTAATGTCACCCTCAGTTAACCTGACAGGATCCAGTCCTCCCAAACCCCTCCTGGACTGCGAGAAAAGAATAGGCGTTGGGTGGGAAACTGAAAAAGGTTCTTGTGTTCCTGGCTCTTTTGCAGGTATATCTCTCAGAAAATTGCTGTTTTATTGTTTCTAGGCCCTGAGCTCACATTACACCAACTGACGCCTGGAAGGATCTGTCAGGCCATCCATCAGATTTTACGGGGTGAAGATCTTTGAGAAACATGGAAAGCACTCAACAAGTTGGAAATGTTAATGACATAGTCCAAGTAAATACCAGATCTTCATGTCTGGACATTACCTTCCAATTCCTTCTTTCAGATAAAAATATCATGGAACTCTAATGCAACAGAAACAAACAGGATAGTGTCAGAGCCAAATGCATGGGGAATTTTCCAAAGGAAATTAAAATGTAGTTCCTGTCAACGTTTTTCAGAGAAGCCATTCTTTCCTCTCTAGAAGTTGGATCATATGCAATCCAGAATCATTACAGTCTTTACTGAAGTAATGGGGTATTGGATATTTCATCATATACAAATGAGTTTTTTACTTAATTACTTACTTTTTATCCATACAACGAGTAACATTTGTTATCCAGAAAACAACATCAACAATATAACTGAAACATAAGAAAGGAATCCTCCTAGCTTGTTCAACCCCCTTTTAATTTAGGAATACATTAAGTATATTTTACAAAATCCCTGATGGCTTTTGAACTATTATTTCACTGAGTTAAATTAATCATTACAAGAGCAAGAGATAGAGTTGATGGATAAAGCAAATAAAAATACAGAGCACCCAGATAATTCTGCCTTTCAGATAAGTAACAAAGACTTTTTAGTACAATAAACAAATATTGCATGGGATATACTTATAGTAAAAAAGTTTATCTGAAATGCGAATTTAACTGGTCATACTGTATTTTACCTGGCAATCCTACAAGAAACCAATTTCATCAGAAATGCTTCTAGTGTATCAAATACACTGGCTTGTCCTTTAGAAAGTGACCACTCTTTGACAATTAATCTAACTACTTGGATGTCAGCAAGGAAAATATTAAGAAGGAATTTAAAAAGAACAAAGGCTGACTTAGTCATTGTTTGCCAGGCTGTCACAGTCAATTTACTTCTCTTAATTCTTTATTCTATTTTTATAATAATGCACCTTGATAGTTTTTTTCCCAGAAGAATTTCTTGACCACAGTAAAAAAGTAGAAACATGAGCACAAAAGGACAAAACAACATGAAAAATAAGAATTTCATGCTGATATTTGAAATTGACTACATTGACTGCATTGTTGTAATTTTGTCTGAAAATCTGGTTTCAAATGAGGCAAGTAACATTGTTTCACTTGCTGTCAACAAGGGTACCTTAAATTTGATTTTTAAATGCTTTTTATAACTCTTGTTAAGAAGTTTTCTGAAGATTGTTTTCATCCAAAGAAATTAGTATTTCTAGTTTTCTACTAAGGAAAAAATAAAAATATATTTTTGACTTGTAAAATTATGGTTTTAAACCATCTTCTGACAGATTCTTGAGGGTGTTATGCTTGTTGAGTTAAATTGCAGAAGGTGGGGCTACATCACTCCGTTAGAGTTGATCAGAAGTAACTAGGTATGAGAGATCCTAAAACTTACAATAAAAATAGCATTTAGGGCTTCCCTGGTCGTGCAGCAGTTGAGAATCTGCCTGCCAATGAAGGGGACATGGGTTCGTGCTCAGGTCCGGGAAGATCCCACACGCCGCAGAGCGGCTGGGCCCGTGAGCCATGGCCACTGTGCCTGTGCGTCTGGAGCCTGTGCTTTGCAGCAGGAGAGGCCACGGCAGCGAGAGGCCCAAGTACCGCAAAAAAAAAAAAAAAAAAACTAAAAAAAAACGAAACTAAGTGTTCCTTCCTCTCCTACTTTCTGAAAGACTTTTTACAGTGTTGCTATTATGTCACCCATAAGTATTTATAGAGTTCACTAGTAAAATCCTCTGGCCCTTGAGTTTTCTTTATGGAAGCGTTTTAAATTACATATTCACTCAATTAATTTGATTTATTTTGATCTATTTCATTAATTTCTGCTACTATCTTTATTATTTCTTTCTATCTACTCACTTAGGGCTTAATTTGTTTATGGGTTTAGTTGAGAAGTTTTCAGGGCAGGATAGCAGAAACTGGCTGAGTCTTCTTAATTTTGGGTGATTTCTTAAGTCAAGGATTAAGGCAGGCAAGATGAGGTTCTGAGTGAAGAAGGAAGTGTTAGGTGAATCACAAGACATTCTGAGACTGCAATTGCACAACTAATAGAGATGGTACTGTAGTTCTTAGGGCCCCCTTTTAGCCATTCTCCAACTAGTCCAGAGCTTGGCCACAAAAACAATCTCACTCCAGATCTGTGTTACTGTCAGAAACTCTAGATGATTCTGCATCTCAAAGTAAGAGTTTGGTAGTAGAATGGGATCTGGCCTTGTTGATCTTTTTGTCAAGTTACAGTAACTGCATGATAGCACTTAAAACTCTGGGGCTTTATGCTAGGGAATTGTAATATACATGAAGAAGATGGGCAGGAGAATGATTAGCCTTTGTAGAATGCCTTGCAGACACAATCCCAAACTAGTGAACCAAAGCCAAGAACACCTCTCCCAGTGTCCATTTGGGTTTCACCTTGGAGATCCAGACACCATCTCCCTTAGTTTAGAGGTGGTTGTTCTATATGACCAGTTCATCACAAATTGTTAGCAAAGGTACAGGTGCTGCCTAGATTAGCTAATAGGAAGTCAAAAGCAATTGGATTATCCAACACTATGTGTTTAGCTGCGAAGTATCTTTTATAACTTTGGCCAAGTTAAATAATGTATTTCTGACAACTTTTCCAATTGTATCAACCCTAATGTAGAATTGTGCATAAAAAGTTGGTAAATCTCGGGCTTCCCTGGTGGCGCAGTGGTTGAGAGTCCGCCTGCCGATGCAGGGGACGCGGGTTTGTGCCCCGGTCCGGGAAGTTCCCACATGCCGCGGAGCGGCTGGGCCCGTGAGCCATGGCCGCTGAGCCTGCGCGTCCAGAGCCTGTGATCCGTAACGGGAGAGGCCACAACGGTGAGAGGCCCGCGTACCAAGAGAAAAAAAAAAAAAAAAAAAAAGTTGGTAAATCTCTAGAGTATATAATTCATTCTTCATTTTGTAAATTACTGGATACACACTTCAATGAGATATGGTCCAGAGAAGGTGGAGGGATCTGGAATATGGGAAAGTCTCCAAAAATTACCTCACAGTCATAAATCAGATTTGTGTGTAGTAAACAAGTAAAGACTTAGTGTCCGCATAAGAATAGTAGTCTAGAGGGGTATAGGTACTGTCGGGGTTATAGGTGTTGTTTAAGATGATTGAAATTTGCCAGCTAGACAGACGTCCCTCGAGGAGAGCAGAATTCTTGGTAAAGCTGAAAATCTCTCTGAGGATAACAAGTGGAGAAAAGATAGTCTCAATATGTATTCCTTACTTCTGTGTTGTCCCTAGCTCCAGAAATAGTACTGTAATTATTTTTGCAGTATTTTGCTGTTTGGGGCCAGGGTCCAGTTTCATATGTTTGGGGTGTAGTGTTAATAATATGGAGTCAGGAGTGTCTGAGGACAGTTACAGACACTTACCATTGTGGTCTTTGATTGATTTTGAGGGTGAACATAGCAGTTGGGTTTATTATCAGCAGTGTAACACTTATAAGAAAACTGTGAGTTTGACCTTAATAGTTTAAGAGAAAAAATAAAGTCAGGTGCCACATTACTGAATTTACAAAGCCATTACCTCATTTTGCTTTTGTTCTAAGAACATCTCAAAGTGTTTGGTCAAATCTGGTGGGTATATTAAAGAAGCAATTACCAATTCTAGCCTTTGCTTGTATACGAAATTCCCTATTTCTAGCTAGAGGCTATGTGCAAAATTGAGGGTAATGCAGCAGAAGCAACTGCCTATGGATCTACCCAGAATGCTGTCAGAGAGAAGTGAAAAGATGGTTTTCAAAATTTCCCACGGATTTACCCTTTCTTTGCTTATAAAGTAGGTTAATATCAACTCAGTCTTTACTGAAAATGCAACAAGTATGGCCCTAATAAATAAGCCTTGTCCCTCACCTTATGTTTTTTATTGTTTTTATTCTATTAGAAGAAACCAGGAGTAGCTAGATCCTTTTCTGAGCCTTTCAGTCCACATTTTAGAGCCAGGTGTTAGAATCTCAAGAACCTACTAATGCATTCCAGTTGATTTAGTTCAGGAGGCTGGTATTCTTCGTTTCCAGTAGTGTAGAATCTTGTCTTTTCTCTTGGGACTTGAGGAAAGCCTTTTGCTTAAAATCTACCTGTTCCTCATCCTATTTTGGTGGACTTATTTTTAGAAGAACTTGTACTATGCGGATGGAAACACAGCAGAAGTATATGTTAGGATAGCGGGCTTTGGGGGAAAGGGAAAAGCATCCCGGAAGAAGTGAGAAATAGAAGGAGTTGACAGCTGGGGGCAGTATTCAAAGGAAGAAGAGTTAGGGTGGGGTTAGGAAATGACAAGATTTTAGAGGAACCAAAATGTCTTAAGCTTTTCCACATTTTTTGTTATCTTTGTACACAAAAAAATGCTTTAATGAAGTTATATTGAAGTCAGAATTTTGGTTAGAAGCTTTTTACCACTAAAAAAAGGCAACACAGTGAATACTAGAAATTGTCTTGCCCTTTTGCTCTAAGTTATGTTTAAGATGAACAATTTTGATTATATTAAAAGTTCCCCAAAGTGACCACTTACATTCCAAATTATCTTCAGTGAAATTGCTCCATTTTGTAAGATGTGCACAAAAATTTAGGTTATCATGAGAATACATATCTGATGAAGACATTTGGCCTGGGAGGTGTTAATATGTCATGAGATGATTCCATTAGACTCAACAGAGATTAGTCGCAGGTGTCGCCTCTTCACCCCTGTGTCAGGCCCCCATCAGTCTTCAGTCATCTCTGACATCATACCTGAAAACTGTCAGCCTCCAGTAGGTGGAGTTTTTGGAAATTTTATCTCCCAAATCAACTCTCAGGAACACAAAGATGGGTCAGAAAGACAAATAGAACTTGTAAGGTTTCCAGATAGTGACCCAGAACAAAGTTTATTAAGGGTTGCTGGCTTGACAAAACCTTGAAATGGTCAGTTATCACAACAAGTACTGAAAAATAGTGACCGGTGTTCATATCACTGAGTTTTGGTTGGGACTTAACTGGAGGGACTTGTGAGAGTTCTCTTTTTTTTTGTAGTTGATATACTGATGCTGCAGGTATGTAGTGTGGTCAGGTGGGTTAGGGCTGGACTAGAATAGAGTTGGCAAACCCATGGCACTTATTATTGCCACTACCCTTTCCCTACCCGTGGAGTGCACTGCTAATCAATCACTGTCATTTTTTTTCTGGTCTGGACAGTGTTCCAGATGACCACTATCAATAGATTATATTGGCTAAACTGAGCCCTTACTACGTGCCAGACAGTCTTCTAAGCACTTTACAGGAATTAACTCCTGTAATCCTCACCTCGATGCTCTTTACAGATTATGTAACCCTGCCCAGAGTCACAGAGCTAGTAAATGGCAGGCCTGGGGTTCAATCCCCAGCGAGCTGTAACCAGAGCTGATGTTATCAGGGTGCATTGTAAAACAGGTTGTTAAAATATTTAAATACTTCCATAAGGTATTATAAATAGCATCCCTCTGCTGCCTTAGCCTGGCCCCTTTCTTCTGACCCCCTCTCCTAACTCTCTAGCAATAAGGAGTTAATGCCCAGCTCAGAGGAGGGCTTCCAGAAGCCAGATCCATAACCAAGGCTGGGTTCTGTTCTGGTTGGACAGTGTTGGCCACTGCCCATGTCTCACGAGTCATTAAAGATGGAATTTTAAATATCATCTCTGGGTGTGAACCTTTCAGATTTCGGCTGATACAATGTCAGTATTACTTACATAAAATATTTTAAAAATAATATTAATTCACACATCGTACTATAGTAAATAAAAGCATAGCAAAATATAGAAAAAAAGTAAGTAAACATATAACAACATTACTCTTTTCTAATGAACCCTTAATTATGTTTTTCTAAACTCCTTTTCTCATCACTAGCCAAAGCTCCTTTTCCATTGATGATATCATTCTCGTCACAAGAATGATAAAATTAGGCACTTTTGCTTAATTTTTTTTTTAAGTTTTTTGTCCAAGGTCAAATCACCAGGATCTCTCAGACACAGAGTGCTTTTTTTTTTTTCAAGAAGATGTTGGGGGTAGGAGTTTATTAATTAATTTATTTATTTTTGCTGTGTTGGGTCTTCATTTCTGTGCGAGGGCTTTCTCTAGTTGTGGCAAGCAGGGGCCACTCTTCATCGCGGTGCGCGGGCCTCTCACTATCGCGGCCTCTCTTGTTGTGGAGCACAGGCTCCAGACGCGTAGGCTCAGTAGTTGTGGCTCACAGGCCTAGTTGCTCTGCAGCATGTGGGATCCTCCCAGACCAGAGCTCGAACCTGTGTCCCCTGCATTAGCAGGCAGATTCTCAACCACTGTGCCACCAGGGAAGCCCCTGCTTAATTTTTTTTAAGACCAACCATCTGATTCCATATTCCTCAGTGGAATGAAATCTCACTTTTATGACTCATTTCTGGTGCAGACTTTCTTGTTCGGAACAACTTCCCCATCTATCTCTGAGCTGTGTCTTATTGCTTATCAGAAGCTGCTGGGTATCTTTGAGATGCCCCAGGACCAGAGTCCCTGCACAGACCTGGCAGGTCAGTGAAGGTCGGTCTCACCACAGCCCCGGGAAGGCGAGGTATATCCTGGTGGCAGGTACTGGAGTTCCCTCTGTTTTTGTCTTTCTGCACAAACACCCAACTCCTTTTCTATTCCAACATTCCACTTCTTTCCAAGACTCTGATTTTCTGGCTCCTGTATTGAAATAACCACTGGCATTTCCCCCTGTGAACCTTGGCTGTGGACCCATTCTCTGTCTCAATTCCTCCATTCCTCCCTCTGCTGCAGACCCCACCTCATGGTAGCTCCCACCGCTGACCCAACCAGGCCTGGACTCCATTTTTGCCAAGCCCCGTGGGGCAGAACTGGCATTCTTTGAGTTAGTTTCTTCTGAGATATAATTTAGATACAGTAAAGCTTCTACTGAGTTCAAACTCCTCAAGTTGAAGCTGAGCTGTCTACTTGGTAAAATCCAGTTTTACAGGGACCAAGTTCATTTTGACATTCAAGCAACATTGTTAAATAAGCAGAGAACCACTTAACAATAACTAGGAAAACAACAAAAAATGTATATTAGAAATTGTTCTCTTTTCACACTTGAAGGGTAATGAGAAATGGTCTTAAATTGTAGACATCGATTAATGTTAAAATTTCTCTTCTGTAAGTTTTTCTTTTGAGTAAGAAATTGTGAACTTTCCTTCTTTGGAGGTCTTAGAACATTTGCAGTAGTTTTAGGCAAGGCTGTCTGGAGGAAGAGCACTGACCTTGGGAGATTTCTTCCAAAAAGCAGGTAGAAGTGGTTCTAAATCAGAAGTCAGGATTTACATCACTTAGAAGAAGTAACAATGTAGAAATCAAATTGTATTTCTAGTGATAACTGTTGCCTACCTCCAGAGTGTGAATCAATTCAATTTCACTTAGAAATTTATAAAATTCTATAAATGTGTCACTTTTGGTTTTTTTAAGCTTTGAAGATATTTATAATATACATTGCAATAAAAAAAAAGTAAATTTCCCTCCTTCCTGCAGAAAACCCTGAACATCCAGCTTCAGAATATCCTGTCTTCTACCCATTTATGAATGCATTCAAACATTTAGCCATTCCATCAATTAACAAACATCTGATTTGTTACAGTGTGCAGGCAATTTGTTAAGCTCCAGGGGCAGACAGAACAGAGCTGGTCCGCCCTCTTGCACTGCTGGTGGGAATGTAAATTGATACAGCCACTATGGAGAACAACATTGAGGTTCCTTAAAAAAATAAAAATAGGATTACCATATGACCCAGCAATCCCACTGTTGGACATATACCCAGAGAAAAGCATAATTCAAAAAGATACACGCACCCCAAGATTCACTGCAACACTATTTACAATAGCCAGGTCATGGAAGCAACCTAAATGGCCATCAACAAACAAATGGATAAAGAAGACATGGTACATATATACAATGGAATATTACTCAGCCATAAAAAGGAATGAAATTGGGTCATTTGTAGAGACATGGATGGATCTAGAGACTGTCATACAGAGTGAAGTAATCAGAAAAGAGAAAAATATAACGTATACTAATGCATATATGTGGAATCTAGAAAAATGGTACAGATGAACTGGTTTGCAAGGCAGAAATAGAGACACAGATGTAGAGAACAAAAGTATGGACACAAAGGGGGGAAAGCGGGGCGGTGGTGTGGTGGTGGGATGAATTGGGAGATTGGGATTGACATATATACACTAATATGCATAAAATAGATAACTAATAAGAACCTGCTGTATAAATAAATAAATAAAATGAAATTAAAAAAACAAAAAAAAAAGAGTGCTCGTCCAGCTTTTGGTAATTAAAAGCCAGTGAAAATGGTTTACAACAGTAAAACATTTATACAATGGTTAAATATTTATAAAGTCCTAGCCTTCCTACTGTAAGTCAGTTGTATCATTTAAGACATTTTTTCATTGTCTGGGGTGATCTGTATCTACTGTTTACTAAGTTTATTCATACTGTACAGTGGTACATTTACCATTACCTTACATTTATCATTACCTTACATTTACCATTTTAGGCAGAAAACAGGAAAATTTTATCTTTCCACTCTGTCTGCCTGGAATCCACATCACTGTTTTGTTAGGGCTTCTTTAAGAAGGAACTGACTGGAAAACTAGACTGTTTGTTAGTATTAACCCCTTTGGCTCAGTTGCCTCTCATTCTTTTCAAAAAAATGTGTGTGTTGGGCTTCCCTGGTGGCGCAGTGGTTGAGAGTCCGCCTGCCGATGCAGGGGACACAGGTTCGTGCCCCGGTCCGGGAAGATCCCACATGCTGCGGAGTGGCTGGGCCCGTGAGCCATGGCCGCTGAGCCTGCAAGTCCGGAGCCTGTGCTCCGCAACGGGAGAGGCCACAACAGTGAGAGCCCCGCGTACTGCAAAAAAAAAAAAAAAAAAAAAAAGTGTGTGTGTGTGTGTGTGTGTGTGTGTGTGTGATATGACATGACACTCCCATAGAATGAGAATAAAACATAATTGTAAAGCCTAATGACTAATTCCTAATTTACCCTCTTTCCAGATAGTTCAATGATCTCAGAACACTTCAAGTCCATGTACCCCTCTCACTTTACATGCTATTGATGGCATACGTTTTGTCTTCTTTTTTTTTTTTAAGTTTCATTGAGAGATAATTTACCTACCATAAAATTCACCATTTTAAAGTGTAAAACTCGATGGATTTTCGTGTACCCTCAGAATTGTGCATCACCACAATATAATTTTACAATATTTTCATGACTCTAAAAAGAAATCCTATGCTCATTAGCAGTCACTCCCCATTAACCGGATCCCCAGCCCCTGGCAACTGGTAATCTACTCTCCGTCTCTATAGATTTGTAAGCAGGTAATTTTCAACTAGATTTAATCACATAGTACCGCATTTACCATTTAGATTGCATTCTTATTCTTCCTCTGTCTCTGTACTTTCATCTGGAATTATTTTCATTCTGCTGGAAGACCACCCATTAGTGTTTCCTTTAATACTGGTCTTCTGGTGATAAACTCTTCCTCGTTTTATTAGTAAAAATTTTTCTTTCACCTTTACTGAGATGATCAATATCCCTGGAAGCTAGACTGGAGTTAGTAGTGGTGGTGGACTTCCAGTTCCTCTTATTTCTAGGGTGTCTTCTACAGGGCCCCACCCCTATGCCTAGCTGGGGTCACTTTGTACCTATTCTCGGTGGAAACTGAACTCCTTCTTGGTCCCCAGAGGGTGTCAATGCTGGGCTCTGCCTCTTGCTCATCCCTAGGGCAAAAAGGGCCCCAGGTGCTGGGCTCATCCTTTATCTTCTCCTGGCACTTCCCTACTCTTATAAATCTGCTGTTATGAGGCAAGTGTTGTTGCTTAGTCTTATTTTCTATGTATCCTTGGATCTAGTGCTCCACTATAGGGAGGAAAAGTCTATGTTTTTTTATACCCATGACATTCCTACTTACTCCAGGCTTAGTACAAGGATATCGGTTCACTGTCTCCTACCTCAGAGTTACAACAAATAGAGCAAAGGAGTGCAAGTTCCAGACCTGAAACTTTAAAGGAAGGAAACCAAAGATTTCCTTGAAAATCTAGGAAATAAATATTCTGGGAAAAATAGGTCTTTTCAATACCTTCCTATTTTTTCGCTAGTTCATTTTCACTATAAATTCAGCTTCCAAGGATTTAAAAAAATGTTTTAAGCAGATTGAAGAAAGGGATACGCATTAGTGATAAAATAACCAAATAGTTTTGCTAGTGATTTCTTTGTAACCATGGGGAAATCTAAAAAATTTCCTATGAAGTAATTGTTAAAAATTTATGTCCTGTGATGTTAAAGATTAAAGTTTTGGAAAGAAAAATGATTAAAGCTTCCTTGGGAAGCAATTTGACCCTGGCAGTCAAATTACAAAAAAACAGAACAGCTGGGTGACTCACTGGTGATGGAGGCATTCTCTGCCATCAGGAATTGAGAAGTTTCATAATCTTGATCCCATGACTGCAGTGAGCTGCAACGGTGAGCAAGATAGACTATGGTTGTCCAGAGTTAAATCCAAGTTAGGCTGATAGCCACATTCTCAGAATGAATGAATGAATGAATAGCTGCTTAACAGCAGATTTTATATTTTTCCATAATGGAGAAAAATAGAAGTAGCAAGATATTACTGAGACAAAAGAGAGAGAAAAATCACCACCACCATTATCATAATCTTTCATCATAGCTGACTTCTACTGAGCACACTTACTATGTGTCACTATGTCAGGCACTTGGCAAAGCTCTTAACTGAGCTCATTCAATCTTCACAGTCACCCTCTGAGGCATTTTCACAGGCTAGGAAGACGGAACCCTGTACAGTACTGGTCAGACAGAGAAAGGCCCAGTCTTCTGTGCACATCCTGACTTTAAACCATTCGAAGCAAAATAGAGTGATTCGTTCAAGAGCAAGTGTGAGTAGTTGGAACATCAAAACTCTGCTACTTCTAGGAAACACAGATTAAATGGAACCCTCCTTTATCAAAAACGAGTAATTTTCAATTTGGGGGCAGACAATAAAACTCAGGATTAGACTTAATGAGGATAAATTATAGCTAAAACTGTATTAGCCATTAAGGCACTTATCTGTGCCTAAATTATTGACTTCCTTTATAAATGGCTCTAAATAGCATTTTTTCATGGATTTTTCACATTTTCTAGGCATCTTATTCATAGAAATACTCTAATATGGCAATTTAATTCTTGTGTGGTAATTTTCACTTATTTGGTAATTTACTTTCAGAATAGTGAAAATTCTTATGGGAGTCTCCTAAAAAACACCCCAAAATACAAGAAGTATAATCTTCTTAGACCTACTTAAAAATTAAGCAGAAATACATTTATTCATATAGAAGTCTTAACATCTAAAGCTAAAAAATTATATATACTTATTTCATGTGTGAGATGATATATACTATAAAACATATTCATATATTCATCTTTGTATATAAATATGAAAATGCTTTGTAATGCCAAACTTTTATTTTTATGCTTTCGCATTGTTTCTTTAGTTTCCATGCCTCCCGGCAGACATATTTCACTGGCTCAGGGATAATAGAGGGATTTCAACTCACAGGCCAACCTGTCCACAGAGTGGCAGTCTGGAGGGTTGTCTTGAGAAGGGTTCTAAGACTGCGTCTGGAGTTCACGTGCAAAGCTCTCACAATTGATTAGTCACATTTTTTCATGAGCATAGAAGGGAGGAGGATTTATGGCAAGTTTCCTGGGTTTGGCATCACTGTCACTCGTGATACTACCTCCCAGTAGCTGGTATCTGAATTTTGGGCCACGTATGAAAGAAAAATAAACAGCATTTGGGTGTTTCCATAAATACAAATCGGTCAGCAATTCAGCATTACCACGACACTCTGATTCTTAGATGGTGGGTGTAATTCTCATTCTCTTAGAAAAAGTTTGTCAGATGGATAAAACACTCTCCTAATCCCTCCAACTGCATAAGAGGGAAAGAATGAAATCACTGAACAAATGGGAAATGAAAGTGACAGGGTTTGTGAAATAGATTGCAAAGCAAGTGTCTCCTGCCTTGTCTTCTGTCTGATCGAACAGGCCACAGTTTTCAGCACTCATCCAAGAGGTACAAAGAAGGCTTAAAATGACCTAAAACTCCACCACCACCACAACCACCACCTCTGGTTATCTCATTCATAGAAACAAGGTCAACAATAAAATCCAAAGGGCATTTTTCATTTTTTTTTGTAAGCTGCAGTGGGGCCTGAAAAGATTCATTCATATCTCTCTCGATAAATTCACATGTGGAAAAATAGGCCAAGAAATAAGACTTAGCAGCACAGCGAGGAAAGATGGGAGATTGTTATTTCTCAAGGGAAATTGTTTATCTCCAGACAAAATCTTTACTGCTTGGCAAAAAAAAAAAAAAAAAAAAAAAAAATTGGCTTGGTAGGTTCTCCAACTTCTTTAATAATATAGGATGCAAGTCATTGGCTTTTGCAGGTATTTTATCAAGTCCCTTGTGCCCTGAAACTATTAATTTTGGCTGTGCCCAGACCCTCTAAAGAGAGGAGTGGGGAGTGGACCTCAGCACCATCTGTGAGGTAGGGAATTTCTTAGCAAAATAATTCTACAATTTAATAAAATAAAAATAAATGTTACGCATTAAACATTTTAAAACAAAATGTTACTGTACTACATAGAACATAAAACACTTAGTATTGATGACTAATAAATATTTCATATAGACCAGGCAACATTCAGATTCTTCACGTTATTTGTTCTCCTTTTTTGAAAATAGTCGTTAATTTTGAGCCTCATCCCCTACAAACTGACAATCACACGTGAGTTCCTGAACTTAATCCCCCAGCAGCATTTATGCAGTGGATCTAGGTTTTTATGGGTTTCTTTATTCATTCATCTCCTTCTCTTCCTTCCTTCCTTCCCTCCCTCCTTCCTTCTTTTTGTTTTGTCTTGATTTATTCTTATAACCTTTAAAGATTTTAAGTGGGGGGAAAAAAGAGAGTTTAACATTACAGCTTTGGGGGTGCCTATTGCTTCTTCCATTCTTCTTGGCTGACAGCTATTATGATTTTTAAAAGAAAAAAGTTTGCATTAAAGAAAACATTTTAAAGTAGAAAAATAGTATCAAGGGGCATTTGGGCCAGTCTTCACAGGAATGCCCTCACTTCTGATACCAATTGCAAGTTTGGGGGGTTCCCAAAACCACCCCCAATTTCAATAATTTGCAAGAGGATTCACAGAACTCACTGAAAACTGTTATACTCAACAGTTCTGGATTATTACAGGGAAAGGATGCAGATAGAAATAAGCCAAGAAAGAAGCGAACAGGACAGAGTCCAGGAGAAACACCAAATGGAGCTCCTGTTGTCTTCTCTCCATGAAGCCAGGACATGTCACACTCCTGGCATTAATGTGTGACAATATGCACATCGACTGCCAACCAGGGAAGCTCACTCAAGCCTTTGGTACCTAGAGTTTTTATTGGGGCTCATCACATACTGCCTGTATGGCTGACCTATGGGCATCAGCCCCTCCCAGAGGTCAGGCTAATATCTTCGAGGTCAGAACTGATACTGCGTGACCCAAGCTCCCATCATAAACTGCATTGTTTGGCTGTCTGGTGCCCAAAGCCCCCAGCAAAGACTCTCCTGACAGGCAGGATATTCCAGGGGCCTAAAAATTATCTCCTAGTAGCCCAGGGTAAAGGCCAGACCTCTCTTTAGGTAAGGTTAATTCCTCACTACACAAGTATAAATGACCTCCCTGCCCTTGCCCATACTTATCACTGAAATTTAAAATAATAATACCAATAGTGGCCAATCTTAGTTCATCTGAAAGTGTGCCAGAGTCAGTTCATACTAGTTCACAAAAACTGACTGTTAAATATTTAGGAATTTTGTAAGCTGGTTGTTAAACACAGCCATTATAAAAAGTTTAGTTATATACACTTATATAAATTAAACACAAAGATAATAAATGTTCAAAACTCATCATTTTCTAATTATTTTACTGTTAATATACTCTTCATCCCATCTACATCTACTGTATCTGTATGGTGAAAATTCTATAGAATGTCATGCATCTCTTCCCATCTCTGTGTCCAGTGATGGTAGCATGAAATCGACTGTGGTTAGAATATTTACACTGTGAAATTCAGCAAATGCTATGAATCAAGACTTTTTTGGATACTCTTTAATTTTGAGAAGCATCTTTCTGTTGATCCAACTATTACTAGAGCTGTTAAGAATATTTTATAGGCTGTGACAACACTGGGATAAATTTCTGATAAATTATTTCAAAATATAGTATTTCTAGAGCTGATGATTCCGATAGAATAATTCTTCTAAAAAATTTAACTCTTCATACAAATCAGTTTATTGTAAGTCTGAATTTAATTTTAAATGTAAATTTATACAATGGCATTTTAGTGTTTCCTCTGACATTTCCTGTAAATTGTGGAAGTTGTACAAGAAACTAAAAGTGACTTTTTGACTTGTATATAATTAAAATGTAAACTAAAAATGTATGCAATTAAAATTTCATTCATATGAAAATATTGTTTTTCTGTTGTGTACAATAATCTTACATTTTAATTTCCATTTCTAAGACTGTGGATATATGCTTTGCAATGTTGTGGCAGTTTTCAAAGCTAGAGATTGTAGACTCTGAAGTCTAGTAAGCACTTCATGTGCTTTATTGCAATGTACATGTGTATGCTTTTGTCTTGTAGTAATTTGTTGACAACATTTATTGCCTGAGAGCCAGAAATTGCAAGATCACAGGTAATGTTTTATATTCTTTCGTTTTAATTCTGTGCAGATGCCACAGAGACAAGTTCTGGGGATGAAAGGGAAGGCCAGTTTGCCCTCACTAGGAGCCAGCCCCTCCTCTCTCCTGAGGCTGCTGCCACCACTGCTGCCACCAGTCAGGACCCAGGTCTGGGCGCAGCCATTGCTCAGCTCACGTGGCATCCCAGGCTCCAATATTTGCCCTGCCAGGTGCTGGGTCAGCTTCTTCGAGTGCATGTTGCCTGTCTTGCCATGGCCCAAGGGGTGGAGTGGTAGGTATATTTCAATTTCCTTTTTTCCCCCCGTTTTTCTGTATTTTCTTCAAGAACAGGTAATAGTTAAATAATTAAACAAGAATTTATTTTTTGATGTAAATTATGTTATTAGCACTTTTCCTGAATTTCTGTCTTGTAACATTGCATTTGTCCTGCCAACTAAAGAATGTTGCCAACCATCCAGTTCTACAAAAAAATCAAGTCGTTAGCCACTATAGTCTCTGACCTACAATTCACCTTGAGAGGAATTCAGGGTGAAGTTCAGGATGAGGCACTCTGTGTTCTGGGAAAACTGGCAGAACCAGCCCTCAGAAAGTTAGATATTTTCAGGAGAACATTCAGTGAACCAAGATTCTTGCACCTCCCCATACTTAGAAAAGCACTAAAAACATTAACTGAGATACCTGTTTCTTGTGACTAGCAGTAACCTTCTACAAAGATCTGTGCTTGATTGCACGCACTCCTTTTTTTTTTTTAATTTATGCCTTTTAATTTTTATTTTTTTCTAATGTTATTGAAGCATAGTATTGATTTACAATGCTTTGTTAGCTTCTGCTGTACAGAAAAGTGAGTCAGTTAAACATACACATATATCCGCTCTTTTTTAGATTCAATTCCCATATAGGTCATTACAGAGTATTGAATAGAGTTCCCTGTGCTGTTCAGTAGGTTCTTATTAGTTAAATATTCTACATATAGTAGTGTGTATATGTCAATCCCAATATCCCAGTTTATCCCTCCACGGCCCCCTTTCTTCCCTGGTAACCACAAGTTTGTTTCCTACATCTCAACCTCTGTTTTGTAAATAGGTTCATTTGTACCATTTCTTTAGATTCCACATATAAGCAATATGATATGATATTTGTCTTTCTCTGTCTGACTTACTTCAGCACATACTTCTTTGCCAAAATCACATGTATGCAGACCTCCCCACCAGCTTTCCCGAGCAATGACTCAGAACTATCTGAGAGGCTATAGTCCTCAGCAAGTCCCCAAATAAAACTAAAACCTAGGGCTTCCCTGGTGGTGCAGTGGTTAAGAGTCCGCCTGCCGATGCAGGGGACGCGGGTTCGTGTCCCGGTCCGGGAAGATCCCACATGCCGCGGAGCAGCTGGGCCCGTGAGCCATGGCCGCTGAGCCTGCGCATCCGGAGCCTGTGCTCCACAACAGGAGAGGCCACAACAGTGAGAGGCCCGCATACCGCAAACAAAACAAAACAAAACCCACAGCTCTCACATTGTGAGTTTTTACTTCAGTCAACACTTTCTTTATATCCCGGTACCTGAACAGGGTATATTGGGCTGAAATTGCAGTGGGCAGTAATTTGAAATTTGTTTTATTAAATTATCTACTTGCCCTTGATTTATTTTTAGTTGTGTCCCAATTTCTTTCAGAGCTATGGTCCACATTAATTTGTATGAGCCTCAGAGAAGCCCTTCATAATAATTTATGTTTTAAATTGCTCTGAGGGGACAAAAGGTGTCTTAGAAGGTAGTATTGTTCTAATTAGAAATACTTTAAAAATAATCAGAGACAAAGTAACAAGAATTAACTTAATTTGCTTTGGGGCCTCTTTGTTAGGCAAGGTGAGTGCTTTACACCTTAAGCAGAGGGATAATGAGGTGGCATATCAGTGTAGACCTTCTCTCTCTGACATCAATACTTTTACACTATTTTTCTGTAACACAGAACAGTATTGGATCAGGAAATGGTGGGGCTGCAAAGGAATGGTTTACTTTTTTTTTTTTTTTTTTTAACATCTTTACTGGAGTATAATTGTTTTACAATGCTGTTAGTTTCTGCTTTGTAAAGTGAATTAGCTATATGTATACATATATCCCCATATCCCCTCCCCCTTGCATCTCCCTCCCACCCTCCCTATCCCACACCTCTAGCTGGTCACAAAGCACCAAGTTGATCTCCCTGTGCTATGCAGCTGCTTCCCACTAGCTATCTATTTTACATTTGGTAGTGTATATATGTCAATGCTACTCTCTCACTTTGTCCCAGCTTACCCTTCCCCCACCCCGTGTCCTCAAGTCCATTCTCTATGTCTGTGTCTTTATTCCTGTCCTGCCCCTAGGTTCATCAGAACCATTTTTTTTTTAGATTCCATATATATGTGTTAGCATACATATATAGTATTTGTTAGTATTTGTTTTTCTCGTTCTGACTTACTTCACTCTGTATGACAGACTCTAGGTCCATCCACCTCACTACAAATACCTCAATTTCGTTTGTTTTTATGGCTAAGTAATATTCCATTGTATATATGTGCCACAGCTTCTTTATCCATTCATCTGTCGATGGACACTTAGGTTGTTTCCATGTCCTGGCTATAGTAAATAGAGCTGCAATGAACATTGTGGTACATGACTCTTTTTGAGTGATGTTTTTCTCAGGGTATATGCCCAGTAGTGGGATTGCTGGGTCATATGGTAGGAACTGTTTACTTTTAAAAATTAGTTACTTATTACTTTGTCCTTGAGAGGACTTGAGGTATCTCATTATTTTAAAGTACATTCATCCCAAATTCATCATCCAAACTAAATAGAATGGAGATGCCAGTCAGTCTACAGCCAATCTTGATGAAACTCTCTGTGCTCAGAAACCTGGAATCCTACTTAGAGGTTTCCTTCCTCTTTGCTCCCTTTTATTGTCTTTTTGGAGTCCAGCTTTGTCCTTCTTCATTTCTCTCTATTGTCATGGAGAATTCTGATAACTGTTTTCTTCTAAAAAAGATAACAACTCAGAACAGAACAGGGTGGGCAAGCTGTGCCTCCTACAAGGGTGATTTAAGGGAGAAAAGGCCTGCTCTCTTTAAAAATCTACAATTAGAGGCACTCTTTGGGAGTAAGATATTGTCTCAAGAAAGCCTCTATTAATTGTAGGTAAGGACTGATACATTGGCTTATTACACCTACTATCATTTCAGCAAGGACAAATTCACTGTCTTAGTCAGCTGTTAACTCAGAAGGTTGTTAGACTTTTATGGTATTAATCTTACACACACACACTTACACACATACACAATTTGAGCAGCTTTGGTCATCCAGCCCAGTACCTAGCATATTGTAGCACAACATATACTTTCGTATATTTTTATTAAGTTAATGGGCAGCTGAAGAAGAAAGGCTGTAGTGTGTTCTCTGAGGAGATGGTTGACACAGGTGTGTGTAGGGTCTGGATATGAAAGCTACCCAGGGTTAAAAACTTTTGATGCAAGGATGAATACATTTCTCAGTCACTAATTTCTAAGTCACTAAAAAACAAAGTGAAATGGATAAAAACATCCTGACTTGGAATATATTCGTCTTATTTCATTGAGTTTTCAACTGCTCAGATATATCTTAAATTTTTTAAGAAATAAATTGGTGCCCTAAAGAGTCACAAAAACATTCAGTCAGTATAAGAGTGATTTCTGCCTTTTTTTCTACTCTTTTTCTTTTTTTTTTAGATCATCAAAACTCTTAAGGATTTTGGAAGGATGATAATAATATGGCGAATTTTGTATATATTTTAAGTTTCTCTATCTGGATGCATCAGATTCCAGGTAACTTCAATGACACACAGCAATAGAAATTTACAAGGGCCTCAAAGAGTTAACAGAGTTTTCAAACCTGGACAAATTCTACTGATCCTCATCTCAACGGTATACTTAGCTTATATTATAATTAGTATTTTTTAAAAAAGAAAACAACCGTTCAGAAAAACTGGAAGATGGGAAGCCAAAGCCAGAGGCCTTAAAGCAGTTTGGTTTTTTGTTTTTGTTTTAAATCGTATTGACTGAGCAGGAAGAGTTCAAACACGCTCACAGCGTAGTTAATAATCAGACCCAAGTGACCCATTTAGATGGGAAGAAAAAGTAATTTGCTTGGCATCTCCCAGATTGTTTTAAGAACCGTAGTAAAAAACAAAACGAGGAGGAATGTTTCAGAAGCCAATTCGGAGCCCAAACCCAAACCAAAAATCGAACCTGAGACTTTATAAGGGTGAGCAGAGCAATGGGCGGTAAAGGAAAACAGCCGATGGCTCCTCGGAACAAACCGGGGCAGGGCGGGCAGGAGACGCCCCCGCCAGGGAGACCCTCGCTCGGTTTTCAGAAAGATGCTTCAGAAGCTCCATTTCCCTGCGGTTTCCACCCCCGGAGGCTGCAACCTCTGGTCGCGGGGCGGCGGGGACCGAAAGCCCGGGAAGGAGACCGCGGAGGGGACGACGGGACGCGAGCGCGAAGCGGGGCGGGAGAGCGTGGCCCGCGGGCCGCCCCTGCTGTTGTCCGGGGTGCTGAAAAGCCGGGGACGTCCCGGGCGGCGGCAGCCACTGCTCTCTCCCTGAGGGCGGGCGGGGGGTTCAGGCTGAGCACCTGCTAAACCCGTCCTGGCCCGGGGCCTGGACGTGCCCACCAGGAGGCCCTCCCCGGACCCTGCTGGGGTACATGTTGGGAGGCGGAGAGCATCTCGGATGCCCCTTCCCCGCCGCTCCGGGTAGCCCCGCGCGGCGACCCCGCTCCACCTGAGCGCTGACTCTCGCCGCCCGGCGCCGCTGCGCCCGCGGGCTGAGCGCGCGACCGGCCGGGGCGCGGGGGGAGGGTGCGGGACATGGGGGCGAAAGCGGCGCCGGTCCCGGGATTGGGGGGTGGAGGCGATTGAGAGCGGGGCATGCGCAGTGGGGCGGAGGAGGTGGCGATGGCCAGGGGAGGCGGGGGGACTGCTGTTTATTTGCAGCTGGGCCAACTCGGCGGCGCAGGCGGCGGCGGAGCGCGGGGCGCTACCGGCAGGTCCAGCTGCCGCCGACTATGCCCGAGCCCACCTTCGGGCAGCCGCCGCGCGCCGCCCGGTCCCCGGCTGGGGACGATGCCAGACGCCCGGGAGAGGCCAGGGCAGCGGCGGCGGCGCGATGGTAGTGACAAGCTCTGCCCGAGGCGGCGGCGGGGACCGCGCGCCCTCCAGGCGGCGGGGCTGCGGACTTTCGGCGCCTGGGGCCGCGGCGCTGCTGGTCGGGGCGAGCTGCCTGTGCTACGGCCGCTCCCTGCAGGGCGAGTTCGTGCACGACGACGTGTGGGCGATCGTCAACAACCCCGACGTGCGGCCCGGCGCCCCGCTGCGCTGGGGCATCTTCTCCAACGACTTCTGGGGCAAGGGCATGGCCGAGAACACCAGCCACAAGTCCTACCGGCCGCTCTGCGTCCTCACCTTCAAGTGAGTCCCTCACCCCTTGCTCGCGGCCGCCGCCGTTTCTCCTCAGCCCCAACCCGGGCTGGGAGAAGTTGCGGGACTGGCTTGGGGGCCGTTTCTTTTCTCGCCGCCCTTTCCCCTCCACGCCTCCCTCCTCTCCAGGCTGCCCACGCCCCTCTGCTCAGTGGTCCTCCGCCCGGCTGCTTGGGGCTCCCGGGGCGGTTCAGGAGGCGCGGGCCGGGACTTGGAATTGAGTTTCTTGTGAGTCTGCGCTCTGGGCGGGCAGGTCTCTGGGGCCAGGGCTGGGAGGGGTCTGGTGGAGCCCACCCGCCTCCGCACAGCTCACCCCCGTGGTACGGTGGCCAAATGAGACCAGCGCGGGCCCGACGAGCTCCGGGCGGGTGGCTGTGGTGGTGAAGCTTCGAAGTTGGGGGTTTCTCGGCGGCTGCTGGTGAGCTGTGCAGACGGGGAGTGTGTCAGCTCCTTGGGAGTCGTGAGCTGCCAGGGCTTGCGTGGGTTTGGGGAGGAGCAGCACAGCGGGCAGAGGCGCCCTCCCGACCTGCAGACTTGGCTGCTCCTGGAGCCTCGCCGATCTTCGGGAAGGGCTCCAGATTTAGACTTTAAAAGGTGCAAAGCAAAGGAAGGCAGGAAAGCGTGGGATCCTCCGGGGGTCCTGGCGTCCCAGTTGAAGTAGTGTTTCTTTTACAATCTTGGAGTCATGATTCAGCATTTCAAGTGTGAATAAGGTGCAAAGGGAATCGGGAGAACGCCAGGGTTTTGCGGGGTGGAGTATTTTCTTGAATTTAAAAGACGGCTAGCTTCAGGTGGAAGGGGAGAAAGGCTGATGCCAGGGGAGTGCTGGCTCGCGCGTCATGAGCTTGACTCAGCTCCTTATAGTTTGGCTCAGCATTTAAGCTTATAATGTGCCGGACAGAACTGTTGAAATAATATTGGTTCAGTAACATCAGCGTTTTAAGCATTTTCCAACGGGTGTAATATGAACCCGTCTTTGTGGTACTGGTCATTCGAGACAGGGTAAACAGCTTGAAAAGCCTGCCCAGGCCGGGAGGCCGAGGTCTCTTGACAGGTGGCTGATGACTTAGAAAAGGAAACCAGAGCGATTGTACTTAATTCTTCAACTGAAAGTTGAATGTTTTAAGGCGGGTGAGGAAATAGCACATTTGACTCTGAAGAGAGTATTTTATAAACATTTATCCTTTTGGAAAGTGGTTTTGTTTTTCAGCTGAAAGATAATCTCAGCTACTAAGTTGCTCAGTCCTTTTTTTCCCTAAATGTTTCTTAAAATGGCACATTCTTAGATGGCACGATATGTGTGTAACTTCTAAATTGACCTGCTTTTTCATTTATTACAGAGAGGTTTGTTGATTAGTTTAAGGTGTGGTAGCTCACAGCATGAGGTGTGCTGGGCTTATAACAGCCACGGAGACCATCTCGGTCCCTCCTCTGAGCTTTTTCCATGTACAAAGATCAGGGTCAAATGCCTGTGCCCACTTGTGGAGGGTGGGGAAGAGTGTCTTCACTTCTTGACTTTCTAAAAAAGAAATTTTTTTTTAATTCGTGCAGGAGGTGGCAGGGACAGAAGAGAGAGAAGGGGAGGAAAAGAGTAGACAGTGAGGCAAGGCCGTTGATGAAGAGGAAAGCAGGCGTTGTACAGAACAGGGGCAAAGGAGAAGGAGAATTGAGGGGGCAGGGGGCACCTCTTCATTTATGATGCTCACTGGTTATAAAAAGCAGCCTGGTTGCTAAGATGCATTGCTCTTTGTAGAGTGTGTCTTAGTGGCTGTGTAAGATATACCTTTTTTTTTGAGAAGATTGAGTTACAAGTCTAGGGTGCACTAACTGGAAAGTAATAGTGCCTCTTCAGAAAGAGAAATTTAACTAACCTTTCTGTACTCACAGGCATTGATTTGAATAAGATGTGGAGGCTTTCTCATCACAGTCACCTGAGGTGAAACTGCATCTTCCAGCGCAATAGCCTGAGGCTGGGCATGTATAAGGGACGACGTTAACGATGTTAGGCCCACACAACTCTGAAGATTGTTGTAAGGAAGGACAGAAAATCACATTTATTAACTATTCAGTGTGAACCAAGCATTGGCCTAGGAACTTTACATAGATCATGACTTTAATGATTTTTATTTTAGGTAATCGGTGAAAACACAAAGTGGCCTTTGAAATATATTCAAACTATCTTAACTGTATCTTAAGCTTGTTTGAGCAGAAATTTTGAGAATTGAAAACCATTCAATTAATTAATGATTAATTTTGTTGTAAGAACACCTAACGAGATCTACCATCTTAAATTTTTAAGTGCACAATACAGTATTGTCAGCTATAATGTTGTACAGCCGCTCTGTAGCACTTATTCCTCTAGTATAATTGAAACTATGTACCTGTTGAACAGTAACTCTTGGTGCCCCTCTCCTCTCATCCTGCCCTTGGCAACCACCATTTTACTATCTATTTCTATGAGTTTGACTACTTTAGGTACCTCACATAAGTGGACTTCTGTGACTGGCTTATTTCACGTAGCATAATGCTCTCCAAGTTCTTCCATGTTGTTGCACATTGCAGGATTTCCTCCTTTTTAAGGCTGAATAATATTACATCGTGTATATATATCACTTTTCTTTATCCATTCATCTAACGATAGACACTTAGGTTTTTATATCTTGGTTATTGTGAATAATGCAGTGAACACGGGAGTGCATATATCTCTTCAAGATCCCGATTTCAATTCTTTTGGATATATACCCAGAAGTAGGATTGCTGAATCATATGGTAATTGTATTTTTAATTTTTTGAGAAAACTCCTGTTTTCCATGGTGGCTGCACCATTTTACTTTCTAGCCAATAGTGTACAAGGGTTCCAAATTCTTCACATCCTTGCCAATGCTTACCTTTTTTTTTTTCATAAAAGCCAGCCTAACAGGAGTGAGGTGATAACTCATTGTGGTTTTGATTTGCATGATTAGATTTTGATGATTAGTGATGTAAGCGTCTTTCCAAGTACCTATTGGCCATTTGTATGTCTTCTTTGGAAAAATGTCTATTCAAGTTCTTTGCCCATTTTAAAATCAGGTTATTTAATTTCTTCTGCTTTAAGTTGTAGGAATTCCTTATGTATTTTAGATATTAACAACATATCAGATATTTGGTTTGCACATATTTTCTCCTCTTCTGTAGGTTGCCTTTTCACTCTGTTGATTTGTTTCCTTTGCTGTGCAAAGGCTTTATGGTTTGATGTAGTCCCACTTGTCTCATTTTGCTTTTATTGTTTGTACTTTTGTTATCACATCTAAGAAACCACTGCCAAACGTAACATCATGAAGTTTTTCCCCTGTGTTTTTCTTCGAGGAGTTTTACAGTTTCAGGTCTTACATATAAATTTTTGATACATTTTTGGGTTGATTTTTGTGTACGTTGTAAGATAAGGGTCTAGTTTCATTCTTTTGCATGTGGATAACCAGTTTTCCCAATACCATTTATTGAAGAGACTGTACTTTCCCCATTGTGTATTCTTGGAACCCTTGTTAAAGATCATTTGACCACATATATGTGGGTTAATTTCTCTATTCTTTTCCATTGGTCTGTATGTCTGTTTTTATGCCAGTACTGTACTAATTACTGTAACATTGGAATATATTTTGTAGTCAGGAAGTGTGGTACCTTTAGCTTTGTTCTTCTTGATCTATTCAGGTTCTTTTGTGGTCAGTATGAAATTTATGATTTTTTTCTTTTTTTGTAAAAAATGCCTTGGGATTTTGATAGGGGTTACATTGAATCTGTAGATGGCTTTGGGTGATATGGACATTTTAACAATATTAAGTCTTCCCATTCGTGAACATCGGATGTCTTTCCATTTATTTGTGTCTTTAATTTCTCTCATCAGTGATTTGTAGTTGTGAGTGTATACGTTTTTCATCTCTTTGGTTACGTTTATTCCTAAGTATTTGATTCTTTTTGATGCTGTAGTAAATGAGATTGTTTTCTTAATTTTGGATAGTTCATTCTTAGTGTATAGAAATACGGCTGATGTTTGTATGCTGATTTTTGTATTCTGCAACTTTACTGAATTTGTGTATTAGTTCTGATAGATTTTTGGTGGCATCTTTAGGGTTTCTACATATAAGATCATGTCATCTGTAAACAGTGATAATTCTACTTCTTCCTTTCAGATTTAGATATCTTTTATTTATTTTCCTTGCCTAATTGCTCTACCTAGGACTTCCAGTTCTATGCTGAATAGAAATGACAAGCGTGGGCATTCATGCCTTGTTCCTGATCTTAGGAGGAAAGTTTTCAGTTTTTCACTGTTGAGTATGATGTTAGCTGTGGCCTATTCATAAATGTTCTTTTTTATGTTGAGGTAAATTCCCTATAAACCTAGTTTGTTGAGAGTTTTTTACCATTAAATTGTGTTGAATTTCATCAGATGTTTTTTTCTGCATCTATTTACTATGATCATGTGATCTTTATTGTTTAATTTGTTAATGTAGTGTATCATATTAACTGACTTGCGTGTGTTGAGCCATCTTGGCACCCCAGTGATAAAAGCCACTTGATCATGGTGTATGATTTTTTTAATGTGTCGTTGAATTTGGTTTGCTAGTATTTTGTTGTGGATATTTGCATCTGTGTTCATCAGGGAAATTGGCCTATACTTTTCTTTTCTTGTAGTGTCTTTATCTGGCTTTGCAAACCCATTTTTTAAAAAACACGTTGAATTTTGAGATAATTGTACATTCCCCTGCAACTGTAAGTAATAATATAGAAATCCCTCATATCCTTTATCCATTTTCCCTGGTGGTAACATCTTGCATAACTATAGTACACAGTCACAACCAGGGGGTTGACATAGATACAACCCACAGTTTTTATTCAGGTTTCATCAGTTTTACATATATTCTTTTTCTTTTTGTTGAATGTATATTTAGTCTATGCAGTTTTATCATGTGAGCCTACCATCACAGTCAAGATATAGAACAGTTCTATCACAAAGAGCCTTCATGTTTTCCTATCATAGCTATAGACACCTAATTGATAACAGCTACTAATATGTACTCCACCTCTATGTAATTTTGTCATTTCAAGAATGTTCCATTTAGAACCATACAGGGTGTAAACTTTGAGACTTTTTTGCACTCGGAATAATTCTCTGGAGTTTATTCAGATTGTTGCATGTATCAATAGTTCATTCCATTTTATTGCTCAGTAATATTCCATTGAATGCATGTATCACAGTGTGTTTAGTTATTCATCTGTTAAAGGACTTCTGGGTTGTTTCCAGGTTTTAGCTATTACAAATAGTGCCACTACAAACATTCATTTACAGGTTTTTATGTGAACAAGTAGTTGTTTCTCTGGGATACATGTTCAGGAGTACAATTGCTGGGTCATATGGTAGTTGCATGTTTAGTTTTTTAAGAAACTGATAAACTGTTTTCCATCCATCCTATCAGCAGTGTATGTTTCTCTGCTTCCTCACCAGATTTGGTATTGTCACTGTTTTTTATTGTAGCCATTCTGGTAGGTGTGAAGTTGTGGCTTTAATTAGCATTTCCCTAATGGCTGATGGTGTTAAATTTTTTTTCATGTGTCTATTTGCCTTCTGTATGTCCTCTTTGTTAAACTTTCTCTTCATATTTTTTGTTGATTTTCTAAATGGATCTTTTTCTAAATGTTGAGTTTTGTGGTTTCTTTATACATATTAGATATAAATCCTTTGTCAGATATGTGGTTGGTAAATATTTCCTTCTACTCTATAGGTAGTCTTTTGAGCTTCTTAACAGGGTTTTTCCCTGTGCAAAACTCAAACTGATTTTTTTAATTAAAAGTATTATCTTTGATTTAGTGAATGAACGTCACACATACTAACGGCTAGAAATTCCCTTAAGAATAAACAATAAAAATTTTATTTATTTATTTATAAAGATGTGTAATGCTTTTTTTTTCTTCTTTTTAATTTTTTGGCTGCACCAAAGATCCGTACTGGGGATCTTAGTTTCCTGACCAGGGATCAAACCTTTGCCCCCTGCAGTGGAGTCTTAGCCACTGGACCACCGGGGAAGTCCCTGTAATGCTTGTTATTATAAAGGTACTTGTGTAGAAAGAGACTATTCACAGTTTTTCTCACATAAGAAATGGGCAGCAGTTGAAGTGAGGAAATGGATTATTAGAATGTCTCCTTTTACCGGTTTGGAGGGCAGGGCACAATGGAAAATGAAGGCAGCTTATGAAGGTGCAGTGATTTGTATCATATCAATTTAGCTAACTGGAACTGCGACTTAGAAATTCCTTTCCTGTGTCGTACAGGGCAAGGGCTGGACAGGAGAAATTTCTTCGAGGTTTGGAAAGTGAAAGTGAAGTGGTTACCGACGAGGATTGTTGGCCTCCTTAATCAATAGAAATTGAACTGAGGCCAGACAAATTCAGGCAAGGCTTTTTTGGGGCCCCTGCTGCAGCAGGGGGCAGTGAGAACAAGCAACAGGTTCCCTTGCCTGTTCTCGCTTCCTGAGGGGGGCCAGCTTGTTCCTTACATGGGGTGAGGGTAGGAGTGTGTCCAGGGGTCAGGCCAGAGGGGTGACTTAGGTGGTTTGCCCACCCATTAGGTGGTGTTGGGTGCAAGGGGCGTGCGCAGCATCCTGTTTGTGCTCAGGGCCCTTCAAAAGTGCCAGTTGGGTTTTTGGTCTCTTTGAATGTTTTATCCAGAATTTGCCCCAGCTGGGCATGCAAGCAGTTATTTTTAGTCCCATATAGTTTCTTTGTATCTTGTTGCTCAAGGAGAGGTTTCTCCAGGTGCAAGCATTGCAGCACTGCAGCAAAGGGTCTCAGGTTCCAGCCTGTCTCAAAGTGGCCATGTTCCCGAAAGTGCAGTCCCACTGCTCACTGCTGGAAAGCCAGTACTTGAGAGGAAAGGTTGGTGGAAAAGAAAGTTTGCTTATTTCGGAGGCGACAACTGGGGGAGAAGGTGGACCCATGTCCAAAGTCCAACTCCCCACTGACAATCAGCGGACAGGAGCTTTTAAAGGGGTGTTTCAGGGATGTATAGGCGGAGGGAGGGGGCCGTGTACAGGAACAGCACAGTCAGCTCTGACAGTCATCTTGAACTTGGTCGTGCGGTGGTGGTCTGATCAGCATCATCTTGATTGTTTTAAACACAGGGTCAGTCCCAGGGTTGGTTTGTGCCCATTTCTTTGAGGCCAGTTCTTGTAATTGTGGCAGTTTATGTGATGGCTACAGCCTGGTCATCAGGTAGTTAACTTCTTCCACCTGATGGGGGTTTCAGGATTTATAAAACAGCTCAAAAGATATGGCTCAGGATATTATCTATAGCCCTTGAGGAGGAACTAAAAGTCCTTGACTTTGCTTAATGACTGAACTAGTCTTGTTTGACTGCTTTCCTTTGCTTCTGCGTTTTCTCACTTCTCTGATTAAATTTTTTCTTTGACTAAAGATTTTCTACAGACAAAAGGCGGGCGGAGGACATGGGGTCGGGGCGGGGTGGGGTCTGTCCTGGGAAGGCCACATAGGGTCCTGTTCTGTTTCAGCCATGTACCCACTCAGAAGGTGTGTGTAGGTTTGGTGTGTCGCAGCTCATGCTGGTTGCCCCAGGCTTGCTGAGTAACCTGCTCTGGTGTGCAACAGCAGCTAATTCTGCAGCTCCTCCGGAATTCTCCAGATCTCCTTTAGCTACTTGGAATCATAGTGCAGGTATGTGTGCAGCACTGTGGAGACTGCTGGCCTGTTTGCAAGCCACTGCCATAGTTAAAGTTGGAGCCTAGGAGGCTGCAAGAAACAGAAGTGTATTCTAGTTAATCTTTGTGGGTTCCAGTCCCTCCTTCCTTTCCCCTACTTCAAGTCCATCCTTCCTTCTCGAATGCCTGCCCTGCTGGCGTTCCATTTGTTATAGACACAGGAGCAGCAGCCTTGCATAGGCTATGTAAGGAGTTCCCATGATTGTGGAAGGTCAAAACTCTGTAGCAAATTCCTGCTGCTGTATCATTCCTGATCTGCTTCTCTGGTCAAACTTTAACTGATACAAATAATAATTTATTTGTGTTGCTTGAAGTGAATTTAGAATTCTAATGAATTTCTGTCTCTAGTCAAATCCTCTGTTCAGTCTTTTCATAATCTCATTTCCAAGGGCACACAGGAATATTTTTGGCCTGTTGTAGAGCAGAATCAAAACATCTGTGAAAACTTAATCTGCAGCAGTAACCTTTTTTATTTTTCTTCTTTATCCTTCACTGGCCATGACGTGTTTTTCACTGTGGAATCAGGTGAAGCACATTAAGTCACTTTGTAGACACTGAATTGACACAGAACCAAACTTCGTAATGCCCATAACGCCCACCTTGAAAAATGGTCCTGATTGATATAAAAGGTGCTTAGCTTTTAAAATTTTATTTCCTTTCTACCCCCCTTTCTCTTGAGGAGAAGCTCCTGCTGGATTGTTAGCAGTGCCATTCCATATCAAGAAGCAAGGAGAAGCTTCCTTCAACAAGAAAGCACCAGCGGTTTTTCCATGTTAATGATGGGGAAGCGAAGGCAAATTAAATGACCTCAATTCTCTTTCCAGGTTTAGGCTGTTGAATCATAGTATTCTACTAGTTCGCTATGAAGTTTTATTTTATTGAAGGCTCTGATGGTAATATAAACCAGATGAGTGAAAGTGGCTGGTTTAAAATGTCAGAGTTAAAAAATAGAATATCTTAATATGTGCAGCTGTAAGGATTTTCAACATTTTAATGTTTAGATCTTGAGAGTTTTTTTGCATCAGTTTGCATCTTCTAGTCACAAATGATATGCCAACCATGAAAATCAGCTCTAACCGCTGTGCCCAAAACCTAAAAGAAATGGTGGCATGTTCCTTTTGGTTCTGTTCCTTTTGATTTGACCTCTATGGGAATTCATTTTGAGATAGTCTTGCTACAAGACATAATTTTGTTTTCTAAGTCTGTGATAGGAGACAAGTGAAGACTGTTTAGGATGTTTGACTAGATTGTCTAGGATGTTCAGTGATGGATGTAGTTAAGGAAAAATGTGATTGGAGGCAATAAAGATTTTATAGAGAAAAATGAAAAAAAAAAGTCCTCTGAAAATTTCATGCCAAACTAAGTTTATCTTAGAAACCCCAAGACGAGGAGGTTAGCATCCTTGCCTGTTAGGATATGCTTTAGATGTAAGATAGCCTTTAGGCTACAGTCTGTCTGGTGGTGTAGGAGGGATAGAAAATGAGAGGAATATATTTCTGTATCATGAGGGTATTTATTTATTTATTTTTTTTGCGGTATGCGGGCCTCTCACTGTCGTGGCCTCTCCCGTTGCGGAGCACAGGCTCCGGACGCGCAGGCTCAGCGGCCATGGCTCACGGGCCCAGCCGCTCCGCGGCATGTGGGATCTTCCCGGACCGGGGCATGAACCCGTGTTCCCTGCATCGGCAGGCGGACTCTCAACCACTGCGCCACCAGGGAAGCCCCAAACATATATACCTTTGAAAGAAAAAAACATTTGCTAAAAATTGACAGCTCAGTTATAGGTATAACTAACTATATTATATTTGGTGTTGATCTGTTCATTTTTGTTATTTACTGACTCACTTCTGGAAGATTTTTCTTCTGGGACTTGCTTCCTTCTGTGGTCACTGATCTTCCTGCCCTCAGTTTCCTCACCCTTTCTTTGATGCAGTCGCTACTCTGAGTACTATGTGACAACAGAGACTGTTAACGGCCTCCTCCTGACCGGCTCCCCTTTGCCTGACCCCTCCCTACAGCTTCCTCAGAGCCAGGTGAGGATGAGTTTTGCTTTGGCCTCAGGGCACCATCTCCCTGCTGCACTTTTGTTTACATTGGTGCCTTGGAACCGCATCATTTTGTTCTTTATATACATGAAGTGATGACCATTTGCTGATTTATTCCTGGTACTGGAGGGAATGCAAAAGAAGAGCAACTAAAATGATTAAGGGCCTAAGGGATTCTCCTTAGAGGAAAAACGAGAAGAACCAGATGTCATTGTTTATTGGCTGAATGATCTAAGACTGTGGAAAGCATTTAGAAGTATGAGAGCTGTAATGAAGGCAGGAGGTAAGAAGAAGAAAAATGAACGGGGATATAGGAAGACGGGAGAACTAGAACCGGGCTGTGGAAAGTCACCCGGAAGGTGTTGGAGAACCCATCATTTGAGACACCAAAAACAGAAGATGAGGGGTACATTTAATTTTTTCTTTTCCCAGGTTTATAGTCTTACTGGAAAAGAATGTATGTCGTGTTGTTGCTGAGAAAACTGGATATTTTCTGGCAAGCATGGCAACCATATGCAGCCTTACCTTAAGCTTTGAGACCTGGGTATTGTTGTTCTGAGTATCACCTGTCTTGAATCACTGGGTTGCTTAGGGCAGACCTCTGGGCCCCATCTCAGATCTACTGGCTTAAAATATCTTGGGATGGGATTAGGGAATCAGCAGTTGCGCCTAGCACACTGGTGATTGAGAATCCAGGGAAGCACTGGGACTCAGTGGAAGTCTATGCTTAATGAGGTTGAGATGACAAAATCTCCCTGGCATGGCAGAGAAAGGACTCCAGAAGCTCAATGAGACAGGAATGTTGGGGTGCATTTATCACATCGTCTGCACACACCTCACTCTCACCCTGTACTGCATTCCCTGAGAGGGCCAGGTGCTTCTCCCTTCATTGAGACATTGAGAAATACATTAGTGAGGGAGTGCCTGCAAGGTTGGGAAGCTCTGTGTTGGCTCTTTTCTGTAGGCCGAGTGTGATGTGGGAGATGCTGCCATTGAGGTGGGTTTTCCGACTCCACTGGGGGTGATGGGATCCTGGAGTTCCAGAGGCCAAGTGACAGAGCTTAGCTGCCAAAGACTAGGTGAGAGCATTTGCTATGACAGGCATGGGGATGCGGTGATAATCAGAATGTTTTGACCCACAGGGATCATTGGTGGTGGCATGAAGTAGTCAGGCGGCCCTCTTAAATGTTACTTGATCTATATACCAGGAAAATTGCAGGTTCAGGGCCCAGAACTAGACACGAGTCACGGCGATGGAACATCACGACCTCTCACGCAGTTTCCAGACCCCTGCCAGTTCATTGACATACGGCTGTTTGACTGAAATAGAGTTGGGGTCCCCTTGAGGAGGGACCCTAGTATATTCCCTAGTAGAAGTCTCTTGCAGAGATACAGGCTGTTTTTATTTTTTTCCTAAACCAGAGGTATTTTTCAAAGAAGAAAACTAAAAGAGAGTAATGGGCTTTACCTAGAGCTCTAGGCTGTGAGGTGTGCGTTGCTGGATGAGGGACAACCAATGACTTTCTTCTCCTCTCCAACCCCTCCTCCTGTGGCTGCTTGATGCCAAACTGTGTGACCCTGTGACCTTTCCTGGGAACAGGTGCCTTCCAATTGCTGTGAGCTCGGTATGCCCCCCCCCCTTTCTGGACACTTTTACGAAGAGGCTGAGGATTTCAGACAGAGACGGGGCTCTTTACGTTCTGTTTGCCAAAATCTGGAAGGCTTTCAGCCAGTAGGCATGACTATTAAGATTATTTTAGAAAAAAACGTTGTTTTACTTCCTATTGCTTGGCCTACCTTTATATGAGAAAGGAAGGCTAAATCAAATAAAGTTAGAGATTCTTTGAATAGAAAGAGAAAGATGATCTTTTCCAACTTCCAACTTCATGTAAGTTTATTTGTTCGTCCAGTAAACCTTCACTTAGAATCTACTGTGTGCTAAGTGAGATGGATACAGTGACAAAAAATTAATTTCTAAAAATGTATGAAAATGCTCATAACATTTGAGGAGTGTAGTAAAAGAGTTTTAAAAAACTGATTAAATTCTATGATGGAAGTACGTTCAGGGTGACGTGGAACCTGAGAGACTGTCCTCTCTAGGTGGTGTTTAAGGTAGGCTGTTATCGCATCTCTGTGTGGACATTTCTGGCTATCCCAAACACCGATTCTAGTTTTAGATCTTACATCTTTCTTTGAGCTGAAGTCTGCCTCTCAGTAGTTAGTTAGCAGGCCCCGTGGCAAACTGTGAGTACTTGAACCACCTAAATGGGCACCCAGGTATGTCCATGCAGCCATGGAGGCCCAGAGTTGCCAGGTCTTCTAATATTTGAAGAGAAGCTGGAAGTTTTTATATGAAATCACCTATTTTATTGTGTGATGAGCATGCACCAGGCACTGTGCTAGACACTGGGGATGTAGCCATGAATATGTCAGAGAGCCTTTCCCCTGGAGAGCTTGGTATCATTTCTGTCTGCCACCTTTCTCCAGGTTGAGTGTCCCCCATTTCCTCAAACCTATCTCCCTGAGACATCACTTAGAGACCCTTCCCCCAGCATCCTGGAGCTGTCCTGTGAAGGTGCTCTGGCGTTGAAGTAGCACCCTGAGGGGCTGCTGCCTCACATTGGATACCACCCACGTTCCCTTTCCCACTTGCACAGAGAATGCCTCCCTCTTCCTTATCTCTGTACCTGGTAGGTTCTCCTACTGCTAGAATTCTCTCACTTTTAATCATCTTTCTCTGTTTCTCCTCTCTTTCACCTGCTATGTTGTTAACTCTTCAGTAGCCAATGCTGTGTCTTCTCTTTGTATCTCTGGGCTCCACGTTATACCTGGCATCTAGCAGTTGCTCAATAAATATCTGTTGGAGTAAATTGAAATGAAAAATATTGACTTAGGCGGTTCCCTGACTGTCTATTGGTAGTTTGGTCTGTTTCGGTAACCAGGACACAGTAACTCGGAGCTTAGGATAGACTAACAGCCCTTGGACATACCATGTGTAGAGTTTTAATCTGGATTGCGAATATCTTGTTCTCTTTTATGTCCAAATGTGGGTCTTTACTGTTACCCATATTCTGTCGAATCCTGTTAGAATTAAGTAACAACTTCAAGCATTTAAATTCTTTGTGAATCTCAGTCTCCCAGTACAGTAACTAACTCTCCTTCCCAGATACAGGCCTTCTGCAGGCTTGGTTAGCATATACTATAGGTTCATTTAAGATTTTGGTAAAAATATTGAACAGCTCAGAGATATTATCAGAACCCTGTGACGTACCCTGGAGGTCTCCATCTGAGGAGACATTGATTTATTATTCACCACTCTTTGTGTGTGCTGAAACCTGTCTTATTCTATCTTGTATGCAAGGAGATCCTGAGAGATTCTGATAAATGTCTTTGTTAAAATAAAGATGTGATGCATCTATCACATCCCGTCTCCTATTAACATGTGAATTAGTCAGTTAACTCCCTTTTTGTGAACCCCTGTTAGCTCCCAGAATCAGATTCTTTTTCCAGTGCTCACAAATAGAATAAGTTCTAAAATTTTGTCATCATTTCATCTTAAGCTCACTTGTCTATAATTTGGAGAGTTCTTTCTCCATCTTTTAGACATTTAGAAAACTCTCCTAATTCTAGATTTTTGGTGATTTCTCAAAGCTTAGATTCACTAGTGTCAGGTACCATGTGAGAGGCTTTCACACTGCTACCTCATCACTGCAGTGGTTCCCCATTCAGCAATTAAAAAAAAATATTTTGGCATCTACTTGAATCCACTTAAAACACCAAGCACTCTGTCCTAACCAATTTCCAGATATAATCTATATGGATAACATCTGCACATTTTCAGATATGATACATATGGACACAAAGGTGACTCATGCCTACTATTTTGTATCATTTTGGAAGGGGAAAGGAATGTATGTTAAGTACCTCATAAAAGTGTGGTAATATAGTAATACGGTCGGTCGTCTTCAGTGATGCTTTTTACTTTCCAAATGGTTGAATAACAAATAAATTAGAAAAATAATAGGTCTTTTGTTTTCTTTTTAGAAACAGTGCTATTATTTGTAATCCAGAGTTATGATCTAAAGTATAATATGTGTGGGAATAGTCAAATCCATAAGGGTTTTGGTTTATTAGGTGTCTTTCCTTCTCTGTATTGCCGTTTTTGTAATTAACACAGTGAGGTGCATCTTTTAGATTGACAGGGCCATTTCCATCTCTTCCTCTACTCACACTCACAAGACTTCTTGTGGGAGTTCGCTCCCACACCAAGCAATTCTCCGACACCTGCTGGGTGTCCTAGAATTCGATTCAGTCCTGACACTCCCTACCTGGAGTTAGCATCAGATCCGCCCAGGTAAGGGCTTGGTTCTACACGATTGCCCCACTTCAGACACCAGTCACAAGTACTGGGTCCCCAGGTTACCCCCATTTATGTCTGACCTGGCTACAAGTTGGGGGTTCCCAGAACCCCCTCCTCAGCTTTGATAATTTGCTGTAATGGCTCACAGAACTCAGAGAAACACTTATGTTTACCAGTTTATTACATAAAGAAGGGTATGATAAAGTGTACAGATAAACAGCCAGGTGAAGTGATGCACAGACTAAGGTCTGGAGGGTCCTGAGTGCAGAAGCTTCTGTCCCTGTGGAGTTGGGCTGCATCACTCTCTGGGCATGTTGATGTGTTCACCAACCTGGAGGCTCTCTGAACCCCATAGTTCAGGGAATTTTATGGAAGCTTCATCACGTAGGCATGATCGATTATTAACTCAGCCTCCCTCACCTATGCCCTCCCTGAGGATGGGGGTAGGGCTGAAAGTTCCAAGCTTATAATCGCACGTGATCTTTCTCGTGACCAGCCCCCATCCTGAAGCCATCCAGGAGCCCAGTAAAAGTCACCTCATTGGAACAAAAGACACTCCTATCTCCCAGGGAATCCAAGGGATTTAGGAGCTCTGTGTCAGGAACCAGGGCCAAAGACCAAGGATTAGAACAAAAGGTGCTCCCATTGCTCTTATCACTTAGGAAATTGCAAGGAATTTACGAGCCCAGTGCCAGGAACTTGGGGGCAGAGACCAAATATTAAAACAAAAGACGTTCCTAGCACTTGTATCACTTCCGAAATTACAAAGGTTTTAGGGCCTCTGACCAGGAGTTGGGATGAAGAGCAAAATATATATTTCTTACTATATCACAATATCACATATATATGTATATATATTTTTGAATACTTTTCTGGTTATTTCCTTACAGAAAATTCCTAGAAGTGGAATTTTTGGCCAAAAGTTGTATAATTTTTAAAGCCTTTGATACATGTAGACAACCTAGAGACCTTTCAGTTTGGGCACCCACCTACCACATGTGAGATTGCCTGTTTTCTCTCATTGAGATGGGTGTGAATGAATTTTAAATGAATGGCTTAGCTGGTCTGGAAAACTCAGCCTGATGAAGTGAGAAACAGTGTAAAATCAACCTCAGGGGGATGGGCTGTCAGGGAACTGCACCCCTGTTCCCCGAGGATAGGGACTTGGTCTTGTCCTTCTCAGAGCTCCGCCATCCTGAGCTTTCTGATTTCCGGCAGCTCTATCGGCCTGTGGGCATCCTCTTGTACTGGAATGGGAGGGATGCTGTTCTCCCTTCTTTAGCTGGATGTGCCAGTCCCCTAGTTCACTGCCCTTTCCTCTTTCCTTCTGAATGAGGTATTTCACACTGGGCTCCTATCTTAAGGATCTTGGGGGTGTGCACAGACTCATGGGTCTGTCAACACAGCTGTCTGGAATCTTGCTTTGGAGCCCTGGAGTTGGATCCCTCACAGCAATTCATTTTTCTAGGCTTAGTTAGGACCATGGTTACTTCAGTGGGAATGAAAATTGAGTTGATTAAGGGACTATGACATTTAGATTCATATGTCCAAATAAAGCCTGAGATGTTTAAAATTCTGTAGGTTAAAGCTGTGTATGAATCAAGTCAAGTGTTTAGAATATGCATATGCCATCGCTAAAGCTGACTTTTAGATTCTTCATTGTTTTTGGCAAACAGGAGGTGTTTGTGTAGGAGAAGCAGATCAAGAGCATGAGAATAAAGATGTGGTATTACTGTTTTGGTAAACTGGGCTGGAGTCTAGACAGCTATAGGCAGTACCACTTAGGGTGTGTATGCTCTCCCAAGAGAACCCTTCCCTATACAATTGTATCTTTTCTATAACCCTACAGACTCAGTTGGGGACATTCTGTCCTGTTTTTAAATTAAAGGCTACCTTCAGAAGTCTCTCTGTTGTGCATTTCTGTCTTAGGAAAGTGTTTTTTAAGATGTTGAACAATTAATTTCCCTTCTCTTTGTGGTTCTCTTTTTAGTTTCTTTGTTGTAATCCTAGAATTCAGATTCTGAGATCTATAGGAATTTATGTTAGAAAACATTTAATACAAATTCTGAAATGCTATGTTCTTTCTCATCCTTATAATTTCTGCTACAGCTGGTAATTGTGGATAGGTGCCCTGAAGATCCCTTGTGGAGTGGTAATTAACGATGATTCCTTGTGCGTAATCTGAAAATTTGGTTCCTGGTGGCACCGTAGGTGAGAGAACACAGTCATACCTGGTTTGTCTCAACCTTGACCACAGCCGCAGTTTCCTGCTCTCTTTCTAATCTGTGGTGGCCATAGCTCTGACCCACAGCGCTGTGGACTTGCCTCTAACACTCAGCTGCTCAGGAAGAGGTGGCCATGGTACTGGGGGGTGTTTATATCAGCCAGGGAGTGAGGGAAAAAGGGGTGGCGTGCCTGTCTGCCTGCCTTCTCAGTGAGGCCACAGTTTTCCGAAGTAATATTGTATTGCATTTGCAGTGATTTCTGCAGATAGCAAAGTTTTTAGATAGGAAAAAAATTACACTCAGATGCACAGAATCACCTGATATTGGGAATCATTTAAAAATAATTAATTGAATAACTTATCTTTTAAAAGGATGGATTTCCTTTGTTTGTGCTTATGCTCTGTTTGTAGCTAATTCAGTTTTTGTTTGTTTTTACAGGCTAAACATCTTTTTGACTGGCATGAACCCATTCTACTTTCATGCAGTAAATGTCATTTTACACTGCCTAGTGACCCTTGTGCTGATGTACACCTGTGACAAAACTGTCTTCAAGAATCGTGGACTTGCTTTCGTTACGGCATTGCTTTTTGCTGTGCATCCTGTTCACACAGAGGCGGTGAGTGTCACTGGAACTCAATGAAATAATGAAGCAAAAAAGTGATCCTGGGCTTCCTGGTGGCGCAGTGGTTGAGAGTCCGCCTGCCGATGCAGGGGACACGGGTTCGTGCCCCGGTCCGGGAGGATTCCACGTGCCGCGGAGCAGCTGGGCCCGTGAGCCATGGCCGCTGAGCCTGCGTGTCCGGAGCCTGTGCTCCACAAGGGGAGAGGCCACAACAGTGAGAGGCCCGCGTGCCGTAAAAAAAAAAAAAAAAAAGTGATCCTTTTCCCCTTTCGAAATCATGTGAATTTAAAGCTCTACTAAAGTGTTTATATATAAATCATTCTGCTTGACAACTTTTCTTTCTGAATGTTCAAATGGCCTTTACTGCACCTTCAGGATTTCACACCTGTTATTCATACCTGTTATTATTACAGGTGGTAATAAATGACCACAGTTCTTTATCTGCAGAAAATTTAAGTCCTAATGTGTTTTAAACAGCAAGGGGCATTTTGAGATACTTACGCTGAGTCATTGTTCGTGCTCTACAGTTTTTTAACCTTTTCTCACTCTGCTTTATGTTTATAATATTCATGATGCTCAACTGTAAGTGCTAGGTGAGAGACTATAAAAAGTTGAACTAACATTCTTCAAGTTAGACACATTTAGGAGACTTACCATCAGTTTTCCAAGTTATTTAATATGAATTGTAGTTATTTGGTGGATAATGAGAAATTTATTTAGAAAATATAGATAGTTTAGACCTGTGCTCTTATTTAAAATATGGACTTAATCATGCACCAAGATGGCGTCATCCAGCTAACCTTGTTTCACATCTCTATAACCACAGTTGGTTTATTTCATGTGTATTGCTAGGGGTGGATGAAGACTTTCCAAGGGGTATGTGGGTACCACAGTTTTAAAAGAATTGTTTCCAGAGGCTCAGGTTGCATCCGGACACTTTCCTGCAGCTCACATCTGGGTCTGAGTGCACACCTGGGGGAAAGGTGTCAAATTGATTCTCCTCTCCCTGTTCCCCTTTCAATTGCCTTTTTCTTATTTAAAGAAAAATAAGGAATGTCTTGCATACATTTACTATGCCCCAGGGGTACAAACAGGCACCTTACAATGAAACAATTTGATATATTGGTGTCAGCCAGGTCTCCTCTAATTAAGGCATCATAAACCCAAAGTAGGGCTTCCTGTCTTTTTCTGTCTTTACATATTTCTGTGAGGAATGCAGCATGGCATTAGAAGTAGGCTGTGGTGGCCTGTGAGATTCTGGTTGTCATGGGGATGTATAATATGTTCATTTGATCTGACACAAGAAGCCTGATTTGGCCAATTGGCTTAATAATGAGAAATGGTTAGGCCATATGATTTACGTTTGCCACAAACAAAATTCTAAATCTGTAAGCTCAATGTTTTGACACAAGTGAGAGTGATAAAGAGCGAGTGATAAAGAAGAAGATGATTTTATAAAAAATTACTTTCTTAAGGGTACTTTTTCCAGCCCTTTCTGGGTATTTTGGACTGAACAAGGTACCTGTAAGTGGAAGACTATTAAGTATAAGTAATAGTCCTTTACAAAGTCTCAGTCAAGCCTTTTTGCTGTACTTCTGAGAAACTGAAAGCAAACGAAACTAATAACAGGTAACTCTAATGATGGATACACTTCATTTATTTGCTTTCAGCCAGATTAAAGGAGAACCTGATAGAATTGTCTGCTGGTAGATCATTAAACATTATGCAAGATGATAGATCACCATGATTTTTCAAATAACTTGGGTGTTCAAAGAGTTAAGTCACTGTATAACATGGCTACTTCTGTCCTCATTTATGTAAGCAGTGTTTAAATACAAAAGCTATGGATAGAACTGATGCCGCATGCTTTCTTATTCTAACAAAAAATAATATTCAGTCATAGATAACTGAATTTATTAAAAAGAAAGCTACAACTGTATTATTAAGAGGTGTATTTTTATATTTAATAATTATTTATCATTTTTTCTAACTTACGATGTATTTAATAATTGAAAATAATAGTAATTGGACTAATAATACAAAATTGAAAATTAGCACTTAGGTGTTTTGATCACAGGAAATTTAAAAAATAAATTGAATTGCATATGTATTTTTACTACAGAGAGAGATAATAAATATAATATTTAAAAATGTAACTATAACACATTAAGAAAAAATGCTGAGGGAAATAAAATGGAAATATGAGTTTAAGGGGAAAGGGTGTAAAATGTCTATCATTTAGAGAAGAGCCTGTTCATATTTGTGTAAGGGGAACATGATGAGCTTCAAATTGCTGTGGTATGTTTCAGGTGCATTTGGTACATTTAAAGGAGTAACATTATGGCGTTATTTTAAAATGTCAGTTTCTAAAATGCACAAGAAGTTAGATCCTTTGAATTATTTAAAATTATGATGAAAAATTTTAGATGTGAATTTTAAAAGATGAGAGCAATGCATAAGTTTTCAATATAATTGTTAGATGAAGAGAAATAATCAAGGACCACTACTCCTAGCCATATAGAATATATGACACCAGGTCAGTGGCAATGTTTTAATCTAAGCCCATCAACAATATTATGTTTCTGACAAATAATTTCATAAGTAGAGTTAAAAATTCGTGCTTAGAGTGTCTTGGAGAAAATTTTTGTAGGAAAGAACAAATGAGTAGAATAAGAATGGTCCTAATTCTGTGCTTGCAGAGAGGGAGAGCATAAAATGCAGGTAATCTCGGGCAGTGTGATCATGAGCTAGCTGGAGTTCTAAGAAAAAAGGAAAATCCTGTTAGCAAAATGATCTGTAAGAAAGGGTTTCACAAATACCGTATGCTAACACATATATATGGAATCTAAAAAAAAATAATTGTTCTGAAGAACCTAGGGGCAGGACAGGAATAAAGACACAGACATAGAGAATGGACTTGAGGACGTGGGGAGGGGGAAGGGGAAAGCGGGACGAAGTGAGAGAGTAGCATTGACATATATACACTACCAAACATAAAACAGCTAGCTAGTGGGAAGCAGCTGCATAGCACAGGGAGATCAGCTCAGTGCTTTGTGACCACCTAGAGGGGTGAGATAGGGAGGGTGGGAGGGAGACGCAAGAGGGAAGGGATATGGGGATATATGTATATGTATAGCTGATTCACTTTGTTATAAAGCAGAAACTAACACACCATTGTAAAGCAGTTATGCTCCAATAAAGATGTTAAAAAAAAAAAAAAAAAGGTTTCAAGCAGCTTTTGTACTAATCGGAAAAAAAAAATCCATGGTAACACAATTATGGGGACAAAGGAGCCTGAGAGCTAGAAATTTATTTGGGGAAAAATCTTAAAGAAACTATTTGCATTCACAAGGAGATGGGGGAGGCATAAGAAGGCAAAGAAATTTGACCTGTATAATAAACTATACTGGAAAGTAAAATCATGAGACTGTTATTTAATTATAGATATTAGTTCAGGTTTCTAGAAAGGAGGGCAGAGAAATAGAGAAAAAGAAATGTGTGTTATGAAAACATAGTGATACATTATTTAAGAAAAAGAAAAACAGACCATAGTGTGATGAAAGAGGAAGTTAGTAGGATGTGTCTCCTCTTTGTTAAACAAGAACAAAAATGAGACCATAAATTACAGCAGGAAGGATGGAGGGCTTAAATTGCGGGGAGAGGGTTTAGTGTAAACATGTTGATATGATTAAGGATTTGCTTTCTTAATTACGTAACCAACAAATTGTTAAACGAATGCTTGCTTAGTGCAGGCCCTCTGCTAGGTGCCAAGGGGGTATGTGGGTGGGCAGTGGGGTCCCTACCCACAGTTTGTTCATAAGCTCCTAGAAAAGCCAAAGAGCATACACATAAATACGTATAAGACAAAGCAATATGTTGTAATAAAACTGAAATTCCAGCGAAGGGAAAAATTATTTCCAGTTTAAGTAGAGAGGAATAAATTCATTTAGTTATGTAATTTTTCAACAAATATTTGAGTGACTATAATACAGTCAATCAGTGCAGGGCTATAGCAGTGAATAAGATAGACCTAGAGCTTTCCTCATTGACGGCCTTGTGATTCTTGGGTTTCCTGACAGTATATTTCTTGGGAAATCTATGTTTTTCGGAATCCCGAATCACGAGAAAAATCAGTAGAGAAATTGGGAAAACGGGGAGATCATTGTAATTCTCCTTTGAGAATTAAAACTTAACAATCATCACAGAGACATTACTGTTTGAAGGAATGCACTTCTGTCCAGTCAAAAGCAAGAGCAAGAAATGCTGACACATGGAGTTGAAGGTTAGGGTTGACGTTTCCACAGCTGGGACAAGAGTACTTAGGAGAAAATTGGTCATGATCTCATCAGCCAGTTTGGCTTTCAGCTGTTGCCATGTGTTAAGTATGTGTTCCTGGCTCAGTCTGCCACCAATAGAACTCATTTTGCAGGTAAAATAATTAATAAATATAATAGCGATAGTCCAAGAAATAACAAGTTTTGGGGGCAAATTAAGTCCTTACTTGGCAGTTTCCACATGTGATTCTGTTAAGCCTGCTAGGAGGTCTGAATGTTACATTATTTGAATTCTACTCAATTATGTTCACTGATTTTTTTCAAATGTTTGAATATTTGTTAAAGGAATACAGTTCCCAGGTTACAGCTACCTGCTTGGTGATGGAAACCTGAAGCTTAAGGGAAGAAATACATGCTCTCCATCTCTTTGTATATTTGACCAAGTCCTTTTGTACTTCCCAGCACCCTAGGTTCAGCCTGCATTGTCACGGGATCAAGCCCAAGGGGTGACAACTTGATGTTCCATCTTTGCTTCTTGTTGCCCACTCCCACCCCCTTTTCATTTATTCCATGCTCTCATCACTTTAACCTCCCCTTCCAGGAACACCCAGTATGCTTTCAGGACTCTCTTTCCTCTGCCTGGAATGCTTCTGCACTCCCTCTCTGGCCCAAGATTCACATCCCCCTGTCTTGAGTTTCCTGAAGTCCTCCTCGCTTGACCTTTAAGTCTCAGTGAATAAGGCCAGCCTTTCCACGAAGCCTTCCCAGATCCTACAGTCCAAATTAATGCCTTCAGTCTTCTCATGGCAGTGATCTCTCCTCTTTACAATACATGCAGTTTCCTTGTAACCTCTTAATGCCCTCTTTGACTCCTCACCAGATGTTAACTGCTTGGGGCAGGTTTAATCCCTCCGGCTGGCATAAATACCTGGCAAATAGGAGGCACTTGTTGAATGTTTGTTGACCGGCGTGAAACATGCAATTACTGAACAAGATGATGTTGACGAATTGACTCACTGTGTGGCTAGTCTGGACAGATAGTAGTTGATGACAAGCACCTTGTTTTTAAGACACTAACCCCCTTGCCCCAGAGACCCCAGCTTAACAGGGATACAGAGTAGGCGTTCAGTGACTGCTTGGTGGTTTGGAGCCGGCAGCAGAGCCTCTCAGTGTTAGCACTGACATTTCAACACCCGCTCTGAGCTTCTGCTCCAAGGGACACTCCATTCTTCAAATCTGGGCGTGTCCAGCTGGCACACGCTGCTATTGCTGCTGCTGTTTCCCGGCAGAGCCAACTGACTACAGTTTGAGGAGCAGGGCTTCAGGCGCCTTGAAGGCACTAGTTATGCCTGCCTAGCTTGTGATTGCCTCATTCCAGCTTGCCACACCCAATATCAGCTTGCCAGTCCTGCTGTTGTCTGGGTTGGCCACAGCAGTAGTGCTGCGTTGGGTGTCCCCCTGGGCCCAGACGCCTGGGCCTTATCCCAGGACTTTGTTGCTGGCGAGCTGGGCTCTCTGTTTAACCTCCCAGAGGCCTTGCTGGTGATGCCGAGCTCAGTGCTCAAATGGGCGGTGCCTGTAGCCTGAGCGGGCCTGGGCTTCACAAGTGAACCGTGTGCAGTTGTTGCTTTACGAACTGTGAGTCTGAGCTGGGCCTTGACACCGAGGTGAAACCACACTGTCACTAATAGACATATTGGATTATCTAATAAAGTTAACATAAAATATCATACATGTAAACCTTAAAGTAAAAAGATGGTTTCCATACATCACGCAGAAAAACCCGTCTCACTGTTAAGAGTCTCACCCCCTTTCTCTGCAGGGAAAAGGAAGAAAGAAGGGCATCAACGATGAGTGGGCACTTTGTATATATCATCTTACTTATTACGACAGTAACGTGAGTTAGGGGGTGTAATACTCATTTTAAAGATAACAAAACCAAATCTCAGAACTTAAAGATAACAAAGTTGAATCTCCCTCAGTTGGTTAGGGGAGCCTGTATTCAAGCCTTGGATGGGCTAGCTCAGCGGTCCCCAACCTTTTTGGCACCAGGGACTGGTTTCGTGGAAGACAGTTTTTCCACAGACCTGGGGTGGGGAATGGTTTCAGGATGATTCGAGCACATTACATTTACTGTGCACTTTATTTCTGTTATTATTCTGTTGTGATATATAATAAAATAATTATGCAACTCACCATCATGTAGAATCAGTGGGAGCCCTGAGCTTTCAGTTGCTACTCACTGATAGGGTTTTGATATGAGTCTGCAAGCAGTTGATTTATTATGGTCTCTGTGCAGGCAAACCTCTCTGCTAATGATAATCTGTATTTGCAGCTGCTCCCGAGCGCTAGCATCACTGCCTCAGCTCCCCCTCAGATCATCAGGCTTTAGATTCTCATAAGGAGCGTACAACCTAGATCCCTCGCATGCGCAGTTCACAGTAGGGTTTGCGCTCCTATGAGAATCTAATGCCTCCACTGACCTGACAGGGAGCGGAGCTCAGGCAGTAGTGTGAGTGATGGAGAGCGGCTGTAAATACAGATGAAGCTTCGCTCACTCACCCGCCGCTCACCTCCTGCTGTGCGGCCCGGCTCCTAACAGGACACAGACCACTACCATCCATGGCCTGGGGATTGGGGACCCCTGGTCTAGCTCCATGTGTGTGTCATTGCCTCTCCTTTATGACTGCAAAATTTGCTTATTATATGAAGATATTTATAGGTATATTTCCCAGAAATCTATTTTCCACTATTAATTGTTGATTGATTCTCCAACACACCATGGGCTTCACGTCTTCTGTGATTTGGGTAAGGCTGTTTTCTGTGCCTGAATGTCAAGTCTGTTCATTTCCCTTGCGAATTCTTCCTCTTATGTGACCTTTTCTTTGAAGCATTCTTTGAACCATACCCCATTTTTTTCCTTTACAGTTTTATTTCCTGGATTTCAAAAAATTAAGAGAAATGTACACGTTTTGAGTAGTGAAATAATACAAAGATTTATAAATAGCCATCTGTCCCCACCCTTCTTCCATTTCAGTCCCTTTTTGAAGTAACACAATAAAAAAAATAATTTCAAGCTTAAAAAATGTAGTGACCATATACTCTATCCAGAGTCACCAATTTTTAACATTTTACAGCATATGTTTTATCATCCTTCCACTCTTTCTTCTTCAATATATAAAAATATTACTTGCTTTCTGAAGCATTTAGAGTAGGTTGCATAATTCATACTCCTTTACACCTTAATAATTTCGTTGTATATTTTCTAAAACCAAGGCCATTAGTCACTGTTTCTTTTTAGCCTCCTTTAGTCTTAAGTTTTGAACAGTCACCAGTCTTCAGTGTCTTTCTATGATATTATTTATATCTTTAAATGTAACTTAAAATTTATATTAGGATTATATATAATATACAGTGTTATTAATATATTTGTCTTAATATTGTAATTGACACTGGTTTATCATTTATTGCTGTCCTTATTTATTATGATGTTCAAATTGTTGCATATTTGGTCAGTGGGAGCCCATTGTTACTGGCTTCTGTGTCCTATTGACATGTACCTGTCATTTTTTGAGCACTTACTTTCTGACATGAGAAGATGATCCAAGTGCTCTTGTATCTCCTGAGTCTCAACCCTGGAATCAGCTGCTTCTCCAAGGGGCCCATGTTCTCTTTAGTGGATAAATGGCCTGTGGTTAGTGCCAGGATGGCTCTTTGCTACTGGGGTATTTTGCTTTCAGACCCTTTTGGTGATGTTGCTAAGAAACACATAGACGCATGCACATACACTCACACGTAGTGATGATGAGTTCATACTCCTTCCCATTCTTGTCTTATTTTTTTCCTAGTGCTCTGTAAGCATCCTCTGTTCCATTAGCACTCTGGTGCCCAAAGACTAGCACAGTGTCCAGAACTCAGTCATTGCTCAAAAAAATATTTTTGAAAAAAAACAGTAAATGAATATACTTTGATGCTGTGAATTGATCTTCAATAGAAGAAAGGTTAAAAATGAAGTTAAGCATGAAAATCTTGCCCCTTCCTTCCTCTTTTTCTCCTTCTTTAAAATTATTGTTAAATATAACCAGAAGTGGTTAGTCGTATATCAGAATTTAAAGAATAATGTGTTTTCCAATTTATTATTCCTTTCATTCCTCTGAAAACAAATAACATTTCTGTAATGCGTTTCTGAAAGTGGTTTTCTGAGGTTTTTATTTTTTCACACTTTCTAGGTGGCCGGAATTGTTGGCAGAGCTGACGTGTTGGCATGCTTGCTGTTTCTGTTAGCCTTTCTCTCCTACAGTAGGTATGTATGTCTAAGAATGCCCTTATCTGTTTACAGTCATGCTGTCCCCTGGGAATTTCTGCTGTGTCTGTGTGTGTGTGTGTGTGTGTGTGTGTGTGTGTGTGTATGTTGACTCTGAGCTCCTGCCTGAGAGAGGAGGGAGGCTTCTTGGCAGTGAAATGCCCAGTGAGCTTCCTGGAGACCTGGGATAGGAAACCGTCTCCTTACCAAAAGCTAGGCTGTTCTCTCTTCCAGCCGCATTCTGAACCATGTCATAGCCTTTTAAAAGGACTGCTCTCCCAGTGCTGGGAAGATAAGCTCTTGCTTCTTGATTTCTCTTACTTGTAGTTTCTTACTGAGAATGGAATTTGAAATCTTAGCTCTGAGCCAAAATATACTGGGTCTAGTCCTCTCTTCTATTTAACTATGATTTGTTTAATTTCTCCTTTTCATTTTGGTCCTACATTTTGTTTTGTTTTTTTCCTCTTTATTATCCTCATTAAAGTAGCTCAAAGCTTAAAACAACAAGGCTGAATTGAAAGTAGTATTTCTCAACTGTGATTTTCCAATTTGCACATCCTTTCATCAAAATACAGAAGCTTCTTGCTTTGGTAGACTGAAAAACAGTAAAACAATTTCCCATTATATTGCCCCTTTCCCCCTAACTTGATCAGATTCTCACCTGAGTCGTGACATATCCACATAGGGAAAGGGGTGGGTAAAAAATGAAGGTAGGGCTTCCCTGGGGGCGCAGCAGTTGAGAATCTGCCTGCTAATGCAGGGGACACGGGTTCGAGTCCTGGTCTGGGAGGATCCCACATGCCGCGGAGCAGCTAGGCCCGTGAGCCACAACTATTGAGCCTGCGCGTCTGGAGCCTGTGCTCCGCAACAAGAGAGGCCATGATAGTGAGAGGCCCGCACACCGCGATGAAGAGTGGCCCCCGCTTGCCGCAGCTAGAGAGAGCCCTCGCACAGAAACAAAGACCCAACACAGCAGAAATAAATTAATTAATTAATAAAATCCCTGTTTCCACTTCCCACCTCACGTCATTGTAGTCATTGTTTATTAAAAAAAAAAAAATGAATGTAATGGGGGCAGGTGACTCAGAGGGTGGCCCAGGAGAAAGGGGGCCAGTGAGCCACATTGCCCTGCTTCCTGGAGGGATGCCTGGTTAAGGATTTGTGAACCTTGATCTCTGGGTCAGTTCATTGGCCTATAATCTTATAAAACCCAGTGACTCCAAGGAACACTGTTCTAAACTAGTGGTTCTCAGTAGGGGGCAGATTTGCCCACCTTGCCCCAGGGGGACATTTGCAATGTCTGGAGATACTTTTGCTTGTCACAACTGGAGAGGCACAGCTGGCATGTGAGTAGAGGCCAAGGATTCTAGAACGTGCGGGACAGCCCTTGTAACAAAGAATCATCTTCCCTAAAATACCAGTAGTGCTGAAACTGAGAAACCTTGTTGTAAACCAGTTTAGACCTTGGGTCAAAGATGGACTGAATTAAGCTTTATGAAGTTTTGCTTTAAGACCAGAGTCTCTTCTTAATATAGTACCAGGCTTCTAGTCCTGGCTTTGTAATCTCCCACTGCATTGCTAGGTATATAAAAGAGTGTTGTGAAAATATTAAAAATATAAACCCAAATTCAACAGTTGTTTCCTGTTTGCTCTGGTGTTAGAACAAGGTTAATAATCGCTTTTGAATTTGAACTTGATCTCTCAGGCTTCTTCTCTGTGTTGATCAATTTGGGAACATGAGTGGGCCCGCAGCATATCCGTATCTGTGTGATAATAAGCCACATTGTTACAGCTTTCAGTTGTGCAGGCCATTCGCACTTTGAGTAATTTTAAGCTATAAACCAGCTTCGGAGAAAAAGCCTGTCTCCTACAAATTTGGCATATAATTTAGGTGATTGTTCTAAGACATAACAATAAGGGTAAGATGTCACCACTTCAGATATATTGGCCTTCAAAAGAGTAGGAGCAAATTGGTGTGCCACCTGCGGAAGGAACAGTGGAATTTCTTGGTGTGGCGCTGACTCTGTTTTGTAAGGTGAAAAAAGACTTTACAGCAACTGGAGGGTTTTAGAAAATCCCTGCTGGAAATTATGCTGAGAAAAAAAAAAAAAGCTTTACTTAAAGCTCATGAAAAATAAATTTAAAATAAAAAAAAAGCTTTACTTAAAGCTCATGAAAAATAAATTTAAATAAAAAATAAAATTTTTATATTTTATATTTAATTTTTATATTTATATTTATATAAAAAATAAAATTAAAATAAATTTAAAACTACAGTTTAGAAACTAATACATTGTAAATCAGCTGTACCTCAATAAAAAAAAATAATAAAAACAGATTAGCCAGAAGAAAAGAAAAAGACTAAAACGTGTATTTTCATCACAGAAATGATGGTTGTGTTTGGTATATATCCACTGATTTCTTTGTACAGAAGCATATAAAATACCTTCACAAAAATAATAATAATGATAAACACTTAACATGTAATAAGTCATTTACTGAATCTTCCCTACAACACTGTGATCCCATTTCACACATGAGTGAACTGAGGCACAGGGGGGCAACCGACCTGCCCCATGTTACCCTGTTAGTTAACAGCAGAGCTGTGATTTGAACCCAGGGAACCTGGCTCCAGAGTTCATTCATGTGGCTTAGTAACCTGTTGTATTCACTTAAAATATATTCACCTAAACATCTTTCCATGTCACTGAATACATCTCTATGGTGGCATTTTAAATGGCTTTTTAGTGTTCCTTTGTTATATGCCATAATTTACCAGAATTTTTTTTTTTTTTTTTTCGGTACGCGGGCCTCTCACTGCTGTGGCCTCTCCCGTTGCGGAGCACAGGCTCCGGACGCGCAGGCCCAGCGGCCATGGCTCACGGGCCCAGCCGCTCCGCGTCATGCGGGATCCTCCCAGACCAGAGCACGAACCCGTGTCCCCTGCATCGGCGGGCAGACCCTCAACCACTGCGCCACCAGGGAAGCCCTACCAGAATTTATATATGCCTTAATTTAAGTACCAAATTCAGCATTGTTGGACTTTTTTCCATCTTTGCAAATTTTAAGTAACACTGTGATGAACATTCTTCAAGAAATCTTTGCTCACCTACTTACTCAGAATACAACGAAATTGGTGCTAGATCTTATCTTGAAAAGGTGGTTATTTCTTAGCGACCCACATTTCTTCTTAGAGTAAAAGCAACTCAACCTTGTTTTTCAGGAGTGTGGACCAGTGTTGTGTTGGGGAATGTTTCCCTCCCACGGCTTCTCCCTTCTTCCTGCTACTCAGTCTGTTTCTGGGGACCTGCGCGATGCTGGTGAAAGAGACAGGCATCACGGTGTTCGGCGTGTGCTTGGTTTATGATCTCTTTTCTTTATCCCACAATCATGATAAATCGTAAGTCATTTTAAAGTTTTGCTGTCAAGCAGTCCATGATGTGCAGAGAAGAGTTGCTTAAATCAATAGTTTTCAAGCTCTCATTAAAAAAATAGAGGTATAACATTTTGTTAAATGTAACCTCCTCTTAGACTATCATATAGTAAGGCTTATTTCCTTAGGATAAATGCATTATATATGTTTAAACTCTTCACGCTTTTATGAAAATCCATGAGGACTATAAAGTTTTTGTGAGCCCCAAATTTGGAATTGAAAAGTGTCAATGCTAATTGCAAGTTTATATCGCCAGATTGTTTTGGTTGCATACTACTGAGAAATCTTGATTCACACAGTGGAGTAGTTACAAATGGCAACAGTCTGTTAACAGCTTGACTTGAATCTCTGCCTTCAAATGCTAAATTAGAGTCGTTTACTTGCTCTAGGGATGATGCTTTTACCTAAGAGTTTTGGAAGGGGCCTTTTGGAATTCCACAGAGGGCCAGTCTAAACCCTACAGGAATAATTACACGTCATATTCAAGTTAAAGAACAAGTTTATTTAGTAGCCTGTTTTCATTTAAAAAACTTAAGGTACATTCATATTATCCTGTGGATTATAGATGATAAGAGTGACTAAGGCATATTAAAAGTTCAAGTACATACTATAATTTTCTTCCTCTATCAAATCCATAATTACTAACAATTTGACATGCCGACACTATTTTTCACTAATTATAAGGCCCTTACATTTGAACTTCTAATAAATGTCACTGATTTATTCTCCAGCTTTGTCCGATGAAGAATTTTATCTTAAAAAAAAATCCTGTCTTTTTAGCCCATTCCCTACCTCTTTATGCTTCTTGACATAAAGATAAGAGCAGTGCTAGTGAGTGGCAACAAGCTGAGATGAGTCATTTGATTCTGATCACCTTCCTGCCTGGGCGTACTTGGAGATAATTTAAATAGATTTTAGTGCTCTGTTGGCTCTCTGTAAATCTCAGAGGCATGTAAAAGGAAGGAGCCCAGTTATCATTTTGATCCAAGCTCAAGCCAAGAAAGCTGTGAGCCAAAGCACCGCCCCTAGGCTTATATGAGAATGCCTTTCGTCTGTATCCTCTCCACCCGTGGTAGTAATTGCATTGCTGACCTTACTATTTAGAGAGCAGCCTATCCACCCCTCTGGCTTTCCACTTTCTTCTGGCATCCGCTTTGTATCTTCCTCCCATCGTCTTTCTGCTTCTCTCTACTGACAGCAGAAGATGTGGCAAGTGTCTGCAGACCCTTGCCTTTGGTTCAGTCCAGAGATATTTTAACCTCATATCGACTGAAATAAAACACACAACTTGTGGGTTGAGAATTTTGTTTTATTTGGGGACATTGCCAAAGACTACAGCCTGGGAAGGCAGCCTCTCAGATAGCTCTGAGGGACTGTTCCAAAGAGGTAAGGGAGGAGCCGGGATGTATGATATTTTGCTGAAGAAAAATTTAAAAAAAACAACTATATAGTCGAAACTCAAAAGATTAGTGCTAATCACAAAAAATCAGGTATCTCAAGTTAATGATTTCAGTGCTTTTCTATATATGGGAAGATGCAAGAGTCTGGGCTCATTAAAATTGTTCCTTTGATATGCATCTCAACTCTCTAGGGTCAGTATCCTATTTTTCTCCATCCTGAATTCTCCTCAGGGCGCACCTTCCAGGCCCACTGCAGTGGCTGATAATATGATAGCAGGCAGCATTCTTGTTTAGCTCATCTTTGAAGTCGTATCTCCTCTGGTCTGAGGTCTCTCCAGCCCACTCCTTTTTTCTTCATCTGGTCACTGTTGAGCTAGGCTTTTTTCAAAGAGAATAATTGTCGTTTTAATTCCTTTAGTAATTGTTCTTGACCTTCATTATACCAAACTGCCAGAAGTTCTATTCTATGAAAAAAACAATACTGCTGATATGTAGCTTGGATGTTGCATAGCTCATAGTTGGTGGGGTTTCTTTGTTTTAGTAACTTTTAGCTCTCACAACCGCCAGCATCTCTGCATAGGTGGAGGCATTCATTCTTTCCGCCCACTTAACACATTCTCATTCTGTGCCTGGCCAAGAATAAGACAGTTAAGATTCCTTCCCTCAAAGAGCAATACTGGGGGAGACAGACGTTACATAAGTAGTTAACGCGAGTAACTGAGTACAGTGGTGAAAGTGGTGAGAAGGAACTGAGAGCAGGTAACAGGGAGACCTGGTCGATCACAGTATCTCTTGAGTGCAGGCCGTGTGCCAAGCACTGGGCCACGCCATTTACAGGTATGAAGTCACTGATTGCTCACAACAACTTTTACCCTCATTTTACAGAGGAGAGAATTCAGGCAGGCATAGAAAGTAACCTCTCCAGAGTCACCCATCCCCTATTGCGACTTCTGTCTGTGTGACTCCAGAGCCACAGGGCCTCCATGGAGCACACAGGACAGGGATTTGGAGACCCCCCAGGGCGTCTGCAGCTCAGAGCCTGGGCTCACATTTGTACCAGGAGACCAGCTCAGAGGATCTGTGTGTATTGGGGGGTCCTGACCCCTTTGAGAATCTCACAGAATCGTGTCCCCTTTTCCCAGAATAACGTACACACAAATTCTTATCTGCTTATTTAGAATAAACATCTTGGTACTAGGTTGTTCTTGAGGTCTTTTCATTGTATGATTCAGGAAACAGGAAAGAAACAACAGAAACAAGTGTTGGAAGCCCTCTCCTACGTGAAGAGCAATTTATTCCTAAATTTTAAGATTGGACCACACGAACAGAGTTAGATTTCTTTTTTGAGACATCACCTTTAGGAAGAAACATTTTCAGTGAAAGAGCAGCTCCTGAAAGTTAAATTTTTTTCTTTTTAAAAAATTAGCATATAATTGCCAACACGCAGAAGATAACGTTCCTTGACCCCAGTCCCTACCCTCTCTCTAGAAATAACCATGACCCTGAATTTGGCATTTTTCATTTCTAGGGCGGTTTGCTTGTTATTACTTCATAAGTATATACCACTGAATATCAAATAGCATTGTTTACATACTTGCAGACTTTATACAAATTGTGTCTCTTGCTTTTCTTTTCATTTAACATTGGATTTTGAGATCCATCAATGTGGATACATGTGGCTATAGTTCCTTCATTTTAACTGTTGTGTAGTATTTAATTATCACAATTTATCCATCCTTCTGGAGTTTGAATTTAGGTTAATTTTACATTTTTGGCTATTATATAGCATGCTTCAGGTAACCTTTGTGTGCACGTACTTCCTGGGGCATAACCACAGAAGTGTTGCTGGGGCCACAGATGCATACATGTTCACTGTGTTGATCTCACTGTGAACTGTGATTTCACTTGTTCACTGTGAGCAAGAGACATTGCTTTTGAAATGACTGGAGTGCAGCAGTGGATGAGAATCCCCTTTGTTCCACATTCTCCCCATCACTTGATAGTATCAGACTTTAAAAGTTTTGCCCAGCTGGTGGTTATGAATTATATCATCTCAGAAGATTCATGAAGGAAAATGTGAGAATACATTGGGGTGGATCAGCTGTGGAAAAACATTTCACAAGATCATAATAATGTAAATCCCGAATATCACTTCAACTGAGTTAGGAGAATTCAAATTATATTTATTATGAGAGAAATATATGTGGAAGATGAGAAGAGAAGAGGGTGGTTGTGAATGTGTGTGTGTGTGTGTGTGTGTGTGTTTGTGTATTGGTGATCACGTAAAAGGGACTGAGTCCTCATCTTCTATGGTAGCAACTCAATAAGACAAGTTCTAAAATTAGAAATAATATTATAATTTAATCTTATTTTAAAAATATCGTGATGAATACCAGAAACAGAAGAGCTAAAAGACTTGTGGACGGTTGCTTCCATGGAACAGGGCTTGGCGATGGGACAAGGGATTGCTGTTCCTTGTTGCAGGTCTTGTCATTCTGTCTGACTTTGTTTCCCCTCCATTCCATGCACAATTAGGAGCAATGGGGTCGTACATCAGCGCAGCCCACAGCGGCCCGGGAGCTCCCTGCCCACCGCACCGCCAGCGCACCCTCTCCGGGAGAACGGGAAGCAGCAGCGGTTCCCTCACAAAGGAGCTTGGGGTGGCTGCCATACTCCATTGCCACCTGAACCCAAGAGCAGTGGATTCCCTGTGTCTCCTCGAGCTGTGTGGTCCTTGATGAGGTACTGGGCTGTGCTCCTTGACCTTGCGTGTTTTCACCATCCAGCATCACCTGTTGCAGGGGAATCGCTAGAGAAGTGAAGCACCGAGTGGGTTCTTTGTGACACCCGCCCACACTTGTTTCCCTCCTTCTTTCTTTTTCCTTCCCCATCTCCCTTCCTCCTGCCTCCTTCCTTCTCTTCTTTCCATTCCTTCCTTATATTAGATCAGATGAGAAAGGAGTAGCTGGAAGAAGCAAGTAGAAGCCCTGCTGTCTGCTGTTATTTGGAAGGAGAGGGTGAGGCTCTGAAGCCTCCATTAAGAAGTGCAGACATATTGCTGCTTCCCTAATGGAAGAGCCCTGGGCATCAGAGAGCAAGGCCCCTCAGTTTTCTGGGGGAGGATAGCTCTACCTTCTGCTGCTCTGTCTCTCCCTGCTCTTGGTGTGTGATAGGAATTTATTACAGCACAAGTATGGGAGTAAGCCCAGGGGACACTGCCTCTCAGAAATGTTTTTGAGGGTACAGGAAAATCTTTTTTTTTTTTTTTAAAAAAGAAACATCTTTATTGAAGGATAATTGCTTTAAAATGGTATGTTAGTTTCTGCTTTATAACAAAGTGAATCAGCTATACGTATATGTATATCCCCATATCCCCTCCTTTTTGCATCTCCCTCCCACCCTCCCTATCCCACCCCTGTAGGTGGTCACAGAGCACCGAGCTGATCTCCCAGGGTACAGGAAAAACTTTAAAGGATTTTCTCTCTTTTTTTGAATCTTTTGACCTAGCCATGAAAATTAACATAGATTTATCAGAACTCATTAAATTAGCTTGCCTCTAAAATAGCTCAAGCCATGGGCAAGTCAGAATTTAATAAAGATGGAAATTTGACTCATACGATTAGCGGTTAAACAGCAGATTGCTATTCTTATTCTTCTGTGCAGTCCCAGAAAACTCCCTCTTTTCTGGGTCTTTGTTTCCGATTATTCCTGCGGAAACCTGTCTTTTGGATCGTGCTCCATTTATTCGTTCATCAACAAAGATCTATTGAGGGTCTACCACATGCCTGGCATGTTCCAGGCACCAGGGATGTCCTGGTGAATAAGGAAGACAGGGGTCCTTGCCCCTGTGTAGCTTCCCTTCCCGTAGAGGAGGACACACACTAAATAACCAACAAAGAATGAACAGTGTGGTGGAGAGTGGTGGGTGGGCCTGGCTGGAGCAACTGCATGTTGGTTGGTCAGGAAAGGCCCACAGAATCCTCATGGATGAGTGGAGCAGCTAGCCCTGCTCAGATCTGGGCACAGGGTTCCAGACTTGGGGAAACGAGCAAGTGGGGTTTGGAAGGGGCGAGCTCAGGGGGTGGGCAGGCCCAGATGGGGAAGGGTGTGTTGGCCATGGAAGTGAGTTTGGATTTTATTCTGAGTGGAAAAGGGAGACTTTGGAGGGTTCTGTTTGTTATCGTTGTTGTTGTTTGTTTAATGTGGAGGAAAATGGTTACATTAAGAATGTTCACTCTGGCTTCTTGTAGCGGATGACTAAGGGGCAAGAGTAAGGCAGGGAGACTTTCATACAGACTGAGGGGAAAAGAAAGGGTCTTGGCCGAGGCTGATAGAGACTGAGGTGGAGGGATATGGTGGATTTGGGATAAGTTTTGGATATACATCTAACAGGACTTGCTGATGTTTGGGGTGAGGGGTGAGGGAAAGGCAGGAAACAAGGCTGTTTGTGTTTCTGGCTTCAATAGTTGGGTGCGTGGTGGTGTCAGTTACTGAGATGGAAAGGCTAGAGGGAAAATAAGTTTGGGAAAGGATAAAATCACAGTGATGCTTGAAATTCCTGAGCAAGGAAGCAGAGAGGTAAATAGTCAAAACCTTGAGGATATCTTGACTTTTTCCATAACACGGCATGAAGGAAAAGAAGACAGAATATTTGGGGAAATTGTAAATTTTTTAAGGAAGGCAGAGGAGGAGAAAAAACAAGAGTTAATCGCACATTACAGACTTTCAAGGAAGGACAAAGGTCAGGCTGCAGTGTGACTGAGTTCCATCAGGGCAGGGACCATGTCGGCTTCTGATCACATTTGTATTCCCAGTTCTTTTCATAGTGTCTGGCTAAGAGTAGTTGCTCAAATATTTGTGAAATGAATAAATTAATGAGTAGGTGGTAAGAAAGTATTGGAATTAAGCATAAATAGAATATTTTCAGTAAATTTGGTAATGAAGGGATGGGGCAAAGGATGTTAACTCCAGGGGTGTTAGGTTTTTGTTTTCATTTTTATTTTAAATTTAACGCGTGTGTGTATGTAGGTAGATAACTTGTAGAGAGTAGAGATGGAAGGTGCAGGAGCAGAAAGGAATAAGATGAAGTATGAATACCAGTGGTACACTGGTAAATGCTTAATAACTGGCTCTCCAGAGAAAGTAAATCCTGACTGGTGTTGGCCAATTTCCATGTAAATACTCTTACCATGGCTGATTTGAAGCTACAAATGTGACATTGCTGAACATGGAGTTGGGAGAGGTGTGCCATAGCTCACCATCATGAAGCGTTTCCACTGCTCAATGGACAATATATGTAGTAACCTCAAGAGCATAGATAACAGTAAAATGAAGGAAGCTAATTAGGAAGCGATGAGCCTTGAGTACTTATTACCTTTGTTTTTAGCATGATTTAAGTTTATAGAATTATTTTAAGATATATATTAATATATACAATATATTTACATATGTATGATTTATTATAGTTATATAATTTAATTTTCAATAATGGCTGTATTTAATAACTGGCCTGCAAAATTTCTGAAAATTTAATAGTCATCTCTAGCAAGCCAGTGTGAGTCAGCTCCAGCACTCCAGTGAAGAAGGTCTTTCAGGAGGGGAAGAAAACTTTATATCTGTGATCCATCCACTATGTACCAGGAGGTGGGCTGGCATTTCCCACATGTTATCCCATGCAGCCATCACAACTTTCGTGTAGGGTAAACCTTAGAGTTTGCATTATCAGGTGGATATGGAAGAAGTTAAATGATCATTTAAAACATTTGCATAGGGGCCACCGGTGGCGCAGTGGTTGAGAGTCCGCCTGCCAATGCAGGGGACACGGGTTTGTGCCCCGGTCCGAGAAGATCCCACATGCTGCGGAGCGGCTGGGCCTGTGAGCCATGGCCGCTGAGCCTGCGCGTCCGGAGCCTGTGCTCTGCAACGGTAGAGGCCACAGCAGTGAGAGGCCCGAGTACTGCAAAACAAACAAACAAACAAACAAAACATTTGCATAGTTAGTAAGTGGTAACATCAGGATTGGAACTCAGGCTGTTTGACCCCTAATCCTTTGCTTTTGCCTGTTTGTTATGCTCTGAAGTCCAGCTTCCCGGTTGAGGACTTGGCTTTGGGAAGGAGGCAGGACACTTGTTTCATGCTCTGTGGAGCTGGCCTCCCTGTTGAACTCTCGGGGGTAGAAGATTCTTGCAGCCATCCTTGGGTCAAAAAATGAGGCACCTTCTGACTTACTTCGATATAGGGTGTTGGTACTAATACATTGAATTAAATGACATGCTTTTTTTTTTTTTTAAACTCCGAGCACCAGCCTGCTTTAGAAAGAATTATGCCTGGAGAGCAGTACATAGGACAACTGGAACTGGTCGGGGTCTTAGTAAGTTAACATGTTTGTGGGTAAGAAAGACCATTATCCTTTCATGGAGGGGAAGGTTGTCATGTATTTTCTTTCTTTGGAAAGGAAAGGTGTCATATATTTGACTATAAATTTGATTAGTATCAAAATTATTTTAAAAAACTGTGTGTGTCCTTTTGTCAGAAGGTGATCAGGTAAAGAAAATAAAAGTTCAAAGAGGCAATGTTATTTGAGTTCTGAAGATCTCTGCAGACAGTGTTTAAATCATGGCTCCTTCACTTACTTGATCCTAGACAAGTTATTTTATCTCTGTGAGCCTCAGTTTTCTTATCTCCAAAAGGTGGAACTAATCATAGCACCTTCCTCTCAGATTGCTTGTCAGGTCTCAAAGCTGTAGCCTGCATAATAAACACGTAAATAGGTGCCTGGTCCACAGTAGTCAGTGTGGCAGCCCACAGCATCATTAGTAGTAGCTTAGTATTATGAATATTATTATTCCTGTGTGAGTTTCTAAACACCAGGATGTATCCTGAAACTGGTGAACCTGCAGTATGCAGGCAAGGGATGAGTTTGTGTGAGATTTTTTTTGCTTGAACTTTGAAACTAGTTGCTAATATGTATTTACATTGCATGCATGGCATTAGGCTGTCAAAAAATTGGACTAAATACTATCAGGTAAAACATTTTCTGTAGTTACCAAATACAGGAGAATTCCAAAATCCTACTGCAAGTCATTTATTTAGTTTCCTGTTTCTCTATGTGACTTAGTGATTGGCTTATGGGTAGCAAGTGCAATGAAGAACCTAGCACTTAGGGTATACACTCTGGAATCAGATGAAATTTCAGTTGATACCACCTTTTACTCAGTTGTTCCATGTGCAATGAGAAATGTTTTGTATGTAAACCTTCCTTCTCCCTACCCTCTTCATTATATCCAGTTCATTCACGCATGGACACATTTTCCCTTTCACCTTAGAAAACTCAGTGAATTCTACCTGAACTCTTATCCTCGTAACTCATACCTATATCTGTAACTATATGTAGTCATTTTTCATATAGAGACTTGATGGATTTCACATTTAAATGACAGTGATTATGGTTGGTGTTGAAGACAGTTCTTGGCTCAATAAATTCTTGCTCTTTTCCTCTTCTCTTGCTCTGTAGCATCTGTCATGAATCATTCATTTGTCAGTATTTACTGAATGCCTCCTATGTGCCAAGTAATGTTTTAGGTGCTGGGAATATATGGCAGTGAAGTAAACAGAGCTCTGCCCTCATGGAACTTAGCTGGGTGATGATCATGATATTTTTACTAAAATGGGCTCGTTTCCTACCTTTGTGGGTAAGACAGCGGTCATATTTTTCACTTCAGTGTGTCTTAAAAGTTTTTCTTGTATACCTTGCACGGAGGCATGCAAATCAAGAAACTAAGACAGGTTTAGGATTAGAGAACAGGTTGGCACTGAAGTGAAACTGTTAGATAATTAAATTAAATTCAGAGGACTTAAGGAAGCATGTAAGTATTTTGACCTTCACTGGTGGAATGAGTCACTGATCTTTCACAAGTGTCGTTTTAATGCTTTACTTCTGTAGACCTTGCATTGTATTCTTTTTCCCTAAAGTAAGAAATGCGTTGTAGATTAAATTCCTCTGAGTAGGGCAAATGTGTTTCAGATCATTATTAACAGCCTCATGTAAGCTTTGAAAGAAGCTTAGTAAGTTTGTGAAATGAGATTTTCAGGTGACAGGAAAAAAATCTGTGTTGAAAGCCTGAATTACTGATGAATTGGGTTATCCCCTCACCATTTTACACACCTTTCTGATTGACTGATCTCAGATGGGCCTTTTTCAATCTCAGTTACTGCTTTAAAAAAATGAAATGACCAAATGAAAGAGGGGTGGAGTAAACTAAGAGATCTACACAGAAAATACCTCCAACAGTTAAAAGTGAAGTTTGTGGGTTCATATTAATAAATCCCCTCCCCTACTTTAAAGTCTCTTAATGTAAGTGTAAAGCTCAGTGATGAATCCACCTTAAGAACACAAGCCACCCTCTGGAAGTAGGTATGGGCTAAGATCTTACTTTAAAGAGACTTTGCACATTCTTTCATTGCTGCGGATCATTTTTCCTCATTTCCATTGCTTTGTTTAAAGATGAGCTGGGCCACATTTTGCCCTGGAATTCTCTCTCTTCTTCAGTGGTGTAAAGACTTCAGTCTTCAGGTGTAGTTCTTAGGTGGCTGCAGCCAGATCACTATGACTTATTTTGGCACATGATGGTGGTGGACCCAAGAAAGCAGTAGCTCTCAGGCTGTATTTTATAAAGACAACTGACCAAACCTACTAGCATAATTATTGTTAAAGTTATTTCTTATTAAACAACTTTAAAACTGTTTACACCCATGATTCTATCATTTGGACCCAATATCCAAAGGGTATCCTCTCTTGTTACCTTTGGCCCATACGTGCCTGAGCTTTTTCATAGCTTGTCAATTTCTTTTTAATATACCGAACTGACCATAGCTTTTACTAAGACCCTGTAGTGCCTCCTGGTGTGACTGAACTGCAGACTTGTTTAGTGGCTGGGAAGGCACTGGAGAAGGGAGGTGGGTGATTGCTGCAGGCATTTGTCTTCCTATGGAGGACACATTTTCCTGGGAAGGGTGAACAAATGCTGCTGTTTTGCTATAGGAAGGATGAAAATAGTGGGAAATTTATTTTTAAAAACTTAAATAAAAAAGTAATTTTCCCAAAGAACTGTCAGTTAATGTTATCAGGCTTCTTAATTTTGAACTGTGTTTATTGGGATAGCATCATTAATCTGCCTTTAACGTTCTTTGGTGGGTTGATTTACCCAAGATGGGCTCTCAAGTTCTTTTTTTTTTTTGTGGTACGTGGGCCTCTCACTGTTGTGGCCTCTCCCATTGTGGAGCACAGGCTCCGGACACGCAGGCGTAGTGGCCATGGCTCACGGGCCCAGCCACTCCACGGCATGTGGGATCTTCCCGGACTGGGGCACGAATCCGCGTCCCCTGCATCGGTAGACAGACTCTCAACCACTGCGCCACCAGGGAAGCCCTCAAGTTCTTTTAAAGTAGCTTTTCTTAAACATGGAACTTACCAGAGAGGTATTCTCTTCTGTGGACAGAGAATTAAAAGAGAGTTTTTTTCTGTCACTATTTCCTAACCATTAGTTGAGAGTGATGTTATTCCGTCTGAACCAGACCCAGAGTATATGGTAAAGCAGGTATTACTTTGATGAGTTTGCGTGAAAGCTTATTGAAATCTGCTTTGCTTCTTGAACTGAACTCAGCACTAAAATGGATCATTTCAGTAAAGTGTTTCTTGGCTTCATTCAGAACTTAGCACTAAAAACCTCTTCCAAATAAATCACATGCTAAGGAGCAAAATTCCTTTTAATTTATGGATAGCAGTTGGTAGAGTTCCTAACTGCTGACAGCCCCTGGTTCATTCTGCTTAATCTTGACTGGGTACTGGTTCTTGGCAAAATTCTATCCCCTGTGAATTTCAGTCAGTGGATGATAAGTTCTTTCCTTTCTCAGTGTAGAGCTATCTAAAGCTTAGGCATCTGCTTTCCAATTGGATTCATGGGGACATATGTTGAAAGAGAAAACTATCAGAATGTAGGCATTTCTGGTTGGCATTCAATTTTGTCACTGCCACAGTAGGCTCTTAGAAGAGGATGCCAGGCCTCATGGTTTTCTATCAGCTCATCAGTCACCATATGGATACTCAACCTCTGTCCTGTGCAGGTTAGAGCCTGGGTGACTTCAAGGACACCAAACATCTTTCCCTTCTTTTGCAGAACACAGGTAGGGCCCTTAGGGTGTTGTAGGGAGTCCGCTGCCAATTTCTTTGCTCTTTTAGTTAAAGCTGCTGTCATCCAGCTAATTTTTTTTTTTAATTTATCTTTTTTAATGTAGCCTGCTGAGAGGTTGTGGAGTGATTGCAGTAAAAGCAGTATCAGTTCATCTTAACATTGTAAACACTCAGGGTATACATAAATAATTCTTTCATGGGAACATTATTCTACGCTAGGCAATATGGTTTCAGATAATTTGGTGGGATTTCCAGTTTGTTGCTCTGAAAATTGTCTGCCACATGTTTTGAACTGCTACTATGTTTTCTAGATTAAATGTGACAATGTTAAAAATGTAAATGCTTGAAAAAGTACAGAAACGGTGCTCTATGAGCTTATTGTGAGGAACAAATGAGTGAATACATGAAAAGAGCTTAACATGGCTATTAGTTGTGGCTTTTCATAAATGGTAGGGCTATATCCCTACCAGCATGCTTATTTTATGCCAAAGACAGTGTGGAAGAATTACTGTTTAGAAATCTTTTTATAGTGGTCACTTTTCCTTTGCTGTATTTATGAAAGTGGTATAGTCTTGATTTGATTTGTTTATGATATTTACTTATTTTCTCTCTTTTTGTGAGCTTACAGTATTTTAGAGGAAAATGACTGTGAAAGAAAGAAACATTCTTGTAGCAAAGATGGATTTCATCGACGTTTAGCAGGAAAACAGAATGCCTGTGTTAACACTTCTTTTTTTTTTATAAATTTATTTATTTTATTCATTTATTTTTGGCTGCATTGAGTCTTTATTGCTGTGCGTGGGCTTTCTCTAGTTGCGGCGAGCGGGGGCTACTCTTTGTTGTGGTGCGTGGGCTTCTTATCACGGTGGCTTCTCTTTGTTGCAGAGCATGGGCTCTAGGCGCGCGGGCTTTAGTAGTTGTAGCACGCGGGCTCAGTAGTTATGGCTTGTGGGCTCTAGCGTGCAGGCTCAGTAGTTGTGGCACACGGGCTTAGTTGCTCCATGGCATGTGGGATCTGCCCGGACCAGGGCTCAAACCCGTGTCTGTCCTCTGCAGGATTCTTAACCACTGCGCCACCAGGGAAACCCCAACACTTATTCTTACCTGATGGATACCATCCTCATTATAAGTTGCATGTAAAGTTATTCTTAGTTGCTGAGACGAACCGTGGACTTTTTTTAATAAAAAATTTTTGATGTATTTAGAATTACTATTGAATAAAGCATCACTTTAATAAACAAACCATTAGGTTGAAAATCAAATAATAAAGACAATTTACTAGCTTTTTGGATTGATGACCTTATAGCCATATAGGAAGGTGTGTTTCATGTTGTAGATTTATGAATTATTAATGCTATTCACATTATTCAAACCATGATCTTTACTACTTTATATATAATCTAGAAAATACATATTGATTTTGAAATCACCCTAAGCAGCAGTGTCCATGAGGAACCTGGCATTAAAGATTTGCTTGTAATGATTTAGCCTCCAAAAGTATTGGTAAAGGGAACATAGTATGGGTTTTTAGGGGATGAAGGCAATTAATTATATCATAATTCAGAAAAAAAAAAAAAAAACAACCACATGCAAACAACCAGCCAGAGTTGGACGGAGGGAAGGAATGTTTGTGTCTTATGTTAAGAGCTAGACATGCCCTCAGTTCTTAATGAATAACTAACCAATGTGTTTCAGTTTTCAAGTGGTAGAGCTTCTATTTCCTGACAGTTAAGTCTTTATCCTAGATTTCTTTTTGTACTTTACTTTTGGTTCCCTTAAGTAATTTTTCTTTGTGAAAGGAATATCACTTTATGAAAGGAATTATGATCCATACTGCATTTATGATGAAAAAAATTTGATTTAAAAGGTTGTTTATTTAATTATAAAACTGCACTTTTAGTTTTCATGTGGAGTCAGGAAGAGACTGTATGTGTATCCTCAATACAGGTTGTTTCTCTCTTCTTTAAATTTTTTAATTAAAAAAATTTTTAATTGAAGTATAGTTGATTTACAATGTTGTGTTAGTTTCAGGTGTACAGAAAAGTGATTCAGTTATATATACATATATATCTATTTTTTCAGATTCTTTTCCCTTGTAGGCTATTACAAAATATTAAGTTTAGCTCCCTGTTCTATACAGTAGGTCCTTTTTGGTTATCTATTTTATGTATAGTAGTGTGTATCTGTTAATCCCAAACTCCTAATTTATCCCTCCCTGCCCCTTTCCTCTTTGGTAACCATAAGTTTTTTTTCTATGTCTGTGGGTCTATTCCTGTTATGTATATAAAGTTCATTTGTCTCATTTCTTGTTTTAGATTACACATGTAAGTGATATCATATGATATTTGTCTTTCTCTGTCTGGTTTACTTCACTTAGTATGATAACTTCTACATCCATCCATATTGCTGCAAGTGGCAATATTTCTTTCTTTTTTATGGCTGCCTAATATTCCATTGTATAAATCTATTACATCTTCTTTAACCATTCATCTGTCAAGGGATGAATTGCTTCCATATCTTGGCTATTGTAAATAGTGCTGCAATGAACACTGGGGTGCATGTCTCTTTTCAAATTATGGTTTTCTCCAGATACATGCCCAGTAGTGGGGCTGCAGGATCATATAGTAGCTTTATTTTCAGTTTTTAAGGAACCTCCATACTGTTCTCCATAGTGGCTGTACCAATTTACATTCCCACCAACACTGTAGGAGTGTTCTTTGTTTCTCTCTTCCTTATGGCACATAATTTATAGCCACAACGGATAGGTAAACCATTAAGATAAGTCAAGATTGGGTACCAATCTCCAGATATTTTTAAGCAGAAAATACATGTTTGATGATATCAGCAGTTGACGACTGAGTACATGTCTTGAACAATAAGACTTGTATAATTGTCCTCATTGCTGTTTTTGAAAAATCTGAACATTGTAGAATTGCTGAATTCTTTGAAAGAGAAGAGCTGTTTCCCAGGTTGGGCTGGACATAAAGAAACGCACGGTAGTGTAAGGAGCCATGGCCTGGTTGGGGGGGAATTGAGTTCTACTCTGATTCTGATTTGCTCTGCTCCTTGGGCCAGTTATTTTACTTCCCTGGATGTTTGTTTTTCTTATCTGTGAAACGACACAAGTGAGACAGGTGGTCTCAGGTCATTTGGCACTCTCTCTGACTATTTGACCAAACTCTTATGAAACGATGCTGTCACTTTTCCTTTTCTCTTTTAGTCACTGCACTCCATTGGCGTGCATGTAGTTCGAAGCTGTATGAGAGTCAGAGGCTGATCCTGAAGTGAGATATGATAATGGGCTACCCTCGTGAGTGACTAAGCAGACTGTGGAGGAGATTTCACTGGTGTGCATTCGGCTATTTTTGTTTTCCTTTTCCATCTTGAATTCTTCACTACTTAAGTCTTTGGAACTTAAGTCAAATGTATTGATGAAAAGTATCAATATTAAAAAGGCTAAAGTTTACACATATTTTGCCCTCAACCATCATAGAGGTCATCAAAGCTGTGCATTTGCAAACTGATACCTGTTGACTCTTCAGAGACAGTTTGTTGATTCATTTGATTAATAAACATTTATTAAATACTATATACAGATGTCATAGGGATCATTTGCTTACAAAGAACAAAATTTTCAAAGAACTTGTTTAAGAAAATTGAAGTTTTCATTAGAAAGGTACACTGGACTCTAATGGCACCCCAGTCAGGGTATTGAACCTGATTTCTGGACACAGGAACTGGCAAACTCAAAACATTTCCTTTTTGCATTTTGGAGGGTTCATGGTCTCTCTTTTGCTTTTAAAAATCCATGTTGTTGTCCTTTCCTCCTCTTCTTAAAGACTGACTTTTCTTAATTTGGTGAGTTGCAGGGCTGCCTCAGTCCTAGCTTCATGTAACCTCTCAGTTCAGTTCTCTGTTAAAGATGGACTGGAATTAATGTGTTCTGACTCCAGATTCTCAAAAACAGAGATTCTGATTGGGCCAGCATGGATAAGTTTACACCCCAGTGGGGAAGTCATACAGAGAAACAGATAATCTTACTGAGGGTGGCAAGTGTGATGATCAATGTGTGTACCCTGAATTATGGGATTCACAGGATAGGATACCTCAGCCAGCCTGGGAGGTTTGGCATAAACTGAGCCTTAACAGCTGAGAAGATGAACTAAAGGGAGGGAGGGCTGTCTTCCATGTATAAAGCACAGCAGGAGGGAGGACACAGAGGCCTGAACCTGCAAAGTGTGCATATATGTGTGTGTGTGTGTGTGTGTGTGTGTGTGTGTGTGTAACTACAGGCAGCACAGGACATGAGTAGTGGAGACAAGGCTAGGAAGGTAGGCAGGAGCCCCGTCATGGAGGAACTTGGGAGAGATGCCGAGGGCCTGACTCCTGTAAGGAGGGCAACAAGTGCAAAGCAGGCTCATCTCTTTTTTTTTAGATTTATAGGTAAGAAAACTCTGATCATAAAGCCAGATGGCACATCTTATTAAAGAGTGAAGATTTAAAAAAAAAAAAAGAGTGAAGATTTAAAAATTCAAACCACTTGATATTAATTATTACACTTTTGAGAATAAAAAAGCAGTAGTTCTGAGTTTTTACCATAAATGAATCCTGCATATTTGTGAAAGCTCAGTGTCTTCTCTTTGTCGTTTAAGATTGTATCATATAAAATTTTCTTTACACATTTTTGTAATTCTGGTAGAATTCTCATATTTAAGAAAAATGGATAGGTGACTTAAGAGTACGTTTGCCCATGATAGGGTGAAGCTATGCTATTTACCCACACCTTAGTTGATTTAAGCCTTTTCCATTTATGATTTTCCTCCTAAGAATAGAAATTAATAGAAACTTCACGGAGGTACTAATCCCTTTCTATTATACATTCAGTATGGTAAGTTTATAATTTTGACTTCCAGTTTCTGATTAAAATCATCTCTTCTTCTTATGTGTATTATGCCCAGGCAGTTATATTTTGTATTGGTGCAGATAATTGCTTTTCTACTTGGCAAAGAAAATGAGCAGATGCACGATAAGTATCTTTTTCTGGCATGATCGATTGGAAGCTCTGCCACCTAATGTTGACTGCATTTTCAGAAGTGATGTAGCAAGCACAGCTCAGCATCAGACTACAGCTGTTAGCTGTCAAGAATTCACTTTGGCAGAGGTAAATTCTGACCAAGTCTGTATGTCAGACTCTTAGTCTCAGAGCTTGAGTGTAAGAAACAGAGTTTAGTTTTCACATAAGGAAAATAGTGTGCTAACTCGAAGCCCTGTGTGGATGCAGCTTTCTCCACAAGTGATTCTAGAGTTTCCTTCCTTGTTTCACCTTTAATAATGATGGAACAATGGTGTGCTCAGGGTGCATATATCCTAGAGTTACAAATAGTGGATTTACATCTGCGATTTCTATTTTAGCAGCAGTATGAACTTGGATTAAGTGATTGCCATATGTATAAAATAGGGATAATTAGTAACAATTATTATAAATGGCAGGAAGTATGAAAAGAGTTTAGCACCGAGCTAGGCACAACACAAGCACTCAATTGCACTTATAGATGGTGCGCTAATGTGAGGATGTCCAGCCTTTCTAGAGTTTGGCCTGGGGGAGATAAGCTGTCTGTCTCAATGTCTTGAGAGTTTGGCTTAATTATTCATTACCTCTTTCCCACTGGGAGGAACAGGGAGCCAATATGGAATGCCTTTTACAAGCCAGGAGATAAAACCTGGATCAACCTGATAAACCTGAACTGTCACTGTGTCCTTGGGAATTACGTCTTCTCACCACATTTCATATGTGAAAGGCAAGGCTCAAGGGAGCTTGCATAATTTGCACAGAATTGTACAAGTATTAAGTAGAAGATGTAGAATTGAATCCACACGCATCTAATTCTACTGTGTAGGCTGCCCCAGGCTGGAGAGGTCAAGCCCTTTACAATGTTTCCTGCAAGGATTTATAAGAAACTTCTAGAAAGGACTCTTCTGGGGAAAGCAGAAGTGTCCTGGGAGCATTAATCTGCTTCTCTTTTCTCTGTATCTCCTGGAGCCAGAGTGGCTTTATCCCATTTTGCATTTTGGGTGTTGATGCTCTGCTTGGCTCTCATCCATGTCATCAACACCCTGGAAATAAGGGAGTTTTTCTGTTTAGAGCACCCAGCTCAGCGCTCTTTATGTGGACATTCTTCACCTTAACATGAAATGCTGGGTGGGATGTGTCACATTTCATCTGTAAGCAGACATTAAATACCATCAGAAGCTCTCTAAAGTGACAGTGAGCTAGTGGTTCAGTGGTAGATGCAATCCTGGGCCCTTAATTATTGTATCTGCAGAGTTTTCTGTTGGATAGTTGTGCTGCTCTGTGGTGAAACTTCTTTATGTATGAGATTATGAAAGAAGGACTATGTGTGTGTGTGTGTGTGTGGTAGTATTGCATTATGGACTTATTTTTTTTAATAAATTTATTTATTTTTGGCAGCATTGGGTCTTTGTTGCTGCGCATGGGCTTTCTCTAGTTGCAGTGAGTGGGGTCTGCTCTTTGTTGCAGTGCGCAGGCTTCTCATTATGGTGGCTTCTCTTGTTGCAGAACATGGGCTCTAGGCATGCGGGCTGCTTCAGTAGTTGTGGCACGTGGGCTCAGTAGTCATGGCTCGCAGGCTCTAGAGCACAGGCTCAGCGGTTGTGACACACGGGCTTAGTTGCTCTGTGGAATGTGGGATCTTCCCAGACCAGGACTTAAACCTGTGTCCCCTGCATTGGCAGGCAAATTCTTAATCACTGCGCCACCAGGGAAGTCCCCATTATGGACTTTTGATTGGGACTTTTCAAAGTTAATGAGTAGCTGTGAAAGCATGGTGGTACACTAGTAAGTCATTATATGTATTTTTTAAAATTTCAACTTTATTTTTAGAGCAGTTTTAAGTTCACAGCAAAGTTGAGAGTAAGATACAGAGATTTCTCATTTACCCCCTGCCTCCATACATATATAGTCTCCCCCATTATCAATATCACTCACCAGAATGGTTCCTTTGTTGCCAAGGATGAGCCTACATTGACACATTGTATCACTCACAGTCATAGTTTATAATATCACTCACCAGAATGGCTCCTTTGTTGCCAAGGGTGAGCCTACATTGACACATTGTATCACTCACAGTCATAGTTTATGTCAGGTTCATTCTTGGTGTTGTAAATTCTGTGAGTTTGAATAAATGTATAATGACATGTATCCATCATTATAATATCATACACAGTATTTTCAGTGCCCTAAAAATCCTCTGTGCTCCACCTATTAATTCTTCTCCCCTCCCCAGCCCCTGGCAATCATTCATCTTTTTATTGTCTCCATAGTTTTACCTTTTCTAGAACGTCATATAATTGGAATCATATAGTATGTAGCCTTTTCAGATTAGCTTCTTTCACTTAGTAATATGCATTTAAGTTTGCTCCATTTTTTTCATGGTTTGATAGCTCATTTCTTTTTAGTGCTGAATGCTATTCTGTTGTCCGGATATACCACAGTTTATTTATCCATTCACCTACTTGGTTGCTTTCAAGTTTTGGCAGTTATGAATAAAGCTGCTGTAATATCTGTGTGCAGGTTTTTGTGTGGACATAAGTTTTTAACTCCTTTGGATGAATACCAAGGAGTTCAATTGGTGGATCATATGGTAAGATCATGTTTAGTTTTGTAAGAAATCACCAAACTGTTTTCCAAAGTGGCTGTACCATTTTGTGTTACCACTAGCAATGAATGAGAATTCCTGTTGCTCCACAACCTCCATCAGCATTTGGTGTTGTCAGTGTTTTGAATTTTGACCATTGTAATAGGTGGTATCTCACTGTGGTTTTTATTTTCATATTCCTCATAACATATGCTGTGGAGCATCTTTTCATAAGCTTATTTGACATTTGTGTATATTTTTTTGGTGAGGTCTCTGTTAAGGTCGTTGACCAATTTTTAAATTGGGTCATTTTCTAATTGTTGAGTTTTAAGAGTTCTTTGTATATTTTAGGTAACAATCTTCTATCATGTACATCTTTTGCAGATATTTTTCTTCCAGTCTGTGGCTTGTTTTCTCATTTTCTTGACATTATTTTTTACAGGGCAGAAGATTTTAATTTTAATGAAGTCCAGTTTATCTATTATTTCTTACATGAATTGTGCCTTTGGTATTTTATCTAAAAAGTCATCACTGTAACCAGTCGCCATAATCTAGGTTTTCTCCTATGTTGTCTTCTGGAAGTTTTATAGTTTTGTGTTTCACACTTAAGTCTGTGATCCCTTTGAGTTAGATTCTGTTAAGGGTGTAATATCTATGTTTAGATTCCTTTTTTTTGCATGCAGATACCTAGTTGTTCCAATACCATTTTTTGCAAAGATTATATTTGCTCCATTGTATTGCCTTGGCTCTTTTGTGAAAAATCAGTTGACTATATTTATGTGGATCTATTTCTGAGCTCTTTATTCCATTCCATTGATCTATTTATCTAATTATTTTAAATTAGTACCACACTGTCTTGTGGTACTTCAAAGTAAGTGCTGAAGTTGGGTAGTGTCAGTCCTCCAGCTTTATTCTTCTCCTTTAGTATTGAGCTGGCTATTCCAGGTCTTTTGCCTCTCCATATAAACTTTAGAATCAGTTTGTCAGTCTCCCCAATATAACTTGCTGGGATTTAGATTGGATTGCATTGAATCTATAGATAAATTTGGGAACAAATGAAATTTTGCCAATATTGAGACTTCCTGTCCATTAACATGGGCTTTCTCTCCATTTATTTAGTTCTTTAAATTCATTCATCAGAGCTTTGTAGTTTTCCTCATATAACTCTTGTACATATTTCATTAGATTTATACCAAAGTATTTAATTTTTTTGGATGCTAATGCAAATGGTACTGTGTTTCTAATTTAAAATTCCACTTGTTCATTACTGGTATATAGGAAAGCATTTGACTTTTGTATATTACTCTTGTATCCTGCAACCTTGCTATAATTGCTATTAGTTTTAGGAGTTTTCTACCAATTCTTTTATTTTTCTATATAAACCATCATGTCATTTTTTTAGGTCACTAGTTTTTTATTTTTATTTTTTAGGAAAGGCCATTTAAGTAAGGTTTCTCTTCTTTTTTCCCTATTTTTGGTCTGAGAAACTTAAAATATTCAGGTGACGATAAAAAAATAATATAACAAACATTCATACTATGTATGGTCATATTTATTTCCGGTCCTTTCTTGGCTTTCCCTAAGGAATGAAGCTGTATTTGTAGAGTTGAAGTCTGCCTTAACATTGCCTTTGGTCACATTCCCTTCACTGTCTCCTCAGGGGCAATGACTGTCCTGTGTTCTGTGTGTACAGGATATTTTTTATTACTGTATCTATTCCACCTAAATTATGCTTCAGCCTCTGGTTAATCTGGTCATACAGTCAGTTTCCACATAGAAAATGAATCAGAAGATCTATATACCCATAAGAAGCTCCAGGTTTCACCTTGTCTTGATTTCCTTAACTCATAGTCTGTAATAAGCCTGAAGAATATCTAGAATGTCTGGATAACCCAGGGGCTGACTCTTAGCAATACTCATCTCACCTTTTGAGGTTTTGCACCTGAGTTACAGGTGCAGTCAAATTTCTGTCATGCCCATCAACTTTTATACTAGAATATTTTATGAAATGTCATCACTTTAATGAGTGTAATTTCACAAGTATTTATTGAACACCTGCTAACCAATGAGGTAACAGTTCTCTTATTGGGTATAATACTGAACTCCAATAATTAATCCTCCAGAGTGTACACTGTAACTAGTAATAATAGCTAACACTTACTATATTCAAGCTCTGTTTTAAGAGCTTTACATGTATTAACTCATCCAATCCAAATAACAACTCTATGTGCCATTTGATGCCATTATTATCCATAGTTTACTAATATGATAATGGAGACAAGGAGGGTAAGTAACTTACCCCATGTAGTAAGTGAAGAACCTGGAAATCATACTTCCGAAGCCTGGCTGCTGAGTCTTTGCTCTTAAAACCAATTCACTATATTTTTCCTCTGCAAAGAGAAAGCTGGTTTTGGTGAGAAATCTCCTAACTTCAAAAAGTGATCAGGTTGTCAGTCTAAGGATGGGACCTCCTTGCAGAATGCTGAGTTATATGCCTTCATGCCGTCATGAGGATCCAGCCTTCTGAGTGGGTGTTGGTATTTCCTCTGTCACGGCCTTTACCCCTGCTCACCTAACCCAGACTCAGCTTAGTTCTGGGTTTTAATGAGAACACGGTGGGTATCTGATTGGCTGTTTATCAATTAGATATTTTTAACTAGCATGGAATAGGCTAATTCTTATGACAGAAGTGAAATACTCTTGAGAAGCAGAGCTCACACAAACAGATCTACCAAATTATGATCTGACTGTTTACTTAGAGTTGGAGTTGCTCCAGAGGTCCCAGGTGATCCCCTTAATCACAGTACAGATTAAAGTGCAAATAGATGTGTCTTGAGGGATTCACGCCTCCTAGAAATATCTGCCATAATGGCTTCCGTTATAAAAAGCAAAAGAAGAAAATAAAAACTCCAAGTAACCAATTATTGAAATTAAACTTGTTACTTTTTTTAAAAAAATGAGCTTTGTGAAAAATTACTAGTGGCAGTGCAACATGAAAAGCATGGGAAATGTTGTATACTTGTGAAGTCTTTTGCTCAGATTTCTCTATCATGTGATTCATAATACATATATTTTTCTCCATTTGGTTTGTAGAGCTGTCAAGATAACTTACAGTCTTCTGGCTTCTTGACTCAGGCACCCATCTGCTTACTAGGGGAGCTCAAAGGAAGGGCGTGCCCCATATGAGGAAATGCAGGGGGAAGGCCTGACACTGTGGGAAGGGGTGAGAGGTTCAACCATATGAAAAAAATCAGAGCTTGCCAGTTGTTCTTCAAGTTAGAAAAGGCATGTGACCTTATTAGAGACAGGCAAACTCAATAGGGTGCTCAGGAGAAACAAATCATCCCTGTGGATGGCACACTTGTTTTTTCCTAAAGTTTAAGAGACAGGTGAAAATGTAAAAAGACAAAGGCAGTTTTGGATTAGGAAGAGAATGAATCACAGTTTAAATAAATGCCTTTTGTTTGCTCAGTGAGAAAGCAGATGTACCAACATATATTTTAAGGCATCTTAAGTTCCTGGGTTAAGTGAAAGAGAACAGGGCATTTTGCATTATGAAAAGGTACAAAGACTCCAGCAGTAATATCATAAGTAAATTAGTTTCCCCAGTGAAGTTTTGCATATATGTTTTCAAAGGAAAATAAGTAAACAGCTTCACGTGCATTCATGTTTTGTGGAAACTGCAATGAAAAAGATGGCCTTGGGTTGTCAAAGCAATGGGAAGCTTCTCAAGAAAAACGGAGTGAGCAGAGCAGTACTGAAGCAGGTGCAGAAAAGAACATGATGTGTTGAGTAGAGAAGAATTATTGATGGCACAGAAACTGAGGGAGAGACTGATAAGGAGTGAATAGAGAAGTAGCTCATAAGAAATTCAAGCTCACACTGAGGCATAAAGCTAACCTGATTGCAAGTTTTGTCAGGTTGCAGCTCGGAGAGGAGAAGGCAGAATGTGTTCAGAAGATGGAAATTTTTATCAAAAAGTGTTAATTCTGGAAGAAAAAGAGACATGAGTGCGGTAACAGCTGGGACCTTAGCTTAACTCTTAAGACCTGTCTATACTATCAGAATGACTATTAGTCTTTTGTATTAGGGATAAAAAAATGTGATAATAAGTAAACAACTTCCTAGAGGATATTAAGGATTTCCCTTTGATTATGGCTTTTATGTCAACCAAAGACATTCTCACAGTGATTGAATGAGGTCAGGGCAGTCCTGAGCCTGGTGAGGTTGACACTGGTCAGTGTAATTACCCTCTTAGGGTTCTGAGAAAGTGGGAAGGAGAGACTGAGGCGGTGCCAGAGTCAGACTGCTTGGTTCTGATGCAGCTCTGCCACCCATGACGTCTGTGACTTGGAAAATTCATCTCTTTAAGCCTCAGTTTTATCCGTAAAATGTGAATAATTACGAGCATTTACCTCATAGAGTTATTTTCAGTGTTGACTAGATAATAGTCAGTGCCTAGCATTCTGTATTAAATGATGTGTTAGTTGCTTTTGCTGTACTTATCTCATTTAAGCCTCATAAAAACATATCCGGGGTGGTTTTATTATTTCCATGTTTTACATGTGAGAAAACTGAGCTCAGAAGAAATAGCTTGTCAGGAGGAATACATGTAGTCAGCATTTGAATCCAGGTCTTTCTTGTCCCATGGCCATGTTCACTACAGTGTGAAGGTTAGCAGATACTGGAGCATATTGGGAACCTACAGCTGTAGGTAGGTGGTACGGAGGTACGAGCTTGATTCTGGAGGCCCTTGAGTATAATGGAGTGAAGTGGCTGGGTAAGAAGTCGGTTCAAATCTCTGTTGTTGGCTTGACTTTACATTGCATTAAGAGAGCTGCATACAGGGCCCGTGGGAAGAGTGGCCTCCTCCTTCTGGTCGGGACAATGTGCCTTTTTGCCAGATGAGAGATGGATCACATCACTCTATGCCAGTAGTGACAACAAGATCCAGTCCCCTCAGCATGGCTAATAATAGGAACAGACTTAAACAATTTTTTTAATCTCTTGATATGTGCTAAGCACTGTGAGAAGAGTGTTATAATTTATTGCTTATAGAATCTCTTTGAGACAGGTGCTGTTATTATCAACATTTTATGGATGTGGAAACCCAGGGTGGTAGGTAGCAGAACCAGGTTTAGAAGAGGATCTGTTTGGCCTCAGAGGCAGTCCCTGCATCTTCATAGTACCTTTCTCTTGGCGTTTATAGATTGATTGGCTTTAAGCCCATCTGTTTATCTTCATCTCCCAATTCTTTCCTATCGGAAAGGTTAATCCAGCCAAATGGCTCTCCTTTCCACTGAAATACACCTTGTGTTTCTGGTTGCCATCATTTTCCTCTCTGGTCATTCACCTCTGTACCTTCTCCTTTTCCACTCACCCAGTCATTTCCTCCTGCCTTTGAATACCCTTTCCTGAGCAATACAGCCCCATCTGGTTGTCTCTTATCCTAAGGCCCATTGCACTTGGTATTGCTTTACTGATTTTGCACTTATCACTTGCTACCATGTATTTGCAACCTTTGTTATATGTGCCCTTTTCAAAAAGATTTCAAAGCTTTTATAGTGTGAATCTTTTTGTTTTAAATCCCAGCTGTGTTTAATACCATGCCCTCTGCATAGAAAATATTGAGTAAATATTCTTCAGTTGACTAATTCAAAGAAAAGAATATTCTGATCAAATGAAATAATCACAATACATATCCTAGTTTATGGGAATTAGAATAAAGTTGTTTGAACGTTGTAGTACAGAAAAAGGAATGAGCAAAAGAAAATAATAGCCAAGATGGGACTTCCCTGGCAGTCCAGTAGTTAAAAAGACTCCGTGCTTCCACTGCAGGGGGCACAGGTTCGATCCCTGGTCGGGGAACTAAGATCCTGCATGCCATGCAGTGTGGCCAAAAAAAAAAAGGACAAAAAAGAAAATAATAGCCAAGAAAACCTGTATAGGAATAGAAAGAATATACTGGAACCACATGGGAATCGATATTCTGGTTTAGAAGAAGAAGAATTACATTAATTAACTGTGTGCCCAAAATCTTTAAATGTATAACAGAAAGTGGTAACTAAAGTGCCTGGAAAAATCATATAGCTATACAATTCATTTCCCATTTTTGTGTTTTAATGGATTCCAAGCATGAACATTTTTTATATATTAATATTATTTGGTTATCATCTTTCAAGTAAATGAGAGGGGAAATAAAATTAATATTAGATTCAGAGACTTTACAACATTTTCTTATAGTATTTTCTTAAAAAGGAGCAGTTTCTAAAGAGTTTTTTCTGTTCTTTTTCTTATTTTTTCTTTTTTTGTTCCAAGGACGTAAACTTTACTCTCCATTGCTTTGCTATTATGTTGCTAAAAAGAATCCGTTTTGCTATACTTGTAGACTATTATTCACACCATTTCTTTGTTGAATTAAATTCTCTTTTAGTAAGAGCTAGAGTTCCCTGACAGAAAACTGCAGAAAATAGATTTTCATTAATTTGAATTTACTACTCACAAGTTACTCCTTCCTCCAAATTTTCATTCATGACCTTCCTCAAGAATATGTAGAATCCACTCCTATTTCATTTAGTGTTAGTAGAGGTGGTCCTTGCAGGAGGACCTACTGTACTTACTGCATAAATCCCTTGCATAAAGCAGGGCATAAAAAACTCGTGCTTTAATGCTAACAAATTCTAACAAAATACCAGCAGAGTGAGAGCCTTCCCCCCTTTTTGAACAAATATGAAGTGGAATTCCTCATTATGCTTCTTCCCCTTTTTATATCCCAAGTGAATCCGTACTAACTTGACCTTTAAGATTTTAGACCCTAAGAAGCATTATTACAGGCTTATTATTCAAACTCGGGAACAGCTAAAGGAGGAGCAGGTGAAAACCTTTGCTGTCATCAGGAAATAATTACATCGTCTTAGTACTAATCCCCCACCAACCTCTGCTGCAGGTGGCAGTGCTGTCAACCTCTGGCGATCCTTCTCAGAGACGGTTCTAAGTGTAGGTCTCTGCTTGCTTGCAGCAAATCTGACGGTTTCGGGGAGGGAAGAGTGGGAGAAAAGAATCAATAGCATCTCCTGGTCTCGAAAGAGTGGGTATTATTATTTATTTTATTATTATTTTTTTTTGCGGTACGCGGACCTCTCACCGTTGTGGCCTCTCCCGTTGCGGAGCACAGGCTCCGGACACGCAGGCTCAGCGGCCATGGCTCACGGGCCCAGCCGCTCCGCGGCATGTGGGATCTTCCCGGACCGGGGCACGAACCCGCGTCCCCTGCATCGGCAGGCGGACTCTCAACCACTGTGCCACCAGGGAAGCCCAAGAGTGGGTATTATTTTAATGAAACTTTCAAGCAGATGTGGAAAGATGATTTTGCAAAGCCTCAAGCTCAGAGTTTTAATCAACACATATTACTAATAAGGCATTTTGCTTAATCCACCTGTCTCCTAAGAAACGTGGCTGTTTTCCACCAAATACTTTTTTTAGAAAGCGCCAGCCAGGGTCTTTGTGCAGGGGATGCTTCTTTGGCAGATGATGGAATTATGCTGCTTGCAGTGGTTTGATCTGAGGGAAAAGCTGCAAAACTCACTTTCCTGTGTTTATGTTTTAAATCTCACTTTTGGATTCAAATCCGTATAGCCCCTGTTTTAGCTGTGGCCTCCTTGAGGCTCTGATTGCCTTGTGTGGCTTACCTGCCGCCCTCTCTTAGGCCTCGCTGGCATGTCTGCTGTGTGTAACCAGCAGGCTCTTGGTGTGCCCTGTGGCAAAGCGCTTCTGATACAGGATTAAGGCAAAGTTTTAATGAAAAGAGGAAATTATGTATATCCATTTAAAAGGGTGTCTTCTCTGTGTCAGACACAGCATGAGGTCCAGAATATAAATTCCACCCGTGCACGGACTGTCATTTTAATTTTACTTCTGTATCTTCAACCACTGGCATGGGGTCTGGCAGGGTTGACACGCAGGACTATTTATTGGATGAATGGATGGAGACATGGTGTGTTGGTCAGAGTCACATCAGCAAAGAGATGGTGCCTTCAAATTAGGATAATAGGGGGGAGGATTATTTGCAAAGGGACTGTTTACACAGGCGAAGGCAGTAACAGCAGAGGAGCAGTTATCACGCAGAACCTGGGAAGAGAGAGTCCTTCAGGAAAGGTCACCTTGAGACAGGCACCAGCCCACCTGAGGTGACCCTGCAAGGAGGGAGTCTGGGCAATAGATAGACTTTCCTCTTAGTCCAGGGCTCCCCATTGTGAACTAGAGAGTAGGGCCGCTCACTGATGGAGACCATATCCAGCCTTCTGGTAAAGGTGGCTGGAGGACAAATGAGAGACATCTGGAATACACAGATGAAATGGACTGCCACTAAGGAGCTGCCACCAATCCATCAGGCAGACAGAGGAGTAAGTAGACATTTTAAGGTAGTTAGAATAATTTAAAATTATTGAGTGCCCTCACAAGAACCCTATGAGATGGGTATTGTGATGATTTTTACATCATTATTGTGATGATGGAAACAGAGAGAGAGGTTAAGGAATTTACCTAGGGTCACACAGTTAGTAAGTGAAGGAGTTGAGATTGAACCCAAGAAGTTTGTCTGTAGAGTCTGTGCTTTGCTGGATTCGAAGAGTTAAGCAGTGTGGTGCTTTTCAAACCTTAACGTGCGTGGGATTCTTTGGGGGATCTTGTTTAAAAGTAGTTCTGGGTTCAGAAGGCCTGCGAGGGGCCTGAGAATCTGCATTTCTACCAAGTGCTGTTGATCTGCTTCGTGCAGTGAGAGGTCGAGGACCTGCAGTTAGAAAAGTGGAGTCCACGTCCTAAGGGTAAGACTCTCACTCAGTTGTCTCTGTGCTGCTCCTTTTCCTGATGTGTCCCATGAGCAGGTCGGGTGATTTTAAGGCCCAGCCAAGCTTGCAAACCCCCTCATTCCCTGATTTCAGACTGGAGGCTCCTTCCAGCTGGTCGTGACAGCATAGGAGGCCCTAGAGGGGAGCTGGTGTGGGCAGCCTCCTCCCCACGGGCTGAGTTCACATGACAGTGCTTGAGCTTCTGGCCGGAGAGAGGCTGCTCCGCTACCAGCTGTTTCCTTCCAGAGCTGAGCGGTCTCCCAGCATCTGTCGCTTCTCCCTGTTGCCTCATGGGTTCTCATGCTCTGTCACAGCTGATGAGGGGGCTGGATCTAAAAATGAGGCCTGATTCTCAAGGTACCACATTATGTCATTTTTGTTGCTCCTGTAATTGGAGCCCCAAATTGTAATATTCTTGCAAAGCAACCTCTAGCATCTTAATAAAGCTCCTTATTCTTTTAAAAGTGTTTCTACTGTTGGACACACCTAGAAGGTACTTAGCATTGTGTGGTTTAAATTTTAAGCAGAGTCAGTGCTCTGCCTAAAACTCGTCATTTTCCAATTCTTTTTCCTTTTGCAGTAACTGGAGAATGTCACTGCTGGCACAAGCACCTGCGAATGGAGAGGGATAAAACCCTCTCACTACCAAACATTCACAGCAGTGTTTTGGTTCCCTATGTTCCCAAGCTTTGTACCGGGTGATTTGGAGCTCCCATTTCGCTGTAATCCACAGCTGTATATACAATATGCAAAATAACAGACTTCATGCTTCAGAAAATCAGTCTGGGACCACAATACTGAGCATTCTTCTCTTTTCCTTCCTTTTGCTTTGATCATGCGGTGCTATAGCACACGTTCAATAAATCACACATTGAATTTTTCCAGATGCAGAGCTCCTGCAATATTATGTGTATGGTTTCCTCGTTGTATTTTGACCTTTTGGGTGATTAAACTGCATCTGATGATGCTCTCAGACTAATCAGGCTGGAGCAGTGGTGTTATCCCCCTGTGCTCAGCAGTGCCTTCTGGAAGGTTGTGGAGAAGGATGTTTGCTGTCCTGTTACCATGTTTACATGGTTCATTATCTCTTAACTGCATCTGGTGCTACTTATAAGTCATGTAGATACTTGGAAGGGTTAATCATTATGTGTACATTTTAAAAAATAAATTTATTTATTTATTTTTTGGCTGCGTTGGGTCTTCATTGCTGCACGTGGGCTTTCTCTAGTTGCAGCGAGCGGGGGCTACTCTTTGTTGCAGTGCGCGGGCTTCTCATTGCCATGGCTTCTCTTGTTGCGGATCACGGGCTCTAGGCACACGGGCTTAGTTGCTCCTCAGCATGTGGGATCTTCCCAGACTAGGAGTCGAACCCGTGTCCCCTGCATTGGCAGGCGGATTCTTAACCACTGCGCCACCAGGGAAGTCTATTATGTGTACATTTAATTTATCAATATAAACAAGTCTTTATGAGTGTAGAATAATCTCTATATTGAGGATATTGCCTTACTTGGCTTTCTATTTCTTTTCTGATTTGTTCTCTGGAATGTTTTTATTTTATGCTGTTGACACCCAGTAAATACTCCTGTTGTAGTTGGAGAGCATCGTGTTGGTATGGCCAGTACTTTACTAGGGATGGGATTTTGGATCCTTAAAGAATAAGAGGTGCAGTAGTGTCAGATATTGTTCTAATGCTTGTGTGTAGAGAGGAGGCAGGAAGGGTTCCAAAACAATTGCAGAGAGGCTAGGGCCGGCTGCCTTCCTTGGGGGAACACACTCGGTCTGCATCTCTGTGTATATGTTTGTTGGACACTTGCCTTATTCCCTCTTGAGCTTAAAGAATCAGACTTAGGTAGCAGAGGGCTTTATTAAAAATCTAGGGAGAGCATCTCTGGGTTAATATTAACATTGGGAGATGGCATAAAATCGCTGTTACTTAGCAAATCACTGGTATTTACTAAGAGAGTAAAAATACTGTATTGAAATGTCCCTGGTGTTTATAAAGAGCAGCTTTCATGTTAATTGCTATGTCTTACGGTAAAGATGTCACGTACAGATGGTGAGCTGCTTTGAGATATTGAACAGGCAGAGATAGAGACAGAAATCTGGGATGTTTTCATGAGACAGGCTGCTCCCCCTTCCTTAACTCTCTGCATCTCTGGCTCAGCAGCCCAAAGTTCAGGCTGCAGCTCCCCCAGGCTTGCGGGGGTGGGTGGTGTCCCCTGGGACCACATTGTTTTTTCCCAGAGCAGTGTTAGAGGAACTAGAACATGGTGTATGTTTTTTAATTCCGTTCAGGCTGAATACTTGGCAACCAACCAGTTGAGCTGTGGAATTCTGAGCCTAGGTGGGTCTGTTTTTAAAGGCTTAGGTCTTAAAAAAGTTGAGAGGCTAGAATGGAATTCTACTTCCAGGAGACAGTCTGTCCTTTGGGTTCAGATGCACTTCTTTGAAATATCATTGGCAGAATTAAAAAATAAAGTTTTGAAGATTGGATTTTAACAATTGGGGATCTTAAGTGTCATCGTTTTCCCCCTGGAAGTCAGCTCAGTGATGACTTTGAAATGCTGTTTATGGAAGATTGACTGCTGTAGCAAACGGTAGACTATTTTGAAATAGCAGATCAAATAAATATCTTTCCCAAAATGACAAAAACTTTATTACTGGAGCATCTTGTCTCTTTAGGGCATATAATTAATTATGAACCAGGCATAAAGAATATATATTTTATAGTACTTTTGTCATTTATCTGGGTTCTGTTTTATAAACACAGTTATTCACGTAGTCTTTCAATTCTGCCTTTATTATATGAACTGATAATTCACAATGAGAAATTACTACATTAAGAACTTGGCAGATATACAGCCAAGTTTTATAATGAATTTTAGGTTGTCATTTGTAATAAAAAAAATGTGAACTATATGGCATTTTAGCTTGTGTTTGTTGGTTCAGTTTTTTTTTTTCATTAATTTATTTATTTTTGGCTGCGTTGGGTCTTCGTTGCTGCACGTGGGCTTTCTTTAGTTGCGGCGAGCAGGGGCTACTCTTTGTTGTGGTGCAAGGGCTTCTCATTGCGGTGGCTTCTCTTGTTGAGGAGCACGGGCTCTAGGAGTGCGGGCTTCAGTAGTTGTGGCGTGCAGGCTTCAGTAGTTGTGGCTCATGAGCTTCAGTAGTCGTGGCATGTGGGATCTTCCAGGACCAGGGCTCGAACTCGTGTCCCCTGCATGGGCAGGCAGCTTCTTAACCACTGTGCCACCAGGGAAGCCTGGTTCACTTTTATATAATCTTTCTGTTTGTTTTACTTTGAAAGTTAAATTTTGATTAGATAAAGAATTTTATTAAAATTTATTGAAAGTATAAAGAATTAATAATACAGTGGTTCCTGTTGGATTGGGCATCCTTCCTCCAGCCCATTGTCTTCCCAGCCTCCTCAGAGGTAACATTATCCTGAATTTTGTGTTTATTTTCTCCTTTCTTTTCTTTGTGGTTTTACCACATATGTTTATATCCCTAAACAATAAATTTGTGTAAATTGTATCATATAATATATATTATTAGGCAACTTGCTTTTTCCACTCAACATTATGTTCCTAAGATTAATCTTTGTTATCACTGGTAGCTATATTCATTTCCACAATATTATACAATATTCTGTATAATGCTGTGTAAACTGCGTAATGGTTCTATCACTATTTATCTAGAATATGATGGAAATAAATTTGGATTCCCAGTTTTTTCTATTGCAAATTGTGCTCTTATAAACATTCTTTGCATGTCTAATGCATATATATGCCCATGGATTTGTGTAGGTTGTATTCCTACAAAGGACATTTTTCAGGGTGTAGGGCATGTGTATCTTCATCATTAATTACGCCATTTTCCCCCAAACTGATTGTAACAGTAGACACTACGTTCAGCAGAGTGTATGTAATCATAATGCTCCATATTCTTTTCAACACTTGATATTGTCAGACTAGCATTTTGCCAGATTGGTGTGTTGTAAAATATTGTCTCACAATGTTTTAATTTTTTCCCCTAAATGCTAATGAAATTATTCATACATTTATATGATTATTATGGGCCACTTGCTTTTGTTTTTCCTGTGAAGTACCTTTTCAAGTTTTTTTGCCAATTTTTTTTCTGTAGGGTGGTTAATTTTAATGTAGTTGAATTTATTGATCTTTTCCTTTATGGTTTGCACCTTTTATGCAAAACCTTCTCTATTCTAAAGAAATAGAGAAGAAATCCTTCTCTGTTCTGAGGTCATGAATATGTTCTCCTACATTATTTTCTAAACATTTTTAAAACATAGTTTTGACTTTTATATTGTCTTCATTTTACCTAAGTCTTCCTTCCTTCCTTTCTTATTTTTCATGTGAATAATCAAGTATCTAGTATGATTTGCAAAGTCCAGCCTTTTACCATTGATTTACAGGGCCAGGACTGTTATCAATTAAATTCCTACATATGTGTTTTTGTTTCTGGTTTCTCTGTTGTGTTCCTTTGTCTTCCCAATGCTAATACTACCTACTCTTAATTTTTGTAGCCCTAAAATAATAATTCTAATATCAGCCAAAATAGCTACTCTGTAGTTCTTTATAGTTGTCTTCATTAATTTTATGAACCTTTACTGTTCCATACTAAAAGTTATTCAAGGGACTTCTTGGCGGTCCCGTGGTTAAGACTCCACACTTCCAATGCAGAGGGCGTGGGTTTGATCCCTGGTCAGGGAACTAAGATCCCACATGCCATGCAGCGTGGCCAAAAGAAAAAAAAAAATTCATTACCTAATCACAGGTAATAAAGATTTAAAAAAAATTATTCAGTAAATGAAGAAATACAGTCACCCTCTCATGACATATGTCCTATTATTGTCATGTATTTTATTTTCATCTTTCTCATTTTTATAAATACCCCTGTCTTCACACACACACACGCACACACACACACACACACACACACACACACAGACACAGACCTTCAGTATTTGACATCAGTTCTTTATTTCTTATTGACCTCAGTCCTCCCATCTATAATCACTTTTCTGCCTGAAAAATATTTCTTAGGATTCCTGAAGTAAGTGTATGATGGTGGCATACCCCTTTAGATTTCTGTAGTTAAACTATCTTTATTTCAGTTTAATTTTTGAAGGATATTTTTGTATGTATTTATATCTACATCTGTCTTTCTGGATTGAGTGTTATTTTTTTCTCAGCAGATTGAAGATAACATTCTGATTTCTAGCTTCCGTTGTTAAGGTCAAGAAGTCACCAGTCAGTCTATCACTCCTTTGCGATATAATCTGTATTTTCCTTCTGACAACTTTTTTTTTTTAAAAACAGGATTTATATATTTATTTAATCTTATTTATTTATTTATTTTTGGCTGTGTTGGGTCTTCGTTGCAGTGTGCGGGCTTCTCTTGTTGTGGAGCACGGGCTTCAGTAGTTGCAGCACACAGTAGTTGTGGCTCGCGGGCTCTAGAGCGCAGGCTCAGTAGTTGTAGTGCAAGGGCTTAGCTGCTCCGCGGCATGTGGGATCCTCCTGGACCAGGGCTTGAACCCGTGTCCCCTGCATTGGCAGGCGGATTCCCAACCACTGCGCTACCAGGGAAGTCCCCCTTTTGACTACTTTTAAGATTTTTTCTTTGGTCATCTGCATTTTCATCTTGGTAGTTGAGATGTGGATTTATTTTTACTTATCCTGCTTGGGATATGTTAGAAGTCCTGAACCCATGGATTGGGCTTTTCACCAATCTGTATATTTGTGTGTGTGTGTGTGTGTGTGTGTGTGTGTGAATTTGTAGCCATTATCTACTTAAATTTTGTCTCTACTTCATTTTTTCTTATCTTTCCTTTAATCTCCTATTTTAAACTTTCTCACTCCTCCATTTCTGTTAGCCCTGCTTTCAGATATTTTTTGTCTCTTTATATTCTGGATAATTTAATTAGATTTAATTCCACTTCACCAATTCTTTTGTCATTTTGATTTGCTTTGTTTGTAAAACTGTCCATGGAGTTTGACATTTCACAATATACTTAAAAAACATTTTATTGAGATATAATTGACATATACAAAGTGGTACATATTTAATATATAACTCATTGGGTTTGGGGATAAGTATTTACCTATGAAACCATCATCACCATCAAGGCCATAAACATCCACTACCTCCCAAAGTTTCTTCCCACCTCCTTTATTATAATTATTAATTTTATGTGTGTGGTAAGAACACATAAGATCTACTTTCTTTACAAATTTTAAACATACAATACAGTACTCTATTATACTTTCTATTTCTAGAAGTTCTCTTTGGTTTTCATTCAAATCTTAGTCTTTTTAATATTCCTTTCCTTCTTAGAAATATTTATAGATTCCTTAGATATTACAGAGCAAGAAAATGTGAAATACCTAAGAGTACACACCTTGGGCCACTGGGCGCCTTTTATATTGGGGGAAATTCACAGAACAGTAGTCCATGTAGATGTGCTCATCACCCCCCTTGCCCGTTGTATTATGGGATATGCTCAGAGATCTAGAATGGAGAGTGGTAAAACAATAGGAAAAGGAGTATGGATCTAGGGTTGTGGAATGTTTAAGCTGCAAGACTGGGGTAATATCGCTCCTCTCCTAATATGATAAATGAATGGAGTTCAAACCTTTGGGTATAGCATTATGACATGACTAAACCTTGGCCTTCACCTCTGTTGTGCCACCTCAGTATTCATGGTCAGGGGAACACCAGCCCCTCCCTTAGCTTGATGAGGAAGGAGTCTGAGGTCCAAGCCTGGTTGCAGCTCAACAGCAGACCATTGGCTTGATTTGTAGTCTCAGTAATCTACCAGGATTGACTCTGAAAAGCAGTCAGTTGTAAAAGGATTCCATGGAGCTTTGCAGGAAGCCAGCCGTCGGGGAATCGGTCCTAAACAAGATCATTCTTACTACGCAGTACTAACATACTGATGTAATAACTGCATATCAGTCCTCCTAAGATAAACATTTTCCCCCCATATTTGGCATCTCTGAAATTGGGATGCAGCTTACAGTTGTAATTGCCAGTGTTGTTTCTTCTCTTTGCATTAAAATAATGGTGCATTTTAAAATCGATGGCTTTTTAGATTGATAAAATACAGAATTTTGTATTCTGTTTCAGATAATTTTTATTTATGAAGTCTTTGTGGGTCTCACTTTGGCTTTTTTTTTTTTCCTGCAGGCTCTCTCATGGTGCTTTGTTACTTGCATGTTTTTCGATGATTTACTCTGAGCCTGTATTTCTTGGAACTTTTTCTGTGTGACTACTTGGATGCCTTGGTTGCACAGTCTGCATTTACTTCATTTGCTTGGAGGACAGTGCAAAACCCAGGAGTACTTTACATTTCAACTTGAAGTTTTGTGGAGAATACAGGGGTATGAATTCAAGCTGTGAAACCTTATGCTCGTCAGTTTGTGATTATACTAATGAAGGGAGATTTTTTCCCCCCTATCCATTGCCAACGTTTATGTCAGTTCAGTTTCCTTGCAGTGCCCTTACCTTGAGAGCCTAATCCTTTAGAATCCCAGCCTTATGCAGGGTAAGAGTCTCTTACCGACTCCCCATCTTGGGTGGTCACTGGGCTATTTTCTTTTATTCTCTTGTGCCTGTAAGGCTAAGGACTAGAAAGCTGCCCTACAGTTTTGCTTAGCAAATGCTGTTGCAGTCCCCTTACCCTTTTGGTGTTCCATTTGCACCTAATTTTTGGTCTCTGAGAAGTCCTTACTCAGCTCATCAATATATTTGCAAACTGGATTTTAAAAATATTTTATCTAGCATTTTGTTTTTCCATGGGAGGATCTAGTTGCCACACTACCAGAATGAGAAATTCACCTCTATCTGTTCCAGACTACAGAGATAATGTGGATTGAGCCCTGTGCTGCTCTACGTGACAGTTTAGTGCTTTGAACCACAGTCGCATGTCTTAAGGAACATTTGAATCTTGGAAATTCCATCTGCAATCTCGAAATGAATCTACACCAGATATTCGGATTGTTCCCATGAATTTCAGGGTCACACTTGTCCTGTTGCTACTCAATGCATCCCTTATTTCTGTGCTCACCTTTCTGCAGGTTGTTAAATGAACACGATGCTGTGAAGATGTGTAGGCCGCACAGAGTAAACATCTCTTTGTCAGTGAAACTTTTAAATTTTTGGAGTGAGGTAACTGACAATCAAGTCATCATCCACCCCTGTTCCCCTACGGGAAATATTATCTTTTAAAATTAATTTCAGGTTACACACCTATTTTGTTTAAGATAAGAATGACAGCTTGACCAGTAAAGTATACAGTATCAAGATACACTTCTGTGGAAAAAGTACAAGAAGAAAAATGAATTGCAAAATTTCCAACTGTTAAAGGAGAGCTTGTTTAAGTACTTTTTTAAAACAGCTTTATTGAATATAATTCACGTATAGAGTTCCATTTTTAAAAATATTTATTTATTTATTTTATTTGGTTGCACCTGGTCTTAGTTGCGGCAGGCAGGCTCCTTAGTTGCAGCATGTGGACTCCTTAGCTGTGGCATGGGAACTCTTAGTTGCAGCATGCATGTGGAATCAGGTTCCCTGATCAGGGATCGAACCCGGGCCCCCTGTATTAGGAGCGGGGAGTCTTATCCACTGCGTCACCAGGGAAGTCCCCTAGAATTCCACTTTTAATGTTTAATTTTCCTTTCTTTAAACACTTCGAGTTTATTTACATTTGAGAAAAGCCCTGGTGGAGTGTATACATGGCACTGTGTGGCAAGGGAGCTTCCTTTTTCCAGAGCAGCAGATTGTAGCCATTGTAAAACTAAAAAACTTTTGTACACTATTTCAATAGCTTATACTTATCAAGTTTAATCAAATAGAAAAATCATTGAAGATATTTTGCACAAAGACAAATTGGTTTTTAAGCGACAGAGTTTACTTTAATACAGGTAATGCTTAATTAAAATACTATATAACATTTATAAACATATATAAACATTTATTGATACTTTATTATGTGTCAGATACTGTTCTAAACAATTTAGTACTGTGCTACCTCATTTGATCTTTACAAGAATACATCAGATAGGTACTGTTATTATTCCCATTTTCTGGATGAGGAAACTGAGGCATTTATCCAAGGTTGCACAGCTAATAGGTGACAGAACCATGACTTGAAGCAATTTAGGCCAGCTCAGAACTGTGCTATCAACCATTATGCTAAGCTGCTTTTCTGGTAAAATGGTACAGATAATTGAATTGTGGCTTTTAAACATGAAATCATATTTTTTTCTGAGTCTGTCCTATACCTTGTAAAGGGAAGTTACTGTGAAAATTAAATGTAGGTTGAGCTTTCATCCCAAATTCCAGACCACCTCTCACCATCATGAAGCTTAACTTGTCTTGTACTCATATTTTTCCCCCCTCAGTTTTGCTGACTCTACGTATCTGTGGGATGCTTCTTGTCATTACTTCTAGATTTAGTAAGGTATATTTATTAAGGTATGTAATTTGGGGCCATTTCATTAGGAATGAAAAAGCAAATTCATAAGGAGCATAGTTTATCTATAACAGATGGAAGCACTTCTTTCTCTATTCTGAAGCCCAGTCTCGTGTTTTCTCGTATCAGTTTTTTCTCCTCAGTTTTACTGACTTCATTGACTTCTCTCTTGGGTGCTCATGTGCATTTCTTCTAGATTTATGAAGGTATATTTTAATAACTCTTAACAATATCATTAGGCATGAAATAGCAAGTTAAAAGGAACATAGGTTTTATAACAGAAGATGTAATTTTTTTATTATTTGGGCTTTAAAAATATTTAGTGTTTCTGAATGGTATTCAGAAGTCAGTATGAAATGTACAGAAGGGCATTCAGTGAAAATTGAGTCCCCTTGTTGTTTCTATTCTGTCCTTGATAGAAGTGACCACTGTTACCATGTAGCGGGAGAGAGATTTTATCTTCATGAAATCATTTTGTCTTTCTCAGTTTCTTAGACTTACTTTTAAATGCCCCCTACTTGCTTTGTTTCAGCATTTTAATGGTAATAGTCCACGGCCTTATATTGTCCTTTCTTTTCAGTAACAAGTCATCAGATGTTGTATTGTTGTTCCCCTGTATTTAATGTGTTATTTTCTTCTAGGTGTGGCTTTCTTTGCGTTTATACTTTATCGGGTTTACTGAATTCTTTTTTTTTTTTTTTTTTCTTTTTTGAGGTACGCAGGCCTCTCACTGCTGTGGCCTCTCCCGTTGCGGAGCACAGGCTCCGGACGCGCAGGCTCAGCAGCCATGGCTCACGGGCCCAGCCGCTCCGCCACATGTGGGATCCTCCCGGACCGGGGCACGAACCCGTGTCCCCTGCATTGGCAGGCGGACTCCCAACCACTGTGCCACCAGGGAAGCCCGGGTTTACTGAATTCTTGAATCTTAAATTTATGCCTTTCACAAAATTGGGGAATATTTTGGCCATTATTTCTTTAAAATTTTTTTCTGCTCTATTCTGTTTCCTCTTCCTCTGGGACTTCAATTATGTGGATATTAGATGTTCCATATTGTTATTGAGATACTGTTCATTTTTCTTGATTTTATTCTTGTTTCTTCAGATTAGATCAATTTTTTGATCTATCTTCAATTTTACTAACCCTTTAATATGCTGTTCAGCTCATGCAGGGAATTTGTATTTTAGATTCATATATTTTTTAGTTGTAGAACTTACATTTAATACTTTTTAATCTAATTTGCATTTTATGCTGAGATTTCCTATTTGTTCACTCATTATGAGCATATTTTCCTAGGATAGTTATAATAACTGCTTTAAAATTCTTGTCTCCTAATAATACCTAAGAATCCACAGACTGCCTTTTGTCTTGAGTTTGGGTCATATTTTCCTGTTTTTCATATGCCTAGTGATTTTGGATGGTATCCTGGATATCGTTAATGGTATGTTATAGAGATTGTAAGTTCTTTTATATTCCTCTAAAGAGTGCTGATTTTTTTCATTTTGGTAGGCAGTTAACATGGCTAAACAAACTTCTCAACTCTTTCTTCTGGAATGGGATGGCAGCTGAAATCTCTGTTCCAATCTTATAGCCTATAGTCTGTTTGGAGTTGTGCTTTGCCATGTATACTGGATGCCAGCCAGAGGTTTGGGCAGAGTTTATATGCAGAACTGGGGACAGTCTTCTGTGGCTTTCTTCTTTAAGGGATTCTCTGTCACGTTAGAGCCGACATGGTTGTCCTGGACTCTGTCTTACAGTTCTTCAAGCTGGTAGGACTAGGAGTTTCTATCAGTTTTAGTTGCTCTATGGAGTGGAGATGATTTTCCCTCCCCTAAGATGAAGAACCACAATAAACAGGAAAAAAAAATAACATAAAAAACAGGAAAAAAAATAACATAAAAAACAGTGCTGTTCCCTTCCTCAGAGTATTGATTACGTCTGATTTCTGCCTGCTTTTGATCACTCTCCAGTGCCTTCAGTAGTTATTTTTGATATTTAGTACAAAATTGAAAGTTGTTTTTCGTGGGAGGCTTTGTCCACTAAAGCCTCCTCCTTTCGTGGGAGGCTTTTTTTTTCCATTGTTGGAAACAGAACCTTCCTGTACTTGTTTTGACATTTTAACTTAGAACGTGTATAGTAATTGGGAAAACAGTGTTTGAGTGGTTTAATTTATTCCAAGTGATCTGCATTGTATTATAGAGTATTTCTTTTTGGTAAGTGCCTGTCATTTGTGCATGTCATCATAAATCACTTGCAAGTTCAACATACATGTTGCCTAACTGAAGAGTAATTATTGGGTCATTAGTTTATAATGAAGTGCACAACCTTCCACTTATGGAAGGAATGATAAATCTCAAACGTTAAAAGTCCCATAACAATTACTAAATGATTATGCTGCTGTCAAGTTGAAAGTGAAGGTTACAGGACAGTACTGCTTCATATCTAAAATGAAGCAAACTAAAGACTGTAATTGCTTCAAACTCTTAGAAATTGTTAAATATATTTAGTTTTTATTCAGGAGTACAGGTGTGTTGAACTTTGTTCATAAATAAAGCTGGTCACATTTCCAATGGAATGCCAGTTGGTAAATAAGCAGTGATACAGTTGTCAACTAAGGCTGAGCCATCCTAGGTGAGTTCCACAGGCACCATTCATTTCAGAGTTGAATGGACTTCAAGTCGTTCTACCAAAATTCTTCAGGCCAGGGAGATGATTCTTGAAACTTATCCCTCGTCAAGGACAGTATCCTAAACATTTTGATCCACATAGTCTCTCAATTAATTTTGAAAAACCATGGGCTCTGTCTACACTTAGATTGGCATCCAAAATTTTTCTTCATAAGTTTTCAGCACTTACAAAGACCATAAACTCCCATATATTATATGTATTGACAATTTAAAAAAAAACTGTTCTATCCCTATTTTAAATATGTCTAATGGAATATAAATGCTAAAAGTGATTTGTTACCAACCATCATAGATTTTTTTTTTTTTTTTTTTTTGCGGTACACAGGCCTCTCACTATTGTGGCCTCTCCCGTTGCGGAGCACAGGCTTCGGACGCGCAGGCTCAGTAGCCATGGCTCACGGGCCCAGCCGCTCCACGGCACATGGGATCCTCCCGGACCGGGGCACAAACCCGTGTTCCCTGCATCGGCAGGCAGACTCTCTACCACTGCACCACCAGGGAAGCCCCATCATACATTTTTAAAACACATCATTAAGCTTCCCTATTATCACTTGGAATTTTACATTATTCTTTTCCACTTTGAACTCATATTTCCATTCCATTTGACGTACAGGATCTCACTCTAATGTAATACAGTTTTATGTTTTCATTAATCACTATATCATATTTCTTTGCAATAAAAATCTGCAAATAATATGATTTAAAATTTTTCCATGTCCTTAGTCTCAAAGTATTAAAATTTGTGGATTAGGTATATTTTTTCCTTTTTTAAAAAAAAATAGATCTTTATTGGAGTAAAATTGCTTCACAATACTGTTAGTTTCTCTTGCACAACAAAGTGAATCAGTCATACGCATACATATATCCCCATATCCCCTCCCTCTTGAGCCTCCCTCCCGCACTCCCTGTCCCATGTCTCTAGGTCATGGCAAAGCACCGAGCTGATCTCCCTGTGCTATGCTGCTGCTTCCCACTAGCTATTTTACATGCGGTAGTGTATATATGTTGATGCTACTCTCACTTCGCCCCAGCTTCCCCCTCCCCCGCTCCATGTCCTCAAGTCCATTCTCTATGTCTATGTTTTTATTCCTGTCCTGCCACTAGGTTCATCAGTACCATTTTTTTTTTTTTTTAGATTCCATATATATGTGTTAGCATACAGTATTTGTTTTTCTCTTTGTGACTTCACTCTATATGACAGACTCTAGGTCCATCCACCTCACTACAAATAACTCAATTTCGTTTCTCATTATAGCTGAGTAATATTCCCCCGTATATATGTGCCACATCTTCTTTATCCATTCATCTGTCAATGGACATTTAGGTTGGTTCCATGTCCTGGCTATTGTAAATAGTGCTGCAATGAACATTGTGGTACATGTCTCTTTTTGAATTATGGTTTTCTCAGGGTATATGCCCATTAATGGGATTGCTGGGTCATATGGTAGTTATATTTTTAGTTTTTTAAGGAACCTCCATACTGTTCTCCATAGTGGTTGTATCAATTTACATTCCCACCAACAGTGCAGGAGGGTTCCTTTTTTACCATACCCTTTCCAGCATTTATTGTTTGTAGATATTTTGATGATGGCCATCCTGACCGGTGTGAGGTGATATCTCATTGTAGTTTTGATTTGCATTTCTCTAATAATTAGTGATGTTGAGTATCTTTTCATGTGCCTCTTGGCCATCTGTATATCTTCTTTGGTGAAATGCCTATTTAGGTCTTCCACCCATTTTTTAATTGAATTGTTTGTTTTTTTGATATTGAGCTCCATGAGCTGTCTGTATATTTTGGAGATTAATCCTTTGTCCATTGTTTCATTTGCAAATATTTTCTCCCATTCTGAGGGTTGTCTTTTCGTCTTGTTTATGGTTTCCTTTGCTGTGCAAAAGCTTTGAAGTTTAATTAGGTCCCCTTTGTTTATATTTGTTTTTATTTCCATTACTCTAGGAGGTGGGTCAAAAAAGATCTTGCTGTGGTTTATGTCAAAGAGTGTTTTTCCTATATTTTCCTCTAAGAGTTTTATAGTGTCTGGTCTTACATTTAGGTCTTTAATCCATTTTGAGTCTATTTTTGTGTATGGTGTTAAGTAGTGTTCTATTTCATTCTTCTGCATGCAGCTGTCCAGTTTTCCCAGCACCACTTACTGAAGAAGCCGTCTTTTCTCCATTGTATGTTCTTGCCTCCTTTGTCATAAATTAGGTGACCATATGTGCGTGGGTTTATCTCTAGGCTATCTATCATGTACCATTGATCTACATTTCTGTTTTTATGCCAGTACTATACTGTCTTGATAACTGTAGCTTTGTAGCATAGTTTGAAGTCAGGAAGCCTGGTTCCTCCAGCTCCGTTTTTCTTTCTCAAGATTGCTTTGGCTATTTGGGGTCTTTTGTGTTCCCATACAAATTGTGAAATTTTTTGTTCTAATTCTGTGAAGAATGACCTTGGTAGTTTGATAGGGATTGCATTGAATCTGTAGATTGCTTTGGGTAGTATAGTCATTTTCACAAAATTGATTCTACCAATCCAAGAACATGCTATATTTCTCCATATGTTTATGTCATCTTTGATTTCTTTCATCAGTGTTTTATAGTTTTCTGAGTACAAGTCTTTTGCCTCCTTAGGTATGTTTGTTTATTCCTAGGTATTTTATTCTTTTTGTTTCGGCGGTAAATGGGATTGTTTCCTTAATTTCTCTTTCTGATTTTTTGTTTTTAGTGTATAGGAATGCAAGACATTTCTGTGCATTAATTTTGTATCCTGCAACCTTACCATATTCATTGATTAGTTCTAGTAGTTTCTGGTGGCATCTTTAGGATTTTCTGTGTATAGTGTCATGTCATCTGCAAACAGCGACAGTTTTATTTCTTCTTTTCCAATTTGTGTCCCTTTTATTTCTTTTTCTACTCTGATTGCCATGGCTAGGACTTCCAAAACTATGTTGAATAAGAAGGGTGAGAGTGGACATCCTTGTCTTGTTCCTGATCTTAGTGGAAATGCTTTCAGTTTTTCACCATTGTGTATGTTTGCTGTGGGTTTGTCATATATGGCCTTTATTATATTGAGTTAGATTCCCTCTATGCCCATTTTCTGGAGAGTTTTTATCGTAAATGAGTGTTGAATTTTATCAAAAGCTTTTTCTGCATCTGTTGGGATGACCATATGGTTTTTATTCCTTAATTTGTTGATATGGTGTACCACATTGATTGATTTGAGTATACTGAAGAATCCTTGCATCCCTGGGATAAATCCCACTTGGTCATAGTGTATGATCCTTTTAATATGTTATATTCAGTTTGCTGGTATTTTGTTGAGGATTTTTGCATCTATGTTTGGCAGTGATATTGGTCTATAATTTTCTTTTTGTGTGATATCTTTTTCAGGGTGATGGTGGCTTCATAGAATGTATTTGGGAATGTTCCTCCCTCTGCAGTTTGAGAAGGATTGGTGTTAGCTCTTCTCTAAATGTTTGATAGAATTCACCTGTGAAGCCATCTGGTCCTGGACTTTTGTTTTTTGGAAGATTTTTAATTACAGTTTCAATTTCATTACTTGTGATAGGTCTGTTTATATTTTCTAATCCTTCCTGGTTCAGTCTTGGAAAATCGTACCTTTCCAAGAATTTGTGCATTTGTTTGTGGTTGTCCATTTTATTGGCATATAGTTGTTTGTAGTAGTCTCTTCTAATCCTTTGTATTCCTGTGGTGTCTGTTGTGAATTTTCCTTTTTCATTTCTAATTTTATTAATTTGCATCCTCTCCCTTTTTTTCATGAGTCTGGCTAAGGGTTTATCAATTTTGTTTATCTTCTCTAAGAACCAGCTTTTAGTTTTATGGATCTTTGCTACTGTTTTCTTCATTTCTATTTCATTTATTTCTACTCTGATTTTATTATTTCATTCCTTCTACTGACTGGGTTTTCTTTGTTCTTCTTTCTCTAAGTGCTTTAGGTGTAGGGTTAGATTGTTTATTTGATATTTTTCTTCTTTCTTGAGGTGAGATTGAATTGCTCTATAAACTTCCCTCTTAGAACTGCTTTTGCTGTGTCCCATAGGTTTTGGGTCCTTGTGTTTTCATTGTCATTTGTTTCTATGTATTTTTTAATTTCTTCTTTGATTTCTTCAGTGATCTCTTGGTTATTTAGTAGCGCACTGTTTAGCCTCCATGTATTTGTGGTTTTTACAGTTTTTTTCCTGTAATTGATTTCCAGTCTCATAGTGTTTTGGTCAGAAAAGATGCTTGATATGCTTTCAATTTTCTTAAATTTTCCAAGGCTTGATTTGTGACCCAAGATGTGATCTATCCTGGAGAATGTTCCATGTGTACTTGAGAAGAAAGTGTATTCTGCCGCTATCAGGTGGAATGTTCTATAAATATCAATTAAATCTATGTGGTCTATTCTGTTATTTAAAGCTTGTGTTTCCTTATTTATTTTCTGTTTGGATGATCTGTCTATCAGTGTAAATGGGGTGTTAAAGTCTCCTACTATTATCGTGTTACTGTCAATTTCCTCTTTTATGGCTGTTAGCATTTGCCTTATGTATTGAGGTGGTCCTATCTTGGGTGCATAAACATTTATAATTGTTATATCTTCTTCTTGTATTGATCCCTTGATCATCATACAGTGTCCTTCCTAATCTCTTGTAGCAGTCTTTATTTTAAAGTCTATTTTATCTGATACGAGTATTGCTACTCCAGCTTTCTTTGGTTTCCATCTGCATGGAATATCTTTTTCCCTGCATTCACTTTCAGTCTCTATGTGTCCCTAGGTCTGAAGTGGGTCTCTTGTAGACAGCATATGTATGGGTCTTGTTTTTGTATCCATTCAGCCAGTCTTTGTCTTTTGGTTGGGGCATTTAACCCATTTACATTCAAGTTTATTATCGATATATATGTTCCTATTACCATTTTCTTAATTGTTTTGGTTTGTTTTGTGGGTCTTTTTCTTCTCTTGTGTTTCATTCCTAGTGAAGTTTCTTTAGCATTTGTTTTAAAGCTGGTTTGGTGGTGCTGAATTCTCTTAGTATTTGCTTGTCTGAAAAGCTTTTGAGTTCTCCGTTGAATCTGAATGAGATCCTTGCTGGGTAGAGTAATCTTGGTTGTAGGTTTTTCTCTTTCATCACTTTGAGTATATCCTGCCCCTCCCTTCTGGCCTGCAGAGTTTCTGCTGAAAAATCAGTTGATAACCTTGTGGGGATTCCTTTGTGTGTTATTTTTTGTTTTTCCATTGCTGCTTTTAATATTTTTTCTTTGAATTTAATTTTTGTTAGTTTGATTAATATGTGCCTTGGTGTGGTTCTCCTAGTGTTTATCCTGCGTGGGACTCTCTGTGCTTCCTGGACTTGAGTGACTATTTCCTTTCCAATTTAGGGAAGTTTTCCACTATAATCTCTTCAAATATTTTCTCAGACCCTTTCTTTTTCTCTTTTCTTCTGGGACCCCTATAATTTGAATGCTGGTGCATTTAGTGTTGTCCCAGAGGTCTCTGAGATTGTCCTCAGTTCTTTTCATTCTTTTTACTTTATTCGGCTCCTCGGCAGATATTTCCACCTTTTATCCTCCAGGTCACTTATCCGTTCTTCTGCCTCAGTTATTCTATTATTGATTCCTTGTAGTGTATTTTTTATTTCAGTTATTGTGTTGTCCATCTCTGTTTGTTTGTTCTTTAGTTCTTCTAGATCTTTGTTAAACATTTCTTGTATTTTCTCAGTCTGTGCCTCCATTCTACTTCCAGGATTCTGGATCATCTTTATTACTATCATTACTCTGAATTTTTTTTCAGGTAGATTGCCTATTTCTTCTTCATTTATTTGGTCTTGTAGGTTTTTACTTTGCTTCTTCGTCTGTGACATATTTTTTTGCCATCTCATTTTCTTTTTCTCCTTTTTTTATGAGTGGGATTGTTTTCCTGTCTTACTGGTTGTTTGGCCTGAGGCTCCCAACACTGCAGTTTGTAGGCTGTTGGGTAGAACTGGGTTTTGGTGCTGAGATGAGGACCTCTGGGAGACCTCACTCTGATGAATACTCCCTGGGGTCTGAGGTTCTCTATTAGTCCAGTGGTTCGGACTTGGAGCTCCCACTGCAGGAGCTTCAGCCCAACCCCCGGCTCATGAACCAAGATCCCTCAAGCCGTGCAGGTGGCAAAAAGAAAGGAAAACAATAACGAAGTAAAAAATAGGAAAATAACAGCTATGTTAGAAAAAATATAAAAATAAAAATATAGATGAAGCAACAACCGGAAGGTATAGCAGAACCACAAGAGTGAAAAAGAGGAGGAGAAAAAAAAAAAATGGTAGAAATGGCCTTGGCTGTGGAGGGCGGAGCCTAAGCAGGGGTGAGGATCAGGCGGTGGGCAGGGCCTATGCTTAGTACCAACAGGGCTGGAAAAGGCGGGTCTGTGGTGTGGTGGGTGGGGCTTAGGCTCAACAAAATAAAAGGGGCCCAGGCATGCCCCTCCCCCCTCAGTCTCAGAGGGCGGGGAACCCCACCTGGGAGCCCAGCAGGCTTCCTTGGTGCGAGTGGGTGGGGCAAACGCCCTCTAGGACCAGAGGAGCGGGAAAGGAGCAGAGGGCGTTTGCGTTTGCCCCAGCCACTGAAGGTCGGTGAGCCTGCTGAGCTCCCAGGCCAGTCCGCCCCCTCCAAAGCCCCCTCCGGGCCACGTGGGTCCTGGGGGCATAGGAGGGAGGCTGGGGAGATCCTCTCTTGCTCCTCCTGTCCTGGAGCTCCCCTCCTGCCTGCCTCTCCTGTTCTCTCCTGTCCTCCCTTCTATGCCCGCAGACCAACCCAGCCGGAGGGAACCTCTGAGGTTGTAGGACCCGGCCCGAGAGCCGGGCAGACTTCCCCAACTGATTGGGCAGGGGAAACACTGGGCCCTCTCCCCCTTGATCTGAGCCCCTGAGGGTCCCTCTAGGCGTGGGAACCCCTCCCCCTCTCAGCCCCCCCTCAGGGGCGCCACTTCTCTCTGGTCTCCACTTCTCCTGCCCCCTCAGTCCCCCCACGTCCTACCGGTTTGCTTGGGGGTTCTTTCCATCTCCTTGGGCGTCGGGGTCCCCCACCAGCATCCGGCTGGCACCCTAGTTGTGCGGAGACAAGAACTCTGCATCTTCCCACACCGCCATCTTGACTTGCCTGGATTAGGTATTAATATTCAGTTTATTAAAATATATTAAATAATGTATCAAAGTAGCATAGCACAGTAGTTAAAAACACGGACTCTGGAGCCAGAGTTTAAATCCTGGCTCCAACTCTTGTTGCTTTATACCTTCAGTTGCCTTATTTGTAAAATGGGGATTCAGTATGATATTAACCTAATACAAATGTTTTAAGGATTAAGTGAGTAAATGTATGTAAAGTGCTTAGAATAATTTCTAGCTCATAATAAATATTATAAAGTGTTTGCTTTATTACTCTGTTCATACTTATTAAAGATGAAAAGTAAAATATTATTGGAAATGCATGTTTTAATGAGATGGAGGTATCTTTTAAAAATTTTTTTATAATTAGCTCATGTATTAAATGATGAATATTATTTATTGCCAGAAGGAATCTGGGTTCAGCATCACGGTTATCTCAACTTTTCATTTATGTGCTTAGAATGAGAAAACTTTTTATATAGATAAATAGATAAAAATGAAAGGAGTCTTGATATAACAAAGTTTCTCAATTCCTTGAGCCCCTTTTGGATTATGTGCCAAAAAATCGCTTACTGACCTTTTATCAAATATCATTTTAAATGATCTTTCAGTGAATGACTCCATTCACTCCTGCTTCAATTTGTTGAAAGCATTCAGTTGGAAACCACTTCACTTACAAAATGATTTTTCTCCAGTCTTCATAATCCTTTTCTTTTGCAGCACCAATACCAGCATTTCTAATTATACTTTTTTTTAGGTGCCCTGAAAGCATTTACCTTCTAGCCAGTGCACTATTGTAACACAGGCTGGGAAAGAGATACCATTTCTTGTACAAAGAGGGTGTCAGGACTAATGTGAAAGGGCAGGTGTAAGCAGAGAACTAGAAATGTCATCTGGACTGTACTGCTTCTGAAATGAATCAATTTTGGGGAGTCTTTGTGGACTCTGGTCCGTGTGCCCTAGTTTAGAGATCATGGCTCCTGGGGCCATCCCTTTTCTGTGAGCAGTGTGAACCAGGAACTTCACCGTGCTCGGCATCTACATGCCAGCTTGGGTTTCCTCTCTGGATCTTGTTGGTTTGTGAGCTTGGGAGAGGGCAGGTCAGTTCCGTGGTTCTTAAACTGTGCTCTGCAGATGTATGGGAGGCCCCAGACTCTTTTAGGGGATCTGTGAGGTCCAAACCATTCTCATAATAGTAAAAGAAGGTATTTGTCTTTTTTACTGTTTTGATATTTGCATTGACAATGCAAAGGCTGTGATGGGCAAAACAATTGGCCTCTTATCGCAGATCAAGACAGTGGCACCAAACTGTGCTAGTGGTCCTTGTATGTACTGCCACACACACTTGCATTTTAAAAAGAATTTTCTATTTTCACTCAAGAATGTTTTTGATGAAGCAGTAAAAATTATTTTTGTATTACACCCTAACAGTTGAGTATATCTCTTTTTAATATTCTGTGTGATGAAATTGGCAGTCTGCACAAAGCACTTCTGCTGTGCACTGGAGGGCAGTGTCTGGTGGAGAAATATGGTGTGATCGTTTTGAGTGGAAAGCCATGCTAGCCACTTTTTAAAAATGAAACATTGTTTTTAGTAGAAAGACTTACTGACAAACTGTGGTTATTCAGACTCTGTTTTTTAATAGGCATTTTCTCCAAAATGAGCAATGAAACTGACACTTCAAAGAAAACAACTGACAGTATTTATTACTAGTGCTAAAATTCAAGTTTTCCAGCAGAAATGAGAATTTTGGAAAACTTTAAACGGACATTGTGAACTTAACAAACTTTCCAATACCAAAATGCTTTCAATGAAATCGGTTGTGACATTAGCAAATAGAATTTTCTAGATATTGTATCATGAAATGTGTAAACATTTTGAAACTTTGTGTAATTCAGTGACCTAATATTTTTCAAATGACCAATGCACGATATTATTACAGAATCATGCATGGGCCTATTAGTCAGAGTTCTCCAGAGAACTGAACAAATAAGGTATATATATGTATAGCTAGAGAGAGAGATGTATTTTAAGGAATTGGCTCTTGCAATTGTGAGGGCTGGTAAGTCTGAAGTTTGCAGGCAGGCTGGCAGGCTGGAAATTCAGGCAACAGTGTGATGTAGTTCTGAGTACAAAGGCTGGAAAACTCAGGAAGAAGTTTCACTTTGCAGTCTGGAAGCAGATTTCCTTTTTTCTCTGGGTACCTCAGTCTTTTTCTCTTAAGGTTTTCAACTGAATGGATGAAGCCCACCCACATTATGAAGGGTAATCTGCTTTACTCAATGTCTATTCATTTAAATATTGCATTAATCAAACCTACAAGAAACCTTCACAGCAACATCTAGACCGGTGTTTGACCAAATAACTTGACATCATAGCCTAGCCAAATTGGCCCATAAAATTAACCATCACAATAGGTAAAAGAGCTATTCAGAGTTCAAGATAGACCAGTGGATTCTACATTGCAGCTAAGCTCTAATAACACTTGTTGAGTGATGTAGTATCAAAGGATACCCACAATTACCTAAAAAACTATGAAAATACTCCCTTTTCCAAACTATACCTGAGGAAGGACAGATTTTATTCCCATACTTCCACCCAAACAACATACAGCAACAGGCTGAATGTGGAAGGAAGGGCAGAATTTTAGTTTCTGTTCTCTTCTATTGAGGCAGCTATTTAAAGAAATTTGCAAAAGCATCTTTAAAAATTCTACTCTCTAAACTAATATTTTTGGTTTAGAAAATGTAGATTTTTAAAATAAAATGTTAGTAGGCAATGGGTTTATTGTTATTGCTAAGGATTAAAAATTAAGTTTTTTTTTTCTTTTTAGTTAGAACACACAAAAATTCTTTGGTCTTCAGTAATTTTTGCATGAAAGGTGTCCTTAGACAAGAAAATTATTTGATAATTGCTACTTTAATAAAAAGGAGGTGATAGGTTGGGGAAAGAATAATTCTCATTAAGACGGCAACACATGTGAGGATTAAACTTTTTCTCGAGGTGTTAGTTAGCCTGTCTGAATACCTGAGTGTTTAATGAGTGTCTTTACGTAAAACTGATTTGCAGGTCCCACAATAGGGTTGGCGGTCGGGCTGCCTGATGTGAGATGAATGCTGGTTAATTGGAGGACTGGCTTCCTGGTAGGATTTGTCTGAGGAGAAATCCATGTTCTGCTGGGGCATAGTGACCTCCTGTGAAAAGCTTCCTAGATGCTAGTGCACAGACTGAAACAGGGCTGCTTTGCAAAGTGACTCTGAGAGCATTTGCCAAGTGCTTGCAGAATTCCAACAGCTTTTTAAGGTCCTGCCCCCAGCCTCAAATCCCTGAATATCTCCCACTGCTGCTCCAACTATTCAGTCCTCCTCACTTCATTATAGCAATGTTAGAAATATGGTGCCATATGCAGTTCACAGCTTGAGTTAAACCGGTGACATCAGTATTTCAATTCAGTGATCTTCACTTTCGGTATTAGAACATAGAGGGTAATGTAGATCGTATTGACGTGTTTCAGGGGAAAGGAAAGCACAGTGCTAATGCAGGGGAACTCATAGAAACCCATTAATAATCCTTTCTAGTGTTCTTTTCCAAATCATCACAGAAAACTAGCTCCTGTGTGAATACTTCCCCTTCTTACCTTGTAAAATATTTAACTTTTATATTTCCTTCTGTAAGAATGGTTTTCTAAGGGTTCAGGTGTGTTCTGCCAAGGCCATTTGAGGTCCAGATTGATGACAAACACTGGGCTCACCATCATTTTGCGTCTCAGTCACGTGGTTCCTGAGACACCCCTGAGATAGGAGTACAGTTCGATGGCTGCGGAGAAAGAGCAGCCTGCAGACTAATTGGCACGCGGCGGGAGCACGAGCAGCCAAGTGACTTACAAGGCATCCGCTGTGTCCTAACGGGCATGAAGATGCTCTGCAGACCCCGGCAAGGGGGTGCAGGCTGCGTCTGGAGTAGCTCGGTCTGGAAGCCAGCTAGCAGTGTGGCAGCTGCTTGATTAAAGAACGTTGTTCAATAGAAATGAGGGAAACAAGTGAGAAAACAGAAATAGACTCTAACTTCTCTCTGAGTAGAGGTGGGGAGAGACGCGTTTCAGCGGTGAGTGTGATGGGGTGCAGTAGCACGACAGCCCTGGCCGATCCTATCCCTCTATCAACTCTTCTCTCAGCAGCATTTCAAGGTATTTTACCCTCACGCTGTAGATCGTCTCTGTGATGACAGGGAGACTCCTTTTGTGCCATCGGAGTGCACTTCTGGCTTTTCGAGGTGCTGTCTCCACTGTGTCGTTAGACTCCAGCAGACACCTCAAGAAGCCTGTCTCTCAGGTTAGTTTACAGGAAAGAACAAGACTTAAATTAGGAAAAACATTTTTTTAAAAACATGTAACTCTAAAGGCATTGTAAAAGTTTGAAGCACGCTTTGGAAGGCATGTGTGTATCTGGCACAGTGTGGTCCAGTTATGATCGGCTCCATTACTGTCTGGCATTTAATTCCTGCGGAGGAAAGAAGGGCAGAGAAAGGTAGACAGGCTTCGGGAGGTGTGGATTTTCTCTGATTTCTCTTCCATTTTTCTGCTCTCTCTTTTGAAAGTCTTGAGATTTTTCATTCACAATTTTTCTTTTGAATGTGCTCGTATTTTAAAAAGTGGAACATGGATTTGACTTTTTCTTCCTTATCTGTGTCTAATGTGGAAATATTTTCCCTTTTCTTCCTTTATTCCTTTTCACTCTCTTGCCTACATTATTTTCCTAACACACGAGGTATTGTACTGAAGCTCTTTTATATGGATTCTAGATGTATGTTTGGTTTGGTTTGGGTGTGTGTGTGTGTGTGTGCACGCGTGCACGCGTACATGTGTTCTAACATGGAAAGTATCTTGTCTTTAGAATTTATTCTGCTGACCCAGGTTTTTCAAAGGACCTGCCAGTCCGGGTCCACTGGAGTCTGCTTGGAAATGCGCAATGCGGTCCTGTCCTGAGTGGGATTATGGGTAAAATATCGTTATATTAAGGGTGCTTAACTGGGTCCAAGGGCTTAGCGAGTCCCATTGCAGCTCTGTGCAACTTTGATTTGTTTTCACACTGTCAGAGGGGCCCAGTGGTTAGGAATCACTTTTGGTGGTTTTGGGTGGTCTCTGAAGTAACTTCCAACCAGATTGTTTGTTCCTGTGATTTTCAGTGTCCATTATAGCTGGATTTTCTCTGCGCCTTTCATATGTATTTATTTAGTAAATAAAGTACATAAAATTTTGTTACTTTTCCTTGTTTTAAATTTCTCATCCCTTAACTGTATTTATTCATTCACTTATTTATTAAATCCTTAATGTATAGGCACTGTACAAAAGCAAAGGCCATGTCCCCTTAAAGTAAATCAGGTTACCTTGTTATACAGTCTTTTTTTTTTTTTTTTTTTTTGCGGTACGCGGGCCTCTCACTGTTGTGGCATGTGGGATCTTCCCGGACCGGGGCACGAACCCGTGTCCCCTGCATCGGCAGGTGGACTCTCAACCACTGCGCCACCAGGGAAGCCCTATACAGTCATTTTGCAGTCCTATGTCTTTCCATTTCAGCTGTTATCACAGTTAATAATTATGTATTTATGTGATGTCTCCTTAAGGAGACTGAAAGCTACCGGAGGTGAGGGCCTGTGTCTGCTTTCTGCTTGCATGTATCCCACAGTGCTGGGGATACTGCCTGGCAGATAAGAGGATCTGGGGCAGTATTTGTTGAATGAAGACGTCTCTGTGTCACTTTAGAGAGCCCAGTGTCTGAACAGGGGTTCGTTTCATATCCGTTGTGAATAAAGGATCACCAGGAATTTGAGTGCTTGGCTTGGCTCTATGTGCTATGGAGCTTGATCCCCACCCTCCAGGAGCTTGTAGTGCAGTGGAGGGGGGCGAGAGGATGTGTCTGAAACCTCTCAGTTGTCAAGTGCTGTGGTAGGTGAGAGATGGGGGTGCCTAGCAGACAGGGAAGGTGTGTCAGTGGAGGTGAGGGGAGGACGTGGGGGACAGAAAGATTTCAGAGAGAACAGTTCAGACCCAGCTGGAGAACAGGATGTGGGGTGGCCCCATGGTGCAGAGCCGTAACCCAGGGACAACCTAGGAGTCTACAGAGTTTTCCTAGTGTGGGGCTGTCTTCTCTTAAAATCAGGGCTTGGGTCAGGAAGAGCTAGCAGCTCTTGGTGATTTGTGCTGGGGAAGGGGCTTTCGAAAAGGAAAAAGGGAAGTGCTGGGAGTAATAGTGGCCCTCTGACCCCTGGCCTAGTAGCACAGGAAGCCTGAGCAGAAGAGGGCAAGATGGTGTGTGTGTGCGTGTGTGTGTGTGTGTGTGTGTGTGTGTGTGTATGTATGGGGGGACTGGAGATGTGGGAGGGGAAGTGAAGATAGCGCAAGGCAAGATCCTGAAAGAAATTGGACATGGTAGCTAAGCACGCCTTTTTCTAGAAGGGAATGCAGAATATATGTTGGCCAAGCTACATCGTGACTCGGGGACTTCACGAGGACCAAAGAAATGGTTGCTGTGGCAGAAGTGGTCCCAGGAAGGGGTATTCCCATGCCTGCCACGGGGTTTGGGGCGGGCTGCAGCATGGTGCTAAAACAAGACAATCCCCAGCATATTCCCCAGCCACCTCTCAGGATCCACAAAGTAAAGCACAGCGATTCTGTGGGGAGTGAATCTTCTGCCAAGTAATTGTTTGCCATCGGGTCTGTTTGACCCCGTAGGACCCAAGGCCTCCAGGCTGAACCGCTTCTCTTCTTTAGGGTCTGCGCCCTTTTGCTTTCTTCTGCCTTCACCCTAACACCCATGTTTCCCACATACAATGCAACGTATTTTTTCACTGCTGTTTTCAGTCCTTTCTCTCTACTGTTCCCTTCTTTATGCCCACTGTTTTTTTTGGACACAAACATATACACAGGCATCATCATGAACAAAATGGTGTTGTAGAAAGAGAAATCTCAATACAGAAACGAAAGTTTACCCAAAACACCTATGTGAAATGTCATCTACAGAATTAACATAATTAACAGAGAACTGATTCTAGCCATGCAGTGTGAAAAAAAAAAATTATATGGATGTTCATCTCTGTGCGGTGTACCATTCTTGGAGTTGGTGTTCCAGATGAAAGCATCTGTTCCAAACCCTGTTAAAGTACTTCCAGAATCACCTCTTCACATCCCCGCATTTCAAGGGGGAAACCAAAAATGTAAATTAATTACTTCAGACTAAATCCTGGCGCTAATGGCTTTACCTCACTGGCATTGTGGCTCATTCAGGAGCTGAGATACATTTTTCATTCTTTTGGAGCAGAAATCAAATGAGTGTGTAATGGTTGGGCAGAAGGAAAATGCAATTCCTTTATGTCTCAATATATAGGGAACCACAAAGGGGGTGGTATTACTTTTGTTCTTGTCTTTGCCTTTAATGTCCCTGGCTTCCCTCTGGGAAGCTCTTGCCCTTTGGGAAATGCACGTCCCTCCTCACCTAGAACCTTCTCTTCCTGCAGGGCTCAGGTCAGATTTCGCCCTCTCCATGAAGTGCTTCTTGGGTATCCGTTGCACCTTCCCTGAATGTTGATGCCATTGTTGTTTGGGTACCATGTGCTGACTTAATGTGTGGGGTGACAAAATTCTCTCCTCCCTCTGAGCCAACATCTCTAGTAGATTGTTTTTATTTCTAGGAAGCCTAGGGAGAGTTGTAGGAAATATACCCCGGGCCCCAGGGGAACCAGTGAAAATGAGAAAAGACATAAATTGTAATGGGAATTACAGCTTTCCTTTTTATAGCTTTTTATAGTTTATATGATGCTTTTTTTTCTGGCCCGAAGCAGACATATCTTGGGGATTAGAAGCTTCGGTAATGTAAGAAGTAAAACACATGGTTATGATTCTTTGGGATCAACCTGCACATCCTGAGGTTTCTCTAGGGTAAGCTAGACCTAGCAGCCAGTGACTGGAGAAGAGTTCCCTGAGCTTGGCCAGTGGATCAATTGTAGACTCTCAGGATTTGAAGAGACCTTGGTGGTCATAGAATCAACCCCTCCCATAGCACCCTCTTCAGTGTAGCGCCATCTGTGCTTGGCCTCTGCTATGAACTCTGAACAACCTTGGCCTCACTACTTCCTGAGGCTGCCCGTTCCTCTGGGATGAGGAAGATTTGTCTGACCCTTCTTCTGCCAATAGTCCTGCAGATATTTTCAGGCAGCATTTTCTCTTCCTCAGTCATTTCTTTTGAAGGAGAAACACCTTCACATTCTTTAGCTTTTCTGCATATACCAGTTTTCCATATTCCATATGCCATTCTCCATAAACCAGTTTTCTTCATATACCAGTTCTTATTATTCTGGTCGGTCTTCCTTAGATATGCTGTAATTAATCAACATCTCTAAGAAGTGAGATGCCCAGAGTTGACTTCTACTCCAAGAGGAGTAGAACTTGCTTTTTCTTCCGTATGGACTGGGGTTCTGTTCATGCAGCTGTATGGGAGGAAAAATAATTTTCCTTCTTCTGAGTTCTTGGGTGGGACCCTATAATACAAAACAGATCAACAAGAGAAAAACAAACAGCTTATTAACACGTACACCTCATGTATTCATGGGAGATACCTAGGGAAAAAATGAGTAATTCAAAACAGTTGCTTAAAACTCTGGCTTATATAGCATCTTCAACAGAGAAAAATAAATTCATAGAGAAATGATAAGACAAAGGAAAGCAGTTTTAGGATTCCAAGGGCAGCAACTATGGGAAGGTAAATATATTGGAGGAAACCCTAACGGTAGAGAAAGGCCAGTTACTGAAGTTTGTTATGTAGATTCCTCTGTGCTGTCTCCAGGTTGGTAAAGGTCTAAAGTTGTCTACAGTGATGAACTTTTGTCCTTCCTGGTAGAGAGGGGAGGAAGGACACCTTTGAAAACTTATGTCTTGCTTTTAGGCAGACAGTGGGAGGGCAGGGAGCTTTTCTTACATCTGCTGCTTCTCAGTTGCCTTCGGGTCAAAATAATTCTTACGCCAAAGTGGGATATTTTGGGGTGGCATATTCTGCTACTCTTCACAGCCTAGTGTCAAGTCTTCGGGCCAGACAGACCACTTGAGGGTCGCAGTAAATGTACTGTTAGCAGCACCCTCCCCCGCAAGATCTTATATTCCCATTAAGCTTCATTCTCCTCCACTTCTGCGCATTACCTTTGAAGTTATAAAGTTTTAAATTTGGATACTAAAAAATTGTCCAATTGAATTTCAATTTACTAGATTTAGCTCCACTCTTGTCTGTTTGAGATTTTTTTGGGTTTTGATTCTGTTACTCATTACAGTAATTACTGTCATCTCTCCCACAGCCTCCAAAGTTGCACCATCTTTAAGAATCCGGGGTGTTGAAGTAACCAAGTAGGCAGTTTCCTTGTGAAACGACTTCATCTGCATATGCCCCTGAGATTCATTCCTTTCCATCCTGACTTTCCATCATCAATCATTTATTCACTTGTTTTTTAGTCCTTCTAGGTGCATGGTTTGAAATTAAGCCACTTTACTTTCTGATGCTACAAAGCTGGACTTGGCAGAACTTGCTGTTATCTTTTAATAAAGCATATAAATGTTTTCTCATTAAAGTGTCATGGTATTATATAATGAAAACCAAGAATGAATTTACAAATATAAAATTGGTTTTAACTGAGATCAGTGAAATCTATAAAATTATCATTTTTAGCTGATAATCAGGTACCAGTTATTATAAGAAATCAATCTAAGTAAAGCCATGAGTCTTGGAACAAAGTAATTGTGACCTCAAAGTTAGTTTCCCAAGAGGTGTTAATGGCAGGAAATATAAAATGGTTTCAAAGAGTTTGTACAAATTTATGAAGGACTGAGCCATGAAAGTTCAAAGAGAAACTCTGCTAAAGGTAACCTCTAAGACTGACAGCCAGGAGCATAAAACAAGGGGGCTGGACTGGACAATAGAGTCCTTCTCAGCAGAATAAGTTCTGATAATTGTACAGCTCTCATTGCCTCATTGTGGTTTTTGTTGGCCAAACAAATGCAGTTTGGGGTCAAGCAAAATCTAATCCAAGTTAGTGACACTTTTGAAAAACCAACCAGATTCTTCGTCAAATTAAGTCAATAAAGAGAACAGTTTACCATAGTTTGCAGGCTGAATTGGATGCTGCCAACAGTAAGATGCTATATGAATCCTTAAACCAATCATGGAAATTTGCAGTGAAATAATTGCTTTTTTAAAAAAAAATACTCTCCTGATAATGACAAACTTCAAGCTTTTTCTGGGTTTAATCAATTAAGAGAAAATTCTTCCCTTTTGAAAGAAGATTTTCTAGGTTGCTGCATATCAGTAAAAAAACAGTGATTCCCTGAGGACCTCACATGACTTTTTCATGCTTTCAAAAGGCAGTTTTCCTGATTTTGTTTTTCTCTTCCCACATCTTCATCTTGTGCATCCCAAGCACTGGCTATTGGTTCAGACTGTTCGTTTATTTTTTTAATTTAAAAAGGGCCACAGTCTTTAACTGCTTGGTATGTTTGGGGTTTTGGGGGTTTTTTTTTGGTTTTTTTTTTGCGGTACGCGGACCTCTCACTGTTGTGGCCTCTCCCATTGCGGAGCACAGGCTCTGGACGCGCAGGCTCAGCGGCCATGGCTCACGGGCCCAGCCGCTCCGCAGCATGTGGGATCTTGGACAGGGGCACGAACCCGCGTCCCCTGCATCGTCAGGTGGACCCTCAGCCACTGCGCCACCAGGGAAGCCCTGTTGTTGTTTTCAATGAATGCATTGTCCTATGGTCTGGATCTTGCTGCCATCAGATGATGAAGTATTAGAAGACAAAAAAAAAAAAAAGCACACAGGCAATTCCCATATTAGAAAAATTGTACTTTATATTAGAAAAATAGAAGGACTCTGTCTCATGGAGTAGAGATTGGAAAGTTCTTTAATTAATGTATAGTAGAATCCAGGTTCTTGGTATGTCCTCCTTTGAAAACTCAAATTAAGTTGCTTTCACCTTTACTATTTTCTTAGAGCTATATGACTCATTTGTATGTCAAAAGAATAATATTTTTATTTAAAAATTAGATACGAAGTTCAGAGAAAATCATAAAATCGTGACTAACCATGAAAAAAGCAGAATTGTGTATGAGCAAATACTTCCAGATTGATACGGCATGAATATTTAGAGACCTTGCTTTGGACAACTGTTACCTGTCTTTTTATATGATTCCGTTTAAAGAAAGTACTTCCTTAGTTACAAACCTAGTTTCTCCATCTCCTCCCATTTCTGCCTTGGAACAAAATAAGGCATTCCTGAATTGAACATCTTGTGGGGTCCAGAATTAAAGATCCAACTTGTTCACGTAAACTCTCATCTCCTCTCAGTCTTGATGGTAGATTTATAACCCCATCTATCAAAAAGTCAAAATTCTGTTTCCCATTCATCCTAATAAAGCAGCAGGAATTTCCTGGAGGGAATGCTGACAAGCCTAATTGTTCCCAGCTGGAGAGTAGAGGGTTGGTTCCAGTGATGAGATTTTTAACCCTTTCCTTCCCAGTTTCCCTTTGATCTTATAAGGAGGTGTCAGGGCTCCAAGGATGAGTAAGAGAGATCATTAAGATTTTCATGATAGTAATGATCTGTCCATGCCCTGGCAAGACTGTGAGATTCTGACTTGGATTTGATAATATGGTGATGATTAATACCAGAGGTCTAATTTCAGGCAAGAGTGTAGGTGCTGAAGTATGACTGTGTTTGGGGGGGGTTGGGGAATCAATCAAATGAGACACTGGAACAGCTGAAGAAGAAACGTCTTTCCCTGGTGTTCTACAAAGTTCTTCTACAACTTAAAAACATGAGAAGAAAGGAGACACTTTATTTGTAAACATCTCTAGCAGAGATGTGGTAGGACACGTATGCTAGATTATTTGTAAAGGTGGTTGTGTAGACACTGTACCCCTTAAATATAGAGAAGGCTTTCCAGTCCCCCATCACTGTCATCATCCTTGGACACAGTCTGAGATGTGAAAGGGTGCCGTGGTGGACACTGGGAATGCAGAGAGCCTTACAGTAGAATCCGGGGAGGCAGACCTTTGCAGGCAGGGGCTATTCCAAGTGCAAAGTGATGAGGGAAGAAGGGAAACTCAATTAGTGTGTAGTAGACAATAGAACCGGTAGGCTTAGGGCTACAGGATTGTGCTCTTGGTTTCTTTCATTTCTTCCTTCCTTCATTTGACAAATACATGGTGAGAACCTACCACCTGCCAGGCACTGCTCATGGTTCTGGAAATAAATTGATAAACAAAGCTATGAAGTCTCCTGCTTGCATGAAACTTCTAGTTCTAGTTTTTATAGTGCATGTGTGTGATTTCTAAGAAAACTTAAAACGTACTTCTGTAGAATTTCATGGTTTTCCGAAACCCTTTTACATCCTTTCATTTTATCTTTCTTTAAATATGAGTAATATTTCTTCTGTGTCACTTATTAATAGCTATTTTAAGTTCTTCAAGTTTATTGTAATGCAAATTAGAAATAAGGAAATGAAAATTTTAAACGTTTAAAAATAAGTAATGTTAATTTGCACGAAGTACCTTCTCCATATATTAAGGGTTTGTTTTTTTTTTTCTTTTCTTTTTATCACCCTACCCAACCTCAGCAGAACTTAAGTATCTAACTAGCACGTTAATGATCCTAGGGAAACATTAGCATTTAAAGCTATAGGTTGATAAAATATAATAAGTTTTCATCCTTTTTAATAAGAAGAGTAAGCAAATAAAAATTGTAGGTTTTAACACGGTTAATTCTTAAGTTTATTTAAATTTTTCATCTTAATGTATGTTATAGTATATGAATCATGCAAATTGGGAAGGGGTCATGTGCTGTCTTTGAAAAAACATAAGTCAGGAGCTCTAAAAGAAATTTAAGATCCATGACTTTTTCTTTGAGTTTTCTTGGAAATGTGTGTTATGGGAAGACTCAAGATCATCTGCAAATAGTGGTGTGATGTGGTGTAACTGGGGGAAAAGGAATAACATTAGCATTGGTGAGGTTGCCTCAAATTTTTGCAGACCAAAAGATTTCTTTTGATATTCTTTTGAGTTTCTCAGTATCCTTAAAAGTTTAGATGGGGACTTACCTGGCCGTCCAGTGGTTAGGACTCTGTGCTTCCACTGCAGGGGGCACAGGTTCAATCCCTGGTCCAGGAATTAAGATCCCACAAGTCCCACAGCATGACCAACAAAAAATAATAATGATAAAATTTTAAAAATTAAAGTTTAGATGAAAAAGTGTAGAAATGTATTACAGTATTGGCAAGGTTCCTTGTTTAAGGGTGGGGTAGTCAAGGTTGACTGTTTTTGATTTCTAGACACATCCAGAAGTTAGGTTTAAAAAGCTGTTGGCTCATTTTTAAAACATTTAATAATAATGTTATTCTTTTGTTCCCTCCCTTCTTCCCCATTAAAGCAGTAGAACTCTGTACTCATGTAAACCGCAATGACTCAGACCTAGATGTGTGTGACTGCTCACATCCTTTCCCCAAACACAAACTAATACATATATAAAAGACTGAGATAATAGTGCTTCTGATCCTGACAGCTATGATAAAATATCGAGATAAAGAGCAGACTTCCTTTTTATATTGTTCCTCAGTTAATTAAAATACTTTATTTCAGTCCAAGATGTATTCAAATATACCTCCGTGGAAAGACACCATTGGAAAGTTATAGGAACCATGGAAAACAACTGCTATCAATGAAAAGGAAAAATTTGAAAAAAACTAAAAGCATGGGAGAATAATATGCAGCTGACTCATGCTTCAGTGAATTATTTTTATTTCAGTCATGGAAAAGCTTGCTTTATATGTTCCCTTTAGGCCATAGTCAATGCCATCGAAAGATCTACTACCAGAACTTAGGTTGAAGACATAGGTGAAAAAAAAGGGAACTATTTTCCAGTCAAAAGTTAATCAGTAGGGTGGCAAAGCTGCCTTATTTTAGTGTGGGTAATGTCAAGTTCTTTAAAAAACTTTAAAACTAATCTTTAGATTATGTAGTACAATGAGTAGAGTGTGGCTTTCCTAGAAAATATGTCCTCATTCAAATCCCTGGAATCTGTGAATGGGACTCTTTTCATGGAAAAGGTTTTTGCAAATATAATTATCTTGAGATGAGGTCATCCCAGATTACCCAGGTGGGCCCCAAATCCGATGAGAAGTGTTCTCATAAGAGACAGAAGAGGAGAAGGTCCTGTGAAATTGGAGTGGCAGAGCTTGGAGTGATGTGGTCAGAAGCCAAGGAAGACAAGGAACGTTGACAACACCCAGAAGCTGGAAGGCACATGAAGGGTTCTTCCTGAGAGCCTCCAAAGGGAGTATGGCCATGCCAACACCTTGAGTTTAGGGCTCTGGCCTTCCTAAATGTGAGGGAATAAATTTCTGTGGTTTTAAGCCAGCAAGTTTGTGATAATTTGTTGCAGCAGCCACAGGAAACTAATACATACAGGGTTAACCAAGATTCATTGAGCAGCAGTGGTATGTTAGTTGTGATACAAGCCATTGAGAATACTGCCTGGTGCCTACAAGAAGCTTACCCAAGTATAATGAGTCAGACATAGGATGCACCATTACTGTACAGTGTGCAAAGGTTTATTCCAAAGATATACAGATGTATATGAATAATGGGAGCATGGAACGGATATCACCATTTTTCTGAAAAATGCCAAATTTAGGTCAGCTGCAAGCAATGCTTGGTTTATAAATGAAAGCATTTTTATAAAATAAGCTATTCGTAATATATCTATTAATAATATAAAAAGATGCAATCAATAACCTAAAGCCTTGAATTTGATGAATTTATAAGCTGGAATATATATACTACATGAAGGAGATATTTCAGTCTGCTCTATAAATACTAAGAGAACTAAAGTGTAACATTCAACGTGCTATGAATCTGCCTGGGCATTTTAATGCCTTTCCAACTCAGGCTGTCAGATTTTTTTTTTCATGAAAATATATCTCTAGTTTTACAATGGAATTCACTGAATAGATACTTGTCTTAGTAATATTTATCACTACCATATAAAAATGATATACTCCTAGAGTATTTTTAAAGCTTTATTGAGGCATGATTTACAAACTGTAGAATTCACCTATTTTAAGCATACAGTTACAATCTTTTAAATAAATTTACTGAATTGTGCAAACATTACTGCAATCTAGTTTTCGAACATTCCCACCACCCCAGAATGACCCCTTGTGTTTATTCGCAATCATTTCGATTCTAGCTCTAGGCAACCACTCACCTGCTTTCTCTTTGTAGATTTACCTTTTCTAGACATTTTGTATACATATAATAATAAAATAAGTTTTCTGTTGTATCAGACTTCTTTAACTTAACATAATGTTTTTGAGGGTTATCCATGTTATAGCATATTTCATTATTTCATTAGTTTTTATTGCTGAATAGTTATTCAATTGTATTTTGTTTATAAATGTCTTGTTTATCCATTCACCAATTAGTAGATATTTTGGATAGTTTCATTTCAGACCATTATGAATAATCCTGCTGTATACATTTGCATACAAATATTCGTATGGACATACTTTTTTTTTATAAATTTATTTATTTTTGGCTGCGTTGGGTGTTTGTTGCTGCCCACGAACATACTCTAGCTGCGGCGAGCAGGGGCTACTCTTCATTGCGGATCAGAGGCTCTAGGCGCGCAGGCTTCAGTAGTTGCAGCACATGGGCTCAGCAGTTGTGGTGCACAGGCTTAGTTGCTCCGCAGCATGTGGGATCTTCCCAGACTAGGGATTGAACCCGTGTCCCCTGCATTGGCAAGCGGATTCTTAACCACTGTGCCACCAGGGAAATCCCTGAACATATGTTTTTATTTTTACCTTTTTGGAGGAGTGAATAAATACCTAGGAGGGAAATGGCTGGGTTATATAGTAAGTTCATGTTTTCATTTTTGCAAAACTGTTTTACAAACTGACTGTGCCTGTTTACATTTCCCACCAGTAATGTAAGAAGGTTTCAGTTGCTCTGCATCTTCACCAGTATTCCTATTGTCTGTCTTTCTGGTTAAGGCCATTCTAGTGGGTACAAAGTGGTATCTCGTTTTGACTAATGACTAGTGATGTTGACTGCCTCCTTTAAGGTTATTCAGGTGAACTTTGGTTCTTAACTCCTGTCATTGGTCTTCAAGACTCAATTGTGTAATTTTTTTTCCTAACCAAGAATGGCATAGAACACACAACAGGAAAAGGAAAAGGTATGAGAGGAATTGAGGAGAAAAAAATGAAATAAAAAGGATGGTGTGGGGGCTTCCCTGGTGGCGCAGTGGTTGAGAGTCCACCTGACGATGCAGGGGACATGGGTTCGTGCCCCGGTCCGGGAGGATCCCACATGCCGCAGAGCGGCTAGGCCTGTGAGCCATGGCCGCTGAACCTGCGCGTCCGGAGCCTGTGCTCCGCAACGGGAGAGGCCACAACAGTGAGAGGCCCGCGTGCCGCAAAAAAAAAAAAAAAAAAAAGGATGGTGTGGGAAAGAAATTATAATAAAGTACACGCATGATTATGGGAAAGGGCAGGAGAAGGAAGAGTATATAAAAAAGAAAAAATTGTGTTGTTTGGAAAGCCAAGTCATATTAGAATGGTATCAGTGAAGATAAAAAACACATAAGTACATTAGGACCATTGGTAACTATTTGAACTTTGTCTGTCTAGGGTAATGACAGTGTCATTAATTTAAATCAAAATGTGCTCAGGAGCTAAGAGTACTTTTGAGTTATTATCCATTACACTTGTCTAGTCTCTGCAAAAAGACCACATTCTCATTTATTCATAGCTTCTTTCTTTGATTTATTAAGGCCTTCTTCTGTTATGCCCTTTTCTTCCGTGAACTGTCACCTTTTGGACACAGTGTCAGGTCTTCTGTGGTCACTGGTGTCCATCTGAGCTTCATAGTGTTGTGCCTGAATAATCCCTAATTTCACGTCCTTTCTTCCCACTAACACACGTGCATCTGTGCAGCCCATTCTGTCTTGCCCTTTCTCTGCCTCTGCTGCCTTCATCAAAGACATGAGTACATGATTTGGGGGGCATGGGTTTGCTTTGTTTTGTTTTGTTTTTTTACTTTTGGGCTCAGGAGGTGTTAACACATAATCATAATGCCTCATGAAACCTGCTCAGGTATTTCCCCTGTGAATACAAATACTTGAATGATTGAGAATAGTTTCCTCAGTTTTGGCTTTAAGTGATGGTCAGCTGAAAAGTCATGGTAAAGAATCCAAAACTTAGAGTTTTCATCTTAAGCCAGCTATTTAATCCTGGCCTCAAAGGGTAGTATAAAGATTTTTCCAAAATGTAGTTGAATAAAATGCCTACTCACATTTGAAAGACTTTCTTAAAAAACTCAAAGAATAGGAAAACACACATACTCTTCAGTGTTTAATTTTGTTTGTCACCAGATTAACATATGTGTATATGTGAGCTGTGAAGATCAAGTACTGTGACTATAGTTTTAATAAACAGACCAGAACTTACATATATAAATGAATGTCATGTGTTTTGAAATGAACCATCTTGGCTATAAACTTATTTCATCCGTTTTGCAATTCCTCCATCTTATTTTGGACTTTCCATCAGTGCCAGTTTACAAACCAAATGAAAAAACTTATCTCATTACTTTATTGTCACACCTCATATAGAAGATGCAAAAGCAGTATGCCTTAGTAATTGAGATTATAAATGGAGATTCCTATCTCATATATTGCCTGGTACTTGGTTCAGCCTGTTTTGAGATGGGAGCATATGTTTACCTTCCATCTCATCTCATAAGAGAACGAATAAGTTTCAAATGAAGAATTCAGGGATTGCAGCAGTTACTTCCTCTGCATCTACTAGAATTTAGTACCAAGGCCTTTTTACCACCTATTACAAAAAAATTCTCTAGGAGGCTATGAGAGGAGTCAGCATGCATTTTAACGATAGACACTTTAGCAAATTGTCTTCTGGGAGGCATGCGTTTCAAAAGGTGTGCATTCATTCCATTATCTATTAGATTATCAAGCAGGGCCAACACTGATGTGTGAGTGGCTGTTGGGAGATGCAGTCTCATTCAGGTAAAGGACTTTGTTAAACATGCAGTGATCTGTCCACTTTGTTAAATATGCAGTGATCTGTCCTATCACAGTCAACAACATTTTCAAGAACACACAGTTGTTACTGTGCAATAGAGATGTGAAGATTCAAGCCATTTACCTTGGCAACCGAGCAAGCCGTTGGTGAATGAGTGGCTTCTGGGGGAAGGGGCTCCTCCACAGTAGATGAGAGAGGACAGATTATGGGAACACAGAAGGGGGCACGTTTACTCACTTATTCATCATAACAGTCCTGGAAGATACTTATCATTAATTTTAAAACATCCAGACGTGCATCATACATTTAAGTTTTCAATGTTCAGGGAAGTATTAAAAGTCTCTATGCCTTAGTTTTCTCAACTATGTACCTTGTAAAAGTTATAAAAGTTAGAAAGCGGAGAGATGAAGTTCAAGGTCCAGAGCCAGCCACGTTATATATATTTTACTAGGAAAAGAATGTACGTGGTAGAAGTTCAGCTGCATATATTGAAGACACACACACAACACACACACCCCGTGGATTAAACAAGATAGAAGCTTATTTTTCTTGCGTTTAAATGAAGCCTAGAAGTAGGCTTCACAGAGTTTTCTAATTCTCTTTGTTCTGCCAGGTTTTTTCAAGTTCTCTGTTCTTCGACTGCTAGGTTATGAGGCTCAGGGCTCACCCTTATAGTCTAAAATAGTTGCTAGCACTCTGGCCATTACATCCAAGTTCAAGGAGACAGGATTGAGGTTGGACGCAAGTAGGATTCTCCTCCACTCCTTAAGATTTCTTAGTAGGTCCCCCTGACAATTGTGCTTATGTCTCATTAGTCACATGCCACACATAGCCATAAGGAAGGATGGGAAATGTTAATCTTTTAGTTGGTCAGCAATGAGTCCAGCTAACTATATTGTGTTTCTGTTACTAAGAAAATGGGGAGAATGGATACTGGAGGGAAAGGTATAATTAGTCATAGAATATAACTGTTATTTTCCTGTTTTTTTACTTAGAAGCTTTGTCAAGTTATTGAGTCTTAGTTCTCTCATCTATGAGAAGAGGATAATCCTAACCTCAAAGGGCTGTTATGAGTAAGTAGCAAAAGAGGGAACACATGCACAGCACCACTGGGTAGCTGCTGTATCCCATATCTGGCGACACTTGGCTTAGGGAAGGCCCAGACTTGGAGCTTCCTGACGAGGGGCCACACTGGCTGAGCAGGGACATGGATACCTGAGACCTGACTGCTCCGATAGAGGAATTGCACCTCTCCAGGCTGCACAGAGATGGCACCAGAAGACTGGTTTATTGCTGGACTGTTCCCTGGTGGGGAGCAGTCTGGCAACCTCCTTTTTTGGGTTACCTAAGACTCTTTGTTTCTTGGTAGAATCAGAAAGGTGGAGGGAGTTTCAAGAGTGTGATATGGGACTTGGCCACCAGTTGTTCTAATTTAATTTGAGAAATGAGATTGTGACTGACCAGGGTTCTTGGGCTCCTTAATCAATAGAAATTGATAAGAGGTTAGATAAGAAATTCAGGCAAGGCTTTACTAGGACTCATGATGCAGCACAAGGGAGTGAAAACAGGTAACAGATTCCCTGGCTCGCTCCCGAGGTGAGATGAGCTGGGTCCTTACATGGGGTGAGGGGAGGGGTGGGTGTAGGAGTCAGGCTGGAGGGATAGCTTAGGTGGTCTGCCCACCCCCTTAGTGGTGCTGTGTGCAGGGTGCGTGTGCGGTACCCTGCTTTTGGCTCCTGGATCCTCAGAAGTGGCAGCTGGGTTTTTGGTCTTTTTGTATCTTGTTGTTCATAATTTGCCCCAACTGCACATGCGCACAGTTATATTCAGTCCCTTGTAGTTTCTTTATATTTTGTTGCATGAGGAGATGTTTGTCCAGGTGCAAGCATTGCAGCAAAGGGGCCCAGGGCCCAGCCTGTCTCAAGTTGAAATTGTGAAAAGCCTAATTCAGGGAGAGAAGAAGGTTTGATGTCTGAAACTGAAGCTCAGGGATGGTGCCTGGCAGGAGATAATGGGTTGGAGAGCAGATGTGTGCCAGAGAAGGGAGCCAAGTTTGCACGTTTCTTCCCAGCTCCATCTTTAGTGCCATCACATGGATGCCTTGACCTAAAGTCATGGAGGGAGTGTTTACACCACATAAATCAGCAAATGATACGAACCAAGTCTTTCCGTCCACTTCTCATCTCCCCACCAGAGCCAGTTTACCAGATATGCATTGGCATATCTGTGACCGCTAAAGTCTTGAAACTGAATGAGATCATTTAGTGCTTGTGTTTATTAATATGATAATAAAATATGGTAATGAAAGAGGTCTGGGAATGGCGTTTTTCAGGGTGGGTGGAAGGAGAAAAGCCACAGAAGAGTTTCAGAAGAAATGAAGAAATGTTTAGGGGAAACTAGAGGTAAAGAGTTTCAAAGAACCATAGAGAGTAGAGATTTCTAAGAAAGAAGGTTTGATAAAGAATGTCACATGTAGGCAAGATGTCCATGTGGGTTAGGCTATTAGATCGTTTGGGGACCTTAGTGGAAGTTTTAGTTTAGTGATTTGAGCACATGGATTGAGTTAGTAAAATTCAATAGCTGTGGATTGGTGAATGAGAAAAGTGAACACCTTTTTTTTTTTTTTTAAACAATTCTACTATGTAACAGTCTACAGTTTTAGATCATAATAAGCATGAGTTGAAAGAATGGTTTGTTCAACTTCTGTAGATGCTGTACTACTTTGCTTATAAAGGAGGGAACCGATTTAGAAAGTTTAGAAACTTGATTTTAATCTTGGTATTGTGGCTACCCATTGATGTTGTGAGCATGTACAGCATAACACTTAAAAGCAATTTTCAATCAATAATTGTACTCATTTACCAAGCTTCTTAGGAGTATTATTTGCTCTACTGTCTATCAGACTTCTTTGTCTTTTCTTGTTGACAGTTGTGTTTTCAATAGGAAATAATACTCCTTAAAACAGTAATTTGCACTTTTAAAAATCAGTGGTCAGGTTTATGAAAGTTTTTTGAGAACCATAGGTATATAGAATGAGATTTTGTTCCTTTACTTTTTGTTTTTTTAAAAAAAACTGGTTTTAATTTAGGGAGGAAAGCAAAAGTGAATCTTTAAGCACAAAAATCTTCATGTAGTGCATTTAATATTGGTTTTAATATTGTGTCTTCCTGGAAGGTTTTTCTTTCTAAAGTAAATTTGGAAACACCAGATACTATACCATTGCATTTGAACAGAGAAACACAGGGAAAATTACATAAAAGTGAATAGGGCAGTTTTAAATTTTGGAATATAGACTTCTTTGTACTGTGCCTGGGAATTGGTTTTCTGAATCTTTGTGCCAACAACATGGTACTAGTTGATTTATTTTGCTGCTGCTGAATAATATTCTTGTTATGTAATTAGGAAAATCTTTTCCTTGAGTTGAACTAAGTTTCATTGACAATGTCTGTGAATCCATTTTAGTTGTAAAAATAAAAATGTGTTTTGGAAGAGGTGATCTTTTCATCCTATGCCCAATTACTCTTCTTAAAAAGTAGTTTCTTCGAATGGCAATGGAAAGAGCTGTTTGTAACAGAAAGGAAAAAATTTTTGGAGTTTTATTAAAAATAGCATGATATATCTGAACAGCAAGGGACTTGTTACCACATTTTCTGTGTAACTAGTGAGTTGGAAAATTCTCTATGTTCACTCTAGCCAGTCATTTGCAATAACAGTGTTGGCAAGTAATGATGATCACCGCGTGTGTCTGTGCGTGTGGTGATGGAAGCATGCCTTGTGCTCAGTGCTCTCACTGTATTTTCTCTCTTAATCCTCATACTTACAGCTCAGAGCTAGGAAACAGCAAAGTCAATATTTGAATCCAGGTCTATCTAACTCTAGAGCCAGAGATCTTATATGCTATTTACACCAAGGTCCGAGCAGTATATCTTTAGCAGAGAAAGAGGGTCAAAAAAAAAAATAAACAAATGAAGCATTTCCCAATGACCCTAGTCTGATATATCTTCACATTAGAAAATGAATCAGACATGAATTTGTTCAAAGCAATTTATGGCTAATGTAGGATTAAAAAGAAAGGCAATGGGGCTTCCCTTGTGGCTCAGTGGTTAAGAATCTGCCTGCCAATGCAGGGGACACGGGTTTGAGAAGATCCCACATGCCATGGAGCAACTAAGCCCATGCGCCACAATTACTGAGCCTGTAGAGCCCGCGTCACAACTACTGAGCCCACACGCCACAATTACTGAAGCCCATGCACCTAGAGCCCATGCTCCGCAGCAAGAGAAGTTTCCGCAATGAGAAGCCCACACACAGCAACGAAGACCTAAACGCAGCCAAAAATAAACAAATAAATAAATAAATTTATTAAAAACAAGAAGGAATAATGATTAAAAACAGAATTAAAATTAAGTGAAAAAAAGGCAAGGCCATCTTTTTGTTGTTATAATTGTTATCTTTGGATGCGATGTATATAGTCAAATGAGTTAAACTACATATATTTTCTCTAATATGAGAAAATCTGGCTGAAATTATTTACTATTAGTTTTGCTCAAACTTGTAAGAGTTTACAGATATTTGAGGTTCGAATTTTCTTTTTAGCCTTCTTTTTCTCTAACTAGTCAATAGCAATAAAACAGCTCTGGAAATCCCATATTTTACTCAGAAAAAGAATAAAAGTGGAAAATTGACTGGTTTCTTTTTTAACCATCCTGCCCCACCAATGCTGTCTTTTTTCTATTTAAAGTGATAAGAAATAAATTATTTTCCGTTTACTAACTAGCTACCCTGTTAGTGAAAACATTGTAATTCTTTAATAATTAGGTAAGGCTATTTCAAGCTCTGCTTTTTTCAGGTATGTTAAATTCTTTTTATTTCTCATCTTTTGTTGGGCTTCCCATGAACTTGAATTATCTAAAAAAGAGGATTGTACAGTACATTTAGCAGCACTTTTCAGAAGCACCCTGGCAAGAGAGATCATGGTTTAGTGTATGTTTATGTTACACACAATTGACTATATATATATATATAGACATGTTTAGCTGTTGAGGTTTATGTGGAGCTTTGGTGAGTATAATTTAGGTTCAGATGTTTGAAGGTTTTCTTTAAATTACTTCTCTCTGGTTTAGAATGACAATGTTTATCCCAATTTTACACATCTTCTATTTTTGTGGGTCTTACATTAAGTTTCTGGATGCTTTTGGGAAGAGTAATATAAATAAGTTTAACTTTGCTTCTTAAAAGTCAAAGTTTCCACTGATTTCAGTTGTAAACCGTCTGGGCAATTGAATCCCAAATCTGGTATATTAAAGGATAGAAGCCAGGAGTTCTGAAAATTCAGTTGCTGACAACAGTAACCAAATCCAGCTTGTACTAAGCTTTTCAAAATAAGGTAACTGCAGATGGTGAATCTATGATTTTTTAACACCTGTTCATGCTTTGAGCTTAATGTTCTTCGATGAGGCAGCATGACACAGGGAAACAGACATGAGGTTTAGAATTAGATTAGCTTGATTTTTTAAAAACCTTTTATTGTAAAATACCTAAGAGATTCACGGGAAGATACAAAGATAGTAAAGAGGTCCCTTCCACCCTCCACTCAGTTACCCCCAAAGATTACACTGTACCTAACTATGGTACAATATTAAATGCAGGAAATTGACATTGGTACAATGTGTGTGTATAGTTCTAAGCCATTTTATCATGTCTGTAGATTCATATAAGCACCATTACAATCAAGCTACTGAATTACTCTGTCAACACAAAGAAGTCCATTATGCTGTCTCTTGTAGTTATACCTACCCTCTACCCTGTCATCACCTTAAACCCTGGCAACCACTAATCTGCTTTCCATCTCTGTAATTTTGCCATTTCAGGAACATTACACTAATGGAATCATATAGCATGTGGCCTCTTAAGATTGTTTTCAGCGTAATGTCTTTGAGATCCTTCCAAGTTGGTGTGTATATGGATAGTTTGTTTCTTTTTATTGCTATGTAGCATTACTCAGTATGGATGTACCATATGGACTTACTAGAGTTTGTTTAACCATCACATGTTGAGGAACTTTTTTTCAATTTTAGGCTGTTAGAAATAAAGTTGCTATGAACGTTCATGTGCAGGACACATGTGTCAACATAAACTCTGGCATAACTGCCCAAGAGTGCAATTGCTAACTTGTAAGGTAAGTGTATGTTTAGATTTTTAAGAAACTGCCAACCTGTTTTCCAGACTGACTGTACCACTTTATATTCCCTCCAGCAATCCTCCCCAGCATTTTGTATTGTCACTATTTTTTATTTTAGCTGTTTCAATAAATGTGAAGTGATATCAGTGTTATCTCATTCTGGTCTTATTTTCATTTTTCTAATGACTAGTGACATTGAACATCTTTTCATGTGTTTATTGGCCATCCATAAATATTCTACAGTGTAATATCATTTCATGTCCTTTGCCATTTTCTAATTGGATTGCTTGTTGTTTTTAAAAATTTTTTAACTGATGAATTTGGAGAGTTATTAATATAATATAGATACTAGTCCTTTGTCAAATGACTATCCTAATTAAAAAAAGAAGACTATTTATTATGGAAAATTCCAAGCTAGTACAGAGTTAGATAAAAAAGAATAAAGAACCCTCATGTACACATTTTTCACCTTCAACCATTATCAGTACCTTCTATACCCTTAAATTATTTTGAAGCAAATCACAGACCTTATATTATTTAGTGTATACACATGTCAATAGGACTCTAAAAGGACTCTTAAACACAACTATAATAGAACTGTCATATCTAAAAAGAACACTAATTCTTAATACCATCAAATAGCCAGTCATTACATTTCCCCTTTTTTTCATGTTTTTTCACTTGTTTGTTCTAGACAGGATACAAATAATGTCTATACATTGCAGTTGATTGATAGGCCTCTAAAGTCCCTATTAATCCATAAGTAGCTACTCTTTCACTTTTTCCTTTTCTTTCTTGTTTTTGTTTTTTGCTTTTTTCGAAGATAAACACAGCCAACATTAGTTGAAGTAGTGAAAACAGATTTTACTCAGTAACTACTGATGGTAGGGGAAAGAGGTGAACTCCATTTCAATTTGTGCAAAGGTGATTGGGCATTTCAAAGGGAGAATGACGTGTAGTGGGGAGGGGGAGAGAGTGGAGACTCAAGCAAAAAATTATGAAGGATTGGTAAGTGTAAATGTGATTAGGCTAGTTGTGTCTGCTGGCTGGTAATTACTGAAGTGAGGATTTTATCCTCCCACAGAGACTTTATCCATCTCACTTTTGCTGTGGCTTTTTGTTTTTGTTTCTGTTTTTTGTTATTATTTTTTTTCATTTTGTCCTTTGATGCTTCCCACAGTCTGCATTTTGCTGAGTGCATCTCCATGATGTCGGTTAATGTTTTCTTCTATCTGCTGTATTTCCTGTAAATTGATAGCTAGATCTAGAGGTTTGATTGCATTCAGGCTTTCTATTTCTGGCAAGAATACTTTGTAGGTGGTGTTGTATACTTACAGGAGAAAGTAAATAATTCTGGTTGTTTTTCTTTTTGTAAAATGAGTTGCCTTATGCCTAGATCCATTATTTCAGTAGGGATTGGAAAATAGTGCTATTCTAATTCTATCATTCTCTATTCATTCATTAGCTAGAATATCTACCAAGAGAAACATTCCTTCATGAAATATTTGGTTGCCCTGGGGGCACAATTTTTATAAGCAAAACAGATGCTTGATTTTTGTGCTTTATTTGCTAGTTTTATTTCTGTTGATGTTCAAATGTCCATCTTTGGTCAGTGGAAGCTTTCTCCAGGTTGGTCCCTAAGTCCTTTTGATGCAGCCACAGTTGTCTTCCCTGATATTCCAGATATTCCATGTTCATCTTATACATTTTCTACCCTAGACCTGGAAACCCATTTCTCCAAAAGCTTGTGGTTCATTTTGTGAGTGATGTATAGGACCAAAATTAGGGCTTTCACAGTGCCCGTTGCTACTGAATAATGACTGTTTCTAGGACTTTTCAGTGGCAAGTTCTGTCAAAATTGATTATCTTTAAAATATGAAAGTAGGTAATGAGTTCATTCTGATACTTTCAATTCACATTTAGAACTGCAAGGCTTTTGACCTCACCGCATCCATGGTGCATCTCTATCTCCCTTGCTGCCATTGAAAATTGTGGCTCCCAACACCACCAGCATAAGTACATATTCGTTTTACCCCACATTACTCACATGACAGTCTCAAAATAACAAAACCAATGCGACCAGGAACAATATGATTATTAAAAGTAGTTTGTGAGTTTTTAATAATTCTTTTTGTTTTTAAAGTATATGGTATGAGGTATATACCGTACAATTACTGTTTTAAACTTACTTGATATAGTTCCTGTCTGTATAGTTACGGCTCATTTGTTGCATGCTGCTTTTGATTTTTAGGGTTTGTTATTTTCTTGGCTTTGATTTTGTTTTATAATCATATAAACACTGCTTCTAAATCTACAAAACAAGGTCACTCAGAGAGGTCTATCCCAGTCCTCTCTGCTCCGTTGGCTCCCTCTATCTGTAGGTAACTCTTTCTTCTTTTTTCCTTCTTTATCTTCACCTTTTCCTTCTCTTTTTCAGTTTGGTTTAGCTTTAATTTAAAGTAAATAACTCTCCCTCCTCCCACCTTAAATAAGCGGTAGCATATTATACTTTTTTCTCACTGAGTAATATATCCTAGAGACTACTCCATAGCAGTATATTAGGGTCATCACTATTATACTGTAATAGCTCCTTAAGAATTACCGAGGTAGCCCAAATGATTTCAATTTCAATTCTGCTCTTTAGCCTTTCGTTTTCATATCTGCTTTTGAAGATTCTATCTTTACATATTTTTAACTTTTTTGTTTTGTTTTTTGTTTTTTTATGGTATGCGGGCCTCTCGCTGTTGTGGCCTCTCCCGTTGTGGAGCACAGGCTCCGGACGCGCACACTCAGTGGCCATGGCTCACGGGCCTAGCCGCTCCACGGCATGTGGGATCTTCCCGGACCGGGACACGAACCTGTGTCCCCTGCATCAGCAGGCAGACTCTCAACCACTGCGCCACCAGGGAAGCCCAAGATTGTCAAATTCTTTTTAATTTCTGGTGTAAGCTTGATTTGAATTTAGCTTTAAAATATCAACCTCTACTACAATCAACCAGGCAGCTTTATAGTCCAGTAAATTCAGTCGTTACAGTTCCATTGATTGCACATGTAGGGGACTCGGTACAGTTTTAGTGGTTGTTAAACACTTGTTGCTTCCTGCTCTCCCTTCTTCTTTTTGTTATTTTAACAAAATGATACTGTAAAGAATACCTTATATTGGCTTATCCAAGTAGAAAAGATTTGTCTGACAGCTAGAAAATATGGATGAGAAAATTCTAGTTCTCATGTTTCCAGAATTAACAAGCTCAACCAATTAGTAGATATCTTCCAGCAGAGAAACACTTGTTTTTGGTTAAACTCTCACTCATAAGAAACAGCAAGTCATGGATTAAGAGAGAGTGTGTGTGTGTCTATAGCAGGGAGAAAAAAACTAATTTTGCAGAATTTATGGTTACTCCTTAGCATTTTATTCTACTTCACTCCACTAACCTGCTAGAGGATGGCATACAGGGTGACCTTCTCCTCCTGGTTTTCCCAGGACATTCCCAGCTTGAGCACTGAAAGTCCCATGTCCCAGCAAGCTCCTCAGTACTAGGAAGACTGGACTGGTCGGTCACACTTGATGTCAGTCCAGCCTCGTGTATGGAAATCTCTAGGCTCGGGAAACTTCAGACTAGACAATTTTCAGAGGACTTTTAGTTGGGCTTAAATTTAGTTTAGGACAGAAAAAATGCATTTGTTAAAATAGCTGTCTGAAATTGGGCCCTGATATCAGTGGGGTCTGTAAAGGGAGTGTTAAGACTTACATGATTAAGATTTTTAAAATTTCATTTTGATGAATTAAATGCCTTCTGTGCAAAACACTAGGCTGAATCTACAAAGGAAACTCAGCTGAGTTAAGACAGAAAGAAGCACTATTCTTTAACTGAACATTAAGTGACTTTGCACATGGTTTGGTGATTGGAAACATAGCAACACTGTGATAGTATGTCAGTGAGAAAATGAAATTGGCTGCAAAGGAAATGGGAACTAGATTAAACAAGTGGCTCTGGAAGTAATTAGGACAATGAAGCTGTCTAGTGGGTATTAAATAATAATGGATCAGGGCAGCTGTTGGTCTGTAGCGGAATTTATATGAAGGGGAAAAAGCTGTGTGGGCACGAGGCATGTTGGGTGGTCGATGTTTGGGCCAGGGCACCTTTTGCTCTTTGGGGTGAATTAGGAGAAAGGCCCCCTTCCTCAGGGCAGATGCAGCCAGCACCGGGGCGCACGGTTGTTGATTGGCGCATGAGCTGGATTTCAGCCCTTTTCGTCCCCTCAATTCCACTCCTCAGTCAGCTCGCTCATGCAAGAACAACCTGCATTTGAGCATCTGACTTCAGTATCCAAGCTGAATTAAAGGAGCCCCATGAACAAGAAGAATGCCAAAAGCCAAATGAAAGCTTGGTCTTCTAGGAAAATATTTTGTTTCTTTCCCTTCTCCTTCCAGGAGGGAGGGAGCTGATAGAACTTGAGAGAGATGAAACCCTTTTTCCATCCTTATCCTAGCTGAACTTCACATTTTTTTGTTTTGTGGCCATGAAGGATAAGCCATAGGGTTTAAGAATTTTCAGCTGGGTTGTGGTCACTATTATAATGATGGCTACTTGGGGTGCCTTTATGAGTTGGGCACTGTTTTGACCACCTTACATACCTCACCTCATTGAAATCCTTTCAACAACCTTGTAAGGTAGAAATTATAATGACCATTTTATGGCTGAGGTTCCGGAGACCAAGGGAGATTAACGGGCTTGCCTCGTCTCCCAGGTTCACCATGTCCAGCATCCACTGGGAGCATCCAAGGGAGGCATAATTTGAGAGCTTAGGATGAGGGACCCATAGAGATTTCACCTGGCAAACAAGGCATCATATACAGAGATAATTAAAACTTAGAAAACTGTGATATTGTAACAGTATTTTCTAAACGTTTAGTTTGGAACATATAAGCAAAATATAAATAAATATAAATAAATATATTTAAATATAATTTATATTTAAACATAAATAAATATAATTTATATATATATATAATTTAAATAAATAAACATGTGAATATATATATGAATAATATTACAGGGACTGGAAGTTCTAGTTCCTTTGGCAACTTTTCTACTTAGGCTTTTTATAGTATGTTTAAAACGTAACCCTTAGGTCTAGAAGGAAATTAGAAGAAAGTTTTAAAAATTATGTAACCCAAAGAAATATGCATTTGAAAAAAATGTAGACAATTATTATGGATTCCTAACTTATGCAATAACAATAGACATTATATGCAAACATTAAAACTCTGACAATTATATGACTAATGGTTGTTTCTATGTTACGTGTACTCTGTGCTAAGAACCGCTGTGATTCTTGTTTTTACTGTGAAATCTTAGTTATAGCTGTCTCCTCAGGAACTTTCAGTGTGCATGAGCTTTGGAATTTAAAAACAAAACCAGATTGCCCAGAGTTGAAGTATTAAAAGTTTTGAATTTTTAGTAAATGTCATAACGTACATTACCCTCAATGTAAAAAATGGAGTTCCAAGGAAAATAAAACTTGAATCCCCCAAAGTAGGATTCTTGTAGGAAAAGTGAATTTTAAAAATGTTTGCCAAAATCATATAGGAATGACTGACCCCCCACTTTCTGGTCCTTGCAGCTCCGACAGTCAGTCCTCCTTGCCTTAAATATAAAGGGCTTTAGGGGTTGGAGCCAGCGAAGTGGGATGTCTCTGGATGTTTGTTTCTCTTCTCCTGTGTAACCACTGCTTATGTCCCTGGGAATGGTGCTGTGTTTCCTTAGGCCACTTACTCTGCTGCAGGCCTTTGACCACAGCAAGGGCAATGCTGCAGGGAGGTTATTTATTTCAGGAGTAGCCATGGTCTGCAGGAAGCCCAGTCTGCCAAATGTCCTCCTTGGCCTCTACGTGAACTCAATGAATGGAACCATGTGTGCTTGGGAGCTTCTGGATTTACTGTCTGTTGTTACGAGTTGCTACAGTGTGCGTGAGGATGCCGGGGGCGGGGGGAGGGTGATGAGTAGGCTATGCAAGGCTTTAGATTGAAAGCTGGGTTGGAGAAAGTGACTTTGTAAAGGTTTAAGTGAGACTTTCTCCTCTCCCTGCCCTAAATCTAAGCTTCCTGGATCTGTAGCACAGACCCCAGCCTAAGTTCCTCTCCCGGTTACAAGCATGAAAGTGGGATAGAGAGAGACCTAGCTGGGCCAGCCTGGCCTCTGTTCTACATGGATGCAACAGTGGATGAGAGACCAAGAAAGGATGCTGACCTGTAACACAAGATGGCCTCTCCCATTAGCAGTGGTGGCCCAGTCTATGTCCTGGGTACCTAGGGAGCAGGTCAGAGTTGGGACTGTGGGGAGAGGCGGTCCTGCTCCAGGTACTTAAAGAGCCCTAATGACAAGGGTGACACCAGGTGAGGAAGCTTAGGGGAAAGGTAGCTGCCTGGTTGAGATGGCTTCGCCCACATGTGGCTGAGCAAAAGGCAGGTGGAATCAACATCAATCATATTTAGGTATATTCTACTGCTGTTCAAGCCATCAGGGTTTTATAGTTTCAATTTAACTTTTCTGCATTCAGATTTCAGACACTTGACTGTGAAACGCTGAGGAGTGCAGCAAGTACAGGAGTAGCGGCTCCTTTGCTGTGTTTGCAGGGAGCCCTCATTGCCCAGGGCAGGCTGTGCTTACTCCAGTCCCTGTGCAGCAATATGGGCACCCCTGCTCTTAGCCCCTTCTGGCTTCCCCTGCTCTCCCATCTTTTGTCCCTCTAGGCCCAGGTCGAGTCTCGCCTATTCCCTACATCCTCCCTTCCTTTTCCAGCCCATGTTGATTTCTTCCTTCTCTGAACTCCTTTAGTCCTTTATCAAGTGAACTGCTCCTTGGGGCTGTTAAGAAAGTACAGAAAGGTTGGTGTAGCGTTGAGACGTGGGCTAGGGAACCAGGTGCATAGGTTCAAGCCCCAGTTCTTCTAATTACTGGCTTTATGATTTCAGGCAAGTTCATTCACTTCTTTATGCCTCAGTTTCCCCATCTATAAAATGAGAATAGCTATAACACCTGCTTCATAGTTGTTATTTGTTGTTGGTGGTGGTGTGTGCGTGTTTAAAGAGTTAATGCATGTGCTTAGAACAATTTCTGGCCTATGTTACGCACCTAATAAATGTTAGCTGTTATTTAAATGTTAAATGTATGCATTTAATCCTTTCATATATTGCTTCTAATATTCAATATTTTGCTTGTTAAATTGAATATTGCTGGGGAGAGGGTTTAAGGTAGCAGCATTGGAAGATCCTGAACTCACCTCCTCTCATGGACACAACAAATCCATAGCTACATGTGGAATAATTCCCTCTGAAAAGGACCAGAAAACTTGATGAACAGAGTCTCTACAATAAAGGGTGGAAGGACAGCATTGAGATGGGTAGGAGAAACAGAGATACAATCTTGTCAAAGAAAAAGCCACACCCCAGCTGCAGCAATGCACAATCCGAAGGAGCATAAAGGTATGGATCCTTTCCCTGAGGAGAGAGGGATCCAAGCTCCACGTCAGGCACCCCAACCCTGTAATTCTGCACAGGAGAGATGAGGCCCCAAAACACCTGGCTTTGAAAGCCAACGGGGAAGACACCCAGGAAAGCCATAGAGCTACAGGGGATGGAAACCTGCTTTTAAAGGGCCTACATGTAGACTCACTCTAACCAAAAACCAGTATGAAAACACTGTATTAAAAAATGCATGGGGCATAGGTGAAGGGGACCCACTTACTAGTCTTGACGCATCTGCTGGAGAGGGGTGCTCCCCAGGAACTGAGACAATGGTGGGGATCATTTTTATGACCTCAGGCTACCTTGCTAATTCTGGCACTGGCAGGTGGCATTTTGGAAATCTCCATCTAACCTGTTAGCACCAGTACACACATCTTTCTGAGAGCCCCACATGCCCCTGCACCCTCAGCCGAGCCTCATAGCCTGCCAGGCCCTGCAACTGTTTTGGAGGCCAGCCCCACCCACCAGCATACCACAGCAGCAGCCATGGCCCCATCTCAACTAGAGGACACATAGCCTACATAGGGGACCTCCCTTGAATGGGAAGGTATAACGTTTATAAATGTATATGCACCCAACAGAAGGGCACCATGATATATAAAGCTAATATTAACAGACTCAAGGGAGAAATTGAAAGCAATACAATAGTAGTAGGGGACTTTAACACTCCACTTATATTAATGGATAGATCATCCAGACAGAAAATCAATAAACATCAAATTAAATGATACATTAAACCACGCTGACTTAATTAGGTATATATAGAGAATATTCCATCCAAAAGCAGCAGAGTAGATTCTTATCAAGTGCATATGGAAGATTCTCTAAGAGAGATTACATGTTAGGTAACAAAACATGTCTAAATAAATTCAAAAATATTGAGATCATATCAAGCATCTTCTCCAACCACAATGGTATGAAATTAGAAATCAATCACAAGAGAAAAACAGAAAAAAATACAAATGTAGAGATTAAACAACATGCTACTGAATAACCAACAGGTCATCAAGGAAATCAAAGGAGAAATGAGAAACCTAGAGGCAAATGAAAACAAATTCAACATATCAAAATCTATGGGTTGTAGCAAAAGCGGTTCTGAGAGGACAGTTCATAGCAATACAGGCCTACCTCAAGAAACAAGAAAAATGCCAAGCAAACAGTCTAACTTTACACCTAAGGGAGCTAGAAAAAGAAGAACAAATGAAGCCCAAAATTAATATAAGAAACGAAATAATAAAGATCAGAGTGGAAATAAATGAAATAGTGACTTCAAAAAAAATAGAAAAGATCAACAAAACAAAGATTTTTTGAAAAGATAAACCAAATCAACAAGCCATTAGCTAGACTAACCAAGAAAAAGAGAGAGGGCTCAAATAAATAAAATCAGAAATGAAAGAGAAGTTACAACTGATATCACAGAAATACAAAGGGTCATAAGAGACTGCTATAAATAATTATACACAAATAGGACAAAGTAGAAAAAAATGGATAAATTTCTAGAAACTACAGCCTTCTTAGACTGAATCATGAAGAAATAGAAAATCTGAATAGATCCATTACCTAACAAGGAGATTGAAACAATAATCAAAAAGCTTCTAACAAACATAAGCCCAGGACCAGACAGCTTCACTGGAAAATTGTATAATACATTTAAAGAAAATTTAATACCTATTCTCAAATTCTTCCAAAAAATTGAAAAGGTGGAAAACCTTCCAAATGCATTTTACAGAGGCAGCATTATCCTGATTCCAAAAACAGACAATGACATCACAAAAAAAAGAAAATTACAGGCCAATATCCTTGATGAACATAGATGGAAAACTCCTCAACAAAATATTAACAAACCAAATCCAACACTATATTAAAAGGATCATACACCATGATAAAGTGGGATTTATTCTAAGGAAGCAAGGATCATTCAACACCTGCAAACGAGTCAACATTATACACTACATTAACAAAATGAAGGATAAAAATCATATGATTGTCTCATTAGTTGAAGAAAAAACATTTGGCAAAATTCAATATCCATTTATGATAAAATTTTTCAACAAAGTGGGTAGAGAGGGAATGTTCTTCAACATAATAAAGACCATATATGACCATATATGACAAATCCACAGCTAACATCATACTCAACAGTGAAAAGCTGTTTCCTCTAAGGTCAGGAACAAAACAAGGATGCCCACTCTCGCTGCTTTTATTCAGCATAGTATTGGAAGTCCTAGCCACAGCAGTTATATAAGGACAAAGAAACAAAAGGCATCCAATCTGGAAAGGAAGAAGTAAATCTGTCACTATTTGCAGATGATATGGTACTATATATAGAAAATCCTAGACTACACCAAAAAACTGTTAGAACTAATAAATGAATTCAGCAAAGTTACAGGATTCAAAATCAATGTACAGAAATCTGTGGTCTTTTTATATACTAATAATGAACTATGAGAAAGAGAAATTTAGAAAACAATTCTATTTACAATTGCATCAAAAAGAATTAAATACTTAGGAATAAATTTAACCAAGGAGATACAAGACCTGTACACTGAAAACTGTAAAATACTGATGAAAGAAATTGAAGAAGATACAAAAAATGGAAAGATAGTTCATGTTCAGGGATTGGAAGAATTAATATTGTTAAAGTGTCTGTACTACCCAAAGCAATCTACAGATTCGGTGCAATCCCTGTCAATATTTCAATGGCATATTTCACAGAACTAGAAAAACTAATTCTAAAATTTGTATGGAAACACAAAAGACCTCTGTCAGCCAAAATAATCTTGAGAAAGAAGAATAAAGCTGGAGGTGTCACACATCCTGATTTCAAGCTACACTACAAAGCTATTGTAATCAAAGCAGTATGGTACTGGCACAAAATACAGACACATAGGTCAATGGAACAGAACTGAGGGTCAAGGAATAAACCCACTCATCTATGGACAATTACTATACAACAGAGAGCAAAGAACATACAATGAAGAAAGGACAGTCTCTTCAATAAATGGTGTTGGGAAAACTGATGCAAAAGAATCAGATCAGACCATTATCTTACACCATGCACAGAAATTAAGTCAAAGTGGATTAAAGACTTGAATATAAGACCTGAAACCATAAAATTCCCAGAAGACAATGTAGGCAGTAACTACATTGACTTTGATCTTAGCAATGTTTTTATGATTATGATATGTTTTATGATATGATTCCAAAGGCAAGATAAAAAATAAAATAAAAAACAAACAGGACTACATCAAATGAAAAGCTTTTGCACAGTAAAAGAAGCTATCATAAAAACAAATAGGCAACCTACTGAATGGGAGAAGATATTTGCAAATTATATATCCAATAAGGAGTTAATACCCAAGATATATTAAGAACTCATAAAACACAACAAGAAAACAAACGACCCAATTAAAAATTAGACAGAGGATCTGAATTGACATTTTGCTCAAGAAGACTACAGATGACCAACAGGCACATGGAAAAATGTTCAACATCACTAATTATCAGGGAAATGTGAATCAAAACCACAATGAGATATCACCTCACACCTGTTAGAATGACATATCAAAAAGACAAGATATAACAAATGTAGAGGATGTGGAAAAAAGGGAACTGCTGTACACTACTGGTGCGTCTGTAAATTGGTGCAGTCCCTGTACAAAACAGTATGGAGATTCCTCAAAATAATTAAGTAGAACTATTAATACTATATGAACCACCTATTCCACTTATGGATATTTATCTGAATATCACAAAAATATTAATTCAAAAAGATTTCGGCACCCCTCTGTTCATTGCAGCATTATTTACAATAGCCAAAATACGGAAACAGCCTAAGCATCCATCAAATACTCCTCAGTCATTAAAAAGAGTGAAATCCTGCCATTTGGACCTTGAGGGTATTTTGCTAAGTGAAATAAATCAGACAGAGAAAGATAAGTAATGTGTGATTTCACTCATATGTGGAATTTTTTTTAAAAAAAGACAACGAACAAACAAAAAAACAAAAACTTATAGATACAGAGAACAGATGAATAGTTAGCAGAGGAGGAGGAGTTGGAGTGTGGGGGAAATGGGTGATAGGGGTCAACTGTATGGTGATGGATGATAACTAGACTTGTGGTGGTGATTACTCTGTAGTGTATACAGACGTTGAACTATAATGCAGTAACCTGAAACTTATATAATAAAAAAATTAAACATTGTTGTTGGAATAGCTTGTTGTTTTTCACAGTGATGTAGTTGTAGCGGCCTTTTTGTTAATTTCCTGAATTGGTCAGGTATCTTCTGATATCCTGAATTAACATCCTTTAGAACATGTTATTGATACGTTTGTACTTCTGAGAGTAGTATTTGAAATTTAATCATCTTCCTGGAAGGTGAAAACATATTCAGTTGGCAGTGATTGAAAGATAGCAGAGCATTGATGGTTAAGAGCACAGGGTGGTTTTATATTCTGACTCTTCTGGCTTACTACCTGTGGGACCTTGGGACAAGTTACTTGACCTTTAATGCCTCGGTTTCCTCCTTGTAAGAGGAAGATACTAAGAGTGTACGTCTTATAGGAATGTGCTAAGGATTATACACATAAGAACTGTGCCAGGGGCACAAAAAACTTTCACTACTATTATTGTTAACAGAATGTGTGTTTCTTCAGTTTACCAGGACAATCCAATATCAAATACTCTTTTTCACTAGCTTAGTTGTACTTGAATTTCTCAGCCCACTTATCCCAATAAAGGGGATAAAATCAGAAGGTGTGATGATAGTTTGTCTGTTTTTAATCTCTTTCTTAGTGCAAGAGTTTAATTGTGTATCTGCACAAATATGTATTGCAAGTAGCAGTGATTTCATTTCCATGGGTTTCTTAGAGACTCTGGTGTACAAGTTTGGACTGATGGGCATAAGGGAAAACCCATAGCAAGTGCTGTCTTTCAGCATCGTTGGAGACGAGACAGTTAAAAGGCATGCAGTCGGGCATCAGAAAAGTCAATTCTGGTTTGGATTCACTGCTCACCAGGTCTGGATCTGCAAGATGAGGCCAGTGCTGTCTGTCTGGCAACCTCATGTGGATCTTTGGAGGATTAAATGTTAGACTGGATTGAAAAGCCCTTTGACATAGAAAATGCCAGACAAATACGTAATATGCATCTTCTTGTGATACGTTCCTATTATGGCAAATTAAATATTCTGGTTAGTATAAAGATTTTATACATGCACTAAATTAATGACCAATTAACATAAAATTAAAGTATGTTAAGAAGAAACTTAACACCCAAATCATACTGCTAAATAGACGTAACAACACAAGCTTTTCTTATTTATCCTTATGAAGAGATCTCTCCACCTACTTGGACTAGAACCTCCCATCTGTTTCTAAATCTGATATCTCAGGAAATTCCAGAATAAGCTCTGTCCACCATGTTCCCCTTTGGACTTTTGGGCCCTTTGCTCTCTGTTATGGACCTCAGTGTGGACACGGTACCAGTGTCATACAGTGCCGATGCCCCACTTCTGGAAATCAGATTGGGTCATCTCTGCCTCAAGCCCTTCACTGACTGCTCACAACCGTCAGAACAAAGCCCAGACTCCACAGTGGGATGTGAAGGACCATGGTAACGTGGCCCCAGCCTGCCTCTCCAGCCTCCCCGCTCAGCCTTCTGCCACTATTAAATCCTGCAGCTAGATGACCGTCTCTCACTTCCTCATCCTGCTTCCCAACTCTCAATCCTAGGCCTCCGTATATGTGTTTTTCACGTTTTCTCCTCGCCCAATTCACCCCTCCTCTTCCTCAGGTGTCAGCTTCATTGTCCCTCTCTTGGGGCATCCTTATCTCCCTCTCCGTTTCTGCTTGCAGCTCCTCCCTGTGGGGCTGGCTGAGCATATCACGGTGCAGTTACACCCTCCTAATCCTGTTCGCCTTCTCCTTGTAGCCATCTCTTCTCATTTAGAATTTCTGAATCAACCCACTGTGCGTGGAGTTTGCATTTCGACCTGCGGCAATCACTACATACATTAACGTTTAAATGGATACCTCTTAAAAGACGCCTCAAGAATTGTGCACTGCCTCAGCCCATTCATTGGTATGAAAAGTTTTTATTATAGGTTTTATTGTAGATCGGTACTAACTGATAAAGATGAACTTTATCATTTTTAATTAAGTAGAAGTCACTGTGTTGTTACCAAGCAGAAATGCCATTTAATAAATAATCCATGTTGAAAGTGTACTGGATAAAGCAACTCCGTTTTACTTTTATGTTATATCGAGTAGCGGGTGCTGTGGATTTGGGTTTGGGTCTCACCTCTGCCACTTGCCAGCTTCGAGATCCTGAGTGAGTACCTCCTTCAGCCTCATTAACAAGGTGGGGACAAGTATGGACTCAGAGCACTGGTATGAGAACTAAATGAGATTTAAAAGGTAAAGCACTTAGCACAGTGACTGACTGACATATATTAAATGCATTAAGTATCCCCTATTATTAATGAATTGAAACTAGCCTGCTACTTTAATGACAAGCAAGAGTGATAATCACCAAAACTGAATTTTTGGTTTACATCTAGAAAGAATAAGAATTGTTGCCTCCGACTAAATTCATTGCAGCAGGAATATAAATTAGCCCCTCTGACTAAATTAATGAAGCCTGAACTCATTGACCTTTGACACTAGAGGAACGTGACCTTTTGCAAGTCAAATAACACTTTGGGGCTCTTTTTCTTTTCACCTGTAAAACTACCTGAGCTGTTTCGATCCCTTCCATTTCTAACTCTGATTTTCAGAATGGTTAAAAGAACTGAAATCATATCCCCCTTTGCCTTCTCTGTCTTTATTTCCACTATTCTATGTGTGATAATCTAAATATTTCTTTGCAAGTAACCTGCTGAGCTGAGTTTAAATTTTCAAGAAGAAATGTTACCAGAGTCACAGAATGGGGTACTGAAAGTCACTTTGGGTTTCTGAGTAGATTGAACTTAGAAATTCATTTTATCTTAAAACAGCTCCTTCCCTTTGGAATCTGCATTTGAATATCAAAGAAGACATCAAAAGTAGTTCTGCTCCTCTATAGAATGCCACTGGTTATTGCAATTTAGGTGAGGCACTTTATGGGTTCAAGGAGAGTGCAATCAAAGAGAGAAACCGAAGACACTTACATTTCTTTTGTTGTTTTTGTTAATCTTTTCATCTTTTCTAATGTGAGCTATGTCTTTGCTACTTTGGTCAACTGAGAGATCTTTTCTCTCTCTGTTTCAAAGAGAAGCAGGATTTCTAAACTCCTACTCTAAAAAGCCCTGAATTCAAATTATTTTTCTTTCTTTCTTTTTTTGGTCATAGTATGTGACTCTTTGTTAATTTTCTTTACTACCTTGAAAGAGCAGGAGAAATTAAATTAGTATGACAGGTGTTCTAGAAGGAATTTTGTATATAGCTTTCTATAATTTATTAGTATATTGATTTTTAAAAAATTATTTATTTTGGCTGCGACAGGTCTCAGTTGCAGCATGTGGAATCTTCATTGCGGCATGTTGACTTTTAGTTGAGGCATGCATGTGGGATATAGTTCCCCAACCAGGGAGTGAACCCTGGGTCCCCTGCATTGGGAGCACGGAGTCTTACCCACTGGACCACCAGGGAAGTCCCAATTTATTAGTGTATTATTAAATAGTAATAACTTGTAGCTGAGATATTTGCCACTGGAGCTGTTATTAAGGCAAAAATTATCAGGTTTCTGAGAAGGGCTGGATAGTCTAATATAGTATTCTCATTTAATCCACCAGGAATCCTTCAGCTCACTGTCCAAACCCCAAGCAGTGAGTTCGTATTTTGTACCCAGTCTAGCACTGGAGGGTAATGAAAACACAGATAAAGAAAAGAGGGTGAGTGGCGGCAGATAAATATTTTTAAAATTCTGTTAGGGTCCCTAAACATTTATTGATCATCTTGCTGTATGTATCAATTAGCTATTAACACAATAATTCTGTGTTAAAGTTCAGTGACTTAAAATAATAAGCATTCATTTAACCCTCAAGATTATGGGGTTGGAGGCTTCCCTGGTGGCGCAGTGGTTAAGAATCCGCCTGTCAATGCAGGGGACACAGGTTCTAGCCCTGGTCTGGGAAGATCCCACATGTGGCAGAGAAACTAAGCCCGTGCGCCACAGCTACTGAGCCTGCACTCTAGAGCCCGCGAGCCACAACTACTGAAGCCTGAGTGCCTAGAACCCGTGCTCTGCAACAAGAGAAGCCACCCCATGAGAAGCCCGCGCACCTCAACGGAGAGTAGCCCCTGCTCGCAGCAACTAGAGAAAAGCCTGCGCGCAGCAACAAAGACCCAACGCAGCCAAAAATAAAAATAAATAAATTAAAAAAAAAAAAAGATTATGGGGTTGGTGACTTTGTTACCGAATTCAGATCTCGGATACGAGAGACAAGCGCTGGTAGAGACAGAAAAATTCCTTTTATCAGAAAGCTGGTTATTTGGGGGAAAGGCGGACTTGTGTCCCAAAACCGTCTCTGAATGTTCTGCGTGGCCCTGAAAGTTTTTAAAGGGAAAAAAGGGAAGTAATCTCAGTTAATCATTGAAATAGGCGGTCAGAGTCATTGCCATCCCCCACTGTGCACAGGCCTGTGGGCCCCCTGTGATCTTTTTTTAGATGCTTATCTTGTTCACACAGTTTGTTTATGAGATTACTGAAGGGGAAAGCTAGGGAAGAGATCTGGTCATCTGTTCATTACTTATTCTTCATTTCTATTTCTTTGATCTAAGGAAAGAACCAACAGGTTAGGCAAAGTGTCGTGTGATCAAAAGATTTGAAAGGTTTGGGCCAGAGGCTAGTTAAAATATAGCTTTGCTAAAGTGACAAGACAAAAGGGACCTCCTGCAGAGAGTTCTTTCCTGAAAAAAGCTGCTTACAACTTCGGGTGGCAGGTTGTCCTGGTCTCACCTAAGACCTCTCAATGGCATTTGAGGACCGAGTATCTATGGAGGGTAACTTCAGTGAGAAGTCCCAATTAGCTCTGAGTATTTGAACATGATCAACTGAGGAGGTGGGTGTTAGTAGTTAGAAAATTTGGGGTCAGAAAACTTGGGGTGTGAGGTGCACAGGTTCGGAAATTCATTTTGGATAATCTTGATCTTGCTTTTATTTGCCTAAAATCAGAAATCATTAAAAATGCAGAATTTGGTAATGCCGATACCCCAAGCTAATGTTAAAATATTTTTTTCATGTGCAACAGCAAATTTCAAGGGTCTACTTAAAAGTGAGGGATCAACTAGTATTTGCTTCACCCTAATTGCTTGGCATTCCTTTTTTAAAATGTCAGTAGGTTTTTCTATGTTTTTCTTTATTTGTCATCTTTGATGTCATCAGTTGGTGAGAACATCCAAGGATCATAATATTTTGAACCTGAGAGGGACCCTGAAACCACTGAGTCTAACTGTCATTGATATAGCAAGGAAATGAAGCTCCTGTAGATTTCTACCAAGTTATGCAACAAATTAGTTTGAAGCACAAGGGTAGAACCCTGGACCCTTGCTTCCCATTCTAGTGGTTTCCTCAGTGGTTTGGTTTTGTTGTTGGCATGTTCTCTGGCTTTGCAGGGAAAACAGTGGAGAATTTGACTGAAGTTGAAAATTAGCAGTGGTGGCATTTGCATATCCTTGTGTTTATAAGTCATGCTCAGCTATATTAACTTGTGATTGAAATGAGTAGCTGAGATAATCTGATAATATGGTTAAGTATTACTTCTAGTTTTTCAGTGTCCTCCTCTATTAAAAAGGAATTATAGGCTTCCCTGGTGGCTCAGTGGTTGAGAGTCCACCTGCCGATGCAGGGGACGCGAGTTCGTGCCCCGGTCCGGGAAGATCCCACATGCCGCAGAGCAGCTGGGCCCGTGAGCCATGGCCGCTGAGCCTGCGTGTCCAGAGCCTGTGCTCCGCAACGGGAGAGGCCACAACAGTGAGAGGCCCGCGTACCGCAAAAAAAAAAAAAAAAAAAAAAAAAAGAAAAAGAAAAAGAGGAATTATAATGTTTTTCCTCAAGGAATTGTTGAAATTACAAAGAAATTATAAAGAAATTAGTACATTTACATCACTTACGTTTGTATCTGACACATATTATTTGCTATTATTATTGTTATTATTTGTTGTTGTTTGTTTCTAATTCACAGACATCATGGACTAAGGGGGAAAAATTCTACTGTCCAATTTCATTGTAGGAGGGGGAGGAGGAGAAGATGCAGAAAATTCACCTCTTAGACTGCCCCGTGTATGAGCTAGTAATCTCAGCCTCTGACCTCGTGCTTACCAAAAAAGGGGAGCCATATCATTTTGTCTTATTTTCTCATTTAATTTTGGTCAACAACTGGAAATTGAAATCTTGAAAGGAGGTCATTTTTTTCAACCACTGCTCTCTGTGTCGTTCTAGGCTTTCATTGCTTTGGGATGCTACATTTAAAGAGTAACTTATCTGACACCTTTAACTGAACTTTTTGAGGAAATAGAACTTCTCAAGGAGGAAGAATTTGCAAACAAAGCGGCACTTTATAAATGCCTCTGAAATAACCATCACAGTGAGCTTTCAGTGAAACAAAATATGAATTACCTAAGTTTAGCATCTGAAACCCTGTGGTTTGTTTTATATAAGGGAAGCCACTTCTAATTTTTCCACTGTGTTAAAATAAACAAGCAACAGAGGGAACCTGAGAAATGAAGTTTCTAAAAGCAGACCAACCCAAGAAGGACTTTTTCATTCAGAAGTGTTGCAACCCTTTTCCTTCCCACACTGCCGTTCCCTTTCCCTTCCTGCTGCCACTTATCCACATCCTTTAAAGGAATAGCAGAAATGTCCAGGGCTGGTCTTTGTTGAGTTGGCCTGAAAATGATGGTGATAGAGGGGGAGCTGAGAAAATGCACGTAGCAGTGCTTTAACTTTTTGGAATCACAGACCTAGCTGACACTGGAGATCAAAGTCAAGGACTTTGCCTCAAAGAAATGCACAGATGCAGACATACACAATATCTCCTGTGCAGTTTCAGGAAGTGGTAAACTCCCTCAAGCCCATTTCAGGACAGAAAAGATGCACCTGCGTCCTGAGAGCTGACAGTATTCCTGGCCTTACTCCTTGCCAAGCTCTCTTTTGAGAGCTAAGGGAGAAGAAAGAATTTAAATGTAATGCTTGGGGGTGGATCCAGTCCAGAGCTTGCTAAGAGGTGGCTCTGTGTACTGTTTTTTGGAAGAAGGAAGGGACTTGCCTCTTAGTGACACTGTCTCCTCCTTACGGTGCCACTTGGACGCACTTAGCTGTAACAAAACAGAAACCACATGTATTTTGTAAGCAGTCAAGTTAGATGTTTCTTTGTGAGCTGCTAACCCACTCAGGTCTTCAAAAGGATCTCTCTCCTTATAGAACATCCTTGCTGCGTGAAGATACCACATTCAAATGCAGATTTTAAGAGTTTCTGGGGGAGGATTCCTTTGAGGAAAAATTAGACTAAAAAAAGTAAAAGAAAAAAATGAAAAAGGGCAGGGGAAACAAGGATGAGGTGGGAAATGTTTGCTGGATTATGTGGTTCAGTTTGACTTTTCTCCCTACACTTTGTACAGAAATCTGCCTGTAGGTGAAAAGGACTTTAGGGTTTCCTGAAGTTTGTTGGCAATCTCCTCTTGCTTCCCTTTCATCGTCTTTATTAAAACCAGCCAATCACATGTCTTCTATATGTATGAGTACAAGTGGGTGAACTGTGGGAGATGCAGGGTCCACACAAGTTGCTGCCCCTCTAGAAGTGACATTCTTGTAACCTAGTTTGGTTCCAAAGGTCATAGGCAGATGAGGAAATTATCACTGCATATGGGTGAGCTCTGTTTGACCACCAATGCTTAATAACTTTGTTACCTTGGATAAATTACTTAACCTCATAAAACCTTAGCATCCTTTTTTTTAGGGGTAAGACATTTGTGAGCCAGTTTGTGGGTGGAAGACATTGTCCCTCTCAAATTACATTCAGTAGGCAAATTAAATCTTATTTTGTTTAAGATCATCCCTGTGACTAGTGTAATCACATAGTTGCCAGAATACCTGGGTTATTTGGGATCAGATGGGATAGTAATATTTATAGCTAACTAGTTTACAGTTAGGTTGTGTTTCATATATTATCTCACTTATTCTTCACAATTTCCTGTGAAGTAGATACTATTATTTTCCACTCTTTTATAAGTGAGAAAGATGTGCAGAGATGTTAGAAAACTTGCCCAAGATTATCCAGACAGTAGGCAGCAGAGCTGGGGGATTGAAACCCACGTGGTCTGGTTCCAGAAGCCACGCTCTTAGCTATGATCCTTTCCAGCCTTCTTCTGAGCTAGTCTATTCACACTGAAAGGAAAACATTATTTGTGGTAGACTCTGACACTTATTTAAGGTGTTTTTTCTTTCCTGTTTCAGGTATCTGACAGCAAGCCGCAATAGAAACTTCTTGCTTACCATGAGGCCATTCTTAAAAAGGGCCATTTTGGTCATAAGTTATGTAAGTACATATATGCTTTTGAAATATCTGATAAGAAATATTTCACTTTAACTTGACTCAGAGACATGATCCAGATTGTTTGAGTCAGCAGTAGCGTCTAACAATATGATCTTAAGATCAAAGAATTTACACGCTATAAATGTGACAAAGCCTTGGAATGTATGTATGGAAGCATTCTAGGGATATGTGAACTCAATGACACCAGCAGTATTAACTATAATATTTTTTGTGCCGTTTTCAAGGTGCTGATGCTGTGTTGTCTCTGCAACACAAACCTGGCTGTATCGGTTATCTAGTGCTGCACTTATATAAAAAGCATTCATGAAGTAAGCCAGTGATATTCATGGGGAAAAGTCCAGGCTTAACTACCTCCCAAAATTAATCTTTACCTTTTATTGAAGCAAAGATTTCCCTCTGACTTTATCAGAAACAACATAATTGGTCCTATTGGAATGAGAATGACATCTAGAAGGTCTGTGTGGGTGAATTCTTCTATAAACAGAACTTATTGCCACAGAAGTGTCTCTGGCCTCTGGTTTTCTTATGCACCTTTGCAACAGGATAGCACCATTCAGTGATAAAATTCCACTGAGTAGACACAAAAGAGGTTTCTTGGGGTTGTTGAAATAACTCTTGCATGAGTGGTCTGCTCCAGAGCATTTGAGAGTTGGAGCATTTCCAAATGTATTTATTCAGGACACAGAAGTATCATCTATCATAGTTTAAGTTAACTTTCGTGGGGCTCTGTAAGAGGGATGGTTAATAACCTGGGCATTGGAGACCAATGACATGAGTCCAACTCCTGGATCTTGCAATTTACTAGCTGTGGGATTCTGGGCAAATTGGGAGGCCTCAGGTTGATGGAAAGCCTTTAGTGGATAACAATGGATAACAGCTAATAAGTGCTTGAAACTGATGACTGTTATTAAGATTTGCTTGCCTTTCCATCATCACCTTCATTGTTTACTCTTCCCTCTACCCAACTACTTTCCTACTCACCTTCAATGTTAGGATTTTACAGAAATGCTCACTAGGAAAAGTGTTTGTAGATCAAAATATTTGTAAAGCATCAGAAAGTATCCTCCAGAAAGGTGGGGCTTACTCCCGACAATCAATGATTTTCTTACCAAATCTTCTTTTCTCTGAAGGTGATTGTTGTTCTGTACTTCCGTCTGTGGATAATGGGAGGATCTATGCCCCTCTTTTCAGAGCAGGATAATCCAGCTTCATTTTCACCTTACATTCTTACAAGGTCAGTAGAAATACATTTTTTTAACTTTACTTGGTATTTATCAGGTTGTTTTAAATAATCTTAAGCGATATGTTGTCTTTGCATTTTAAGGAAAGAAAGGTTGTCTTCTATTCAGGGCGTGTGGAGAAAAGAAACTACTGTTTAGATCTTTGGAATTCTTTTCAACAAATGGTGCGGTTTTGTCAATATTATTGGTATTGTTCTCATATTGGTATATATTTGTTTACTCAACAAGCATTTTGTTGAGCACTTACCAATAATAAATATCTATTGAGGGACTTCCCTGGTGGCACAGTGGTTAAGAATCTGCCTGCCAATGCAGGGGACACGAGTTTGAGCCCTGATCCGGGAAGATCCCTCATGCCGCAGAGAAACTAAGCCCGTGCACCACAACTACTGAGGCTGCACTCTAGAGCCCGCGAGCCACAACTACTGAGCCCTCGTGCCACAACTGCTGAAGCCCGTGTGCCTAGAGCCCGTGCTCTGCACCAAGAAGCCCACGCACTGTAACGAAGAGTATCCCCCGCTCGCTGCAACTAGAGAAAGCCCATGCGCAGCAACGAAGACCCAATGCAGCCAAAAAAAAAGCTTTTGAGTGGCTCATATGGCAAATGTTACAGGACAATGCACTGAGAGGTGTGTAGAGGTTGACTGGACATTATAACTACTTGTAAGGTTAAAATCAGCAGGGAAGTTGAAAGTGGCGAACAGAAATGAACAACAATTTTTGCTAAGATACAGTCAGTTATATCTTACCATTTGTCCTTAAGAGATTTAGGATAGTGGATCAAGAAGTGATGTTGACCAATGGATCTTGTTCATTGAGAGGGTTTTAATTCCTTACCCAATCTGCTGTGATGTACTTCTGACACTTTCAGATATAATTATATTTGACAGTTTTCATAATGTTTCTTCAGGATATATTATTCTATAATGTTTATACATTAAGGTGTACTGTTCTTAAATTTTCATAGTTTTATGTTCTTTTTAATGTCTAATATCATTTTTGTAATAGTGACCTTCCCTTTTCTGTGATTGCAAAGACATAATAAATCTGAAACCTTGACCAACAGCACATTTATATTTCAGCTTACTTGTATCTCTTAGGGATGGGAGATTGTTGGATTTTGTTTTTATAAAGCCAGGCTTGCTTTATTTCACTCATTTACTTTATATGTTTTAATTGATAAATTTCTACTCTTTTTTCATTGTATGTTCTTCTTTTTTGTTCTCAGTGTTTTCTGCCTTTCTAAAGACTATTTTCCATTCAAAAAGGATACTTCCAATTTGTTTGACCCATTTTTCTAATGAATGTTATGTCACAGTTGTTTGCATTACTTGCAACATCTATTTGTGTTAAAAAATCTTGAATATGCTTCAGAAACCATATGGTATACAGCCTCCAGTGTTGGCTTATCCCTTTGTGATAGTCTAGAGACTTATAAATTGTTGTTTATGTCTTATATTTTTCAAAATATTGTTTAATTAGTCCATTCATTAAGTTTGACATCTGTAGCCAGCTTTTTGTTAATATTGCAATCTACTTGTCCTTTTAGGTTTCTCTCACTGGCTTTCAACATCTCCAGGGCTCCTTGTCTGGATATTTTTAGCTCATTGAGAAATTGTTTCAGGTTCTGCAGCTCCTTCAATAGCTATTTTCTGCCTTTAAGCGAAAAAAACAGCTTTGCCAGATCCTGGTCTTGCTTTTGGCTCCATTTCCCTTGGCCCTCGGTTGGTCTCCCTCCAAGCTTTCTTGTCTGCTGAATTTGAGCATTCATTCTTGTCTTTATAGTTAGATGCAGCCCATTCCCCGAGCGTACCAGTCTCCAAACGCCAAGCTGCGCAAAGCAACAGATGAACGAGAACAAGAACGTATTGCTCTCAACTCACCAACCAGTCATTTCATTCTTATCTCTGTCATCAGCAAACACGTGCCTACCCCACTGTCCTTGGTGTCAGGACAAGGTGCCTTTGGTCTCTGGCTCACTGCCCTTCTGTCTATACCATCTTAGCTGCCAGGGGGGTCAGATTGCATTTTTATTCCGGCTGGTGGTCAAAAAAAATTCTTTGGTGGAACCTCTGGCAGAATTAGGATCTTGGGCCGGTCATTCACCATGTTCTACCTTTCACTTCCAAGGTTTTTACGTATTTTTTCTGAGGGGTCTGATACACATTTCATCCAGGACTTTCTGTCTGTGAATCCATCTGAATGACTATTCTCAGGCAATTCAATCAATATAAAGTGATAGAACAGAATATTCTAACATCTTTATATTCTCCCACTTGTAAAAAAAAAAAAAAAAACACATATCTTTCTGTTTTTGTGTTTCATCCTTAAAATACAGATACCCTGGGACATTTCAGTGACAGTTGCTGTAAATGGCCTTTCACATTCCTCTAAGATAGCTGCATTATAATTGACTCTTTTAAGCATCCAGAACATTGTCGTTAATTCCTTTCCTGAGTAAAGTTTCTAGTCTTCTTGCATAATTGTTTGACCTCTGGTATAATGATGATTCTTAAACTGGATTACCTTAGTCTGGTTCCAATTCTGTTGGCTTTTTTTTTTTTTTCTTCTCATCAGCTGTACCGTTTAGCTATGATTTGGCTGGCTCTGTGAATCTGTCTTTACCAGTCAAAGGTTTGTCAGTCAGCTATGTCAATTGATCTCGTTATTGCTTCACCTCTTTTACTGGATTTGTAAACTGAACAACTTTTATAGCATCTTTGCTTCTATCTTGCAAGGATATCTTCTTTTAAAGTAGGTATAATAACTTTATTATCAGGTGAGAGTTTTCCAACTAGCTTTCTCTTCTCTTAATAATTGTTATAGTTATTAATTACATGTAGTTTTACAAAATATCCTACTAGCTTTTAAAAGTTGCTCGGTCAACTCTTTGGTTTTTGGTTTGTTTCACATGACTTCTTGTGATTTTAGTTCTGAGATTCCTTCTCTTTTAGGTGATCCATTCCCATGTGTTTAGCTAAGAGGAAATACCCCGCCATTTTCTGCCTAACAAAACAGATGCAAAATTGTTGTGGTATGCTCATGAGAAACCTTTCTTAAGAAAAATTATCTCAGACATGAGAATAAGAAAAAACATGACCGTGGCATTCACTGTAATGTAGAACATTGTCTAACAAACCTAGGGGAATACAACTTTGGTTGACTTATTATTCACACTTACTGTATTTTACTACAACTCTGTCAACTTAGAATTTTATGTGTAGAAATCTGACAGGTGTGATGATTTCTTCTCTCTCAAGTAGAAAATAAAATTTCAAATGTTAGTTTTATTGCCTTGCAAGACATTGGGCAAATTTGTATCTAATTCACCAGCTCATTCCTTTTTATTTTTTCATGAACCATGAAAACTTGTTTTTCAAATTTAGTTTGTATATATCGACACATATATACTTATATGTTTCTTATATATATTCAATTTATACTTAATAACAGCTTGAGATATAATTTAAATGCATACAATTCATCTGTTTAACGTGTACAATTCAATGGTTTTTAGTATATTCACAGAGCCATGCAGCTATCATCACAATCAAATTTAGAACACCTCCCCAAAAAGAAACCTCATATCCATTAGCAGCTGTTCCCTATTTCACCCCAGTCCCCCGGCCTTAGACAACCATTGACCTACTTTTTATCTCTATAGAATTACTTATTTTGGATATATTATATCAATGGAATCATATGATGTGTGATCTTTAGTGACTGGCTTCTTTTACTTAGTAAACTGTGTTCAAGATTCATCGTGTCATAGCATACATATATTAATATTTATTTCTTTTTTATTCTGCAGTAGTATGCCATTTTATAGATACATCACTTTTTATTTTACCCTTTATCTGTTGATGGACGTTTGGGTTGTTTCCATGTAATGGAATGTTTTGGCTATTACGTATAATGCTGCTATGAACATTCATGTACAAGTTTTTGTTTGAATGTATGTTTTGATTTCTCTTGCATATGTACCAAGGAGTGGAATTGCCAGATCATATATGTTAACTCTATATTTGACTTTTTTTTTTAGCACAAGAATGTTTATTTAGTTTTATTTTTTTGGCTGCATTGGGTCTTCATTGCTGCGCGCAGGCTTTCTCCAGTTGCAGCGAGCAGGGGCTTCTCTTGTTGCAGAGCATGGGCTCTAGGTACGTGTGCTTCAGTAGCTGTGGCGCGCAGACTCAGTAGTTGTGGCGCATGGGCTTAGTTGTTCCAAAGCATGTGGGATCTTCCTGGACCAGGAATCGAACCCTTGTCCCCTGCATTGGCAGGCGGATTCCCAACCACTGTGCCACCAGGGAAGTCCCCTATATTTAACTTTTTGAGGAACTGCCAGACTGTTTACCAAAGCGGTTTTACCATTTTACATTTCTACCAGCAGTCTATGAGGGCTCCAGTTTCTCCACATCCTCTTCAACACTTGTCTTTTTGACAGTCTTTTTGTTGTTGTTTTAATTATAGCCATACAAGTGGGTGTGAAATGGCATCTTATTGTGGTTTTGATTTGCATTTCCCTGATGACTAATGGTGTTGAGCATCTTTATATATATATATTAGCCATTTCTATATCTTCTTTGGAGAACTGTCTGTTCAGATCCTTTGTCCAGTTTTGAATTGGGTTATTTGTCTTTTTATTATTGAGTTATAATAGTTCTTTATATATTCTACATATGATATTTATATATTCTAGATATATGATTTATGAACATTTTTTTACCTTTCTGTGGGTTGTTGTTTCACTTTCTTTTTTTTTTTCTTTTTTTTTTTTTGTGGTACACGGGCCTCTCACTGTTGTGGCCTCTCCCATTGCGGAGCACAGGCTCCAGACGCGTAGGCTCAGCAGCCATGGCTCACGGGCCCAGCCGTTCCACGGCATGTGGGATCTTCCCGCACCGGGGCACGAACCCGTGTCCCCTGCATCGGCAGGCGGACTCTTAACCACTGTGCTACCACGGAAGCCCTGTTTCACTTTCTTGATGGTGATCTTTGAGGCACAAAAGTTTTTAATTTTGATGAAATCCAATTTATCTGTTTTTTGGTTGTTGTTACTTATGCTTTTGCTGTTATATCTAAGAGGGTTTTGCCTAACTCAATTTCTCTTCTAAATTGGCTTTGTCAAATGTCTGATTCCCTTATTAATAAGTTATGTAAACTTTTAGTCTTCACTGTGTATTTGTACAGGGTTATGTTTTTAATATTTTTTAAATTGTACTTTGATAGTTTATGTTAACAGCATTTCGGAGGCCGTTTATAATTTGGCTTTTAATTTTTGTCCATTGGGCATGTCCAATCAACAAGATAGATCCATACAGAATTGGGGGAGGGGGTCATCATTATTCAGGATACGCTGGCAACAAGCTCTTAATATTCTACCTTTCCATTTTATTCCAAACATTCAGATTGTATTAACTGTCAGTAATTCTATGTGACTGATCAATAACTTTTTTTTTTTTTTTTGGCGGTACGCGGGCCTCTCACTGTTGTGGCCTCTCCCGTTGCGGAGCACAGGCTCTGGATGCGCAGGCTCAGCGGCCATGGCTCACGGGCCCAGCTGCTCTGCGGCATGTGGGATCTTCCCAGACCGGGGCACGAACCCGTGTTCCCTGCACTGGCCGGCGGACTCTCAACCACTGTGCCACCAGGGAAGCCCAGATCAATAACTTTTTAAATCTGTAATTGAGATTTGTGTGGATCAACTGAATGACATGACATTGAATGATACATGTTTCTGCTTTTGACTTGAGAAGAAAAGTGTCATTAGAAGTTGAAGAACAGGGCTTCCCTGGTAGTACAGTGGTTAAGAATCTGCCTGCCAATGCAGGGGACATGGGTTCGAACCCTGGGACACGGGTTTGGGTCCAGGAAAATCCCACACGCCGCGAAGCAACTAAGCCCATGAGCCACAACTACTCAGCCTGCACTCTAGAGCCCATGGGCCACAACTACTGAAGCCTGTGCGCCTAGAGCCCGTGCTCTGCAACAAGAGAAGCCACCGCAATGAGAAGACTGGGCACCGCAACAAAGAGTAGCCCCTGCTCGCCACAACTAGAGAAAGCCTGTGCACAGCAACGAAGACCTAACGCAGCCAAAAATAAATAAAATAAAATAAATTAATTAAAACCCAAAAAAGAAGTTGAAGAACAGAAAAAGTGTTGTATTTCGATTGCACAACTTCTTCTCGACAAGCAAGTTGGAAAATTTTACCCTCATATGTCCAAATCCCTCCCATCCCTTGTGGAATTTCTGTAGAAACAAGAGCTAGAAGTTTTCACCAGAGGTAGAAGGGAGTGAATGGAGACAAAAACCATGTACTAAAACAGACAAAAACCAAAACAAGACAGGTTAGCAATTTCGGAAATTTGAGATTGGAAAATTTTGAAATTGGATTTAAATGTAGAAAGGGGCTAGAGCCAAGTGTTGTGGGTGGGTTTTGAGTAGGAATCCCAAATTAAAGATTAAACCAAGAACAGGTGCATGTTGGGGGCGGTGGAGGGTGGGGCTGAGGGCCAGAGTGATTGTCTAGATCTGTGGTGTCCACTACAAGAGCCACGAACCACATGAGGCTACCGGCTAGTCTGAACTGAGATGTGCTGTAAGTATAAATAAAGTACACACAGGATTTTTTTTTTTTTTTTGATTTGATTTTTGGCTGCGTTGGGTTTTCATTGTTGCACGCGGGCTTTCTCTAGTTGCGGTGAGTGGGGGCTACTCTTCATTGTGGTGTGAGAGCTTCTCATTGCTGTGGCTTCTCTTTGTTGCGGAGCATGGGCTCTGGGCGTGTGGGCTTCAGTAGTTGCGGCACGCAGGCTCAGTAGTTGTGGCTCACAGGCTCTAGAGCGCAGGCTCAGTAGTTGTGGCTCACGGGCTTAGTTGCTCCATGGCATGTGGGATCTTACCAGACCAGGGCTCGAACCTGTGTCCCCTACGTTGGCAGGCGGATTCTTAACCACTGCGCCACCAGGGAAGTGCCTACACAGGATTTTGAAGACAAAATTCTGTAAGAATAAAAGAATGCAAAATACCTCATTAATACATTTATATTGATTATACCCCATAAATTATATATACGTTGAAATGATATTTTGAGTATATTCTTGAAACAAAATATATTATTAAATTAATTTACCATGTTTCATTTTCCTCTCTTTAACATAGCTAATAAAACCTTGAAATTATGCATGCTTTTACTATATTTCTTTTGGATAGCACTGGCCTAGAACAAGTGCTGGGGCTCTTGGCTTAACTCTGGGAGAAGGACAGGGAGGTTGGAGGACTGGCTAGTGGAGCACACCCAGTGCACTCTGCAGCCTTCCTCTGCCTCTGGTTTGGGTGGTTTCTTCTAGTCTGCCACCGTGTGTTTCACTCAGCTGATTCTGAGTGGTGGAGGGATTTTATTGCACTCCATCTTTTGGTGTGACGACTAACTTAGTCCCATCTGAAAAAAATGTCCTTTAGGGACCAAGACCACGGGTGCTCGTGACACATCTTATAAATTACCACCCAAAATTATGCCCTGACTGCAGCTGTCCCGGGCTTTATGATTTTACTCCAGCCAGATTGCCAAACCTGCATGTGTCTTGAAAGTACTTGTGAATCATGCTGAAACATCAGTGCTGGGGTCCAGTGCCCGAAGATTCTGCTTTGGTGGTTATGGTGGACTTGCATTTGAGGAGTCATGGAATAGGTCTGTGTGCAGCTTGTTCTGTCAGAGAATTGTCATTTAGCCCAGAATTTACTTCTCTCTATGTGTCTCTTTAGAAATGTGGTACTTTGACATTCAATTTTGGAAATCTTGGATAAAAAATAAAAACAAAAGCGGAGGTTAAGTATGGCTTCTGCATAGGGCTGGACCCTGCAGAAGGGATAACATTGTTTCCGCTATTAAGGTGCCTGCCTGCTGTCTAGTAACTGGTTTTCTGCCTTAACCAGATTCGAAGAGGACGGAACATAAAGCAGTATATGCTTCACCAAAGAAGTATTGCCTTTCTAATATTAAAAATGGTTGTCTTTCAAATCCAGGATATAGATAAAATAGGATTTTTCAGTGAATGTAAGGCCTCCCATCAGCATCATGTTTTTTCATGAGATGTGGTCCTGGATAAGCAGGTGGAATATATCTTCTTAAGTGGATAGATGTGTTTCTGCTGTTCGGCTATCCAGACAAAGTCTTGTATTACTTGTTGGAAGACATCAAGGTATGAAATAATGAGATTAAGATAGAACTCAACATTCTCCTTCTAAAGAAGCTTCTTTTTCTGTCTCCATTTTCAGCTGATAATTTCAAACAGGCAGAAAACCTTAGGTTTTGATTGTTACAGCCTTAGGGCACTATGTTTAGTAATGTTTATAGCCCTTAAAGCCCCTAACATGGGGGCTATCTCATAACATAAGGTATCACTGAACAAACTGAATGAAAATTTAAATTATTTTTTAAAACAAACAAAACCACCCTGTGCTTAAAGAGAGTCGAGCAAACGTCGCTGCTTTGTTTTTGCTTCAGCAACTAGCAGGACCTTCACACATGAAATGAAACTGAAGTTATTCTGATTTTTAAAGCAGTGGTCACCAAACTAGAGTGAATATCAGAGGCACCCTGGGAAGTATGCTAAAAATAAGACTTTCTGATTCAGGTTGGAGAAATTCTGATTGAATGGATCACAAGGTTGGGTGAGAGATTCTGTATCTGATCAGCAGCCTAATTGTTTTGGGGGGGAGGAGGAGGTGTTACCCTTTCTGAAATCCTCAGGTATGAACTGTGTCCTCTGTAGCTGAAGAGTGCTCTACAAGGTGTGTGTTGTCCCCATTGTGTATTTTGTATCATGTTCTTAGAAACATAGCTTGGGGATGAAAGAGATGGTCAAGGTCACTGAGTGTAGTTTCCCAAACTGAAAGGACACTATGTAATAGTAATTCCTCTAATTGTCTTAGACCCCTGGAATGAAGGGGTAAAAAAACGAAGAAGAAAGAGGAAGGAGTCAGAAGAGGAGACTGTGGTGGTAGCAAATTCTACCTGTGGACTTGGGAGCAGGGCTGGGAAAGGCTGGTCTGGATCACTTTACTGCTTGAAGAAAATATAGAATGCTTTAAATCTACTTACTGTGTTTCCATTAGAATATTAAATCCATGAGAAGCTGATAAAAATTAGAGACGATTCTTTTATTTTTGCTAACAATGGAACATAAAGGCAAAACTTGCTTTTCATAATGAATAAAATGCCAAACCCAAGCTTTTAATTTGATTCTACTTCTTGCCGTATGATACTCTAACAAATATTTCCATCAGTGCAGTCATCTGTTTACTGGGCTGGAGAGGTGACTACATGCTGGTTTTAAGTTTGTCGGCCCTGCTTCGACTAAAATTTAAAGGTTTGTTGTGGTTTTTTTTTTTTGGTATAAAAGGTCAAGTTCATCCAGGTTGCACTGTTCAAGGAATAAGTCAGAATCTCAGGCAGGTGTTTCTTCATGAAATACCAGTATTTGACCCATCGTATTTCCTCTCTACATTGTATGAGGAGCCAGAAAACCCTGTCTTGTATGCAGGGTCTCCTATGGGTCTCTCACAGGGCATTGAACAAGTCTGCCTCTCTAAGGCTGTTTCCCTTGCTGCAAGAAGGGTAGAGACTGAGTTGGGATCAGGTAATCCCTATATGCAGATACTTTGTAAGCTAGAAAATGCTGTACATGCCTAAGGGATGTTCAGTGTTGTTGGATGTAGTTCATTAATAGACCACTGGGATTCTGTGTGGAATCTGGAACCTGCACCTGATGTATATATGGTCAGCAGTTGGTATGTTTGCTCAGTGGAAGTTACACCTGAACGTTGGTTTGAAATAAAGATGTTAAATGCTTTATAGAGAGAAACAGACTCTAGGTAAGAAATGAACCTAGTATTTATTTTGCAGAAAGAATTATTTACCTTTTTAGAGGTAAATGGGTAAGAAGTTGTTGCTGGAAGTCTTAGATGTTGAAATTCATATTTTCTGCTCTGAGGAGACTGTCTCTGTTAATAAGATAACTGTATTAATGGTGCCTTTAAAAGGTCAAAGAGACTTAATGGCATTTCAGATTCACTTTATAGTTTATCCATGGTAACAGGAATTCTCATTTGAACTATTATTCATTGCAGTTTAATGCAAAATAAGAAAAAGTAAGCTTGGCATAGCTTTATAAGGATGCTCTGTGACATGTGAGGGGAATGAGTGCCTTTACTCAGACACTCCTCATTACTAGATGGTGTCCCAGGAGCCAGCATTACACAAGGTGCTGAGGGGCCTACACAAGGGCAGAATCTTCAGTCTGTGCCCTTTAGCTACAAGTGTGGACAACTGGAAATCTAGCAGGTATCTTTTATGAGACTAGAAAAATATATGGTTGCCTCAAGCCAAAATAAAAGTATCTAATTTAAATATTTTTAGATTTTTAGGCATTATTTTACTATCAGGTTAATTTCTGAAAACCTATCTACTTAAAGAGCTGGGTGCTGGGGAAATAACTATAAATAAGACTCAACCCTGTCCCCAAGGAGCTTCTGTTTTAGTGGGAAGACAGGCACATCACCAACGGGAAGTTACAGGGCAGTGTGTAAGCCCCGAGGCTGTGGGAGCTCATATACGGGACTCCAGCCTGGCCTGGGGGTTGGGGGGAGTGGTAACAGGGAAGGCCTGTCAGAAGAAGTGACACCTTTGTTGGGACCTGAAGGATCAGGAATTGGAGTTTGGCCAACCTGTGAGAGTTGATTCCGAAAGATGAGGTGAGCCAGTCAGGTGCTGCTCTCAGGAGTTTGAAACCTAAGAGTGAGGCTGTGAAGACTGAAGTGACAGGTGTGTGAAGGCAGGAGGAAAGGAGAGCTGGGCAGCCCTGACGACCATGCTGCAGCCTCAGTCATGAGAAGCATGACTAAGGAGCCCCGGAGCAGAGGGAGGAGATGAAGCAAAGGCTAAGAGACGCAGGGCAACCGTGAAGAAGGCCTGTGGCCTAGAGGGAAGCCTACCTTTCTTGTAGCTGCTTGGTTCTGGTTCCTAAGAAGTCTGGTTTTGCTCTTAATTTCCTGTCTTCTGATTCTTATGGGAATTTTAAAAATAACTCTCCCTTTAACTGGTTTGATTAGACCGTTGGTCCTCATAATCTGGAAGAACTTTAAAAACAAAACACAATGAGAAACTGGCTGGAGAGCCCCTTGGATCTCTTTTCCTATTTCATGAGTAGTTGGAAATGGTCTTGCCATCTCTGTTCCCAGGTGCTAAAGCATCAAGTATCAGTATTCAGTGCTACTTACGGGCCTTTGCCCATGGATGGAATGCCCCAAGGGCAGGCCTCAGCACTTGTCTGGCACCTTCTACTCTGTTGCCACCAGGGAGCTAAGGGATGAGGGCCGTAGACAAGCTTCTACATCAGCCAATCAGCTGGGCTCGCCTTGTGGCTTTCTACCCCAGCCCTGTGTGCCGGGGATCAGGGCCTGCTTCCAGTCATCCCATCCTTGTCTGTAAATGGTTTTCCCTGATTTTCTTTCCTTTTGTGTCACCTGCTTTTGTTCCACATTACCCATTGTGACATTCATCCATGTTGTTGTATTCATTCTCATTGCTGAATGGATTTCCATTCAATGAATATACAATGTAGGTATCGATTTTATTGTAGATGGACATCTGGGTTGTTTCCAGTTTGGGGTGTTAATAGTAGTGCTGCCCATGACATAGAAACAACCCAAATGTCCACCGACAGAGGAGTACATGAAGAAGATGCGGTGTGTGTGTGAGTGTGTGTGTGTGTGTGTGTGTGTATAAATAAACACAATGGAATACTACTCAGCCATAAAAAGAATGAAATAATGCCGTTTGCAGCAACATGGATGGACCTACAGATTATCGTACTAAGTGAAGTAAGTCAAACAGAGAAAGACAAATATCATATGATATCACTTACATGTGGAATCTAAAAAAATGGTACAAATAAACTTATTTACAAAACAGAAATAGACTCACAGACATAGTGAACAAACTTATGGTTACCAAAGGGGAAAGGGGGGGAGGGATAAATTGGGAATTTGGGATTAACAGATACACACTACTATGTGTAAAATAGATAAAAAACAAAGACCCACTGTATAGCACAGGGAACTATTTTCAATACCTGTACTAAACCATACTGGAAAAGAATCTGAAAAAGAATATAAATGTATATATATGTATATATATATATACACACACACACATACATACACACATATATAACTAAATCAGTTTGATGTACACCTGGACCATTGTGAATCAACTTACTTCAATAAACATTTAAAAAAATAATAGTGCTGCTATGAACAATCTTGTAAATGTCTTTTGGTTAACGTATGTGTGCAGCACTGTTGGGTAGGAACTTAGGCGTAGAATTGCTACATCATGAAGTATGCATTTATTCTACTTTCATGAAACTGCCTGAACTTCTCCAACATGGTTTAATCAATTCACAGGAATGTTTCAAAGTTCCGGTTTCTCCACATCCTCACTAACATTTGACATAATATTTTTCATTTTAGACATTTTAGCAGGAGTCATCGTATCATTTGTATATTATACATTTTTAATCCTGTACTCTAATTTACCCATATTTTTAACTGTCCTCAGAAAGTGTTATGTTTGTTTACAATTTGAAGCCATTTTTGTTTGGGGGTCCTGCCTGGATTCTCTATCTGCCATCTTTCCACCTATTTAAATTCTGCATAGATTCTGGGAGGGCATTTCTTAATCCTCTGTTTTTCATTAATCTGTCACTTCTTAGAACTCCATTGAAATTTGGTGTCTATATTTCACTGTTACCCAACCATGTAATATGTGCATGTCTTCTCACCACCGACGCTGTGAAAATGTCCTTGTGGAAGATGAGGGCTAGCTCTGATTACCCTTCAGCACCTGTAAAAGTGCACAGAGTAAGTATTCAACATTTAGTGAGTTGGTGTCAGGGTCTCCTGTTCATTGAGAACGTAGTTCAGTAAATGGCTTTCTTTGGCCATAGTCCCAGGGAAGGTTACAAGGAGAAGATGCTGATGACAATAAGCAGGTTATGCCTACAAAGGCCTATCATTATTGCTGGGATACAGCGAAACTATGGAGATCCTTTTTTTTTTGCGGTACGCGGGCCTCTCACTGTTGTGGCCTCTCCCGTCGTTACGGAGCACAGGCTCCGGACACGCAGGCTCAGCGGCCATGGCTCACGGGCCCAGCCGCTCCACGGCACGTGGGATCCTCCCGGACCGGGGCACGAACCCGTGTCCCCTGCATTGGCAGGCGGACTCTCAACCACTGTGCCACCAGGGAAGCCCATGGAGATCCTTTTGAAGCATCAATGGAATACAGGAGTTGTGAGGATGAAAATAAGGGACAGCCTAGGGAGGGGCAGGACAGATCACCAAAACCCAGTGGACAGAGGTAGAGTAAGGGTAAGGTGGGGTGCTCCACTCTGGAGGTACCGTTGCTATTTTGACAGTGTTAGCCAGTGCCCTTCCCAAGAGGATGCAGTGTGTATACAGTGGACCCAGTGTCCCATATTTATGAAATGGTGGAGGATTTTGTAGATGAAAGAGAAAGAAGGATCCTTTGAGCAGAAACATTTCTATATAAAACAAGCAAGTGCTGCATGTTTCTGCTTGCAGTGCATGGTTTTTTCATATGTACCTGTCATAGACATCTTTATGTTAGGCTCATGTTATTTCTTAGCCAAAAAGGTTTTTTCAAAGACAACAGAATTTATGTATATTTTAGCAGTTAAACCACTCTAATTTTTTTCTTGATAAAAATGAAGATTTAGGGCTTCCCTGGTGGCGCAGTGGTTGAGAGTGCGCCTGCCGATGCAAGGGACACGGGTTCGTGCCCCGGTCCGTGAAGATCCCACATGCCGCGGAGCGGCTGGGCCCGTGAGCCATGGCCGCTGAGCCTGCGCGTCCAGAGCCTGTGCCCCGCAATGGGAGAGGCCACAACAGTGAGAGGCCCGCATACCGCAAAAAAAAAAAAGATTTAGATTTAAAGAGTGCCACACTATTTACAATAGCCAGGATATGGAAGCAACCTAAATGTCCATCGACAGATGAATGGATAAAGAAGATGTGGCACATATATACAATGGAATATTACTCAGCCATAAAAAGAAAGGAAATTGAGTTATTTGTAGTGAGGTGGATGGACCTAGAGTCTGTCATGCAGAGTGAAGTAAGTCAGAAAGAGGAAAACAAATACTGTATGCTAATGCGTATATATGGAATCTAGAAAAATGGTACTGATGGACCTAGTGGCAGGGCAGGAATAAAGACACATACGTAGAGAATGAACTTGAGTATACAGGGTGGGAAGAGGAGGCTGGGACGAAGTGAGAGAGTGGCATTGACATATATACACTACCAAATAGATAGATAGCTATTGGGAAGCAGCCGCAGAGCACAGGGAGATCAGCTCTGGGCTTTGTGACCACCTAGAGGGGTGGGGTAGGGAGGGTGGGAGGGAGTCTCAAGAGGGAGGGGATATGGGGGTATATGTATACATATAGCTGATTCACTTTGTTGTACATCAGAAACTAACACAACATTGTAAAGCAATTATACTTCAAAAAAGATGTTATTAAAAAAAAAGGGCCACAGTTTGATTAGGTGCCCTTTGATGCCAGTTCCCCACCGGCCTCATTTTCCCTTTCATGTATTTCATGCTGAAACCTCTTCATTCATTCCTGGATTATGAATGAAAATACATCACTAAGTTGTTTAAGCTGAATTCCTGGCTTTTTGTGCTGTATATTCCATTTTGTTGCCAGATATTCCAGTGGCTTTCCTCCTGTTAGCAGAATTCATGGTAGAAAATTGGTAAATAATTCATTTTATTTTTGCCCCTGCTTTAAAAAAGAAAACCCAGTGGGACAGAGATATTCAAAGATTGTTTTATTTCTGAAATTTTTGCAGAAATAAGCAAGGTGACTAATTTGAAATGTAATTCATAGTCAATGAGTTAAAAAGAAATACATCAATGCTGAGCTCAACTAGCCCCCTCAAATGTAATTAGCTTTTGGGGTGATTCCAAGTGGCTTCTTTGTGCTTAAATTTGCAAAAATTTTCCAATGCTGTTTCAGTATTTCAAATAGTATTTAAGGAGTTTACTTGCAGCATTTATCTGAGTTCATATGCACAAAAGGTAGGTGTATATTTCTGAGCTAATGGAGATAATATATATATATTAAAAAGGGCAATTCCACTCCTGGGTATATATCACAAAAAAACCCAAAAAACACTACGTTGAGAAGATACATGCACCCCAGTGTTCATAGTAATAGTATTTACAATACAAGATATGGAAGCAACCTAAGTGTCCATCAACAGGTGAATGGATAAAGATTCTGTGGTATATACATACAATGGAATATTACTCAGTCTCATAAAAAAGAACAAAATTTTGCCATTTGCGACAACTTAGATGGACCTGGAGGGTATTATGCTTAGTGAAATAAGTCAGACAGAGAAAGACAAATACTGTGTATCATCACTTATATGTGAAATCTAAAAAATAAAACAAACAAACGAGTATAACAAAACAGACTCACATACAGAACAAACTAAAGGTTATGAAAAGGGAAGGGGGTGGGGCAATTTAGGGGTGAGGAATTAAGAGGTACAAACTACTATGTATAAATAAGCTACGAGGATACATTGTACAGCAGAGGGAATATAGCCGATATTTTATAATAACCTTAAATGGAGCATAATCTATAAAAATTTTAAATCACTATGTTGTACACCTGAAACTAATATAATATTATAAATCACCTATACCTCAACAAAAATAAAGGAGGGTTAGTTAAGTTAATAGTGTTGGGTTAAGTTAATAGTTTTGACCTTTCTAGTGTTATAGGAAGGTGAAGTTTTAGTTCTGTGGTTTACTTTTCTTTTTTGACCTATTTTGCTTATAATCTGTGTAAAAAGTCACAACTGAGCATTTAAAAAAATATGTAAGTAACTACGTTGAGACTGTAACTTTTAAAAAATGTTATTCTTGATATTTGTTTTTTGTCAGTATGGTATTGCAAGTCTAGAAAATATAAGAGACTGAATGAAGACAACTTGCAGGGCAAGTTCAAAATGTGAACTGAACATTAAAAGTTTCTGCATGGTGTTTGCAGCTATTCCATGGTCAAGCTGCAGCCAGACTTAAGAAAGCATTCCTGTTGCAATTCTGTTGCCTTTATCACTACTTAAAAATTGTTTTATTATGAAAAATATTAAATATGTACAAGAGTGGAGAAAACGGCATAAAGAATCCCCACCTACCCTTTATCCAGTTTTCCCAGTCATAGTTCATGGCCAATCTTGTTTCATTCATACTCCCACCCGGTTCTTCCACGTCGCTTCAATCCATCATTTTGAAGCAAATCCCAGACATAATCTCATTTCAAATGGGTATATTTTCGTATGTATTTCTGAAATACAAGGACCCTTAAAGACTTAGAACCACAATACTGTTATCATGCTTTAGAAATTAACAGTGATTCTCTATTATCATATATCCAATCAGCGTTTCATTTTTTCTGTCTCATAAGCAGTTATTTTTAATAGCAGTTTGTTTGAATTAGCAGCTAAACAAAACCTGCACTTTGTTTGATATGTCTCTTAAGTCTCTTAATTTATAGGTGCCCTCTCCCCTTTCTTTCCCCTCCCATTGCAATGTATTTGTTGAAGAAACTGCCGTCATTTTTTCCGTGGAATTCGTAACATTCTGGATTTAGTGTATTGCCTCCCTGTGGTATTATTTAACATGTTCTGGTGTTTTCTGTATTTGATGTAAACTGGTAATAAAGTGCTTGGTTAGATTCAAGTTTAATTTTCTTTTTTATTTGACAAGACTGCTTCAAATAAAAAAGCAGCCCATCAGCTTTTTGTGTATATCCATCAGGAATTAGTCTCCCTTTCTGTGATGTTAAGATTGATTAGTAAGTTCTAGGCACCTGATTTAGCCTGATCCATCCATTATAAAGTACCCCATCAGCTTTTCACCTAATGATTTCAGCAGCCATTTATGGTCATTGCCTAGATCTATTATAGCAAGAAGGAGAGATACTATTTTTTAAAGTAATTCCTAAGAGTTGGGATGTAACCGAGTGACATAGCTGTGTGTGACTCTCCTGCTAGGTTTGGTGGCTGAACATTCTCATTTAAAGCCAAGTCATGAAGAATCTTTACTGAGCTAAGAAGTATATAGCATGAGCTTAGAAGCTCTGGGAAAAGAAGAAGCCCTAAGTGACCCAGTCATCATTCTGTGGAGTTGGCATTCTAACGAGGCAGTTTCACAGGCCCAAACCTAAAAGGGATAAGGTGGCTTTTTTGTTTTTATCTTTGATAAATAACAAAGCTTGGACTTCATCAAACTTTCAGTATATACTGCACTATCTGTACATTCATATTTTATTTAAAATAACAACAGGGAGGGGAGTGTTGAGAAACACCATTGAAATATCTGACCCATTTCTCTGTTGGGGTTTGAGAGCAGAGGCAGTGAATAATCCCCATCACTGAGCCTTTCCTGATCATTGCTAATGATTTTTCCACTGCCAACCTTGGAGGAAGAGGAGGAAAGGGAAGGAGATAAATTGGAAAGGGCTGGGAGGGATGTTCTAAACCAGAGCTACTTACTGAGAGGAATTCAGGGTGAATTGACTCTTAACATTGGAAAGTAGCCTAGAAGTTATCTGATTCAACTTATTTGCGCATCCAGGGTTTCCTCCAAAAGAATCTGGCGATGAGGGAGCTCTTCTTTTCACATTCTGAACCCTCATGGCACTCATCTCCTTCTGCCTCTTTAATTCTGTGTATCTTATTTTCACTGTTGGATTTTACATTCCTTGAGGGCAAGGGATTTATCTATTTCTCTGGTTTAGTCCCATGTAGAGTGTCAAAGATAAACACAGCTGGACATTAGTTAAAGCAATAAGAACACACTTTATTCAGTAACTACTGACAGTTCAGGAAAGAGCTGAGCTCCATTCTGATTTGCGCAGGGTTGACTGGGTATTTTAAAGAGAGAATGGGAGGGGCAGCAAAGGGGGCTCGGCAGAGTCAGAGAAGTAAGAAATTACAAAGGATTGATCGTCTAAGTGCATTTAGGCTGTGTCTGCTGGCTGGCAGTTATCAGAGTTAGGATTCTGTCCTCCCACAGTCTGGGAGACAGGCCCCTTCCTCTGATGATCACATTTTAAAGGAATGACCCTCAGGTCCTTGAGAAAGACAGTTCTGAGTTGTAAGAGATACGTATTCCCAACTGTAAGTCCTTTGTAGTAAGTGCTCTAAGAAAGGGAGGTCAGGGGCCTTTTTGTCAGGGATTAGCTAGAAAAAGGTAAATTCTCCTGGCAATGATGATCTTTCTCAGGCAGGCATTTTAGTGGAGGGGCTGGGGTCATCCCAGGAACATGGCCTTATGCTGCTAAAAGCCATACTAGAGTTTGGCCATCCCCTAGTGCAGAGGTTTGGATGGAGTTTGTTATATGCTGAAAGTTCTACAGTTTTCAAGGGTCTAGAACACAAGTTAAAGAATTTGTGTTTACTGAACAAATTTAAGTAAATTTAGTTTCCTCTACACTGAAAGGAAGGGGGTCAGTTAGAATGCCTTAGTGCCTAGACACAGCCGGGAAACAGGGGTAACATCCCCATTCATAAATTTCCTTCCCTAGGTCCACCTGGCTATTCTTATTATCAAGGACAGCTGTTAACTTCCCTCCTCTTAAAGGCTAGCCTCTATATTTGTAAGAGACTTTATCTCCTTACCACAGATATTTTTATTTTTTTGAAATAGTTCCAAATGGATCAATCTATTATAAAATAGTTAATATTTTCATATCTACTGCAGGATTTGGGGCACTATTAAAAAGGGACAGGTCAAATGTCTCTTACCCAGGGAATAGTGCCCAACAGGGCAGCATTTCATGTCATATGCTTTCATCTATACCATTTATCTCAGTTGTTATGTATTTATTTATGATAATTTTTAAATATAGGTCATGGAAACTCTGTCTTATTCATCATTGAAAGGCCAGCACTTACCACAGTGACTAGCAGCTATTAAATAGATTCCAAAATGATCAACTTAATGACTAAATGAATGAATGACTTTCCATCTTACCTTGTCTTTTCTATAACATTGATAGTATAGAAGTGCTATTTAATAGAAACATGGTGAATGAATGTTTGCAAAATGTCATGGATCTCGAGTTATGTTTCAGTGACTCTTCTTCTCTTTGTAGATTACTTACCTATTCCTACCTCTTGGCCTTCAACGTGTGGCTTCTGCTTGCACCTGTTACCCTGTGCTATGACTGGCAGGTGGGCAGTATTCCTCTGGTAGAGACCATATGGGACACGCGGAACTTAGCCACCATCCTTCTGGCAGTTGTGATGGCCTTACTGAGCCTTCATTGTTTAGCAGCCGTCAAGGTAATTTTCTTAAGATTCAAATGAATTCTACATTTCAAGAGAGATACTCTATACTCAGTAACTTTTTTTTTTTTTTTTGCAAGGGGGTGTGGGTCTAAATCGAATTTACTCATTCATCTAAAAAACTTTGTGTATTTAAATTTTTTCCAGAAAGGTAATATATATTTTAAAGATCTTATCGGGGTTAATAGACCAAGGTTACAATGTTTGCAAATGAGAAATTTTTTTCTTGCAGTGGTTGACTCATTTTTGACCCAATTCGTTTGATTTCATGTAATGATAAATGAGATAATGATAACATGTTCATAAGTGCTTAAATATGGTTAAGATTCTGCTTACACTAATAAATGCCTGCCTGAGTTGGCTGGGTGATTCTCACTTCAAAAAAAAGATAATAGTACAAAACTTTACTAAAAGTTTTAATATTGGGAACTTGGAAAAATATTGGAACGTGGAAAAAATTATTAAATGTAACCATTTCAAAAATGATCAAAGACAGCAAAGAACTTGAAAATATTTACTTATTAAAAACTGCTACTGCCTTGTGTAAGATGCTTCTTGCCTGAGAATATTCCCATCCCCCCAGATCTAGTGTTAAAAACTCACAGGTTGGGCTTCCCTGGTGGTGCAGTGGTTGAGAGTCCGCCTGCCGATGCAGGGGACACGGGTTCGTGCCCCGGTCCGGGAAGATCCCACATGCCGCGGAGCGGCTAGGCCCGTGAGCCATGGCCGTTGAGCCTGCCCGTCCAGCACCTGTGCTCCGCAACGGGAGAGGCCACAACAGTGAGAGGCCCGCATACCACAAAAAAACAAAAACAAAAACAAACAAAAAAACCTCACAGGTTTACTGGCTGGAGGTGGCTGATTTGGTTTGGGAGAGTAGCAGAGCAGCTAGCAATTTAAGGGGTAGATTTTGGAAGCAAGAGAGCTGTAGAAGGGCTGAGATAATAACACTCTCCGTGCATTCACGGATGAATGAGAAAACAACATGTGCACGTGGGACATCCTAGAAAGCGCGAGCAAAACTGAAAGCCTGGGGAGACGTAACTTATTTGCTGCAAATTTGAATGAATTCTTCAACACAAATGCAGGTTGGGCGGCAGAGGGTGGAAGTTTCGCTGGCTTTAGTTGTCTGTATATAACCTCTGTTGAAATCATTGGCTGATCACAAAGCTACGCAAGAACAAGAGAGATTCCCCAGAGATCCAGGCAAAAGAAAGAAAGAAACAAATAAAACCCCACTGAGCAAAAATTTCAGCTCTCTACATAAAAAGAGATTTTTCAGTTTGAATTCAGGCAAGTTTATCATATATTAAAACAGGAAACCATCAAATTTCAGAAGACCAAAATAGAATAGAGAGGGCTTCCCTGGTGGCGCAGTGGTTGAGAGTCCGCCTGCGGATGCAGGGGATGCGGGTTCGTGCCCCGGTCCGGGAAGATCCCACATGCCACGGAGCGGCTGGGCCCGTGAGCCGTGGCCGCTGAGCCTGTACGTCCGGAGCCTGTGCTCCGCAACGGGAGAGGCCACAGCATTGAGAGGCCCGCGTACCGCAAAAGAAAAAAAAAAAAAAAAAGAATAGAGAGTCACTATAGTGTATGACACACAATGCCGGGTTTTTAATTAGATTACTGGACATGTGAAGAAATAGGTGACCCAAAGTCAGGAAAAAATAGTCAGTAGAAAATGGAATAGAATTCACATTCCAAAGATAAACTCACATTTACAAGCTTAACTGATTTTTAACAAAGTTACCAATGTAATTCAATGGGGAAATATAAGATACTGAAATAACGAATTATCTGTAAGGGAAAAATGAGAACATTAATCCTTAACTCATACTATACCCTTAGAAAGTATTTCTAAGTGGATCATAGTCCTAAACAAAAGAGTTAAATAACACCAAAAATTCTAAAAGGAAATAGAAAATCTTTGTGAACTTGTGTTAAGCAAAGATTTCTTAGGATACATAAAGTGCAAATTATGAAAGAAAATGATGATAAACTGGACATCATCAGGATTAAAAACTCTGTTCCTCAAAAGATAATGTTAATTAAATCAAATGGCAAGCTACAAATTGGGAGAAAATATTTGCAAAACATATACCTACAAAGGACTTGTATCTAGGATATTTAAAGAACTCTTAAAATTCAATAATTAGAAGACAACTCATTAAAAATGGACAAAAGATTCAAATAGACACTTCACAAAAGAAGATATACAAAGAGTAATAAGTACATGAAAAGATGCTCAGCATCATTAGTCATTAGGGAAACTCAAAACCACAAAAAAGAACCACTATACACTCTATAGAATGACTGTGATTAAAAAGGTTCACAATAGTAAGTGTTGACTAAGAATGTGGAGCAACTGGAAGCCTCATACATGACTGGTGAGAATGAAAAATGGGTCAGCCACTTTGGAAAAATTCAGCAGTTTTGTAAGAAGTTAAACATAAAAATAAGCAATTCTGCTTCTCAGTATCTACTGAAGAGAGATGGAAACTTATATCCATACAAGAGTCTTACAAGTAAATATTCATAGCAGCTTTATTTATACTAGTTGAAAAATAAAGATCATCTAGTGACCTCACCTTGGAAATGGATAAACTTAATGTGGTAAATTATTGAAAAATTTAAAGGAACAAATAATTTACTGATACATAAAACAACAAAAATTAACCTCAAATACTTACCAAGTGAAAGAAACCAGGCATTTAAGATCAAATACTGCATAATTCCATTCATATGAAATGTCTGTCATTATAATTCTGCCTTTTCTAGAAGTTTATACGGCTAGAAAAGGCAGAATTTTAATGACAGAAAACCTGGGATTGGGAATTGACTGTAAAAAAGACTTGAAGGAACTTTTGGGGGTGTGAAATGTTGTCTAAAATTTGATTGTGGTTTTAGTTGCTGGATTATATGTACATTTACCAAAACTCATCAGAATATACACATAAAATGGGTGAATTCTATTGTATGTGAATGGTATCTCAATAAAGGTGTGTTTTAAAAAAAGATTAAAATGTTACAAATAGATTAAAGGCTAGAATGAATACAGAACTTAAAGTAGAATATAAAACACAATATGTGATCCTGTAAATCTGATGAAAAATTTTTTTGTTTTTTTACTTGAGGTGAAATTTGCGTAACATACAATTAACCATTCCAATTTAGTGGCACTAGTGTGTTCACAATGTTGTGTACTTACCTGTTCTATTTCAGAGCTCTTTCATAATTTCATTAAAAACACCCCATACCCATTAAGTAATGACTCCCAACTCTCCCTACCCCATCCCCTGGTAACCTCTGGTCTGCTTTCTGTCTCTATGGATTTGCCTATTCTGGATATAAAGTAAATTATACAATAATTACAGTAATACAATATGTGACCTTTTGTGTCTGACTTCTTTTACTTTGCATAGTAGTTTTGAAGTTCATCCAAAGTTGTACTGTATATCAATACTCTGTTCCTTTTTTGACTGAATAATATTTCATTGGATATATACCACAGTTGGTTTATGCATTCATCTGTTGATAGACATTACGGCTGTTTCCACCTTTTGGCTAGTACGAACAATGCTACTATACACATTGGTGTACAAGTTTCTGTGTGGGACATACTTTTTCATTTCTCTTGGGTATATACCTGGGAGTGAAATTGCTGGGTCATATGGTAATTCTGTTTAACTTTTTGAGGAACTGTTTTTCACAGTGGATGCACCCTTTTATTTTTCCACCAGGAATGTACAGGGGTTCCTATTTCTCTACATCTTTGCCAATGTTTGTTATTTTGTATTATTATATTTAAAGCTGTTCTGGTGGGCATGAAGAAGTATCTCACTGTGGTTTTGATGTGCATTTCCTTAATGATCAGTGATGAACATCTTTTCATGTGCCTTTTGGCCATCTGTGTATTTTCTTTGGAGAAATGTCTATTCAGGTCCTTTGGTCATTTTAACAAGGTGCTTTTTTGTTTGTTTGTTTTTATAAATTTATTTATTCTTTTTTTTTGGCTGCATTGGGTCTTTGTTGCTGCACGTGGGCTTCCTCTAGCTGTGGCAAGTGGGAGCTACTCTTCGTTGTGGTACGCGGGCTTCTCACTGCGGGGGCCTCTCTTGTTGTGGAGCACAGGCTCTAGGCGCACGGGCTTCAGTAGTTGTGGCACATTGGCTCAGTAGTGTGGTTCGTGGGCTTAGATGCTCCATGGCATGTGGGATCTTCCCGGATCAGGGCTCGAACCCGTGTCCCCTGCATTGGCAGGTGGATTCTTAACCACTGGGCCACCAGGGATGCCCCTCTGGTCATTTTTTTTTAATTGGGTTGTCTTTTTGTTGTTGAATTGTAAGAGTTCAGGATATTAAATTCCCAACAGATAGGTGATTTGGAAATATTTTCTCCCATTCTTTAAATTGTCATTTCACATTCTTGATAATGTCCTTTAATGCCTAAAAGTTTTTAATGAAGTCTAATTCATTGTTTTCTTTTGTTATTCATTGCTTTTGGTGTCAAATCTAAGAATCCATCGTCACATTCGAGGTCATAAAGATTTCCCACTCAGTTTTCTTCTAAGAGTTTTACAGTTTTAGCTCTGATGTTTAGGTTATTGGTCCATTTTGACTTAATTTTTATATGAGCACAGATTTCATCTTCTCTGTAAGGGCTACCATAACTACCCTATTTAAAATACAATCACAAACCCTCTGCTCCACATCTTACCTCCCTTTCACTTAACTTTTTCTTCACTATGCTTCCAGTTTCTAAAATGCTATATAATTTTGTTACTTTATGTAATGTCTATTTCCTCCAACTAGAGCATAAACCCCACGAGGACAGAAATTATTTTCTGTTTTGTTCAATGCCATATTTCTAACATCAAGAGTTTGTCACATCCAATATTTATTATCTAAATTTTATTGTTTGCCACTCAATATACATTATCTAAATGAATAAGATCATAAAAAGTTAGAAACTCTTTTTCGATTTTGGTATGCAGAACCTTTTGCTTAAGTGAACTATATTTAAAGCCTAAAAAAAGACTGTGCTCAATACTGGTGTGAAATGTTTGGGAGTCAACATGAGGTTTGTTTTATTAGCCTTTCAGTGTGGTTTGACGTGCCTGCTATACTGGTATTGATCTGCAAGAGCAAATGTGGTAGAGTGCTGGACTGGTATGTCAGGAAGGGGTTTTCTTGACACTCTCCCAGCTAACTAAAGGGAGTGGTGAGTCCCCACAGGCTGTCACCTTGGTCAGGTTATGTTAAAGTTGGACCTTCATGCTGGCAGTAAACCCCTGCACATTGGCGGACCTCGGCCATCCCCAGAGTGTCTGTGGTAACATGATAAATGAATGGAAACTTCCTCGTTGGAAGGCTGTTAATCCTTTTCTTTCATGGAATTTGTTCCAAAATCACTTTACTGCATCAGGAAAAACATTGGCAAAGCATTCCAGCTGTGGTGGTAGTAAGATTTAGCTCTTCTGTGGTGGTTTTCATCTTGAAAATTCTTTGCAAACATTAACTAAAGCCTCTGGCAATCCTTGGAGGCTACTTGCACTTTCTACATTTTCTTCTTTCAGAGTTTGGAGGCAGAGGTTTGGCATCTAGCTCGTGTTTACGTGGCCTTGCCTCTTTGTTCTTGATCTACTTACACATTGGAAGGTCTTAAAAATCAGATTCTCCTGCTAATTCGTAAGCTCTTGAAGCGGAGATAATCTTGGTTATTCTGTGTGGTGATTAGTTACTAAGGACAGGATCCTAAGGGCTCTGACTCCAAGACAATACACAGTAGAATTAAGATTTTATGAAAGTAGAGGTCTTGCTCTGTGGACATTTTTCCGTGCTAAAAACGAACAGTGGATGAAATGTTTACAATAATGTCAGCAAAATAAACACAGCTCTGTCCACCTAGAATATTTCTAAATGACGTGTGTACTGCATCAATGTGTTGGATTGAAATTACTTTATGATCCCTGGCTATTTCCTTAAATTTTGAGATAGTGAGTCCATATGATACATTACCAGGGAAAATGATTGGACAAACAAGCATAAACATTGAGTCCAGGGAATCATGGAAAATATTTCTTTTATTTCACCTTTGATGGATTCTCAATCATACAGAGGCCACCCTGGCTTATAGTCAGGGGAGAGTATGTTCTTTTTAGCCTCACTACTTCTTCCTCTTTAATTCTCTTAATGTTGATTGAGGGTCTACTTGTTGCCAGGATTACAGCAGGGAACAAAATGAAGGTCTTGCCTACATGGAGCTTACAGTTAAACACTTAAAATTTGTCGTTACATGCCAGGTGTTGATAAGGGCTGGGAGGAAGTCAGGGCTGGCCTCACAGATATTATGACATTGAGCAGAGATATAAAGGAAGTGAAGGAATGAGCCATTTGGCTGTTGGGGGAGGGGTATTTCAAGTAGAAGGAACGCAAGTGCCAAGACCCTGAGGCAGGAAAGTAGTGGAGTGTTCACAGAACAGCAGGGAAGCTGACACAGCTGCAGCAGAGGGGTCAAGGGTAGAGCCAGATGAAATGATGTCCAGGAGATGATGGAGTGTGTGTGTGTGTGTGCACGCGTGTGTGCACAGGATCAAGCCTAGGTCTTTTAAGCCTCTGCCTACTTTCTTTTTACCTGCCATGCTTTTTCCACAGGGTCTCTGGCTCTGTTAACTGTTGGATGGTTTTGTCTGATTTTCTTGTTGATAAGGTCTGGCCATGGAGGGGAATGAGATGGGGAAAGAATTCAGGTCCTTTGTAAAGAATTTAGATGTTTCTGTATATGTGTTTGTGGAAGATAAGAAGTGAGGGTTGAAGGAAGAGGGCAGCCTTGGGGTCCATAAGGCATCTATAAGACATACAAATCTTTCTTTTGCTAATATTAACCAGCTTTGGGGAGGGCATAACTTTGGGGCAATATATATGTTTACAATCTTTGTTTCTCCTCCAATTTACCAAACTCACTTCTTTCATCCTACCTTGTTATCAACCAGGGCACTGGAGGAGGGGGATATAATCTACCCTGAAACAATTGTATTTACACTTAATTGAATTTTTCTGGAAAATATTTTGACTTTACAAAGCAACAAACTACCACATGTAAGAAATAAAACAGCAGTTATTTCCCAATTCCCAACCACACCCCGAGACCCACCCTCTGCAGGCCTACTTTGAACATTTGTCCTTGTACATTTTTACACTTATTGAAAACAAAAACAAATTCTCTCTTTTATACAAGTAAGTTAAGTTACACACCATTATAAACCAGACCCTTCTAGGCCACTTCCACAGCCAGTTGGAGTGTCCCTCTAGGTAAGCAGCTCAGAGAGCAGATGTCTGAATTTTGACAAGCTTTTGTCCAGGGTTGAGTGGGAGAACTAGGGCTCAGAATCTGAGGGTTTTCTTTCTCTAGAAATAATCACAGAATTAATTTAAAGATTGTTTCTCATTTGTCCTATTTTCATGGCATAAGAAATTTAAGACCTCAGGGAGTAGTTTATTATTTATCATAAAAGAGCTCACTTGCATCTTTGAGAATTTAAATGTGAAGTTTGTCTTATTCTGTGCCTCTCCACCACCTCCTTCTATTCACACCCTTTATTCACGAGGAATACATTTGAGCTTATATTACATAATGTAGAGAACAATCTAGAAACTCATTATTGGATTGAATTTTTTTTTAGCAATGAATTTTAAAGTGAACTAACTTGCTCTCACTCGTTGTGATGAGGATAATCTCTCTGTTGGAATGTATGTACAGTAGAGATAAAGAGCACTTAAGCCATGGAGGCTGGTTATTCCATTCTCTTCTGTGAATAGTGAATGTTTATAGACCAAGAGAGCAATAGGCCGAAAGTGTACTTGGGTTTTTCTTACAGACTGTGCATCATCAGACCATTGACTTGCAGTAAAATAGTGACATGTGTCAGGCATGTCAGGAAGGTTTGGATTAATTTGGATTGTTTACAGGAGTTAATACCGTTGGTCCTACTCTTTATACTTGCCCTTTTCCCATGTCCTTTAATGCGATTTCCTGTGTTACAGAGGAAGCACCACTAAGTTATATTTAAGAGTAATTTATTTGTTATTGATTCTTTATGACATTCTCACAAGGTATCTTGAGATGTTAAGATTGTTTTTTATATCTTTTATAATAAGGGGCATGCTTGTAAAAAAGTAAAACATGAGGAAAAGAGAGGAAAGTTAATGATACCCAGCTTTCCCAATAATGACCTCAACAATGAGATGTCTTTTGAGAACAGACATTAAGCAGTGGAGGTCCGCTCCCCCAGGTATGAGGCTTTAAGGGTTGGTTTTTTTTGTTTTCATTTTCAGTAGAGGTCACAGCTTTGCCCCAGATTTTCCATTCACGGTCTCCTACATCATTCCCTTGAAACCAGCACCAATCGTCGGCTACGTCTCTGGGCCCTGGAACACAAGTCAAATTCTCAGGTCTGCATAGGGATGAATGTGCAGCCTGACCAGTGGAGGTGACCACCAGTGACAACTTGGTGGAAATGGAGAGGCTGCATCTTCTCCTTCGGGAGGTGGCTGTGTTCTTCTCTGAGATCTCCCTTCATGCCTGTTACCAGCCTTGCTCTTAATTAGCCTCCACGCTAGTGTGTATCACAGCCTCCAGCAACACACTCCGTGAAAGAGCAGACAGATGGACAAATGGAGACTGTTAGCCTTAGATCTCTCTTTCATTAAAACGCCCACACAACTCAACAGGAGGAGAGATGGGAAAGTGATTATTTTCTCATTGACATTCTTACCTCATTCCCAAAAGCGCTTGGCACAGAAGGAGCTTATGAGAATAAGCATAATACAATAGGGCAGACCAGGAGATGGCAAACTTTTCTCTTTCTTTTGGCAAAGAACCAGATAGAAAATATTTGAGGTTTTGTCATACAGTCTGTCACTATTCAACTCCACCAGTGTCGCATAAATTAGCTGACCCCTGCTGTAGAACACTGTACTACCATAGATTCATACGGTTGAACTGAACACGCTTTCAGATTTCTGGAAATTACTTTGCATTTAGCTTATCCAAATAGTACGTTATGGTATTATTGTGTCACATAGATCACTGTGGAATAACTCTTTTAAATTCCAGAATAGCCATTATCAAACCCCGTAAAATAAGCATCGTGTTGTAGTACACCAAATGGTAAGATAAAATTGAACTTGAGGAATGAAGATTGCATTTAATGGTTAATGGCTTTGTGCCAATATTAATGGGTTTTGTTTTTTTTTTCTTTTCTTCTGGCCTACATTTTTCTTTTCAGTTTCCATTCTCTGGAAGCTTCATGTTCTCCACCCTTTGTCCTCAATTCATGAGAATTCTCCTCATACTATTAGGAGGTCCAATCTTTCCAGCTCATTTACAACCCATCCTGTTTGTCCTGCTTTGGAACCCCTGTAATCACTGATAGAAGAGGCCCTGTGATGTCTTGCCATGGACCATCTGTCTGTGACCACCAGTGCTTTGGGAGGAGCCATTGTCTGGGATGTCTCTCTGTCTCAAATTTGGCCAGCCTAGTTGATCCAGGCTCTTCTTACTGCCCTCAGCTGGCTTCTCGACCTGCCACTTTTACCAGTGGTGATAATGTCCTGCTACCGGGTCACAGTTTTCCAAGGCAGTACCTGTAGTCAATTTTAGCCATGGGCTAAAGCTGAGATTTCTGTTTATGTCATTTTTCTGATGAAAGTTGGAAAATGAGCTTATCACTTCATCAGATGTGATACTGGAAAATGGAGAAGTTGAATTTGCACCTTATTTTAAAATGGAACACATTTAAAGATCCATTGCTACTGCCTCTTCCCACATACTTTTACATCACTGCTTTGCCATACATGATACAAATTGTGACTTATGTTCTGTCACTCTAATTTCATTTGGTAGTCTACTTTAAATGCATGACCACCAACTTCAGGTGGGAGCCAGGCCCCTCCATGTAAGAGGCAGCCCAGGTGTGGAGGAGTACTGCCCCAAGTTCCAGATCCAGAGTCCCAAGGCTGGGACAAGGGGAGGCTGCAGAGTGGGGTGGTTAGCATGGACCTGAGTCAGGCCAGGCTGTGCCCCTGACCCGTGTGAGCTCACCTTGTTCAGCCCTGTTCTTTTTTTTTTTTTTTTTTCAGCCCTGTTCTTGCACCGTAGTTATTGTGAGGTTGAACCATGGCAAGCCACACTGGACACTCAGCACAGTGGCTGGCATGTGGGAAACACTGAGTACATGACAGCTGTTTTTGTAGTCCTTGTCACCATCACCATCATCGAGAAATCGTCACAGCTCAAAGTCAGGAGCACAATAAGGCCTCTTGTTTCCATTTTGTAGGAATAACCAGTCTTGAAAAAATGTAACCCAGTTGACTGCTTTTTTTTTTTTTTTTTTTTGCGGTACGCGGGCGTCTCACTGTTGTGGCCTCTCCCGTTGCGGAGCACAGGCTCCGGACGCGCAGGCTCAGCGGCCATGGCTCAAGGGCCCAGCCGCTCCGCAGCATGTGGGATCTTCCTGGACTGGGGCACAAACCCACGTCCCCTGCATCGGCAGGCGGACTCTCAACCACTGTGCCACCAGGGAAGCCCGAGTGCTTTTTTTTTTTTTTTTTTGATTCTGTATATTTCAATTTACAGTCATGCTTTAGATCATCAAAAAATATTTATAACACTGCTGAAGATTGATCCTGCCCTCCCACCTCCCTTTATTCCCCCATCCTAGGTAACAGAGGTTTAAGTTCTTGACCTAAGAGCTAAGAGTAGTAACATACTTGCAGGTGTTTAATGTTTAAGCGTATTTTGGAATTTGGAAGTAGATATGTTCAAATATCATATAAGGGCAGAATCCTAACATAAAACTACTCTATCTAGTTCAAAAAATGAATGTTTATCAAGAGAAAGAGAATAGTACAAATATCACTGACTTATGTACAAATGAACATTGGAGTTATCACCTAAACCTCCAAACTATAGAAATATGATAGATGTTTTTAAGGGTATTTGAAAGTTTACCAGAATAAGCAAGATACAAGAAAAGATTCATTTTCTTTTATTGTTGTTCTTAAAAGCTGTTACTGTCATTACCAGATTTCTCCATTCCACTCAGTGCTGGGTATTGGAACAAAATAGCCATTGGAGATGCATCTTTTTATTCAGTGGCTACCTGAAAATCAGAGGCCCTTGTGCAGTCTTCCCAAGGCATTCTTTGTTGTCTATTACTAATATGTCACCTGGGAAGTCATTTTTCCTTGTGCTGCATCTGAACCTAATGCAGATCCTTCTCATGTTCGGTGTAGTACACAGTTCGGTTGCACTGCTCTGCTTGGCTTTTGATCTGGGCCTGGCAGGAGTTTTTTCACATCATTAAATAATTTGTTTTATTCCTTGCCTTCACACAGCAATTACATTTTCACAAGTCACACTCTTTAATAAGAAAATGACTTACCTACCCCTCTGATGTTCATACCTTAGCTGGAAGACTAACTGAATTTATTAATGGAAGAATTTTAGATAGTTGCATAATGGAAAAAAGGAATTTTCAGACATCAGTAACAGCTTTATTTATTTTTCTTGATTGTATGCTTTATGATTCTCAGCAAGATTTTATAGTCTGTATTATTGTTTGCTTTTATTCAGAATAGTTGTCACCTTTTGAGTGATAAGCTTAATTTTTAACACATTTTACCATTTATTTTAACTTAGTGATTTATACTCTCATAAAAGCAACTCATTACCACTTAGCCTTGCAATGCTTCTGATTGTTTTAAACTCTTAAAAAGGTCAAAAGACATTTTTGTAACTCCTGGAGGCATTCTGTCATTATTTCCATTGAGAATGTGACATTTCTATGTAAAGGAGCACACCCTTTCCATCTTGTTTGAAGAGAACCATGAAATACGTAATTAGGATGCCCAAAACTAAAAGCAGCCAAAACAAGTTCCTCTAAACAGAAAACCCAATGGAAATGCTTATTGTATTGGAAAATACAAAGGAGACTGAAGTGATTGATTGCCAGATTCTCTAGGTGGTTCACTCTAAGTACAAAGCCCAAGGAGCCTATAAAGGAGTGATAAATGCAACGTGGGGAGAATCAATCCCCTCATTAAAAAAGAAAACAAAACTAAACTAAAATGCCTTACTTTTACACATGCTTTGCCTAAAGAGGCAGCATGGAGTATTAGAAAGAAAACGAGTCTGTCATACAAGCTTTAACGTTTCTGTATTTACATTATTACACATCAAAATGTTGACAATAGGGTCTTCAAACTTTTTTGTCACCTAAAATATAATCAGAATAAATGAAATAATATATATGGTACATGGGATTGTTCAGGAAGGCAAGTGCTGTATAAATGCATTTCCACATGGTGTTTCAAGTCAACATTCTGAAATTTAACTCCTGAACTTACCCGTTCATTGTTTCCCTGACCATGATTTCCCACCTTTGTGCATCCTACTAGTTGCCCAAGCCAAAATTCTTGGGGTTTTCTTGTTGCCTCTCTGTCTTGCTCGTTACTATTACATTCAACCCATCAGTAAACCCTGTCAACTTTTGTTTCAAAATATGTCTAGAATCTGACCACTTCTCATTGCCTTCACTGCTATCACCCTGGTCCAAGCCATTCTCTCTCACCTAGATTATTACCATAGCCTCCAACTAGTTGGCCTGCTTCTACCCTAGTGCCAGTGGTCAAGAATATTCTCAGTACAGTGACTACCATGATTCTTAAAAATGTAAATCAGATCCTCTCTTTCTTGTACTTAAAATTTTTCAGTGGCTCCTTATTTCTCGCAAGTAAAAGTCATAACTTCTATAATGGCTGAAAAGGTTTGACATGCTCTGTCCCCATTATTTTTCTGGTTTCTTCTTGAATTCATTTCTTCCTATGAAACGAATACTGTGGCTGACTCCTTCATCTCTTGCAAGTCTTTGCTTAATTGCCACCTTCTCAATGAGGCGTACTCTGTCCACCATGTTTGGAATTGCAACCCTCTTCTTGTCCACCCACCTTATATTGCAGATACCCCTCACCAGACTATCTTTTTTTTCCCTCTCTGGAAAGGCAACTTTTCGTGTGTGTGTGTCTGTTTTGCTAACTGATGTATGCCAAAGAGCCTAGAATAGTGTCTGGAAAATACAGAGAAGATGGAAGTTATTGATTGCTAAATTCTTTAAGTGATTGCCTGTAAGCACAATGCCCAAAGAGACTAAAAAGAGAAGGCAATAATACACATTTGTTGAATGAATGAGTAATCAGTGACAGTGTTTTACCAAGGGCCTCATTGCTAAGGTTGGAAAAGTTACCAAGAATACTTTGAGGAAGCAAATTGTTAGGGGGAGTGTCCTGTAGTATCCTTGATGCTCCTGTACTTTGTGTGTCTCATAGGCAGAGGCCAGGAATCTGAGTAGCATGACCAGTTGCAGTCAGCAGCCACATTTATAGCTGTGGTTGGAAATAGAAACTGGTCTTAAAAGCTGACAAGGTATTTAGAGACAAGCAGAATAAATTTGTAAGTGCAGGAAGGTGCATTTAGAAAGGAAAAGCCTACAGGAAATGATAACGTATTCGATATTTAATTTATTGATCATTCATTTGTTCCAAAAAATATGCTGAGGGTTTCCCTGGTGGCGCAGTGGTTGAGAGTCTGCCTGCGATGCAGGGGACACGGGTTCGTGCCCCAGTCCGGGAAGATCCCAGATGCCACGGGATGGCTGGGCCCGTGGGCCATGACCGCTCGGCCTGTGCGTCTGGAGCCTGTGCTCCACAACGGGAGAGGCCACAACAGTTAGAGGCCCGAGTACAGCAAAAAAAAAAAAAAAAAAAAAAAAAAATATATATATATATATATATATATGCTGAGTATGGAGAATAAAAATAGAAGTAAACCCAGTAGCTACCTTGAAGAGCTTGGTTTTCTCCACTTTCAGTCCATCCCCCCAGCTCTGAGAGAATTATCCTTCTAAACACAGATATGCCTCTCACCTGCCAAGAAACTTTCCTGTTCTTAGGACTTGTCCTGGCGGGAGCCAAGACTATGCTGATGGATGGCTTGATAAAGTTCTCTAAATGTATAGTGATTTTTTACATGGAAATCATCTATTCTACATCTACGAAGGATGAGCGACAGAAAATGTATTTCACCTGTAGCATGAAGGCTATGAAAGAGATGTAGGGAATATTTGGCAGACAGTGAGATGATTTTGGGGACAGGTTATAGAAGCTCCTATGATGGAAACTTTTCTTTTTAACTTCATTCTGCTTGAGCAGTTTATACCAGCATTTCTCAAAATATGTTCTAGCATCATATATGTCATTAAGTAAGGTTACTCTAAATAAAGATCCTGCATTTCAGAAGCACTAGGTTTAGAGAAGTTAAATATATTTTTCTTTACTGACGGACTTCACAAAACCTTCACTGTGCTCTAAGCAGCCTTTTGAGTTTTTTTTTTTTATTGGAGTAAAATTGCTTTACAGTGTTGTGTTAGTTTCTGCTGTATAATGAAGTGAATCAGCGCTATGTATACCTATATCCCCTCCCTCTTGGACCTCCCTCCCACCCCACCCCCATCCCACCCATCTAGGTCATCACAGAGCACCAAACTGAGCACCCTGAGCTATACAGCAGGTTCCCACTAGCTATCTATTTTACTCATGGTAGTGTATTTATGTCAAACCTAATCTCACAATTTGTCCCACCCTCCCCTTCCCCACCATGTCCACATGTCCGTTCTCTACATCTGCATCTCTATTCCTGTCCTACAAATAGGTTCATCTGTACCATTTTTCTAGATTCCACATATATGAGTTAATACATAGTATTTGTTTTTGTCTTTCTGGCTTATTTCACTCTGTATGGCAGTCTCTAGATCCATCCACATCTCTACAAATGACCAACTTCATTCCTTTTTATGGCTGAGTAATATTCCATTGTATATATGTACCACATCTTCTTTATCCATTCATCTATCTTTGGACATTTAGGTTGTTTCCATGTCCTAGCTATTGAGTTTTTAAATGGGGTATATAGTAAGTGGCATTTCTCAAATTTATTTGAATTTGGAAACTTTTTTAGGGCCTTCTTGCAGGATCAGTGTTATGATAGCATGTTTTGGGAAGTATTGACTTGGAGATATCAGGGCTGGTGGCTAAGTGAATTTTGAGAGTCCATTCTTGAGCAGTGTTTAAACGCTTTCTTGCTGCCATATATGTACCTTCAAAAACAATAGCCACCACCACAGCATCAACAAAATAATTTTCATATTATTATCCCTATAGCAATACCACCTGAAAAAGTGAGAGGTACAGCCTTGGACCAGATTCCTGGAGCCTTGGTTTTCATCAGATTGAGGCTGTAATTAGAAATTTGGATGTGGGTATTTGATGCAATGACTGTGACTGCTAAGGTTCATGATGGGAAGAGGATACTGCATGGCCATCCATCAAATGCCATAGGTTGGGGAAGTGAGTATTACCTTGAGTAACTGATTCATCCCTATATGAAGTAACAGTTTTCCAAGTGAAACCAAAGTGACATGGCATGTATCTCTGCACATGTAGTGCTCCCTGTAACTGGAGAAAGCTAAAAATTGTATCTTTATTTGCTTCACTGTTGATTTAAAAAGAAGGTGCTTGACAGAGTACCTCTATGCCTTACCTGAGTGGAAAGCGAGCTGTCCTTCCCGCAGAGCATAGGTCCTTTCATGGAAGCTTCTTGTAGGAAGGCTGGAGGACAGAGAAAAGACTTCCTGGAGCTTCATGATAAGCTAGTGTGTGACTGTTTGATAATAAATGGTTGCACTTTTGGCAGAATTTCATGTAAAGCCTGCTTTCATTTTTGTGTCCTGTCTGGCTCTGATTGCCAGAGGCCAGCACTATTTACAGAAGGACGGCAACTTTCGATGGCCAAATTGGCCTAGTCAGTTTGTGACCCAGCCCCCTGGCATTTGGTATTAAAAAGCGATTAACTGGGAAGAACATTTATTAACATCAGCCTCCCTGGCATTGCCTTGAAAACTGTCTCCATTCCAAGGCACCACAATCCCTTTTGATGCGGGTGACTTTGGCCAGTGAACTGAACTGAAAACTCTAGTTTTCTGCCTGTTACAGATTTGGGTGCTCACTCGGACAGTGCCTTTGCTTCGGGAATAAGTCAATGCCAAGGCTTGTTGGAGAAACACTTTCACCCTTTGTTTTTCTGTCTAGAAGATTTTTTTCTTTTACCTTGTAATTTCCCAAGGGAAAAATGACTCAATTAGTGATACATGGTCAAATTCTTGCTTTTGTGTCAAGCCTTATATAGATCATATTATTGCTGCTTCTCTCTTAGCTACACTTTAGAGATTTATGCTGTTGCTGTTTGGTGGAAAGCAGGCCTAATGAAAAAATGATAATAGGTGTTGGAATGTCTGAATATGGAAAATTACAAGTATTTGATACTATTTTAAAACCTAGAGCCTTTGTCTCCATCCTTTGTTACATTCATTAGTCCATTAAATTTGCCCTTTTAGGCTGTGGTAGTTAGGCTGTTCAGTTAAAGGTAAGGGAAGATGCACAGTTAAAGGGAAGGGAAGAGCATTACTTAATCATGTCAGTTACTTGTAAAAAAGAGCTTTTAACAACTTTGATAAAAAAAGATGATCCATTAGGCTTTTATCACCATATGTATCAGAAGCAGGAAAGTGGATCTTATCCAATGAGATCCAACCTATTTTGATTATAGAAGATATTTTAATTTTGGATGAGCACATTGATGGAAAACAGGAATCAAATCCATTATTCATAGCAGTTACTTCAGAAGCTCAATTGGACAAGTAAAAATCCCTTTTTTTAGCTGTTAAGAGAGAAGCTTACTAAATTTATTATTACTTTCATATCTTGTAACCTTGAAGTAAGCCAAACATCTCTCTGTAATTTGTTTGATAAAGTAGGATGAATTATAGTCTTTAAGAAATGCTGCTCTAAAATATTTGCATCTTTACTGTGTGAAACTGTGTGGGATTTTGGTGGTTCCTTCTCCTTATTCATTTTAGATTACAGAGGGAAGGGACTGATCTCTGTGTGACAATCCCAAGTGGATAGATGAACCATACTTCTGAGTGAGTGTGACTCACGGTGTGAAAAAGTAAAAATCTTGTCTCTTTCTTAACAGAAAATAAGTCTATAGCATCCTGCTTTGGAAGGTTTTGGCAAAGGGACATCTTAGAAATATTTAAGCGGTAGTCATAGGTAGAAGACCACTTCTGCCAAGTGTGTATATTTTCACAGGAACAGAACTATTTATGAAAATGCATCTAATTTATCCTCTGCCTCTTGTTTCCTCATCATCAAAGCTAAATTCACACATGACTTCACTTGCATGGTTAAATCCATCCTGGTTCTTAATTGAATTCTTACAGAAGGAAAAAATTGGTTAATTGCATCAGCCTCCCTCCCACCTAAGGTCACTTTATTAAGTTATAGTTCTTTTTTTTTTTAAGATTTTTTTTGATGTGGACCATTTTTAAAGTCTTTATTGAATTTGTTACAATACTGCTTCTGTTTTATGTTTTGGTATTTTGGCCACGAGACATGTGGGATCTTAGCTCCCCGACCAGGGATCGAACCCACACTCCCTGCACTGGAGGGTAGTCTTAACCACTGCACCACCAGGGAAGTCCCAAGTCATAGTTCTTAACCAGGGATTCGGCTGCATTACCTGTGTCATCTTTGTTTCACTAGCCAGAGCTGGATGCGGGGAGTATGATGGAAGACCTGGACTGCTAGGAGGTGGCCTTTTCCCCTCTCTGCTCTGGACAGGCTCTGGGCACAAGACTGAGCTACTGCTGACAGTTTTCTCTCCTTGGTCCCACAGGGCCCCTGTCCAGTGTACCACTGATTGTTCTCTGGACAGGACCTCCCCTGAAGGCAGAGGTATCTAATGGGGGTTCTGATGCCTCCCCTCAGCTCCTCCTTTCTCCTGAGTCCACCCAGATAGCTTTGGTTTCAACACAAATGAACACGTAGCTCTTAGAGCTACACTACTATTTTGGCTTTCCAAATCCACCCTTCTGGTATAAATATGAATATCACAGATGCTACAAGAGTAAGTGGTTGTCAGAGAAAGACAAATACTGTATGATTTCTCTTATATGTGGAATCTAAAAATACAACATACTAGTGGTTACCAGTGGGGAGAGGGAAGAGGGAGGGGCTATCGAGAGGTAGGGGGCTAAGAAGTACAAACTGTTATGTATAAAATAAGCTACAAGGATATACTGTACAACACAGGGAATATAGTCAATATTTTATAACTAAATGAAGTGTAACCTTTCAAAATTATGAATCACTATACTCTACACCTGTAACTTATATAATATTGACCAGCAACTATACTTCAATTAAAAAATAAATTTGAAGTTTTTTAAAGGTTAAAAAAAAGGAATGAGTAAGTGGTTATCACAGTATTACATTCCTGCAAGATTTAGACATAAACAGTTGAATATTAAAAATGGAGGTTAGAGCAATAAGCTCCAGAGCATGTGTAGATTTAAAATTTAGAAGGCTTTTGTCCACTCAGCTTATTCATTACGCCTCTGTGGTCACTAGAATATGAATGTTCTGTTATTTTCCTTAATAAGAGGGTGATTTCATCACAGTATTTGATTTCTTATGTCAAAAATAATCATTATCCCCCCTCAAGTCTTCTTAAATATAATTTTGACTTACAATTCAGTAACTAAGATCAAATAAATTATGTCTTCCCCTGTTGTGGCTGTGGACATGGACATGTCCGCTCTTCCAGAGGCTGGTTGTCAGAGTGAGTAGGTGGGCCACCTGCAACCATTTATTGAAACAGAATAATTGACAAAGAACACACATTCCATGCAGCATATCCTGCTGCATCCCTGCAGACTGTAGAATACTCGTGTTGGCGTTTATCTGGCAAAGGGACTCAGGGGTGAGATTTCTGGTCTAGCTCAGCAGTGCCTTACTCGGTAACCTCCAAATTGCTGGGTCATATCTGCTCTGTGGGTTTCTGCTACAAAACTAAGAGGCAGCAAAGGGCTGAAATCAGCCCCCCCATGCACACAGTTGACCTTGCCTTGGGATCCCAAAGCCACATGGACTGTGGGGAAAGGACAGGCGTTGGGGTGAATCAGACCTCAGTTTGAAACCCTTGTTTCTCACTAATTGGATCAACTTAGATAAGTGTCTTAAGCCCTCTGAGCTTCAATTTCCTCATCTATAAACTGGGGATAATTACCTACATTGTAATATTATCATGAAATGTCAGTGGGACAGTCTCAGTCAAATGTCTGGCATATGGTGTGTGCTTGAGAGATGCTTGTTTTTCCTTTACTCTCTAGCATTTGCAGCTTACCAGGTGACTTTTATTTCCCCCTCTGTATGAGTCTCTCCAATAGCACGTGTGTAATAATTTGCACATTGAACATGACCTTAGAAGAGATCTTGTCTTGCCCCTACCTTTCATCTCTCTAGTCTTCCTCACTTTTTTTTTAAATACACGTTTCTAGTGCTTTTTCCATTTTTGTTCAGAACCACAGAGAGAGAGGAAGAAACTTCATTCTCTACTTCTCCCATGTCTCCATAAATTCCTGTAATAGTTTCATTCTAATCAGGAAAAGTTTTATTGAACAACATTTTTCTAATTTACTTAATTCCCTTAACTCCTTACTAGTACTTGATTATTAAAATGAATGGTGACATTCACAGAAAAATAGACAAAATGAAAAGGCAGAGGACTTTGTACCAGATGAAGGAACAAGATAAAACCCCAGAAAAACAACTAAATGAAGTAGAAGTAGACAACCTTCCAGAAAAAGAATTCAGAATAATGATAGTGAAGATGATCCAGGACCTTGGAAGAAAAATGGAGGCAAAGATCGAGAAGATGCAAGAAATGTTTAACAAAGACCTAGAAGAATCAAAGAACAAACAAACAGAGATGAACAATACAATAACTGAAATGAAAAATACACTTGAAGGAATCAATAGCAGAATAACTGAGGCAGAAGAACGGATAAGTGACCTGGAAGACAGAAAGGTGGAATCCACTGCTGCGGAACAGAATAAAGAAAAAAGAATGAAAAGAAATGAAGACAGCCTAAGAGACCTCTGGGACAACATTAAACACAACAACATTCACATTATAGGGGTCCCAGAAGGAGAAGAGAGAGAGAAAGGACCAGAGAAAATATTTGAAGAGATTACAGTCGAAAACTTACCTAACATGGGAAAGGAAAGAGCCATCCAAGTCCAGGAAGCGCAGAGAGTCCCAGGCAGGATAAACCCAAGGAGAAACACGCCGAGACACATAGTAATCAAACTGACAGAAATTAAAGAAAAAGAAAAATTATTGAAAGCAGCAAGGGTTTTCCAACAAATAACATACAAGGGAACTCCCATACGGTTAACAGCTGATTTCTCAGCAGAAACTCTACAAGGCAGAAGGGAGTGGCATGATATACTTAAAGTGATGAAAGGGAAGAACTTACAACCAAGATTACTCTACCAGGCAAGGATCTCATTCAGAGTGAATGGAGAAATTAAAAGCTTTACAGACAAGCAAAAACTAAGAATTCAGCTCCACCAAACCAGCTCTAAAACAAATGCTAAAGGAACTTCTCTAAGTGGGAAACACAAGAGAAGAAAAGGACCTACAAAAACAAACCCAAAACAATTAAGAAAATGGTCATAGGAACATACATATTGATAATTACCTTAAACGTGAATGGATTAAATACTCCAACCAAAAGACACAGGCTCACTGAATGGATACAAAAACAAGACCCATATGTATGCTGTTTACAAGAGACCCACTTCAGACCTAGGGACACATACAGACTGAAAGTGAGGGGATGGAAAAAGATATTCCATGCAAATGGAAATCAAAAGAAAGCTGGAGTAGCAGTACTCACATCAGATAAAATAGACTTTAAAATAAAGAATGTTACAAGAGACAAGGAAGAACACTACATAATGATCAAGGGATCAATCCAAGAAGAAGATATAACAATTACAAATATATATGCACCCAACATAGGAGCACCTCAATGCATAAGGCAACTGCTAACAGCTATAAAAGGGGAAATTGATAGTAACACAATAATAGTGGGGGACTTTAACACCTCACTTACACCAATGCACAGATCATCCAGACAGAAAATTGATAAGGAAACAAGCTTTAAATGACACAATAGCCCAGATAGATTTAATTGATATTTATAGGACATTCCATCCAAACACAGCAGATTACACTTTCATCTCAAGTGCACATGGAACATTCTCCAGGAGAGATCACATCTTGGGTTACAAATCAAGCCTTGGTAAATTTAAGAAAATTGAAATCATATCAACATCTTTTCCGACCACAACGCTATGAGATTAGAGATCAATTACAGGGAAAAAACGTAAAATAAATGGTGTTTTTTGCACTAGACTGATATTTTCCAATCATGCCTCCTCTAAAGTGTCTTTTAAAAGATTTTTGCTTTTATTTTTCTTTAAACATTTAAAACACACCCTGAATGTGACACATATTTCCAAATAAAGTTATGAAGTAGTTCATTCTCACTTGAGTAAAACAATATGAGAGTTTCTCTCTTCACCTGGTTTGATCCTGAAACAACATAATTGTGTGCTCTTGTGAAGATAAGAAGTTTCAATCCCAGGATCTATTGCTGGCAGGAAGATTTAGACTATTGATTAAAAATAAATCAAACAAAAAACTCTGCAAAAAACTGAAGTCCACAACCAAGGACCAGAAATCCAAAGTGTTGTTTTATGAATGTTCTTATTTTAATCTCCCTTCGGCTCTGCGTTCATTAGTGCATCTGGCAAAGCTCCTCAGTGAAGAAAGCTTGGCGTGGGAAAAGCAGTGTTTAAATTGGCTCAGAGAAGATAGAGTGTACAAATCTACTTTTGTCTCCGAGGAGGTATAATTTCTTCATTCATTTCCCCTTTAAAAACTTTTTCCATGTGCACTTATGAGTAAATTTTAGGGCACATGAAAATGAGGAAGTGATATCACCAGCTTGAACCAAGGAGTGTGTGGGTTGGCAGCCATGCTCTTGAGATCCTGAACCAAAGCTATTTTCTCTCCCAATTTGGCTTATTTCGTTGATTTCAGACCAGGGAAGAAAAAAGCTGCAAGTGGTACCTTTCCATGCTTACATGTGAGATGCGAATTGTGTTTATGTCATGGGTGGACTGTCCTTCAGCCTCTCGTAGTGTGGCACTGTGGCCACTGGGCCTAACTTAGGGTCCCGGTTGACTATATGATCATCAAGGAATTTGGCACTTGCGACTGAGGCTCTGAGAATCAGCTTTCAATTTTTCTTATTCTCTTTACCCTTGAGACTATCCCAAGATTCCTCTTGCCTCCTGCGTTACTGAAATGGAGTTCAGATTCTAGATCTTGTTGGAATCATTAAGAAGTGGTCTGTTGCATTTCATATTGTAAGAGCAGTAAAAATTCAAAACTTTCTCCTTTCCAGCTGCTGAGAGATTGGTCTCAATATCATTTGCCAGATAAAAGCTCTCTTAGACTGGTATTTGTCTTTACTGTTTTCATACAACATTTAGAATTTTCTATAATTTCAGTGGCGTCAAAAAAGGATGGTTCACCCAAGGGCTGAAACTTAATGGAAATACAACAATGCAAGGATGGGACCAAGTCAGGAGTGGTCTGGAGCCAGATCCTGATAGCTCACAAAAGCCAGTGTTCTGACCCTTCTTTAGAATCCACATCTCTGCTTCCATCCGCACCGCATGCTCTTCCACTGTGGTCTATTAGTCAGAGCCCTGGCAGGATACACAGTGCACGGCCCATGGGGTGATTGAAGAGTTTATGAAGGGACCTTTGCAGTGATGTGGGCAGAGTGGAGCTAACATGCCAAGGGACACCTACCAGATGGCCTGAAGGGTCAGAGGAGGGAACTGTCACCAACACCAGGTGAGAGCTGTGACCATGGAGAGGATCCCCAGACAGGAGCTGTGCCTGGAGACAGGCAAACTGAGCTACTGTCAGACAGATGTGAAGCAGGGAGGGGCTGTAAAATTCAAAGGAAAATATAGACAATAGTGAAGGTCAAGTAGACAGGAGGGCAACCCAGGGGGGGAAAAAGAAGTTCAAGGTACATTTGTGCAGAGCTTAGACAGAATCCCATTGGCCCAAACAGCCATTTCTCTCTCTACTTCTGGCTTGCCCCTTCCCATGCTGGTCTTGAGTTAGTGTTCTGAGACCAGTTCTCCATCCATTTCATGCAGTCTGTATTATCACCATTTGGGAGCATCTAAGGGCTTGTGTAGATTCAGAGCTCATGATGTTTTAAATAAACCTGAGCCTCTGATTTGCTCAAGTGGAGACTCACCGATGCATTTCCTCTGGACAGTAATAGGGGTTTGGGGCTTCAAAAAATTCTTAAAATATACAGAAGCTGCACAGGGAGAGCCCAGGTTCCGTTCTGCAGGAAGGAGACCTGAAGTCCTGTGCAGCCTTGAAGAAAGTTTCTCACAGAAATAACACAGTACAACTGCTGATTTGCGGTTGTAGCAATTGGGAAGGACCCAAAGGTCTCAGGCATTTGAGTTTACAACAAGGATAATAATATTCAGCTCCACAGAATTGTTGTGAAGATTAAATAGAATTTTTTAAGCTGGCATAAGTTTGGGTTGCCTGCTACAGGGTGGCAATTTGGGAGTCACTTAGCAAGAGAATGAGCCTAGCTCACTGCCCGGCACCCCCAGCTGAGTAACTGGGATTCAGAACAAGAGATGAGGCAGTACTGTGCAGTCAGATAAAGCAATGGGGATTTAAATTGATTAAATAACTTGCCTTCCTCAGTTAAAAAGAATTTCCATCATAATAATAACAGTGATAAATTATTGACTATTTTAATACATTGAAATAGTCACAAAATTAAAATTGAACTTCAATAATGTGAAAGATGTCACTTTTCCTAAGCAGAAATGTCCCACGACCTTGCGAGACCAAGTAGTAGTTAGTAGCAATGAATGCAATTAGAGAGACATAGAAGGTATGCACGTATCCTGATTAAAAGTACCTCACTGCTGTCGGTCAGCTCTGTCAGACCCTTGTGAGATACTTTGGATGTTCAAGGACTTCTCACCCCAAATTAACACTGCAAATACTGTGTTTCAGAGGGTTACCAAAAGTACAAGTTTTCCTTAGTGAGAAGTCTCTAAAATGAACCTCAGTGATGTATATGCAACTTCCATCACTAATCTTTCTTATTGCAACACAGTTTGCTGAATGCCAATTATGTATGTGCCAGGTACCTGGATAAATCTAAGTGAGACGGTGACTCCCATCAAGGAAGGCATAGTCTAGTGGAGGAAGTGGACCCAAAAACAGATGAGAAAAGAGGGCCTGGTAAGTTGTCAGCTTGGAAATGCCTTACTCCCAGGGCTGACGAGGGAGCTTTACTGTCGTCAGCTCCCCTGAAATTGATAAATTAGACGCAGACAGCTAGAGTCTAGAGCTGCCAAATACATCCTTAGGATTGAAATATAACCGTGCTCTACGCAGAACTGTCAGAACATGCTGACTGCGCTGTATTATTTATCTGAAACCTGTTTAGAGGTGAGAGAAAATATGATGACGGGAATGATGGTAATAATTACTATAATGAGGCCTGCTCTCTGCTGCTCTGGAAGGAAGCGCCTGCAGTAGATGTCGTCTGGGTTGAGTGGGACAGGGAGGCATCCTCTTCTCATGACCACTCATCCACACACTGCTGGCCACGTGCACATGCATGTATCTGTGTGTGTATCTGTCTGTGTGCTTGTGTATGTGTCCTCACCTATGACTTGTTCTTTGAAAAGGAAGCCGGGAGTAGGAAGGGAATGGGATAAACCAGAAGCGACCAGGCTAGACGCAGATTCTGGAGCTGGTGCTCCTCTGAGGTAGTTTATGTTTCTGAGAAGCTCACTGCTTTTTCATTAGCGGCTCTCAGATGCGTGACTGTGCTGATGGTGGCCGCGTGATTCTCTGGGCGCCCTAAGAGGTAAGTTAAGGGATTTTTATCTCTTTGCAGCTCAGGGGAATGCTTTTCTGTATCCTCCCGAGCCAGGAAAAAAGTCAAGACTAACACCTATCAGAGTGAATCTATCACACATTTTTCCTACAGATACAATAGGTATCAGTAACCTCTTTTTTGTTTTTGATCATCAAATTAAAACTCAGAGAAGTAAATCAATTTGTCTGAAGTTGCACAGTTAATCAGACAAATAATGTGTATTATTATTATTGGCTGTATTATTAGCTGTTTTAATTCTCATGTCTTTTCACCCCCTAGTGTATTTGGAATAAGTTTCCATTTGCCTCTTTTCCTAGAAATGAATGCAGTCTGTGTACTTTGGAAAATGACACGCATTTTCTCTTTTTCCCCCCACTCTTATTTTGTTTGCGTTTCATCTGTATCTGTTAGGCTGAAATAAGCTATAAATTATTTAGCCAACTTTGTCACATCTGTGATCCACAGGACGCAAAATTGGATTCTCTCCCAGTCTTTCTCATTCTAGGAAATTCAGCCATGTTAATGACATATTTTTTCCCTAACTTTACAACTTTCTGCTTGGCTGATCAACTTGCAGTTTAAAGAAATATATTCTTGAATATTTTCTATCTCTCTTGACTGAATGGGGAGGAGAGAAGATTATCATCAGTTTAATTTGAGACTCAAGAATTTTTTTCATGAATGTTATTTTTCTTGAGATAAATAGTGAAACTTTTTCACTGAGTTCATTGAGTTTGGGCACTGTGCCACTGTCTTCAGTTGAATGTTTTGAAAACAAAGTAAAACACCGCATAAGACAGCCCCTCTGGTAGCAATGCGGAGTGGTAGGCTCTAAGCTCACAACCCCAATGACGTGGACTTTCTCTCTGATCAAGAAACCTTTGTGTTGATCCCGCTGCGCTGAGCTGTGAGCCTCACTTACCTCATTTAATAGTTGACACAGGGAAGGGCTAATTTCATTCCTGCTCAAGGTGACTAATGGTGGCAGGGCCACAACTGGAACATGGACATCAGCTACTGGACACTGACTTGCTTTTCTTTCTATGCATGTGGGACCCTTTACTCCATCCTTGTTGCCTGTAGGTAAAAGTCAACTCCACACAGAGCGTACAACACCCTGATGGTTTGTCACCTGCCAACATGTCCAGGGTTATTCCCTGCTTTGTACATTCTGTATCTTCTGCCCGAATGCACCTCGCTGTGACCCCCTCCCCCTCCCCAAGCCCACCACATCTACCTTGTGAGCATTCATTCAATTTTCAACCCCAGATTGTCCCCCCTCCACCAGGAAGTCCTCTCTGTCCTCTCCCCTTCTCACACCCAGTTTTCTCTCTCACATGGAACATTTATTCATTTATTGATTTATTCAACAAATATTTCTAAACACTCACTAAGCGTCAGGCACTGAGCTGAGCACAAACCACACGCCACTGAACACAACTGAGCAGCTCCTGTCCTCATGGAGCTTACAGTCTGCTGGAGACATTAATTAAAGACAGTGAGCACACAGATAAATACGTAATCACAACTGGGATGAGGGCCAGGAAGGGAATAAAGGCCGTGCCTGGAGCCTGCAGCCCCATCTCCGCACCTCCAGCAGCGGCGGCAGCTCTCGGGACCGCCTGCTGCAGGGGCTCCAGGACTGGGGAGGGAGGAGCCCGAGGGCCTCTGTGCTCCCTGGACACCGGCTCCTCCCAACCTACTGGCTCCCCAGCTCGGGCTTCTGCTGAGTAAAGGCCGGAAACATACGACACCACAGTGAGGAAGGGCCTTCGGTCAGGCAGCAAGGGGTGACACTGGGGGTGTGAAGGCGACGCCTCTTTCAGATCCGCAGTGAGGGCTGATCTCCAATAACCGCAATGAGGTAGGGAGGCGCCTCACGGGGTAAAACACGATCCAGGGACCTGGATGGTGACCTGGTCAGAATTCTCTTAACCCCTGCCCTTGCCTTCATGCTTAGGATTAATTAATAGGGGGTTATTACATTCTCTTTACAAATCTTTCCGGGAAGACACATGAATACTTTTGTAAAAGTATTGCAGTTTTTGAAAAGTGTCCAGAAAAGTCAACTATCTCTGAAAAATAAAAATGCGCTTATAAAAAGAGAACATCAATAATAGGCTCAGAGCTCATGAGCAACGCTTGACAGCTTGACATGATGCTCACTCTCTGGGGTTTATTTTCAGCTTTGTCAAGAAATATTTGCACCATTGTAAAGCAATTATACTCCAATAAAGTTGTTAAAAAAATTTGCCTTCATATTACAGAATTCTTATGAGGGTGTTTGTTCTTTTAAAAATCCTATAATCTTTAAATTCTTGGACTGAAATATACTCTGTAAACTGAAAGAAAAATCTAAATTACAAGGATAGCTTGCAGTTTTTAAATATAATGAACTTGTTACTTCTCACCTGTTTTATTCCTTCAATTTAAGTGGGTCATAGAAAATACAACATTATTGTATCCATTTGAGTTGAAGGCTTGTTATGCAAAATTTTTTCTTCTTCTTTCATCTTTTAATTCTAAAGAGTGTGGTTACTCTAGGTAAAAAATGAGATCATTACTTACGTTCCCTTACTTTTAAAGGAAATTGTCCAAATCATATTTGTTCATATGGAATTGCTCTTAGAAACTTTGTTATTCAATATTTTGTAGTCAGCAAAACAAAGTTTTTAATAAAATCCAGGTGACAAATGTCTCAAGATGTTTGAAATCTTTTACTTTGTCTACTTAAAATATTAGTAGTTGTATTAGGGAATCTTATTTATGTTTTTGAAATTCTTTTGTTTAGTCTTTCACAGTTATTAAAAGTAATAGGCTATTTAAAATGTTTATAAGAAAAAATTTAAAACTGTAACATGGAAAGTTCTATTTGCTTTTTCCCTTAAACTTCTTTTAAAAAGAAAAAAGTAATACCATCCAATACATTTAGGTTTGTTTTAAATAGGCATTCCTTCAAATACGTCTATTTGGAAATACACACTAGCTTTTACAGTGCCCATTACAACATATTATTAGTAATAAATAGAAATATTTTATGTTAACTATAAGTGACAAAAATCTTTACAAATTAATATATACAGTGTAAGAGAAAGGTGTTCTGTCAGTTTAATGATTTATTGTAATGAATTTTGATTCCAAAAAATTTCATGGAATAAATGCTTGCTTACTGGCTTATTTGGAAAGATGCTAAAAACACCTCAGCTCTAATGATCTCCCTCATTGGTGCCCCACATTTCACCATTTGCATTTAATTTTCTTCATGCTAAGCTTTGCCTCTCCTGGTGGGCTTTGTGTGGGTTTTTTTTCCTTCTTCTTCTTCTTTGTCGTTTTTGTTTGTTTTGCTTTTAATGTGTTCTGTTTCTGAGACGAGGGTAATTCTCCATGATGCCTTAGTGAGCTTGATCCCACCCAGCTGCTTTGCTCCCTGGAATGAGTTGCCTGGGGGCACAGGGACTCTAAAAGGAGCCAGACCAAGAAGCAGGATGGCTGTAGGGCCAGCCCAGAATAAGGAGTAATGGTCACTGATCATGTTAGGCAAATAGCAGATGTTCTGGGTGGCAAATGTGTGTCAGGGGTACATGCAAATATTTCCATGAGCCAGAGGTTTTAGCCTGAGGGCTTTCTCTAATGAATTCAGCACACTGATCAAAAGGTTTACATTGGTCTAATTTATTCATTCCTTCAATGAGAAGTTGAAAATGAAAGAGATGGTTAAATGCTGACTGAAGTGGAATTAAACCCAGATTAATTTGTCCTCCACTATTGTGTGTTTCAGAGATTGGAGCACAGGGAAGTTTTGGTGGGCTTGTTGTTCCTGGTTTTCCCGTTCATCCCAGCCAGCAACCTCTTCTTCAGGGTGGGTTTCGTGGTGGCCGAGAGAGTGCTATACATGCCTAGGTAATTACTGCTCCTGGATTCCTCTTTATGAGACCAACACTGATGGCTCCAGAGAGACCGTTCTTTGTGTGTATGACAGATCTTTGCGGTGTTTATTACCCCAGCTTTAAAAACAGCCAAAGAGGAAGTTGGATGAGAATATTGACCAGAGTATATTCAGAATTTTAGCAGCAATCATTTACCACGACTTCTTTGTTCAAGTATCTGTGTTTATTAAACATAATTATAGTAACTTTCTAGAAATATTTGTTGATTTGGATAAATTATTAACTGTGTTAAGTAGCATGATTTTAATTAACTTCTATCTTCTTTCTCTCTCTTTCTTTGTTCTTTAATTTAAAAATAGGAACAATCTGAAGGAAACTTGTCCTTGAGAAAAAAATTGGTTAAAATTATAAAGGGCATTCAGACTTGTATGATTACATAATGCCACTTAGCTCTGAATATTTGAATCGTGCTGAAGCTTGTCTGTTCTCTAGTCTTATTCAAATGTCAGCATTCCAAGGCCTGTTTCTTTTCAAAAGCCTGAAAATGTCTCTGAAATGGTTCTGCCGGTTATCCATTGTGTGACCTTGAGTAGCACATGAAGATTTTTTTTTTTTGCACCCATGTTTTCTCATTTTTAAAATAAGGGTTTTATTAAGCTTCCTAAAATGAAGTAATTTGATGAATTATACATAAGAATGAACTTTAAAAAAAATTTTTTTAAGACATTTTTATTTTTTATTTTATTATTATTTTTCTTTTTGGCCACACCACGCAGCATGTGGGATCTTAGTTCGCCGACCAGGGATCGAACCCATGCCCCTTGCATTGGAAGGCAGAGTCTTAACCACTGGACCACCGGGGAAGTCCCAAGAATGAACTTTTCTAAAGGGCAACAAAATAAATACAGTAAACCAAAATATTATCAGGAAATTATTCATTTTTATTTCTTCATTTTGAGTTAGAAATTTAAGTTAATTTTAAACTTAATTTAAATGAGATTAATTTAAGTATTAAATAGTAAAATTTATTTCATTTATGGATATTGAGTTAGAAATTTTAAAATGCATATAATTAGAAATGAATTTCATAACCTTCGATTCCCCCCAAAGTAAGTATCTAACAGCTTTCTTAAGACTTAACAGCATCTTGTTTTGACTTAGTTAAGGAGAGGGTGGCCCTTAATTTTCTTTATGTGTCTACAGCACAGTTTGGGAAGGAGATTATTTCTTGATAAAAACTATTTGATGAAGACAAAAATACGAAATTTCTTTGAGTTCTATATTGACTTAAAATAATAAGCTTATGAGGGCTTTCCAGTACTGAGGAATATGGAGGGCAAAGGAGGACCTCAGTGTCTGTTCTAGATGTGTTTTTGCTTAAAGCAGCTGAGTCAGGTTTTGTCTGTAGGACTCCTGATTCCAAGTGGAATCTGTATTTATTCTTCACTTAACAGATATTCACAGAGCATCTGTCCCAGGCATGCTCTACTACAATCTGAGGCTGCAAAAATAAGTGTATCTCAGGTTTTTTCCCCTCAAAGAGTTTATTAACTGCTGATTAAAAAGAAAATGGTGTCTTCCACTCTAATCATTTAACAGATCTGCATATTCTTTAAAATAGTATCATACTCAGTAAACATTAATTGTATCAAAACTTTTATTGAACCTTTATTATAGGTCAGTCTCTATGCTAAGCATGTTATATTTATTTTATCAGTTAATTCATGCCGTATGTGGTGGTTCACAGCATGTTCCTGCAGTCAGAGTGTGACCTGAGTGTGATGTCACAAAGCCTCTGTTTCCTCGTCTGTGTCAAATGAAGATAATAGCACCCAACTCAGTGAGATTTTAATGGCATTAAATGAGATGGCCATTTATAAAAATGTTTTGTATAAAAAACTTATAAAATGCTTTATATTGTACATTTTCAATAAGTAGCAAGTGTTATCGTTGATATCAGCTTTCTGATGTAGCTAATACCATTATACCCATTTTACAAAAATAAAGCCTGGGCTCTGAGAGGTTAAATGACTTGCCCAAGTGACATAGCTAGTAAGTGGCAAAGCAGTGGAATAGAGATCCTTGTCTGCTGACAGATCTGGCACCTTCCAGGTTATATTGCTTCTCTGATGGTAACGTCTCCTCAATTGAAAAAGATGAAGAAAATACGAACACAGGAAGGTACTTTCAGCTCAACTCCATTTGGAAATCAGCGCAGGATACTTTCAAGAGTCCTGAGATCTGAATCCACAGCACTTGGTGTTCTGAGTGCATGTGTGGTAAGATTTTCTAATCCAAGTACAAGAGAAAATTTTTTGAGGACATAAAGGGCTGGAATTTTAAACAAGGGGTTAAATTTCATTCTTCTGGAAGAGAGCCTCAGGTAAACATTATAGAAGCCCATAATATTGTCATCAACCATTTGTGAGCTGTCTTATTGAAAGTCAGGGATTTCTGTCGCCCAGGTAGGTGTGTCCTCCAAACACCCACAGAATCATGCCAGCTGTGGCTCTTCCTGTGCTGCCATATCTTCAATAGACCTTTTTGTGACTCCATTTCTTTTCTCTAAAACAGGCAAAGTCATGCCCTGCCCTTTTTCCACTAGGAATAAGCTGATTTGGATTAAAATAAAAGTTTGAAATATAAAGAAAACATCAATATTACCAAGAGCAGGTGCCTGCCTCTCAGAACCTATTTGGATTTTGCTGCATTTGGCAAACTTGGTGCAGAGTCATCCAAAATCAATTTCAGGAAACCGGTCTTCATTAAAAAGATGGCTGTCCTTTTCTCTCCAAGTTCCCGCATCTGTGCATCATCGTGCTGATGTCAAGCACCCATCATTTTCCGAGGGTTTGTCTTTACTGCCCAGCGTCTCCTGGATTCATATTCATATCATCACTGTGCCCAGCCAGGCCTCTTTCCCCCTCCAGAGCCGTGGTCTTGGCAGATGCCAAGGCCATGTGACTAGGAAGTGGAAGTGTCTCCTGCCCCTTATAGATGGTCCTGGAGGCTGAGAAAGAGGGCACGTCACTAGTCCAGGTACACAGCTCTGAGCACAAACCTGAGAGTTTAACTCAAATTTGGGGGAACTGGGGTTGGAGGAAGCCGAGGAGTTTTTGAGAGAGCCATTGTACCTCTCACAAACCCCAGCCTTCCTTCACAGTCATTGTTGTAAGTAGCACCATAAGGGAGCTGGTTTTTTTTGTTTGTTTGTTTGTTTTTTTAATTAATTAATTTATTTTTATTTTTGGCTATGTTGGGTCTTCGTTTCTGTGCGAGGGCTTTCTCTAGCTGCGGCAAGGGGGGGCCACTCTTCATCGCGGTGTGCAGGCCTCTCACTATCATGGCCTCTCTTGTTGCAGAGCACAGGCTCCAGATGCGCAGGCTCAGTAGTTGTGGCTCACGGGCCTAGTTGCTCCGCGGCATGTGGGATCCTCCCAGACCAGGGCTCGAACCCGTGTCCCCTGCATTGGCAGGCGGACTCTCAACCACTGTGCCACCAGGGAAGCCCCAAGGGAGCCGTTTTAATTATGGTGCTGGATTCCATTGTTATCTAAAATTGTGCAGCTGAGTCAGAAATCAAAACCTCTGTGGGGAAACTTCTGTGCTGTGGCTTTAGAGAGTTTCTAATGACTTCATTGGAGGCAGTTTATACATGCTGACAGTTTTCATGAAAATGGGGACTTTTCTCCAAAAAAGATTTTACTCAGCAGAGACCAGCCTCCCCCATCTCAGTGGAGAATGGTAGACAGTTGGGTAAGGAGCTGCTGGAATCTTCCTCAGGGCTGCAGAGAATGTTGCAGACGCTGCAGGCATTCCTTGGAAGGTGCCAGAGCACCAGGTGATGCCCGGTGCATTTAATAAACCTACACGCTGGCTTCCACGATGCTGAAGGATGTGTCCAAGCCTTTTATACACACGGGAATCTCTCTGCATGGAAGATTCTCTTCTCTCCTTCCATTATTGACCTTGACAAGAAAGAGCCATTCTCCATAGCATTCGTACCCAAGTGCTTTGAGGAAAACATGTACTCTGTGGCTTTCTTGAAAATTCAGATCATCATCTTTATGCAGAAAATCCATGTTGTCTTGAAAACTTCAGCAAACAAGAGGAAGATGAAATAGAAAGCTCAGTTGGTAGGTGAACTTCCTACTCATTAAATATTCAAGGTAAGGAGCCAGTTTCCAGCCTCGGGATCCCATCCATGAACACTACAGAGGTCACGTCCACCCTCACCGAAGCCCAGGCGAGTTTCCTATATTTTTGGTATTAAAATATCCCAGGGAACTGGTTTGGCCATTTTACAAGAAAAGCCCAGAACGAGTCGGACCAACAGTGCTCTTTCATCCTCTGCCTTTCTCCCTGACAATGAACAAGCCACTTAAATCTTCTAGCTTCTGTTCTCCCTCCATCCTAACCCAGCACAGACCCAAAATATCACCTGCCTCTCACTTGCACTTTGAAATCTGTGGATAAAAGGGACAGAAATGGGCACTTTATTTGGCACTGCATGGCATTAGGGTCAGAGTTTTACCACCAAAAGTAATTGGAATAATCTTTTCTTCTGGTGATAAATGCCAATTTTATGGATGTCTTTTTTGAACAGGCAGGAGAGTTTGGGGCTTAAATCATTCTTTCACAGAAGTTTTGATCTCTTATTCTTATCTCAAGAGAAGCGTATAATTTAATGGCTACTTTTTTGTGTTTTATAAAAACCACATTAGAATGCTTCAAAGGACTAAAATTTCTTAGAATCGATGAAGCAGAAATAGTTGTTGAGAGCTCTCCAATAAAGTTGTAGAATGTGATCAGAGATCCATTCACATGCCAGATTAAGGATGATTTATTCGCTTCAGTGCCAAAGAGCAAATTCCTAAACTACTTTAAGAAAACATGAATGAGTGGAGAGGGGAAAAGAACGGACAGAAGTAAGTGAAGGCAGAACCAATAATGTGGTTGGAACTGATCAAGAAAAACTGGGATCACAGAAGAAGAAGTTAGACCACCTGTGTTTGAGGGAAGAAAGAAAATTTTTAAGTTGCCCTACTCTTAGAAAGAGATGCCATTTGTTTTGTATAGTTCCTAAGCTAATGGATACATCAGTCATGGAGAAATGGAAGACAAGTGACTCTTTTCCATGTTCAATTTTGAGAAATACCTTCAGATCACACCTATTAATTCTAAATGGAATTTTTAATCTTACACAGGTTGCTATTGAAACAATACTGCAGTATTTATTCCTCAGGATGCAAAGTGAGAAATGTCACCTCTGAAAGAACACTGCCCCTGTTATCTGACACCGGGGATCCCTACTGATGAGCCATCTATGCATATGCTCCTTCAGAGCTGCTGGAAGAGAGATGATTATTTGGGAGCGAATCAAAGTTTTGCCAAATACTCAAATCATCAGAGAAATCATTTGATATCAATAAAACCTTACTTTAGCAAATCCAGTAGAAGGAGAACTGACCTGGGAATCAACACAGCCCAGTCTGTCCTGTGCTGCCTGGCTGTCCTGGGGGAATCACTTTCGTATCTGTAAAGCCTGAGTGTTGGCCTTGCCCGGTAATCCCCTAATGTTGCTTAGATCTTCGTGCCACAGTTGTCTCTGGACTGGCCAAACTGGGGGGTGAGGAGAGAAAGAAAGATAATGCAGTGAGTTTTTCATAAAGTTAAATCAATTCATTAAAAAAATTATGAAATTATACGTTTCCTATATTTTTGGTATTAAAATATCCTTTCTCGGGCTTCCCTGGTGGTGCAGTGGTTAAGAATCCGCCTGCCAAGGCAGGGAACAGGGGTTCGAGCCCTGGTCCGGGAGGATCCCACGTGCCGTGGAACAACTGGGCCCGTGCGCCACAACTACTGAGTGCGCTCTGGAGCTCGAGAGCCGCAACTACAGAAGCCCACGCGCCTAGAGCTTGTGCTCCTCAGCGGGAGAGGCCACCACAGTGAGAGGCCCGCGCACCACAGCGGAGAGTGGCCCCCACTCACCGCAACCGGGGAAGGCCCGTGCGCAGCAAGGAAGACCCAACACAGCCAAAAATAAAAAATAAATAAAATAAAAATAAATAAATTTAAAATATCCTTTCTCTTCCTGCATGATGAGAGCAGGAGGGGATATACAGCCCTCCATTAGTTCCTCCTCTCCCACCCAACTCCCTCCTTTTGGACATTTTGCTGGTTTGGGAAATCTGAACTCCAGTTACCATAGTGCTGCATGGTCTCGAAGGTCCCATTCAGCTCCCAAGTTCAACTCTTTGTGACTTAGAATAACCTTGTGGAAAGCATGAATTTTTCCTCTTAGGAGTTGAAACACATATTCGTCCTGCTCAGTTTCAGCAAGATGCCCAAGTAGGGGAAGGGGGACACGTCCCCTGGGGGGAGGCAGGAGCAAAGAGGAAGTTCATCTGCCACGAGGACGGGCTCTCTGAAGGGCCTGGCAGTGGGCACTAGGGGATGGTCTGGGCAGCACTGGTGTGGGGCCTCCTCCGTGAGCTGATAGGGTGTCCTCATAAGCAGCAGGAACATGTGTTGCTTAGAAGTTCCCATGGACAAGCATCAGTGAGGAGTATGTGCCAGTAGGAAATAGGAGCCTAACCACTGGGGCGGGGCAACAAGAGCAATGGCAGATGCCCCGTCCACGGGGCCACGGTGCAGGCAGCTTATCAAGAGAGGTTGCAGCCATGAGAACAGGTCAGACGTTTGTGTATCCGTATCAAGTCGTGAGGAGAGACTCAGGAATTGTGCTGAAGCCTAATATCAAAACCGGGCTCAGAGCACAGGTAAGGTTGCTCACAGGGTGACTGGTACTGAGTCCAGTGTGTCCCGCTGTCCCCCTACACTGGGTTTTCAAAAGTCCATCAGAGTTGTTCCTCAGTATACCATGGGGTAAGGATGGGAAGATTTGACTTCAATGTGTTCAACCCCTTGAGACCTGAACTCAGAAGAGGAATGAGACCTGGGAGGTAGACCTTGTCCGGTGAGGGCTACTTTCCAGGGCAGTGCCCAGGTAGGGAGGGTCCTGGGGCTGCACGGGACTTGGTAATGGTCACCAGGTCATGGTGAGGGTGAGTGCTGTATGAGTTCTTCCTTCCAGGAAGGAAGCAGCAGGGCTTTGCTGAGGGACTCAACTGACTGTGTTACAAAACTGGAGATTGTAGGTCACATAGAACAGAGCAATGGTGGGAATGAGTGAGCTGAGAGGAGGTCAGTGTGCTCATGGGCTGAGGATCAGTTGGCCAATCTGTTGTGCTCGATGAATTGTGCTCAGCCAACGGCACAAAGTGAGGATAAACTTGAACAGTTATTTACTAGACTGGAATCATGGCCTTACTATTAGAGAACCCTGTTAGTTATAAAAGATGAATGTTTATGTCCGAGTCCTTAATGGAGAACAGCAAATGTCTTGGAAACCAGGATTTGAACGTAAAATTTGGAGAGTAGAATCTGAATTCAGATGAGACTAAATGGAATAATATATGTGCAAATTGCTGTAAACTATGCTAGGTAATTGCAAGTCATTATTTCAGTCTGCCTTGTACAAATGAGGAGATTGGGTGAGTCAAAGTGGAAGGAAATCAACGTAGCAGAGTATAGGCCTCTCCTTCCCAGCCCTTTTCCCCCTCCTCCTTCAGTACTATAAACCTCTGTTTCTTTTTTAACTTCATGCGCTCAAACGTAAACAACCCCAAAGGAAAAAAAAACTCAGCTCATGACAATGAGAACAGGTTGGTGGTTGCCAGAAGCAGGGAATGAGGGGTGGGCAAAATGGGTGAAGGGGGTCAAAAGGCACAAACTTCCAATTATAAGTTAAATAAGTCCTGGGCATGTAATGTTTAGTTAATAATACTGTATTGTATGTTTGAAAGTTGCTAAGAGAATTAGATATTAAAAGTTCTCATCACAAGAAAAAGAAATCGTAACTGTGAGGTGATGTGTGTTAACTAGAGTTATTCTGGTGCTCATTTTGCAATATACAGAAATATCAAATCATGATGTTGTACACCTGACACTAATATGATGTCATATGTCACTTATATCTCAATTTTTTAAAAAAGTGAACACCCCTAACTTAGCAGGCTAGCATTTTGAAACATAAAACTGGAGGAGGTTATGAAACGTGCCCCTGGGAGTGGAGGAGAGACTAGCTTGTGGGTATCACACACCCAGTCACCTGCCTGGAGGGTGTGAATGGATTTAAGTGTTGCCATTTCAACCTCCCTTCCATTAAGACCCCTTGTCATTATTAGTGAATCTGTTTCTTTCCTTTGCTCTTGGATTCTGTGCTGGGAAATACATCTCAAACCAGTGACTCCTTCTACAAATTTTAGTAATCTTAAAATATCCTCCCCACTGTTTTAGAAACCTGGATTGTCTTGCCCTCATGAGAGTTGGGACCACCATTTTGTATGTTTGTGTTTTCTCATAATACCCAGAACAATAGATGCTTCATTAGAGAGTATTGTAGAAAATTAAAGAACACTGGACATATGACACAGCCCGTACAGTCAGGTCTGTGCTAATACAGGGGAAGAGACGAGGGGACGGCAACAACTAGTGAATTGTCCATTAATGCCTTTGCTTCAAAAGTGAAGATGCCTGACTCTAGAATATGGTGGTTTACGGAAGAAGAGATGGCAGAATTCAGGTCCTAGAGCTGAGTATACTGTACGAGGGTTGAGAAAGGTTGTTTTTCTGGCTTTTTAGAATTAGATTCAGAGTGACTTGGGAGGTGGTTGGCTTTGGCCAAAAGGCCTCTCAGGCCCAGATGGAAAATTTGTTGTGGCTACTGGAACCAGGCTGAGAGGGAAGTAAGCCAGGCTCGGGTGAAGGTGCCTGCGAAGGGAAACACTGCACCCTGGGTATGGACAGTACTCCTGGTGATAAGTCATCTCTGGGCTTGACTTGGATTGATTCATTTTTAAGTTCACTTTTGTTTCCATGTTAGTTTCCGGTACCTTCCACCGCAATGTTCAATCACACTTAGGAAGCAGCCCCTCTTACATGCAAAAATGAATAAAACAGTACTCTATCCTTAAAAACTGGCCCAAACTTCCAAACAGTTAACGCTTTATTTCTTATCAAAGTTGAATACGAAAGCCTCTTCATTATGCGTTAATTCACCGAAGAGTTTATGTTTTTCATTTCCTTCACTTTCACAAAGATAGACAGAATAGAGAAAGATTTGAAATGGATCTAAGGGAAGATTTGCTTAGTGCTTTTTGTGGTCGAGGTTTATGAACGTTCATTAACTTAAATATGTGGCCATATGTATTTCACATATGACCAATGTACCTTGTTTTCTTCAGTATTTTGTTCTATAAAAATGATGTATGAGTCATACCTTTCAGAAGCCAACAATATCGTATAAGGTATTTTGAAGTTTTAAGGGTGTTCTTGGTGGATGCTCTTAAAAGACTTACAGTTGTCCTGTAAATTAGACAGTTTGGGTCAATCTGGACTTTGATACACTAGGTTTCTTGAGGTGTATTTACAGATCTACCACGTATTTTATTGATGTAGTAATACACACATGAACACATAGACACTGCCTTTGAGAACACTGATACCTTGTATTCAGTTCACAGAGCACACCCACATATATTATTTCATTTACTCCATGCAACAACCTTTCAAGGTAGCTGTATTTTAAGCTGCCTTGAAGGCAGGCAATATTTAGCCCTTGTAATACAAACAACTAAGGCCCGATCAGGCTCTGTAAGTAAATCTGTCGCACAGAGCTCACCAGTGTCAGAGAAGAACCCAGCTTTCTAGACCCAGTTCTAGACTCTTTATTCTCCAATGAAATCCTTCTCCTCGCTGCAAACCCCCAAAGTCTGCACCAGAACACTTGTTCCACTACACCTAGTAGTGCTCTAGTTACCTTAGGAAGTTACTACATTTACAGGAGCCAAATACAGAGTTATCTGTTTCCACCTGGAATACATGTAAACTCTGCACCTTTCCTGCCTTCTACTCTATTTAGCAGAAAATAATGCCCTAATAATATTATTATTATCATAACATAATATTAACGCTATTTATTGTTTAGTGTGTATCATCAGTTGTGCACAGTGTAAAACTATTATTCCCTTTTACAAAATAAGAAAATTAAGAACTGGGTAATAAATAATTTGTCTGAAATCAAACAACAGTAAGTGTCAGAATTGAGAGGCAAACGGGTTTTTTTCTGATCCAGACCCTGCCTTACTTACCACTGGAGGTCTCATAAATTTTAGAGCTGGTAGGTGAGCTGGGAGGTTGAGAGGAAGCATGTCATCTTCAAAGAGGTAAAAGAGAATTAGCAGGCTCTCAGAAGGTGAAAGCAAAGGGTTTTCCTCCCAGTTTGCTCCATAGGTAATGCCGAGAAAAGAACAGAACAAATCTATTTACGGAGAAGTAAATGTAAAGAAGCTTTTCATACCCAGCCCAGCACCCCTAGGTTGGGGAGTTAAGGAAATGCACGAGAGATACCTTTTTCTTGGAATGTGAATAAACTCTCACATCCACATGCATTCAGTCTTTTGGGAAATTTCCCCATCCATCAACTGTTTGAGATAAAAAAGAAGAGGCAAGAAATGGGAACACTAATGAACCTGGGCCAGCTTCCAGGTTCAATCTGATCTGAAGAGCCACCATTGTCTCCCTGGGGCTTCCTGTGCTATAGCGTCAAACACCTATTTGGGGCTCATGGTTCCAGGGCTTTATTGTTTAACCATTTGGGGTCAACATCCATGAGACCAGAATAAGATCTGAAGGTCAGATAATTTGCCAGATGGGGATTCAACAGATCAACATGAAGTTCATTAGGGACATGTTTCATTTAAACTATCTAAATTTGGGAATTTTTTAGAGTAATAAAATAGGAAGAATGTGTCTGTCTTGTATCATTAATGCTATTTATAGATACTCTCAGTGGGTTGTTTGAGCTTGTTAAGTTAAAAGGTAGAATTTCAATTCTACTTAGTAGCAAAACACTTCTCTTTGCTGCATATAATAAAACAAAAAGTGAAGCCGTAACAAACATCATAAAATACTTGGCCCAGTCATAGAAAATTGTCATCTCTCCAGGGCTGATGTAAATGGGAAGGGGAAATGTTGTTCTTTTATCACTTAAGAGCGTGAAAGTACATTTGTACTATCTACACGACGACTAACTACTCAAAGTTCTCAAACAACAGGTTTAAACATTTTCTGTTCAAATTTGAAAGGACAGACGTTGTTGATTGATATTTCCTATTCAATTCTCTTTGGATTTGCATTTTTTAAAGGAGAGATGCAGCTTTCTTTAGTTTTTATAAGCACTGTGGGCTGAGCAGCTTGTCAGTAAAATCCATTCAAAATTGGAGATCCCTGTGGCCTGTGAACAAGAGATCATCTCTGTGCTGCTTTCTCTGGGACAGCCGTGGTGCCTCTCAAGCGTGCTTTGAAAATGTTTCTCCGTACTGAGCTAAGCCATTCAGCAGCCAGCTGGGCTCTTGGTTCTTTCTCCAGGTTATGATGTTGGCAGTTGTCAGTGGTTTACACTGACTCCTTTGGGCTCTCTGGGGAGGTCTCTGGTCAGAGCCCAGATTTCCTTAACCAGGTTAAGCAGACCAAACTGGAGTCTGGTTTCATTTCCCTGGAGGTCAGAAAAGTATGTAGTTTCTCATTTGCTTGATTTTCCACTTTCAAAATGAGGACTTGCCCTGCCCCAGTAATGGAGAGAGCAGTCCTACCCCCCTGCAGCTGAGATCTGCAGTAAAGCAGATGTGGGAAGATGAAATGTCATAGTAGAGAAGCATCTTAATCTCTGATATTGTGTTCAAGTTTTTAAGAATGTGATACCCTCTAAGAAATTTGCAAACTTAAGTGGAGATGATTTTATATGGCTTAGCATTTCTTTAAACCATATGTCAATACAAGGACTTCTGAAAAAAAATGATAATGTTACTTGATCCCGATGCCTGTGCTGAGTGGAAGGAATGGTATTCTCCTTCGTTTTGGCTGTAGCAGGGCTCAACAACTGTGGCCTGTGAGTGGAATCTGGCCCATCGCCTGTTTTTATAAATACATTTTGTTGGAACACAGCCATGCCCATTCGTTTACATAAGTGTCAATGGCTGCTTTCCTGCTACGAAGATAGAGTTGACTACGAAGGACAGAGCCCATATGGCCTGAAATATTTACTCTCTGGCCTCTTACAGAAAAAGTTTGCCCACTCCTGAATTATAGCACAGCGTTAGGGCCGTGGGACTTCTGATCTGACTCTATTCCTAGCTTTTGGAGCTATGGGCAAGTTATTTAAGTCCTCTAAGCTTTAGTTTCCTCATTTATGAAGTGGGAGATACTGAGGATTAAGTTTTTTAATTAGATAATATATTTAAAGCCAGTACTGTCCTTGTTCCAGACCCTACAAGTATTGGACAGGCCCACATAAAGATCTTAGCACAGTGCCCGACACGTAGGGAGTACTCAACAAACATGCAAACGTACAAAATAGCTGATCTGGTTGCTGTCATCTTCATTATCCTCGTGTTCTGCCACTTGGTGGCCGTTGCTCTGGAGCTGTTGGAATCCCAGTGTTTCCCTTCCCCACCGCTCTGCCAGATGGCAGCTCTTTCCTACAAGGAGGCAGTTAATGACCATTGAGATGTCATGTATGGAGTGATTGGGAAGGAAGTAGGTGAAGCTGTGTGATAAGGTGTGAGGAACACAGCAGTCAAGGCAGAACCCCGATGTCAGGACAGCAGGTGGAGTGTGGGCTCTGGAATCCGGAATTCCGGGGGTTTTGTCTTTGCTCTACTGGACATGAGCTGTGTGACCGAATTCAGCAAATGCGTTCGCTTCTCTTCTTCAGTGTCTTCAGGAGTTTAATGCTGCTAACAGTGACCCCCAGGGATATAAGGATGAACTGAGCTCCTGTAGAGAATGTACTCGGCACATAAGATGTGCTCGATTAACATTGCTCCTCAGAGGTGCTGCTTTACGAACGCAGGGGGAGAAGAGAGCGGGCACTGGGGACCTGGGTGCCTGCAGGGTGCGCCCCCTGCATTTCAGTACGCTCTTCACATGTCACTTTTTCAATGAGGCCTCCCCTGACCGCCCATAGGAATATCTCACCTTCCTTCCCCTCCTGGTCTCCCTCCTTCACTTTCCTGCTTGATTTTTCTCCACCTAACGTATCATATTCAGTGTGACCTACTCTGGGTCTTACTTGCTTGGTGGCTCTTTTCCCATCCATGTGAGTTCCAGGAGGATAGGAATGATTGTTTTACCCACTGATAACATTCTTGGTGCCTGTGACAGTGGCAGGCACATAATCTGTGTTTTACTCATAATTGTATTTTTAGTGCTCAGCATACTGCCAGTCACATACTAGAGAGAGAACAAATAATTAATTGAACAAGTAAATGAGTTATATTAATTTAGGGTTTCTTATAGTATTAGTGTCTGACTAATATAGGATTTCTTTACACAAGCTTGCTTCATTGTTAAAATATTCTATAATAATTTGTATTATCGTCTTTGGAAAGAAATGAGTTTTGACTAAAATACACACAGCATAATGAGTACAGACTAAATGTGTTTTTCTGAGGCCAGTCGGCAGGCAGGAAGCCTCTCTGCAGGTGCACAGGTGATGCGAGGGTCCACATTCCATCCACCAAGCCAAAGCTTTTAGAGATGTGATATCAATGTGCCAAAGCCCCACTCCGATAACGTGAGGGATTCTTCGTGTCTGTTGGGAAAGCTGAGCCAGAATCAGCATGAGAATCGGATCAGTGCGGCTTGTCTGTGATAGGCTGCACGCTGTGAGCCTCAGAAGCCTGCCGGTGGGAGGATCTTCCTTTAGCGTAAGGACTTTGGCCAGAATGGGGATATACTAGGTGGCACGTCCGGAGACCAAAATCAATGCCCCTTGGTGACCAACATCCCTTCCAGGACCTGATAGTCCCCCCCAGGGACTGTCTCCCACAAAGCCTCAGAGTCCAAATTTGAACACATGGTGCCAGTAGGGTTATACAATGTCAGGAACATAAGGGAGCCTGAGTCAGAGGGTCCAGTCAAGACCCAAGACACACAGGATGGACTTTTCTGGATGCCTGAGCTGCAGAAGTTCAGGGCAATGTGAGCCTGCAAGGTGAACCTGTCATTCTCCACACTTGTGCCAGAGAACTAGCCAGTGTGCCGGTAGAGCCCATTTGAGCTCTAACGTGGAAATGTGTCAGACAGGGCGGGTTATGTCTGTGTTTTCTATCACAGGACAAGCTCTGTTTGAAAAGTTAGTTGCAGGGGATGGAATACTCAGGGGCCTCCATTGCACCCCAAAGTCACTTGTTTCTCTGCCCTGTTTTCCAGCATGGGCTACTGCATCCTTTTCGTGCATGGAATGAGCAAGCTGTGCACGTGGCTGAATCGCTGTGGGGCTGCCACCCTGAGCGTGTCCACTGTGCTGCTGCTGCTGCTTTTCTCCTGGAAAACCATGAAACAGAATGAAATTTGGCTGTCGAGAGAGTCCCTATTCAGGTATGACTAGAGGGTTAAAAGGGAATCTCTTCCCATTTCTTTCTTTGCTGACGCATTTGTTTCCAAACAAACGAGGCGACATGGATCTGGCAATATTTATTAATCCAGAAACGTTTTTTAGTAAAGTTTTAAATGGAAGATGTCATTTTATTTTGGGTTTTAACTTTAATTTTTTAAATGATATTATATAAAGTTTTACGGGAGCTCACTGTAAGTGAATTAATGGAAATAAGGCTCATGGGAAGGTTTTTGGGTCTGTGAATTGAGATGGAAAGTCTTGATAATGAGCTGGACTGTAAAATCAGCCATCAACAAAATAAGATTGGTCAGTAAGTCTAATTGCATTGTTCAGCTGAGTGAATGAGAAAGGTGAGCACACAGCAAGAAGGAAGAGAGATGCAGAATATTCCAGGATATTAAGTTGTGATCTGTAATCTAGTTGCTTTGTTTTGAACATTAATCGTGAGCAAGGAAGTGAAAGACTTTTTCATCTCGTGGTAGGTTTTTATGTAGTGTAGAAGCTGTTTCTGAATATAACAATGCCAGTTTATAGCCCTAACTTGTTGTAAAGTATAAAACATCCTTTGGGTTGCTCATCATGCTGTGTTTCTGGGCTTAGTCTGTCTCCTTGATGTCATAGCCCTGGTGACCTTCACCTGGCTTCCGCGGCTCAGCCACACCTGGCCTCCCAGCAGTATTTCCCAGTCTCCCAGGGGTCCCCAGTCTTTGACCCCTTCCAGCTTCTGTCCTCATTTATGACCCAGTTGGCCAGTTCTGTCAACGTGGTTTTTATTTGGTTCCCTAATCAGCCAGTACCCAACACTTATGCTTTGGAGGCAAACAACTGAAACAGAGTTGGAATCACTTTCAAAAGGAGAAAATATGGAAAGAGCGTAGGAGAGCGCACAGAATTGGGGAGTAGGTGAGGAAGTAAGCATGTAGCAGACGGGAAACAGGTGTCTGGATAGTCTGTCTTGAGGGGACCTGGGGACCTGCAAAGGAATGAACGGAGGGTAAATGTACCCCAATTTTCTCTCTCTTCACATCACAGTCCTAGGAAAAGAAAATCCTCTGACTAAGCCTGAGCTTAGGTCGTGTGCCTGCCCCTTGTCCCTCCTAGGGCACTGAGATGACAGAACTGGCCAAAGACGCTCCCCTGACTTCCATGGGGGGAGTTAGGGCAGGCATAGCCCCTGGGCTTCCACTGAGATGTCACAGCAAGAGGGAATTCCCCACAGGAAGCCCAAGCACCGGAAAAGGACACAGACTCTGGGCTGCCAGAAGTGAGTGAATGAGGGAATGAACGAATGAAGGAGTAAGACAACTGTTCACTGTACCCCTCTACCTTTTAAAACAATATATCTGATTTTGCCGTTTGGCAATTTAACTTTCTTTAATAGAAAAAAAATTAGTCTGGCATGCATGCACGTCTTATCAGTTTATTTACTGTTACTATATCATTATCATTGTCACCATCATTACTTCAGGGGATACTATAGGGACCTGTTGCCCTGTGGGTTTTTTTCTAGGAATTGTATATCACTTTTAGGCTTCCAATTCTGTTCCGTCCCTGTCATACCCCCGACCTCAGTGCAGTTCTCACAGACTACAATGGACTTGTTCCCTCTTACTGCCCACTGCTGAGGTCATTCTGTAAACACAGGGGCATGGAAGTTCAGGAATATAACTTCCTCCTGGTTTCTGTTGGCTTAATTCATTTTTTCTTTCACTTTCAATAGTCAGTGCTTTTATGAGAAACTTTAAAATGATTCTGCCCCGTGTTAAATCCTTTCCTTGAATAAAGGTACTAAGATTGATTGTATTTTCTAATGATGTTTACTGCTTAATCAGTGCAACTCTGAGGAAGGATTTTGGCAGACAGCATTTTATCTCAAGGATAACAAGTTAGTGTTCAAACCCTGTACAGCTGATGCCAGCAATTTAAAAAAAAAGGAAAACAGAAAAACAAAAAGCTCATTGACCTTGCATGCAGAGGCTTCTGGTTTTTTAGATGGAAGCATGTAGGAAGTGAACAGTTGATTACTAAAACACAGGCATTCCACATATGTGCTTAAAGAGACTTTGTGTCTTGAGAGGCCTTTGGTGATCAAATGGAATTTTGTGTAAGGTGCAAATCAAAGCTATCAATAATTTTTAGAAAAGTTTTCCTGTTATAATTTATGTATGTCCTGGGGAAACTTTTAAGTATCTGAGGCTTTAAGTTTATTCTTTTTCCTTCAAGACCAGATGTTTATATGTATTCATCTTTCCTGAGTAATGTTCAAATCAGTTGAACATTTACCAAGAATCTTTGAGGCAAGATAGGATTAGTGGCTGGTGTGGGGTCTGGAATTAGGCTTTCTGGCTTTCCTCCAAGTTCTACCGTTTAATAGCTGTGTGATCGTGGGTGAGTTACTTAACCGCTCCATGCCTTAGTTCCTTTATTTTAAAATTTAGGAGTTTGGGATGAACATATACACACTACTATATATAAAATAGATAACCAACAAGGTTGTACTATATAGCACAGGGAACTATATTCAATATCCTGTGATAAACCATAATGGAAAAGAATCTGAAAAAGAACATATATATATACATATACGTATATATGTATAATTGAATCAATTTGCTGTACACCTGAAACGAACACAACATTGTAAATCAGCTATACTTCAATTAAAAAATAAATTTTAAAAAAGGAAAAATTTTTTTAATTTCGAATAATGATAGTGTCTATCTTCTGGGTGTACTATAAGAATAAAGGAGTATGTGAAAGATGCATAGGGCAGTGTGATAAACACTGTGTAAGGCTTTCCGATTATTGCTCTGCACTGTGTTCTAGGACATGAGAGAGCAGGGCGTGGGGCGAGACACTAGAGGAGCCTGAAGTCTGGATGGGAGTCAGACACATGTACACATTTCAATGTAATGTAGCAGGTGGTAGACAGAGGCAGAGCAGGGTGCTGTGTAAGTGCAGGCAGGTGACTGGGACCAACCCAAGCCTTCAAGGACCATTCTCTTGTAGACCTGAGCTCAGTCTGGAAGGATAAGGAAAGCCTAAATTAGCCATAATGGCCAAAACCAAGAGCTGGCCAACTAAGAAGAAGTTGCAGTAGTTCTAGATGAGGTGATGTCCTTGACAGAGGCCCTGTTTCTGTTTTCTCCTCTGTTCCAGACTGTCAACCCATTGACCATCCTAGGTCATATGGTCTCGTTGAGGCCTCTCTAATTATATGGAGTGGTTGTGCTTGGCACTATGAACGATCTTACAGAATATCTTAGGACAGACCTTAGGACAGAATATCTTAGGACAGACAGTGTTAGAGACAATCCAAATTTCAGTCAAATTCCAGGGTTTCCAGCTGAGGCCTCCTGTCACAAAAAGGATCCCACTGAGTGATGTATTTTTAGGAGATACAGATGGAAGTTCCCCCTCACAGCTTTGTACTTTTATTGGCAAAAACCTCACACACAAAAGCACAAGAACCCAGCACTTGTGTCTCATCAGAGGCTCAGAGAGAGAGTAGTTTGTCCAAGACGAAATCGCTGTGAAAAGGAGGTGTCAGGTTTGAACCCAAATCTGATGTAAAAGCCAAAGAATACATATACTTCACCACACCTGTGTTTTGCTTTATGTTTTCTAACTTAAGCTAATCCCAATATAAACAGAGAAAGACAGAGAGACAGAGACAGACAGAGACAGAATGAGAGATGTTCATAATCATAGCTGCAAGGTACATTTTCTTTAGTTCCCAGAACAGGAGATTATTCTGCTATCTAACCTGAGGAGAGCATAAGTGCATAGCTTCTAGTGACAGCCCAGACTTTTATATTTTGGTACCAAAATAACACAATTTGATGAAATCTTTTCTTCCCACGCCCCCAAATCTTCAAAATACTTAGAAAGACAAAGCCAGCATGTTTTCTTTTGCATCCAGTTTGGGGTCTCTCTTAATCCCATTCATGAACTATTTAAGTGATCCGTGGACCACCAGTTAAGAATTTATGGCCTAGATCTTCTTCCCTCCCTGTAGGAAATACATTTCTCTTTCCTCCTCTCTGAATTGCTGAGCCAGAGAGATAAGCAGACCTCCCGGGGCAGAGAACATAAACCAGGGATTGGCAAATTCCTTCGTAAAGGCCAGACTGTAAATATTTGAGGCTTTGTAGGCCCTATGGTCTCTTTTGCAGCTGCTCTGCCATTGTCTCGGGAAAGAGGCCAAAGACATCTATGTAAAAAGGCAAACACATTGATATGTCTGTGGCCCATCAGGCCATAGTTTGTTTACCAGTGAAATTCTAATGTTTCTAGTATCTTGCGGTACCTTTTTGGTTTATCAAACGTTGACCAACTTCAGGAATGATTCTGACCTTATATTGATCTTGGTTGAAATCTCTGCTCAACTACTTACTCAGTCTGTAACCTTAGAAAATGGTCTTAATCTCTCTGAGCTTCAATTTCCTCATCATATGGGAGGTACAGTAATACTACCCATCGGATAGGTTGTTGAAAGGGTGAGAGGAGATAGCCCATGGAAATGGATGCTTAGCTCAGCACTTGATTCAAAATGAGCCTCCATAAGCACGGGCTAACCTGATTGTGGCATTGGAAACCTCAGGTTAAACAGGGTCACAATTGAGGAGAGCCATAAATTCTTACTTTCCTTTCCTGTTAACCTCTGGCTGAACATTTTTTTTTAAATGTTTGTTTTCTAATCAGGAATTTGGGGGTGATTCTCCTGACCTATTGTTCCAGTAATGCCAACAAAACAAACTGATGTTCTACAAACTTGGAGAGATACCTGATAGAAGTGGCTTGATATCTCTGTGATTTTTCAAGTCTTCTGCAAACGAGAGGTGTGAGGGAGAAATGCAAAGTGCATGAATTAAGATCCTGAGTTCAAAGGGAGACCTTAATTCATAATCCTTGTTGTAGTTATTAATAGGATTTGGGATCCAGCCCCATAACTTATGAATCCCACATTTCCTTATGGAGTAAATATGTGTAAGGCTGCACGTTCTGTTAAGACAGTTGGGACGACTCGATCACAGCACCCCAAAAGCAAACTGATGAGGCTGACCCCGGAAGGAGGGAGCAGCTTGGCCAGCCAGAGTGACCTGGAAAGTTTCGCCTTTGGTCAATTGTTTATTTTCCTTTTTTCACAAACTGTTTATTGTAAAATGAGAGACTGGAAAAACATAGCAGTAAAATATCACAGAGAGAACGTAAAGGTCAAAAACAACAATGGGAAAAGCAGTGTGTTCTTAGGATTTCAGTTACTCCACCCATGCCTGCTTGCCTGCTACAAATATTATTACTTCCATCCTGCCATCACTGAACAATGCCCTCATCTTAGCAAGGACGCTTTTCACGCTTTTCCACAGGCTGAACTCGGGTGAAACATAGTAGAGCAGCTATGCTAATCACACAGAAGGGAGGATCAATTCCAATAAATATGCCAGTTATATCTATGCTGAAATCAAAGTTACTTTAAAATCTCCCTGTACCATGCACTATTTAGTTCTGCATAGAAAAATCAGACACTTTCCTGTATAGAAATTGGATTTTTTAAAAAGCCATTACTATCACTCTGAACTTGGTCCTGCCCCCATGACCTAATGTACTTCGGGTAATATCCATTTGAAATGTTATATTAAAATTCTAGCTTTGTGTGTTAGCTGGTGAGCTTCACCATAAGGTAATTGAAGGAGATTGATGATTTCACTGGCATCCAAATGGCAGCATTTGTAAATCTTTTGTCTTGGGTTAGTGGTTTCCAGTGAGAGGATTCCTCCAATCTCCTCCGTGGAGTCCAATCCTGGCTTCCAGTATGCAGAGTTTTACATGGGTATAATGGGGTGAGGGAGATTCCACTGTTCAGAATATATATTTTCACTTAATCTACCTTGGAGGTACAGCTCTTCTGGCCCTCAACTGTACCTGTTGTTCCTGATCTCTCTGATTCAACTTTTCTAGAGAGTAAACGTCCTGCCTTTTGCTGGGATGGGGAAAGAATAGAGGAAATAGTCACCTGGGTGTGCCTGGTGGGGAAGAGGGTCTGGGGTCTAACTGCTGTTAATACAGATTTACAGCCCATCTGTTTCCAGCCATACCCCACACACAACAAAACATCCTAGCCACTGCCGTGCATTTGACATCACCATAACAGCTCTGTGTAAGTTGAAGTCTGCTGCTGTCACGTGATGCTGCCCTTGGGTTAGTTGCTAGCTGCCCACACTCCCTGTAAATTCTCTCCTCTGGAGAGTTCCTCAACCACTTGGCCAGTGGATTTTAAGTGGAACAGTCTTTGCTGGTCCTAAGGGACTGGGCTTTTTTTTTTTTTTTTTTTGCCTTTGAACATTTTAAGTTATTTCTTTTTGAATTAAAAACACTTTTTTTCTTGGTTTATAACGTTAAGGGGCTGTTATTTCAACAAAAATTCAACAAAGGTTACAATACCCTGACGTATTATCCTAACAGGTTTAATTTGTATGGAGTTCCCCTAGTGTTCTTACCTTTGAATTAAAAATTAAATGAAAATATGTCACCTAGAAGAGGAAGTGCATTTAAAGTTCAGTTGCCGGAAACTAGGTTGTTATCATTTCTGCTTCCTCTCTGTCATCACCTGCCCCACTCCAGCATTTAACCCATGTAGGTTCCAGGAGTTTTCTTTCCAGACAGCCCCCAAACCCATCTACCTTCACGACTCCCCTGCCACCACCTCCTTGCAGGTGAGGGAACAGGGACTCTAGGAGCAAAGTCCTTGGGTCAGAATCCCTTCCCCGCCAGTTACCAGCTATCTGATCTCGTGCAGGGTGACTTTGTGAGGCAGTTACAAACGACAGCGTGTCTTCCTCCTTGTGTCATCTTCAAAGCTTCAGTGTTACCCTCTGGGGCTCCCCAGGTATTCTGTTTTACCAGCTGGAGCACACTAACAGACTCACCACTTAAGCAGAGTTTTTAACCTTTCTGAGCAAAACCTCCTTTCCTTATCTGCAACTTGTAGAATAATCATACCTGTACTTTTTTTTTTTAATTAGCCCCGGTTTAGTACATGGGAAATGTTTATCTCCAGTAAACCTTAGTAGGGAAGTCAGTCTACGGTCATTCCTCTTGTAATGATTTATTTTTATAGACAATCTCAATTTTTTTTTTTTTAAAAAACGAAGGCTATAAATGAAGGAAGGAAGGAGAAAACTGAATTAACCTGAGCATGCCGGGTTGTTCCCCCAAAGACTCATCTCTTACCACATCCTGCCACCTCTGCTTCACGTGCAGTTAGCGTGTTTGTTTAGTTGTACACAGTTGTGCACAGCCTTCACTGTTTTACACAGAAACATGTTCAGTAACTCATATAATCCACAAATTTTGGAAGACTTGGCCTTGATGGATGCAATGGACATTTCAAATACAGGTTCATGAAACTGTGAGTAAAACATGAAAGAAACTGACAACATTTTTAAGCAGTACTCTTTGTTACTCATTTTTTAAAATTTATTAATTTTTAGGTCTGGAGTTCAGACTCTGCCCCACAATGCCAAGGTTCACTACAACTACGCCAATTTCCTGAAGGACCAGGGTCGGAACAGGGAAGCCATCTACCACTACAGAACGGCCCTCAAGTAAGCAGCAGATGGGTGTCGGCTGTTGTGTTTCTTAGGCCCTTGTTTATTTCACTCACCCCTCCCAGTATTTGGGGGGTTGTTTGTTTCTCTTGACAGTGAACATCTCCTTGGAGATGGTATAGATCTGGGACTCCAAGTCTTTGGGCTCAGTGTTTGAGTCTAAGTCTACCTTGCTTTTAACTTTTAGTGTTTTCTTGTAAAAATTTCCATTGCTACACATTATGCAGTGAACTGACACAGTTGAATACACATATACAGACCAATAAGAGTTGGTTGTCAAAAACATACTCGTAAGTTCTCAGGATATTTACTCCAGTGAATTCTTCCCAGCTTAGGCTTCCCTCTTTACATAAATATCTAAGAGGGTTTCTATAAAGACATTGGAGTATAAAATAAAATACTCTGATAATTGTATTAAAGAGAAGGAAAATGAGAAGACACTTGATTACCGTATTGGGAATATGTTAATAAGGTATGTATGTACATAAATATATATACAGTATATGTTTTTCTAATGTTTTAAAATTTTTTTTAAATTTAAAATATGAACAGCCCTGACACTCTCCTTATACTCATCCACTGAAAGAGAATATACCAAACATGGCTTTAGAGATGACTTTTAAGGGAAATTCAAATTTAAGGTCTGCGTTACCAGCAGCTGTCTGCATTGCTCTTAGGTACTCTTTTAAATTGCAACTCTGACTTTCAAGGTAGTCTTCCCTAAGAGATCCCAGATAGTGAATGTATTTAACCTGGAACGTGTGGAGGCGTGATAAGCAAACACAGCCTTGGAATCTCCCAATGTGGGCAAATCCTCTCCTTTATTGAATAATGTGAAGCTCACAGGAGTTTTTCAAAGAGGTTTCCATGCCTCTGCAGTATGTCCCACATTTGGTTGAATTTTCTGATACTGTTTCACTTTGGGACATGCTCTAAAATATGTGTACCAAACAAATCATACATTTCACTGAAGTTCCCTCTAAGGATTGTCTCAAAGCTTAGTTTGAAATTGTCATTCTTAAAGTAACTGACCTAATTTTTAAAGTTATCCTTTTGAACAGTGTTCTACCTAAGTACGTTGTTCATCAATCAAATCTTTTAGACTTTAGGACCTGTTACTTAGTATTCAGTATGGCAAAAATTTTAAACTGTACACATCAAGTTCCCTGCTAAATACTTTTCCAAAGATAACAAGAAATATAAATTCAAGAGGAATAATTGTAACAAAGCTTTTTATTGAGGAAAGAAGTTTTTATTAAGAAATAGAAGACATTTTTAAAGATTTAATAAAGGGGCTTCCCTGGTGGTGCAGTGGTTGAGAGTCTGCCTGCCGATGCAGGGGACACGGGTTCGTGACCCAGTCCGGGAGGATCCCACATGCCGCGGAGCGGCTGGGCCCGTGAGCCATGGCCGCTGGGCATGCGCGTCCGGAGCCTGTGCTCCTCAGCGGGAGGGGCCACAACAGTGAGAGGCCCGCGTACCGCAAAAAAAAAAAAAAAAGAAAAAGAAAAATTTAATAAAGAGTCATATTCTTCACTGCAAGCCAGTTTATGCAGATATTTCCAGTGCTTATCTCTGGTTGTTGAGATTATGGTTTAATTTTTTTCTTTACACTTTCTACTGTGCTTCAGAGTTCCACGATGAGCATGTATTATTTTTGAAATGAGGAAATGTTATTTTTAAAAAGGCATGTTCCCCCTCGCCCCCCCCCCAAAAATGATACAAATGAACATATTTACAAAACAGAAACAGACTCACAGACCTAGGCAATGAACTTATCGTTACCAATGGGGAAGGGTGGAGGGGAAGGATAGATTGGGAGTTTGGGATTGACATGTACACACAGCTATATTTAAAATGGATAACCAACAAGGACCAATTGCATAGCTCAGGGAACTCTGCTCAATATTCTGTAATAACCTAAATGGAAAAAGAATTTGAAAAAGAATAGATATATGTATATGTATAACTGAATCACTTTTCTGTACTCCTGAAACTAACCCAACATTGTTAATCAACTATTCTCAATATAAAATAAAAATTTTTTTAAAAAGGCATGTTCCTTCAAGGGACATTTAAGCAAATAAAGCGTGTTTTGGCTTTAATAATTAATTAGTGTTTCATGATTTTAGGTGGCATTCTTAAAGGGAAGAAAAGAGCAGTAAGTTTGCCTGAAAAATATTGGTTGGAGGGAAGTATATCAGTATCTTTTAAAATTTGTTTCATTCTAACAGACTATTTTCTGTGAAGTTCGAACAGAAAAATAAGGCAGACCTTAAGGCACAGCTTGGGGAAAAGGTGTAAATTAAGCAAAACTCTCTGGCAGCTGACCTTACAAAATTACAGTAGCTGGTTGGGACTTCCACTGTCAATAAAAGTAAATGTTTGCTTCAGCAACTGTCCTTGTGGAAGAAACTTGTCCTTGAGAAATGGGGTAAAGACAATTAAAGCTAAGAATATACTACATAGTAATTAGTGAAATATTTCATCATCTCAGACCAGGCTCAAAATATTTCTGATTTAAAGTATCATCATTTTTGTTATGGATACCTCCATGGTGAATTTTCAATGGATGTGGTGTTTTTTGTTTTTTGTTTTTTTAATTTAAGTAAATTGTCACTCTTTGTGTTAGAAAAGGAAAATACTGGGACTGTTCGTCATTTTGATGATTATTTATCCTAGGTGACTGGAAGACTGCCCTTACTTAAATATAACTCCTTCTCTGTGGAGGTTGCTAACACAGGGATTCCTCCCCTCCCAGCTGCTCCACCCTACTTCACCTTTGGTGTATCTTGATGTTTTCCACGTCTGCAACAGCAATAAAGAGAATGATTAGGGAAATGCAGGATTAAAGGTGGTATTATCTGAAATCAGCCCCAACAGTTATTCATTCCTGTTGTAATGACTGTATAGGTTCCAAAGGCAATGGTGATATTGGTCATTAGGGTTGTATCTATACCGATATCTTTTTGGCTGGCTTACAGTTCTAAAAATAACACTATATTAAATTGGTAATTATATATGACACGAATATTCTTCTGCTTTTTAACTTTATTCTATTTTATAAATGTAAAAATACCACTGACTGACTTCTCCATCTTGGTGCACCTCAGGTATTATATTTCTGTAGCACGAGGGAGATCTCCCCTGAAAAATGCTGCAGCTGGGGATACAGAGTCAGGTTAAGACCCAAATCGTCAAAGAAAGTTGTCAGAATACTTTCCTTAAATCCTCCATAAACACAAATGTAAGCTGTCCTTTCTGTGAGGAGTGGCTCTCATATATATACCTAATAGGGTGTTATAAAGTTTGGGATTGTTTATGCTGGAAAATCAGAACACCACTGGTGGAGCTACCATATGCCTTCACAGCTTTCTGACCATTGAGTTACCCTCGACAAGGTTTCTACTATTTTCACCTCGTATGATGGGAGCAGAAATGTTACTGGAAGAGGGGCCCCTTCCCAGGTCCGGAACTGGGCTCTTGTCTAATACTCAGAAATGAATTGTCCGAGGAGACACACGTGCTGACAAAGCAAAAAACTTTATTGGGAAGGGGCGCCCGGGCAGAGAGCAGCAGGGTAAGGGAACCCAAGAGAACTGCTCTGCCATGTGGCTCGCAGTCTTAGGTTTTATGGTAATGGGTTAGCTTTCCAGGTTGTCTCTGGCCAATCATCTTGTTTGTGCCGATATTTGGTCTGACTCAGGGTCCTTCCTGGGGGTGTGCGTCTCTCTCAGCCAAGGTGGATTCTAGCATGAGGGTTTCTGGGAGGTGGGCAGGACATACTATGGCATCTCCTCCCTCCCTCCTTTCGGCCCCTCCTGAATTCTCCTGGTTAGTTTTTGGTGGCAGCACTGTGTTCCTTATCGGGACCTCCTGTTGTGAGACAACTCATGCAAGCACTTATTAATGTGCCTGGCCAGGGTAGGCGGTTTCGGTCAATGGTTCCCTAACAGAAAATCCACCCAGCCATTCAGCTCTTCCTATACAGAAACTCCCATGAAATGACTCATTCAGTAAGCCCAAAAGAAAAGATAGTGGCCCTGCCCAAATAAAGTGCAGAAGACATTGAATGTGTACTTGGCCGGTAGCTTGTTGATTACCTTAAAAAGTCAGGTAAAAGTGAAGAATCATAAAACAAATCGTGCACACTCTTGAATGCTTTATTGTACCCTAAAATTTTACGTGTATGTCCATTCACCAAGTCTTCTAATGTCAAACCAAGTTTTTTCTTTGAGTAAGAGTCTACTGATTAGAATCTGCAAAAAATACAACCACAGTTCATTTCTGTCGTGATCATTTTTAAAGTGGAATCAAAATGTACAGGCTATCTGAGATTTTTCTGGTTTTTCTCCTCCAGCCTTTTACAATTAATCTTACATCGAATTCAACAGCAATTTTTTTGAGTGACTTCCCTGTTTTGAGTATTTCCAGAGTATTTTTTAGTTTTCATAAAAATCACAGCTCTCTTTTTTACTTTTATATTTTATCAGTTTGCAAGGTATTTCATTATATTGTGCAATTGCAATAAACAACTAGAATAAATCTGTTAATAAGAACAACTGGCTCTTAGCAGTCATGTAGCTTAACTTAAGGGAGCAGAAGGGCCCAGGCTTATAGAGAAGGTTTATTATGTTATAGGCATCCACCAATATGTTTTACAGAGAACAGAGAATATCTGCAAATCTGATGACACAATTAAGAGACTTTTAAAAGAGTCTTCATTATAGGTGATAGAGTCTCATGGAAATTGTTTTTCATCTTATAATTAGATTTCTTGCAAGGCTCAATTACTGGTTGGTTAATACGGGCTGGTCATCAAGAACCCTGAACCTGGGAATGAGAATAGAGTTCACCTTTGTTCAGGTGGATCAACAAAGTCTCTTCACTGTCAGCAGGAAAATGCCCCGTGTTTCACTGAACATTCGTTCACTTAGATGTCCTCTTCCCTCCAGCCTCTACAGTAAGCCCCTGCCATACCTAGACTAGCTGATGCGCCCCTGGTGGTTGGATATCAGCCACATGCAGGATTTCATCCTTATAAAAGGGCTGTGATCCTCAGTCACCCAGATAGCTATTTTCTTTTCACAGGTATGGTTTCACATGAAATACACAGAAATCATCTAAGGTGTCCCCCCTCCCATAAGTCCTATTGAGTAGGAGATGCATTACCCTGCCCTGAGGGAACTCAGGTGTGTTTGGGCAGCCTTGGTATCCTTAGAGGGGCCTTGTCCACTCCTAATGTATCTGCTGTTGATGTTTTAAATAGAAAATCTGAAGGGAAAGAAAACTGTGTTCATGGGGGGGCGTTGAAGTCCCTGACCAGGCTCTTCTTATTGGTATAACTAAAAGGAAAGAAATGTACTTTTAAAACTCCTGTACAAAATAAGTCTACAATTGATATTTAATTGGCTAACTCGTGGGAAAGGAGAAGCTAAAATCTTTCTGATTGGAATTTTTTAAGGCATAAAATAGAGACTTTTTATGATAACAGTACCCACTGCTCTTATTCTTTGTATTCCCTCCTGTGTGGATAACTGGAGGTCTACAAAGAGACTCCATTAGACTATAATAAGTGTATGTGGGAGAAGGAAGTAATAAGACAATGATTATTGAAGAAAGCCATATCGTTAGGGTGTAAAGAAATCTATGTCTAATGAACCCACTGTTCATTGATGTCCTGAGTATATCAATAAGATTATTATAATTCCTTTGAAAAATGTTGTCTATAAAACTGGTAGAGTTTGAACTTTTTTTTAAAATCAGGATTTAATGATTATTTAAGAAGTCCTTCTTTACCCAGGCTATTTTGAATGAACATTTAAAATAACTCTCATGACTACAGGTGGCCTTAGATACCAGCTGCCATATATTTCTGGAAAGATTGAAAATTCCAATACCATTTGTTAACCAAGTTTAACAAGTGGAGAGGGGTTCTTCTGTTGGTGTGGTACTTTTATTTATAAATGTCTAAATATGCTTTCCGGTAGCACAATTGAAATCATGTTTGTTCCTTTTTGTTGATGAAACTATATTCTCACTATGTATGTTTTGTGTTAATTAAGTCTAGCAGCTTTATTCACTAAATCCAAGAAATTGATTTAGAAATTCATTTAGAAAACTAGAATTTTAGTCATATTGTGGCCATACTTACGGATGAAAGTTCTATAATTTATATTCAAAAACATCTGCTCTCTCTTCTTTCTGCCTTAAACCACCATTTCACTTCAAAACCTCACTGCGGTTCCCCAGGAAACAAAATCCAAGGCAGAGATTAGCAAGCAGGAAGTTCATTAAGGAGTGCTCTCTGGAACGCCAGGGAAGCAAGATGGGCAGAGGGGGAAGGAGAGATACAGTGCATTTTCAGGGGCTCAGAGGAGCCCTTAGGGAGCTCTGGAGATGGGGTGGCCCCTCAGAGTTGTCATGAAAGAGATGGAACCTTTATACCCGCTATCAACCAATCACTGGCCCCAGGCAGAGAAGAGCAGCCTCGGGTAAAGCAATGCCCAGAGAAGAACTCAGCTGTGAGCTGTCAAGTGCCTCAGACTTGAGGGGTATCTGGGTGGTATAAGACAGCACCCACTACACTGGCTTAATTGATGATTTCTTATATAAGTAAATATGACAGTTCAACAGAATATCATTTAGATTTTTTGTTAAAATGAGAAGAGTGGTGTTACCTACCTCATAGGGATGGAATAATTCACATACAAGGTGTAAAGCAGTGTCTAAATACCTGGCCATGATAAACTCGGTGAATGTTATTAATACACCCCCAATCTGACCACTTTTCTCCGCCTCCACTGCCCATCATCTCTCACCTGGATTACTGCAGTGTTCTCTGGTTTCCCCCATTTTTACTTCTCCTTCCTCCCCTCCTTCAGTCTGTTCTCAACCCAGCAGCCACAGGGAAGTTCATAGTAATCCTGTGCTCAGAACGTTCTGCTCGCTCTGAGAATCAGGGCCCCGTGCAGTGGTCTCCACGTCCTGCACCATCTGGTCCCCCTGCCTCTCAGACCTTACCTCCTACTACACCTCTTGCTGTCTCAGCTCCAGCCAGACGGGGCTCCAGGCACACACCAGTCATCACATTCTTATGGCAATTGGAAAAAAAAATGCATGACCTAAAAGTTGAGAGTTACATTTTATTCCGGGGACAAAACTGAGAACTTAAGCCCGAGACACAGCATCTCAGATAACTCTGAGAGACTGCCCCGAAGAAGCAAGTGGGCGGATCCAGGATGTATAAGGGTTTTTGCAACACAGACCAGGTAGTCAGAACATCAAAAGATTACTGTTAATTAAAGAAAACCAGTTATCTCAAGTTAAGGAATTTAGTGCTTTTCTGTGTGTGGGAAGATGCAAGAGTCTGGGCTCACTGAAATCACTCCTTTGATATGCACCTGAGCTATCTGGGGCCAGTATCCTGTGCTTTCTCTTCCTGAGTCTCCTCGGGGTGCACCACTGGGGGTGGCTGCAGCTGCCGACTGCTAGATGGTGGGCATCCTGTTTCTATCCTGAGTTCCCTCAGGGCTCACCATCCGGGTGGCTGTAATGTGATGGCTAGATGGCTGCAACATCCTTTGTTTACTGATACTGGCAGGGAACATTTCTCATTCACACATATTATAGAGACTCTGTATTTGTCCTTCCTTCTTCCCAGAACACTTCCCCTCCTTCTCTAAATGGCTGCTTCCCTCCCTCCCTTCAGGACTCTTCAGGTGATGTCATCTTGTCTGCGAGGCCTACCCTGGTCTCCCTGCCAACCCCAGCATACCCTGTTCCTCTGCTTCGCTTCATTTTTCTCCACTGCAGTTTCCACCCTCTAATATGCTTACACACATTTAACACCCCTAGCTACTGCCCATTCCCATTACATGCCAGTGGTGACCCCCAATTCCTGAGGTGGATCTTCAGGATTCACACACGCCTTTCCCTCCCCACCCCTCATGATGTCCTTGGTTGGCACTTATTAACTGCAGACATGGACACACTCTTCCTACCCACCACTGTCTTTTTTTCCTAAGTCAGTCTAACAGCCAGAGTGCTATCCATGCTGCGATAAAGATTCTGTGAGCACATTGATCTGTCAAATAAGACTTTGAATCTCCTTACAACCTTGGATGTAGCTCTTAAAATTGTGCGTGTCGGGAATTCCGTTTGGTGTTGAGCGTATCGGAAAGGCTTGAAGGAAATTGCTCTGGTGCCTGTGGGGATCATTTGCTTCAGATGATGAAAGATTGACAGACTTTGTTGGAGTGAGTGCTTGACAAGGAACATTCCTACATTCTTAAAATGAAGAAGGCCAAATGTCCTTCACAGCTGAGCACCTGCGGTGTGGGACAAACGGATGGATACAAGACAACCTGAGTGTGCATTGGGTTAGTGATGAAGAAATAATGGAGGTTATTTTGACTGATGGAAGCAAGTCAGAGGCCTTAGCAGTGAGGAGAATGATTTTTTGGAGGATGAGAAATCCACATGAAAAGAGAGCTGGCAGCTTCCTGCTGGCATGGGTTCATTAGGGCTGTAGAGAGAGCCAAGTACACCCACCCAGAGGTCCTGTAGCCAACCTCCGAACATCAAATGTATGGAGTGTATCAGGTATGAGGGTGGACATCTTATATCCACCATCCTATCTGTTCCCACAGAGGATTAATATGTTATGGACCTTATCGTTATAGAGAGAGCAACTAAAACACAGACATAAGTTCAAAGTCACACAGCAAGAAAGTCACCCATGGCTTCTGACTCCAATCACAGTTATATTTCCACTCCACCAAAGTAATTTCCCATTCATCTGCCGCAAAAACCAAAGTTCACCACGGTCACCCCAAGCCCTTGAGAAAAGGTAAAATATGTTCACTATTTTCTATTTAAAAGAGCAAGGAAGGGGCTTCCCTGGTGGCGCAGTGGTTGAGAGTCCGCCTGCCGATGCAGGGGATATGGGTTCGTGCCCGGTCCGGGAAGATCCCACATGCCCTGGAGCGGCTAGGCCCGTGAGCCATGGCCGCTGAGCCTGCGCGTGTGCTCCGCAACGGGAGAGGCCACAACAGTGAGAGAGGCCCCGCATACCGCAACAACAAAAAAAAAGTGCAAGGAAGTATTTAATTCAATACATTTCCCAACCTCCAGAGGAAAATTCTCAGGAATCAGGAAAATTCAGCCACTTAAAACGAGTCATTTCCTGAGGGCATGGTTTTACTCTAAATTGTTTTGAAAAGTCAATTGGGCGGAGTCTTCCTGGATCTCTACTAGAGGTCATCCATTGTGAGAGATCAGATAATTTAGTTGGCCCCTCACTGGAGTGTGTCCTACTTCCCTAAATTGCATTTGAGGTTTTTTTCCAAGACTATCTAATGGATGGGAAGGAGTACGGTACCAAAATAAAGTGGCAAGACTTGCTGCTGGGTGTTAATGGCGATTTCAGACAATTAAAGAAGCAGACTGGTAAATGATCAACGTCATTCCGGTGCACTTTAATGACATGATGATTCAAATTTTATGATCAGGCGCCTGAGAAATGGCAGGGACTAGAATGAATGAAAATATGCTGTGGATGCTGCTGACTCCTGAAATGAAGTTGACTTTGGGTATTTTTTAGTTCTGTGAAATTTGGATCTCATGGTTGAAATTTTTTCCCAGTCATGTTTTTCTTTTGGATTCTTTTTTTTCTCAACAGGAAATAGAAAAAATAGAAAATAAACATCTGACCTTAGCATACTTAACCTCAGATAAATTAATGTGTGGAACGAAAATCAGATAAATAAATCAGGGTGTGTGTATTCTGAAAGGAAATTGCAAAGTGGAGCACATGATACATACAGTCTTGCTTGAACAATGAAATGCCTTAGAAGGTACTCAAATAATGAAAAAGTAATAGAATTCTCAACTTTTGAACAGATTGTACAAAATTTAAAGTAAATGACTGAATAAAATATAAAACTAAACTTTAGTCATATACATCTTATCTCGATGGATCTTTAGTTGAGATTGAAGCTTAAGAACAGTAGATCGGAGAGCATGTATCTGTGCCTTAAACACTTACTGGATGTTGTTAGTTCCAAATAGCTTCCCATGATACTGTGCTTTTTAGAGATACCATGAGTATTTTGTATGGCAGGAGACAAGTTTTCCCAGCGAAGAAGAATCTCAGCCACGTTTCCTGAGTATTGATTTTATTTCACTTCTGTCACTGAGAAGTAGTTCGTATAGGATCATAGCTGAATGGACTGGCCCAAGGATAGAAAGGGAAATTATTCTGAATGGAAGCTCTAATTGATAGCAGTATATTTATTTGCTGAAGGTTGAATGACTCATGGATTGTTTGGGAAAATAAATAGATTTACAGGAACCATCTGACTTTTAACACTTAAGAACACAACTTCTGCAAATATTTCTTTTTTTAAAAAAGTAATTTATTTTTTCTTTAATTTCTCCCATCCTCCCATTCTTCAACTGTAAAATAGTACAATAATTCTACTTGAAGAATTAGAAGGTTAAATGAGATAGTATATGGGAAAGCACTCTAAAATGTAAAGTATCACTAATACATGCTAGCTTTTTTTAGACCCATTTTCTTTTGCTCCTGCCTTCTGGTTTTCACTTAGGCAACTGTTCCCTCACAGTGATGATTTCCTGTTAATATGTTGCTGGTATTCATTCTTCAGAGATAAGTTGTCTGGGAATGGAGGAGAATAATAATGTCCTTAACTACCTACTTTATGAATTCTGCTTAAGGAAAGGCCACCAGATAAAAAGTAAGAAGCCCTTCAATGCTCAAATGGGAATATAAATCATAGAGAATATAAATTGAGAATATAAATCATACAATACTTGAAAAATATTCTCTTCAGCTCATAGAATTATATCTCTATACCTAGATTTCTTTTGTAAAGAGAAAGAATAAACGTTCTTATACCCCAGAACTATTTGACAATATTATACATTTTCCCTATAATAAATTTTAAAAATTTAACTCAGTGAAATTTTAAAACATAATAATAAGGAAATAGCGAGAGAGCCCCCATATACAATATAAATGTTGAGTAAGACTGAGAAAGAAAATCCAGTGGCTGTTCACACTGGTCTTAAAAGAACAGGCCTGGGGCTTCGCTGGTGGCGCAGTGGTTGAGAGTCCGCCTGCCGATGCAGGGGACATGGGTTCGTGCCCCGGTCTGGGAAGATCCCACATGCCGCGGAGCAGCTGGGCCCGTGAGCCACGGCCGCTGAGCCTGCGCGTCCGGAGCCTGTGCTCCGCAACGGGAGAGGCCACAACAGTGAGAGGCCCGCGTACCTCAAAAACAAACAAAAAAAACAGACCTGAAAATTACCACTCTTCTCCTTTTCAGTGAAGCTTTTGTCAAGGTTCTTTACATGGGGAAGGGAATAATCACTACCAGAACTTTTGTAAAACATACCTGTAGGTGTCAAAGTCAAGACACACTTAATTTATCCTGACAATTGATGTAGCAACATAGACATCTCTTAAATTATTCATCTTTCTAACAGAGAATTCCCCTCTTGGAGACCTCAGGGTTGAATTAGACCCAAGCTCATTTAAACAAGTTTACTTAAAAAGTAAACACACAAAAATAAGTTTCATCCTTGCATGGGTCTTCAGTAAACAAGAGAAGAGTATATGTTTTAAGAAAATGTCTACATCTATATAAAAATCAAAAATAAAAGTGATGATAATTTTTTCTTGACCTGCTTAAAGAACCCTTTTTATGAAATTCAGCTTTGTTTCATAAATAATGTAATCCTTGCTCATGATTAGGTGAACTTAATCAGATGCGCAGAGGGAGGGGCTGTTGCTAGCAGATCTTTACTATTACCAGGAGTAAACAATATGACACGTTTTCCAGGTGGAGGGCTGTGAGTGGCAATAGATTCAGTAAATCACTATAGATGTCAGCAATCCCCTTCCTGGACAGGTTGGGACTCTGTTAACACAAAGCCTCTTCGCTGCCTGTGCCTGACCACAAAGCCCTGTCCTAAGCTTGGAGCACAAGGCATGCTAAAGACCTTTTTTTCTCTCATAGTATTTATATTTGTTTCTCTTTACTTCCCTTCTCACTGCTTGTTTCTGTTTTTGAGAGTTCATTGTGAACTTATGTTCTGTTTCTGGTTTGAAAAAAAAAGGGAGAGAAAAATTTTTGTAGTCAGTGAACTTGGAAAGTATTATATCAATACACGCATTCCTTTAAATTTATTTATTTCTTTATTTTGGGCAGCGTTGGGTCTTCGTTGCTGCGCGCGGGCTTTCTCTAGTTGCGGTGAGCGGGGGCTACTCTTCGTTGCGGTGCACGGGCTTCTCGTTGCGGTGGCTTCTCTTGCTGTGGAGCACGGGCTCTAGGCACACAGGCTTCAGTAGTTGTGGAGCGCAGGCTTCAGTAGTTGTGGCGCACGGGCTTAGTTGCTCCGCAGCATGTGGGATCTTCCCGGACCAGGGGTTGAACCCGTGCCCCCTCCATTGGCAGGCGAATTCTTAACCACTGTGCCACCAGGGAAGACCCAATGCCATTCCTTTAAATGGCAGTGGGATGGTGATAAAGTCCAAAAAGGTGGGCTGATAAGCAGCGGGAGAGGGCAACTGCGTGACAGGGAGTCCATCGTAGATGCTCTTACTGAATTTAGGCTGTCCTTTCCCATATTTAGTGCTTTTGCCTCAGACATTTATTTTGAGGGCTCCAAAGCCTATAAAGAAGTAAGGAAAAGACCAAGTTTTAAGAAATTGCCTCTTCTGGGAAGGCAGAGGTCACCAGGATGCTTTCTCTTGCTGTTTGTCATCAGAGAAAAAATAAGAACTGTTCTCACCATGTTCACAGGACCCCCCTCTTAAATCTTTTGGAAGTCAGAGAGCTTTGCTCAACATCCAAAAATTTTTTTTAATTGGAAGAATTAAAGTCCTGGCTGTGATATGCTCTCTGTAACCATTCCCAAAGTAATTCTTAGACACAGCTTCCCAGGAGGCTGTTCTGGGCATGGAATGAGTGGGCAGGTATGAGAGCATCTTCTCTTAGCTCTGATGTCCTGTAGATGCATCTATGAGAGAGCACCAAGGACTTGTGTACCCCAGGAACTGTGAGGGTGGGTGTTAAGGGACTGGTACCAGGTACCCTCAGGTTGTCTTTGCTAATTAAAGGTGACTAGAAAGAAGCAAACACGTTGTGTGTGTGTGTTTTTTCCCAACTTCCTCTCATAATGTATCTCTCCCAACAGCCTACAGAATTATTGTGAATAATTAGGGCTTTCAAGCCTTGGGAGGACATAACATTCATCTGAATTGATTCTGTCCCTTATCATTCAGGAGGAGCATTACACAGATTGTCTTCCTGAAAATACTGAGGGATGCTAATAGCTGAGCTATAAGGCGGTAAGGAAGGGAGGATTACATGGTCCAATATACTTAGGAAACTCTGGGTTAGGCAAAGATAAAAAAAAAAAAAAAAAAGCTATGCAGCTTGTCTTCCTTGACCTTTTAATAGGAACCCCTTCTGTCCTCAAATTAAATTGATCTTCTTAGAAGGTACGGAACAGGCTGGGAGGGGGCAAGCATGGCATTTGATTGTCAAGAGACTTGACAAGTACAGATCCTGTTTTTATTACTTGGGCATTACCTTGCCTTTCCTACATTAAAAGCCAGCTCCACAGGCTTATTCAAAATCCTCTGGGTGACAGGGATGGAGTGAGCCTGTTCGAGGACTAAATACGTCGGCTCTGAGCGCAGCAGAATCAACTCAGCTGTGTGAGCAGCAGCAGGCTGGTTTGCCTTCCTCATAGTTTCTAGTTAAGGAAGTAAACTGATTCTCTTCCTTTCTTAATCACCATAAATTTGCCTTGCTGATGTGTACGCAGTCCTCCTTTACATTTGCTTTTGAACATTATGGTCGCTGTTTTCACGTCATTGTGCCTTTTGAAATTTTTATATGTTTGTCAGGATTTTCATTCCCAGCCACTATCAGAGCAGGTGGTGTCAAATAACAGTAGCGGGGAAATGAGACAAAATGGAATAGGAGAGTCAAGGCGGAGAGCCGTTTGAGGGAGAACGTTTATTTTTATGGGGAGACGTTTGTATCACCTTCTCAATAATGGCGGTTTTACTGGTCCTCCAATTCAAATATATTCATGAAGATCCCTCATCCAGGGAACGCCCAACATCTTGTGTAAATAGGGGGCATTATACAGGCAGCTAGTCAGCAGTCCCGCTAGGCCAGAAAGTCAGCACCGGTGGCAATGAGGATTTTCAGTCAAAGGAAGTTGAAAGTAACTGTAGGCTCCAAGCTAAATTTATTTAACCCCGGTAGATTTGCATACTATTTATTTTTGCACTCTTTGGGGGTAACTTACTTATGCCACCATGTGTCAGTTACTTGCTTTCCTGCCATGTTTATTTGCCTGCAGGTGCACAAACGGTTGACTGTTAAGATGTGACATAGACATACCATTAAAATAAAGGAAGAATTCAGTGTTTCATTTTTGTTGTGGCATACCTGGGGTGAGGAGGGGAGGAGAAAAACAAGCAAATTGTGACCAATTTTGAACAATCATGGCTTAATATTTCTAATTGTTCAGGTTGTATCCACGCCATGCAAGTGCCCTGAACAACCTTGGAACACTGACCAGAGACACAGCAGAGGCAAAGATGTACTATCAGAGGGCTCTCCAGCTAAATCCACAGCACAACCGGGCTCTTTTCAATCTTGGGAATCTCCTTAGGTAAGTAGAACGTGTACCTTTGATCAGAAGACCTTGTAGTTTCAAGAAATCCTTTCCTTTTCAACACTCATTTGGTTGTGGTGTTATCTCCTCTTCCTAGGGCAGAATAGTTAGGGTTTTCAAGTTTTGGGAGGATGCAATATTCATCTGAATTAATTCTATCCTTTATCAATCAAAAAGAGTATTTCCCAGAGTGTCTCTCTGGAAATATTAGTTCTGGGAGATGTTCATAGGTTGTCTGTAGAGGGCTGGGAAGAGGGAATGGCTACATGGACAAATAAACTTAGGAGATGCTGAATTAAGCAAAGATAGTTCCTTTATTGCAAGAATCTTTAATATGCTAAATGCCCTGTGAATATTCAAGAAGGGAGTATGGAATACAGCATTTCCCAAAGTCAATCAATTTTGGTAGGCATTTCCCAAGAATTTCATGAATATACTTGGGAAAAGTGCTGGTCTAGGAAAAGCAGCATGCTCTAAAGGTGAGCGTAACCACAGCTCATGTGCAGTTTGTGCTATAGGTAAGAAACAAACTGAGGCTTTCTTGGAATCAGCAACGGTGACTCTTGCTCTCGGAAGACCTCCCAGGCATCATCACTGGTGTTTGCTTTGCACTCACTGCCCTGGAAAAGACTGATAGTGCAGTTAGTCTCCCTGAAGACAAAGGGGAACTTTTGCATCTTGTATTTTTATTAATATAATGTCTAGGCAAGTTGGTGATGGCAATGTTAGTGGTAGTAGTGGCGATAATGATAGTGGAAATGGTGGTGGATATGGAATTTAACTTCTACGCTTTAAAAAACAGATTGACATTAGAGAAATGCAAATCAAAACTACAATGAGGTATCACCTCACACCAGTCAGAATGGCCATCATCTAAAAATCTACAAACAATAAATGCTGGAGAGGGTGTGGAGAAAAGGGAACCCTCTTGTGCTGTTGGTGGGAATGTAAATTGATACAGCCACTATGGAGAACAGTATGGAAGTTCCTTTAAAAACTAAATATAGAACTACCATACAACCCAGTGATCCTACTGCTGGGCTTATACCCTGAGAAAACCATAATTCAAAGAGTCATGTACCAAAATGTTCACTGCAGCTCTATTTACAATAGCCAGGACATGGAAGCAACCTAAGTGTCCATCGACAGAGGAATGGATAAAGAAGGTGTGGCACATATATACAATGGAATATTACTCAGCCATAAAAAGAAACGAAATTGAGGTTTTTGTAGTGAGGTGGATGGACCTAGAGTCTGTCATACAGGGTGAAGTAAGAACAAGAAAAACAAATACTGTATGCTAACACATATATATGGAATCTTAAAAAAAGAAAAGAAAAAAAGCTCTGAAGAACCTAGGAGCAGGACAGGAATAAAGACGCAGATATAGAGAATGAACTTGAGGACACAGGGAGGGGGAAGGGTAAGCTGGGACGAAGTGAGAGAGTGGCATGGACATATATACACTACCAACTGTAAAACAGATAGCTAGTGGGGAGCAACCACATAGCACAGGGAGATCAGCTCTGTGCTTTGTGATCACCTGGAGGGGTGGGATAGGGAGGGAGGGAGGGAGACGCAAGAGGGAAGAGATATGGGGATATGTGTATATGTATAGCTGATTCACTTTGTTATAAAGCAGAAACTAACACACCATTGTAAAGCAATTATACCCCAATAAAGATGTTAAAAAAAAAAGATTGAAGACATCAGAAATGGGAATAAAAGGGTGAACATGGTTAGAATCAGAAAGTAGTGATGCATTTATCTGTGCTTGTTAGGTTGCTGACAATCCACACACTTACTGAATTGGTTTCCTTGTCTCTGAACTTCACAGAGCACATTTGGTACCTTTAGGGCTAATGGTTTGCTTTGTTCTTTTATCCTCTCCCTAACAGGATGGGCTTAATTGCCACAGTACCCCAGTGGATGCATCTTCTTCACGTTATTTTTTACTCCTTGAATTTTACATATGCATAGAGATATTAGTCCTTTTTCTTAGTGTGCGCATGTGTTAATGCATGTTCTTATTTAATCCCATTTGAACAGAAGCATTGGGTAAAGTAATCACAGAACAGTCTAACATCACATAAGGTGATAGGTGCCATCCCAAGTCTGAAGTTTTGTTTAAGAATGGCTTTATCCATATACTGGAACACAAAATCAAGGGAATACTCTACCAAAATAAGGAAATGCAAGGAAAGTACAGTTAAAATGAAAAAAATAAAAGTATAAATCAGCAAAAAATAAATGAACTTAATAAATTTTTTAAATTAGACAGTTTAGGGAATTCCCTGGTGGTCCAATGGTTAGGATTCTGCACTTCCACTGCAGGGGGCACGGGTTCGATCCCTGGTCTTGGAGATCTAAGAACCTGCATGCCATGTGGCCAAAAAAAAAAAAAAAATTAGATAGCATGTTAAAATTTTAAACAAATTGAGAGTGATGAAAAACTAGTAAATGAAGAAGTACACACTGTGACAGAAAAGCCTTTTAGCACTAGTACGTTCTCTTTAAAAATAATAGCAAATCAAAAGCTGTGGGGAAAATGTGTTCTCGTTATTGTAGATAACTGTTTACAGGTCAATAGGGTGCTTTTATTTTACTCTACTATTTTTATGAGGTCTTATTTATTTATGTGAAGTTCTGAGGACTCATTTTTAAAAGTCATTGTTGCATCTGTATGTGTCCAGCTTAGAGCCCAAATAACTTAATGGGTGGATAAAGCCTGTTCATGTCTTTTAGGATACCAGCATTATATAGTACTGATTTCAAAAATAGTACAGATGAGTTTTGTTTTTTTTTAACAAAGAAACCAGCTTTGATGGCCTGGATACAAAATGAGAGTTCTTGTTAGGAGTGATATCCTACAGTTGTGATTATCACACTGTGCTGAATGTGGCCCTGCTTGGAAATGGTGGCAGAGATTCTTTTAAATTTCATCTTGCCCAGACCTGAACGAGAGATGCATACTGCAGCCTTCCTTTTTCAATTCACATATTATTGCCTCTGACTATTACCTTGAATTAGTGTATGTGAGTTAAGAATACAAGAAAATATTTTTTGGAACATAACAATGGCTACTTTTCACAGTAGGTGGGGCTCCTAGATACTCAACATAAGATTTTTCTCTTTTTCAGTAAAATCAACTCAGTGATTATCCAAACCAAAAACGTTTCACATTTGTGTAAGACTGTATAAGAGTGCTTTTTTTAAAAAAATAATAAAGGCCGGGGCTTCCCTGGTGGCGCAGTGGTTGAGAGTCTGCCTGCCAATGCAGGGGACACGGGTTCGTGCCCCGGTCCGGGAAGATCCCACATGCTGCGGAGCGGCTGGGCCCGTAAGTCATGGCCGCTGAGCCTGCGCGTCCTGAGCCTGTGCTCCGCAATGGGAGAGGCCACAACAGTGAGAGGCCCTCGTACAGCAAATAATAATAATAATAATAAAGGCCTCCCAATGACTCCTTTAGATAGGGAAGAATAGGAACCAAGAATAGGAACCAAGGTTAAGTGCCAGGTACAAAGTCACCCTTGTTTGCCTTCTGCTCTTTCACATTAAACAGAGAGCAAAGTGGCTGCATCTGTGTAGATGAGTCTTAGAATCCAGTAGAATAAAATCATGATAGTAGCTAATATTTATGTAATATTTTCCAGTTTACAGACAAGTGGATTTTATAACCATAATTTAATTTAATCTTGAACACTACTGTGAGAGGCATTCTCATCCTCGTCCCCATTTTACAGATGAAGAAACCAAGGTTTAGAGATTTCATGTGACCTTGGCCCAAGCTCTGCTGACCCAGGATTGATTGCCTGCCCTGTCCTATTCACTTTCCATTACCCATGCTGCCCAAATAACTCTCCAATCCAAAAATTACTTAATATTTAGCTATTAAATGGCATGTGATTTCCTTTTGGGAGGAAGGAACTTCCTGTTTTTTTAATCAGGAAACAGTAAGGTTTGTTTCCATTATGTCCTTTAGTAGCAGAGAGAGGTGACCCAGAAAACAGCAGAACTAATCCACGTTTACTCCACGTTGGATCTGCTTTCCTTTCTGCTCTAACTGGCAATGGGTCAAAGGCATAAAGAGGATAAGAATATTTTAAATATGTTTTTATTTGATCCATTTTACTATTTAAGTTTTATACCCTATCTATTTCTCGTTAGGAAGCTAACTTTTAAAAATTGTGTTCTTTTTTTGTAACCTAGAACTTCATGCTCCTTCTAAGAACCCAGGTGATCTCCTTAGGTATGAGTTTAGATTTGATCATCCCTGAGTGGAGGACACTATCACTTTTCCTCTTTTATAAATGAGAAACTAAAATTTGGAGAAGGTAAGTTAGGTGCCAAGGTCCCTTAGTGAGGAAATAGAGTTTGTGGGAATTGAACCTCAAACTTTCTGTCCAAGTACCCTTGCCCTTAATCACCACACTCTACTGCCTCCTTGTGGCTCATCTCAAAACTGAGATACAGCCCAGAGCAGCCCTGCCCAACAGAAATACAATGACAGCCAGAATCTATAATTTAAATTTTTCAGGTAGCCATATTTTAAAACATAAAAAGGTGAAATTAATATTAATAATATATTTTATTTAACCCCAGTATATTCAAAATATTATCATTTTAACATAATTAATATGAAAATTAATTTTTAAATTGAACATGTAAAAATATTAATGTGATAGTGTACATTCTTTTTTACAATTAATATTTGAAATCCAGTGTATGTTTTACACATACAGCATACCTGAGACTAGTCATATTTCAAGTGTTCAATAGCCACATGTGGTTAGTGGCTGCTATATTGGACAGCACAGACCTTTATTAATGACCTTGACTTTGAGAGAAATGAGTTTTTGTCCAGACCAGAAACTCTAAATAAGATGTGATTCTGTCAGAGCATCCCAGAAACCTTAGAGCACTGAGGACAAATTCCATTTGAATTCTTGGAGTTATGTGACAGACAGCTTTAGACCTGTTCACAGCAGTGCATGTCACTGACTCTTATCCAAATATATTTGACCTCTTTCATGACCATTTCCCTGGACTTTGAAGCTAATCTGTTATGATTCTGTACAGCACGTTTACAGTGTGACAGATTGATAACAAACAGCTTTCCATGCCAGCATTTTTAGTTTATATTAATTATTGTTGGCTTTGCTTGGAACCTAAAATGTAAAAGAAAATAGGCAAGATTAGCATACAGTTTTTATGGATGAAAGAGCAGAAATCCCTGACGGCTCAAGAGAACATAATAGAATACTTTAATTCAGGGCATGGGAAAATGCTTCTGTGACTGCTTGGGTAAAACAGTGTCTGGTATTTGCTACTGAAACAGAATATTTTCATTTTAAAGAGTCGTATTGTCCCTCCCATTGCCAAAATTACCTTCTATTCACATAGTAGGATATGGGTGTTATATGGGTGTTACAATAAATCTTATAATCAAAAGTCAGAAGAAAATGAAATAGAATTTCCCAAATTGAGCTATTTAGCAGATGAGTTTGATAACAATATACATTTTATTTTCTTTAGGCTAATCCTTTAGAAAATTGAATTTCTAAAGAATAAAAGGATGTGGAAAAAAGGGTAACCATTAGCTCTGAAATAAATTTCAATGTTTGGGATAAATTTCCTTATAGCTTTGGCATTAGCCACACTGCCTTTTATTTCATAAAAAGGAAGTTTATACACTCAAGATAGCAGTTCTCCCCTTTCTCTACCTTTTACCTGAAACCCCAGAGAATCCAAAATGCCAGCCCACTGGATAAAGAACAACTTTTTGAGGTCCTTCTCACCACGTTAGGATGTCAACTTTGGGTGGGCAACTTCTGCATCCTCCTCTTGGAATAAAATCCTTCTCCCACCCCCACTCCTGTCAACATCCAGGTTACCTCCAGTCTTACTTATCTGTAATCTTAACTCCATTGCGATTTCTCCTCGGGGTCTTTATGTAGTTCACACCTGTCTCTCTCCAGGTCTTCTTCTCCAGCTCTTTTGAAGCCCAGTCCAGCAGCTCATTGCCACCATCTCCATCCTCATCAGGGCCATGTCACAGCCTTGTACATTCTCCTGTCGTCCTCAGGGACTCTACAACCTTTAGTGAATTCGGTTGCATCCATCACCCAGTTCCTCTGCTGCCTTCCCTCCAGGGCCTGCCACTTCTGCTCTACCTTGACCATTCACCGACATGGCCATGCCATGGGCTTTTTAATTAGGCACACCTTTTCATTCTTTAGTGCCTGAATTCTGAAAGGTTTCTCTTGGCCCTTCACTTATTAACCTCTTCCCACCCTTCCCTTCCCCTCTCTGTCACTCCTTCTGACCCTTGGAAGGGGTCGTGGGATAACAACCTGCCACCTCCAAGCTCTCTCTGTGCTCACATTGTCTCTCCCTTTAAGACCTTGACGTTGACATGACTCCCTTCTGGGACAAATGTTATTTCCCTCTTACTCCCTCATTCCTAGTGGCCCTGCTTTTTACCATTGTTAGAAGCTCTGTTCTGATTTTTATGTGTATAATGTGTAATCCCATCTCTCATTTATCTGATCTATTTCATTAATGTATGTGACATCAGCTTAGACTCACACCTTGACCATCATTTACTTGCTCAATGGTGCCTCCAACTCAAGATACCCGCCCCCATTGCCTGCATTTTGTAGGCAGACCAATAGTTCTCAACTTTTTCTCATTATGACTCCTCTCCCCACCCCGGGAACCACTTTAAGCCTTTTTCCCTAATCACTCCCTCCCCTAATTAAATAAATACTCAAGGACAAGATTTGTTAGGTAGTGTCAAGCTTTGAGAGACTGAAGACCACTGTAATAACTAATTTTATTTTTATATGTAATCTAACATTATCTTTCACTGCACTGCCCCTGCTCCAAGATGCGGTGTCTCGGTATGTGTGTCCTAGACCCTCATCCAGTCTCTCAAGTGTTGGAGGTAAAAACATACATCTGAGTCTGATGGGCCCCTTACAAAACTCTGAAGACAGCATTGTGGGGGAAAAGCAGGATCAGGAGTTAGAGCTATTAGAAATTCATCCCTTACGGTCTTATAATACCTCCCAAATATTTTCTGTTTTCCTAATATAAGTATCCTTTGTTCCCCTCCTCAGTGCCTATGCACACACCCAGGAGATGACATAATCCTTTACTTTTACTAAGAATATTCAAGTCATTTAAGGTTAATTTTTGCAGCTTCCCTTCTTCCTACCTCATTTCTTACATATTCCTATATGTCCTCTTCTTTTGTTCTTCCAAGGGAGGAAGGGTTGTCTTGCCTCCCTAATAAGCCTAGTGCTCACACCTGTGGTTATGTGGGGGGTTTTTTGCTTTTTCTGTTTTTTTTGTTTTTTGCAGTACGCAGGACTCTCGCTGTTGCGGCCTCTCGCGTTGCGGAGCACAGGCTCCGGACGTGCAGGCTCAGCGGCCATGGCTCATGGGCCCAGCCGCTCCGTGGCATGTGGGATCTTCCCCAACCGGGGCATGAACCGTGTCCCCTGCATCAACAGGCGGACTCTCAACCACTGCGCCACCAGGGAAGCCCGGTTATGTGGTTTTTTAAAACTGAGGCATAATTAAATGCAAAAGTGCACAATCTTTAGTGTTTGGTACAATGAGTTTTGGCAATTTTATATACTGTTGTAATTACCCCCAAAATAACATAGAGAACATTTCACCCCAGAAAGACCCCTCATGCCTCTCTCCAGTAAATTTCTCCCTCCCCTGAGGCAATCATTGTTCAAATTTTTTCACCACAAACTAGTTTTAGCTTGTCATAGAACTTCATTTAAAGGTGAACATTACATACATACTTTTTTGGCATCTGTATATTTTCTGTAGCATGATTTTTTTGAGTCTTATCCATGTTGTTGCACGTTACATTTTTTTTTAACTGACGAGTAGTATTTCATTGTGTAAATATGCTGTAATTTGTTTATCCATTTTCCTGTGGGTAGATACTTGGTTTGTTTATAGGTTTGTATGTTTAGTATTCTGGGATAAATACCTAGGAATAGAATTGTGGGTAGATGTATCTTTAATGTTTTAAGAACCTGCCAAATAAACAGTTCTCCAAAGTAACTGTACCGCTTTTCACTCCATCAGCACTGGTGAGAGATCCACTTGCTTAGCATCCTCACTAACATCTGGTGTCGTCAGTCTTTTTTATTTTAGCCATTAGTCATTAGTGTAAAATCCACATGTGTTCTTGATTCTCTTTCTCTACCTTTCCCTGTCCATTATCATGGGCATTCTCTTAGGTCTTCAGATTCTCCCCATTGCACAAACTTCCACATGCCCCACATTCCCCTGGGGAGCGTCTCCGTTCAGCTACTTCCTCAAGTGGTTCTCCTCACTCCTTCCTTTCTCTGATCAAATTGGCGAGAAGAACGGTTGGCACTTGGTGCTTCTCCTTCCCACAGCCTGTTCATTCAGCCTCCGGTGGAGCTGCTCTCTAAACATCAGCTGTGAATTCCAAAGGTTCTCTGGGCTCTCACTCCCCATGATTTCTCTGAAGTGAAGAATATGATCCTGTTGACCTCCCACTGTTTTTGAAGCTCTTTATTTCATTTTTGTATTATAACACATTGTTTCTTTTCCATTTCCAATATCTACTCTTCTTCCTCCCTCCCTCTAAATGTCATTGATTCTCCATCACATACACACATACAGTCCAAACGTATGAACATTCAGGACTTCCCATAATCCTGCCACTTTCTTCCTTATTTTCTGCTGCTCCCCACACTGTATAAACCCAGACACCCAGCCAAACTGACCCCTGGTCACTGTTTGAGAAATAGAAACATGCAAGCTACATTTGAGAGAATATTACAGAGGTTTTAAAGTAACAGCTCTTCTAGTTCACCCAAAATATTGTTTCATTTGCATTTCATCATCTTATATTCCATGTCTGCACAAAACTGAATTATCTAGGGAATGATGAGAACGTTTACCTACTTCCTCAAGATTTGGGAGTTATTTGTATCTAAACAGATTGCTAATTATTAAAATATTTTTGTAAGTAACTCTCCCGCAGCAAAACTCTTCTCAGTCACGCTGTGTTTACCAATGATTTGAGCATGAGTGAGTTGTTTTAAATCCATAGTGTGGTTTGCAAGGAAGAAGGAAGGGTCCCTTTTCTCAATCCTTGCTTTTGCTGTGATGGCTGCAATAAACACTCCTGAGGCCAGAAGACAGTTCTGCACAGGAAGTACTGTCAGGGAGAGCAAGCTTTAATTATACGCTCTTGAAGGCATTGGAAGGTCATCATTTTCTTTCCTTGCATAAATATTTCTGACAGAGGATAATTAAACAGACCAGATTGCTTTGTCAAGTATAGGAGTTTTCAGTGGTCTTTCCTGTCCCGAAAATCGCTTTCCCACCCCTTTAACTCTCATAATCTTCCCTGGCCTCATTTGCAATCTAGTGCCCTTAAGCTCCTGTGCTGGGGAATGACTTGGAACAACTCTTGACTCATAGCTTAAAGAAGGTACAAATCAGTTAAAAGAATACTAGAAATGCAGGTATTCACTGGAAATTTCTTCTTGCGTACATTGTCTTACTTTAGAGAACCAGGCATATCAACTTTTTATCACAAACCCAGTAGGAGATCAACTTTGCCCTGACACAGAGACTAAATTCAGAATGTAAGTTGTTAGAGAGCCTCAAAAAAATCTAAAAATGCTCTGTGTAGACCAGGAGGAGAAATACCAAGGACAGAAAGAGAAATATACATGTTGTCTGTGTCCACTCTGACTCACGCTTGCCTGTGGCCTGCGGGGGTCTGTCCCAGGAAGCACCTTGGGGAGGTGAAGGAAGCTTTAAGGCTTCCTCCCTTCTTGCTGACACCTTACTAATTCTGCCAACCTCCCTCCGTCGTACAGGGCCCACCCTGGTGCTTTCCTGTGGTGCCACCACTGCAGGGCTGACTGCCCTCAACCTTTCTGCCACCTCTCCTCCTCCAAGTGAAAAGGACAGTAACACTTGAATGACAAATTACAAAGCACCTCCTCACATCTCATGAACCTGCCCACTGAGTGTTTGTGGAGGGCAGGCACCTTCACTCCCCGGTTACAGCTCCGGGGACAGTGAGGGAGGTCATGTGACCCGAGCTGTGAAGTGGGACCTCTAGAGCCAGCCATTCGGTTACATCATGCGGCCGCACTGACTGTCTCCCCATGCTGTCCTCAGGAATAGGAGTCGTGGAGCTTAGTGAGTTTGGATATCAGCTCTACCACATAGCAGTGTGTGACCTTGGGAGAACAACTGGATCTTGCAATGGCTCCAATCACTCACTTATAAAGTAAAAATAGTACTAGTAACCAGGTCCTCCATGAGTCCTAAACAGGAGAATGCGTGTAAGTACTTAACGTAGTTCCTAGCCCCCAATAAAGATGAAATAAGCCTTAGTTATTATTAATTATTACTAGTCCAGGGGTATAATTCCTCACTTCAATTTGAAGCTCATCTTCTTAGTATAAAGTTAATAATACATCAGAAGGAGGTAACACATTTTCTATTCCTGTTGTTGAACAGTTTCAGGCAATATTCAACCTCCTTGAGACTCAGTTTCCTTCTCTTCAAAATAAGAGATGGGACCAGGTGATTCTGTAAAGCTGTCTAGCTGCAGGAATCTATGGTTTTAACCATGACTCCAAGTTTCTAATCTCTTTACTGAAATGTAAATGGAAGATCAGAAAGGAATTTGGAAGTCCCTTTCCTTTGCAGAGGCAATACTACCTTGGAGCAGCATCCTGCCTTTGCTGAGAAATCAGTGAGGCTTCAGGTAGAAAATCCAGATGAGACTCCAGCTGGAGAGGGGAAGGAGCCCAGGGAGCTGCCAGGGACTGCATCGTCCCACGCGCACGATGCTCTGCTAAGCACGATGCCCTTGCGCGTCTATCCCACAATTACAGGAGCCTGGAGAGATTAATGTGCACCTTTCACAGATTCGGCCACTGAGGCTCATGGAGGTGGAACATCTAACCCAAGTCATACAGCTGGTGAGGGCAGAGCTGGGATATAGACAGCAACCCACCTGAGCCAAAGCCAGGGACGTGCATTCCACTGCATCATCAAAATGACTCTTTATCTACGGGATAGGTGAATCCTGGCTAAACCAGGCTAGTCTCAGCTGCCTTCTCTTCCAGGTCCCAACCTGGGGACATGGTTTCTACGCTTTCCTTCAAATCACGGAAGAGCTTGGCATAAATATTTTGTGTGCTTTGAAAAGATGCTGGCTTGGGACTCGTCCCCCCACCCCTCCCAGCCCACCTCCACGCACACGTGATGCAGGAGCAAGGCCATCGGGGGGCAGGCGTTCTGCTGCCGGGGTCCAGGGCAGGGACCTCACCGAGCAGATGAAGACCTCAAGTGCCAAAGGAGTAAGGGAGGAGGGGACTCAGGAGGAACCTTTCCTCAGGACCTACTCCGTGCCGGCCCCTGTGTGAGGTCTTTGTGTGAGCTCTGTCTCCATGCCTGCAGCTGTGTGACGAGACAGCGTCAGAACTGTCCATCGTTCCCTTCCTCAGCTTTCAGCTGGGGAGAGAGGTGTTAAAGGCCAGGCACACCACACAGGGCGGGGCGGGCACCCGACTGCCTCCCATTGTTCTCGGGTGAGTGACCTGACTCCTCCTGCAAACCCACTGAGAGGGGGAGGGCAGATTGCAGGTTGTGAGAGACATCATTTCTGAACCCAATAACAACAAAACACCCCAACAAAGGAATGGTAATTAAGAGACTGCCCAGCATTCCAAGTTCACACTGTGGTTAATAGGAAATTTTACTACTGCCAAGGGGATTGCCAAATCCATTTATTTCTGTTATTGCATTTCCCAGATTCTCCCAAAATGTCAATACTCTTTCAAAGCAAGCATTGCTTTCAGTTTAAATGAATGTGTCATGAGATTGTGCACAGGAATCCAAAAAGTTTTCTAAATTGACAAACTTAACAGGTCCTTAATTACTAAAAGAAAATGTGCTGAATTTTCTAAAAATTGCTTTTAGAAAATTTGCTTTTTCTAACTATCTGTCACTGAGACCGAGCCAGGAAAGTGAGATGAGGCAAATGTTGTTACTTAACACACGAGAAAAACAGCCCCACTGCTGTATAACCAAAGGGGAAATTCCCTGGGAAACTACAAATGTTGAATGCCGAAATTTGCATATTATGAACAAGATCTAATTTCTACTTAATGCTTCTCTTATGAATTCAATGAGGAAGATGTTATTGGTCCCAGGGACCCCTTCTCAGGAAGTTTAGCCTTTTGGAAATTCCTGGGGGAGACTTAAGGGAGCGGAGTTTTGCTTGCAGAATATTAGGAGATTTTTACTTCTGTTGATGCCTATATGGCTAACACCGGCACTAAGACTTGGATGCACAAAAGCGGGCATTCACCACAGAGCTTCTACGAGAGAGAAAACTGCCTCTTCCAATTGCAGCGTCACCCTCCAGGCACCTCCACTGCAGCCTCCCCACATCACCTGGCGTCCAGAAGTATCGCCCATCCGGGCAAATCAACCAGCCGCTGTGACCCTTCTCTTTGGCTCCAATTGTTCCAGAAAGTCTTCTTTCTCCTTTTACCTTTCCTCATCCTGTTACATTTTAGCCTTATATCAAGGAACAACTGATCAGGCAGACCCCACATAGTAACCAGGGCAGAGTTTCTAAAGCAGAGGCTGAAGACCACCCTCACCAGAATCACCTGAGGTGCTTTTTAAGATTTTTAAGAATAATGATTCCTTGGCCCTACCTCAGACCTACTGAATCTTATGAAGCCTGGGATCCTACATTTTATCAAACACTGAATGATTCTTAAGCACTAAAATTTGAGAACAGTTGATCTAAGGAAAAAGTGAAGATAGAATATTTTAGGTCATGGAGGATTGTCGATCATCGGCTGGTGACTTTCTTTGGCAGATGAAGACATTCAGGATGCAGAGAGGCAATAAATATTTCCTAACCCAGGAGCGCTTCATTCCTCCCTGCTTCTCCCACCTACCCAGGGATCTCTAATAGTTCCATCATTGTCTGCTGAATCCTTCACAGAAGCTCAGACAGACCTCAGTGTCCTGAGTGTGACATGAGTTTCCAGAGGATCTCAGAGTGTTCCTTTCTGTGACTCCAGACAAAAGGTGTGCCCGTGCCTAATTGGACGGGGGATGTACTGAGGCTTCATTTTGTCGATTTATTCACCTGTTATGAGCTACGTACTTCAAGCTTTTTCTCTGGAATTCAGAAAAACAACCTGTGGACTTGGTTACCTGTATCACATGCTTGGTGAATTCAGAGGAAGATGTTATTTTCATATTTTCCCCCTTTTGAATTGACTTGTCAATTCAGTCTAAATGGCTAACAGAGTATTCCTATATAGAGGGGGCTTACATTGATAATGGGCTTTTATTTCACTAAACTGCCTGTTATAGAGCCAAAAGAATGCATTAGGGAGTTTTAATACTGTCTAATGCTGGCCCAGGGGTGATCTGTACTGTCAGAATACAAAGGTAATTCCCATTATTAAGAATTTTGTAAAGTCTATTTGAAATTTTCTGCCTCTCTTGTTATTCCTTTTTACATGGAAATAACTGCTTAAAACTTTCTTTTCTAAGAAGCTTTCCTGGCGTGGCTGAAAAAGAGGTTCAAAATTGCTCCTAATTCTTTCTTGCTTAAATATTCACCTTTAGCCATCACCCCTGCAAAATGAAGACCTACTCCTTTGTGTGGCTCTAATAGCAGCTGAGTGGATTCTGAACTATCAGTCTGCCATTTAGGCCTCCTCCGCCTGACATTTGCCTTAGAATGAGGTTTTTAGGGGTTTTGACTCTGCTTATTACTGGGTTATTTTACATTTAGTGCAGTGCTATTCAGTTGTGTATTTTTTTTTTTTTTTGCGGTACGTGGGCCTCTCACTGTTGTGGCCTCTCCCGTTGCAGAGCACAGGCTCCTGACACGCAGGCTCAGTGGCCATGGCTCACGGGCGCAGCCGCTCCGCGGCATGTGGGATCTTCCCGGACCAGGGCACGAACCCGCGTGCCCTGCATCGGCAGGTGGACTCTCAACCACTGCGCCACCAGGGAAGCCCTCAGTTGTGTATTCAATGATGATTTTTACACCCAAAATCCATTATGGTATAAGACCAGACACAGGAAAAATCACTCTAACATCTAACTTAAATTTCTCGTGAATAATTTGAAATGTGAAAGTACTGATATATTACTTTAGAAGGAATTTCAAAAACACCACATTTTTAAAAGTGTGTGTGTGAGGGGGAGGTGAGTTCCCTGGTGGCGCAGTGGTTAAGAATCTGCCTGCCGATGCAGGGGAAACAGGTTCGAGCCCTGGTTCGGGAAGATCCCACATACCGCAGAGCAGCTAAGCCCGTGCACCACACTACTGAGCCCACGCTCTAGACCCCGTGAGCCGCAACTACTGGAGCCCACGCTCCGCAGCAAGAGCAGCCCGCATAAGCCCGCGCACCGCAATGAAGAGTAGCCCACGCTCGCGGCAACTAGAGGAACCCCGCGCACAGCAACGAAGACCCAACGCAGCCAAAAAAAAAACTAATTAATTAATTAAAAATAAATAAATAAAAGTGGTGGGGGGAATATAGGTTTTAATTGGTGATTTTAGAAACATTAAATGAGCTACTAAAAGCCAAAATATATAATACCTACTGTGTGCCAGAGACGCAGGGCGGACAGACAATTTGCCTAAGGGAGCACAGTTAGGAAATAGTGGAGATGGAGTCATAACCCAGTCGTTCTGGCTTTTGAATCTGTGCTTTTAGCTACTCTTCAGAGTTAAGCTAGAGAAGCTGCTTAACAGTGCCCGCTAAATAAGAAGTGCTCAATAAATGGAAGCTATACTTGTAATTTTCTTATGAGTCTAAGGCTTGGGATGCTTCTCTTTTTCTAGGCTCACTTCTACAATATTGAAAAAGCTGTAGAAACAGAAATATAAAATAGATAAATATATCATTCTCCTCTGTTATTTAAAAAGGAAGCTTATTTAAGGAGATTTACGAAGACCTAGGAATAAAGAAAATATTAAAACCATGGTTTTTAAAAAATAATTTAGCGATTATTGAATTTCTATTTGTGCAGATCACTGTACTAGTCTCTGGGATAAAAGAAGTAAGATTAATAAGATATGGGTCCTGCCTATGAAAGAGCTTACAACGTAGTAATGGTCACAGACAGAGCACATGACATTTAACAGAGTGGATGCAGAAAGGCCCATCATGGCCTGGTGATGCGACACGCGAAAGTTGAAGTTGCATATTCGAATCCTAGTGGTATAGTAGCTGTGTGGTCAGGGCAAATCGTGTGAGCTCTTCAAATCTCAGGTTTTTATTTTTGTTGGGGTGGTAGTTGCTAGTATTGTTTTCTAAATCTTTATAATGGAGATAATTTTGCATAATTCATAATGCTTAATGGGAATTAAATAATGCAAAGGAATCACTTAACTCTGTCTTTAGCAGAGAGTAAATGTTCAGCAGACAACTACTGTGAAACCTGAAGCTTTAAAAACCTACCTGTGTGGCGCCCTCACTGATAGACTCCCACCCCCCCGCTGAAGGCACTGGGGCAGCCCTTCAGGTGCTGTGCCAGGGCCTTGCAGAAGCCCAGTGGGCTCAAGCCCAGTTACTGCTCAGAATGTTGAGCTAAAGAACAAAGGGCAGCTGCCCCCTTGGAGGCCAGAACAAGGCTTTTGATAGCGATTCCCCTATCTTTTCTTCTTAATGGAGGCTCAAAAAGAAAATCAAAATTTAAGAAAGGTAGCATCTATATGGTTTTTGATTGTGTTGCATGGTTAGGAGCTCTGATAAGGGGATCATCAGAGCTATTAAAAGGCCCAACCTCAGAGCACTAAGGCCTTTACAAAAGCACCTCAAGTGATTTTAAACCTACAGTGAGGGCAGAGAAGCAGTGGAGTAGTGATCTCTTAGGTTCTGTAGAATAGATACCAAAGGCCACTCAATCTGGCTGGACTAGTACCCACTCGTCCACACCACTGGGTACATTTGGAACATTGGTCAGGACCATACTATAGAGGGTTTTAAACTAAGAGTCTATCTGTAAGCAGCAGGGCGTTAATGAAGATTTTTATATAAGGGAATGTGTTGAGAGCAGTGCTCTAGAAAAAGAATGTATCTTTTAGTTGTCTGTAAATAGAAGGAGGAGAAAGAGGGAACTAGCAACAGGGTGTGAACTAAGCTGTTAGCAAGCACCCCTCAGTAAGATGCACTCTAGGCTGCAATAATCCAATAGAATTGTAGGAATATTGCCCTTGTTTCTGAATATGGGATAATCAGCAAAGAAACATGGGCCATAATGCAGATATGAAAGGATGCTATTGAATTCAGAAACAGGTTGCAATGAAGTTCAATTCTCACATGGTAATTCCGTTACTATATGGCCAAGGAAGGTTCTATTTAGGTGATTATTTGCTGTAAGTTACTGTGTCAAAACCACACCAATTTCATAAACTTCGACCAAAGGGTGAGCAAAAGAGAAACCACAGAAGAAATATATCTTCCCTGCTATTCCTCTTCCTTTCAGAAACATAAACAACAACAATAAATTTACCACTTATCCATTTCTTGGGCGCCTGACCCCTACTGGGCTCTAATGACTTTCAAAGGCTCCCAGGGAAAAGCAGAGTCATCCAAGAGTGCAGAGCTAAGAGGAAAAAATCTCATCTGCCCGTTTTTGCATCTCGTAATACTTACATACCATGTGAAATTACATGATGAGATGTTTTTTGAAAGTATATCAGTCAGGGACTTACCTGGTGGCACAGTAGTTAAGAATCCACCTGCCAATGCAGGGGACACGGGTTCCAGCCCTGGTCCGGGAAGATCCCACATGCCGCGGAGCAGCTAAGCCCGTGCACCACAGCTACTGAGGCTGCGCTCTAGAGCCTGCAAGCCACAACTAATGAGCCCGTGTGCCTACAGCTACTGAAGCCCGCACACCTAGAGCCCATGCACCGCACCAAAGAGTAGCCCCTGCTCGCCGCAATTAGAGAAAGCCCGCACACAGCAATGAAGACCCAACACAGCCAGAAATAAATAAATTTATTTTTTTAAAAAAGTATATCAAGTCAGTCCCTCAAGAGATTAACAGAGGTACAGTTTTTCATAAAGAATTCGAGTTCCCTGTACATAACTTTGATGCTAACTTTTCCAATATGTCACATGAATGTGAATGGACAACCCCAAGTATTTAGATTCACTCACTGTAGTAAGTGGTAATTAACCTCACTGAGTTTATATATGAAAGATTAAGCTGTCATTCTAACTGATGTGAGCCATAACAAATGAAAATCATTAACTCTTTGCTATCAAATTGTTGTGGCTTTTTCTCTGCTGATTTTAAAGAATATCCAAGCTAAATTATGTCCTGAGGGGCTTAATTTTCAGACTCAGTTTCCTAAATCTATATCTTCCTTTGGATTTTGGGAAAATTTCCAAACTGATGTTAATAAAGATTTACGAAATCCTTGGAGGAAGACTTCTTCTAACCATGAAACCAATAGTTAAATTACCAGGATTAAAAGTAAGTTTTCATAAAAATAGAACTACCATATGACCCAGCAATCCCACTACTGGGCATATACCATGAGAAAACCATAATTCAAAAAGAGACATGTACCACAATGTACACTGCAGCACTATTTACAATAGCCAGGACATGGAAGCAACCTAAGTGTCCATCAACAGATGAATGGATAAAGAAGATGTGGCACATATATACAATGGAATATTACTCAGCCATAAAAAGAAACGAATTGAGTTACTTGTAATGAGGTGGATGGACCTAGAGTCTGTCATACAGAGTGAAGTAAGTCAGAACGAGAAAAACAAATACTAACAAATTATATATATGCTAACACATATATATGGAATCTAAAAAAAAAAAAAGGTTCTGATGAACCTAGGGGCAGGACAGGAATAAAGACGCAGATGTAGAGAATAGACTTGAGGACATGGGGAGGGAGAAGGGTAAGCTGGGACGAAGTGAGAGAGTGGCATTGACATATATACACTACCAAATGTAAAACAGCTAGCTAGTGGGAAGCAGCCACATAGCACAGGGAGATCAGCTTGGTGCTTTGTGACGACCTAGAGGGGTGGGATAGGGAGGGTGGGAGGGAGGCACAAGACAGAGGGGATATGGGGATATATGCATATGTATAGCTGATTCACTTTGTTATACAGCAGAAACGAGCACAACATTGTAAAGCAATTACAAGATGTTAAAAAAAAAAGTTTTCATTTAAAAACATGTGCCCATGAAAGAATTACTTCAAGGTATATTTTAGAAACCCAAGCATATGTAAACATAGTGGTCTTCCATAGTCTTACAGACACTCTGAATATTTGTCAACTAAATGAATGGATTGACAAGAAAGCAGCACTGAGAGAGCTATAATGCCAGTTTCTTATAACCGCACAACTTTAAAGCCACATCCCAAAGATGAGCCACTTAACGACTCAGGTGTTGCACCTTGATATCAAGGGCAGGACTATGCATCGAGAGGAGCCAGAGTTTGAGTTAGTTAGACCCCATTAAGGAGAGGATAGTGTGGATAGCCACCTCCCCTGGAAACAGCTAACGCAATGACAAATGTTTTCACGTTTGCTACCTTGAATAGTGTATTGAATGCAAGAGAGACATTGAATGCAATGCCTCTGCTGGAAACATGACCTTTTCTTCAAGGTCTGTGACAGGAGACCGTCTTCTACGTAAAATCGTCTTGTAACATGTTGCTTCTAGTACTTGGAACTCAAACGTATGGAGTCAATACTAGTTTTCCCCTATAGATCTTCATCCTGTAGAGCCTGAAGCCCTACATAGGGGTTCTATATAGCAGGAGCTCCTCTCAGCTGCCTTTGATAATTCAGGGAGCCGCGCTACTGAAATCTCAATGTGAGTACAAATTACCTGAGAATCTTTTTAACATTCAGGGTCTGATTCTTTAGGTCCAGATGGGGCCTGAGACTCTGTACTGCTAACCAGCTCCTAGGTGATGTTGATGATTACTGGTCCGTGGTTCACACTTCGGGCATCAAGCTCATAGGAGGTGGATTTCTAAGTAGTTAGAATAAGCAAGTATAGTGTGATGGAAGAGCACCAGATCTTGACTCAGAACACTAGTTATGGGAATATGATGAGTCACTTGACTTTTCTGAATCCAAATTTTTCTTATTAGAAAAATGAGTATAATAGGACAGTAATACCTGCTGCCTGGGATTGCTGTGAGAATTAAATTAATGATGTTATGTGAAAATTGACCAGGGCATTTGGTACATATTCATTGTTGAATAAATGATTGTTGACCCTACGTAGTAAAAACATAAGCACACAGTTCAGTATTGGTAACTCATAAAGTTGGGGGACCCTTAGGCTGTGTGCCCTCCGTAGTTCCAGTGGTTCTATTCTTCACTCCACCTCTTTTGCCAATTACAATGTCTAGCATTTAGCAAGTGGTCAGTGTATGTGGAATTGTATTGATGGCAAAGTTGATCACTGCCAGCGTACATTTTTGGCTTCAGGGATACTGATATCAGGCTAATGACACAGTGTTTCCCCATGACACTAACAGGAAAGAGAACTTTTGCCCAAAATAGTGGTAACAACTTTGAAGCCTTGAGTTCTCTTTAAATAAAAAATGTAATCACTGGGGGCTTCCCTGGTGGCGCAGTGGTTGAGAGTCCGCCTGCCGATGCAGGGGACGCGGGTTCGGGCCCTGGTCCGGGAAGATCCCACATGCCGCGGAGTGGCTGGGCTCGTGAGCCATGGCCACTGAGCCTGCGCGTCCAGAGCCTGTGCTCTGCAACGGGAGAGGCCACGACAGTGTGAGAGGCCCACATACCGCAGGAAAAAAAAAAAAATGTAATCACTGGGAGAAGACTAAAATGAAGATCATCAGCCCGATTTTTAATAAAAATATGAGGATAAAAGAGCTGATCATTCTTTGCCAGCCAGTAGTCACAGTATCTTCTAATTTCACAAATTATGTGTAAAAGGTATCTCTCTTGATAGAAAAGCAAAGATGAACGTGGGAAGTTTGGCTGGCTTGTTGCTGATAGGTGGCTCAGACCCCATTAGGAGCCAGCCTGCAGAGGTGCAGTTAGTACTGCAGGGGTTCAAACCATCCTCCACATGGTTGAAAACTGGCTCGCATGCCACCCAGGTCATGTGCCCAAAATTGCTCCTGTGAAGGTCAAACTTTCTGCTTAATAAACTTGTACATTTTTAAATAAAACTCTCAAGAGCACACAGCGAGAAATGGAACGTAGAGAAATCAGTGAATAACCTGCAGTGTCATTTATATCTTAACATCTCTTTCCATTGAGAATTCAGAGACAGAAACTTATTAGCACCTGGAGGAAGTCTAATGTAATTCATTTGCAGTAAAATCAGAGTGGATCCGTTAATCTTTGCTAAAAGAAATGAGATTTTCAAGTCTAATCAGAGGATTTAAAGTTTTATTAAAAGGTGTTCTTTTTTACTCTCTTATAACCTATAGGTCTCAGGAGAAAAAGGAAGAGGCTATCATCTTACTGAAAGATTCCATTAAATATGGTCCCGAGTTTGCAGATGCATATTCAAGCTTAGCTTCATTACTGGCTGAGCAGGTAATTGTTACCATTTAGTTTCACATAATATTTTTAAATGTTTCTGTTGAATATATAAATTAATATTACACAGATTTTTATATGTATCATTTAACTTGTAAGCTCATATTAGACAACTGATCTCTATGTCAGTTTTCTTCTTGATAGAAATTACAAACCTAGTTTTCTCACTCCAGTATTCTTTGTGTATGTAGGTGGCCTCTAGACAAAGATGGTCCATTATATAGGCCATTGCTATATTCTCCATCACTTTGGGACAAAATCTAACAAGAACAATACATGGTATTTGCTGGTTTTATTACTACTCACTTATATTTTTCTGGGGAATTGCTCATGGTCTAAGATCTCTGAATTCATTATGGAACCAATTACCAATAATCTTATAGATCCTATGTCTTATAACTGTTAGAAGATCACAGAGTCTTGTAGGACAGGCTCCTAAGAGAGAACATTTCTCACGGCGTAAAGCAGAGGGGTATTTTGATTCCCCCTCATTCTTCTCACTGTGTCTAAATCATTTGATCCCACTTTTGGTGTCCTGGATGCATGCCCCCTGCTGTGGGGAAAACAAATATAAGTTGTCTTCTCTAAATTGACGATATAGTTTCGTTGACACACGTAAGTGCCCACAATAGAAGGTAGATTCTGCTATCCACACAATTGCCAGATTGTCTTTAAAATCAAACTTAGCACCTTTGAAAGATGCCCTGCAGCATTGGCTTAAATATAATGAATGATTTGATGCTGCATGTCAGGTACAGAGGGGTGCAATTGGCGTTTCAAAAACTTTGGAGGTTTCACCAGGAAACAAAATTAGGACACTCAATGAATATTTAAGTGTCGGAAATGATAAGTCTAGTTGTCTTGCTCTAATATTCTCCATATAGTGTAGGTGGGCTTTAGACAAAAGCCTGTGTCTGTAGTGGATGATTTTTTTTTTTTTTTTTTTTTTTTTTTCTTTTTGCGGTACGCGGGCCTCTTACTGCTGTGACCTCTCCCGTTGCGGAGCACAGGCTCCGGACGCGCGGGCTCAGCGGCCATGGCTCACGGGCACAGCTGCTCCGCGGCATGTGGGATCTTCCCGGACCGGGGCACGCACCCGTGTCCCCTGCATCGGCGGGCGGGCTCTCAACCACTGCGCCACCAGGGATGCCCTGTAGTGGATGATTTTAATACCTGTTTTAGCACAATGTTTAAGCTGACGTGACGATCGCCGTGTTCTATGGTATACACGGCAGTCCTCAGCTGCCTTTGGCTTGTGTTGAAGCAGACACAGTGGGAGTTTCCCGAAGAAAAGATTGATTCCACCATTATTCTCTTTTCTCACCTCATCCCGGCTCCTTCATTTTCATAGGAAGACCCTCCCTGCCTCTGCCTGGTTGGGTGTCTTGCAGCTACTCAGACAAGCCGCACACAAGGTTAGGGCCTTTGCACTAACTGTGCCGTTTGCCTGCAACACTGTTCTGCCAGACGTCAGAGTTCCTTCCTCGCCTCATGCTGGTTTCTGCCCACATAGTTCCGTATCAGGGGGCTGTCCGTGATTACCCTTTCAGAATAACTCCCTCACTGCCCCACATGTTTCTCTGTCTCCTGGCCCTGGCTGACTTCTCCCCAGAGCATTTATCACCGTCTAACATACATCTATTTGCCTGTGATCTTTCTCCCACCGCTAGAATATTTCCGTGAGCCAGTCTCCATGAGAATGGCTGTCTCTTTTACTCAAGGCTCTCCCCCCATGTCTGTCACGTTGTATGCAAGCAGTAAATACTGAGTGAATAAATGAATGGATATGAACTGAAGACCATGTAGCTCTGCAATCCAGTACGTGATCTAGATTTTACTTGTATTTGAAGTAGGGCTGGGCATGTGGGCCACCACGCTGTTTCATAACGGAACTGCGCCTCACGTCGTGCCCTTGTCCTTCGCTGAGGACAGCCAGGTGAAACTACTCCTTCTAACTGCAGGGTTGGGGCGGGGTTGAGGCCAACACCTGTTACATGGTTCACTGGCTTCTGAATGAGGACTCGAGGGAGAAATTTCTGTCATGTCTCAGTATTAGGAACGGCCAGCCTTCTCCTGAATTACACGTTTTTTGCTTTATTTTTAATCTAATGCATGAAGGATCTTACAAATGCTAAGAAAATCAATTCTAGTTTCGTCCCCCTTGGGCCCACCTCCGACTAACCGCCACCTGGATGGGATAGGCTGCTTTTCTGTGTGCGCTGCTTGTACTTGGTTTATCATTTTTCTTAATATTATTTTTTTCAATTTGTGCTCTATATTTTTGAAAGCTGCCTCCGTTTCTCTGTAAGCGAATAAATAAAGCATTGCATTGAGTTCCCAGTCATATCTTTTTTCACAACTTGGCGGGACAGATAGTGAACACTGAAGCGCTCTTCTTGATGCAAATTACCCTGAAGATAAATGACAAAGTCACTCACCTAATACCAGTGATGACACGGTGTGTTGTTTTGGGGGAGCTCTTTACAGACATTCACACAGTTCCATCTTCCTATAGTGCCGTCTTTTCTTTCTCTCCTTCTAAATCATCCTCATATTTCAAGATTCAGTTCAACTTTCACATCCTCCGCCAACACTCATCCACCTCCCCGTCGCATGGGAGTTGTTAGATTTTCCTCGGAGCTCCTGTGACATCTTTGGGAACATGCATCAACTCACAAACCAATCATATATTTTTATTTCTTGAATTAACATCTGAACTATAGTTCAAACAGTTTGTCAGGTTTATTTTTCCTCACAAGACTGCAAGTTTTATAAGAAAAGCCTTGTCTTCCTTGTATGCCTGTTCCTTCTCTAGGGCTCAAGGCACTTCACTGTATAAAGCAGGCGGGTATTCATACAGCATCTCTGGACTTAATGCACTTTGGAGGTCAGTTCCCCTGTGCTGTGCTATTAGGAGCATTTGACAGTGAACAGGGCGGCAGCCTGATTGTAGACCCCACTTCATAGTACAGACTATGTACAGACCCCACTTCCTTGCCTGTACAGACTCTGGTGAGGAGTGCTTTACCTTTCTGAGCCTCAGTTTCCAAATCTGAAAATTGATAGCTATATGGATCTAACATTTTAAGAGTCTCTAAAACTATCCCTGTAACACCAAGTGCTAATGAATATTTTCATGAATAACTTAAGGCTCCACTTTAATTAGTGCTATGGTTTCTATACAAATAAAGCATTAACATGTTAATATTGTGAAAAGCAATTTGTGTTAGTAAATACTGTATCCAAAAGTTTCAAGTTGTATTCCTTTTCTAAATTGATGAACTCCAAATTCATGAAAAGTTACTTTTGTTTGTTTGTTTAATTAATTAATTTATTTATTTTTGGCTGCTTTGGGTCTTCATTGCTGAGCGCGGGCTTTTCACTAGTTGCAGCACCCAGGCTTCTCGTGGCGGTGGCTTCTCTTGTTGCGGAGCATGGGCTCTAGGCGCATGGGCTTCAGTAGTTATGGCACGCAGCCTCAGTAGTTGTGGCGCACGGGCTTAGTTGCTCCGTGGCCTGTGGGCTCTTCCCGGACCAGGGCTCAAACCCATGTCCCCTGCATTGGCAGATGGATTCTTAACCACTGCGCCACCAGGGAAGCCCTAAAACAATACTTTGAATCATTTCCTAATGATAGATTCCTAGAAGTTGAATTCCCATATCAAAGAGTATCAGCATTTCATGACTTTTGAGATGTGTTACTAAACTGCTTTCTAAAAGAGTGGTACCAATACGCTGTGCCACCAGCAGTGTGCAGCCTCTAAGTCTTGAATGTTAGCGGAACATTTAAATGGAAATAGCATGTGGACAGATGACAGTGGGAGAGATCAGGGCTAAAGATAGATTTAGGACTTCAAATAAATGAGTCCATATTATGAGTACGTAATCCCTCCGAGGGGAAAATGAAGAGTAGTGTGGGGAGGAAAACCTTCAAGAATTTTTAACCTTCTCATTTTGTAGATAAAAATATGAGGTGCACAGAATTAAGTACTGCTCAAGGTCATACAAATAACTAGTGTCAGGACCAAGACTGGAGCCTGGTAACTCGATTCCTTCCCCACTGCTCTTTCACTGTATGATGCTGGGGTCCCATGATTGGACTGTGGTAATGGGGCTGTAGTTAATGAGGTTAGGTATACAAGGGGCCAGGTGGGAGGGGGGAAGAAAAATGATAGAGGAAACCTCATAACATGAGTTGTCATAGATGTTAGATACATAAAAGGATCCAGAATAAATTTGCCCCTCTGTGTCTACTGCAGCATAGAAGTCAAGAAGACAGGACAGGAAATAAACTCTTAGATTTGAAGTCCGGATGGTCTCTGGCTTACTAGCCTCTTTTGGTTTTCTATTAGCATTCAGAACTGGCTGTACTCCAACTTCACAGATAGGATTGTAAACATTTACAAGCCCACCATCATTTTTAACTAGCCTACTCTTGCCATAGATTATATAGCTTGCATTACACTAGCAGTAAAGGAAATGAAGTTAACATAATGACTTGATCCACTGTACATTATTGCTAGCCCCAGGTTTATAGCCTATTGAAAAACTCAATTAATTAATTTGATAACACTTAAAATATTTTTCTTTTATATATTTTGGGATATGACTTCACCTGATACAAGAATGAAAAGAAAATTGGAACAGTGAAATATAAGTTAGAAGTATAGATCAAAAATAAGAGAGGTCCACGGTCAGTGTCTCTTCTTTGACAAGTGCCGTCTTTTGGGTAGATTCAGGCACATACACCATTGCATTTGTGGTCAGGTCACCTTGCGCTGAACCCTACCGTAATAATTTATTGATTGAATTATTCAGCACATATTTATTGAACATTTAGGTATCACCAAGTATTAGAAATTGCTGAAGTAGCAAGGTATGGGCCTCAACTCATGGAACTTAGAGTCTAAAAGGTAAGGATACTCTTAAGTGAAGAATTACCACCCTTTCCCCAATGTCTAACCCAGTTGTGACAAAAGGGCAAAGAGAGAATAGAGTACCAGTGAGAATGTTATAGGGACCTAACCTAATACAGGGAGCAGTGAGCGCTGGCCAAAGAGTGGTATTTAATCTGATACCTTAAGAACTTATAGATATCAACAAGATTAAAATTATTAGGAAAAGCTTTCTGGCTACAGGAATTAGACCACCTGAGGGCTGTCGGGTGGGGAACAGTACGATCCCTTCCTCTTATGGGAGGAAAGTCATGTGCCTGAAAGTGCGGAGAATGAGGACAAAAGGGCATGAGAAGAGTTTGGAGATGGAGAAAGCTGCAATTCTATGTAAATTTAGCTTCCCCTCACTCTTCCTGGTCTCTTGACAGTGTGACACAGCTGTGGTCGCTTACACTTGTCATAGTGTTTGCTCTTTAGCTTTTATTTTATGATTCTTGGCATTTCTTCTTTAAAGTGATCATTTCTTTCTTTCTTAAATTGTCACAGGGTGATATTGATCACAGTCTGCTGGGCGATGAGAAAATTCAGGATTAGAAATACCTAACATGTCCTTGGTGAGGAGGAATGCCAAGTTAATTGATTCATTTCAGTTGAATGAGAAAGAGAATTAGACTTCAAATGCTGGCGGCGCGTTTCTCGTAAACGTCCATGTCAATGACTGATGGGGGAAGAACTGTTTTGTAAGGAAAGTAAAAGCAAAGGAAAGGATGAGAAAGCAGGCATCTTTGCTTTATGTTTTGAGCCGCTGTGTCTTAAAGAGTTGCTTAGCAAAGTCATTGACATGAGTTTAAACATTCAGTTGTCCTACATTTCCCAGGTTTGTAATAGTCATTTGGCTAATGGAGAGATGCATGATAGCTCTGCGTGCTCGTATCATTGGCCAGAGTGAAAGTACTTAGGGAAAGCAGCTCAGACGCATGGCCATGATGTCAGAGCACAACCTTCCAGCCCCATCCCTGTAGGTTTTTAACCACTTTGGAACATCACACCCTATATCTGCCATACAGTAAGAACATATGTTACAGGCCATTCATTACGCCGGTGGTTCACAAAGGGTTGACCGGGGACGCCTGAGGTCCAAGAAGGCCTGTGCAGTTTTTATAATACTAACAAGTAATTTGCCTTTTTTTACTCTCATTCTCTCCCCAGTGTACAGTGGTTCTTTAGAGGCTACATGATATATTCACAGTCATGAAAAGAGTATGAAAATATTCTCCCCTTTCCAACTAAATGTCTGTGTGAGACCAGGTTTCTTCACATACTTCAACTAAAAAACATATAGAAACAGATTAGTACAAAAATAGATACAAGAACCCTGTCTTCTATCAAGCCAGACGTTTAAAAGACTTGGAAAAATAGAAAATAATGCCACTATTCTCACTAATTTTTTTGGCTTTGGAAAACATAGTTATTTTCTTATAAATGTGTTATGTTTGTTTATTATTCTAAATAAATAATAAATATTAGTTTATTTATTAGTTTATTAAATAAAAATTTCTCAGCTTCATTCCTGTTATGGTACACATTGATAGATGTAGACCACATAAACAAAGCTCTTTGGGGTCCTCAGTACATTTTAGAGTGTAAACCAAGAAGTTTGAAGATTGCTGCATTGAGCCCATGTCCCTTTGTCCTCCTGGTTGCTGCAACTTGAACTATAAGAAATCTTTTCCAAGTGTATCAGTTGGCCCAAGAGAATAAATGACAGTCAAACGTCCTTTTTCAGATCTACTTTTCACTTTCTCTTCCTTGAGGTAAAAAACATGCCATATCGGTAATTACAGCATGTAAAACGTGGAGATGTTGATGGTGTTTTCTCTATCCCGCGAGGCCCATTTCATTTCCACCCCACTGAAAATGCTTTTGAGCCTTGGAGGGAAGCCCACAGCTGCGTGCTGCCCATTTTTAACCATTGCCCTCGAAGGCCGATTTCATGCTGAGGCAGCGGTTGGTTGGGGACTCTGGTGACAGTATTATTTGTCAGAACCGTTCTCTGGGTCACAAGCATTTTTAATTAAAGTTGTCCTATAAATAGCTCGTATTCATTTCCTCTGGATCTCACAAATCAGTAGAGACTGGGAGTGATCCGCTTAGGTCAGGACATCTAGCCAGATGAGGTAAATGAAATTGAACTTGAGGGATTAAGGATACTCCTTTTTAAGATAAATGCATTGCCCTTCCAGAGAAGGTGGAATTTGTTTTAAATAAACATCTAGAAGGTATTTTTCTCCTGCAGTGGTGGTCCCTTTCATTTTTTAATAAGTGGAGTTAATCATTCTTTGAAATTTACAGTCAAATGAAAGGACAAGAAAGATAGACATTGAAAACATTTGTCATAGAGCCAGAGTCTTGAGGCTGTCCTTGGGGGTTACCGAAGGTATGGGATGTGATTCCTTGCTCTAGACATGGATGGTCTTTTAAATCCCATTACTTCTTTGGACTTTGAAAATTGCATTCCTGTGGAGACCCAGCTCATAAACCCCAAAATGGGTTTTAGATGAAAAAGGTGATCTCTTTGCCTATTCTGGAGCAACAAGAATGTGGGGAAAAGGTAAAATTAAGTCAGGTATAAGAGTAATTGCACTTGAAAACTGTGATATCTGACTTTAGCAAGTTAGAATGTGAGGACGTCAATTTTATTCCTTTCAGGAAAAACACCTTTCAACTCTCCCACAGTTTGGTTATAAGAATGTTTTAAAGATCTCAAGTAGCTGCAGATTTTTTTCATGCATATCTTCGTATTACACAGCTGCTGGTGTTAATGGTAGCCAGTGTTTCCAGGCATTTGGTTTATGACAGTTGTAGAGAATCTGTCTATATAAACACCAGTCTGGGTATCACTCCTGGTTGCCTTCCAAGAACCTTGTGCTTCTCCTTTTGTGACACTGTCACCGTATATCACAGTGTCTCCTTGCCTGAATCCCTCTCCGTTGTCTTTGTGGGCAGGATTGTCTGTCTCACCCACTCTTCTGTCTCCATTATATACTTGACATGTGGGAGGTGCTATTACTTATACCACCGGGAGATAGATGCCAAAGACATGGGGCTGAAAAAAACAAAATACGTCTATTTAAGGAGCTCAAAGACAAATGAACTAAGGAATACAACTCAATGTGAGCAGTGTAGTAAAGAGGTAAATACAGATGCTCTAGAGCTCAGGTGCCCTGGCGTTGTTACTGAGGCCACGTCAGACATCACAACCCTGTCCACGTGGCATTTTAGCCTACAGTTTCAAATTCCTTTCCCATCAAATCCCTTTAGTTAACTCCATATGAGAAAAAAATAACTAACTTGGGTGTTCTTCCTTTTAATTTTTCTTAATCATCTTCTGATATGGAGGTCAATAAACAATTTCTTAGAGGCAACCAGAAAAAAAAAATACCCTGGCTAATCCTAAGCTAGTTAATCAGTTCCTAAAAATCTTGAGTTTCTTGTGTTACCATTTGACCAGTGTTAGTTAGTGTTTGACACTAATGCCATCTGTTTTTAAATGTGCTCATGAAATACTACTCCTAGTAGTATTAATAAGAGTAGAGGCTGGGCTTCCCTGGTGGCGCAGTGGTTGAGAGTCCGCCTGCCGATGCAGGGGACACGGGTTCGTGCCCCGGTCCGGGAAGATCCCACATGCCGCGGAGCGGCTGGGCCCATGAGCCATGGCCGCTGAGCCTGTGCGTCCAGAGCCTGTGCTCCGCAATGGGAGAGGCCACAACAGTGAGAGGCCCGCGTACTGCAAAAAAAAAAAAGAATAGAGGCTAACATGACAAAGTGCTGACTGTTTGCTAGGCATTGTTCTCAGGGCTTCACCTGTTTTAATCCATTTAATCCTCAGAACAACCCTCTGAAATAGGTACTATTTTTATCCCTTTGTTACACTTGGTACATAGAGGGGAAGTAAGGTCACAGGGACAGTAAATGGTGGGGTTGGGATTCCAATCCATGTAGCCAAGCACTGGCAGCCCAATTCTTTTTTTTTTAATTTTATTAAAGTATAGTTGATTTATAATGTGTTAATTTCTGCTGTACAGTTATACATATATATATGTATAACTGTACATTCTTTTTTTTTAATTTTATTAAAGTATAGTTGATTTATAATGTTGTGTTAATTTCTGCTGTACAGTTATACATATATATACATTCTTTTTTTATATATTCTTTTCCATTATGGTTTATCATAGGACATTGAGTGTAGTTCTCTGTGCTCTACAGTAGGACCTTGTTGTTTATCCATCCTGTATACAATAGTTTGCCTCTGCTGATCCCAAACTCCCATTCCTTCCCTTCCCTACCCCCTCCCCCTGCCTTGGCAGCCAAAAGTCTGTTCTCAATGTCTGTGAGTCTGTTTCTGTTTTGTAGTTTTGTTCATTTGTGTTGTATTTTAGATTCCACATACAAGCGATATCATATGGTGTTTGTCTTTCTCTTTCTGACTTACTTCCCTTGGTATGATAATCTCTAGGTCCATCCATGTTGCTGTAAATGGCATTATTCCATTCTTTTTGAAGGCTGAGTAATATTCCATTATATATTATATATATATATATATATTATATATATATATATATATATATACACACACACTACATCTTCTTTATCCATTCATCTGTTGATGGGCATTTAAGTTGTTTCCATGTCTTGGCTATTGTAAATAGTGCTGCTATGAACATAGGGGTGCATGTATCTTTTTTTTTAAATAAAGTTATTTATTTTATTTATTTATTTTTGGCTGCATTGGGTCTTCGTTGCTGCACGCGGGCTTTCTCTAGCTGTGGCGAGTGGGGGCTACTCTTCATTGCGGTGCATGGGCTTCTCATTCCTTCTCTTGTTGCAGAGCATGGGCTCTAGGCGTGCAGGTTTCAGTAGTTGTGGCACACGGGCTCAGTAGTTGTGGCTCGTGGGCTCTAGAGTGCAGGCTTAGTAGTTGTGGCACACAGGCTTAGTTGCTCGGCGGCATGTGTGATCTTCCCAGACCAGGGCTTGAACCCACATCCCCTGCACTGGCAGATGGATTTTTAACCACTGCACCACAAGGGAAGCCCCAGCATGTATCTTTTTGAATTATAGTTTTGTCTGGATATATGCCCAGGAGTGGGATTGCTGGATCATATGGCAGCTCTATTTTTAGTTTTATGAGGAACCTCCATACAGCAGCCCAATTCTTAATTACTATGCCATGCTTTCTATAGCAATTACAGAAAACATGTGCTGAATGAATGCGTAAATGAATAAATATGCAATGGTACTCTCTATTACTTCGATTGGAGTCTTAGGTAATTTGTGTCTTGCCTGTCTCCTTTAAAACACACGCATGCACACTCACCAATTTGCTAGATCTACAGTGGGTGATACCTTCAGAAAGTTTTTCTTTTCTTCAGTAGATTGAAAGAAGACATTTTGAGATTTTTCATTCATCTCTAATTTTCTTTTGAGTTTGACAGTTTGTTGAGCTTGGCAACTGGAAAACACACTTTTAGAAACATGGAAATCCATTTTTGCTGGACTATGGATTTCTAATTCAAATAAGAGAAATTTGCCAAATTCAAACCACACTTTGTTCCCTAAATGGTACTTAAATATGTGGATTTGAAGAGATGGCATTGGTCATTCCACAGAGAGTCAAGTGTCTTCGCCTTTCTGAGTCAAATCAGATTTAGGCTTCTTGGCTTATTGCTAAGCACTCAGGGCATTTTTATTCAGAAGCTCAAGGTGTCAGGTCTGAGAAAAATGATGCTGTACATTCTCTTTTCATGTGTCTGGTTGAATGCTTAGTAGTAGTAACTTCTGATAAAATTATGGACGGTGTCCATGATCAGAGCACATGAAAGGAAAAGTTGCTTTGTGATTTATGCCAAACCATTGCCTTTCACCTGACCTTCGTAGCAGTACTAGGAAACTAGGAAATGGTTTACTTGTGAGTAATTGTTAGAACCTGGGTGATTTCATTTCATTTGATTCATTAATTAGGTGTTACCTTATACATTGTAAAAGAAAGTGTGACATGACAATCTCAGATGTTTGTGGAAAATGTGCCTAAATACGAATTCAGAATAATTGAAGTGTGTTAAAGTGGATTGTTAGAGTAGAAGACCAAAGCAACTAGAAAAAGATCCACTGAGGCTGTGGCAATTGATCTGGGCCTTGCCACAAAGGGAGGAGTTGGAGGTGTGCCTTTGAGGGGCCCTATATTCCTGTTGGAGGGAACAGCTCAGAGGTGGAAAGGGCGGGGTGATAAGGGAAGTAACAGATGGTTTGGTGGACTACAGAAATATTTAGAGTAAAGAAAGGATAAGGCAAACCCCTCCCATAATCAGCATCAGCCTCCCCTCCCACTTCCTTCCCAAAACCTCCCCAAATAAATCATACAGTATAGGTAAGAGAGCTAGCTATGCAAATGCAGCCGTGTCAACTAGCCAGGCCTCCCTATCTCCCAGTAAGATTGCCACCTCGGAAGGCATTCCTATATGAATGAATCACACGTATTTTCGTCCAGAGAGTTACTGGGGTGGAGGGCATCCCATTCAAATATCCATTTTGAGGCTTTTTCCAACTGTAGGGCAAATCCTTCCAGATACTGCTTCTTAGTAAACATCAGCTGGTTTGCGCTGAAGGAGCTAAACACTAGTATGAGTCTTTGGTATGTGTGCAGTTGGCACTGACTTTAATTCAAAGTACATAGTGTTTGGACTTCCCTGGTGGTGCACTGGTGGAGAGCCCGCCTGCCGATGCAGGGGACATGGGTTCGTGCCCCGGTCTGGGAAGATTCCACATGCCGCAGAGCAGCTGGGCCCGTGAGCCATGGCCACTGAGCCTGCGCGTCGGGAGCCTGTGCTCCGCAACGGGAGAGGCCACAACAGTGAGAGGCCCGCGTACTGCAAGAAAAAAAAAAAAAAAGTACATAGTGTTTGATCTTGGCCCCTGTTGCATAACAGATGCTCAGTAAATTATTTTCTGCTCTTCCCACTTCCATTATTCAGTTTATTGTTGATTTTTTAAAAAAACTTTCTCATGTATTTTTCTTTGTTCTCTTTTAAAGGAGAGGTTTAAGGAAGCTGAGGAAATATACCAGGCTGGAATAAAGAACTGCCCAGATAGCTCAGACTTACACAACAACTATGGAGTTTTCCTAGTTGATACTGGTAAGCGAGATTAAAGAGAACCTGTTCTGTGGAGATGAGATAATATTATCTATCAAGCTAAATGGCAACCACCCAATAATGCCTCAAAAGTAGAATTCACTGGGCTTGGCAGGAAGCTCACACCGTTGTCAGTCACATTGTACTTTGGGGCTGTCATTTCTCTAAATCTTCAAGCTCAATTCAGTAAAATCTGCCAGTTCTTATAATCAGATTGCTAAGAAAATCTCCCCAGGTGGCAGGAAGTGGCCTTGATGATTTAATGAGCAACAGTCTTCTTTGAATAGCATTTATACAAGTTTATAAATCTATGATGATGAACTGTTCTCTACAATGATGCAGAACCTGCCTCTGAATCTATTTACTGGCAGATGGTAAATACTTTTCTACAGCCGATTAAAAAGTCTTAAATTGTTTCATTGTTCTTTATGTGATACATACTATAGAAAATGTACCATTATAATTGATAGAGTACCCTTATAGGACAGGTGCTATATAAAATACACTTTACCTTATTTAATGTAAAACTTTACTGGACAGGAATTCTGTTTTCTTGATGGTTTGTACCCCACATACTGTTGGCATGTTATGAATACTTGTAAAGAATGAAAAGATGCTTGAATTTAATACAAAAACACTGCTTTGTTCTCGTTGACTATTAGACTACCTGCCCTGCAATAAAATTTGATTTTAATTATTCTGTCCATATGAAATGCTCAAAAGGGTTTTTATTTTCTAGGATATTTGAAGCCCTTCTGTTTCTTAGGACATAAATTTACATTCTGATACACCTAGGAAACATCCCTTATTTTCACATGTAAAATTGTTTCTTAGTGCCACCTGCTGGTTCTTTGGCAACATAATAATAAATTAGGTATCAAAGATTAAAAACAAACAAAAAATTGAAGAGACCACCTGTTGGCCTGATCTAGCCCTCTTCCTTCTACTTCACCAACAAAATATCCCACCCCAACTCCCAACCCCCCAAAATCTCACTGACCACCCTCTATATTTTCCTACCACTCCCACTGTATTCTGTTTTTATACTACTGAAATTCTCCCTATCATGACCTATACATAGACCTCTATGTACGTAGTCTTTTTTGGCACCTCCTAGTCAAACTTGCATTCAAAGAAGGTAGACTTGAGAAGATGTCTGTGTGGGTAATAAACATTCCATTGCCATGTAGAGCTTCAGACTTGTCCACAATTCATTCACTTACATATAATTTCACTAGGAAGCTGCTTTGGGGAACCTTATCATACTAGAGAGACTTGATGGTAGTTCTGACCTTTATTCTCACTTCCCCTGGGATTTTTGTCAAGTTTCTTAATGTTCTTGCACTTTAGAGCCTGTATCTGTAAAGTGATAATATTTTTTTAATATTTTTTAAATCCCAAGAGGCAACTAAGTGCTATCAAAATGCAGCTAAATAGGATCAAAATACCTGCAAAAATCATGAGATCATTTAATTAGTGTTTTAAAATATACAATGCATTGCACAAATGCAAGGTGATATTATTTTTAAAGTCCCATTCAATAAATACCCTCTAAACAAAGATGTATGATTTAAAAAGAGATTTTCAAAATACAGAAGATGCCTGCTTATTTAAAGCAGTGCCTCAATCACTAGGTTGTGGTATAGTAATTGTGACAGACCCTCAGAAATTACTTCAGGACAGTTTTCTTTCTATAACAGCCCATTCCACTTTTTGTATAATGAGAAGCAACAATATCTTACATAAATGCCAATCACTGATAATCTCAAAACATCATATTGACTAAGGCAATGGCCAGAAACCAGTTTGACTAAAATAATAGATTTAATAAAAGAAACAGGTTTTAGTTTTTACTGCTTTTTTACTACTAATTTCTTTGGAAGTGAAAATGAATAGTGAAATGATCCAAAGTTAGGCAGTGGCAAGGAGAAGCCAAAATGTGAGCTAATTTACAAACTGAATAATTGGTGGTATGGCTGTAGGAAAAAAAGATCATCAGAAGAGAAATTAAAGAGGCCATGTGTTTAGGTACTTCCCTGGTGGCACAGTGCTTAAGAATCAGCCTGACAGTGCAAGGGACATGGGTTCGATCCCTGATCCGGGAAGATCCCACGTGCCGTGGAGCGACTAAGTCCGTGCACCACAACTACTGAGGCTGTGCTCTAGAGCCCATGAGCCACAACTACTGAGCCCGCGCTCCTAGAGCCCGTGCTCCGCAACCAGAAGCCACCGCAATGTGAAACCCGTGCACCGCAACCAGGGAAAGCCCGTGTGCAGAAACAAAGACCCAATGCAGCCAAAAAAAAAAAAAAAAGTCTGTGTGTTTTATAATTAAGGCATGTTCTGCTCTTACCAACCTACCACCTGTTGATTACAGGCTCTCCAGAGAAGGCAGTGACCCATTACCAACAGGCCATCAGACTTAGCCCGAGCCATCATGTAGCCATGGTGAACCTGGGGAGACTCTACAGGTCACTGGGAGACAACAGTGTGGCTGAAGAATGGTACAAACGGTAAAGTTCCTGTTTTTCACTTTGTAAGTCATCCTAAGACCTCTGCAATTGGCCATCAAATTCTTAGTTATTTGGAACAGATGCTCTCAGAATACTAGCAAATTTTGCCAATGCAGGCAATACAGATTCTCCTCTCCAAAGAGAACAGTACAATAAATGGCACTTTGGGGATAAATGATATCCCAGTTAATGACTCTTTTGCCTGCTGGTTAAAGCATAGTGCTAAACCAAGGTTGGAATTTAATTCCCATTTTAGTTAGTCCATTGTTTTCTGTTGAAGCTAAGGACTACAACCCAAACCACAAATAGAAATTTCGAAAACGGATCTAGATGAAAAACTGTGCATACATCAAAACAAGTCTATCACCATAAATGGAAAAGATCCTTGGGGCTCAGTTTACGTATTGGTGGGTCACTAGAGACATGCTTATAGTCAGAGGCTGGCACTGTGATCTGTTTTTAACATTCTTCTTGATATAAAAACAACGACCATGTGGGAGCAGAGTCTCAAACCGTGTACAGTGGTCCCTAAATCTAAGTTTCAACCTTTGGAGATGTACCTGTTAGAAGAAAATTGTCCATTTGTTTTTTCAAAATTCAGCGCCTTGCAGGTGACACGCAAAGCTGAGATATTATCACCGTTGGGAGCTCTATATTACAACACTGGCAGATATGAAGAGGCTTTGCAGATTTACCGGGAAGCTGCATCCCTTCAGCCTTCCCAAAGGGAACTCCGCCTGGCACTGGTGAGCAGATGGACAAAAGAAAGGAAATGGAGTAGGAAATAGACTCATGGCATGCAATACAGGGAGCTGTAGTCAGTATGCCTCAAAACGGGAACTAGAACACTATACTATATCCATTTAATGAATATTCATATAACCAACGTTAGAGCCATTCACCAAACACATGGACCCTAAAAACACTATTAAGTTTTTGTTTTGAAATAATTTCAAACTTACAAAAATTTGCAAGAATTTTAAATAACTCCCATATACTCTTTCACCCAGATTGATGAATTTTTAGCACTTTGATGCATTTGTTTATCATCCTCTCATGTATGTATGTGTGTGTATATGTACACATATGTATGTGCATATTTAGGTATGTGTATGTGCATGTACATATTATTAATACATGATATTTTGTCTTGAGCCATCTGAGAATTAGAGATCTCATACCCTTTATTTCTAAATACTTCAGCAAATAGTTCCTAAGAACAAGGACATTGTCTAACCTAACCACAGTACAACTATCAAATTCAGGAAAATTAATATCAACAATATTTTGGATCATTACTCTTCCTTTCCCTTAGGTTTTCAGTGAAACAAACTTGTTATCTTGTTATAAGCACAGTGTTCTGTTGAAACCATAGGAAAAAATTTCTCTTGACACAGTCAACTTTTTTAAAAAGGCACAAGTCACTGAATGGCTTTGATGTTCCTGCCATTCACACACAAATGCATGCACATGCCTAAATAAAGAAACAAACAACATAAACTGTGGTAAGTCAGTCTTCTCTGTGAGTCACAAAGCGATTCTGAGCACTTTTGTGGGAAGTGTTTCCTGAATGCTTTATTTGATAAAGAGTGCTTTATTTGATAAGGTGATAGCCAAGTACCTTCTAAGCCAAAGTCACTGTGGTTTCGCAGGCTCAGGTTTTGGCCGTGATGGGTCAGACAAAAGAAGCTGAAAAGATGACCAATCACATTGTGTCAGAGGAGACTGGGTGCCTTGAATGCTATCGCCTGTTGTCTGCTATCCACAGCAAGCAGGAGCAGCACGACAAGGTAGAGAGGACACTGTTTGGAGTCGTTTGGGTTCACAGGTAGAAAATGGGGTGCACCTGAATGACCCTCCAGCCCGCACGCTCACAAGGCCGAGCAGTCTTGAACATCGTCAGTTGGCAGAGCGTATCTTCTGGGCACTTTTCAGATACCTGCTTGATTCCTAAGATGTCCCCTCGAGACGCTATTTTCTTGGTTCATCCTTGGTCTGAAGATTTTATGTGGTATTATCTCAGTTTGTTTTCAGCTAACTCGATAATGATAAACACTAACATTTGTATGCTTTATCATTTTCCATGTTCCCTCAAAGATATTTTATAGACTCTTTATAACAACCCTTTAAGGCAGGTCAGTGGCCCTGTGTTACAACTGTCCTGTTTATCTCCATTTTAAAAGTCACATGACCAGTAAATACATGAACTGATTCAACAAAATATTTATTGAATGCCTGCTATATGCCAGACACTGTGGTGGGCAGTGGGAATAAAGTGGTGTGAGAAAAAAAAAAAAAAAAAACATTGCCCTTGTCCTTGTGGAGTTTACAGTCGAAGAGGAGACAGAGATTGAGCAAGTAATCACAAAACCAGTGTGGAATTATAGCTGTGCCCAGTGATGTTGTGAAGAGCAGCATGGTCCCTAATGAGCATATAATCAGGGGACCCGAGTGGTCTGGGTGGTTCGGTTCCCTGCAGAGTGATATGAAGTTGAGGACTGAGTGATGAATAGGAGTTATTAAGCAAAAAGGGGCAGTGAATAGCGTTCCAGGCAAGAAAAAGCACATGCAAAGGCCCTGTGTCAACAGTAAATGGCCTGTCTGAGGAATGGGCGTGAGGGAGCAGGGCGCCTGTGAGATGTAGCCACCAAGGTTGCTAGGGACTCAACCCCAAGGCTTGGGACCAGGGCAAGGGTTTTGTTCCTTTTCCTGGAAGAAGCTTTGGGGTCTTAAGAAAAAGAGCAACATATCAGATTTGTGCTTTGAAGAGCTCTCTGGCTGCAGGGGGTGGGCCAGTAGGTGCTGGGGGCAGAGTGAGCACCAGGGCCCTAAAAGGAGGCTGTTGGAATGGTCCAGTTGGACACATGGCCAGGGCAACACAACTGACCTCAGATCTTGTTTTCTTTCAATGGGATCACACGGCCTTCCTGAAAAGTGATCGTGGACATTTCATTGTCACTAATGTAAATAGGAAACCTGGAGTACAGGGAAATTATTTTGTCAGGGCTATTTTATTCCTTGATGAGAACATCAGAGAAAATGAAAAATGTGTTCTGATTGTCGCTCACCACACTAGCTAATACATAGGAAACTAAAAGTATAGATGTTATCGTTTAACTTAGTTTTTCTGTATCTAACCTACATTTATTGTGTCTTAATTTCTAAACTGTACAGGCACTTGATGCTATAGACAAGGCTCTGAAGCTGAAACCAAAGGACCCAAAAGTTGTATCTGAACTTTTTTTCACAAAAGGAAATCAACTAAGAGAGCAGAACCTTCTTGACAAAGCTTTTGAGGTATAAAGACTTAATAAAATTGTTATTAAATTCATGGATTAAAATTAATACTCCCTCAATCTTTAATGAAGCATATACATTAAAAGCTAAGATCGTTGCCATGTTTCGTGGCGTGAATTTTCTGATTAATTGACATAATAAGTTTAATTTTTTATAATTGAGCCTCTGGTTTTTGACTATTAGGAGTTCCACAATACCTCTGCATTATTTTCTGAATTATCACTTTGAACCTGATGTTTAAAGCATTCTGCATTTTGCCCTCAAACCAGCTTCTCTCTCTCTCTCTCCTCCCCTCGTTTGCTCTTTTTCTCTCTGTTTGCCTTCAGTAACCCTCTATTTCAGCTGGACTAGTGCCTGAAGAGCTTTGGCGTTCCACACATCCTGTAACATTGTGCCCACACCACCCCAACCCCCTGCAGATTCCCACTCATCTACCGACACAGGCCTGTGTCCTCCCTCAGGAAGCCCTCCAGACCATCCTTTCTCCTAGTGACCTTGTTTCCTCTGAACTCCTAAAACACTACCTCTACCAGTCATTTGAAAGTGTCTTTTGTTTTTTATACAGAAGGTTCTTATTAGTCATCAATTTTATACACATCAGTGTATACATGTCAATCCCAATCGCCCAATTCATCACACCAGCACTCCCAGCCTCCCGCTGCTTTCCCCCCTTGGTGTCCATATGTTTGCTCTCTACGTTTGTGTCTCAATTTCTGCCCTGCAAACCGGTTCATCTATACCATTTTTCTAGGTTCCACATATATGCATTAATATACAATATTTGTTTTTCTCTTTCTGCCTTACTTCACTCTGTATGACAGTCTCTAGATCCATCCACGTCTCAATAACTGACCCAATTTCATTCCTTTTTATGGCTGGGTAATATTCCATTGTATATATGTACCACATCTTCTTTATCCATTTGAAAGTCAATGGGCATTTAGGTTGCTTCCATGACCTGGCTATTGTAAATAGTGCTGCAATGAACATTGGGGTGCATGTGTCTTTTTGAATTATGGTTTTCTCTGGGTATATGCCCAGTAGTGGGATTGCTGGATCATATGGTAATTCTATTTTTAGTTTTTTAAGGAACCTCCTTACTGTTCTGCATAGTAGCTGTATCAATTTACATTCCCACCAACAGTGCAAGAAGGTACCCTTTTCTCCACACCCTCTCCAGCATTTGTTGTTTGTAGATTTTCTGATGATGCCCATTCTAACTGGTGTGAGGTGATACCTCATTGTAGTTTTGATTTGCATTTCTCTAATAATTAGTCATGTAGAGCAGCTTCTCATATGCTTCTTGGCCATCTGTATGTCTTCTTTGGAGAAATGTCTATTTAGATCTTCTGCCCATTTTTGGATTGGGTTGTTTGTTTTTTTTTAATATTGAGCTGCATGAGCTGTTTATATATGTTGGAGATTAATCCTTTGTCCGTTCATTTGCTTGCAAATATTTTCTCCCATTCTGAGGTTGTCTTTTCATCTTGTTTATTGTTTCTTTGCTGTGCCAAAGCTTTGAAGTTTTATTAGGTCCCATTTGTTTATTTTTCTTTTTATTTCCATTACTCTAGGAGGTGGATCAAAAAAGATCTTGCTGTGATTTATGTCAAAGAGTGTTCTTCCTATGTTTTCCTCTAAGAGTTTTATAGTGTCTTGTCTTTTAGGTATCTAATCCATTTTGAGTTTATTTTTGTGTATGGTGTTAAGGAGTGTTCTAATTTCATTCTTTTACGTGTAGCTGTCCAGTTGTCCCAGCACCACTCATTGAAGAGACTGTCTTTTCTCCATTGTATATCCTTGCCTCCTCAGTCATAGATTAGTTGACCATATGTGTGTGGCTTTACCTCTGGGCTTTCTGTCTTGTTCCATTGATCTATGTTTCTGTTTTTGTGCCAGTACCATATTGTCTTCATTACTGTAGCTTTGTAGTATAGTCTGAAGTCACAAAGTCTGATTCCTCCAGCTGTTTTTCCCTCAAGACTGCTTTGGCTATTTGGGGTCTTTTGTGTCTCATTACAAATTTTAAGATTTTTTGTCTAGTTCCATAAAAAATGCCATTGGTAATATGATTGAGATTGCATTGAATCTGTAGATTGCTTTGGGTACTAGAGTCATTTTCACAATATTGATTCTTCCAATCCAAGAACATGATATATCTCTCCATCTGTTGATATCATCTTTAATTTCTTTCATCAGTGTCTTATAGTTTTCTGCATACAGGTCTTTTGTCTCCCTAGGTAGGTTTATTCCTAGGTATTTTATTCTTTTTGTTGCCATGGTAAATGGGAGTGTTTCCTTAATTTCTCTTTCAGATTTTTCATCATTAGTGTATAGGAATGCAAGAGATTTCTGTGCATGAATTTTGTATCCTGCAACTTTACCAGATTCATTGATGAGCTCTAGTAGTTTTCTGGTGGCATCTTTAGGATTGTCTATGTATAGTATCATGTTATCTGCAAACAGTGACATTTTACTTCTTCTTTTCCAGTTTGTATTCCATATATTTCTTTTTCTTCTCTGATTGCTGTGGCTAGGACTTCCAAAATTATGTTGAATAATAGTGGTGAGAGTGGGCAACCTTGTCTTGTTCCTGACCTTAGAGGAAATGCTTTCAGTTTTTCACAATTGAGAATGATGTTTGCTGTGGGTTTGTTGTATATGGCCTTTATTATGTTGAGGTAGGTTCCCTCTATGACCACTTTCTAGAGAGTATTTATCATAAATGGGTGTTGAATTTTGTCAAAAGCTTTTTCTGCATCTATTGAGATGGTCATATGGTTTTTATTCTTCAGTTTGTTAATATGGTGTATCACATTGATTGGTTTGCATATATTGAAGAATCCTTGCATCCCAGGGATAAATCCCACTTGATCATGCTATATGATCCTTTTAATGTGTTGTTGGCTTCTGTTTGCTAGTATTTTGTTGAGGATTTTCGTATCTATGTTCATCAGTGATATTGGTCTGTAATTTTCTTTTTTTGTCGTATCTTTGTCTGGTTTTGGTATCAGGGTGATGGTGACCTCATAGAATGAGTTTGGGAGTTTTCCTTCTTCTGCAGTTTTTTAGAAGAGGTTGAGAAGGATGGGTGTTAGCTCTTCTCTAAATGTTTGATAGAATTCACCTGTGAAGCCATCTGGTCCTAGACTTTTGTTTGTTGGAAGATTTTTAATCACAGTTTCAATTTCATTACTTGTGATCGGTCTGTTCATATTTCTATTTCTTCCTGGTTCAGTCTTGGAAGGTTATACCTTTCTAAGAATTTGTCCATTTCTTCCAGATTGTCCATTTTATTGGCATAGAGTTGCTTTTAGAAGTCTCTTAGGATGCTTTGTATTTCTGTGGTGTCTGTTGTAACTTCTCCTTTTTCATTTCTAATTTTATTGATTTGAGTGCTCTCCCTCTTTTTCTTGATGAGTCTGGCTAATGCTTTATCAGTTTTGTTTATCTTCTCAAAGAACCAGCTTTTAGTTTTGATCTTTGCTGTTGTTTTCTTTGTTTCTATTTCATTTATTCCTGCTCTGATCTTTATGATTTCTTTCCTTCTGCTAACTTTGGGTTTTGTTTGTTCTTCTTTCTCTAGTTCCTTTAGGTGTAAGGTTAGATTGTTTATTTGAGATTTTTCTTGTTTCTTGAGGTAAGCTTGTATAGCTATAAGCTTCCCTCTTAGAACTGCTTTTGCTGAATCCCATAGGTTTTGGATTGTCGTGTTTTCATTGTTATTTGTCTCTAGGTATTTTTTTATTTCCTGTTTGATTTCTTCAGTGATCTCTTGGTTATTTAGTAGCATATTGTTTAGCCTCCATGTGTTTATGTTTTTTACATTTTTCTCCCTGTAATTCATTTCTAATCTCATAGCATTGTGGTCAGAAATGATGCTTGATATGATTTCAATTTTCTTAAGTGTACTGAGGCTTGATTTGTGACCCAAGATGTGATCTATCCTGGAGAATGTTCCTTGCACACTTGAGAAGTGTAATCTGCTGTTTTTGGATGGAATGTCCTATAAATATCAGTTAAATCTATCTGGTCTATTGTGTCATTTAAAGCTTCTGTTTCCTTATTTATTTTCATTTTGGATGATCTGTCCATTGGTGTCAGTGAGGTGTTAAAGTCCCCCACTATTATTGTGTTACTGTCGATTTCCTCTTTCATAGCTGTTAACAGTTGCCTTATGTATTGATGTGCTCCTATGTTGGGTGCATATATATTTATAATTGTTATATCTTCTTCTCAGATTGATCCCTCGATCATTATGTAGTGTCCTTCCTTGTCTCTTGTAACATTCTTTATTTTAAAGTCTATTTTATCTGATATGAGTATTGCTACTCTGGCTTTCTTTTGATTTCCATTTGCATGGAATATCTTTTTCCATCCCCTCACTTTCAGTCTGTATGTGTCCCTAGGTCTGAAGTGGGTCTCTTGTAGACAGCATATATATGGGTCTTGTTGTTTGTTTGTTTGTTTGTTTTGGTTTTTTGCGGTACATGGGCCTCTCACTGCTGTGGCCTCTCCTGCTGTGGAGCACAGGCTCTGGATGCGCAGGCTCAGCAGCCATGGCTTACGGGCCCAGCCACTCCGCGGCATGTGGGATCCTCCTGGACCGGGGCACAAACCCATGTCCCCTGCATCGGCAGGCAGACTCTCAACCACTGGGCCACCAGGGAAGCCCCATTGGTCTTGTTTTTGTATCCATTCAGCGAGCCTGTGTCTTTTGGTTGGAGCATTTAATCCATTCACGTTTAAGGTAATTATCGATATGTATGTTCCTATTACCATTTTCTTAATTATTATGGGTTTGTTTTTGTAGGTCCCTTTCTTCTCTTGTGTTTCCCACTTAGAGAAGTTCCTTTAACATTTGTTGTAGAGCTGGTTTGGTGGTGCAGAATTCTCTTAGTTTTTGCTTGTCTGTAAAGCTTTTGATTTCTCCATCCAATCTGAATGAGATACTGCCAGGTAGAGTAATATTGGTTGTAGGTTCTTCCCTTTCATGACTTTAAATATATCGTGCCCCTCCCTTCTGGCTTGTAGAGTTTCTGCTGAGAAATCAGCTGTTAACCTTATGGGAGTTCCCTTGTTTGTTATTTGTCATTTTTCCCTTGCTGCTTTCAATAATTTTTCTTTGTCTTTAATTTTTGTCAACTTGATTACTACATGTCTCAGCATTTTTCTCCTTGGGTTTATCCTGTATGGGACTCTCTGCACTTCCTGGACTTGGGTGGCTATTTCCTTTCCCATGTTAGGGAAGTTTTCAACTATAATCGCTTCAAATATCTTCTCGGGTCCTTTCTCTCTTACTTCTCCTTCTGGGACCCCTATAATGCGAATGTTGTGGTTTTTAATGTTGTCCCAGAAGTCTCTTAGGCTGTCTTCATTTCTTTTCATTCTTTTTTCTTTATTCTGTTCCACAGCAGTGAATTCCACCATTCTGTCTTCCAGGTCACTTATCCGTTCTTCTGCCTCAGTTATTCTGCTATTGATTCCTTCTAGTGTATTTTTTTATTTCAGTTATTATATTGTTCATTTCTGTTTGTTTGTTCTTTAATTATTCTAGTTGTTTGTTAAACATTTCTTGCGTCTTCTCGATCTTTGCCTCCATTCTTTTTCCAAGGTCCTGGATCATCTTCACTATCATTATTCTGAATTCTTTTTCTGGAAGGTTGTCTACTTCTACTTCATTTAGTTGTTTTTCTGGGGTTTTATCTTGTTCCTTCATCTGGTACATAGCCTTCTGCCTTTTCATCTTGTCTGTCTTTCTGTGCATGTGGTTTTTGTTCCACAGGCTGCAGGATTGTAGTTCTTCGTGCTTCAGCTGAGCCTTTAGTTTTATTTAAGGTGACCACTCTTAAAATCATGACTCAGTGGTGAGCATGCCCTTTGACACAAAACAACAGGCAAAATATTAAAAATATACCTCACGGCTCTGACATTTAATGGGATACATGTTATTCAGACCAAAAAAAAGTATTTGAGAAATAAGTAACTCTCTTCAAACATTTGAAGATCTTTTATAAGGCAGAAGAAAAAGAAAGGCTTTCTAACGATTAAAACTATCCCCTGGTAAAATATATGTCCTTAAAGAGATACTGAACACCAGTCTCTGCAAGAATTTAAGCATGGGCTGAGTAATCAGATCAGATTTTGTGAGAGATATAAGGTGTTTCAGAAACTACTCTAAGTTCTGTGATTATAAAAAAAATTTTCTTACAAACTCCATTTATAGTGAAAAAGGCCGAAGAGCACCATTTTCTTGCAGATCGAGGCCAGTGGGAAATGATGCACTGTAATAGAAATCACCTGGACTCCTGGCAGGCACCTTCAGCCTTTTTAAGTCCAGAGGTTAGCTCTGCAAGGAAATTACACATTTCAGTTTCCTCCACTTTAGAATCATCAACTTCGAAAAATAATAGAAATAAAGGGGACACCTGTGAACTAGAAGTGACTGTTCATTTTATTAACCATTTAAATTTCCACATATGAAGAAAATGGTTTCCACAATCTGTAGTGTTAAAGATGGGTTCTCGTTTCCCAGCCTGAAGATATTTCTTATGTATTTAGAGCTATAAAGTGGCCGTGGAACTAAATCCAGATCAAGCACAGGCCTGGATGAACATGGGTGGAATCCAGCACATCAAGGTAAGAAAATAATTCACTTCCGTGTGAACCAGGTTTTCCCTTTGTATTTTCTCTTTCTTCTCTTTTAAAAGATTGAGAAACTATTGTTAATTTCCTCTTTGAATTAATTGAATACCGAAAACATAGGTGTTCAAAAATGTAATTAGACAGTTTTATGTTCACTTTGTATTATCTCGATATTGAATATCATGAATCCATTTAAAAAATAAATATATAAATTAGATTTCATGATTTTGTTTATCATAAAGAAAATCATATGTACTTAAGTATCATCACAGAGCAGAGAAAATCTGCTATATGAAGTAAAATTCTGTTGGCGCTATGCTGATGTAGCTTATTTTCCTGTGGCTTAACTCATTGTCAAGATAAAGTATTACTATTTCCTATACTTAATGTATCTTTTATTCCCTAACCTACTGAAAAACAAGGCTGTTTGTTTGTTCTCAAAAGAAAAAGCTACCTTTGAGTGAATAATTGAAAATTACCCTTGGAGGACTATTGTCTATAATGAAATCAAAGATTCACTGACATTCATTCATTCATCCAATTCATTTGACAAGCATTTATAGAGAATATCCTATGTGCCAGATACTCTTCTAGGTACCAGCAATAGAGCAATTAACACATAAGACAAAAATTTCTATCGCCAGGCTTCCCTGGTGGCGCAGTGGTTGAGAGTCCGCCTGCCGATGCAGGGGACACGGGTTCGTGCCCTGGTCTGGGCAGATCCTACATGCCGCGGAGTGGCTGGGCCCATGAGCCATGGCCACTGAGCCTGTGCGTCCGGAGCCTGTGCTCCGTAATGGGAGAGGCCACAACAGTGAGAGGCCCAGGTATCGCCAAAAAAAAAAAAAAAAAGTGAAAAAAATTTCTATCGTCATGGAGCTAACATTCTAGTTAGGGGGAAATAGGCAATAAGTAAATAAACACATACATACATACATAGAATATATCAGATGGTTATAAGTGCTATGGAGAATAAAAGAATGAAAGAAGATAGGGAGTGCTGAGGGTAAGAACTGAAATTTTAAACTGAGGTGGTTAGGGAAGGCCTCAGTTAAAAAGTGATGTCTGAGTAGAGATCTGAAGGGAGCAAGCCACTTGGCAAAATAGGGAAAGTGCATGTGCAAAGGCCCTGAGGTGTGAGTGTGCCAGTGTATTTGAAGACTAGGGAGAAGGCAAGTGAGAGGAAATGATAGAAGCTGGGTCAGAGAGGTCACAGGGCCAGATGATGCAGGGCCTTGAAAGGAATTGTAAAGTCTTCAGCTTTCATGCCAAATAAGTTGGGGTCCTTGGAGGACTTTGAGCAGAGAAATGCCATGGTCTTACATGTTTTGAAAGGATCACTCTTGTTTAGCTAACTTATTTTCAGGCTTCTATCAGTCTTTACCCTTACAAAATAGCGAGATAGTGATTAGAATTTAAACAAAGGCTAAATAGGGTTTACGATTAAGTGGGAACTGCTCACTCTCAGAAACACAGTAAAACAAAAAGGTGATCCATGACTATACAGATGGGAGGGAATAATGGGATAGTTACTCTGCAACTATTAGCCTTGATCTAATAGAGTAACATTGATGGTGAATCCAGTCATGACATCTATCAGAGCCCAATAAACCAAGCTCTGACCTTAATGACATTCTAGGGTGTCCAGCAGTATCTAGTTGGGAAACATAGAATGAACTTACTTTTAAAAACAGTAACATAATAATTTTAAATATTTAAATAATATATTAAATAGTTGCACTTTCCGATAATACACTTAATATGTTTTTAGATGGAGTGCACCTGCATTTAAAGAAATGGGTTCAATTGTTAATTAGATAAAGTACAATAAATGCACTCAAGAGTGTTCATTAAGTCTGGAAATAAAGAGAAAATAGTACATTTATTGAACTCTTTCAGATTAACAAGTGAACCCATTGCTTTAAATTTAGAGGTGCTTCCCCTGCAAAGGTATCTGGAGATTGAAGAAGGATCTACTGAGTGTATTATTTCAAAATATAACGAACACACTGATTAAAAATTAGTTTATCTTTTTTCATCTTTGCGGCCATGATGTATTAAGTTGAACGATATAAAATTGCCATGTTTGTAATTTTAAATGTTTAAATTGAAATGTAAATTCATATGATGCAATCCAATACAAATATATAGACCAGGCACATGGCTTGGATGTAGTCATTTTGATGTCACCATTAGGATGCAGGATTATCATTATGATGCCTTCAAGAACAACCATTAACTTTCTGTGACCTTTGCATTGCCAGGAAGTGCATGCATCAAGCAGTGTTATCCCATTCCTGGGCCGCACTGAGCCTGAGCCTGGGTGAAGCTTAGGAAGGACTGAGGGCTGTGCAAGTCTGAGAGTTGGAATAAGGCTTTGCAAGGAGATGACACAAAGAGAGAGAAAAAGAGACTTGACTCTTGCTCATACTACTTGGAAATAAAAGATGATATTTTTCATGAAGTTTTATTTAAAATGAAATGGATCGACCAAAAAAGCTACAAGACATTCTTTTTTTTTTTTTTTTTTTTTTTTTTTGCGGTACACGGACCTCTCACTGTTGTGGCCTCTCCCGTTGCGGAGCACAGGCTCCGGACGCGCAGGCTCAGCGGCCATGGCTCACAGGCCCAGCCGCTCCGCGGCATGTGGGATCTTCCCAGACCGGGGCACAAAGCCGTGTCCCCTGCATCGGCAGGCGGACTCTCAACCACTATGCCACCAAGGAAACCCCTACAATACATTCTTTATAATCAAAGAGTTGCATCACCTGGGCCATATCACAAAGTACTATTTTCAATCCTGCCTTATGACATTAATGCGTTTTCTAGAATGGAACTGGCCAATAGAACTTTCTGAGATGACGGAAACGTTCTATGTCTGTACTGTCCAAGGTAGTAGCCACTAGCCCCACATGGCTAATGAGCACTTGAAATGTGCCACTGAGCAACTGAATTCTTAATTCATCTTAATTAACTTACACTTAAATAGCCGCATATGACTAGTGGCTATCATAGTAACTAGCACATTTCTAGAAACTGGATAATTCAAATTCCCTATCTAGCATCTGGAAATTGAGGACATTGAATTAAGGGATATAACTTGTTTTAAAATTAAGGCTTCCCTGGTGGCGCAGTGTTGAGAATCCACCTGCCAATGCAGGGGACACGGGTTCGATCCCTGGTCCGGGGAGATCCCACATGCTGTGGAGCAACTAAGCCCGTGCACCACAACTACTGAGCCTGTGCTCTAGAGCCCGTGAGCCACAACTACTGAAGCCCACATGCCTAGAGCCTGTGCTCCACAACGAGAGAAGCCACTGCAATGAGAAGCCCGCGCACCGCAACGAAGGGTAGCCCCCACTGGCCGCAACTAGAGAAAGCCCACGTGCAGCAAGGAAGACCCAACACAGCCAAAAATAAACAAATAAAATAAATAAATTTCTTTTTTAAAAATTAAGGCTTCCGGGGCTTCCCTGGTGGCACAGTGGTTGAGAGTCTGCCTGCCAATGCAGAGGACACGGGTTCGTGCCCTGGTGCAGGAGGATCCCACATTCCATGGAGCGGCTGGGCCCGCGAGCCATGGCCGCTGAGCCTGCGCGTCCGGAGCCTGTGTTCCACAACGAGAGAGGCCACAACAGTGAGAGGCCTGTGTACCGCAAAAAAAAAAATTAAGGCTTCCAGTTGCATCAAGAAAAGAGCAACTTGAGGGAGAAAATAACTCTATGATAGATCTTTTTTGTGAAAGGACAGAGAAAGCTGGTGATCAGAGGAGATGCCTGGCACCAGGCTAAGGCCTAACTTCAGAGAAACCTCTTGGGAAACCGATTTCAAAATCAACCGCAGTAGGAACACAGTTTTGAGAGCAATCTAAGAGCCACAGATGTTCAGTTATCTGCACCTATGTGCTAAGCTTAATAAACATCAGGAGACACTCTGAAGATAAATACTTGAATTGAAAACAATAGTAATGTCGCTAAATCCAGGTTCTCATTTGTTCAGAATTCTGTTCAGCCTCTTATCAGAATCAGTGTTAATAATCAGAAATATTTTCATTTGGGCACATGCCAGCTCCTGGATTCCCAATGTGCAGTTATCTGTTATGTCATTTTTACTCTCCTCTTCACCGGTATGACAAGTGAATACCATAAGAAATGGGCTGTGTTTACTCATTTACACGTAAATAGTCATTTAATAATAACAACAATGACAGCATCGGATTGAGTGCTCATTATATGTCAGGCAGGGTCTGAGGTCTTGACACTTGTTCATTCACTTGGGAGGTAGTTAAGCATTCAACAAATATAGGTCGCTATTGCTACATAGTACTTTCACGCCAAGAGGTACTACTTGCAATTGTGGTGGAAATTTAGAGAGTAACTAGTTTTCATCCACATGGAGCTGTAACTGAGAATAAAGCACAGCAGATGCTTGCTTTTTTGGAATGGAGAGATCTCTACCGATCTTGGTTCTGAGACTTAGCAGCACACAGATATGAAAGGGGGTTGACCATACAGAAGGAATACATTTAGTGGCAGAAAAGAGGCTGGAAAAAAGTTAGTAATTCTGACTAGTTTGTCAGGGACCTTCTGGGACCAGGCACGCATGGTTGCCAGTTAGGGAAGCATTGAACAAACCAGATGGGGGCCAAGAGAGGGGTCTTTAGCAGGTCCAGAGTGACATACCTTCCCCCCCGCCTTTAGAGTATCCGGCAGACATATTGTCACACACCTTGAGTATGGGATAAATTTGACTCCATATTATTTATTATCAGTTCTTTTTATTTTATAAAAACTTAGATTTGCATTAAAGCCTGTATTAGGCAAAAGTTGCTTTTATGTTTTAAGGTGAAGATTAAAATACTTCTTACCACTAGGGCTTCCCTGGTGGCGCAGTGGTTGGGAGTCCGCCTGCCGATGCAGGGGACGCGGGTTCGTGCCCCTGTCTGGGAGGATCCCACATGCCGTGGAGCGGCTGGGCCCGTGAGCCATGGCCGCTGGGCCTGCGCGTCCGGAGCCGGTGCTCCGCAGCGGGAGATGCCACAACAGTGAGAGGCCCGCGTACCGCAAAAAACAAAAAACAAAAAAAACCAAAAAAAAAATACTTCCTACCACTAAATAGCTGTAGTGGACTCCTGAACTATTTACTTTTTAATCATTACTCTTGAAATTTCAAAAACGTCTCTCTCTCTCTCTCTCTCTTTCACACACACACACACACACACACACACACACACACACCCCTCTCCCCCAACCCAACCTTCTTTGTATCCCCTTCCCTCTCAATATGAATTTCCAGTGCGTTGGCTCCACTTGATTACAAAGGAACAGTGCTAACCCTATGAGAATGCTATGAAATTATAGCTTCATACCCTGTATTAGTAGAATTGGAAATCTGTTTTGCTGCCATTTAACCTTATCCTTCACATTCTCCATCTGGTCTGGTACTTAAAACAAATGGATTCTCAAAGGCACCAACAGATAAGGATAAAATTACACATGCAGACAGGGTCTCCTTATGAGGATGTTAATGTTAAAATGGACGAGAAGGTCTGTTTTTTATCTGATGGATCAGAATATAATTATTCTCTTTCTTTTTCTCAACAGGGAAACTACGTGTCTGCAAGAGCTTATTATGAGAGAGCCTTACAGCTGGTTCCAGACAGCAAACTGCTGCAGGAAAATCTTGCCAAATTGGATCGTCTAGAAAAAAGATTACAAGAAGTTCGAGAAAAGGATCAAATGTAGCAGCATTTGACCAAGTCTCCAAGGGACAGTACTGGTGCCTTTGGAAGAGGAAGAACTGACAGACGGAAGCCTTGCTTACACATCAGTTGGGGCACAACCGATGAAGTTTTCCTCTAACTCGAGTTCAGGGTGGCACATTTTGGGACAATTGCTGGTAACCCTGCGCTGGGGACTTGCATTTCCATGAAAGAAGACAAAAAGAGCAAAGCAGGGGCTAGAAGGCCTGAAGGAAGGAAAACAGCAGCTACACATTTTACAGACATTTGTTTGCTTTAATTCCAGATTTCCTTTCATATGTTTGTCTGCTTTTCCAACCTGGAAATCTATTCCATTTCTTAGTGTAGATATTTGTGTCTCAGAAACAGAGGCTTGAAATGCTATGAATGCATGGCATCTCTTCTTTAGGAGAGGAGATATTTCAGAAAGGGTAAATCCTCTGGGATAAACCATTTGAGAAATTCTACCAAGAGGTAGCTCATTTAATTCTCCAGAACTAGAAATGAGTATCTAACAGTTTTTGTAAAACCTTAGGGAATATATGGGGAAAGGGGCTATTGTAAGATAAAGCTAAGTAAGGTTTGTCTAATATCCTTCTGAGGCTAGTGCTAGAGCCCTATTGAGAAGTAAATTAAATTCCACTCTGATACAAGCTGTTTTCCCATTGCCTAATATGTCAAAAAGGAAGCTTCTGGAATTGTGTATGAGTATTCTTATTCCTAGGGAAAAATCAAGGGTCTTGCTACCCCTGACTCTTCATGGAAATGTTTTAAATTAATTTTATTACAAGTATTACTAGAGTAGTGGTTCTGCTCTAAGATTTCATAAGTGCTTTTAAAACTCGTAAATGTTTCTGCCTCCAAATATATTGTTATTTTGGTGGAGAAAAAAATAGTATATTCTACATGAGAAATATTAAAGATATTAATTGAGAGAAATGTTCTACTTTATTATCTTAACACTCAGACGTTCTGAGATTATTTTTTGAAAATATATTTAACCACTGAGGAATCTTTATGGTAGATTACAGAAATCTTCATAGACTCTAAATAGATGGACAGCTCTATTGATTTGTCTTCCTAGGCTTAATGAGAATTCTGTGCTTAGAACATGAATGATAGAACCTGCAGTTCCTGGTTCTGTATTTGTAATTTTGGAGATTTCATGGAGAATGCTCAAAAAATCTAGGAAAAAAAGTCTAAATTCATAACTTTAAAATATATATTTATAGTTAAAAGGGATTGCAAAGTTGAATTTACAATTTGTCTTTTAGTGTTATTTATTTCATAACTTATAAAATATTTAATATATACACACTTTTTTCCCTGTACATAGTGGTTTTAATAGCAGTTTTCACAACTGATCATACAAAAATTATAAATCTAAATTACAAGGTAGTTAAGTTTTAACAGCCCCTAAAAAAATTTGTCTTCACTCTTCACTTGCTAAAGCTAAAGAAATTAGGAATCAGCCTTCAGTGTTTGGGAGGTAATATATTTTGAAATTGAAGAAATTGGAATACTGATTCTCATTTGGTTTTCATCATAAACTTAAAAAAAAAACAAAAACCCACTCTGGTCAGTGCTGTTCCTGGCTAAGCCAGGTGTCATAAACACGTAGGAGCCTGAAGACACGCGTATGTCACACACTCAGGCCAGAGCAAGAAGCCTTCCGCTTCTTTTCAACCCCAGTATCAGAGACCACTGCCTCTCTATGTTGTTATTATTTTTTTGTCAAGGTAAATCTAGATAAAAGGAGGAAAAACTTCTTTGGAAAGGGATGATGCCAGGAATATTTTAAATGCAAAGGATTACAGAATTTGAATTAGCAAATTCTGTTTGCGTGTATTCTGTTTGTGTATATCAATAATCCAATAATGTATATATTACCACTCTGATCTTCTGTTTCTAATAGTCTTTTAATGTTATATATCATAAATGTATCCAAAATTTCATTTAAAATATTTTTATTCCCTCCCAAATTATACTTCTGTAGTCCTAAGGTCAAGAAATGTACTAAAGTATTTATTGTAAAATAACTACTCCATCCCCAAAATGAAAAACATGAAGCCCTAGCTAAAAGCAATATCTAGGACTTTAATTACAACTTTTTAGTTTTAGTGTTAAAAAAAACTCATACTTAGAAAGTTAATGGAAAAGATAGAGCCCCAAATTTTGAAAAGCAATTACGCCTTACTTGAAGGGCTGCTAAAGATAGGCGAGTACATTTGTTGGAATAATTGAAATGGCTATTACAGCCTAAAAGTTTCTGAGAGAAAATGGTCACTGTCCTTCAGGAGACTTTTCCTGCCTTCTTTTGGGTGCTTTTCTCTCTTCCTCTGTTCTCTGTCTCTCTCTTTCTCTCTCCCCCTCTCTCTCCTGCCCTCTCTCACTCGCCCCTTCTCTCTCTCCCCCTCCCTTTCTCTGTCTTTCTCACTCTGTCACTCTGTCTCGTTCTTTCTGCACACACTGGCATCTCTTTGAACATTAAAAGTAAGCCTGTTTGTTGGACCAGATGTTTCTGTCCTGAGTTAATACTTTCACTTAGATGTGGCCAGTGAAATACTTTTCATAGTTGAGTGGTGCCTATAAGAAAATAAATCACATATTATTTTTCAGAGATATTAAATGTATTTTATAACTATTTTTATTTGTTCTTGTAACATGAAATAATATGTGGAATTCATCCTTATCAAAACGAAAATGGAGTGCCCTGGCTATTCATGGAGATGCATCCAGGTTCCCTTAACAAAAGCATGCTTGGCTGTGAGTTGATAGCCCCTTTCTGAGATGGAATTGCAAAGCCAGCTTCGTGGACGTGCAGTCTCTGTAGACCCTCAGAGTCCTGCACTCAGAAGCACCTTATGTTTGGTTGAATTCTCTGCTTGAAGTTCTCAGTAATTTTTGAATAATTCCATTTTGCACTGGGTCGTGGGTAGGAGGGAAGGTGGCTGAGGACAAGACAGGAGTTGCTTCAGTCTAGCTGAACACTTGATCTAATGAGCAGAGTTTCATTTGTGACTGTTACCCTGTGCAGCATTGGCTATTTTGTCTCAGCTACACTTAGAGTTCCTTGTGTACATATATTCCCCTCCTACTGCCAGTCTATCTAACCTGTCCTTCTGTCTGACCAGAACCAGTTCTCCTTGCCTTCAAATTCTCCAATAAGTGGCAGTCCTTTCACATGTCCTTCGACATGGAGCCACGAGAATGGCTTTACAAGTTTATGTTAACCTTAAGAATTATTCAGGATTTTAAAACTGATTCAGATGTTTTCAACCTGTTAACAGCATTCGTAAAACATGGTTCAGTGATGTAACGTAAGTGAACTAAACCAAAGATTTAAATACCTTGGAGGAAAAGAAATTTTATTTTAGGGAATCCTGAGATATATCTTTTAGACCTGTTTATTTTGCAGCCCATCAAAAAACAAAGAGGATTTTCAGTGCTTTGATTCCAACTCCCCACAGTACTTCACAGCCCCCAGTGTACGAGTCTGACGTGCCTAACACGTGGTACCTCGGTTTGGTGCAGGGTTTTGCAGTGGTTGTGCAACTGCGTTTCAACAGGACTGAGAAAATCCAAACCTTTCCATACAGGGTTTTGTATCGCCTCTATTAAACATTCCAGGCCTCCCGGATTGAAGAGCCGGGTTCAGCTGATAGCTGAGATCTCGCCCCTCACACACAGGTGCTTTGGCCCTGGTGGATTTGAGAATAACCTGCGTGCACACCTTTAGGAATCCCTGGACCCTGGCCACCCAGGTTATGATTCTAATGTGCAGTGAGGCATTTGACCTTTATATTTACAGAATTCTTGGTTCTCAGGTGGAGAGGGATTGCCTTGCCATTTGCACATACCAGACGAGGCACCCGGTATATAAAACTCATATTGTTTATGACTCATAGAAGGGCCCATGACATAGAGCCGTGTTCTCTATGCCTCCCTCTTTCTTTAGGTTACACATGTCAGCTTTCATTAATTATTTCTTAATTGTACTCATTAGAATCAGTTTTTTAAAAAAAACAAAAACACTTTTTCTCTGATTTGTGATGGATTTGCACCTTAGATCAATAAATCCAGAGGGTATTAGTAATAACACTCAAAGCAAATGTAGTTATAGGTGTTCTGTTTATTTTAATTTTTTTCCTGGTTTCCGAATCACATTTACTTTGATTAAATTGTATGTTGGTATCTCCCAATAATAGCAAAACTTAACTATCTAAATGGCATCTTTTGGCATTTTAAAAGTAAACACCTGTCAAATCTTGTATTTAGGCTGTAATTGAATAGGATGAAAACTTACAATGCCAAAAACTATGGAGAAATATAACTGTTTATGATTATTCTTGAAGTTTTCAATGTGAAAAATATGTTGAACAGTTCTTCCAAAAATATCACTTCATTATTTTTTTTTGGTAGTCATATAACTTAAAGAGAAGAAATAAAATAACTTCAATCAAAGCTAGGGTTTACTGTCAGTAAAATAAAATGTCACAACAGAATCAATATCTATCAATTGGCTCATATAAAAATGTTCCATTTTTATCACCAAGGATCCTTTCCATTAAAACCTTTAGGCCATATGACTTGTAAAATTAGCACCCATCACAATTAGTTTGTAAGTTTAGATCAGCATTTACCACAAACTGAAAAGAGGCGTCTATGTCCAGAAATCCAGGAGTTTTTTCCCATTCTCAGTGGGGCACGTGGTGCATATTTGTATCACTTTAGACTTTTCCAATGTGCATAATGCCCTTCTGGGGTTGTGTTGCTGGTCCATAGGAGGGGAGACCCAGTCCAAGAACCAGGAGATCTGGATTCTAGTCCTGCTCTGCCACCGAGGTGCCGTCTCACCTGGGACAAGTTACCAAGTGTCTCAGTCATGTTAATTGCCCGTTAAAGGAGTGGTTACTCCTATGGACCTATCAAGCTCTGTGAGTCCCCTGAATCCAAATGCAAAGCCCTCTGCCTCTGAAGAGATAACTGATAAGTGTCGCCCTTCGTTTTAGAAATTCTTAACCATTGCAGCAAAACACATACACAAACAACCCTAAAAGTGACTGAACTGCCCAAGTGCTTTAATATGGCAGAGGTAACTACTCTTATTTTGCAGTCTGTACATATAAAAATAAGCGATTTTTTTACGTTTCTAAGGAAAAGAGATTTTTAAAAATTTCCTCCAAAGGAACTAAAATATCTGTATTTTAGCCCCATGGCTTGCTTTTACAATGTGGAAATCATATGACTTGCTGTGACTCACCCATCTCTCCTTTTGTCAGAGGAAAATACTTACATCATGTTCTTGATCAGTTGTATATAAATGTACATTTTTGTTACTTTTGCTGTGCCAGTTAGAAATCTATCTCCCATAAAGTATTTCTCCCATTTAAGTCTGATTATGTACACTTTGCCTAGATCTTTCCAAAATAAAATTTATGTAAATGTCTATTTTATATAAAATATGATGAAAATAATTATGTCTTGTTTCAATCTCTCAAGTGCTCTGTGATTAGTACCCACTGAAATCCATGTCACCAGTAGGTGCCTGCTTTAAAAATAAAAAAAGAGTATCCTTCTTCCTTTCCCCATTCATTCATTCATTCATTGCATTGTTCTGTGTGGTTTATGTCTGCTCTCTTTTTCATATCCCACAACCACTGTTTCAGTGCTTATGCATTCCAGATCTTTTCCCCTCATCTTACTGAGATGCCTTCACCTCTTTATGGAGTAAATACAAGGTAGAAAACCCTCAATATCCTGCACTCAGTCATCTACAGACTTAACCTGCGCCCAATTCCCCCCTCTCTCCTGTTGCTACAATGAAAGAAGAGGGCCCTCGGCCCTGGATAATCACAACTTGTAGAAATTCATTCCATTCTTTAATCTCTTTCTTCTTCTTCCTTAACTTCTTCCTTTTTCTGGCTCTTATCAATTCTGTTCTATTTTAAAAACACAGATACAGGGCTTCCCTGGTGGCGCAGTGGTTGGGAGTCCGCCTGCCAATGCAGGGGACGCAGATTCGTGCCCCGATCCGGGAGGATCTCACGTGCCGCGGAGCGGCTGGGCCCGTGAACTGTGGCCGCTGAGCCTGCGCATCCGGAGCCTGTGCTCCGCAACGGGAGAGGCCACAACAGTGAGAGGCCCGCGTACCGGAAAACACACACACACACACACACACAGATACAGGTAGCCACCATCAAGATCACTTGAAAACAATCCTTCCTTTATTCCTTTTCACCTCTGGCTGCTACTGCATTTCTTTATGTCCTTCACAGCCAGACTATTTTGAATAAATTGTCTTCACTCATTCTTTCTACTTGCATCCTTCACATTCTCTCTGCAACCTAGTGAAATCTGTCTCTGCAACAAATATTCAAATCAAGTTGCTGTTTCTAACGTCACTAATAATCACTTTTGTGCTGATTCCTAGGTCTTGTGGGACTTGGGAGAGCGTTCGAGAGTTTAGACCAGTGGTTTAGCGCGAATGGAAAAACATATTTTAAACAAAATATTATTTACCCCATGACTTGCTCATTGTTCATGGGTTAGTCTCCTAACACTCCTAAGTTTACAACTGTGCTTAGAGCTGGGGCCTCCATCAAGAGTCTTGGAAGGCCTCCAATAGCAGATCATTATTTCGCTGCCCTAATGAAGATATATGTTCAAATTCAAGGCAGATTTCCCAATCCAATTTGGGAAAGTCCAGCCCACTCTGCTTGACATCCTTTCCTTTTCTGAAGTTTTCTGGTTTGTTTTGTTTTGTTTTAAATTAAGAGAACCCTTCCATTTGGACCCTTCAATTTCACCACAAACCCAACATATTTAAACCATCAGCTTACTAGCAAATTTAAATCTAAAACTAATGACCTGGCTTTTGTTATGTATGCAATTCGTATTGAATGGCTCTTTTTCTACTTAATGGAAAGGCATTATTTTGTCAAGCCAGAAAGGAATCAACCCCCTGTATAGAAGGACAAGGTCTCACTTGAGGCTGTGAGTTTGAACTCTGGAAACAAAGGGAGCTGTGATGTAACAGGAAATGAGACAGTGCCCAACCCCATGGAGACTCCCAGGTGTGAAACACACCACTGAAGATCCTTCAAAACTGTGTGTGTACCATGTGCACAAGACTGCAAGGGGACAGGGTCTGTAAGCTTCATGAGGTTAGCCATGAACTTGAACATCGTGGGTCCAACGTGCACAGCACATGTTCATTTTTTCTTTCCTTCTATTTTATTTTGTAACAGCTTTGTAGTGACTTTAATCTGACCCTCTCTTGCTAAGAAGAAAGAGAGGAGTTTGCGTCCCTTTGGAGGGTCTGAGCTTTTATTGGAGAGTAGTGTGCCCCTGGGGCCACAGATGGTTATGGTAATAATCGTGAGGTCACTACAGTGAAAGCGAGACTCGGAGATGAGAGTGGTGAGGGCCACGGGTCAGACAGCCACCACCTGGAGAGTTCTTTTACAGCACTCAGATGTAGCAGTGTATTTTCAGAAATGGGCAGCTTACCTTACCAAGTCCCCTCCTGGTGTCCCCTAGACACCCGAGCTTGAAACCCAGGAGTCATCTACTCAGTCAAACTGCCATCCAAGTTGTGACTATTTTAAATAAATACTTAAAATGGTGCTACTCTCAAGAACAATTCAGTCCAACAGAACTATCTGTTGATGATGGCAGTGTTCCATATCTGTGCTGTCCAATATGGTAGCCACTAGGCACAGGTGGCTATTGAGGACTAGAATGTAGCTAGTGCGACTGAGGAATAAAATTATTTTATTTTAGTTAACATTAATTTTAATAACCGTACATGGCTAATGTCCACTCTATTGGGCAGTGCAACTTAAGAGCTTTTCCTTGTTGTAAGACTTGGGACATAAAAATCACGGAAACCCCTTTTAGCTTCATAAGACAAGAAGGCTTGAGACGGTGTGTTTCAAGTTTGGGTGCCAATCACATTCTTGAAGCTTTTTGCCAGAAGCTTCCCAATTCACCTGCTCCCTTCTGCCGCTCTCTGACTGTCAGCTGCCTGTCCCTGGACGTGCATTCCCTCCACCTCGACTGTCTCTGTTTTCCTGTCCTTCTGTCTACCACCTGCCTGTCTCCCTAATTTGTTTACCCTCCTACCTCAAGGAGCGTTTATTTCTATTTTATGCAAAAGTGAAATAACTGGGGCTGGGGGACTGGTGTCTAGGTTAGTTAATATATATAAAATGTTCACTTAGCCTTGCCCTCATTTTTTGATAAATTATAAATCAATTACAAATTCTGGCTTTATTCCTCTCCCAGTCTCAAGCTAACTCGTTACAAGTTACTTATTAGAAAATAACTATTGAAAAAATGCTGACATGATAATCCTGCTAGTGGATTCATTTTAATACTGTGAAATGCTGGACCCTACAGTTTTGGTGCATTCCACTGAAGTTGATGATAACACTGCCACTCAGAAAAGGAACGGGGTAGAAACCTGATCTTTCACATCCACTCCCTTTGAAAACTTGGGAGTGTCACGGTCTTCAACAAGCTTCTTAGAAGCAGGGTGGTACCTTTACATATTCAAGCTTTCACGAGTCCTCCTTTCAGAGGTCAGCCTGCCTGTGTCTTGCATGGGTGCCCAGCTTCCTTGACCCTGGGCTTGGGCCACACTCCCTGGTTGGGAACAGAATTCACCTGCGCTGAGCGTTCTAGGCCACTGATGCCCTTGCTCCCGCATCTGGCCCAGGCTCACCCTCGAGGTCACCTCGCTCCTGTCTCCAAGGAAGGAGGGCGGGGTCGCTATGACACCTGGGCGGCCCGAGAGCTGCCAAGGCTCGGCTGGTCCTGAGGAGGGAAAGCTGTGCGCCCGGCTGCGAGGCAGGTGCGGCCCCTTGGCGCCGCTGGAGGGAGTGAAGAGCGCGTGCGCTTCCGGGAGCACGAGCCCTGCGGCCGCAGCGCCTCTCCTCGCCGGGTTTGCACCGCCGGCGTCTGAGGAAGACCGACGGGTCCCCACGCGCGGGCGCCATGCGGACGCCGCCTGGGGCTGCTTCGCTGCTGCTCTTGGTGCTCGCGGTCCGCCCCTGGAGGAGCAGAGGTGAGCCCGGCGCTGGGCGCCGCCGAGACTGCGGGCGGCTGAGCACCGGCAAGGGGACTTCATTCCTCCCCAGGGCAGAAAGGAGAACAGCCAGGTGTGCCCAAGAAGGGCCTGGGCCGGATTTTCTTCTGCAATCCTTTGGATTCTGGAGTTCAAGTTTTTAGGCACATCTGCTAATCATGCTTGTGCTAAGGATTCTCCTCCAAGGAAAGATAACCAAGTAGAAGTAACTTAAAACCTAATAGCTCTGTTCCGGAGCAGCATATGTTCTCCAGTATCTTTCATTCCACCTAAATTATGTGATGCTCACCCTCCCAGAGAAAGCGCCGAATCCATCACCAGAGGGAGAGGCCCTCATGCAGTGCCCAGGTCTTTTTTATTAAGGTAGCTCAGGCTGTAAAGGGCAGAGGGAGTCGCGAGGCAAGTTCTAGTCAATGAGTTGTATAGTGTCAGGGGTATCTTGAGAAAAGAAAGGGGATAGCCTGCAGCTGAGTGACACCAGAACATCTGAGCCAGGCCAGGAAAATCCGAACGTGGAAATCAGGATAAAGTGAACGCTAACATAAGGTGCCGTGTGTGTGTGTGTGTGTGTGTGTGTGTGTGTGTGATCACACATATGCTCTCCCACACAGGACTGAAGTGCGGAATTCGTGCAGTTGATTTGAAAAGTACGGAAACTATCTTGGAATCGGGGTTCTTCTCTAGAGTTAGTAGTTGGGGAAATTCAACAGTTGGTGGACACCCGTGGCAGGTGGGTATAAGAAAGACATTGATTTCTTAATGAGAAAACAGTGAATTATTTCCTTTGTTTCAAATACTACAACTCCAGGTTAACATGTAATTTTTCTCCAGACCCGGCTTGACCTCACTGTCAAAGAGTTTATTTCATAGGAAATCTCTTCCTAACCAATTTATATCAGTGTCTTAATGTGACATCATATTAGAAGAGTTGATTTCAAATGTTTCTGAAGGAGATGACATCTGTGTGGAGATGTATATTAGTTGTGTTCATAACTTTTTTCTTGGGCAGGTCTCCCTGAAATTAGGTAGGCACCACTTCTGTGGAGGAAGCTTGATTCGAGATGACCTGGGGGTTACAGCAGCACACTGCCTGGCTAGCCTCAATGAGTAAGTTGTGGGTTTCCATTACTTATCAGACCTTGATCCATGGCCATAGGATTGGGAGATTCGACACCCTAAACACCATACAAGGTTCAGTCTTAGTCCCTTTCTTAATTTTTCCCTCTGGTCCACCTGCCCACTGACCTTCCTGATTCCCAGAAACTTGTGTATATCCCAAGATTTCTTGTGCTTCCTACCCTACTAATCAGAGACCCCAAAGATCCCAGACATCATCGATGATCTGTGGAGTTAGTGGTGGGGTAGGGGTGATGGTTACTTATTTTAATAAAGTATTAACATCAAATGTTGAACAGATGCACTAATGTTCTAATAATCTGAGTTTCAGTAATTAGGAGGGGAAAATACTGTGGAAATAACAGATACTTGACTAGATTAAAAGAGGGTACTAGTAAAAGGAAAAGAAGGACAGTCCTAGGAACAACCTTTCTATCTTGCTTAAAATGGTAGAGCATATATAGACTGGTTTATGTACAAAAGAAGACACAAATATTTTATGCAGAAAGACAATTGATGCTAGGGGAAAGGGTTCACAGAATGTAAACACTCTGTGATTGAAAACCATGACTTTTTATAGATACCTATAATTTACAGGGAATTATAACAATTGATAATAATCACTAATAAAGACACATCTTCCTTTAAGACTTAGAAATGCTTAAAGGTACATTAATCACTTTCATTTAATTACATGAAACCAAGACTGTCTTTCCTGGGGGAGACAGCTAGACTTATTGAAAGATTTTTGTTTGGTTTTAGGAAGCAAATTAAGCATCTGACTGTGACTGCTGGGGAGTATAACCTCTTTCAGAAGGATAAGGAGGAACAGAAAATTCCTGTCTCAGAAATTATTATCCATCCTAAATACAACAGACTTGGATGTATGAGTTTTGATATTGCACTGCTATATCTAAAACACAAAGCCAACTTTGGTAAGTAGGGAGTGTTGGAGTACAAAAAAAATATAATAGAGGGCTTCCCTGGTGGCACAGTGGTTGAGAGTCCGCCTGCCGATGCGGGGGGCGCGGGTTCATGACCCGGTCTGGGAGGATCCCGCGTGCCGCAGAGTGGCAGGGCCCATGAGCCATGGGCGCTGGGCCTGCGCGTCCGGAGCCTGTGCTCCGCAACGGGAGAGGCCACAACAGCGAGAGGCCGGCGTGAGGTTAACAAGCGCTGAACAAAGGTTAATGGTAACAATATTTTAAAGTGGCAATGAAATCAGGCAATAACCATCAATTCCACAATCAAATGAATATCAGAATGTGACAAGTAATTTATTTAAATAACACCTCCTTAATATCATCTTTCTAAGCTTCTCATTGCCTAGTTGCCTGTTCTAGCTTCCAACAATTAAAATGTGGCACAGGAGTCTGAAATTTCTGAGCGAATGCTGGAGACTTGCCATGTCATTGCTAAAATTTGTGTACTTTTACTTTAATATCATTATACAAAGGTATTTTATTATAACCCAGGAAGTTAGAGATGGGAAAACACCATATTAGTTTCATACACTATAATTTGACAGCTTCACTATGACTCATGATTTGAGAAAATTGGATAATTGTTAAATCTGAAGAACTCAGGTAAAGAATATTATGAATACTCTTCAGCCATATAAAAGAATGAAATCTTGCCATTTGTGACAACGTGGATAGGAACTTGAGGGCATTATCCTGAATGAAATAAAGAAAGGCAAACACTGTGTGATCTCACCTATATGTGGAATTAAAAAAAAAAAAAAAAAAAAGCTGATAGATACAGAGAACACATTGGTGGTTGCCAGAGGTGGTGAGAGGGCAAAATGAGTGAAGGGAGTCAAAAGTTATAACTTCCAGTTATAAAATAAGTCCTGGAGATAAAAATGTACAGTATGATGACTATAGTTAATGATACTATGTTACATAGTTGAAAGTTGTTAAGAGAGTAGATCTTAAAAGTCCTCATCACAAGGAAAAATATTTTTGTACCTATGTATGGTGATGGATGTTAACTATACTCACTGTTTCACAATACGTATAAATAACAAATCATGTCATAAACCTGAAACTAATATAATGTTATATGTCAATTATACCTCAGTAAAAAGTATTGTAAAGAATATCAGATGGTTAATTAATAAAATTATTATATATTTTTAAAATTATGATTTAGAAATTTTCCTAACAAAGTCTGCAAATACAAAGTATAGGTCATGGCACCTGCAAACAAATGCATTCCCATAAATACAAATTATATAATATAAATTATATAGCTTCAAGCTGAGTCTGTACAATATGTCTTGAAATGTCCATGGCTGAGCAAAATAATCAGCTTTTTTTTCCTATGTTTTGGAAGATTGTAAACCTCAGGGAACAGTATTATTTGGAGAAAATGGGAAGATTCGTTATCCCCATTCGAAAGAGAGCAACTATTCTCATAATCGGTACGTAACCCTGGTAGAAACGATCCCTGGGTTTTTCCCCCAAATCATGCCATTTTAAGGGGCCATGTTTTGGCAATTTTATCTGGTATCTCAATTACTTTATTTGATTAACATAAAACCCTAAATATTTTATCTGGTATTGGATGACAAATATTTGCTAATTGGTATTTCTGATACCTGTTAGTATGAATCATCAACATTAAGACTGGAGCTTACGAGGGGAATTTCCTGGCAGTCCGGTGGTTAGGACTCCAGGCTTCCACTGCAGGGGCCCCAGGTTCGATCCCTGGTTTAGGAACTAAGATCCCACAAGCTGCGGGGCACAGCCAAAGGAAAAAATAAATAAATAAACAAACAAACAAACACTGGAACTTAACCTGAATTGATGTATTCAAATATCTAACATTAACAGCAGCTGGTAGTGAGATTGTTTTGGGAATCTAGTGGTTAATCCTGTCCCACTTATTTCTGTGATAATTGTAATACTTTGTTCAGTGTTGCCTAGAAGAGGGAAAATAGTTCATGATCTATAAGCTTCAGTATCTTAAAAAAATTTTTACCTACCTTGTCCTCTATATGGCTAAGAATATCTTTAAGCTTTAAAAATTAATTTTGCAAATATCTCACTTTCTTAAGTGTTCTACATTCATTTTTAAAATCGCATTGAGCATTGAAAGGTGTTCAAAGGTAGATGAGAGTTCCATGAGTTTATAATCTGGTAGGAGGAGAGAGCTGGACAAAAATAACTATACTATAAAACAAGGTGAAATAAGCTTTATAATCCACACTACCAAGGTGTGTTGGTACTATTGACAATGGAGAGAATAATTCCTATTGCAGAGATTTGTGAGGTGTGTGTACTATGGTTGGGAGGGGTAGAGATGCTTCAGTTAAGGGGATGGTATTGAAACTAGACAGTGAAGTATAGTTATGATTTTATTGCTCATGATGTCTTTTGTAGCTCTAACATATAAGAGATTTCTACAGATCATGCCAGGCAGAGGGAATTGTGTATAAGAAATATCAGGAGGTGAAGAATATCAGGACTGTTTGGACAGTGTGTCCCAGTGCAGCTGGAGAACAATGTTAATGTAAGTAGGAACTGGGGTAGCAGTGGACGATGAAGATAAAAAGGCCTTAATTGTGGAGGACCTTGAATTCCATGTGAAGAAGCTTAGACTTTATGCCATGGGCAATGGGAAGTCAAAATGGTGGTGAGATTATAATTTACAAAATTAATGTAAAATAAATGTAAATATCCATTACAAGTATAGGACAGAAATGATGTGGCTTAATTGCAGCCCATATTTAAAAGGCTTATTAAGAGTCTAAGTTGACTTTCTGTGAGTCAACCTAGTAATAATATAATACCAATAAAGCCTTTGCCATCTTTGCTTAAACTTTTAGATGAATAACATCCAGAGTCCTATTCTGTTAGAGTCCTGGGCTGGGGTGTAGGCAGGAGGTCTCTAGATACAATCGTTAGAGAGGAACATTGATAGCCTGGAAATTACCTGAAGGACAATGACCAAGATCAAAAGAAATTCAAAACAGTGCCTTGGGAGATGTGGTGGAGGGAACTAGGAATATATTCATTCCAAAGAAGACTTGACAGGAGGAAGGAACTGTCTTGATTTATCTGAAAGGCTATCATAGAAGCAGAATTGGACTTCTGATTAACTGCTGAGCTGAGAACAAGAGCAGAGGGTAAATATTAGAAGAAGGTAGATTTCAGTACAATGTAAAGGAGTTTCTAATTTGAGAGATTTCTGAGATTTAATGGCCTGCGCAGGAGATAATGAATTTCCTTTATAAGTGGATATTTGAGCAGAGGATGGATGGCTATGCGTGAGATTTTAGAAAGCATTTATCTATTGGATAAGAGATACACAGATGACAGACAATTTACCCTCAAAGACAGAGAACTTGTGATTCAATTTAGATGAAGTATTGAAGAGATCTCTGCAAGAAGGACTTTCAAGACAGAGGGTGTTCTTAGTAGTATCAAACATTGCAAAAGTCAAAATGAGTTCAGATAAAATGACATTGGATATGGTAATTCAAAAGTTAGGAATTGATTCAGTAAAATTGTAAGGTTAGAAGCTATATTCACAATGCATTAAGAGATTGTTGAAGACTTGGTGTCTCTTCACCAAATAGTAAAAATTAATTGAGGCCCTAAGATGTGTCAGGCACTATTTTAGGTGCTAGTTATACAGCAGAGGATGAAACAGACAAAAATGTTTTCCTTTGTGGGGCAAGTTGTGGGGTGGAAAGTGGGGATAATACAGATAATATTACATACAGTAGAAGATGGTAAGTGCTGTACAGGAAAATAAAGCAAGAAGGAGGGGTAGAGAGTGCTGGGTTATGCAATAATTGGGGAAGATGTTCAGGACGACTGTACTTTGAAAATGATATTTGAACAAAGACTTGAATGAAATGAGTGAGGCCATCAAACGATCATCTTGGGAAGAGATATTCCTGGCAGAAAAAAAAAAAAAACCAAGCACTTAGCTAGAGCTAAGTGAGAGAGGGCGAAAGTGGTCATGATTATGAGTGGCCAAACTTATAGAGCATAAGAAGGACTTTGGATTTTACTGTAAGATATGGAGCCACTGGAGGATGTTGAGCAGAGGAGGAACATGATCTGACACATTTTAAAGGATCTCTTTGGCTGTTGTGTTGAAAATAGACCATAGAACAGGCAAGAGCAAGAGCTGAAAGACTAGCTCCTGCAGCAATCCCGGTAAGGATGAAGACAGCTTCGACCAGGTTTGTAACAGTCGAGGTGGTGAGAAGTGGTAGAGCCACAGGATTTGCTAACAACTTGAAAATTTGGGTTTCAAGAGAGAAAGACTTAAGATTGTGTTGAAGGTTTGTGACCTACAGGAAGGAAGGAGCTGCTATTGTTTGAGACGAGGAAGACAGCTGAGCAGTGAAGGGAAGGAGGAAGGTGGGACAGTGGCTTTGGGTAATAGGGCACTAGGATTAAGAGAAATGGGGATTTTGCTTTTTGAAGGGTAGGGCTAACTGTTCTTATGGGCAGGAGAGAGAGTAAGAGTGATTAGTCAAGAGAAATACATATGTATGTGAAGGAAGTTTCATGAGAACACAACAAATAAAGATTTAGCTTTGGAAAGAAGGAAGATAATTCCTTTCCTGGGAAAGGAACAGAAAATGTCAAGGTAATCTATGGGAAATTTGAAGGAATTTGCACTAGATGCTGTTTTAGTAATTGTAAGCTTTGAACTGCTTCATGTTTAGAGAACGAAGTTAAGATATTAAATAGCTTGTAGGGACTAAAGTAAGAAGTCAACTAAAGAGAATAAGACTTTCAGCTACATTACAACTCAATATCAGCATGAATTTGTACCATATTTCAACACATCGAAAACAGACTGGTTGTTCATTGTTATTTTATGTACCACCAATAAAGAAAACAAAATACCCAAGATTAGGAGATCTCCATATAAAAGTGGGACACCTATACCTTCAGTGTAAGGCTATACAAGGCATAAGCCCACTCATGTGGAAAGTTACATGCCACAACCTCGGCAATGGATATAGGGAGGGGTACAAATCTTCCTGAGAATTCAAATCATAAGCTAATATTCATGCAAGTCTGTAGTCTAAAATTTTCACCACTAGTGTAGTCTAAAACACCTCAAGCAGAAAAATTACGTAGTATGCAGTCAACCCCCAGGTGACTGGCCAAAACTATTACAAATCCTCTCTTGAAACACTCTTTCAATACATTGATTGTAAGACTAACATTGTGAGATCCTTCTAACCGAACTTTAAGACTCCATTGTAAGATCCTTCTGATTTTAGAATGTTCAAATGTGAAAAGACATGTCTTAGAAATGTAATAAGGCATGGAGCCAATTTACCTACTTAGTGACTCCAGCATGCTAAGCAAACTTGAATGATGGAAGAAGGGTCTTTTAAATTCCAAATGGAGTTAATTAGCCAATGGTAAGGGAGAAAGAGATAATGTGAAAGTGAAGCAGGGAGTTATAGTCTCTCCAAGCCTGTCTTTATTCTGGTAGTTGGTAGCTAGACTCTCAGAAATGGCAGATTCATGGCATTCAGATGGTCTCCTTCCAAGGAAGATATTACATCTTTTAGAGCCTAGAACAGTGCCTGGCATATAATAACTGCTCAATAGATATTTGAATGAATAAATCGATGATTAATTCTGGTACCCCTCTCTCACTCAGCTTGACTAGACCTCAGAATCCTTTTAATGCAGCAACCACTAACAATAAATCAAGGTTGGCATGTGACTTGAAATCTATATTCCATCTTTGAGTTAGAGATTTTGAATTAGAAAATAATATGATGAAAACAGGAGAAAGCAGTGGCCTTTGAAGTCATAAAGCCTAAACTGTATTTCCCATTATATGTGAGATGTGATGACTCTTTCAATATCAATCCCAGTTTTTCTATTTGGAGAAGGGGGAGTAATTTCTCTCCTGCCTACCTCAGAGGGGGGTAATGAATCCCAAGAAGGAAGATGGATATGGAGTGTTTTTCCAACTAAAGTGCTTAGAAAAGTGGGCATCGTCGTATTTTAGGCAGCTTATTGCTTTTTAAATCAAAGTGATTAAAAAGTAATTTTAATAATATTTTAGGCAGTCTATTTTTACATCTAGTTCAGGATGATGAGCTTGAATAGAAAAAGAGTAAAGCAAGGAGTTTCTGGTTAAGGAGAAGATGTTTGGTGAGAATTACAGTGTTTGGTTTTGGAAACTGGGCATAAAAGGGTTGGATAACTCCTACAGTCCTGAGAAGTTATTACTTGAAGGGCAATGGGACAGTTAGCAGGTCTCAGGTTGTTGATAAAGACTATGGAGCTTTAGAAGGAAGCTCGTTCTGACATGTTAGGTTCCAGATAAGATTGCTTTGCACTCACTCACTCACAAACATAGAAAATGAACTATGGTTACCAAACGAGGGAGAGGGGTGAGGAGGGATAAATTAGGAATTTGTGATTAGCAGATACACACTACTATATGTAAAATAGATAAACAACAAGGACCTACTGTTTAGCACGGGGAACTATATTCAATATCTTGGAATGACCTTTAATGGAAAAGAATCTGAAAAAAATATATATATATGTATGTATGTATAACTGAATTACTTTGCTGTACACCTGAAACATTGTAAATCAACTATACTTCAAAAAAATTAAAAAGTAAATAAATGAACAATTAAAATCATGACAGAGGGTCACTTGTCAATTAAAAAAAACAATTACTTTGAACTCACATACATGTGAGCCGTAGAAGACCCTGAGAATGTCTGGCCGATTGGGATTTCTTTTCTTGAGTAAATAGTATGAATTCATGTAGAAAAATAAAGGTAAATGATTGTGTGTTAAATTATGTAAACTACTTTCAAAATGTTTAAACATATTTCTAAAGATATTTGTAAAAGGTCACAGCTTACCTTACTGGAAGTTGGATAACATAGCAACTACAGGGATTATGATTTAGGCTGACCTAGGAGGATGTGGCTGCTTTGGGTTAAAATATGCTGCATGGTCAATCCATAATTCATAATCCATAATTCAACTTCTGGGTGAATATTATGAATTTTCAATTAGACTAATAAATTAGATGAATCTTAGGTTTCTTAAATTCGTAGATCAAAATTCTTGCATTTTATAACTAAATGAAATTTAAAGGGTGGTTTCTGACCATTCTCTGATTAATACTGCTCCATTTCTTGGAGAAATGACGGCAATTTGAGCATAAACAAATTATTCTCACATAAAGAATTTCCTTTGCCTTTTACCTTCTAATATCCTGTAAAATTTTAGTATTGAGTTATGAGCTAAACCTCAGATATTAGATCTTATTTGTCACACTTGACTCTGCCATTTATTATACTTTCTTCACTTTCTCCTCTGCAGCTTATGTATCTGGAAAATAATGGTACCAGAAAATAAAATTATCCTAATAAAATTTACAAGCTTAGACATAGAAAATCAAGTTGAATGTGACCATGACTATGTATCTTTACAATCAAGCAGTGGAGTGCTTATTAGTGAGTATGCTACATTTATTTTCATTTGTCATTTTAGAGTATCCAAACAACCAAAGAGGGGCTAAAGGATCTGAAATTAGATTTCTGCACACAGGGAAATTATTTCATCTTGCAAACTGTGCCCTTTTGAAGGGGCCAAGAGTGTGTGTGGTAAGAGTGGAAGCAAAGACCAGCATATTTCCTGAGGTTTATCGATTCCTTCCTCAAGTTTAATAGCAGTATTGAACGAAATTGATCTCACAATTGTCAGAAACTTCCTTTCAAGGCCATGTCAGTTTTTTCCTTCTTACCACAAAAGCGGGTGCATGTTTGCCAAATCTGGTACAGACAGAAAGCATATGGAAGAAAATGTAAACCATTCATAACCTTACCACCTAGAGGTAAATGTTGCTAACATTTTGATGTATATTTATCTATACATATTAACTGTACACACTGAACTCTACATTGTTTTATAATGTTCTTTTTTCTCATGACAATAGGTAATTTCATGTCATTTCGTTTCTTTTATTGAATACCTCTTACAAGCTATATAAGCATAACTGATATATTTACTTTAATTGAAATATTATGTGTTAAGCGTGATAGAAGGTCTCTGGAGCTGGCATAGACCTCGGTCTGTAGATCTCCATATGGGCAATGATTAGGATAAATATTTCTTCAGAAATATTTGACAGAATGCTATAGTCAAGGTACTGTGCTAAGGGTTATAATATTTATTGACTAAATGATTTCATGCTTTAGGCCTTTTTACCCAGTAATCATTCTTTAAACCAATCATTAAACCAGATATCATACCAAGTACTGGATGTATACAGAGTAAAAGCAGTCTCTGCCCTACTGAGCTTGCAGTTTCGTGAAGTAAATAAAGGTGTACCACAAAGTAGGAAATGACGTAGAGTAGGATATGTGCTTTGGGGTTCAGCAAAGCTCTCGTTTCCATTGGTTGTCAGGGAATGTCTATGGAGAGCTGGACTTTGAGTTATACCCTGAAGGATGAGTAGAATTTGGACATGTGAGATTGGGTATGAGGAAGTAAATGGAGTATAAATTATTGAAGCAGAGTGTAGAATGAATTAAAGGGACTACTGTGTACTTTGGTGTATTTAGAACAGAGAGTTCATGGAAGGTAGTATCAGAAAAGCACGTGTCTAAGTTTGTTTCCATCATTTTTCAGTAATCTTGTTTCAATTTCTTTCGCTTTTAAGGTAAGGTCTGTGGAAATATATTACCCTCACCATTGCTGACAGAGACCAATGAGGCCACAGTTTCCTTTTTTTCTGATACAGACAACAGTGGCAGCAGCTTTGAGCTTACCTTTACTGCTATACGGAAGAACTCAGAAGCAGGTAGGTATTAAATCAGGCATGCAATTCCCTGCTGTTTTTCTGTGATATGAGGGTGAAGAAGAGGGAATGCCTTTGGCTATTCACCTAGGATTTCCGCAACACTTCCATAGGTTCAGGATGTGGGAGTGGGGCTGTGCTGGTGGTGGAAGGGATGATTCACTCTGCCGGCTATCCTCACCTGTATCCCAGGAATGTAGGATGTCACTGGTTGATTCATGCTCCAGAGAAACACACTATAAAGGCAAGCAACTAAGGAGGCCTTTACTTCATCAAGAAATTAGCTGTGTGTGTTTAGCAGAACTTGCCTCATCAGGACTGTTAAATTGTCAAATGATTAAGATCTTCTATTTGCTCTTTTTTTAACTCTAAAAGGGGATCTTTGTATGTAGTTTAAAATGTTTTAGCAGTTTAAAAGAGACTAAAACAAAAAGTAAGTCTCCTACTTATCTAACTCCCATCCTACTTCCTGAAATCAAACACTGATAAGTTTCTGGAATATCCATAGAGAGAGATTCCGAGCATTTACAAACATGTATATATTCATATTGCTTGGCAGTGCTTTCTCTACTTAAAAATATCTCAAGGATCTTTCTAGATAAGCCCAGAGGGCTTCTTTACAACAACTGCATTAAATTATATTGTGTGATTTCCCTTAATTTCTTACACCAGTTCCCTATTAACAGACTTCTAGTGAGTTGCCAGTCTTTGCCCATGCCAGCAATGCTGGTACGTTCCTGTGTCACTGTTTTTGGACGATGTGGATGTATATAATTCCCAGAAGTGGACTCACTGGGTCAAAGGGTTTGTGTCTTTAAATCCAGTAGTAATTGCCCTCCAAAGAGGCTGCAGTTGTTTACCCTTCTACCAACGGAATATGAGGGTGTGACTGAGAGCCCTTTAACGTATAGAGGGAAACTTTAAAAGTTTGTATCTTCTCTTTGACCACTTCTCTGGTTATGTTTATAATTTATACAGCTGACATTTGAAGACCTTAGTATTGAATTTAACCAAAACGGTACTCATGCTGTTGTGATTTATGGTGATCCTGAAGAGGAACATGGGTTGGGTGGTAACATTCTGTCCTTTAAATTTAATCTGAAAAGTATGAGACAAACCAGAGTAGTTGGAGCATTGGCTGGCTTCCTTGGATACCATGAGGTAGAGTGGGGATATGAATTTCTTATACTGGAAACTCATGATGCCATAAAACTTTAGCTTTAAAATCTATCACTTCAACTGATTTACCAGTAAAGTTTTTTAATAGAAACATGCAAAATTTGAAGAATGTTTCAGAATATTTGGAAGGTGAAAAGGAGGTTCCAGGGAAAAAAGAAAATGTTAACACTGAGTAAATTTTTGGCAGAGATTTAAGGTAAAATTTTAAACATTATTTTCTGTATTAATCCCTTCAATTGCTGATATATTCATTTTTATGTCCAAGAAAAGTAACCAAAAAAAGATTATTCAAAGATTATTCAAAGCTATAATTTCTACGTGAGCCCTAAAAGTTAAATTTTGAACTAAATTCTTCAAATATACTTTCAGCTTTGACCTACCAATTTACTGTGTATGAAAAATTATCCGTTCTGGCCATGTTACCACATCCTTAACACCTACTATGTGTCCCTCAGCTAGGTGTAGTGTGGGTTGGAGACCAGGAATATAGATAACTTTGGAATGTTTATTTGGATAGTCAGGGCAGGTGAAGGGAGCCCAATTCCCGGATGCAGCAGATCGGGACCCATATAGAGTGGGGTTTAGGTGAAGCAGATTTCAGATGTGTTACCTATCACATAAAGTGTAGCCATGCTCAGTTTGGAAGGAGGAATACCAAGTTTGGGATTTTCTTTTTTTTTTTTTTCTTTTATTTATTTTTGCGATACGCGGGTCTCTCACTGCTGCGGCCTCTCCCGTTGCGGAGCACAGGCTCCGGATGCGCAGGCTCAGCGGCCATGGCTCACGGGCCCAGCCGCTCCACTGCATATTGTTCCCGGACCGGGACACGAACCCACATCCCCTGCATCGGCAGGCGGACTCTCAACCACTGCGCCAGGGAAGCCCCTGGGATTTTCTTTAATTCACCTCTTCTCATTGTCTATAAATTAACAGTCAACTGAGGTTTCTATGCATACTAAAAGTCAGATAATCTTGCCCTATCTATAGAGTTTTTCCTGCGAGATAAAATTATAGTACATTGTTATCTTGAAACTAGTGTTTGATTCCCACATGAAATGGAAGGGTACAAAGCAAAGTTGGAGAAAACAAAACCTTTTGGAAGAAAAGTAATTGGATGATGTTTTACCTCTGTTTTCTGATTTTTAATTTTTTGTAACTATAAAGCAAAGTTCCCTAAAACTTTTACAGCCAAGCTTTGTGAAATCTTGAACGCCACTCGGGTATTCAGTCCTGGTAATATGATGGTGATTCATTTTAAAAGTGATGGTGAAAAGAATTTCCAACGCTTCAAGGCTAGATTCAGCGTTTTACCCTCAGGTGAGTATAAACACTTGTATGATTGTGATATTTTGCTTATGAAAATTGTTATAGGGAAGATAATTTAACCATGTTTATCTAAATTTAGGGTGCTTGAATCACCTAGGTAGCAAAATTAAAATGCAGATTCCTGGGCCCACCCCCAAAGATTTTGATACTGTAGATGTGGAATGGGGCCCTGGAACCTGTGCTTTAAGAAGTACTTCAGATGATGCCAAGAAACTGTGTCCACTAGATGATCAAAAAAGATTCCAAGCACCTTATATGAAAAGTAGATAATTCAGATTTGAGAGTGTAACTCAGAAATGAGATTGGCTCTGTTTGGGGATATTTGAGGGCTTTGAAGGATTAGTATGATTCTAGTCATTCTAGAAAATAAAGTAGCCTTTACTCAGACAAAAGGAATATCATATACAAAGACCCTAATGTGAAAGAGAATGGATGTTGTACAGAAAGCTACAAATACCTCAGTTTTGTTGGAGTTTTGGAGGGAATGATAAAAAAGGCGAGAGTTAGATCATGATGGACACAGGATATTAAATGTTAAGTACCACAGTGACAGCATATCTAGTTAACATTTATTGATTACTCACCCTGTACCAGGTATGGACTAAGCATTTCACATGTATTATTACATTTATTCCTCAGTACAAACCTAAGAGGTTTGTATACTGTGCCCCTTTTCACAGATGAGGGAACAGAGGCTTAGGAGTTCAATAACTTTCCCCAAGGTGCATAGCTGGCACAAGGTGGAGCCAGAGTTCAAACCTTAGTGGTAATGTAGAAGATGGCATTAGAGGTCAGGGGTGAGCTCACTCACAAGCAGAGTAGTGAGGAAATCATGGTAAGAATTTATTCTGACATTGCTTGATTAGTTATGTTGTGGGGAAGGAGATATATGAAGAAGAAAAATTCCAGCATGATTTCCAGGATTCTAGCTTGAGTGGCTGCATGGATTGTGGAGTCATTAAATGATACAGAGAAACATAACAAGAGCATCTTGACTGTTAAAATCAATTGATTCCATTTGAGATATGTGGACTTTTATGAGCTTGTGGGAGATTCAGATGGAGGTATCCAGCAGTCCTAGAATTAGTCCTAGATCTAGCAGTCCTAGATCCAGAATTCAGGAAGGAGATTTAGATCGAAGATGGACATTTGGACGTCATATATATGTAAATGAATAAAAATAGGGCTATGAACAGTCCTTTCGTGGAATATCTTTCAGAATGAAGAATAGGATCCTGAAATAAAGACTGAGATTGGGAAAAGATGACCATAGATATATTTTTAAAAAACCAGGAGAGTAATTTCATGGAGCCAAGGAAGGAAGAAATGCTTAAAAGGGTACAACAGGGATATTAAGAGATATACGACCAAATCACATGTATGGGATCTGGCATAACATTTGAAAGATAGTAGTAGTTAGATCAACTTAAGAGTGGTTCTATGATTGACCATGTAAGCAAGTAGGGTCAGCTACTATAGGCTACTCTAAATATTTTCAATTAATATTTTTTTCCTCTGCAGATTCTTTAAACAAAATTGGATCAACATCATCTTCAAAAACCAATGCTGTATCTTCTACAAAAGATATTCCATATGGTGAGTTGATGACCATGTGATTCTTATCTGTTTAATTTCCTTTCTTCTTTAACTAGATGTCTCTTTACAGAAGCCTCATGCATTGATATAGCTTCACAGTGAGCAAGAATGAGTTTTATATTTAAGCCCGTGAAATTTCCAGAACCCTGTTTGGGTTTGAGTATAGACTTATAGATAGAGGGAAGAAGAAATAAGCTTTATGACAGGAAAAAAGAGGTACAGAGAGCATTCCTTGTCCTCATTTATTCCTATGCAAACTTAAAATATCTTCCTAAATTCTGTGTTTAATATGATTTTGCATTTAGGGGCAAAGGGTGAAAACAAAACTTTTTTGTTTTCATTTTTTTAACACACTTGCAACTCTTAACTTCATTATAATCTTAAGTCTCTGGTTAAATATTATGAACTTTCATTGCTCTGTATGCATGTATTTCATATGTTCTAGTTGATGGGTTTTAATATCAATAGAAAGTTGCACAGGGAGCTATAAAGAGGGGAAATTGTCTGCCTCTTATGGGGGAGTCAGAGAAGACTTCATGGAGAAGATAGTACTTGATCTGAGTCACAGCAGTATTTCAGACAAGAGAACAGCATTTGGATGTCTGAGCCAATTTGGTATGTTTGGGGATTGGTAAATGGTTTTATACAATGAGAAAGAGAGATTAAACAAGGATGTATAATAAAGAACCTTGTATCCTTTGCTAATAAACAGAATTTTCCTACTAGAATGTAAGTTCCATAAGGGCCAGGATTTTTGTCTACAGTATGCTGTTCATTGATATGTCACCAATGTCTAGAACAGTGCCTGGCAACACCAAACACTAAATAAATATTTGTTAAATGAATGAATAAATATAATTTTTTAGGCCAGTACCTAAAAACCTGATTGCTTAGCAGAGTCACCTAGGCAAGCTTTTAAAGTCAGATTCTACAGAGATGGGTCTTAGGAATCTATATCTTCATGAAACTCATCTGGTATTTGGGAATTATTACTGCTGGCTATGGCAAGCCATTGGGGGAGGAGTGTGTTCTTAATTATTTCAGTTGGATGGGTCATTAGTTTGATCTCCTTTGCTGTAGGTGTCTGTGGCATCCCTCCATTTAGTCCCCAGTGGCTTTCCAGGAGAACTGCAGGAGGGGAAGAAGCCTGCCCCCACTGCTGGCCGTGGCAGGTGGGTTTGAGGTTTCTAGGCAATCACCAGTGTGGAGGTGCCATCATCAGCTCTGTTTGGATTCTGACTGCAGCCCATTGTGTGCAATCGTGAGTGAGACTGGTGATATTTTACTAATGTACTTATGTACCATACCTGGGACATACGTAAAATTGTCTAACTTCTAAAATCATCCAGGCTAATTCTAAAGCATGAATCTTCCTTTCAGTGTTTCTGCCCCAGGTCCACCTAGCCTCTATTTAAACAATGTCAGTGAGGAAAAAGCAAATCAAATCTTGAAATTGTTCATCCCATTTATAGGGATCTCTGATTATGTTAAGCCCAAGTCTGCTTCTCTGTAGCCGAAACTTATTGATCTAAATTTACTGCAGTTCCAGAAAACAAGAACTCAATCTCTTTCTTTTATCACACAACAGCCCTTCCTATACTTCAACAGCCCTCTCACATTGCCCTTAACTTAATCCTTAAGCTAAATGCTCATTGTTCTATTGTTTGTAATTCCAGAGGCCTCACCATGCAATGTACCTTACCCTGGATTGGTTTAGCGTTGTTCCTTTTAAAGTATGGTTCACGGCAGTGGAGAGCACAGTAGGATAATCCACACCTTGATCACTGAACTTTCCATGTTTTTAAATTGTAAACTATGCCATGATATGAAAAACTGTACATAATATACATATGTAATCTAAAGAATAGTTAGTAAATGTATATTTGTGTCCCTACTACCTAGTGTAAGAAGGATCTTTACACTTTCCTTTCAAAACCCCTTAGTGCCCCTCCCAAAGAGGTAAACACTACGCTAAATTTTGTGTTCATAATTCCTTTGCTTTTTTTTTTTTTCGTTTTAAAATCTATGAATCCCTAAAACCAGTATATCGCCTTGTTTTTCCTGGTTTTGATATTAATGTAAAAGAACTATAGTTTAAATTCTGTGATTTGCTTTTATCTTTATAACATATATAGATTAAATCATGTGAATGTGTGTAACTGTAATTAATTCATTTTCAGTCCAGACTAGTTAAGGCAATCACTTGTGGGTTGGTTCTGGACCCTGTATATTTAAATACTCCCGAGGATAAACAACAAGGTCCTACTGTACAGCAGAGAGAACTATATTCAATATCCTATGATAAACCATAATGGAAAAGAATATTTTTAAAAAATGTACATATATATATATATATATATATATATATATATATAACTGAATCACTTTGCTGTACAGCAGAAATTTACACAACATTGTAAATCAACTATACTTCAAAATAAATAAATACTCTCCAGATGATTCCAATGTACAGCCAAGGTCCAGAACACTTCCTTGTCCCTGACTCCATCTTGACCCCTCCCCTGCTTGTCCCGGGTGGACCCACCCCCTTCCTCAAACATGCTGTGCTTGTTCCTTTCTCAAGGTCTGTGTAGTTGCTGTTCCCTCTGCCATTCAGGACACCAAGGTCCATTTAGTTGTCCTGTCTCCTTCACCTCCTCTTGGCTCTGAGTCTCACTGACTTTCCTTGTTTTTGATGACCTGGACAGTATTTAGGAGTACTCATCTGGTATTTTGTAGAATGTACCTCAGTTTGAGTTCATCTGATGTTTTTCTCACGGTTTTACTGGGATTATGGATTTGGGGGAGGAGGAACACAGAGGCAACATGCTCTTCTTATCACATCATATCAAGGGTACAAGCTGTCAACATGACTTCTCAATGATGACGTTAACCTCCATCACTGGCCCGGGCAGTGTTTACCAGGTGTCTCCACTGTAAAGGTGCATCTTCCCCCCATCCTTACCTACTCTTTGGAAGCAAGTGGCTAAGGGTAGCCCACACTCAAACAGTTGGGCATTGAGCTCCACCTTCTTGAGTGCATAGCTTCCTACAAAAATTATTTGAAATTCTTCTGTATGGGAGATTTACCTCTTCTCTTCCTTTTATTTATTAAATCATGTATTTATATCGGTGCGGACTTGAAAATATTTATTTTTATAAATACTGTATATTTATTTTGTTGCTCAAATTGTTCCAGCTTTGACTACTGTGAGTTCTTTCAGAGTGGCTTCTTGTCTTTTTGATATTTCCCCATCCTTTGTGACACTACAGGATGCTCCAGGTTCATCTTATGTATTCCCCTCTCAGTCCTAGAAACAGCCATTTCTCCCATGAGCCCTGGTTCATTTTATTGGAGAATGGCATGAGAAGTCAAGATCTGGGTGCTGAGCACCCTGCTTGCTACTAGGGGGCTATTGTTTCTAGGCCCTCTTAGCTGAAAGAGCTAGAAAATGTAAGTATGCATACTAACTCACTTATATAAACATATTTATCTATCTGTACCTATATTAAAGTAAACATGAGTTCATGCGAGTATTTCCAACTCAATCCAGTAACCACATGGTTCATTCTAACACCTTCTGCCCTTGGAGAAGCCATTTTATAAGAATTCTATCAAAGTGCATTTTTATGTACCATGGAAAAACCTCAGTTATAGCTGACTAATTAGCGAAAATTAATGCATTGGAGAAAACAGCTATTAGTATTGATACCAGAGGCACAGCAGAAGCTTTGGCAGACTCCCTTGTCAAATAGTTTAGTCTGTTCCTGAATTAATGTCATGGACCATGACTCCTTGCAGCAAGATACCAACCACAGCAAACCATTCTTCACAAGGTAGAATATTCAACTTGATGAGTCAATTGAGATTAATAAACAGAGTCAGCTAAAAATGTTTGTGAACCATTTAAGTTAACCACAAAAAGAACTTGTGTCCAATATCATTAGTGAACCTTCTTGGTTTCTTTGTAAAATTTCATTAAAATAGTAATAATGTTTGTTTTAAAAGGCAGTTAAATAAAGTTATCAGGTAAAATCTAAACTACCTTCTCCATTTCACTAATCCATTCCGCCTCTCTGGAAGTAATCAATATTAAAATGTTTTAATTATCTGATTTTCCATTAATGTTTATGCACATTAAATGTACTTTGTAGTATTTTATAATTTTTTGCACAAAACATTGTGCCTTGTATTTATACTGATATGAAAAATGTCTGTGCACCTCATTTTTTAACTTTTCATAGTTGCCTAACTTACTTGACCAGAAAAATATCTTTTTGAAGCTTGAACTATATAGATCTTTACCCCAGAAGTGTTTGATATGTTGGTATAACCGAGGTAGTATGTTCCCTTCATGCCTTGCCTTTAGGGAACTCTTCAGCTGATTCCTTCAAGGACTTGCTTCTCCCTGCCTCAGCTTCATCAATCTTATACACATCCAGGGCTCCATCCTCCATAGAAGGGGGCTTCTGCGTATCCAAATCCACTGAGAAGGCAGGTTTGCCATGTGGGATGAGCCAGCTGAGGAAGTGTGCAAAATCTGGGAGCTGAGATAGACATCATTTTTGCTGAAGGTCACCAGGTGCCAGGCTGGCTGGCATTGCTGGGTAGTGTTCCAAAGACAATAAGGACGACTGACAGCAACACTGTATCACCTCCCATATACTACTGTCCCTGGCACTGGTTACCCTTAGTATTAGTTCTCAAACTTTAGCAAACATCAGAATTGCCTGGAGGGTTTCTGACTTAAAGTCTGGTGTGGGGCCGGAGAGTCTGTATTTCTAACAAGTTCCTGGGTAATGTTGTTCTATCCTTAGGAAAAACCTGGTGTGTTCTTATTTTGCTGACTCCACTCTGGTCTTCGTGATCATGTGGGATTTTTAACTTACTTTAGGGCACTAAACTCACTTTGCAATTGTGCGTTGGAATCTTTCTGTCTCAAACCTAAATCAGCGGTTTTTTCAATTTCAGCCCCTTTCTGTAACTTAGCAGTTATTCTTTCTTCTCCTGTTGCAGTAAGTGATACATGTCCCATTGTTGCGTTGGGGATGGGGCCATAAGGATGCAAGAAATGAAGCTTGATCATGGGCAAGTGGGAAGAAAGGCTAGAGAAATTCATAAATTGATACCTTCAGCTATTGTCCCATATTGGAGAAATCTCAAGCTTTGTTGCTTTATAAAGTGTATGTTGTGTTGTCATATACTTTTTACAGTGTTCTCTACCAAATAAAAGGATATTTGATGACTGTGCACAATTTCTTCACTAGAGATTGTGAGCTACATTATCAACTCTACCATGATGTTTATTATTTCTTTGTATTGTGGACACTATTCTCTGTATAAAAAGGTAGAATGAATTTGTCATCAAATTGGTCACGTGGACACCTGCCGGGACACCCCTTGTCTCAGCCAGGGAGGTTCTTTTTCCACTCGGATTCACACAGCCAATCATGAAACCAATGCTGAGACTGGGACAGCAGAAGCTTTGTTCAATGGCAGAAGAATGGAGAAGTGGGAATTTAGTTCGAAATTCAACTTCTTAACCCAATTCTGGTGGAGACACCATATATATAGGAGGGTCGAAGTAAAATGGAGGGAATTGGAAAGAGTGGGAGGAATATTCATGACTTATCAGAGAACAAGGGTGTGGTTTGGACCTGGAACTGATGCAGCACTCCTTTTCAGTTCTTGTATGGGCTTTTCCAGTGTTGTCATGGCAACCATTAACTGTCATGGTGCTGGTGGGTACGTCATTTAGCTATTGTATTACAATGAGCATATAATGAGGTCCAAGGTCTAGTGGAAGTCAAATCTTCTGCCATCTTGAGCCTAGTTGGGTCTAACCAGTTCTTGTTTTCTCTTTGCAGCTTCCTCCTGAGACTTAGATACGAGCAATTGGTTTCCTTTCAAGGCAAGGGCAGGGGTATGATTCTAGGACAACAGCTTGGTAACAGCTTTAAGAAATAAGTTAGTAATGATTTAGAGGGTGACTTTGAGAATAAAGTTGATCCTTCCATTAGAGTGCATGACAGATAAGAACAATGATAATAATAAATGGCTACCATTATGGAGTCTTTGCCATCTGTAGAGTACTTGCCAGGCACTTTACCTAAGTTAGTTCCCTTAATAGAGGCACATTGAAACACATGAATGAGTCAGACTCATCATGCAAGAAATTGAAATGAGCATGGTTATGACTAGAGAGAAGATGCCTATGTGTATTAAGAAGCATCTCCTTTGAATAAAGTTTATTGAAAAATAATTTCAATAAATTTTACTGAAGAAACAGTTTTGAAAAACGAAAACTTAATCTCCGAGCTGAAGTGACAGTGTACTTCTGGCAATTGAGAGACTCTTTACTTGGATATTTTTTCAACTGAAGATCTTTTTTTAAAATTTATTTATTTATTTTTGGCTGCATTGGGTCTTCATTGCTGCACGCAGGCTTTCTCTAGTTGCGGTGAGCAGGGGCTACTTTTCGTTGCAGCACGCGGGCTTCTCATTGTGGTGGCTTCTCTTGTTGTGGAGCACAGGCTCTAGGTACGTGGGCTTCAGCAGTTGTGGCTCGCGGGCTCTAGAGCGCAGGCTCAGTAGTTGTGGAGCACAAGCTTAGTTGCTCCGTGGCATGTGGGATCTTCCTGGACCAGGGCTCAAACCCATGTCCCCTGCATTGGCAGGTGGATTCTTAACCACTGTGCCACCAGGGGAGCCCTGGAGATCTTGATGTGGCAAATTAATGGATGTACATTTAAATTTTTAAACATCTTTTTGAAGTATGTCAAATGTGTGCAAATCTTTAGTACAGTTAGAGGAATTTACACAAAGCAAACACCCATGTAACCAGCACCCAGGTCAAGAAACAAATAGGGGCCCCCCTCGAGGCTCTCCCAATAATCACCCCTCTAAAAGGAATCAGTGCCCTGACCTCTAACACTATACGTGAATTTTACCTATTTTTGAATTGACAAATCTTTATTAACCTGAGTTTCATCAATTCTGGTTCCTGTAATATAATGTTTGGATACTTTTAACAGTAAAACATGGACCAGAATCTACCTCATTATGAAGGTAATTTTTTTCATGCATTCCTAATATCACTATGAAATTAAAATGAGCTCTAACTTTTCTTTTTTCCTTCTTAACTTAAAAATAGTCTTTGGTGATATTTGATAAGGGCTCCAAAGACATTTTATGGCCAAAAGAAGGGGGCAAGATACACAATTAGGAACTTGTCCTCAGGTAGGTCAGGAGGCAGAGTGTAGCATTGCTGGTTACACAAAGGTGCCAGACAGGGTAGTGGGTGGCCCCTGACTGAACTGAACAGTGCATGTTGGTAGGGCCAGAAGGGGTTAGACCAAATGGTGAAAAATGTGTTTTCATGACAAACTTTTGTTGTTCTTCTCTCTCCAGGAAAAATAATCCACTCTTGTGGACCATTGTTGCTGGAGACCATGACAGAACCTTGAAGGAACCAACTGAGCAGGTGAGAAATGGTTTTAATGGTTATTCTGCCTAAATTTTCACATGCCAGGGAATACATTTAGCTAAAACATGGAGTTATTAATCCCCTAATGCCCTCGTATACTTATCATTTATACTAACATTTAAAGATACCATTTAAGATCACATTTAATCTGAAAATTAGGTGAGGTGAGTCAGGAAGTGCAAATTCAGGTCCATGTACACAGGTCCACCATAGTCTGATTTTTCCAGGACCACCAGTCCTCAGAAAGCGGTGCATGGACTCCTGTAAATTATTAACAGAGATTGCCCTTTTTAATTTAGTACAAAGTCATCTTCATTACTGATGTGTGGAAATGCAGAGATTTAAGATTATTTTGGACCAGTATACAAGGAAGTTGTTCAACTCATTGACTTTGCCTTGTAATCTCTTGCTTGCTAACAATACAGGTGAGAAGGGCAAAACACATTGTGGTGCACGAAGACTTTGACAGACTGACCTTTGACTCTGACATCGCCCTAATACAGCTGAGCTCTGCTCTGGAGTTCAACTCAGTGGTGAGGCCAGTGTGTCTCCCACACAGCACGGAGCCTCTGTTTTCCTCTGAGATCTGTGTTGTGACTGGATGGGGAAGTGTTAGTGACGGTAAACATTTTATTTTTGCGTAAACATCACTACTGGTTGAGAGTTTTGAGAATGTGTCATGGAAATGATATCAAGTAGTATCTGCTTTAGCCCTTCTTCCTTCTGAAACATTGAAACCATGTTTTATGTAGCTGTAAAGCTCATCAAATTAGAGAATGAGCTGTTTTATATTTTTCCATCAGGGTGACTTAATCATAGGTAGGCTAGATCTGTGAAAGGCCAGATAGAAGTATTTTGTGCCTTGTAAGCCATGTGGTCTCTGTCACAGCTATTCAAATCTGCCATTGTAGCACCAAGCAGCCATGGACCATATGTTATAGAATGGATGTGGCTGTATTCCAACAGAACTTGTCCATGAGTCTTAAATTTTATACAATAATCTTGTCACAAAATGTTATTCTTTTTTGGATTTTCCTTTCAACCATTTAAAAATGTACAAATCATAATTAGTTCATGGATTGTAATAAATAGGCTTGGGGATGTAATAAATAGGCTTCGGTTAGGGCCTGGCATGAAATTGGCCTGTTGGCTGGGGTTTGATGACCCCTGGGCTAGATTCTAGAGTTCTTAAAGCCACAGTGAAATACTGAAAGATCTGAATGGGTTGATGTTTGTGTCCTGCTTCTTTTCACTGTATAAAGTTATTTTCTTTTATATTTTCCTTCTGTTTATATGTCATTTAAAGTCTGTGAGCTTGCAGATGTAGAAGACAAACTTATGGTTACCAAAGGGGAAAGGGGGTGGGGAGGGATAAATTAAGAGTTTGGGATTAACATATATACATCACTATATATAAAATAGATAAACAACAAGGTCCTATTGTATAGCACAGGGAACTAAATTCAATATGTTGTAATAAACTATAATGGAAAAATTTATATATAAACTATATATAGTTTATATATAAACTATAATGAAAAAGAATATATATATATAACTGAATCACTTTGCTATACACCAGGAACTAACACAACATTGTAAATTAAATATACTTCAATTAAAAAAAAAAATGATAAAGTCTGTGAGCTTAAAGGAGGTGAGATATCTTTGACCTCATACAGTATTCATGTTCTCAGCTTACTGTGCTACCTGCAGCCAAAATGCATTTTCCCAAAATCTTCACAACCACCATATGAGGAGATTTTATCCTCCCATTCTGCAAATGAGGAGATTATGGCCCTGAAGTCTAAGTAATTTGCTAAAATTCCATGGCTAATAAATATCAAAAGTGGGATTTAAAATCAGTGTGGCTCAGCTGATAAACCTTGAACGGCTTATTTGTTACATTTGGAATACAATCTGAACTCCTAGCCCAGCATTGAAGGCTCTGCATTGGACCTCCCCATACTTCTCCAGCCTCAGCTCCTCCTTTGTCCCCTTGTTGGCTGACCTGTGTCTTCTTTCTTTCTCAAGCTCTGTGCTTTGTTTCCTTGGCCCCGGAGTACTCCTATTCCAGTCTTCTCACAGCCCCTCCTCATTACTCCATCCTCAACTCAAATCTTCTCAGACCCCTTTCTTGCAGCAGGACTGTCCTTCCTTCACTCTGCACAACCTGGTTTTATCATTTCCTTGCACATAAACGGACTTGACATATTTTACGGAATCATTTTCTACATCCCACCCCTTAGAGCGGGAGCCTCTTGAAGGCAGATCTCTGCCTAATTTACTGCTCTCTCCCCAGGACTCAGCATCTACCTAGCATAGAGGAAACACTCAGTAAATTTTTATTGACTCACTGGCCTCAAAGCCCTTGAATAAATGTACCTGTTCTTTAACATCTTCAACCTTCACCAACTCCATGACCACCAGATGATGGAGGTGGTTACAGTTTTATAAAAGGTGAATTCAGTCTTTTAGTCTCAGAGAGAAAACAAGTTCTCAATTTTGAGACATGATAATAAGCAACATTGTTAGGTATGGTCCCTGAAAAGAGGATTTTAAATACATTAAATTATCTATGTATTAGATTACTACATTAAAAAAAATAAGATTTAGAGTCGGACCTAGGCTAGGTCCTAGTTCTGCCCCATAGGTGCTGTGTGATTAAATCTTCAGAGCTCTGGCTTTTTCATGTGTGAGATTAGTGTGACAGCCCACCTCACAATGTTGTTGTGAGTATTAATAGCTTAGAGTAAAAAGCTTTATAAATATATTAAGGAACTATTTACATAAATGTAAATATAAATAAAATATAAGATACTATTTACATAAATGTAAAGTAATTTTTATTAATTTTTTTCCAAAAGCTATAGGGCTATCAAATACTGAACTTACCTTTTTTTAATTAGTCATAAATCTAAAGTGATAGAATAAGTCACGCAGAACACGTGTTAGCATAGACCTGCCTGAGGGCCAGGCGGGAGAAGAAATTCTTTAGTGTTCATCATCAGTGTCATCTTAAATTAGAGCTGAGATTAGGCCTCAGTGATAATAAAGGAACAAGAGAAATATGGTTTTGTTTTATATGAGTGCTACCAAGTCCAAGCTCACTCTGCTCGCCACACGACAGTCCAACGAATCAGAGATGAGGCATTGACGCAAGGAATACTTTATTCGAAATGAGGCATTGAGGCAAGGAATACTTTATTCGAAAAGCCCGCAGACCAAGAAGACAGCAGACTAGTGTCTCTGAAAAGCCATCTTATGAGGTTTGGCCAGTTTCTTTTATAGCACGGAGAGGGGGAGGAGATGAGGAAGTAAAGTAACATGGCCATAAGTTTTGCAAATATCACCTGGAATGGCCAGCCTCGGGGAGGGGATGTGTTAATTTCTTCTTTCTTGTAGCCATCCACAGGTGGGCAGAGTCCAGATGCTCCCCCGAATAAAGGCACTTTGTTTTAACATTCAGGTAGAGGGGCAGGGTTCCCGGAGGCAGGCCATTATGTACAGACAGTATCATTTCAGTGAACAAAAGCTGCAGAAAGCAAAGGTTAAAGTAAAAGAAACAGATCCAACATGTAGTCTGATTTGGCTCTTCCCTGTCACAATTGGAAATCATATAAATATATTATTGTTATGTAGTTATAATATGTTTACGTAAAATATTTACAGTTGACCTTTGAACAATGCGGGGGTTAATTCAAGTGTCATTTATAGTCAGCCCTACATACCACAAACCGTGTAGTACTGCAGTATTTACTATTGAAAAATATCTGAGTATAAGTGGACCCGTGCAGTTCAAACCTGTGTTGTTCAAGGGTCAACTGTACCCGTAAAAATATATAAACATATATATTTATAATATAAATTATCTGTGACACCAATTCATATCTTACTGAATTTCTCTTTCTGAATTCTTAATAGCAATATTTGAAACACTAAAAATATTTTTAACGTCTTTATTGGGGTATAATTGCTTTACAATGGTGTGTTAGTTTCTGCATTATAACAAAGTGAATCAGTTATACATATACATATGTTCCCATATCTCTTCCCTCTTGCATCTCCCTCCCTCCCACCCTCCCTATCCCAGCCCTCCAGGCGGTCACACAGCACCGAGCTGATCTCCCTGTGCTATGCGGCTGCTTCCCACTAGCTATCTACCTTACGTTTGGTAGTGTATATATGTCATGCCTCTCTCTCGCTTTGTCACAGCTCACCATTCCCCCTCCCCATATCCTCAAGTCCGTTCTCCAGTAGGTCTGTGTCTTTATTCCTGTCTTACCCCTAGGTTCTTCATGACATTTTTTTTCTTAAATTCCATATATATGTGTTAGCATACGGTATTTGTCTTTCTCTTTCTGACTTACTTCACTCTGCATGACAGACTCTAGGTCTATCCACCTCATTATGAAACACTAAAATTTAAATCAGAATTAAGCTAGAAAAAAAGTGTTTCTGATCTTGTTTCTCCTGCCAATGGATTTTCTTCACCAAGATGTCACATCTGGAAATAAAGATGTCCTGCACAAAACACTGTGTTTGGATTCAGAATTCTGCATCAGCTTAGGCAAAACTGAATGATGGCAGCTGTGTCGGTGTAGAGCAAGCCTGAACTTAAATATATTTCTTTAACACCACTTGTTGCTTACTTCACTATCAAGCTCTCTTTCTGAATCTATTTCTTAGATGGTGGCCTAGCGAGTCGCTTACAGCAGATTCAAGTGCTCGTGGTAGAAAGAGAGGTCTGCGAACGCACTTACTATTCTGCCCATCCAGGAGGGATTACAGAGAAGATGATCTGTGCTGGCTTTGCAGCGTCTGGAGGGAAAGATGTGGGTCAGGTGAGAGGATTCTAATTTTGCAGAGGGGAAGACAGGAAGTTGTCATCTGTTGGAGATTCTCCTTAGACAGGAAGAATATACTCTCAAAGCCACAGACAAGCATCTTGGCCTGTGCCTGCAGCATCATGCCACACCCCTACTCGAAAGCCAGTAGGACAACAGGAAGAGTGAATTACTTAGTCCAAACTTGCTGAGATGGCAGAGAGACAGAAGCAGCCATCAATCAGAGGGGAAGTGGGTACACAGAGGAGCCCTTGAGAAGGTAGGAGAGGGCAACACCACTGAACTGGTCTGCAGGTGGGAAGATGTGTTCAGATATGCTTAAAGCTTTGGTAAAAGGGGAACGAGCAAATACGGATTATAAATTAGTGTATCCTACTTATGCCTTAAGAGTTTTATTGTTTCAAATTATTACTAAACTCCTGGGTACTCACACTTAATTTTCAATCACAGAATAAAATAAAATAATCATGAAGAAAATGAGAACCTTTGAAAAAATGGTTTTCATATGCAGCGGAAGACAAATCACAAGCAGTAGTTTAATTTTAGTGATATCCTAGAGGCACGAAGCTGTGCAGATGTATTCACACGTCAGTTGGACAAGCATGCTATTGGCAAGTTCAGAATCAGCTAGGAAAAAGACAGGATACGGGCAAAAGGATTACAAAACACCAGCTTTAATATCCACAAAGCCGACTGAGGAATATGCCTTAGGTATGCAACCAAAAAGTGTTTCCAACACTAAGCAGGCCACCTTGAACACCTAGTCTGGACTTGAGGCAGCCTGCCTAAGGGAAAGTTGGGGTCTGTAGAGCAGACACACTTCTCCAGATTGTTGTATCATTTCATATTGGTCTAGAGTAGAGAGGGAAGAAAGAATGAATCTTGAGTTGCAGCTTTTTGATAGTCCTCCCCTGCCTCCCCACAAACGCTCCCCCCACCCCCCTGGCCACGAAGAAACAGAAACCAATGGATACCACCTCTATGGGGAGAAAACTGGGCTTTAATCTGGATAGAAGTCTTTCCATAGGCAAAAATGAGGAGAGAAGGAAGGAGGTCCCCTCTTAACATTGAATATAAATTGAGTGTAGTTAAACCCTTTCCTTGTGTCAAGCACTACCCAAATTCTGTTTTATGTTGCATATTGTAATTTGCATTCTTCAGAAGCAGACTCTGAGAGGAGGATTCAAGGGCAACAGTGTGCTCAGAAAGTACAAATATCACTGGTAGAAATGTGAGGAGGTGGTACAGGGAAGGGAAGGCAGCCCATCTATTGATGTGCTATTAATGTGCTATGAAGCCAACTACCACAGGGAGGGACTGAGCTGAATCCTGCAACGAAACTCTGGCAGTGATGCAAAACACACGCAGTATATTTATCCCCTCCCCTTGGAGGGGTGAGGGAGCTTCCCCAGAGTCACGGTTGGAAGGCTTCAGGGGAGCATCTCCCACAGCCTGAGCGGCCTTATGGCTGTGGTGGACAGGGCAAGGGCCCTCAGGCACACAGCCGGCATAGACTGGAAGGTCCGAGGAATATGGGAAGGGCACTCACACCATCTGCTAGAGGACATTACTGTTATATTATAAAAATCCAATAGAAAAGTGCTCTGAATTAATGTGTTCATTCTCCCCCTTTTGAGGGATGGTTTTTCTTTCTTTTTCACATCAAGAAAATTACAAATGGCTCTGCTGTCTCTGTCATGTTTAACAGCATGTAACATTAAGGGAAGAGCTTAATCTATCAAGAGAGCAAATAGGTCCATGTCAGAGGTGACCCAAATACCATAATCTCGGTTGGTACCTATATTTATTTCAGCTACATCCAGCTGTCACTTTCGCTGCAGTGTGACCAAATTTACAGCCACTACAAAGAAAGGAAAATACGAGAGATTCTGACTAGATGTGGGTAGCTTTCTTTTATAAAGAATACTGAATTACTAAAAGGGTGACTTCAGAAACTTGCTTTGATGAGACAGACTCTAATATTTCTATCAGGTAATTGGTTTTTACCCCAAAAAAGGGTTTTTACCCTCCTGTGCATACTCAGGGGTAATGGACCTGCTAATGTAATTTCTCATCCAGGAAGGTGAACATCAGAATGTTGGAATGCAGAGACATGGCAGTTTCAGATACACAGTGTAGACTCCTGTGGTTCTTTGCTCACAACAAATTTTAGATTTTTTTTTTAATCTCAAGTTCTTTGACCTACCATTGATCTTTGTCTTCACAGAGTGATACATGTTCTGTTCTTGCTGACTTTTCCATTCTAGTTCTTATTTCTCTCTTCTTGCTTACTATTTTTCAGCCACATCGATTGCCTTCTGACCTCAAACTTGCCACATCCTTCTCTAAGTTGGGGCCTTAGCCCAGATATTAATTCTGCATTAAAACGCTATTCCTCCAGGTTTTTGAAAATCCACCTCCTTATTTTTCATGTACGAGCTCAAATGTTATTGAAACTACAAATATATACATGCACGTGTAAGCATACACACAGCTACCATTGTTCTCAACTTTTCACTCTGAGTATTTCCTTTATGGCTATTATCACCATCTAATTTGTTTATATTCTTTTCCAGAATGCCTGGCTCACAGTAGGCACTGAATAATTTTTAAAATAATCAGTATTTGTTTCTTGAAGATTTACCATGTGCGAGGCCCTGTAATAAGTGCTGACCATAAAAGATAAATTAGACAGGCTCCTTCTGTATCACAAAATGTTTGTAATTAACTGAAAAATTCTATATTGTGTATGTGTTCGTACTGAATGAATGAGTGAATAAAAAAACACCTGATTTGACAAATCAGACTATTTTCAAACTGGAAGGGCCTCCTAAGTATAATCTTAAATTATGTGGGAAAAAAATTAGGCCCAGAGAAAATGTTAATTGTTCTACATTACAGATTAAGGAATCGGTCTCCTATTCCCAGTTCAGGATTTCTCCTGTGAAATTCTCCATATAAAATAAACACTTATCTCAAATATGTTATCAGCTCAGTTTATTTTATAAGAAGACAATTAAATTAAAGGTTTAGTTTGGTCCTAAGTACACTTGTGTCAAAAAAAAAAAAAAAAAAAAGCCCTGATAAAAAACCAGAAAGGCTGTCTTAAAAGAATGCAAATCCTATGTTTTAAAGCTTGTTTTTTTTCAGTTTTATTGAGATATAATTGACATATAAAATTTTATAAATTTAAAATGTACAATGTGATGATTTTGATACACTTAGGTATTGTGAAATGCTTACCATAGTAGGGTTAGTTAACACCTTCCTCACCTCACATAATTATCATTTTTTTCTTGTGCTGAGAACACTTATGATCTACTCTCTTAGCAGCTTTCAAGTAAGCAATACAGTATTGTTAACTACAGTCACCATGCTGTACATTAGATCCCTAGAACCTGTTAATCTTACAGCTGGAAGTTTACACCCTTTGACCAGCATCTTCCCATTTTTCCCATTTTTTAGGTCTCAGGTATATGTGATATCATACAGTAATTGTCTTTCACTGTCTGACTTTTCACTTAACATATTGTTCTCAAGGATTATCCATGTTGTCGCAAATGACAGGATCTCCTCCTTTCTCATGGCTGAATAATATTCCATTTTAGTATTCAGTATTCTCATGGCTGAATAAATAAATAAGTAAACAAATATACATATAGACACACACACACACACACACATATAAAAAATACACACACACATATACTCCATACATCTTCTTTATCCATTCGTCCTTTGACAGAAAAATAGGTTGTTTCCATATCTTGGCTAATGTGAATAAAGCTGCAGTAAACATGGGGGTGCAGATACCTCTTCAGTAGCCTATTTTTATTTCCTTTGGCTATATACCCAGAACAGGGATTGCCGTATCATGTGGTAGTTCTATTTTTAATTCTATTTTCCACAGTGATATACCAATTTATATTCCCACCAATGGTGCAAAAGGATTCTCATTTTTTCCACATCTTTGTAAACACTGTTTATTTCTTGTCTTTTTGATGATAGCTGATCAAACAGATATGAGGTGATATCTCATTGTGATTTTGATTTGCATTCTCGTGATGTTGAGCACATTTTCATGTACCTGTTGGCCATCTGTATATCTTCTTTGGTAAAATGTCTATTCAGATCCTCTGCCTATTTATAAATTGCATTTTTTTTCTTATTGATTTGTATGAGTTCTATAATTTTGGATGCTAACCGCCTATCAGATATATGGTTTGAAAATATTTTCTCCCATTCCATGGGTTGCGTTTTCATTTTGTTGATTGTTTCTTCTGATGTGCAGAAGCCTTTTAGCTTGATGTAGTCCCACTTACTGATTTTTGGCCCTGTTGCTTGTGCTTTTGGTTTCATATCCAAAAAAACTGTTGCCAAAAACAAAGTCAAAGGAGCTTTTCGGGCTTCCCTGGTGGCGCAGTGATTGAGAGTCCGCCTGCCGATGCAGGGGACGTGGGTTCGTGCCCGGGTCTGGGAGGATCCCACATGCCGCGGAGCGGCTGGGCCCGTGAGCCATGGCCGCTGAGCCTGTGTGTCCGGAGTCTGTGCGCCACAGTGGGAGAGGCCACAACAGTGAGAGGCCCGCGTACCGCTAAAAAAAAAAAAAAAAAAAAAGGAGCTTTTCCCTATGTTTTCTTCTAGAAGTCCTGCCATTTGGGGTCTTATGTTTAAGTCTTTAATCTATTTCAAGTTAATTTTTGTGGTGTAAAATAGGGGTTCAATTTTATTGCTCTGCATGTGGTTATTCAGTTTTCCCAACACCATTATTGAAGAAACTAGTTTTTCCCCATTGAGTATTCTTTGCTCCTTTTTCAAATATTAGTTAACTATATAAATGGGGTTTTTTTCTGGGCTCACAATTCTGTCTCATTGGTCTGTGTGTCTGTTTTTATGCCAGTACCATACTGTGTTGATTACTATAAATTTGTAATACATTTTGAAATCAGGAAGTGTGATGCCTCCAGCTTTGTTCTTTCTCAGGATTGTTTTGACTATGCGAGGGTCTTTGTGGTTCCATGTGAATTTTAGGATTGTTTTTCTCTATTTCTGTGAAAAATGCCATTGAAATTTTGATATGGACTGCATTGAATCTATAGCTGTTTTGAGTAGTGTGGACATTTTAACAATATTAATTCTTCAAATTCATGAATATGGGATATCTTTCCATTTCTTTGTGTCTTTAATTTTTTCATCAAAGTCATAGTTTTCAGTATAGAGACCTTTTACCTCCTTGGTTAAATTTATTCCAAAGTATTTTATTCTTTTGATGCTACTGTACGTGGGATTTTTATATATGTGTGTGTGTGTGTGTTTTGTTGGTGTATAGAGACACAGCTGACTTTTATATTTTGTATCCTGAAACTTGACTGTATTCATTGATAAGTTCTAACAGTTTTTTGGTGGAGCCTTTAAGACTTTCTGTATAAAAAGACTTTCTTGCCTGATTGCTCTGGCTAGGACTTTCAGACTATATTGAATAGGCCTGGTAAGGGTGAGCACCTTTGTGTTATTCCTACTCTTAGAGGAACAGCTTTCAACCTTTCACTGTTGAGTAGAGTGTCAGCTGTGGGTTTGTTATATATGGCCTTTTTTATGTTGAGGTATGTTTTATTTACACCCAAGTTGTTGAGAGTTCTTAATCATGCAAGAATGTTGCATTTTGTCAAATGCTTTTTTGTACTATTGAGATGATGATACGATTTTAACTTTCACATTTATTGACTTGCATATGTTGAACCACCCTTGCATCACTGGAATAAATCCCACTTGATTATGGTGATTGATCCATTTAATATACTGTTGAATTCAGTATGCTAGTATTTTGGGGGTGATTTTACATCTATGTTCATTAGGGATATGGGCCTAATTTATCTTTTTTTGTAGTGTTCTTTTCTGGCTTTAGTATGAGGGTAATGCTGACCTCATAAAATGAGTTTTGGAGTATTCCCTCCTCCAGTTTTTGGGTAGACTTTGAGAAGAATTCTTGTTTAAATGTTTAGTAAAATTCACTAGTGAAGCCATCTGGTCCTAGGCTTTTCTTTGTTGGGATGTTCTTGATTATTGATTCAATCACCTTTCTTGTATTGGTCTGTTATGATTTTCTTTTTCCTCTTGATTTGGTATTAGTAGGTGGTATGTTTCTAGGAGTTTATTTCTTCTAAGTTTATCCAATTTTTCGGTTTATAGTTGTTCATAGTGGTCTCTTATGATCCCTTGTATTTCTGTGGTACCAGTTGTAATGTCTCCTCTTTCATTTCTTTTATTTGTGATTTCATTTATTTAAGTCTAAGTATTCTAAGGTATACAAATTCATAAAAATAAATCTTTAAGAAATTAAAGAAATATATTATGAATAAATTATTGATTATTCCTGTTCCAAAACTGAAAGCAGGAGTTCTGATTAAAGCAATTTTAGAACATGTTTTCTTGGTGTTCCAGGGAGATTCTGGTGGGCCATTAGTATGTAAACATGAAAAAGCTCCCTTTGTCCTCTATGGCATTGTCAGCTGGGGAGCCAGCTGTCCCCAGCCAAGGAAGCCAGGAGTATTTGCCAGGGTGAGTGTCTTCTTGGACTGGATTCAATCCAGGATCAAAGGTAAATATTTTTCAGATATTATAAAAAGGTGCCTCTTTTTTTTCGAGTGGGTTTGGGAGAGGTGAGAGTGGTGGAAATCAGTATTATGAAAGAGAAGACCATAATATAGTATTTTATTTATTTTAGTTTCTAAACACATTAAAATTCTGTAAGAATAAGTTCTTCCTTAGGCAGAGTTATGGTAAAACTGACATTTCCTGAGGCTGCTTTAATCCTAGATTTGCATTCTCTTTGAAAAAAATCTGCTCTGGAACAAACTACATTTTGTCCTTAGGCTTTCATCTTTATTTACTTTTAACATGTTCTCCCCAGATGCAGGTCCTGTTTTACTTCAGATAAATAAAGAAAGCAAAATCTTAACAAGACAACAATTGCCACCACCCACACCTTCAAGAGACAGTGCATCTGGGCCAGGTAGTAGATGTTCATGTTATGCCATTAATATAGCTAGTAAGAATTTAGCAAAAAGCATTGCTCATCTGGGTTCATTAATTTTCTTTGGAATACCGTAAACTGTGTCTTCATTCTGGTTGGTAGTTTAAGCTGAAAGACAGGAGAGTTGTTATTGTTACTGTCTAGGGATCTTTTCTACCCCATAGATACAGCTGTTACAGGTTAAAAAAAAAAAAAAGCCTTGTGGTTGTGAACAGTGCTTGAATTTTGGAGAAGTTCATAGAATTATTCTGACCTCTGAGCTATTTATTGCTACATGAACAAAGGCCCTTAGGCTTTCAGGTATCTTGCTAGATAAAGACTCTGGATATTAGATGACCAAGACGAGTATCAGTGTTAGTGTCTCTCTTAACTCTCCCCCAATTGTCAGTGTCTGTTTGCTAATAATATTTTTAGTTAAAAACAAAAAGGAACTGGAGATTTAGATGTCTGTGATAGATTTATAAGAAGATAAAAGTTCCATGATACCATCATTCTTGGTTTCCAAATGGTCGGGATCTTTCCCTTTTCATCCATCTCTGCCCCATCCACTCCCATATACACTCAAGCCCAATAGACAACTAGAAAGAGTTGGAGGAAAATTGAGAAGGATGCAAGAGAGAAGGGGGAGACTTGCTAGAGTGATGACCTTCAGTAGAAGAAAGTGGATGAGATCTAGTGTCCAGGTGGAAGGGCTGGTCTTGGATAGGAGCAAAGTGCAGTTTATCCATAGTTGCCAGATGGAAAGAACAATATTTAGGCACTGCTGCTGTTGTATGGGTACATGTGGGAATGGGAACAGCAGTTCTCCTCTAATTGCTTATATTTTCTTAGCACATGAAACAGAGGATTGTGGGAGAGGCTCTGAGGGTTTTGAGAGAAAAAGGAGAAAGTAGTAAACAGTTCTCGAAAAAAGTGACCAAGTGCATGGAATACGAAAATGTTGTAGAATTGTTTGGCAGCATAAAAGCCTCTGAGATGAATGATCATAAATTTAGAGGGAGACTAATCAGTTAGTTTGGTTGTATGTTTTCCTCTGGAGACACTGAGGCATACCACATAGATGCAGCCCAGGTGGAGAGCAAATCCAATCACAGTGGGTTTTTCCAAGTATACAAGAGTATAAGGGAATTGAGAGTGTGTATGAGGAAGAGATTAAAATGATGCATGGTTGGAATTCAAGCTAGGAAAATAGTGAAGCAAGGAGGAAAAGTTAAGGAACAAGAAAAGGTGGTGGAATAGATGAATTACAAGTCTCAAAAGGTGAAGGAGTGTTGGTGTAAGCTGAAAAATAGAAGGTTGTGGTTGGAGATGGCGGTTCTTGAAATTGAGTTTATGCAAGGCTTACAGTTATTGCTAATGACCAGGTCTCTAGGGGCTGACCCTTTGGAGAAGTGAATGAGGTCAGGTGAAGGACAAGATCATTGGAGGAAAGTTGAGAAACTGAAAAGATTCAGTGCTGGAAACATCATCTGTATGGCTATTGAAATCAGCAAGATATATGGTAGGATTGGTGTTGGAGAAAATGACTGCTAAAATCTTCTAGGAATGAAGTGGAGTAACTCAGGGACCAGTTATGGGTGGTACGTTCTGACAACAGAAGAGTCAGGAGTCAAAACAAGAGTCAAAGAGTCATATTTAGATTAAATTAAGTATGGAATTGGGGTTGAGATGGAAAGCAGACTTAGGTTTAAGATCATAAAACCTAATGATTTTGATGGTTTAACTGAATAATTTCAATGAGTGCCAAAGTAAGTTAATGCATGTTAAGCACTTAGAATAGGGATGGTATGACCCATGATGAGGGTCAGTAAGTGTTGTGGTGTAGTGACCATCAAGTGTGTTCTTTGAACTGTCCCATTCAGACTATTAGAAAATGAACATTGTTAAAATGCAGAGAAGATATTTCTCATTTGTATATGTTCAGAAATACTTATGCATACCAAAGAACTTCCAAAGTTTTACATATAAAAGGGTATTGTTTTGTTTTACTTCTATGAATATTCTATGAGAAAAAGTGTTAGGATTCTGCCATATTTAACACCTACCCACTCCCACCACTTGCTTTTTACACAAGGGAATGAATGAATCTTAGCAATGGTTTTTTGAAATTGTTACCCCATTTACCAAAAATAGTGAGTGGTTGGGAATTCATGACTTTATATGATTCACTTCCTTTTCTTGATCTCAGTCACAAGCTCCATGAATGTAATCATTTGTCCCAGCAAGATAAGTGCTCAGTGAAGTCAATGAAGCTTTTAGGAACAGATCTTCAGTTGCATCTCAAAGAAGGAAAAAAATGAAAACAGGCTGGGATTAGAGGATGCAATGCAGTCCACTGTGCATTTTCTAAGAAATTTTAAAAATTCAGTTAAAAGTCATTTTAAGTAATTATTGTTTAAATTATACTTCTACAACCTCATTTCACAAAAGTAGGACACATTAAATGGGATGATCATTTTACCCAAGAACTTGTAACTGATGGTAATTGTTTTAATTTTCTTCTTGCGAGCCTAAATTATTCAAGTTTATGATAAAATCTCATTTTTCTTTGTCTTATTTATGTGGTCCCTGGTGTCCCTATGTTCTGAATCATAGGCTGTTACTCTGAAGTGGAGCTGGAAGAGCCCAGAGGCTTTTTTTCCTCTCCAAGATATCCACTGGATTATAGAGGAAAACTGGAATGTTCTTGGGTGCTCAGAGTTTCACCAAGCAGTATGGCAAAATTTACGGTTGAGTATCTGTCACTCCCTGGGTCTCATGTGTGTGGCGATTCAGTTCTGACTATTTATGAAGAAAACCACAATGAGAGAAGGATGTCAGGTAAACCTTAGGGGCATTTATACGTTGTGCTGGGAGCCTTTTCTGTGTAAGCGGCTTATGTTCAAAGGGAGAGTTTGACTTGGTAATAATACTGAAATGTTGATTCATGTAGTAGGCGTGACTTTTTTTCTAGGCACATTTAATATTTTCAAAATTTGAATTTACAAAACAGGTATACTAAAGGTTGAGTGGAAGTGTTTGTATTCGGAAAAAAAAAAAAAGACGGGAGAACCCAACTTCTTCAAACAGCAGAACCATGCCAGAATGCCAGAAATGTGTGTAAGACAGAGGAGGGGTTAAGATAATTAAAAATCATGCAGGGGATAAGGTGCTGGATTTTCAAATAAAGCAAAATACATTAAAGGCTTTTAAAATGGTAGAATTAAAAAGATTTGCTAATAACATGCCAACTGTCATTTCATTTCCTGTACAGGCAAAACTGGTTTCGTTCAGCAAACTTGCCACCTGTTCTTTTTTTTTTTTGCCGTATGCGGGCCTCTCACTGTTATGGCCTCTCCCGTTGCGGAACACAGGCTTCAGACGTGCAGGCTCAGCGGCCGTGGCTCATGGGCCCAGCCGCTCCGCGGCATGTGGGATCTTCCCGGACCGGGGCACGAACCTGTGTCCCCTGCATCGGCAGGCGGACTCTCAACCACTGCGCCACCAGGGAAGCCCGCCACCTGTTCTTTGTATAGGTGTAACACAGGCTTTTTGGCTGTCAGTAAAGGTGGAGGTGGGAAGGTGTTGGAAATAATTTGGTTGATGGGGATACCTGGAAAGAAAAGTTTAGGTATGTTACTCTGAGTGTGTGTGATTCACACACAAGTGCACGTGCTTGATTCAGGAGTATACGGAGGCCAGGGAATTGCTTTGAGGTTGAGATTTTCTCAGGATAAATTCTGAGAGATTGAATTATTGAATTAGAAGGCTCAAACGTTTATTTAAAGGATCTTTCTTTAGAAATGCTATCTCATTTAGACTGCAGAGAAAACGATTAACTGCCTATCCCCCATTGCACATTTTTCGCCTATGATCAGATTACCTTCCCCATCCACCCTGAGTAAAATGGCTCCTTGTAGCTGCAGTGAAATCCAGACTCCCTAGTATGACCTTTTGCCTCGCTCTCCCTTAGCTCATCATGCTGTCCCCTCAGGGCCCTTGTCCATCACCACCTCTCCCAGCTATTCAAAGACCTCTTCCTCATGCATCTAGTCAAGTCTTGACTAGAATGTGCCTTCTTTTTTTTTTGATTTGACATTTTTTAATATAATTTTAAAGGTTACTTTGCATTTACATTTGCATAGCTGAAACAAAATACTGGCTCTATTCCCCGTGTTCTACAGCACATCCTTGAGCCTATCTTACACCCAATGGTTTGTGCCTCCGACTCCCCCATCTCTATATTGACACCCTCCCCACTGGTAACCACTAATTTGTTCTCTATATTGGAGTCTGCTTCTTTTTGTTATATTCACTAGTTCTTGTTTTTTTTTTTTTTTTTTGAGTATAACTGCTTTACAATGCTGTGTTAGTTTCTGCGGTACAATGAAGTGAATCAGCTATATGTGTACCCATATCCCCTCCCTCTTGGAGCTCCCTTCCCCCACATCCCACCCATCTAGGTCATCACAGAGCACTGAGCTGAGCTCCCTGTGCTGTACAGGAGGTTCCCACTAGCTATCTGTTTTACACATGGCGGTGTATTTATGTCAAACTGAATCTCCCAATTCGTCCCACCCTCCCCTTCCCCACCTGTGTCCACATGTCTCTTCTCTACGTCTACGTCTCTATTCCTGCCCTGCAAATAGGCTCATCTGTACCATTTATCTAGGTTCCACATATATGAATTAATATATGATATTTGTTTTTCTCATTCTGGCTTACTTCATTCTGTAGGACAGACTCTATGTCCATCCACATCTCTACAAATGACCCAGTTTTGTTCCTTTTTGTGGCTGAGTAATATTCCATCGTATATATGCACCACATCTTCTTTATCCATTCATCTGTGGTTGGACATTAGGTTGCTTCCATGTCCTGCCTATTGTAAATAGTGCTGCAGGGAACACTGGGGTGCATGTGTCCTTTTGAATTATGGTTTTCTCAGGGTATATGCCCAGTAGTGGGATTGCTGGGTCATATGGTTGTTCTATTTTTAGTTTTTCAAGGAAACTCCATACTGTTCTCCACAGTGGATGTATCAGTTTACATTCCCACCAACAGTGCAAAAGGGTTCCCTTTTCTCCACGCCCTCTCCAGGATTTATTGTTTGTAGATATTTTGATGATGGCCATTCTGACCGGTGTGAAGTGATACCTCATTGTAGTTTTGATTTTCATTTCTCTAATAATTAGTGATGTTGAGCATCTTTTCATGTGCCTCTGCACCATCTGTACGTCTTCTTTGGTGAAATGTCTATTTAGGTCTTCCACCCATTTTTTTAATTGGGATCTTTGTTTTTTTGATATTGCGCTCCATGAGCTGTTAGAATATTTTGGAGATTAATCCTTTGTCTGTTGCTTTGTTTGCAAATATTTTCTCCTATTCTGAGGGTTATCTTTTTTATGGTTTCCTTTGCTGTGCAAAAGCTTTTAAGTTTCATTAGGTCCCATTTATTTATTTTTGTTTTTACTTTCATTACTCTAGGAGGTGGGTCAAAAAAGATCTTGCTGTGGTTTATGTCAAAGTGTGTTTTTCCTATATTTTCCTCTAAGAGTTTTATAGTATTCGGTCTTACATTTAGGTCTTTAATCAATTTTGAGTTTATTTTTGTGTATGGTGTTAGGGAATGTTCTAATTTCATTCTTTTACGTGTAGCTATCCAGTTTTCCCAGCACCACTTATTGAAGAGGCTGTCTTTTCTCCATTGTATGTTCTTGCCCCCCTTGAAATAAATTAGGTGACCATATATGCGTGGGTTTATCTCTGGGCTATCTATCCCGTACCATTGATCTATATTTCTGTTTTTGTGCCAGTACCATACTGTCTTGATTACTGTAGCTTTGTAGTATAATCTGAAGTCCGGGAGCCTGATTCCTCCAGCTCCATTTTTCTTTCTCAAGATTGCTTTGGCTATTCGGGGTCTTTTGTGTTTCTATACAAATTGTAACATTTTTTGTTCTAATTCTGTAAAGAATGCCATTGGTAATTTGATAGGGATTGCATTGACTCTGTAGACTGCTTTGGGTAGTATAGACATTTTTACAATATTGATTCTTCCAGTCTAGGAGCATAACATATTTCTCCACCTGTTTATGTCACCTTTGATTTCTTTCATCAGTGTTGTATAGTTTTCTGAGTACAAGTCATTCACCTCCTTAGGTAGGTTTATTCCTAGGTATTTTATTCATTTTGTTGTGATGATAAATGGGATTGTTTCCTTAATTTCTCTTTCTGGTTTTTCATTGTTAGTGTATAGGAATGCAAGAGATTTCTGTGAATTAATTTTGTATCCTGCAACCTTATCAAATTCATTGATTAGTTCTAGTAGTTTTCTGGTGGCATCTTTAGGATTTTCTATGTATAGTATCATGTCATCTGCAAACAGTGACAGTTTTACTTCTTCTTTTCTGATTTGTATTCCTTTTATTTCTTCTCTGATTGCCATGGCTAGGACTTCCAAAACTATGTTGAATAAGAGTGGCAAGAGTGTATATCCTTGTCTTGTTCCTGATCTTAGTGGAAATGCTTTCAGTTTTTCACCATTGAGAATGATGTTTGCTGTGGGTTTGTCATATATGGCCTATATTATGTTGAGGTAGGTTCCCTCTATGCCCATTTTCGGGAGAGTTTTTATCATAAATGAATGTTGAATTTTGTCAAAAGCTTTTTCTGCATCTATTGAGATGAGCATATGTTTTTTCCCCTTCAATTTGTTAATATGGTGTATCACATTGATTGATTTGCATATATTGAAGAATCTTTGCCTTCCTGGGATAAATCCCACTTGTTCATGGTGTATGATCCTTTTAATGTGTTGTTGGATTCTGTTTGCTAGTATTTTGTTGAGGACTTGTGCAACAAGCCCTAGGTCCCACACAGCCCGGAGCGGGGCTCAGAGGGCAGCGGACCCAGTCTGGGAGCCCAGCCGGCTTCCGGGGACAGGAGAAATGCTAGGCACACTCCCCCCATGATCCTCCGAGCCCCTAAGGGTCTCTCCAGGCGAAGGAACCCCTCCCCTCTCCCAGCCACCCCTCAGGGGCACCAGTCCTGTCCAGTCTCCACCTCTCCTCCCCTCTCACTCTCCCCACGTCCTACCTAGTTGCTTGAGGGTTTCTCCCATCTCCTTGGGTGTCAAAGTCCCCCACCAGCATCCAGTAGGTGCCCTAGTTTTGGGGAGATGCAAACTCAATGTCCTCCCATGCGGCCATCTTGACTCCGCCCCCCCACTAGTTGTATTTTTTAGATTCCACGTGTAAGTGATATCATACAGTATTTGTCTTTTTCTGTCTGACTTATTTCACTTAGCATAGTGCCCTACAAGTCCATCCATGTTGCTGCAAATGGCAACATTTTGTTCTTTTTTATGGCTGAGTAGTATTCCATTGTGTATATATGTCATATCTTCTTTATCCATTCATACTTAGGTTGCTTTCATATCTTGGCAAGTGTAAATAATGCTGTTATGAACTTTGGGGTGCATGTATCTTTTTGAACTGGTGTTTTTGATTTTTTTGGATATATACTCAGGAGTGGAATTACTGGGTCATATCGTAGTTCTATTTTTAGCTTTTTGAGAAACAGTCATACTGTTTTCCACAGTGGCTGCACCAATTTACATTCTCACCAACAGTGTTCAAGGGTTCCCTTTTCTGCACATAGAATGTGCCTTCTTAATGAGGCCTACCTGATTGATGTGAATTTCATCACTCCCAGCTCTGTACTTCTTAGTGGCCCTTCTCTTGGCATTATTGTCTTCTAACCTATGAGGTTGTTTCATGTTTTTATGTCAGTGTCTTCCCTATTGATATGAGCTTCTCGAGGACTGAAACTCATCTCTTCACTTCAGGAATCCCCAGTCCTTAGAACGCTGCTGGACGAAATGAAGGCATTTAATAAATGAGTGACTGATTGAAAGGTCACCTCCTTAAATAGGCCTTCTTAGTCTTAAGTAGCATCATCCTTCACCTCCCACAGTCTTTTTCTATCATACTCTGTTGGTTATTTCATTTGTAACAGTGGTTTCTATTTGAAATCATCTTCTTCACTTATCTGACTCACATGAAAGCTTCATGAGAACAGGGATCTGGCTATTTATTTTTTCCTACTATGTCTCCCCAACTTGGGATAAATAGAGACTCAGAACATTTTTTTTTTTTTACATGAATACATACTGCTAAATTATTCTTCAGAAAGACTAAATCAGGGACTTCCCTGGTGGCACAGTGGTTAAGAATCCGCCTGCCAATGCAGGGGACATGGGTTCGAGCCCTGGTCTGGGAAGATCCCACATGCCATGGAGCAACTAAGCCTGTGCACCACAACTACTGAGCCTGCGTGCCACAACTACTGAGCCTGCGCACCACAACTACTGAGCCCGCATGCTGCAACTACTGAAGCCCATGAACCTAGAGCCCATGCTCCACAACAAGAGAAGCCACTGCAATGAGAAGCCCACACACCACAATGAAGAGTAGCCCCCACTCGTTGCAACTAAAGAAAGCTCGCATGCAGCAACGAAGACCCAACGCGGCCACAAATAAATAAAATTAAAAAATAAATAAATAACTATATTAAATACTTGTTTAAAAAAAAAGACTAAATCATTTTTCACTGCCATTAGCAATGCATTAGAGCCTCTTTCACCATGCCCATAACCTGATATTATCAATTTAATAAGCATTTGTACTTTTTAAAAATCATTAATGAGGATAAATTTTTTTCATGTGTTGGTTAGCTATTTGTATTTTTAAATTTGTTGTCATTACCATCTATTTTTAAATTTGAGTATTGATCTTATTATTGGTTTATAAGAGCTATATATATGTATATATTTTATATATATATTAATACTTTTTCCTTTGTCATAAGTTACAAGTACTTATTCATAAGGTTGTCGTTTGCCTTTAAATTTTGTATATTTATACGTTGATGTAAATATTTTTAAATTTGTTGGTTTAAGTACAGTCATATGTATCTTTGATCTTTGTTTTATCTCTTTGCTTTTATTTTTAAAAATTAATTTCTCAATCCAAGGTCAGAAATTTTTTAATTAAAAGAAGCTTAATCCTGCTGAAATATATTTTCTCATATGGTAAAATGGCCTTATGCCTGCTTTATTCTTTTAAAAAAATTATTTTCTCCCTAATTTATAGCTATCTTTATCATATACCAGATTCTTATATAGAAGTAAATGATTTCTGGGAAAACTTGCCTTTATCATTGTTCTACTGAAAACCATGTTTGACTTTGTTGTGGATTACCTGGGGAACCCCTATAATTTTTCAATGTAGCATTTCTTTGATTTGAAATTCTCAGCTTGAAACTTCTGGAGTTGTTCTCTCCTTCAGATGATAGCTAGTGGAACTGTAGGACTATGATAGAAATATTACCTCTTACTCAAGTCAGGTAGTATTCTAGTACACTGTAAAATGCTATGTTTTTCCCTGTGGGAGCCAGAAACCATTCAAGAGCTGCGTTCATCTCTTCTTGCTATAAATAAATATTTGCTCATTCTTCAAATAGTATTTCAACATCATTTATCCTAAGATGTTATGCCAACTAATGTTTTTTTCTTCTTGTATATAATCTTCTCCCTTCTTTCCTCCCTACAAATATATATGGAACACCTACTGTGGGCCAGGGACTGACCCTTCTTGGTTGTGGGCATCCAGTAGTGAACAAAATGGACAAAAAAAATCCCCGCCCTTACCAACCTTATATTCTAGTTGGGGGAGGACACATAGTACAATAAAATATATAATATGTTAGACAGAAGGGCTGGGGGAAAATGACGTGGGAAGGGAGAAAAGAAGCATCTGGGATGCAGGTGTCATAGAGTTATATGCAGTATAACTGGCAAAAGTCCTTCTGAGCAGGTGACATTTAAATAAATGTTACAGAATGATATTGAGTTATTCTTAATAGTAGGTGACTTTGATTCTAAGAAAATCAAGGGTTCTTTCTATACCTTTTTAATCAGCCCTCTGAATCATTTTAGAATTATGGTTATAATTTTATGTTCTGTCTTTGACTTAGGTTCTTAAAGTAAAGTGATCAAAAGAAGATTGGATGTAGGGAAAGAATAAATTTTCGGGTAGAAAAAGTTTTCCATCATGGATTTTCACAGTGATATATTTTTAATAAATAGGTTACTTTTCTAGGAGAAAAATGGCACATCAGCCTTATTTTAAAGATAAAATAATTTGCTACCTATTGTCCTTCAAGGGAGCAGTGTGACATAGTCGACTGTAATAGGTATTGAATTTTTGAACGTGGCTTCCAATCCTGACTCCCCACCATCAGTCTGTGACTTTGGGTGAGTCATTTGAGTTCTGGAACCCTGCTCCTCATTTGGCAGAGTGGAGTTTAAGTAATTGCTACACCTAAATTAGAGAACTGTTAAAAAAGCAAATGTTCCTTTTTTTTTTAATCAAATTTGATTTTTGTTTTTTTAACCTAGGTGAATTATGTGGGAGAAGGCTTTACCCAATGATTTTCATGAGCTCTGGACCACTGGTGAGGGTGACATTTCATTCCCGTGTGCAAGGTGCTTTTGGCATAAATTATATTGTCTTTAGAGTCCAAGGTATGTTTGGTCATTTAGTAAACTTATAAAGTTAAAAATCAATGTTTTTGTTTTTAGGAATATTTCAAAACTTACACATTGTTTTGTAAGAAAAATTGTTTCTGTGGGGAACGAGCTTATGTTTGAAGGGAAAATCTATTTAAGTGATCTGAGATTGGTCTGGTCCAAGAGGAAAAACTACTCAGTAAATAAGCTGATTGACTTGTAAATCATTCAGAATTGTGATTTCTGGACATGGCTAAGATATATTGATTGCAAGATAGCATTTTTTATTGTGATTGTGATTTTACACCACACTGATCCTTTTCTGTAGCCATAATTCTTGTGGATTGAAAGATTTGAGTTCTAAATCTTAGCTGGCTGATTAGCTCTGGACAATTTATTATCTCTGTATTAGAGTTTTCTTTATAGTGATATTATAATAATAAAAGGTTAGAATGAGTTGTGAAAACAAACTAAACAAATAGTAGATGCTAGCATTATAAATGTAAACTCATGCAATTCAGAGTTTTCAGACTGCATTTTCAAACATGTCATTAGTGAGGTTTCTGACTCTTGATGAACGTAGGTAACCAAGAGCTAGGTTCTCTCTTTGGCACTGAAAAGCATTGCAGAGAGACAATTGGAAAAATGTTAAGTGAGTAATAAAGAAAAGCATGTATATCATAGGAAAGCTTTTTCCTAAAGAACTATGTTATGAATATTGCTTTTAACAAATATCAAATGACATCACATATATATATTCATATATATATATATATATAGTAGAATCTAAAATATGATACAAATGAACTTATTTACAAAACTGATACAGACTCACAGACATTGAAAACAAACTTGTGGTTACCAAAGGGGAGAGGGGCTTGGGGAGGGATAAATTAGGAGTTTGGGATTAACAGATACAAACTACTATATATAAAACAGATAAACAACAGGGAACTGTATAGCACAGGGAACTATATTCAATGTCCTGTAATAAAACATAACGGAAAAGAATATGAAAAAGAATATATGTGTGTGTATATATATATATGTGTGTGTGTATATATATATATATATATATATATGTAAAACGGAATCACTTTGCTATACACCAGAAATTAACACAACATTGTAAATCAATTATACTTCAATAAAAATTTTTTTCAAAATGAATATTGCTTTTATATGGAATTGTGCAGGGAACCTGCATTTTCTATAGTTATCACACTTTATCTTCCATAGACCCTAGGCTGTGCCAAAGATAATCTGAGAGAGGTGCTGGTTTTCTGTATGTTTTGAATGTTGCAGATAGAAAATTTTTAGTGAAACTAACTACCTCCTGTTAACTTTTTTCTAAAACAATTAGGGAGGAAAGCTGATAGCTCTGAGCTGAAAAGGCATATAACAAGCCTCTTTAAAATTAGTTTTACCTCAATCCCTTTTCTTCTTTATTTCTAGGTCCAAAGAGCAGTAAAACTACCAAATTTCCTCAGAGTTCAAACCAAGAGCATGTGACCACTTGTGACGATGTTATTCTTACCAAACCAACAGGAATCATACAAATCCCAAGATATTTTCACAGAACCACTGTGAGGTGAGGAAAGACTGTTTACTACAATGGAAGAAGTTCATGGATGATCCCTTGACAAGCAGGGACATTTGTTATTTGCTTAAGGCATTATTTTCCACTTCCTTCCCTTAAAGAATAGACTTTGAGATAATCCCTTATTTGAGGCCTTCAATATATGAAAACTGAATGTAAGATTACATTAATAAATACTGTTGATAAATTGTACTTTCCTAACAAAAGAGACTATTTATTAGGTAAAGTGGAAAGTCAAATCTCTATCAAAGAGTTTTGGAGATTGAAATAATGTACATAAAAGCTTCTTGCACATAGTAGGTACTCAATAAATGGTTCTTAAAATGCCACAGTGGAGGGGGCTTCCCTGGTGGTGCAGTGGTTGAGAGTCCACCTGCCGATGCAGGGGACACAGGTTTGTGCCCCGGTCCAGGAGGATCCCATGTGCCGCGGAGTGGCTGGACCTGTGGGCCATGGCTGCTGGGCCTGCGCATCTGGAGCCTGTGCTCTGCAGCAGGAGAGGCCGCAGCAGTGAGAGGTCTGCGTACCGCAAAAAAAAAAAAAAAAAAAAAAAAAATGCCACAGTGGAGAGAGAACCTTCCCTGAATTAAACATTAGAATAAATTTAAAATGAGAAACAAAAAAATTGAAGATTCATATAGTATCAATTCTAAGTAAATTTATGTGATTTGGGGAAGTTTGGGACAAGAATACTTCTTTAACTCTTATAGGCTGCCAATCAGAATTTATAAAATACAAGTGGTTGACCAACCATTCACCATAACGGGTGAACTTTTGACAAATTCAGTATTAGAAAATATTTTTAATTGTTACAGTTTAAATCTTTCTTTCACCTTAAGCACAGAAGAAGCAGGTAGAGTCAATAACAGTGACTCACTGAGTGATGCATTGAATTATGAACAAAGTAAACAACAACATATGCTATTTAGAAGTCATTTCTGACTTTCTTTCATCTGTGCTACAGCTGCCACTGGAGATTATTGGCCCCTTCAAATCATATCGTTCGCCTTGATATTGTCAACTTCCAGATGCAACCAATGCCCTTGGCCTGTCAGGGTCACCTGTGGGTTTACGAAGGATTTGGATCAGGCAAAAAATTAATAGGTAACTAATTTCCTGTGAAGAACTATGCTATTGATTTTCTTTCACAAAATATTCTTAGAGTGTTTTATATTCAGTGTGTGAATTACAGATGACATAAATTAGTCTCTTATGTGATATTGAAATAGCCTTACTGTTACTATTTTTTATTGTAATTGAAATTAATGTAACACTCTCTGATTAAGTTAAAAAGGAAAACCCAACTATATGCTGTTTACTTGGGTCATACCTAGATTACACTTGCCCAGAAATACTAAAAATAAAGGATAAACAGTCTTAGACAAATGTAATGCAAGAAAATTGAGAATATAATATTAATCAGGCAAAATAATGTTCACAGGAAAGGCATTAAATGGGTTTGTCAGTTAGATAGTAACCGAAAACCTGATTACAGTGACTTAAATTCTGAAAGAAAGAGAAATCCAGAGGGATGCAGATGCACCACCAGCTCAACAGTTCAACTCTGTGAAGAATGGCATTACTGCAATTCTCTTGGCCTTTTCCTAATGGTTCCATAATGGCTATCTCAGTTGTCACCATTACACTGGAGGAAAAAGGAAGAAGGGGCACAGGGAAGGATTATCACCAAGGAGAAAGCAAATACGTTTCCAGGAATCCTGTAGCAAATTTAAGTCACTTTGGCCAGATTTGTCACATGGCCATACCTAACTGGGAGATGACTAGAGAAAAGGGAAATGGAAACAGGGTTTGGGCTGGCTGACTGATGTTACCCAATATACCCGGATATAGCAGCCTAGAGTTCTGGAATCTGACGGTCCTGCGTCCAGTAGATCACAGTTCTACCACATAGTAATTCAGTGACTTTGGGAATGTTCCTCCTTTTGTGACATGAAGATAATCTACCTGTAACTTTTTGTGTGATTTAAAAGAAGAGACACTCTGCCATCACTAGCACACACAGGTACATGGACATTAAAAATTCCCAATTTAGGGCTTCCCTGGTGGCGCAGTGGTTGAGAGTCCGCCTGCCGATGCAGGGGACACAGGTTCGTGCCCTGGTCTGGGAAGATCCCACATGCCGCGGAGCGGCTAGGCCTGTGAGCCATGGCCGCTGAGCCTCTGCGTCCGGAGCCTGTGCTCCGCAACGGGAGAGGCCACAACAGTGAGAGAAAATTCTCAATTTGCTTAAGTCAGAGATACAGATGCCTAAGGTAACAAGGTGACTCCCAGAGGGAGAGGATGTGTGGCATTTTCCTGGCCTTTGACTCTTTAGAAAGGACCCAGATGCCAGTGTTACTCTCCACGTAGGTAGAGCCCTGCCAGAGTTGATAAAATAGCCAGTTGCTAACCCACTGTCCTTTTATTCTTCGGGCTTACATTACCATCCCAGAAGCAGGTGTATTAACAATCTTTGTGTTTCTACTTAAGGGAATGTTAGTAAACATGGAGCTTTCCTGGTTCCTGAGTCAACATGACATCAATAAGGGCTTAGCTTCTTGTGGGGAGACTATAGCATCTAGGCCCAGTATCCTTGGAAATTATCTATGCTTCTTGCCTTACAGAATACCTGATACTTGTACTGCTTCATGAGATTAATTTGAGAATTAAATGAGAGAATGCATGTTAACCAATATAAAAGAAACCAAGTTTCTGCTCTGTTTGAATTAGAATTATACATTTTAATTCATATTCTTAAAATTGTGGTGCTTAGAAGAAAAGATTAGACTGTTGTTTCCCTATTGCCTCTCCATCAATGGGGTGTTGGAGAACACACAGTTTGGAAGAACAAAGAAATGAAGAAAAATGGAAAACAGTATATTAGTTATATCAGTTATAATTTATAGAATTAATGAACTATATATCTGTTGTTCTTTACTTAGAATTTGTTCTTTACTTAGAATTTGTTCACAAAACATGTAATATTTCCTATCTTCTTCCACAAAAATTTTATGACTATTTCAATTTTTGCACATAAGACTCATAGCCTATAGGAGTTAACTCAATTTTTGAGGTCAATAGGTTACTGAATGAATATTTTTAACATAACCGACTATGCTATATCCCAAGAACGCACGAATAGTTTAATATTGAAAATGTATTATCTATCTTAAAACTAGGTCAAATCAGGAAAAAATAGATATAAATTAATGATACAATAATCGTATCCTTAAAACCATCCCAGTAAAAATTAGTTAAAAGATATAGTGGAAAAATCACTTCAGTCATAATTAGCAACAAAAACCATGTAACTAAGAATAACCTTAAAATGAAATGTGAGTTTTATTGTGCAAATGTGAAATTTACACACACACACACACACACACACAGATCTGAATAGAGAAAAGACCATGTTCTAAAACTGGAAGACAAAATTAACATTAATTCACCCCAAATTAATTTATAAATATAGCAAAATCTAGCAAAATCCCAATGGGAATTGTTTTTGGAGAGTGAGGAGGAAATTGATAATAACTCTAAAGTTTATCCTTAAAATAAACAGAACTAGCTGAAAATGTTTTTGGGGAAAAAATGACCAGATGATGAGGTGAATTATCAGTATTAAAACATACTTTAAAATAATGATAATTAAAACAGGGTAGTACTGGTACAAGAATAGACACACATGACTAGAAATAAATAGACCAGAAGGGGCACAAGAAACTATAAGGCATTTATATGTGATAAATTTGGCATTACAAATCAGGGAGGAAAATATAAATTATATTCTCTCTCACCTCATAGAACAGTTGATTAAAGAGTTAAGCATTTTTCTTAAGCCACTAAAGGTTTAAAATATAAGCAATTAGTTGTGGATGGAGAAGGATCTTCTCATGTAAAAGCAATCGAAGACAATAGGAAATTATCAATAGCCTCCTTTATAACTAAAAACTTTTCTTCAACAGAAACAAAATTAAAAAGCAAATAACAAACTGAAGATTTTCAACAACTCTGAGAAAGGCTTAAGGTAATTAATATAGGGAATGTTTACAAATCAGTATTAGAAAAGCCCAAATCTGTAAAATAAAATTAATTTACAGGCCCAAATATCTTTGACTCAGCCTTGAATAAATTTCAGTTAAAACCAGAGTTCCCAAGGCTTTTGAGTCTTTTGTTCATGTTCCAAAAGAATTACAAACTATTGACCCAAGTGATTTTGAAAACAAAAAGCACTGGATTAACCCTTAACCTCTTTTGATAGATAAGAAAGGTTAATGAATATTTGCATATCAGCTACTATACAATCTAAATTAAATCTCTCCTTATTTTGTCTCTTGTCACAATGAAGTGATCCTCTGGCCATCTGTTTACTAAAAAGGGCAGTTTTCCTATAATAGTGAAAAGCTTAACAGTTCTAGAATTGTTGACTTGAAACTATGTGTGTTATAACTGCTTTTGTTAGAATGTTTGTTTCAGAAAATACCGTGTATGAACAGTTAAACTTAGAAATGGTTTGTCACAGGGAGCAGATTTGAATCATCAACCTTATGATAATAAACCCTGACTCAACAATTGTAAAGCACAGCTATATTCTTTTAGAATTAAGAGGATCCCTAACATAAAACAATTTTTAAATAGTACAATAAGAGTTTAATCAATTAATTTTAAAACACAATTCAGAATTATTTTCCCAGATATACCTTAATATAAAAATGGGCAAGTGATCTGAATGAGCAATTCATAGATAAATAAATACATGTGAGAAAAAATACTTAGCCTCTTTAAAACGGAAATGAAAAAAATTTTTACCTACTTAACTGACAAAAAAAAGATTTGAAGAACGATTATACTTAGTAAACAAAATGCAGTGTAACAGACATTTTCAGGTTGTTGTTTAGGTATAATATGTCGTATGCTTTCTGGAGGAAGATATAGAAATGTTTTTCAAAAACTATAAATCTATAACCTTTTATTCAGCATTTCTATTTTTACCCATATTTATAAAAAATATGCCTTGCATTTATGTGTAAGATATTCATTCAGCTGGTGTTATTTATGATAATGGCCAAAAAAAAAAAAGGATCTAAATAGGAAATTGGTTAAGAAAAGTACAGTAAGTCCATAGGATAAAATATTATGCCACCACTAAATAAAATATTTTCAGCTAACTTTTTTAGAAGACAGAAAACTCTTACATGTAATATTGTAACTGAGCAGGATCCTATAGGGCCTTCCCGGGACAGGCCTTCCCCCCCATACTCTGCAAATTTCCTGAGTTGTTTTAGATGTGGACCACCAACACTCCCCACCCCACCCCCCCCACCCCCCACTAAATGGAAGATGTTAACTACTTGATGACCATGAGCACAGAGCCCCAGGCCTCCTGGAGCCTAAGGACTGATAAAGTTAACCCCTGTGACATCACCCTGTTCCCTCATCATCAGGCAATCAGAGAATTGTGCGCAATCTGATCACATACCCTGCGACACCCCACCCCCACCCCACCAACCTGGCTTTTAAAAATGCTTTCCCTAAATCCTTCGGGGAGCTTGAGGCTTTTTAGGGCATGAGTCTTGCATGGCCTTGCAGTAAACCTTTCTCTGCTCCAAACTCCGACGTTTCAGTTTGTTTGGCCTCACCGTGCGTCGGGCACATGAACTTGTGTTAACAATATTAAGTGAGAAGATTGGAATGAAAAAATTACACAGTATATTTTAATTTTTTTTAAGTGCTATATATGACTTAAGTAAAAGTCTAAGGGGAAACACACCAATATGTTTAAGTGGATATTTCTAGATTGCAAGATTATAAGTAATTATTTTTTAAATTCTCCAAATTTTCTCCAGAGAATGGTTAAACATTCTTATCTTAAAGAAAACTATAAAGAGCAAAAGATGAGGGACTTCCCTGGTGGAGCAGTGGTTAAGAATCTGCCTGCCAACGCAGGGGACACAGGTTCGAGCTCTGGGAAGATCCCACATGCCATGGAGCAACTAAGCCCGTGTGCCACATCTACTGAGCCCATGTGCCACAACTACTGAAGCCCGCATGCCTAGAGCCTGTGCTGCACAACGAGAGGCCACCAAAATGAGAAGCCCGTGCACTGCAACTAGAGAAAGCCCATGCACGGCAACGAAGACCCAATGCAGCCAAAAATAAATAAAGTTATTTTAAAAAAATAAATAAAAAGCAAAAGATGAAAGAAAAATGTTTTGTTCTAGAAGCTGAACTAGATTCATAGGGTAGCAGTTACAGAGAACTTCATGACAGCAGTCTGGCTATTAGCAGCAGCCTCACAAGAGAGAGAACCATCGGTGAGGATCAGTCTCCATCATCTTCTGAAGGATGCTTTAGAAATCCAGGGGTGATGGGAGGTTGAGTGAAACCCACCAGCTAGTGGTTTTGACTTTCATGCCAGTTACTGTACCTTGCCTCTTATTCATTTGGCTGTGCTGTGGATAAATGAAGGTTGTATGTAGCTAAGGCTCAAATATACTCCCTTATATGTAGTTATTTCAGTTGGGTGACAAAAATATTTTTTTAGTTCCCTGATGACCTAGCTAGACTGAAACCAGCCTCTGTACCTCGAGACCAAATTAAATCTTGGAGACAGTTTTGGGTGAGGTAGAAAAGAATAGCTTTATTACTGTGCAAGGCAAAGGGGGTCACAGTGGGCTAAGGCCCTCAAAACCGTGTGTCCCCACTTGGAGAGGGTAGTGAGAAGTTTTATAGTAATGGTTCAAAGAGGGCATGATCAGCTCGTGGACATTCTTCTGACTGGTTGGTGGTGAGGTAAGTAGGAGTCAGCATCATCAACCTTCAGGTTCCAACTGGTCTGGGGCTGTGTGCTTGTGAGCAGCATACCATGGTTAATTGTTAACTTCTCCTACCTGGAGGGGGTTTCAGTATCTGCAGAAGAGCTCAAAGATATTGCTGTGGGTATCCGTTGATGGGGAGCCAGGACCTTGCCCCAACCAGGCTGTACTATTGTTTCTCTTGACTGTTTCTCCCTGGTCTCGCATCCCCTCCCTTTCCTCATTAGCAACTGCTTGAATCTGCCCTTTGAAACTCAGGGAAGGTCATGGAGGCTGAATGGAGGCTGTTTCCTGTAATTCAAGAAATGGGGACACAGAAAGCCTTTGTGCTCAGGAGCCCCACAGGGCCCTGCTCGGTATCAACCATGTTACCTTCTTTTATACTGTATAGCTTTAAAAAGACCTACCTAAGTATTTCAGACAGTACAAGAACTGGATACAGTGTCCTAGTTGGTTTGGAACCACTTTCTTAGAACTGCTTACACTCAAGAATCTGGAACATCTCTCTCTATTCTAATTAGGTTTTATTTTGCTTAATTTTCCCATTTTTATATTGTTGGTAGGGGATACAGTATAAATTTGTATTAAAAATAGAATTTTTTTCCTTTCACTTTGCTCAATAACTTTGCCTTGATGAATAGTAAAAATTTATTTTATTTTATTTTTTTTGTCTAGGAAATCTATGTGAAGGAGATTCACCTTCACTAAAATCTCATGGTCCTCTTATGATGTTGATTTTCACATACAATGTCAGTTTGGCCATGAAAAAATTTTCTTTGAGATATTCTTTTCATATGTCTGGTAAGTCTATTACTTTTTTCATATTTGTTTTTGTGTATGTTTGTCTTATTGTGCTTTATTAGAAAATATGTGTTATCAAATAAAGAGATTTGAATTCTTTATTTCATTTGTCAGCTATAGGGGAGAAGAAAAAAGCAATATTTAAGATTGTGATTTAAGATTGTGACCTCTGTGGAGGTCTCAAGCTAAACCTCCTTAAGGCATAAGAGTGATCAGATTTTTCATTTTTTCTTACAGCAACTAATAATTTTGTCTAGTTTTCTGTATACTTGGAATACTGTGAAAATACAGTAGGAAACTTTTATCCCTAGCCTAAAAGTTTCAAGTAATTTTTCTATTTTGAAATTCATTTCCTTAATGTACTAATATCAAGAGTAATTGATCCTTTTTTTAACACTTGTTTGGTGGATAGTTCATATGTATTAGTTGTAACCAGATTATTGAAAAATATGCTTTGCCCAACATTCCTATAGTTTTGGTGAAGGGATAGACAGCATTATGAAAATTGGAACTTCTGCAAATTATGGAAATTGGGTGTCATGGAAAAAGCATTTGCAATTATGCTTAATTCTGAATAGTTATTAGAATTGCTCTAGTCTTTAAGATTAATCAATTCATACTCATTAAAATTGTTAATTGGAATACAATTGTAGAAATATTTCTACAAAAAACATTATATTTTTTAGTCTGATAATGTGAGAAATGTTGTATGGAGAACACAAAGAAGATTTGCATCAAGTTCAAATTATGTAAGTGAAAGTATACCGTAAGGGGCTAACATAAAATAGAATAAAATCTCACATTTAAGCCTTTAATTATTCAGACTATCAACAAATTGTTTTAAACTTATGCCAGGCCATGTTTAAAGCACTGAGGATTCACCAATGAACAAGACAGTCCCTGCCCTAGAAGAGTTTACAGTCTAGTGGGGGAGATAGTCAGTAATCTGTAAACAGAGAAGGACAGAGATTGTTGCTTATCACCCAGTTCTGCCATGATTAAGCCACTGCAGTAGCTGATGGACAGTGTATTCTGTGCTTCAGAGAGAAGAAACTAAGGTGATAACAGGATGCTCTGTGCTTTGGAAAAGGAGGCCCCTTGCATAATTAGATGTATATCTCAGGAAGAATTTTAATGAACCCAGATTTTGCATTTTCCCATACACAGAAAAGCACTAAAATCATTAACTTCAGATCTCTGTTCTTTGTGACTAGCAGTAGTGTTTTATCAAGACTTGTGCTTGACTGCACATATACCCTAGCCAAAATCACATTTAAGCTGTCTTCTCCCCCTACCTCTTCGGAACAGCTTCCTCAGAGCTACTGAGTGGTTGTCCTCAGTAAGACCCTGAGTAAAACAAACTCATAGCTCTTAGGTTGTGCATTTTTCTTTCAGTCAACTAATCAAATAATCTCATAGAAAAATATAGAGTGAAAAAACAACTATATTAAGTTTTGAAGGAGATATCTTATTTAGTTCGGTAAAGGATGGGCGTGGAATTCTAGGAAAACTTTAATTTCTTTGTTCTCTTACAGCAAAACACCTTTTTTTTTTTTTTTATGGTACGTGGGCCTGTTACTGTTGTGGCCTCTGCCGTTTTGGAGCACAGGCTCCGGACACGCAGGCTCAGCGGCCATGGCTCACGGGCCCAGCCGCTCCGTGGCATGTGAGATCTTCCCAGACCGGGGCCCGAACCTGTGTCCCCTGCATCGGCAGGCGGACCCTCAACCACCGCGCCACCAGGGAAGCCCAGCAAAATACCTTGAAATGTATTTCTACTCACTGTCTACCCTTTTACCCTTTCATTTTTTCTTGAATCCATTCCCATAAGGCTCCCTTTCTTACCATTCCCCAGACAGTGTTCTTGCCAAAGCTACCAGTGACCTCCAAAGGTTCAGATCCAACAGTCACTTCTCAGTCCTAATAGCTGCATTTGGCACGGATAAGCTCTTCTTCCTTCTGGAGTTTCATTTGTCATGGCCTCCAGGAAACCACTGTTTCTTGGCTATCCTCTTACTTCACTGGTCTCCTTGGAGTCTCTTGGCTGGTTGCACCTCCTTTTCTCTACTATTAAAAGTTGAGGTGTCCCAGGACCCAGTCCTTGACTTTCTTTTCTTCTCTGCCTGTAGTCACTCTTAAATGATCTCACCCAATCCCTAGTTTTAAATACCATCTTTACACAGATAACTCCCAAAGTGTATTTCCAGTCCCAACTTTTTTTTTTTTTTTTTTGCGGTTCGTGGGCCTCTCACTGCTGCGGCCTCTCCCGTTGCGGAGCACAGGCTCCGGATGCGCAGGCTCAGCGGCCATGGCTCACGGGCCCAGCCGCTTCACGGCACGTGGGATCCTCCCGGACTGGGACACGAACCCGCGTCCCCTGCATCGGCAGGCGGACTCTCAACCACCGCGCCACCATCTGAACTACAGTGCTGTATATCCAATTGCCTCCTTCTTCATTTGGATATCTAATAAGCATCTCAAACTTAACATGACCAGAATTCAAGTCTTGATTTCTACCCCTGTCTCCAAATTCTTCCTCCACCAATCTTCCCCACCTCAGTAGATGGCAACTACAGTTTAATAATTAATTGCTCAAGCCATTATCTTGGTCATCTTTGACTTTTCTTCTCACATCTCTCATTGGATTTAGTTAATCTGTGGGCCTTCAGCAAAACTGATCTGGAATCCAACTACCTCTCAACATCACTATGACATTCTGATACAAGCCTTTTTTTAGTCTGTTTTACTCATAACAGCCAGAATAATCATTTTAAAAAGAATAATTCAGATCATGTTACTCCTCTGCTTATAATCTTTCAGTATTTTCCCTGCTCACTCTTAGTAAAAGTCCTTACAGTGACCTATAAGATTCTATATGATCTGGCTCTTGGCTACCTCCTTGACTACTTCTCCTGCCATTTTCCCCAGTGCTCACTCTACACCATCCTTCCCGCTGTTCCCCAGACACACCAAGCATGCCCCACGGCTGTTATCTCCAAAATGTACAACATGCCTAGCAAATAGATGATGTTCAAGAATTGTTTGAGTAAAGGAAATGACATCCTAGCTGGGGTAGATTAGTGAGTAGAGAGTAAGGAGGTAGCTCCCTATCTAATAAATGGGTAAGAAATACATCTGTTTTGCCTATAGAAATCCCTTTGGCTTAGAGCTAAAAGATGAATAGAAGTCAACTCAGCAGACTTCGTACACGTGTTCGATTTCTGTTTTCAGATAAACATAGAAAAGCTTTAGTGCAGACGTTTTTCTAACAACAGCAGAAATGTAACAGATTTACCCCATGTGTAAGGTTTGTTAAAGATCTGACTCATCATTCATATTCTTGAGATTACAAATTAAAATATATCAGTAGAAATTGTTATATCTATGTGAGTAAAATATATAAAACCATTAAAATGTATGTGCAATATTTAGTAGTATGGAAAAATATTCACAATTGGGGGGTAGGGGAGGTTACAATGGTGTAAAATGAAATACAATTTAAAAATGTATATACTATAGCTTAGGAAAAAGCAGGAGTTACATTAAAATATGAGTATTGGTTATAGGATGGGACTACAGGAGACTTTTATTTTCTCCTTTGAAATCTGTTTTGTTTTTTGAAATTTTCTACAATGTAAATGTATCACTTAAACAAAAGAATAAAATATAAAGTATTAAATAGGATATATTTACCTTGAATATTCTCTTATTCTAGATTCTGTGAAAGGAAAAATTAATGGTAAAGAGGATAAAGGGGGTAAGGAATTGGCTTCATTGTCTTGGCTTTGTTTACCTGATATTATGGAAATAAGAGTGAGGAATATCTTTGCTGCTAAACACTATTTAGGAAGAAGTATACTCTGGCTGCTATCAAAAACTTTCAAGTGTTGTGTCCTTATTCTATTTGCTTTATAGTGAAATATGGACTTGTACTAGTTTTCTGAGTGTCAAACTTTGGGGGTGGTGGAGACCTGGGTCAGATCACAGAGTAGAGAGTAACAAGGTAGCGCCATATCTAATTAATGGGTAAGAAACACGTTTTGTTTATGGGAGTTTCCCTAACAATTTTAATTCTATTATTCATTAACATTCTTTCCATATATTTTATGTCTTTTGGATTGTGCATGTATCTCTCTCTCTTTTTCTTTTTTGGCTGGGCCATTGCATAGTGAAACAAAAATGATAAGATTATTGATGAAGTAAATGTTTTTGGATGACATTAACTTTAGGTTGGATAATACCTAGAGCATTTGGAGTAAACCCAAAATGTCACTGAATTCCTCAATTCTCTTTTTGGTGTAGTAGCCCCTTGGCCCTTGTGAACCTTCATATCCTGGTTTCAACTATCTGAGAGTAATCCAAATTTCCCTACCAAATAAATGATCGTAATTTGAAGTGTAGGCTGCATTTTAGGAATGTTTAATTTACTCAGGGATTTAGAAGATTGTGCTAAAAATGAGCAACAAAACTACATTGAAATGTAGACATGGTTGACTTAGTGGTTCACAGTTTGTGAATTAAAGTCAAAGAACTTTAACCTGTCTTCTTTTGGGAGGTGTCAGTTTTTCAAAACAAGTAATTTAAACCCTGTGTCACCATACACAAGAAGCTATGGAAGCAAAAAAAATAGTGATAGAACTTCATAAAAGTACACTATAGTTTAGGTTTTAATGACCTAGTTGTAGACATTAAAACCAGATCCTTCATTATTGTATTAAAGGTTTTTTTTTTCTTTTTGCCTCAAGGATGTCCAGTATTGGATTTGATTCCAGTTAGCTCTATTGAGATCACATCTCCCAATTATCCTAACATTTATCCTAACATGCTGAACTGCACTTGGACTTTTTATTCTATGTCAGGAAATAAAATGAAAGCAGTGATTAAAGGCTTTATAACAGAAGAATCTTGGAACTGTGAATGGGATTACTTCAATATTTATGACGGACCAGATCAGCAATCAAGATTACTTGGTAAACTGAACTTTCTTAAATGTCCTGCACTGAGTGGCATTCATATAAGCATTTATATAATCATATATATGGAAACCATGACCTATATTTGCCTTTAGAATGATATCATTTGTTGTCAGTGATTCTCCATCAGATCCTTCATCAGAATCCTGAGTATTATTGAACACAATGGGATGAGCATGAGGCCGTACTCACTGGATCTTGACCTTTAACTCCAGCTCTTTTTGATTTCATCCAGTCATTCCTATCTCATTTTACCATTAGGGAGCACACTAATTTTGTTTTTCTCAGGAGGTCATATGTTTTAAGAGGTTTTATTTCCTAAACTTCATTTTTAGGTAACTTTTTGAAATTTGTTTACTCAAGTTTCATCCTCACAGTAAAGGTGGTTAGACCCAGCGTAAATTATTAAAAGGTAAAGGTCAATTAACTTGAATAATCTTTGGAGATTTATTGACCACATGGTGTCTACCATGTTTGGATGTCAGGCAATATCTTGCTCTAAGACTGACTCATAGAGGGAACTTTTCCAAAGATTTTGTAATTCAATATTGTATCACCTTCTCCAATCTCCAACCAGTTCTGCCAATCAGGACACCATTACAATCCACCTATCACAAAGGGCAAGAGGAGAGGTTTTTTGTTTTTTTTTTTATTTTTATAAATTTATTTATTTATTTTATTTTTGGCTGTGTTGGGTCTTCATTGCTGTGCGGGGGCTTTTCTCTAGTTGCAGCAAGCAGGGCTACTCTTTGTTGTGGTGTATGGGCTTCTCATTGCGGTGGCTTCTCCCGTTGCGGAGCACGGGCTCTAGGCACGCAAGCTTCAGTAGTTGTGGCATACGGGCTCAGTAGTTGTGGCTCATGGGCTCTAGGGTGCAGGCTCAGTAGTTGCGGTGCACGGGCTTAGTTGCTCCATGTGGGATCTTACTGGACCAGGGCTCAAACCCGTGTCCCCTGCATTGGCAGGTGGACTCTTAACCACTGCGCCACCACGGAAGCCCCTAGAGGAGAGTTTTTTTGTTTGTTTGTTTGTTTGTTTTTGTGGTACGCAGGCCTCTCACTGTTGTGGCCTCTCCCATTGCGGAGCACAGGCTCCGGACGCGCAGGCTCAGCGGCCATGGCTCACGGGCCCAGCCCCTCCGCGGCATGTGGGATCTTCCCGGACCGGGGCACAGTCTCTCAACCACTGCGCCACCAGGGAAGCCCCAAGAGGAGAGTTTTGATGCTATCTTTTTCCAGGGACCTTAACCACTCCTATGATATTCTAGGATTTATAACTCCAGTAAGTTCAGCAATGTGCTTTGAAATTCCAAAGTTATCTAAATTTTTTCTTATCAACGAGTTTGGTTCCTGCCAAGGATTCTAAAGCAATTGAGAGTATGGAGGCGGAGGAGATACAAAATATCAAGCTATCAGTTCTCCATAAGATTAATATGAGGTGTCTATAGCATCCAACCATACAACCCTAACTCTTGTGAATGCCTTTCAACCAGAGACCCTTGGAACATACCTGGAGTTGAACAAGTTAGATTTATTACTCATTGTGGAGAGGGAAAACACATATCCTGGAAAACCATGCGTTGTTAAAAGGGTGGTAGAGAGAACCTATTACAGTACTTAGGCTTTGGTTGGGTAATTTTGGAGAAGGTCTAGAGAAGTGGACTTTGCTCTAGATTGCTTGCAGGAAGTAGGGCAATTTTATGATTGGGTATATCAATCATAGGGAGCCCTGACTAGAGTAAAGATAAAACTGTAATTGGTAAAGACATAGCAAGCTCTCATTTCAGCCATGAGAGGTCAATGTTTGATATTTTTGTTGGTTACAGATGACCTTGTTTTTGTCTCATTTTATCATAGATTCAGAGTCTTGTCTGATGTTGATGTCCTGTGAGATTGTTTATGTCCAACAGGAGAACACAGTCCAGCTGTGAGAGCTGGACCAGTTCTTGGATGTCAGGGCTGCATTTCTCTTTCTCACTCTTTAGTATTCCTCAACCTGACAACATTATTCCTCTTTAAAAGTTCTGATTAATCAAAAATTCATGGGTGTCAAAAGATTACAAATGAGACAACTAATATTTCTATAATTAGCTTATACAATTCTATATAAAAGTGAGGACACTATCACTAGTTTGCTAGTTTATACAGTTTTATTTCATATACTTTTATGTACTTACATAGTTTTAGTTCAGTGAAATATGCAATTTCTATAAGCATTGTTAAACTGTTGAACACTGAGCCCCATTGCTACTCTCCCAGCTAGTTAGAAGGGCTAGCCCATATGTGGAACCACATTGTTTATATTCTCTTAGTTATCTTTTCTTACTAAATCTTTTTGCTCACCTAAATAGAATTTATCAGTTTTTAGCTAGTTTTTAATTATTTCTGTGAATGTAAATGGAGTGGTACACAGCCTCCAAGTTGTCTTCATTGCAATGCTTTTATAATATTTTAATGAAAAGAACTTAGCAAAATTAACATTCATCTGGTCTTCCTCCTTCCATTTACCCCATGAAGGTAAGACATCAGTAACCAGTAAACACCATATTAAACGTACAGGTTAAATTCATTCATGACTAAGCATTTTCTAATGTGATAGGCACCTTGAAGAAACAATGGTAAACAATTCAGAAATGATCACTGCCACCTTCTTTTGGGAAGACAGATGATAAAGAAGAAGAAAACTAGTAACAGTATTTAACAATAAATAACAATCAAGTAATTATTGATTGTCAACGTAATCTGAAGGAAATAAGTTGCAGCAAAAGTATGGAATAATAGTGGGTAAACAGTTGCTTTAGTTAATATGGTCACAGAAGATTCAAAGAATGAAAAGGAAACAGCCAGGCAAGGCCAGAATAGCAGGTGCCAAGGTGTCTAGTACCTATCTGACCTTACCTCCTACCATTCTCCCTCTCCTTCACCCAAAACCAGGCACACTGGCTTCTTTATTCTTCCTCAGGCTAACCGACCATATTCCTGCTTGGCCCCAAGGTGACTTCAAGGTTCACTTCCTCAGTTCATTCAGGTGTCTGTTCAAATGTTACCTAATCTAAGGCCTCTTCTATCACACAATCTAAATAACCCTCCTCCACTTTTCCTTCTTGGCATTTATCATGACCTGGCAGCGTATATATCAATATTTATTTGTTTAGAATCTGTTTCCCTCCACCAGAATGAAAATTTCCTGAGAGCAGAACTTAGTCTCTTGCTCACTGCTGTATCTCCAGTGTCTAGAGCACTCCTAACACTTAGTAAATATTTGATGAAAAAATAAGTGAGAAAACGGCCTTGCAGGTGGGAAGAGCTGGGTAACTTGGGAAACTGTCAGAGGTCAGAGTTGCTGGAGACTGAGTGAGTACAGACAGGAATGAGGTGAGGTTGTAGAAGATGGAGGCTTTGCCTAGTTGTGCAGCTCAGGTTATGCTAAGGAGTTTGGATTTTATGCCAATCCAATGGGAGGTCATTAAAGGTTTTTGACAGGGGAGTAAGTTGAGGGCTGCTATGACTGCCATGTTGGGAGTGGATTTTAGGGTGACAGGGTGAATTATGTGTGCAGCTATGAGGCTATCATGGTAATCTAGACCTACACTAATCCATGTTATAATCCATGTCTAATCCATGTTGTCATTTAAATTCAAATTAGTTAAAATGAAATGAAATGTGGTATTAGCCATACTTCAAGTGCTCAATTGCTACATGTAGTTTACCATACTGGACAGCACTCATATTAAACTTTACATCGTTGCAGAATGTTCTATTAGTACTGTTTTAGGTAATAGATAATGTTGCCTTGAAAAAGGATGGCAACAAAGGAGTACAAGTGACGTGGACAGATCTGGAGATAGAACTGATAGGATTTCTTGATGGATTGAATGTGGCATTAAATCTGCAGATCAAGGATGGCTCCTAAGTTATGGTATGAGGTTTTTGGAGGTGGTGGCATTTACAGAGATGGGAAATACTAGAGGGAGAAATAGATTTGTGGGGAGAGATCTATCCATGTTAAATTTTTAATGACATGATACATCTAGGTTGAGTTAGCAACAGGGAGCTAGAAGTAGAACTCTTGAAGTTTGGGCTTGAGATATAAATTTGAGAGTTGTCAGCTTCTTATAAGTTTCCTTAAGTTATTCATTCTCTGACTTCATCAATTTCCTCTATCATTCTCATCAGTTGCAAACACATTCTAGTATTACCCATAATTCAAAACAAAACAGAACAAGAAATTTAGCTGTTGCCCCATTTCTCTGCTTCTGACAGCAAAATCTCTCACTTTCTTAGAGGGTGATGGATATAGAAAGTTTATGGGATTAATGGCGAGAAGGTCATGGAGAGAGCAAACAATTACAGCAGGGAAATACTAATGGATTAGGATAGATAGGAGTGGTGATTTAGAAAGTAGGATGTTTGAAATCAAAATTTCAGAAGTCTCAAATGATTACAGAATTTCAGAGCAGTGTTGGTAAAGAATGGTAAGATAAAAGAAATAAGTTCCCTTGTGTGGTCAAATTTAGGGTTGGCACTGAGCTGGCATTCACTAGCTCAGTCTTACAAATCGTCATAGTCAATGTCCAGTCTGTCTGGCTGTTGCTCCTGCCACACTGGCTATTAAATATCATCCTTGGTCAAGCAACAATTTTAAGGAACATTAACTGGAACACAGAACATAATGGCCAGGATGCTGAAGGGTGTGGACACCTGGGCATGTTTATCTTGGAGAAGAGAGAAGGATCATAATTTCTCCCCTTCAAATATTTATGGAATTCTCATAGAGACTCTCAGGCCAGGTATGGAACTTGTTCTGCCTAGTAATATCTAATAGTTATTGAATGTTTACCACTATTCAGGCATAGTCTTAAGAACTTATAACTCTTAATCTTCTTAATAGTCATATGGAGGTAGGTTACATTATCCTCATTTTAAATATAAGGAAACATAAATATATTGAGTAACTTGCCTCCAGTGACATAACTAATAAGTAGAGAAAGTTGGATTAAAGCCCAAGCACTCTGATTCAAACACTTATATCCTTGGCCAGTCCACTAACCATGTGGCCATCATTACACTGATGGCTTTTTTTTTTGTTTGCAGTACGCGGGCCTCTCACTGTTGTGGCCTCTCCCGTTGCGGAGCACAGGCTCCGGATGCACAGGCTCAGCAGCCATGGCTTGTGGGCCCAGCCGCTCCGCGGCATGTGGGATCCTCCCAGACCGGGGCAGCAACCCGTGTCCCCTGCATCGGCAGGCGGACTCTCAACCACTGCGCCACCAGGGAAGCCCACACTGATGCCTTTTGATTCAACATGAGCAAGAACTGTCAAGCAATTAGAACTGTTCAAAAAGAGAAAATGCTCATAAGTTCCATGTAATATCTTCAAATCCAGGTTTCATATGTCCAAGGGTATTTTAGAAGGAACTCCGTGTTAGGGGCTTCCCTGGTGGCACAGTGGTTAAGAATCCGCCTGCCAATGCAGGGGACACGGGTTCAATCCCTGGTCCGGGGCAGATCCTACATGCCGCAGAGCAACTAAGCTTGTGTGCCACAACTACTGAGCCTGCGCTCTAGAGCCTGCGAGCCACAACTACTGGAGCCCGTACGCCACAACTACTGAAGCCCACGTGCCTAGAGCCTGTGCTCCACAACAAGAGAAGCCATTGCAATGAGAAGCCCGCTCACCGCAACTAGAGAAAGCCTGCACAGAGCAACGAAGACCCAACGCAGCCAAAAATAAATAAATTAAAAAAAAAATTAAACAAGAAGGAACTCCACGTTATATGAAAGATTGAACTAAATTATCACTAAGATTCTATATTTAACCTAGTTCCTTCTCATTCAGCCACCCATCTTAAACCTACACATTTTGTAAATGTCTTATCTGCATTTCTATCTAAGCCATTAATAGAAATACTGTACTTCGCAAAACAAGGATAGAACCATTTTCATACCATTAAGACCTTCCCTTCAGGTTAACATTGTATGGTTATTTAATCAGCTGTGAAACTTCCTAGTCATATAATTATCCACTTACATTTTATATCTGTTCACAGGGACATCATAAAGTTCTCTATTAAGTGCTTCACTGAAATCAAGATTCATTAAGTTTATCTCATTCTCCCTAGCCACCATCTAATTAACTCTTTCCAAAAATTAAATTAGGTTAATTTAATATGGCATGTAAAGGATCACATGCTGGTTGCTCGTGACCACTGATTCCTTCTTCAAGTGTTCAAAACCCATCTGTCTAATAATTTGCTGTAAAATTTTGCTGAGGTTTATTTTTATTTAACAAACACTTATAATGCTTCATAAATACAACTTCATATAATTCCATGTGAGTATTTTTTTAATCTCCATTATACAGATGAGAAAATTGAGGCAGAGAGATAGGTTAAATAACTTGCCTAGGGCTACATAGCTAATAAATGGCAGAACTAGCCCAAACCAGTAGTTTGGATATAGAATCTGAGCCTGTAAGGACTAAGCTACACTACTTCACTGATACAAGACTTTGGAAATCCTCTAGCCTCCTTGTTTTTCTCTGTCTCCTACCCATCCCCCTCTGCCAACTCCCAATCTCCTTTTTGAAAAACAGAGTAACATTTTCCCATTTCCATTATTTTAAAACTTCCAGAGTGTTAGCTGACTCTATGCAGAATGCCTTTACTTGACATGGTGTATCCCAAAAGTTCCCCATCACATCCAATTCACCAAATAGATTCTCTGAGCATAAGAATGATGTAGAGATTAACTATTGCCCTATTCCCCATCTTTCTCAGATTTCTTAGATAACATTATCTTTAAGAGAAATACAGTAGTGTATCATTGTTTTATCTTGAGAGAATTTAAGTTACAGCCTGTACAGATAAATTACAGCAAATGGCCTCTCACTATCAGGACCATCTTTGTGACAACTTTTGTGTTTCTGAATTAGGAAAGGATCATCATTAGTCTGTATTTAGGCAGCCTGTGTGTCTTAGTCAGTTTTGGCTACTATAACAAAAACGCCATAGTTTGGGTAGCTTAAATAACAAACATTTATTTCTCACAGTTCTGAAGACTAGCAGTCCAAGATTTGGTGTCTGGTGAGGGCTTGCTTCCTGGTTCATAGCCATCTTCTTGCTATATCCTCACATGGCAAAAAAAAGCTGGGGGGGGGGTTTGAGAGCTCTCTGGGGTCTCTTTTATAAGGGTTTATAAGGCTCCACCCTCATAATCAAATCATGTCCCAAAGGCCTCACCTACTACCATCACATTAGGGATTAGGGTTTCTACATATGAACTTTGGGAGTATGCAAACTTTTGGTCCATCGTGCTGTTCCATTACTTCTATTTCTCTGTCCGTTTATCTTCATCGAAATGCCTCTACCTATCCTTATGACCAAAGATTGCCATATAATTATATATCATTTCCAAAGCAATTGCTAGCCCAGTCTTTTCCCTTTATCTTTTAAAATCTATACCCTTTTATCGTTTCAATCAAATCATGAATTTCATCCCACAAATCTTGATCTTACATTATTGATAATCATTCCTTTGTCAAGATTTGTTTGGAAATTTAATGTCCCCTCTCTCTCTTCTCCCTCTTTTACCTATGTAACTACACAGGAAGAGTATTTTAATTATCGAGTATATCTTGCATTGCAGCTCATTTATGTGGCTCCAAGAAAGAATTTGTCTTGATATCCAGTGGTGCTTACCTAACTGTGAATTTTAAGACTGATGAATCTGTGGGAGAAAGAGGTTTTAAACTTATTTTGGAAGATATGACTCAGAAGCAATCACAGAAAAGCAATATTGGGATCCAACTGCCTATTAATGGTAAGAAATTGTTTTAAAACTTTTATTAAAGCAGGTACCATATATGCCTTAAAGTAGAACCTGGGGCCCACTGATTTAGGAGTCACTGGTAGTCAGTCACCTTGCTCTAATACTGAAAATAGGATAACTTCGTTTCCAACCATTCCTTAAGGCATGAGAATTTGGTGGTTCAGGTAGATCATGTGAGGTAATAAGGTTAATTGGGGTGAGTATGTGTCTATATGTGTGTATGTTATTTTTATTTAAGAAATAATGATAAACATAAGTCAGTCAGTTGCTATTTAAAAGATCCACTGGGGCCATTCAGGCTGAAACAAGAGTAGAGTTCAGTGTGTTTCCATGTCTCTGTTAACATATTTTTTATTAAGTAACTGCCTCCCCACCCCCATGAAGAGCCCTCAAAAGGAATATTTTAGCTGAACCTATACTAACTTCTCTGCATAAAATAGAAACAAATGTGCTGATTTTTATCTACTTATCCTATTTAATTTTAAGCTAGAATTCCATTAGTTGTGCTTAAGACTAAGAAACCTAATGAATCTATTATTAGGAGATTTTCTTGATTGGAGTGTAATTGCAGGAAGAATTTAATCCATGTGAACGCAAAGTTCTTTTTGATGTCGCTCTATCTTTCCTAGGATAGTGGTGAATGGGCTCTCCTAAGAGTCCTGGATTTGAGCTGTAGACTACTGAACCACATCACCCTATAGGTGTGATTTTTAATTGTTAAAGGGATGCTCGCCCAATTGACCCTTCTTCTGTGTCCATTGCTTTTGTCTTTCATCACTATATCTCTAAACTGACCCTTTATTCTCACAGTAAAAATATTTAGCCTCATTTCTTTTTTTAAGTATTTTAAAGTAAGTTGAATACTAATAAAATATTGCTGTTATACATGTGTACAAACAGCCCAAAAGTCTGAGTTACTACATATAATGTGGATTACAAATGCAATAAAAAACATGCAGTAATGCAGTAAACCTTAATGCACTAAAAACATGTTTGAGTAAATACCTTTTGTGGGGTTTTTCTCCCTAAAATCTAGGATAATCTTAATTCTGAAGAGTCTGCATATTTTTTAGGCATATGTATTTAAAAGGAAGAGGGAATCCATGTGTTATACATATCTGAAAAGAAATTAGAAATGAGTTTTGACATAAGGATTGGATAAACACAAATCCACTATGCTAGAAACTTTTTGTTTTAAATAGATTTCTAGTGTAAAAAAAATCTCAAGTAAAGAATTCACAAGTGATCATATCTTATCATTCTGAAATTATATGGCTATGGAGAGGCTTAATTTTCTTTATATTTAAGTCTCTTGTTATTCCCTGGTAAATTTCTTTATAAATCTGAGAATGGAGTAAACACATTGGTAGAAATTTCCCCTATGCTTGTCCTTTATATAAACATTTTATTTTGAAGTATTTTGATGTGTCTAGATATGTTATACTGGGATAACACAAATGATGCCACAGAAAGAACAATTTCCAGTAATTTCATGATTAAGTGCAATACTTTTTTAAAAATTGATTTGTGTTCTGATTCGTCTAAAGACGTATATATTAATGCTTTAGTTAACTATTGATTTTTACTCATTTAAAAGCAATGGAAGAAAAGATGAGTCTCATCTCTTGCAAAGAATCCTAGTTTTGAACCTACAAAAGAAATAAATGCCTCCATTCTGAGACTTTAATAGACTTTCACAAGTATTGCTATCTGATGTTTTGTTGTTACTTTTCTAAGGGCTAACAGTAGAAAACAATACCAGAAGACAGCCAGCCCAAGACAAATGTGGAATTCCTGTTGTTGACCCATTTCTCATGGAAGGATCTGAGAGGAATACAAACGTGTTGCCAGCCAAGCTTGGGAAGCCCAGGGTGGTTGGTGGCCGTGCCGCCCCTGCGATGTCGTGGCCCTGGCTGGTCAGTCTGCAGTACCAAGGACAGCATTACTGTGGAGGTGCTCTGATTGGGAGACAGTGGGTCCTGACAGCGGCACACTGCAACTTCAGGTGTGTGCCCAGGTGGTGCAGGGTTGGGGACAGCAGGGCGTTGCGGAGCTATTTGAGGGTCCACAGCGGGTGCACTCCTTCTGTTCTCCCCATGTCACAAGAAACATCAAGCATCAGCTCCCCATCTTGCAAATGAATGAACGTGTTAGGTTTATGAAATTTTCTGTGCTTCACTAATACACTTACTACTAATAGCTTTTAATTTTAAAAGCAGCTTCCTGCCTCTAGGTATAATTTAATTAATAAGTAACTAACAACACCCCCCCATCCATAAAAATGAAGGTAATGATGTCTCAACATTTTTGCATCAGTCTCTCAGCATGGTGCCCAGAGCCGAGGGGCTGCTCAAATGTGGCTTCCTTTCCTCCTTGCTCTCCTCTACAGACTGTCTGATGATCATACCCAGTCCTGAAATAAATGTGTAAAGTTTCAAAGAATTTTAAAGAATGTCCTTTAAAGGAACTTTTTTTTTCTTTGACTTTATCTGAATCTTGGTCTCAATGTAATATGGAAATATCTGAAAACTCCTTCCTCAAAGGAGTCTTAGCTTGACGTTTTGAATATTATCTCCCAGAAGTAGTGAGACAGTTGACATTGTCATACAATGTCCCATAGCTGAATAAGTAGATATGACATTTTCAGGGTCTCTAAAATTGGCTTTATAATGAAAGCATCTGCTCAAATAACATGGCGAGCAGGAAGCTTCAATGAACCAAAAATTCAATTTCTTTAGCATTCCCCAAGTCTTACTTTTGATATAGCTAAATCACAAGAAGGCATCCTTATTAGGGCAGTTTTCAGACTTTCATGTGCTTAAAGTTACCTGGGGAGTTTGCTATAAACAGAATCTTAGAATATTAATCCTGAAATTTGATTTGCTGAGTTATGTCTGGGATTCTGCATTCTTTATACACATGCCAGATTTAATGCATGTGGTCCCTAGACATTTCTTTGAGAAACATCGTATTAGGGAGTAGAGTCACTATAACTTTCAGGATAGTTTCAGTGACCATCACATAAGTACATTATATAATGCATAATGATTATAATACATAAAATCATTACCTTGAGGCATCATGAATCTTAATTGTCAAAAATATATTGTACTAAATCATTTTATTTGATGTTATGAAGGCAAGAAAGTAGATACTTTAAAAATTTTCTCAAGGATTGAATTAATCAGAAACTCCCATTTTCTAAGAATTCAGGATAATAAGGATATTAATGTGGATTAAAAATTTTAAAGAAAGTTTTGGGGACTAGATTTTGGCAATAATATAATTGGAGTATAGAAGCAAAAAAAATGTTAAAGAATACATTCTTAGTAATTCTGAAAAGTGATGGCCTCATTAAAAGTGGTATCTATTTCGTCACTCCCTTTTCTTATGACAAGTAATGTCACAGACAACCTGGTAATAGGAAGAAGTTACCTGTGGAACACACGAAATAGAGATTTGATACCAGTGAAAGCTGTATACACTCACCCCAGCTTCACACAATTTCCTCCCAATGATGATATATGCTTGCTGCATCTGGAAAACCCTGTTGAACTAGGTCAGTATGGATAACTCTTTTCCATATTTTGAACCTTTTATCTTCCATCTTGCTTAGAAGTGCTGCATGTACTTTTGAAGTTAAATAATTATTTTAAAATTTTCTTACATTCTAAGATACTTTCTCTAAAAGCTGAAGTATCTGCATAAACATTTTACTGTTATGTGTATTTAATTGACAGAGGTCTAGAGAAGATTTCAGAGAAGTATGTTTTTAACTTTGTCCTATATATTCTCCTGAGACGCTTTATGTTCTATGAGGTTATCCCAAATACTTAGAACATCAGTTTGAACCACCAGATGTTTAATTTTCTGTGCCTTCATAACTTAGTAAAATCTTGGTTTTTAAAAAAATGTTTACTTAAGCCAAAGCTAAGTGAAACTGAGGCATTGTTAATCCTGGCTCTGTCAGGAAGTAGCCATGTGATCTTGGGCATGTTATGTAACTTCTGTGACCTTAGCTTTACCGTTTGTAGAAAGGGAATGGCAGTAACCCACCTACCTACTTAGCACAGGTGAGCATTCAGTGGGAAGGTGTATTGGGGGGAATGTAACTAAGATCTGTGGATAGTTCCCACTTTCACACCCAAGCCTTTCCATGGCATCACAGGGATCTGGGACAGTTTTCTTCCTTTGCTCCAGTTCTCTCCTCTGTTTCTGCCTATAGACCTCCCTTTGTATGTCTTTTCGGTGCATTCATCCTACAAACCCCCAATCATGGTTCAGTCTACCATTTGCTTTTCATGCTTTTAAAACTGAGTCAGTGAGAGCATTTAGAACACTGCTTCTTAACCTTGACTATGCATTATCATCCTCTGAGTTGCTTTAAAAACAAAACAAACAAAACTATCAGCCCAGATGCATTTTGGAACAATTAATTACAATCTCAGGATTGGAGCTCTGACATCAGTATTTTTCCTCTTTATCCTGCTTCTTAAATTTATTTTTAGTTAAACTTTCAATGCTGAGATAATTGTAGATTCACATGCAGTTATAGGGAATAGATAGTACAGAGAAACCGAAGTACTTTTTAACCTGGTTTTCACGAATGGTAACATCTTGCAGGATTTGACATTGATATAGTTGAGATACAGAACATTTTTGTCACCATAAGGATCGATACTGTTGCCCCTTTATAGCCACACCCATTTCCTTCCTCCCCACTCCACCCTCCCCACCCAGACTTCTGTCAACCACAAATCCGTTGTTTCTATAATTTTGTCAATTCAAGAGTGTTACATAAATGGAATTATATAATATGTAACCTTTTGGGATTGACTTTTTTCCTGGGCATAACATCCTGGAGCTTCATTTATGTGGTTGCATGTATCAGTAGTGCATTCCTTTTAATAGCTGAGTAGTGTTCACAGTATGAATGTTTAACCACTTGTAACATTTAACCATTCATTTGTTGAAGAATATCTGGGTGGTTTCTAGCTTTTATATGTTACAAATAAAGCTCCCACGAACATTCGTGTAAAGGTTGTTTCCTTTTTTTTATTTAAATAATGCTGGATTGACTATCCTTAGGTGTACATTTTTCCAGGTCTATGATTGCCTTAAGATAAATTTCTCGGAAGCAGAAATGCTGGATTTAGGGCATAACTGTTTTCAAGACTCTTGACATATTTCTAAGTTATAAACACAGCTGGATGTGGAGTACAAGTCAATACATCCCCCTCCTCCATCCTGCCAAATGATGCAATCTGGCAATATCTGTCCATTTTTAGTGTGTGCCCTGTGGTCCAGCAACTCAGTCATCCAGGAATACTGGCACAAATGCACAGATGCATGATCTTGGAAACTTGATGCAGCTTATAAGGGAAAAAATTAAAAGTCTAAATGTTTTCCAATGGGATTTAATAAATCGAGGTACATTCATTATCTGAATACCATATGCTATTAAAAAGAATGATGTAATAATGATGCCATGTAAATGGCATGATCATAATCTAGTAAATGAAGAATATCAGAATAAGAAAAATGGCTGATTAAAAATATGTTGTTAGTAGGAAAATGTTATTTAGCTCAAGGAAATTTGGGAGAAGATACGATAGAGCAATGATTATCTGTGAAGGCAGAATAACATAAGATTTGGCACACGCGTCGAGAGATGAGTAGGAAAAGAATAGACAAGTTACAAACAGTTTTATGTAATTTTATTAAGAGATAGCAGTAAAAATAAAGAACATATCACTGATATAAACTGCCTATAATAGCAGATATGCTGACACATTTAAGTATGTAAAAATCTGGATGAAAATGAAGTTAAATAGCCTGGGAAAAAGGGAAAACAAACACAAGAGCACTGCATTCAGTGTGTGTGTGTGAGTGTGTGTGTGTGTGTGTGTGGCATATATACACACAGACACACAAACCCACAATATTTATATATACACAGATTTTGGTGATAAGAAAAAATGTAAATGTTTAAATGTATAATGTATCAATATATTTTATAATAACCTGTGGAGATAGAATTAGATATAAAAATACTTTTTAGCTGTAAAAATACTTTAACAGTTAAATTGCTACGTGTTTTTCCCCGTTCTTCATATAACATAGTTGAAAAGAGAAGACAATTATAGGGACTTCCCTGGTGGTCCAGTGGTAAAGAATCTGCCTTACAATGCAGGGCACTCGGGTTCAATCCCTGGTCGGGCAACTAAGCCCGCGTGCCACAACTACTGAACTTGCGTGCTTCAACTAGAGAGCCTGCGTGCCACAAACTACAGAGCCCATGCGCCCTGGAACCCGAGAAAACCCACATGCCACAACTAGAGAGAAGCCCGCACGCCATAACAAAGAGCCCACGTGCTGCAACTAAGACCCGACACAGCCAAAAATAAATAAATAAATAATAAATCTTAAAAAGAAGACAATTATATTCTCCACTCTCATCTCAAATTCAACAAGGTGATGTCCTGAAGGCACATAGGCAAAAAGACAGATGCACTTTGAAAAATGGTTATGGATGAGAAGCTCCACATTTCAGTGTAGGGCATGTGTTTCTGTTTTCCTAGGAGGATATGGAAATACCTGGAGCAAAGTGGTAACGTGTATTGGGATGATCCCCTCTGAGTAAATAATAGGTGGGATCTTCTGGAAGACTTTATTAAATTACAGGGTTACAAAGGGTACTGTTAGGTCAAAGTAGGTATTTCTAGAGCCATCACTGAAGAGCAAACAGTATAGACAATGTTAATATGAATCTTACGGACTAACTGATATTTGCGTTTTTCTTTCTCATCCTTTTAATTAGGAAAGTTTGTATCTCCAATCTGTTTGCCAGGGAAAGATGATAGAATAAATTTACTTTCCAAATGTATGACTGCTGGATGGGGAATAACTGAACCTCATCGTGAGTATATTTTATTACCTCTTCTAAGATTAGAGTCCAAACAAATATATGTGAAGTCTGAGTATACTGTTTACTCATTTTCAATTTTTCTGTATTTTTAATAGGAATGATAGTGGAAAATTTTTTTCATAATGGACCTAAAGGTGACTGGTTGGGCTTTAGGCCATCATATTCATTAATACAAGTTCACTGATACTTTTAAAAACTGTGTTGGTAAATATCTAGTGATGTTATTACCTAATATTTGTGTATGCACACACTCACACACACATAATTGTTTTCACAACAGTGTAGATATTTCTATTGTGAAAACCCATACTTGAAGATATATGAGCCTATTCTTAAAGCTGTGAGGCATTTTTCTGAAATGATAGGCTGGTATAAAAGGTAAATGGGTAGATATGATATCACTTATATGTGGACTCTAAAATATGACACAAATGAACTTATTTATGAAACAGAAACAGACTCACAGACAGAGAGAACAGACTTGTGGTTGCCGGGGGGGGGGCAGGGGAGGGTTGGAGTGGGAGTTGGAATTAGCAGATGCAAACTATTATATGTAGAATGGATAGACAACAAGGTCCTGTTGTGTAGCACAGGGAACTATATTCAATATCCCGTAATAAACCATAATGGAAAAGAATATGAAAAAATATACATATGTAATAACTGAATCACTCAACTATACTTCAATTAAAAAAAAAGGTAAATGGGTAGAAAGATTATGTGCAGATATTCTAGTCCATATAAAGATCAAACTCATGACTCTGGTCTCACATACACCCTATTCTGCAAATGAATTAACTACCTACAAATATCCAATAAACTAAAGAGTTATTTAGAATGCAATTTCACTTGTCAGCTTCCAGTCAGTGTCAGCACTTAACCAGAATGTCTGCTCAGCAGAAGTCAAATCAAAAGAATGAGAATGTCATGAAACCAGTGAATTAAAGTATAGACTTAATATGTAAAAAATGTATATTGTTTGCTTTATCAACAACTGATTTGGGTGTAAACTTTGTCTTTTTTGCATAAAGTGATGTTTTTATATCTTCTGAGGACTATACTAAAGATAAAAGAACCCACATAAAATGTTTTTCATTGTTTCTGTTGTATAAGCCACTGTGGAGTGACTATATTAGTTTTTTAGAAGTCACCTAACAGCATCACTATAGTGCTGAGGGGAGAATGGGTGGGATTTAACCCTCGGAGTCTGTGTATATATAAGGCTATTTTTGTTTTATCCTTTAATATCATTTGCCTATGTGTTTTTATTCCTTTTCTACTAGAAGATGAATTTCCTAAAACTGTGCAGCAGGCAAAGGTACCACTGATTAGTAGTACATCTTGTCGAAGCTACTGGGGACTGGATATTAAAAATACCAATATATGCGGAGGGGCTGCAGGATCATCGTCCTGTATGGTAATGAAGGCCTGCATTGATGAGGGCAGGAGTTTTCTTCTCAGTGTGTCTCATGAATGGGTGTTTGCTGACCATAAAAAGGTATAAATGTATGGTAGTTTTAAAATGAAAAGTGAGAGGAGTAAGTACATTGCTAAATTGATGTACTGTGATTACCAATTTGATATTTTTGTGGATTCTATTCTCAAAAGGAATTACTTGTTCAACTGCTAGGTTGAACTATGTGAAACTGATAACTTTCAACTGTTTTTGATCCACAAAAAAATGATGATTTCTTGTGGTTCAACTTCATAGCTGTATTAGGTAGCTCAAACTACCTACTTCCAGTAGCACTGAAAATATAACGATGCTTTCACGTAACTCAAAACCATCATTTAGTCATTTATATTAGATGCTTGAAACTTTCTGCATGGCACAGTCTATTGTCAGCATAAAATAAATTTATGCTAAATGTTTCTTTCAGCCTCGCCTTGAAAATGTAGATTTTGATCTGATTCAGAGATCTGTAACATCAGCCAACTACCTCAGTGGTTGTAGTTCCCTATGCTGTTATGAGCAGAAATCAGAGATGAGAGTGACTTACACACTGTTGGACCATCCCCTGCAGTTGGGGGTTAGTGTCAGCCATGAATCATGCAGCCAGAATGAACTTCCCTTTTTGCTGGTTGCAGGGAGATTCTGGAGGACCACTGCAGTGTGCCCAGGATGGGCAGTACAAGCTCATCGGTATTGTGAGCTGGGGCAGCAGTAATTGCCATCCTGCCGCACCAACGGTCTTCACCAGAATTTCTGCTTATAGAGACTGGATCACATCTGTCACTGGAGGAGAAGCATGATCACCGGAAGAGCAGCATGGTGGAATTGTGTTCCTAAGTGGGAAAGGAAATACATGACCGCGTACCTGAAAAATACGTCTCTTGTCATTGCTAAAAAACTCAATGTCACTTCCCCCAACCCTTGTCATTGAGGAGCTTGGATTTGGTGTGTACATACATTCAATATTAAACGTTGGTCACAGAAAGCTAATGTTGGTTCATGCCTCCTGGGAACTTACAATCTTAAATGTCATTAATTTCAGGTCTAGTGTACCATGTACTATATGTCAAATTTGAATACCATCATATATAATTTTACTATTTTTTTAATTTGGTTAACATTGGAAGATATGAAGGGAGATGTTACTCCATATAATTCTTTTTTTTTTATTTTAAAGATTCTTTTCTTTTAAGCTTTTTAAAAAATTTTATTTACTTATTTTTGTCTGCACTGGGTCTTTGTTGCTGTGCGTGGGCTTTCTCTAGTTGCACCGAGCAGGGGCCACTCTTCGTTGTGGTGCGCGGGCTTCTCATTGCAGTGGCTTCTCTTGTTGAGCACAGGCTTTAGGCACACAGGCTTCAGTAGTTGTGGCACGTGGCTCAGTAGTTGTGGCACACGGGCTTAATTGCTCCACAGCATGTGGGATCTTCCTGGACCAGGACTCGAACTGATGTCCCCTGCATTGCCAGGCAGATTCTTTTTTTTTTTTTTTTTAACATTTTTATTGGAATATAATTGCTTTACAATGGTGTGTTAGTTTCTGCTTTATAACAAAGTGAATCAGCTATACATATACATATATCCCCACATCTCTTCCCTCTTGCATCTCCCTCCCTCCCACCCTCCCTACCCCACCCCTCTAGGTGGTCACAAAGCACTGAGTGGATCTCCCTGTGCTATGCGGCTGCTTCCCACTAGCTATCGGTTTTACATTTGGTAGTGTATATATGTCCATGCCACTCTCTCACTTTGTCCCAGCTTACCCTTCCCCCCTCCCCATGTCCTCAAGTCCATTCTCTAGTAGGTCTGCGTCTTTATTCGTGTCCTGCCCCTAGGTTTTTCTGACCTTTTTTTTTTTTTTAGATTCCATATATATGTGTTAGCATACAGTATTTGTTTTTCTTTCTGACTTCTTTCACTCTGTATGACAGACTCTAGGTCCATCCACCTCACTACAAATGACTCAATTTCGTTTATTTTTATGGCTGAGTAATATTCCATTGTATATATGTGCCACATCTTCTTTATTCATTCATCTGTCGATGGACACTTAGGTTGCTTCCATGTCCTGGCTATTGTAAATAGATCTGCAGTGAACATTGTGGTACATGACTCTTTTTGAATTATGGTTTTCTCAGGGTATATGCCCAATAGTGGGATTGCTGGGTCGTATGGTAGTTCTATTTTTAGTTTTTTAAGGAACCTCCATACTGTTCTCCATTGTGGCTGTATCAATTTACATTCCCACCAAAGTGCAAGAGGGTTCCCTTTTCTCCACACCCTCTCTAACATTTATTGTTTGTAGATTTTTTGATGACGGGCATTCTGACTGGTGTGAGATGATATCTCATTGTAGTTTTGATTTGCATTTCTCTAATGATTAGTGACGTTGAGCAGCTTTTCACGTGCTTCTTGGCCATCTGTATATCTTCTTTGGAGGAATGTCTATTTAGGTCTTCTGCCCATTTTTGGATTGGGCTGTTTGTTTTTTTGATATTGAGCTGGCAGGCGGATTCTTAACCACTGTGCCACCAGGGAAGCCCTCACTCCGTATAATTCTTAATTTTACTCACATAGAACAGTGCCCTATGCACAGGTTTACAGGAATGGTCCCTGTAAGTTTCACAATTTCAGTGAGCAATTGACATTTATGAAATTATTTATCAGGCTTATCATTTGATTTTTAAATTTTTAGATAAAATCTTAGGATATTTCACTTGTTTACAAAACATTTATCTGAACTTCAGCTGACCAATACCCTCATCTCTCTAGGCTTAGCCAAAAACTAAGGAAGGCCCCTGAGCCTGGATACTTAATGCCAAAGCCCATCACAGAGATATATAATACAGAATAAGAAGTCTGAAGCAACTATTTTTTCTTATTTTCCACCAAAATTTATCATTTGGTTTCCAAAATTACAGCATTCAAAAAAGGAGGATAGTTTAACTTTTTAGGTAAGCACAACATAACCTAATCAAAGAACAACTCATAAAGAAATTAGCAAAAAATAAATACTTTTTTTTCTTTCTTTCTCTGATCTCCCTTTCTCTCACCCCCCTGTCCCTACCCCTCTCTTTTTCTGTCTCTCCTCTCTTTTGCAAATGCTATAAAGGGAAAATATTTTGAATTTCCCAGTATTTACTAAAAACCTCTTACATGAATATTGGTCTAAACTGCTTTAATTAATTTAAATTATACTCTTTGATAGGGACTCAGTAAATTGAAAGATGAGATTTACAGTAAGGATTCTCTAATTCTTATGTTAATTTGTTTTGTACCATTTTTACTTTGTCTCATTGAATTTCTCTCATCTTTTCAATCAGATGACATTAAGGGGGGGTTAAAGATGGGCTGTATTAAAATGTCAGGCCTGTCTAAAGCTTTCTTCTTCACAGTATGATCTGAAGGTGGTTAATTTTGGTACTGGCACAATCTCTGACCTCCTGGGACAGTGATCTGGTGGTGATGCTTGAGGGCTCTGTCAGCAAAGGACGAAGGGTTAGCATTCCATGTACTACCTAAGGAAGCTGCCTGACTTTCATATGAGGGTCAGAGACTGGTGCTCTGTTTTCAGCTTGAGTTGGCAGTAATTTTCAAATTGTTCTGTATTTAATCTTTTCCCTGTTGAATAGAACTGTGTTAGACTATTTTACTATGTTAGACTGTTTTACTTGCCCTTTCTCTAGTTGAAAGCCAATTTAACTCAGGAGGGACATAAGCTTTATTTCTTACTTTGACTGTTTCTTCTTCCCAAGAACTCTTTTTTATTCTTTCATTTCAAGGTCAAGCTCTATGTGGATTAGACTACAATCAATTTTGTAAGTTGATATAGTCTGTAAGGGTTACATAGCCAAATTAAAAAACAATTAGAGACCTAGTAACCTAAGTTTTCACTCATGTGTGTATTTAAAAATGGCCTCGTTGAGCACCTACTGTGTGTCAAGTAGGGGCACCTTGAAAAAGGAAGTTTCCCTTATCTTTAGCATCTCATTCTAGTGCAGAAGAACAATACACAAAGGTAATTCCAATTCCACATGCCATGGGAGCTGCCAGTCTAGGAGGGAACAACCAACACTTTCTGCAAGGATGGATGGAGGTTTTGCAGGAGAAGTAATGTTTGAGCTGAGTTTTAAAGCTCAAGTATTAGTTGATTTGATTTTTGTTTTATGTTTTAATGTTTTATACACCAATATCTTATGTTAAAGAAATCTGTATCAAGCTCTTTTCCTATTAACAATTACACATACTCTGAATCTCTCCTGTCATTTGGATTGTTGGAACATTTTGTTATTCATTCTTAAGCCATAAATTGCATTACTTCACTTTCTCTAACCCTCCGTCTTGTCTTTTTTTTTTTTAATATTTATTTACTTATTGGGCTGTGCTGGGTCTTAGTTGTGGCACGCGGGATCTAGTTCCCTGACCAGGGATCGAACCCGGGCCCCCTACTTTGGGAGCATGGAGTTTTAACCACTGGACCACCAGGGAAGTCCCCTCCATCTTGTCTTTTTCATAAAATTTTCAATAATATAGTTCCAATTTCATGCATATTCTTTGTCAATTTAACAGTCAACAACTTAAGCCTGACAAGTGTCTAATTCTCACCAAAGATTAACAGCTTTGGGCACTTACCTGATTTCATCTTGGTCTCAGCTTTATTATCAGTAGCATGATCACTTTCATTTTTCTATCCCCCACAGATATTTATAAAATAAGAGTAAATTTAAACCAAATTGTCAGATAGTGGTAACACAAACAACTGCTGGGGCCAAAATAACTAAGAATCTCTTAAAGAGGCAAAATGAAGCGGGGGAATTATAACAGAGGCAGTTAAGCTAGAGTAATTAAGACAGGGTGGTATTGCTGCAGAGATAAATAAACTGATCAAGAGAACAGAATACAAAAGCAAGAAATAGCGCCATCTTACATTCTCTAAATTGGCAAAATGCACAGTGTGACAAGATAAACAAGATAATGAGAATGTGGAGTGGAGGGGAACTCTCCTCACGGCTGGGGGTGGGGTGCAACTCAGATAACATGGGTAAAACTGAAGATGCCAATGTCTTCTGAGTCAGCAATTCTACCTCTAGGTAAATGCCCTAGAGCATGGCTGCAATTAAATGAAAACATCTGGGGCATGGAGGGGGGTAATTTTTTTTTTTTTTTTTTACTATTTATTTATTTGGCTGTACCAGGTCTTAGTTGCGTGGCACGTGGGATCTAGTTCCCTGACCAGGGATCGAACCCAGGCCCCCTGCACTGGGAGTGCTGAGTCTTAACCACTAGGGCACCAGGGAAGTCCTAGGGGTAATTTTTTAAACTCCTTACATGATGCTAATGTGCAGTCAGGTTTGGGAACAGTGTCCTAGGAAAGTGATGCAACCATGACCACTAAATATGTACAGGAAAGTTTATAGAAATGTGAATATCAGCAAAAGCCGGAATTCCCAATGTCCACTAGAGAAGCATGGATAATCAAAATCTATATAGTATACTCACACAGCAGTAAAATATATGACATTCCACAGGCTCTTTAGGTGAATCTTAAAAGCAATGCTGAGCTTAAAAAGCAAATTTCAGAAGAGTAGGTACCTTATAAAGCTCAGAAACAGGCAAAATTAAACTGCTCAGGCTTCATATATGGTTGAAAAAAATGCCAGGGAAAATAACCCACCATTCAGAGCAGTGGGTGGGGGGTGTGGGGATAGGATGGAGGAACCACACACAAGTGGTATTAATAATTTTCTAGTTAAGTTGGTGGTAGTTTTACAGATGTTTATGATCTTGCTCCATAACTTACATAATACTTCTGTGTATACTGAATACTACACAGTATAAGTATACTTACAGACCTTTTAAATAATACTAGCTTCTCAGAATAGAACCTAACCTTCTCTCCAGGTAATTAGAGTTCCACACTCATTCGGAGCATTATACCCTTGCATTTTCGGCAGTTCCCTTTGCCTAGAAAGCACAAATTGTCACTGACACTTGCATTCCCTGATGTCACTATTTAACTTTGCTTAGTTAACACTGGCAATTACATTTTCTACCATCTATTCTCTTCCAGGGGAAAAGGGTTTAAAATTTGTTTATCTTCTAGGTGCCAGATATTACTTAACATTTCCATTTAGGTCATTTAATCATTAAAAATAATCTTATGAAAATGTTTTGAATGTAATATTAATAACCCCTGGGAATAGGGATTAAGTGTTGGTTCTGAAACCAGAGTTCTTGGGTTCAAATCCCGCCTTCATCGTCAACTAGTGTTATGACTTTGGGCAAGTTAGCCTCCTTATACTTCCATTTTCTCATCTATAAACTGGAGGTAATAAAAAAACCTATTCATAGAGATATCCTATAGTTAAAGGAGCTTATAAATTCAAACCACTTAAAAAAGTGACTGGCACCTAGTAAACTTTCAGTTCATGTTAGTTATTATTTTGTGCATTTTTCTAAAATAAAGTTTTAAAGAGGATTCCCCCCCCGCAACCTGACCTTGGATCCTTTAAAAAATATTTGAAGAGAATAGTTAAAAAATTGTTACAAAAATGGATGAACCTCAAAATCATTATGCTAATTGAAAGAAGCCAGTCGCAACAGACTACATGTTACGATTCCACTTACATGGAATGTAGACAAATTTATAGACAGAAAGCAGAACAGTGGTTCCCTAAGGTTATGGGTAAGTGCAAGAAATAACAAAATGGGGGTGATGGAAATGTTCTAAAATTAGATTATGGTGATGGTTGCACAACTGCATAAATTTACTAAAATCATGGAATTGTACACTTACAAATTTTTTTTTAAGGAACAGTTCCAGAATTTTTACTTTAATGGCACTTTTATCAGGATGGGTAAAATCTGATTAAACTCTCATGTTTGAATGTAGTCAAAATCCAGCAATACACTGTTATGTGTGCAGGCAGAGGCTATGTCATATGTTACTTGGGGAGAGGTTGATTTTATTAAGCCTTGCTGTTCAAGAATACAGTATAGCTTTCTAATTTTTCTGTTCTTTTTTATGTCTCCATTTTTTTTTTCAAAAATTCTCTTCATAATTTCCCTAAGGATTTAATTGGGGAGTGACAATCCCATTAGGCTACCTTAGTAGCTTTCCATGTGCCGACTTCTTTACATATATTAATTTAATTCTGAGCACAATTGTATCAGAAAGGCATTCTCTTTCCCATTTTACCCATGAGATTGAAGCTAGGGAGGTTGACTTGTTTTACATCAAACATCTGGTTTCAGAGAAAAAAAAACACATAGATTTTTCTGATTACAGACTTTAATTACTATATCACATGGCTGATGGGTGTTTTCAGAAGATAATGTAGGCAAGAGTGTGGAGTTTGGACTGGGGAGATGAGACTGGGAGCATGGAGAGATTGGAACTGGGCTGGCTTCATTCACACACTTGAACATGAGAAGGAAAATAAAATTGGAGAGAGGTAAAAAGAAGACTTACGTGTAATAAGGGAGGTTCAGTTTTCAGAGAGCTTAAAAATTTCCTTGAATCCACCAGGAATTACTTGCCAGCTGCTGGTTAAAAAGACGTTACTACAGTAGTTTGAAGGAATTAGGATTTTTATTCTCTTACTTAAATGGAGTCAGGCAGCTGATAGGCAGCTCTACAAAGTTAGAGGGCCTGCAGCTTTTCCCGTCTTCCTCCTCCACCATCCTCAGTGTATCGATTCAATCCTCAAGTCATAAAATTGTTGCAGGGCTCAGGTCATCGCAGTCACATTCCAAGATGGGAAATGAGGGAGGGCAAGGAGAAAAGGGGATAAATCGCTTTCATAAAAGCCCTACTCAGTGACTATTATTTACATATCTACCTGCCAAGCCTGGGAATATAGTTCTTCACTTGGGTTTACTGTCCAGGATTCTGGTTCTAAAGAAGGAGAGAAGAGTATTTACATGGCAACCAGAAGTCTCTCCCACATATCTAATTATAATACTTTGCATTAATTTTACTTTTATTACCTTTTCTAAGAATAAATGCAAAAGAAAGTGTCAATTAAAAAGTGATACTGTGATTGTATAAAGCAAAAATTATAATTCTTTATTTCACTGCTATCCTTTTCCCACTTCCGCTAGTTATCATTTTTAATAGTCCAGGACATCTCATAACAATAATAGGAGTTTCAGAAGGAGAAAATAGAGAAAATGGAGGTGAAAAATTAAGGAAACAAATCAAGAAAACTTCCTAGAACTTAAGGGTATGTGTTGTCAGGTGGAAAGAATGCACTGGATGCCTAGCACAAGAGTGAAGACGGACCCAGATCACAGATGTCACTGTGAAGCTTAAAGGCACTGGGGACAAGAAAATTACATAAGATTCCAGAGAAAAACAGGTCTCATACATAGGGTCAAGAATCTGAGTGGCTTTAGACTTCTCATCAGGAATATTTAAATGCACAAAGATGCTTTGCCATGTGGACCTCTCCACTGGGCTTCTTGAGCGGGCTGATGACAGAACAGCTGCATTTCCCCAAAGGATGATCCAAGAGAGAGCAAGGGGGAGCTGCACTGTCCTTTATGGCCTTTGCTAGCACCCTTTAAACTTTATAATAATTGTTTTTTTGATTCCTCCTTGACAAATCATATAGTTTAACTGAATCAAGCCTATCTGCTTGGTGTATAGACCAAAAAAAAAAATAAAGTACTAATTTCCCAGCCTCATTTTTTCCATCTTTTGCCTCCAAATGAAAGCCTCTAATGGGTTCTTGTGTGTTCCTTCAGCATGGACTTGGCTTAGGATAGACATGACGTTAATGGCTTCTCCTACCTCAGACTCAGCAATCCCCATCTCTATGATGATGGGAGTGCCAAAGGGCACTCAATGTGCTATAGAGCATCACCCTTATAGATGGATGTGATACCAAAGCAGCAGCCTCAATCTGTGTCAAGGACTCAGATCTTTAATGAGGTTCCCCCAACCTAACTACCCTCCATTAGAGGAAAAATCAACTTCTGACCAAGTTTACTCATGCAGGCTGGTTCATGAGACGGTGGAGGGCAGGGGGGAACAGGTCTGACTGGCTTCTTTCCTTCTAAGACCCAGACAGGGAGAAGGGGGACCTCACTATTGTTGGTTCAACTATCCTTTACTTAGAAAAACAAGTTTAATTTGTAAGAGTATTTGTCAGGTTAGGTCCTGTTGAACAGTAAGATATACAAATGTATTCATAATTTTTAGTCAAAGCATCTGAACTCTGACCATATATTATTTACATATTTAGCTGCTTCTATATTTTTTATATGATAGGAAAATCAACTTATGGACATATCTCATATATGGGATGGAAATTATTTGACCTTTTTAGCTCAACATCAGTGTTATATAATCATATCAGAAAATGGAAAAATGTCTTCTGCTGTGCTCAGTTGAAAGTTGATTTTCTTTCTGTCATATCATCCTGGGTTTTTTTCCTTTCTAATTATGATAGTTTGTCACATACATAAAAATCACGGAGTCTGGTGTACAGCATGAAACTGGAAATAGTCTTAATGAAGGAAATTGATTGGTCATTGGGATTGGTAGCTAGTGACTGAATCTGAGGTTAGTGGCGCCATTGACTTTTGTAGATACAGTGCAGAAGAAATAGATTTGGGGTAAATTATAAAATCCACTTGCGATATATTGAATTTGAGGTGTTTCTGGGGCATTCATGTAGCAAAAAGTATTAACTTACCTTAATTTTGTTGCTTACTTGCTAAAACTTTTATGCAAACTGCAGAGAACTAAAAAAAGAAAAAAACAAACAAAAACCAGTATGAAAACACCTTTTGATCATTTGCACAAAATACAGGTTGTTTAGCACCAGTTGTTAATTCCCAATCTAACATCTATCTCCCAGTTCTCTTTTGTGGGCAATGTTACCAAACCAGGTTCATTTTACCTAGCGCACAGCAAGCCCAAATGCTGAGATGCTGAGGTTTGCAGCAAAGGCAGGGTTTTTCCACACAGCAGCCAAGCGAGGGGGCTGGAGGGCAAATCTCAAATTTGCCTTCCTGAAGGCAAGGGGCTCTGGGTATTTATGGAATAAAGAAGCAGGGCGGTCTCAGTGGGGGAGCATGGAGAAGGGTGATGGGAAAAGGTGAGGTAATGGTCATTCTGTGCAGGCCTAACTAAGCTATGGGCCACTGCACCTTCAAAAGGTCACCAAGTGGACACGCCACATGCCCAGTTTTAGGGTTGGTGGCCCCATCCAGCCTTAACCAGCTCAGCTTGAGCTAGACACAGATGACACCAAGTTCCTTGAAAATAACTCGGGCAAACATCTTATTGTTTAGGCTATGTGCTGCTTGGAGGACAAGCAAGTCTTAAAATGACCTTGATTAGTGAAGGCAGGTGAAACGGATTTGACTAATCATTACCCAGTTTCATAATACATAATGGACATTTTTTTTTCCCTTGGAAGCAAATTGTTTTCTAGATATAACTACACCAATAACATAGGATTAAGTACTCGCCCCTCTTTCTAGTTAAGCAAGGTTTCAATCTTCAGGAGGAAATTTAGTCTTGATTTAGTATTATAGAAGATGGTGAGCTGTTTTTTAAATAAGCAGGATCAAATTAGTCAGTTTTGTTTCATTGGGCCATCCAACTCTTATGGGATAGTTGTTACCCTGAAAGTAGACTACTCTAGAGACCAGGCATCCAGTGTAACTAAGTGAACAACAACCAGCTTCCAGCCACACAAGACCTCAAACAATCAGACCTACAAAGGGCTGATGGTGCATTTGTGGCTAAGATAAAGAAGCACTTTAGATATGTATTAACTCATTTAGTCCTTATAACAATCTTTGAGACATTATAGTACAATTTTATAGATGAAGAAAAGAGGACAAAATAATGAAATAATGTGCCCAAGGTCACATGCTAGTAAGTTATTGAACTGGAATTTTAACCCAGGAAATCCTAGCTACAGTGTCTATGATCTTAGACATCACATTATGCTTCTTCATAAATATGTGAAGGAGACAGAAACTTTATATCAGTTTAGAGTTGGTTTAAAGTTTTTGGACTAATCCTGAAATGAAAGTCTGGAAATGAAATTGCATCAGTGGAAACTCTTTATCTGCCCTTATTTTCTAGGACAGTTTAAATTTAGTAAAATTTCATATTTCGATAAACGTTAATTCAATAAACAAAATGATGACTGCTCCTTCGAAAGGCAGTTTAGTCTTGTGGTCAAGATTTCCCTGCCTCTCCCAGCTATCTGACATTGGGTAAATCACTTAACTGCCACTTGACTCAATTTCCTTATCTATTAAATGGGTAAATGTTATTATCGTACACAGTTGTAAAAGACTAAACGAGATGAGGAAAGTAAAGCATATAAATATTGCTTACTGGGGAAGAAAAAGCAGTGCTTACCATTTAAGAATTAGTCATTATTACGCTTTTGTTAGAATTTTTGGTCAATAAAAAATAAAATTAAAAATCTCAAAGTTCGGAAAATCTGGTAACACATGGGCTTACTCTTGAGCCCTTTTTTCCAAAGTCCCCTCTGTTACCTCTTATAATATGAAGTGTTAGGGAAAAAAGGTGAATGAAGTATTAATTTTCTTTCTCAACAAATATTCGAGTGCATAGAAAAGTATTGGTGATATAAGAATGAGGAAGACACATGTGATTTCTTACAGAGCTTACCATCTAGAAGACAAGAAAAACATTTAACAGATAATTTAAAAGCGTTACCTGTGCCTGGAAAGGAAAGTTTAAACGTTCTTGACAGAAGAAAATAAAGGGGCACAAAACGTGGTGCAGAGTTTGGAAGAGTAATACGGATAGGGCTGCAAATGTTAATTCCTGCGCCCAAGTATCTCATTCCTAACGAAGTACTATTAGAGGAGTTGAGATTCTTTCTGTAGTCTCTAAGTATCCGTTGGTAGGTAACAAAGCTCTCCTTGGAGAAGTTAATTCCTTGCTAGCCACGTGGTCACGAGTGAAATAAGTTTAAACCTCCCTTCTTCTTAGCCGAGCCCCTTTAACTTGGCTCACACCTCTCGATTCACAAAGCACTTCGTCAGCGAAAGGAATATCGCGAGAACTCTACACCGTTTCCCCGCCCCCCACCCCCCCGCTGACGTTTTCCACGGTGGTAGTCGCTTTTGTTCTCGCGATATTTCCGGGTAAACGGGAGCCCGGGCGACCGGGCTTCTGTGAAACATGGCGGTCGGCTGGGACCGTAGCACAAGGTAAAATACTGAAACCTCGCCGGGTGCTGTTTTCTCGTTTGTTCCAGGGCTGTTCAGGGCATGAATGTGGTTAAAGGGGTGAGAGCCCGTCATAGCGTTAGCTCCCTGTCTTAGTTCCTCTCTTCCGGAGAGCGGGCCGGACCGGGGAGCCGGTCTACTTACCTTCCCCGGGGTCGTTACTGGCAGGACTCTGGGCAGCGCTGCGCCTGGAAGCTCCCCTTTTCCTGGTCCAGTGTCTCTCCGCTGTCTTCCAACTTGAAGGAGTTTAGCTGCGTCCCCATAGCTGCTGATCCTGGCCCATTGCTTCTCACAGTGCCCCGTGCCCCGGTGGCTCCTCCCGTCCGCAGGGGCGGAGGGTCCCGCGTTGTGAAGACCAGCCTGATAGTGTCCCGATCGTGCCGGGTGTCTGGCTCCCATCCCCATTTCAGATACCAAATTCTTCGCAGCAAGTTGTGCTCTCTAAGAAAGAACGAGGTCTTGGCCTCGCCTCGGGAGGTTCGCACGCCGCTTAGGAAATTGAGAAAGGGGCAGGGCAGGGTGAGATGCTGTAGGAGAGACAGGTTCGAGTGTCACTACTTTTCTGAAACCCTTGAAGAGTTAAGAAGCCCTTGTTAGATAACATGTCAGCTCGTGGTAGAGAATAGCTTTGGGTATTGGTAGTATATAGAATTAATAGGTCATTGTTTGAGAAAACACGTTCCAGTAACTTTTATATTTAGGATTTAGTGCCCTCGAGACAACACAAAGTTACAAAATACCGGTTAAAATGATGCAAGACTGGCTTTCAGAATCAGTTAAAGATGAAGATACAGAAGCAGATAAAGATACAGTTAAAAACGGGATTTATTTATTTGTTTGCAGTTGTACTTAGGTATTTCATTGAACTCTAGTGTACAGCCATTATAAAGAAATGAATTAGGCTTGTTCACTGAAGAATTCAGGACTTATGTTTGTTTACTTAATTTGTTTATTGATATTTCCAAATTGATGCAATTATTCCAGTTCTCTCAGAGGAAAAACATGAAAAAAAATTTCATGGTTTTCTTCGGGGGGGAGAACGTGGGGCGGAATTTCTTTCTTTTTGATGATGAACTTCAGTCACAACTGACTGCTGTAATTGTTTGAGGGTACAAATCATAAAAATATATCAAGCTTGAAAGTCTCAGAGGAAATCAGTACTAGTTTGGAACAACAGCATCAAAAAAAAATTAGAAAAAATAATAAATTTCTTTGAGGATTAGTCATTTAATTGGAAGAAATAGTGAAACATTTTTAATAGAAGTTACTCTTTAGGCAGTCTGTGCATGCTCCAAATCCTATTTAACAGTTTTTCTATATTTATTCTGATTCTACCTCTTAATGTCATGATGGGTAAATTAACCTCTTTCTGTCTTAGTTTCCTTATCTGCAAAATGGGAATAATAATAATACAACTCAGAAAGTGAGTGGTGATGATCAAGTGAGCTAAAACATACAAAGCACCTAGAACAATGCCTGACATACAGTTAACTTTCATTAAATGTTAGCTCTTGTTATTTTTAAATTTTTGTTTTCTAACTTCTATACCTACTCACAAAATGTTGCCTTTGTTCTTAGTCAAAATATAGACTGAAGAAGATGCTTTTATAAGTAATTTCTTTGATTCCAAAATTGATTAAACTCTTCAGTCTATATGGTTAAAATGCCCTTAAACTCCATCTTCCAATTACTTGCTTTCTTAAGCCGTTATCCTCTCTTAATTACTAAGGTACAGATTCCTCTTTCTACTACTCCATGCAGTCTTACTTAAGTCTAGGTCAGTTCTAGGTCATTTCTGCCCTAGGTGCCTTGTTAACCCATTCTCCTTGCTTTTGGGGACCTTCATTCTGTTGTCAATATATTTCATGTGGGCTTCCCTGGTGGCCCAGTGGTTGAGAGTCCACCTGCCGATGCAGGGGACACGGGTTCGTGCCCCGGTCCAGGAAGATCCCACATGCCCCGGAGCAGCTGGGCCCGTGAGCCATGGCCGCTGAGCCTCTGCGTCCGGAGCCTGTGCTCCGCAACGGGAGAGGCCACAACAGTGAGAGGCCCGCGTACAGCAAAAAAAAAAAAAAAAAAAAAAAAAAATATATATATATATATATAATTTCATGTGTCTCTGACCTTTTCCTCACACTTTCCTTACTTGTTTAATTCAATTAATTTAATTCAATTTTGTATGCTTTTATTGAGTAGTTACTGTAGTCAAACCATTCTTTGAGGAGGAGGAGGTTTGTCTTTGCTTCATCTTGCTACTAGGTACTTACAAATTGTTGTGTTGCCATCACTCTATAGTTTCTTCTTTTAACTTTCATTCTATCAATTTGTATAATCCTCAGTCTATTCATGTTATTGTCACCTAACTTCACTTTCCCACCTTCCTAAAGACTTTAACATAAACCTCAAATATCCTACAAGTCTTTGCATTTCTTTTGAGAATTAGAAACAGATATTTATCAAATGACTCATTTTTATCTTGATTAAAAACTGTGAGGTAACCATTATGTCTCCCTCCCTCCTTTTAAAACAAAATTATAAAAGAATTCTGAGAAGTTGAGGATCTTTTCAAATTCATCACATAGCTGGTAAGTGCCTAGAAGTCCCCCAAGTGTTTTTGATCACAAAAAACTCACATTTATACCATCTTACTTGGCTTCCAAGTAAACCTTTTTTTTTTTTTTAAATCACTTGGAAGTTTATTAGATTTGTTTGAATTATGTTAGTGTAAATAATTTTAAAAACAAAATTTAACTCTGTTGTAAAAAGTTTTAAAGTGAAAAGAATGAGTACTTTTTTGATATCTAGTGTTTGTAAAGTGAAACTAAGTTATCTTTCATAAAATTTATTGTATTCTAATGCAATATTGTCAAGTAGTTTAAAATTACATATAAGTCATAGTTTTGCTTTTCATTTCTGAAGTTCAGTGATAGCCTGGATAATATTTGTTCCATCTCCTTTCTCATTGTTATTAATGGCTTGTGTTAGTTTCATAGGACTGCCATAACAAATTACCAACTGGATGGCTTTGAAAACTAGAAATTTGTTCTCTTACAGTTTGGGAGACTACCAGACTGAAATTAAGGTGTCAGCAGGGCCATACTCCCTCTGACAGCTCTAGGAAAGAAACCTTCCTCGTCTCTTCTAGCATCTGGGCAATCCTTGACTCCTTGGCTTGTAGATACATCACTCTAATCTCTGCCTGTCTTCACATGGCATTCTCCCCTGTGTGTCTGTGTATTCTCACATGGCCTTGTTAAAAGGGCACCAGTCATTGGATTTTGGGCCACCTTAATGCAGTATGGTCTCTTAACATCTTTAAAAACCCAAATATTTCCAAATAAGACCCATTCACAGATACCAGGGGTGAGGACCTAAAAGTATCCTTTTGGGAGACATAGTTCAACTCACAACAATGGCCATGTGTATTAACCAATTAAATATTTCTCATATTGTTAAATATACATTAAAAATAGAAGTTAGCTCATAAAGTGTGGGTAGCAGAAGATAAATTATGTCTCCATTTTTGTTTGAAGAAGTAATTAAACAATTCAGCAGACCATAAAAGTGTCATGAATTCTATATTTTAATTTTGGCAAAGCATCTGATAGTTTCATTATATTCACGTGGACACAGATGATGAAATACTAGCTGTTTGACATTTCTTAGATTGAGTGTTGATAATGTGTCTCTGTGTTCCAGCATGAAAGGTGGTTTCTTATTTCTTATGCAGTTTTTCAGAGCATTGTCTTAGTCTCAGTTATTATCAGTGACTTCCTGGAATTTGCTTGTTTTATTTTTTAGTATACACAACAGTTCAGGAGAGAAATTGAAGATATGATACTGGACTGGAGATTATCAAAGTATGAAGAGCATCACCAACCAATGGGCAAAGGAATCTAGCATAATGGCTCCTAAATTTTGTTAACCAGTACAAAAAAATGTATAGAAAAAATCAGGGAAAGGGGCTGGACTTAAGGACTGATATAGAATTGCAGTTTTTTTTTTTTTTTTTTTTTGCGGTACACGGGCCTCTCACTGTTGTGGCCTCTCCCGTTGGTGAGCACAGGCTGCGAACGCACAGGCTCAGCGGCCGTGGCTCACGGGCCTAGCCGCTCCGCGGCATGTGGGATCTTTCCGGACTGGGGCACGAACCCGTGTCCCCTGCATCGGCGGGTGGACTCTCAACCACTGCGCCACCAGGGAAGCCCTAGAATTGCAGTTTTTAATTTTATTAAAGAAAGATATCCAAAAACAAACAAACAAAAAACTTTCTATCTAATTTTATCGTAGAAGGGACATTTGACACATTAAAAAAAAGGAAGGAAATAATCTCAGAATAAAAGATTTTTAAACTGAATAAATTTAACTTAAAAAAAGAATCCTATATTGTCGTTGTATTTTTTCACTTAGGTACAGACTAGAAACTTTTGTAACAGAATGGCAGTTCTGTGGTTCTGGAAACCACTGACCTAGGGTCTTTCTAAATGCATTTTTGAAAATGTCTGACTGAGCTGGATGGAGAGGCAGATAGAGTGGGAATGGGAGCAGTGGAACTGAATGACTGGGAGGAATCCAAGGGATTGAGAACACAGGGAAAATGAAGAGTAGATTCTTCCCTAGTGAGGAAATTAAAGAGCTGGAAGGATAATTGTTTCTGCTCAGAGAGGAAAATTGGTGATTTGGATATTAGAGGTGGAACAGTTTTAAAAGTTAAGAGGAGCCAAAGCATGGCCTTGTTCATGTGTGGCTTTGTATAGAATTAAGATGGAAGTCACTGGAGAATATCTGTTAGGCTTACATGGTGAAAGGATTATCATTTTGAATGAGTGCCCGAGACTGAGTGTCATAGGGTGGTGATGGAATGGGGAAGAAGTGCAGTGAATGATCCAGGTGCTGAAGTCATTAAGGAAGTTCTAAATATATCCAGGTGTTAATGGAAGATGAATCAAGTGCTGAAGTGAGTTAGTGTACACTGTGGGTTGGAGTATGGACTCTGGAGCCAAGCTGCTTGGCAGTGAATCCAGTTTCTACCACCTGCTGTGTGGGCCTTGAAAATACTTGACTGGGGACTTCCCTGGTGGCGCAGTGGGTAAGACTCTGCACTCCCAATGCAGGGGGCCTGGGTTCAATCCCTGGTCAGGGAACTAGATCCCACATGCATGCAGCAACTAAGAGTTTGCATGCCAAGGAGCCCGTGTGCTGCAACTAAGGAGTACAGGAGCCGCAACTAAGGAGCTGGTGAGCCGCAACTAAGGAGCCCGCCTGCCACAACTAAGACCCGGTGCAACCAAATAAATAAATATTTAAAAAAAAAAGAAAATACTTAACTGTCTGTGCCTCAGTTTCCTTATCTATAAGTGAATAAAAATAGTATTTACTTTGTAGAGTCCTTTAGAGGATTAAATGAATTTAATATATAAAGTGCTTCAAATAATACCTAGCATATAATATGAAAGCTAGCTATAATTCTAATGTAGTATGTGTGTTTATTATTATTATTAGAAGATAGACTTGAAAAGGGAAGAGATGGTTGAGATATCATGTTAAAACATGCTACTTCTTTACCTGTGAGTCTCAGAAATGAAGTATGATTCAAAGATAATTACCACCAGGAGAATGTTATGTTTCATAAAGAGCAGGTAGAAGGATTGCTTTTAGAAAAACTGGAAGTTATTGGATGACTTGTTCATATCAGAACAGTGGCTCTATAGAGTAGATTGGCAAGTATTCGAGGTGGAACGAATTTTTGGATGTAGGTTAATGCTGAGCTAACAGGAATGGGACTGGAGCAGCAGCAGAGTGGCAAGGTGCTCCATTGTAGAATAGAGCTGTCTTAGCAGAAGGTGAGACACAGCCTGCTGTTGTCCACCTTTCTGTCCGGGGATGGGGGAGAGGCAGTGAGAGTGCCCTATGCATGCCCTCAGGGTCAGGCCGTGGAATCGTGAAAACTAGGAATGGAAGAAGCCAGAGGCTGGGAGAGAGCCAGGTGAGTACACTAGTTAGATGATTAAGGGAGGAGTGCTGGATAGGTTATATGAAGTGTTAGAGGGTTGGTAAAACTAGCTGCTTTCCATATCTTTATACTTACATGTCATTTACAAGAAAGCATTTATAGAGCTCATTACAATATAGAAAATTTAGAAAGTAAAATTCACAGTTTTATTCATTTGCTCAACAATGCTATACCTACTATGTGCCAACCACTGTTGTAGGTGCTAGGGATATACTGTAGTGAGCAAAACAAAAATTCTTCTTGTAGATCTTATATTTTTACATATTTACTTATCTAAGTATGACTTTTGATTGGAAAGCTGTGCTACCGTGAGTTTTTCTGAGGAGATTTCCCACCTTCCTTCTTTCCTTCCTTCCATAAATATTTATCAAGTAACCTGCTGTGCATTGGAGATACAAAGATTAAGTTAGACATGGTTCCTGCCCTAAAATTACAATGGAGAAAACAAAATTAAGCAAGTATAAATAGTGTGATAAAGGCACAGTGTTCTAGGAGGCCATGCTATAACTCATGTTTGAGGTCATAGAAGTTTTTTTTTTCCCCCTGAGAGAGAGATTTAGACTGAGACTTGAAGAGTAAATAGGAGTTAGCCAAATGTAGAGGTGGGGGAGTGGGGGAAGGATATTTATAGTAGAGAGAATAGCATGTTTAAGGAACAGAAAGTGATTTAGTATGGTTGGAACTAAGACTTTGAGGGATTGGGTTTTGAAGAGAGGTAAGCAGGGCCTGTGTTTTGAGTGCTTTGTAAACCATGTTAGGATAGGGTCCAAACTCTTTAAATGTAATGGGGACCTATAAAAATATTTTAAAATAAAATTTATATGATCAGTTTTATGTATTAAAAATATTATTGATTGTAGTGTGGAGAGTGAATTGAAAGATTGAAGATTGAAGCAATGCAGAGATAGATTATGGCAGCTGAGACTAGGCTCCTAGTAAGGAACTTCTCAATGGGCCTGGAAAAGAAATGACAGATTTGAGAGAAATTTAGGAAGAGTTTAAGTCTAAGGATGCAACTTATGTTTCTAGCTTGTGCATTTGGGTGCATGTGTCATCATTAACGAATATAGGGACACAGGAGGAGAAAAAGGTTTGGTAGGGTGAAGTATTTATTTTTAGACTTGTTTTGTCTGAATTGTCTCTGGAATGCCCTAATGAAAATGTAATAGAAGGCAAAAAGATATACATGTCTGCAGAAAGATTTGGACTGGGAATAAAGATTTGAGAGGAATCAACATGTAGATAGAAATGGAAGGGATGGGAGATCACTTGGGGGAAGTGTGGAGGTTGGGAGGAGGGCCTAGTGTCCTCTGAGAGGAAGAAGAATCTGCAAAATAAGCCAAAGAAGATCTTAGAGGTAAAACAAAAATCAGGAGTATAGTATTACCTAAGCCAGGGTAAGAGACTGTTTCAAGGAGAAAAAGAAGTGATGAATAAGTGAGAAAATATATTTTCTCAGAAACAAAATTGATTAAGGGCTAAAAATTGTCCGTTGGGTTTGGTACTAAGCAAGTCGTTAATAACCTTGCTGAGAGCAAATTTAGTTGAGAGGCGAGGAAGTAGTCTCAGTATATGAATACGGACAACTCATACCTTTAAGTTTTGCTGTAGGTATGCAGCTGGAGATCTATACAGTAGTTGGAGTTGGACTTGAGCTTACGTGGAGAGTTTTGTCTTAAAGATAAGTGGCTTGAACATATTTATTATTTAGCCCCTGTAGGAAAGAATGAGTATAAATTGAAAGATGGAAGAAGGATCAGTCTTGGTGCTGTTACTGCTAAGCAGGTACAGAAAATAAATTTGATTACTGAGTTGAACAAACTTGAGGAACATGGCTTATGCTTAATAAACACTCAGAAGCTTAATTTACAGATGAGAAGAGCAGTTTTTTGGGGTTTTTTTTGCAGTATGCGGGCCTCTCACTGTTGTGGCCTCTCCCAACGCGGAGCACAGGCTCCGGACGCGCAGGCCCAGCGGCCATGGCCCACGGGCCCAGCCGCTTCGCGGCACGGGGCATCCTCCCGGACCGGGGCACGAACCCGCATCCCCCGCATCAGCAGGCGGACTCCCAACCACTGTGCCACCAGGGAAGCCCGAGAAGAGCAGTTTTATAACTGTCATGGGGATCAAACACTGTCATCTCTTGTCTACGTGTTCTTTTTTTTCCTTAGGAAAACCATATACATGAAATGCAAAATTATATTCTGAAGGCCACTTTTGAGCATGGAATCAGCAAGGGGAGTTAGTTGGGTATTTATAATGGCAAATGAAATCAACCCATTAATGCATTTAGCTTCATTTTAGGGCCGTGGCTCCTTCGTGGACTGATTAATAGTGCCTCTGGTTAGGTCCTGCTCTCTTTTGGACAGTGTTCATGATTACTGTCAGTTTTTACTTCCCTGAGTCTCCTTTTTTCTCCATGAATACTCTTTCTATGGTCTGTTCTTTCTGTATTAATCCTACTTAGATTTCAGACAAGTCTTTCTGCTTTCTTCTAGAGACATTCTTTTAGTGACTTTTTCAACCATTTAACTTACTCTGTTATGTGTTGATTTTATCAATACAACTTTGATTTCTGGTAATGCTTGTAGTATCACCTATAATATTATTTATATAAATCAGTCATATAAAAAAAATTATATAAAGGGCTTCCCTGGTGGCGCAGTGGTTGAGAGTTCGCTTGCCGATGCTGGGACACGGGTTCTTGCCCCGGTCCGGGAAGATCCCACATGCCGCAGAGCGGCTGGGCCCGTGAGCCATGGCTGCTGAGCCTGCGCGTCCGGAGCCTGTGCTCCGCAATGGGAGAGGCCACAACAGTGAGAGACCCGCGTACCGCAAAAAAAAAAAAAAAATTATATAAATATTTGAGATTTCAGTTATTTTTATGGCTAGCATATTTTAGATGTAGTTGGCATATTGATCAAAAAGAGAATAGCAAGCAATTTTTAAATAATATTTTTATTATAAAAGAAGATAATTTGGAAAATCCAAAATTTTGTAAAGAAGACAAAATCCTCCCATGATCTACTTATAACATTTTGTGTATAGGCTTTCAGTTTGTTTCCCATATATCTTTTTCCCTGTCTCCCATAAAACTGGCATATGGCCTTCTGGTCTTTGCTTACTGTATTATGAGTATTTTCTTACATCATTAAATGTTTTCTTTTATAAGATTTTCAGTGTTTACATAGTTTTAGAACTTTTAATTCACTGTAATTTGTATATTGGATACGAGGAGTTCGTTTCTATCTTCAATATTTAAAAATAGCCATACAAGAAATATCCTCATCAAATTTTTGTGCACAACACAGATATTTTCCTTCGGATACATTCCTAAAAAAGGAATTTACTTAGAATAAGAGTGGTGAATATTTATGTTCTTGTTAGCAGTGTATGAGCATATCTGCTTTACTTCATTGTCATCCATTAATGGGAATGTATTATTTTTATATGTTTTGTTAATTTCATAGGAGAAAGACTATTTAATTTGTATATTCAAATATTACAAATGTAATTGAATTGATTTTCACTTTTTTTGGCTATTTAATGTGTTTGTGTGTGTAAATTGCCTGTCATTAGTACTTTTTTGTCAGGGTGGAAGTGGAGAAAAAAGAGGTGTGGATAAGTGTTAAGCTTTTTCTTCTCAAGGAGGAATAAGAATGTTACGTTGTTCCAAGGACATTTGTCAGTTATCTAAAAATAAAAGAAACCTTTTAATCTATTTGGAGGATTCATTTATTCATTTTTTATTCCTTAGCATGACTATATGAAAGAAGAAGAAGGTTTTCCTGAAGATGAGGCGACTGAATCGGAAGAAAACCTTAAGTTTGGTGAAAGAGTTGGATGCCTTTCCGAAAGTTCCTGACAGCTATGTAGAGACTTCAGCCAGTGGGGGTACAGGTGAGTATCAGTTCAAATTAAAACTCCTTCAGTAAGTGCAACTTCTAAGTTATCAACCAAGAGCATACAGAAATGTAGCCATGAGGAAGAACTCATCAATGAACTGTGCAGTAACTTTATAGTTGGTCTGTCCTCATGCCACACTATTTGCCTTAATTTTATTCTTATGTATATTCTTTTTCGCATCCAACCCAGTGCAGTCTATGCATTTAGCAGTGTTTATTAAAACATTAATGAACAAATTAATCCAGTTTTACTGCTTTGGTGCTCTTGAGTTATGTATACGTATATTAACAAGATTATTATATATAAAAAGAATTGAAGTTGTTTAATGATGTTGAAACTGCCTCAGTCTGTTTTGGTTAAGAATAAGTCAATTTAGACATTATAATAAAAATTCTTAAATTTCACATTACTGAAGAGAGGCAGCATAGGGTAATAGTTAAGAGCTTAGACTTTGGAATCAGACTGTCTGGATTTAAATTCCACCTCTGCCCCTTCCTAAATACTTGATCTTGAGGAAGTTAATCTGTCTATGCTTTAGTTTCTTCTTCCATGAAATGGGGATGATATCAGTATTTGCCAGGTAGAGTTGCAGTAGCAATTAAATAAATTAATATTTATAAAATGCTCAGAGCAGTGCCTGGTACGGATAGTAGTATTTATTAAATAAATAAATAATGAAATATATCAGAAAAATATGCAACTATAACAGTATTAACTATTATTTCTTTCCCCATGAAGAGCTGATAAGACAATATACTTCCCATAAGATTGACATTTCATTTAGTAAAATGTATAATAAATTGCTTGCTATTTCTAATCTCTTGTGATTAACTTTTGTTAATGAAAATAGTACAAGTTCTTGATGCACAATCCATTTTAAGTGCAGTTTGTCATAGTATATGATAGTGCTTTTTCTTTTTGTTAGATCTTTTACTTTTATAAATGAAGTGAAATACTTAGGAGCTTTCAAAGTAGAAAGTTTTATTAGAGATTTGGAGATGTTATTTGAGTTTCTGACACAGATTGTTGTAGATTCTTAGGATCTAAGAAATTAAGCTAGTTTTTTTTTTTAATTGGACTATAGGCATGGATGCATTTTTAATTATGAGGGGACTACTTTCAAATTTGTGTTGTGAAACTTATGCTTACTTTCATCATTTATCTTATCTGTGACACTGCTATATATAACAAGGTAAAAGTTTTATGTATTTGTAGAATTTTGACAAATCTATTTAGTGAGAAATGTCCTTCGTATTGAAGAAATAAAATGCTTTCTCAATAGTGCAAATGTTTGTGTTCATTAAATCTTCATTTTTGAGCTGTTTTAGAAAAAAATTTATAATGACTATTTTAAGAAAAACATTTTATTGTATTCATTCACGTGGCAATCATATTGGGGTATTCTTTGCTAATTTTAATCTTACTTAAAATGGTTTTCTGCTGTTTACCTTTTAAAAATTGTTTTAATTCTTTCCTTTTTTGTTGGTTTCTCAGTTTCTCTAATAGCATTTACCACTATGGCTTTATTAACTATAATGGAATTTTCAGTATATCAAGATACATGGATGAAGTATGAATATGAAGTAGACAAGGATTTTTCTAGGTAACTTTTTTTTTGAAATACCTTTAGATTTAAATTGCTCTGAAGGTAACATATTTAAAAAAAAAGTCTAACCTTTTATACTTGGTTTATTTTAATTCTGAAGAAATAGTACTGAAAAATCCTCATTAATTGTATGCATTAGGTAAAACATTTTAGAATAATTTGAATACTGGTTAAATTCTAAGAGAAAGGTCCTCTGATTGAATATGCATTTGTTTAAAAAGGCTAGGAGAATATGTTTTTCCTTAGATGTTGAAATGACGGAAATTGTTTGATGTTTTGAAATTGTTTACTCTTTAGATTTTGAAATATCTTACTGATCTGTGTGAACTGGAAAATAAATTGTCTAAGGTTACATTGTTTATGCTTATAGCTTGATTGTTGTAAATTGTGTATAAACTATATTTTAAGGTAAACAGCATCACTTTTAAACCTTTGAAAATATTAGTACCTTAATTAGGAGACAAAATATACTTTATTTGGATTATTTGGATTTTTTAATTGATTGAAGATAACAGGTTTATAATACTTAGATTGCACTAGATAGCAGGAAACATTTACTTCTCAATTTCAATCCCAGCTCTGCCATTTACTAGGTATGTGACTTTAGGGAACTTACTAAATCTATTTCTGCATGTGCTTCAGTTTCGTTTTCTGTAAAATGGGGATACTAATTATAGTACTTTCCTCTTCAGGTCAGTGAGAATTCAGTCAGTCAACATTTGTAATAGGTGCTGTGTAACCTTGGGCAAGTCATACAACTGACTTCTTTTGGGCCTCAGTTTCTTGATCTATAACATCAGTGTTATTCTTAATGCCATTAGTTTTTAAGGAATTTGTTGTTTTTCTTATTTTGGTTTTTTTTTAGCACCAATGAAATAATTTTTATTCTTTCTAAATGAAGTCATGTAGTTCACCACATAAGTGTAGTGGGGGTACCCAGAAGCCTGTCTGCTTGACCTCACCCTCTTCCTATAAATCTGAGCCTAAACCCCAGGGTTATTTGGAACACTATTTGAACTCTAGACTACTTTAAGACTCTGTGAAGTTCTAAAAATCTGTACTCCCTATTGAAACCAGATGAAAATTATTAGAGTGAAAAAAAGTTTTGATAGGAAGCGCAGGACAGGACTGATCCTGATTGTACTCATTCTGTTATTCATGGCACTGATTCTGATATTTGAAAATTAATTTGATTTGTACTAAATATTTGAAAATAAGGCATTGGTTGAGCCTTTTTAAAAGGCCATGCAAAACTTTAAGAATCAGGTTTTTTTTTTTTTTTTTTCTGGTAATTTGGGTACATTTATCTTGAGTCACACAGACCTAGTTTCCAATATGCCACTTCAGTAGTTATGTGGTCTTAAGCCAGGCATTTATTTAAACTGCCGTAAACACCATTGGCTTATTTGTAGAACTGAAAGCTATCTACTTTATAGGTCCATGGTAAAGAATAAAGAGGATAGTATTTGTAGGACATCAGGTACAATGCCTGATGTCTGGTATTTATTTGGTAAATAAGGAGAGAAAGGCTTTCAATTCCTAACTTTTGATTTTGAAAGTTTTGTATTGTTTAATGGCATAGTCTACGTAAGGTTTATGTAAACAGAGGTTAATACTTTTTTCTGAGTTGCTTGGACTTACTAATAGTAGAATTGCCATTAAAATGAAGGATACTGTGTTCAAAACTTGTGAAATCAGAAAGACTTTTGGAATAATTACAAAATAGAATTTTTACTTTTAAAGTGCCTTTGTTTTGCCCATATGAATGCTATCCAAGTTCTAATTGAGATATTTTATTCTGTATGAAGTCCAAGTTTTTCATAGATCAGTTGCTTTATATTGATCATGTTTTGTTGATCAATTGGTAGATTCTAATGTTTCCTTTTTGTCTTTTAGCAAATTGAGAATCAATATAGATATTACTGTTGCCATGAAGTGTCAGTGTAAGTACGTGTTTAACCTGATGATTGCATATATAGATTATGGTTTAAACAGTTGCTAGTAAAAAGTAAAAGCCACTGGTTGTTTTAACTTTATTTTTCTTTTATGATATCTTAATTTAAGAATACAAATTGTTTTTCTCCCCAGCTTGTATTCTTTAAATTTCTTCTCCATAAAGAGATTTAACTTTCACATTAGTATAATTAAAATGAAAGAAAATTGGAGGAAATTTTTATAAATCGAAGTTCTAGTTTAGGTACATCCTTTATTTCTTTCTTGTTTGGCATACTGGTTTTTACACCCACATTCCAGAAACATATCCTGTTTCACAGTTTCAATTTACTACCCTTTACTTTTACTTCTGCATATTAAAATACAGATCCAAATCTTTTGAGTTAATGGTGATGTTACCCTTTTCTGTTTTCTTCGCTGGCTTCACTTAATTATACTGGTAGAAGTGGAAAAATGTTAATATGCTAGATAGATAATGTTTGAATCAGTATAGTTCTCAAAAATGAGGATGCTTTTTCATCTTAAATTGTGTCTTAAATTACTGCTTGAAAAGTAGAGACCAAGAATTCAGTAGTTCAGACAAAATTTTTTAAAGTGTGAAATCATTTTATCCAATTAAGGAAATTAATTTCTAAAAGATTTCATCTAAGAACAACCTTAAATCTCTTTTCCTTTTCCATTTATTTTTTCTTATGTTAGTGGTTAGTGGATATAGTTTGACTCTCAGCATAGAATATAAAACTTCTAATTCTTTTTTATGCAGATATTGGAGCAGATGTATTGGATTTAGCAGAAACAATGGTTGCATCTGCAGATGGTCTAGTTTATGAACCAGTAAGTTTGATTTACATGTTCTTTTAAATAGTATGCTTTGAGGAATTGTTCCCTTGAAGACAGTTTTGATATTTGCTTTTAATTTTGTCTGAGCTAGTTTTTTAAAAATATATTTTCTTAATTCAAAAGTAGTATACAACATTGTAAATCAGCTATACTTCAGTAAAAAATAAAACAAAAACAAAACAAATAAACAGAAATATTCCATATTCTTTGTAAACATTTAGGGGGAAAGAGAAAATTATATAATTACCAAATTATATAAATATAATTACCAAATTATATCTAAACCAAAGCCTTGTTAGCATTCTGGATAAGCCTCTATAATCTTATACTTATTTTATATTTTTTGTTAATGCTTCCTAACAGTTTCCTTTTCTCTTTTATACAGTTGCTATAGTGATGAAATTTACTTCTTTTCTTCTAATGATTTGGAAGTTCTATGTCTTATTTGTATTCTTCTTTTACCAAATTTAAGTTCTTAAAAACGTTTGAGCTATATTTCTCTTGTAATCAAGAATGAAGCATTATCTAAGAGGAGACATTTCATATGCATTTAGTTCTTCCTCTTTCCTTCACACCTCCATTTCCCAGACCTAATGAAATACTGACATTCTCTTATTGTTTTCATAGCACAAGTTGTGTGTAGTAGAATTAATTTGTTAGAAAACACCATCACATTACAGGGGCAGGTATCACATTACAGGGGTGGGTTATAACAGGTCATGATCAGAACTAGCCCTAAAGAAGCTTTAGAAAACAAAGCATGGAACTCCCAGCTACTCTGCCTTGCTGACTGCTCTGTTGGCATTGTGGTACTTATGTTTACCCATGCATTCTTGAGTTGCTTTGTTTACCATTGACAGTTGTGAACCCTCTTTAAACAAAATTGCAAAGTGAAGACTAAAGGTGATGGAGGAGGATTAGAAGTAACTGAATAGGTGGAGGAGAAAAAAGGGAAGCTCTTAGGTCAGTTTTGATTACCAAATTATTTTTAGTTTACATGAACAAAATATATTTATGCCTTTTGATACACACTTTTAAAATAAAATTTTCTAAAGAAAAAGTAACTTTTGTTACTGCCACTCTGAACCACCCTACTTCCTAACTCCTGTATTGCCACTCAAAAAATTGATATCAGTAATTTTAAATGAGGTTAGGAACCTTACAAATTCAGGTACCATGTTATTGCATGTTAAACTATTATCTGGAAATTTAGATCTAGATGATTATTATCAGACACTAATATTTGTATTCTATTTCATACTATTTTAGGAATAATTATTCAACTTTATGTTTTATTGCTTTTACTTTCTACCCTTCTTAGTTTCTTTATTTTTATCATTTTGTGAGGGACTTTTTGTGACTTCTTTGTCAGCAAGAATATGTGGGTTATATTTTATGACAGACTGCCTATGTCATTCTGTTCTCAATACAGGTAAGGTTGGCTGAGGATAGAATTCTTGCTTTATGGTGTTTTACACTCAGAACTTTATAGACATTCCTTTATTGCCTTCTGGCACAATTTTTTTTTCTTTGTAGGTAACACATTTATCTACTTATATGCTTTTTTCTTTTACTTTTGAAATTCAAATATTTATCCTGTATATCCAAGTGTGGATCCCCTTCAGTTATTTTTGGCTTTTGATGGTATTAATGATCTGAAGTTTTAAGTGTTTTTTGCTTGTTTGTTTGCTTTAATGATGTTCAGAGTAATGGTTTTACCTCTGTTTTTTAAAATTCTTATCAAGTGATGTTGAATTTCATGGGGTGGTTCTCAATATTTTTATCAATTCTTGCATAAGATGCATATTTTGAACTTAATCTGTGAGTTCTGGGAGATGACCTTGATCCAGCAGGATCAATCTTTTTTTTTTCAATGCCTTCATTATGTTTTAAAATTCAGTGATTATATTTTCCACCTTTGATATATTGCAGATCACTCCATTTTTTTCTGTCTTCATGATGATAAATCTCATTGAGAAATAATTAGAGAAACTTCACTTTTCTTCTTTTTAGAAATGGTATCACAGAGGAAAATTAGCCCTCGGACCTCAGATTTACCACTTCTTTCAAATTGATGAATCTTTTTGTCTATCTAGCTATCTAGCTATCTATTTTCTTGTTCATCTTTAGGATGGGAAAATAAATGGCCAGTTAACTGACTGAGAGTTGAGATAGACTTGAGTTATGTCGGTTCCCTTTCCCTCCCCGCCCCCACTTTTTTTTTTTCCAGACGTAAATGAAAGGAGAAGGATATATAGTTTAGATATACTGTGTTTCTTCTAAGCAAAATTAGAGCTTCAGATGCTTTTGAAAAGAAAGGAGGAAGTCACATTGGGTTCAGGATGGCAGAGTAGTTCACCAGGGCACCCCACATTTCCTTTTCCGTATTTGTTTTGACAGGTTAAATTTAGCTAGGGTAATTCCTTTTTTCTTTAACTGGTGTGACTGTCCTCATTAGCAGCCAGCTGTAGCAGTAGTTTTGCTTAATTTAAAATACAGTCCAGGTCACATGTAAGCTGGGAATAATAATGCTGTGGAATGCCCTTTGTGATGTGGTCTCTGGCACTCGATTGAACTGCTAGAAGTCTTCTTAGGATGGTGACTGTCTCTTCCTCAAGTGTCGTTATCTTTTATCACCTGTTTTCCTCTGTTACTCTGAATTGGGGATTTACTGCTTACATGGATTTTCCTGTCCCATGAAATAAATTATGTGTTGGGCTCTTTTCTCAATTTAGTCTCCCTTGTATGCTGTCTTGCATAAGTTTTTGATAATTTCCAACATATGGATGCTATTTAAAATGATTTAAAATAATGATACAGTTTGTGTCCTCATTTTTCTGTTTCTTTGGACATTGTGAGAATTTGAGGAGATAATCATCTTGAACTTATCCTCTAAAATTTATTTATGCTGTTTTTCTAGCATTTGCTCCATACTGAGTGTCTGTCACTCCCACTCTCTTCACGTTTATTAAGTCTCTGATTTTTTTAATAAATATTTTTTCTGGACAGCTTGTCTCTTCAGCTAGATTCTAAGCTCCTGAAAAGCAATTACTTTATTTTTTCTTCTTTATAGCTCACAAAATGTAAAGCATAATGCATTGCAGGTATTAGGCACTGATAAATATGTTAGAATTATGTAATTGTGGCAGGATCTTTGATTATTCCATTGTAACAGTTTCTGCCATTTCAGTCATTTGTAGAAGAGGAAAGTTTTATTTTAATTTAACTGTCATGAACTAAAAGTCATGTCTTAGCCAGAAAGTTAGAAACTTAAAAATATGTAATTGTATATTTTTATCAGTAATTTTTAAAACGTTTAACAGTGTTTCTGGTAAGTATTCATTCCCTTGTCCTAATTTATATTAAAATATTTAAGAATTATTATTAATGTAAAATTATTTGAGATAATTTTTACTTGTTTTTAAATTTTCACTCATTCTTTTAATATGCAGTCTGAATATTAAAAACTTAATTCTAATAATTTTACTGGTTTCTAAACCATGATCACACAATATGCTATGATAGCTACTATTTATTTAAAGAAAAGAACTACTTTTAGGGATGTGAGAAAGTGAGGAATCTGACATAGTTGGGTTTATATACTGACCTTCATTATCTGTGATTTTTCAAAAAATTTTTTAATCTTTTGAGTTCTTTTTTATATATAAAAAGGAGAGAATAATAACAAACTCACAAGGTTGTTATGAAGGTTAAGTGAGATAATGATTTAAGTAGCATAGTGCCGAACACAAAGTAGGCCACTCAGTAGTTCTTTACCCGCTGTGTTAAGCACTATACCGAGCAGTTTGGGGAAGTCAAAGGGAGAATCACATAGTCCCTGCTGTCAGTAGTTTTATTCACAAGGTAACTGGGGAGCAGTTGCATGTAGCCTCATCTGTTTGCCATGGTGTGTTTTATAGCACTTTCTTTGTGTGCTGTGCTGTGAAAAAGGTTGGGAAGCAAGGTATAGACAAGTTCAGCAGGAGGAGTAATCAAAGTAATTTCACTGTAATCATTAACCTAGAGCAAGTGGCATATAGAATTTAGACTGACATTAGGGTCACAGTTACAGGAGAGGAAGGTTCCAGGTTGATATAATTAAATAACTAAAGGCACAGAGGTAGAACTGTCTGATGGAATGAGGGGTTAAAGAGAAAGGATTTATAGTGAGAGAGTAGTAGGTTAGGGCATGATTATGGAGGGATCATTAATAATATTGATAAGTTAGAAAGTAGAATTAATATGCCTTGTTATAAATCGCCTTTTAAAAATCAAAAGTGGACTTTTTGTTGGAAAATTAAATTGTGGGTATTGCCACAAACTGTGAGAAGTTTGCCTCTTTTCCTCTGATTCTACAAAGTAGCTAAGTTTGTCTTTGAATTGGTGAACATAGTGCCTAGATAAAATTTCTTGAGTTATTCTTTCTTGATTAATACGTTTGGGAATTATAGTGACATTGTTAGGTCATTTCAAAACTTTTTGATTTTATCATGGTATTTTCCTGGCAAGAATATGGGCTTTGGATGCTTGAATATTATACTTAAGCTGTATGTCTTTTTCATTTTAAATACTTTCATTTTAAATACTTAAGTTTCATGCTGGCATCATTTAAATGATTTTAAGTCTTAAAATACCATTTTGTACATGTGATAGATTGCATTGTATCCATTCCTATAAATGTAGATAACTGTAATAGAAAAATATTCACAGTTAGTGAAATTTCTTTATACTACTTTTGAGTAAAATTTTAAATTTTTTAGTTTGACTTATGGAAGATTAAATGTAAATTATGAATACTTGTTTTTAATGTTATTATAAATTTGTTCCTTGGTCAAAGAAAATTTTAAAAAATTATGATATAAGAGCCAAGAGAAATTGACAGTGCTAGTGATTATGTTTTCCTTTATTTCAGGCAATATTTGATCTTTCACCACAGCAAAAAGAGTGGCAGAGGTAATAAGTAAACAAAGTATTGTGGTCCATAGAAATTAGATCATGCTTTGTCTATTTTGTCTACTGTATATTATTCATAGATTAATATATTTATCTAGGCATTTCTTTGGATGAAATATTAGCAGAATATAGTATATAATATAATCTTTACACTTTCAAAGATTTTATCAGATCTTAGGAAAGTCATATAATCTTTAATGCACTTTGAATCATAAATACATTTTAGTTTTCATTTAAAATTGTATTAACTATTTAAAAAATTTTAAAAGCAATATATGATCAAATTTGAATATAAAGGATATAAAGTGAAAGTAAAAGCCTCCTCATCATTCTCTAAACCTAGTGCCACTAGCTGGTGGTGATAACCAGAGTTAAATTTCTTGTGTAGCCTGCTAGAAATATTCTGTTTGTGTATAATTCTCTACATGTTTCCATATTTGCTTATGTTATTTTTTTCCTAATACAAATGGGTTCATTCTATACATTTGTTTTATAACTTTCTTTTTCCAACCTAACCTTATATTTTGCACATCTTCCCACTTAAGTACATATAGTGGTACCTTTTATGGATAAGCTATAATTTATTTAATTGGATACTTATCGATGGGCATTTAGATTGCTTGCAAAGATTCTAATATCAATGCTCAGTGAAAATTCTTGAATCTAATTCCTTGTGTGAATGTGTGTGTATATATATATATATATATATATATATATATTCCTTATGTACTTGAGTGAATATATGTATATGTATATAAAGTTTCTAGAAAAGAAATTTATCTTTTAGAGTATATTTAATGTTTTGATAAGTTCTCATGACAAGGAAGAAAATTTGTAATGGTGAGGTAGGTGGTGGTTGTTAACTAAACTTATGGTGGTAATCATTTCACATATATACATCTGTCAAATCATATGTTTATACCTTAGTCTTATACAATGTTATATATTAGTAAAACTGGAAAAAAATTTTGATAGATAATGCCAAACATCTTCCCCAAATAGTTTCATTTATATTCCAAAGCTATCAGTATGTGAGAGTACTTGTTTCTATACAACCTCACCAACAGTGGGTATAACCAGACTTTTTTTATTTTTGCCAATTTGATCGGTGAAAACTGGTATTGTACTTGTTTTAGTTAGCATTTCTTTGTAAATCAGTTGAATATCTGTGGATTATTTTTTTCCCATTTGTATTTTTGTGTGTGTGAAACTGATTGCTCATGCCATATGCCCATTTTACTTGGTTGTTTTCTTAATAACTTTAAATAATTTTTTGGTTTTTTTGTTTTGTTTTGTTTGTTTTTTGGCTGCATTGGGTCTTTGTTGCTACGCAAGGGCTTTCTCTAGTTGTGGCGAGCGGGGTGGGGGTGGCGCTGCTCGTCATTGCGGTGCTGGGCTTCTCATTGCAGTGGCTTCTCTTGTTGCGGAGCACGGGCTCTAGGCACTCGGGCTTCAGTAGCCGTGGCTCGTGGGCTCTAGAGTGGAGCGCAGGCTCAGTAGTTGTGGCACACAGGCTTTGTTGCTCCGCGGCATATGAGATCTTCTTGGACCAGGGCTCAAACCCATGTCCCCTGCATTGGCAGGTGGATTCTTAACCACTGCACCACCAGGGAAGCCCAATTTTTTGTATATTAAAGAAATTAGTTCTTTGTTTTAAATAGTTACCCCATCCCCACTCTTTTCTTTCTTTTTGTTTTCTAGACTGTGTCTTATGCTTAAAAAGGCATTACCTAATTTAAGATTATTACAAAAAAATTTTTTTACCCATTTTTCTTTTTTCTTTCTAGTCCCTAAGTACATTTCAAAGGCCTTTCTCTTTTAATTTCTACTTTCACCATTTGGAGAGCTTTTAAAATTAAAGTTGAAACGAACGTATTGAACAAAATAACTGAATATTAGGTGTCTCTGGGCTTCTAGCGCTTTTAGTAGAGAGCCATCCAGAGATGAAATACATTACTTTATTCCAGAAATGTTAAAGTGAGAAGTCTCCTTTCATCTAGAATTTTATTTAGTGTTCAAGACTAGTAGTAAGTGAGAGAAGAGATTGTGTTTTTACTGTTAAAATGATAGACATTTTCCATCGTAGTAGAATTTTCTACATCCTTTTATATATGGAATATAAACTTGGGTATTTATTGGTATATTTGAGGCAGAAGTTATACACGTATACACACACACACACACACACACACACACACACACACACACACACACAGTTTGGTGTCATCAACCTCTTTTCCCACTGCCCAGCACTAAAAGTTAAACTCTGGAAACAGAAGACACACATACAGCATACAGTTTGGTGTCATCAACCTCTTTTCCCACTGACCAAGCAATAAAAGTTGAACTCTGGAAATACAAGACATGCAAAAATATGAAGCTTTCAATTTCTGTTAGCATTAGATCTAAAGATTTTAAGTCTTTGTACATGTAAATCTGAAGATGGGATCTGGCCTCTTGAAGCTTCCTAGATTATCATGTTCTGCTTCTAAACAAATATTCTTGAATGGACTAGAGATGCCTAAGACCTAACAACCTGAATAATGTGCATACCAAAACGTTCTTTACCTGTAGAATTTGCTAAAAGATATTTAAGTTGTCTTTCAATTGTTCTGCTTTCTTAAAATATTTAGGATCCCAATTAATCTCTTTCCTTTAGTAAAAGGAAATCTCAAAGCCTAGACATAGCCTTCCTGATTACTGTTTTTTATTTATACTAAATTTACAGTATAAAAATGACTTTTTATTTTAAATAGGCCTGTTACCAGTGTTCTTAGTGGGTGGTGCATACGTATTTTATCTTTATCTCTCGCTTGCACTTCTAAAAAATGTTTATTATATCATTATGATGGGATGTGAAATATATTCTCATTTACATTTGCTTCTTTAAGTTCCTATGTTTGTTAATAATTTTTCCAAGTTATTTATGTGTGTGTATGTATGTGTATATATATTTTAAAGACTTTTTAAGAGTATTTTTAGGTTTACAGCAAAACTGAGTGAAAAGTACAGAGTACCCAAATATCCCCTGCCCCCACCCGTGTACAGCCTCCATTGTTATCAATACCTCACACCAGAGTAGTACATTCCTTACAATCTATGCACCTACATGAACACATTATTATTGCCCAGAGTCCATAGTTTACGTTAGAGTTCACTCTTGGAGATGTACACTCTGTGAGTTTTAACAAATCCATAATGACATGTACTCACCATTACAGTACCTGTAGTTTTACTGCCCTGAAAATTCCCGGTTTTGTCTATTCATCCCTCCTTTCCCTCTGGGTGTAAATTTTGTACTTGCTGAGTTTGAACTGTGATACAGGTGACTTTGGATGTTAGTTATATAAAGATATAGATTAAAGGATATAAAATAGGATTATATCTAAAGATACAAAGTTATTGTTGAAAATGTTAGAAATATTAGAGAGAAGAAATACTTTTATTCTTGGTTTTGTTCTTCAGAATAAGTAATTTCATGAGTTATGTAAATGTAACAATTTTGTAAAAAAAAAAAATCTTCAAGCAACTGATGTGTTTTTAGTGGCGAAGTATATTTAAAAAGAAAATCTAAGCATGAGTTCTCAAATGAATACTTTGTTCTCTATAATCCTATACCTTATATGCTGATGTTCTTTTTAAAAATTATAGGTAGAATATAATAGTTCGTTTAGAATGGTCTTGTCATAGGATAAAGTTCAGGTTTCTTTGGAAAAGGCAGGCACTAGGTGATACTAAATGTCACTGTGGCCTGGTTTGTAATGAGAATTGGATGCTCCTGTGTGGATTTAACCCCCAGTAATCTGCCCCTTTAAGTCCATCACATCTATTATGTGGCCCCTTATTTGTCTCATTCTTTGTATCTGTAACACTTTATTCAGTGCCCGACAAAAACTAAGAATTTTGTTATTGCTGCGTGCATGCATGAAAGATGAATTTAGATATTCAGGTGAACAGAAGTTCTTTCTTGGTGACCCTGATTCCACCAATAATGGACATGTAATTAGTGTCCACACATTCATTACTGATGGAATTAGACAGACTTAAGGACCCCAGCTGTTACACCTCTAGCCATACTCCCTCAGTTTTCCTGCTTTCAAGGAAATGACCAAAGAATACTTGGGACTTTATTTTAGAATAAAGTTATGTAATAATAAATGTATGGCTTAGCTAAGTCAACTACCTGTGTTATTTTTAAAATAGTGTTGGCTTTCTCTGTGTGTCTTACCGTATTTGTTAACTATTGCTTGTTTTTGTATTTAGGATGCTACAGCTGATTCAGAGTAGACTGCAAGAAGAACATTCACTTCAAGATGTGATATTTAAAAGTGCTTTTAAAAGTGCATCAACAGCACTTCCACCAAGGTGGGAGATTTTGTGAGACTATTTATTAACAATTTATTGGGGCTTCCCTGGTGGCGCAGTGCTTGAGAGTCCGCCTGCCGATGCAGGGGACATGGGTTCGTGCCCTGGTCCGGGAAGATCCCACGTGCCACGGAGCGGCTGGGCCCGTGAGCCATGGCCACTGAGCCTGCGTGTCCGGAGCCTGTGTTCCGCAACGGGAGAGGCCACAACAGTGAGAGGCCCGCGTACCACAAAAAAAAAAAAAAAAAAAAAAGAATTTATTGTGACATAATTTTAGTATTGGTTTACTCCTCTGAATCTTATATTTCTTAGAGAAAATGTAATCATTCTTTATGATGAGATGTCTTTTTTTTTTTTTTTGGCCGCACCGTGCGGCATATGGGATCTTAGTTCCCCAACCAGGGATTGAACTCACGCCCCCTGCAGTGGAAGCGTGGAATCTTAACCACTGGACCGCCAGGGAAGTCTCAAGATGTCTTTTTTCCTCTTAAATTTATGGCCTATGATACTGATCAGGATTATCCCAAATATTATTTTCATTTTTATGTGTGTATGGTATACCTTCATATAAAATTGTACTAGGTTTTAAGAACAAATTAATTTCATTTACCATTATGAAGATGTATAAAGTTTTGTTAGGAATTTCATGTTTTTATTTCACTTTTTGTCTCTTTTATAGATTAGAAGAGCTGATATTTGGAAATGCTATAATCATGAAAATGATCATTTAAATTTAAAAATATACAGAGGTTTTACATTTGCTTAGGAAGAAAATGTTATTGTCTATTTGAAGTTAAGTGGCATGCCCTTCCCTTACTCATTCTTTTTCCCAACGCTTCCTGTCCCCTAAAGTACCAGAAACATGATAAAAGCATGTCTTTGTTGGACTAGTAATTCTTTACTTTTAATTTTTCTTCTCTCATTAGACTTAGTCCTCTGGTTAAATTTGAATATCTTGAAATTTTATATTTGTGTAAATAATATATATATATAATAATTATATAATTTTTTTCATTTTGTAGATGTTTTTTAATAAAAGTGTAGACTTCAAAAAACTGCTATTCTACTTTTGACATTTAGAACATTATCTAAAAATTGATCTTTAGGGATTTTTTTTTCCCATCTATAAAATTTTCTCACCAGAAATATGGTGACTATATTGAATACGCTGTAAGTAATTCAAATGTATCTTGTTGTAACAGGGAAGATGATTCATCACAGCCTCCAGATGCTTGCAGAATTCGTGGTCATCTATATGTCAATAAAGTAGCAGGGAATTTTCACATAACTGTGGGCAAGTATGTTCTTTTCACTTACTGAAAATACTTTAAACAAGTTGACAGTTTGGTTAAAAGTAAATTCTTTGTTAATCAAATAATATATAACTAACCACTAGAGAACTCTTAAAATGTATATTTTTTATGTCTTCAGCCTTCAACCTCAGGATAGATAAGACTACTAACTTTAAAAACTACTGCTTCAAAACAAAAGAAAAATAGTCATGTCATATTTCATATATTAAAGTATATAAGCTGTAGGTAAATATGAATTAAAACCTTCAGCTTGCCAAGTTTTAGTAGCCAGAAAGCTCTTACCTAGACATTTCATTAATTTGTTCATTTTGTTGTATATTAGGTTTTTGTTTTGTTTTTCCTTTTGGTGATCCTCATCAAAATATAATCCCTGACCAGTACGAGACAACAAAATATAATCCCTGACCAGTACGAGACAAGTATTTTGATGTAGTTAGAAATATGTCTGGGATAACGTTAAATTGGGTAAATGTTAAGGAAAAATATCAGACCACCTGCCTTCATGAGCAGGACCCAGCACAGAAACTGTCATATAATAAGCACTTGGTAAATTCCTGAATGAATAAATAGATTCTCTGATTATCTCCTCTCTCTTTCTCTGCTTTTCTCCCTCCCTTCCTTCCTTCCATCTAGACTTGCAAAGCTGAACAATTCTTCATTGCAAAAGGAGAGTATTTTTTGAGTACTTGCTATGTGCAAAGTACCATGGTAGATACTAAAGATGAAGCAGTGAAAAACAGAGAAAGGGTGTTTGCCCTTATGGTGCTGACATTCTGTGAGAGAATCTGAATTTTAAACAGTGAATTACACTAATTATTTAATTATAGTTGTATTGAAGTTATAAAGGAAAACTATGACTGATAAGAAACTATATAACAAGGTACCTGACCTACTGTGCAAGTCAGTGGAGGCTTTATTGAGGGAAACCTTTGAACACTAATGGATGGTTAGGAATTTTATATATAAAAGGAGAGAATGGCATCTACACTGAGGGAAAGGCCATAAAGCAGGGCAGAGCATGGCTGGAGATTTTTTAAATATATAGAGACAGCATTAGACTTCTATGCAAAATTATTTCAGCGTTTACAGTGATCAGATCAAATCAGGCATTTGCTTTGTCTTTGTTTTGTTTTTTTGGCCGTGCCACATGGGTTGTGAGATCTTACTTCCTCAACCGGGGGTTAAACGCCGGGCCCTTGGCAGTGAAAGTGCTGAGTCCTAACCACTGGGCTGCCAGGGAATTCCCTGCTTTGTCTTTGTTATCCCACTCTTCTTAACATTCATGTTTTGTTGTTTTGTTACTGTTGCCAGGGCCTATTCTCTCCATCCCCAACCTGTAGATGGGAACCTTAGAATTTCTTGGTATCATATAGTCAACAAATAATAGTTGGCTCAAAGAAATTTAGAAGGTTTTATTGCACTTCTGGATAAAAACAATATCCTACTCCAAAACTAACTGAAAGAGGGAAACGTTGACAAATATTGGAAGAACTTCTATATTTTGGCCTTTGTTCTCAATTTCACTTACCTCTCCATGTGATAACTCATATTATCGATAAGAGAGGCCAAATGGAAAAGCATTTGGTTTGTATCCTATCCTTATCTTATCTGGGATTTTGAAAATAGGGAATGTCAACTCTAAACCCCAGTTAAGCAAAATGTTATCTCCCAGCAAAAATACCTGGATTCCAAAAAAGTACTCAATTACTACTATTATAATTTGAATTTCATTAATAAGTTTGTAAAAATTTGTTTTCTCTCTTGTTATGTAACTACATAATATCTTCAGTTTTGCATCTTGGCCCACAAAACCTAAAATATTTACTGTCTGACTCTTTACAGAAAACGTTTGCCAACCCCCAGTTTATTGCATTACTGAGATGAGATTTACCTACTTAAATCATGGGCCAAGTATGTTGTTATATTATTTTATACTAAGAAAATTATATAACTTAGGAAAGACCCCCTTTATGATTTTAATTAGTTATGTATTTAAATGTTATTACTTTAATCTTTTTTTCCTCCTTTCAGGGCAATTCCACATCCCCGAGGTCATGCACACTTGGCAGCACTTGTCAACCACGACTGTAAGCAGTTTCTGAAATTTCTTTCTGTGAAGATGTCCTTGCAAAAAAAGTGTGTTTTTTAATTTTTAGTGCAGGTGCGAGGTAGGGCTTTGGAAGTGGGGTATGCTGAAAGAAGATATCTGAAGGAGAAAATAAATGATCTAACTTATTGACTAATCCATTTTCTCTTGTCTTTAAGCTACCTATATTTCTTTTTAGCCATAGCTCAGAAGTTGCTGAGGTAGGGAGAAGCACCCTTGGTGTGCTTTATATCACTTAGTACACATTTCTGCTAATTTTTTTTTTTTCTGATAGTTTTTACAGATAGTGAAGAGAATATATTTGAAACTTGTTTAAATATGTAAATTTAAATATGGACATTTACACACATATATAAAGTATTCAAGTTAGTTTTGTGTAATGATTATCATAAAACTTAGTTTTTAAAGCCTCCTTTAGACAACAAAAACAAGTAATAAATTCCATAAAAAACAAGTTTAGTTACATAAATGTCCTAAAGCAATAGTATGTATTAAAAATATATCTGATCAGTTTCATGGACATCATCTCAGTTCTTCTAACACAATCCTGTTTCTATATGATGATTTGGACTAGAAAAGACTTATTTTTTTGTTTATCAGAATTAGATGTCATATTATTTCTTAGATATTAATTTGTATATAATTATGAAATTTGCGATATAGCATTTTATCAGAATGTGTTTACCTCTATACATATAATTCCCACATATTTGCATGCATTTTTCTTAAAATAATATGTTTTTAAATACTATATTATTATACCAGCAGATTTTAGATATTTTCATTTGAGAATAGGTAAGAATGTGAACTAATCTGTAACATGTAGTTTTGAATAATTTAATTTCTCTAATTTTTTTTTTTTTTTTTTTTGTCTCTTAGCTTACAATTTTTCTCATAGAATAGATCATTTGTCTTTTGGAGAGCTTGTTCCAGGAATTATTAATCCTTTAGATGGAACTGAAAAGATTGCATTCGATCGTAAGTATTTAATAATTACTGTTGGAATTTGCACGTAAGCAAATAGTTTTTATAACTTTGATATTAATACATTTTAAATAAACCTCTTCCTTAACCCCCTGTAACAGATAAACGGATAAATCTTGACGTGGTTTAAATGGCTGATCATCTTTAAGTGGAGATGTGTGTAAGAGAATTTGTTCTAGTAGTGGATGAATTTTAAATGGTAAAAAATGAGCCATGGAACAGAATAAGAAATTAGTCAGAAGTAGTCAGGAGAAGGAGTAGAATTTAAAGGCTCTCTAAGTATATGAAAGGTTAATGTGTTAAGAGGGCATAACTGCTTTTCCATGTTCAACAAAGAAAGAATAAGAACAAAAGAAAGTTTGAACATTATAAGAAAAATTTTCTTCTTTGTGTAGGTTCAGAGTTCTAAAATCTATACTATATTTACCATATCAGAAACCTCTCTAGAGAATTTTACAAACATCAGAAACCTAGAGTTCTTCTAGAATGGTTTGGTATTAACACAGTCAGAAGTAGTACAGATACTTTTTATTACTGTTTGTTTTAACCATCTATTCCATTTAAAATTTCAGTTTATGCAAATATGGATGGATTATTAAGGAAATAAAAGGTTTTTTGGTTTCTGATGTTTGTTTTTTGAAGATTTTTGGTTGCCTTTCTTCTTAAATAGTCATATTATATGCCTTAAGGACGTCTAAAGCTTCCTGTGCCACTAGGAATTCTAGCCTTTGCAAAACTGTAATTAAGGATTTCATTTTTTATTAATTCAAATAGATTTATTAATGTTCTTTTCGGTATTTTACTCTTTTAGCATAGTGTTGTAATCAGATACATTAAACATGTTTTATTTAGAATTCACGAGTATTTTATGTTTGTGTGGGAATGTTTCACTCAAGGAAGCTTGAGAGTACTAAATTTGGAAATGTGTGAGTAGAAACATTCTGAGAATTACAAGCTTTGTTCTGTGTAATCTCATCTTTAAGTATGTGTTCATTCTACACCAAAATACATTAAATATTACAAGAGATGCGCAATTGAAAATATGTTGGTTAATACTTTGTTTCAAGATGCTGAAATGAACTATACATTTTTGTAAAGAAGCAGATCTAAATATGAACAGATTAATTTTCAAAAGGCTCTTTAAATTTACATGTTCAGGAAGACTAAGAGGTGTTTAGAATTATTTTATAAAATGGCATGAGATGAATGTCAGTAGGTTATTCAAAGCTTTAAAGCAGGTATACTCTTCTCCTTCCTAATATATGTTCTATTGGGCCTCTTTTTCGATAAAGAAAAAATTCAGCATTACAGATCTGTTGGATTCAGGTAACTACCGTCTCCTTCATGTAGGAATTTTGAGGGGATTACTTAGCAGTGATATGTTTAATGCTGTGCAGATTTGGACAGACCTATAACCTTTGGAACAATTTGTGGCTTGCAACAAAATCTAATGCAAGAGCATTTTCCCCCTGCCTGGCCATTAAGTTATCTAACAGACTTATATATTAGACAAATAGGTCTTCAGCAGTTCTCTCTCCATAGCTTAAAAGGTTTCCAATTTTCCCTGTCACGTTTCTTTGACCTGCTTTGGCTACTGTTCATTGCATTGGACTTCATTCCGCACGTGGTGAGATTTCCTTTGTCTCTCATTTTTTCCCCTCAAGTCTAATTATCCCACCCATGTGTACAGCATTGGTTATAACCTCACCACTCTCAATTTCATCTTCTTTTTCATAAATACTTCATACTTGAACACCTTCTTCTCCGCTCATTTTTGTTTATGACGTAATAGAGATATTTGTAAAACACCTCAAAAATAAGCACAGATTGAGCAGTTCACTTTACATCAGAGAACAACTCAAAGGATGAAAGATCGTCCACAATTGATAAGCCATTTATTGGTGGTGGACAAAGTTGACACACTTTTGCTCTAACATTATGTGTGGTAACATTTAGGATTTAAGTTGAAATTAATAATAGAACTGGCCAAAAACTGTTTTATGTTTTTGAAAGTTATAGTGGTACAAGTGGTAGTTATAGTGGTAGGTGAAATAAGAAATGGTGAAATTGAAACAGGCTTTGCTTTATTTTGTTAGAAACTTGTTTAATGTTAGTGTTGAAGAGACTATTAGTCTTACCTCTCCCTTCTATCTACAATTTTAACTTTCCCTCTCCTATTCTGAATTACAGTGAGATAAGAGACAGAGAAATTGAACTGATGGAAATAAAAATAAAAATTAATTCACGCTAGACACATGAAAGTACATACTGTGTACCTCCATTTATATGCAATTCTAGAATAAGCAAAATGAGTCTGTAACAATAGAAGGTAGATTAGTGGTTGGCCTAGGACCAGAGGTAGAAGGGATTGACTGAAAAGGGGTTCAAAGGAACTCTTTGGGGTGATTAAAATGTTTTATATTTTGATAGTGGTGGTGATTGTATGGATAAAAACATTTGTCAAAATTTATCAAACCATACATTTAAAACTTATATATTTTATTCATGTACTCAGTTATCATAGACAGTTATCACCATGTGACGTGAAGTACATCGCAAATGTAATGAGGCCCTATTCACTTAACCTAGCTGAAACTATAGATAGATATGTCCAGTTCTAAATTTTCTAGAATGTAGACCTAGAGAATTAACATGTTTTGTATTATGTGAACTGTTAATTGTTTAAAATTAATTAATAATTAGTAATATACTGGTGTTTATGACTTGTATTAAACCTATAAATGCCTAATGATTATATAAATATGATCATTTTGATTACGTAGTAACCCCAGGCCATCATTGAGTAGTTTCTTTGCTTATTTTCCTACTGTAGTATTGATTCTTTGTATTTATCCAAAGGCTACATTTTGGTTTATATATCCAATAGCTAATTCAGTTTTGGTTTATTTATTTCTGTTCAGATATTAGTAGAAACTGAAAATGTGTCTTGTGGTGGTTATGCTATTATAACTTTATTTTTATTAGTTTCTGTACTATAAAGAAATGCTTTTTCCATATTTATAAAAGGATGATAATGATTATAAAAGATATCTAACTAGATAACTAGCTCATCTTTTTTGACATCTTCTAATAGATGTGTGTGTGTGTCTGTGTGACTATTTTATGCTTACTGAGAACTTGTTTTACCAAATGTGAATATATTGCTTTCATTGATTCTTTTATAATATTTTTTTTGTTAGACATTAAGTTATAAGTAGCATTAAATTTCAGATTAGATGTATTTAATAGAAGGCTGATGTATTTGGCAGTAGTTTCATTGCTACTGGATTGATGAAAAAAACCTACATTTTGTTTTTATTCTAGACAACCAGATGTTCCAGTATTTTATTACAATCGTGCCAACAAAACTACATACATATAAAATTTCAGCAGACACCCATCAGTTTTCTGTGACAGAAAGGGTAAGTTGAATCCAACTGGTAAAATTATTTTTTTAAAGCATTTTATAGTCCCGCTACAAAATTAGTTTGGAGTTTCAGGTAATGCCCTCCCCCATTTAAAATTTGAAATGCATTGACATTTTATTTTAAGTCAATAAAATATCAGAAATGGGTATTAAGTATGTTTTAGAGTAAGAAAAGAAGTAGATTTAAAAAATCTGGAATGTTTTCCATTCAATTAGTAACAAATTATTAAACTATGATATTAATTATTTTACTCTTAATATCTTAATACTTGTTTTCCCATGTACTGGTATAAGCAGTTTTTTTTAATCTGCCAGCAGATTTTCTGATTTCTCTGTTATTTATTTTTTACTTAATGTATCTACCCTGGGACACGCATGGTTATTGTGACTCAGATAGCAGATTTAGAGGGTTTGCCTTCCTAATTTAGGGCTTCATATTCATCTAATTGAGAGGACAGACATTCTGCAACCTTAGGGTGGAGTGGCCTTATAAGTAAATATTGATAATGAGAAGCAGAATTTTGGAATTGGGCAGTTTAACAGATTTCTCACTTACTCTGGGACCATGCTTTCTTTCATTCTTTTTGTTGTTAATTTTTTATTTTTATAAGCTTTGTGTTCAAGAATGGTGAATATTCAAATACTAGTATCCAGAAGAATTCCAGAATTTAAGTGCTTTTAAAAATTTGCTTTCGGGCTTCCCTGGTGGCGCAGTGGTTGAGAGTCCGCCTGCCGATGCAGGGGACACGGGTTCGTGCCCCGGTCCGGGAGGATCCCACGTGCCGTGGAACGGCTGGGCCCGTGAGCCGTGGCCGCTGAGCCTGCGCGTCCGGAGCCTGTGCTCCGCAACGGGAGAGGCCACAGCAGTGAGAGGCCCGTGTACAGCAAAAAAAATAAAATAAAATTTGCTTTCCTCCATATGAAATTTTCCTTTGATAGTCTTATAACTTATGTTGACTATGTCCTCAGTAATTGTAGAGTTTTCCTTATTCTTGGGAAACTAAATACTAAAGTTTTTAGGGGTGAAGTGTCATGTGTTTATAACTTTTCAAATGGTTCAGGAGGAAAAATCAAGTATGTGTAACTCCGTGTGTGTGTGTGTGCGCGCATGCGCACGCTCACATGCAGAGAGAAAGAGAAACTAGGTAAAGTGTCTACAAGTATATATTGTGCTTTTTAGCATTTCTTTATGGGTGGGGAGATAACCATTTCTCACTAAGGTTGGCAACACCTGAAGGTCAGGCAGTCTACACAGCAGCACGACTTTGGGGAAAACAGGCATGCATACATTGCTAAGGAAGTGCAAAATGGCATAGTCTCTTGGAAGGGAGTTTGGCAATATCTTCAAAATGACATATGCATTTACCTTTTGACCCAGCAATCCCACTTCTAGAAATTAAATCCAAAGATACGGTGGGAAAAAAGCGATGTTGTATATGAGATTATTCATTTTGTTACTTGTAATGACAGAAGACTGGAAGCAACCCAAGTGATACATCGACACAATGGAGGAACATGCAACTTTAAAAAAAAGAGAGAGAAAGATATCTATATACTGATAAGAAATTATCTCCAGGATGTATTTTAAATAACAAAAATAAATTAAGAAAAAAAAAAAAGAATCCCAGAGCTTTTGACCCTTGTGGGGTGTGTTAGTACTGATAGGACAACTACAGTGGTTGTATTTCACTTTAAAAAAAAAGGAGTAACTGGAGTTGGTAGAGTGGAGGATGAGAAGGACAGGGCTGACCTTCATTGGTCCTAGACCAAAAGTGAATCATTATGAGTCTTTTGTTATGTAGACACCGTGATCCCTAAAACGATATCCACTCACATAGGTGATGACAATATATTTATAACTTTGGCAAAATATTGAACTTATCAGAACTTAAAGATGAAGTCACTTTATATTGGAAACTTGATCAATGGCTTATAAGGCTCTGTTGTGCTAATAGGCAAAGAGGTTTTGTAATGCCCACATGAAATTGTTTTAATTTCCCACGTTACTTGTCTTCCTAAAGCTTGCAGTTTAGTTACAGCTTAGTAAAAACAGGTAGGGCCTGACACAAAAATCGTAGCAAAGCACTGTGGTAGCATAGTTGTTTCATGCTATAATGGAAATTTATTAGAAATTTGCAAACTTGAGTTTTGAAGTGTAAACAGAATGGAATGAAACAATATATTCTCACTCAGTGTGCACACTGTGGTAGGTTTATAATTTTAGTTATGCTCCTTTCAAGAAAAATTTCCTTTAAAAACTGAACCAGTAGCTCAGATATTGATATCTTTCAAATTAATGTATTATGTTTTCTTCCTGTACTCCATCTCATATAGTTTAAAATGAACAACAGCAATTGAAATTGGTTTTAAATCTTATCATTCAAATGACAAGAAGTAGATAGAATTATTTTGTAAACTCTTAGCAAAGAAATAATACAAAAAGTATGTCAAAATAGGAATGTAGTTTTCATTGATTTGGTCAATGAAGAATGTGCCATATAAACTCTTGAGTTTGGTAGAAACCTTGTAGTATGTAAAGTGACCTTTTTGAGAAAACAGTAAAAAATGATTCTGTTCTTTTGATTGCTTCAAAAGCTAACCATACAAAGAATACAGAATAATTTGCTTATTTCTGGAGAGCTTGGTCTAGTAGGACAATTCATAAAGAGATTTGGATGTCCCTCTTGTTCAGGAGGGCTGGAGGGCTTCATATTGACTGTATACAAGTAACCTAATGATGTGAATCCTGTTTGTCTCTTCCTCCTCTCTCTCCCCTTCCTTTTGCCTTTCTTTAGGAACGTGTCATTAACCATGCTGCAGGCAGCCATGGAGTCTCTGGGATTTTTATGAAATATGATCTCAGCTCTCTTATGGTGACAGTTACTGAGGAGCATATGCCATTCTGGCAGTTTTTTGTAAGGCTTTGTGGTATTGTTGGAGGAATCTTTTCAACAACAGGTTAAGATTCATTCCTTTTTTTGTCTAATTTCTAAAAGTTCTGCTAACATTAAAAATCAAGATGCTTTTACTTAAAAGGGGAAAGAAATATACACATTCTCATGTTTTGATACTTAAAGAACTTTTTCTTTAAGATTTAATTTCAAACCTCAAAAATTGTATTGATTAAGCGTTACACATAACTAAGTTCACTGCATTCAGTGATTTACGGGAGATTACTTAGTGTGCTAGAGAGAGCCTAGGATTGGACCCAAGTTCTGTCATTTACATGGTGATAGCTTTGTGTAGGTCACCTAAATTTTCTGAAATTGTTTTCTCTATATAAACATGAGAATGATAATATCTGACTTGCAAGTGTGTTATAGGATTAGATGAGAAAATGCCTAGAAATAGTAGATACTTTGAATGTAAATTTTCTTTTTCAGTTAAGGTATTTTTAACTGTACACAATGTAAAATTGTATTTTATGGTATGTTGAACTATGAAATATGTGAAACCAAATTTTTAGTCAGTAATGTTTTTATGACTTTTGGTCTTTTCGCCGTAAAATTATGGGATTCTCTCAAAGATAACTTGCAGAATTGTAATTGTGAAAATTTGAGAGTTGAGTATAATAGATAAGGAAACAGTTCCTTTTTTATCCTAACCTCTATTTAATATTACATGGAGTTTATATAGTTTGAATTATATTTTTAAAATGGATGAATAGCTTTTATGAAAGTTTTTATCACTGCTTTATTTAGATTCATTTAAATTTATGGTGCTAGTAGTATTTATTTTTCAAAATTGTGTAGGTGTGAGACATATTAAGCACCTTTGAAAAGATTGCTTTGTCAAGGTCATGAATTATGTGGCTTTGTGATTTTGAAAAGAAATTCATTTATTTTAAAATTCAATTGTCTTGATATTTTTGACTGTGGAAGTGAATAAAGCAAACTGTTTCCTTCCTTATCTATTCCTTTATAATAGTTTTTTATTCTTACTTACAAAATTAGGAAATGAATAACTTAGGAAGACATTTCATTAAAAGCATAATTTAATTAAAAACATAAACTTATTTTTTATTACAGGCATGTTACATGGAATTGGAAAATTTATAGTCGAAATAATTTACTGTCGTTTCAGACTTGGAGCCTACAAACCCGTCAGTTCTGTAAGTGGTGTAGTATAAATGGTGCTGATCTCTAAGTCATAGTATCATTGTTAAATCTACATAGTAGCTCTTGGTGCCCAGAAAGAAATTGCCCAAAATAAAGTGTTGTGTTTAGAGGGAATAGTGTAAGGAATAAAACTAATGCTTCGGTCTTTTTATTCCTCCCTAGGTTCCCTTTGAAGATGGCCACACAGACAACCACTTACCTCTTTTAGAAAATAATACACATTAGCACCTCCCAAGTGAAGGAGAAAAACTTTTTGTCTGAGACGTAAAACCTTTTTAATAATAAAATATTGTGCAATATATTCAAAGAAAAGGAAATATGAATGAGAAGCAGGAATCACCCTAGGGGAAAAAAAAAAAAGAAAAAAACCCAAACTGAAATCCTGTGTGTGTTGTGTCTGTTACAAATGTCCTAGAAGAAATTATACAGCTAATCTAATCAGTGAATAAGCCCAACTGGAATATTGCGTTGAAGATGACCCCTTCTGATATTTTCATAGCAACGGCAGTATCGAAATCAAACCTTGCTTCTTGATGACAAAGAGCCTGAAGGAAGAAGTCAAACCACATCTAAAGAAAATGGCATTGATAAGTGCAAATGTTTGCATCTGTTTGTTTTTAAAAGATATGATGTCAGAATAAAATATGTAAAACATGTGGAAAACTAGTCTAGACTTTAAAAAGTGTGGTCAGGTCACATTGTTAATAAAGGAAGAGAGGGAGGGGCCCCTGTGTTATAGCCATATTACTGTTAAGCCATAACGACAAGACCATTTATCCAATAATTCAGTCTTAGGACGGTTACTGCTTTTCTTTAAACTCTGGCGATTGACTTTTCTGATCAGGGCAGGGTCGTGAAAGACTAAGGTGAATTCTTACAGGGGCAGGCACATAGATGCTATAATATGTAACAGAGGTATCATTCACAAATTATATAGTGGGCACTTATACAGGGAGAAGAAAGCACATGTTTAAAAAAAATGCTAAGTTTCCTAATCTGATCCTTATTATTGGTATACTTTGGGAACAGGGGGTGAGTAATAAAAAGATCAACTACTAATGATGAAAATTACCAGTCTGTAAAAGATTAAGAGGATAAGTAGCATATTTTGTGTGTGTTGTGGTGAGTGGGCAACAGGGTAACTTTAAATAAAATAGAAGCATGAGGCAAATATTTAAGTAAGACAAGATAATGTCAGATCTGAGAGATTATAATATTAAACAATGTCCGTTAAACTGTAAAACTGTATTATGAAAGAAGTATCTGCATTCAGAATGTCCTGAATGTGATTGATTTTGTATTAGATTGTGTTGGGCTAGCTTTCTTACTATTTAAGGATTGATTTTAAATTTATACACTATAAAAGATTGAAAATAATGAGAGGGGTATATCACTCAGGTGCTGTTAAAAACTAAATTTGGAATATGTGTGCCAATATCATTTTTCCTTTTGTAATACTTAATGATAGTAGAGGAATCATCAACCAGTCTTCATGGTTTAAGTCATTTTAGGGAAATGGGGAGACAAAATTCCAGGTAAGTAACAAGGCCAAGACTAAAAGACAAGATTTGAAATGGTGGTTTTTAGAGAACAGGCCATCACAAGTTAGAGTTTTTCAAATTGCATTCTTTTAAAAGGTAAAAGGAAAGTCAAACAGTTGGGGCAGATAATGTAATGGAGAGAAGGAGAAATACTGATAAAACTACTTTTCATTCAAGCTTATGTGGAATGGCATTTTGCAGATAATAACAAGTGTCATTGTTTAAGATATACAGTTTATCACTGAGCCATTAAATTAACTGATTAATATAGGTAACAAACATGCTTTGAAAGGTTTTTGAATTCAGAAGATTCCAAATAATGAATGGTCGTCTCCGTATTTCTCATTTCTTTTCTTCAGATATTATTTCCAATGAAGGTAGACTAGGAAAAGGAATTTTAATTAGAATTAAAATTTTAGCTGTTTTAGACTGAATGTCAGTTCTGTGAATCTGCTTGTCAGAAAGTTCAATTAAGTTTCAGGGTTTTTTTTTTAATAGGAGGAAAAATATTGATTTAGAATTATTTTCTTTCAGTTAGGATTATGACAGTTAAGTATCTTTAAGAAGGATTTTAAAAATTATTCTCGTACTTATATATGATTTTTAATTGTTTCCGTGTTTTCCAAATACCATATTAAAATTTTAATGGAATTAATCTGTCCCATTAAAACTGACTGTAAAAGGAATTTCTTTGAAGCAAAATCCTACTTTGCCATTGATTTCCATTTTAAAAGTTAAGAAAGGTTTCCACCTGAAACTCCTCAAATAGCGTCAGATTTGGGGCAATCAAAGTATTAAGATTCTGACCAGCCCTTTGTATGATGAATGATGAAGTATGCTTGCATGTTAGGATTTATTAGGACTTTTTGACCTCACCAAGTGTCTCTTTTCCATTGCAGAGAACACTGTACTGGCCTATTATGTAGCCTTGGTGTGTGCCTGGGGTGCCTCCAGTAGGATACCCAACTTTATTACTCAATCCTCTTTATTAGGGCATTCATAATATCTATATGTATATTCCATCCTAAATATTTTTAAGAGTTGAGATCTCAAATTGTGTGAAATGTGTTTTTTTTAAACTGTGTTTGCATATACTGGCCTATAAAAGGAGATGAAACGTTTAGGTGAAGAATTCTCTGCTACAGTATTTGTACACCTCAGACTACCTCCTGGTAAAAGCTTAACTCAATAGGAGAAATACAAAATTATTTCTAATTCTCAACTTAGGTGATTAATACTACACTTTTCTCGTATACATTTTATGATATAAAGCACTGAATTTTTATAATAATTTACTAATGCAGACAAAGTTTACAATCTTTAATACTAACTAACTTTGGAATTCATAAAGGAATGACTAAGATCTAATTTTTTAATGGTATAAGTAGACATATGTTATGCATTGTCTTTTTATGTCTTAGGTTAGTAATTCAAGTAACAAAATAAATTTATATGCAACCCCCTTGCTTCAAAATTTAAAATTTTGAATCTTAAACTTCAGTTCGAGATGCATAATTTTGAATGTTCAAAAATTACTTAAACATGACCCCTAGGATCTTTAAAATCTCATCATGCCCTTTAACCTAGTACTTAAGTTCCTCCCTTTCTGTTTGGAGCTGTAGCAAACCTTCAAAGTGAGTCACTTTTTGTCAGCACTATCCAAATAGATCACTATTTGTTCACTACCTTATGGTATGATGTCTGGAGTAATATCCAAGTAATTTCTTTATTGTAGTCCCCCCCCCCAGCCCTTTTGAAATATTTTAGTGACAGTATCACTTATCATTATTTTAAGAGTAGGAAACAAACTGCCTTGGATTTTTTGGTTTTCTTGTAGTTTTTTTATTGTTTTAAGAGAAAAAAACCATAAAAGACTCATTTAGTGTCTCAATCCTGAACATTTGGACTCTAAATAAAATAAATTGTACAACTTCTTTGTCCCTTTACGATCATGTACCCCCAAATAAGGCTCAGTTCCTCATATTTTTCTTTTTCCTTCTAGGAAAACTACAGCAATCTTTATCACTCAGTTACATTTCCTTTGCTTCAGATGGAGCTAAATTGCTGTATGAGATTGGATTCATTCTGTATTTTTCGTGTTATGAGTGGACGAGTGATGAAAATTGAGCAGTTGACTCAAGTTTATAAAGCTGTAAGCAGATTATAATCAGCAAAACATTTAATAGTTTTGTTTCAGCAACTCCAAGTTGTACTGGATATTTATCAAAAGAAGTTAGATGAACAATTCTTCCAAACATCGTACCTCATTTATGCTATTTGTGTAATGATTTTAAGGTAAAACTCAGAATGAGAAGGTGTGGGGGGAAAGTGTACATTGATGAAAGCTACATACTAAAGCAGACCTTCAGCAACACGGCATATAATTATGTAATGAATATTTTGTAAATTCTGTTTCCAAGCAGCTATGCAAGTCAATTTGGTGATTTCTTGTATTATACTTACCTTTAATTTCTTTAAGGTATTTTTCTAGGATTGATGAAAGTTCCCCAACCCCACATCTCCCCAACCGATTCACAGTTCCAGCTTGGAACTGCTATTTCAAATAAAGTAGGGACACACATAAAACGTTCACCTGTGTGTTAAGGGAGCTGTTTCTAGCTATTAAAACTCAATTTCAGTTACATATCCTTTGTCATAATTGTATCTACACCTCACAGGGCATTCCTGTCTTTCAAGCCAGTTACATCCCTCAAACCAGCAATTTCTATTTTTATTTTGTAATTAAAAAATATATTTTAGTTTATTTTTGGCTGCCTTGGGTCTTCGTTGCTGCACTTCGTTGCGGGCTTTCTCTAGTTGCAGTGCGCAGGGGCTACTCTTCGTTGCCGTGTGACGGCTTCTCATTGCGGTGGCTTCTCTTGTTGCGGAGCACGGGCTCTAGGCGCCTGGGCTTCAGTAGTTGTGGCTCGCGGGCTCTGGAGTTCAGGCTCAGTAGTTGTGGCGCACGGGCTTAGTTGCTTCGTGGCATGTGGGATCTTCCCGGACCAGGGCTTGAACCCGTGTCCCCTGCATTGGCAGGTGGATTCTTAACCACTGCACCGCCAAGGAAGCCCTATTTTGTAATTTTTAAAAATATTTTTTGAAAGTAATCTAGGCAGTGAGCATTTTTCCATATCTCTTTGTGGGCACATTGGACAGTCATTACTTTTTACTCTAGGCAATTGCTTATGTTCCTAGAATATAATTATTAGATTTGCAGTTACAGAGAAAAATAGCTGTGTGGAAATTTGCATGTGATTCACATGAACTTTAAAAATTATTGATGTTTTTGGAAGCTTTAGGCTGACATACTTTAATTGTTATGTTCACTGTGAGATAACACACTATTTGGGTATTAGTCCCTTCTCAGATCAGTCTATTTACCTTGAGATTCTAAATCAGTTTATTAAAGTGAGCTGTTAGCTGGAGATGACGTTAGGTTAGTATAAAATTGTGAGAAATGTTTTTCTGATTTGTGTGCTCATCTGCCTCAACTTTTTCTAGTATTAATTGCCTCAGGTGGTGACTGTCTTCAAGTCTGTTATGTTTGTTACTGTATCATATATCTTATGGGTGCAGAATATAGGGATTACCAAAACTTCTTTTTAAACATAAGCTTTTCTTTGTCCTCACTGTCCCCTTCCTCCCAAAAGTAGAAGGTTCTTTCTCATTGGAGTGTATATATTAGGCACTCAAATTAGTTTCCCTTGGTCTTGATGTAAAATAACTAGAGATTTTCTTTCATGCAGATACCTACTTTTACTGCTTAATCATCACAAGAGAACTTTATTCATGTCATTTCTCTATTGTCACGGGTAGAACATGCTTCAACATGTAAATGTAACCCTATTAATGGTGTCTGAAAAAAATGGATCGTTATGGGTATGTGTTAATTTGTATTCAACTGGTAGTTTATTTAGATTATATCATTTTTCTAGGGAGGAGGCGGGAGATCAACTGCAGTAGTCAAACACTAGAAGAGAGGAAACCATTTTTTAATTCAAATTTTCATTTAATCAAGTCAAAATGTGAATACTTGATCAGTGGAATTTATTGAATTGGTGAAACATAAAATAATCAAAAGATAGTAAATTCTTAGAACTATTATGTTTTGTCCAATTTCATTGAATTGTATCTTGATTTCATTTTTATCATTATCTACAGTTTGTATCTTAATCAATGTAACTCAAACATGTCATACAGACATCTCAAACTGAAGATATCCAGGTACTTTGTTTCAGAACTGGGTTGTCTGCCCTGGGAAGTAGTTCCCAGAACTTAGATGAGATTGGGAAAGACACTGCCCAGAAGCGTCCCCACCAAATGCCCTTTATGAGGTTCAGAAAAATCTCAAGTAATATTGGGCTAGAAGTCATCCTCATGGCCCTAGTATACTTCGGCCACCTAGTGTGCCTTTCTCAGTATTAACCAGTTATCTCAGAAAGTGAGCATAAATATAACTGTCGTTAACATCTTATGCTCATGTAATTTTCAAGTAGTTGTGATTCTTTTTAGTTGCTTAGGCCCCAGGTACTGTATTTGAATCATAGTCCATGTTTTTAACACGAGCTGCTGCAATCCAACGTGCACTCGTCTCTCAAATATGAGGAAAGTTGGGATAACAGTTATATTATTAATATAGGATTTTGAGATTAGTTTTTTACTCATTTGCATTATGCATAAAATATTTCTAAACAAAACAATGCCTGTTCTCTAAACTTAGAGTCACTTAATGAAGTCTGTCCTCTTCTGCTGCACATTCTACAGGTAACACTCTGCAACTGGAGTGATGAAGATACTAGCAAATCCTGGTGAAAGAGTAAACTTCCCCACTTACAGAAAAAGCTAAAACTAGCGTTTAAAATTTTATTTGAAATTTTGCTTTCCTCAATGGCAAAGATCAGGGGAATGGGTTTTTACATGATTCTAGCCTAGGACCTTCCTCTAACATTAGTCACTCTAATCTCTAATCGAGGCCTGAGCAATATAAACTTAAATATAAAGGATTTGGAGACTTTAATGAAGAAGAGGGAAACCCTTAGGAGGTTATCAGGAAAACTGGTGATTCAAAAGATTTAGAAATAATAGAGGTCAAATTCAAATTACGGGAACTAATTTTTACTTAAAAGCATAATAAACAGTCCCAATGAAAATACGCTTGAGCCTTCACTTTATACATAATTATTTACACCTCTTGGTTTTTTTTTAGGTTTCAGAAGTGGGCATAGTTAAGGAAAATGTTAAATGTGAACCCACTTTTCTAATTCCCCCCAGCCCTCAACCAGGACTCCATGGTATAACACAAAAAGAAAGCAGAAACCTCGGTGGAGAATTATTTCTCTAACAGCATTTGTGAAGATGTTGAGACCTTCCTTCCTCTACTTACCTTGATTTTAAACCTTTATACTAAGTACACTAGAATGGTTCAAAGGTTAGAACTGCCTTTCTTTAGCATAGCTCAGCTTCTACCATGTATTCTTCCATGTTTATTGAGTTGAAATTAGTCCTCTCGAGGAAAAAGCTAACTATGGGAAGATGGGTGTACTTTGGTGTTTTATATTCAAGAGCATAGAATAGAGTGTTAGGAAACAATGTTTTCCTAACATATGTATGATTATAGGCTAGGATATGACTTTCCTTCTCTCACTGAAATAAAAGTGTATAGTTAAGAAATAAGGATGAATACATGACAGCACATTTGACAGGTAATGACTTGGACATATTTGTTACTACCTAATCTTGAGAACCACAGTTGCTGTTTTAGAGGTATCTGAGAGGTTCCAAACAAAAGGAGATCGCCAAATGTTCTCAGACCTTGAGTGTGCTGGACGCCCTAAAGTAGGAGAGGAATTTGTAACAAAAGCTCACGATGAAGAACCACACATTCCGAGCCACCTGAGATCTTGCAATGAGAAGGCGCCAGGCGATGAGGAAGAGGGCGGTATTAAAGAGGTAGTGAATATTTCGGAGCCTGGAAACAGACATATATAACCAAAGTCAAAACAGTACCAAATACCCAACTATGTTATTTGAAGCATAAATGTATTTTTTCCTGGCTATGACCAGCAAATAACTAAGTGCTTAGGTATGTGGCACTACCTGATGGCCTTTTGATTTTGATATCTCTCATTTCCACCACATGCCTTCTGAGTAATCATTTCTGTAGTATTCCCCTGACTAGTTTCCCTTTCTCATACCTGCTTTAACCTGTCTTATAAACATGGCTAACATAATCTTTCTTAAATATACTTTGATCATATTACTATATATCAAAAACCTTCCCTGGTTCTTGTTCACTAGAGGGTAAGTTCTAAAGTTCTTGCTATGCAACGTTCCTCTCAGTTTGCAATTACTTTTCCCATACTTATCATCTCTGCATTAAAAACCCTTTGCTTCTACCAGAATTATGTCAGATTACTATAATTCTTTGTCCCGTAGGGATTAATTATTGAAAGAAATTTCAGGCAGTCAAAGGTCTTGAAGAGTGGTTAACTGATTTGCCCATGTTAAATAGCACAATCAGGTTTCCTGCCTGTTGGGTATTCTTTCTCTATACCACATTATGACAGGATGTTGGTAGAAGAAACAAACTTGGGTTCATATCTGGCTCCTGCACTTACCATGTGCGACTTGCCCACTTACCTTCTTTGAGCTTAAATAGCTCTTTGATAAAAATGGGATAACAGAAATAATACCTGCCTCACAGGGATGTGGTAAAGTCTAAATGAAACAGTATATTACAGGGTATATAGTACAAAGGCTCAAAAAAAATTAATTCCTCTCCTCCCCCGCTCATATTTCATGTCTGGTATAAAATCAGGTACACATGGTAAGTGCTCAGTAAATATTAACTGACCGATTATATTTACCTTTTTAAGTGTTGCTTTGCTTCTGGGATCCCAGCCATATCCTCTTTCAGTAAGTACTTCTTAACTCCTAAAACATAATTTTCAATGTATTCCAACCAATTCAACTGGCGCACATCGAAGTTGAATACCTGAAAGGCACGAAGAGATTATGGATTGTCAGAATTGCACTGCTGGACGATCACTTTGTTCATTTGATGAAGTTTCTTTTACCTAAATGAGTGACATTCAGTTTGGAAGATTTAGGTTGTACCCCTCCAAACGAGATGATTTGAGCTGTTATTTTAAAGGCAGTAACAATATGGATTACCATTTATATATGAATATTTAAACATGGATCAAGCACAAATATTTGACCTTTAGGAAGTCTTGGAAATTTAAAGGAACTGGTAGTAGTCTGGTGAAGGTTAATTTCATTTCAAGTAAATAAGGAGTAATTATTTTTTTAAAGAGAATAAATATGTTAGGGACCAAAACAAATTATATATGTCTTTTTCTTTTCATTATTCTTAAATTTTGGTGTTGTTCCCTTGCCCTAGCACCCTTTCCTGAAATATCACTACTTCATTATGCTGATTAAGGAAAACTTTGGACTTAAGTTTAAACCAAAGGCTTAAATCAAAGCTTTAAGGACTAACTTAGCAGAATTTATATTCTATCTTTGATTTTGAGATGTTATCCATTATGTTTCTTAGTGTGCCATAAAACGAAGCCCTTCAGAAACATTCAGAGTGGTAAGAAAAGCTTTGCTTCTCTTAGAACACTACTGTATTTTCTTTTCTTAGACAAAGAATGCCATGAAACTATATTTTCTTTTCACTTTGCCACCAGAAATCTTAAGACAGATTTCCCGCTTAATTGCAATGACTTAGTAGGATCTCGTAGACTGAATATGAATGTTCTGTTTTTCCATTCTTACTCTTGATTTCATATTTTAGTACATATTTTTCCTGGTTTGATGTTTTAGTTCTGTTTTGTTCTTTTATTACATGTATTTATTACAAGTTATGCCAAATCTTTGTGAAATAAATTGGAGTATTAACAAAGAAGGCAGATGAAATTAACGAGTTCCAGAGAGTTTCACAGACTTGTCCAAAAGCTGAATTGCTTTCCAAAAGTAATTCTGTATCACTTTGTTTGGATTTGTTTATTTTCCACAGTATCACTAAACGGTACTTATTCATTTATATAAACAGAGGCTTTTATTTTTATGCTATTTCATATTTCTAAGTTAGATTTCAGTGAAACCCTAGTTTGGAATCCTCATTCCATGTGGCAAATGAAACTGAATTCTGAGCCACACCAGAGTTTGGCAATTATATCTAAGTATTCAGGACTATTACCTTTGCTAAGATATTGGAAAGCATATGTTAAATCCACTGCAGTTTTGATTCTGTTTTACACAAAATTTTTAGTTATTTTAGGTAAAAATATTTGTAAAATGTCAAAAATGAAACTCTAAGCTTATTACCTTTTGAATTATTTAGATGGGTAAATTCCATGGAGAAAATGCAATAAAGATAAGCCTATTTAACATTTGATGCTAATTTTAAAAATAATTTCTAATAGCCTGAGGGGGTTTAAAAAATAAGCTGGTTTGATCCATGCATTTTAAACACAGGTGCTTAGAAGAATTTTGTATATACAGGCATGTAAACATTTCTGAAAAAAAAAAAAGCTCTATTTCATGTCCATTTTAGAGGTTCACGTCAATGATTTCAGTTAAAATATCCATCTAAATCTCAACTGGTATATTTAACATCGTTTCTGACTGCAAGTAACCCTTAGTTTCCATGGTGGGAAGTAATTTTAGGACTTGGATTTGAATCATGCTCTATGAGGCTGGTATGTACGAGCTAGCAGGTGAGGCTAGCTAGCCATCTAACATTTACTTCTCAGCACGACTTGGTTTCTTCTATATGCATGACTTGGTTTCTTCTACATGCTGGCAAGCACAAGATAAATCAAGAAATTTATCTTTTCTTTCTTTTAAAAAATTTTAGCGGAAAATGTCAAGAGAGTGAAATCTTTAAAGCTTAATTAAAAACTAAGGATATGCTCAAGGAATAAATGACTGAGAAAATGAAGCTAGGGACATGTACAAAGTACAGAAGATTTCTATATTTGTGAATTTCAGGACAACATTTGTGACTGCTAAGAAGCTAATATATAGAAATAAATGGCACTGATCCTAAGCAATTAAAGTGAAGGCCTATCTTGAGAAATAAACGTCTGAATTGTCAAAGAGAAATCATTATAGGGAGGAAGACTGACAATGCTAGAGAGAGGGCAATGCCGATGGCGGGTGGTCTTAGCTGGGCTAGAATGCAGAGGTGGAAGGGTTAGCTTATCTAAAAAGATAAGAAGGAAGGAACTGTAGCTTTGGAGATGCAGAACAATTTTGATTTGACAAGAACAGTGGATGAGAGAGCTCCTGGCCAGTAAAATTATTATTTTTCATTGAAGTCATATGTTTTGGAGGTTAGGGGGGAAAGATAGAGGCACTGAGGATTTGTTGAACAGCTATGGAAGTTGAACAAAGGATTGAAACAAAGTGTATGAGACCTGACTGCAGAACAGCAGTGAGAAGCCAGCCAAAGGCTAAGAACCTAGATCTCTTACCTACATTAAACTTGCTTCCTGCAGCTGTGTTGATAGCATTCACTGATTTTCTTAGCCAAAAAAGAAAAAAAAATTCTGTGTGTATAACAAAAACATCCTTTATTCATCAGCTCTCCAGGTCAAATAATTCTAAATTCCGAATGGGTAAGGTTTTCCTGTTGGTTGTCAGTGCTGTACTTACTCTTTGGTCTTCAGGACTCAGCTTGGACATCAGCATTTCTGTATTGTATGTGCTCCATTCCCAACTCCGGTTGATGAAATACTCCAGCATGGAAAGGGTTCTTAAAAGCCGATTCATGAGTTTTGTCATCCTGAGGTAAAGATCACATAGGAGCAGGTATCAGTGCATCACAGATGGCTGCTTCCCTGCTACTCTATAGGGATATATGACAAATTTTGTTTGAAAAAATTATTTCTTCCCGCGTTTTCAAATTCCACATTGAAACTCTTATTTTTTCCCCCTTCCATGTTAACACTCTGTCGAATGAAGGGAAGGGGATGAATCTAAAGGTGCTTGTTCTATCAGGCATTTTAATACCACTAAACTTCTTTCCCTCTTTTCTACCATCTCTTTCTCAAGAGTTGCAAATATTTTAAAAGCCTAGCCAGGTATCCATCCCTGATGACATACTGTTCATTCTTTGAATTCTGAGGTAGACAATAAGAAAACATTTCTCTTTTTTATTGTATGTTCTTGGATTTTTTTTAAAAAACTAATTGATTCGAGGTCTTATTATATAACTTCTAGGCAGAAGTGGTGACTGTATTAGCGTCCGATGAACCAAAAACAGTTATTAACTGTAATGGAGATTTAAGGGGAAAATAGTTTATTTGTTAATAATTTACTCAGGCGTAGTGCTGATATTTTTAAAAAATATTATTTCCACTAATTCCCATAACATCCCTGTTAGGTTGGTATTTATCTGCATTTTTATGTAAAGTAAACTTATGAAAGATTAAGGGGCTGTGATAATATAATGTGTCAAAGCCAAAATTCCAACTCAGTTTTGACGGACTTCAAAAAGCCTCTGTAAACTCACCCCCTGTATCCCATTGCTTGAGATGGATCACATCTTCTAACCCCATGGTCAGGACCTGCTGTTTGAACTTCCCAACTTTATAACAATTTGTAAAAAAACTTTTGTATTCTTTCTTATTTGATCCTCACAGTATGATTCTGTGAGTTAGTCAGGGTCTATACTGTTTATCTTCATTTTACAGATGGATTAATAGGTTCAAGGTCACATGGCTAATGCTCAAGTCTAGATTTTCTGGTTACAGATCACCTTTGGCCTATAAACACTCGATTTTTATCTTAATCAGTTAGGCTAATCTTGGTAATAGTTATTACTATAGTTGACCTCATAAAGACTTATGATGCTATTTGGGGAATTTGGTCTTATTTCTGGTCAAATCCTACTGCCCATATCCCTGATGACTCATGAGGTACTTCTCTCATGGTATCATGGGAAATTCTTAGGCAAGGAGGTAGAATCAATACAAGCATCATAATAGGGTTCCATTTACTATTTTTATCTAATATCTTGGCTGTAGACTGAATATTTATATCCTCCCACAATTCATCTGTTGAAACCTATTCCTCCTAATAGTGATAGCATTTGGAGAAGGAGTCTTTGGCAGATGGGTAATGCCCTTATAAAAGGGACCCCAGAAATCTCCTTGGCCCTGCCAGCATGTGAGGACACAGAGAACATGGCTGTCTAGGAACCAGGAAGTGGGCCCTCAGCAGATGCCAGATCTACCAGCATCTTGATTTTAGACTTCTTAGTCTCCAGTACTGTGAGGAAATAAATTTCTATTTTTTGCAGGATCTCAGTTCCCTGACCAGGGATTGAACCCCGGCCATTGCAGTGAAAGCCTGGAATCCTAGCTACTAGGCCAACAGGGAACTCCCAAATTTCTATTGTTTATAAGCCATCTAGTCTATGATATTCTGTTATAGCAGCCCAAACAGACTAAGGCAATCTTTATCCATTCTACAACCCTGACGTAATTGATATGATTTCAATAGATTTAATTTTTAAAAAGAATCATTGCACAATGATTATATAGTATATATAATATATAGACATTGTATATATAATATTGTATATTATATATACAATGGTGTAACATTGTATATACAGGACTATATCAGCATAATAGTATTTTTTTAGAAAGAAAGGATATATTTATTACTCTCATGTAGTAAAGATCTTCTCAATGTGTACAATGCAAAAGCTATAAAGGGAAAGTGATTCATTTGATCTCATAAAATGTTTAAACTTCTTTGGTAATAATAGTGATTACTATATTCTATGCACTCTTATGTCAAACCCTATGAAATAGGTATGATTACAATCCCCTTTTTACAAGTTAGGAGTTAGAGAAGTTAAGTAATTTAGGGCTCATATGGATAAATTGGTGAAGCCAGGATTTAAATATGTAAGTCTGACTCCAAACTCCATGCTCTTAAGACCTGCATTATATATAGCTTCCCTTGTATTAAAAAAGCTTCATAATTAGAACTACAATATAAGAAACTGACTTCAAGTAAATACATGAAATATATATTTACACACACAGAGCTTCCATAAATTAATAAGTACAACCCAATAGAAAAATAGGAGTATTACTCAGCCATAAAAAGGAATGAAATAATGCCATCTGTAGCAACATGGATGGACCTAGAGATTATCGTATTAAGTGAAGTCAGACAAAGACAAATGTCATATAACTTATATGTGGAATCTAAAGAAAAATGATACAAATGAACTTATACAGAACAGAAATAAACTCACAGACATAAAAAACAAACTTATGGTTACCAAAGGGGAAAAGTGGGGAGGAATAAATTTAAAATTTGGGATTAACAGATATACACTACTATATATAAAATAGATAAACAACAAGGACCTGAAAAAGAATATATATATGTACATGTGTATATATGCATATATGTATATTTGAATCACTTTGCTGTATACCTGAAACACTGTAAATCAACTATACTTCAATAAAAAAAGAAAAATTTTAAAAATAGGCGAGAAATAGAAGCAAGCAACTCATACCAGAGAAAACACGAAAGTCCAATACACAAATGAAAGCCCAGCCGCGCCAGCAATCAAGGAAAATGCAACTCAAAGTGACAAAGAGATGCTATTCCTTGTCATTAGTTTGACAATTCAAAATATTGATTTTGGCAAAGTATTAATGAGAGTGGGAAAGAACAGACTTGTACTCTCACTTGCTGTTGTGCGGGTGTAAATTGACAGAGCCTTCCTTTAAGGCAACCTGGTGGTAGTCATAAAATCCATATACTCTCCAGTCTAGCAATCCCACCCCTCAGCCTCCACCCCAGATCTAGAGGTACATTCTAGAAAAAAGCATGTTTGTTGCCCCATTGTTTGTAATAGCAGGGGAAAAAGACAGCACTAGCAGAATGACTTAGATTTTCATGGAACATAAGTGAAAAAGTTAAAAGTATGTAGGATTGCTTTATACATACACAGAGATTTATACGTACACTTACCTCAAAGCAACACTGTGTATGGTTGTAAATACATAGACGATTACATTTATAACCATATATGGTTGTAAATACATAGACGATTACACACAAACACACATGGGGAAGAAAAGGGTCCAGAAAGATTCTAGCATTTTCTGCCATAAAGATTATTCTTAAGATTCCTATCACATAACAAACCTAACCATTTTCCATTAATATTACAATTTAATGTCTTACAAACAGAATACATAAATATTTTTATTGGGCTCCTTCCTCCTGTGTTTTCCTTTTGTACTTACCGAACTTTGCTCTTCAACCAGGTCTTCTTCCAACTCTGATATATTTGAAAGGCTTTAGCGTTTCTGCCAGGAATGTTTGGTTTTCCTTCTTTTCCCATCTTTATTTGATAAACCCCTCATACAAATATTTTCCCACAGACACAGTATCCCCTTTTTCACCTTGCTCAGGAAGAAACTGACAATTGAGTTATGAACACTAAGTAAGGTCTCTGAAAATTTGGATAAACTCTACATTGCCTAAGTTTCAGTCATTTGCTCTGTTAATAAGGATGGAAATAAAACACGCAGAGAGAGACGTCTTCCTTTAAAAGGAGCTAACATCATGCTTCTGAGGCTTGATGGCAGGGATTTGCCTTTGGTAGTTATGATAATGATGACACATATAGTATTATTCAAGTGAGACAGGGGTATGAACGGACATGTCCTAGGTCACACAGCTGGAAGGTGACAGAGCTGCCTCAGCATCAACATAACTTTCATTCGACCTTGTTCCCTCCACTCTCTTCACTCATCTCCAGGTGGCAGTAAATCCAGTTCTGGTTTCTCCAGATCTTTTCTCTGTCACTTCCTTTGAGACTACTTAAAATTCTTCCTTTAGCTTCCATTTCCTCATTTGTAAAATTGGGATGATGAGAATATCCTCCTTGGGATGTTGTGAGAATGAAAATGAGATCATCATGCACCATCCCTTGTGTGTATGTGAGGCTGTTACCATTGTACATTTTAAGATCATCTAACAATTTAGAAACTCCCAGACACAGAATCTCAGTTGTTTTTCTTTGTAGGTGAATGATTACCTGCTGAATTCATCAAGCAAGTTCCTTAACATACAACTTCATTTATTATGATAAAGGATCTCTAAGGTAGGCTTTTCACTACTACTGCTTTGGTTGTCCCCTTATATATACAAAATCATAAATATATATGATTCAGTTGTCACCTTTCATCCCCAGGTGACGGGAGGGCTAAGGACTTGGGGCCCTAAACTTCCATGCAGAGACACTCCTAAAGCTATTGTCTCAGCTTCTCACCTGGGCTTCCTTCCCGTGAGCCGCAGATAGAAGTCATAGATAATGGCAGGGGCCCGGTGGCTGACTGCATTCCAGTACTGGGTTGTGACGTTGTTGGTTGTGAAGTCAGCCTTTGGCCTCCTGAAAGCTCTCTCAAGTGGGATTTTTTCAAAGGTTGCCAAGACTTGGATCCCTGGGGGGAAAAAAAAACCCAGAATAAGTGCTAAGTCTAGGAGCATATAAACCCACTGTGGTGGATGGCATTTGCAATGGGTCAAAACAATAAATAATAAGGATTTGTTGTGTAGAGTCACGAATCAATTTCTGAGAATAATATTAAGATTTTTATGCCGGGCAAGTGGTCACCTGCAAAATCAAACCATTTGAATAGGTTAAGAATTTGGTCCTTCTCTTGAAATCTTTACCCTAAAACAACTTCTTGGGAAAATAGTTTTAGTCAATACAGTGAAGTATTGTTCAGAAAAACTTAAATCCATCATTCAATTTCAAGGTTATCTAATCTATTCTAAAGCCCAAGACAGAGCCTAGGGGTGTTATTTCCTTGGTTGGATCATTTACTTGCAGGAAAATCAGGAAAGTTTCTTGACATTTTACTTAAACTTTTATAAAGATTTAAGTAAAAGAGAGAATAGAAAAGCAGGACTCCTTTGTGTTGGTTCACTTTAAATACCAGTCTTTTACTTCTTTGGTATACCTACTGCTCTGGAATATGTCAGACTCAATTGTTTTACTCTTGTCTCCAGAGTTTTTTAAAATAATAATCTTTTAAAAAAAGTATTACTTATATAAAACCTAGTTTAAAGCTTTTAGTGTACATTTGTAAATCCAATATGTCTTTTCAAAAGGTATTCATTCATTTGAATTCAATTTTGATTTTATGTAGAATTTTCAAAGAATATGCCTAAATTCATTACTCAGTTATGTTGAAGCTATCAGTTATTATGGTAATATGATTACTGTCCCATAAAAGATACTACCTAGAAATCTGTATGAAAAATATATACCCTATACAGAAAATATTATCTGATTCCTGGGTCTTTTCATCCCAGAGGGATTCATATTAACTTTTAGGAATCCCTAGTGGGTGGTCATTACACGTTTAGGAGACCTGTCTTCTATCAATACTTCTACATCAGGCTCCAGCTCCCCATATGAACTGAATAAATCATTAACTCTCTCTGGGCCCTGTGTGTCAAATAAAGTGAGCACACTAGATTATTATTATTATTATTATTATTTTTGCGGTACGCGGGCCTCACTGTTGTTGCCTCTCCCGTTGTGGAGCCCAGGCTCCGGACGTGCAGGCTCAGCGGCCATGGCTCACAGGCCCAGCCGCTCAGCGGCATGTGGGATCCTCCCGGACCGGTGCACGAACCCGCGTCCTCTGCATCGGCAGGCAGACTCCCAATCACTGCGCCACCAGGGAAGCCCTAGATTATTTTTAAGATCACTTTCAAATATTATTATTCCACAAAATAGATAGTAAACATTTTCAGCACTGAAGAAGACTATTTTGAAGCTCAGGAATGGATTTTACATGTAGATCTTTTTATTTAAGAGTTTAAGTGTCTTGAGGACTTCCCTGGTGGCGCAGTGGCTAAGAATCCGCCTGCCAATGCAGGGAACATGAGTTCGAGCCCTGGTCCAGGAAGATCCCACATGCCGCGGAGCAACTAAGCCCGTGCGCCACAACTACTGAGACTGCGTGCCACAACTACTGAAGCCTGCGTGCCTAGAGCCTGTGCTCTGCAACAAAAGAAGCCACCCAATGAGAAGCCTGCACACTGCAATGAAGAATAGCCCATGCTCGCCGCAACTAGAGAAAGCCCACGCACAGCAACGAAGACCCAACGCAGCCAAAATAAATAAATTTTTAAAAAAAAGAGCTGTTTTTTTAAAAAAGAAAAGTTTAAGTATCTTGGTTGCTTCTATTAATGCCTCTTTTTATAGTGATATCTTAATTCTGTTACTGAGGTAGAGGAGATTTATTTTTATTTCCAAATATTGTCAGAATTATTTAGCTAAATACCTGGATATATTACCTAAAGAACTTTGATGGCAGTAGATAATTTCATTTTACTTTTACTGAAGTAATAACTTTGCAACTAGAATAGCAGAGCAGAGTGCTCGGAATTGGAAATCAGATTCTAACAAGTTAAGCACATTTGATTTTTTTCAACATCTAGTAGCTAAACAATTAGATGATCTAAAAGTTTCAAATATTTGCAAGAAAATCAACTTTGAAACTGACAAAGGAGAGTACAAGATTGGTTAGGTTGAAGAATTAATTCAATTCAACAGGATACATTCAAGGTTACACTATGGCTGACAGCATAAATTAATAAAGAGTATCACTGACTCAATAACACGAGTTAACATTATTGGACTTTTCTAAATCTACTTGGCCATTGATTATGTCACATTCTCAGCGATGCGGCCAGGGTATGAGGGCTGTGTTCATGAGAGCAGTGGCTCAGCAAGAGGAGTATTTTATCACTGGCATTGCTTATAATTGCTGACTTTTACTTGGCTTTATTTAGTTTTTAAATGTCTATAGCCAATGGACCCCTTATTGCTTACAATCTTGCAGCTATCCCACTGGCCCCTTTTTTTGGTATACCACAGTATATCCTAATTAACTCTTACACATTTACAATTTGCAATTATTTTTATCTCTTTACCTATGTTTTGTCTTTTCCCCCATTAGACTCTAAGCTCCATGACACACTTTGTCTTTTTTTTCCCCTGTGGCAGACCCTAATCATGAGTGAGCAGACTCTCATAGTTATATAGGTACATCATTATAGGCACTTACCCATTTTGCCCCAATTACAGGGATTGAGGTTGCCAGACGTACAGTGGTAGATCAATGTTGACTTAGGTCTGGAAAACAAATTTAGATAAATACAACAAAATGGAGAACTAATGAAAGAAAGATAAGGGAAAAGAACATTTAAACAAGGTTTTTTCAATAATTCCCATGACTAAGGCACCCTACGCAACACTTCCATCTTTTGTTCCTTCTTTGGGTTAATAAGCAAAATAGAAGAAGACTAGGAAAAGTGCAAGAGTGTGTGTGTGTGTGTGTGTGCGCGTGTGTGTGTGTACATATGTACAAGGAAAAAATCCCAATAGGTTGACATTTATGGAGCAAATGGAGGTAGCATGACGATGAGAAAGCAGATCATGTTTCTAGCTTCTTGACATCTTTATTGGGCAAAAATATGGGCCATGTTTTTTCCTAAATCCAGTGAAGCTCTGTTGGATTGAAAACATCTAAATATCTAACTTCCAATAATTAATAAAAATTAACTTTGTTTACCTTTTGTAACAAAGCTAAATATACAAACAACCTATTATTTTTTCCTTGTACTAGAAAATCCCTCCCACCCCCCCACCCCTCCCCCGCTACACACACGGTGACCTGAACTTTTGGCATTTATTAGGAACTGAGGAGTTTAAAAAAATATGCTCTCATTTCATCCACTTTTATCTCCTTTGCCTTAAGAAAGGAAGCTGTAGGGCTTCCCTGGTGGCGCAGTGGTTGGGAGTCCACCTGCTGATGCAGGGGACACGGGTTCGTGCACCGGTCCGGGAGGATCCCACATGCCGCGGAGCGGCTAGGCCCGTGAGCCATGGCCGCTGAGCCTGCGCGTCCGGAGCCTGTGCTCCGCGTCGGGAGAGGTCACAGCAGTGAGAGGCCCGCGTACCGCAAAAAAAAAAAAAAAAAAAGAAAGGAAGCTGTATTTTAGATTACTGAATAGAAAGAAAAGCTTTTCAGTTATCAAGAATTAGATGGTTAAATGATTTGAAAAATTCATTACTTTATGATCAACCAAGTACTAACCAGTATTTATAAAACAACTTAATGCATATATGATGGCATAATTGGAACTGTGAAAGATTGAAATGGACACCCTCTCACATTTGGGGTCTTCCACAATAAAATGCATATATATATATATATATTTAAATAAATTTATTTATTTATTTATTGGCTGCGTTGGGTCTTCGTTGCTGCGCGTGGGCTTTCTCTAGTTGCAGCAAGTGGGAGCTACTCTTCATTGCAGTGCGCGGGCTTCTCATTGCGGTGGCTTCTCTTGCTGCGGAGCACGGGCTCTAGGCGCGCAGGCTTCAGTAGTTGTGGCTCGCGAGCTCTAGAGCTCAGGCTCAGTAGTTGTGGCACATGGGCTTCGTTGCTCCGTGGCATGTGGGATCTTCCCGCATCAGGGCTCGAACCCGTGTCCCCTGAATTGGCAGGTGGATTCTTAACCACTGAACTACCAGGGAAGTCCCAAAATGCATGTATTTTGAAAAGGTGCCTAACACAGTCACCCTCCTTCTCATCAATTCTTTAAAAGCCAGCTTATGCATCCACACCTGTGAACTGCCGTGTACCATCCTACAGCCAAGGTGAGATTGACGACTATATCTGCTGGAATTAAATCTGCCACAGCCATCGGAGTAGCTCTTATGGACCGAAGAAACCCCTTCCCAGCCTGCACAGGAAAAAGGACATAAAATATATTTTTTAAATTTATTTATTTGGCTGCATCAGGTCTTAGTCGCGGCACGCGGGCTTTAGAGTGCGGGCTTAGTTGCCCCACATCATGTAGTATCTTAGTTTCCCGACCAGGGCTCGAACCCTCATCCCCTGCATTGAAAGGTGGATTCTTAACCACTGGACCACCAGGGAAGTCCCAAGGACATAAAATATTGAACCAGGTCTTAAGTAATAGCCGGGATTAAAGTATACATCAGACAGGTAATACGAATGCTGTTAGTGATAACGGCCAGCACTGATCACTGCTTACTAGGTTCCTGCGCCAAGGCTGACTGCTCTCAGCCTGTCCAATCTCCCAGCCGAGTTCATCCTAAGTGCCACCATTGCCAAGAATCGCTAGGGGTCCTCAGGTTCCTTTCAGAGTGAAATTCCTCAAACTTGTGAGAGGTTTAATGTATTTGGTTAATTAATAAACAATAAGAATTAGGGTTCCCAAATTCCCCATTAATTTAGCTTACCATTTCTTAAATGATGTTGTTTTCTGCTAGTGTCTACTAATTTACAAGCAATAATAGACACTAAATGTTTAAGAAACATTTTTTAAAAATTAATAAAATTCTACTACTTGACAAAACTTTTTTTATCACTTGGGGAAAAACCCACCATTATTTACTTTTTCTTCGGTATCTTTGTTTACCTCACAGATCACTGATGTTATACAGATGTAAGAATTGGGAATTGTTCATGTTAATAAATGTTGTGTCAATAAATAAAGAAGTCAGTTAATAAATTAAAAGTCACATTTAGTGACTTTATAAAGTGATTATTTACACCTGTATGTTTCCAACATCAATTTGCAGTGGTTAGCACTTTCTTGTGTTCCTAATTTCTGTTTTCTTGTAACTGATTTCCCTTCCTTTGGACATAGGAAATCGGTCTGGAAAATTTTAGAAAATTTGAATTAATATGCAGCTTTGTAAACAATGTAATAAAACTCACTCTTGGATCATGTTAAAATAGTTACGTTCTAAGTTACCAAATGTTCACCCCAACTAAGCCTCAAGAGTTGAAGGCAGGTAGGGAACAGAAAAAGAAAGAAATCAGAAAGAAGTTCATTGTCATTGTGTTTGACAAGTAGTTATAATTCACTGTCTTATATTTGTATTGTAGTTCATGTTGGATCTAGTTCTGAGAATAACAAAGTCATAGTCTGAAACATGAGATCCCCAATAAGATTTAAACTCATTTAAAGAGTTGAAGTCCTGTTCACTGTTCTAAAGAGTAGAGTTGTGGTTCTGGCCCTAAAATGCTTCAGTGTGAACTGGGAAGCACCACAGCTCACTGGATCAGTCTCCACTGCAGGGAGACATGCACAAAGTGCTGCTGACCCAGAGGAATGATTGATGTTTCTCCTGGTCTGTGAGAGTATTATTGTTGAAAAGTGTTTCCTATAGTCATCAGTTTTTATATTTGAAAAATTTGCTCCAATTGGTAGTTTTCTTTCTCATATCTATTAAGAAATTGATGTTGATATATTTTATGAATTTATATAATTTCTATCCACACGCATATAAATTTAAAAATCTTTGGGGATGAGTTCTATTGCATCCCTAATTCAAGCTACCATTATAGAGCGAAAAGGGGGAAACACCCCCATCTTGTGTTAACTAAGGGGAAATACAGGCATGGTACTAGATGTTCAAAAGTTTCCAAAAATAAAACTCCTAAGTAGTAATTGATGATATCACAGTATTTCTGTTTTCCTGATAATGATATCCACAGACAATTAAAGTAATTTCATTCTGCCTCTATTTTCCAATCAGCAAAATTGAAATAAGTTGCATCAATTGTGGTTAGTAAAGTAACGCTTATGGTTTTGCGTCAGTGAAGCTAAGCCAACACTAGCATTTTGTTACTATCCCTCCACTACTTTTCAAGTAATTATTTCCACACCATTATACATACCGCAACAATGAGCCCAGTAGGTCCATTTACGTTATCAACCCAACCCTAAAAAAAAAAAAGAAAAAAAAAGATTTCTAATTGGTTCCACATGTCACAAAATCCTAATATCTTTGGAACATCTGCAGGCTGATCTTAATAAACTTCATACAAGAGCACTGAGACCCCAGCCGATAGAACTGTCTAATCCAGCATTTCTAAGATTTCAAACAGAGACCAATGAGAAAGCACTGGATATTTTCTGCACTTGGTTTGTGCAAGAATTAAAATTCTGCCAGCATTTATTTCATAGCAGGAATCGTGGATGGTTGCAAGTTGTTTATGACATCTTATGAACTAAACTGGATCACCTCTTAAATACCATAATCTGCTAACCAATTCATTTTCCCCACCTGGGCCTGATTTTAACTCCTCAGGGGAACATTTCAAGCACAGTTTGTAGGAAATGTCCATTTCTTGACAATTTTAAGAGTCATAGCATCTTTCGTTCTATGTATGTATGTATCTGTCTATCCAGCTATCTCTCTATCTGTATTAGCTTGCCTACAGATGTTAGAGGAAAGATTATATTTGGGAACAGTTAGAGACAAATGTCTCTTTGAGTTTGTCTCCTAAGCCCTAAGCAAGTCAGTTGACCTCATTATGTCTGTTGCTTTATCTGTGAAAGTCAAAAATGTGTGTGTAAAGTGGAAGAGAAGACAGGAGAAGTTGAAGGGATTAATATTAGTTGAGCCTTTTACTAGGGACCAGCCATTGCACTAAGCACACCTCATACATCGACTCATTTGATCAACCCTCCACAGTGGGTGGGATTAGCCCAGTTTTACAGATGAGACAGCTCAAAAGCCTGCATGTCAGTAAGTAATGGAGCTTGGATTTATCTGGTGCAAAAGCTTTATAGAATTGCTTCAAAAAAGATGGTATAATTTAAAGTACTTTCTAAAAGATATAGCAGTATACAGAGATAAAAATTATTATTCCTAAACTGAGGACTTTTCTCTGAGCTTCGTGATTCCTATTTACCCTGGCAATTGTAATACTACCAATTTGGCCATCAAGAACATTCTGCTATATTTAAACTATAGTGGGGAAGCCAAGAAATAAAACTATTTCCCATGGCAATTTTGAGACGAGAGTTAATGAAAAGCTAATTTAAGATGCCACCCAACTCTAGGACAGTCAGTGTCACACTCAGAGGAGCCCCATGCTGAATAAATCCTGAACCGAATGTGGACTTCTGTCCTAATATAATGAGCTCACATTTGATTTGCTGTACTTAGCTATACATACTAAAAAGAAAAAAAAAAGGCATCAAAGAGTAATTGGGCTAGAAGGATGCTGATTTGGAAGCAAAGTGTGGAATCCAGGCGAGTGGGCTTACTGGGAAAGGCTCCTGCCAGGTTGCTCCCACGATGGAGGGCCGTATGATGGCAAGATTGAGCTTCCCGCTCTCCTGCTGCACCACCATCTCTCCCAAGGCCTTGGTGTAGGTGTACGTATTGGGCCGATCCCCAATCAGCTTGGGTGTGATCTCATCAATAATAGCATCGTCTAACCACCTGAAGGTAGTCAGAGTAAAAAAGAATTCTAGCAACATATGTTAGACAATAGACCGAAAAAGAAACTGTGAGACATCGACAATCAAACAAAACTTCCCCCTTCTAGCTTGAGTTCTGGAATTAGGAACTGTCAGAGGACACCAAGGCTTGAGTGTATACCTGTCCAAATGATGCATGACGGATGAGTTCCTTGCTCTCCACTGCTCAGCCCAATATTACTAGTCGAATCCTACGGCCTCCTGCCTCGATAGATTTATCCAATAGCTATGCAGTCTGCTACTTGATCATATAGACTCAGTCTCTATCTTCAATTATTTTCTCTCAGCAGGAATGTACCTATGAAGGTACATTCAGTGAACGCATTGCGAGGGCGAGTCGGGCACCTGGCAGCGGGCTGGTTGCCCTGGTCATGGGCTTGAGAGTCTGTCCTCTGAGGCTCATCAGTGGCAGCCCCACTAATTCACTGTTGTCCAGTTAGAACCTATGGCACCCATCCTGAAACCTTTAGCTTTGATTTTTTAAAAATTCTACTCAATGCCTCAAAAAAGCAAAGCAACGACACTTAGCAGACTTACAACATTTTAGCAAATCTATGCACTGTATTTTGAAAGTCTGTTTAGAGTGTATGCTAATAACTTGGTAATCATTTCCAGAGATTTCCAATGAGTTCTGAAGTGCTCTTATAACTGTTAATAGCGTGTCAAGTGGAGTGAGAATAGCACTGTGAAGCAGCTTTAATAGAGTGATTATTGAATACCTTCACTTACAGGAAGACCTGTATCACGAATAACTGAGTTACCATGGCATTAGCCTAATTTTTTTTTAAAAGACGTTAGAACCATTTTGATAATCCCAAAGTCTATCTGATCTTCTCTAAGAAAGCAATCAAATTATTGTCGATTAAATATTGAATGTTTCTCTTAGCTGGTAGATCTATTTGGTTAAACTTTTGATATAGTTTTTAAAAATTAGGCTATATGTCAGTGTGATTTTTATAATCCATGCATTTGGTACATTCATTCCTATTTTATCGGATCCAGCGCAATCATACAATTTTGACTGCAGAAAAATCTTATTAGAGGTTATCGTCTTCCTTCCATGACAAATTGTTGAGTATTTAAGATGTGCTTAATGCCAAGGCTTATTCAGAAACACAACTCTCAATTTCAGTAACTCTCCGATATTGGAGAGAAACATGAGCACTGCCTGTGATGGTTTGGTTTTCCTTGCTTTGCGGCTACTAGTGCTGGGTATTTTCTAGCCTAGTATCAAATGCCCTCTAGTATCAAATTCCTTCTGATTTACACTGAAAACGGAAAGGTTGAGAAGTTCCTAGAATTAAAAACAACTCCAAATACTTAGAAAAACAGAAGATATTTCAATTATATAGTCACCCGAGTGTTGGGACAGAGTGAGGGGTAATGCAGGCACTTCTCTATCTTTCTAATAATGTTATATTTATCTCATCTTATTTGTGGGTCAGCAGTGGATTAACTGACCTAAGACCATTTTTTTTTTCACCTGCAAAAACATACAGGTTACAAAAACTGGGTCAGAAGAAATACACCCTAATTTCATTAAGGCTGTAAAAAAAAAAAAAACAATTTTAAGAAAACATCAGAAGCCAGCAATGCTAGGATTGTATGTCACATGGCTGGTACCATGTGCTCTTATTGCTGTTGGTGTGCATGGAAAGGGTAACACCTGGAGGCCTCCCCAAGTTTGGTGAGTTAGCTCATCTTAGAAAATATTGGTTTCATAGGTTTCTAAGAACACAAAGCAAAAGAAGTTGTAGTGTTCTGTAGATGGTCTGCCTCTACTATTTGTAGCTCCCCCATATTCTACTGTATCATCTTCTCGTTTCCTCCATTTTCGTTTATGAAAAAATGGCAATAATTATACCTGTTCTAAATTTTCAGGTTATATGAGGACAAACAGGAATATTTACAACTACATCTAGAGCTATTTGATAAAACAAAATGAGCCAACAAATCTAAGACATTCTATTTTTAGTGAAACAACCAAGAAGGATATACCTACAAAGGTAATAGTTGGTTTAACAATATCTTTTCTAATACAGCCAAACAGACCATATCTCAACCAGCCATTTCCCAGGTTTGAAGAGGAGATTAATGTAACAAATATGCACAGCCATTGGTTAAGTGATGTCCTTTTCAGGACCTAAAATCAGTTCATGCTCTTCTTTACCAAAGTTTGAGTTGCTGCTGTTGTTTGTTCTCGATCAGTTTTTAAAATAGCGAATAAGGTAGCATGGAAAAAAGACAGCGTATAAACCAAAGAAAATTTCTGAAATTAAAGCCAATGCCCTTCAGTGTACTCAAGATGTCTGAACCCATGGGTTCTAAATACTAAACTTGTACTTAAATAGCTTCAAAAGAAGCAAAAAGTTATTGAAGACTTCAGAAGGCTGTGTGTGTCACACACACACACACACAATTTCCTCTAAATATTACTTTTTTGGTTTGAAACTTATTTATTCAACCTCCTAATATCATTAATTTCATAATTTACATATTTACTGAATGAAATAGCAAGAGTAATATGTATTTTGCCTCCTAATTTTCTTATGCAATAAGCAGGGCAAGCTAGATATACCTAGAGGGATATCGGAGAAGGTGTCTGGGAGTAAATACTGGACACACTGCTTCATGGTAGCCTTTGCTCTCTTTTCTCTCATCTGGATTGCTCTTCCCTTGATTATCATGCCGTATGTTCTCGCCCATGTGTCTGTTTCCCCACTTTACAATGAGTCCAGGAGGGATTATGTTTTTTATGTTTTTTATCTCTGTGTCCAATCACCTTTCTGCCCCCAGGAACGAGCTACCTTATTCAGTACATGTGTGTCCTCTTGATTGGCCAATTTATGTGCTGGCAAAGGTTTGGGAAGCTGAGATGGATAATGATAGGACAGAATGGGTGAACTCAGAAGGAGGTGGGGCTGTAGGGAGACTGTGGGCAAGTAAGAGAGGGGATGTCTTTGCAGAGAATGAAGAAAAATTGGAAGTTAATGTCTGGCGGCAGTGGTGAAAAGTGCTGGGAAGCTGAAAGGTTAAAGGCTGACCAACTTCAGTTTGGCAGAGTTGGCTTCAGAATAAATTTAACAGGCTTCAAAGTAAATATGAACGTTTTATTGGGGAAAAGTGTATATCTGAGCCTAATGCTTGTGGTGACTTGGCCTCTGTATTACCCTATAGACTTTCACTGAGCACATATTCTGGCTCCAATGACCTGACAACATGAACATTATTCAGTTTGTTTAAGAAACAATTTAACCCTGCTCTGATTCGCATTAAAGCGTGGTACACAGAAATGACAGCTTTTTTGTCAGCTGCTTAGATGCCGTCCTAACGCTGTACAATCCTGACAATAAAAGCACAAATGCTAAAACCAGCTTCTTCCTTTCCCCTAGAATAGATAAGCATTCTTAGTGTTAACAATGTGCTCTTCAGCATGAAGGCAACACTACTTTCCAACATTTGACCTCTTTTTGCATTTCCCAAAGGGCCATTACCGAGGCTGCTGTGACCTCAGTCTCCCTGCTTCTCACACTCTACCTGCAGCACATCTGCCATGGTTGACTGCAATTAGTGTTTGATCAAGAAACAACTTTTCTGTTTCACCTGGCAGATCGGCTGTGATTTCTGGTGGCCAAGTAGCTTAAAGTATGATTTTTAATAGATACAAACCTATCAGGAACTTTGAATGGATTAAAGCATCTAGGAATTGAAAGACAACACAAAGTGAGGGCAGTGGGAAATTGATCATTTTCCTGTTGTCTAACTCCTGGTTCCTTTAAAAGAGTGAGGACCCCTGCACTACTAAGAACAATGACAGATCCCCATGGGGTTACTGTTAATGAAAATTTCTAAGGGAGATAGAACCTAAAATTCTTGGAAACTAATTTTATTTTAACTACAGTTACTACAATTACAGAATAGAGATGAAATCAGAGAAAAATATTTTCTTAAAACACAGCAACCAAACCTGGATTTAGGTGCACTAATGTTTATTAGGAATAACTTTAATGCTATTTGTCATTCTAAAATTTAATGCTATTTATTATTCAGAAAATTCCATCTGATGTAGGAATTGTTGAAACAGTCGCGAACAATGGTCTAGTTGGTGATGGGCTGCTGGGATTTATTCAAAGCATTATTCCAAACTTAACACATAGGTTTTATTCAAAGTTTAAGTAGAAAAAAAGTGCAATCCGAAACAGGGATAAGATGTGGGCATATAGGTATTTTATACACAAGACTTCACATCCCCAAATATCAGCTTGCTATGGAATTCTGTCATCTATTCTTGCTTTGTCTAAACAAAGAAACAAAAACAAAAATACCAGCTGGAGTGGTATGAACAACAATCATCCAGTTCCATCAAAAAGTGATCATTTGGGCTTCCCTGGTGGCGCAGTGGTTGAGAGTCCGCCTGCCAATGCAGGGGACACGGGTTTGTGCCCCGGTCCGGGAAGATCCCACATGCCGTGGAGCGGCTGGGCCCGTGAGCCATGGCCGCTGAGCCTGCACGTCCGGAGCCTGTGCTCCACAACGGGAGAGGCCACAACAGTAAGAGGCCCGTGTACCACAAAAAAAAAAAAAAAAAAAAAAGTGTTAATTCATTCAGCAAATATTTGAGTTCCTACTATGTGCTGGCCCTGGAGAGCAAGAAGGAGCAAAAGATACTCTCCTCCTTTGAGAAGTTCATTGTCCACTGGGGAATACAGACGAATAACCAGACATTTAGAAAGACCTGTGCTAAGCACAGTGTTGAAGATGAGCACTCTGGGAGCATCAGGAACGGCCACCTGAGCCTGTGGGCTCCGAGGGGAGAGCTTTGATGTCTGGATAGGAACTCACCAGGGGAAGCAGAGGTGGAAGTAGTCTCTAGAAACAGAACCACCTAAGCAAAGGCAGAGAGGTAAGAGAGAGAGGGGTGAGTACTTCCGTGTGACTGCAGCACAAATGTAAGGGGAAGGCTGAGAGGGATGGGCTGGACAGATGGTCCTTAGTATAAAATTCTGAACAAATAAATTGTAGTAATGATGTTCCCCCTGTTTAAAAAAAACACCTTTATTTCCTTAATTGCATTCAAAATGAATTCTGTTGAGATAAAATATAATTTTATTCCTAGTTCTATTTGGCTCTCTCTCTCTCTCTATATATATATATGTTTTAAAATAATTCTTCTCCTCTGAGAGCAGTACAAGACAGACAGACATAAATTTTGTACCCATGTCAATTACAGTTTGATCATCAATCATGTATTCATTACCTGCCTTTACCAGTTGACATATAGTGGGGAGTATGGGAAGTGCCAAATGCCTGACTATAAATCAAATCCTCCTCTGGGCGTTGAGCTTATTCTTTGAAATCTGGGGGTTTTGAGCATCTGGACACAGTTTGGGAGGGAGGAAGTTGTATGGAATGGGTGAACCGAATCTCCATTTCCTAGCTCTTTTCTCTGGTGACCTCTCAGAGATTCCTCCTCAAATCGTGCTAAGGTCTGTCAGGGGTTAGGGGGTTAACAGTGGAGTGAGCCTCTGGAATCTCAGTGGCAGGGTCAGGAATCAAATGGGCCTGTGCTCCTTTCCTGGGCTTATCACATCCATAAACACTACATTTACCCAGAGACCATGCTGTAAGGGGATGAGTAAATGACAAACAAATCAGTTCCATCCTGAAAACATGCCAAGGCTTTAGACATCGACTTTCCTGCACTGACTTTGGCATCAGTGTCTTTTCTCCAACTATCCTGACAAACTTTGGACTCTGAAAGTTTCCTTTGCACCAATTAAGCACATCATCATTTATCAGCAACTTAAGCAACCTCCAGCTCCTTTAGATGACTTTCATTTTTCTTTGTCCTGGATATTTTTAAATGACAGGTAAAAATATATATTATCAGAGCTGTATGAGATAAAAATGTTTGCCCTGAAGGGAATAAACTCTTGATTTAGCTAAAGCTTCATTTTAAAGAGTATATCTTAAATAGAAGATACAGTATTATAAGAAATTAAAATATGACAAATTCACCAGGAAATGGTCTATTTTCTCTGCTATAATACTTTTTATGCAGAGTCTTTTTAAAAAACAAACAAAACAAGGTAAACTTGGTAAATGGAACAGATGAATGAAGAGGCAGAACGAAAAGCATACTTATTCTGAAACCAGGGCCATGTCCTGAAAAGAAAGTGGTTCCTGTTAGTTGGCAAAAAGAGAAAAATGCTAGACCTCTGTCTCTCATGTATAACAGCACAGTAAGAAAAGTGCCTCTCAGCTGAATAGAGCAAGAGACCAACACTTTCTACCAGATTTGGAAGAAATTTCTCTTCTCTATTAGTTCTTCTTTATTAACCTTTTGATTAACTGCTATTAAACACTCCCTAGCACTGCAATAATTGCTTTATATAACTCACTTTATCATCACAACTATAAGGACAGGGGCTATTATTAGCCTCATTTTACAAATGAAGGAACTAAGGCTCAGAGAGCCCAAAGAACTTGCTCAAGGTCACACAGCTAGTAAGTTGCAGTACCTTTGCCAGTCTGATGCCAAAACTTTTCTTCTGAACGTTTATACTATGTATGATACTTCCCTTATCTAGTAACAATGCTGAGTTCACTGAGAATTGAGAAACGACTTCCATGTAAAGCACCCTCAAGTACTTCATGCAATCCTAAACTACTCAAGACAACTTTTCTGTAGGACTTTTCTACCCCTATCCCAGCTCCATCACCAAGCACTATATTCTCCACCGGGGATGGAGGGAATAGCAAGGACAGGGAGTTAAAGCTGGCACCCTTTCGAAGCATTTTGCTCCAAGAGTTTCTCACTTTGTTACCTTATAAATGAACGACTACAAAGAGAAAAAGAGAACAACAGTCTGCCCACCCTTCACCCCCTCATTTAACCCAACTTACTCCATGGAGTCGATGATTTTTTTTGGCTCCACAGGGCATGGATAGATGACTTCATCAATGTGCTTCAGGTTACAATTTGAAAAGGCAGTAGAGATGTGTATGAAGGCTTCCAAGTTTGGCATCTGACTGGCCATGAGCAAGAGCTGCTGGGTGGCAGTGACGTTAAGCTGCACAGCATGTCTGGAGAAGATTAGACAGAAGGAAATGCAGTGAGGCAACTCACATCCCATTTTGCTGGAACTGCACCCACTCCAATAACTGGCATATCCATCTGATTTTTGTGGCTGCATCAAAGGACCAGGAAGAAAAGTACAGGTCACGGCCACAAAGTTATGTGATACTTGGAATGTATAATATGTTGATGATGTTTTCTGTGCACATAAATCCTATGATGTATGTTGCATTTAGAGGTCACGTGGTTCTAAATCAACCGGAAGGAAAAAAATCGCAATCCTCTGAATTTATAAAGGGGCTTCTTAAGCAGCCATTAAAAGAATAAAAAACATAAATTAGGCATCTAACTTAAATTAGAAAATTCAAATAAATTGGAGGAGTGAATATACAATGAGAAATATGTTTCTATTGCAAAGGTACAGGTCAGATATAAATAATGATGTCAATAGAGAACAGATGTGGTTGTCAAGGGGGGTGGGGGAGTGACAGATTGGGAGTCTGCGATTAGCAGATGCAAACTATTACATACAGGATGGTTAAACAACAAGGTCCTACTGTAGAGCACAGGGAACTATATTCAATATTTGTGATAAACCATAATGGAAAATAATATAAAAAAGAACGTATATATATGTATAACTGGATCACTTTGCTGTACAGCAGAAATTAGCACAACATTGTAAATCAACTTTACTTCAATAAAAAAAAGATGTCAAAATCCTAAATTTTACCTAATAGAATACAAAGCTATATAAACATGTGATGACAATGAAATAGTTCTTTCTAGAAATACATGTTTCATACAAAATTAGGAAACCTATTAATCTAACTCAAAAAGAGAAAAAAATACATGATCATGTATATATATATATTTTTTGAAAAGTTTAAAAATGACATTCAATATCCATTTTCAATTCAATTTTTATAAATTCACTAAAAGAGGAAGAAAATGATTTAAAAATGTATATTTTAATTTGCTAGCCTGTGTCACGCTTAATGGTGAAAAGTAAGGAGCACTGATTTTAAAGCTGGGCCAAGAAGAATGCCAACAATCACTACTGCTTAACACTGCTCTGAAGTTCCAGCCTTATAATTAGAGAGGAAAATAAAATTAATTAATAAGTACAAACACTGCAAAGGCAATCCCTAAATGATTATCAGATTATGTCTGGGAAACAAACAAGCAGCTGAAAAAATTGGAATGAACAATAACATAATTCAGTAAGGTGTCCACTTATAAAAGTTATATAAAAAAATCACTAGCTTTCCTATATAGAAACAAAACTTAGAGACTATAATGGAAGAAAGGCACATATTCAAAAAAGAACATTTAAAACGTATCAAATTAATAAAAAGTGAATAGGTTTTATATGAAGAAAATGATAAAACTTCATTAAGGGTCATAACAAAAACTGAATAAACAGGCATATATTGTTCTTGGATAGGAAGAGTCAATGTTTTAAATATGTTGTTTTTCTAAATCAATCTGCATAGTCAAGGTAATCTCAGTCAAACTCCCAACCCTTGAAAAAACTTGGCAAATTTATTCTAAGTTTAATCAAGAGGTGAGAATAGTCAGGAAAATTCTATAAAAAGAAAAAAATGTGTGTATAGTTGCTTAATAAAATAAGAACCGTAGTCATTAAAATACTGTGGTACTGGAAGAGAAAGCCTAATTAATGGAATAAGAGTTCAGAAATAGGAATTTAATATACTATGAGAGTTTCCTTTCAAACAAAAAGTGAAAAGAAATCATTTAATAAATGCTGTTTAAAAAATAACCATCTTTTGGCAATTAAAAAATATTGTACATTCACACCTACATCGCTCTTCTTTTTATGGAATTTTCCTATTATTCTTTATAGCTAAATAAATTTTAAGTGGGTCAAAGATTTAAGTGTAAAAATAAAACAATAAAAATACTGGAAGAAATTATGAAAAACTGTGTAAATAATAAAATAGAGCTGAGGACAAATGATAAACTGTTAAAATATTTTGAGCCTTATAAAAGACAAAGAGTTAATACGCTAAATCTTCCAAGAAGTCCCAAAACTGATAAGAAAACAATGTTTCAAGAGAAAAATAGGTGAAGAACATAAACAGGCATTTCACAAAAGAATAAAATGCCAATCGGCATGTAAACATCTTCAACCTTTCTGATTATCAAAGAAACAGAAATCAAAATATGCAATGCTATTTGCATTATAATATTGACGATGATAAAAAGAATTAAAGAATTATAATATGGTACTGTTGTGGGTGTTAGAAATGAGCATTCATATGCACAAGAACGGCGTAAATTAATACCTCTTTTTGGAAAGCAACTTAGCATTATATGTCAAAATATAAACTGTTCATAACCTGGACACATCTAGGATGTGTCTAACAATTCTACTTCTGGGAATTTACCCAAAGGGAAAAAAATGTATTAGACACAGATGTTCACTGCAGAGCTGTTTGTAATAGCGAAAAGCTAGAACACTCTAAAAAACATCCACCAATACAGAACAGGTTGAGTATATTATATACATGTACAATGGAATGTCATGTAGTCATTACAAGTTATAATAGAATATCAATTGACAATGAAAGATATCTAAAAATAAAATTGAACAGGTTGCAAAAAACATCATTCTCAATGTGATGCCATTTTTTTGGTAAAATCGAACATAAATCTATTCTATTATGGATGCATAAAGAAAAGCTGAGGGACTTCCCTGGTGGCGCAGTGGTTAAGAATCTGCCTGCCATGCAGGGGACAAGGGTTTGATCCCTGGTCCGGCAAGATCCCACATGCCACGGAGCAACTAAGCCCGCAAGCCACAACTACTGAAGCCTGCGCACCTAGAGCCCGTGCTCCGCAAAAAGAGAAGCCACCACAATGAGAAGCCTGCTCGTCTCAACAAAGAGTAGCCCCTGCTCGCCGCAACTAGAGAAAGCCTGTGCGCAGCAACAAAGACCCAACACAGCCAAAAATAAATAAATAAATATGTTAAAAAAAAAAGAAAAAAAGAAGCTGAGATTGATGGTCTTCACAATATTAAATGGTTAACTCTGGATAGTAAGATTTTGGAGAAGTTTTACTCCTTTGTATTTTCATTGAGAATCTCTCTTTTTTTAACAAAAAGAAATCATAGGGACTTCCCTGGTGGTCCAGTGGTAAAGAATCTGCCTTCCAATTCAGGGGACATGGGTTCGATCCCTGGTCTGGGAACTAAGATCCCACATGTTGCCGGGCAACTAAGCCCGTGTGCCACAGCTTCTGAGCCCGTGCACTCTGGAGCCCGCATGCCAGAACTAGAGAGAAAACCCGCACGTCACAACTAGAGAAGAGAAATCCCATACACCACAACTAGAGAAAAGCCCTCGCGCCTCAACAAAGAGCCCGTGAGCTGCAACTAAGACCCGATGCAGCCAAGAATAAAATAAATATTAAAAAAAAATAAAATGGAAATCATAGAGAAACTTACACACACACATGTGCACACACATGTATAATACAAGTCGTGAGAGGGGAATGGGGATGTACCTCAGGTGGTCATCAAAGCGCACAGTAGCCGCACAGTGGAAGATGATGTCTGTGTAGGAAAGAAGCTCCTGCATGTCCTGCATGCTGATGGCAAAGTCATTCTGATTGAGATCTGCAGAAATAGCTCGGATCTTCTCATGCACATTTGGACAAACTTCTTTGACTTTTTCAAACAGCTAAAACACAAATATAAATCATCAAAGATCATCATCACCATCACACTGTTCTTGTTTTCACTGACTTGTTTCATTATAATTCTCAAAAATTGGTTTTAGTTGTAATAATATGACTCAACCATTTGCTGCATTGCATGCAGTTCAAGGTCAGCTTAGTATAATTCCTGCTCCTCTTAATTTGATAGAATTTGAAAAAGTCAGTTCCAATAACCAGTAAGGAGTGTGTTTTGAACTTTTCCTGCAGGGTGAAGGAGGGGTAGTAAGTCACCCTTATCCTGTGCCATCCTTTCTTCCCTTCCAAGGCAGCTTCAGGTTTATACGTGATGATTGTTTCCATTTCTGCCTGGGAAATACTGTTTTCAGTGCAAAATTACCAGCCTTTACACAGCCTTGACAAATTACCAGCAAAATCACCAGCCTTTAAGAAGGTCTCATGAGCACAGGTTCAAAACAACTTGGTTAATTGTACCAGATTAACAAGATGTCTTAGAAGCACAAAGGTAATTAGAAAAAAACAAATTGAGAAAACTTGTAATGGGTAAAACAAAAAAAATTTTATATAATCTCATTCTAATATAAATGGTAGTTATTGTCTAGTAAGAGGATTACATGAGCTCATGTACTTTTTATAATATTTTAATTGATTTTTTAATGTTCTAATTTATTTATACAGGGAAAAGGAAAGAGCACTGGCAGTTTTAGCTTTTATTACAATTATTCAGATGAAACAGAGTCTCTACTTTCCCCTCCACACAGAAGTTCTCAGATTAAATTTGTATTTTCCATTTTCTCAGAAAATAACAATTTTAATGAAATGATCTTGGCTCCAACCTACTTTGATAAAATAAAATTTTATTGTAGTGTTGGTATGGTATGTTAACTGTGAGGACGAGAAAAGTAAGGTTACATGTTTAGAAAGGTTAAGAGCAGAGAAAATTAGTCTATGCTTTAATAGTAATATAGTAGTGGAGACGAACAATCCTTTTCTCCCTTTTAACCCCCAAAGAATGTTTTCATCTGTTGCTTGATCCTTAACAGAAGGCTTCTCCTCCGCATTAGAGAGCTACCCAACGCTTTTCTGTTGGGTAATAAGAACTTGATCTCAGGTATTCAGAGAAATCATGTCTCATTTGTATCAGGCAAGACCATGTTCAGAGGAACATGGAAATTTAAATGAAGCCAACTAGGGAAGGGAATAAAATCCATGTACTGACCTGGCAAGATAATATACTTCTGTCTTGCAGCTATGATTTTCCTGCACTATAAGGTCGGCCTTTTTAGTAAGTGTGACTATAATTCTGAAAATAATTCAGAAGTTAGGTCAATCCTCAATGCTTTTTTGACATCTGGGATTGAAAAGTATCTGAGGGACATTCTCAAAAACGGTCATTCTGGTTCTTTCAGAAAGACATTTAATAGCTCTCCAGGCATAATGGATCATAAGCATGCTAGTATTTGCTTTCCCAGTCAAATGTTTTCCTTTGTAGTTTGTGTTAATTGTACAACAAACACAGGAGTTTTTGGGATAAATTTATGTAACATTTGTACAATTACCCCCCTTTTTAATAACTGCATTTGTAGAAGGCTCTTTTTTGAGTCATGATAGATTTTATTCATAAGAACTCTATTTAAGGTTCTGTGGAGTCTGACTTTGACCTGTGATGACTTATGGCTGCTTGAGAGCAAGACGTGGAAAATGACCTGTGTCCATCCTTCTCGCAATGGGGCTGCTCACGGATGATGTAAGATGCCATACATAGATTTTCTGTTGCCTTTGGTTTTTATGACTTTAAAAGGCAGAGGCTATTGTTATACTGTATTATACTTTCAGACCACCTGTGCAATGTTGAACAGCACCAAAATACATTTACAGCATTACTATTTTAGGAGATAATTACTATTTTGGGAAATAATGTCCCAATCTACACCCTATTTATGGATTTATATTTTCAAATGAGAGGGGATATCTGAGTGAACATAGTGTAATTTAAAAAAAAGTTTAAGGGTTTCCCTGGTGGCGCAGTGGTTGAGAGTCCAGCTGCCGATGCAGGGGACACGGGTTCGTGCCCCGGTCCGGGAGGATCCCACATGCCGCGGAGCGGCTGGGCCCGTGAGCCATGGCCGCTGAGCCTGCGCGTCCGGAGCCTGTGCTCCACAACGGGAGAGGCCACAACAGTGAGAGGCCCACGTACCGCAAAAAAAAAAAGAAGTTTAAGTTTTCTGATCTAGTTGGTATTGATTACAATCACCTGAAATAAATCAATGAATTGGCTGCATCAACTCAAACAACAGTGCTAAATTAGGGTCGCATTTTACTATATTAGCCAGGCCTAATAATATGACTTGCTTTGTCTGGAGTCTCAGCATACAGCTGTAGCTTCTAACAAAATAATTCTCCTTAAATGTTGGTACATCCTAAATAGAGTGCTAGAGATTACAGCCAACTGCCATGTAACAGGTCAGTGCCTTTCAAAGTGTTATCCCCCAAGTGAACTGCATTGAAATCACTAGTATGCAAGAAGACCCAACGCAGCCATAAATAAATAAATAAATAAACAAACAAACAAACAAATAAATAAATAAATAAAAGAGAAATCACTAGTATGCATCTTAAAAATGTATATTCCTGGACCCCATTCCATAATCACCAAGTAAGAAATCACTGGGGCATGCCCAGGAGTTTGCATTTCACATAGTTTCATAGTTGATTTTAACTGAACCCAAGATGAGAACTTCTCTAGTTGGACTGTTAAATAACTGATGAACAATTGTGTATGACTCATTTCCCTTTTTAACTGCCCAGGGCAATTACAAGACATCAGTGGTTTTCAAACTGTGTTGGCATAAGAAAAATCTAGGGACCAATTAAAATGATGTCCTTACTCCACCCTTAGAGACCTTGACTCAGTAGGTTTGATATGTAACTCAAGAATTGTATTTCTTAACCATCTCCACAGATAGGTCTGATGGTCCAGGTCCGTACTTAGAGAAAGTGACTCCAACATTTCATGTCCATTTTAAAATTCTGGGCTTAAGTTTCACCCTCTGGCTTGTAAACTCCTTGATTCTCTTATATCTCTTTATCCTTGACAGCACCCAGTTCATTGAAATGACTCAAATTTTGCTTGTTAAATTGAAATTAATTACTGTAAGAATAGTAATAGAACCATAAATGGGAGCTTGATTCCTGAAATTGGTTACCAGTTCTTTTGTATTGATGTAATAAAAGATAGCAGGTAACTACTGCTGAAAGAAGACACAGTGTTCCCTTGGGTCCTCTGTATTAACTGCCAAGGTGGGAGGGGGCATGGAAAGGCTCAGAGCAGACTCTTTTCTTTTGTAATAATGACAAGACTAAGTGACAGATGAAATGATGCAAATGGATCCTCAATAGATACCAGCCCTTCTGAAAGTTTTTTTTTTTTTTGGATAAGGCATTTATTAAAGGCAAGAAAAAATACGTGGAATAAAAATGAGTTAAAAAATAAAATTTCAAAAATTTTAGTGAAGGCCCACCAATAAAGAACTTAATATAATTATTTTAGATTCTAAGAGTTTATCATCTTCCTTCTCATATATTATTTAATGGCATAGGACTGAGATGGTAAAGCGTTGAATAACTACTTGCTATTTTTGAACACTCAGGACTGCTGCTTTTCCATTTTAGGAAACCATGTTCTTCACAGGAGGAAGACACATTTCTGTGGTCACTGAAAGATAACAGCTGTGAGGTGATCTAAGCATTTCAAACTGATAACAAAACAATACATTTTTCTTGGAAGGTTTAGGAGTGTTCCATTGATTTGACATTATACAGGCAAGTATTTCTCTCTCTTTCAATTTATTTTTTAAACATGAGAGACTATTATGGCAATAGTTACTTATAGCTCAGAGGCAAGAGAGAAACTTTGAAAATCGTAAGTAAGAAAATTGACAGAAAGAGAAATTTTTGGATTCAATAAACTCCTTAGGTATGACTTCTGTGGCCAGAGACTAAGACTGCAATTTTATTAGAAGCAGGAATTGGGCAAGGAGTGGAGGGCATGACATTTATATAATGCTTTTGAAACAATGTACAGGCCCTGCACTTGGACTTCTACAGTCAATTTGTTATCCACATGACCTAACTTGGGAGGCATCTAGGAGTCACTACCTCCTGAAGGCTATTAAACGTAATCATTCCTTTCTAATCATGAGAGTCTTTGATCTTTATTCAGTTTACTGATTCCCTCTCTTCAAATATAATTATATTATTTAGTCACAATAACCAACCAAAATTTGCTTAGTATTTTTATTTTGTGAAAAAAAAAGTTAGATCCCTTAAACTAAAGTGCAATCTCTATGGAATATCTGGCATCCCAATGAAAAAGAGAGCCTGTAACATTTATCATAGAAATTTTAGAGTGCTGAGTAAAAGCAAATCAACGAATTTTGCAAGTTAGCTCTTGAACAAGAAAGACATTAAGAAAGGCTATAGATAATCTAAGTTGAGAACAATTAAATACAAATAAGTGCATGTAAATTAAGGCAAAAACCCATCATACCTAATGTAAAGAGTCACAAAACGTTAGGATTTTGCTAGTTCACTACTAACTTCCGTAAGATATGAAGAATTAACCTAGAAGTTTTTACTGCTTTAGTGAGGACCACTCTATAGGGCCATAAGGCAGTCTGGTGTAGTACTAGTTTGTCACATTTTTGCATACAGTAGGGTTGCTTGAGAAGTTGTTTAAAAAGACAAAAAACCCAAAAAACCCAGATGTACTGACCCTAGAGATTCTGACTGAGTTCTGAGTTGAAGCTTGGGCGCCTGGAGTTTGTACAAGCTCTATAATGAGTCTGATACACACTGAAGGTGTGAACCATTGGTGTATTAGAAAGATCCCAGGCTCTTTGGAGTCAGGAAGGCCAGGGTCTGAAGCCTAGTTCTGCCATTTACTAACTGTGACTGGGGTAAGTTACTCACCTCGTGGGGCCTCTGTGTCTTCACCTGCATATTTATCTAAAATGTCAAACAAAGGACTGTCTCATTCTGTGATCTCAGAGAACTAATAATTCAGCATGTATTCTGCTATTCTTTTTTTTTTCTACTTTTCTTTTTTCCCACAGTTTTATTAAGAAATAATTGGAATACATTACTGTATAAGCTTAAGAGGTACAGCATGATGGCTTGATTTACATATATTGTGAAATGATTACCACAATAGGTTCAGCTAACATCCATCTTCTCATATAGATACAATAAAAAGAAAAGAATGAAAAAAAGGAAAAAATGTTCTCCTTGTGATGAGAACCCTTAGGAATTACTCTATTAACAACTTTCCTGTATATCATACCTATTCTGCTATTCTTGAAAACAATTTTGCATTTAACAAAATTATAGTTCACTTTACATAAGAATCTATAATAAATGCTAGAGGTGACACAGTTCATCATCTTGTTAACGCTCTGTTCCCATGCCAAAGGCCTGCTTCACAGAGTTCTTTGAGAATAAGTACCTGGTTAGAGGAAGCAATTTCCTAAGGGTAGCAATGCAATTCAGTGGGGAAAACATGGGCATTGGAGATAAGAGAACTGCATTTACAGTCTGCTTTTTCACTACCTTGGTACTTCCTTGGATAGGTGACAACTTTCTTGGAGTAATTTCTCATCTGTGAGGTAGCAATAAGGCATACCACAGAGTTTTGTGAGGATTAAATAGGGTAATAAAAGTCAGATGCCTAGCATAGTGGCTACCACTTAGTATGTTTCTAATAACAGGAAAACTTCCTTCTGCTTCCGCAGAAATACTCCATTTGCAAAAGCTGCTAATCAGACAGCTATGTGTGTATTTGTGCGTCATCCCAAGGTTTCTGATTATACCATGTGATCCTGATACCTCTGAAAACCGAATATATTCCAGAGTGTCGACTTAACAAAAAGTACACAGTGAGAGCTGTGAGTTAAGTTTTATTTGGGGCAAAATGAGGACTCCAGCCCAGTAGACAGCACCACAGATAGTTCTGACAAACTGCTGCAAAGAGGTAGGGGGGAAGTTCAGTATATATGTGATTTCGGTGAAGGGGGAGTACATGCAATCAAGCACGTATTTTTTTTTTAAACATCTTTATTGGAGTATAATTGCTTTACAATGATGTGTTAGTTTCTGCTTTAAAACAAAGTGAATCAGTTATACATGTACATATGTTCCCATATCTCTTTCCTCTTGCATCTCCCTCCCTCCCACCCTCCCTATCCCACCTCTCTAGGTGGTCACAAAGCACTAAGCTGATCTCCCTGTGCTATGCGGCTCCTTCCCACTAGCTATTTTACGTTTGGTAATGTATATATGTCCATGCCACTCTCTCACTCTGTCCCAGCTTACCCTTCCCCCTCCCTGTATCCTCAAGTCCACCTCTAGTAGGTCTGCATCTTTATTCCTGTCTTGCCCCTAGCTTCCTCATGACCATTTTTTATTTGTTTTTTAGATTCCATATATGTGTCAGCATACGGTATTTATCTTTCTCTCTCTGACTTACTTCACTCTGTATGACAGACTCCAGGTCCATCCACCTCACCACAAAAAAATCAATTTCTTTTTTTTTTATGGCTGAGTAATATTGCATTGTATATATGTGCCACACCTTCTTTATCCATTCATCTGTCGATAGACACAATAGCTTCCATGTCCTGGCTATTGTAAATAGAGCTGAAATGAACACTGTGGTACATGACTCTTTTTGAATTATGGTTTTGTCAGGGTATATGCCCAGCAGTGGGATTGCTGGGTTGCATGGTAGTTCCATTTGTACATTTTCAAGGAAACTCCATAAGGTTTTCCCCAGTGGCTGCATCAATTTACAGTGTCACCAACAGTGCAAGAGGGATCCCCTTTCTCCATACCCTCTCCAGCATTTACTGTTTGTAGATTTTTTGATGATGGCCATTCTGACCAGTGTGAGATGATATCTCATTGTAGTTTTGATTTGCAATTCTCTAATGATCAGTGATGTTGAGCATCCTTTCATGTGTTTGTTGGCAATTGGTTTATCTTCTTTGGAGAACTATCCACCAGGTCTTCTGCCCATTTTTGGATTGAGCCTTTTGTTCTCCTGATATTGAGCTGCATGAGCTGCTGGTAAATTTTGGAGATTAATCCCTTGTCAGTTGTTTCATTTGCAAATATTTTCTCCCATTCTGAGGGCTGTCTTTTCGTATTGTTTATGGTTTCCTTTGCTGTGCAAAAGCTTTTAAGTTTCATTAGGTCCCATTTGTTTATTTTTGTTTTTATTTCCATTTCTCTAGGAGGTGGGTCAAAAAAGATCTTGCTGTGATTTATGCCATGGAGTGTTCTGCCTATGTTTTTCTCTAAGAGTTTAATAGTGTCTGGCCTTACATTTAGGTCTTTAATCCATTTTGAGTTTATTTTTGTGTATGGTGTTACAGAGTATTCTAATTTCATTCTTTTACATGTAGCTGTCCAGTTTTCCCAGCACCATGTACTGAAGAGGCTGTCTTTTCTCCACTGTATATTCTTGCCTCCTTTATCAAAGGTAAGGTGACCATATGTGCGTGGGTTTATGTCTGGGCTTTCTATCCTGTTCCATTGATCTGTATTTCTTTTTTTTGCCAGTACCATACTGTCTTGATTACTGTAGCTTTGTAGTATAGTCTGAAGTCAGGGAGCCTGATTGCTCCAGCTCCATTTTTCTTTCTCAAGATTGCTTTGGCTATTCAGGGTCTTTTATGTTTCCATACAAATTGTGAGATTTTTTGTTCTAGTTTTGTGAAAAATGCCAGTGATAGTTTGATAGGGATTACATTGACTCTGTAGATTGCTTGTTATTGTTATTTTCACAATGTTGATTCTTCCAATCCAAGAACATTCTGTATCTCTCCATCTATTTGTATCATCTTTAATTTCTTTCATCAGTGTCTTATAATTTTCTGCATACAGGTCTTTTGTCTCCTTAGGTAGGTTTATTCCTAGATATATTATTCTTTCTGTTGCAATGGTAAATGGGAGTGTTTTCTTAATTTCACTTTCAGATTTTTCATCATTAGTGTATAGGAATGTCAGAGATTTCTGTGCATTAATTTTGTATCCTGCTACTTTACCAAATTCATTGATTAGCTCTAGTAGTTTTCTGGTAGCATCTTTAGGATTCTCTATGTACAGTATCATGTCATCTGCAAACAGTGACAGTTTTACTTCTTTTCTGATTTGGATTCCTTTTATTTCTTTTTCTTCTCTGATTGCTGTGGCTAAAACTTCCAAAACTATGTTGAATAATAGTGGCGAGAGTGGACAACCTTGTCTTGTTCCTGATCTTAATGGAAATGGTTTCAGTTTTTCACCATTGAGGACAATGTTGGCTGTGGGTTTGTCATATATGGCCTTTATTATGTTGAGGTGAGTTCCATCTATGCCTACTTTCTGGAGGGTTTTTATCATAAATGGGTGTTGAATTTTGTAGAAAGCTTTCTCTGCTTCTATTGAGATGATCATATGGTTTTTCTCCTTCAATTTGTTAATATGGTGTATCACATTGATTGATTTGCTTATATTGAAGAATCCTTGCATTCCTGGGATAAACCGCACTTGATCATGGTGTATGATCCTTTTAATGTGCTGTTGGATTCTGTTTACCAGTATTTTGTTGAGGATTTTTGCATCTATGTTCATCAGTGATATTGGCCTTTAGTTTTCTTTCTTTGTGACATCTTTGTCTGGTTTTGGTATCAGGGTGATGGTGGCCTTGTAGAATGAGTTTGGGAGTGTTCCTCCCTCTGCTATATTTTGGAAGAGTTTGAGAAGGATAGGTGTTATCTCTTCTCTAAATGTTTGGTAGAATTCGCCTGTGAAGCCATCTGATCCTGAGCTTTTGTTTGTTGGAAGATTTTAAATCACAGTTTCAATTTCAGTGCTTGTGATTGGTCTGTTCATATTTTCTATTTCTTTCTGGTTCAGTCTTGGAAGACTGTGCATTTCTAAGAATTTGTCCATTTCTTTCAGGCTGTACATTTTATTGGCATAGAGTTACTTGTAGTAATCTCTCATGATCCTTTGTATTTCTGCAGTGTCAGTTGTTACTTCTCCTTTTTCATTTCTAATTCTATTGATTAGAGTCTTCTCCTCTTTTTCTTGATGAGTCTGGCTAATGGTTTATCAATTTTGTTTATCTTCTCAAAGAACCAGCCTTTAGTTTTATTGATCTTTGCTATCATTTCCTTCATTTCTGATGTGATATTTATTATTTCTTTCCTTCTGCTAACTTTGGGTTTTGTTTTGTTCTTCTTTCTCTGATTGCTTTAGTTGTAAGGTTAAGTTGTTTATTTGAGATGTTTCTTGTTTCTTAAGGTAGGATTGTATTGCTATAAACTTCCCTTTTAGAACTGCTTTTGCTGCATCCCATGGGTTTGGGGTTGTTGTGTTTTCATTGTTATTTGCTTCTAGGTGTTTTTTTATTTCCTCTTTGATTTCTTGAGTGATCTCTTGGTTATTAAGCAGTTTATTGTTTAGCCTCCAGGTGTTTGTATTTTTAACAGATTTTTTCCTGTAATTGATATCTAGTCTTACAGCATTGTGGTCGGAAAAGACACTTGATATGATTTCAATTTTCTTAAATTTACCAAGGCTTGATTTCTGACCCAAGATATGATCTATCCTGGAGAATGTTCCATGAGCACTTGAGAAGAAAGTGTATTCTGATGTTTTTGGATGGAATGTCCTATACATATCAATTAAGTCCATCTTGTTTAATGTATCATTTAAAGCTTGTGTGTCCTTATTTATTTTCATTTTGGATGATCTGTCCATTGGTGAAAGTGGGGTGTTAAAGTCCCCTACTATGAATGTGTTACTGTCGATTTCCCATTTTATGGCTGTCGGTATTTGCCTTATGTACTGAGGTGCTCCTATGTTGGGTGCATAAATATTTACAATTGTTATATCTTCTTCTTGGATCGATCCCTTGATCATTATGTAATGTCCTTCTTTGTCTCTTGTAACAGTCTGTTTTAAAGTCTATTTTGTCTGATATGAGAATTGCTACTCCAGCTTTCTTTTGTTTTCCATTTGTAAGGAATATCTTTTTCCATCCCCTCACTTTCATTCTGTATGTGTCCCTAGGTCTGAAGTGGGTCTCTTGTAGATAGCATATATACAGGTCTTGTTTTTGTATCCATTCAGCCAGTCTATGTCTTTTGGTTGGAGCATTTAATCCATTTACATTTAAGGTAATTATTGATATGTATGTTCCTATTACCATTTTCTTAATCGTTTTGGGTTTGTTATTGTAGGCCTTTTCCTTCCCTTGTGTTCCTGCCTATTGAAGTTCCTTTAGCATTTGTTGTAAAGCTGGTTCCATGGTGCTGAATTCTCTTAGCTTTTGCTTGTCTGTAAAGGTTTAAATTTCTCTGTCAAATGTGAATGAGATCCTTGCTGGGTAGAGTAATCTTGGTTGTAGGTTTTTCCCATTCATCACTTTAAATATGTCCTGCCACTCCCTTCGAGCTTGGAGAGATTCTGCTGAAAGATCGGCTCTTAACCTTATGGGGATTCCCTTGTGTGCTATTTGTTGTCTTTCCCTTGCTGCTTTTAAAATTTTTTCTTTGTATTTAGTTTTTGATAGTTTGATTAATATGTGTCTTGGCATGTTTCTCCTTGGATTTATCCTGTATGGGACTCTCTGTGCTTCCTGGACTTGATTAACTATTTCCTTTCCCATATTAGGGAAGTTTTAAACTATAATCTCTTCAAATATTTTCTCAGTCCCTTTGTTTTTTTTTTCTTCTTCTGGGACCCCTATAATTCGAATGTTGGTGCATTTAATCTTGTCCCAGAAGTCTCTGAGACTGTCCTCAATTCTTTCCATTTTTTTCTTTATTCTGCTGTGCAGTAGCTATTTCCACTATTTTGTCTTCCAGATTACTTATCCGTTCTTCTGCCTCACTTATTCTGCTATTGATCCCTTCTAGAGAATTTGTAATTTCATTTATTGTGTTGTTTATCACTGTTTCTTTGGTCTTTAGTTCTTCTAGGTCCTTGTTAAATGTTTCTCGTATTTTCTCCATTCTATGTCAAAGATTTTGGATCATCTTTACTGTCATTATTCTGAATTCCTTTTCAGTTAGACTGCCTATTTCGTCTTCAGTTGTTTGGTCTGGTGGGTTTTTACCTTGCTCCTTCACCTGCTGTGTGTTTCTCTGTCTTCTCATTTTGCTTAACTTACTGTGTTTGGGGGTCTCCTTTTCGCAGGGTGCAGGTTCATAGTTCCCATTGTTTTTTGGTGTCTGCCCCCAGTGGCTATGGTTGGTTCAGTGGGTTTTGTAGGCTTCCTGGTGGAGGGGACTAGTGCCTGTGTTTTGGTGGATGAGGCTGGACCTTGTCTTTCTGGTGGGCAGGTCCACGTCTGGTGGTGTGTTTTGGGGTATCTGTGGCCTTATTATGATTTTAGGCAGCCTCTCTGCTAATGGGTGGGAATGTGCTCCTGTCTTGCTAATTGTTTGGCATAGGGTGTCCAGCACTGGAGCTTGCTGGTCATTGAGTGGAGCTGGGTCTTGGCATTGAGATGGAGATCACTGGAAGATTTTTGCCGTATGATAGTATGTGGAGCTGGACCACATAATATTGGTCTTGTGGACATGATACTGGTCATGTAGACCAATGTCCTGAACTTGGCTCTCCCACTTCAGAGGCACAGCCCTGACGCCTGGCTGGAGCGCCAACAGCCTGTCATCCACATGGCGCACAATAAAAGGGAGAAAAAGAAAGAAAGAAAGAAGAAGATAAAATAAAATAGATAAAGTTATTAATATAAAAATAATTATTAAAAAATTCTTTTAAGTAATTAAAAAAAAAGAATGAAAGAAGAGAGCAACCAAACCAAAAAACAAATACACCAATGATAACAAGCACTAAAAATTATACCAAAAAAACAAACAAAGAAAAAAAAAGGACAGAGAGAACCCTAGAACAAATGGTAAAAGCAAAGCTATACAGACAAAATCACACACAGAAGCGTACACACACACACTCACAAAAAGAGAAAAAGGGAAAAATAAAATATATATATATCATTGTTCCCAACGTCCACCTCCTGAATTTGGGATGATCCGTTGTCTATTCAGGTATTCCAGAGATAAAGGGTATATCAGGTTGATTGTGGAGATTTAATCCACTGCTCCTGAGGCTGCTGGGAGAGATTTCCCTTTCTCTTCTTTGTTCACACAGCTCCCAGGGTTCAGCTTTGGATTTAGCCCCACGTCTGCATGTAGATCACCTGAGGGCATCTATTCTTCACTCATACAGGACAGGGTTAAAGGAGCAGCTGATTCGGGGGCTCTGGCTTATTCAGGCCAGGGGCGGGGGGGGGGTACGGTGTGTGGGGTGAGCCTGTGGTGGCAGAGGCTGGCGGGATGTTGCAGCAGCCTGAGGCTCACCGTGCATTCTCCCGGGGAAGTTGTCCCTGGATCACGGGACCCTGGCAGTGGTGGGCCGCACAGGCTCCCGGGAGGGGAGGTGTGGACAGTGTTCTGTGCTCACACACAGGCTTCTTGGTGGCAGCAGCAGCAGCCTTAGCGTCTCATGCCCATCTCTGGGGTCACGCTGATAGCCGTGGCTCACGCCCATCTTGGAGCTCCTTTAAGCGGCACTCTTAATCCGCTCTCCTCGAGCACCAGGAAACAGAGGCAAGAAAAAGTCTCTTGCCTCTTCGGCAGGTCCAGACTTTTTCCCGGACTCCCTCCCGGCTAGCTGTGGTGCACTAGCCCGCGTCAGGCTGTGTTCACACAGCCAATTCCAGTCCTCTCCCTGGGATCTGACCTCCGAAGCCTGAGCCTCAGCTCCCAACCGCGCCCGCCCCGGCGGATGAGTAGACAAGCCTCTCGGGCTGGTGAGTGCTGGTCGGCTCCGATCCTCTGTGCAGGAATCTCTCCGCTTTGCCCTCCACACCCCCATTGCTGCATTATCCTTCGTGGCTCCGAAGCTTACCCCGTCTGCCACCCATGGTCTCCGCCCGCGAAGGGGCTTCTAGTGTGTGGAAACCTTTCCTCCTTCACAGCTCCCTCCCAGTGGTGCAGGTTCCATCCCTATTCTTTTGTCTCTGTTTATTCTTTTCTTTTGCCCTACCCAGGTACGTGAGGAGTTTCTTGCCTTTTGGGAGGTCTGAGGTCTTCTGCCAGCGTTCAGTAGGTGTTCTGTAGGAGCTGTTCCACATGTAGATGTATTTCTGATGTATTTGTGGGGAGGAAGGTGATATCTGCATCTTACTCTTCTGCCATCTTGAAGCTCCCCTTCAAGCACATATTTTTTGTAGAAGGTTTCTGCTGGTCTCGTGAAGGTTACTGCTGGTCATGAGGAACAGATGTCACCATGAAGGATTTTAGTGTTTTTCTAGATATGAGGAGATACAAGAATTGGGCTCATAAAATCGACTCCTGAAAATATCTGTCTGAAGCCCTGTTCTGCCAGTGTTTCCCAGAGCACAGAGTGCCTCATTTCTGCTCTCCACCCTGAGCACCTTTCAGGCAGGTGTTGAAAGTCAGCAGCTGCAGCAGCACATGACTTAATCCTTGTAGAGGGAGCTGGCAAGTGCCAGTGGCGAGTGCCAATTAGTTGACAAGAGTCATGTTGAATCCTGTGGTTTGGTGAAGTTTTTGAAGGAAATCAGTACAGGCAATGTGAAGCTTTTGAGAAAAAGACTTGACGTGATTGGAAGAAATTTAAAAAGAAGGAAAGAAGTTGGACATGTGAAATCATGCCAGGGATTGAATTAACTAGTGAATGGTACTGTAAAAGAAAACAAGAGATTGAGAAATAAACTGTTTCTGTTTCTGGGACCTTAAAGAATATCCCCAGGACAAAATCAATTTAAAAAGGTTTTTGTTTTTTTTTTCTTAAAAGGAAGGAAATGGCCCATAGGGGAGAGGCTTAACATGCTTCAAGTAATCTGAGTTGAGTATCTGTCAAACTGAGAATCAGTTATACTCTTTCAAAAGTGTGTTTGTTAATCATGGGAAATTTTAATTCCTGGCAATAGTCCCTCAAGTTGTCTCAAGTTTATAAAAGCCTCTTGCTTTTCTGTGGGATCATTAGTTTCTTAGGAAAAGTAAAAAGTGGTAATGGAACAAAACTGACTTTGGGAATTTAAAATACAAACTTCTGGTTCTAATTGCCTTTGCCTTATATGGAGATTTAACAGAATTATTAATATCAATCAGAAATTCATCTTTTTTTGGAAGTTGTGGACAAGCAGCTTTTACACAGGGTAGCCTGAACCAAACATGAAAATGCTTTTCTTCCTTATAAAAGAGTCTATGAAGGGCTTCCCTGGTGGCGCAGTGGTTGAGAGTCCGCCTGTCAATGCAGGGGACACGGGTTCGTGCCCCGGTCTGGGAGGATCCCACATGCCGCGGAGCGGCTGGGCCCGTGAGCCATGGCTGCTGAGCCTGCGCGTCCAGAGCCTGTGCTCTGCGACGGGAGCGGCCACAACGGTGAGAGGCCCGCGTACCGCAAAAAAAGAAAAAAAAAAAAAGAGTCTATGAAAATTAACAATGAACTTTTACATAAAATGAATAACTTTTCTGTTGGGTGCTTCTTAATACTCCAGTGATGTCAAAGTGTTGGCCTTTTCTTTGCCGGTGTTATTTAGTTGGAAGTTAATTTGTTTAAACGCATTATTTTTCCTCTTAGGGATCTAATGTCTTCTAAAAACTACCAAACAGTGATAGTCTTGCAAAGTGATTCAATAAACTATTTCATAAAATGTTGCTATCTTCTATTGTCTTAAATCTAATCAGTTCTATGAACTGAGGGCCCTGTGTGTGACCCTGCATGATTCATTACCCCAAACTCTCCAGGGTATTTCAAAGTTGATTTATCTCAGGAGCAGCTGAGAGCTTATTGAGTAATTCACATTTTTCCAGAGAAGTTGACTTAAAATATCCAGTGCAACCTGCCAAGCTCTGCCTTTGTTTATAAATCTGCTTCCTGGTGACATCATACAGGATGGTCCCTCCCTGGAAGCCTTGAATTTTGCCTGGTCTTCTCAGATGCTGCATTCTAAACCCAGCACAATCTCATTGTAACCCTTTCCTTACCTGATTACTCTAGTTTAAGAGGAAATGCCTAACCATTTCTGGTATTCTCTCAATGAATTTTTTTTTTTTTTTTAGATTCTGATCTCTTAATTAACTACCTCACTCAATATAAATTCAACTACTTGTGGTTTTATTTTTCAGGTATGGATATTGTCTTCTTGATGTTTTCTTAAAGAGTTATTCAGAGTAGATTATGACCAACTTAAGAACCTAAATGGATATAAATGGGACATGGCTGTTGTAAAAAGGAACACATCTTTAAAGCACTGAAGAGCCTCAAAATGCTGTCAACACTTTGAGCTTCATAACTGAATGATTTATTTGTAACTAATTATCTCTTGTCATGGGGAAGAATCATGTCTTTAAGCAAAGCCGCATTCTAGATAGCAAAATAAATATCAATTTATTGATACACTGAAAATTGTTTCTGCTACCTGGAAAGCTTGTTGGTTCTGCTACCTGGAAAGCTTGTTGGTTCATACTTAAATGAGCACATTTTTCATAATAAGAGACCAAGCAGTCAGCTTGGGACGCCTGGGGACCCACAAGTGGGTCTGCGGTTAGCATGTTCACATGTCAACATGGGAAATTTGGCTTATTCTCCATAGAAACTTCTCAGATTTTGTGAAAGAAATTAGGAGAGTTTTCTTAAAAATGATTTTATAGACTTAGAATCGTATTTCTTTTTTTTTTTTTTGAGTCTTACTTTTATTTTATTTTTTTAACATCTTTATTGGAGTATAATTGCTTTACAATGTTGCATTAGTTTCTGCTGTATAACACAGTGAATCGGCTATATGTATACATATACCCCATATCTCCTCCCTCTTGCGTCTCCCTCCCACCCTCCCTATCCCACCCCTCTAGGTGGTCACAAAGCACCGAGCTGATCTCTCTGTGCTATGCAGCTGCTTCCCACTAGCTATCTATTTTACATTTAGTAGTGTATATATGTCAATGCTACTCTCTCACTTCGGTCAAACTATTTAATTCTGATAAAATTTCTAAACTAAAAGTAAACAACTTATATCTGATGACATAATTTTGGAAATTCGTGATTGCTTTGCTGCCTTATTTATTTACTATCTTAAAAAGTGGGCTTTTTCTCCCACTATAAAAATAAAACATCTTCATTGTAATTGCATTTAGAAAATTCTTTTGGAAAACGATTATTGTTCTGGCTGTTCACTACAAAAGACAGTGGTTTTTTTACTTAACGTTAAAAGTAAACATGTTCAATAAATATATTTGCACATTATTTATGTATGTCTCTGGTTGTTTTCTTAGAGTGCCACCTTAATTATCTTTGTGAGAATGTCCTCAAGGATCTGCCATTAATTCAGATACATTTCCCTCAATTGATATGTTCCTTTAAGTGGTCTGAACATACTTAAGGATCTCAGCATATGTGAGGAAATTGATCCTCTGTTCTGATTCTTGAGTCCCAATTCTATGTGGCCAAAGGATTAAAAATAACCTTCTTTCCAAGGCATTTCCTACTTAATTGTCTCTCTCTGAAGGCATGGAAACAGGAAGTGAGAGGTAGTTGCTGTCCATACCGTGAAAGGAAAGGAATGAAGCTGATGAACGAATTTTGATAGATAGATATCAATAGAACAGATGTTCTCTTGATCATATTTCCTGGGGACACAGTGGGAATCAAAGGCAAACTGGTAACATTTTTATTCATTATGTTTTAAAGAAAGTTTCCAAGACTCCTATACCTGATACCATTAATCTACCTTCAAGCACACTGTATTACTTAAGGTGGATTAGAATTCATGCATTGTTTTGTGTGACAGGAGGCAAGTACCGACTAAAAGTAATACCAGACCCTTCTTAGGAATAAGGCTTGGAGGCATTTAAATCACTCTGTCATGTCAAAATAAAGTTCAATGGCAGAATCTAGACTGGATCTTGATTCATATAAGATATTTAATAAATATTTGTAGAATCAGAGGCCTTCCAGAAGAAACTCTAACCCAAACAGGAAAGCTCTTCTGAGTAAGAACCTAGGGTGAGGTGGTCATACAACAGAAGTAAAGACTGGCTTAAAGAACTGGAGTACATTAAACTTGTTTATTGAACAAATTTGGTTGATTACCTACAAAGTGTCAAGCACTGTGTCAGATGTGGAAGACACAGTGGGAACACACGAAGGAAATAACGAAAAGGCCTTAGTTTAAAAAATTAAAGGGAAAAAATTGGGATAATAAATGTGTTATTGGTTTCAGCAAATCAAATACTTTTGAGCAAATGGTGTATTATTTAACAAAACTGAGACTCTTCTCACTGAATCTGAAATTAGGAAAGCATCAAAGCAGACAGAATTACTATGAAACCAAAGATGTCTGGGTATATTCCTTTAAGTATAACCCTGTGTTGTACAGTTGGTCGTGGGGACCCACATGTTTGGAATAACCGATTTGCACCGTTTCCCTCTAAATTCTAACCAAATCGAGGAAAGCTAGACTTCATATGGAATAGTTTCGCTTTTAAAGGAAACGTTGCAAAAATATTAAACTATATCATTCTCTTTTTATGAAGAAGCCCAGGCCCTGTCTTTCTATCTGACCACATAAGTCAAAATTTATGGAAGTATAATTAATCCCTTTGCTGCAAAAACCAGAAATAGAGACTAAAGAAGAAATGTCCATATTTCAATGTCTTGAGCATTTTGGTGCTATAGTAATTGTTCCCTTTTAAAATACTCATTTAGACATATCTTCAATAGTGTTACTGTAATAGCAAAGTTTCTTTGAGGAAAAGGAAAAATTTTTAATGACAAAAGAAAAATACTGTTTATTCTGAGGTTGAATTTAGGAACCCATGTGAAGGAAGGCTTAGCAAAGGGGAAGATAGGTGAGACTGACTGCTCATACGAAGCTAATTTTGTGTGCTGGATTTGATTCTATTAGGGCTATCTTTTTTTTTTTTTAAACATCTTTATTGGAGTATAATTGCTTTACAATGGTATGTTAGTTTCTGCTTTATAACAAAGTGAATCAGCTATACATATAGATATATCCCCATATCCCCTCCCTCTTGTGCCTACCTCCCACCCTCCTTATCCCACCCCTCTAGGTGGTCACAAATCACCGAGCTGATCTCCCTGTGCTATGCAGCTGCTTCCCACTAGCTATCTATTTTACATTTGGTAGTGTATATATGTCCATGCCACTCTCTCACTTCGTCCCAGCTTACCCTTCCCCCTCCCCATGTCCTCAAGTCCATTCTCTACGTCCGCATCTTTATTCCTGTCCTGCCCCTAGGTTCTTCAGAACCATTTTTATTTATTTATTTTTAGATTCCATATATATGTGTTAGCATACGGTATTTGTTTTTCTCCTTCTGCCTTACTTCATTCTGTATGACAGACTCTAGGTCAATCCACCTCACTACAAACAACTCAGTTTCATTTCTTTTATGGCTGAGTAATACTCCACTGTATATATGTGCTACATCTTCTTTATCCATTCATCTGTCAATGGACACTTAGGTTGCTTCCATGTCCTGGCTACTGTAAACAGAGCTGCAATGAACATTGTGGTACATGACTTCTTGAATTATGGTTTTCTCAGGGTATATGGCCAGTAGTGGGATTGCTGGGTCGTATGGTAGTTCTATTTTTAGTTTTTTAAGGAACCTCCATACTGTTCTCCATAGTGGCTGTATCAATTTACATTCCCACCAACAGTGCAAAAGGGTTCCCTTTTCTCTACACCCTCTCCAGCATTTATTGTTTGTAGATTTTTTGATGATGGTCATTCTGACTGGTGTGAGGTGCTACCTCATTGTAGTTTGGATTTGCATTTCTCTAATGATTAGTGATGTTGAGCATCCTTTCATGTATTTGTTGGCCATCTGTATATCTTCTTTGGAGAAATGTCTATTTAGGTCTTCTGACCATTTTTGGATTGCGTTGTTTGTTTTTTTGATATTGAGCTGCATGAGCTGCTGGTAAATTTTGGAGATTAATCATTTGTCAATTGCTTTATTTGCAAATATTTCCCCCCATTCTGAGGGTTGTTTTTTTGTCTAGTTTATGCTTTTCTTTGCTGTGCAAAAGCTTTTAAGTTTCATTAGGTCCCATTTGTTTATTTTTGTTTTTATTTCCATTTCTCTAGGAGGTGGGTCAAAAAGGATCTTGCTGTGATTTATGCTGCCTATGTTTTCCCCTAAGAGTTTTATAGTGTCTGGTGTTACATTTAGGTCTTTAATCCATTTTGAGTTTATTTTTGTGTATGATATTTGGGAGTGTTCTAATTTCATTATTTTACATGTAGCTGTCCAGTTTTCCCAGCAGGAGAAGAATTTTTAAAACTACAACTGGAGGACAGCTGCTGACTAGAAATGTAAAGTCCTGAGCAACCAGGAATTTAGCAAATGGCTGCTGACTGCAGTTTTCTTGGTTTTAAGATACCACCAAGCTCCAGTTTAGTTATCTCTGCATTGGAGATGACAAATTTATGGGTATGTTTTGGATTAGTTAAAATACAAAGCTGATTATTTTATATTTTACATTAATAAAACTCAGAGAAATTTTATTTTGCCTTTTTAACCCACATGTCAGCTTGGGTCTCCCTATAAACTTAATTAAATTATGATTGATTATATCCTTAATTTAAGATTCTCTGTAAGATTATTGAGAATTTCCAGGCGGCCAGTGATTGGCTTAGATCTGAAGTTTCTGAACAAATCAGTACATGGCATACCTCAGGCCACAGAGGTTGGTTCAGAAGTTGATATATAACCTAACCCAGGCTGATGAGATGTAAAGAAAATTTTGCTGAGGGTTTCCAGAAAATAAGTTTCATCGATCTTGGAAGAGAGCTTCAGGGAGAGCCAGCTCTCCTCATCCAAAGATTGCCATAAATGTATGTGAGCAAGATATTATTATCCCATTTTAAAGATAAGGAAACTGAGGCTCAGTAGAGTATGTATCTTGCCCACTGTCCCATGGCTAATAATTAGCAGTGCTGAGATTCAAACCCAGGTCAATCTACCTCTGAAGCCCATGCTCTTAAGCACCATCTGATAGCAACAGATAGCTCCCAGGTGATACTGATGCTGCTGGTTGGGAGACCACAGTTTAAGGACCACTGTTTATAAAAGTCAACAGCTGACAGTTGTAAACAGCCCAATAGTGGAAACAGGTAGAGATTTGCAAGCCAGTTTCACAAATAAGTTATTTATAGTATAATCAAGATTTCCATACCAAAAGAATTATTGCTGTGTTATCAAATACAATGCATTGAATATAACTATAGGCGAAAATTATGCTGACCACAAGACTCTCTGCCAAAATATTTATCTAGAAATTCATAAGCTGGCTACAAAGCTAAAGAGGCATGTCTCCTACATGATGAAAACAGTCCATTAGGGATGTATAACTGAGCAAGCTGTATGAAGAAGGATCTGAGAGTTTCTTCTCAATTTTGGTTTTATGCCACATCAGCCTTTTTTTTCTTATTCTTAAGAACCATTACTTACAATGCAGGCAGTGTAGGGTATAGGCAAGTGTGCTTGCCTTAGAGCCAGACTTGGGGGGGTGGGTGTCTGAAGTCTGACTCTCTCATTTACTAACTGGGTGACCTTTGGAAAGTTAATACTTCTGGTCTCATTTATCCATCTGTAAAATTTGGATATTAATTCTTACTTCACAGGGTTGTTGAAAAATCAATGAGGTAAGGCTCATTTGAATAGTGTCTGCCATGTACTAAGTACCCAGTAAGTGCCAGCTATTATTATTTGTCCCACTGCTGAGTTAAGCTATGAGATACAGGAGAGGCTTTTGTGATTCTCCTGATGATGGTTTATACCAAAATCTCATGCTGGTGCCAGAAGATAAAATGTAATCATCAAGCTTACGGGGTGTCTATAATGTGCTGTGCTATCAGATACACAACTCCATTAGATGTTAGCATGCCTAAACACTGGAAAGGAGACTTTGTAAAAAAAATTTCTTATTTAAATCTTCTTTTTGCCAACCCTAAGTGACCTTGTACTTTCCAAAGGAGTCTATGAACAAGACACGTACATTTAAATTAATTCCCATGGCAATCCTAGGAGGTCATTGTTGTTATTATTCTAAACATTGCAAGCTGGAGGGTAAGAGGTATAAAGTGACAAAAGAGTGATAATATGTTTGAGATGAAAGCCTTCAAATTTATAAATTAAGACATGAGATGACATTCATATTTTGGGGGGAGGGGAGTGAGAAAGTTTGATACCCAAATGCTCATTCACACATATGTTTCATTTTCCCTTTGAAGAACTTACAGGATAATAGAAATATAATGGGATAATAGAGATATCAAGTTATCATAGATAAAGTATACAACTTGTGGCTTTTAGACAACTGAAAGTATTACTGCATGGCTACTTAGTAATCACATCTGTTTATAATATGATATGATGTAATATGCAATATACTATCTAAAAATTTGGAGGAAAGCTACCTTAAATTTAAATGAAAATTAGGGAAGAGTTTGGATGACCTCATGATAGATTTCAAGCCTGGCGAGTCCACTCTGCGAGCTTTAGCATTTTGATTCTTACTCAGTAATTTGTAGGATATAGATTACCCGCTCACCTGTTCTGGACAGGGTCTAAGCACTCTTTCCCCTCTTATGGGAAAACACCACAGATTTCCATGAGCTGTTCCTTGCTATCTTGTTTTGTCTCCTTTCCTCTACATGCCCAGATATCCTGGCCCCCACCTGCAGTTTGGGGCTATAAGGGAACATGGTAGTGAGTCACCATGCCCTAAGGCTCTTCCCATAAGGCATACCTTACTATTTAGGATCTGGAAAACCCTCTGCTGCAGGGTCTGGCCAGCCTTGGGCCTCACAAGGATGTAAATGACTCTCAGGTCTGGGCTGGTGCGAAATAGCTTCTCCATCAACACTTTGCCCAAGAAGCCTGTGGCCCCAGTAATGAGAATGGACTTGCCACCATAGAAATCTGCGATCATGGACATGGCTCTTCTCTTTGTCTTTTATAGCTTCGGAAAGAGGTTCCTGAAAAGAAAGAAAAATAACAAAAGATTACATTCTCGGTAGTGCTAAAATGCAGTCATTTAAAATGTTGCTGGTATTTCCAGGAGTTTTGAATGCAGGAAAAGGTCAGACAGAGTGATAGCATCATGGTTTATTGGCAACACAATTCATTTCAATCAATATTTACTGAGATTTCTCTCCCTGCTTAGACGTTATGCCAGGAACTGTGGACAAGAAATGAGTAAGACATGGTTCCTGCTCTCAAGGAATTGCTTGTAGTCTGATGGAGGAGATAGATACCTAGAGACCATGAAATATAATATGGTAATGCTAAAACCAAAGAAAGCACAGAGGAAGGGTGCAGAGCAGGATCTGAAAATTTCAGGAAGGCCCCTATAGGTGGTGACACCTGCGGTCAAACTTGAAAAGAGATAAGGGCTGGGGTAAGGGCATTCCAGGCCAAAGAAAGATCAAAAGCAAAGGTCCAACGTGTGGTGTGGGATGCTGTATGGGGGAATAATACAAAGAATTCAGTGTTATGAGAATGTAAATGATAAGGTTGGGAATAGCCCCAAACCTGTGAAACCAAAGATTAGAACAGGATCAAATTTTAAAAATTATGATGTAATTAGTATTTCAGTTGCAGTTTTATTCAGAGAAAATCATTTCCAAGAGCAGATCTGGTGGTGGAAAGTCAGATGCAGCACTTGGATGCTGTGACTTCCAAGAAAAAACACCCCATGCAACATGAAGTGTTTTGTCTTTAAGCCTGGCCTCAAGATTGTTGATTGGAAGCCGCGGAGCTTTGGAGGAGGCAAGGCCATGGTGTGGGAGCAGACTTTCCTTTCTGTCACTGACTTTGCTGCCTGCAGCAAGTCTTTGGCTGTCTTTGTGGATGGGATTTGGGTGGATCTTGCAGAACACAACTCCAGGGACCAGCCCTGACATCAGAGCTTGAAAGAAGAACAAAAAAAAAAAAAGTGAAAAAGCCAACACCCTGCCTTTTTCACTCCAGTCAAGTCAACTCCAGTGACTGCTTAACAAAAAATGATTTTTCAAAGTCCTGATGTATAAATTAATTATAATTTATAGTTTAAAATTATAGTCATAATTTATACTTTATCTTGAGGCTACGTTCTTGGGCAGAACTCTTTGCCTTTGGAGGATTCATTCATTCATGGATTTACTCAACAAATAATTCTGTGCACATGCCATGCCAGACTCTATGCTAAGTTCTGAAGGTAAACGGTTGAATAAGACAAACAGATCTTTGCTGCCACTCTAGAAGAGGAGGCCAGTGATACACACATAAGTAAATACATAAACAAGTTAATTACAACTGTTACAAATGTAAATAAAACAGGGATCAACGACACAAATCACAATTATCAGTGCTATACACTGGGAAGTACTATGGGTTTCAACTGTTAGCTATTTTCATTGGTTGTTTAAATCCCTTTTATTAAGGATTGATGTGAGAAATATTATTTTGTTGTTTTTTTTTTTTTTTTTTTGCAGTACTCGGGCCTCTCGCTGTTGTGGCCTCTTCTGTGTTGTGGAGCACAGGCTCCGGACACGCAGGCTCAGTGGCCATGGCTCACGGGCCCAGCCGCTCTGCGGCATGTGGGATTTCCCGGACCGGGGCACGAACCCGTGTCCCCTGCATCGACAGGCAGACTCTCAACCACTGCGCCACCAGGGGAGCCCTGAGAAATATTATTTTGAAGAACACATTTGGACCTTGTGCAAAAGAGCAATGAAAGATACGTTTTGTCATGTTATATAATGTTACTCACATTACAATCTATCTAATGATTTTCTCAAGAATTTAGCACTTGGGAAAAGTGTTGATTATTTTTGCTTCGCCTGCCTTGAAGCTCAGAAAAGTGGTGTCACCAAGTTTGGAAGGCAGTACAGTATCCTAGTTTAGCACTCAGATTCTAAGCAAGACTGAAATCAAATACCAGTTCTACCACTTACTAGGTCTATAATCTCAGGCAAATTATTAATCTTTCAATGCTGCAGTTTGTTCATCAGTAAACTGGGGATAACTAAAGTATCCACTTAATAGTGCTGTGGTAAGGATTATGTGAGTGAATACATGTGAAACCGTTAAAAATATAACTTACCTATAGTATTGGCTATTCATATGGTCACTGGTTCCACATTTTTCGTCTTAACGGTTTCTTTTTTTTTTTTTTTTTTTTTTTTTGCGGTACGCGGGCCTCTCACTGTTGTGGCCTCTCCCGTTGCGGAGCACAGGCTCTGGACGCGCAGGCTCAGCAGCCATGGCTCACGGGCCCAGCCGCTCCGCGGCATGTGGGATCTTCCCGAACCGGGGCACGAACCCGTGTCCCCTGCATCAGCAGGCGGACTCTCAACCACTGCGCCGCCAGGGAAGCCCTGGCTTTTTCTTTTGACAGTTATTTATTTATTTTTTAAAAATAAATTTGTTTATTTATTTATTTATTTTTGGCTGTGTTGGGTCTTTGTTGCTGCACACAGGCTTTATTTTAAATGTCCTGTCTTATGCATTTTATATACCCTCTTTTGGAAATATGAGGAGATGATTTATAACTGTCATCAAGTCAAATAAAGTGTTTTCCCCAAATGCAACTCTACTCGATGGTAAATCTTTCCAATGGCGCAGTGGTTGAGAGTACGCCTGCCGATGCAGGGACACGGGTTCGTGCCCCGGTCCGGGAAGATCCCACATGCCGCGGAGCGGCTGGGCCCGTGAGCCATGGCCACTGAGCCTGCGCGTCCGGAGCCTCTGCTCCGTAACGGGAGAGGCCACAACAGTGAGAGACCCGCATACCGCAAAAAAACAAAACAACAACAACAACAAAAAGTTTAGGCACCACACTCCTTTAATAGAATATTAGGCATAAATGAGCATGGTTAGCAGGAAAATACAGATGGGAAACTGAGTTTGGATAGGGTGACTTCCCAACCTCATTGGTTCTGAAGATGTCAGATGCTTGTTTTGTAATAACATATGCTTTCCTGGAGTTATATTTTCTAGAACTGCAAAGATACTCTTCAGATTTTTTGGTCCCAGACAATTTTGCAATGTGTGATGAAAAATTTTAGAGAGCAGGTTACATATCTCTAATGAGCCAATTTCTTGTGGGACAAAGGAAGGCTTAAAGTGTCCCCAAAGAATGGAATGTGCCTGCTCTGTCCGGAGTCCAAGTATTTCTCAAACACAACAGAAACCAGCACAGTACAATGAGTGCTCTGAGAGGAAAGCAAAACATATGCCAGTATCTCCTCGCATTCACTACCCATTGTCAAGAGCAGGTGGCAGGGGAGTTGTGGCCAGGACTCTAATTAAGGCAAGTGATTCTGAAAAACGTCAAAGAGAAGTCCTCATCCTCAGATCAAAACATCATCAGAGATGTTTCGTCAAACTCTGGCTTCTACTCTCAAGACATGGCTTGGTTCCTGGACCCAGAAACTCCCATAAGAAATTTGGCCCCGGAAACCCCATTTTATACGTTATAGATTTGCAAGGTCCAGGAATGGTTAATCCTTAATATAATTCATTAAAACAATTAAATTGTTTCAAAAATTAAAATAATTTTACACTCAGTAATGGAGGATATACAACTCTAGGAGGAAGAATAGGTTTAGAACAGCTGGCTGGATCACGGCTTACCTTTCATAAAGTCTCGGATTACTTATGCAGAGAGCAAAGCCCAGTTTCCTATTCCTCATGCCCCTAATATGGTCTGTGAGAAGCCTAAACTACTTTGACAATCTCTGAACCATCCTGTATAATGCAGGGTCTCTGAGGCTTGAAGGAAAAAAAGATGGGACCCGTGAGAGTCAGCCAATGTATTTTTAATGAATGTCTGTGTGTGCCGGGCACTACCCAGGCACTGGGACTAGTAGTGAACAGGCCTTATGCAGCTTAGATTCTTCCTTTCTATTCTGGAGCATCTTTTCTCCTTAAGATTGCCAGTTTTCCATGGTCATGAGTGGAATTCGATAGTGTTCACTCTCCTGTTGTTCTCTAGAAGTGAGGCCGTTCTAATTTCTAGAGAACAGGTGTTAAAATTTAATCACAACAGTTGTGCCAAGGCATACATTTCTTGCAGGTGTAAAGCATGTGGGAACTTTAATTCTTCTTTGGGTGGCTCCTCTGGAAAATAAAAAAATTAAGATTCAAGCATTTAAGTAGGCAATCCATACTTCTTGGTAGCCCTTGAGAGAAAAACATTTTTAGAAAAGAAAAAAGGTGCTTTACCTCTCAGGAATCGTACTTTGTCAAGGTTTCGTGGTCTTGGCACTATTAACATTTTGGGATGGGTAAAGCTTTGTGGCAGGGACTGTCCAGGGCAGTGTATGTCGGTGTTTACCAGCACCCTGGCCTCTATTCACTCGATGGTAATGACATCCTTCTTTCCCCAGCAGGGTGTGACAAACCAAATGCTTCTAGACTTTGCTCAATGTGCTTTTGGGGAAAACTTGCCTCCCTTTTCAGAGACTCACTGTTTAGAACTTTTTAAAATTCTCAGTTTATAATATTCTGTCCATCCTATTAAAAAGTCAAGATTCAAAGCTTAAATATCTGTTTGTGAGGCTAAGTAGAAATATAATCCACTGTCATATCTTATTTTACCCATATTGAATCATTCATAATTAACTACGTTTACCCAAGCAAATTACACATGTGGTGAATCTTGATAGAATTCAAAGTGAAGATGCAGGGAGATTTCTCCAGATAAAGATTCCCCACTTTTTATTTAACCAAATTTCTTTTAGTCTCTGTGCTGTAGATTAGACTATTAATCCCAACTTTCATATATATAAATCACATATCTGTTTGTCAAGTACTTAGTGAAAAAAAAGTTTTCATCAGAGAGCTCTACGTTTTACTTTGGTTTCCTGAGTATATACCAAATTATGCAGCTCAGCAATGAACTTAGATACCTTTCACTGTGGGCTTTTTATATAAAGTTTTTCTGGGAGAAATTTTAAGTTCTTGATGGAGGAATAATAACGTCCAGGGATGTTGGGGCATAGGCCTCACTAATTGAATTAGCAACGCTCCATGGTCAAGAGAAACCAATTTGGAAATCATCCCAGCTGGGGAGGGATAGTCCAGGCTGGCTTAAGAAAACAAAATTTAGCAATCACTTCATCACATTCCTCCTAGTTTGCTTCTGCTTAGCTCCTTAGTAAGTCTTCATAAAAAACTCCAAATTTAACAGAAATGAAAATGGAGAAAGATATGACCTAAATCCATCACTTCATCATAATTAAGTAGGTGTATTGACTGCCTACTGTGTGCTACACCCTGTTAGGTGTGGATATCATAGAGCAAAAGGACATGAGGACCAGTAAGCAAAAGGTCATGTAGAGCAAAAGGTCAGTAGAGCAAAAGGTCATGAGGGCAGGAAGTAAAAATTTTGCTCATGGGCCACTAAGGGTAATGGTGAGTGGTGACTCTCTGGTTTCAACCCCTTGATTCCTGGACCTGTGAATCCTGGCTATGGGAGAAACAGCACCACATGTTGGATGCTGATTTAGAGCATATACATCCCTCTGGGAAACCTTACCACAGCCCCGTGAGGTTTTTCCACCTTGTTGGCACTGTAAATGAGTCTTCAAAAGGACATTCTACCATTCTATCAATACAGGTGCTTCAGGATGGAGAACATGGCGAGACCACTGAATTCTACGAACATGGGCCTATTGCCACACTTCATTTTTTGGGAAATGAGTTCCTTAAGCAGAAGCAATACAGTGTGGAATACCATGACGGTATACAAGGCATTCTATAAGTCTACTCATGATAGTTTTGGCAGAAGCATTTCATGTAAGGAAAACAAATCCATATCCAAAGTGTCTATTCTAGTAAGAACGAGATACTGCCCCTTCCATGATGGAAGCAGTTCAATGTACAGAAAGAGAAAAACAAATACCGTAGGCTACCACATATATATGGAATCTAAAGAAAAAAAAAAAAGAACAACCTAGGGGCAGGACAGGAATAAAGACACAGATGTAGAGAATGGACTTGAGGACATGGGGAGGGGGAATGGTAAGCTGGGATGAAGTGAGAGAGTGGCATGAACATATATATACTACCAAATGTAAAATAGATAGCTAGTGGGATTTAGCCACATAGCACAGGGAGATCAGCTCGGTGCTTTGTGACCACCTAGAGGGGTGGGATAGGGAGGGTGGGAGACACAAGAGGGAGGAGATATGGGGTTTTATATATATATGTATAGCTGATTCACTTTGTTATAAAGCAGAAACTAACACACCATTGTAAAGCAATTATACTCCAATAAAGATGTTAAAAAAAAAGAAAAAGAAGCTCTGTGTGTAAAATGCTATCAAATAGTATTACATAGTAAAGAAAAATCATTTGTGATAGGAATAGTCCATTGATGTGGCAGACTTCATTGTTGTCTGATTTTAAGAAACCGCCATGGCCACCCCAGCCTTCAGCAATCACCACCCTGATCCGTCAGCAGCCATCAACACGGAGGCAAGACACTCCACCAGTAAAAATATTGACTTGCTGAAGGCCCAGATGATGGTTAGCATTTTTTAGCAGGAAAGTATTTTTTAAGTAATGTTTGTACATTTTTTTAAAGATATAATGCTATTGTACACTTAATAGCCTACAGTATAGTGTAAGCATAACTTTTAGATGCACTGGGAAACGAAAATATTCATGTGACTCACTTTATTCCAATATTTGTTTTATTGTGGTGGTCTGGAACTGAACCTGCAATATCTCTGAGTATGCTTGTAATCAGCTTGCCACAAGGTACCTGGCTGATCACCCTTTGAAATGGTGCCATCTCAAGGATTCAGTGTTGGTCTCTGGGCTGGCAAATAGGGCACTCAGCAATGGCAGTAGCCAAGTTGGCAGTGGGTGAGCAGAAGTCCATGTTGCTGAGCTAATACATAAACCTTTATCTCTGCCACCATGGCTTCACGAGCCCACTGGGTGATGATGGGATGGCTGGGGAGGGAGGCTGACTGATATTCACAGCATAGGTCATCCTATCCACTTGAATATTAAAATCTTCCCCTGCTGAGGTTACTCTTCAGTGAGCACTTATATGGGACAGAAGTATCTTTGGGCTTTTGCCCATTCCATATACTTCTTCCCCAGACTTCCTTGTCATCAATTTTCCAGCCATGTTCCTTCCAAGTCCCTGACCATCCAGACATACCATTGGCCATAGGCCATGAATCCGTAGATAACTGCATGTCTGACAACTTCTCCTTCTAAGCAAGGAGAACAACCAGGTGCACAGCCTGAAGTTCCGCTCACCAGGAGGATTTCCCTTCACCACTGTCCTTCAGGGATGTCCCAGAAAGGAGCTCTAGTGCTGCAGCTGTCCACTCTGGAAGATGCCTGCACATCATGAGAATCATCTGTAAGCCAGGCCAGTGTGTTCGCTTCTTCTGTAAACTGATTGTAGGGAATTCCCCATGAGGCCATAGGCGCAGGTTGGGAAAGAAAAGGTAGTGTAGCAAAAGTGGGGACCATGGGCATTTGGGCCACTTCTTCATGTAACGTACTTGTGTGTTGAGGGCCTGATTGGGCCTCGTCAGTTATATACAACCTCCACTCGATGATGGAGTGCTGCTGTGCGTGCCCAACTTTATGGTTTGATGGAGCAGATAACACCCAGCTCATGATGGCCTAATGCTGTTTCTCTAAAGGAGAGCAGTTACCCAACAGAGCATGGCAGGGCTTTGCTCTAAAATCCTAAGAGCCTGTGCTGGGACTCACCCGTAGAGGCCTGCTGAAAGCTCCAAAGAGCCACCGACAAGTGTCTGCCACTGATACTTCCAGCACCATTAGATTTACTGGATCATATGACTCAAGAGGCAGAGAGAATTGCATGGCAGCCTGGACCTGCAGCAAAGCCTTTTCTTGTTGTAGGCCCCACTCAAAATGAGCAGCTTTTAGGATTACTCACTAGATGGACCAGAGTAACATACTCAAATCAGGAATATGTTGCCTCCAAAATCTGAAGAGGCCAACTAGGTGTTGTGTTACTTTTTTGGTTGTAGGAGAGGCCAAATGCAACAACTTATTCTTCATCTTAGAAAGGATCTTTCAACATGCCCCACACTGCTGGACCCCTAAAATTTCACTGAGATAGAAAGTCCCTGAATTTTTGTTGGATTTATTTCTCACCCTCTGATATGCAAATGTTTTACCAGTAAGTCTAGAGTTGTTGCTACTTCTTGCTCACTGGATACAATCACCATAATGTCATCAATGTAATGGACAACTATGATATCCTGTGGTAGGGAAAGGTGATTAAGATCCCTCCAAACTAAATTATGACGTAGGGCTGGCGAGTTGATATACCCCTGAGGTAGGATAGTGAAGGTGTATTGCTGGCCTTGCCAGGTAGAAGCAAACTGCTTTTGGTGGTCTTATTAATAGGGATGGAGGAAAAAGCATTTGCTAGCTTAACAGCTGCATACCGGGCACCAAAGAATGTGTAAACTTTCTCAAGCAATGCAACCACAGCTGGTAAAGCAGTTGCAACTGTAGTCACTACTGTTTTGAGCTTACAATAATCCACTGTCATTCTTCAAAACCCATCTGTTTTTTGTAATAGGCAAGTTGAATGAGCAGTGGTAGAAATCATTATCCCTGCATCTTTCAAGTCCTTGAAGGTGACATTAATCTCTGCCGTCCCTCCAGGAATGAGGTATTTCTTTTGGTTTACTATTTTTCAGGGTAGAGGCAGTTGTAGTGGTTCCCACTTGACCTTCCCCACCATAACAGCCCTCACTCCACAGGACAGGGAACGAATTTGGAGATTCTACCAGCTACTGAGTATGTCATTACAATTATGTATTCCTGAACTGGAGAAATAATCAAAGAATGGGTTTGGGGACTTACGGAGCCCACTGTGAGATGGTCCTAACCTAAAACTCCATTGATCACCTGACCTCCACAAGCTCCTATTTTGTCACCAGACTGACATTCTGGTTTTCCTGGAATTAGTGTCAGTTCAGAGCCAGTGTTCAGTAGTCCCTGAAAGCTCTCATTATTTCCTTTTCCCCAATGTGCAGTTACCCTGGGAAAGACTATAGGTCCCTTTGGGGGTGTCTGGGAAAAGATTAACAGTATAAATTTTTAGCAGTATAGAGGGATCGTTTCTCAAGGGGACTTGCCCTTCCCTTCATTCAAGGCATTCTGGGTCTGTAAACTGACTCAAGTCTGGGAATTCAGTTGGGGCCATGACTATTTTTTTTTTTTGATTCGAGTTAGACTTTTGTTCAGTTGACTTAGAACTTTTTTGCTTATACAGATGAAGTAAGAATTTAGTAGCTTTCCCATACACCATGATGAAACAGTCAATGCCATAGGTCTCTATAAGTCAGACTTTTCTGATTGCTACTTTGACTCTGCTGTCATTTATGTCCTTTTAACCATGATACCTTGACTTTGGCAATTAAGGGTCATTATCTGTCCCCAGCCACCCTGGGATCCTCATTGCATTTAGGTTTCCCAATTTATTACACCATTTCCCACTGTAAGTTCTGGCCTACAGAGAAAAATGATTACTGAGCTCTTCAAGGATGCTGGGGCTCCCTTCACAAATTTATTTCTGTGACCCAACCAAGTTGGCACATCACAATTATTATATTTTCTCCTAACACATTCACCACCCACTGGACTTCTGTCACATTTTTAAAGAACAAAATCCTTGCTTTATGGCTTGGTAGCTGAACATAACATTAACATTGACAGGAAGTTTTATTTACTTGATTTTGAATGATTTCTTTTGCCTGATTTTCAACTTAAGTATTCATTACTGATAAACTCTTCTATTTCTAAACTGTCTCAGCTTAAGTAACAAAAAGTATGTGAGTTACAATGTAGGTGCAGTGAGAACACTGAACTAGAGCTAGAAATTCTAGAAATGTAGTCTGTTCCGTGGCTAATTGTTAACGTAACTCTGAATCTCCAATCTTGTCAGCTCTGAGACTCAATTTCCTCTTCTGTTAAATAATATTCTACCTACTTCACAGAACAGTTTTAATAATCAAATAGAGTAATAAGTAAAAGAGAACTGTAAGTGTTATCTGACCAGAATTGTTCTTGTTCTGGTTGCTATACTATGAATACTACTTTGACCCTGAATCCAAATATCTTGTGCTTATTTGTTAACAAATATTGAGAGCATATCTTGTCATCCAACTTATATAGTAAAAAACTTGATGCAGCTGCTGTATTTTATACTGCATTATTCCTCAAAAGTCAACTAGCACAGTACTTTGTAATAAAAAGTGTCTCAATAAATATTGTTGAATCAACAAATAAATGAGTCAGCACTGAAAGGACTGATTGACTTCTTAATCAATGAATAAAAAGTCAGGGGCTAATTCACAAACGCTAGTGGGCATTTGAATCATTGGAAAGCTTGCTAAAATTGTTGTTTACTAGAACTCCTTTCCTGAGATTTTGATTTAGAAAGTCTGAGGTAGGGCCCAGGTAGATGCATTTTAATGAACACCCCAACTGATTCAGATATAGGTGGTAAGAGAAATGTTGATGTAGGGAATTTGATGGAGGTGCTCTGATCCCAGATCTTATTTTCTTCCACAGCTTACATCTTTAATGTAAGTCTATGTTGTCCCTATGATAGTTTTTCTTCTTAAAACAAGACAAAAATAACCTGCTAACTTGAGAATTCTCATTTCTAATAATAGTGGAATGCAGATAACACAGGTAGGATGCAGCAGACCATGGCTTCAGTCCAGCCAGGGCTGAAGTCTGAGCTTCAAAGGCTTCAAGCATGCACTAAGGTAACTGTGATGGAGAGACTCTCTCTGCATTTATTAAAAACATCAGAGCTCACAGGGTCACTCATAAAACACATACTGGAAGAAGTAGAATAGAAGCACATCTTTTCAAATCAATAACTTAAACTTTAACAAAGTATTTTTTCTCTGTGTTCCTGCTTCCCAATACTAGAAGCTGAAATAAATGACTATTTAAAGAACTTTAAAAAATATAGTGGAAATCTATGCACAGAGAGTAGAAGAGCATACCAGTGATTAATAAACATATTATATCAGCTTCGCATGAAAGGGTTATGTATCAAAGTGTCCTAATTTCTTCTGACAAGATATAGTCATTTCCTCTGCTGTTCACATGGGTTAAAAGAACTATATTCAGATTAATTCAAGCAGAGTTTAGAAATAAGGTTGGAGATTTCTATTTTCCAGTCCACTCAACTATATCTCAACCTTTTATCCAACCAAGGAAACTGTGTGGAAACAAAATAGTTGGAGCGTGTGAAGATCTTTAACAACAAAGCCTGATTACAAGGAAATTGATTTAACATCACGAACTCAGTCCACCAAAAAGGCAACTGATTCGTAGACTAACACTGAAAACTTGGTACAAAATCAGAGCACAGATTATTGTTTACACCAAAAGATATGATGGCATATATATATATATATATATATATATAAAATACATAGTTCTTTTGCAGATAAAAGAGTTATCAGAATTTGTTACTGTCAACGATTAGACACAGTATTCATTAACTATACCTGTCCAAAGAAAAGTTAGTCTTTTCTAAGCATCAAGTTAGTCACTTCATGTAGTGAGATTCCAGAAGCTTAGTCACTGCCATACACCAATGGAACCATGCGGGAAATTATATTTTTTAAAAAGGTTAATATGAAGGTTAGTTAATTATACATAAATTGATATAAAATGGCAAATCGGAAATCCTTATTTCCTAATGGAAGTTCCTGATCATAACCTGTGTCAATAAATTGACAGGAAACATCTGAATAAATGTAAATATCCTATGCACTTGGAAATATGCAGCTAGGCCTTTATGAAGGACTAAGTTCTGAAGTAAAGCTAACGCTGTCCCTGTCACAGTTCTCTCCATAGGAAGTTATTCCATGTCAGAAGAACAATAAGCCACAAAGAGCACTCTTATTTTTCTCTGATAATGTACAATGAATTTCATCAACAAAGATTTTAGGCATTTGTCTTTAAGAGAAGGTAATGAAAGTAGGCGTACCTCAACATAATAAAGCCCATATATGACAAACGCACAGCCAACATCATCCTCAGTGGTGAAAAACTGAAACCATTCCCTCTAAGATCGGGAACAAGACAAGGTTGTCCACTCTCACCACTATTACCCAACATAGTTTTGGAAGTTTTAGCCACAGCAATCAGAGAAGAAAAAGAAAACAATGTAATCCAAATCAGAAAAGAAGAAGTAAAGCTGTCACTGTTTGCAGATGACATGATACTATACATAGAGAATCCTAAAGATGCTACCAGAAAACTACTAGAGCTCATCAATGAATTTGGTAAAGTGGCAGGATACAAAATTAATGCACAGAAATCTCTTGCAATCCTACACACTCATGATGGAAAATTTGAAAGAAAAATTAAGGAAACACTCCCATTTACCATTGCAACAAAAAGTATAAAATACCTAGGAATAAACCTACTTAAGGAGACACAAGACCTGTATGTAGAAAACTATAAGACAGTGATGAAAGAAATTAAAGATGATACAAACAGATGGAGAGATATACCATGTTCTTGGATTGGAAGAATCAACAAAGTGAAAATGACTACACTACCCAAAGCAATCCACAGATTCATTGCAATCCCTATCAAACTATCAATGGCATTTATCAAAGAACTAGAACAAAAAAATTCACAATCTGTATGGAAACACAGAAGACCCCAAATAGCCAAAGCAATCTTGAGAAAGAAAAACGGAGCTGGAGGAATCTGGCTCCCAGACTTCAGACTCTACTACAAACCTACAGTAATCAAGACAGTATGGTACTGGCACAAAAACAGAAATATAGATCAATGGAACAGGATAGAAAGCCCAGAGATAAACCCACGCACATATGGTCACGTTATCTTTGATAAAGGAGCCAAGAATACGCAATGGAGAAAAGACAGCCTCTTCGATAAGTGGTGCTGGGAAAACTGGACAGCTACATATAAAAAAATGAAATTAGAACACTCCCTAACACCATACACAAAAATAAACTCAAAATGGATTAAAGACCTATAAAACTCTTAGAGAAAAACATAGGCAGAACACTCTATGACATAAATCACAGCAAGATCCTTTTTGACCCGCCTGCTAGAGAAATGGAAATAAAAATAAACAAATAGGACCTAATGAAACTTAAAAGCTTTTGCACAGCATAGGAAAACATAAACAAGATGAAATGACAGCCCTCAGAATGGGAGAAAATATTTGCAAATAAAGCAACTGACAAAGGATTAATTTCCAAAATTTATAAGCAGCTCATGCAGCTCAATATCAAAAAAACAAATAACGCAATCCAAAAATGGGCAGAAGACCTAAATAGGCATTTCTGCAAAGAAGATATACAGATTGCCAACAAACACATGAAAGAATGCTCAACATCACTAATCATTAGAGAAATGCAATTCAAAACTACAATGAGGTAGCACCTCACACCAGTCAGAATGGCCATCATCAAAAAATCTACAAACAATAAATGCTGGAGAGGGTGTGGAGAAAAGGGAACCCTCTTGCACTGTTGGTGGGAATGTAAATTGATACAGCCACTATGGAGAACATTATGGAGGTTCCTTAAAAAACTAAAAATTGGGGCTTCCCTGGTGGCGCAGTGGTTGAGAGTCCACCTGCTGATGCAGGGGACATGGGTTCGTGCCCCGGTCTGGGAAGATCCCATATGCCGCGGAGCGGCTGGGCCCGTGAGCCATGGCCGCTGAGCCTGCGCGTCCGGAGCCTGTGTTCCATAACGGGAGAGGCCACAACAGTGAGAGGCCCGCGTACCAAAAAAAAAAAAAAAACAAAAATCTGTGCTGTGGATAGTGAGGCAGTGAAATAAGTATAATGAAGTAAAATTTTTAAAAAATTCCCATTTTGTGCTGTAATCTCTCTGTGTTACCCCATAACTTAAGGAAGTGTCTGCTATATATTTATGTTAGTGGTACTCTTGGTAAAGGGAGCCATGTCTGCCATCAGCAGTGGTATGGAAAGAGCAGTCACAACAGGTGATGAGCAAATAAGCAGAGGAATGAAGAATCCAGTGGGAGCAGCAATTCAGAATCAAAGGTAATCAGGAGAATATATATAAGCCTGCCAGGCATACATGGAAATTTCTCAAAATGCATGTGATGGGAGGCTAACTTATGTTATTTGCGTATTAAGGAAAGGTTGATTCCAGCCAGACACTTGGGACAAAAATATGAAATTTTACTTTGTATAAGCAGTGGTAAAGTGAATTTTAGGAGGTGTCCTGGCTGGAAGCTGGAGTCAGGAATATGAACGTTTGTCTTCTTGATAGAGGAAGGGCAATTTTGGATGTTCTTGGAATGATGGAATAGATGATGGCTAGAAAATTGAGGCAGGAGATATCTCAAATATAGGATAAAAGGAATATTGGAAGTAAGATCAAGACAACTAGTTAGTCATTGTTTGACAAGAACTAATATAGTGAGGCAATAATTCCTAAATAATCTTTTTGTTTAAAGCTACAAAAAGCTATCTGTCCCTCTTTCATAGCAATAATAAATGAAATAGTCAAACTATAATGCGAAACTATTTTGTGTCATTAAAAAACAAGTCAATGGGGATATATAATAATGATCTATTCAGAAGTTCTTTTCAAAACCTGAGCTTATAAGTATAAAAGATTTGTCAAATTTTACATCATGAGTATATATTGTTGAAGGATAATATTTCTCTGCCTTTGCTCTTTGAAAAGTTATGCTATCTTTGGTTCTGATGACTTTCGTGGACGTTTTTATCTTGGCCTTCCAGCACCTTTTTCTCCTTCTACTTTTCAAAACCTCCTTTTGGGGCAGTACCTCTTTCTCTACTGTGGATAGTCTTTGTGGGACTGTCCTTCAAGACTCTCTGCCCCACTTAGCCAAGGGAAAGGATTTTAAACTTTGAGTAAAGGAACACAATGTTAAGAAAATATGGAGTTGATTCACCTAGTAATGTCATGTTGACTAGATAATCTAGTCAATTAATATTTGTCCTCTTGATACAAAAAGCAAGTTATTGATAGCTTTTAGGAAATGGAAAAGGGCTTCTTGCCCTTTCCAAGGCTGGCTTTTCAGCCACGCTTTTGATTGTGTGGCTACCTCATTTACTTTCAATAAATTCTCTATTTGTTTACATCGCTATGGAAGGCAGAATCCCAAAATGACCCCCAGTGACCCACACACTTTATAGTCCCCTCCCCTTGAAAATGGGCAGGTCTTGTAATTTCCTTCTAACCAATAAAATATGGCAACGGTAATGGCTTACACTCCCATGATTGTGTTACCTTATATAACAAAGGTGTAATGAACGTCCTTAATTAAGTGAAATGGGAGATTATCCGAAGTGGGCCTAATCTACTCAGTGATCCCTTTGTAAGAGTGACTGTCTTCCTAGACTCACAGATGGCCAAGAAGCACATGAAAAGCTGCTCAACATCACTAATGATTAGAACAATTCAAATCAAAACTACAATGAGGCATCACCTCACACCAGTTAGAATGGGCATCATCAGAAAATCTACAAACAACAAATGCTGGAGAGGGTGTGGAGAAAAGGGAACCCTCCTGCATTGCTGGTGGGAATGTAAATTGATACAGCCATTATGGAGGTTCCTTAAAAAACTAAAAATAAAATTACCATATGACCCAGCAATCCCACTACTGGGCATATACCCAGAGAAAATCATATTTCAAAAAGACACATGCACCCCACTGTTCATTGCAGCACTATTTACAATAGGCAGGTCATGGTAGCAACCTAAATGCCCACCAACAGACAAATGGATAAAGAAGATGTGGTACATATATACAATGGAATACTACTCAGCCATACAAAGGAACAAAATTGGGTCATTTGTAGAGACGTGGATGGATCTAGAGACTGTCATACGTACAGAGTGTAGTAAGTCAGAAAGAGAAAGACAAATATTGTATAGTAACGCATATATGTGGAACACAGAAAAATGGTACAGATGAACCAGTCTGCAAGGCAGAAATACAGACACAGATGTAGAGAACAAATGTACGGACACCAAGGGGGGGAAAGTGGCAGGGGTGGTGGTGGGATGAATTGGGAGATTGGGATTGACATATATACACTATTATGTATAAAATAGATAACTAATAAGAACCTGCTGAATGTAAAATAAATGAATAAAATTAAATTTAAAAAATAAGTGACAAGTTCTATGGGTTCTAAAACTGCATGGAAACTGTGAGATGATAATTACATGTTTTCTTAAGCTGCTAAATTTTGAGTAATTTGTTACACAACAATAGAAAACTAATTCAGTTGCCTTAGTTGATTTCCATTGCCTTCAACCAAAGAACTCTGACTAATGAAATGCTGGATCTCCTTAAAAATGCCTTGGCTGCAATCTGTGAAGCATATTTTAATCAATAAACAACAAAACCAGTTACATTTCTCTTGGGATTAAATGTCACAAAACATATTGGTTTCTCTGTAGCTATAGTTTAGCATAGGTAAAAGAGCCCTTCTCTCACTAGGATCAGCTAAACCACTTGTTCTCAAACTTTTTTTTGTCTCAGGATCTCTTTATACTCTTAAAATTATTGAATATCCCAAAGAGCCTTTATGTGGATATGCCCACCAATACTTCACATATTTGAAAATAAAACTGAAATTTAAAAATATTTATTTATCATTTAAAACCACAATAAGCACATTAAATGTTAACAGAAATAACATGTTTTTTGAAAAGTGACTACTTTGAATAGTGACTAATATTTTCCAAAATTAAAAAATCTATATTGTGAAGATTGGCACTGTTTTACATTTTTGCAAACCTCTTTAGTATCTGCCTTAGTAGAAGCAACTAGACTTTCATATCTGTTTCTTTATTCAATCTGTTGTATTATTTTGGTTGAACATATGGAGAAAATCTGGCCTCACACAGATATGTAGTTGGAAAGGGAGGGGTATTTTAAAAGCCTTTCTAGATAATTGTGGATTTTTGTTTTGATATTATACCAAAAGCTTGGCAAATTATAGTTTCTTAAAGTTTAGTACAATGTGGAATCTAAAACCATATCAATGAACTTTTCAGATTCTGTTACACTAAGATCCATTGGCCTATCTCACTATCTAGATGGATCTTTTACTCATGCATAATTTTATAACATCATGCATTGGTCACCTGGAAAATGACAATTCACCGAGTTACACAGATCTTACAAATGTTAACACGTTTCATTATATAATATTAAAAAATCATATTTGTTAATATCTAGTCAATCTTATCAGGAAAGTCTTTAAGTACTGGGAAGCTGTCAAGCTGATAGAAGTCTTACAAAACTCTATTTTTCATTTGAAAGCTTCAAGTTCTTCATTGGCAAAAACACTGCCAGTTGTTTTCCTAAGCGACAAATTCACTTAGTTTATTTTGAGGGAATGTCTGCCAGATACTCAAATCTGAATAACCATAGCTTGTCTATGAGTTATTCTTTCAGATAAAACAAAATTCCATGAAAAAATCAGCTAGTTCAGCTCACAACTCAATCACACAAGTGCTTGTCTTGGAAACAACTCTGGTAGGGAGCAGTTCTTTATATACTTTACATTTCATCACACAAAATATTAAAGACATGTAAGCAAGGATTGAAATATAATTATTTTTAACTGCTTCTTCAAGGACATTCTTAAATGAAACATTATTTTCTTTTTAAGCTTTGAATACAATGACTATTAGTACAGTCTGGGGTATTGCCTTGATTCGTGCTAAGTTTAATACATTTCATTTGTATTTTCATTAGTGCAAATGTTAGCACAATAAAAAAGGCAAATAACATCTTAAATTTTTTGACCCTGTGGATCCCTGAAAGTATCTTCGAGACCTCAGAGGTCTGCAGACCACATTCTGAGAACTGGTCTAGACTATTATATGAGGGCACTATACCAACCATTTCTGCACTTAGCTCAAAGTGGATTTAATAATACTTCCCAGTTTGGGTTTAGAACTTTTTAGGTATTTTCAAGCTGCAAAGAACTGCTGGTTCTGTTCATGAGCACAGAAGTCCTTATCTTTAACTTATTACACAAATGCATTAAAACAAGGTAGGAAAAAGAGTTTCTTTATATTTTAGATTGAGCTAGTAATTAGCAAGTGTTAGAAATATATTCATTCTATCATGACCAATCTAACCAGCTTAGTTAAAGCTAAAGATGATAATATATCACCAGTTTAACATGGCTGATATTCTGTTGCTCTGGTTTTCTTGTTTCAAAAGTTTGGGCATCTTTGATTTGTTGCTTCCCAAACCAGAAACTAAGACTCAAATTTATGAAAGGAGGCAATATCCCTCTTCTTCTTAGCTATGCGCTGGTTGCTTTTTCTTTTAGTTCAGGGTGTAATTTGGTATTTCAAGAGGTTAAGGGCAATTCTTTTTGAACATTAGAGCTTTGGTAACAAAAGCACATCTGCTCTACTAGTTGTCTCTCTCAGTCAGCTGACTGATTCCACAAGAGAAGACTTCCTTTTTTTTTTTTTTTAACTCAACCTAGAATTCACCGAAATTATTGGAGAAGCAACATGGTATTTGGCTAGCAGCACTTTATTTCCTGACAAAAATATAACCTTTGTCTTATTTGCTCCCATCACCCACCACATTTTTTCCCCCAGAGCTGGACACAGCCGCCGGGATAGCACAATGCTTGGCCCATTGCAGGTAACCAGTGATACTGGGGGAACTGACTGGTACCTGAGCCAGGGCACACTCAGAAAAGGTAACAAGTGGTGAAAGGTTCTGGCATGGCTTCCAGATTTATTCCAAGAGAAAAAGCCCAACCATTAGTAAAAGCATATTGACTATAGATTTATTTTCTTACCATTGTTGGACTCCTCAGTGTATATACTCTTGTTTGACCACACACTTCAGGACTTACTGGAGGAAGTGACTCAGTAATAGTCAGTTTTCAAGTGGATGAGTCTTATGGAAAAATACTGAGAGGTGCATAAAGGTGCATTTCCACAACATGCAAAGCTGCTAAAATTGCATCCCCATCACGTACTACAGGGAAAGTATGATGAGATATTCTAATTTGCACTTTAAAAATTCCAACACCTGTCATCCTGACTCAGGATCTTTATTTTCATTCTAGTCTACTAATCTTACCCAGCTTCTCTATAAACGTCTTTCCTACTGCCTAAAATACTGTAGAACTTTGATAGAGAAATCCCAGTGAGATGAGAGAATTGCAAACGCAATCCAGAGCCAAGTTCAAGAGTTAACTTTTGGCAGGAGGTGAGACATATACTAATTTGGTGTAAATATAGATAAATGCATGCAGGTATCCTCCTGAAAGGATAAATTGACAGAGTTCCTATTTTAAGGCTTCCATTTCCTTTGAAATAGGAAGGGAAGTCATGAGCTGAAAATGGCATGGAAAATTGTGGGTTAGAGGGTTTGAGGAGGATGGTAAAGAAGTGAAGGAGCTGTTATAAGAATTTTGAGGAGATGATCAGGGCAGGCAGAGTACTGCTAAGTGAGAATGAGGGTCTAGCCAAAATTAGGAGATAATTACTGGCATCAATCTACACACATGTACAATTTTCCACAGCTGTGCCTGGTGGTGCATGAACAGGTGCAAAGAAGGTGGACATTAGAATTCTTCCAGGACTTGGATTTTGGAGGTAAAGTATGGAAGATAGCAAGAGAATAGAGTGTATGGTTTAAGAAAACGGTTTAGGACAATGGTTAAAAATTATGTAGTCTAGTCTGATTAGGGATGGAAATGAAGCCTTAAAAGATGTCTGGAGGTATGTTTAGGACTTAAAAGAATGCTGAACATCCTTCTGATGATGGGAAAGAATGAACAAAGTATTTGAGATAGCTCCTAATTGCATATTCAAAGTTCAGTAAAGATGTAGAGGGCCTCCACAAACATTATTGGAAAGATTAGGGTGGAGTGATGCAGGGGAGAGAAAAGACTATGAGGAAGGGAAGAAAGCACAAGGGAACCTGATGAGAGTTTGGGAAAGGACGGATGACTGGAAAGGTTTGCAATTTGGATGTTAGCCAAGGGTGAAAAGGATGGGACCAGGTTGAAGCTGGTTCAAGGTCAGTGTAGACCCCTGGAATTGTTGGAAGCTTGATGACATGAACAGTCTGAGTCCTTTCCTCTAGTTTTCAATGAGAAATTTGATGAGATAATGTCTTTGAAGAAATCTTAGCCTAGAATTGCAAACAATTAGTTCAATCCTGGGACCCATGCCTTGTATTGGAAACAGCATTTGTCTCTTCCCAGGGATAAATTGCAAAATCTGAATTCTTGGATTCAGGTTCTAAACCCCCTCAAGATATGCCTTTTTACAGCATCATAGGTCATAATATCATACCCATCTCTTCTCTGACTTGTGAAAAAATCTGTGTCCCCAAAGTGCCAGGGTGTATATCCAACCATGGCAGTACTCCCATGGCTCTCATAAACTCTCTTCTGTTGCTATACTGTGTAATCTCTCCTATTTGACTGAGAGATCCTTGATGGGGAAGGTTGTTTCTTTTTTATTTCTGTATCGCCAGCAATTTGAGCTGTGCATGGCACATGATAAGTGCACAATGTATATTTGTCGAGTGAATGAAGCACACAAATAAATCTTGTATCTGTGCCCATCCTTGTCAATAGAGGGAAAAGCCGCCTCTCTTCCTATATGGGGCTCACCTCTCTATTTGCATTTGGGTTTCATCTCCTCCAGTCTTCTCTGAGAGCTATATGATTGATTATCCCTTCCCTCTCTTGCATATCAATCTGCCGCACTCAAAACTATCCTTCCTTTCAGCTTTGGAATATCTCTCACAAATTAATCTTTCCTGCCTAGACCCCATCCTTGAGATTCAAACACAGTACACAACAGCTTACTTGACATTTCCACTTGAATATCACAAAGGCACCTTAATCTTATGATCTTTCCCTTAAAGACTGGCTCTTATTCCGGTTTGTCCTGTATTCTTGAATTAAATCACTGTCCATCCTATTGTATAAGCCTGAAGGCTTTGACACTTCCTTCTCTCTCACCTCCATGGGCACTCGTTACCCAATCCTGACAGTTGTCTTCTGAATTTGTCTAATCGCCTGCCTTTCCACGTCCACCATCACCACATGACCTAAGCTACCACAACATCTTTTCGGGACTGTTGTGTTTACTAGTAAGTTTTCCTGCATTCAATCTTACCCACATCAATCCCCAACTCCAATAACTTTGCCACACTGCAGTCAGTTTCGGTTTGGAAATGAAAATCTGATACCCTTAAATATCCTAAATAACTCATGTCTTCCCACTGCTTTTAGCATTCAGGCTGAAATCTCCAAGGTGACCTTCCAGGTCTGATGTGGTTTGACCGCAGCCTGCCCTACCAGCACATCACACGATATGTCTCTTGTACCAGCTTTGCTCAGACTCACTGTCTTCTTTCAGTTAATCAAACATGTCAAACTCCACCCACCACAGGACTTGGCACAAGTCTAAGAGCATCCCTAACTTAACATGCCTCAAAACAAGCCCCTGATCCACCTCTCCCGACCTGCTTCTCTCCTAATCTTCTCCATCTCAGTAAATAAAAACTTGATTCTTCCTGTTGCTCAGTGCAAAGACATTGAGGCCATCCTTGACTGTCTTTTTCCCACACTCTACATCCAATCCTCAGCAAATCCCATCAGCTCTGTCTATAAAGTATATTCAGGTTCTGACCACTTCTCACCACCTTTGTTTGTATGAAATTGGTTCAAACCATTATCGTAATAGCTTCTAAGTGGTTCTTGCTTCCCTTACCCTTAATCCACTCCACTAACAGTCTATTCTCTATAGATTAGCTTGAGGGATCCTTCTCAAAGGATGTCAGGTCTATCACACCTAGGCTTAGACTCTCTAAAGGCTGCCTTTCTCATTCGCATAAAAGGTGCTGAATGATTTGGCCCCATTACCCCTCTGATGGCATCTAATGCACTGCACCCACCTTCCCACCCCACACATTTAGACACAGTCCCTTCAGCTCCTAGAGCATGCCCAAGGATGCTCTACCCCAGGCCTCGGCTCTCATTCTTCCCCCTGCCCAGAGAGGCCTCCTCCACCCATAACTGCGTGACTTGCTGCCTCGCCTTCCCATTTCTGCTCAAGGTAGCTTAATAGGGAGACCTTCCCCCAGACCCTCCCCTATAAAATATCCACCTCACCTCCATACCTGCACTCCGTATTCAGCTTACTTTTTATTTTTCTTCACAACACTTATAACCTCCTGACAACATTTATATTTATTTTGACATCTGTTTATAGTCTGTTTCTGTCCCCAGTCAGCCCCACGTGGGCAGGGAATTTATTTTGTTCACTGCTGTATGCTCAGCACCAAGAATAGCCCTGACACATAGAATGACCACATGATGAATGCTGTTCACTTTATTGGCATGTTCTCCAGCCCATCTTTGTCTTATCGACCCTCAGTCATCCTTCAGATGTCAGTTCAATTGCCACCCCCACTGAAAAGTCTTCCCTGACCTTCCATATTCAATCTAATCTGTAATTTAACTCTTTCTGTGTACCTTCCTCTGTTAGCACTTATCACAGCTGTAATTGTACACTCATCTGTAAGATATATTGATTAAAATTGCCCCCCAACTAGGCTTTAAACTCCCTGAGGGCAGAAATGTTACCTGCTTCTGCTCAACACCGTATCCTTAGAATTTAGTGCAGAGCTCAACACTTGGTAGGCACTCAATAAAGATTTCTTGAATGAATGAATGAACAAATGAATATGGTCTCTTTGAAAAGTTTCCGGAGAGGGTGTGGAGAAAAAGGAACCCTCTTACACTGTTGGTGGGAATGTAAATTGGTGCAGCCACTATGGAAAACAGTATGGAAGTTCCTCAAAAAACTAAAAATAGAGTTGCTGTATGATCCAGCAATCCCACTCCTGGGCATATACCTGAGAAAACTCTAATTTGAAAAAGATACATGCACTCCAATGTTCACTGCAGCACTATTTACAATAGCAAAGATATGGAAGCAACCTAAATATCCATCAACAGATGAATGGATAAAGAAGATGTGATACACACACACACACACACACACACACACAAATATACATATAATGGAATACTACTCAGCCATAAAAAAGAATGAAATAATGCTATCTGTAGCAACATGGATGGACCTAGAGATTATCATACTACGTGAAGTGAGCCAGACAGAGAAAGACAAATATCATGTGATATTGCTAATATGTGGGATTTTAAAAAGAGGATACAAATGAACTTATTTACAAAACAGAAATAGACACACAGCCATAGAAAACAAACTTATGGTTACCAAAGGGGGAAGGGGAGGAAGGATAAATTAGAAGTTTGGGATTAACATATACATGCTACTATATATAAAATAGACAATCAACAAAGACCTACTGTATAGCACAGGGAACTATACTCAATATTTTGTAATAACCTATAAGGGAAAAAGAATCTGAAAAAAATATATACATATATATATACGTGTGTGTGTGAATATGACAGAATTACTGTGCTGTACACCTGAAACTAACACAACATTGTAAATCAACTATACTTCAATTAAAAAGTAAATAAATAAAATAAAAGGCTCAAAAATTTTTTTTAAAGTTTTGACATCTTTACTTCATTAACCAATTTCTTTTTGTTGCTCAGGACTACTTTATTTTTCATTGTATTTTCTTTAATTTGAGAGATGTAGCTGTCAGCAGGTACAACATGAATTTATAGTAGGATTGCTAGAGTAGTGTTGCCCATCTGGACCACTTGCATGACTTGGACCTGAGTTCTTCATTTGAATCTGTAAAAATATGCCAGATACCTCTCAGGAACCTCCCACTTTATTTTGTTTCTCATCATTAGAAGAATTAAAAACAGATTACAATTACAAAATATATCAATTATCATACTCAGGTAAACCACAGAGGAAAGCTCAGCATGCCGCACGCAGTGGGGAAGATGGGCTTTAGATTATATTCAATCATGGGTGGAAACGTTTTTAAAAACAACCATTGTTGACCTAACTGCAAAGAATGTCAAAACTAAGTAACTACAGAAAGAACATTGCTGAGTTTCTGCAAATGAAGAAAGAAAACCTTAATAGTCTCTGTGTTTTTCTTCTGCTCCAGATAAAGACATTCTTTTATGAGTTTCACTCTAAGATGCTGCAGATGCCAGCCAGCGATATCCACACTTCAGGAAAGATTAAGATTTTCTGCCAGAATATGATGGAGAGAAATTGGAATGAATCATTACAAAAATAACCAAATTTTATAGCAAGTTTCTCAAAGTTTTTTGATATTATAATACTTAAAAAATAATAACTTGTTTAAAATTTAAACCTTTAAAGTAAATGTAATCCTGAGAAAGGGTGCCACTTTTCAGAATTTAAAAAAAAAAACAGATATCACCCCAATATTTTAAAACTAAAAATCCTGACTATTTTGTTTCATTTGGAAACAAAACAACCAATATCAAAGTTGGAAATGTAGAACTTTTATAATATTTTCTGAGGAGAATATAAATTAGGTTAGTAAAGGTAATGAGGTTTGAAAAACCCACTCTAAAAGAAAACAAAATGGAAACCAATTTTATTGACCTTAGCAAAGTACAACAAAGAAATATACACAGTTTGTGGCTATTATTCTGTCCTAGTGTTAAGTGTAGAACAGGGCAGATGTTAATTTCCCTGGAAAACTAAATGCACCATAAAAATTCTTAGGAAAAGACATTTTTTCCTGCAGTCAAGAAAATGCCACTTTTTCAGATGTTTCCTTGGCTGACACTAGAAGTTCTTATTTCATAGTGTTTTTGAAAAATTGTTTGCTTAATAAAGCAATCCGCCCAGATAAAACTGCCTAGAGACAGTCAGTTGTAATATCCCTGTGTAAAAGGTAAAAAAAACAAAAAGGATGAGGCAGAAAGTCTTGGGGCAAATGCTATAAATACATAGAGTATCTGCTCAATAGAGAATCAATTACGAAAGAATTTCTACTACTTCTTACTCATACTTTAAAATTATCCATTCATTGTTCATCAGCCCTGAGAAAGATGAAAAGGAGAATGCATGTTAATTTTCAGGAGTTAAACAGATAATAAGAAACCACTGTATCGGAGATAATAGATAAACCATTATCCATTTATATTGACAATGTTTTGTTTCAAAGATCCTCATTAAAATGTTTCTATTTTCTTTAATTTAAATTCTCTTCTTAAAATTTTCTATTAACTCCTTTTTAATATTGCCAATCAAAATGTCTTCAACTCTTAGCAACTAAGAGGCCAAATCTGTTGACAAACAACAGAAATCAGAATTTATAACAATTACAGCACATAGGGTCCCCTGAAGGAATCTGGGCACTGCCACACTCTAAGGATCTTGCATTCCTTACCAAGATAGAAAAAATAATCTCTTTATAAAGGGGGAAAGTAGTGTTTGCTTTAAATTTTATTTTCTAAAGATCTAAGTAAAATAAGTTTTGTAAAGATCTAAGTAAAATAAGTTTTCAAAAATAATTGAGTATGTTCTATGTTCTTTCAAATAAGCCACCTCATCATGCTTTTTATATGGAGCTCCGCTTGGTTACCTCTGTCGTCTTCCCAGATGGTGTCATTTTTCTCTAAAATAATTTAGTAGTGTTCTGTATCATTATTCAAAATATCTGTTTAGAGGAATTTAGAGGCTCCACCCACTGGCTCCAAACCAGAATGGGACTAGGACTAAAATGATTTCAAGGTGGAATGAAAAAAATGTGAAAATTAGACAGATATCCACACTCTCTGAAAAGATGGGCAGAAAATATATCTCTATTCCACAATACTAAATTTAAATGATTTTGGATGGATTAGAATTTCATTTTAGAAGAAACTCACCATCATAAACATGTTTGTGTTCCCACAATAATTTGGAAAATTGTAAATCTTTTTCCAGAGCAAAATTTGCATATGAACTTTTGCCAATTGATACCCTACAGATACTTTAGTAACAAAGAGCTTGTCCCAGTACTTTTTGAAACTTCACCATTAGAAGTGAAAAGAGAAGCCATTTAAATCCTGAAGACAATTCTCAAATCCTATGCTATTAAATTAATAAATGAAGCAAGTCCAGAGGCTTGTCTATGGGTTTTGAGAATAAGACTTCTAATTCCCCTTTCTCCCAATTCCCTTACTCTGAGGCAACTTAACTCATAGAGGAAACCATATAATAAAACCAGAATGATCTCGAACATCTGTTAAATTAGCTAAACAAGGAGGCCATTAGACTGAGGTGGCTTTAAAGGCTTAGTAGCTTACAAAAGCAAAGCAAAACTTCAGCCCTTATTGCCTCAAAGTTAAAAAAGCAAAACCTAAGGACAACCAGTGACAAACAGCAAACTAGGCTTTCTCAAATAATGCAATGGCTTAAGCTATAGCATGTTTCCTTGCTCTGCTTCCACCTCTTGTCTATCAAAGTCTTTCCCCTACCCGTCAGTTAAAGGAGGGCTTCTAATCACTTATGCTTTGGTGCTGCCTCATTCTACTTGATTTTTGCTCAAATAAACTCTTAAAAGTCTAATATACCTCAGTTTTTTTTTTAACACTGCTCAGTGCAAATATCATCCAACCTAAGAAATAAGTGGATCACTAACATTTATTGAGACTTACTGTTGCAGAAAATGTCCCACGTGCCATGCAATTATTTTTTCAAATAATCCTTACAATAACTACATGAGGTGACAAATAAGGACTCTCATCTCAGGTAGCTTAAGTAACCTGTGCAAGTCTGATAATAGGACAAGAACAGGGATTTGAGCCCAGGAGCTCTGTCTCCAGAGCTTGTTTCCTTTTGCATGAAACTAGTAAGAGGCCCTTGACTACGTATTCTCTAGGGTAAAGCACGTGCATCTTCACCTTCTCACATTATTCAGTTTGGAAATAAGGGAAGCTGCAATTATTTTTGGAGTTGACATAAGGTGAGGCCTTCAGGTGCCTGAAAGTGCATGAATGTGACGGTTGCTGAGCAAAGCTGTAATGGCCCCATTCCAGGGAGAGTATGATTGCCTTCATTAACTCTTGCTGCTTATCTTACAATTTCCACCTCAGCATTTGTCCTACATTCCTACTGGGTAGCCAGAAAGGCCAGAGTCCTATGTGAGTTCCCACTGACATTATTATTATAGAGCATTCCAAGAACCCCTCCATCCAGTTATCCCACTGGAAAAAATGTATGCTAATTGTTTAGAGTATAATATAACTGGAGCTGTCCTAACAGCCTGAACTTTGACTAACAATAGCAATAACAATCATAACAATAGCTAAGACTTTCTGTGCCAAGCCTTCTGGTAAGGGCTCCACAGGTGTTATCCCATTTCATCCTACAACAAGCCTTTGAGGCAGGCATGATTATTACAGATGAGAAAACTGAGGCTCAAAGAGGGTAAGAAACTTGCCCCAAAGTTTTTTATTTACAAAGTTAACTGATTACTTCTTAATTAACATTATTTTTATATCCCTTTCCTTCAAAAAAGAACACGAGGCAACTAAGCACTCAGTTGGTGACCCTTCAGTTAGTCATTACAATCATACGTCTCTCATACTATTGTACTAATTCCACTTTGCAATTTAAATATACTATTAATATCCTTTTAAAACGCCACTTGAATCTAATAAATCATTACTTTGGTATGTATACAATTTGAACGTGTCCCACGGAGAAGCCAGTTGAAGCAAAAATGTTGGTGAAATGTTTATAGAATGAAGGCCCCAGTCCAATTCCCCCATACTCAACAGAGTAGAACAAGCAGCCTTTTGAGCACTTTGGAGTTGCTTATTTAATGAAAACACACACACACACACACACACACACACACACAAATCTATTGTCAGGCATGAGCTGGAATGAATAACCTCGGCTCTGAGTCTGCAAATTAAATTTTTTTAAATGATTTTTTCCAGGCAAATTGAATAAAGTGATCAAATGCACCTGAAATATCATATTCCTTCCTGGAGCTCTCAAGTTCCCTGCTACTGTAATTTATGTTCGAACCCCATATGAAAGCTCTTAGACTATAAATCTGCACCAGGTGCGCCAAAGTGACACTTGGTAATGCACACACTCAGGCCAGAATTGAATTTCAGAGACTGGGGAAGCCATCCCCACCCCCATCCACCCATTCCCAGCCTCCACAAAAAGTTCAGCATTTCACGCCAGGCAGTCATAGTGAAAAGCAATTTTTCTTCATTCAAACGCTTAAATGACTTGCAACAATTATTTGACTCGTATTTCACAGCCCCAGGTGAACCAAGTACTCAAGTTTAAGCAATGTAGAACATTGCAGACTTATTGATTCTACCTCACAGGAAATTAGCCATTGATTTCTCAGGATAAATGAGTTCTGATGAGCTAGAGTGGAGACCACAGAAAAGTGAAAATGAAATAAAAGAACCAGTCTGTCACCACAAGACTCATTTAGCTTGTCACTCCTACCAATAACTTTAGCAACATCTGGGACTTCGCTCATTTCTTGTTTTCCTCTTACCTTTTTGTCTTATTTCTCTGGCTTCAGGTTTCTCTAGGACAAGAAGGTATGAGTAAGGTTTGAGCAGGAAATGTGGCAGAAGAATTTAAATCAGGTCTAAAGAGCAATGGTAGATTTCAGGGGAGATCTAAAACCTCAGGAGAGAAAGGTTCCTTGCACTGTTATATCCATGTGCCTGAGGTCCAGCTCACCCCAAGCAGACACTGGAAGACTCTGTGGGCTGGGCTCCCATGGACAGCTGCAATCACCTGTGTATTTTGAAATGCAGAAAATGCCTTCTTGTCCTAAAATGTGGCCATTGCAGCCCTCGGTGTGCCAGAGTTTGAGAAGCATAAATTTGATTATCTCACTGATAATCAGGAACTGAATATCATCTAGAAATGTATTCAGTCATCGTTCATCCAACAATAAAAATTACCAGTGACCTGCTATCTTAAGCACTGCACTAGGTGGTAGACAGAAAGGGTTCTGAATGTGAAGAATGCACCAAAATACATGGACTTCCACAAATATATACCCTTCCACTGCCCCTTCACCCAACTCCCAGTTCTCTGTGTTTGCTTGGAGAAAGAAAGGGCAAGAGATTTCACAGGAGCAGGAATGCACAGCGGTTAAGAGCACCATCTCAAAAGTTATGTTGCTTAGGTTCCAGTCGCAACCCTGACATATTTTAATTAAGTAACTTTGGACGTGCTTTGTAACTGCTTCAGTTTCTCTGCCTGCAGTCCTGGGATGAGGATAATAATAGTACTTACCTCAGAAGATTGCAGTGAGGGTTTACCTGATTAATTTACTTAAATATTCCAGGGTAGTGCCCAGCAAATAGCACAATGTAAATATTACAAATATTCTCATCATCCTCTGAGGTTGATCAGATTTCCTATATTTCATTTGGAACAAATTGTCAGTGTGTGGGCAGTTGAGCTAAAAGATTTTGTGCTAATGAAGACACTGGTTCCACTCATCTATAATAGCATTATGAATGATAATGGAGCTTATTTTCCAGAGATATAAAAGAACTAGCACAGTATCTGTAGCATTCTAAATTGGGCCTTATTAGTGGGTAAATCCAAATGTAGAAAGGTTATTGTCACATAGACTCCCTCCTTGACCAAGCCTGACTAAAGTCAGGCCCTCTGAGCCCTCTTCTTGACCAGGTCTCGACCTTGACCTGCTGAACCCAGTTTTAGAAAAGAATTCTGCTTAGCCAGTTTATTGAGAATCCTCCCCACTCTTTTTTTTTTTTTTTTTTTGCGGTACGCGGGCCTCTCACTGCTGTGGCCTCTCACGTTGCGGAGCGCAGGCTCCGGACGCGCAGGCTCAGCGGCCATGGCTCACGGGCTCAGCCGCTCCACGGCATGTGGGATCCTCCCGGACCGGGGCACGAACCCGCGCCCCCTGCATCGGCAGGCGGACTCCCAACCACTGTGCCACCAGGGAAGCCCCTCCCCACTCTTGAGATCCAATCAAGCTCCTTTTCCTCCACCTTGGTATCTAACTAAGTTCCCTTCCTCATCCCCACCTTAATATCTTAACAAGCTCCTCTTAGTAATCTGCCATCCTCTCCCTCATCCTGTCGTCAGCTATGAAGTCCTACTCATCCCGGTTTGTACTTGGAGTTGAGTTCAACCTCTCTCCCCTACTGCAAGACTCTGGAATAAAGTCTTCCTTGCCATTTTGAACAAGTGTCGGGATAACTTCTCTTTAACAATGGAAAAAATGAAATATCACTATGGTTGAATTATGATTCAGTCTCTACCCAGGGCAATGGGGAAAAGTTCAAATAGATTAAAAGAGTTTATGATGATCAGAGACAGGTTTTCTTATGACAGTTGGGTGATGAAGGTGAAGAGGGGCAGATAATAAAAGCAAACATAAAACCTAAAATACTTCCCTGGGTGTCATCTCTAGTTTTTTTTCCCCCCCATTTAAAATAAAAGGTTACTACTCAAGTTGATCCTAAAACAAACTCATTTTCTAATATTGGTGGTAACAGTAATGACGTATCATTCTTTATACCGAATAAAGACAGACATATACAGACATATCATTCTTTTTACATATCTTCTAGCCTGACTGTAGAGCTAGACAGGGGAGAAAACTGGCTGGAGGTAGACCATGCAGCAGAAACAAAGTGTCTAAAATAATTTGATAGAGTGGAAAGCCAAAATAAGTAAATAAAATAGAAGGGGTACTTAGGGCAGTTAAATTTCGGCTCAGCTTGAATATATTTTGAAGAGATGGAATTAATAAGTAGTTAGGATATTTGCATTTTTCTAATTGAAAACAGTCACGTAGTGTTCAAAATATATCAGTCTCCAGAAATCCTAATTAGGAGATAGGACAGAGGTTAAAGAAAGGAAATATTGATGCATGGAGAAAAAAATGTGCACTTACACTAGTCATAAATGATTTTTTACTTTTTTAATAGGTAAATCACCATTTTCCTGAAGGAAGTACTAATAAATAGTAAAAAAGTCCTTGATTTTAAGTTCAAGTTGTAGAGTTCTCCACATTAATGTCAAAGTTATCCATTAGATGAATAGAGAAATATAGCAAGTCATTTATGAGAACAAACTCTACCTCCCTTTAGGATTACTGCAAATTAAAAATCTTCCCTATATGCTCAAAGAAATTTACCCATAGGATTCCTATTGCTTTCAATTTATGGGAAGAAACTAGTCTAAGCTTTCCACTGTATTCCCCAACAGAATACTGCTCTTGATCTAACTCTATCCCTGACATCCATTACCAAGGATAATCTAATAGAAAAAGGGAGAAAGTAAGGGAGACCGTTAAAGAAAAATTGCCAAGGCCAGAGTCCATTAAAAACTAACCTTGAATGTTAAAGAAGAGCCCTGGCTTCTAGCCTCAGCTCTGTTTCCAGTTAGCACTGTAATCTCACTGAGCAAGTTTGCTCATTTGTAATGTGCAGGCATGATGATCTCTAAGTACCCATCTAGCTCTAAAACTCTCTTGATTTGTAATGAGTAGTAAGTACCATAATAATAAATGATTTGATCCTAAATATTTCAGACTTCTAGGTTTCTAAATCTGGCTTGAATGTTTAACCCCCCAAAAGGAAAAAGAAGTTTTCTGTATCTGAATGATAAGAAACACTAAAGCTTTTAGGAAAAAGGGAACCAAATGATGCTATTATATTCCTCTCTGGGGTCTTCTGAAAATTAAAGGGCTGATATCTGCACTACAGATATAAGCATTTGCAGAATTATTTATATCTCTGTAAATAACCCAATTTCAAATTTTAAGGATTTAAATGGGTCTAAACTTTAATTATTTGTCCTCTTTTCTTTCTTGTCTACATAGTGGCAACATATATATTACAAACTATTTTCAAGAAAAGATTTTCTCATATCCATGGTGTGAGCTAATTTACAGGTTATGGAGGTACTCTTCTAGGTGCTGAGGTACGCAGTGAACTACACAAATTCCCTGTTTTTGTGGAGCATACTTTCCATCAAAATTGTCTTGTTTTAGTAATATTAGTAGTGCATGATAATAGAAAAATATGAAGAAGAAAGTAAATGCCACATAAGTTACAATGTTTGGTATTGTCCCATTTGCTTCAGGCAATTTTTTTCCAAGAGAGATTGTAACGATTTACAGTCCCAACTGCCATGTAGTTTTTACTTTACATAACAAGCTCTTATTTAGAATTTACTCTGTGCCAGATACTATTCTAAGTGATTTATACTATTAACTCATTTAATTCTCATACAAGCCCTATAAGGTAGGTAATAGTGGTACCCATCTTGGATATAAATTCATTGTTTCTGAGGAGTCAGTTGTTATTCTTACTGTGGTTTTCCTGAATGTAACTTTTCCCCCTTCCGGCTGCTTTTTAACATTTTTCTCTTTACCTTTGTTTTACAGAAATTTTCTAGATGTCTTTTTTTTTTTTTTTTTCGGTATGCGGGCCTCTCTCACTGTTATGGCCTCTCCCGTTGCGGAGCACAGGCTCCGGACGCGCAGGCTCAGCGGCCATGGCTCAAGGGCCCAGCCGCTCCGTGGCACGTGGGATTTTCCAGGACCGGGGCACGAACCTGTGTCCCCTGCATCGGCAGGCAGACTCTCAACCACTGCGCCACCGGGGAAGCCCTAGATGTCATTTTTTTTTATTAATCCTTCTTGGGGATCTGAAAATAGATGAGGGCTGGACACAAATTTGGGGGTCAGCTGCATGTGGAATAGAATAAACAGATAACTTTGCAAGTGACAGTAAAGAAGACATAAGACAAGAAAGCACCTGAGTAAATCTACGTATAAAAGATAAAAAATGGGTCAGAGAAAAAGCAGCTAGAAATGTAAAATAGAAACAAAGAGTAGAGGTCACAGTCAGAACCTGGGTTTCTGATAAGTCTTAGTTCTCCTATTTCAATGGATCAAGTAGCAGGGCTCAAGACCCCACATCACTGAGGTTTGGGCAAAAGACTGCCCTGTCTAGCCTGCGGCTATTCAGTGCTTCGGCAGAAACCGAAACATCCGGCACAGGTCACCACAAGTGCCCATAGTCTTTAAACTTCAATTCAGAGGAAGAAGCATAGGAGGAGGACTTCAGTTGCTTCCAGGATATGTGTGTGTGTGTGTATGTGTGTGTTTTCCCCTATATACATCATAAACCTGTCCAAAGCTCTTGTTCATCCAAAAAATGCTAAGCTTCTAGCCAGTTTTGAGGCAATACATGTAATGCTAAAACACAAACTTACTTAAAATTGTCTTTTAAGTTATATGTATAAGCAGAGATTTATGGTTAATGTGCTGTGTTCAAGTTTCTGAATAATTCATTCAGTGGTATAAAATTTATCTTCTCTTAAGAGCCAATAGAATTTTATTTGCAAAGAATCTCATTAAATGCCAGCTGGAAACTAACCATTTCCTTCACGTTAGGTGGCTTTCTTTAAAAAAAATCTCTAGCTAGCGAGCTAGCTAGATATCTTCCACATCTGTGTTATTCAGGAAGCATCAGTGCAGAGTCCCCTTATCCTAGGTAAACAGGATGAGAGCACAGTGTGGTTACCCTGTTGGGGACGCTAGCTTTGCTGCCTCAGGGGTGCCTCCTGCTGGCTGCTACTCAGGGGAATCCCACACAGCAGTACTTCTGTATGAATCACCACATCCCCACAGCGACAGCCGGAATCCTGTATCTGAGAGAATGAGAAAGTGGTGAAGTGTTAGCACGTATATACACTTAATTTCTCTCAAACTTAAGCTTCCAAGCAGGGAGTGGAAGTGGGAAGCGAGGAGTTATGTGGTACAGAGGAATTCTAACATCCTTCTCCAGCTGTGAAAGTCAGGTGTTGAGGCTAAATATACCCTGTTATCCTAGGCCAAATATGTTTCCAAAGTTCCTTGGCCTGGCACACAAGGTTATTTAAAAATCAGATGAAACTTGACTTTTCTGCCTTCTCTCTTTTTTCTCCTCCTACACGAACTTTTTTTATTGCAACCAAACAAGCCTTGTTCCTTCAAACTTCTTTTCCTTCTCATAGCACCCTCTCTCCTCTTTCACACCTGTCCTGGATCTGTCACTTGGCCTTCTTTAAAAACCTCTCCAGATGGCCCTCACATCCAGGAAAGTTTGGGAACCTCCCCAGACAGCCTTCCTGACCAGGAAAGGTTGAGAACTACTGGCCTATTCAAGGCCCAAATCAAATCTGACTTCATCTATGAACCTGCTCGGGCTACTCTGGGATCCAGGCACATCTCCTCCCTCTACCGATCCCCTCAGCTACAGTTTATGTCAGTCCTTTGCACATAATAATGAATTCCCTTATGTCATTTCATGTTACGATCTTCTTTTATTCTTATTTAGCATTTTTACTGTTCTCTCCCTTCCTTAAATGTCTGTGTGTCTTAATCCCTCAATTAGAGGTGGAAACAAAGAGAGTTGAATCCCACTGTATTTTCCATTTAGTTAGGGGTCAAGAAATATGTTGACTGCCTGAAAGGGGTCAAAGACACCAAAGCAAGGCCAAACCATTTTTTAATCCATGCAGCCAAAGACGAGTTTTGTAGGAGAGCTGTGTGCCCCACAGTGCCATGCGGTTGGTGCAGCTCTCAGGGTCTGAGCCCTCATGCCAAGTTGAATACAAACCAATGTTTATGACATTCAGCACAGTTTCTCAATCAGTCTTAGTTTTGATGAGGCAAGAATCTGTGTTAGGTAAACTTAGGTGTCACTTTTTGAATATAGTGTCTTAATGCTCCGAGTCTCATTCCTTATAGGAACACTGCGACAATCTGCAAGAGTTCAAGTAAGCTGTAAAAGTTACTGGGATCCAAGACTCAAACGTGATGAAAGAAAAGCCCTTGGTCCAATTCTGCACAAGGGTGAGGACTGCTGGATCCTTTGGTGATTCTCCCCCAGTTCTTGGGAAACAAGTCAGGCAAACAGGTGGTGTGGGACTGTTCTCATTGGGTAAGAATGTGCTTTCATAAATCATGCTTCCCAGTGATGCCAAGTTTCAAAGTGTAAATTTAAAGGAAGCACCGTACAAGAAACTGCATCTTTATTAAGCTTCTACTTCCAGAAGATGCTATCATTAAGATACCATCCCTGGGCTGTAATCAAAGCAAAGAGAACTGAGTTTTTTTTAAATAAGCTTTTCATAATGGACATTTAGTAGCCACAAGTCAGAAAAATAAAAGACAGTTTTTTAAAAGACAAATCAAAATAAGAATCAGTAAGTTCTAGAACTCTAACTCTCTACTTACAGCCTCCTTGAATGTTCAGCTATGTGGCATAGCTGTTATTTCCTAGAGACTGAGATTTATAAGAATTTCACGGATCTCTGAGACCCTTTTAGGCCTAAGGATGCCTTGTGTTCTCCCCTCTATGTGAGGTCCTTTGCATTTGGCCAGTATCATTATTTCATTCAGATTTAAAGAATCATATGGGGCTTTTTCTCCATTTCATTGGCCTCCTTTTCTTCAGAGCCTGCTCTGTAGCTTTTGGCATCACTTGGCTATTCTTTCTCTACATACCTACCAAAATAGTAAGAGTTTAAAATATGGCATAGAGTTTAGGGTCCATATTTCATTCATCTTTTTTTTTTTTCTCATCTAGTCATTCAGTAAACACTATGAAGTAGAAACTTTGTGCCTTCAGATCAACAGAATAGGTTGGGCAAAGGTTTGAGTAACACATCAGTACACTGAAAATGACCAGGCCTGTTCTTTGCTGAGATCAGAGAAAATAAAATGTCATTCCTATTTTACAGATCTCTCTCCACTACCCCTGAAAATATGTGTAATGATTCAGGTCTAGTAGTGGAGCAACGAGCAACATTTCCTGAACGTAGTAAATTACATAAACTTTTACTACCACGCCCAGTCACAGGTACATGGGATGATTGTCAAAGCCTGAAAGAATGAATACTTCCAAACAGTAGGTTTCACTGTATAACCATAATTCAATGGAGAGCCTCAAATTTCTCCATGAAAGCAACAATATAACAAATATTTATGATTATTACAATATCATAAAGGAGACATCAGTAGGATTCTGTCAAGAAAAAAAGATCTTGGGACTTCCCTGGTAGTCCAGTGGTTAAGACTCCACGCTCCCAATGCAGGGGGCCTGGGTTTGATCCCTGGTCGGGGAACTAGATCCCACATGCAGCAACGAAACTCCCATGTGCTGCAACTAAGACCTGGTGCAGCCAAATAAATAAATATTTTTTAAAAAATGAAAACAGGAAAAAAGGTCTTGTGAAAGCCTGTGGCAGCTGTGTAGCTACATAAGCTCACCTCATGGCCTTTGCACAGGTTGCTCCCTCTGTGGAGAACACAGTTCACAAAGCTGGTTCCTGCTTTACCCTTCAGGTGTCAGATTAGATGCCACATGCCCAGAAAAGCCCTCTTGAACACCCCGCATATAGTAAATGAGTCTTTATTTTTTCTTCTCTCGGATTCATGTAAATTTCCTTCATAAAACTTATGACAATTTTTAATTGTATCATTTTGTATATACTTTTGTCAGGTATCCCATTAGAATATCAGGTCCACGGTGAGCAGGGACCATTTCTTCATTGTCTCTCCAGTGCCAGCCTAGCCCTGGCTTAGAGGAGATACTTAGGAAAAAAACTAGGGGAAAAAGTGAATGACCTGCTCTTATATGAAGAACAAATTCATTTCTTCTTTTACAAACGTTTATGTTTCTCATTTGCTGCTATGCCCATAAAACAAACTGCTGTGAGATGACTGTGCTGTTTGTCAAGTCATTGATTACAAAATCAGGATGGGCTTTACCACTTTAGATCCTACTGAAAGATTACATTTACCTCTGACATATTTTCTATCTAACTCTAAGTCTTCTGAAATTTGTAACGTGCTGGTGGTGATCAAGGCCCCACCCATTTATAACCTTCATTCCTGCACTGACACAAACAGTTTTCATGAAGGTAAAACAGTACTATGGGAATTGAAATGGCTTTAATAACCTCAGAGGTGGATGGTCATATAAACCTAATACAATTGCCATGACTTAGAGACTTTCCTGGGGCCCAAGCATAAATATGGAGACCCTTCCCACTAACAAAGATTAACACTAGGAGCTTAACACTTCAGTGACTCTCCCATGGGAACCTAAAAACTAAGGTAACTTCTCACCTAGGTAATAATTCTTTGCAAAGGAGGGCAGATGTAGAGCATAAATATACACCATAAATTTCCTGAAAAAATGATAAAGACATAGTAGGGGATTTTAACACCCCACATACACCAATGGACAGATCATCCAAAATGAAAATAAATAAGGAAATACAAGCTTTAAATGATACATTAAACAAGATGGACTTAATTTATATTTATAGGACATTCCATCCAAAAACAGCAGATTACACTTTCTTTACAAGTGCTCATGGAACATTCTCCAGGATAGATCATATCTTGGGTCACAAATCAAGCCTTGGTAAATTTAAGAAAATTGAAATCGTATCAAGTATCTTTTGCAACCACAACGCTGTGAGACTAGATATCAATTACAGGAAAAAGTCTGTAAAAAATACAAACACATGGAGGCTAAACAATGCACTACTAAATAACCAAGAGATCACTGAAGAAATCAAAGAGGAAATAAAAAATCACCTAGAAAAAAATGGCAATGAAAAGAAGACAACCCCAAACCTATGGGGTGCAGCAAAAACAGTTCTAAGAGGGAAGTTTATAGCAACACAATCCTACCTCAAGAAACAAGAAACATCTCAAATAAACAACCTAACCTTACACCTAAAGCAATTAGAGAAAGAAGAACAAAAAACCCCCAAAATTAGCAGAAGGAAAGAAATCATAAAGATCAGATCAGAAATAAATGAAAAAGAAATGAAGGAAACACTAGCAAATATCAATAAAACTAAAAGCTGGTTCTTTGAGAAGATAAATAAAATTGATAAACCATTAGCCAGACTCATCAAGAAAAACATGCAGAAGACTCAAATCAATAGAATTAGAAAGACAAAGGAGAGGTAACAACTGACACTACAGAAATACAGAGGATCATGAGAGATTACGACAAGCAACTATATGCCAATAAAATGGACAACCTGGAAGAAATGGACAAATTCCTAAAAAAGCACAACCTCCCAAGACTGAACTAGGAAGAAATAGAAAATATAAACAGACCAATCATAAGCATTTAAATTGAGACTGTGATGAAAAATCTTCCAACAAACAAAAGCCCAGGACCAGATGGCTTCACAGGCGAATTCTACCAAACATTTAGAGAAGAGCTAACACCTATCCTTCTCAAACTCTTCCAAAATATAGCAGAGGCAGGAACACTCCCAAACTCAATCTACGAGGCCACCATCACCCTGATACCAAAACCAGACAAGGATGTCACAAAGAAAGAAAACTACAGGCCAATCTCACTGATGAACATAGATGCAAAAATCCATAACAAAATGCTAGCAAACAGAATCCAACAGCACATTAAAAGGGTCATACACCATGATCAAGTGGGGTTTATCCCAGGAATGCAAGGATTCTTCAATATACACAAATCAAAGTGATACACCATGTTAACAAATTGAAGGAGAAAAACGATATGATCATCTCAATAGATGCAGAAAAAAACTTTTGAGAAAATTCAACATCCATTTATGATAAAGACCCTCCAGAAAGTAGGCATAGAGGGAACTTTCCTCAACATAATAAAGGCCATATATGACAATCCCACAGCCAACATCGTTCTCAGTGGTAAAAAACTGAAACCATTTCCTCTAAGATCAGGAAAAAGACAAGGTTGTCCACTCTTGCCACTCTATTCAACATAGTTTTGGAAGTTTTAGCCACAGCAATCAGAGAAGAAAAGGAAAGAAAAGGAATCCAAATTGGAAGAGAAGAAGTAAAGCTGTCACTGTTTGCAGTTGACATGATACTATACATAGAGAATCCTAAAGATGCTACCAGAAAACTACTAGAGCTAATCAATGAATTTGGTAAAGTAGCAGGATACAAAATTAATGCACAGAAATCCCTTGCATTCCTATACACTCATGATGAAAAATCTGAAAGAGAAATTAAGGAAACACTCCCATTTACCAATGCAACAAAAAGAATAAAATACCTAGGAATAAACCTACCTAAGGAGACAAAAGACTCGTATGCAGAAAACTATAAGGAACTGATGAAAGAAATTAAACATGATACAAACAGAAGGAGAGTTATACCATGTTCCTGGAGTGGAAGAATCAACATTGTGAAAATGACTATACTAAAAGCAATCTACAGATTCAATGCAATCCCTATCAAACTATCACTGGCATTTTTCACAGAACTAGAACAAAAAATTTCACAATTTGTTTGGAAACAGAAAAGACCCCAAATAGCCAAAGCAATCTTTTTTTTTTTTTTTTTTTTTTTTTTTTTGTGGTACACAGGCCTCTCACTGTTGTGGCCTCTCCCATTGCGGGGCACAGGCTCCGGACGCACAGGCTCAGCGGCCATGGCTCACGGGCCCAGCTGCTCCGTGGCATGTGGGATCTTCCCGGACCGGGGCACGAACCTGTGTCCCCTGCATCGGCAGGCAGACTCTCAACCACTGCGCCACCAGGGAAGCCCGCCAAAGCAATCTTGAGAAAGAAAAACGGAGCTGGAGGAATCAGGCTCCCTGACTTCAGACCATACTACAAAGCTACAGTAATCGAGACAGTATGGTACTGGCACAAAAACAGAAATATAGATCAATGGAACAGGATAGAAAGCCCAGAGATAAACCCAGGCACATATCATCACCTAAGTTTTGATAAATGAGGCAGGAATATACAATGGAGAAAAGACAGCCTGTTAAATAAGTGGTGCTGGGAAAACTGGACAGCTACATGTAAAATAATGAAATTAGAACACTCTGTAACACCATACACAAAAATAAACTCAAAATGGATTAAAGACTTAAATGTAAGGCCAGACACTATAAAACTCTTAGAGGAAAACATAGGCAGAACATTCTATGACATAAATCACATCACAGTCAGATCTTTTTTGACCCACCTCCTAGAGAAATGGAAATAAAAACAAAAATAAACAAATGGGAGCTAATGAAACTTAAAAGCTTTTGCACAGCATAGGAAAACATAAACAAGAAGAAAAGACAACCCTCAGAATGGGAGAAAATATTTGCAAATGAAGCAACTGACAAATGATTAATCTCCAAAAGTTACAAGCAGCTCATGCAGCTCAATATCAAAAAAAAAAACACCCAATCCAAAAATGGGCCAAAGACCTAAATAGACATTTCTCCAAAGAAGATATACAGATTGCCAACAAACACATGAGAGGATGCTCAACATCACTAATCATTAGAGAAATGCAAATCAAAACTACAATGAGGTATCACCTTACACCAGTCAGAATGGCCATCATCAAAAAATCTACACACATAAATGCTGGAGAGGGTGTGGAGAAAGGGGAACCCTCTTGCACTGTTGGTGGGAATGTAAATTGATACAGCCACTATGGAGAACAGTATGGAGGTTCCTTAAAAAACTAAAAATAGGGCTTCCCTGGTGGCGCAGTGGTTGAGAGTCCGCCTGCCGATGCAGGGGACACGGGTTCGTGACCCGGTCCAGGAAGATCCCACATGCTGCAGACCTGTTGGGTCCATGAGCCATAGCCGCTGAGCCTGCGCATCCGGAACCTGTGCTCCGCAATGGGAGAGGCCACAACAGTGAGAGGCCCGCGTACTGAAAAAAACAAAAAAAAAAACTAAAAAAAAACACTAATAATAGAACTACCATATGATCCAGCAATCCCACTACTGGGTATATGCCCTGAGAAAACCATGATTCAAAAATAGTCATGTACCACAATGTTCATTGCAGCTCTATTTACAATAGCCAGGACATGGAAGCAACTTAAGTGTCCATCGACAGATGAATGGATGAAGAAGATGTGGCACTTATATACAATGGAATATTACTCAGCCATAAAAGAAAATGAAATTGAGTTATTTGTAGTGAGGTGGATGGACCTAGAGCCTGTCATACAGAGTGAAGTAAGGCTAACACATATATATGGAATCTAAAAAAAACCAAAACCCCCAAAACATGGTTCTGAAGAACCAGGGGCGGGACAGGAATAAAGACACAGATGTAGAGAATGGACTTGAGGACACGGGTAGTGGGAGGGGTAAGCTGGATGAAGTGAGAGAGTGGCATGGACATATACACACTACCAAATGTAAAATAGATAGCTATTGGGAAGCAGATGCATAGCACAAGGAGATCAGCTCGGTGCTTTGTGAGGCGTGGGATATGTAGAGGGGTGGGATACGGAGGGTGGGAGGGACACGCAGTGGGGAGGAGATATGGGGATGTATGTATAGCTGATTCACTTTGTTATAAGGCAGAAACTAACACACCATTGTAAAGCAATTATACTCCAATAAAGATGTTTAAAAAAATGATAAAGGCAAAACAATTGCCCTCTGGTGCAAGAGTTACTATGTTTTCATTTTTTGTTTGTGTGGTTTAAAGAGGAGATTCCTGGCTTGTTAGAATGTCACAAACCAAAGACCACAAACCAAAGCTTTATACCAAAACTTGAACAAAATTATATTTTGTTATATGTTTCTCTTCTCTGTAGAATACTAAATATCACGTAACAGTTCTTTCTTCAAAAGTCATCTTTAAAATGAATTGCAAAATCATTTATACTATCTTGTCTCCATGAATTCTCATTGTCTAATGTATAATTTAACCAAAAGAGCATCCATCTTCTGGAAAAATATTACTGAGATTTATTTCTTTTATGCCTCTCAGCTTTTCCATGAAGATATATCTAGAATGGATTTGGGATCACTGTTCCACTAGAAAGTTACTGATAGCTCCTGCCAGAACTTGTTTTTTGATGGTAAGGAAATAAATGCAACTCTCAAGTTCTTAAAATAGTATGTGACCACCAAAATATTCATCAGCTAAACAAATAAATGTTCATTTGAGAATACAAATAGTTTCTTGAAGGGTCTCGAAGGTTCTGTCATTATCTTCTGAGTACACCAAAATGACCATCCTTATTTTACTTGGATAAAAAATGTAACCATGTGGTGATTTTCAGAAGGCATCAAATAGTAGAGTTTGGACCAGATAGGCCTGATTTGCATTTTGATTCTACCATTTGCCCTCTCTTAACCTTATTTTCCTCATTTGTAAAATGACAATGATTACATAGGATTAGTGTAGATTTATTAAGGTAGTGAATATAAAATACTTGGAACACTAAAGATGTTGATTGGAAGTAAGTTCCCTTTCTTAAATTATATCAAACAAAAAACAAACAAAAATCCTCTATGTAATACAATATAAATTGTTTATTATTGCTGAGAGACTCATTTTTTCAAAGTCACCATCAAAAATGGTAAACTAACAGGAACAATCAAACACTATTCTGGAGCAGTGTTGTCTAATATAACTTTTTATGATGAAAAAATGTTCTATACCCGTGCTGTCCAATATGGTAGCCACTAGCAATATGTGGCTACTGTGCACTTAAAATGTGGTTAATATAACTGAGGAACTGAATTTTTATTTTTATTAAATGTGAATTAATTAAATTTTAATTTAATTAATTTATTTTTAATTGATTAATTTTTTCTTCCAGTTTTATTGAGATATAATTGACATACAGCACTGTATAAGTTTAAGGCATACAGCATAATGAATTAAATTAATAAATAATTAAATTTTTATCTGATGTGGCTAGTGGCTACTGTATTGGACAATACAGTTCTAGTGGAATAATGAGCTCAAATTTTGCCAAATTGATGTAGACATATCAAAGTCAGCATTCACAATTAAAAAAATGAATGATACTATTCTACATGTAATTTATGACTAACCAGTTCATCTTAAGTCTCACTGTGATAGACATTAGAAAGTGGAGTTCTTTTCTTGATGAGTCTATTTCTTGACCTCTGTTTCTGCCCCTAACTCCAGCTTACATACAGATGAAAAGGCAGAATTCTCATTTGACTTTAAGAGGCCAGAAGGTTTGGTATGCTTATCTCAAATCAGGCTGATATGTTTCCTCATGCTAAAAGGTGACAGTAAATATAAGACCTCACCCTCTCTTTTATCTCTTGTTCAGAAGACATCTGTATTCAAATATAAATTTGTGCTCACAAATACATCTAAGGGGCAGTAGATGTCTATGAGAATTGTGACCAAAACTGATATATATATATTTTAAATTGGGATGTAGCTGTTTTACAATGTTGTGTTAGTTTCTACTGTACAGTGAAGTGGAGTTCCCTGTGCTATATAGCAGGTTCTCATTAGTTATCTATTTTATACATATTAGTGTATATATGTCAATCCCAATCTCCCAAGTCATCCCACCCCCCGTTTCACCCCTTGGTGTCCATACATTAGTTCTCTATGTCTGTGTCTCTATTTCTGCCTTGCAAATGAGTTCATCTGTACCATTTTTCTAGATATGTTTTTTTAAAGGGAAACTGAGTGTGCTGGGTAAGGTGGAGGTGAAAGTGGTTGTGAAAGGTAAAAGGAATAAGAACAAAATTAAAATGTATCAAGATCCAAAACAGGAGAAGAGAAAGCTCTCAAAGCAAAAGTGAAAGCATGAGACAGGAAGATAACGTGTGGGGTAGGCAGATGGTAGAGAGGGTGGAAGCAGGACAGTGTCTGGGTCAAAGCACCTGCAAGACACAGGAGAAAAAGAACATCCAAATTCAGAAGGCGACTAATCCAGAGCTGAGCGCTCCTCTGAACCCATCATCACTAAGGTCAACTGGCTCCTGCTGAAAATTTTCAGACCACACTTACCTGACTTCTGAGTCACGGTTGGTAGGGGTGGTGCTGCCCGCTCTTCTACCTTGAAACTCTGTCCTTGTTGTTTGTTCCACAAAATAATTGGTTTCTTCTTATCTTCCTAGACGCTGCTTCTCAGTCTCCTTCCCAGCTGATTTTTTTATCTCCACTAGGTATGATTAGGGGAGGCTGTGCACTGCTCAGCTCCAGGGGTGCCATTCACATTGTAGACTGCACACATCTGTAAATTAATTATGATGACGTTCGGGCTGATGGCAGTAAAGGTGTCCTCTAATTCACACAAGGGCACCATATGGCCTAGAAGCTCCTCAGTTTGGCCTCTAGCAAGGCAGTACTTCCCCTTGCGGGAGACCCTAGGCCCTTTGCTGTTTTCATTTTTAATGTAGATACTGATGACCTCATTCATACATACAGCTTCATCCACTACCTATATGGCTCCTAAACTGTTATACTATCCACAACCAGACTTCTCTCCAGAGCCCCAGACTCACCTTCTAATGGGGTTTTTACACGGTTCTACTCAGATATTTCAGTGGCACCAAAAATACAACACATTAAAAAGATGAATTGATCCCCAATCCTGTTTAACACCACCATCATCCATCTCGTAACTCAAGCCAGAATGTGAGAATTATCTCTATCTCACTCACTCCCCACAAAACATCAATCTGTAAATCCTGGAGATTCTGCCTCAATTAACTTCTTTCACATCTGTCCCTGCTACATTCTTAGTGCAGTTGTTTGGGGCCTCTCAATGGCCCTCTCCAATCACCTGTCATCTTTTCTGTTAATCTGGTGCATTCTGCATCCACATAGTTTCCAGTGGGATCTTGGCACATATTACCATGTCACTCTCTCACTGAAGCTTCTTCAATTGTTATATCTTGCTAATGCAATTCGTGATGGAATTTGAATTCCCAGTTGTGGGATATAACAAGTCACTACAGGTGAGCTGGTCCCGGCATGCTTCTCCATTTTCAACTTCCACCACTTGTCCTGACATATACGACACTTTAGACATACACATTACCTTTGCCTTCCTTAACAGGCCCAGCTCAACCTCTGAGGCTGGGTCAGTGGTCCTTCCTAGAACTCCAGTGGTATTTAGCAGAGCACATTGCAATAGTTTCCAAATCTGTCTTTCCCGAGAGACTTCAAGTACCTTGAGAACAGGGAAATGATTTTATCTTTGTATCTCTAGTACTTGCTACTCAGAATGATTGACAAGTTGATGGGTGAATGCATAAGTCAAAGAGAAAGGAAAGGGAGGAAATTATGAACTTCAAATTCTTCTGAAAGATCAGGAAAGTTGAGGAGGTAAGGTAGGAAAGAAAATAGTGGCTATGACGCAGTCCATATCTCCAGATTTCAAAATCACTCAGCTTTTTCTAACCACGTAGGTAGAAGTGTAGCATTGAATGCAGCATTATTTCACAGAGGCACATAACATTTTTATGCTTCAGTTTTTTAAAAAAATCTTTAAAAGGGGCCAAATTACTTCAAAGCAGTAATACCCTATAAAGTGTTTGTCAAAGCTATGGATATTGTTGATAAAACTTAAAGGAGAGTTGCTATGATATTTAAATGTAAAAGAATAATGGGAGAGAATAGAAATTGCTTTACACAAAGCTATTTCAAAACAGTGAGCATAAAAGGAAACTCTCCAAGCATATTTTTTCTTCTATTCTTCTTTCTTTTAAAAAAGTTTGTTATTTTAAAAGTACATAGATGTTCACAGCTATAAAGAGGCAGTAGTGTCACATCTATTTGAAGTACATTTAATGTCACCGTTAAGCTGTATCAATTACTTTGTATATGTAACAAACAACGGATATGAGTTTTTGGCTTATAAAAATTATCTTGCATTAAGTCTGAGATTTTATTTTGTTTCAAGTTCAAATATCTGGTGTATATCTGTTTGAACACCATCATCAACAGAGCCTTATGATGGAATATATCATTTCCTAAATGAACACCCACAGAGTTTTAGAAGAAGTCAACTCTCCACACCATTAGTTTGAGCTATAATTAAACCATAATGCTGGCAACAACATGTCATAATTTCAAGCACTGGCATTTTAAAATGCAGTTAGTTAAAAAATTTTTTTTAGTTTTAAAAGTTTACTGAGTCTATGTTCTGTTTCATTTGTATCTTCCTTTATAGTGTTAGACATTCAAAAGGTGCTCAATAAATACTTCGACAAATTATTAAACCTTCTAAGCCTCATTTTTACTCATCAAAGAGATGGGATTAATACCCATATCATAAAGTCATTGGAGGATTAAACGAGATAGTGCTTTGTACCGTGCCTGGTACATAGTAACCATTCAATCAAAGGCTGCTATTATTATGTGCACGTCTGATCCTTGTAAGCCTGGTTGAGGGGCTGTTTTATCCTCAACACTGTCATCTTATATTTCAGCTCTATAAGCAGGGTAATAGTTGAGTAGCAAAACACAAAGCCAGGTTCAGAGACAAATTGGAAACTCTAAATGTACATAGCCAGCCAATAATGAGACACTGCAGACTAAGTAGCTTATGAAACAAACTTTTACCCTTTGGAATGATTTTTTTATCCGCCACACAGCATAAAGTTAGGATTGAATAACTTAATGCACATTATAGGTCAAATGCAAATGTTGCTTCACGTGAGTTTTCTCTCCACCAAGGATTTTCATCAATTCTCCATGGGCCTATGACTCCAAGCAGATCAAGAACCACTGACCTAGACAATTGCAGGCACGGAAGGTACTTTGTTCTTCTTATAAGCACATTTGGTAGTGCGGTGCAGCATGCAGGATCTTAGTTCCCTGACCAAGGACCGAACCCGCGCCCCCTGCATTGGAAGCGTGGAGTCTTAACAACTGGACTGCCAGGGAAGTTCTAAAAATAAACTTCTAAAAGAGGGTTTTTTCTGACTCTTCCCCATTTTTGCAGATGCTCTTCAGGTGTTATTCTGAATCTTCTCTGTTTCTCTTTGAGTGTATTCTTTTGATCTCTCCTCAGCAGAGACACAGAACTGTTGGCCACAGTCATTCAGATTTGATCTCAATTTACTACTTTACTCTTCTTGCATTAAATAGTCATTTTATAGGAATTTTCTCTGCTGTTACCAACATTCCACATTATCCATATTATTTCCCTTTTAGATGATGATATGGGAGAATAAGATCAGTGTTCTACATGAAAGATGAGACTTCATAGACAATAGAAGGAAGATTCACTATCATCCAGTTTAGAAAAAAACTGAAAGTGGTGGTAGATGGTGGACAGAATAATTTCCTTAAAACACTGAGTTAAAATAGTTTAACTCTACCCACAAGAGATTTACTGATCTGAAGAAATCACAAAAAAAGATATATTGATTCTCAGGCTAAAAAATCAAGAAGGACTTGGGTTGGTCAGCAACCTTACTGAATTATCTAATATCAAAGAATGTTTTCAGGGAAAATCTCATGAATAGAAGTAAAGAACAAGAATTTGTAGATATTTTTCCCCAATAGTGATCAAAAGATAGAGACATAAAAACATGACATTCTGGAAGCCCGAGGGGCTTGTGCTGTGGTGGGACAGGATTCTGCTTAGATTTCACTGCCGTATTTTGTATAAGCCATTTCAAGAGTATTCACTGCATGTTGCACTAATTCCATGTTCACTAAACTATCTTTTTTGGACCCAACATAATAGTCTGACTCCATCATTTGGTGTTTGACTACAGACATCTTTTATGCCTTACGCCTCCCTCTTCCCCTTCTGTCTCACATCTGGGCAAGCTGATAAAAACCTAGGTGCTTTGTCACCAACAGCAAGTTCAAATCATGCACTAAAACCCTTACTCCAGCCTCAGCCCCTAACCACCATAAAAACTCAAAGGCAATCTCCTTTTGTCCTTTCACAGTTCTTTCAAGCCATTTCAGATCAGCTTGAGAGGCCTGTCCTGCTCTCCCCAGAAAGTGAATATGGGAATAAAAAACCTTTTCATACATTCTTGGGGTGTGTGTGTGTGTGTGTGTGTGTGTGTGTGTGTGTGTGTGTGTTTGTGATGATTAGTTTCGAAATCCAAACCAAATTTTGGGTGGGGATCCATCTCAACTCTGTGGACTGGCCATAGCAGCCAGTCACCAAGATACTGGAAGGAGGGTCCCTTGCAATGAAGACATAATAATTTTAGTACCTAGGAAGAAATCTGCATCCAAGAGTAACTTAGTAAACTGAGACTCTAGTTCAGGTGTCCGCAATCCCCTGGCTGTGGACCGGTATGGGTCTGTGGCCTGTTAGGAACCGGGCCACGCAGCCTGAGGTGAGCGGCAGGCCAGTGAGTGAAGCTTCCTCTGCCGCTCCCCATTGCTCCCCATTGCTCGCATTACCACCTGACCCATCCCACCCACGCCCCCGACCCGTGGAAAAATTGTCTTCAACGAAACTTGTCCCTGGTGCCGAAACAGTTGGGGACCACTGCTGTAGTTCATACATCAACTTTTTGTGAGTTTATATACTGGGAATCCATTCCATTGAATCTAATCAATGTTAACATGATGTCAAGATTCAATTTCAGAAACTGAGAAGCTGAAGATTACTCTTTGGAATTTGGTAACCTTTCCAAGAGATCACTACAGCACACTTTCTCTTTTTGCTTTTATTTATCACATGGAAACACAATTTTATTCCTCTAAGAAATAATGCACACACACTTCATTTGAAGGAACAGTTCTATTTTATGGAAGGGAAACTTAGATGCCTGCAGGGGGCAGTAGGTAACTTAAATGGAGCAGGCAAGAGAAAATAGACATGCTACGCTTTGCATTACAACCCAGAATAATCTGGCTCTATTACATTGCCCATTAAAACCCTTTGCTGTGCTTTAAAAGGTATTGTGAAGCCAGATTTTGACCCCCTGCTGTAACTGCTAATGTTGAAAAGTTGCATAAATAGGAATAGCAGCATTTTAACCTCTTTGTTATTAAACAAAAACCTCTTGGTATCTGCAATGTAGACACTAACTTACAGGAATGTATATAAACAAGTGAAGAGTGCCACTGAAGGAATCAAGGCCTTTGTTTCAACTCTCTCTTGCTTTGCATTTCCACTTTCATTTTTATTTTATTTTGACCAGACCCTTATGCTTCATTAATTGTTACAAAATCTGATGCTCAATAAATGGACATTACTCCTGAAATAAATCCCGATGTTGACTTTGGTATTTTCAAACACTTTTTGGAAATACCAGGGTCAATATTTTATGGAAGATTTTCTGGAAACTTTGAGCTATTTGATAAAAACATGACAAATATTATTCACTGAACTAGAAATCTGCAAAAACATAGATTTATTTTAATAGAATTCTGGGATTTTGGAATTATCCAGAACTAGGTTCAAATAATGGCTTCAACAGTTACTGTGTGACTGGGGAAAGTTCATTAGCCTCAACAGTCCTGTGGAATGTTGTGAGGATTAAACGAGATTGCCTACATAAAGCATCCATCGTATTGCCCAGCACAGGAAGTCCTCCATAAATGTTAACCCCTTTCATTTCCAAGTTAGTCCACGCAAGTCCTTTTGGGCTTTGGTACTGTGAAACCTCGTAGGGGCTTCATGAGCCTGATGGTTCATATTTACTCACAATATTCAAACTTGCATAATCATAGAGGATAGTTTAATTGTTTTAACTTGTGGAGGTACAATAACAATTGCAGGAATTACTGTGGTGTGTTGACTCACCCATATTTGAACTTGATGTGATAAAGAAGGTGAAAGAATTAATGATGGTTATTTCTCACTTATGGCTACTCACAACTATTGATTTTCTTCTCTTGCTTTCTGACAAGCACAGGAAATCTACCTGCTGTGCAGACAAAGTTTTAATCAACGAACACAAATAGCCAAGCAACCGACTTTCTGAAAAATGAGTCCACTATTTACTTTAAAGGAGTAGTCTCTAAATGGGAAATCATTGCCTATCCTCAAAAAGCATGGTTACGCACTGATTCTACAGAAGTAAACTCTGATACTAGGAGTGGATGAGACTCTGAAAGAAATCAAGCTTTCTGCTTCTTCCCTCCCAGAGGATCTTTTCAAGTTAATATCCCTGAAAGCCTAAAACAAAGCCACTTACAGACACAAGGTAAATGCAAAAGCCTGTTAATATAATGTTAGGGTTGAATATGTAAATATATCAAAGGTCAAATTTCAGTTACAGTTCCCACAGCAATTGGAACTTAGCCACTTAACACTTCAACTGTAACAACAACACAGAGTATCCACAACCAGAGAAAGCATTTCTGCAGCAGCTCTAGGCCTTTCTGTCATTGAAAAGTTTTGGCTATTATGTTGCATTTTGTTTTGGTGTGTTTATTCACATTAGGATTTTAAACGCATCGCATGTAGGGCCTACTACTGAAAGCTCTTCAAATTGGTCTGTTTCACATTAATCCTAAAATTGTCCACTTCAGCCAGTGGTATTATAAATTCGTCCTTACACTTTTTTTTTTTTTTTTGTGTCTGCGTTGGGTCTTCGTTGCTGCATGCAGGTTTTCTCTAGTTGTGGCAAGCGGGGGCTACTCTTTGTTGCGGTGTGTGGGCTGTAAGAGTGAGGGCTTCAGTAGTTGTGGCTCGCGGGCTCTAGAGCACAGGCTCAGTAGTTGTGGCACACGGGCTTCGCTGCTCCGTGTCATGTGGGATCTTCCCGGTCCAGGGCTCGAATTCGTGTCCCCTGCATTGGCAGGCGGATTCTTAACCACTGTGCCACCAGGGAAGCTCCATCTTTACACTTCTATGGAGAAACATTTATGATAAATCCTCCCTGGAAGGCTGTTTTTATGCTACAGTGTAAGTCAAAAAATTTAAGTGTTCACCATGCAGCAAACGAATTCAAAGTGCGAAATGTGTAAAAATGAAGGGCCAAAAGCCAGTAAGCTTCACCCAAAGCTGAGGGTGAAGTAGTTTTATGGAAACTACTAAAATAAAGCAACAACAGAGTAAACTTTGGATAAATTTTGTTTTAAAAGCAGAGGTATAAATGATTTTTTATTATACACATAGCAGGAAAATAAAGACAACAAATATAGTTTCATAGTCAGATGAGAATTAGTGATCTCTGAACCTGTCTTCTTTGTATTCAAAGCTCAGAGTAACAACTCAACATTATGCCAGAATCACGATGTGAGATCAAATGGCTAGTTCGTATAGTCAAAGTAAAGTGAGTGATTCTAGAATATCTAGAACAAGGGCCAACAAACTATAGCCCACAGACCAAATATAGCCTGAGGTCTTTTTATAAATAAAGTTTTATTGCAATATAGTCAAACCTACACCTTTATATACTGTCTGTGGCTGCTTTCATGCTACAATGACAGGCAGATGGAATGGTTGTGATAGAGACTACTGGGTTGGCAAAGCTTAAAATATTTACAATCTGGACCTCTAGAGAAAATTCACCCAAGAAGCTTAAATAAAAGCAGCTATAAGGATCCACTGCCTGGATAAAGGTCCTACTGTATAGCACAGGGAACTTGTGATAAACCATAATGGAAAAGAATATGAAAAAGAATATATGTATAACTGAATCACGTTGCTGTACAGCAGAAATTAACACAACATTGTAAATCAGTTATACTTCAATAAAATAAATTTGAAAAAGAAAATATCCATTGCCTGAAATATACAACTTTCTATATTTGGTTGAGAAGTTGACAAAAAAATGCATAGACTAGAAATGAATATTTATTTTGTCCACTTTCGGGCCATAAAGTTACCAAATTCCAACTAAAATGTGGATAAATCATCCCTTAAAGAGTTTTAGAAAAGTTGATACAATTGCCTCTTTTTCATAATCTAACCATTGATGTACAGGCCCGATACAGTTAAAAATCTATGTCTTGCTGGATTTAAAGCTTTAAATTTCAAATGTCCTGTACTTGAAATCCAAATATTAGAAAATATATTTATGTTTTTTTACTTCAGGGGTATTTTTATTGAAAGTCAAGTAGAAATAGAATACCCCAAGCAAAATATTTATCATTTAATAACCAAGTTTTAGAGAAATGAGGAAGAATGGACAAAATAGTTATACTCAATACAGAATGAAAGAATGCCAGAAGGAACTTAGTGACATGTAAAATTGGTCTTGTAAAATAATGGGGCGGCTTCCCTGGTGGCACAGTGGTTGAGAGTCCGCCCGCCGATGCAGGGGACGCGGGTTCGTGCCCCGGTCCGGGAAGATCCCACATGCCGCGGAGCGGCTGGGCCCGTGAGCCATGGCCGCTAAGCCTGTGCGTCCGGAGCCTGTGCTCCGCAACGGGAGAGGCCACAACAGTGAGAGAGGCCCGCATACCGCAAAAAAAAAAAAAAAAAGAAAGAAAGAAAGGGTAAGAAATAGTTTTATTAGCTGGAGGAAACATGGGAATATTTATGGAAGTTTCAGCAAGGGAAATTTAGGCAAACTACAATAAAAAAAAAAAAAGGCAGAGCCATAAGAAAAACCAAGCTATATAAAATTCTGACAAGAAGACTGGAAATTCGTGTTCATATAATACCATGAATAATGAAAGCAATTATGGAAAATGGCAAAAAGATTGCATATTTTTCAGAAAAAAGTTAAGCCTGGAATTATAAAATGGTCGATTTAGCTTCAAACCTAAAAAAAAAAAATACTCAAGCGACTCATCCAGAAATCAATTTTCAACTGCTTAGAAGATCAGAAGGTACAAAATAATAACTACCATGGCTCTGGATTTCTGAAAAACACATTTGGTCACACCGATCTCATTTCTTCCTATGATACAGTGACCGGAAGAGTAGATGGAGTCAACTGAGGTCTTTCACTTAGTTGCTTATGACGTGCATCTTGTAAGAAACACAAAGATGGTTTAGAAAAACACAGACTTTCCTAGGCCTGCAATATGGAAACCACTAGCTCCAGGCGGCTACTATACACTTGAAATGTGGCTAGTCTGAATTCAGATATGCTGTGAAGTGTAAATATATAACAGATTTTGAAAACTTAGTACAAAAAACTCATATCGATGAATGTATATTGGTTATATATTGAAATGATAATGTTTTATATATTCTGGGTTGAATAAAATATATGATTAAATTAATTTCACCAGTTTTAAAATATTTCAATGTGACTATTAGCAAATTTAAAATTACACATAGTTTGCACTTGGGCTTAACAATATTTCTACTGGAGAGCACTGTCTGGAATATGGATGCTAAACCCAGTAGATTGTGGAGAATCTTTTGTCCTTTGTGAGCATCATTTTTTCCTATGTAACAGAGAGTGGGAAGGTTGAGAGGTTGGAGGGTAGGATGGGGGCAGGAGAGTTCTTTGTTGGGCTGTTGGACAGTGTGTCCCCTCTATTGCTGTGTGGCTAGCATTTCTAGGCCCCACCCACTCATGCTTCCCCATCTCTAGTCATGACAGCCCAAACCATCCTTCTCATGGTTCCAAATGCCCCTAGGGTGATATCCCATGTTGAAAACCAGTGGGCTAGGAGATTGCTCATAGGGTCCTTTTCAGTGCTGAATTTTTATGATTCCACAGTGTGATTTTATAAAACTCCTTTTTTTGTTTTGGTTTTATGAAAATTACTTTTTATTGATATATGAACCTACTGTCTAATGACAGCCCACTTGAGGGCTGAACACACGACCATTCTTAGTGTTTACCTTGTACAATTTTCTAAGTTTGTATGAAGTGTATTCATCTAGCATTGTAGCACTTAGCACCTGCTGCTTTTTATTTCATTCATTTATGTACGTGTCTTGTGCTCCAAGCAAGATCATAAGCTCTGATGGCAGGAAGTTTCTTATATAACCTTTCTCTCCCATAACAAATGAATAATAGATACCAGTGAAGTAAATGTATCCAGAGGTCAGGATAGCTTTCTGGATTGAGTTAGAATCTGGTGTTATTTAATATTTTCAGCAGTGACTGTGATGGTCATTCATTTGAAACTTAACCATATGCTGCCTTAGGCGATATAAACATTTGACTGTCCAAATAAAATAGAATTCTTTGAGGACAGAGAATTATGTGTTACTGTGGTAATAATAATATTTTAAAATAACTGTGATATATTCATTTTCTAATTTAGGAATTGAAAGAACCCTAAAAAGCAGACATTGTTATCATCTCCATTTTACTGAAGAGGAAACCTAGGTTTAAGGAAGTTGAAAACCTGATGATTTGAAGATAGAACTTGAATTCAGGTCATCTGATGCTGGACTGATGGTCTTTGTGTCACTCTACAACACTGTAATATTCCTTCCTTTGTATCTGTCCTAGTTTGGTTTTCCATAGAAGTTGACCCTGAGAAAAGGATTTGAGTGGAAATTTGGGGAGGTGCATGGAAAACCTGAGGAGTAGGGATGAGAAAAGCATCCAGTAAGGAGTGATATTAAGTCACTATATGCAAATGGGCCTTAATATCTCAGGTAAATACTGGAAATGGAGATATTTGGAGCATTTGGAGATTGGGCCTTTATAGAGGTGATTAAGCTAAAATGAGCATGTTAGAGTGGGCCCTAATCCAATCTGTCATGTCCTTATAAGAAGAAGAAATCTGGACACGCAAAGAGACATCAGGGATGTGCACACAGAGGAAAGACCATGTGAGGACGCAATGAAAAGGCAAGCCAAGGAGAGAGGCCTCAGAAGAAACCATACTTGCCAACAGCTTGACCTTGGACTTTTACCCTCCCGAACTGTGAGACAATAAATGTCTATCATTTAAGCCACCCAGTCTGTGGTATTTTGTTATGGCAGCAATTGCAAAAGAATACATGATGGCTCAGAAATTTTCCTCCCAAGTAGTAAGGGAGCTGGAATAAATGTTCTTAAGTTTCACACTCTGTACTCATGGGTCTCATATGGTCTCCTTGTCAACTCAAAGCCCCTGGCTAGGGACTCTGACCTGTGAACCACCTGGACTGTCCTCACCTGCTTCCTGTTTTTGCCTCCCCACTGCCATCCCTGTCCTGCTATTTTCCAGTATTGCTCACAACCATGCATAGACAACACACCCATTGCCATCTGAATAAGACATTGGAGAATCGGCCTTCCCAGCTACTACTCAGGTAGATGGGTATTTTGGAAATAGCATTAGAATTCAAAAAGAGTTAGAAGCGCTGGAATGAAGTACACAAAGTGAATTTTAATAGCAAACACACATAGGATTAAAAACATTTCAGAGAGACAACAGCCATCAGTTATAGCTAAAGATTTTGAATTCCAACTGAATTTCAATGCAGAATATAGCGCAAAAACACATTATCCGTGTCATTACTTTAAGTAAAGAGCACAGGGCAGATACAGAACAAGTGAGGTACAGATGTGAACGCACATTTTAATTCATTGCACCAGTGGTGTTAGATGATATTATTATGTATCTAGAGGACAAGAGGATATGCTGGAAGAAGAAATTAATTTTCCATTACACATCTGGGTAAAAATTATATCTAGTTTGGAACATTATGAAATGATATATAAAATGGAAATATTGAAAAGAGCAAGAAGTGAAAAATAGAGATGGTTTAACATTTGTTTAGAAATCTTTGAGGAAAAGCCTGTGAAATTTGGAAAATGAAGATCAGCAACAATACTGAAGTGTCTGAAGTGGTATCTGGTGGATTCAGGTCAGTTATCTATTCCTATTGGGGATTTACAAGAGAAGAAATGGATATTGAAAGCTGAAGGAGAGATTTAACTGAGCCTCACAAACCTTGAGGGTCAGAGTAAAATATTAGAAAATGCCACCAAAGGTTAAAAAAATTTCCTCTCCAGGGACCTGTAAGAACAAGGATGATCGATCACACTTTACAATGGATCTTGGGAACCAGGCCACACAATTTATCAAAGTGAGAACAAATAATTTGGAAGTATAGCTCTGAGAACAAATAATTTGGAAGTACAGTTCTTGGACACTTGAGTGGTATTTAAGAATTCAGTGACAATTTAACTTGTCTACAACTTCTTTATTTAAAGCCTGACCTAATCTCTCTCAGAACTGCAGGTTCAAATTGATTTCTGTGGCCTGGATAGACACGTATTCTGGTGGAGTTATGTAAGGTGCGTCTATAGAGGAGGGAGATGAGCCTCTCGGAGATTTTTCTATCTTTGTGTTGATATTTTATTGAGATGAAATTCACATAACATAAAATAAACCATTTTTAATGCGTTCAATTCAGTGGCATATGATATATTCACACTGGTACAAAACCATCACCTTGATAAAGTTCCAAATTTGTGTTGATATTTGCAGTCAAGACAGTCTTCAGTGTATTTCTTTTTGAGGTTTCCTAATAAAATAACAATGTGGTACAGAATCTAGAAATCTGAGGGGTTTTGGTAAACTTTCATTTGGAATTAAAACAGTTACTTAATACATGAATGATACATGTTTGTGCTTCATAAATGAATGATAATAAAATAAGTTAGAGTGCTATTAACCAATAAGATAAAATGCTGATTAGAGAGTGTCCTGCTAATTATCTTCAGGAGAACTATGAAAAGGTACTACACCCCAAAAGGCAAATTTCAAATAAAACTTGATTATTGTTAGCTTTAGAAAGTTCAATCTTTAGTGGGTAATTTTGTGTATGAACTTCAGAAACACTAATATAAAAGTCTATCCCTCTATGTTGGCCAACTGTTACATGATATAGTTGAAAAATGTTAAGCATAATGGCAAGATAAACACGGGTCATTGAGACAAGTAAAAACATGCAGTATTTTATAAATAAGTACATAGGAATGAATGAACATTTAAGAGTAATAAAACTAGATACAACAGGCTTTGATGATGTAAAAATATATATGCTTAGAAAAGAGCAGAAGGAATTGTCTTCCCACTCTCACTCCAACAAGGTAGAGAAGGTATGTGACAAGCTGGTGTTCTTTCTGCACACAGAGGATTAAGACATGAGAGAACCAGATGTTCTCTCAGGAAATCCAGAGATTTCTGGCCCTTTGTATTTTACTTTGTGAGTGGTTTTTAAAGATAGGTAATGATAGATAGATGATAGATAGATAGTAGCTAGATAGATTCATTGAATAATACATGTAACCTTAGGAAAACACATGTTGTTTGAAGAGAGGAAAGATTCCCCAGGCCAAGTATCTCTCCCTAGAAGTCCTCCTTGGGGCCTGAGAACACTCTCAGAAGACAATATAATTTTGGGCTAAACTGTATATATGTGCTCTGAACGTGGTCACATACCAGATAGTTACAGCATCTCTCCAATTTGTTTAAGAAACTAATTTAGTAGGACCAGTAGTGACTGGATAAATCAGGGTGGAGGAATTTCCTCAAGACTAAGGATGTGAGGTTAAGGACTTCATCGGGAGAGGGTAGTTTGGGGGACCTGACCCAGAGCATCATCATGAGGGCATCGGAAACCCATCCTGAAAGAAATAAAGAACTCAGAGGCATTCCGAACAGGCTTGACTGTCCTTATGATCTGGTCTATAACTGGTGGTACTGGGCTCTCACAGAGAAGCCTTCTTAATACAGTCAGTATTCATTATTTCTCTGCAAAACATTTAGGGTACAATAAATAACATTTCCTGTATTGGGAAGTGATATCTTTTTTTTTTTTTTTTTAAATCAAGAAAAGCGATATCTGCAGCTTTACATAAGCATCCTTCTATTTCACCAACAGTGCATCTGCTTTTGGGTTAGTTGCACCTATCACACTTCGCCAGTAACGCTGAGCCTTTGAAGGAAGATTTTGTTGTTTGGCTCTTCTGAAGCTGGCTGATTTCAGTTTTTCTTGACTGATCCTGTAAACTACTTAACTGTCCCCAAATTCCTCTTAAAGAGAAAATTTTCCATTGCAAATATGAGATAAACAACAACATCTTTAATATTAACATTCCTTAGCCCACCTACTTTGAAAGGCATGAGTTTTTCCATCACCCACTTTTCTCTTCTTGGCAGTAGTCATAGCAAAGTTTTAAATTTTATGTGGAAAATGGTCCATTTCATTCCCATCAACAATGCTCCCTGCTGCAAACCTCCATATCTGACTGAAGCAACTGTAGTTGACAATAGACTAATTGCTTCGGATGACAAATCCCTGAAGTAGAGGAGACAGATAGGATAGGTTTGGTTCCCTTTGGGCCTCAGTTTTTCCATTTGAAACAGGAAAAAGTCCCTGAAATTAGAGCATACACGTTGGAATGACCATGGGTTGCCTATCAAGGATCTGAGTATACAGGTGTCACTCTGGTGTCTTGAAGAATGTGCAAGGGATTTTGAGTCTTATACTCCTCTGTGTAAATCTCCAATCCAAAAAGCACCTATCACTTCAATTCTGTCTTCTTTTAAGTGGGAATCACGTCTGGCTTGAAGCTTTGTTGTGAGGATTAAAAAGAATGTATATAAAGATCCTGGCATAGGGTAAGTACGCAGCAGGTGACTATAGAGGCATTTAAAGTCTCTGAACTACCTAGCTTAGTGCTCCACACACAGGAGAAGCATCATAAATGTTGGTTTCTTTCCTCTTTCCCTTTCTTATTATATATCACAGCAACGGCCTGGATTTCGGCATCAGGATTCAGATGCAATGCAATTAAGATATTGTCATGGACTGAATTGTGTCTGCCCCCTCCCCAAATTCATATGTTGAAACTCTAACCCCCAGCACCTCAGAATGTAACTGTACTTGGAGATGTCTTTAACTAGGTGATTAAATTAAAATGAGATCTTTTGGGTATGTACTAATTAATCTAACTCATGTCCTTATAAGAAAAGGACAGTTAGATACCAGCACTGTGCGTGTGAGTGCATGTGCGTGCGCACGTGTGTGTGTATGCGCACACAGCAAAGATCACATGGGGACACAGCAAGAAGGCAGTCATCTGCCAGCCAAGGAGAGTGGTCTCAGAAGAAACCAAACCTGCTGACACCTTGATCATCGACTTCCAGCCTCCAGAACTGTGAGAAATTAAATGTCTGTTGTTTAAACCACCCAGTTTCACAGTTTTGTTATGGCAGCCCTAGCAAACTAACACAGAGGTGAATATATTTCTGAATATGTGCATCTGATGATATGTACAGATCCCCCCAAATTTTTTAAAAAGTAGAAAGAAAGAAAGGAACGAAGGAGGGGAGGAAAATTTCTGGTGTTATGGGCTGAACTGTGTCCCTCCAAATCAAACCCTGAATTCTTAATCCTCAGGACTTTGGAACGTTACTATATTTGGAGACAGTGTCTTTAGAGAAGCAGTTAAGCTAAAATCGGGTTACTAGAGTGGACCCTAATCTAATATGACTGACAGTCTTATGGAAATAGGAAATTTGGATGCAGACAATGTGAAAACACAGAGGGAAAATGGCCATCCACAAGCCAAAGAGAGAGACCTGGAGCAGATCGTTTCCTCAAAGCTCTCAGAAAAAGCCAATCCTGCCAACACCTTGATCTCAGGCATCTAGTCTCCAGAACTGTGTGAGAAAATACATTTCCCTTGTTTAAGCCACCCAGCCTGTGGTGCCTTATTTTAACAGCCCTAGCAAATTCATCAGTGAAATAACATCTGCAAATCCAATAAGCAAGTAAATCAAGCCATACATTGTCAGCAAAGAAAGCTAGCTTTTCAATAAGTTTCTAGAGTAAAGTTTCTCTAGTTGTTATATCTTATAGTCCAAAAAGCAATATCAAAAATCCTGGGCCTCACACCATGCTAGAAAAACAAAGCTGTTTTTCCTCCCATTTTATCCTAAGAAAAACATTTATTTTACAGGCATACTTTAAAAACATTTTAACAATGTAAATTTTAAGAACATAAAAGAGTGGCAGTATTGGAAATCAATGTTATTGAGAATTCTCTTTTATAGCTATTTTTATTGTTGTAATTATGACAGATTGGCATCCATTTAGACCACTGTTTCTGAGGGTTATTAATTTTACACTGACCACCAGATGAAAATCATTAGTTTAGCCTCCATGTAGCAGACCATGAGCAATGTGTCTCATAGATGTCATTGACTGCATTTGAAGTTTTGGAGGCTAGGTGTAGATTACCCACTGTTTTTGTATTGCCATATAGCTCCTTCATATCAGCAGTATAGGTAAACTCAATTTTCCTTACTTCTTTTTGCATGGTTCTTATTCATAAAGGCAATTGGTTTTCTGAACAGAAAGATGGTTGCTGAATTTTTCTGGCTTACATTACAATTGCTATTTAATTATAAAGTTAATGATTACACATAATCTTGGGAAAATTTTGGGACATAGCTACAAAATGAGGATAATAATACCTTCTAGAGCCCAGAGCAAGTGTCCACTTGAGGTTTTGTCCAGCACTGAGGTACACGAATGTGTGAATTTGATTACAGCTCAGCTTCTGTGTAATGCCGTTTCAATGCTTTTTTCAACCCAATCCCTCTTTTTATCATTTGCAAGTATCTGCTTACTTATCCAACTGTTAGAGAAAACCCTAGGATAGCCCTCCCTATATTAGCCACAGAAAAATTGGTTATATCCCAGTTTTTGTCTGGAAAGATGCCATCGGGAGGTTAACAGTTTCCCTGGCCTAGTTCTCAGTGGCATCATTCTCCCATCCACATTTTTCCACACAAGCATTTATACAATAAGATGTTCTAGGAAAAGCATAAATAGAAGCAGGAAAAAACCTCCCTTAAAAATCTCTAATCAAGGGCTTCCCTGGTGGTGCAGTGGTTGAGAGTCTGCCTGCCGATGCAGGGGACACGGGTTCGTGCCCCGGTCCGGGAAGATCCCACATGCCGCTGAGCGGCTGGGCCCGTGGGCCACGGCCGCTGAGCCTGCGCATCCGGAGCCTGTGCTCCGCAACGGGAGAGGCAATCTCTAATCAAGACCACAGCCACAGCTAGCTCTGTTATTTGCTCTGCAGATTTCTTGGAATTTATGCAACACTCTCAACCTGTATTGTTACCCTGGATCCAATGCAGCCAAAAAGACTGAAATAAGACAGATGAGATTTGCATCAAGTGTCTGAAGGCCTGGGTGCCCAAGGAAGGCACTCAAACATTATCTCTAAATGCTTTGGTTCCATTCATTGTTGTGTTAACCATAAACATCCTCAGGCTCTTAGCCTGGGTTATTTTAAATTGACTGCCCTTCAGAAAGCTCTTTAGCTCTCGATAAGGTTGACCACTGCTTCATTTTGTGAGGTAAGTCCTGTGTGTAGGTCTGTCTTGCTTAAGCAAGGTGACGAAGTATAGGAGCCCAGCATGGCTAAATACAGTTCACTGGTCCTTTGTTAAAGAATAACTTAACCTATAGTTTCTAACCCTCCACAACAAAACCTATTACTTTTTCTCTGAAAAAGCATTCTGTTATGTACAATTTCCCTTTTGCCATTTTCTGTGGCACTGACATAGGTAAAAGCCCAAGTGAACATAGAGTGTCTAAGGCAGAATCAAAACAGCCTAAATGATTACACACTGAATTATGATCTGGGGCAAGGGCAACACACCTATATTTTATATACATAATATTTGTAGCATCATTTCTTTAGCTTTGTTGTAGCGATTATCTATTTCTGACTTTCTGTTCAATTATCACAACTGTTAATAGGAAGGTGACCGTTTTAGCTGTATTTCTTACTTCATTTTTCTCTAGAGGATCTTTGAATTGCTTTATCTAAACTTCATTTCCTTTAAATTAAGAGTTTTTATGAAATTACTTTTTCTTTTCTAGGTTAAAGAAAGTAATGCAAACTAAATGAAAATGTTCAAAATGCTGTCTCTGCCATTGGCAAATTACCTGTCTGTTTTTGCTGTTCTCATCCAAACTCAGCTGGAATTCCAATAACTGGTATATCAGAGTGCTTAGTGGCAGGCCAGTAGCCCTGATAAGATGATGTACATCAGTCAGTAAACTGACTAAGAAAAGCAAATGCACGCTTCGCTTTAATAGCAATGATTACCTATCGCAATTATTGAAAAACAAATAGCTTTCATCTATCAGTAATTAAATCTTCACTTTAACAAAGTCGTTGAGCATTTTCCTGAAATTTTCATATGAGGAAAACGCAAGCCAGGGAGCTTAAAATTAAATTTGATAATAAAAATCATAAAAAATGATCTATACTTAGTGCTTTTGAAAACTTAAGTAACATGTACATATTTTTACAAAACTAAAAGAGTGCAGTATTTAAATGTACTATCCTTTAAAGTTTCATAAACTGAAGTCACCTAGTTTTTACTCACCATGTTAAATTTTGGTATTTTGCTTTATTTCTCAATTTTTACTCTGAATTTTTATAAGATGAATATTATGTTATTATTATTTATAGTTTGAATTACTTTCTATTCATTTCTTTCTGAGCTTTGTCTTTAGAAATGAGATTTTGCAGCATCTAGACATGCACTAAATTAGTATCCCTAAGGGTCCTCATCCAACAGCAATCATACCATTGTATACCCCCAGAAATGAGTTGACCAGGAATATCATCAGGGTAACCAGACACTTGCTAACAGTAAAAGGTACCCCATGTCCCCTCACAGCATCATAAATCTCAGTAATTTCTGTCAACAGAGGAGGGCTCATCTAATTGCACACTCTCGCCTTTTATGGAGCAAGAGCCAAAGTTCAGCAACTCTCAACTGGTCTCTGGTTTCAAGGTAGGATAAACCATACAGAAAAGGTTTCCCCTGACATCTGTGTTTACTTCTGAGTGACACATTATCAAGAACTCACCCTCTGGTACTTTCTGGAATCATGAGTGCAAAAACTATTTGTAATTCATCTATGAGGATATGCACATTTATTTTGACTACACTTTTTTTTGAGGCACCATTTCTCTAAGAATTTCATCTCAGTAACTGATAATGAGGGGTCTTTATTTCCCCACAATACCCATTACTATCCTTAAAGTTCTCATTTCCTCCATGAGGTCCCACAGTTGGTGCTCTGATACCATTGGTTAAAGCAGCAAGTTACATTCACATACTCATCCAAAGCAAACATCCTTATTGAGTAAGGTGAAAGGTCAATACACAAGAAGGAAGTGACTAAATAAAGCACCAAATTAAGTGTCAGAATAATTCATAAACTGTCTTTGATCGTAGTATTTACATGACAACTCTGGACAGATTATTGAATTAGAACAGCTAGTGTACGTTACCTCTGGCGGAAGTTCAACCATAGAAGGAAAAGTGATGTAGGTGACTGGGTAGCAATAGAAGAATAGAAGGACATAAAAATAAGGAGGGGTGGGGGAATTTCATTTGTTGGTGAAATGGGATGTTTGAGAATGTGCAGAATCTGAGAGGAATTAGACAGAAAAGAGAGAATGAAAATAAATGTAACTGAGGTTCTAGAGGAGTTCAGAGGGCATAAAATTAATAGAAAAGATAGTTATCAGCACTGAATACAGGAAGGTCATTTCATCCTCTGAAAAGGAGGAAAAGAGGTCGGGGGTGGGGGAGGTAGATAAATGTAGGTTAGAGCAGAACCTGAGATAGATCTTTGGTTATTTCTTTTTTTCTCTAAGGAGTATAAGGCAAGATCATATTTTGCTTATTAAAGAGCTAAAGGAAGGTGCTCCTGGAAAGGGATAAATATTCATAACCACAGCTCTACATGGGAAAGAAAACAGATCAGAAACCAGTGAAGAGTGTGCAGCTGAGATTGAGGATGGATTTGTACCACCCCACTTCACACAAATATTTACCTGCTTTTCTCCAGTAACGCTTGAGTGCCCGTGGTTGGAGCAGGAAGAAGAGATCGTTGGCAAGCTGCAGACTTGGGGGTATAAACAATGGATTTAGGGGAAACAAATGGAAAAGGTCAGGAGTAGAGGAAGCTGGCAAAGGAGTAAAGTAGTGGACCTAGGTGCTCAGAGAGGGAGGTACCTCTCATGAGAGGGAGCTCATGCAATAGGAGAAAGTGTGTGTGTATGATGGGCAGAGAAGGCAAATGACTGGAGGTCCTGCCAAATTGGAACCGTAGCTCTGGTGGGAGAAAGAAAACGAGAGAGCTAGAAGTAAAGAATGTCACTGTCCCAGTGTGAACTGTTAGAGTTAGAGATTTTAGATACAGCAGTCTGGAGTAACATCCAAGCCGAAGGATTGCCTTGGAAGTAGTCTTCTAAAAATAGGGTGCTTTAGTGGGCTTGAAAAGAAAGCTGAAGGAGATGTGGGATCAGGGCACTGTACCGCCGTGTGCGCCTCCACATGGGTGCTGAACCTTAGGACACGCTCAGTAGTTGGAAAGGACGTTTGTGAGTTATGTGTTTGACAGATATCAGAGAATGATCTGGAGGTGAAAAGTAATAGTAACAAGGACTGGCAGAAGCTGCAGAAATTGTGAAGGAGGAGAGGCTTGCTTTTGCTGAGAAAACAGAGACCTGCATGAGCAACATGGAAAGGTAGGATGACACTTGGCCCAACTCATAGGGCAGGCTCATATGAAGTCATGGATAGAAAAGTCCTCCATGGGGTGTAAAATAGAATTTAAGTTGAAGGTATTATTATTATTATTACTATTTGTGTACAAAATTATATATGGACACGGATATTGGAACCTATACACCCCCCCACACACAGTTATCAGTCATATGCTATCATTAACATTTTAGCAACTCTTGTAATATCTTACACCTTATTTTAACAGTTCTGAAAGCATTTCATGTGCACATTTCAGTATTTTCTCACCACAATCCTGGGAGGTAAACAGTAGATACTATTACCCATAGATGTGAAAACTGAAGAACAGAGACAGTGAGTGATTTGGCTAAGGCCAACTTTTTTTTTTTGGATTAAAGAAAGTGAAGTCTTCTAACTCCCATAGGTAATGAGAAAAAAAGCTTTTCACCAGGTGTTCATTTGCTTCCTGCTTTCCCCACATAATAACATCTGGAACACACGTACGCACGATAACTCTCTGTTCTGTATTTTTTTTCTTAGTCACTGCATATCAGAATATTAAAACTTTAGGGGCTCAAAGGTATTGAATTTGCGAGGTGATTCTCTCCTCAACAGCCAGTTTCCTGCCTGAGGCTTCACATATTACCTGTTGGTACAATTATTTTCCATACTGTCTCTTGATAGTAAAGACAAACCCACAATTCTGTTCCTTAGGCACTGTCCATCAAAAATGAATATAGAATCATTTTTCATTGATTTTCAGGAAAATAGGACCCTACTCTCAAAGCAAATATATCTACTATATCCAAACCATGGGTGTTTCAGTACCAAAGGCTTCTTTTGACTCACTCTCAAAATAGATTTTTGAGTTGGAATTGTCTCTCTTAGCTGAAGTGATGCTTCAACAATAACTATATTTTTATGTTAATGCTTTGCCTAATGACTGTATTTTAAACTTTGTGGGTCTCAGTTTCCTCATCTGCAAAATGTGTAACCTCCAAGTTTGATGGAATGTGGGTTTTGTAAAGTGCTTAGCACAGTACCTTGACTTAAACATTCAGTAAAAATAAGGGTGATTTCAATCAGCCATGATTTATTATCCTGCATTTCATTGTTACCAGAGTATTTCCTTCCTCTGTGTGAATTGTATCATTGCATTGACACCAGCAAGAGGAAATAGAACAACTGCAACCTTAAGTCTGAAACCAGTCTCACTAAGGAAGAGGCTTACAAACTAATTAGTTAAAAAGCAAAACAGACAGGGAAGGATCTCTTTAAACAAAACACGAAAATCTCGGTAAAAAGAGAAAATGTTTGGTAAATTCACCAACATTAATCGTTAGAACTTCTGTTCTTCAAAACACACCAGGAAGAAACTAAGAAGACAAGTCACAAATATGGGGACTTATATCAATCCAACAACCGTGAACCATGGTTAATGTACGGTGACAATAGGCAATGATCATAAACGGTTTTTTAAGGAACTGCAGCTAGTACTGCTTTTTCTCAGGAAAGACATGCTTTTCTCTTTCTTTTCAAGAAGAAATTGTTCTCTTTTTTTTCATTACTTCTCTAGCATCCCTCAGTTACCCCGTCTTTTGGGCCTCCACTCAGGGCCACTCTTAGATGTCCCATGCTCCTTGTACCCTCCCTGCAGGGCCAGCCTGGTGTCTGTAATGTCAAGGGGCCTCAGATGGTGGACGGTATTACACCCTGAGGGAGATGGAAACTGTGCCCATGGATGCCAAGGGCCGGGCTGGGGAGGGAGCATGTAGTTTGAGAAGAGGAAGAGGAAGCCAGTTGCAACCCAGGAACTTTGATGATAAATTCCCCTTTGGAGTAGAAACCAATGCCTGTCTAGATGAAAGCACTGGAAACAAGCAAAATGGCAGCAGGAGCCATCCTGAAAGTGAATACAGCTGTACCTTGGGGGACTAATTGCCTAACCAAGGCCTCAGGCCTGCCTGAACGTAAGGATGGGAAAGAGGCTTAAACAGTTACATTATGCAATGCCTATTGTTCTTGCCAAGTTAAACTTGGTGCAATAAATTTTGAACAAGCAAAAAAAGGTTTAATAATAAGGGAGATATTTCTATGGCACCTTATCATGTATCGACTGCTGCCTTTATACTGTGATGCATATGAACTCATTTATTTCTCAGTCCAACCCCTTAGAAAGTGTCTGTTACTAGGTTGAAGCATGTGAAATTGCCAATGTTCAACCATTCTGACCTACAAATGGCCACTGTGGCTGGTTCAGCCTGCATTTTTCCTGCATTTTACAGATGAAGAAATCTAGATGCAGAACACTTAAGTAACTTTCCAGAAAGTGTCAAGCCTGGGCCCTGATAATCGAGCTTCTGTTTCTATAGTCATTGTGAACCACTGAAATATACTGCCTCTCTACCACACTGAATTAAAATGACAGAAATGGTTTCTTCCAACCTAAAATTTCTATGCATGAATCTGTGCTATATCGTTCTCAGTCTCCATACACCAATCTCTTCATGCCTTGCCTATTTCTTTTGAAATGAATCAGAGCTCATCCAGTCACTAGCTGGAAATCTCAGAATAGCATGTTCTTTCTTTTTTTATTTCTTTACCACAAGAATCCAAATGATATTTATTAAGTCCACCTCAGCAGGAGCCACAGAATCATTGGGCATGAGAGCTAGAAGGGATTTCAGAGATAATCCAGTCATTTTTCTAATACAGATATAGTCACTGAGCGAGCAGGGAGCAGAATTGGGACAAGAATCTGGACTCCTGAGCCCGTGTCTGCTCTTCTCTCTCCACCTCTGTTCTCACATTGGACTCACATGCTACAGATAATGCCTCTTTGCTTCTCTGTAGTTTCAGGACCCATCATAACTCTCTAACCCTTGCCCATGACAGTAGCTCAACTCACTGTGCCAATCACTCTTCTAAATGTCTTACATGTATTAACTCATGAATCAGCACAACTCCATGACATTTACTATTATAAACCCCATTTTACAAATAGGAAGCCAAGGTACAGAAAAATTAAAGTGATTTACCCCAGGTCACACAGCTTGCAGACCAGCGCCAGAGGCCATGCCCCCATCACGCAACCATATGCCCTTTGTCCTGCCCTGCCCTTCACTGAGCAAAGCTTACACTCACTTCTTTTGGGAAGCAGTTCTCAATTCTCCCCTCAATCTGTTGAAAATCATATCTGCCAAACTCTCTGAGTCCCCATGCAACATCACCTTATATGGAATTGGCTACTTATTTGTCTGTTTTGCCTGATGGCCTGCAAACACCTTAAACATAGTGACTGTGTTTTACTCTTCCTAATATTCACAGGATTTGACACAACACCTGACACGACGTAGACGTAGAGTATAGACTTGAGGGAGAAGGGGAAGCTGGGACGAAGTGAGAGAGTGGCATGGACATATATACACTACCAAATGTAAAATAGATAGCTAGTGGGAAGCAGCCACATAGCACAGGGAGATCAGCTCGGTGCTTTGTGACCACCTAGAGGGGCGGGATAGGGAGGGTGGGAGGGAGAGCAATAGGGAGGAGATATGGGGATATATGTATATGTATAGCTGATTCACTTTGTTATACAGCAGAAACTAACACACCATTGTAAAGCAATTATACGCCAAAAAAGATGTTAAAAAAAACAGTAAATAAATATTTGTTGACTGAATGCAAGAAAGAATGAAGGGCCACCTAAATCTTTCTGTCTTCAATTTCTCCTTATTCCACCTATCTTCCAACCTGAAGTGAGTTGGGGAAACTAGTGAGACATTAGTATGTAAGTTCCATGGAGGCTGGTATACCCTTTACTTATCTTCCTTAATAACCAAAGATAAGTCTTTTGATTGTTGTTCCCCAAATGTTTGGTCATGAACTCATCACACTACTAAGATAGGGATTTTCTTCATCCACAGTCACTATATCTGGGGCCCAAATTGTTTTCAATTTTATATTTTGACTTCTGAGTGTGAAATAAAATAATTTATTTCACTTAATCCATTAGACCAGAAATTAGGATCCTACAAGCAGGTAAAATAAGTACTTTGATCTTAACACGGAGGGGCCTAGAATATTCATCCATAGTCACAATAGGCTTCAGAAGTCATTACAGTGAGATATGTCTTAAATGACTTTACGTTTAAATGCGTTAGTTCTACCTGAGGTGTCCAGGCTACTACTGTGTCCCCTGACTTGAAATCATATACATAATTCTCATAAATGATCAATTGGATATCCTGATGGAAATGCAGTTTTTATTTCCCACATCAAATAGAAAGTTAATTGCAGATGGATAGCAGATTTTAGTATGAAAGGCAAAACAATCTAGTCTTTAGAAGAGAACAACTCCCTGATCTGTAAGTAGGCAAAAAGCATTAACAATAAAAGACTAATACTAATAAATTGGGCTCTATTAAAATTAAGAATTTGTGTTCACCAAAAGAAAAAAATAAGAGCATTAAAAAGGCAAGCCACAGATTGGGAGAAGACATTCACAATACCTATATCTAACAAACATATTGCATCCAGGATAAAGTATATGCACAAATCATTATGAAAAAAAATAGAAACCCAGTAAACAAATGGGCAAAGACTTGGGCACATCTCAAGAAGAGATATCCAAATAGCCCATATACAAAAAGGTGCTCCACTGTCAGAAACTACTATGCCACACAACTACTCTCCCACTGAAATGACTAAAATGAAAAGAACAGACAATGAGGAGTGTTGACAAGTGGAATAAGTATAACCTCTTGACTACTGCTTCTGGGAGTATAGGCTGTACAACCACTTTGGGAAACTCCTTGGCAGATTTTATTAAAGCTCTCTACATAAATCACTTCCACATGGAGGTATACCCAACTGTAGTATGCACATATGTTCAACAAAAGACATTCATAAGAAAGTTCTTAGTACTACTATTCCCAAATTCTTAGTGGCACTTGGTAGTGGAAGCTACCTAACTGTTCATCAACAGTAGAACAGATAAATTAATGTGGTATATTCACAGTATGGAGTACTAGACGGCAAGGAGAATGAATACACAAATTTTTTTCTTAACATCTTTATTGGAGTATAATTGCTTTACAATGGTGTGTTAGTTTCTGATTTATAACAAAGTGAATCAGTAATACATATATATATGTTCCCATATCTCTTCCCTCTTGCGTCTCCCTCCCTCCCACCCTCCCTATCCCACCCCTCTAGGTGGTCACAAAGCACCGAGCTGATCTCCCTGTCCTATGCGGCTGCTTCCCACTAGCTACCTATTTTATGTTTGGTAGTGTATATATGTCCATGCCACTCTTTCACTTTGTCAGAGCTTACGCTTCCCCCTCCCCATATCCTCAAGTCTATTCTCTAGTAGGTCTGTGTCTTTATTCCCATCTTGCAACTAGGTTCTTCATGACCTTTTTTCCCCTTAGATTCCATATATATCTGTTACCATACGGTATTTGTTTTCCTCTTTCTGACTTACTTCACTCTGTATGACAGAGTCTAGGTCCATCCACCTCACTACAAATAACTCAATTTCGTTTCTTTTTATGGTTGAGTAATATTCCATTGTATATATGTGCCACATCTTCTTTATCCATTCATCTGTCGATGGACACTTAGGTTGCTTCCATATCCTGGCTATTGTAAATAGAGCTGCAATGAACATTTTGGTACATGACTCTTTTTGAATTATGGTTTGCTCAGGGTATATGCCCAGTAGTGGGATTGCTGGGTTGTATGGTAGTTCTATTTTTAGTTTTTTAATGAACCTCCATACTGTTCTCCATTGTGGCTGTATCAATTTACATTCCCACCAGCAGTGCAAGAGGGTTCCCTTTTCTCCACACCCTCTCCAACATTTATTGTTTCTAGATTTTCTGATGATGGCCATTCTGACCGGTGTGAGATGATATCTCATTGTAGTTTTGATTTGAATTTCTCTAATGATTAATGATGTTGAGCATTCTTTCATGTGTTTGCTGGCAATCTGTATATCTTCTTTGGAGAAATGTCTATTTAGGTCTTCTGCCCATCTTTGGATTGGGTTGTTTGTTTTTCTGATATTGAGCTGCATGAGCTGCTTGTATAGTTTGGAGATTAGTCCTTTGTCAGTTGCTTCATTAGCAAATATTTTCTCCCATTCTGAGGGTTGTCTTTTGGTCTTGCTTATGGTTTCCTTTGCTGTGCAAAAGCTTTTAAGTTTCATTAGGTCCCATTTGCTTATTTTTGTTTTTATTTCCATTTCTCTAGGAGGTGGGTCAAAAAGGATCTTGCTGTGATTTGTGTCATAGAGTGTTCTGGGTATGTTTTCCTCCAAGAGTTTTATAGTGTCTGACCTTACATTTAGGTCTTTAATCCATTTGGATTTTATTTTTGTGTATGGTGTTAGGGAGTGTTCTAATTTCATACTTTTACATGTAGCTGTCCAGTTTTCCCAGCACCACTTATTAAAGAGGCTGTCTTTTCTCCACTGTACATTCTTGCCTCCTTTATCAAAGATAAGGTGACCATATGTGTGTGGGCTTATCTCTGGGCTTTCTATCCTGTTCCACTGATCTATATTTCTGTTTTTGTATAAGTACCAGACTGTCTTGATTATTGAGGCTTTGTAGTATAGTCTGAAGTCAGGAAGCCTGATTCCTCCAGCTCCGTCTTTCTTTCTCAAGATTGCTTTGGCTGTTCGGGGTCTTTTGCGTTTCCACACAAATTGTGAAATTTTTTGTTCTAGTTCTGTGAAAAATGCCAGTGGGAGTTTGATAGGGATTGCATTGAATCTGTAGATTGCTTTGGGTAGTAGAGTCATTTTCACAATGTTGATTCTTCCAATCCAAGAACATGGTATATCTCTCCACCTATTTGTATCATCTTTAATTTCTTTCATCAGTGTCTTATAGTTTTCTGCATACAGGTCTTTTATCTCCTTAGGTAGGTTTATTTCTAGATATTTTATTCTATTTGTTGCAGTGGTAAATGGGAGTGTTTTCTTAATTTCACTTTCAGATTTTTCATCATTAGTGTATAGGAATGCTGGAGATTGCTGTGCATTAACTTTGTACCCTGTTAATTTACCAAATTCATTGATTAGCTCTAGTAGTTTTCTAGTAGTATCTTTAGGATTCTCTATGTATAGTATCATGTTATCTGCAAACAGTGACAGCTTTACTTCTTCTTTTCCAATTTGGATTCCTTTTCTTTTTCTTCTCTGATTGCTGTGGCTAAAACTTCCAAAACTATTTTGAATAATAGTGGTGAGAGTGGGCAACCTTGTCTTGTTCCTGATCTTAGTGGAAATGGTTTCAGTTTTTCACCATTGAGGACGATGTTGGCTGTGGTTTGTCATATATAGCCTTTATTATGTTGAGGAAAGTTCCCTCTATGCCTACTTTCTGCAGATTTTTTATCATAAATGGGTGTTGAATTTTGTCAAAAGCTTTCTCTGCATCTATTGAGATGATCATATGGTTTTTCTCCTTCAATTTGTTAATATGGTGTATCACATTGATTGATTTACATATATTGAAGAATCCTTGCATCCCTGGGGTAAATCCCACTTGATCATGGTGTATGATCCTTTTAATGTGCTGTTGGATTCTGTTTGCTAGTATTTTGTTATGGATTTTTGCATCTATGTTCATCAGTGATGTTGGCCTGTAGTTTTCTTTCTTTGTGACATCTTTTCTGGTTTTAGTATCAGGGTGATGGTGGCCTCGTAGAATGAGTTTGGGAATGTTCCTCCCTCTGCTATATTTTGGAAGAGTTTGAGAAGGGTAGGTGTTAGCTCTTCTCTAAATGTTTGGTAGAATTTGCTTGTGAAGCCATCTGGTCCTGAGCTTTTGTTTGTTGGAAGATTTTTTTTTTTTTAGCATCTTTATTGGAGTATAATTGCTTTACAATGGTGTGTTTGTTAGTTTCTGCTTTATGACAAAGTGAATCAGTTATGTTGGAAGATTTTTAATCACTGTTTCAATTTTAGTGCTTGTGTTTGGTCTGTTCATATTTTCTATTTCTTCCTGGTTCAGTCTCGGAAGGTTGTGCATTTCTAAGAATTTGTCCATTTCTTCCAGGTTGTCCATTTTATTGGCATATAGTTGCTTGTAGTAATCTCTCATGATCCTTTGTATTTCGGCAGTGTCAGTTGTTACTTCTCCTTTTTCATTTCTAATTCTATTGATTTGAGTTCTTCCTTTTTTTCTTGATGAGTCTGGCTAATGGTTTATCAATTTTGTTTATCTTCTCAAAGAACCATCTTTTAGTTTTATTGATCTTTGCTATCATTTCCTTCATTTCTTTTTCATTTATTTCTGACCTTATCTTTATGATTTCTTTCCTTCCACTAACTTTGGGGTTTTTTTGTTCTTCTTTCTCTAATTGCTTTAGGTGCAAGGTTAGGTTGTTTATTTGAGATGTTTCTTGTTTCTTAAGGAAGGATTGTGTTGCTATAAACTTCCCTCTTAGAACTGCTTTTGCTGCATCCCATAGGTTTTGCGTTGTCGTGTTTTCATTGTCATTTGTTTCTAGGTATTTTTTAATTTCCTCTTTGGTTTCTTCAGTGAGCTCTTGCTTATTAAGTAGTGTATTGTTTAGCCTCCATGTGTTTGTATTTTTTACAGATTTTTTCCTGTAGTTGATATCTAGTCTCATAGCGTTGTGGTTGGAAAAGATACTTGATATGATTTCAATTTTCTTAAATTTACCAAGGCTTGATTTGTGACCTAAGATATGATCTATCCTGGAGAATGTTCCATGAGCACTTGAGAAGAATGAATACAGAATCATTTGAATGAATCTTACGAACATAACGTTGAGTGAAGAAGGTGGATAGAAAATAATGCACACTGTATGATTTTACTTACATATAAAACTCCAAAAACTGGCAAAGCTAATCTATGTTTGAATCTTGCTAATCTATGACTTAGCGGTCAGGATAATGGTTACTTTGGGGGTGAATAGGTAATGACTAGATGGCAGCTTATGGGATGCTGGTAATGTTTTATATTTTTTTAAGTCTGGAAGTTGAAATCTGAGAGCTACTTATTATTGTATTTATGATATATTCACTTTTCCACATTTAAGTCATACCTCGTATAAAATAATAAAAATCACATGGAGAAGAAACTCTTGGTGAAAATAGTTATTACTTATGTTCATTATTAAACCATACCTAAAATACATAGGTTTTGGTTTTGTTTTTTCTTTGCTTTTTTTGCTTTTTGTGGTTGTTTTGTTTTGTTTTGTTAGAGTAACACTGAAAGTGCCTTGTAGTTTCATCACCATATTCCATGGCGGTAAGGAGGAATCAAGTATTAGTTTCCTGGGTGTTATGGATTGAATTCTGTCCTCCTAAAATTCATATGTTAAAGTCCTCAACTGCAGTATCTCAGAATGTGACCTAATTTGGAAATAAGATTATCGTAGAGGTAACTAATTAAGTTAAGATGAAACCATACTAGAGTAGGGTGGACCCCTAATCCATTATGACTGGTGTCCTCAAAAAAGAGGAAATTTGGGGCTTCCCTGGTGGCGCAGTTGTTGAGAGTCCGCCTGCTGGTGCAGGGGACACGGGTTCGTGCCCTGGTCCGGGAAGATCTCACCTGCCGCGGAGTGGCTGGGCCCGTGAGCCATGCCTGCTGAGCCTGCGCATCCGGAGCCTGTGCGTACCGCAAAAAAAAAAAAAGGAAATTTGGACACATAGATAAGCACAGAGGGCAGGGGAGTTAAAGACACAGGGAGAAAATGGCCATCTACAAGCTAAGAATAGGCCTAGAACAGATGTTTCTCTAACAGTCCTGGGAAGGAACCAACCCTGCCAACATCTTGATTTTTCTAGTCTCCAGATTTCTGAGATGCAGGAGCGGAGGGTGATGCTAAAAGCTCTTCTGCATTAGGGAAACCCACCCCCCCCCACACCTGCCTCAACTAGCATCTCACACACTTGGCAAGGCTGCTCTAGGGAATGGGGAGCAGTGGAAGGTGTTAGGCAGGGGAATCACATGATCTCTTTTCTGTTTTGGAACAATGGAATGTTCTGAATCATGTGACACACTGAAGATGGATCAGGAAAACCTAAGCATCTCAAACAGTTCTATGATCCTTGGGAAGAATCCTCAGAATGGATCTTTCCTGGGTCTGGAGGTCTTCAAGGAAGTAAAATAACCACTTGATTGTTCCTAAAGCAGTGGTTTCCCATGTTGTTTTGGTCACAACCTCTTTGAAACTCTGTTGAAAGCTATAAATCCTCCCATCAGACAGATACCCATACTCATCCAGATTTAAGAGTACAGGTGAGGATTTTTAAAACAGAGTATTGGTTTTTGATCTCACTTGTAGAAATAAAGATGGATGGCTGAAGATAATGGGGTTTCCAGCTGTCATCACACAGGAAGCCAGCAACTAACTACTAGCCTTATGCCAAGACTCAAAGGTACTGTTCTGGAAACTCTGTAACTTTCCCACGTTGGTTGTTTTTGCTCTTCCCCTATTTATTTATCCACAATGAAGAGCAGTTACTTAAATCACAAAGAGATTGTACGTCTATCTTTAAGGGCAGAAAGGAAAGGGGGAAGCATGAAGATTGAATCCAGTCCACAGCCAGGTTTGGGGAAAGGGTGAGTAACTGAGAGGAGGGCGGCACAGGCTAATTTAATCCTCAAGATTTATGGTGAATAAAGGAGAACATTGTTTCCTTGGGGAGAATTTTCATTATCTTCCCTGTGGACTTTAATTCATTTTAATTCCATTTCCCATCACCCCCTTCTTGGTGTTAACTGCTCAGGGCTATGGGAAGCTAAATCACTGACAGGGGCTGGTTAGGAGGGGGAAGAATGGGAAATAAAAATATATGCATAGTTTTTATTTTCACACTGAGGATCTTCACTGAAAGATTTCACAAACTCCAAAGTTTTAACTGGTCAGAAATTGCCCAATGAATAGGGGGCACTAAAGCTTAAGGGGAGGTACTATAACTTGTTGACCACTATATTTGCAGAGCTAAACACCTGGCCTGGCACATGGTAGTAAATTGAATGAATGAATGAATGGCATAAAATGCTCATGGGATTTGCAGTCATAACATTTGGATATTATTCTACACTTAAATAGATAAGTGAAAAGTCCCTTTGTGTTTTTGGGACTGACTTTTTCTTTTCTATAAAATAAGCGAATTAGATCAAATATAGATAAAGTACTTGAACATTCTACAATTTAGAATGTGAATAGAGTTAGTTAAGGCAAAGCTATTTGTAGTCACCACTATGTGGAGTATATAAGATGGTGCAATATGTATGTATGTATTTAGTATGTCTAAGAGTTTAGGGAAGGCTAATTTGAGAAAGTTTCACTCTGTCCTAAAAGAAACTGAGACCTAAATTTACCTAAAGTGCAATCCTGTGATCAGCAGGGCACTCAGCAGCACTTGCATAACCATTGCTTCAGGCAGGACTGGACCAAAATAGTAAGAAGAGAAGAAGGAAGAAGCAAAGTCACAATTCTACTAAGGAGAGAGGTTTGGCAACTACGGGTTACCAAGAAAGAAGGAAACTGCTTATTTGGATGAGAACTATTAACTCTTTCAAACTCTCCTGCAGCTTGGAGAATAGTTTTGTAAGTGGATCTTAATGCTCTCAAAGCTTCTTGGTACGAGAACACGTGTCCATCCTTTAGATCATACACTTATCTTGAGAACAAATAGGTCCTAAAGGTCTCATGTAAACAAACACAATGGAAACGAGTCAATTCAGAATGAGACAACAGTTACAGCATAATAGAAATAAAAATACACAGACTGACATAAAATTGATTTCATTAATATTTATCAGAGTATCTTATTTACACTTATGTTTCATGTGGAATTAAGTGGACAGTTTCTCTTAAGTTTTAGACAAATACTTCTATTTTTATTAAATGAATATTATCTTTTTTTTTTTTTTTTTTGCGGTACGCGGGCCTCTCACTGCTGTGGCCTCTCCCGTTGCGGAGCACAGGCTCCGGATGCGCAGGCTCAGCGCCCATGGCTCACGGACCCAGCCGCTCCGCGGCATGTGGGATCTTCCCGGACCGGGGCACAAACCTGTGTCCCCTGCATCGGCAGGCGGACTCTCAACCACGGCTCCACCAGGGAAGCCCTATCTATCTTTAAGATGATTTTATTACTGCATAAAACTATGCTGCTACTATCCACACACTTTTTAGTATTAAATGTCCTTTCTTGAAAATAATAAAAAAAACGTCTTTAATACATGCACACATAGTGAATTGTTACACAGAGCTTCTTTTGTTCAGGTTATCAAATTCTTCTGGGCAGATTCTTCCAGTTTCTTGACAATATCGTGCATTGGTGGATCTAATTCTGCTTGAAGCGCTTCAGTGGTTTCAAATATGTTGGGACCAGACACATAATTTAACAATCTTCCTAATTTCCAACTATCCTGCCCTCAAGAATACTGGAGTTTGTGCTGACTTTTGTGGAATGTGTCCTCTCGCTGACCTATGATAAATAATGCACCATTTTTCTAAAATGATCTAAAATGTGGAGCATTTTCACAATGACTTTTTCTCATTTCTTGGCTCAGGAAATATTATTCTTGCCTCCTATGGTCATCCTGTTATTCACCAGCGAATTTTACTGACCCAGCACCTCCCAGCTGAGGTGGATGGTTGGGTAAGTGGATAGAAGAGGCCGTATTTTTGCCTTTTTTTACACATTCACAAGGATTCACAAGGAAGAGCTTTCCCTTCTCCTCTTCCCCTCAAGTGTGTGTTTCAACACTTTGGAGCCATCTCTGGAGGAGCCTAGGAAGTTAAAATGCATTAAAAACAAGGTAATAGGGGCTTCCCTGGTGGCGCAGTGGTTGAGAGTCCGCCTGCCGATGCAGGGGACACGGGTTCGTGCCCCGGTCCGGGAAGATCCCACATGCCGCGGAGCGGCTGGGCCCGTGAGCCATGGCCGCTGAGCCTGCGCGTCCAGAGCCTGTGCTCCGCAGCGGGAGAGGCCACAACACTGAGAGGCCCGCGTACCGCAAAAAAACAAAACAAAACAAAACAAAACAAAACCCCAAGGTAATAGCATGTCCAAAAGCCAAAGGGGACGCATTGTCAACTGCAGCTGGAAAGGGCTTTTGCTGGACTGCAGAGGTTAAGTTTACAAAATTATCTAGGACTTTAAAAATAAACCACGACTAAAGCAATAGACACATGCTATTTTTAGTGTCTGCCAATTAAAGTAAGATGAATTTTTTTCACTGTCTACTTAATCATGTTCTCTACAAAAAGAAATATATAATATTTTTTGCTTTGATATAGTGTTGACTAAAGTGGAAAAATGGCTATTGAATAAAGATCTCACCTGAAACCAATTCTTTTTTTTTTTTTTTTTTTTTAAGGCAGGTCTCTGCATTAGTCATGGAAAGTCTCCTGATGAATGTGGCTGGCAATCTGTTTGATTCCCACAGAATACTGTGTCTTGGAAAGATTTTGTGATCACAGCGATAGACCTAAGCACAGGCCTCCATCTCCCATCTTCTGGTTCTAAGTCCCATGGAAGCACCTACACCAGCTGTCCCCACAATTGTACCTGTGCTGTGCTGGTTATGTATGAAGCACCTGGGGAGTCTTGTACCAAAAATACAGACTCATTGAGGGTGTGGTGAAAAGGGAACCCTCCTGCACTGTTGGTGGGAATGTAAATTGATACAGCCACAATGGAGAAGAGTATGGAGGTTCCTTAAAAAACTAAAAATAGGACTACCATATGACCCAGCAATCCCACTACTGGGCATATACCCTGAGAAAACCATGATTCAAAAATAGTCATGTACCACAATGTTCACTGCAGCAATATTTACAATAGCCAGGACATGGAAGCAACCTAAGTATCCATCGACAGATGAATGGATAAAGAAGATGTGGCACATATATACAATGGGATATTACTAAGCCATAAAAAGAAACGAAACTGAGTTATTTGTAGTGAGCTGGATGGACCTAGAGTCTGTCATACAGAGTAAAGTAAGTCAGAAAGAGAAAAAACAAATACTGTATGCTAATGCATATATATGGAATCTAAAAAAAATGGTACTGATGAACCTAGGAGCAGGGCAGGAATAAAGATGCAGACACTAGAGAATGGACTTGAGGACACGGGGAGGGGAGTGGGAAGCTGGGGCGAAGTGAGAGAAGCACCGACATATACACACTACCAAATATAAAACAGATAGCTAGTGGGAAGCAGCCGCATAGCACAGGGGGATCAGCTCGGTGCTTTGAGATGACCTAGATGGGTGGGATAGGGAGGGTGGGAAGGAGGCTCAAGAAGGAGGGGATATGGGTATATATGTATGCATATGGCTGATTCACTTTGTTGTACAAAAGAAACTAACACAGCATTTTGAAGCAATGATACCCCAATAAAGATGTATAAAAATAATTAGTAAATAAATAAAATAGGCATGGGGTGGGGATGACGAAAAATATATTTGTCACCCCAAACTTAAGACTGTCACCCTTAAACCATCACTCTTCACAAAAAGGATGCATTAATAAAAAACAGATTTGCTTTATTGAAATAAAATTCAGAGGTGACTACTCACAGAAGATCCATGCTTAGAGGTAGCAGACTTCAACAGCTAAGTAATATTGGTGTTAATTACCCCCTCTACCTCTTAGACGCTGGGTATGTTTATCTGAGGCCCCATCCTTTACATATGAATTCAAATGTTTGAATAACTTTCAAAAGCTATCACCTGCAAGAATGTCTTCTGCACCTCACATTGGCAGCTAACACTAGCTACACTACTCATCCACAATAAATGGCATTGTCATGACTCCGATGGTAATAACATTTGAGGAGCTTCTAGACTGTCAATTTACCTATTTGTATTTCTACCTTGACATGGACTGAATGTTTCCGTCCTCCCAAAATGTGTATGTTGAAATCTAGTCTCCAATGTGATGGTGTATGGAGGTGGGGCCTCTGGGAGGTGATTAGGTCATAAGGGCAGATCCCTTGTGAATGGGATTAGTGCCCTTATAAAAGAGACTCCTGAGAATCCCCTTGCTCCTTCCACCATGTGAAGTTACAATGGAAAGAAGGACATCTATGAACCAGGAAGTGGTTCTCACCAGACAGCACATCTGCTGGTGCCTTCATCTTCGACTAGCAGCCTCTAGAACAGTAAGAAATAAATTTTTGTTGTCTATAAGCCACCCAGTCTATGGTACTTTGTTATAGCAGCCTGAACTAAGACTACCCCTAATAAATAAAACAAATCTATTAAAATTATCTATGGCCAGTGAGTTTAGTAGCCTAGAGCAGGGGCCAGCAAACATTTTAACGGGCCAGATGGTAAATATATTAGGCTTTGCAAATCACAACTACTCATTACGTGGAGTACCAAAGCAGCCATAGACAATAGGACGAATAGGTGCACGGCACTGGCTGATTTCCAATAAAACTTCACTCATGGATACTGAAATTTGAATTTCATATAATTTTCATTTGCCAGAGAACATTATTCTTCTTTTGATTTTTTTCAACCACTTAAAAATATAAGCACTATTCCTAGCCCAAGAGATATACAAAAATAGGCAGGATTCAGATTTAGCCCTCAGGCCATAGTTTGCTAACCCCTAAGCTAGAGCACCAGGTGGATGAAGCCGTGGCCAGAGTCCATAGCTGTTTGAACTTGTCTCTTCTGCTCTGCTCTGCTGGTTATTCTTTGGTCATAAATCACACTTCTGCCTCGATCCCACCACCACGCAGATGCGCTGGGGACCAGTAAAGAAGATGTATGAGATTCAGTGCAAAATCATTGCTCCTACAGACGTCCTATGTATTCGCACTGTGTTGTCCTGCCGGGGATATACTGTGAACATCAAATAAGGCTCAGACCTCCCATGGGACACAAAAGGTCCTGTGAAATCTTCCCCATTGTCTATGCTTCAGCTTTCTCACGTGTACATCTAGACTTGACAGAATGTACCTCCGAGAGGTCCTGCATAGCCTTGCCAGGGAAGTAGAAGTTAAAATTTTTTAAAAATTGTTTTTAGTCAGACTGCAGACCTTGCTTGTGAATATCTCTTCATCTATTATCCATATGTTAGAATTGTTTTCATCATCAACTCAGAACTTATTAACAGAGTCAGTTCAATTCCGGTCTTCTGCTTCCTTCCAACTAAGCAGTAGCATGAAAGACATGAGAGAAGCTGATGGTTAATAGACAGCTGTGGATGTTAAAAGGTTTAATCTATTAATATAGGGCAGCATTTCCCAAAGCGTGTTATGCTGAATGCTGACTCTGTTAGATGTTCTGCCAAAAAAAGCATTTCAAGGTCAAGTAAGTTTAGAAAATGCAGCATAAAATATCTCTTCTTTCTTGATGATTCTTAAAGTGCATTATCAGTATGTTAAAGGCTTTGAGGATTCCCACAATAAGACTGCTTAACTAGGTTAAATTAAGTGTTTCTCAAGCTTATGTGATGAGGGAAGTTTTTTTTCCTTCACTTGACTGTTATTAATATCCCGAGAAACTAATGGTCCACAGACTGCATTTTGGGACACTGATACAGACAAGGTGGAAGAATGGAAAGCTTCTAAGCAGGGGAGTAACTTATGTTATAGATCAATCATTTTGGTGGGGATCAGACTTTTCTCTCCGGGTTTTCGTCATTTTAGGAGATTACCCCATGTGCCATCAGTGTGCTCAAGTCAGAAAGACAGAAGTCATATTTGTTTTGGTGGTAACCTCTTAAAAATTATAAAGTTCGTGCACAGTTCATTAATAATCTCAACAGTAGAAATGATAATATGAAACGCATATTATCTTCTGCTCTCTCACCTCTATCCCAACAGCCTGGCACACTTTCCAGAGATACCAGGCAGCGTTATCAGTTTCCATGTCACTTTTCAGCTCTTCTGTGGCAACTCTAAATCTTATGCATTGGGAGGCTATGGTTTTGGATTATAAACATACAGCAGTATCTACCGGAGGAATTTATTATCACACTTCTTTGCTTAGCCACTTCTCATCGCCGATCTATCACCAAGGTCTATCAATTCTACTTCTGAAATGCACTTCAAGTCTGCCCACTTCTCTCCATCTTGCCTGTCCGCACCATCACCAGCTCTGTCCTACTTCCAACCCCTGATCCCGCTCGTCCATTCTCCTAATTGCAGCCACAAAGGTCTTAAAATTTAAATTAGTCTCTGGCTTCAAAGTCTTCAAAAGCTTCTCATTAAAATAAAATTCAGAATTTTATCAAGATCTGTGAGGATCTACATGACTAGGCTCCTGCCTAGCCACCCCCCAACACACACACACACACACACACAGACACACACACACACACACACAGACGTCCAGCCTCTCAGCAACTCCCTCACCAAAAACACGTGCCTTCTTTCTGTTCCTTGAACACTTCCAGGTTTTTCCTTTCTTTACAGTCTTCCTACTTGCTATTTCCTCTGCCCAGATTGCTTTTCCCTCCATTCTTTTTTTTTCTTTTTGCCAAGTTAATCCCTATGCTTCCTTCAAGTATCAATTTAAATCTTTCTTTGTCAGAGACCTTCACAAACCACCAAATCTGAGTCAACCCCTGGTTTTTTCATTGCACCTGTTATTCTCCATGCTACTTCCAAAATTTTCTTATTATATGTTTATTTTTTAAATGCCTGTAAGATCCAAAAGGATAGGAGACACATCTGCTTTATTCCACACTAAATGCAGAAAAATTGACATTGTGTCTGATCACAGAATGGGCTTAATAATTATGTATTACACGACTGAAGCTAACCAGTGGAAAGTTCTCTTCGTTTTATCTCCTGCCTTTTCCTTACATGAAACTTTAGTTCCATCCAGATTTTCATCTTTTGCACAATTATCACCCAGAAGGTTCATTCATTCATTTCTATTAGGAGTGGAATTTTAAGGCCATCTTATGTAACTCTCCTCTTAAGCTTCTCTAACCATTTCAGTTTATTTTATTCTCTTCTTGGGAACTCATTGCACTTATTTTCTGTACCATTCATTTGGTGCCTAATCTTATATTGCCTCTTAACAATGTATCTGTTATGTTAATTAACACCTTATATTTACATATTCCGTCTTGCCAACGATGTCATAAATCTATCGAGTACAGGACTTGGTACTTCATACCCTAAAGTTCACAGCACGCCTCTGCGCAGAGTGCTGCATGAAAGGAGTCTCCATCCACCTTCTCTGGTGCCCCTATTTTAAGACTTTGATACGGAAGTTTGACCCATTTCCTTTTACTCTATTTTCTTCCTCAACCCTTCCGGGTGTGTTGCCATCATACTGGGAATGAAAGCTGTGGAAAGGATAAGTTCTGAGGTCAGAGAGAAGCAATAAAGGGAGGAGTGTGGGGAAAGAGAACAGGCCCAGGGTTTATAAGTTCCTCCCCCAATGGTACAGAAGGTGAAGACAACTTGGTAGGGGACTAGGTGTACTTTATATTGCCAAGTATCTCCCAGAATATTTAAAAGAGTGCCTTGCTCAAGATTTTGAAAGTATGAATATTTAAAAGTTAAATGAGGCAAAAAGGATACCTTCTCAAAAATTTCAATCAATGACTCAGTTTTTCATTGTTCAATTTTGGATGAATTCCATCGAAACATCAATTTAATTCAGGAAGTATTTTTGGGATCCAGGAAGGTATTCTGTACTTTTAGTTGCCAGTTCCAGTCTTGACCAAATAAAGGCTTTTAGGGAATATTTAAAATACCACAAACCATAGCTACTTTTTGTTTTATTTTTTATCCCACCAAAATATAAGGGTTATAAAGGTGCTGCAACCCTTTTAATGTACTTAACCAGCCTTCCTCAAGCTACTTCTGAAACATGGATTAGAAAAGTTAAGCCTGTAACAATACTGTCTTTGTTAGTATAGTACTCTTCAAGGTAAGTCGACAGTTTTACAATTATTAGCTCTTTTTACCTACCTGTCTTCACAATGACTCTTTAAGGTGAATAGAGTAGTAGATATTGTCTGTTATCTTTATTTTCTCAATGAGGAAATTGGGCGTAGAAGGACTTAATGACAGAAGCATGCAGCAGCTAACTTTCCATTTGTGTCAGAGAATTCACCTGCAGTGTAGGATGGCTGAGACAGGGTTGTTATTCAGGAAGTGACAGAACAGGCTTGTGAACCTGGCCTCAGGACTGGCTACAGAATTTGCAGGGTCTAGTGTAAAATGAAAATTCGGAGCTCCTTGTTTGAAAATTACTAAGACAGCTGAAAGTGACAGCAGAACATTAAACCAAGTGCAGGGCCCTTTTCCAAGTATTGGGCCCTGTGAGCTGGCCCTGCCTGAGGCCTCTGAACCTCTAACATCTGGGTGATTAAGTATCAGGGAGGCTGTGAGCGCCTGAAATTGTAGGCAGAATTCTGTTAATATGTATATGCTTCTTTTTCATATTCCATAGCTTTCATCAGATCCTTAAGTGGTCTGTTAACAAAATAAAGCATTAAGAATGCTTCTTCAAGAGTAATAAATGTTCTCAAAGAGACCAAACACAGAGTCACAAGAGACTGGCAGGGATAGCAGGTGCATGTTCCCTCAGAGACTATTTGTACATGCGTGAGTTTTCATGGGTGCACAAGTATTAATGCAAAGACAAAGAATTCTTAAGGCTGCCCAGATGTTGTCAGAAAGAAATAACATCTGAATGTACCTTCAGAAGATAGGAAAGGGAATGGTGAGACATTCAAGATGATGACGTTCTTCACAAACCCCAAAGTGATATACCCAAGTAGGAGCTATTTTATTTATTTTTACTCCCTTACAGGAAGCTTCTCCCTCTTCTTCTGTAATTAGATGTCACGCTCCCTCTTTTAAGTTAAGGAGAAATGTAAGATTTACCAACTCGTGCTGATTTATATCAATTTTATAGATAATTATAACCCAACGTTAGAAATAGGAGTAAAGTAGGAATTTGTTAACAAAGCAGGTTCAGAAGATGCCCTCAGAAACAGGGAAAGAGTGCTCTGAAGACCTGCATCCCGAGAAATACTACGGAAGAAATGCTGCAACTCTTGAGTCTGGCTGGTAAAACCCCATCGCCATCTCCTAGAAGTCTCACACACAAACATCCCTAATAGCGGATTTTGCTGAAAGCCCTGCTCCTTCAGTCTGAGTGGCTGCCTTAAAATTTTATTTAGTCTCTTTGCCCTTTTAGACTAAATATGCTCCTCAGCCAAATCTCCAACTCATATGAATGGGGATACAGAGAGATGGGTAATTGAAACAGCAGGGAAATTCTCAAATATCCACTTGCACAGAGTGTCAAACTTCTCTTGATGCAGCCTCTAACAAGTAGAAAAGCACGATTCACTTGAGTTTCCTGGTCAGTCTGCTGTCCCCACTCTTGTCCCTGTTCATGGCACAATGGGACAATCTACATGATTCAACCGGCCGCCGAAGCTCTGGCAGGTCCAGAGAGAACCTTGGTTGCTCACAGCTGGTAACTTATCCTTTGAAGAATAAGTTTTCATAATTCTACTCATTCCACCAGGTGAAAAGTAGGAAGTTTCTAGGATGAAGTCGGTCATTAATTCTTTTAACTAAATGGAATTGCCCCGTGGGTAATCGCCAGGGGTGCCAGCAGCCTTCCCTCAAGCCATCTACACCAGTTGGAATCTGGTACCTGCTCCCCTGCTACCTCCAAGACGCCCAGGCCCCTCAGTAAGAGGTGGAAAACTTCGGACGGGGACAGACCCCACCCCGGCCGCCCCGGGGCCGCTCCGGCCCTTTTCAGCCTGGGACTCGGTACCCGGCGAGGCCCGGGTGGGAGGGTCCGGTCGTGCACGGCCCGGGATGGGACTAGGGGCCGGAAAGCGCGCCCCGACAGTCCAGGGCTTAGGGAGGGCGGCCACCGCTCCCCACGTGGCCCTGCTCGCTCCTGGAACAGCCCCGGGGGCCGAGGAGGCCTCTGCCAGACCCGGCCGGCGCCTCTGTTTCCCCGGGCCCGCGGCCGCGGCGCGGCTCCCAAGTTAGCCCAGTCTGCCCGTTCTCGACACGCGCGCCCTTCCCGCCCCCGCGTGCCCCACCTTGGCGGACGATGCCGGCGCCCAGCGCGCCTAAGCCGCGGCCGGATGGCTGAGGGCGGCCGGGGGCAGCTCCGGGGCAGAGCCGAGGAAACCGCGCGTCTCCCCGCCGGGGCCCGAGCCCACCCTGCAGCGGGGCCCCGCGGCTGCCTCGCCCTCTCTGCAGACCCCGCCGGGGCCCGAGCCCACCCTGCCGCGGGGCCCCGCTGCTGCCTCGTCCTCTCTGCAGACCCCGCCGAGCCCTGCCTCCCGGCCACCCCGGCCGGCTCCTCGCCGCCGGAGTCGTGGGCGCTCGCGCGGCCCGGCTGCGACCCTGAGTACCTGCTCCTCCGGCGCGGGGCGGGCTCAACTAGTGGTCCTCTAAATCCCGGGCCTTCCCCGGGGCTCCGGGAAGTGCTCCGGCCACGAGGAAGCTGCTCTTGTCTTTCGGCTCCCAAACGTGACACTCTATATATCCGGCTCGGAGACTGGGTGTGGGGCGGGAGGAAACCACCCTCCCTCCGACCTTCCCCTCGGCCGCCGCGGCCTCGGCGTCGGGTGCGGAGCTGGCGGCGGCCTCTGCCCGGGGCGGGAGGAGGGCGAGGGGCTGGCGAGGGCCCTACAGGCCGCGAGGGGACCGCATCGTGGGCAGGGTGGCCGTCCGCGCAGGCCTGCCCCGCAGCTTCCATTCATTCAGCTCGGAGCAGATCCACTCGCTATTACTCGCGGCTTGGAGTTTTTCCCCCATTAAAAAAAAAAAATCGGTGGGTGAGGGGTAAGGGAACAGGAAAGGCGCCCCTCTCTGGTCTGGAAAAGGAGAGCTCCTACACCTTGAGAGAAAGAGAGAGAGAAAGAGAGAGAGAGAGAGAGAGAGAGAGAGAGAGAGAGTTGGGGGGCAGGGGGAGACAGAGGGTCAGAGGTTCTACCGTGAACGCTTGGAGGACACACCTTTCCCCACCCACCCTAGCAGAAAAGGCAGCCAAAAATCCGAGTTTACTCAGCTCGTCCGTACTGCACGCCCAGTGGGAGGGATGCTCTGGTGCCTGCTCCAGACTGCGGAGGCGCCTGGCAATGACCGACCAGGGCAGTGTCTTTTTAAAAATCCAGGAGGGGCCGGAGGCGCGGTTTATTCATGTCCAGGGTGTGGAGGGCAGAAATCAGGCTCTGTCTGCGTCAGGTGGGAGTGGGTAGGTGGATAGGAAACTAGAAAGGATCAGAGATGCGGCTGCAAGAATGCAGCCGGCCAGCTTTGCTCATCAGAGCTTCTCATCAGATTAAAAAACAAACAAAAAACAGGCAAACAAACAACAACAACAAAAAAAACGTTTTGTTTATAAGCCTGGTAGCTTAGCTTTGGGGGGATTTGCTTTGGTCACTGTTACATTTTAAACGGGAAAACTGGACCGTCGTCAGGGAAGACTTGTAGAGGGACAGGGAGGCACGTGAGTGGAGCTGTCACAGTCTTCAGCCAGGACGTGCTGAAAACGGCCAACGCCCAACCTCATTTCTTGGACAAGGTGGAAGGTAAATTCCCAAATAAACATGCTATGTTAAGAAAAGCTAAAACAGGAACATTGCCCTATAAGTTGTCTTCATTCTCCTCATTACAACAATCGACATACAAAGAAATAAAATTTAATTCATGCAAGTTGGAGTTAATACGAGCCATTTTTTGCATTAAAAAAAAATTCACACCCATCTTGAATTCTCTTCTATTGGACTGTCTTCAATTGAATGTATTAAGCAAAGTGTAGCCTAAAGTTACGGTGGCTAATTTTCTCTGGTGATTTTACCTGAAAGCAAGAGAGACAGAAAAAGTTAGGACCACATAAATATACTCTTCGTTATCGCTCCTCCCACTCAAGAATAAGTCTGAATGTGTTCCCCAAACAACGTGTACTGAAATGATACTGTCAAATGGTGGTGAGATTGAAATCACTGCTATGTGATGAGTGTTGAAATCACTTATCACATAGCGGAAAAGGTAAATTGTTACAACTCTTGTTGCAACAAGTTTCCAAGGCTTAAAATGTTGAGTCACTCAAAAATATTTTTATTGTTCTGAATCTTTTGGGGTTTTTTTTTGTGGTACGCGGGCCTCTCACCACTGTGGCCCCTCCCATTGCGGAGCACAGGCTCCGGATGCGCAGGCCCAGTGGCCATGGCTCATGGGCCCAGACGCTCCACGGCACGTGGGATCCTCCCGGACCGGCGCATGAACCCGCGCCCCCCGCATCGGCAGGCGGACTCTCAACCACTGCGCCACCAGGGAAGGCCGTTCTGAATATTTTGATATAGGATTCTTATTTCTTAGAATATATCCAAAGAAAGTAATTCACAAAAGAGAAATGTCGTATGGACAAAGTTCATGTTTATTACAACACTATTTATAAAGTAGAAAATAGAAAACATATTTTCAGTGGAGTGTTGAAAAATAAAATGCAACATTATTATAGGCTACAAAACCATAATTTTATTTTCACCATTTAAAGTAATATTTATGTATGGATAGTGTATTCATTTGCTGGGACTGCCTTATCAAAGTACACAGACTGGGTGACTTAAACAGAAATTTATTATCTCACAGTTCTGGAGGCCAGAAGTCCAAGATCAAAGTGTTGGCAGGATTCTTCCTCTGAAGGCTGTGAGGGAGAATCAGTTTCATGCCTCCTACCTAGCTTCTAGTGGTTTGCTGGCAATTTTTTTTTTTTGGTTTTTCTTACCTTCAAGAAGTATAACCCTGATCATTAGTCATATCAGATTAGGGCTCACCCTAGTGGCCTCATCTGAATTTATGACATTTGCAATAGTCCTATTTCCATATAAGGTCACATTCTGAGGTACTGAGGGTTAGGACTGCAGCATATGAATTTGGGGAGGGGGGATGTGGAGAAAGGCACAAATCAACCCATAAACGTATAATAGCAAAAAGAGGCAGTGTAGTTGTTACCGAGTCCAAGCTCATACTACTCACGCCGAGACAGGCCAATAAATCGAGAGAGGAGTTGGTGGGGAAAGGAACAGTGACTTTATTTGGAAAGCTGGCAGACCAAGAAGATGGTGGACTTGTGTCCCAAATAACCATCTTGCCTGAGTAAGAATGCAGGCCTCTCTTATACTAAAAGGGGAGGGAGTAAAGTCAGTCATTTCCTGGTTCCAGTCAGCCTCCAGAGGAGATGTGTTAATTTCATTCTTCCTGCAGTCATTCAAAGGTGGGCCTGGTCAGGATGTTTTCTGTGAGCCAGACAAAGTTATTTTAGCTTAATGCTCATTACCTGGAGGTAGGGTTCCCAGAGATGGACCATTATGTATAATTTATACTTATAGACAACATCCCTTTAGTGATTAACTTGTAATAGAATACAAAGTTTCTTCCCTATTACATAGTGGGTTGAATGGTGGCTCCCAAAAGATACGTCCTGGTGCAAATCCGTGGAACCTATGAATGTTACTTGATTTGGATGAAAGAGTCTCTTTATATGCAATGAAGTTAAAGGTCTTCAGAGGAGATCTTCCTGGATTATCCAGGTGGGCCTTAAATCTAATGGCAATTGCCTTTGGTAAGAGAAAGGCAGAGGGAGATTTGAGACATGTACATATTGGTTAAAGTGATTTGAAGAAAAGGCAGAAATTGGAGCAAAGTGGCAAAAAAGAAAAAGAAAAACAAACAGCCAAAAAAACCCAGGAAAGCCAAGAGGAGCAGACGACCCGCCAGAAGCTGGTAGAGAAGGAAGGATTCTCGTCTAGAGCCTCCAAAGGTTGAGGAGCATGGCTTTAACCTTGAGATCAGACTTCTAACCTCCAGAGCTGTGAGTGTATAAAATCCTGTTGCTTAAGCCACCCAGTAATTTATTATTACAGCCTTAGGAAACCAAATCAGGCAGTTTGGGTTGGCATTCTATGTATTTACTTTTTGGTTTTTTCTTGAAAGAGTGATAAATGATTCAAAACCATTTCAAGTGAGTACTTTACTAGAAATCTTAAAATTCTCATCCACTTTTGAAGGGATGGGCAGAAGACATGCTGAAGATTTTATCGTTTTGCAAAATAAACTCTCCAATAGGCACAAATGCTGATAAAACTGCAAAGGGCTCTGATCCTGTCAAACGGGTAAGGTGGTTCTTCATCCTCACACATGGTGTACATGTGACTCTTGTCGAGACAAATTCAGCTCCATGCCAATTTGATTAGAGAATAGTCTCCAGGGTTGGGTTGTATCTTAAAACCATGGTTGCTCATGGTCAATATTGAGAAATAGATTATTATAATTACTGACCTCTACTTTGAAAGTCTTCTCTCCCTCACTATTGCTCAGTGACTTACCCTTTTATTCAACCCTGTAAAATAAATGTTTCTGTCAATCTGCCTAGAAGTTTTTCAGTTAATATGCAAAGTACTTTTAAATATGCCATATCTAAAATAATATGTCAGATCATTCTAACGACACCTTAAATTTGGAGATTGTGAATACACTCAGTGCTCCCAAGGAGTGTTGTCATTGCCCAGTGCTGCTGAAACAAACCCTGTTTCTGTTGACTGAGAGGAGAATCGTAAACATATAATGTTCTAGAACTCAAAAGCTCGTCCTTTGGGCCCACTATCTTACTTGATAGTGGTGAAGATAGACTTTATGTCTTGCCTAAGGTCACTGAATTAGTTTTCTGTTGTTGCATAACCAATTACTATAACCTTAGTGTTTTAAAACAATACCTATTTATTATTATCAAGTTCTATAGGTCAGTCATCAGATATGGCGTAATGGGTCCTTTCCTCAGGGTTTCACAAGGCTAAAATCATAAAGTCAGCCCAGGCTCTGATCTCACCTGTGGCTTGGGGTCCTCTTCTGAGCTCTTTCTTGTTTGTTAGCAGGATTTAGTTCCTTGCAGCTATAGGACTCAGGGCTTCATACTCTTATTGACTGTTGGCCAGAGTTTGCTTCCAGCTCCTACAGGCCATCCTCCGGTGGGTGCTAACCATGTGTACTCCCACAGCATGGTTGTTTGCTTTTTTAAAGTCAGCAGAAGAAAATACTTCTTTCTCTCTTCAAATCTCTGACCCTTTTTAAGGGCTGCAACCGAATTATATGAGGGCCAGCTAGGATTAACTCAAAATCAACCGATTTGGTACCTTCACTTTCTTCATATAACATAATCACAGGAGTGGAAACCACCATAGGCACAGTTCCGCCGCCTCAGGGGAAACGGATTATCCAGAGTATCTAAACTCGAATGCGTGGTCTTGGGGCCGTCTTAGAATTCTGCCCATCTTAGTAACTCAGATGGTAGGAACAGCAGCAGCAGAGCGTTGTTTCCTACCCTATTGAGCTTCTTTTGTATAAGAAAAATTGCTTCTTATTATCTGGCCGTTTTATGAGGCAGCTAGATATGGATTTTTACAGAATTTTTTCTTGTCTTCTTTTTCCTTATGGAGATATACAGGTCTTTAAAAGTTATATGGCTTCTTTATTGCCAATTGTGAAAGTGTAACAGGTGAAGACTAAACTCACATATTCTGATTCCAAATGTAGTATATTCAAGTGCTTTCTCAAACCCTGGGTCATAACATCCAGAGTCTTTTGAGAATTCTTTTGAGAACTCTATTGTGAGAATGCAATACGGTTACAGCTGAATGAACTAAAAGAATATCCTCTCTATTGACTATTACGCAGACATTAAAAAGAATAACTTAAAGCTATGCCAGTTGAATTGCACTACTTTCCAAGAGGTTTAGTTTATGAAGAAAGTAACATGGTGAAAAACATGTATAATATGATCTTGTTCATATTAATCAATGTGAAATACCTGAATATGTATGTGTATACATAGATATATAGGTCTACAAAAGCTTGGAGAAAAATATGGAAGGATACATACTAGGTTATTAACATGTTCCCTTGGTTGGTGAAGGAGAGGCACTAATGTAGGTGGGGGAAGTGAGCGGGAGGAGTACCAGGCAAAGATGGAAAAAGAAAAAGAAAGACTAAAATAAAAATTAAGGTATCATATGTTCACATCTATGTATTTATTTAAATTATATTAAAACAGTTTTAATTTAAAAAATGCTAAGAGTCATCATGCCATCCCAACAAGTAAAAAGCTAAACAAAGTGAAGAATAAATAATTATTTTTAGGTTTGTCAGAGAAATGAAGTCACAGGGCAAACTGCTGCTACCAAAACTGGAGAAACAGACAAGTAGATGCAGAAAATCACAACTGACAGGAGCAGAAACCCATAGCAGAAACCTTCAAGTTATCAGTGTCACAGTAAAAAAAAAACCCCTGAACTGTAATAGATGAATCGCTGGAGCCTCAGTGTGGACAACTTTGAGAGTTACAAACTCCAGGGGGACAGAGTAATGGGGCTGGAGTGGGGCACACGTTTTTGAGTTTTACTTCCAGGTCTTCTACAATGTCCTCACAGTGAAAAATCCCCGGGTACTTCCATCAGAAGGGGAAAAGGAGCCATTTGAAATAAGCCAGAACATTCTGTTCTTAACAAGGCTTGCCGTCAAGAAAAACTATTTTACTAGATCCTAACCTGTTGGAGTTTTATCAGAGCCCAACATAACTGCAGAAAGGGAAACACCTGACTCCAGCCCTCTCTGCCATCTCATTCCATCTAAGGGAGGAAAACCAAGAAGAACATTTGAAGTTCACAGCCCAGGGGCATAGGCTCACCAAAAGACTGAGACATAATCGTAGGACTATACAATGCTTCCCTTCTTCCTAACCATTACATTACTAAATGCCTATTTATTGTAGTTACTTTTACCCAGCACTCATATCAGCTTTCAACAACAACAAAATTACAATGTATAGTAAAGGCAAAAATCACATTTTGAAGACACTGAACAAGTATCAGAATAGGAGTCAGACATGGCAGGCATGTTGAAATTATCAGACCAATAATTTCTTAAAAACTGTAATTAAGATGCTATGGATTTTAGTGGAAAAAGTGGACAATATGCAAGAACAGATGGATAATATAAGCAGAGAGATGTAAATTCTAAGAATGAATAAAGAGTGAATGCTAGAGATCAAAAACATTGTAGCAGAAATGAAGAATGCCTTTTGGGTTCATTCATAGACTGGGCATCACTGAGGAAAGAATCTCTGAACTTGAGGGTATGACAATAGAAACTTCCAAAGTTGAAAAACAAAGAGAAAAAAGACAGAAAAAAATGAACAGAATATCAAAAGCTTGTGGGACAATTACAAAAGATATATGCATAATGAGAATACCAGAAGAAAAAGAAAGAGAGAAAGAAACAGAGCAATATTTGAAGCAATAATCATTGAGACTTTACCAAATTCATTTTAGACACCAAACCACAGATCCAGAAATCTCAGAAAAACAAGAGGGATAAATGAAAAACACAAAAATAAAAAACAAAAACTACAAAACCCAACCCAAAAACCCACACCAATCTACAAATATACACCTAGGCATTTCATATTCAAACTTCAGAAAATCAAAGATAAAGAAAAAAATCATGAAAGAAGTCAGAGTAAAAAAAAACACCTTACCTATAGAGGAACAAAAATCAGAATTACACTGAACTTCTCCTCAGAAAATGTGCAAACAAGAGAAGCATGAAGTGAAATATTTAGTGTTGAGAGAAAAAAAATACCAACAACCTAGAATTCTGTACCATGTAAAATTACCCTTCAAAAGTGAAGGAGAAATAAAGACTTTCTCAGACAAATTAAATTTGAGGGAATTTGTTGCCATTAGAACTGCCTTGCAAAAATGTTGAAAGAAGTTCTTCAGAGAGAAAGAAAATAACACAGGTCAGAAATTTGGATCTTTGTAGGGAAAGGAAGAGTACCAGTGAATGAATAATTGAAAGTAAAACAAAATCTTTTATTTTTCATATTCTTAATTGATCTAAAAGATTATTCAAAATAATAGTAACAATATACTTGATTATATGTGCTTGCATTAACTATGTATATCTATGTATACATGTAGATGAATGACAGAAATGATACAAGATTTGGAAGGGAGGGAAATTTTGTTATATTTTCGGAATATTTTGTTATTAAAAGGGAATATTTTGTTATTATAAGGTACTTATGTTACCTGTGAAGTGGTATAGTGTTATTTGAAAGTGAACTTGGATCAGTTGTAAATGTATCTTCCAAACTCTAGGGCAATCCTTAAAAAAGTAAAAAAGGAAAGTATGATTTCTATGATAAGAAATGAGAGAAAAATGGAAACATATAAAATGCTTAATTAAAACCACGAGGGCGGAGAGTAAGACACGGAGATCACCTTCCTCCCCACAAATACACCAGAAATACATCTACACGTGGAACAACTCCTACAGAACACCTACTGAATGCTGGCAGAAGACCTCAGACCTCCCAAAAGGCATGAAACTCCCCACGTACCTGGGTAGGGCAAAAGAAAAAACAGAGACAAAAGAATAGGGACGGGACCTGCACCAGTGGGAGGGAGCTGTGAAGGAGAAAAGGTTTCCACACACTAGGAAGCCCCTTCGCGGGCGGAGACTGCGGGCGTCGGAGACGGGGAGTTTCGGAGCCGCGGAGGAGAACACAGCAACAGGGGTGTGGAGGGCAAAGAGGAGAGATCCCCGCACAGAGGATCGGTGCCGACCGGCACTCACCAGCCCGAAAGGCTTGTCTGCTCACCCGCCGGGGTGGGGGCGTGCTGGGAGCTGAGGCTCGGGCTTTGGCCGGAGCGCAGGGAGAGGACTGGGGTTGGCAGCGTGAACACAGCCTGAAGGGCTTAGTGCACCACGGGTAACCGGGAGGGAGTCCAGGGAAAAGAGGCAAGAGAAGAGGCAAGAGAGTTTTTCTTCCCTCTTTGTTTCCTGGTGCACCATGAGAGGGGATTAAGAGCGCTGCTTAAGGGAGCTCCAGAGACGGGCGCGATCGGTGGCTAAAAGCGCGGACCCCAGAGACGGGCATGAGATGCTAAGGCTGCTGCTGCCGCCACCAAGAAGCCTGTGTGCGAGCACAGGTCATTATCCACACCTCCCTCCTGGGAGCCTGTGCAGTCCGCCACTGCCAGGGTCCCGGGATCCAAGCGCAACTTCCCCGGGAGAATGCACGGCACGCCTCAGGCTGGTGCAACGTCATGCCGGGCTCTGCCGCCGCAGGCCCGCCCCGCACGCAGTGCCCCTCCCTCCCCACCCCCACCCACGGCCTGAGTGAGCCAGAGCCCCCCAAGCAGCTGCTCCTTTAACCCCGTCCTATCTGAGCGAAGAAAAGACGCCCTCAGGCGACCTACATGCAGAGGCGGGGCCAAATCCAAAGCTGAGCCCCGGGAGCTGTGAGAACAAAGAAGAGAAAGGGAAATCTCTCCCAGCAGCCTCAGAAGCAGTGGATTAAAGCTCCACAATCAACTTGATGTACCCTGCATCTGTGGAATACATGAATAGACAACGAATCCTACCAAATTGAGGAGGTAGACTTTGGGAGCAAGATTTATGATTTTTTCCCCTTTTCCTTTTTTTGTGAGTGTGTATGTAGATGCTTCTGTGTGAGATTTTGTCTGTATAGCTTTGCTTTCACCATTGGTCCTAGGGTTCTATCCGTCTTTTTTTGTTTGTTTTGTTTTGTTTCTCTTTAAAAAATTTTTTTTCTTAATAATAATAATAATATATATATATATTTTTTTCCGGTACGCGGGCCTCTCACTGTTGTGGCCTCTTCCGTTGCGGAGCACAGGCTCTGGACGTGAAGGCTCAGCGGCCATGGCTCACGGGCACAGCCACTCCCTGGCATGTGGGATCTTCCTGGAACGGGGCACGATTATGTGTCCCCTGCATCGGCAGGTGAACTCTCAACCACTGCGCCACCAGGGAAGCCCTTAGTAATTATTTTTTATTTTAATAACTTTATTTTATTTTATCTTACTTTATTTTATTTTATTTTATCCTCTTTCCTTCTTTCTTCCTTCCTTTCTTTCTTTCTTTCTTTCTATCTTTCTTCTACTTTTTCGCCCTTTTATTCTGAGGCATGTGGATGAAAGGCTCTTGGTGCTACAGCCAGGAGTCAGTGCTGTGCCTCTAAGGTGGGAGAGCCAACTTCAGGACACTGGTCCACAAGAGACCTCCCAGCTCCACATAATATCAAATGGTGAAAATCTCCCGGAGATCTCCATCTCAACACCAGCACCCAGCTTCACTCAACGACCAGAAAGCTACAGTGCTGGACATCCTATGCCAAACAACTAGCAAGACAGGAATACAAGCCCACCCATTAGCAGAGAGGCTGCCTAAAATCATAATAAGTCCACAGACACCCCAAAACACCCCACCAGACATGGACCTGCCCACCAGAAAGACAAGATCCAGCCTCATCCACCAGAACACAGGCACTAGTCCCCTCCACCAGGAAGCCTACACAACCCAGTAAACCAACTTTAGCCACTGGGGACAGACACCAAAAACAACCTGAACTACGAACCTGTAGACTGCCAAAAGGAGACCCCAAACACAGTAAGATAAGCAAAATGAGAAGACAGAAAAACACACAGCAGATGAAGGAGCAAGATAAAAACCCACCAGACCAAACAAATGAAGAGAAAACAGGCAGTCTACCTGAAAAAGAATTCAGGATAATGATAGTAAAGATGATCCAAAATCTTGGAAATGGAATAGAGAAATTGAAGAAACATTTAATAAGGACCTAGAAGAACTAAAGATGAAACAAGCAATGATGAACAACACAATAAATGAAATTAAAAATACTCTAGAAGGGATCAATAGCAGAATAACAGAGGCAGAAGAACGGATATGTGATCTGGAAGATAAAATAGTGCAAATAACTACTGCAGAGCAGAATAAAGAAAAAAGAATGAAAAGAACTGAGGACAGTCTCAGAGACCTCTGGGACAACATTAAACACAGCAACATTCGAATTATAGGAGTTCCAGAAGAACAAGAGAAAAAGAAAGGGACTGAGAAAATATTTGAAGAGATTATAGTTGAAAACTTCCCTAATATGGGAAAGGAAATAGTTAATCAAGCCCAGGAAGCACAGAGAGTCTCATACAGGATAAATCCAAGGAGAAACATGCCAAGATACATATTAATCAAACTGTCAAAAATTGAATACAAAGAAAACATATTAAAAGCAGCAAGGGAAAAACAATAAATAACACACAAGGGAATCACATAAGGTTAACAGCTGATCTTTCAGCAAAAACTCTGCAAGCCAGAAGGGACTGGCAGGACATATTTAAAGTGATGAAGGAGAAAAACTGACAACAAAGATTACCATACCCAGCAAGGATCTCATTCAGATTTGATGAAGAAATTAAAACCTTTACAGACAAGCAAAAGCTGAGAGAGTTCAGCACCACCAAACCAGCTTTATGACAAATGCTAAAGGATCTTCTCTAGGCAAGAAACACAAGAGAAAAAAAGACCTATAATAACACACCCAAAACAATTAAGAAAATGGGAATAGTAACATACCTATCGATAATTACCTTAAATGTAAATGGATTAAATGCTCCCACCAAAAGACACAGATTGGCTGAATGGATAAAAAAACAAACCCCATATATATGCTGTCTAAAAGAGACCCACTTCAGACCTAGAGACACATACAGACTGAAATTGAGGGGATGGAATAAGATATCCATGCAAATAGAAACCAGAAGAAAGCTGGAGTAGCAATTCTCATATCAGACAAAATAGACTTTAAAATAAAGACTATTAGAAGAGACAAAGAAGGACACTACCTAATGATCAAGGGATCGATCCAAGAAGAAGATATAACAATTGTAAATATTTATACACCCAACATAGGAGCACCTCAATACATAAGGCAAATACTAACGGCCATAAAAGGGGAAATTGACAGTAACACATTCATAGTAAGGGACTTTAACACCCCACTTTCACCAATGGGCAGATCATCCAAAATGAAAATAAATAAGGAAACACAAGGTTTAAATGATAAACAAGATGGACTTAATTGATATTTATAGGACATTCCATCCAAAAACAACAGAATACACATTTATCTCAAGTGCTCATGGAACATTCTCCAGGATAGATCATATCCTGGACCACAAATCAAGCCTTGGTAAATTTAAGAAAATTGAAATTGTATCAAGTATCTTTTCCCACCACAACGCTATGAGACTAGATATCAATTACCGGAAAAGATCTGTAAAACATACAAACACATGGAGGCTAAACAATACACTAATTAATAATGAAGTGATCACTGAAGAAATCAAAGAGGAAATCAAAAAATACCTAGAAATAAATGACAATGGAGACACGACGACCCAAAACCTATGGGATGCAGCAAAAGCAGTTCTAAGAGGGAAGTTTATGGCAATAAAATTTTACCTCAATAAAGAAGAAACATCTCAAATAAACAACCTAACTTTACACCTAAATCAATTAGAGAAAGAAGAATGAAACAACCCCAAAGTTAGCAGAAGGAAAGAAATCATAAAGATCAGATCAGAAATAAATGAAAAGAAATGAAGGAAACAGTAGCAAAGATCAATAAAACTAAAAGTTGGTTCTTTGAGAAGATAAACAAAACTGATAAACCATTAGCCAGACTCATCAAGAAAGAAAGGGAGAAAACTCAAATCAATAGAATTAGAAATGAAAAAGGAGAAGTAAAAACTGACACTGCCGAAATACAAAAGATCATGAGAGATTACTACAAGCAACTCTATGCCAATAAAATGGACAACCTGGAAGAAATGGACAAATTCTTGGAAATGCACAACCTGCCAAGACTGAATCAGGAAGAAATAGAAAATAGGAACAGACCAATCACAAGCACTGAAATTGAAACTGTGATTAAAAATCTTCCAACAAACAAAAGCCCAGGACCAGATGGCTTCACAGGCGAATTCTATCAAACATTTAGAGAAGGGCTAACACCTATCCTTCTCAAACTCATCCAAAATATAGCAGAGGGAGGAACACTCCCAAACTCATTCTACGAGGCCACCATCACCCTGATACCAAAACCAGACAAGGATGTCACAAAGAAAGAAAACTACAGGCCAATATCACTGATGAACATAGATGCAAAAATCTTCAACAAAATATTAGCAAACAGAATCCAACAGCACATTAAAAGGATCATACACCATGATCAAGTGGGGTTTATTTCAGGAATGCAAGCATTCTTCCATATACACAAGTCAATCAACGTGATACACCATATTAACAAATTGAAGGAGAAAAATCATATGATCATCTCAATAGATGCAGAGAAAGCTTTTGACAAAATTCAACACCCATTTATGATAAAAACCCTGCAGAAAGTAGGCATAGAGGGAACTTTCCACAACATATTAAAGGCCATATATATCAAACCCACAGCCAACATCATCCTCAATGGTGAAAAACTGAAACCATTTCCACTAAGGTCAGGAAAAAGACAAGGTTGCCCACTCTCACCACTGTTACTCAACATAGTTTTGGAAGTTTTAGCCACAGCAATCAGAGAAGAAAAGGAAATAAAAGGAATCCAAATCAGAAAAGAAGAAGTAAAGCTGTCACTGTTTGCAGATGACATGATACTATACATAGAGAATCCTAAAGATGCTATCAGAAAACTACTAGAGCTAATCGATGAATTTGGTAAAGTAGCAGGATACAAAATTAATGCACAGAAATCTCTGGCATTCCTATACACTAATGATGAAAAATCTGAAAGTGGAATCAAGAAAACTCTCCCATTTACCACTGCAAAAAAAGAATAAAATATCTAGGAATAAACCTACCTAAGGAGACAAAAGACCTGTATGCAGAAAATTATAAGACACTGATGAAAGAAATTAAAGATGACAAAAATAGATGGAGAGATATAGAATGTTCTTGGATTGGAAGAATCAACATTATGAAAATGGCTCTACTACCTAAAGCAATCTACAGATTCAATGCAATCCCTATCAAACTACCATTGGCATTTTTCACAGAACTAGAACAAAAAATTGGACAATATGTATGGAAACACAAAAGACCCTGAATAGCCAAAGTAATCTTGAGAACGAAAAACAGAGCTGGAGGAATCAGGCTTCCTGACTTCAGACTAAACTACAGAGACAGTATGGTACTGGCACAAAAACAGAAATATAGATTAATGGAACAGGATAGAAAGCCCAGAGATAAACCCACGCACATATGGTCACCTTATCTTTGATAAAGGAGGCAAGAATATACAGTGGAGAAAGGACAGTCTCTTCAATAAGTGGTGCTGGGAAAACTGGACAGGTACATGTAAAAGTATGAGATTAGATCACTCCCTAACACCATACCCTAAAATAAGCTCAAAATGGATTAAAGACCTAAATGTAAGGCCAGAAACTACCAAACTCTTAGAAGAAAACATAGGCAGAACACTCTTTGACATAAATCACAGCAAGATCCTTTTTGACCCACCTCCTAGAGAAATGGAAATAAAAACAAAAATAAACAAATGGGACCTCATGAAACTTCAAAGCTTTTGCACAGCAAAGGAAACCATAAACGAGACCAAAAGACAACCCTCAGAATGGGAGAAAATATTTGCTAATGAAGCAACTGAGAAAGGATTAATCTCCAAAATTTACAAGCAGCTGATGCAGCTCAATAACAAAAAAACAAACAACCCAATCCAAAAATGGGCAGAAGACCTGAATAGACATTTCTCCAAAGAAGATATACAGACTGCCAACAAACACATGAAAGAATGCTCAACATCATTAATCATTAGAGAAATGCAAATCAAATGTACAATGAGATATCATCTCACACCAGTCAGAATGGCCATCATCAAAAAATCTAGAAACAATAAATGCTGGAGAGGGTGTGGAGAAAAGGGAACACTCTTGCACTGCTGGTGGGAATGTGAATTGTTACAGCCACTATGGAGAACAGTATGGAGGTTCCTTAAAAAACTACAAATAGAACTACCATATGACCCAGCAATCCCACTAATGGGCATATACCCTGAGAAAACCATAATCCAAAAAGAGTCATGTAGCAAAATTTCATGGCAGCTCTTACAATGGCCAGGAGATGGAAACAATCTAAGTGTCCATCATGGGATGAATAGATAAAGAAGATGTGGCACATATATACAATGGAATATTACTCAGCCATAAAAAGAAACGAAATTGAGCTATTTGTAATGAGGTGGATTGACCTAGAGTCTGTCATACAGAGTGAAGTAAGTCAGAAAGAGAAAGACCAATACCGTATGCTAACACATATATATGGAATTTAAGGAAAAAAATGTCATGAAGAACCTAGGTGTAAGACAGGAATAAAGACCCAGAACTACTAGAGAATGGACTTGAGGATATAGGGAGGGGGAACGGTAAGCTGTGACAAAGTGAGAGAGTGGCATGGACATGTATACACCACCAAAATTAAAATAGATAGCTAGTGGGAAGAAGCCACATAGCACAGGGAGATCAGCTCGGTGCATTTTGACCACGTAGAGGGGTGGGATAGGGAGGGTGGGAGGGAGGGAGACGCAAGAGGGAAGAGATATGGGAACATATGTATATGTATAACTGATTCACTTTGTTATAAAGCAGAAACTAACACACCATTGTAAAGCAATCATACTCCAATAAAGATGTTAAAAAAAAAAAAGAAGAAAAAAAAAAACATGAAAGACAGAAGGGGACCTTCAAGATGGCAGAGGAGTAAGGCGTGGAGATCAACTTCCTCCCCACAAATAAATACATCAGAAATACATCTACACGTGGAACAACCCCTATATAACACCTACTGAACGCTGGCAGAGGACCTCAGACTTCCCAAAAGGCAAGAAACTCCCCATGTACCTGGGTAGAGCAAAAGAAAAAACAGAGACAAAAGAATAGGGACGGGACCTGCACCAGTGGGAGGGAGCTGTGAAGGAGGAAAGGTTTCCACACACTAGGAAGCCCTTTCACTGGTGGCGATGGGGGAGTGGCGGGGGGGAAGCTTCGGAGCCACGGTGGAGAGCTCAGCAACAGGTGCACAGAGGGCAAAGCGGAGAGATTCCCGCACAGAGAATCAGTGCCGACCAGCGCTCAGCAGCCCGAGAGGCTTGTCTGCTCAGCCAAAGGGGCGGGCGGGGCCTGGGAGCTAAGGCTCGGGCTTCGGTCGGAAGCAGGGAGAGGACTGGGGTTGGCTGCGTGAACACAGCCTGAAGGGAACTAGTGCGTCACAGCTAGCTGGGAGGGAGTCCGGGAAAGAGACTGGACCTGCCTAAGAGGCGAGACCGTTGTTTCAGGGTGTGCGAGGAGAGGGGATTCAGAGCACCGCCTAAACGAGCTCCAGAGACGGGCGTGAGCCACAGCTATCAGCAAGGACACCAGAGTGGGGCATGAAATGCTAAAGCTGCTGCTGCAGCCACCAAGAAGCCTGTGTGCAAGCACAGGTCACTCTCCACACCTCCCCTCCCGGGAGCCTGTGCAGCCCGCCACTGCCAGGGTCCCATGATCAGGATACAACTTCGCTTGGAGAACAGACGGTACGCCTCAGGCTATTGCAACATCACGCAGGCCTCTGCTACTGCAGGTTTGTCCCTTATTCCGTACCCCTCCCTCCCCCCCCGGCCTGAGTGAGCCAGAGTCCCATAATCAGCTGCTCCGTTAACCCTGTACTGGGGGGGAACAGACACCCTCAGGCGACCTACCTGCAGAGGCAGGGCCAAATCCAAAGCTGAGCCCCAGGAGCTGTGCGAACAAAGACGAGAAAGGGAAATTTCTCCCAGCAGCCTCAGAAGCAGTGGCTTAAACCTCCATAATCAGCTTGATGTAAACCTACATCTCTGGAACACCTGAATCGACAACGAATCATCCCAAAATTGAGGCAGTGGACTTTGGTAGCAACTGTAGCCTTGGAGTTTGCTTTCTGCATCTAATTTGTTTCTGGTTTTATGTTTATCTTAATTTAGCATTTAGAGCTTATCATCACTGGTAGATTTGTTTATTGATTTGATTGCTCTCTTCCTTTTTTATGTATATATATTTTTTCTTATTCCCTTTTTGTGAGTGTGTATGTGTATGCTTCTTTGTATGATTTTGTCTGTATAGCTTTGCTTTTGCCATTTGTCCTAGCTAGGGTATATTCTGTCCTTTTTTTTTTTTTTTTTTTTGTATAGTTTTTAACAGTTGTTATCATTGGTGGATTTGTTTGTTGGTTTGGTTACTCTCTTCTTTCTTTCTTTCTTTTCTAAATTTATTTTTAATAATTGTTTTATTTTAATAACTTTATTATTTCTTTTTAATTTTTTCTTTCTTTCTTTTTTCTCCCTTTTCTTCTGAGCCATGTGGCTCACAGGGTCTTGGTGTTCCAGCTGGGTGTCAGACCTAAGCCTCTGAGGTTGGAGAGCCAAGTTTAGGACATTGGTCCACCAGAGACCTCTGGGCCCCACTTAATAACAAACAGCGAAAGCTCTCCCACAGATTTCCATCTCAGGGCTAAGACCCAGCTCCACTCAACGACCAGCAATCTCCAGTGTGGGACACCCTATGCCAAACAACTAGCAAGACAGGAACACAAACCCACCCATTAGCAGAGAGGCTGCCTAAAATCATAATAAGGTCACAGACACCCCATAACACACCACCGGACGTGGTTCTGCCCACCAGAAAGACAAGAGCAAGCCTCATCCACCAGAACACAGGCACGAGTCCCCTCCACCAGGAAGCCTACACAACCCACTGAACCAACCTTACCCACTAGGGGTAGACACCAAAAACAACGGGAACTATGAACCTGCAGCCTGTGAAAAGGAACCCAAACACAGTAAGTTAATCAAAATGAGAAGACAGAGAAACACACAGCAGATGAAGAAGCAAGGTAAAAACCCACCAGACCAAACAAATGAAGATAAAATAGGCAGTCTACCTGAAAAAAGAATTCAGAGTAATGATAGAAAGATGATTCAAAATCTTGGAAATAGAATGGAGAAAATACAAGAAACATTAACAAGGACCAAGAAGAATTAAAGAACAAACAAACAATGATGAACAACCCAATAAAAGAAATTTAAAATTTTCTAGAGAGAATCAGTAGCACAATAACTGAAGCAAAAGAACAGATAAGTGACCTGAAAGATAAAATAGTGGAAATAACTAATGCAGAGCAGAATAAAGAAAAAATAATGAAAAGAATTGAGGTCTCAGAGACCTCTGGGACAACACTAAACCCACCAACATTCGAATTATAGTGGTCCCAGAAGATGAAGACAAAAGGAAAGGGACAGAGAAAATATCTGAAGAGATTATGGTTGAAAACTTCCGTAATATGGGAAAGGAAATCGTCAATCAAGTCCAGGAAGTGCAAAGAGTCCCATACAGGATAAATCCAAGGAGAAACATGCCAAGAAACATATTCATCCAGCCATCCAAAATTAAATACAAAGAAAAAATATTAAAAGCAGCAAGCAAAAAGCAACAAACAGCATACAAGGGAATCCCCATAAAGTTAACAGCTGATCTTTCAGCAGAAACTCTGCAAGCCAGAAGGGAGCAGCAGGACATATTTAAAGTGATGAAAGGGAAAAACTAAAAAGAAGCTTACTCTACCCAGAAAGGATCTCATTCAGATTCGATGGAGAAATTAAAACCTTTACAGATAAGCAAAAGCTAAGAGAATTCAGCACCACCAAACCAGCTTTACAACAAATGCTAAAGGAACTTCTCTAGGCAGGAAAGACAAGAAAAAGAAAAGACCTACAAGAACAAATGCAAAACAATTAAGAAAATGGTAATAGGAACATACATATTGATAATTTCCTTAAATGTAAATGGATTAAATGTTCCAACCAAAAGACATAGCCTGGCTGAATGGATACAACAACAAGACGTGTATATATGCCATCTACAAGAGACCCACTTCAGACCGAGGGACACATACAGATTGAAAGTGTGGGGATGAAAAAAAAAAAAAGAAAGTGTGGGGATGGAAAAAGATACTCCATGCAAATGCAAATCAAAATAAAGCTGGAGTAGCAATTCTCATATCACACAAAATAGACTTTAAAATAAAGACTATTGCAAGAGACAAAGAAGGACACTACCTAATGATCAAGGGATCAAACCAAGAAGAAGATATAACAATTGTAAATATTTATGCACCCAACATAGGAGCACCTCAATACATAAGGTAAATGGTAACAGTCATAAAAGAGGAAATCGACAGTAACACAATCATAGTAGGGGACTTTAACACCCCACTTTCCACAATGGACAGATCATCCAAAATGAAAATAAATAAGAAGACACAAGCTTTAAATGTTACATTAAACAAGATGGACTTAATTGATATGTATAGGACATTCCATCCAAAAACATCAGAATACACTTTCTTCTCAAGTGCTCATGGAACGTTCTCCAGGATAGATCATATCTTGGGTCACAAATCAAGCCTTGGTAAATTTAGGAAAATTGAAAACGTATCAAGCATCTTTTCTGACCACAATGCTATGAGACTAGATACCAATTAAAGGAAAAAATCTGTAAAAAATACAAACACATGAAGGCTAAAAAATACACTACTTAATAAACAAGAGATCACTGAAGAAATCATAGCAAAATCAAAAAAATGCCTAGAAACAAATGACAATGAAAACACGATGACCCAAAACCTATGGGATGCAGCAAAAGCAGTTCTAAGAGGGAAGTTTATGGCAATAAAATTTTACCTCAATAAAGAAGAAACATCTCAAATAAACAACCTAACTTTACACCTAAATCAATTAGAGAAAGAAGAATGAAACGACCCCAAAGTTAGCAGAAGGAAAGAAATCATAAAGATCAGATAAGAAATAAATGAAAAGGAAATGAAGAAAACAATAGCAAAGATCAATAAAACTAAAAGCTGGTTCTTTGAGAAGATAAACAAGATTGATAAACCATTAGCCAGACTCATCAAGAAAGAAACAGGAGAAGATTCAAATCAATAGAATTAGAAATGAAAAAGGAGAAGTAACAAGTGACACTGCAAAAATACGAAGGACCATAAGAGATTACTGCAAGCAACTATATGCCAATAAAATGGACAACCTGGAAGAAATAGACAAATTCTTAGAAAAGCACAACCTTCTGAGACTGAGCCAGGAAGAAATGGAAAATATAAACAGAACAATCACAAGCACTGAAATTGAGACTCTGATAAACAATCTTCCAACAAACAAAAGCCCAGGACCTGATGGCTTCACAAGCAAATTCTATCAAACATGTAGAGAAGAGCTAACACGTATCCTTCTCAGCTCTTCCAAAATATAGCAGAGGGAGTAACACTCCCAAACTCATTCTACGAGGCCACTATCACCCTGATTCCACAACCAGACACGATGTCACAAAGAAAGAAATCTACAGGCCAATGTTACTGATGAACACAGATGCAAAAATCCTAAACAAAATACTAGCAAACAGAATCCAACAGCACATTGACAGCATCATACACCATGATCAAGTGGGGTTTATCCCAGGAATGCAAGCATTCTTCCATATACGCAAATCAATCAATGTGATAAACCATATTAACACCTTGGAGGAGAGAAAACACATGATATCTCAATAGATGCAGAAAAAGCTTTTGACAAAATTCATCACCAATATATGTAAAAAAACCTTCCAGAAAGTAGGCATAGAGGGAACTTACCTCAACATAATAAAGGCCATATATGACAACCCCACAGCCAACATGGTTCTCAATGGTGAAAAACTGAAACCATTTCCTCTAAGATCAGGAACAAGACAAGGTTGCCCACTCTCACCACTATTGTTCAACATAGTTTGGAAGTTTTAGGCACAGGAATCAGAGAAGAAAAAGAAACAAAAGGAATCCAAATCAGAAAAGAAGAAGTAAAGCTGTCACTGTTTGCAGATGACATGATACTATACATAGAGAATCCTAAAGATGCTACCAGAAAACTACTAGAGCTAATCAATGAATTTGGTAAAGTAGCAGGATACAAAATTAATGCACAGAAATCTCTTGCATTCCTATACACTCATGATGAAAAATCTGAAAGAGAAATTAAGGAAACACTCCCATTTACCACTGCAACAAAAAGAATAAAATACCTAGGAATAAACCTACCTAAGGAGACAAAAGACCTGTATGCAGAAAATTATAAGACACTGATGAAAGAAATTAAAGATACGAATAGATGGAGAGACATACCATGTTCTTGGATTGGAAGAATCAATATTGTGAAAATGATTATACTATCCAAAGCAATCAACAGTTTCAATGCAATCCCTTTCAAATTACCAATGGCATTTTTTACAGAACTAGAACAAAAAAAATCTTAAAATTTGTATGGAGACACAAAAGACCCCAAATAGCCACAGCAATCTTGAGAAAAAAAAATGGAGCTGGAAGAATCAGGCTCCCAGACCTCAGACTATACTACAAAGCCTCAGTAATCAAGACAATATGGTACTGGCACAAAAACAGAAATATAGATCAATGGAACAGGATAGAAAGGCCAGAGGTAAACCCACACACATATGGTCACCTTATTTTTGATAAAACAGGCAAGAATATACAATGGAGAAAAGACAGCCTGTTCAATAAGTGGTGCTGGGAAAACTGGACAGCTACATGTAAAAGAATGAAATTAGAACACTCTGTAACACCATACACAAAAATAAACTCAAAATGGATTAAAGACTTAAATGTAAGGCCAGACACTATAAAACTCTTAGAGGAAAACATAGGCAGAACACTCTATGACATAAATCACATCACAGCAAGATCCTTTTTGACCCACCTCCTAGAGAAATGGAAATAAAACAAAAATAAACAAATGGGACCTAATGAAACTTAAAAGCTTTTGAACAGCAAATGAAACCATAAACAAGATGAAAAGACAACCCTCTGAATGGGAGGAAATATTTGCAAATGAAGCAACCAAAAAAGGACTGGTCTCCAAAATGTAGAAGCAGCTTGTGCAGCTCAATATCCAAAGACCAAAAAACGCAAAGCAAAAATGGGCAGAAGACCTAAATAGACATTTCTCCACAGAAGACATACAGATAGCCAACAGACGCATGGAAGAATGTTCAACATCACTCATCATTAGAGAAATGCAAATCAAAACTACAATGATGGGGCTTCCCTGGTGGCTCAGTGGTTGAGAGTCTGCCTGCCGATGCAGGGGATACAGGTTCGTGCCCTGGTCCGGGAAGATCCCATATGCTGCGGAGCGGCTGGGCCCGTGAGCCATGGCCGCTGAGCCTGCGCATCCATAGCCTGTGCTCCACAACGGGAGAGGCCACAACAGTGAGAGGCCCGCGTACTGCAAAAAAAAAACAAACCCAAAAAAACCCCCCAAAAAACTACAATGATGTATCACCTCACACCAGTCAGAATGGCCATCATCAAAAAATCTAGGGCTTCCCTGGTGGCGCAGTGGTTGAGAGTCCGCCTGCCGATGCAGGGGACGCGGGTTCGTGCCCCGGTCTGGGAAGATCCCACATGCCGTGGAGCGGCTGGGCCTGTGAGCCATGGCCACTGGGCCTGCGTGTCCGGAGCCTGTGCTCCACGGCAGGAGAGACCACGAGAGTGAGAGGCCCGCGTACCGCAAAAAAAATCTAGAAACAATAAATGCTGGAGAGGAAGTGGAGAAAAGGGAACCCTCTTGTACTGTTGGTGGGAAACTAAACTAATACAGCCACTATGGAGAACAGTATGGAGGTTCCTTAAGAAATTAAAAATATAGCTACCATACGACCCAGCAATCCCATTATTGGGCATATATCCTATGAAAACCATAATTGAAATAGAGTTATGTAGCACAATGTTCATTGCAGCTCTATTTACAATAGCCAGGACATGGGAACAACCTAAGTGTCTATCGACAGATGAATGGATAAAGATGATGTGGCACATATATACAATGGAATGTTACATAGCCATAAAAAGAAACGAAATTGAGTTATTTGTAGTGAGGTGGATGTACCTAGAGTCTGTCATACGAGTGAAGTAAGTCAGAAAGAGAAAAACAAATACTGTATGCTAACACATATATATGGAATCTAAAAAAAAAAAAAAAAAGAAAGTTTTTGAGGACTCTAGGGGCAGGACAGGAATTAAGATATAGGTGTGGAAAATGGACTTGAGGACACTGTGGGGAGGAAGGGTAAGGTGAGACATAATGAAAGAGTGGCATGGACATATATACACTACCAAATATAAAATAGATAGCTAGTGGGAAGCAGCCGCATAGCACAGGGATATCAGCTTGGTGCTTTGTGACCACCTAGAAGGGTGGGATAGGGAGGGTGGGAGGGAGACACAAGAGGGGAGAGATATGGGGATATATGTATATGTATAGCTGATTCAATTTGTTATACCGCAGAAACTAACACACCATTGTAAAGCAATTATACTCCAATAAAGATGTTTAAAAAAAAGGAAAAAAAACCCATGAAAGTCAGAGAAATTGCCAAAGCTAAAAATAGGAACAAAAAAGAAGGGTAACAAATAATAAACAGTCACAAACATAGGAGATATTAAACCAGTTATATCAAGAGTCCCCTTAAATGTCAATGGTATAAATACCTAATTAAAATATTGTCAGAGTGGATCAAAAAAGCAAGATCCAACTATATGTTGTGTACTGGATTTAGACACTTTGAATATAGAGACACATAGAGATGAAAAGTAAAGGGATGGAGAAAGATATACCATGCTAACACTAAACAAAAGAGCATAGAATTATCTGTATTAATTTCAGGTTAATCAGACTTCAGAGCAAGGGAAGTTATTAGGGGTAAAGAGGGGCATTAGTTAAAGGTAAAGAGAAGAATATCTGAAGAAGGCATAATAATCTTTAACTCTTAGGGTCAATCTTCTAAGAAGACATAGTAATCTAACAACAGAGTGTCAAAACACTTGAGGTGAATCCTGGTAGTACTACATGGAGAAATAGATCAATACTCTGTTACAGTTGGAGACTTTAAGATCCCTGTATCAGATATGGACAGATACAGTAGGCAGAAAATCAGTAATTGACATCTACATGCTACTTCATTCAACAACAGCAGAATACATATTCTTCTTAAGCTCACATGTAGCATTCACCAAGATGGACCACATTCTTGGACATAAAACATACTTAACAAATTTAAAAGAATAGAAACCATACAATTTCTGCTCTCATACAGCAGTGGAATTAAAGTAGAAATCTATAACAGAAAGATATCTGAGAAATCTCAGAATACTTGGAGATTAAACAACCCACTTCTAAATAGCACGTAAGTCAAAGAAGAAATTTCAAGAGATACTAAAATTTTTTTTTACTAAATGAAAATGAAAATACATCTTATCAAAATTTGTGGGATGCAGCAAAAGTAGTGCTTAGGGAAGGTTTTATAACATTGAATACTATTTTTAGAATATAAGAAAGCTCTAAAATGAATTAAGCTTCTCCCTTAGGAAACTAGAAAAAGAGGGTAAATTAAATTCAAATTAAGTAGAGAAAAGTAATAATAGGAAATAAGCATAAATCAATGAAATTGCAAACAGAAAATCAATAGGAAAAATTTTAAGAATCTTTGAAAAGATTAATAAAATTGATAAAATTTTAGCCAGGTTAACTAAGAATAAAGAGAGAAGGCAAAAATTACTAATATTGGAAATAAAAAATGGACATCACAGCAGGTCTCATGGACATAAAAAGGATAATAAAAAGATATTATGAACATCTCTATGCTCACAAATTTGATAACCTAGATGAAATGGACCAGTTCCTTGAAAGACACAATCAGCCAAAACTCACAAAGAAAAATAGGCAATCTGAATATGCCTATATCTAAAGGCATATTAGATATGGAATCAATAATTAATGACCTTCCAAAACAGAAATCACCAGGCTTAGGTGGGTTCACAGGTGAATTGTACCAAATATTTAAGGGAGAAATTATACCGATTCTCTAGAATCTCTTCCAGGAGATAAAAGTAGAGAGCATATTTCCTTAATCATTTTCTGAGGCCAGCATTACCCTACAACCAAAAACCAAGGCAAGGACATGAAGAAGAAGTAGAAGAAGAAGAAGAAAAAGAGACAACCCCACAGGCCAGTATCCCTCATGAATGTAGATGCAAAAATCCTCAATAAAATATTAACAAGTTGAATCCAACAATATACAACCAAGTAGGATTTATCCCAGGTGTGAAAGGCTGGTTCAACATGCAGAAATCAATTAATGTACTCTATCACACCAACAGGCTAAAGAAGAAAAATCATATCAATAGATACAGAAAAATCATTTGACAAAATTCAACATCTATTCATGATTAAAAAAAAACTCTCAGCAAACTATGTATATAGGGACACCTCCTCAACTTGATAAAAGAACACCTACAAACAACCTACAGTTAACATTATACTTAATGGTGAAAACCTCAAAGCTTTCCCTCTCAGATCAGAAACAGAGGCAAGGATGTCCTCGCTCACCACTGTTAACATTGTACTGGAAGTCTTAGCTAATGAAACAAGACAAGAAAAGGAAATAAAAGGTATACACATTGAAAAGGAAGAAATAAAACTGTCTTTGTGAACACATAATTGTCTAGGTAGAAAATCCAAAAGAATCAACAAAAAATTCCTGGAACAAATAAATGATCAGGGTTGCAGGATACAAGGTTAATATGCAAAAGTGAAACCCTTTTTTACATAGCATCAATGAACAAGTGGAATTTGAAATTAAAAACACTTTCCCATTTATATTAGCATCCCCCTTCCCCAATTAAATAGTTAGGTATAAATTCAATAAAATATGTATAAGATCTGTATGAGATCTGTATGATCTACAAAACTCTGATGAAAGATGTTAAAGAAGAACTAAATAAATGGAGAGAGATTCTATGTTCATGATTATGATAACTCAATATTGTCAACATGTCAGTTTTTTCCAACTTGATTGTATATTCAACAAAATCTCAACCAAAATTTCAGCAAAGTATTTTTGTGGATATTGACAAACTGATTCCAAAGCCAACTCAATACTGAGAAGAACAAAGTTGGAGGATTGACACTATCCAACTTCAAAACAGACTGTGATGCCACAGTAATCAAGACAGTGTGATGTTGGTGAAATAATGAACAGATAGATCAATGGAGCAGAATGGAGAGCCCAGAAATAGACCCACATAAACACAGAGTGTAATCAACTGATCTTTGACGAAGGAGCAGAGGAAATGAAGCAAAGATAATCTTTTTAACAAATGTTGCTGGAACAACTGGACATTAAAAAAAAGAATCTAGACAAAGATATTATTCACTTCAAAGAAATTAACTCAAAATGGATTATAGACCTTAATGTAAAATTCAGAACTATAAAACTCCTAGAAGATAAATAGGAGAAAAACCTAGATGACCTTAGGTTTGGCAATGACTTTTTAGGTACAACACCAAAGGCACAATCCATTAAAGAAATAATTGATAAGCTGGACTTCATTAAAATTAAACTTCTGCTTTGCAAAAGACAATGTCAAGAGAATGAGGAGTCAAGCCATAGACTGGGAGAAATATTTGTAAAAGACACATCTGGTAAAGGACTGTTATCCAAAATATACAAAGAACACTTAAAACTCAACAGTAACAAAATGAACAACCCAGTTAAAAAATGAGCCAAAGGGGCTCCCCTGGTGGCTCAGTGGTTAAGAATCCGCCTGCCAATTCAGGGGACATAGGTTCGAGCCCTGGTCCGGGAAGATCCCACATGCCATGGAGCAACTAAGCCCGTGCGCCACAACTACTGAGCCTGTGCTCTAGAGCCTGCGAGCCACAACTACTGAAGCCCGTGCGCCTAGAGCCCGTGCTCCGCAACAAGAGAAGCCACCGCGTTGAGAAGCCTGCACACAGCAACGAAGACCCAACGCAGCCAAAAATAAAAATAAATAAATAAATTTATATTTAAAAAAAAAGAGCCAAAGACCTAAACAGCCACCTCACCAAAGCACATATGCAAATAGCAAGTAAGCATATAAAAAGATACTCAACGTCATGCGTCTTTAGGGAATTCCCAAGTAAAACAATGTGATACCATTGCACACCAATTAGAATGGCCAAAATCCAAAATACTAACAATACCAAATGCTGGTGAAGATATGGATCAATAGAAACACTCATTAATTGCTGAACAGATGGCACAGCCAGTTTGGAAGACAGTTTGGTAGTTTCTTACAAAACTAAATACCCTCTTACCATGCAATCCAGGAATCATGCTCCTTGGTATTTACCCAAAGGAGCTGAAAACTTATATCCATACAAAAACTGAACATGGATGTTTATAGCAGCTTTATTCATAATTGCTAAAACCTGGAGGCAACCAAGATGTTCTTCAATAGGTGAATAGATAAATAAACTTGTACACCCCATCAGCCAATGAATACTATTTTGTGATAAAAACAAATGAGATACCAAGCCAGGGAAAGACACAGAAGAAACCCAAATAAATATTACTTCATGAAAGAAGCCAATTTGAAAAGGTTACATGCACTATATGATTCCAACTATATGACATTCTGGAAAAGGTAAATCTGTGAAGATAGTAAAAAGTTCAGTGGTTCCTAAGCATTGTGTGGGAGAAAGGGATGAGCGCAGAAGATTTTTAGGAGAGTGAAGCTACTATGTGTGATATTACAGTGGTAGACACATGTCATTATACACTTGGCCAAACCCATAGAACATAAAACACCAAGAGTGGACCCTAATGTGAACTATACACTTTGGGTGATAATGATGCGTCAATGTAGGTCCGTTGATTGTAACAAATGTACCACTCTGATGCAGGATGTTGATAGTGGGGTAGGTTGTGCATCCGTGAGGGCCGGGGGTAGATGGGAAATCTCCGTACTTCCCACTTAATTTTTCTGTGAATGTAAAACTGCTTGAAAAGTAATGTTTCTTGATTGAAAAAGAGAATGCTGGGGGACTGGCAGCAGGTATGAAGAAGATGAGTATGTTTAGTTGTCAATTGTAAAGTGAAATCAAAGACAGGTGTGGAAAGTCATGCACTCTGGGGATGAACAAAAAAAGTGTAACTGTAGAATCTTGAAGCGAGAAGATTGGTGGCTCATCTTTTATTTTATCCTCCCCAGATAAAGGAATTGCTTTAGATTCTAGGAGAAAGACTTTGTAATAGTAGCTAAAATCAGAAGGTTATGGGGTCACTGAAGGAATTTGCCTTCATGTCATGGGACGAAAGAGTGTGAAAATTACTGTACCTCAAAGAACAAATAATTATGTACATGGTACTTTGTCTCTGTGCAACTTTAAATCAACTTAGCTTCTATGTGACCACACATGGAGACCAGTAGGGCAGGTCTCTCCCAATATTGAATCATGATTCTGTGGGTTTTTATCTTGTTCCTATGGTTTGTCTGAATCTGCTAGCAAGGCTTATAGCCAGTTCTGTAATTAGAGAATCAGAGAGTAACAGAGGAAAACAAGTAATGAGAAGAGAGAGGTTATAAAGAGGAAATCATAAATGCTACTCTGCCTCTAATATTAAGAGACCTTTTGCAAGAGTCAAATGGAGTTTGACTGAATATTGACTAACTTCTACAGTCTAGATATTTAAATCACAAATCAAACTAACACATTGTTATATAACTTCTAACCTTCTATCTTGAAAAATATAGCTTCAAATGACAAAATAATGACATGTGTGTAAAGCCAGGACTTTTATGACTAAAAGTTGCCAACGTATCAAGATGACTAAATATAATTATTGCATATACGTGAATGTACATTTGATGGGCTGACAGTGCTAGGGTGAGTAATAAAAATGTACATAATTCACAAATTATTTCTTATTTATTCCCAGAAATGATTTTTTTGTCTGCATTTAAAGAAATTGCAAATTATAATATTAATACCAAGACAATAGCACAATTTGTATTATGATTTTAGATTAAAATTGATTAAAGAATCAAGTGAAATTATATTTAAAAGGGATAAAGTTTGCATTTTTTAAAAATGGGGATTAAATTAAATGCAAAGTTTGAAAATAATAAAAGTATTTTTAATGTTGTTTACTAAAACATTTAAGTGATCTATTAACACCAAACGTCAAACTACAAATTAAATTATTGAATATCAAAGTTTTAAATAAAAATTAAATTGTTTTGAAAACAATCTAAAACATCATATTAAGAATTTTTATACAAATAAAATTGTTTTCAATTCTAGTGTTCAGGCTTCCTCTAGTTGCCAATGTAAGAAAAAAAAAATCAAGCTGGTAACATGTTTCATCGTATTACATTGAGATCTACATATATACAAGTTAAAGAGTAATATGAATTGTTTACTGTGACAAAACGGTCCTGAGCCCTGAAAAGCAACTGTTTCAAATACTGCACTAATTTGGAATCAGATTGGAACACAAAGAGAAACAAGACACTTGACTTTCAGCACTACTAGGAAAAAGCACTTTATCATACAAGAGTTCATTGAATTCATAGTATCTGAGAAGCAGGATTTCAGGTTAATTATTTTGCCCTTTCTGTTACCTATGTGCTTCTGCCACTCCAATCCTCCTCATGCTCCAAAGCAGCCTCCATCTCTGACATTAGCAACGGCACAACCCCAAACATTCATGGCATTCAGATGCAGTCATGTTGTGTTTTTAAGATAAATGGCAAGAGAGACAGCGTTTCCTGGGACATGATTGGTATTAATCATGAGAGTGGTTGTTCGGTATGGTGCATTATGTTACCGCTAATGAGTGTTGGGTCCCCCATGACAGAAACATCCTTGCATACATTTGTGTGTGTGTGTGTGTGTGCATGTGTGTGATATGTGGAACCCTCTAGAGAGCAGATCCAAGGGTGATCACCTGACCTTAACTAGATCAATCAGATTTTCCCTTCCAGGAATTTGGAATTGTTGACTGAAAAGACACAGGCTCTGAAAGTTTCTCGAAGCTCAGTAACTCTAGATCGCATTCTAGAAAATCCGTGAATTTCTGCTGCTGGGTACCCAGAACTTCCTAAATTCCTGTACTTTCCAAGACCCTTTTACTCTTTCCTGGATTCTGATAAATATTTCAGTATTCCCATAAAGTTATTTATAATTATTATTTTGCTCAAGTTAAGTAGACTTCATTTACTTTTATTTCAAAAACAAAACAAACAAAAAATCCCTTAACAAATGTAATTTATCAGTTGATAATTTTCTGCAGTGGCTATTCTTGTATTTTGTTAGTGCTTTTAGAAGGCTACACTAAAGAATAAATATAGAAGAAAGATGAGTTGAGAGGATAATAATTTTAATAATATTTCTGATCACCATGTTTGCTTTGTTGAACAAAGAAGCTTTGAAACTTTTTTCATGGAGCTTACTGGGTAAAAGAGACACTCTTCTCAATTGATAAACTTAGATCCTTAAAAAACAAGGATAACGCTCAACTAAATCTGGGAAGTTAAAGAAAAATGTTAGAAATTAGATAACTTTTCCTTTTCCTCTTTTTGTTGCTTCAGTGAGATTTCTGGTTGTAACAGAACAGTGGCATTGTCAAAAGTTCTGAGTGTTTTTAAACAAGAAGACACATGTCCCAGAAAGACTCTCCATTAAACCTTAAATCAACAGACTCCAAATTGTTAGAATTAAGTCATGTTAAAACGCAGCACTAAATCTTTGCTCTTTGGCAGTCCTGTACTCTCATTGTTGGAAGATTTGGGGAGTCTAATGGGAAGGAAAGACATCACAAATCAGGCATTTACCAGGGGTAAGCAGAGTGAATATTCTCTGGGAGGTTCTTAGAAGACAAGGGCCTTGGGAATTCCCTGGCAGTCCAATGGGGTTAGCACTCCGAGCTCTCACTGCTGAGGGTCCCTGTTCAATCCCTGGTTGGGGAACAAAAAAATCCCACAAACCGTGTGGTGCAGCCAAAAGAAAAAAATAAACAAACCAAAAAAACAGACAAGGGTCTGAAATCAAAAGAAATTAAAAATTCAAAACAAAGCACTGCATTATCTCAATTATTTCATTGTTAATGTAGAATTCATCATTTATGAAAATGTGGGCAAAAAAGTATTTACAATGTAATATGATCTTCTGGATTCAATATTATAAGAGAAGTAAACATTTCTAGTTTCTCTCTTTCTCCTTCTCTCTTACTTGCTTGCTTTTGTTTTCCCCCTTGCTCTCATTCTCTCTCTTTAATTACATGTTAAGTGGGGATGATACTGCTAAACTTATAAGCTTGCAATGAGAATTTAATAAGAAAAATGTATATAAACGTGAAGAGCATAGTACATAAACCACAGTAGCTTCTCAATGAAAATTTCTCTTTCTTTTCTTTCTGGTCAATTGAAATTGTATAAAATAAATTCCATATATATCAATTAGAAGAATTACTTTAGGATCAGAAATTGCATAACTTATAGAAAAAAATCAAAGCTGATGTTTATTATCAAACAGAAAATTAGCCTATGGAAATAAAGGACATACACAGCAACTGATTTTGTTAATAGTTGTTTCTTCACTTTGAAAGATGTTCTTTTACTGTTGATTGGTGACCTTGTTCGGGACTACACCAGAGCAGGATGATATTTTTCTCCCTACAAGTAACCTTAAAAACTAAATATCGGGCTTCCCTGGTGGCACAGTGGTTGAGAGTCCGCCTGCCGATGCAGGGGACACGGGTTCGTGCCCCGTTCCGGGATGATCCCACATGCCGTGGAGCGGCTGGGCCCGTGAGCCATGGCCGCTGAGCCTGCGCGTCCGCAGCCTGTGCTCCGCAACGGGAGAGGCCACAACAGTGAGAGGCCCGCGTGCCACAAAAAAAAAAAAAACACAAAAAACTAAAAAAACCCTAAATATCCAGTGTAGACACAACTGCTCATTCCCACAGATTCACTGGGGAATGTATGTCCTAGCAGTCCTGAGTAAAATTCTTAAATAAACCAAACTGAGAAAACTTAACCCCAAGCTTAATCGAGCAATTTGCTAGTCTTGTGTATATCTGGCAATTGGTTAACTTTAGTTGTGACATGTATCATAAGCTACAAAACGTCTAAGAAGGGAGAAATGGGCTGATACCAGTCAATTTTTTAAAAAGTAAATAGTTTATTTTTAACAGCCATCTACATCATGTTTACTACCTTCCTGGTTGTAAGGACATCACACAGTTAATTCATTTAGTCCTCATCACAACCCCATGCCAAAGGTACCAAGGTTACCCCCATTTTGCAGATTAGGAAAATGAGGCACAGAGAAGTGATTTGTCCAGGTCACTGTTGAATGAATTTTGTTGGGGTTCATTGTTAGGCTCCCCATTGTCAGTCTGCAGGATCTGATTCCTGTGCTGGCTCATGATTCAGTTTTGTTCCTGGAATGTGTCTATGTTCTAACCTCCTTGGCTCTGTGCTTCTGGTTTCTGACACCTTGCCCTCAGGCTTTGGTCTTCTGGCTCCCCTAGTGAAACGGGCCTTACCTCACCTATAGCCTTTTACGTTGTATGGAAAAGACCTGCTCACGTTATATGAAATGGCAGGGCCTTGTAGGGATTACCAAATAGTGAGAAAGCAACAAAACCCATCTTAGCTACTGCAGGTTTGGGCTGAATCCCAGGGATTCCGAGGCCAGACGGTACTGACAGCAGGTATGAGGGAGAACTGTCAACAGCTCATTGTTAAACAAGATACAACAGCTCCCCAAGTGATTCAGTCATCTTATTGTTACCTCAGAACAGGCATCCATGAATCCCTGCTGCTTTTGGACTAAGGGCCGGGCCTTTTTTTTTTTTTTTGCGATATGCGGGCCCCTCACTGTTGTGGCCTCTCCCGTTGCGGAGCACAGGCTCCGGACGCCCAGGCTCAGCGGCCATGGCTCACGGGCCCAGCCGCTCCGCGGAATGTGGGGTCTTCCCAGACTGGAGCACGAACCCGTGTCCTCTGCAACGGCAGGCGGACTCTCAACCACTGTGCCACCAGGGAAGCCCGGACTAAGGGCATTTTATCACCTTCCCACACAAAGAGTGGACTTTGGGACCAAATCACTTCTCTGCTAGTTGACCTCCTTCACTAGAATCCATAGCTGCTTTTGACCTGGGCACCAATTCCTGGTTCCTTCAGTCATGACTAGAGTGACAGGCTTTGCAACTCTACAACGACTCACCGATGAGTTTTTCTCTGAGGGGAGTGCTGGGCATGGAGGATGCTCAGAGGTTCACACACTCCTGTACGATGCAGATCTCCACAGCCTCATGTTGATTGCATTGCCCAGCTGGCTCCTCCAAAACAAAGGACTGAGTTTGGTGCCTGGTCACATAGTCTCTATCGTTCCAATGGATTTTTGGAATCTCTCCTCCTGATTGTAACAATCCTGTGATGATACTTTCATGTATACCTCTACCCAAACTCCAAATTTCCTGGGTCCACACTAACCTCATCATATTGCCCCAGACCTACTCTTCCTCCTGTATGACCGATCTAGGCGAATAGCATCACCATGTTTCTAGCAGAGCAGGGAGAGAAACCTTTAGGTTAATTATTTTCAATGTTTATTCAGCATTCCCTCCATCTTCTAAATGTCTGCCAATCCAGGCCCTCCTGCTCTACTCCCACTGTCTTCTCCATAGTTCATGTCACCATACTTTCTAGCCTGTGATTACAGTAGCCTCTTAAATACCTCTGTCTTGGCTCTTCCAAGAGTTACTTTTCCTCAAACAAAAATGTTTGAGGAAAACATTGCTAATGAAAATGGTTGATGCATCTCTAGAATTTTAATTATTTTAGGCTTGTACATAACAGTTCTTCAAGGTCTGGCCTTACATGGCTTTTCTGGACACTTCTCCTGCTGTTCTTCCTCCTGTCCTCTCGGTGCCAGCCCTGTGGAGCCATTTGCTGTGAGGATAGCCTTCCATGCCTGCCCTTAGGGCCTTCACAAATGCTTTTTCTCTTCCTGGAATGTGTCCTTTAACTGCTGGGTCTCCTTCATCTTGATATCTTCTCATCAGAGGGTAAGGCACTCATCTCAGGCACAAAATCTAAGGAGGTGACAATAAATGCAGTTATCAAGATCAATAATACATTAATGCAATAGCTAAATAAATCCACAATAAACAAAATATTCAAACTTGAAATAAAGACAGGAATTGATCCTGCATTTCCACGACCCTGCCTTACTCACCTCACCCAAATGGCAGCCCCTGTTCCAATAATACTTTATACAAATAAGCAGGCAAGCTGCAGGCTGCAGTTTGCCAATTCAACTTTTTAAAGCATTGCATTAAAATATTATCTCTGGGCTTCCCTGGTGGCACAGTGGTGGACAGTCCGCCTGCCGATGCAGGGGACACGGGTTCGTGCCCTGGTCCGGGAAGATCCCACATGCCACGGAGTGGCTAAGCCCGTGAGCCATGGCCGCTGAGCCTGCACGTCCGGAGCCTGTGCTCCGCAATGGGAGAGGCCACAGCAGTGAGAGGTCTGTGTACCGCAAAAAAAAAAAAAAAAAAAAAAAAAAAATATATATATATATATATAATTTCTATTAGTTATTGAGTATTTTGGCCCCTTTTAAATTTTGTGCCTGAGGCAAGTGCCTCGCTGTATCACCCTAGGCCTGGCCCTGTTGTAGACACTGTTTGCCATCAAGATTCATCTTCAGCAACACTTCATTTAGGAAACCTGTCCCCCCGCAATCTGATGTGCTCCTAGAACATATCTCTGTTAGAGCATTTTCTACACTACGTGCAATTGTTAGCTTACTTGTCTGCCTCCCAGCTAATTGATATGTTCCTTAAGTGCATAAACACTCGTCTATGTTGGATTAGCTCCCCAATTTAACAATAATAACAGCTATTTTTTAATGTTGAACACCTTATATGTATCATATACGGTACTAAGCACTTTGAAATTTCACCTCTAATCCTTGCAATGCATAGGGTAGGATTCTTACTCTCATTCAGTAATTTGGGAAATGAAACACAGTGATTAACTAATATACAGCTAATAATTGATGGAGCCAGCTTCAAAACTGCTCACCTCCAGATCTCATGTATTTCCCATTAAACAATTTTGCTCAGTGTATCTGTTCAGAGGGGCAACAGCTTAAAGGTTCTACAGATGATGGGGGCTTGCAGACACATCTCAAGGTCTGTGTCCTCAAAATTTTACCCCAGAAAATTTTTGTGCCATAATGGAGCTGATTGTCTAAGAGTAAGATGGTGTCGCTGCCCGGTGGGGACAGTTCTCCTCACCCTGAGCTGGCAAGCCCCTAAAGAAGGTTGTCAGATGACGGAGGCCACTTTGAAGGCACATGGGGGCAGCAGCTACAGTGTGTGAGCCGAAATACAGGGTTGCCCAGGGAGCAGCATCCAGCAGCTTTCATTTTGGTTATTTTTTTCATTGCTCTTGAGAAACTCTTTTTTTAATCACCAAAGTCAAATATTCTCATTTGAAAAACTTAGCAAATACATTTTGACACAGGAAACCCCACCAGGGGTTGACCCCACCACCCTGAGATAAATTCTGTGAACATTTGCTCCATGCCCATCTCAACCATCTCTCTGTTGCTAAGCTTGGCGCTGCTGTCAGGATACTGGCTCTGCCCTTGTCCCCTCACCAGGACTGCTTGCTTCTCCTTCTTACCTGCAGTGTTTCAGCCTGAGACTTCTGCTTGTATGACAGCAGCCCCTTTCTGTCCTGGGCACACTGCTAGGCTCTGTTTCTGCCAGCTTCCATGAAACAGGATGCAACAAGGATTTTGATGCACAATCACATTTTATTATTTTGTGTGTGGGTATTGTGGTATGAAACAGGTACTATTTAGAGAATCTAACATGTTAAAATTTCATAAAGTTCATGCAATTTCACCATGTTGAAAAGCACTCAGTGACCCCACTGGGGGTGCTGGGGCAGCTCAGATACTATGATATAAGCAATTTCTCTTGCTCTCCCCTCTCCTGTGCTTCTAAGGTAGGCCCTGCTCTCAGCCTGTTCTTAGCCTGTGTAAGTTCAGATCACTATCTCACATTCTCCATGTCTTCATTCTACCTGTTGTCCACAGGTTCTGACCTTCTTCCACCCCTCAGTTTTCTGTCACCTACCTCTATTTTCTCCTTTTTGATAATTTTCTATTTCCATGCTATGGTACCACCTCTACACATCTCTGCCTAGCTAATTATGTCCATTTCCTCTCCCTTTCCCTTGTTCTATACTCCATCATCTCTTGGTCTATTCCCCAACCTCCAATTCCTCTGTAGGCCTCCAATTAGCTTAATTGAATCTAGGTCACTTATGCTTCAGAATACCATCTTCATAGTACACACATTCATTTTCAAAGCAACACAAAGAGATTTTTGCCACTTCCAAAAATAGCTAAGACTGTTCCTCACACACATTTAAAATTCAACCTAGACAACTCTAACCTTCTTGCATAATCATCTTTTTATGGAGATGAGTTTTTTGTACTACTCGTACTCCTATTTGTGACTGGTAAGGTCGGTTTGGTTTCTTATAGCTCATGCTTTCATGCCATCTGAATTGTGGACATAAATTAGAGGAAATGTCTGACTTCTAAAAATAACATAGCTTTTGGATGAATAATAATAGCTAACCCTTAAATAACGCCTACTACGCACCACATCACTGTAAGTGCTTTATATATATATATGTTCGTTCAATTCACACGACCACCCTAGGAAGTAGACACTATTATTATCCCCACTTTACAGCTGAAACAATTGAAAAATTAATCGGAGTAAATTACATTTAGGAAAAACTTCAAAATTGATGACAGTGGAGAATGGTAGTAGTATCTTAACCTGAAATTGTGTCTCTCTGTGTGTGTATGTGTGTGTATAAATGTGAGCAAAACTGTATTTCTATATCCATGGCTGTGACATACTTGTTCTCTTGGAAAATGGTGTAACAACTTTTCTTATTTCACAAACAGGAGATGAGAGAGATGGGTAATCTAACAGAGTAATTAGTTTAAAATCAATTTATTTAAAAATCAAGCTTTTAAATACCTTCTTCCACTGATGTTATCTATGACTACATTTTACATTTGGGATTTCACTGTGACAAAATAATGAAAATGCTTACTAAACAGCCTGGCCTTCTCTTGCTATGAGATCTTTGGCATGAGCTCTGTGAAGACCTGGGTTCCAGATTTCAGTATCTTGAGGACGGCTGAGTTAGTTTGGTCCTTATTTCCCTTTCTAGCTGTATTATATTGTGTTCTGTGATTTTTGTTTTCCTCTCTAGAGGGTTGATTTTTTCCCCCCTGATTGATGGAAAGGAAGATGAGCAAACACTTCAGTTCTAAGAATTCTCTTCATTCAACATAAATCAGGCGCTATTCATGTCAACAAACTTAGGAGATTATTTAGCAAGATCCTTGATCCTTGACATTATTTAGCAAGGATCCTTGATCCTTGACAAGCCTTTCAACGTATTTTAAAGTAATATTATAAATGTAGGAATCAGTACTTGCTTGTCGAATGAATGAATTGAAATTAAAGTCAGTTGGGTTAACGTCAATAGCATGATTTAGCATCAACACTTACAAAGAACTTACAATAGCAGGGATTTACCTTTTAAAATCATTTTCTTAGGCTTTATTTTGAAGTTATCAAGCTTTATTTTGAAGTTATCAAGACAGTTCTATTACGGGCAGCCTTCCGAGAAAAATGACACCCTAAAGCAAGTGACTTGTAAGACCAAGAAACAAATGAGCACTGTTAGGTTTGCAAAAAAGGAGAGAGTGGCATGAGATCACGCTTCATGCTAAAAATAATTGGGGGGAGAAAAATAACTCTGTATCTTACAAAACATGACATCTTTGTTCTTCACTAGACTGCTTTGAATCGGAACAGGAAGCCTGCTGTATTACCGTTTATGGCTTGGCAGTTATGTGCAAAGGCATGATGTGAAATAAAACATGGGTATTTTCAGTTAAAAATTTTCTAAAGAAGCCATGATGCAACTGGGGAGTTTCACTAACACTGACTCAGCACCTCTGGTCCTATTTTAAGGCAGAACACTCAGCTTTAACATACTTCATGCCACTCCTTTTAGGCTCTGTCCCATCTATAGCAAAACTGCTCAGGAGCTGAAAACACAAAAGAGACTTGGTGAGCTCCCAGGAGCTGCAAGCCTCAGACTAGGCTCAGGCATGAAGCAAAGCTAATGGGCTTCCCTCTCTCCACTCCTGAGTTTTCTTAGTAGTAATGACTCCATTCAAAAGTACCTGAACCAGTAAATGATAATGGAGGATTATTTAAGGGCCAGGACTAACCACTGGATTACTCTTTCACCTTCCATCATCAGTTTCATTTTTTCATTATATAATATTTATATATGAATAAAAGGGAATGAGGTTTATTCTGCCTTCAATGAACCTGTAGTCTAGAGGGAAAGGCTGACCCCTGTATTATGACTCTACTGCAGCAACATAAATAAGATTCTAGGGGACATTCTACTGGTGCAGAGGAGGGCGCATCCCCCAGTGAGGTGTGTGGGACTCAGAGGAGTGTTTGGTATGGGAAGGATTCCTGGAGATGGATAGGTGTTTCCCTGATGGAACGAGGCTTTAGTGTAGCATGGAGGAAGAACTGCCCATGCAGTTGTGTGTTTCAGAAACTAGATAAGAGATTATGGAGTGTGTGTGAGAAATCACAAACCGTTCCTGTTGCTGCAATGTCAATGTGGGAAGGCGGTACGGAAGTTATGAAGCAGAGACCTGCTCATGCAGAGGCTCCTGGATATTGTGCTAAGGGACCTAGATCTTGTTTTACAGGAGGATGTGGAAGCTTTGAAGGGTTTGAGGCAGGAAATAACATGAGTAGGTTTCATTTTTGATAAACCACAGTGGTAGCTGTGTATGGGATCAATTTGAGAGGATCAAGTCTGAAAGCAAGAAACCAGTTGGAGATCTGGAATCATCTGGAGATCTTAGAAAAAGTCACTGAGTTTCAGTTTTGTTATACTCCTAAGAAAACATTGCAAGGAGGAAGTGTAGGGCAGGGCTCTGGAGTCAGATGGCCTGGTCTGACCCACTGCTATGTGACCCCAAGCAAGTTATTTGTCTCCAAGTCTCATTTTCTTCATGTGTAAAGTGGAGATAACAATAAAGATCTCTTATCAGTTACTATGAAAATTAAACAAGATAATCAATGCAAATTGCATAGCACAGTGTCTAGTATTATATAGTACTCTATAAATGTTAGTTATAATCATCACTTAATAAAAAGAAAAATGAAAAATAGGTAAGGTGGTGAAGAATATCAATGATATATCCAGACAATCCAACCACTTTTGCCAACCTAAAACCATAAATATATATTTTTATTCAAGGCAAGGATGCAGGGAAAAACTCCAACAGAATAAAAGAGTAAAGGGAATTTAGATGTTTTCTGCAAAAGACAAAATCCTAGCCTTATTCACAGGCATCCCAGTTTTCAGGATGCAAAGTTATATAGTTGGCATGGCCTTGTGTTAAGTTAGATACAGAAAAAAAAAAATCAAAGAATGGCATCAGTATTTCTGTAGTGCATTCACTAATGATGAGAAATATTTGATATCATCAGTAACTACAGAGTCCATCAACACTGGGAAGGCTTCACTGCCCAGAGCTGTTTAACAAAATCTAAGTTCTTTCTGTCTGGCTTCATCAAATTTCACAGTATCTTTCCTTGTCTGTCTGATGATGATGGAGATAAGTATGGCCTTGAGGAGTTCATTTATTCAATTTATTTTTTACCTATTTAATTTTCTTATTTTTCAGTCTTTTCATGTATTTAAATTTTCTAATTTTATTTTTCTGAATTTAAAATTGAATTATTTACAAATGTTTCAAAATATAAAAAGTATTATTGAGAATTTAAAATAACATCAGAGGAAAATAATCACCCATATTTCCACAGAGCCCTAACTTAACTCTTTAATGACTGCCATTTAATGACTCTTTAATGACTGCCTTTAATGACTAACTCTTTAATGACCAGCCTATGAAATGCCTGGCATCAGAAGCCTTTTCTTGCTGTGGCTTCCCCTCTGTCTTCCCTGCTCTCACATTTTCTTGCCCAAATCTAGTCTGTGCTAGCCTTGAAAATGGAACCTGGACAAGTACAGACTCCTTGGTTGAGCCAGTCCTTTAGTTGTGCTAAAGATGACTAAAATTATAGGCCAAGTTTTACCAGGAAGCACTTCATTATTATTATAAAGATCATAGTTCTCTGTAATTCTGCAGTTCCTCTGCAGTCTATTTTTATTTATTTATTATTTTTTTATTTTTTGCGGTATGCGGGCCTCTCACTGTTGTGGCCTCTCCCGTTTGCGGAGCACAGGCTCCGGACGTGCAGGCTCAGCGGCCATGGCTCACGGGCCCAGCCGCTCCGCGGCATGTGGGATCTTCCTGGACCAGGGCACGAACCCATGTCCCCTGCATCGGCAGGTGGACTCTCAACCACTGCGCCACCAGGGAAGCCCTCTGCAGTCTATTTTACATGCAAGCAATTAACACAAAGAAAATAGTTGCAATGAAAAATACTCATTTTTTACAGACTCATAAACTGAGACAATCTAAATCCATGAAAGAAAGTAAAAAATAGCCAGAAAACCAGGTCAGAATACATTTTTTTGCTGGAAATTTTCAGATGTTAGGACAAACCAAGCAGGAAATATTACTTTAAAAACTGAAGTATTGAAAACAAAATTATAAAGCTCATAGATGGTAACATAGAAGAAAGTCAGGGTGAACTTGGTTTGGCTGTGACTTTTTAGATACAACACTGGAAGCGCACAATCTATTTAAAAAAATGGCAAGTTGGGCTTCATTAAAAAGAAAAGCTACCTCTTTGTAAAAGGCACTGTTTGGAGAATGAGAAGAAAGCCCACAGACAGGGAGAACACTTTTGCAAAAGACAAAAGTCTGATAATAATAATTATTATGTCTGATAATAAACTTTTATGTAAAGTATACAAAGAACTCTTAAAATACAACAATAAGAAAATAGACAACCCAAGTAAAAATGGGCCAAAAACCAGAACCTCACCAAAGAAGAAATACAGATGGCAAATAGAATATGAAAAGGTGATCAATACCATATGTCATTAAGGAATTGCAAAGTAAAACAGCAATGAGATACTACTACACACCTATTAGAATGTCCAAAATCCAAAACGCTGACAAAACCAAATGCTGGTGAAGATGTGGAGCAAAAGGAACTCTCAGTCACTGCTGGAAGGCATGCAAAATGGTACAGCCACCTTGGAAAACAGTTTGGAAGTTTCTTACAAAACTGAACCACTCTTATCATACAGTCATGGTCCTTGGTATTTACCCAAATGAACTGAAAACATACATCCACACAAAAACCTGCCTAAGGATGTTTATAGCAACTTCTTTCACAATTGCCAAAACTCAAACAATCCAGTTGTTCTTCAATAGGTGAATATATGTATAAACTGCTATAGCCATACAATGGAATATTATTCAGTGCTAAAAAGAAATGAGATATCAGGTCACAGAAGGATGTAAAGGAAACTTAATTGCATACTGCTAAGTGAAAGAAGCCAATCTGAAAAGGTTCCATACTGTACAATTCCAACTACATGACATTCTGGAAAAGGCAAAACACTGGAGACAGTAAAAAGTTCAGTGGCTGCCAGAGGATAAGGGGAGGGAGGGATGAATAGGTAGAGCACAGAGGATACTCAGGGCAGTGAAACTCTAGGATACTGTAATTGTGGATACATGCCATTATACATTCATCAAAACCCACTGAATGTACAACACTAAGAGTGAAACCTAATATCAACTATGGGCTTTAGTTAATCATAATGTACAGGCATAGCTCAGAGATTTTGTGGGTTCAGTTCCAGACCACCACAATAAAGCAAATATTGCAATAAAGTGAGTGTCACAATTTTTTTGGTTTTCCAGTGCATCTAAAAGTTATATTTATACTGTACTGTAATGTATTGTGTCCAACAGCATTATGTGTAAAAAACAAAACAAAACAAAACCAATGTACATACCTTAGTTAAGAAGATTGGAATGTTGGACAACCTTAAATGATACCTACTTACTACCTTACTATCGTTGTTATTGTTTATTAGCATTGTTTGCAGATTAAATTATTTTAGGTCTAAAACATCCATAGTAAGCAACTGAAGCTAATAGCAAAAGTTAAGAGCTTTCTGGGAAATTTGGATTTAAAAAAATACACAGAAAACTATAATTTTCCTATATAATACCAATAACAAATTAGAGAATACAATGAAAGGAAATATTACTTTTACAGTAGCAAAAATACAAAATTTCTAGAAATTATCATAGAATCACAATAATTGTAAAATGTTGCATTCCATTCCAGAAAATTTATGGATACTTTGAGGCTTCTCAATGGATAATTCTAGGGGAGACTTTCTTAATCTTTTTACCCTTGAGGAATCCTTGCAGTAGTGATCAGATCTCAGGAACTCCTGCATAAACTTTGTATTTATATAGTTCATGGTCCATTAATGTGATCAGTAAGTTGTAGACATAAGAAACCAGTTATCATTGTTAATGCTCTAATGAGTAAAGAATGGTATTTTTGTCATGATCTGTTTCTTCTGGCCAACGAATTAGCTTACTTTTATTGTGTGACTTTCCCCTCCCCACAAAGAATGTCATCTTTAATGTAAGTCAGTAGTATAGATGGTGAAAACCACATTTTTTTTCTTCTTGATTTTTTTACCTACCAAGTAGGTCTTATAACACATTTTTACCCTGCAATATGCTAATGAGGTATGGTATGTTGTATATGTAGTAGATGGTAAATGTAAAAGGGGTTTTTTTGTATCTAAAACAAAAAAATGACATTTTCCCCTAACATTCTTGAAAAACAACTAGAAAACTAAACTTTGCTTACTTTTCCCACAATTAATCTTTCTTTGATTTTTATAAATTTAAAAATTCACAAGGCAAATATAGTAAATTTCTGGTAAATTACTACCTTAAGCCAAAATGCATTTTCAATTTTATAAAGATGGTTTTGTTAGATTTCTTTTAAATAATGGTTACCAATTTATTTTAACTAATGCTATTTACAACATTAAAATTTATTGACAGTGTTGAACAGTAAAACTACTAAAGCCATAAACTGAAGCTACGTGAGTGAAAATATAACACAAGACACAATTTTATACTGTTTTTACTTTGAAAGACAGTTTCCTACATGATCAGGCTCATAGATGTAGGTGTTTCAAAATGATTATACAAGCACTTTGATCTTTTTATAGAAATGTGTAAAGATGCTATTTTTGACATGAAAAGTGAATAATGAAATTCTCCTCTTTATTGTGAAACCTAACCTTGATTTTTGCTACACAAATAATTTTTGGTTACACTTGAGTTAAGCATGCACACACATTTCATTTTTAACTGAAATGAGATTTCTGTTCTTGTTCTAATGCTTGATTAAACAAGAAGAGTCTTGATCATACACGTTAAGAAAGTAAGAACTGCAGCAGAGTGTTTATTGCTTTCCTATGACTTGTGTGATACTCTCCTTACACAGAAATTCAGAACATATCTAGGAGCAGATTAGTAAATCTCACTTTAAGTGTAGCTCATAAAGTTCTTTCTTCTGTTGAAGTCACGTTTTCAGGCTGAGCAGAAGATCCAGAGAAAAGGGATTGAAAATTTCATTCTCTTCTAATCTGCAGTTCTTCTGGCTGGTTTTCAACAATACTGGAAACTTGATATACTTTCTCACTCTCAAGTCCAAGCAGCAGTGGAATCATTTAAAGATTTCATTTTGCAACATGATTTTCCCAAAGATTGAGGGATTTTTTTTGTCCAGGGATTTTGTCATGGGAAGTTAAAACATTTTCTCCGGGCTTTGCAGGGACTTGTTCAACTGGTTGTCATGATAAAAATGTTTTCCAGTGAGCCTAGTTTCTTCATCTATTCTTCATCTATCAGTCATGCAGCAAAATCTATACTAGTAGTTTCTAGAGATTACTTCTGAGTTTATCTTCCAACTCAAACAACTTGCTAAGAATGCTTCATAAATTAAGCCACCAGATTTCTGTGTGTAGCAGGAGATTTATGTGCTCTTAGTCTAGATTTTCACACCAGTCTTTTCTTGAGCAAAGTGGTCTTTGTTTAATAAAGCTAACCATTTAGCATTATCTGTATAGTTTTTCATTTCATTTCCAAGAATTTTTGACACTAAAATCCCTCTGTGGAGAAAGACATATGTTGTGACAAAGTCAAAATTTTCACATTTTTTACGAGAGATGAAACCTTTCATGCACATAATTAATTCTACAAATGCCAGCACAGACATTTTTTTCCTAGGTATGATGACAAAACATTAAATATATCTTGGGCTTTGCTTGTTTTGGGCAGCTTTTGCAGCAGACATAATTTCTTGAATTTCACCAGCATGTAATATTTTTTACAAATGCTATATACCATGACTTTTATTGTCTGTTCATATCAAATTGGATAGTGAAGCTGTTGTTCTTCAGTTTATTACACAAGACCTCTTGAGATTCATGTGACAAGTTATCAGTAGGTTGGCTCACCATACTATTGGAGAAATGAACGTTTTCAATTTCTCACATTGTATCTTTTTTTAAAAATAATTTTTTTTTCTTTTTTTTTTTTGCGGTACGCGGGCCTCTCACTGTTGTGGCCTCTCCCGTTGTAGAGCAACAGGCCCCGGACGCGCAGGCTCAGGGCCTAGCCGCTCTGTGGCATGTGGGATCTCCCCGGACCGGGGCACGAACCCGTATCCCCTGCATCGGCAGGCGGACTCTCAACTGCTGCGCCACCAGGGAAGCCCCAAAATAAATTTATTTATTTATTCATCTTGGCTGTGTTGGGTCCTAGTTGCGGTGCGCGGGTCTCCCATTGCGGTGGCCTCTCATTGCGGAGCACAGCCTCTAGGCGCATGGGCCTCAGCAGCTGTGGCGCACGGGCTCCATTGCTCCGCGGCATGTGGGATCCTCCCGGCCCAGGGATCGCATCTGAGTCCCCTGCATTGGCAGGCGGACTCTCAACCACTGCGCCACCAGGGAAGCCCCTCACATTGTATCTTATCCAAGCATTTTACTCACTATAATTTTACATGCTGACATTATTTGTAAGCACCACGTGAGTTTTCCTTCTTGTGGCAACAAGTTCTGTTATGAAATAACTTGATTCATGAGCCTTTCACTGATTTTTCTCCAGCTTTATTGAGGTATGATTGACGAATAAAAATTATGTATGTTTAAGGAACACAATGTATTATTTTCAAATATGTGTACCTTGTGAATGATTACCACAATCAAGCCAATTAACATATTTACCACCACACATAATTACCTTTTTTTGTGGTGAGAACTTTTGAGATCTATTCTCTTAGCGAATTTCAAGTGCATAATACATTATCATTAACCATAGTCACCATGTTGTATAATAGGCCTCAGAAAAGTATTCAGTCTTATAACTGAAAGTTTGACTTTAGTATCTCCCCTTTTCTCCCACCTCTGAGCCTCTGGTAACCACCATTCTACTCTGTGTTACTTAAAATTTGACTGTTTATTTTTTTTAAGATTCCACATATAAATGAGATAACGTGATATTTGTTGCTCTGTGTCTAACATATTTCACTTAGAATAATATCATTCAGGGCCATCTATATTGTTGCAAATGGCAGGATTTCCTCCTTTTAAAAAGCTGGATAATACCCCAGTGTGTGTGTGAGTGTGTGTGTATCACATTTTCTTTATCTATCCGTTGATGGACACTTAGGTTTTTTCCATATCTTGGCTGTTGTGAATAATTCTGCAATAAACATGGAGGTGGAGATATATCATGGAGATAATGATTCTATTGCCTTCAGATTTTCCCATAAGTGGGATTACTGGATCATATGGCAGTCATAGTTATGTCTTGAGTGACTTCAACACTATTTTCCACGATGGCTGTATAAATTTACATTCCCATGAACAGCACACAAGAGTTCCCTTTTCTCCACATTCTCACCAATGCCTGTTATCTTTTTACTTTTTTAAAGTGTCTTATTCATTTTATACATAGTAGATTGTGCGTCTCAATTCCCCACCTCTATCTTGCCCCTCTGCCACCCCTCTTTCCGCTGGTAACCACCAGTTTGTTCTCTGTATCTGTGGGTCTGTTTCTGTGTTATCACATACATTTGTTTGTTTTATTTTTTAGATTCCACATATAAGTGACAATATAAACTATTTGTCTTTCTCTGTCTGACATTTCACTAAGCATGATACCCTACAGGTCTATCCATGTTGTTTTAAATGGTAAAATTTCATTCATTTTTATGCTTGAGTAATATTCCATTATATATCTCACAGCTTCTTTATACATTCATTTGTTGATGGACTCTTAGGTTGCTTCACATCTTGGCTTTTGTAAATGATGCCACTATGAACATTGAGGTGCATGTATCTTTTCAAATTAGCTTTTTCATTTTCTCCAGATATATACCCAGGAGTGGAATTGCTGGATTATATACTAGTTCTATTTTTAGTTTTTTTGAGGAACCTCCATAATGTTTTCCATAGTATCTGCACCAATTTACATTCCCACCAACAGTGTATGAGAGGTCCGTTTTCTTCACATCTTTGTCAAATTTTTATTTGTGGTCCATTATTATTATTTGTGAGCCATTCAGACAGGTATGAAGTGCTATCTCATTGTGATTTTGATATGCATTTCCCTGATGATTGGTGATGTTGAGCCGCTTTTATTGTGCCTTTGGTTATTTGTGTATCTTCTTTGGAAAAACTTCTTTTCAGGTCTTCTGCCCATTGGAAAATTAGGTTGTCTGTTTTTTTCTTTTTCTTTTTGATATTGAGTTGAATGAGCTGTTTACATATTTTGGATATAAATCCCTTATTAGACATATCATTTGCAAATATATTCTCCCATTCAGTAGGTTGCCTTTTCTTTGTGTTGATGTTTTTTTGCTGTGCTAAAGCTTTTAAATTTAATTAGGTCTCATTGTTTATTTTCATTTTTATTTCCCTTGTCTGAGTAGACAGATCTGAAAATTATTGCTAAGACTTATGTCAAAGAGTGTTATGCTTATGTTTTATGGTTTTCAGTATTACATTTAGGTCTTTAATCCAGTTTAAGTTTATTTCTGTGTATGGTGTGAGAAAATGTACTAATTTCATTCTTTTATGTATAGCTGTCCAGTTTTCCTAGCACAACTTGTTGAAGAGACTATCTTTTCTCCTTTTGCTTCTTTTGTCATAAATTAATTGACCATATGTGCATGGGTTTTTTTCTGGGCTCTCTATTCTGTTCCATTGATCTATATATCTGTAATTTTTGTGCCAGTGCTATACTGTTTTGATTACAGTAGACTTATAGCATAATCTGAAGTCAAGGAGCATGATACCTCCAGCTTTTTTCTTTTATCTCAAGATTGCTTTGGCTCTTCAGGGTCTTTTGTGGTTCCACATAAATTTTAGGATTATTTGTTCTAGCTCTGTGAAAAATGTCATGGGCATCATGACAGTAATTGCACTAAGTCTGTAGACTGTTTTGTGTGGTATGAACATTTTAACAATATTAATTTTTCAATCCAAGAGCATGAGACATCTATCAATTTTGTTGTATCATCTTCATTTCCTTCATCAATATTTTATAGTTCTCAGAGTTGGGGTCTTGGTTAAATTTATTCCTAGATATTTTATTCTTTTTGATGTGATTTTAAACAGGATTGTTTTCTTGCTTTCTCTTTTTGATAGTTCTTTATCAGTGTATAGAAAAGCAAAAGATTTTTGTATATTAATCTGTATCTTGAAACTGTATTCAATTCATTTATTAGTTCTAATAGCTTTTTGGTGGAAACTTTAGGTCTTTCTGTCATCTGCAAATAGTGACAGTTTTACATCTTTCTTTTCAATTTGGATGTCTTTTATTTCTTTTTCTTGTCTGATTGCTGTAGCTAGGACTTCCAATACTATGTTGAATAATATGGGCATCCTTGTCTTGTTCCTGATTTTAGAGGAAAAGTTTTCATATTTTCACCATTGGTTATGATGTTGGGTGTGAGTTTGTCATGAATGGACTTTATTATGTTGAGATATGCTCCCTCTATGCCAACTTTGATAGGAGTTTTTATCATGAACTGTTGTTGAATTTTGTCAAATGTTTAATCTGCATCCATTGGGATGATCATGTGATATTTATCCTTCATTTTTTTATGTGGTGTATCACATTGATTCATTTGTGGATACTGAACCATCCTTGCATGCCTGGAATAAATCTCACTTGATCATGGTGTATGATTCTTTTTACATATTGTTGAATTTGGTTTGCTAGTATTTTGTTGAGGATTTTTGCATTTATGTTCATTGGAGACACTGGCCTGTAATTCTATATATATATATATTTTTTTCTTTTTTGGTAGTTTCTTTGTCTGATTTTTGTATTAGGGTAATGGTGGCCTTGTAGAATGAATTTGGGAGTGTTCCCTCCTCTTCAATTTTTTGGAATAGTTTGCAAAGGATAGGTATTAACTCTTCTTTGTATGTTTGGTAAAATTTCCCTGTGGAGCTGTCTGGTTCTGAACATTTGTTTGTTGGAAGTTTTTTGATTACTGATTAAATTTTAATACTAGTATTTGGTCAATTCAGATTATCAATTTCTTCCTGATTCAGCCTGGAAGATTGTATGTTTAGAAATTTATCTATTTCTTCTGGATTGTCCAATTCATTGGCATATTATTGTTCATTGCATTCTCTTATGATTTTTGTATCTCTGTGACATCAGTTGTAATTTCTCCTCTTTCATTCTTATTTACTTGCACCCTTTCTCTTTTTTCTTAATGAGCCCAGTTAAAACTTATCAATTTTATTTATTTTTTTAAAAAAACAGCTCTTGGTTTCATTGATATTTTCTATTGTTTTTAGTTTCTATTTATTTCTGCTCTGATCTTTATTATTTCCTTCCTTCTGATGACTTTGGGCTTTGTTTATTCTTCTTTTTCTAATTCCTTTAGATGACGAGTTAGGGTGTTTATTTAAGGATTTTCGTTTCTGCTGAGGTAGGCCTGTATCTCTGTAAACCTTTCTCTTATAACTGCTTTTGATGCATTGCATAGATTTTGGAAAGTTGTGTTGTTGTTTTTAAATTTTTTTTTCTCAAGATATTTTCTTTGTTGAAATCAAACAATGTTTTTAGTAGCATGTTGTTTACTATCCATGTGTTTGTGTTTTTCCCAGTTTTCTTCCTTAATTAATTTCTAGTTTCTTATTGTTGTGGTCAGAAATAAAGCTTGATACAATTTCTATACTCTTAACGTGGTTGAGACTTGTTTTATGGCCTAGTATATGATCTATCCTGGAGAAAGTTCCTGAAAAGAATGCATATTCAGCTGTTTTGTTTTTGTTTTTTAAATTTTCATTTATTTATTATTTTTTCTTATTAGTCATCCCTTTTATACACATCAGTGTATACATGTCAATCCCAATCTCCCAATTCATCGCACCACAACCCCCACCTCCTGCCACTTCCGCCCTTGGTGTCCATACGTATTTTCTCTACTTCTGTGCCGCAATATCTGCTCTGCAAACCGTTTCATCTCTACCATTTTCTAGGTTCCACATATATGCGTTAATATACGATATTTGTTTTTCTCTTTCTGACTTACTACATTCTGTATGACTGTCCCTAGATGCATCCACATCTCTACAAATGACCCAATTTCGTCCCTTTTTATGGCTGAGTAATATTCCATTGTATATATGTCCCACGACTTCTTTATCCATTCATCTGTCGATGAGCATTTAGGTTGCTTCTATGACCTGGCTATTGCAAATAGTGCTGCAATGAACATTGGGGTGCATGTGTCTTTTTGAGTTATGGTTTTCTCTGGGTATATGCCCAGTAGTGGGAATGCTGGGTCATATGGTAATTCTATTTTTAGTTTTTTAAAGAACCTCCATACTGTTCTCCATAGTGGCTGTATCAATTTACATTCCTGCCAACAGTGCAGGAGGGTTCCCTTTTCTCCACACCCTCTCCAGCATTTGTTGTTTGTAGATTGTCTGATGATGCCCATTCTAACTGGTGTGAGGTGATACCTCATTGTAGTTTTGATTTGCATTTCTCTAATAATTAGTGATGTTCAGCAGCTTTTCATGTGCTTCATGGCCATCTGTATGTCTTCTTTGCAGAAATGTCTATTTAGGTCTTCTGCCCATTTTTGGATTGGGTTGTTTGTTTTTTTAATATTGAGCTGCATGATCTGTTTTTACATTTTGGAGATTAATCCTTTGTCTGATGATTCATCTGCAAATATTTTCTCCCATTCTGAGGGTTATCTTTTGGTCTTGTTTATGGTTTCCTTAGCTGTGCAAAAGCTTTTAAGTTTCATTAGGTCCCATTTGTTTCTTTTTGTTTTTATCTCTATTACTCTAGGAGATGGATCAAAAAAAATCTTGCTGTGATTTATGTTACAGAGTGTTCTTCCTATGTTTTCCTCTAAGAGTTTTATAGTGCCCAGTCTTACATTTAGGTCTCTAATCCATTTTGAGTTTATATTTGTGTATGGTGTTAGGAAGTGTTCTAATTTCATTCTTTTACATGTAGCTGTCCAGTTTTCCCAGCACCACTTATTGAAGAGACTGTCTTTTTTCCACTGTATATCCTTGCCACCTTTGTCATAGATTAGTTGTCCATAGGTGCACAGGTTTATCTCTGGGCTTTCTATCCTGTTCCATTTATCTATATTTCTGTTTTTGAGGCAGTACCATATTTTCTTGATTACTGTAGCATTGTAGTATAGTCTGAAGTCAGGGAGTCTGATTCTTCCAGCTCCGTTTGTTTGCCCTCAAGACTGCGTTGGCTATTTGGGGTCTTTTGTGTCTTCATACAAATTTTACTATTTTTTTTCTAGTTCTGTAAAAAATACCATTGGTAATTTGAAAGGGATTGCATTAAATCTGTAGATTGCTTTGGGTAGTATAGTCATTTTCACAATATTGATTCTTTCAATCCAAGAGCATGGTATATCTCTCCATCTGTTGGTACCATCTTTAATTTCTTTCATCAGTGTCTCATAGCTTTCTGCATATAGGTTTTTTTGTCTCCCTAGGTAGGTTTATTCCTAGTTATTTTATTCTTTTTGTTGTTATGGTAAATGGGAGTGTTTCCTTAATTTCTCTTTCAGATTTTTCATCATTAGTGTATAGGAATGCAAGAGATTTCCTGCATTAATTTTGTAACCTGCAACTTTACCAAATTCATTGATGAGCTCTAGTAGTTTTCTGGTGGCATCTTTAGGATTCTCTATGTATAGTATCATGTCATCTGCAAACAGTGACAGTTTAACTTCTTTTCCAGTTTGTATTTCTTTTATTTCTTTTTCTTCTCTGATTGCCATGGCTAGGACTTCCAAAACTATGTTGAATAATAGTGGTGAGGTTGACATCCTTGTCTTTTTCCTGATCTTAGAGGAAATGGTTTCAGTTTTTCACCATTGAGAAGGATGTTTGCTGTGGGTTTGTCATATATGGTTTTTATTATGTTGAAGTAGGTTCCCTCTATGTCTACCTTCTGGAGAATTTTTACTATAAATAGGTGTTGAATTTTGTCAAAAGCTTTTTTGGCATCTATTGAGATGATCATATGGTTTTTATTCTTCAATTTGTTAATATGGTGTATCACATTGGTTTATTACCATATATTGAAGAATCCTTGCATCTCTGGGATAAATTCCACTTGATCATGGTGTATGATCCTTTTAATGTGTTGTTGGATTCTGTTTGCTAGTATTTTGTTGAGGATTTTTGCATCTATATTCATCAGTGATATTGGTTTGTAATTGGTTTTTTTTGTGTTTTTTTTTGTAGTATCTTTGTCTGGTTTTGGTATCAGGGTGATGGTGGCCTCATAGAATGAATTTGGGAGTTTTCCTTCCTCTGCAATTTTTTGGATGAGTTTGAGAAGGATGGCTGTTAACTCTTTTCTAAATGTTTGATAGAATTCACCTGTGAAGCCATCTGGTCCTGGACTTTTGTTTATTGGAAGATTTTTAATCACAGTTTCAATTTTATTACTTGTGATTGGTCTGTTCATATTTTCTGTTTCTTCCTGGTTCAGTCTTGGAAGGTTATACCTTTCTAAGAATTTGTCCATTTCTTCCAGGTTGTCCATTTTCTTGGCATAGAGTTGCTTGTAGTAGTCTCTTAGGATGCTTTGTATTTCTGCCGTGTCTGTTGTAACTTCTCTGTTTTCATTTCTTATTTTATTGATTTGAATCATTTCCTTCTTTTTCTTGATGAATCTGGCTAATTGTTTATCAATTTTGTTTATCTTCTCCAAGAACCACCTTTTAGTTTTATTGACCTTTGCTATTGTTTTCCTTGTTTCTATTTCATTTATTTCTGCTCTGATCTTTATGATTTCTTTCCTTCTGCTAACTTTGGGGTTTTTTTTTCTTCTTTCTCTAGTTCCTTTAAGTGTAAGGTTACATTGTTTGAGATTTTTCTTGTTTCTTGAGTTAGGCTTGTATAGCTATAAACTTCCCTCTTAGAACTGCTTTTGCTGCATCCCGTAGTTTTTGGATCATCGTGTTTTCATTGTCATTTTTCTCCAGGTCTTTTCTGATTTCCTCTTTGATTTCTTCAGTGATCTCTTAGTTACTTATTAACGTATTGTTTAGCCTCCATGTGTTTGTGTTTTTTATGTTTTTTTCCCCATAATTCATTTCTAATCTCATAGCATTGTGGTCAGAAAAGATGCTTGATATGATTTCAATTTTCTTGTATTTACTGAGGTTTGATTTGAGACCCAAGGTGTGATCTATCCTGGAGAATGTTCCATGCTCACTTGAGAAGAAAGTGTAATCTGCTGTTTTTGGATGGAATGTCTTATAAATATCAATTAAATCTATCTGGTCTATTGTGTCATTTACAGCTTGTGTTTCCTTATTAACTTTCTGTTTGGATGATCTGTCCATTGGTGTAAGTGAGGTGTTAAAGTCCCCCACTATTGTTGTGTTACTGTTGATTTCCTCTTTCAGAGCTGTTAGCAGTTGCTTTATGTATTGAGGTGGTCCTATGTTGGGTGCATATATATTTATAATTGTTATACATTCTTCTTGGATTGATCCCTTGATCATTATGTAGTGTCCTTCCTTGTCTCTTGTAACATTCTTTATTTTAAAGTCTATTTTATTGGATATGAGTATTTGTACTCCATCTTTCTTTTGATTTCCATTTGCATGGAATATCTTTTTCCTTCTACTCACTTTCAGTCTGTATATTTCCCTAGGTCTGAAGTGGTTCTCTTCTAGACAGCATATAAATTGGTCTTGTTTTTGTAACCATTCAGCAAGCCTGTGTCTTTTGCTTGGAGCATTTAATCCATTCACATTTATGGTTATTATCAATATGTTTGTTACTATTACCATTTTCTTAATTGTTTTGGGTTTGTTTTTGTAGGTTCTTTTTTCCTCATGTGTTTCCCTCTTAGAGAAATTCCTATAGCATTTGTTTTACAGCTGGTTTGGTGGTGCTGAATTCGGTTAGCTTTTGCTTGTCTGTAAAGCTTTTGATTTCTCCATCAAATCTGAATGAGATCCTTGCTGGGTAGAGTAATCTTGGTTGTAGGTTCTTCTCTTTCATCACTTTAAATATGTCCTGCCACTCCCTTCTGGCTTGTAGAGTTTCTGCTGAGAAATCAGCTGTTAACCTTATGGGAGTTCCCTTGTATGTTATTTGTCATTTTTCCCTTCCTGCTTTCAATAATTTTTCTTTGTCTTTAATTTTTGCCAATTTGGTTACTATGTGTCTAGGCATGTTTCTCCTTGGGTTTATCTTGTTTGGGACTCTCTGCACTTCCTGGACTTGGGTGACTCTTTCCTTTTCCGTGTTAGGGAAGTTTTTGACTATAACCTCTTCAAATATTTTCTCAGGTCCTTTCTCTCTCTCTTCTTTGGGACCCCTATAATGCAAATGTTGTTGCGTTTAATGTTGTCCCAGAGGTCTCTTAGGCTGTCTTCATTACTTTTCATTCTTTTTTCTGTTCCGCAACAGTGAATTCCACTATTCTGTCTTCCAGGTCACTTATCCGTTCTTCTGCCTCAGTTATTCTGCTATTGATTCCTTCTAGTGTATTTTTTCTTTTCAGTTATTGTACTGTTCATCTCTGTTTGTTTGTTCTTTAATTCTTCTAGATCTTTGTTAAACATTTCTTGCATCTTCTCGATCTTTGCCTCCATGCTTTTTCCGAGGTCCTGGATCATCTTCACTATCATTATTCTGAATTCTTTTTCTGAAATATTGCTTAGCTCCATTTCATTTAGTTGTTTTTCTGGGGTTTTATCTTGCTCCTTCATCTGGTACATAGCCCTCTCCCTTTTCCTCTTGTCTATCTTTCTGTGAATGTATTTTTTTCTCTGCTGTTTTTGAATGGAATGTCTTGTAGGTCTCTATTAAATTCAACAGGTCTAATGTGCCATTTAAGGCCACTCTTTCCTTATTGATTTTCTCTCTGGGTGATTTGTCCTTTCATGTAAGTGGGGTATTAACGTTGCCTGCTATTATTGTATTATCATCAATTTCTCCCATTATGTCTGTTAATATTTGTTTAACAAATGTAGGTGATCTTATTTTAGGGGTGTATATATTTATAAATGTTATATCTTCTTCCTATATTCATGTCTTTATTATTATATAATGTTCTTCTTTATCTTTTGTTATAGATTTTATTTTATAATATTTTTCTGAGTATTGCTACCCCTGCTTTCTTGTTGTTGTCATTTGCATGGAATGCCTTTTTCCATCATTTCTCTTTTAGTCTCTGTGTGTCTCTATCTCTGAAGTAAGTCTCTTGTAGGCAGCAGAAAAATAGGTCTTATTTTTTATCCATTCAGCTACTCTGTGTCTTTTGATTGGAACATTTAGTCTATTGACATTTAAAGTGATTATTGATAGGTATGTACTTATTCCCAGGTCAGACCCCAGGGCCAGTGTGCCCCATATGTGGTTCAAATGCCTCACTCCCTTGGGAAGATAGCTGAGCCCATGAAATCCCCCTCTTCTTCTGTGTCCCATGCTAGGGGTGCAGATCCTTACCAGATCACTTCTCTTCCCTTCCTATCAGTCTCTGTGTGGATCTTTCTTTACAGCCTTGGTTGTAGAAGAGGCTTTCTGCTGGTCTCCAGGTTGTTTTCAGTGAGAGTTGCTCCACATGTAATTGTATTTTTGATGCGTCCATGGGGGTGCTGAGCTCAGCATCCTCCTACTCCATCAACTTGCTCTCCACTCTCATATGACTTTTTTTTTTTAACAAAAGATTCCCTTTGTTTGGAGATTCCAAAAGTCATTTAAAATAATTAGCAATTTTACATGTTTAATGTTTATGATATACAGATGAGAGCCTTTTCAATTTAAAAAAATCAGCCTTATTACTTATAATTTAATTACAATAAAATCCTGTGATTTTTAATGTCAAATTTGATGAATTTTAACAAATACAGCTGTGTAATGACAACTACAACTAATCACGATATATATAACATTTCTTTTGCCCCCAAAAGTTTTCTTATGCCCTTTTGTAGTAAATCTCCCTCCCTTATTCCAGGTCCCTGGCAATCAACGATCAGTTTTCTGTCACTCTAGATTTGCTTTTCACCACTTCATGTAAGTGGAATCATACAGTAAGCAGTCTTTTATGTCTGGCTTCTTTCATTGAGCATCAGGCTTTTGTGATTCACTCACCCATGTTATTATGCATATAGTAGTACATTTCTTTTTATTGTGGAGTTTCATTTTATGAATATACCATAGTTTGCTTATCCATTTACTAGTTGATTGACATTTGGGTTATTTCCAATTTTTGTTCTCCATGTTGCCATGTACATTTTGTGGACACGTCCATTTTTTTTCCTCTGGGTAAATATTTAGGTATAAATTTCTGTGATTTATTGGAGTTGCATGTATACACTTTAGAAAGGTTCCAAGCGGTTTTTAAAAGCGTCTTTATCATTCTTGCCAACGCTTGGTGTTATCAATCTATTTATTTTTGACATTTCGGTAGATATATAGTGATATCTGTTTATGGTTTTAATTTGAATTTCCTGAAAACTGATGCTGAGTTTTTTCACAGGTACTTATCTGCTATGTCTCTATGTCTTTGCTGAAGTGTCTTTAAAAATATTTGCCTATCAAAACTTAATTTGTTTGTCTTTTTATTATTGAGAAATAAGGGTTTTTTATATTTTCTGTATACTAGTCCATTTTCATATAAATGAATTGCAGTATTTTCTCCAAATCTGGGGCTGTCTCTACATTTTTGTACTATTATTTGAAGGGCACACATTTTAATTTAAATAAAGTACATTTTATCAATTTTTTTAACTTTATTGGAGTATAATTGCTTTATAATGGTGTGTTAGTTTCTGCTTTATAACAAAGTGAATCAGCTCTACATATACATATATCCCCATATCTCCTCCCTCTTGCATCTCCCTCCCACCCTTCCCATCCTACCCCTCTAGGTGATCACAAAGCATTGAGCTGATCACCCTGTGCTATGTGGGTGTTTCCCAGTAGCTATCTATTTTACATTTGGTAGTATATATAAGTCCATGCCACTCTTTCACTTCACCCCAGCTTACCCTTCTCCCTCCCTGTGTCCTCAAGTCCATTCTCTACACCTGCGTCTTTATTCCTGTCCTGCCCCTAGGTTCATCAGAACCTTTTTTTTTTTTAGATTCCATATATATGTGTTAGCATATATATAATTTGTTAGTATTTGTTTTCCTCGTTCTGACTTACTTCACTCTGTATGACAGACTCTAGGTCCATCCACCTCACTACAAATAACTAAATTTCGTTTCTTTATATGGCTGAGTAATATTCCATTGTATATATGTGCCACATCTTCTTTATCCATTCATCTGTCAATTGTCACTTAGGTTGCTTCCATATCCTGGCTATTGTAAATAGAGCTGCAATGAACATTGTGGTACATGACTCTTTTTCAATTATGGTTTTCTCAGGGTACATGCCTAGTAGTGGGATTGCTGGGTCATATGGTAGTTCTACTTTTAGTTTTTTAAGGAACCTCCATACTGTTCTCCATAGTGGCTGTATCAAATTACATTCCCACCAACAGTGCAAGAAGGTTCCCTTTTCTCCACACCCTCTCCAGTATTTATTATTTGTAGATTTTTTGATGATGGCCATTCTGACTGGTGTGAGGTGATACCTCATTGTAGTTTTGATTTGCATTTCTCTAATGATTAGTGATTTTGAGCATTCTTTCATATGTTTGTTGGCAATCTGTATATCTTCTTTGGAGAAATGTCTATTTAGTCAACTTTTAAAAAATTTGTGTATGTGTGTGTGTGTGTGTGTATGGTTTATTTAAGAAATCCATTTCAAGATTGGTGATCTGACCTATTCCAAGTTCATAAAGACTTTTTTCCCCCTGTGTTTTCTTCTAGAAGTTTTATAGTACTAGTTCCTACATAAGTTGTGTGATCTAATTCAAATTGATTTTTGTGTTTGGTGCAAGGTTAGGGTTGAGGTTCATTTGATTATATATGTATATCAATCATTCTTAATCTGTTGCAAAGATTATTCTTTTCCTCATTGAATTCCTTGACACTTTTGTTGAAAATCCATTTATTATATACACGTAGTTTTATTTATGGACCCTCGTGTTGCATGATTTATATCTCTATGGCAGGATATCACTGTGTTATTTACTGTAGCTTTATAGTAAATATTAAAGTTAACTCATGTAAGTCTTCCAATTTTGTTGGGTAATTTCAATAAAAAAGCCCTTGGAAATTTTGTTTGGAATTCTGTTACATCTATAGACTAATTTAGGAAGAACTGATTTATTTACATTATTGAATCTTCTAATCCATGTATATAGCATATCTTTACATATTTAAAAGTTTCTTTAATTCCTGTCCACAATTCTAGTCTTCAGTGTACAAGTCTTATGCATACAATTGACCCTTGAACAATGGGGGGTTAGGGATGCTGCCCCTGCCCCCACTCCCCACAGTAGAAAATCCATGTATAACTTAACAGTGGGCCCTCCATATCCTCAGTTCTGCCTCCATGGATTCAACCAACCATGGATCATGTAGTACTGTAGTACTTATTTATTTAAAGTCCGTGTATAAGTGGATCCACACAGTTCAAACACATGTTGTTCAAGGTTCAACGGTATTTTCTTTAATTTATTTCTATTTTATATTGTTTGATGATGTTGCAAATGATACTGCTTTTCAAATTTCAATTTCCAAATGTTGATTTCCAGTATATAGAAAAACAATCAATTTATGCATATGAACTTTGTATCTCCCTTGACTTTAGTAAACTCACTTATTAATTCTAATAGCTTTTTCACAGGTTTCTTAGCATTTTTGTACATGGGTGATCATGTCATCTGTAAATAAAAACAAGAGATGAAAAGAAAGAAAAGGAAGAAATAAACAGAAAACATTACAGAGCAACTAAAATTTTAATAAACCTACTGAAAGAAGAAACCTCACAAAATTAATTGGAAAAGAACAAGAATATAAACATTTTTATAAAAAACATGATAAATATGGAAGATGATAAGGAGATCCAACTTCCATATTAGTACTCTTCAAGAAGGGGCAGAACAAAGAAATGGAACAGAAAAAGACATAGTTTACTATGCTCCACTTTATATCTACTTAATTTATGTTCTTACATTGTCTAAATGATCTTTTGCAGAAGAAACTCTAGCTGCTATGTAAGTATAGCTTTGGAGTTAGATTCACTTGGTTTAACTTATTCCTCAATTTGTCACTAACTCTGTGACTTTGAGAACATTATTTATCTCATCTGGGTCACTCAGTTATCTCATTTATAAAGTGCAGATAATAATAGTACCTATTGTGTAGGCCTGCTCTGATGTTTATATAAGATACTTCACATAAAATGCTTAGTATTGTGCCTGGCACAAAACAAGCAATCAATAAATGTTACCTATTACTATTAATGATCTTTTCTTGATCTCCTGTGCTTCAATTAGAAATGTTTCTAAACAGGTAATAATAACTGACTCGAATGGCTTAAATTATAACAAAAAAATTGGTTGGATCTTGAAGAGACCAGGGAATGAGATTATCCAGGATTAAAACTACATGCTCAGGACAGAATTTCTTTCTTTCCCTCTTTCCCTCTCTCTCTCAACTCCCCAGATCAGCTTTGTTCGTGTTGGCTCCAACCTTAGGCAACAGCTCCCCTTATGGTAATAAGATGGCTACCAGCAGCTTTCAGAACTTCATTTTATATTCACATGGAAATAAAACAGTAAAAAGCTTTTTTAAAACTTAAATGTTGCACATAAATAATAGCTTCATTGTGAGTTGACCAGTTTAGGTCACAGGTCCATTCCTGAACCAATCACTACGGCTGAACTATTATCCCTAGATTTGAAGGTGGGGTCATTTTTCTTTCAAAGCACTTTGGTTGCATGAGGGCTAGGTGGATACTATTATTAAAAGAAGGGGAAGTAGATGCCAGGAAGAAAAACCAGCAAATATCTATGACAAATACTATCTCATTCATGTTGTCTTTTCTAAACAAAGATCACAGTGTTTCTATAGCATGTGGAGAACTACTCTTTATCTAGTTTCTTGGGTAATTCTTCTATTTCCTTTGGGTGGAGTATGCTCTTTATTTGTCTTTTGCTTATGTGCCTCCTGCTTCTCTCTCTCTCTCTCTCTCTCTCTCTTTGGCAAAGTTTTTGTGTATTAGCCCATGCTGCCTTCTTACCCATCTTCAAATGGAAACCAGCCACTTATAATTAATTATTTAATTATTAAAATAATAAATACTGTGGTTAGGAGTGGTTGAGGATTCCATCAAATTCTTTTAAGCCACAAGCTCTGTTGCAGTGTGGTTATAACAGTTTCCTCTCCCTCTTTCACCCCACTTCACCTCCAGAGGTCCCCCTTAGCTATAACAGTATATTGTGAATCTTTTCCCTTCCCTCCCTTCCCATCCTCTCCCCTCCCCTTCTGTTCTGTTCTCTTTCACACACACAACACCCCCACACACACACACATCTACCCTTCCCTCACCCCTCACGGCATGCACATGGTGGGTCAGCATGATTTGTCCTACTGCACCTTCCCTGCATTCTGAGATGTCCTCCTGGATCTCTGTAAGGATATATCTCCTTTCTTATGGACTCCTGTTAAAAGATAAAATTCAGTTGAGTAAATTGAAATCTAATTGGCTTTATTTAGTGATTCATGACTCAGGCAGCATTCCATCTAGCAGGCAGACATGTGCTCTGAGGAGCTATACAAAATGGGAGGTTTTTATAAGCAGAAACAGGGTGTGACAAGGAGGTTATTAGCAAATGAAAAAATTGATTTAGGCAAGGTCACCTTTCCTCAAGTCACGGGTCTCATCAACTAGTGTTGACCAGGAAATTCCTGGCAGACTGGTTTAAAATTCCACTCCTGGGGAAGGCTGAAACTGCAAATAGTTAGGTATTAAGTCTTCATTTCACTCTCATGGGGTTTAGCACAAGTGACTCCATTTTGGGCCTGTTGTTTCTTTTTTTAATTTTATTTTTTGTTTTTTAACATTCCTTATACCCATAGAGCTCAACATGCTATCAAAGGAGTTTTTAAGGTGTTGGTGACATGAAATTAGTTATCCTGGTCTAGATACTAGGAAGCAGGGTTTGGCTTTCTGGGCTCTCTTCTCTCATCTTAGTCTAGACATCAAGTATTTGGCAGATTTGTCCCCCTGTTTGTGGCTTGTGGTTGTATCCTTTTCCATGTTTCATTGAAGATAGATTATTTTCCCTCTAATTTTTTTGTTTGTTTTTGGTGGGGTCTGAGGGAGTGGAGAAGAGTAAAAATGCTGCTGCTACTCTTTCTTCTTTAACCAAAAATCTTCTTCAGAATGATTTTAGTCTATTTGATATTTTCACTTGGAACTCCATCATATACATCAAAATTAACACGTTAAAAAGTGAAAAAATATTCATTGTACCACAATTCTTTTCCTTCTTCAGTTTTTCCTACCTCAGGAAGAGGCACCATCATGTCCAGTTGCCTTGACTCTGGAACTCTGGATCTTCTAGACATCTCCCTCTCTTTCACCCAAAACATGAAATGGCTGCCAAATTTTGTACGTTTTATTTCTTTTATACCTTTCAAATCCATCTCCCTTTCTCGGTGCCCATGACCACTGTCTGAGTTCCAGAGACCATTGATTCTTATCTATTCTACCTCAACAGCCTTCGATCTGGTCTCCTTGTCTTAATTAATACTTATTCTCTTCTTATCCAAATAGGAATATTGAAGCCAGGCAAAATAGTATGGCTTAACCAATAGCCATTTGAGATGATTTTCAACCAGTTCCAATGTCTCCCTCCAAGCATATACATAACGTCAAGAGATGTGACTTAGCCACTCCTTTCCAAGAGGTCTCCACTTGGTAATTAATTCTCTTCTTCAAGGCTGGCCTTGATGTTGTTTGGACCATTTTCCTGCTGTGTTATGGTGCTAGAGAATAGAGATGGGAGATGAGGGAGGTATAGAGAATAAACTGTCTCTTCCAAATCTGTCTTTAAACAGCTCTCAGATGAATCATCAACCAGTCTCTGGTGCTGGGTTAATCTTTGTAATGTGATAAAGGCTACACTTGTGTTCCTGAGAAGAAGGATCTATTTAACAATGTTTTTCGAAATAAGGAACAAACAGTTCTCATTTTTCCAATGAATCTGTCTGTGTTTTAGCAATGACGGCAGGAGGGTGGAGTCCTGGTCCAAATTTTGATGAGTTCAGCCAGCACAGCTAAAGGAATGCATGGACCGGGAAAAATAGTTTCAGTCTGTCCTGCAGCAGCTCAGTGAAAATTATCAGTAGAGGACACCTAGTGGTGCTTTGTGGAAATTCACTGATGCTAACTAAGAGTACACATGAATATTAATAGTCTTCACTGTGCCAGGATCTTGTAGCCAAATATAACCCAGGCTCAATAAGACAGTAAAGTACAAACCACACCTGACATGAAGTCTAACTGTATTGGTTAGTATAGGCTAACTGCTGTAACAAGTAACCTCCAAATTCTTAGTGACTTAATGGAAATTTATCTTACACCATCAAAACAGCACAGATGCTCAGTGGGTGACCTTCCATGTAAGGACACAAAAAGTGATTTGGTCACATGGAAAATCATACTTTATGCTTGGATATGAAAAGTCAACAACAGAAGGGTATCACTTCCCAAAACAAAATAAAGTAAATAAATCAAAACACAATATTGTATGTTGAAATGGGCATGGCTGTATAAAATCTTTAAGACTCATCAGGCTGAGCATTTAAGATCTATGCATGTCACTATATATAAATTATACATCAATTTAGAAAAGAATAACAACAACAACAACACAAGTTGGAAAAGGAACAATAAAAGGAAGAAGGGAGACATCTTACATTAAAACTCATAAAATTTCAATAATTAAAAGAGAGTGGTCCTACAGTTTTAAAAACCCACAAATTTTAAAAAGAGAGTGGTGCGGATATATGAGTAGATTAATGAAATAGATTAGAAAACCGAGAAGTATATCCAAGTGCATACAGAAAATTCATAAAAGATAAAGTAGCCATTAGAAGTCCAATTAACTAATCAGTGAATGTTTGGGGGATAAATGTAAATATAAATGTAATGTTAAATGTAAATGTAATGATAAATGTAAATGTTTTGGGGATAAATGTAAATATAACAAAAATATATTTTGTTAAATTTATTTATTTTATTTAATTATTTATTTTTAATTTTTGGCTGCATTGGGTCTTTGTTGCTGCGTGCGGGCTTTTTCTAGTTGCGGCTAGCGGCAGCTACTCTTCTTTGCGGTGGGCAGGCTTCTCATTGCGGTGGCTTCTCTTGTTGCGGAGCACGGGCTCTAGGCACGCGGGCTGCAGTAGTTGTGGCTCACGGGCTCTAGAGCGCAGGCTCAGTAGCTGTGGCTCACGGGCTTAGTTGCTCCATGGCATGTGGGATCTTCCTGGACCAGGGCTCGAACCCATGTCCCCTACATTGGCAGGCGTATTCTTTTTTTTTTTTTTTTTTTTTTGCGGTACGCGGGCCTCTCACTGTCGTGGCCTCTCCCGTTGCGGAGCACAGGCTCCGGACGCGCAGGCTCAGCGGCCATGGCTCACGGGCCCAGCCGCTCCGCGGCATGTGGGATCTTCCCGGACCGGGGCACGAACCCGTGTCCCCTGCATCGGCAGGCGGACTCTCAACCACTGCGCCACCAGGGAAGCCCGGCAGGCGTATTCTTAACCACTTGCTGACTCTCCTGGTTGCCTTCTGCAAGGTTACATACAGGTCCTGACATCACAGAACTGCTTATTTCCTCAATTGTCCAGGTCTTGGAATAGAAGAATGGAACATGGAGCATCTTCCCATCTGGCTCCATCTTTGAGAGTGTGTCCTGCCGGTGAGTGTCATCTGTCACATGGGTTATGAAGAGAAGGTTGAGAGCTGCTCCTCCAGAGGGAGCCAGAGTGTTCCCCTTCCCCAGAACACATCCTAAGTTACCTGCTAGTGTTGGAGGGTCTCCTGCAGAGGCGGGGGATGGCTGTGGCTCACCGTGAGGACAAGGATACTGGCAGCAGAAGTTCTGGGAAGTACTCCTTGGCGTGAGCCCTCCCAGAGTCCGCCATTAGCCCCACCAAAGAGCAGGGTAGGCTCCAGTCTTGGGTCTCCTCAGGCCAAACAACCAACCTAAATATATGTATTCTTGTTTGGAGAAAGAATGGAAGGAAAGTAGGAAGGGTAAAGTTAATTCATGAACTATATTTCATGAAGAAAAATAACCTTGGGCATTGCATTAGTCTGGGTTCTCAGAGAAATAGAACCAGTAGGATATATATATATATGTGTGTACGTGTGTGTGTGTGTGTTTGTTTACTTATGTATGTATGCATTCATTTATTCATTATGAGGAACAGCTCACACACTTATGGAGCCTAAAATGTCTCAAGATCTTCAAGGTGAATTGGCAAGCTGGAGATGTAGGAGCACCTATGGTGAGTTCCAATTCTAGTCTGAAGACCTGAGAACCAGGATAGCTGATGGTGCAGTTCTAGTCCAAAGGCCAGGAGCCTTGGGATCCAGGAAGAGCTGATGCTTTAGTTCAAGTCTGAAGGCAGGAAACAGTCAATGTTCCAATTCAAAGCCAGTCAGGCAGGAGAAATTCTCTTTACTCAGAGAAGGACCAGCCTTTTTGTTCCATCCATGCTTCAGCTGATTGGAAGAGGTCCACCCACATTAGGAAGAGCAATCTACTCTACTCAGTCTACCAACTTAAATGTTAATCTCGTCCAGAACACTCTCAGAGACACATCCAGAATAAGGTTTGGCCAAATATCTGGGCACCTCATGACCCAGTTAAGTTGACATAAAAAATTAACCATCACAGGCCTCATAAAAGATTTACATTCTCTAATGGCTTGTTCAGCTTTCCTGAAATCTTGATGTCACAAAGGATCATGATATTTTGTTTGAAATGGATCACAGAAGAGATACTTATTGAAGAACTCTTTAGCTGTATTTCCAATATGTGTACAGAATTTCCCCTTCTTGGCAGTCCTCTACTTCTTACTGAGTATGGGTGTGCTTCAAATCTACAACAAAATATTTTTTTAATGAATAAGTAGAGAAACTCTGGCTTTTTTAATATGGTGGAAAGGCATAGGATCATGTCACCTCTGGTTGCCCAGTAAATTAAAATGGTGACTTGCCACTGATTTTTACATATAAGTATGGCAATCACTGCCCCTGACAAATAGGGGAGCACACTCCTTATTCACCTCTATTTTTCTTTAATGGTTCTGAATTTGATCCATGTTTTGGGTGATCATTGGTGGTTTACACTACTCTGTTATTTGCATGTATTTCAGTGAGTGTAACTTAAATCACCCCAAGGCATCTGAAAGAGTGGAATAGTAACAATATTGTTGAGTATAACATAGCACTCATGTTTGGATCCTGTATGGTCCAGAATTATCCAAGTTATCTCACAATTTGAAAGAATCATAACATGGCAGAATTTGGAGAGAAGCCTGTCTGAGTGTCCCAATCAGTGTCACTTTTAATCACAAGGACACCTTTTTTGCAGAGCTTTTCATCCCTGGGAAAGGAAGCACTGCACTGCTAACAGAGATCACCTTTGCATAGTTCGTCATCAATAGCTCGCCTGATTTTCTTATTTTGCATCTGTTTTTTCTTTGGAGCAATTCAAAACCATGTCCTTTGGTATCTCAACTGAATCAAGCTATGAGAAAATCTTTCTGGCTTTGGGGGAAAAAATTCAATAGCCAACATTAAATGTTCAGTTAAGGTACATTGAATTCTTTATATGTCATAATGGGAATACTGAGACAGGCTGGGACCTGGGACCCTATGCTGCAGTGCTTGTACCTGGACAAACGTCTCCTCAAGAAACAAAATACAAAGAAATTATGAGGGACTAAACATAACTGTGTGCATGTGCAGCTGGGGACAAATTCTGGACAAGAAGATACTAAAAGATAAAAAAAAAAAAAAAAAACCCAACTGCCACTTCCAAAGAGCCAGGAGCAAAAACAGGGTGTTGGGAGCAAAAACTCTGCATGCCCTCTGCACTCAACACCACCAAAGGGCTGGGCAAAACACCTAAGCCACCCCTCCGGCCTGAGCCCTGGACACACCCCTACCCCCACCCCATATAAGGAACCAGCCCCCCTTCCCCTGCCCTGGAGAGCGAACAAGGGAACCTATTACTTGTTTTTGCTCCTTCCTGCAGGAGCAGGAACCCCAACAAAGATCTGCCCAAATTTCTTGACTGGCCTATTATCAATTTCTATTGATTGGGGAAGGCCAAGAACACTGGTTGGTATCAATACTTTATTAATAAATGTATCAAGAATTAATCTTTTGGGATTCCCTGGTGGCGCAGTGGTTGAGAGTCCGCCTGCCGATGCGGGGGACACGGGTTCATGCCCCGGTCCGGGAGGATCCCACATGCCACGGAGTGGCTGGGCCCGTGAGCCGTGGCCACTGAGCCTCCGTGTCCAGAGCCTGTGCTCCGCAACGGGAGAGGCCACAACAGTGAGAGGCCCGTGTACCGCAAAAAAAAAATTAATCTTTTAAGTGACAAATGGCCTTGCAATGTTGTCTCAATTACCATGAATAGGACATGAGCCTATTGTACCAGCAACATTCTCTGTTCCTCTGTTCTTCCCTCAGTGCAAATCATGTGTGCCTCTATGTGTATCTGGAAGAAGTCACCACTGCCTTTCTTCACTTGCAACTGTTTTCTCTGCCTCCTTCTCTCCCCATAAAAGATTTAAAAAATGATCTGAATCCTTACAAGAGTACTGAAACTGAAGTCCCTCTTGGGTTTACTAAGGAAGCGGCTGCTGAAAGATAATGTGGTTCCTCTGTTTTCCTGATAGGCCCTCAGATGGAAGAGGACAGAACTGAACTCTGCTCTGCTTGGTAATGGACCTTGATGTTTCTGGGAAGTTTACTAGGTAGTAGTTTGTAGGCAATAAAGGAAAACATTTCCTTCCTCAGTATAGGTGTACCCAGTTCTGTCATTGGAAATCGATATCTCTGCTAGATAGGACTGTTTATGTTGGATTTAAGAGGCTCAATAATTAAAGAAGTGGGAGCGTCTGCTTTTCACACATTTCTCTCCTGCATACTGTTATAATCCAAGCCTCCAGAACAGAATAGTGCCCAAGGCATAGCAGGTGTTACAACAGTTTTTGATACACGAATGAACACCTGACCTTATAGACTGATTCATACCTGATGCAAATTACAATTCTTGTGTGTGTGTGTGTGTGTGTGTGTGTGTATTCATGCTTAAATGCACCCATGTAGGTGTTTCAATAAATGAAAAAAGTTAACTTCACGCTGTGAACTCTGTTCTCCTTGCCTTTATTTTTGAGCTTTAGTTTGCCTCTAGCAAAGTAAATGTCTCCCCCTGCACACCTTCTCCAAAATGAGGCTTGTGATTGAAGAGAATTTCTCATTTGCTCATGTTGGTGTTGACATAAGGATGCTGCTGTTAGAACATATTTACAGATGTTCTAAAAGCCTCTGTCACAGTAGTGGCCAAAGAGATGGATTGTGTGAGTGATCTTTTTTTTTTTTTGATGAGCAAAGGTATTATATCATTGACCTTGATTAGAATTACTAGCATATGGTGACAATAGGCCAAATTAATCCATTTTATAGCTGTTTTAAAATGATCTACAGACTATGCACCTCTTTATTGCCAGCACCCTGGCTGAACTACCACTGCTCTCTGCAAATTCCTATTTCTAAATCTGTGATAGATACTATTCTTTTTTTAAAAAAAATTTTATTTTATTTATTTTTTTATACAACAGGTTCTTATTAGTCATCAATTTTATACACATCAGTGTGTACATGTAAATCCCAATCGCCCAATTCATCACACCACAATCCCCACCCCGCCACAGCTTTCCCACCTTGGGAAAACATTTGTTCTCTATATCTGTGTCTCAACTTCTGCCCTGCAAACCGGTTCATCTGTAATATTTTTCTAGGTTCGACGTACATGCGTTAATATACGATATTTTTTTTTCTCTTTCTGACTTACTTCACTCTGAGATACGAACTATTCTTAGAGCTGGCTCTGGAGAAATGATACACTTTAAAATAATATTTTTTCATTTAAATAACAGTCTCAAGTGGCTAGTCCACCAATATGCCCCCTAACGATATTATTAGTTGATTGTTTTCTTATTCAATCAATAATAATAGTCAAGGAAATAATTTATGTAAATTGCAGTTACCTAGAATAAATATGGAACCATCAGAATCTAGAGAAATACAAAGAGTCCCATACAATGTGCTGCTATTTCTTTTTTAACATCTTTATTGGAGTATAATTGCTTTATAATGGTGTGTTAGTTTCTGCTTTATAACAAAGTGAATCAGCTGTACATATACATATATCCCCATATCTCCTCCCTCTTGCGTCTCCCTCCTACCCTCCCTATCCCACCCCTCTAGGTGGTCACAAAGCACCGAGCTGATCTCCCTGTGTTATGCAGCTGCTTCCCACTAGCTATTTTGTGTTTGGTAGTATATATAAGTCCATGCCACTCCCTCACTTTGACCCAGCTTACCCTTCCCCTTCCCCGTGTCCCTAAGTCAATTCTCTACATCTGCATCTTTATTCTTGTCCTGCCCCTAGGTTCTTCAGAACCATTTTTTTTTTTAGATTCCATATATATGGGTTAGCAAATGGCATTTATTTTTCTCTTTATGACTTACTTCACTCTGTATGACAGTCTCCAAGTCCATCCACATCACTACAAATAACTCAATTTCATTTCTTTTTATGGCTGAGTAATATTCCATTGAATATATGTGCCACACCTTCTTATCCATTAATCTATCAATGGACACTTAGGTTGCTTCCATGTCCAGGCTATTGAAAATAGAGCTGCAGTGAACATTGCAGTACATGACTCTTTTCAATTATGGTTTTCTCAGGGTATATGCCCAGTGGTGGGATTGCTGGGTTGTATGTAGTTCTATTTTTAGATTTTTAAGCAAACTCCATACTGTTCTTGACAGTGACTGTATCAATTTACATTCCCACCAACAGTGCAAGAGGGTTCCCTTTTCTCCACACCCTCTCCAGCATTTATTGTTTGTAGATTTTTTGATGATGGCCATTCTGACTGGTGTGAGGCAATACCTCATTGTAGTTTTGATTTGCATTTCTCTAATGATTAATGATGTTGAGCATCCTTTCATGTGTTTGTTGGCAATCTGTATATCTTCTTTGGAGAAATGTCTATTTAGGTCTTCTGCCCAGTTTTGGATTGGGTTGTTTGTTTTTTTGATATTGAGCTGCATGAGCTGCTTGTAAATTTTTGAGATTAATCCTTTGTCAGCTGCTTCACTTGCAAATATTTTCTCCCATTCAGAGGGTTGTCTTTTCCTCTTGTTAATGGTTTCCTTTGCTGTGCAAAAGCTTTTAACTTTCATTAGGTCCCATTTGTTTATTTTTGTTTTTATTTCCATTTCTCTAGGAGGTGGGTCAAAAAGGATCTTGCTGTGATGTGATTTATGCCATAGAGTGCTCTGCCTATGTTTTCCTCTAAGAGTTTTATAGTGTCTGGCCTTACATTTAGTTCTTTAATCCATTCTGAGTTTACTTTGTGTATGATGTTAGGGAGTGTTCGAATTTCATTCTTTTACATGTAGCTATCCAGTTTTCCCAGCATCACTTATTGAACAGGCTGTCTTTTCTCCATTGTATATTCTTGCTTCCTTTATCAAAAATAATGTAACCATATGTGCGTGGATTTATCCCCGGGCTTTCTATCCTGTTTAATTGATCTATAATTCTGTTTTTGTGCCAGTGCCATACTGTCTTGATTACTGTAGCTTTGTAGTATAGTCAGAAGTCCAGGAGCCTGATTCCTCCAGCTCCATTTTTCTTTCTCAAGATTGGTTTGGCTATTCAGGTTCTTTTGTGTTTCCATACAAATTGTGAAATTTCTTGCTCTAGTTCTGTGAAAAATGCCATTGGTAGTTTGATAGGGATTGCATTGAATCTGTAGATTGCTTTGGATAGTATAGTCATTTTCAAAATATTGATTCTTCCAATCCAAGAACATTGTATATCTCTCCATCTGTTTGTAACAACTTTAATGTCTTTCATCAGTGTCTTATAGTTTTCTGCATACAGGCCTTTTGTCTCCTTAGGTAGGTTTATTCCTAGGTATTTTATTCTTCTTTTTGCAGTGGTAAATGGAAGTGTTTCCTTAATTTCTCTTTCAGATTTTTCATCATTAGTGTATAGGAATGCAAGAGAGTTCTGTGCATTAATTTGTATCCTGTTACTTTACCAAGTTCGTTGATTAGTTCTAGCAGTGTTCTGGCACTATCTTTAGGATTCTCTATGTATAGTGTCATGTCATCTGCAAACAGTGACAACTTTACTTCTTCTTTTCCGATTTGGATTCCTTTTATTTCTTTTTCTTCTCTGATTGCTGTGGCTAAAACTTCCAAAACTATGTTGAATAATAGTGGTGAGAGTGGACAACCTTGTCTTGTTCCTGATCTTAGAAGAAATGGTTTCAGTTTTTCACCATTGAGGATGATGTTGGCTGTGGTTTGTCATATATAGCCTTTATTATGTTGAGGTAAGTTCCCTCTATGCCTGCTTTCTGGAGGGTTATTTATCATAAATGGTTGTTGAGTTTTGTCAAAAGCTTTTTCTACATCTATTGAGATGATCATATGGCTTTTCTCTTTCAATTTTGTCAATATGGTTCATCACATTGATTGATTTGTGTATATTGAAGAATCCTTGCATTTCTGGGATAAACTCCACTTGATCATGGTGTATGATCCTTTTAATGTGCTGTTGGATTCTGTTTGCTAGGATTTTTGCATCTATGTTCATCAGTGATATTGGCCTGTAGTTTTCTTTCTTTGTGACATCTTTGTCTGGTTGTGGTATCAGGTGATGGTGGCCTCATAGAAAGAGTATGGGAGTGTTCCTCCCTCTGCTCTATTTTGGAAGAGTTTGAGAAGGATAGGTGTTAGCTCTTCTCTAAATGTTTGATAGAATTCGACTGTGAAGCCGTGTGGTCCTGGGGTTTTGTTTGTTGGAAGATTTTTAATCACAGTCTCAATTTCAGTGCTTCAGTGCTCAATTTCAGTGCTTCAGTGATTTTTCTGTTTATATTTTCTATTTCTTCCTGGTTCAGTCTCAGAAGGTTGTGCTTTTCTAAGAATTTGTCCATTTCTTCCAGGTTGTCCATTTTATTGGCATAGAGTTGCTTGTAGTAATCTCTCATGGTCCTTTGTATTTCTACAGTGTCACTTGTTGCTTCTCCTTTTTCATTTCTAATTCTATTGATTTGAATCTTCTCCCTTTTTTTCTTGATGAGTCTGGCTAATGGTTTACCAATGTTGTTTATCTTCTCAAAGAACCAGCTTTTCATTTTATTGATCTTTGCTACTGTTTCCTTAATTTCTTTTTCATTTATTTCTGATCTGATCTTTATGATTTCTTTCCTTCTGCTAACTTTGGGGTTTTTTTGTTCTTCTTTCTCTAATTGCTTTAAGTGTAAGCTTAGGTTGTTCATTTGAGATGTTTCTGGTTTCTTCAGGTAGGATTGTACTGCTATAACTTCCCTCTTAGAACTTTTTTTGCTGCATCCCATAGGTTTTGGATTGTCTTCTTTTCATTTTCATTTGTTTCTAGGTAGTTTTTGATTTCCTCTTTCATTTCTTTAGTGATCTCTTGGTTATTACGTAGTGTATTGTTTAGCCTCCATGTGTTTGTATTTTTAATAGATTTTTTTCCTGTAATTGATATCTAGTCTCATAGCATTGTAGTCGGAATAGAGACTTGATATGATTTCAATTTTCTTAAATTTACCAAGGCTTGATTTGTGACCCAAGATATGATCTATCCTGGAGAATGTTCCATGAGCACTTGAGAAAACAGTGCATCCTGTTGTTTTTGGATGGAATGTCCTATAAATATCATTTAAGTCCATCTTGTTTAATGTATCATTTAAGGCTTGTGTTTCCTTATTTACTTTCATTATGGATGATTGGTCCAATGGTGGAAGTGGGGTGTTGAAGTCCCCTACTATGATTGTGTTACTGTCGGTTTCCCATTTTATGGCTGTTAGCATTTGCCTTATGTATTGAGGTGCTCCTATGTTGGGTGCATAAATATTTACAATTATTATATCTTCTTCTTGGGTTGATCCCTTGATCATTATGTAGTGTTCTTCTTTGCCTCTTGTAATAGTCTTTATTTTAAAGTCTATTTTGTGTGATATGAGAATTGCTCCTCCAGGTTTCTTTTGATATCCATTTGCATGGAACATCTTTTTCCATTCCCTCACTTTCAGCCTGTATGTGACCCTAGGTCTGAAGTGGGTCCCTTGTAGACAGCATATATACGGGTCTTGTTTTTGTGTCCATTCAGCCAGTCTATGGCCTTTGGTGGGAGCATTTAATCCATTTACATTTAAGGAAATTATCGATATGTATGTTCCTATTCCCATTTTCTTAATTGTTTTGTTCTTATAGTCTTTTCCTTCTCTTGTGTTTCCTGCTTAGCGAAGTTCCTTTAGCATTTGTTGTAAAGCTGTTTTGGTGGTGCTGAATTCTCTTAGCTTTTGCTTGTCTGTTAGGGTTTTAATTTCTCCATTGAATCTGAATATGATTCTTGCTGGGTAGAGTAATCTTGGTTTTAGGTTTTTCCCTTTCATCACTTTGAATATCTCCTGTCACTCCCTTCTGGCTTGCAGAGTTTTTGCTGAAAGATCAGCCATTCACCTTATGGGGTTTTCCTTGTATATTTTTTGTTGTTTTCCCTTTTAATTTTTTTCTTTGTATTTAATTTTTCATAGTTTTATTAATATGTGTCTTGGTATGTTTCTCCTTGGATTTATCCTGTGTGGGACTTTGTGCTTCCTGGACTTGATTATTTCCTTTCCCGTATTAAGGAAGTTTTCAACTGTAATCTCTTCAAATATTTTCTTAGTCCCTTTCTTTTTCTCTTCTTCTTCTGGGACCCCTATAATTCGAATGTTGGTGCATTTAATGTTGTCCCAGAGGTCTCTAAGACTGTCCTCAATTATTTTCATCTTTTTTTTTTATTCTTCTCTGCAGCAGTTATTTCCATTATTTTTTCTTCTTGGTCACTTATCTGTTCTTCTACTTCAGTTATTCTGCTATTGATTCCTTCTAGAGAATTTTTATTTTCATTTATTGTGCTATTCATCGTTTGTTTGCTCTTTAGTCCTTCTAGGTCCTTGTTAAATGTTTCTTGTATTTTCTGCATTCTATATCCATGATTTTGGATCATATTTACTATCATTACTCTGAATTCTTTTTCAGGTAGACTGCCTATTTCCTCTTCATTGTTTTGGTATGGTGGTTTTTTACCTTGCTCCTTCATGTGTTGTGTGTTTCTCTGTCTTCTCATTTTGCTTAGCTTACTGTGTTTGGGGTCTCCTTTTTGCAGGCTGCAGGTTTGTAATTCCTGTTGTTTTTAGCGTCTGCCCCCAGTGGGTATGGTTGGTTCAGTGGGTTGTGTAGGCTTCCTGGTAGAGGGGACTCTTGCCTGTGTTCTGGTGGCTGAGGCTGGTTCTTGTCTTTTTGGTGGGCAGGACCACGTCCGGTGGTGTGTTTTGGGGTGTCTGTGACCTTATTATGATTTTAGGCAGCCTCTCTGTTAATGGGTGGGGTTGTGTTCATGTCTTCGTAGTTGTTGGCATGGGGTGTCCAGCATTGGAGCTTGCTGGTTGTTGAGTGGAGCTGGGTCTTAGCGTTGAGATGGAGATCTCTAGGAGGACTTTCACTATTTGATATTACATGGAGCTGGGAGGTCTCTGGTGGACCAATGTCCTGAACTTGGCTCTCCCACCTCAGAGGCACAGGCCTGACAGCTGGCCGTAGCACCAAGACCCTGTCAGCCACACGGCTCAGAAGAAAACTGAGAAAAAAAGAAAGAAAGAAAATAAATAAAAAGAAATTATGTTATTAAAATGCAAAAATTACTAAAAATAAAAAAAATTAAAAGTAATAAAAAAGAAAGAAAGAAGAGAGCAACCAAACCAAAAACAAATCCAGCAATGATAACAAGCAATAAAAACTGTACTAAAAAAAAAAAAAAATGGACAGAGTGACCCCTAGGACGAATGGAAAAAGCAAAGCTATACAGACAAAATCACACAAAGAAGCATACACGTACACACCCACAAAAAGAGAAAAAGGAAAAAAAAATCTATATATAAAAAAATGGAAGAGAGCATCCAAATCAATAAACATATCTACCAATGATGATAACTTTAAATACTAAACTAAGATAAACATAAAACCAGAAATCAGTCAGTCGCATACAGCAAACCCCAAGTCTACAGTTACTCCCAAAGTCCACTGCCTCAGTTTTGCGATGATTCATTGTCTATTCAAGTACAACAAAGGCAGGTTACATCAAGTTGATTGTGGAGATTTAATCTGCTGCTCCCGAGGCTGCTGGGAGAGATTTCCCTTTCTCTTCTTTGTTCTCACAGCTCCTGGGGTTCAGCTTTGGATTTGGACCTGCATCTGCATGTAGGTTGCCTGAGGGCGTCTGTTCTTCGCTCAGCCAGGACGGGGTTAAAGGAGCCGCTGATTCGAGGGCTCTGGCTCACTCAGGCCGCGGGGAGGGAGGGTTACAGATGCGGGGCGAGCCTTCGGCGGCAGAGGCCAGCGTGACGTTGCACCAGCCTGAGACACGCCGTGCGTTCTCCCGGGGAAGTTGAATCCTGATCATGGGATCCTGGCAGTGGCGGGCTGCACAGGCTCCCCGGAAGGGAGGTGCGGATAGTGACCTGTGCTCGCACACAGGCTTCTTGGTGGCGGCAGCAGCAGCCTTAGCATCTCATGCCCGTCTCTGGGGTCCACACTGTTAGCCGCGGCTCACGCCCATCTCCGGAGCTCATTTAGGCGGTGCTCTGAATTCCCTTTCCTCGCGCATCCGAAGCAATGGTCTCTTGCCTCTTTGGCAGGTCCAGACTTTTTCCCGGACTCCCTCCCGGCAAGCTGTGGCGCACTAGCCCCCTTCAGGCTGTGTTCACGCTGCCAACCCCAGTCCTCTCCCTGGGATCTGACCTCCAAAGCCCGAGCCTCAGCTCCCAGCCCCCGCCCACCCAAGCGGGTGAGCGGACAAGCCTCTCGGGTTGGTGAGTGCCAGTCGGTACTGATCCTCCATGCGGGAATCTCTCAGCTTTGCCCTCTGCACCCCTGTGGCTGCGCTCTCCTCCGCAGCTCTGAAGCTCCCCCGCCCCCACCTCCCCATCTCCACCAGTGAAGGAGCTTCCTAGTTTGTGGAAACCTTTCCTCCTTCACAGCTCCCTCCCACTGGTGCAGGTCCCGTCCCCTATTCTTTTGTCTCTGTTTATTCTTTTTTCCTTTGCCCTACCCAGGTATGTGGAGAGTTTCTTGCCTTTTGGGGAGTCTGAGGTCTTCTACCAGTGTTCAGTAGGTGTCCTGTAGGAGCTGTTCCACATGTAGATGTATTTGTGGGGAGGAAGGTGATCTCCACGTCTTACTCCTCTGCCATCTTGAAGTTCTCCCCTGTGCTGCTATTTTGAAACAATTTCGTAGAGGATGTGGAGTATTTGAAAGGCAATTATGGATTTTTCTTATGGGAAACATAGGGAAAGGTAGAGAATATTTTACATAAGTCTACATAAACATTATGTTATTCATCAATCAGAAAAAGAATTCTTGGAAATAGCTTTCTTTGATCATCAAAAAAATTAAAGATATCATTATAAACTCAGTTTTAATCGAAATTCTTAGATGTAAACAATAGAAACAGATTTTGACTGGGTAATTTAAGCAGAAAAATATTCTATTTTGGTAAAGGACGGATGTCATATTTGGAGAAGATAATTACAATGTCTAAAATTGGCAGAGAATTAATGTCTAGAAGGAATTCTTATAAACAAGAATAAGGTAAAGAACCAAAAAGAAAAATGGGCACAGGATATGAATAAACTATTCCCAGAAGAAACTCAAATGGCTAACAAATATAACAAGCAAACAATTTATAACCAGGGAAATCAACAGCACTTTACAACCAGATTGTAAAAAGTAGGGTGGTACCAAGTGCTGGTAAGAACATAGAGAAACAGGAAGCCATGTGCACTGATGGGACCAAAGACTGATGTAGCCATTATGTGTGTTTCCTATGATCCATTAATCCTCTTATAGAATAAATTTCAGAGAAACAAATACATCTGTCCACCAAGGAATATGCATCAGGTTGTTTTTTGAAACACTGTTTATGGTAGTGGGAATTGGAGGCAACCTAATTTTCCATCATAGGGGAAGGGATAAATAAAATTTAAAAAGACTATTATGTATTACTGTGTGGCTGAGGCCACGATTACAGGCATATATAAAAATATAGATAGAGCTTCATAGATATCACAGATAATTAATAAAAAATCCCAACAGAATGACACTCAGATTAGCATCACTTATGTAAGTTAAAAAAAAAAATGCTCAAAACAATGGTATAACTTTTGAAATATATATGTGTATATATATCTCCCTGCACATATACCAAGGACATTAGAGTAGGTTTATTTAGTCATGGTAGTGGGGAGAATGAAAGAATCAAAAAATACAACAATGTAATAAAACAGGAGAGTGGTTTTATATGATGACAGCATAGGATTATAACTGAATCACTTTTTGTTTCACTTGAGGTCCAGAAGAATTTAAAAAAAGAAAATTAATAAAAAGATATTGGATGATTTATAAATTCCTTGGAGAAACAGAGAACCATGCTTAGTGGTTATGTGATCTGGAAAAATACCCCAAACCATGTCACAGAACTTGTCCAGTGAAGAAGCTGCAGCAACGTCCACTGTGCACAAGACACTTCAGCTGGTTTCAACCCTGCCGTCACTGGATGCAGGATGCTGCCACCAGGACCTCTGCACCGTGGGCCCATGAGCTGTCTTCCTGTTTCAGGTAGAATTTTTTTCATTGCCTAAGTAGCTCTCAGTTCAAAGTTGGGGTGAGAGTATCAATTTTTGGTGCCTATTTCACATATCATAAAATAAATGACAGTTGTCCACCATAGATTTTAAAACACTGAGCTCATTTTGCAAACAATCAGTCATTCAACCATGGAACGGGAACAAGAAAAGATATCTTTACCCTCTTTTCAGATGGAGGTCATGTGAATGATGGTGAAAAGATTTTCCCCAGAGTTCTTCTTGAGATTTCAAGAAGAATATGTTGATATCAGGAATAAAAATAAGATAAAGAGGTGGCTTGTGAATCTGTGCCTTTACCACATTATGTTAAACACCATAATCATACGTGATTTAGTCTTGGAGATGAATAATGGCAACTGTAGCTGGCACATGAAGACACTGTCTCTTTTCTTTTTCTATAATATGTCATGAAATAAGCATCTTTAAATTATTTATAAATTAATACTTCAATTTTGTCATGCTAACTCTTGTGTCCTGCCATGGATAGAAATTATGTAACCTGAGGGTATAGGACCTTAATATAAAGAGATAGGGGAAAAGGCACACTAGGGACATGGGTGGACAGGACAGGTGGTTACCATACTTTATAGATGAATCATTTTCCTTGAATGAGAGTGTTCTGTGTCGTGGCATCTGTGTGTATGTGCGTGTGCATGTGTGTGGGAGCTAGTGGATGTTCATCAGCCAGGGAACTGGCAATAACCAGAATTAATTCAGTTGTCTCAAATGAAAGACTTTAATAGGCAGGCAGACTGGACAGGACAAACAAGGCATGGTAGGGCATACAGATGAGCAACAATGAGAAGCCATTATTCCTTAAGACGTGAGGAAGAAATAGTGTGACCAGAGCCTGTTGGGAGCTGTGATTGAGGACACAACTTGCCAGTGGATATAATGGTGCCAGGCAGGGAGAGATCAGGGAATAAATACCACAAAATTTCTCTTCTCTGCCCTCCAATCGTCTGCTGTTCCTCCCCTTGGAAAGATCCTACCAAAAGCCAGTCATGAGGGGAGATTTAGTGATGTAATTCATAGGGGTCATTCTCCTTGACACAAGAAGGGCAGCAAAGGTGGAGACTGCGTATGAGTGATTAAATGGTCAGAGGCTGGTGCCTTCCCTCATTTTGCCATGTAGCATACATTTTTGCCATTTTTGGATGAAGAAACTATCATCACAAACACCGAAGAGACACAAAGTTCCACCAACTACAATATAGTGATGGAATGATGCCATTCAGTCATAACTGTAATATTCAACATTACCACAACTTCTCATTCATACAAAGTGTGAGGAAAAGGGGAGAAAAATAATCAATAAGCACAAAATATGAATACTTGCAGCAGTTCCTGACTCTGTATCTGGTTACCAGGCCAAAGATTACCATCATAATTTTTTTTTCCACTATCCAGTCCACATTTCCCTTACTCTCTGCTATATTTTTAGTTGGATGGATGTGGTATCATAAATCTCCACTCCTGAAATATTTGAGATCATAGTCCAGTCTTTATTGGGTTGTTGCAATTTCCTATTGAGAAAATGGCTTGCACACAGGTAGTATAATTGGGAAGTGATCACAGGTAGCAATAGTGAGAAATAATGGGAGTAAACAGGAAAAGGATGAAGGCAATGTAGAGTGGGAGGTGCATAATCAAGTCAGTTATCCTATGAATGACTGCAGGTGTTCAATCCTGCAGGTCCATCTGAAGAGCCTTTAGAAATGCATCTTAAACTGGCTTTCCAGGGTATAAAATGGTGCTCTTCTCCAGTTGGTCAAAGGATAGTCACATGTGTGTTAACTTCCATGAGTTGATGTGCATGAGTACTGGGTGGATACCCAGAGGTGACCCAAGCCTGTGTCAAAGAAACCTCAGGACAAGAAGCAAAAGGTACACAGCAAAGGCATGAAGTAAGTTTGCAATTGCACAAAGCTAGTCTGTGACTTATAGAAGTAGTCACAACAACAGTGGCTGGAGTAAGAGCTCTAGCTGATGTGTTATATAAGGTAATGTAAGTACCAAGAATAGAGGTAACAAAGTAATGGCTAATAGTTCAGGGGTGGAGTCCAAGAAACCATTAGAGGGATGTTTAACCTGAATATGATTTTGAAAGAAAATTATCAGGTTTGGAAGGAATTTTAGAAGGATCTGCTTGGGCAAAGGTCCATAGGAGTGAAACCATGTACTATGTGAAAACATAAACAGAAATGCTAATTTTCTCAACATCTCTTATCTAACTGTTCTTTTCATTTAATGATATTTTAATTGTATTTTAAGATATTTGGAAAATAAACATATTCTCAGACTAGGTGATACTGGGCAAGCCTCTAAATATTATTTGGCTTCCATTTCCTCAGCTATACACATAGCCTGTTGGACCTTGTAACCTCTAAGTTCTCTTCTGGCTCTCAGTGCTGTGCCTCTGTACATCATTCTGGACATATTTACAGGATTTTACATGGGCATGTAAAATTAGTAGATGCTATGAATCAATTTACGTACATGTGTAAACAATTTGTTTGCACAATGATAGTGACATATAGATTGTCTAGAAATGGATTCTGGAAGAATAAATGTGGAAAAATGTGGGGACTAAATTCATCCTTTTGCTTACCCACTCACTACCACTGACTGGAGAAAATTCTCCACTTGTAACGTGTCAAGAGTATCGATTGTTCATGTAGCATTATAAATATAACCTGTACTAAAATTTTGTGTTTTAAAATTTTCTTCCCTTAAAATATGGTTTGCTTGGCCAGGTAGAGGTTGGATTGGTAAGAATCATTTAAACCGGAAATGTTGGATAGTTTTTTAAGATTCTATTACCCTCTGCTAACTAGTGCTCTTGTTATGGAGAGAATGGTATGAGAAATAAGCTGGCTTACCCATAGGAACTGAATATTATACACACTGAAAAATTAAAATTTCATGTTTATAAGCTTTTTTAAAGCATTATAATTAATAGAAATTATTTTGGATAATGGCAAAGATTGTAAAATATATAAATATCATATATTTATATGATATATAGGTGAAATAAGTTAGATACCACTTGCTCTGAAATTCTGTAAAACTTTGCGCTCTACTTCAGTCTTTCTCAGATCCATTATATTTACCGTATAAAACAATTTCTTTGTAATTGGAAACACTTTTTAATCATTTCCAAATTTGTCAGCTATTGATTGATACAATTCTTTACTCATGGTGATCATATGATCATTGACAGGTATCATAATTCATGTCAAAATACCTCATAAATTCATCTTTAGAGTTTGAAAACTTATTCTGCAAAGAAATCTATAGAATAAGACCGTATTTATTGGACATACTTGCACCTAAAGCAAAGGCAGTCTGTTGTGTTTTCTGGTGCTGCAGCCCAAATATCAGTGAATTTATTAAGTGCCATTAAAAAAAGTCTTTAAAATATTATTGTATCAGCAATGAACAAGTGGAATTTAAAATTACATTACCACCAAGAATAAAACACTTAAATATTAACATAATAAAATATGTGCAAGATCTATATGAGGAAAACCATACAACTCTGATAAAAGATACAAAAGAAGAGCTAAGTAAGTGGAGAGATATTCCATGTTCATAATTAGGAAGACTCAGTATTGTCAAGATGTCAGTTCTTTCCAACTCGATCTACAGATAAAATGCAATTTCAAGAAAAATAATAGCAAAGTACTGTGGGTATTTAAAAAAACTGATTGCAAAGAGTATATAGAGAGGCAAAAGACCCAAAATAGTTAACTCAGTATTGGAGAAGAACAAAGTTGGAGGACTGACATTATCCAACTTCAAGACTATGAAGCTACAGTAATCAAGGTAGTGTCGTATTGATGAAAGGATAGACAAATATATCAATGGAACAGAATAGAAAGCCAAGAAATAGACTCACATAAATAGAGTCAACTGATCTTTGACAATGCAGCAAAGGCAATACAATGGAGCAAAGACAGTCATTTCTACAAATGGTGTTGGAACAACTGGACATACACATATAAAAAAGGTAAATCTATTTTCAACAAACGCTGAGGGAGTACATCACCACTAGACCTGCCTTACAAGAAATGCTAAAAAGAAATCTTCAAGATGAAATAAAAGGATACTAAATAACAACACGAAGCATGTGAAAGTATAAAACTCACTGATAAACGTAAATATCTAGTCAAATTCATAATACTCTTAATAATATAATGGTGGTTCATAAATCACTTTTATCTCTAGTATGAAAGTTAGAAGACAAAAATATTAAAAACAACCATGGGTAAAATAATTTGTTAATAGGTATAGAATTTAAAAAGATATAAAGCATGCATCAATAGCATTAAGTGTGGAAGTGAGGAAGAAGTAAAAGTGTAGAGTTTTGGTATGAGAGTAAAGTTAAGTTGCCTAAAGTAGACAACTAAAAGATGTTTTATAAAAACTTAATAGTAACCACAAAGAAGAAACTCTAGTAGATATGCAAAAGATAAAGAGCAAGGAATCAAAGCACACTGCCACAAAAAGGCAACAAATTACAAAGGAAGACTGCAAAAGAGAAAGACAGGAACAAAGAAACTATAGAATAGCCAGAAAACCATAAAAAAAGATGGCAACTGTAAATCTTTATCTATCAAATATTACTTTAAATGTATATGAATTAAATTCTCTACTCAAGGATAGAGTGGCTGAATGAATAAAAAACAAGATCCAACTATACGTTGCCTACAAGAGACTCACTTTGGCTTTAAGGATTTATATAGGCTAAAAGTGAAGGGGTGGAAAAAGATATCCCACTTAAACGATAATCAGAAGAGAACAGGGGTGACTATATTGATATCAGACAAATAAACTTTCAGTCAGAATCCATTGTCAGAGACAAAGAAGGTCACTACATAAAGATAAATGGGTCAATTCATCAAGAGTATATAACAGTTGTAAATATATATGCATCCAACATTGAGGCACCTAAATAAATAAAGAAAATACTAACAAAAAAAAGAGAGAAATAGACAACAATACCATAATAGTAGGGGATTTTGATATCCCACTTTCATCAATGGATAAATCATCTGGAGAGAAAATCAATAAGGAAACAGTAGACTTGAATAACATTATAGACCAAATTTATCTAACAGACATACACAAAACATTCCATCCAACAGCAGCAGAATCACATTCTTCTTAAGGGTACATGGAATATTCTCCAGAGTAGCTTATGTGCTGAATCACAAAACTAGTAGTAACAAACTTAAGAATATTGAATTTGCATCAAGTATCTTTTCCTGGCATAATAGTATAAAACTAGAAATCAATTACAGTAGGAAAGTGGAAAATTTAACAAATATGTGAAGTCAAACAACACACTTGTGAACAGCCAATGGGTCAAAGAGGAAATCAAAAAGTATCTTGAGACAAATGTAAATAGAAACACAATACACCAAAACTTATGGGATGCAGCAAAAGCAGTGGGAAGTTTATAGCTAGAAATGCCTACAAGAAGAAAAAAGAAAGGCCTCAAATAAATAACTTATCTTTATACTCTTTTAACCTAACATTATCAGGGAGAAAGAAGAACAAACTAGGTCCAAAGTTAGCAGGAAGAAGGAAATAAATATTAGAGCATAAATAAATAGAGAATAGAAATACAACAGAAAAGATTAATGAAACTAAGAGTTGGTTTTTTGAAAAGATAAACAAGACTGACAAACATTTACCTAAACTAAGAAAAAGGAAGGAGGATAAAAATATATAAACTTATAAGTGAAAGAGTAGACAACTGATACCACAGAAAGATAAAATATGAACAATTTTATGTCAACAAATTGGATAACCTAGCAGAAATGGATAGATTCCTAAAAACATACAACCTAACAAGACTGAATCATAAAGAAATAGAAAATCTGAACAGACCAACAATGAGTATGGAGATTAAAGAAGCAATTAATGCCTCCCAACAAAGAAAAGCCCAGGACCACCTGGCTTCACTGGTGAATTCTACCAAATATTTAAAGAATTGACACCAATCTTTCTCAAACTCTTCCAAAACACTGAAGAGGAAGGAATCCTTCGAAGCTTATTTTATGCAGCCATCATGACCCTCATACCAAAGACAGTTAAGGACACTACAAAAAAATGAAAATTACAGGTCAATATTCCAGATGAACGTTGGTGGAAAAATCCTCAATATAGTACTAGTGAACTTAATTCAACAGTACGTTAAAAGGATCATACACAATAATTAAGTGGGATTTATTTCTGGGAGGCAAGGATGTTTCAACATATGCAAATAAAACAATGTGATACACGACATTAACATAATAAAAGATAAAATAGCATCTTCTTAATAGAAGAAAAAACATTTGATAATATCAACATTTTTTCATGATCAAAAACAATTAAAATTTAGTTATAGAAGGAACATACCTCAACATAATAAATGCCACATATGACAAGTCACAGCTAGTAACATGTTGAACAGTGAAAAGCTGAAAGGTTTTACTCTAAGATCAGGAAAAAGACTAGAGTGCCCACTCTCACTAATTCTATTCAATATAATACTGGAAGTCCTAGCCAGAGAAATTAGACAAGAAAGGAAATAAAAGGCATCCAAATTGGAAAGGAAGAAGTTAAACTGTGTCTATAGATAACATGATCTTATATAGAGAAAACCCTGAAGACTCCACCAAAAATTGTTAGAACAATATTTAGAATAAACAAATTCAGTAAAGTTTCAAGATAAAAAATAAGCCTGCAAAAAATTATTTGCATTTCTATACACTAGCAATAAGCTATTCCCCCCAAAATTTTTTTAAATTTCATTTACAATAGTATCAAAAAGAATAAGATACTTAGGAATAAATTTAACCAAGGAGGTGAAAGATATGTATGCTGAAAACAATGAGACATTGATGAAAAAAACTGAAGTAGGAACAAACAAATGGAAAGCCATTTCATGCTGTTGGATTGGAAGAATTGATATTGTTAGAATATCCATAATACCCAAAGTGATCTACAGTTTCAATACAATCCCTATAAATATTTCAATGGCACTCTTTACAGAAATAGAAAAAAATCCTAAAATTTAGAATGGAACCACAAAAGACACCAATAGTCAAAACAAAGTTGAGAAAGAAGTACAAAGCTAGGGCAGCAATCTGACTTTAAACTATATTACAAAGCTATAATAATCAAAACAGTATGGTACTGGAATAATAACAGACATATAGACAAGTAGAACAGAATAGAGAGCCCAGAAATAAACCCACACATATATGAGGAACTAATCTTTTGCAAAGACACCAAGAATGCACAATGGCTTAGGATAGTTTCTTCAATAAATGGTACTGGGAAAACTAGATATCCACATTCAAAAAAAAATGAAATTGGACTTTTAAAATCTTACACCATACTCAAAAGTTAACTCAAATTGATTAAAGAGTTATATCTAAGACCTGAATCCATTAATCTCTTAGAAAAAATTAAAGGACAAGCTCTTTGACATCAATCTGGGAATGATATTTTGAATATGATACCAAAAGCATAGGCAACAAAACTAAAAATCAACAAGTGGGACTACATCAAACTAAAAACTCTGCACAACAAAGGAAAAGTAAGCAAAATGAAAGGGCAACCTATGGAGTGGGAGAAAATTATTCACAAACCATATATCTGATAAGAGGTTAACATCCATTTTATATAAGAAACTCATGCAACTCAAGAGCAAAAAGATCATCCCAATTAAATAATGGGCAAAGGACCTGAATAGACATTTTTTGAAAGAAGACATACAAATGGCCAAGAGGTACATAAAAAGATGCTCAACATCACTGATCATCAGGAAACTCAAAATAAAATATCATCTCATACCTGTTAGGACAACTCTTATCAAAAAGAGAAGTGTTGGTGAGGGTGTAGTGTAAAGGGAACTCTTGTACATTGTTAGTGGAAATGTGAATTGGTACAGCCATTATGGAAAGCAGTATGGAGTTTCCTCAAAAGATTAAAGGTAGAACTACCATATGATCCAGCAATTTAACTTCCAGGTATATATCCAAAAGAAATGAAATTAGCATATCTAAGATATCTGTATTCCCATGTTCATTGCAACATTATTGACAATAGCCAAGATATGGAACAACCTAAGTGTCTATCGATAGGTGAATAAAGAAAATGTAATCTATATCTGTATCTATATCTATATATAATTATATAAATATGTAATTCAACCATAAAAAAAGAGATTCTGACATTTGTGACAACCTGGAGGACATTATGCTAAGTGAAATAAGCCAAACACAAAAAGATAAATACTGTATTATATCACTTATATGTGGAATTTAAAATAATGAGCTCATAGAATCAGAGAATGAATCATAGAATCAGAGTGGTGGTTGCCAGAAGTTGGTTGAGGAACTGGGGAGATGTTGGTTGAAGGGTTCAAATTTCAATTAAAATATGAATAAGTTTTGAGGACCTAATACATCATGATGATTGTAGTTTATAATACAGTTGACCCTTGAAAAACACGGGTTTGAACTGCGCAGGTCCAATTATACATGGATTTTTTTCAATAAATACCTACTACAGTACTACACATACAAGGTTGGTTAAATCTGCAGATGCAAAACCGTGGTACAAAGGGTTGACTATAAAGTTACACGTGGATTTTAGACTGTGTAGGTGTTGACGTCCCTAACTCCCTCATAGTTCAAGGGACAACTGTATTGTATATTTGAAATTTGCTAAAAGAGTAGATCTTAAGTGTTCTCACCACCAAAAAGGAAAGATAACTATGTGAGGTGATGCATACATTAGCTAATTGGGTTGTGGTAATCATTTCACAATATATACACATATTAAATCATCAGGTTGTATACATTTAAAAAATCATGTTGTACAACCTAAATATTTACAACAGAAAAAATGAATCTAGGCATAGGCCTTGCATCCTTCAATAAAATTAACTCAAAATGTACCATAGGACTAAATGTAATGTGCAAAATTATAAAACTCCTAGAAGATAAAAGGAGAAAACCTAGATGACCTTGCATATGGCAATGACTTTTTAAATATGACAGCAAAAACCATGAAAGAAATAATTAATAAGCTGGGCTTTATTAAAATTTAAAAACTTCTTCTCTGTGAAAGACAATGTCAAGAGAATGAGAAGACAAGTCACAGACTGGGAGGAAATATTTGCAAAAGACATCTGATAAAGGACTGTTATCCAAAATATATAAAGAACTCATAATTCAGCAATAAGAAAATGAACAACTCAAGTAAAAAATGGACAAAAGATCTGAACCATCTCACCAAGAACATATACAGTTGGCATGTAAGCATATAAAAAGATGTTCAACATCATATATCATCAGGGAAAAGCAAATTAAAACAATGAGATGCCACTATACACCTATTAAACTGACCAAAATTCAGAATACTGATACCACCAAATACTAACAAAGATATGGAACAATAGGGATTCTCATTCGTTGCTGGTGGGAATGCAAAATGATTCAGCCACTTTAGAAGACAGGCATTTTCTTACAAAACTAAACCTACCCTTACCATGCAATTCAGCAATTGCACCCCTTGGTATTTATCCAAAGGAGCTGAAAACTTACATCCACATAAAAACCTGCACAACAATGTTTATAGATTCTTTATTCATAATTCATAATTGCCAAAATTTGGAAGCAACTAAGATGTCCTTCAGTAGGTTAATGGATAAACTGTAGTAAATATTACTAGTAGACACTGGAATATTATTTGGCGCTAAAAAGAAATGAGCTATCAAGCCATGAAAAGAATAGGAGAAAACTTAAGTGCATATTACTAAGTAAAACTAGCCAATCTGTAAAGGCTACATACTGTGTGATTCCAACTAATGACATTCTGGAAAACACAAAGCTATAGAGACTAAAAAAAATCAGTGATTGACAGAGGGAGGGATGAGTAGGTACAGTACAGAGGATTTTCAGGAGAGTGAAACTACTATGTATGATACTACAGTGGTGGGTACATGTCATTATACACTTGTCAAAACCCAAAGAATATACAACACCAAGAGTGGACACTAATGTAAACTATGGACTTTAGGTGGTAATGCTTTGTCAATGTAGGTTCATGGATTGTAACAAATGCACCACTGTGATGTAGGATGTCAATAATGGGGGAGGTTGTGCATCTGTGGAGGCAAGAGGATATATGGGAACTCCATACTTTCAATTTTGCTGTGAAGCTAAAATTTCTCATAAAGCTTATTAATTAATAATAAAAATATTATTATGATGATACTGAGATTGAAACAATGTTTTTCCCAAAAAGCAGTTACCAAGCACTTTTATCTTTTCCATATCTTGGCATTTCACTGCTTTCCTAGTACCATCATGGTTGCTTGATGAATTTTAATAGGAAAGAGTATGGGTACATTTGATGAGAGGAGATAAAAATTCACTTAGCTAAAAGCTTTTAACTATATCTTTTCATTTCAATTGTAAACTCCTTAAAAGGAAAGTCCAGGTCTTCTACCTTTTATTTCTTTCTGATGCTACTTATGTAAAGTGGTTATCTGCTCATTTCTTAAAGCATTTAGAGGGAACATTGAATAAAACACAAATAATATCTGAGACAGCAAAGTACTGACAACTTCCAGCAAGTTATCATTAAATAATTCAACTGTGTCAATTACAGATTAGGAAAATGAATCTCAGATTTAAAGTGATAGGCTCACTCTCCCCAAACTATTTTAAATAAAAGCCAAGACCCTTTTCCCTTTGTTTGAAACTAGTTTGGGGTTACAGTAAGAGAAACATATTGTCTTATTTGTGAACATATTTTCTCACTAAATCTGTAGTGAGCTATTCTACTCATAGGCAAATATTTGACAACCTGTGTTTTTTAGGGGTCAATTGAAGGCTAAGAAGGAGGAGTGTAGCAGTTGCTATCATTCATCTACATTTATTTGTGCTGTTTTCTTTTATTAATAGGGTCTTAAATGATTCTCCTGTCGTAGATATCTTTATCGTTGGCTTTCAACATAACCAGAGATTTTCATTATACATTATGTTTTTGACCTCTTTTTAAAATTATATTTACGTGGGCTTCCCTGGTGGCGCAGTGGTTAAGAATCCTCCTGCCAATGCAGGGTACATGGGTTCAAGCCCTGGTCTGGGAAGATCCCACTATGCCACAGAGCAACTAAGCCCTTGCGCCACAACTACTGAGCCTGAGCTCTAGAGCCCGCGAGCCTAGAGCCCATGCTCCGCAACAAGAGAAACCATCGCAATCAGAAGCCTGTGCACTGCAACAAAGAGTAGCACCCACTCGCCACAGCTAGAGAAAGCCCGTGTGCAGCAACAAAGACCCAGCACAGCCAAAAATAAATAAATAAAAATTTTAAAAAGTATATTTACCTTATTTTAGGATAACGATCAGCCATTAGTACATGTGCATAGATTTAGATTGATTTGTGATATTAGCCATTGAGTTACTTTCAGAGTCTGAAGAGAAACATTAAAAATGTCTATTATTTTCCCCCGCCCATATCGCCTTGTCAGAGAATCTGTGTCACATGGTCCCAGCTACCTTGGAACTTCTCCCACACCTACCCACACAGTTTACTGAAACAATTGTAAGCCTGATACCAGGGAACTAATCTAAGTGCTTGGGCTTACCCGATCGATTTTTTCTTGAGAATTTCAATTATGTCCAAGTCAGCTGAGACTGTCTCTGTTGAGTACTTGAACTGGCAGGTGATATAAAGTTTGGGCTGGGATGACCATGTTTGTGTTCAGTGAAAGTAAAGCAGAAAAGGCTGGTCAGCAGGGAAAAAGGAGACTGAAAATCCATGCAAAGAGAAGATGAGATGAGAGACCATGTAGTCAGGGACAGAGAGAGACAGAGAGATGCAGACTGCCTTGCCTTCTTGGGGTCTTGTGTTAATGGTCCCAGTTTGGAATGAAAATGCTATCTGATATTTGAGTTTTGTGATATATCTATATTTCCTTCCAAATAAGTTCTAGTTTTTTCAAATTTTGAATAAGATCTACTTCTCTAAGCAAAAATAAATGTCTGAGCAACTATATATACATATATATATATTTTTTTTCCTCAAGGCAGAGTGTAATGAGATAAAAGGAGGAAGAGAAGATGAAAAAGTAAAACATTCAGAGACCAAGGTGGTATGAGAAACCATAGGAATATGGAGCTCATATAACTTATCATCCAAGTGGGGATACCACTGGAAGTGAATTGCAGTGCTTTTAATAATCATGTCAGGACAACAGGCTTAAACCAGGACTGTCCTCTGTAACCAGGATGTATGGTTATCTAAGTCATGAAGGCATCTTGGATGGCTAAAGGAGAGAGACCACCATCCATGGGGAGAAGGGGCACCTGGAGCACAGGGGACTTCCCATTTGTGAGAAATCAATGAAGACAGCCAATTAAAAAAAAAAAAAAACTTTGTTGTTAATTAGCTGTTAACTTCTTAATTCCTATTTAACTTATTTTCAAATTTAAGATCTCTTGTTTTGGGTTTTCTGCTAAAAGAATACAACAAATAAGACTGATTTGTTGTTGTACAAAAATTAAATGAAGAATATTCCAACTCAACAGAAGTTTTTAAAATTAGGTATATTAGAACTGCAATTGATTAATTAATTGATAAAGTGGGTTAAATTGGAAAATTTCGCACCTAACTTATGCAGTTTATGTTAACTTAAAACATATAAATGGATCTTCATATACAGTTTTTTTTTCCTTTTGTGGATTTAGAACGTTTTCTTTGAGTATGGGTCCACTGTTTGAAGTTCATTATTGCTTCTCTTCCATTAACTACACAAATTTTACATCAGTGTCAATGTCCAAGTTTTTTTTTTTCTGTGAAGCAACAACTTTAAAAAGTAAAAGTATTCTAAGTGTTGAATTTTAGATTTTTATTACTTTTCCCCTCTAATTTGGTTATATTTTTCTACCTCCCCCTAATTACTGTGATTTGTATTGTCATTTCTATTAATTGAGTCTTCCCAAAGCATTCAACTCAACTTTCATAGAAACAGCAACTTTATTTTCTTACTCATGATTCATAGGCTTTTGTAATACTTAATTTAATTGTGAAATAATAATAATAAATTTAACTGGCAAGTTAAGGTTTGGGAACAAACACAACTGTGTCTTGGTACATATAAAGCAAGTGAGTGCAGGAAGCGGTAGACTCACTGAGCGAGCATTTGGTGAGACTCAGTTATTGGTCAACATGTATTGCACTGGGAATGAAGAGCTCTGATAATCTGGTGAAATTGTTAAGAGGAAGTATGAGATTCAGTTTCTATCACATATGTTGGGGAAAATGTCTTCATGTGAAGAAGATGGAAGCTTTTGGAAACTTCAAATCCAGTGTCTCTGATTTTAAATTTTATGAATGTCAATTATAGATTTAAAAATAGTATATCATTGGTTTGAATTCAGACCAAGCTTTAGTCCCAGGAGAGGCAACAGGTTCTGCCATATGTGAGATTGGAAAGGGCAAGTAGTGCAGCCCACATACCTTGTGTTAGAATTTTAAGACATCTATATGAGGAGAGAACACATGTCGACAACAAAGAACAAACTCACAGTTCGATTTCCATGTAGGAGATGATTTAAAAAAATATTGTATCATTGAGAATAAGGAAGAAATAAAGCTAACAGTATTTGGTGGGGTAATGCACAGCACTGCAGAAGCAAATAATGCTCTAATATCCATAATTCTTCTAAATTTTTATCTAAAGCACATTATGCAGCCACTGGGCAATGTGATTTTGGTTCACAGTCCAGTGGGAGTTAATACCACATTTCAAGTGGTGAGATGAGGTGCAAACACGTCAGCCATTTTCTCTTTGGACCTAGAGCACACATGTAACCCTGAAAATAGATGGTTTGAGTCAGTTACTATTTCAGAGATGTGAGCGTGGATTATATCAACTTCAGAAAATTGTTTCTCCCGGAATGCTTGCCTGTGTGGGTTCTCTGTAGTTTTTTTTACGGACTTTATGCCACCCAGTCTTCCCAATACATAGACATGATAGGTGTTCGGATCTCTACTTTGCATTCAAGGAAACTGAGGCTCAGTAAAATTAGGTCAATTGCCAAAGGTCAAACAGCTAGTGAGTGTCTGATGCCAAGCCCAAGCTTTTTCCTTCCTATACAATCTGCTTCCTTCCTGGCTTTAAGTGTACACATATGCAGGTCAGGAGGATATAAATATGCTGAAACTAACTAGGCATTGCCCTTTAAGTTTTGAATGACCTTTCTCTTTATAGAGGCCCTACATGCTATGAGTTATGCAAGTCTTCAGAGCTAGGAATAATACAAACACTCTCAAAACTGATCTCTCATATTCTTGTGTTAGTTTAGAAGACAAAGCTTCTAAATCTTTGTCATGAAAATAGAAAATCTCCATCTAAATATTTACAATAATAAGTTCAGTTAATTTTCTACTTATTAAGACTGGATTATTCGCAGTTGTTACTCATTTATAAGACTACTAATTATCACCAGTATTACTTATTTTGGTTTTGAAATGAGACAAATTCACTAATGCCTGGAAATAGAAACATATTGGATAATCTCTCGAGATTATTTTGAGACTGCAGTTATCGATAATGTTTTTTCTTTATTAAAGAAAGAAAACAAGAGAATGGCTCAAGATGGAGAAGTAGAAGGACCTGTGCTCACTCCCTCTTGTGAGAGCACTGGAATCACAACTAACTGCTGAACAATCATCAACAGGGGATAGCCTCATCCACCAGAGGAAAGACAGCAGAAGCAAGAAGAATTACAATCCTGCAGACTGTGGAATGAAAACCACATTCGCAGAAAGATAGACAAAATGAAAAGGCAGAGGACTATGCACCAGATGAAGGAACAAAATAAAACCCCAGAAAAACAAATAAATAAAGTGGAGATAGGCAACCATCCAGAAAAAGAATTCAGAATAATGATAGTGAAGACAATCCAGGACCTCAGAAAAAGAATGGAGGCAAAGATCAAGAAGATGCAAGAAATGTTGAACAAATACCTACAAGAATTAAAGAACATCTAGAAGAATCAAAGAACAAACAAAGAGAGATGAACAATACAATACATGAAATGAAAAATGCACTAGAATTAATCAATAGCAGAATAACTGAGGCAGAAGAATGGATACATGACCTGGAAGACAGGATGGTGGAATTCACTGCTGCAGAACAGAAAAAAGAAAAAAGAAAGAAAAGAAATGAAGACAGCCTAAGAGACTTCTGGGACAACATTAAACACAACAACATTCACATTCCAGTGGTTCCAGAGGGAGAAGAGAGAGAGAAAGGACCTGAGAAAATATTTGAAGAGATTATAGTTGAAAATTTCCCTAACGTGGGAAAGGAAATAGCCACCCAAGTCCAGGAAGCACAGAGAGTCCCAGGCAGGATAAACCCAAGGAGAAACACATGAGGAGACACATAGTAATCAAACTGACATAAATTAAAGACAAAGAAAAATTATTAAAAGCAACAAGGGAAAATGAAAATAACATACAAGGGAACTCCCATAACATTAACAGCTGATTTCTCAGCAGCTCTACAAGTCAGAAGGGAGTAGCAGAATATATTTAAAGTGATGAAAGGGGAGAACCTACAGCCAAGATTACTCTACCCAGCAGGGATCTCATTCAGATTCGATGGAGAAATCAAAAGCTTTACAGACAAACAAAAGCTAAGAGAATTCAGCACCACCAAACCAGCATTACAATAAATGCTAAAGGAACTTCTCTAAGTGGGAAACACAAAAGAAGTAAAGGATCTACAAAAACAAACCCAAAACAATTAAGAAAATGGTAATAGGAACAAACATATTGATAATAACCATAAATGTGAATGGATTAAATGCTCCAAGCAAAAGACACAGGCTTGCTGAATGGATACAAAAACAAGACCCATATATATGCTGTCTACAAGAGACCCACTTCAGGCCTAGGGACACATACAGACTGAAAGTGAGGGGATGGAAAAAGATATTTCATGTAAATTGAAATCAAAAGAAAGCTGGAGTAGAAATACTCATATCAGATAAAATAGACTTTAACATAAAGAATGTTACAAAAGAGAAAGAAGGACACTTCATAAATATTAAGGGATCAATCCGAGAAGAAGATATAACAATTATAAATATATATGCACCTAACTTAGGAGCACCTCAATACATAAAGCAACTGTTAACAGCTATAAAAGAGGAAATCGACAGTGACACAATAATAGTGGGGGACTTTTAACACCTCACTTACACCAATGGACAGATCATTCAGACAGAAAATTAGTATGGAAACACAAGATTTAAATGACATGATAGTCCAGATAGATATAATTGATATTTATAGGACATTCCATCTGAAAACAGCAGACTACACTTTCTTCTCAAGTGCACATAGAATATTCTGCAGGATAGATCACATCTTGGGTCACAAATCACACTTCAGTAAATTTAAGAAAACTGAAATCATATCAAACATCTTTTCTGACTACAACGCTATGAGATTAGAAATCAATTATAGGGAAAAAATCCGTAAAAAACACAAACACATGGAGGCTAAACAATACCAAACAATACTAACAACACCAAAACAATACCAAACAATACTAAATAAATAACCAAGAGATCACTGAATAAATCAAAGAGGAAATCAAAAAATACCTAGAGACAAATGACAATGAAAACACGATGATCCAAAACCTATGGGATTCATCAAAAGCAGTTCTAAGAGGGAAGTTTATAGCTATAAAAGCCTACCTCAAGAAACAAGAAAAATCTCAAATAAACAATTTAACGTTACACCTAAAGGAACTAGAGAAAGAAGAACGAACAAAACCCAAAGTTAGCAGAAGGAAAGAAATTATAAAGAACAGAGCAGAAATAAATGAAATAGAAACAAAGAAAACAATAGCAAAGATCAATAAAACTAAAAGCTGGTTCTTTGAGAAGATAAACAAAATTGATAAACCATTAGCCAGACTCATCAAGAAAAAGATGGAGAGGACTCATTCAATAAAATTAGAAATGAAAAAGGATAAGCTACAACTGACACTGCAGAAATACAAAGGATCATAAGAGACTACTACAAGCAACTCGATGCCAATAAAATGGACAACTTGAAAGAAATGGAAAAAATTCTTAGAAAGGTATAACCTTCGAAGACTGAACCAGGATGAAAAGGAAAATATGAACAGACCAATCACAAGTAATGAAACTGAAATTGTGATTAAAAATTTTCCAACAAACAGAAGTCCAGGACCAGATGGCTTCACAAGTGAATTCTATCAAACATTTAGAAAAGAGCTAACACCCATCTTTCTCAAACTCTTTCAGAAAATTGCAGAGGAAGGAACACTCCCAAATTCATTCTACAAGGCCACTGTCACCCTGAAAACAAAACCAGAAAGAGATACTACAAAAAAAGAAAATTATGGACCAATATCACTGATGAATATAGACGCAAAATTCCTCAACAAAATACTAGCAAACAGAATCCAGCAACACATTAAAAGGATCATATACAATGATCAAGTGGGATTTATCCCAGGAATGCAAGGATTCTTCAATATACGCAGATCAATCAATATGATACACCATATTAACAAACTGAAGAATAAAAACAATATGACCATCTCAATAGATGCAGAAAAAGCTTTTGACAAATTCAACACCCATTTATAGTAAAAACTCTCCAGAAAATAGGCATAGAGGGAACCTACCTCAACATAATAAAGGCCATATATGACAAACCCACAGCAAACATAATTCTCAATGGTGAAAAACTGAAAACATTTCCTCTAAGATCAGGAATAAGACAAGGATGCCCACTCTCACCACTGTTATTTAACATACTTTGGGAAGTCTTAGCCATGGCAATCAGAGAAGAAAAAGAAATAAAAGGAATACAAACTGGAAAAGAAGTAATACTGTCACTCTTTGCAGATGACATGATACTATATAGAGAGAATCCTAAAGATGCCACCAGAAAACTACTAGAGCTAATCAATGAATTTGGTAAAGTTGCAGGATACAAAATTAATGCACAGAAATCCTTACATCTGAAAGATCAGAAAGATAAATTAAGGAAACACTCGCATTCACCATTGCAACAAAAAGAATAAAATATCTAGGAATAAACCTACCTAAGGTTGTAAAAGAACTGTACTTAGAAAATTATAAGACCCTGATGAAAGAAATCAAAGGTGACACAAACAGATGGAGAGATATACCATGTTCTTGGATTGGAAGAATCATTATTGTGAAAATGACTATAGTACCCAAAGCAATCTACAGATTCAGTGTAACCCTTATCAAATTATCAGTGATATTTTTTACAGAACTAGAAGAAGATGTCTTAAAATTTGTATGAAGACACAAACAACCCTGAATAGCCAAAGCAGTCTTGAGGGAAAGAAACAGAGCTGGAGGAATCAGACTCCCTGACTTCAGACTATACTACAAAGCTACAGTAATCAAGACAATGTGGTACTGCCTCAAAAACAGAAACATAGATCAATGGAACAGGATACAAACCCCAGAGATACACCCACGCACCTATGGTCAACTAATCTATGACAAACGAGGCAAGGATATACAGTGGAGAAAAGACAGTCTCTTCAATAAGTGGTGCTGGGAAAACTGGACAGGTACATGTAAAAGAATGAAATTAGAACACTCCCTAACACCATACACAAAAATGAACTCAAAATGGATTAAAGACCTAAATATAAGACTTGACACTATAAAACTCTTAGGAGAAAAAATAGGAAGAACATTCTTTGACATAAATCACAGCAAGATCTTTTTTGACCCATCTCCTAGAGAAATGGAAATAAAAACAAAAATAAACAAATGGGAACTAGTGAAACTTAAAAGCTTTTGCACAGCAAAGGAAACTACAAAGAAGACGAAAAGACAACTCTCAGAATGGGAAAAAATATTTACAAATGAATCAACAGACAAAGGACTAATCTCCACAATATATAAACAGCTTATGTAACTCAATATTAAAAAAACAAAAAAAAAAATCAAAAAATGGGCAGAAGACTTAGACATTTCTCCAAAGAAGACATACAGATGGCCAAGAAGCACATGAAAAGCTGCTCAACATCACTGATTATTAAAGAAATGCAAATCAAAACTACAATGAGGCATCACCTCACACCGGTTAGAATGGGCATAATCAGAAAATCTACAAACAACAAATTCTGGAGAGGGTGTGGAGAAAATGGAGCCCTCTTGCACTGTTGGTGGGAATGTAAATTGATACAGACACTATGGAGAACAGTATGGAGGTTCCTTAGAAAACTAAAAATAGAATTATATATGACCCAGCAATCCCACTACTGGGCATATATCCAGAGAAAACCATAATTCAAAAAGACACACACCCCCCAATATTCATTGCAGCACTATTTACAGTAGCCAGGTAATGGAAGCAACCTAAATGCCCATCAACAGACGAATGGATAAAGAAGATGTGGTACATATATACAATGGAATATTACTCAGCCATAAAGAGGAAAGAAATTGGGTCATTTGTAGAGACATGGATGGACCTAGAGACTGTCATACAGAGTGAAGTAAGTCAGAAAAGAGAAGAACAAATATCATATATTAACGTATTTATATGTGGAATCTAGAAGAATGGTACAGATGAACCAGTTTGCAAGTCAGAAATAGAGACACAGATATAGAGAACAAACATGTGGACACCAAGGGGGGAAAGTGGCAGGGGATGGTGGTGGTGGGATGAATTGGGAGATTGGGATTGACATATATACACTAATATGTATAAAACAGATAACTAATAAGAACCTGCTATATAAAAAAATAAATAAAATAAAATTCAAAAAACAAAAAAAGAAAGAAAACAAAGAGGCTGGTAACTTCAGAGGGAATGTATAGCATGTATTTGATTTTAGCAAGGAGAAGGAAAACAAAACAAAACAAAACTAGGTTTTCAAATGACTACATTTTCTCTAAGCTTTACTAGGTATGGAATTCTCTTTAAGTAACTCTTCTAAGAAAACATTTAAAAAAATAGTTTTTGTTCTCAAACCTAATTCCAGCATGGAATTGCTCAAATCGCAGGCTTTTCTGGAACTTGCTAAGTATTGGCAAGTTTTATTTCTTCAAACCTTTTCAAACTGGCTGGATCATTCATTCAGAAGCAGCTAGACCCAGGATTCATCTTCACCACATTAAAACATTTGTCATCTTTCCGTCAATGTGCGGCAAGACACAGTTGTTATGGCTGCCCTGCCAGTTAAGCCCGTTTAAGGATTTCTAACTGAAGCTTCAGATAGTGGCATCTGTTCTTCATCATCTTAATCTGTGGTCATTTTCCTGAAAGGCCAATTCATCCTTCGACTGGAAATCAATATGCCTCTAACCTCATGTGGCCCAGATTTTATGAATAACATCCATGGTTTCATTCAGAAATGTTCCACCTTCCTTTGAATCTTGGAAAAATAGAGATCATTCTGTACTCTGCTTTCCAGATGGTTCTGTCTTCAGCCATCATTCAGCAATGAGCCAGAAGCCCTGTTTATTAGAAAAGTCCTGGGGAAACACTCTCACTGGTGCACTGACAGGGATCATAGCTTTCTCATCAGATACCACTGCAAATGGAGGTTCTGACAGGATAAGCAATGACAGGCATTTCCTGGGTTGCACAGACTTGAAAGATTTTCCATTAAAGAAAGATTTTGGTAATAAGTTGATCGAACATTTCTGATTCTTGTTTATATTCAGGTTAGACTCATGGGATGCCACCCCCACTCGTAGATTCTACAATCAGCATCACAGTATCTTTACTGCATGCTCATCTATCTATTTATTCTACTCTTCATCTATCAATTAATCTTAGTTTTTGATGCATTTCAAAGTAAATAGCAGACACGCATATATTTCTCCCTAAATACTTTAGCATGCTTACTTTAACTAAAGTTAAGCATTTGTTTACAGTACTTTTTCTTTCATGACATAATTTACAAACAAGGAAATTTGCAAATTTTACATGACTGTTTGTTAAGTTTGGACAAATAAATATATCTATGTAACCCAAACCTCTATCAAGATGTAGAACTTTACCCTCACCCTAGAAGCTTCTCTCATGTCTCTTACCAGTTAATTTCCACCTCTGTTCCGTTTACAACAGTTCTGATTATTTTCCACAATATTCTTTTTTCCACAACAGTAGTTTTGACTGTTCTATGATTTCATTAGAATGGAATCATACAATATGCATTCTCATGTAAGGTTTCTTTTATTCAATATAATGTTTTTTGAGATTCAGCTGTTATTGTATGTATCAATAGTTCATTCCTTTTTTATTTTTGAGTTACACTCTATTGTATAAATAAGTCACATTTTGTTGATTTATTCTCCTACTGATGGACACCTGGTCTATTTCCAATTTCTGGCTAAGATGAATAGAGCTGCTATAAATATTCTTTTTTTTTTTTTTTTTTTTAATGGTACGCGGGCCTCTCACCGCTGCGGCCTCTCCCGTTGCGGAGCACAGGCTCCGGACGCGCAGGCTCAGCAGCCATGGCTCACGGGCGCAGCCGCTCCGCGGCATGAGGGATCCTCCTGGACCGGGGCACAAACCCGTGTCCCCTGCATCGGGAGGCAGACTCTCAACCACTGCGCCACCAGGGAAGCCCCTATAAATATTCTTATACAAGTCTTTTTACAGATTAGTCTTTGCTATCTCTGGTAACATCTGAAAGTAAAATTTTTGGGGTCACAGATAGCTGTGTCTTTAGTTTTATACTAAACTTTCAGACCTCTTTTTTTCCAAAGTAATCGTACAGCAATGTAAGAGTGTAAGAAAATTCCAGTTGCTCCATGTCTTCACCAACACTTAATATTGTCAGTCTTTTTAATTTTGGTTTTTCTGGTAGCTCTCTTCATTGTGACTTTAATTTACATTTCTTTCCTGGCTAATAATGTCAAGCACTTTTGATATGTGCTAGTTGGTCATTCATATACATTATTAGTATAGTGTCTGTTCAAACGTTTTTCCCATTTTTAAAATTGGACTGCTTGTCCTTTTAATATAAAGTTGTATGGTCTCTTTATATTCTAAATGCCAAACTTGTGAATATTTTCTCTAGACTAGCCTACTCATTTTTGTAGTGGCATCTTTTGTTGTATATCAGCTTTACATTTTGGTAAAATCTAAGTTATCTATCTTACATTATTGAGTCACTGCTTTCTGTGTTCTTTCTGAGAAAGCATTGCTTAAAAGAAAGTAATAAATATGTTCTCCTGTTTTCCTTTTAAATTCTAATTAATTTTGGGTGTGGTATGAGAAAGCAGTCAAAACTTCTTTCCTGCATATGGAATCAGTTGTTCCAGCACTATTTGTTAAAAATCCACACTTTGCTCCATCGAATTTCTTTGGCACCTTTGTGGAAAATTGAATGTCTACATAAGTGTGGGTTTAGTTTGGAGCATTCTATTTTATTTTGTTGATCTATCTCTTTATAGTTTGGCCAATACCATACCGTTTTTATTACTGCACATTGTAGTAAGTCTTGAAATCAGATAATGTATACCCTATAATTTTGTTCTTTTTCAGGCTTTCTTTGAATATTCCAGGTCCATTGCAGTGCCACGTATATTTTATAACCAACTTTTAAGTGTCTACGAAAACCCTGACTGGGATTGTGTTGACTCTATAGATTAACTTGAAGAGAATTAATATCTTTATGATACTGAGTATTCTAATCTATGAACATGATATCTCTCTATTTATTTTGGTCTTCTTTTTATTCTTTCAGCAATATTGTGTTATTTTCAGTGATAATATTCTGCACGCCTTTTGTTAAATTTATTTCTAAAGGCTTTCTGTTATTTGATGTTACTGTAAATGATATGCTACTTTCATTTCCAATTATTTTATCTTGACATAAAAAATAAAATTGATTTTTATTTTATTTATTTATTTCTGTTTAAGACAGATAACATGGAAAAAACATTTATATGTTAATTACAAAAGGGACATAAAATTGTATATACAGTAGAATAACAACTATGTAAACACGCCAAAAATCTATGCACAGAAATGTCTAGAGGAGCACTAAACACCAAAAGATTAGCAGTGGTAACATTTGGGTGGCAAACTGATTCTTTTTAAAATTCCCATATTTTTCTTAATAAGCATTAATTATGATTGCAATGGGTCTTTTCTTAAGAAAAAAAAACAAATACCCCACTGGCTGGTGGTTGAGCAGTGCAGTGTCACTGTCGCATATACATCAGAGGCTTTGGCCCTGACTCTTGAGAGCGTGGTGCCCCCCCCCCACCCCCAGGAGAGCTTAAGCGCCTCTGGCTCCCACTGAGGGTGTCCTTGCAGCCCTGGTGTTCCTCAGCTTCTCTGACCCACAGACTCTTTTCTCCCTTAATTCTGCCTTTTCCCACTACCACATCATCTTCGGTCACTTCCAGCTGCATCTTTCCCTCTCCTTCCCAACTCAGGAGCCAGCTCTGCAGCCACAGGTCCCCATAAATAGAAGCGGTGCGGTGCATAATTTCAAAGGACATGGTGCCTCAGCTTGGACACACAGGAACTCAATACAAATCATTTTCCTGCCGATAGACAAGTCATGCGTGGTGGCTGCTCTGGGTACAGATATGTTAATTACGCAGGCTTTCTTGTTAATCTACAGTTCCAAATACTTTCTCTGAACAGTTATTCCTACCATGAATTTTCTACCCTGGAAAGCCAGGGGTGGGCAGTAATAGCTCAGATCACTTGGTTTCTAAAAGTCTCTCCACTCTGAGAATGTAGAGCTATACAGTGTGTGGCACCTCAGAAGCTTCAGATTCTAGCCTATGTCTGGGAAACATGTATGCCCCTCATTTTTAAGGTTAAGGAACAAGCCAAAAAGTAATTGCTAAAAGAGCAAAACAAAACAGTAATTGCTAGCAATTCACAGCCTATTCCTGCTGCTGAACAGAGGCAGTAATGGCTTGCTTTCCCCACGAGCAGCTAGGTACTCTTGGGCAAGTCAAACATAACCTTGTTGAGCCTGTTTCTGGATCTGCAGGGAATGTGTTACTCGCTTAGACACTTGGGAACTTAGTGAAAAAACATGCCATTTGTCCTGCTCTTAGAAGACCATTCAGGGGAAAAGGCAATGAGCTACCTGCAGCTCATCTCAACCCCAATCAGGAATCCTCCCTCTCCTAAGAGAAGGCAAGGAAAAGAAGTAAGAAAGCAGACATACCAGCTAAACAGGAGTGACCTATAATTGGCAAAGAAGCCTCAGACAAGCTGAAAATGCTCTGGTTCCAGCATCCTGTCCCCAAATGCTGGGAGCCAGACACAAAAGGCATGCAAAAGTGACTGTCACACACATACAGGCGCAGACAGAGCATCATTGGGCAAAAAGGGAGCTAATACTGCAGAGAAGACCCCAAAGTATGGCTTGAGGAACACAAGGGAGTCATTCCAAGACCTTCACTTAGCTGCCTTGGGGACAGCAAACACTCAAAAGCTTTGCTTTTGTTCAGTCTCCCAAAGGGAAAAAGGTAATAAGGAAGACTAACACTTGTGGCAAACACTATTAGCAAGGATGCAGTCTTTCTCCTGGGGCAGAGGACTCTATCTCCTTAAGCTGAACTCTGATACTTAAAAAAAATATATATATATACACACACACACATGCATACATATATGTATATATGTATGCACACACATATGTATATATGTATGCACATACACGATATCTTTAAATGAAGGTGTACACACACTGTGCTAAAATACAAACAACAGAAATCCCAAGTCATATATAAAAAGGCTAAATATAACATATAACACAAGCCTAGAGCCAGCTCTTGGTTGGGAGCTGGAGAAGGGATGGTATCATCTGGTGACTATGTACACAACTTGTGGTGGGCAGGGAAGGCACCAGTATAAACTCACTCCACAATACTGGCCTACAGGAAAGCGTGATGTAGCTCATATACCAAAATAGATGTCCACCTTGCTTTTGTATACAACCAAACTTGGCAGGCACCCAGAGGACTGTGGGTTTGTTTTGATGACAGGGCACCACATCAAGCTGCTGTTAAACCTCCCAGCCCTAGGAACTCACCTGCTACCCTTCCTCCCTCCCTTTCAGACTCTTGGCCCTTTTTCCCCACCCAACACCCAGAGCCTGAGGCACACCCAGATCACCCACCCTCACATGACTAACTTGCAAGCCTTCCTGGAAAGCAAGGATCCTAAGATATTTGGAGACATTTCTGTAAATGTTTGGCACCTAAGTAACATGATGGTTGTGGATAATGCCACAGTAACACAGGGACACCCAGTAACAAGACATGCAGGGTGACGGCAAGGGGCACTGAGCTGCCCTAGCATCTCAAAACCAGAACTGCGGCTTCCTATGCATTTATGCGGGTGGGAGAAGGGATGTGCAGAATTAACTTCACCGACTCCTCAGCAGCAAATACATTCAAAATTGAAGGTGTCTTGAGGGCTCCACTATACCCTAGTCACGAGTCTGGTCACTCCTCTGGAGGAGCTCGGTGCAGTGACAGCTGGAAAATCTGAGTCCCGATCGAATCTGCCGCATCAAGAGTCCTTTTTTTTTTTTTTTTTTTGCGGTATGTGGACCTCTCACTGCTGTGGCCTCTCCCGTTGCGGAGCACAGGCTCTGGACGCACAGAGTCAGTGGCCATGGCTCACGGGCCCAGCCACTCTGCTGCATGTGGGATCTTCCCGGACCGGGGCACGAACCTGTGTCCCCTGCATCGGCAGGCGGACTCTCAACCACTGAGCCACCAGGGAAGCCCCAAGAGTCCTTTTGAAGAAGCTTGGCAAAGTAATTTTTTCTTTTGAGCAAATGTGCAGCACATCCTTGGGAAGGTCATGTGGAAGGATGCTCTCAAGCCCAGTCAAATGATCCAATCTCACTACTATCTTAGTTCCCTCTGAGTTTTTTTCCTACTGGCCACCCTCGCTGTACAGAAAACAGCCAAGCACCATGCAGGTCAGTCATCGATGGTGGGCAACCAGAAGGCCATGTTGGAACAAGCACTGGCAAAAGTCATGAACTTGGGGTTGACCTGCAAACAGGTGATGGGGCCTGTGTGTTTGCCATCCAACACAGCTACTTTTATACCACTGTCTCCATTCCAGACATGGATCTTGCCATCCTCTGTACCAATCATAATAAACTGCGAGTCTGGAGTAAATGAGGCCTTCAGTGTGACGGCTTTGCTGCTGGCATAACCCCCAAACGTATGCATCACCACTCGCTTGACTGCATCGATCAGACGGATGAAGCTGCCGTTGGTGGAGATGAGGATGAGTTGGCCATCATTGCTGAACTTAACTCCTGTCCACTCGCAAGTCCGATCATACTGCATCTTAAATGTCTCAAATGGCCCCTTATGGAAAGAGCGAAGATCATAAACTTTGACCATTTCAGAATTGACACCTGCAGTAAAAATTAATCCTTCTGGATCAAAAGAACAAACTGGCTTGCCCTGTAGATGCCTGAGACCCTGGCAGTTAGGAGACTGGAGATCCCAGAGCCGAATGGTCTTATGAAGAGACCCAGAAATGAAAGTGTCATCCACAGGTGACATGGACAAGGCCACCACCCTTTTGCTGTGTCCAGGAAAGTATCTGATGTATTTGTTGTCATGCAAGGACAAGTAACTGATAGTATCGTCTGTTTTGTTAGGGCTGTAAACAACTGTGTTTGCTGCATGAGAGTATCTGATGAGGTCCACGCCATATTTCTTACTGTACAGGGTTCTCTTTGGTTTGCCCTCCTGGCAGTCACAGAGCACGATGGAGTCGTTGTCGCTGCTCGAGATGACCGTCTCGCCGTTGGGGCTGAAGTCGAAGCAGTTAATCTTGTCCAAGTTCTCGCGGAACACCTTGGTAACATGGAAGTTCCGCAGCACGCTGTCGCTCAGCTTCATGGCGGCGAATGCTGGAGATGGTGGCGGCTAAAATGGATTTTTATAATTTAATCTTTGTTTTATGACCTTTCTATTTTTTAAAATTAGTATTTATTTATTTATGGCTGCACTTGGTCTTAGTTGCAGTGTGCGGGATCTTCATTGCAGTATGTGGGATCTTTCACTGTGGGGTGCAGGGTTCTTCGTTGGGGAGCATGGGCTTCTCTCTAGTTGTGGCAGGCGGTCTCTCTAGTTGTGGCTTGTGTGCTCAGTAGTTGTGGTGTGTGGGCTTAGTTGCTCTGCGGCATGTGGGAATCTTAGTTCCCCGACCAGGGATCGAACCTGCGTCCCCTGCATTGGAAAGCAGATTCTTAACCACTGGGGGAAGTCCCTATTCTATGACCTTTCTAAATCCATTTACTAATTGTAGAAATTATTTTGTAGGTTCCTTAGGATTTTCTGTATGCCCAATGATGTCTGAAAATAGCATCAGTTTTGTTTCTTCTTTTCCAGTCTACATGCCTGATTTCTCTTATTCTTCTATTACAATTTTAGAATTACATTTCAAAAAATAGTGAGTGGATGTGGTCATGATGGAATGATGGAAGTGGACATCCTGATCTTAGGGGTAAAGAATTAACTTTACGATTATGTGTAATGTTAGTTGTACAGTTTTTGTACTTGTCCTTCATTAGATTGAGGAGTGTCTTTTCTTTTACTTTTTTTTTTTTTTTTTTGAGATACGCGGGCCCCTCACTGTTGTGGCCTCTCCCGTTGCGGAGCACAGGCTCCGGACGCGCAGGCTCAGCAGACATGGCTCACGGGCCCAGCCGCTCCGCGGCATTTGGGATCTTCCCAGACCGGGCACGAACCCATGTCCCCTGCATTGGTAGGCGGACTCTCAACCGCTGCGCCACCAGGGAAGCCCGAGGAGCTTCTTTTTAATACTTGTTTGCTGAGAGCTTTTTTCATGAGTAGCTGCTGAACTCACTAGCTAATTTTTCTGCAACTATTGAAATGATGTTTTTACTCCTTTATTGTGTTAATATGGTGAACTCCACTGATTGATTTTCAGAGATTCAACCAATCTTGCATTTGTGGGATAAACCCCACTAGGACCTGAGGTATTATTCCTTTTATATATTACTGGATTTACTTGTGAAATAGTTTGTTAAGAAATTTTGTGTCTAAATGTAAAATAGATAGCTAGTGGGAAGCAGCCGCATAGCACAGGGAGATCAGCTCGGTGCTTTGTGACCACATAGAGGGGTGGGATAGGGAGGGTGGGAGACGCAAGAGGGAGGAGATATGGGGATATATGTATATGTACAGCTGATTCACTTTGTTATACAGCAGAAACCAATACACCATTGTAAAACAATTATACTCCAATAAAGATGTTAAAAAAAAAGAAAAGAAATTTTGTGTCTATATTAAGAAAGCATATTGTCCTGTAATTTTCTCCCTTCATCTTTTTGGTAATATATTCTTAAGTTGTAATAAGATTTTACTAGCAGATTTATTCCCTCAGCAGATGTCCTCTGGAGAATCAATGGTCAGAATTATATCCTATGTTCACACCATATCAACTAGTGACAAGGGGATGGTTTCCTAAGCTTGATTTAGACTATTAAGGATACACTTCTGAGAGAGGGGCTGCTACTAAAGCTATGTGGAGAGGGTGACTCCCAATCAAAATCACAAGTTGTTTTGGAGAGGGAAAAGGAACAGCTCTTACAATACATCCACAAAATATATTATTACTATCATCCCCTTTGACAGAAGGGGAAAAAATAGTTTAAGAGGTTAAATAGCCAAAGTACACAGCCAGCAAGTAGAAGACCCAAAAGTATGGAATAATGAAAACAGTGTGACTACAGGTGCCAAGAAGCTTGTTATAACCTAGTCACATCATGAAGTAACTCTGGGACCTGTAGCTATTCAGCAAAACTCTCAGGAGCTGTCTCCCCATCTCAAAATTAAGCTCTAAAATAAGTTCTATGAATCACAAATTTCACTCTCAAAGACAGATTTCCATGGCACGTGTCCCCAAATTTTATTGAATTGATTAATGAACCATTTGTGACCTGAAATATCGGAACTAAATGTCACTACCAATTCTGTTGGAAAATAAAGCAACTAGAATGTTGGTTTTGTGTAAGAAATTTGGAACAAGAAGAACTGAAGTTTGGAAACTGAGTTTACATGATATTCCATCTTCATTTTCTTTTTTAAAGATCTTATGATTTACATAGTTTTAAATTTTCTACTACCTTGTAATTAAATACATGTAAAGAATTAAAGCAACAAAAGATTTAAAGTTATGAAGGAGACATGATGGTAGTGAAAAAACTTAAGCATCACATAGTTTGAATCTTGCTTCTGCCTCTTCCTAAAAGAGTAAGGACAAGTCACTTAACTCACTGACTCTCAGATTCTTCATTAGAAGAGGTGTGAGAAAGTCTGGTGAAGGTTAGAAAAGCTATCTCTCAAAGTTATATGAAAATGATGAGATAATATATGTAAAATTAATAGCAAAATATATGTACATAGAAGGTGCTCAATAATTGTCCCTCTCCCAATATTACTTATGAATGATGATTATAAATGTGCTTCCTTGTGAAGTGGATATTCCTAAGCTAGTCTGGATAACTTAGAATGTGTGAGGCTTTGATTACTGTATATTTTGATGAAAACTGAGACTCCTCTCCAAGCTTAAATTAATCCAGACATAAGAGAGGGGTTAAGGGAGGGAGCTGTAGCAATAGGAATTGCATCTTTATGATTTTCTGTGGTGTGCCTTCTTCCCAGTCCCTTCTGATCCAGGTACTTGACAACTTCTTCCTTAATGAGGTTTTTCATCTTCTACACAGCTATAATTTTACTCCCAGGAAGATTTACATAGATGTGAAAGAAAAATTCTACCTGAAAGCTTAAGGTCCCAGGTAATAGAGCAAACCTTAACCCTACACGTGGTAACTGAATTTAGGAATTTGGGAAGGCTTATTAATACCCTCCCTAATTCTTCTTCATCCACTGATTTATGCTTGAATTCTCTGTTTCATTCTTAATAACTCTTGGTACGCGGGCCTCTCACTGTCGTCGCCTCTCCCGTTGTGGAGCACAGGCTCCGGACGCGCAGGCTCAGCGGCCATGGCTCACGGGTCCAGCCGCTCCACGTCATGTGGGATCTTCCCGGACCGGGACACGAACCCGTGTCCCCTGCATCGGGAGGCGGACTCTCAACCACTGTGCCACCAGGGAAGCCCTCTGTTTCATTCTTAATAACTCTTAAATTACATATGTAAAATCTCTGCGGTAACAGTTGAAGAGGTTAACCAGAATTTTGCAATTACCCATGAAACGAGGGGCTACAAGTAGATTTTAAAGAGGATTAAAGGAAAGCTTTAGAGCACTGAAGGGGGTAGAGTGTAGGAACCACAGACAAATTTCATCCGGAGTTTTGTCCAGGACTAATCCTTATATGTAACCCATCACAACAGTTTACACGTTATCAATTCCTCTGGTAGCCAGTAGTTGAATTGGATTCTTTGCTTCTTTGTTCAAGAGAATAGCTACCAACCAATACACGTTCCTATCTCATCTTTTATTACTCTCCTATAGAAACCAAGGTGACTTCCTTGCTAGTCTCAAAATATGCTTTATATTTTCTTACTTCTACATGATTGCTCAGAGTATGTCCTACCCAGAAAGCCCTCACTATCCACTGAAATCTTGCTCATTGGTCAGTGCCATTTTCAAATACTCCCTTCTTTGTTCATCTCTCTGTGTCACTAAACATATGTTACCTAGGATGGCAGATATTTTGTTAACAGCTCTATTAAATCATAAGGTACTTTATCTCAGAGAGTAACAATTAGCTATCTATCTCTGTAGTACCCTCCACGACAACTTTCACATTATAGGCACTTCATTTTTAATCTATTTGTTTAGTTTTTATTCTATTTGTAAAATAAATATAGAATAAATTTGTAGCATAAATTAACAAATGGAATAATTCTGTGCCTTGAAAAATCACTGACCTGAAAAAACTGAAAATTTCCTAAATCCCTTCTAGTACCATCACCAAATGGTATGTATATGATTTTGGGGGAATAGCTCACTTTTGACATTTTGTGTTTGAGTTGTTGCTGTTATTATATTTTAGACATATCATGGAAAATAATAAATGAAGGACAGTATTCTAGATAGGAAACAAGAAGTCTGAGCATTGGGCACTAAAATATATGATGGCCAGTAATTTATTTCATTAACTTTCTCAGAGAGCTAAATTGCTAATCTTGGTTACTTGCTATGACTGATGTTTGTTGGTTTTATTGTAGCAACTCTTCCATCTGTTGATGGCCAATAGTTAAATTGGATTCTTCTTTTTTTGCCAAAAGAGTGGATGACTTAATAAAAGTGTGGTGTTTCTATATAAAATTAATAATATCTCCTTTTTTTTTTTGGTATGTCATTTGCTCCAACCAAGAAGACTCATAGTTAATGTTGCCTGTCCTTCACTGAAAATTAATTCAAAAAAGATCCACCCTAAATGGAAGAGCCACTCTGTCAAAAGACAAGAGACGACCATGGATCAGAGGACTATTTGTAGTTCAATGGTTTTGAGGTTAATAAAAATACATGTTATTCCTGAGTCCTGTCGAAGTCTAAAGACATTGCCAATGCACTAAATTGGAGACAGTCTGATAAAATAATTATGAACAAAATATCACTGGGAGACTATCAATTTTTAAAAAAAATTTAATACAAATACGTGGTAATTTTCAATTTTCACTCCCTTTGGAGCATATATATCCTGACACTTTAAAATTTCAAGTGACTTAGGCTTTGCATTTAAAAAACTAGATTCCTTTCTGTTATGTCTCTGATGTAGTTATTTCTCACCCACAGAACCTAGAATTCGATGATTTTCAGGAGCTAGGAATAAAATAATTGTTAAAGATTCTACCAAGGTCCAAAATTGTTCTTGAATTAAAGGGATGCTAAGCCTAACTAAAGTGAAGGAGAATTTCCATCCAATAAATTTCAGAAGTGTAGGGCTTCTAATTTACCCCTCTGCAACTGACAGTTCTTTGAGACTGTGTGAACCCCCAAAAAGAAGGCTGGAAAAAGCCAAATTAAAGGGCAGACATCTTAGGTCACTCCAAGAATCCGAAATGAAACTGCCTTCTGCAGCTCCACCCAACAAATAGAGATTTTCCAGTTACAAAATTTCCATCAAAATCCTAACCTACACATTTTGTATTTCAGTTCTTCCTCTTGTACAGGCTTAGATTTCCCTCAGATCTGTGATTCTGTCTTTATTTCAGAAACTCAGGGTTCCTTACTTTCTGAAGACTGATTTAATGATTTACGAATGATCTTCTTTTGCCAGGTTGTCAACAAATTGTCCAAGACTGTGTTCCTGAAATAGCTGAAATCATTTTCAGGCCAAACTCCATAGACATTACATTTTATTATCCTAGAAAGAACCGCAAGACATTAGTCATTGCTAGTTGCATTCCTATGTTATGAAAGACTTTTATTACTTCTGTTTCTATATTTACAAGAGCGCCCCAGTTTTCCCAACATTATTTAGAATAACAAATCAGCATGCTCCTATACTATCATCCATTCTGTACCCAAAAGACTCTGATTAGTAAGGTAGATATTTCAGAAGTGCCTAGGTCTGAGTCAGCTGAGGCTTCATGCATTCATTACCTCGTGCTTGTGGTCGTGGCCAGGACAAAATATTTTAGTTCCTTAATCTCAGAGGCTTGTGACTCTGGGAATCCACCAGCAATGACCCTCGGCTCAATCTTCTATAAGTAATCATTCTTGTGAACAATCTCCTTCCATTTCATTATAGTCTTCTTGGAAGGTCCTCAAAAATACAGTCAAGCCTGTAGTGAAAAACGTATATACCACTTTACTCATCTGAAATGAAGACTCAGTAAAAGTATATGCACTTTTCTGCTCTGCCTTTTCACACTTGCATTTATACTGTGATCATTTTTATTATCCTTATACTTTTAAAATATGAGTTGAGTGGTATGTAATATTTTAAAACGTGGCTATAGAACAATTAAACATTTCTATTTAGTATTATAGGGCTTAAATATTTTTTAACATAGAATTACACTATGTATCTTCTTTTTTTAAAAAAAATTGGGGTATAGTTGCTTTACAATGTTGTGTTAGTTTCTGCTGTACAACAAAGTGTATCAACTATAAGTATACATATATCCCCTCCCTCTTGGACCTCCCTCCTACCCAACCACATCCCACCCATCTAGGTTACCACATAGCACCGAGCTGAGCTGCCTGTGCTATACAGCATGTTCCCACTAGCTATTTGTTTTACACATGGTAGTGTATATATGTCAATCCCAATCTCCCAATTCTTCCCCCCTTCCCCCACCCCGTGTGTCCTCATGTCTGTCCTCTATGTCTGCATCTCTATTCCTGCCCTGCAAATAGGTTCATCTGTGCCATTTTTCTAGATTCCACATACATAGACAGATGAATGGATAAAGAAGATGTGGTACATATATACAATGGAATATTGCTCAGCCATAAAAAGGAACGAAATTGAGTCATTTGTAGAGACGTGGATGGACCTAGAATCTGTCATACAGAGTGAAGTAAGTCAGAAAGAGAAAAACAAATATCGTATATTAACACATATATGTGAAATGTGTATTTATTCTTGATGATTTTTTGGTTGTTTGTGTTTTTGACCTTAACTTGGGTGTGTATATCAAAGTGATAACAGAGGTTCTTTAATTTTCTCTTTATCTCATCTCATATTTATCCTGAGGCTCTTTGGGAGTAGAATTGAAATAAAATAGAAGCAGGAGCTTAGCAGGTTTTCTAAGCAGCAGTTTATTGGTTCTATAGCATAAAAGAGAAGAAAGGCTGTAGGTGTTGATTTACAGGGTTGGCTCGCTTGGCACTGGCTGAGCAGAGTGCCTCTGGGCTATAGGACAGGCCTGAGCATATATGGCACATATGGCTTCATGGAGACAGTTGAGAGAGTAGTAGGCACTCCTCACTTTTATAGGCACTCACACTTTTTAGTGCAGTAGTTCCATAGGTACTCACACTCTTAGTGTCATAGTTCAGTAGGCACTCACACTTTTAGTGGCTTAAAACCTTATATCCTACAATTGGCTGTCATTGTGACATGAGAAGTGAAACCCAGTTAGACACTTGGTGTTAGCTTTGGCCCCCTGGCCCGGGGTGGAGTGGCTTTTCTACCTTGTTGGCCTGTGAGGTCACCCAACTCCCATTCAGTACTTCTCTGAAGCTTCTGTTTATTGAGTTGGTTATTAATTAGTGCTACAAGTGAATTCTTGCTGTGCCATCTGACTATACCTGTGGCACCCTGGGTCACTTCCCCTGGATCACCTCTGATTTCAGCCATAATTGTGATGAGCGTTCAGCACAACCTTAGATTCACCTTCACTGACAGCATCCCACTCCTAAGTGCACCATGTGCCTTTTCACTTTCTGCTCCAGGGCTTTCTTTAACTCTGCAGGAGCCTGTAAGATGAGCTTGGTCCATGAACAAGCTCAGTCCAGAAATTCAGAGTAGTTAATACTCATCAACAAATATGGGATGTGAGCTGGTATGTAAGGATTACAACCTCCCATTCTTTATACCATTAAGTGACAATTCTAGTAAATATTTTGAATGCGTCTCTTGACATCTCCTTACCCACAGTAGAGACTTTGATAATGCTCTCATATTTTCTCCTCCTTCCTTGTCTCACTCTCCCCATTACTTCACTCTTGTATCCTGGGATTGTATCTTAAATGAAATATCCTTGTCCAAGTCTTTGTCTCAGCCTCTGCTTTCAGGGAGCCCAAAGTAAGAGAGTTGGCACAGAAGTGGTCCTTAAAAGACAATTCTCAGAATTGGATTATAGAAATGGTTCACTCACCAGCGAGAAGCAATTATAGATGGCATTGGTGATGATAAGTGGAGAGGTGATAACCCCTAGTATGGTTATAACTGCTGGCAAGTTATAGCATTACAAGTAGTAAGATGCTCACCTGTGTTGGATTCAGAGGAGGTACAGATATGAGTAGAAGGAATGGTATATAGCAGGGGTTGGCCTACTGTAAACTGTTCGCTAAATCTGATCCACTGCCTAATTTTGTTCGTAAAGGGTTATTGAAACACAGTCATGTGCATTTATTTACATGTTTTCTGCGGCTGTTTTTATGCTATGTTTACTAGTTGCAACAGAGACCATATGTCTAACAAAGCCTAAAATATTTACTCTCTGACTTCTTACAAAAAAAGTTGGCTGATTTCTAGTGTACAGCATGGGTTAATCTCAGCTAGACTGGATTGCATGCTATTGATTGCATGCCTATCTCTAGAGTTGCCTGAAGAGTAGTACTGATCCTTGACCAAAGCCACAGAATCTACTAATTGAGATGAATTGTACTTTGCAAACATGAGCCTGTGAGTTGTTTGAGGACAGGATATAATTACTTGTCAGCATTGTGTAATAATAATATTTGGATTTACCAATTATGACTTTGCAGCTGATTTTAGTAGAACATGGTGGTGGGGTTTCAATATTTGAGGCTGGTCACATGGCTGGAATGTGGTTACATAAATAACTTACTAAATAAGATCCCATGAGCATAAGTTAGTGCCATAAATGTCAGGAGTGGAATGACTGAAAAGATCTTTGACTAACCTTTATCTTGGACTTCTCAGTCTTCTGAACTGTGAAAATAAATTTCTGTTGTTTAAGCCACTCAGTGTGGTACTTTGTTCTAGCAGCCTGAGCAGACTAATACAGATGAGAAAAGAGATGAAAATGAACTTTTTGTGTCTGAAATGGTTACTAAGTCATCCTTGGTTTGAAGTGGTGAAGACATTGTGCTCTGTGATGGGGGAAAACTTATCAATGGTACTTAAGGATGATAGATATGGAGCCTAGGAAAATAGGAGGATGGACTAAAAGGGATGTATAGATTGACAGCAAAGTGTCAAAGAGTTTTGTTAATCATTTCATTGCTAGTGAAGAGACACCAGAAATTAAGTTTATTTTTGCACTTTGGTCAGAAAATGAAGCTCCAACCAAGGGAATCTGAGTGACTATGATATTTGAGAGGAAAGCTACTCCTGTTTGACTTCTAGTTACAAAAAGCATGGTTTACATGGGACATGTTGTAGGACAAGAGAACATGGGGACCAGAGGATATACAGTTAAGAAATTGAATCACTATATTGATGGGTATAAGCAGTTCCCTGGGGAGTCATTGTTAATCTGTTACTGAGAATTATTTACCACCCTATCAGCTGGGGTGGATTCCCCAGCTCTGGATACTGCTGAATGGAAAATATGTTTTGGTTAATACCAGAACTACAATTAGCAGTCATTTTTGCAGAGATGACACTCTCACAGGAGGGACAAACATTCAACCTGTTGTATTGGACTAAAGGAGGAGCATGTCATACCTGTAAGGAAGAGTCAAGCTACTCCACCCCATCTGGCTAAACTTGGTCACATAGCAGCAAATGATTTACTACTGAATGCATAAGAGAGTCCCATGTCTTTACCTTTCAAATCCCATCCCATATAAATGAGAATGGGCAAGGAATCAGGCACTATCAAGACTACTATTGCTTCCAGAAATATGGGTCAGATAGTGTAATTACTTAGAGACAAAGACAGTTAATTTAAAATAAATGATAGCTGGAAGGTAAAATAATTGCAGCCACTAAGTTTTGGAGTATTTTGTCACGCAGTAATATGCAGCACTTATATAATGAATACAATATCCTATGGTGGATTAAAATGTGGGGTTTTTGGCAGGCTTCAGTAAGAGTCTCACAGTTTTTACCTTTAGGGATCTGGAAGAAGGTTATGTTTTCTCTGGCAGAGAATTCCCCATCATTTGAGAAGCAGGTCCTTGTGTTGTACTGGACCCTAGAAAAGACCAAGTTTCATGTCATAGGGCACCAAGCAAGTTACCATAAACCCAAGATGCCCATCATGACCTGGATAGTGTCAGACACATGAGGTTACAAGACTGGATGGGCACAGCAGCAATGCATTGTACATATCTGAGATTGGGCCTGGATAGGTCCAGGAGGCACCAGTAAATTCTTTGGATTGGTAACCTAGCCTCTCATGACACCCACATTTATTGTAGAAACGCTTCTTCCTCAACTCATAGTATACCTCACAGAAGGTTTCCTAAGGCCAACTGGTAGAAGTGGGAGAAACTGGAAACTAGTTCACAGATGAGTTTATAAACGTATTCTAGCTTTAATTGGAATGCTTCAGAACTTTAGCCCCACTCAGAGATGTCCTGAAAGATAGTGGTGGGGTCATACACCAAATGGGAAAATCTTTGAGTGTTACACTTGACAACCCCTTTGTGTAGCTCATGGTAAGGATGCACTTGGCAACCCCTTTGTGTAGCTCATGGTAAGGATGCAAATGTAGTGCTGACCAGTGGCCAGTAGCTTGGAAAGAGCAAGATCCAGGACAAGGAGATCTGAGGAAGCAGCATGAAGATAGACTTTTTGGGGGGGAATGGACACTTTGTGTGAGGACTTTGTATTAACATTAGTGCCCACAGATAGAATCCACTACAGAGAAGGCAATCAACAGTCAGGCTGAATAATACAGTAGACTTCAGCTAGTTTCTATGCTCAGGCTCCTCTTCATTGCACAGAGGATCCATTAAGGTAGCTATGGTTGCAGTGATGGGGGTTATGCATGGGTAAAGCACAGGATACCTCTAATTAAGACTGATTTAGCTATTGCCATGGCTGAATGTTCAATATGCCAGTGAAGAGGCCAACACTGGCCTCCTAATATGATACAACCAACCATCTACTTGAAAGCAAACTGGTTATATCAGATCCCTTCTACCCTAAAAAGTGCACTGATTTATCTCTAACAAAATTATCTAGCCTGGATTTGGATTTGCCTTATCTACCCATAATACCTTGGCCGGCACCACCATTTGAGAGCTTATAGAATAAGTCATCTATCAGCATGATACCCTACACATGTTGTTTCTGGCCCAATGATCTGTTTTATGATAAAACAAGTACAACACTGGGTGCTTGGCAATGAACTCTACTCATCTTACGCATACGTATCTCAGCAGCCGGATGCAGATGACATATTAGAATGGTGGAATGTCCAGTTAAAAGCTCAACTAAGGTGCCAGCTTGGGGCTACCGCTGGCCGATCATTGGCTTGGGGTGCTGTCCTCTAGGATACAGTATTATATTGAATCAACAGTATGTATGTGGGAGCTATATCCTCCACAGGTAGACTAGATGGGTCAAACAACCAACAGATGGTAGTAGTATTAGGCCCTCTCACCATCACTTTCAGTTGCTACTTGTGGAATTTGTGCTATCTTCATAACACTAATTTCTGCTTGATCAGAGGTTCTAGTTCCTAGGGAGAAAAAGCTTTTACCAGAGAACAGAGTAAGAATCCCATTGGTTCTACATGCCATCAGAACAGCAGGCACAGAATGAAATGACTAAAAAGATGGCTGTGATTAGTCTGATTTCTAGGGAGAGCCAAGGTTGTTTCTACTTAAGTTGAGGATGATGCCTGCAACTCAGGGAAATCTCTGGGTGCACCTTTTGTTATTTCCATGCCCAGTGTTAATAATGGATGACAATTACAGCATTCGCTTCCTGACAAGAGGAAGACAGCTAAGGGCTTAGATGTCTCAGGCATGGTGATCTACATGTCTTCTCCAAGACGTATTGATCAGTTGGAGTACTGACAAAAAAAAAAGTGAGAAATATCTAAAATGGATAGTGGGAGAAGGAGATAATGAATATTAATTCTTGCTTTGGGGTCAGTTGTAACAACAAGGATGCCAGTTTTTTCACCTAATCTCCTTTTCTTAAGTCTTTGTTCATACTGTAGCTGGCCACACCTTTGAAGCAGACCATGGAGAGCTTGAGCAGATTGGAGGGATGTGGGAGGTGGGTTGTATCAGACAACTCTTATATACAATTTCATATATTCTAAGCCTACATTTTGCACCAGCCATTATAGTAGCAGCCATATCTGCTCAGATTTTGATAAGCTTCATGAAATTGAAACTTGACCGTGCCTCATCTTGAGCTTCATGGTATGTACCTCTTGCTTTCTGCTCCATGGTTTCTCTGAAGTCAGAGTATGGGATATCTATGGGTATTAGTTCAACACCCACAGTATGCAATTAGAAACTGCAGGAGAGTTAGGTTGGTGGGGCCACACTTGACCAATGGAATATAGGAGCTAATGTATAACTTTTTCTTTTGTCTCCTGGGCAGTTAGCTCTGAGACATATTTGATAAGGTTCTTTGGACAGTACCATAATATCGAACAACAATTGCCTGAAGCAGTGGCCAACTTTATAATACATGCTTCAGTTGTTTTTTGCTCTTTCCCTGTTGAGTTCCCTGTCCCTCACGCCTGTTTCCTGGTCTACATTCTCAAATAAACCACCTGCATGTAAGGCTTTATCTCAAAGTCAGCTTTAAGAGAGAAATACGTGCTAGAATTATTTCTCTATATGCCTTTCTCCCTAATGGACTGTAAGTTTCTTGAGGGTAGGGAGCACTAGGTGCTCTACTGATGTTTCTTGAATTAATTGAATCAAGAAAAATTCAACATACATAAATATTTTCCAAATATGGCCTTGGTCCGATTTATTCTTTCAACAGAGTAAAACATAAATATCCAAGGAAATGGAAGTTATTTTAAAAGAGAAGATTACTTGTTAAAACAAATTTGGCTCTCTTTACTATGGTCAACTGTCAAGTCTATGAGGCAAGGGACAGTTAGATAGGCCAATAGAAGATGGAATATCTGAAAACTAGCTGCCATGATGTGGCTTCACTTAAGAAATAATTAAGCATCATAAAAATAATTAAAATGGAAAGAAAACTACCAGTCACTAGAGTTAGGTGGTCTAATTACAATAACATATGCCATTTATTGAGAACCAAGTATTGATAGGCAATTTTCTCAGTGTTCTCCATGTATTCTCTCAGTTAATTCTCATAATCTCATACAATAGAGACTTACGGTTCTTATATATGTGGAAACTGAGGTATGGAAATATTAATCAACTTGCCCAAGTTCACACACAGGAAAAATGAGTTAAGACATGACCTCAGACTCTCTACTCTATGACATCTCCACCACTGTAGTATAGCTTGAAGACACGTGAGTTGTCTATTCAATCTTCACATGGGCTCAAGGCCATAACTAAAAAGCTGATTTAGTGTCACTTTTAAATTTCTGGCCCAAGATTCCTGACTCTATATGCCAGATCAAGCAAAAACAATATTGCATACAAATTAAAAGGTAATAAGTGTGAACCTAGATATGGGATACAGAGAAGCCCTGGTGCATGCTTTATTTTTTACTAGGACATCTAATAGTAAAGGTACAAATGAAGTAGTACGCAAAATGTTTGTACTTAGATCTGTCTCTGTTCTGAGTTTGTGCTTTGGTGCAGTCTACCACATGAGTAAAATTTGATAGGAAATATATAGCCATGAATACTTTAAACAAATTATTTAGCCTTCTGTGCTTTAGTTTTCTTCAGTTGTCATATGTTTACCTGCTCTCCATTTAACCACAGTGTTCTTACAAGGTTAAAAAGAATGTGATTTGAGAAGGCTGAAAGTCCTATTTAAGTGTTTAGCACTATTAATCATTACTTTCCATCATTAAATTTCTTACGCATCTGCTATATGACCCTACACTGTCCACTGTATAAGATCATCTTTCCTATAATTAAAATAGTCCTCAAATCAAAAATGTTATTGTTTGAGGATATGTTATTATGACCCTTTGGATTAATGCAATATTTTCAGAGATGACACAATGAAAGAATGCTTAAACCTCTGAGAATGCATAAATGTTTTCTTTTCCTAGCTTTTGATATTAAAGAAGCTATTGAGTGCTCTGGACAAATGCTCCTTTTGGGTGAGGTTCATAGCTTTATTCGTTCAGTTTCTCTTCTCTTGGAAACTTTGTGATGGTTTGTGTAACCAGAATCTTTAGAACACTTGTTCAAGATGTAGGAACAAGGTCAAGTGTAGCTCTTGGTCAAATTCTTATTTGTGTTCCAATCCAATTTAGTTGCCATAAAATGGTCAAGGCTACTCTCAAACTGAAACATGGGCAATCTCCATACAAATGCTACAGAAGGATACTGTGCCTCTGTGTTCCCTTCACACCAGGGAAGAATGGCAAAAGGGAAGAAATTGCTTCAGTGAGGAGAGAAATAGATTTTTATTAGACTTATTGGAAATCAAATTGAGGCTAAATCATAAGAGGAGTATGAACTCTAAAGGGCAGGATTGGACTTTCTTTATTTCTTTAATCCCAGGAGCCAGAAAGGTACATTGTAAGCATTTTAGTAAATAATTTTAAAGAAAATAATAAATTGACATTTAGCCTAAGAAAACCCATTCCTTTCACTCAATAAAGGGAATAATTATGAGGGTGAAGTTAGAAAAATCAGGATTCAAGTCTGGCTTCTTCCCCTTATAATTTTTATTTATCAAATAAAAAATTATTCTGTGTGTTTACTGAACTTCTAAACATAAAACTTCTCATCTTTAAAATGGAGGTGAAACTAGCTTCTATATGAGTGACAGAGAAATCTATTTAAAATGCAAATCTGACCAAGACACTCTTGCTTTAAAACTTAATGTCTCCAGGATGAAGTATAGGCTCCCTAGTGAATCACAAAACCCCTTGATGATCTGGCCTTTGGCTTTCTTCTGGACAAATAAACTCTTACAGTTGCTACTGGAGGATTTATAAGCCGTAAGAGGTTGTTGAAAAGAAGAGTGATGAATACGTAAGACAGACTAGTTCTTATAATATCAGGTCAGCAGTGGAGTTCCAGAGATTAGAAATGCATCCCTTGCAAATAATAGAAAACCCTACTACAGTGATTGAAACAGATGGGAAGAAATGTCAAGTGTAAAAGCCCTGAGGAAGGAAGCAGGTTGGCATGTTCCAGAAAAAAAAGCAACCAGTCAGGGATGCAAAACAACACCGAAGAAGAAGGCAAGGGTCAGATCAAATCACCTACAGCTCTGAATGCTCATATTAACCAGTATGAATTTTATGCTACATGTAATGGGATAAGGTTGAAAGGTTTCAGGCAAGTCAGAATAAATATGAGGTGAGAAACAGAATGAAATCTAGGGATTGGTTTCAAAGCCAATTGAATGGCAGTGTCACTTATTACAAGGGGAAGGCGAGAGAAACGGACGTTGTTGGTTGTGGAAGCAAAGGGCAGAAAATCAATAGCTTTATTTAGACATGTTTGAGATGCCTCTTAGACATCGCTGTAATTTGGTTTAGTAAAAATTAAGTGTGAATTTCAGGAGTGAGACATAGGCTGGAGAAAGCCTTGCTTTCCTTAGAGTTAGGGGCCTCCTTCCAGGGTTTACCTTGGAGAATTTCAAACTCTTCTCCTGCAGTCGTAGGGTTCGCAGGAAATACCACGGGGCAACTCAACAAACTGAGGGACAGCCAAGGGGATGGAGCTCCTTTAACAGAGCAGGTCTTGTGTATTTGCTTGTTCTTTAAATGTGTTTTCTACATATAGATTCTACATAATATTTCATTAAAGAATTTGAAAGTTATAGCCTCATAATAACTAGCATGTACATAGTGCTTATAATATGCTAGACACTGTTCTAGTTTATATATATATATACACTCATTAGATAAATATTACTATATATATTAGACATAAGTACTAATTTGAATATCACAACAAAAACCTTGTACAGTAGGCACAATTATTAGGCCTATTTTATGATGGGGAAACTGAGATGGAGAACCTAAGTGACTTACCTAAATTTCAAAGCTAGAAAGAGGTGGAGTCAGAGTTCTGTTGGATGCCTCACCACTACCACAGAATAATACTGAAACTTTCTAACAGAATACACAAAACTTTAACCTATTTTGATGCCTCATGGCTTATAAAAATATCCCAAGCAGCTGATGCCCAACTAGCCTATGCCCAACTAGCCTGAATTGTGACCATTTCTCCAAGTCATTCATACTCTTGCCTCTGTACCCTTTTTGTTCTAGACTTCAAAACCCAGCTAAATATGATGTTTTCATAAAGGCTTGCTTGAGTCCTCACCTTCTGAGGACAGAGTGAATCATGACCTCCTTTGAGCTTTCAGAATGCTCTGTTCATGGTCCACATCCATCAATCATGATTTTTTTTCTTGTGCATTACCCATTCTCTACCTTTCACACACCCACATAGAGACTGTGAAAGCCTTAAGGACCACAGTACACCTCCCTTGTTTACCAGAGCTTCATAAGGTCTCTTCACTTCTGGAACTAATGGTCTAGAGCAAATGTAGACACATAAGCAACTAAAACCCAATAAACAACTGCTCTAAAGAACTGGCATTTCAGATTCTTGAATCGAACTTAAGTTCAAATCCTGGCTTTGCCACTTGCTTCCTAAACTTAGAGAAGTTATTTAACCTCCATTTGCCTCAGTCTGTGTATCTGTACTGTGCAAATAATAGTACCTACTTCATAATGTTGTTATAAGGATTAAACAAGTCATGCAACACACTTGAAACAGTTACTGGCATGCAGTATTTGATAAAGGTTTGTTATTATTTATTGTTATTTACTTTATTGCACTACCTTTACTATAGAAACATATTCCAATGTGTCCCAGATGATTATATTTTGTATTTCAAGTACTTAAAAATATAAGTGACGCTACATATCTTTTGAATGAGTGACTCAATTAATAGATAGACTATACCCATTGAATCATCCATTAGTACAACAAATATTTACTGTGTGTCTACAATGTTCTACTGCTATGCTAGTTTATGGGGTCTTATTGGTGAACCATATAAATAAGGTTTCTGTCCTCTCAGAGACTACAGTCTCACCCAGATGGGGCATAGGTGGCACAAACAAATAAATAGGCATTACATCACAAGATATAAACCATATGATAAGGAAAGTTCAGAGCGCTATAAGAATAGAGGAAAGATCTCTTCGTATATTTGGGAAGTCTAAATGTTACCTGAATTAATACAGGTAGCCAACCAGGTCAGTGGATCAGGAGAAAAGAGAATACAAGACTGGTGTTTAAGCAGAGAACATACAGAAAGTTTTGGAAGCCAGGGAGAGCACGGTATTGGAAGAACTTCAGTGTGATTAGATACAAGACAGCAGAAGGCAACAGGCTCAGATCATGAAAGACCTGTGGCCATTTTAGTCAGTTTGGACTTCATTCTTATTGCAGCGGTTAGTTATTGAAGGTCTTAATTAGAAGAGTAACTTGATCAGAATTGTGTTTAACAATATCATTCTGGCTTCAGTGTACAGAGTAAATTGGACAAGTCCAAGACTGAATATAGGGAGACCATTGTGGGGCTTTTGTAAAAGTCTAAGAGACTAAGAGAGACTGGCCTAAGTGAGTGTAAGTGATAATAACGTCATGAGGACTGGAGCTAAAGCATCAAGGCCTGGGAATAGATTGGAAATGAGGGTTGGTGAAGAGCTGGACACGTCTAATGTAATGCTTCACTTTCTAAGAGAAAACTGAATAGGTAGGGTACTGGGTGTGTGGATCCCATGAGGATAACACAATGGCTAGAGATGGTGAGAGGGTGATGAGTTCGCTTTTGGAAACACTTTCAGCTGCTCATGATATTCAAAAGTATAAAGCAGCTATAGCTGAATTAACCCAGGGCTTGGGTTTTACAAGGAAGTGATTAAATGAATCAGCAGCAAGGTGATTGAGAATATTGCAAGAAGTTAATAAAAGTGACGGTTTATGGAATCTAACTGGATAGAGAAAGAAAAGAAAAGGATAGAGAAAGTCTGGATAAACAGAGAGAAAGCAGATGAGAAAAAAATACAGAGATACTGCTAAAGTGTAGGCACAATGACAGCAAGTAAGCAGGAGGAATAGAAGAACAGAAGTTATTGTTAAATTATTGGAATTGATGATTTCAGGGATGGACTCCTCCAGAGTCATGAAAAGGATCAAACTGTAATCATGAGAGTGGGAAATAAATGGAGTAAAGGCAAAAGTCAACAAAAATAAGTAAATCAAAACACCAAGGGATTAGTGTACTGTTTGTGTCATAGAAGTGCATTTCACATCATTCAGAATGGTGGCAGAGCTTGGGATGGAGAGAAAGACTTTAAAATGGGAACAAAAATCTTTGGTCAATATGATAAACCACCTGGAATGACACCAGGGAGGGGGTGTTGAAAGGAATGATAGAGAGCAGTCTGGGCTTTATACTTTCAGGGGGTCTATACAGGTGCTTAGATACACCCTAAATTTAAAATACCATTTTGCACAGAATATGAGTTGGGCAGATAATCATGCTGCACAGTTCAGCTCACTGGTGGGCTTTGTTCCCAGAAACTGAGTCAATGCAGACTCTTCATTATCAGCATCAGCAGATTGGGGCCACCTGGGAACATCCACCATCTCATGCAATTAATTTCTTCCCTGGCTTTGAAAACTTGACACCTAGGTTAGAGAACAGTGAATACAAAACCCCCCGACCCCAGAAACTCCTGGTAAGAATTTATTCATTCTGAAAGGCTGTTTTTAAGACTAGAATTTTTTATTTTTTAAGAAAAAAATGGTTCAAGTCCCACCCTCTTCTTCAGAATCTGGGTGGAAGGAAATACAAAAACAAATCAGTAAAAAGAACTGGAAATTCTCCACTCCCTTAATATGTTCCAGTGTAAATATAGTGGGAGATGTGGAAAACTCCACAAGGCAACATTTCATAGGATCATAGAATTTTTGAGCTGGAAGGGACCTGGATGAAATGGACCAGTGCTTTGTTTTAAATGAAGGTGCCCTGAAGAGGCCAGCAGAGTGGAAAGTAGTCAGGCTGGAACACTGCTGATTAGGAAAGTCATTGCAGATCTCTCACAAAATGATCTTTTTCAATTTCATAGAAAAAGAACTGATAATTCTAATACTTTAAAAAAGAGAATCCTAGATAAATTTTATTATGCAAATGTAACTCTAATCAGAAGCTTAACAAAAATTCTATTGCTAACAAGACCTTGTTCATTAATAGTTCATATAAATCTGTTATATAATCTTGACTTTGAAATGTTAGAAAAAAAGCACTGTAACTCAGTGGGGTGACAAATACTCTTAAAGGCAAAGCCGTTCCTCTGTTAATGCAACTAGGAAATCAGAATTAATCCTAATTGGGAACATTAGTCCATTAATGTTATAACCTACTATTTTTCTCACAGTAATTACACAATAGTTTAGATTTTCCTTTTTTCACTTCATCCACATATACCTAAAGATGGCTAGTACAATAAATTAGAGAGAAGAAAGGGACACCTCCTTGTCAGTGACGACGACTATAGGAAGTCAGGAAATCTAACCTCTTCTTCTCTTTACCATCTGATAATTGGGCATAATTTGTTAAATATATCTCCAGGCATATCTCAACTTGGCTTTGTTATGGTATCCTAAGCATCTACATTTTTTTTTAAATTAGCAGAACTCTTTATTTAAATGAAATCTTACCAACTATGTAAAATAGATAATAGCCAAAGTTCCAATTGAAATAGTGATGGCATAAAGCCTACATCTCAGCCCACATACACTTCTGCTCCTCACATGTCCCTTTACCATAGCTTGAAAGGATTTTGTGGAGCTGAGGTTGAAAACCAGTGCCATAAGGGGATTTATAAAATGCCTAGTCAAGTAAACATTCTTAGACTAGTTTATTTATTTACACTCACATACACCCCCATGTATATTCATATATATATTCTTATATTGATATATATGTATACATACACAGAATACATATACAAAAAAAATTATGCATAAAGTGAGACCTGGCTATTTAGAAAAAGTTAGCAATGTAGAAACCAAACAGAAAACATATTCTAAGCATTTGGAAACGTTAATGGAGAATGGATTTCAATAGTTTTCAAGGGTTTATGGTACACCACATGGTCTGGTCTATACCAATTGACACTGGCTTCTTGTGACCAAGAGCTGGATTTTATTTATATTCTGGTTGGAACCTTCGACTCATATGATCAGACATCCACATAATCTGCTTAACTTAAAAAACAACAATAGCAACAGCAAAACACACCCACGTGAAGAAGGTAACGTGTTACACTCTCCTTTGTGGATTGTGGTTAGTGTAACAGGATCGTGAACAAAGGGATCACAAAACCACATGGTTTGGACAGAGAACAGTTCATAGCAGCAGTTGCCTTCAAATTCAAAGGGTTTATAAAGGGAAATTGAGCATATGTTTATTTAGTGTCCTAAGATGACTTGGGTGAGGACTGGATCCATGAGAAAGGTGAAGGATGTTAAAAGAAAGATATCATCTTTGGTGAAACACCTACTGCGTGTCACAGGCTTTATATACATAGTCCCCTTTTATCCATAGTATCAATACAAAGTAGGCTATCTCCTGGTTACAAAGGAGGACACCACATTTAGGAGAGGTTGATTAATTTGTCCAAGACTATACAACCTGTGTTTGTTTTATCATATTACATTATCTCCTTGTTCTTCCACAAACTAGCCAAGCATGCTTCTACCACAAGGCCTCTGATATTTGCTATTCCTTCTGCCTACAGTTCCCTTCCAACAGACATCCTCATATCTCACTTATTTCACACAGGTCTCTCCTCAAGTGTGAGGCCTTCTCTGACCACCTTTCATAAGATATCACTCATCATTCTCTATTCACTTACTCTGCCTTATTTATTTATTGCTATCTGACTTTATATTACATAAGCACTTGGTCATTGATTCATCATTGCCTTTTGCACTAGAATATAAATTCCATTAGGATCAGGACCTCATTTGTGTAGATGACTGCTCTAGCCTCAAGACCTGGCACAGCATGTGTCTGGCGCATGATAGATGATCAATAAATATTGGCTGATGAATGAATGAATGTGTACCAAGAAATTAAGTAATATTAATTAAATTAAATAAGAATTAAATAATAGGCAGAGGAGTTGGAGATTTTGCTCCAATTTTAGCCCTTTGGGAATTTAACATGTTAATAGTGTCCTAGGTTAATCCTTTGTTAATGCCCTATATGAGTCACTTGACCTTTCTGGACAAAAACTGTCATATGTAAGATCCTGCTTAAAGGTTGGGTGGTAGAGTGGACAGCTGTAGGAGATACTAGTGTGTAAACCTTTTTACTTCATGGCAATTGCACCAGAATATTCTTTGGGGGAACTACCTCTTTCACTTTCTTAACAAATTGATTGGAGTGGATTCTTCTTACCCTCAGCAATATGGATGGGTCTTGTCTGGCTTAAGTCAGTTTGTGAAGACCATAATTCTGGTCAATGTAATTGGCTCAGGGATGGTCACATGTTCTGATACAGTACAATGAGATCCAGGAGACTTTTTTCTGGTAACTCCTTGGAAAAAAGCAATCTTATACTTCTGAAGGAATTATTAACAGAGATGATCTTTGTTTTTTGGATGCATGAACAAGTGATTGGGAAGAGGTTAGCCAGGAAAATTCTAAGTTGTGGCTAGTGTTTATTCAACTAATACTGAGTCTCTAATATGTGTCATATACCGTTTTAGACACTGGGAATATAGTGGTTAATAGGAGAGAAAAGGTCTTTGTTTTATGGAGATTAAATTTTCTGGAGAAGACAAAATAAGTAATCCAATAAACTTACAACCTCAGCTAGTGATACATGGTATGAAGACAAACTACATTATATAATGGAGAAAAAATGAGGGGCTTTTATCTTCAGATAACAAGTAAGCCCTCTCTGGAGACAGCTTTCAAGTATTCATATAATTGCCCCTTTTGTCCAAAGTAAATAAATATTACATTTTGGTAATAAATCAATTACATTATTTTGAGTGATTTTTGACATAATCAAGCAAACATAATTAAGCAAAATTTAATGTAAAATTGTAAGATAAAAATTGTAATATGTGTTGTGGTCAATAACATTACCATACTACCATCTTGTATCTTTTAAAACTTGGTAACTATCTTTTATCAAGTATGTCAGAGAATGTCTTTTCTCATCTCAGTGATCTGTACTGAGTGAATGTGACTCAGCTCTAAACCAACAACCTTGTCCAGGGTTATGGACTTTGCTAATTGGCTTTAGCCCCCATAGACTTGAGGGTAGGGTCAACCCTACCAAACTGGCAAGATGGCAGTAAAGGAGGTTGTAAATGGTTATAGAGGAAGTATCATGAGAATAGCCAGAAAAATGGTGAATCAAAATAAAATGGACCATGGAACATACAACTTCTTCTCTCCATCCCATGCTACAAACACATTGAACATATGAATAAGCATAACTCTAAGAAAAAATGAGGTATCCTCAGGTGTCAGAACTTAGAAGAAATTCAAGGCAAAAGAACAATCAGGAGCTGATAGACAGCAGTTCAAAAGAGCACAAATCCCAGACCTGGGACACGGGAGAGAAGACATGGTCTTTAGTTCACACAAGGAGGAATGCTGAAACTAACCCCCTGAATAAATTTGGAAGCTTTTAAGCCCCATCTGTCCAAGGAAAAAGAAATAGAACAACTCTACCAACAGCAAAAATGCTTGTTATCCACCTGAAAATGTGCATAGGGAAAAAAAAGTCACCTCTAGTCATCCACAATCTGTCAGAGAAGTTAAAATTTTGGGAGTCTTTTGAGGAATAAAATTCACAAACATTCTGAAGGGAGCACTTTCACAACCTAGGGCACAAAGGAATTCACAAGAGGAGAAGAAAGTAAAGAAGAGCTGACAATCCAAGTTTAAGTAACAGACGAAGAGATGTACCACTTTGAGGGAATATCACTGAAGTCAGAGATCATTCAAAAATGACAGTGACATTTCTCCACTGTACATTCATGCCTTCTTTATCAAAGATAAAGAGACCATATCTGTGTGGGTTTATCTCTGGGCTTTCTATCCTGTTCCATTTGTTCTAGTTCTATGAAAAATGCCAGTGGTAGTTTGATAAGGGTTGCTCTGGATCTGTAGATTGCTTTGGGTAGTAGAGTCATTTTCACAGTGTTGATTGTTCCAATCCAAGAACATGGTATATCTCTCCATCTATTTGTATCACCTTTAATTTCTTTCATCAGGGTCTTATAATTTTCTGCATACAGGTCTTTTGTTTCCTTAGGTAGGTTTATTCCTAGATATTTTATTCTTTCTGTTGCAATGGTAAATGGGAGTGTTTTCTTGATTTCACTTTCAGATTTTTCATCATTAGTGTATAGGAATGCCAGAGATTTCTGTGCATTAATTTTGTATCCTGCTACTTTACCAAATTCATTGATTAGCTCTAGTAGTTTTCTGGTAGCATCTTTAGGATTCTCTATGTATAGTATCATGTCATCTGCAAACAGTGACAGCTTTACTTCTTCTTTTCCAATTTGGATTCCTTTTATTTCCTTTTCTTCTCTGATTGCTGTGGCTAAAACTTCCACAACTATGTTGAATAAGAGTGGTGAGAGTGGGCAACCTTGTCTTGTTCCTGATCTTTTCTTTTTTTTTTTGAGGATCATTATTATTATTATTATTTTTACATCTTTATTGGGGTATAATTGCTTTACAATGGTGTGTTGTTTTCTGCTTTATAACAAAGTGAATCAGTTATACATATACATATGTTCCCATATCTTTGCCCTCTTGCATCTCCCTCCCTCCCACCCTCCCTATCCCACCCCTCTAAGTGGTCAGAAAGCACCGAGCTGATCTCCCTGTGTTATGCGGATGCTTCCCACTAGCTATCTATTTTACATTTGGTAGTGTATATATGTCCATGCTACTCTCTCGCTTTGTCACAGCCTACCCTTCCCCGTCCCCATATCCTCAAGTCCATTCTTTAGTAGGTCTGTGTCTTTATTCCTGTCTTACCCCTAGGCTCTTCATGACATTTTTTTTTTCTTAAATTCCATATACCTGTGTTAGCATACAGTATTTGTCTTTCTCTTTCTGACTTACTTCACTCTGTATGACAGATTCTAGGCCCATCCACCTCATTACAAATAGCTCAGTTTCGTTTCTTTTTATGGCTGAGTAATATTCCATTGTATATATGTGCCACATCTTTATCCATTCATCTGATGATGGACACTTAGTTTGTTTCCACCTCTGGGCTATTGTAAATAGAGCTGCAATGAACATTTTGGTACATGATCCTTTTTGAATTATGCTTTTCTCAGGGTATATGCCCTGTAATGAGATTGCTCGGTCATATGGTAGTTCTATTTGTAGTTTTTTAAGGAACCTCCATACTGTTCTCCATAATGGCTGTAACAATTTACATTCCCACCAGCAGTGCAAGAGTGTTCCCTCTTCTCCACACTGTCTCCAGCATTTACTCTTTCTAGACTTTTTGATGATGGCCATTCTGACTGGTGTGAGGTGATATCTCATTGTAGTATTGATTTGCATTTCTCTAATTATTAATGATGTTGGGCATTCTTTCATGTGTTTGTTGGCTGTCTGTATATCTTCTTTGGAGAAATGTCTATTTGGTCTTCTGTCCATTTTTGGATTGGGTTGTTTGTTTTTTTGTTGTTGAGCTGCATGAGATGCTTGTAAATTTTGGAGATTAATCCTTTGTCAGTTGCTTCATTTGGAAATATTTTCTCCCATTCTGAGGGTTGTCTTTTGGTCTTGTTTATGGTTTCCTTTGCTGTGCAAAAGCTTTGAAGTTTCATTAGGTCTCATTTATTTTTGTTTTTATTTCCATTTCTCTAGGAGGTGGGTCAAAAAGGATCTTGCTGTGATTTACATCATACAGTGTTCTGCCTATGTTTTCCTCTAAGAGTTTAATAGTGTCTGGCCTTACATCTAGGTCTTTAATCCATTATTTTTGTGTATGGTGTTAGGGAGTGATCTAATCTCATACTTTTACATGTAGCTGTCCAGTTTTCCCAGCACCACTTATTGAAGAGGCTGTCCTTCCTTCACTATACATTCCTGCCTCCTTTATCAAAGATAAGGTGACCATATGTGCATGGGTTTATCTCTGGGCTTTCTATCCTGTTCCATTGATCTATGTTTCTGTTTTTGTGCCAGCACCATACTGTCTGGATTACTGTAGCTTTGTAGTATAGTCTGAAGTCAAGGAGCCTGATTCCTCCAACTCCATTTCTCGTTCTCAAGATTGCTTTGGCTATTCCGGGTCTTTTGTGTTTCCATACAAATTGTGAAATTTTTTGTTTCAGTTCTGTGAAAAATGCCAGTGGTGGTTTGACAGGGATTGCATTGAATCTGTAGACTGCTTTGGGTAGTAGAGTCATTTTCACAATGTTGATTCTTCCATTCCAAGAACATGGTATATCTCTCCAACTATTTGTATCATCTTTAATTTCGTTCATCAGTGTCTTATAATTTTCTGCATACAGGTCTTTTGTTTCCTTAGGTAGGTTTATTCCTAGATATTTTATTCTTTTTGTTGCAGTGGTAAATGGGAGTGTTTTCTTGATTTCACTTTCAGATTTTTCATCATTAGTGTATAGGAATGCCAGAGATTTCTGTGCATTAATTTTGTATCCTGCTACTTTACCAAATTCATTGATTAGCTCTAGTAGTTTTCTGGTAGCATCTTTAGGATTCTCTATGTATAGTATCATGTCATCTGCAAACAGTGACAGCTTTACTTCTTCTTTTCCAATTTGGATTCCTTTTATTTCCTTTTCTTCTCTGATTGCTGTGGCTAAAACTTCCACAACTATGTTGAATAAGAGTGGTGAGAGTGGGCAACCTTGTCTTGTTCCTGATCATAGTGGAAATATTTTTAGTTTTTCCACCATTTTTTCCCAATTATTTTCATCATTGAGGATGATGTTGGCTGTGGGTTTGTCATATATGGCCTTTATTATGTTGAGGAAATTTCCCTCTATGCCTACTTTCTGCAGGGTTTTTATCATAAATGGGTGCTGAGTTTTGTAAAAAGCTTTCTCTGCATCTATTGAGATGATCATATGGTTTTTTCCTTCAGTTTGTTAATATGGTGTATCACGTTGATTGATTTGCATATATTGCAGAATCCTTGCATTCCTGGAATAAACCCCACTTGATCATGGTGTATGATACTTTTAATGTGTTGTTGGATTCTGTTTGCTAGCATTTTGTTGAGGATTTTTGCATCTATGTTCATCAGTGATATTGGCCTGTAGTTTTCTTTCTTTGTGACATCCTTGCCTGGTTTTGGTGTCAGGGTGATGGTGGCCTCATAGAATTAGTTTGGGAATGTTCCTCCCTCTGCTATATTTTGGAAGAGTTTGAGAAGTATAGAATATACAGTGGAGAAAGGACAGCCTCTTCAATAAGTGGTGCTGGGAAAACTGGACAGCTACATGTAAAAGTATGAGATTAGAACACTCCCTAACACCATACACAAAAATAAGCTCAAAATGGATTAAACACTTAAATATAAGGCCAGAAAGTATAAAATTCTTAGAGGAAAACATACGCAGAACACTCTATGACATAAATCACAGCAAGATTCTTTTTGACCCACTTCCTAGAGAAATGGAAATAAAAACAAAAATAAACAAATGGGACCTAATGAAACTCCAAAGCTTTTGCACAGCCAAGGAAACCATAAACAAGACCAAAAGACAACCCTCAGAATGGGAGAAAATATTTGCAAATGAAGCAACTGACAAAGGATTAATCTCCAAAATTTACAAGCATCTCATGCAGCTCAACAACAAAAAAACAAACAACCCAATCCTAAAATGGACAGAAGACCTAAATAGACATTTCTCAAAGAAGATATACAGACTGCCAACAAACACATGAAAGAATGCTCAACATCATTAATCATTAGAGAAATGCAAATCAAAACTACAATGAGATGTCATCTCACATCAGTCAGAATGGCCATCATCGAAAAATCTAGAAACAATAAATGCTGGAGAGGGTGTGGAGAAAAGGGAACACTCTTGCACTGTTAGTGGGAATGTAAATTGTTACAGCCACTATGGAGAACAGTATGGAGGTTCCTTAAAAAACTACAAATAGAACTACCATATGACCCAGCAATCCCACTACTGGGCATATACCCTGAGAAAACCATAATTCAAAGAGTCATGTACCAAAACTTTCAATGCAGCTTTATTTACAATAGCCAGGAGATGGAAGTCACCTAAATGTCCATCATCTGATGAATGGATAAAGAAGATATGGTACATATATACAATGGAATATTACTCAGCCGCAAAAAAGAAACGAAATTGAGTTATTTGTAGTGAGGTGGATGGACCTAGAGTCTGTCATACAGAGTGAAGAAAGTCAGAAAGAGAAGGACAAATACTGTGTGCTAACACATATATATGGAATCTAAGAAAAAAAATGTCAGGAAGAACCTATGGGTAAGATGGGAATAAAGACTCAGACCTACTAGAGAATGGACTTGAGGATATGGGGAGGGGGAAGGGTAAGCTATGACAAAGTGAGAGAGTGGCATGGACATATATACACTACCAAACGTAAAATAGATAGTTAGTGGGAAGCAGCCGCATAGCACAGGGAGATAGCTCGGTGCTTTGTGACCACCTAGAGGGGTGGGATAGGGAGGGTTGGAGGGAGGGAGATGCAAGAAGGCAGAGATATGGGAACATATGTATATGTATAACTGATTCACTTTGTTATAAAGCAGAAACTAACATACCATTGTTAAGCAATTATACTCCATTAAAGATGTAAAAAAAAAGCCAAATGACAGTGACAAAACAAACCTGGATTTTCTAGGGGACAGGGCCTGGATATTTATGGCCAGGAGCTGAGCTGGGAGTACTTGGAAGCCGGACTAGTGTGGAATAAAGTCAGAACTCCAGAGGCTTGGAGCAATGGCTGGAGAGGCTGAGTGAGAGTTACTAAACCAGAGTGTCAGAGACGCTGTCTGGGCCAAAAGGCAGTGAGAATTTCCCTAAAGCCAGCCAGATTCCTATAGCCTCAGAGTCAAGGGGATATCAATTTTCAAAAAAGCGGAGAGAGGGAAAGCTACATTTGAGATACCTGCTTGGAGCCAAAATAATTGAAGAGTGTGAGATTGTCCCTGTATAGGGGATCATCTGACTGACAACAATTTTGAAAGTTGCTCAGAACTGGCTCAGAATAGGACTTTCAAAGACGGAAATATGCATGACTTCAGAAACATGATTGCCAAAAATTGAGAAGTCAAGTGGTCTTAGTGAATGCTTCTCAACAGAAACAGGACACAAAACATGTAAGTACCAAAAGACTGACAATATTAGAATTGGCAGATACAGGATGCAGAAAAACTATGAAAAGGTTTTACTTATTATAATAAAGCGTGAATTTATAATGATGAGTATACCAAAAATATCAAGAATGAATACAGACTTTTCAAAAATAAGAATTCTAGGAATAAAAACTATTGTGTGTTATGTTTCAAGTGACAATATAAGAAGTTAAAAAAAACAGACAGAATACACTCTATATGGCCAAACTCTATGTGGCCATTAGAGAAGCATACTTTTCTCAGGGGAGAAGTGGTGAGGGAGCTTGGGAAATGCCTAGAGTTTTCCAGCTACTCTGTCTCCAGTCAAGCACTTTAGGAAGGAGTAGGAAGCATATTTTTTCTTTTACTCTTCATGTTCTCCAATCTAGTATTACCAGTAATAAAGCTGATATTTGGATCCTTAATGTGACTCTTGTACATATTTTTTAGATTTACTTTTTATTTTTTATGTGCTTTGAATTTATATTTTAGTATTTCATTTTGAAAATTTTTAACCTACAAAAAACTTCAAGCATAAGGCAGTGAATACTTATATATGTTTCATCTAGATTCAGTAATTATTAACATTTTATACATATACTTTATCTCTCTCCATAAATATGTGTGTATTAATGTAATTATTACTTTTTCAGAACCATTTGAAAGTTGATGATATCATAAATCATCACTCCTAATACTTCAGTATATATATACTAAGAACAAAGACTTTCTCCTACATAATTACAGTTATGAAATTCAAGAAATTTAGAATTGACAGAATACTGTTACCTAATACACAGTACATATTCAAATTTTACCAGTTGCTCCAGAAATGTTCTTTATAACAATTGTCTTTCCTGACACACATTCTAATCCCAGATTCACATTGCATTTGTGTCTTTTGTCTCCTTTAACCTGGAACAGCTCCTCAGCGTTTCTTTGGCTGACATTATTGAAGAGTACAGTTCAGTGTTTTTATGAATGCTCTCTGAACTTGGGCCATCTGATGGTTTTCTCACGATTAGATTTAGGTTTTGTATCTTTGTCAGGAATACTATATGTATAGATGATCAGTCCTTCTCAGTTTTTCACATCAGAAGGCATATGACGTCAGTTTGTCCCATTCAAGATGATGTTAACTTTGATCACTTGATTAGTATAATTTTGCCAAAATAAAGAAATCATTTTTTCTTTTGTAATTGATATGCAATCTATATGTAGATACTTTGATGCCATTCAACAATGGGATCTGTGATGCATTGGTTGTGCTTCCACTGATGATTCTTAACTAAATCAACTATTGCTGTTGGTGGCCAAAAATTGTGTGTCTTTCTATTTTAACTGGATCAGAATCTGGAATGACAAGGAATTGAATTGTTTCTCATAAATCTAATGCATGGTATTTTAGCCTGGTGACCTTGAGAAATCAACATACAGGGTAGAATAGGGAGAAAACATGTCTTGGAGTGGTTTGGGTGGACGGCTTTAAACATAGGCCTTTCTAGTCTTTGAATTTGTGGGCAGTAGAAGTTTATATTGTGGCTAGTATTTGCAGGCTTGTGATTGTTTTTAGAAAGCACTTCCAGATTTGGAGGATTGACCCAATTGTTTGTCTGGTGTCTTCAAGTCTGGAACCCTATCTGGGTTTAGTAAATAAAGGGATTTGGTTTAAGGATTAAGGTAATTAGGGCCTTCAACTGAGTAAGTAAATTCTGAATTTAGGATGAGATTAAGATTTCTTTCCATCAGTCAGAAAACTCTCTTGACTCTGGAGCACAAGCTTATCTCTTGACAATTTCAAAATCCCTTGGGGAGAAGAGACACCCTTGCAGAGCTAGAACATGCTCACCTCAAATGAAGTAGTGCTTCCTTTGTAGCATCTCTGCCAGGACTGTGAGGGCACAGAGCTGCAGTAGGCACTCCAGTCTCTACTGCTCATTATTTTCAGAATATTGAGCATGAAGACATGAGAATGTAATTGATTTTTCCTTTTAACCCCTCACCCCCACCCTACTGATCATGTTCCTCAACTTCTGCTAAGAAACAGGCCTTTACAGAAGTTCAGGTTCTGCTGCAAAGGGTGATAGGTGGTAGAAATAATATTTATTCAGGTAATAAAGTTATTCAATGTCTGAAGATTAAAAGCTGAAAAATACAGATCTGTTAATATAAAGGAAATATTAGCAGACATAAAGGGAGAAATTGACAATAATACAGCAATAGTAGGGGACTTTAACACCCCACTTCCACTTCCATCCATGAATAGATCATCCAGACAAAAAACCAATAAGGTAAAAGTGGTCTTTTTTTAAAAATTGAATTATCAGTGATTTACAATATTTTGTTAGTTTCTGGTATACAGCAAAGTGATTCAATTATAGACATACACACACACACACATATATATATATATATATACTTTTTCAGATCCTTTTCTCTTATAGATTATTACAAGATGTTGAGTATTATTCCCTTTGCTATACAGCAGGTCCTTGTTGGTTATCTATTTTATACATAGTAGTGTGTCTGCTAATTCCAAACTCCTAATTTATCCCTTCACCACCCCCTTTTCCCTTTGATAACGATGTTTGTTTTCTACATCTGTGAGTCTGTTTCTGTTTTGTAAATAAGATCATTTGTATCATATTTTAATTCCACACATAAGTGATATCATATGATATTTGTCTTTCTCTTTCTAAATCCAGCACCTTAGACCACTCAGCCAAGCTACCTCCTTTGCCTTTCTCTTTCTGACTTACTCACTTATTATGATAATCTCTAGGTCCATCCTTTTTGCTGCAGATGGCATTAATTCATTCTTTTTTATGACTGAGTAGTATTCCATTATATATATATATTATACATATATATATATATATATATATATATATATATATCTCACATCTTCATCTATTCATCTGTCCATGGACTTTTAGGTCACTTCTATGTCTTGGCTATTGTAAATAGTGCTTCTGTGAACATTGGGGTGCATGTATCTTTTCTAATTAGAGTTTTCTTTAGATATATTCCCAGCAGTGGGATTGTGGGATCATATGGCAACTCTATTTTTAATTTTTTAAGGAACCTCCATACCTCCATACTCCATGTTTTCCATAGTGGCGGCACCAATTTATATTCCCACCAGCAGTGTAGGAGGGTTCCCTTTTCTCCACACCCTCTCTAGCATTTATTATTTGTAGACATTTTAATGATTGCCATTCTGACTGGTGTGAGGTGATACCTCATTGTAATTTTGATTTGCATTTCTCTAATAATTAGCAATGCTGAACATCATTTCATGTGCTTATTGTCCATCTGTATGTCTTCTTAGGAGAAATGCCTATTTAGGTCTTCTGCCCATTTTTTGATTGGGTTGTTTGTTTTTTTGTTATTGAGTTGTATGAGCTGTTTGTATATTTTGGAAATGAACCCCTTGTCAGTCACATCATTTGCAAATATTTTCTCCCAGTCCATAGATTATCTTTTTGTTCTGTTTGTGGTTTACTTTGCTGTACAAAAGCTTATAAATTTGATTAGGCCCTATTTGTTTAATTTTGCAACAGTGGTCTTAATTGACACAATTGATCAGCTTGACTTAATTGACATCTACAGGACAGTCTATCAAAAACAGCAGAAAACACACTCTTTTCAAGCATACAGGGGACGTTCTCCAGGGTAGATCACATGCTGGGTCACAAAACAAGTCTCAACAAATTTAAGAGAATATAAATAATATCAAGCATTATTTCCAACCACAATGGTATGAAACTAGAAGTCAATTACAGAAAGAAAAATGGGAAAAGCAGAAACACATGGAGACTAAACAACATGCTACTAAAAAAATGATCAATGAAGAAATCAAAGAGGAAATCAGAAAATACTTTGAGGCAAATGAAAGTGGAAAAACAACATTCCAAAAACTGTGAGATGCAGCAATAGCAGTTATAAGACGGAAGTTTATAGTGATACAGGCCTTCCTCTAGAAATAAGAAAAATCTCAAATAAACAAGCTAACCCACCACATAAAGGAATTAGAAAAAGAACAAACAAAACACAAAGCAGCAGAAGGGAAATAATAAAGAGAAGAGAAGTAATAAGTAAAAAAGAGATAAAAACAATAGAAAAGATCAATGAAAGCAAGAGCTATTTTTTTTAAAGATAAACAAGATTGATGAACACTTAACCAGGCTCACCATGAAGAAAAGAGAAAGAACCAAAATAAACAAAATAAGAAATGAAAGAGGAGAAATAACAATCATAACTACAGAGATACAAAAACCATATGACACTACTACAAACAGTTATATGTCAACAAATTGGACAACCTAGAAGAAATGAATAAATTTCTAGAAATATACCACTTTCCAAGACTGAATCAGGAAGAAACAGACAAACTGAACAGACTGATCACTAGTAGTGAAACTAAATTTGTAATAATAATAAAAAAAACTCCCAGGAAACAAAAGTACAGGACTCAATGGCTTCACAGGGAAATTCTACCAAAGATATAAAGAAGAGTTAATACCTATCCTTTTCAGACTGTTCCAAAAAATTTAAGAGGGCAGAACACTTCCAAATTCATTCTATGAGGGCACCAATTTCTTGATACAAAAACCAGACAAAGACAGTACAAGAAAAGAAAATTACAGGCCAATACCTTTGATGAATATAGATGCAAAAATCCTCAACAAAATATTGGCAGATCAAATTCAACAATATACAAAAAGGATCATGTATTATTATCAAGTGGGATTTATTTCAGGGATGCAAGGATAGTTCACTATCCACAAATTATTCAACATGATACACCACATTGACAAAAGGAAAAATAAAAATCACATGATTATCTCAATAGATGCAGAAAAATCATTTGACAAAATTCAACATCCATTCATGACAAAAACTCTCATCAAAGTTGGTATAGAGGGCATGTATATCAACAGAATAAAGGCTATTCATGACAAATTCACATCCAATATCATACTCGATGGTAAAAAGATTAAAGCTTTCCTCTAAAATCAGGAACAAGAAAAGAATGCCCACTCTCACCACTTATATTTAACATACTGTTGGAAGTCCTAACCACAGCAGTCAGACAAGAAAAAGAAGTAAAAGATATCCAAATTGGAAGACAAGAAGTAAAACTGTCACTATTTGCAGATGACTTGATACTATGTATAGAAAACCGTAAAGTCTCCACCAAAAAACTATTGGAACTAAAAAGGAACTCAGTAAAGATGCAGATTAATATACATAAATCTGTTTATTTTCTATACAGAAATAATGAACTATCAGAAAGAGAAAGCAAGAAAATAATCCTGTTTAAAATCACATCAAAAGAATAAAATACCTAGGAATAAACTTAGCCAAGTAGGTGAAAGACCTATACTCTGAAAACTATAAAATACTGATCAAGAAAATTGAAGATTATGGAAGGAAGTGGAAAGATATCCCCTGCTCATGGACTGGAAGAATTAATATTGTTAAGATGTGCCTACTCTCCAAAGCAATCTACAAATTTAATGCAATCCCTATCAAAATACCCATGACTTTTTCCTCTGAACTAGAAAAAATAATTCTATAATTTATATGGAAGTACAAAAGACCCCCAATAACCAAAGCAATCCTGAGGAAAAAGAACAAAGCTGGAGGTATCATGTCTCTGACTTCAGACTATACTACAAAGCTACAGTAACTGATATGGTACTGGCACAAAAAGAGACATAGATCAATGGAACAGAATAGGAACCCAGAAATAAACTCATGCATTTATGGTCCATTAATCTATGAGAAAATCTCTTCAATAAGTGGTGCTGGGAAAACTAGACAGCTATATGTAAAAAAAATGAATTTCAAACATTTTCTCACACCATGTAAAAAATAAACTCAAAATTGATTAAAGACCTAAATATAAGACCAGAAACCATAAAACTCCTGGAAGAAAACATAGGCAGAACACTCTTTGACATAAATCATAGCAATATTTTTTTAGATCTGTCTCCTCAGCCAAAGGAAACAGAAAAAAAAAAACAAAAAAACAGATGAGACCTAATTAAACTTAAGTTTTTTCACAATAAAGCAAAATATTGACAAAATGAAAAGACAATCTACAGAATGGGAGAAAATATTTGCTAATGATTTGTCCATTAAGGGGTTAATATCCAAAATATATAAACAGCTCATACAACTCAATATCCAAAAAACAAAAGACCCGATTAAAAAATGGGCAGAAGAACAAAGAAGACATACAGATGGCCAATAGGCACATGAAAAGATGCTCAACATCATTAATCATCAGAGGAATGCAAATTAAAACCACACATGTCAGAATGGCTATCATCAAAAAGGCCACAAACAACAAATGTTGGTGAGGATGTGGAGAAATGGGAACCCTAATACAATGTTGGTGGGAATATAAATTTGTGTAGCCACTATGGAAAACAGTATGGAGGTTCCTCAAAAAACTGAAAATGGAAGTACCATGTGATTCAGCAATTCCACATGTGGGTATATATTCAAAGAAAACAAAAACACTAATTCAAAAAGATACATGTACCCCAATGTTCATAGCAGTATTATTTACAAATGTCAAGCTACGGAAGCAAACTAAGTGTTCATCAGCAGATAAATGGATAAAGAAGATGTGGTATATATATACAATGGGATATTACTCTGCCATAAAAAGATGGACTTTTGCTATTGCAACAATGTGGATGAATCTGGAAGTTATTATGCTTAGTGAAAAAAGTCAGACAGAGAAAGACAAACTCACAGATATAGAGAACAAACTAGTGGTTACCAGTTGGAAGATAGGAACGGGGAGGGGCAATATATGGTAGGGGATTAAAAGGTACAAACTACCTTATGTACAAAATAAATAAGCTACAAGGATATATTGTATAACATAAGGAATAGAGTCAATATTTTATAATAACTTTAAATGGAGTGTAAATAGCGATTTACTATGTTGTACACCTGAAACTAATGTAATAGTTGAAACCAACTCTACTTCAATAAAAAGAAAAGAAAGAAAAAAAAAGAAGACCTCAGTAAGGATGCCTGAAAAAGACCTAGGCTGAAGGCCCCAAATAAAGGGGTCTCCAATGGAAAGTGTCCAGGTTAGGAATGCAAACATGTAAGAGCAGAGGGACCTGAATCCCTGACTGCAACTATTTTGAGGGAGTGCAATTTATGCTATCTACCAAGTCTGGTGTAGGCAGGGCAGTTTTTCCCATGAGGTTGGCCACCTAAAGCCTTTGTAATCACCTATGGTCACACCTGAAAGTCATGCATTTTGGCCAGGAGCAGACCTCTCATAATATGTAAGAAGGATGAACTCTGTATCTGGAAAAAATATCCTTCAATAGGGTTACTATGAGAATTAAAGTCAGTGAATAGAAATGAACACAGTGCTGATACCAGTGCCTGGCACACAGTTATTGCTATATGTACTTTTTAATTAAGCAAATAAAATAGTATGGTTTCAATAAATGTTAGCTATTTTGCAATTATCACAGATCTCACAAAATCTCTTTATCCCTTCCACTCTGATTCAAGCCATCCCTGGATGATTGTAATCAGAGAGGAAAGTGTACAAGAATGTTTACCATTTGATACAAGAGAAGAAGTAAAGATTATTCTTTCCCTTTAAATTCAATAATTTTCTCAACAACAAACAAATAATAGAATTAGAATGTTACCATTTGGCAGTCCTCAATAATTAGTCATTAAATGTCTACAGCTAATAACATCACCAAAAGAAAGTCAAGCAGAAATTGCATAACTCTTGAAGGAAGAACATATCACTACCTGTGTTGCTAAAGAAATTAACAGGCATCTGATCAAGCATCTAGAACTAACAATCAATTTACAAGACATACAGAGGAGAGAAGAACATGTTAATTGACATAATGTGGATGAAATCAACAAAATTTTGACTGTGGGAAACTCATAGGACAAACAATCTAGTTTCTTCAATATAGAATTTCAAGGTTAGTGATGGAGTGGAAACCTATAGATTAAAAGAGACTTAAAAGACAAAATAATAAATCATTATGTGGTTCTTATTTGGTTAAGAATAGAAACAAGCTGTAACAAAGAAAAACTTCATTTATTACATATGCACACACGTGCACATACATCCATATTTCAGCAACCTAGGCAAAGAATATTACTTTGCCCAGTCAATAGCCTCAAAATAGAACCACTATTCTTACCTCTATCCTTGAACTTTTGATAAATGGAAAGGTACAATATGAACTCTTATGTGTATAGTTTCTTTGCTTAAAATTATATGTTGGATTCAGCCATATTACTGCCAGGTAGCAGTAGTTCAGTTAAGACAGTATATCTTAAAAATATGTGTGAGTATAAGGTGTTGCCCATTATGGGAATGGTTTATTTGGCAATTTGAAAAGCATTCAGCACATATACAACATAACTTATAAGTCTTTGAGAGAATCAATCAGTGTAGCTGCCATGGGTAGAATTTATGAAAACAAAGGAATTTGGGCTGGATCTTGGAAGAAGGAGAACTCCAAAGAAGCATAAGAAAATGACAGTCCATGTGGAAGAATAGTAAACAAAAGCTTTCAGGAATTTTGGAAAAGTGATTAAATCAACATAACTGGGCTGATGGTGGTATTTGTAGGATATACCCCAAACTTTATTGAGGCAAATTTGATATAAAATAAATTATACATACTTAAATTGGTGCTATTTGATTTTTGATATATATATATATATATATGTATATAACTGTGAAATCTTCACCACAATTAAGTTAATGAAACTGTCACTACTAAAAGTTTCCTCATGCTCTGTTGCTCCCTTACTCCCATTCTTTCCCCATCTTGCTTGCTTTGCTAAGCATAGTTACTTTGAGATGCATATGTGTTGCTGTGCATATCAATTGTTTTTCATTTTTATTGCTAACTACTATTACTACTTATGGATATACAACAATTTGCTTATCCATTAATCTGTGGATGAACATTTAGGTAGTTTCTAGTTTTTTGGATAATGCAAGCAAGTAGTCACTGTGAACATTTTATATGCAAGTCTTTGTATAGAAATATGTTTTCATTTCCCTTGGGTAAATATTATAAAGTGGAGTTGATGTGAGAGATAGATGGGCCCTTGGGCTGGACAGCTGGTGTTTGTCAAGTGGAGTGAAACTGAAGCTTTGTTCTCACCCAGAAACTCCAACGACAAAGCTGGTGGCAGAAGCTGAGCTCTGCTGGAATAAAGAGATAAGATGACCACTCCTGTGGTCAAGGAAAACTTCCTTGTCTACACATGCGCAAGAAGTCTCCTTGGGAGTCAAAAAGGGAAGGGGCACCACCCCGTAATATTTGTGGACATACCCCCACACAGGCCTCTGCAGTGAGATCCATCTTAGCAAAAAGTTGCACATGCGTGTTGGGGAGTGTCCTAAAACAGGTCAGATGTAGAAAAAGAAGTGAGATAATTGGCCAAAGGTAAACAAAGACCCAGAAGAACTGTCCTATATAAGGGATTTAAATCACCTCTTGACCACACTCCTCCTCATTAGGAAGGATGCCCACACCCTTTCTCTCCAGATGTGTATTTCTGCCTAGCTTCTGACTTAAATAAATAAACTGCTTCTCTGTGTGCTCTCCCATACATTGTGCTGTGTCTCTAATAATAAATTTTGTACCTGTTTTTACAGTTTTTGCCTCCTTGAAATATTCTTGCTTTCAAACAGGGGAAAGAGCCAGGACCACTTTGTTTCTAGCCTCTAGTCCCTGGTGGTCTAGAGGCTAGGATTCCTGGTTTTCATTCAGGCTACCCAGGTTCAATTCCTGGGCAGGGGACTAAGATCTCTCTTCAGGACCGCTCACTGCTTTCTCTCCGAGGTCAGAGTGGCTGGGTCCTATGTAGGTATTTTTTTTTAAAGAAGCTGTCAAGTGGTTTTTCAAAGTATTTGTACCATTTTACATTCACACCAGCAGTGAATGAAAGATCCAGTTGTTCCACATCCTTGTCAACACAGGGTATGATCAATATATAATTTTTAACATTCTAGTATGAGAGTAGTGGTGTTTCACTGTGCACCTAATTTGCCTTTCTCTAATGACTGATGATATTGAGCATCTTTACACATGCTTATTTGGTATCCCTAAATTTTCTATGGAGAAATATATGCTCAAATCTTTTGCCCATTTTTTATTGAGTTGTTTATCTTCTTATTAAGTTGTAAGAAGTCTTTTTATATTTTAGATACAAGTACTTTTGGGGGTATACGTTTTGAAAATATTTTCTTTCTGTGGCTTGCCTTTTTATTTTCTTAAAACTGTCTTTTGAAGACAAACATTTTGAATTTATTGATTTATTCTTTTACAGTCTGCCCTTAGTGTTATATTTAAGAAATATTTGTCGAGTTTAGGTCACTAAGATTTTATCCTTACTTCTAAAGTTTTGTAGTTTTAACTCCTACATGAGATCTATAATCCATTTCAAGTTAATTTTTGTATATTGAGGGAGATAAGGTTTATTTTTTGCATATGACTATCTGATTGTTCCAGCTCAATTTGCTGAAAAAATTGTCCTTACTCCTTTGAATTGCTTTGGAACTTTGTCCCAAATCAAGTGACCATATATGCATGAGCCCCTTTCTGCTCCATTGATCTACTTGTTTATTTTTATGACAATACCACATTGTCTTTATATAAGTCTTGAGATCAAGAAATGCAAACCTTTCAAATTTGTTTTTCTAAGTCATTTGGGCTAGTCTAGGTCTTTCGAATTCCCATATAAATTTAAGAATCAACATGTGAATTTCTACAAAAAGGGCCTGGTTGAATTTTATGAACAGGATATATTTCTACATTTATTTAAATCTTTTTAAATTGTTCTCAACAATATTTTGCAATTTTCAATGTGAAAGTCTTGCATAGCTTATGCCAAATCTATCCCCTATTGTTTTTGTGTGTGTGATATATACACCACATCTTCTTTATCCTTTCATTGTTGACAGACACAAGTTGTTTCTATTAGTTTGCTATTATAAATAATGCTGCAATAAACATAAGAATGCATATACTTGTTTGATATTCTGTTTTCATTGCCTCTGGATATACACCTAGAAGTGTAATTGCTGGGTCATATGGTAGTTCTATTTAAAAAATTTTAAGTAACCTCAATACTGTTTTCACAGTGGCTGAACCAGTTTATATTCCCACCAACAGTGCACAAGGGTTCCCTTTTCTCCACATCCTTGCCAACACTTGTTCTCTTTTGTCTTCATGATGATAGTCATTTTAATTATAAGGTGATATACTATGAGGTATAAGGTGATATCTCATTGTGGTTTTTATTTGCATTTCCCTGATTATAAGTGATATTGAACATCTTTTCATGTACCTGGTGGTCTTTGGAAAAATGTCTGTTTAATTCCTCTGCCCACTTTTAAATCAAATTGTCTGCTTTTTATTATTGAGTTGTGTGAATTCCTCATATACTTTGGATATTAACCTTTTATCTGACATACACTTTGCAAATATCTTCTCACATTCCATAGGCCGCCTTTTTATTTTTTTGATTGTTTATTTTGCTGTGCTGAAGCTGTTTAGTTTGATGTAGATGTACTCATTGATTTTTGCTTTTGTTCCTTGTGTTTTTGGTATCATAAAAATTTATTGTCAAGACTAGTGTTGGAGAGCTTCTTTTCCATGTTTTTCTTCTAAGCATTTTATGGTATCAGGTCTTATGTTAAGCCTTCAATCCATTGCAAGTTAATTTTTGTGAGTAGTATAAGATAGGGGTCCAAATTCATTTTTCTGCATGTGTTTATCCTGTTTTCTCAACATCATTTATTGAGGATACTATCCTTTCACCACTGAGTGTTCTCGGCTCCTTTGTCAAATATTAGTTGACCATAAATGTGGGGACTAATTTCTGGCCTCTATATTTTGTTTCATTGGTCTATGTGTCTATTTTTATGCAAATATAGTACTGTTTTAATCACTATAGATTTGTAGTATAGTTTGAGATCAGGAAGTGTGATGCTTTGTTCTTCTTTCTCATGATTGCTTTGTCTATTCAGGGTCTTTAGTGGTTCCATACAAATTTTAGGGTTGCTTTCTCTATTTCCGTAAAAAATGCCATCAAAATTTTGACAGGGATTGCACTGAATCTATAGATGGCTTTGGTGGTATGCACATTTTAAAAATATTAATTCTTCCTACCCTTGAACAGGAGATATTTTTTCATTTGTTAGTGTCTTCTTTAATTTCTTTCATCATCTTGTAGTTTTCTGTGTACAGATCTTTCTCTTTATTTAGTTAAATTTATTTTAATACATTTTATTGTTTTTGATGCTATTGTGAATGGGATAGTTTTCTTTCTTTTTCAGATGTTTCTTTGTTCGTTTATAGAAATGCAATTAGTTTCTGTATGTTGGTTTTATATTCTGCATCTTTTCTGAATTTGTTTATTCCAATAATTTTTGGTTGAGTTTTAGAATTTCTATATATAAGATCATATCATCTTCAAATAATGACAATTTTACTTCTTCTTCCAGTTCGGATGCCTTCTATTTCTTTGTCTTGTCTGATAGCTCTATCTAGGACTACCAGTACTATGTTGAAAAAGAGTGGTGAGAATGGGCATCCTTGTTTTGTTCCCAATCTTAGAGAAAAAGTTTCAATTTTTCACCATTGAGTATAATGTTAGCTATATGTTTGTTGCATATCGTCTTTATTATGTTGAGGTATATTTATTCTAGACCCAGTTTGTTGTGGGTTTTATCATGAAAGTATGTTGTATTTTGTCAAATTCTTTTTCTGCACCTGTTGAAATGATCAAATGATTTTTAGCTTTTATTGTATTAATGAGATGTATCATATTGATTGACTTGCATATGTTGAAATATCCTTGCATCCCAGGGATAAATCTCACTTAGTCATTAGTGTATAATCCTTTTTATGTGTTGTCAAAATTTGTTTGCTAATATTTTGTTGAGAATTTTTGCATCTATATTTATCAGGAATATTTGTTTACAGTTTTCTTTTCTTGTAGTGTTCTTAACTGGCTTTGATATCTGGGAAATGATGATCTGGTAAGATGAGTTTGAAAATGTTCTGTATTCCTCAATTTTTGTGGAGGAGTTTGAGAAGGATTGACAATAATTCTTTAAATATTTGGTAGGATTATCCAGTGAAGACTTTTGGTCCTGGACTTTTGTTTGCTGGACACATTTCTATTTTGTTTGCTGGACAGATTCAATCTCCTCGCTAATTGGTGTGTTAGGATTTTCTATATTTCTCATTCAGTCTTGGTAGATTGTATGTTTCTATGAATTTATGCATTTCTTCCAGGTTATCCAGTGTTGGCATATAACTGTTCATAGTAGTCTATTATGATCTTTGTATGTTTTTAGTATCAGTTATAATGTCTCCGCTTTCATTTTTGATTGTATTTGCATCTTCATTATTTTTCCTTACTTAGTCTAGTTAAAGATTTGTTAATTTTGTTTGTCTTTTTGAAAAAACAGCTCTTAGTTTTTTAGTTGATTGCTTACATTGTTTTCCTGGTCTGTATTTGATTTATTTCTGCTCTTATCTTTGTTATTTCCTTCCTTCTGCTAACTGAAATAAGTTAATTCTTCTTTTTCTCATCCTTTGAGATATAAAGTTAGATTGTTTATTTGAGAACTTTCTATTTTCTTAATATATGCACTTATCATTGTAAACTTATCAATCAGAATTGCTTCTGTAGCATACCATAGGTTTTAGTATGTTGTGTTTCCATTTTCATTTGTTCAAGATATTTTTTTAAATTCTCTTTTGATTTTTTCTATGACCCATTGGTTGTTCGGGAAGTTTGTTGTTTAATTTCCACATATTTGTAGATTTTTAATCTTTCCTCTTGTCGATTTCTATTTTCAAACCATTGTGGCAAGGAAAAAAGATGCTTGGTGTGATTTCAATCTTCTTAAATTGGTTAAGACTTGTTTTGTGTCTATCATATGGTCTACCCTAAAGAATGTTCTGTGTGCACTTGCAAAGAATGTGTATTCTGCTCCTGTTGGATGGAATATTTTGTAAATGTCTGTTAGGTCCATTTGGTCCAATGTACGGTTCAAGTCCAAAGTCTTTTTGTTCGTTTTCTGTCCAGATGATCAATCCATTGCTGAAAGTGAGGTATTGAATTCCATTATTACTATTGTATAGTGTCTCTTTCTCTCTTCGGATCTGTTAGTATTCACTCATGATATTTAGGTCTCCCCGTGTTGGGTACCTATATATTTATGAATATTTTATCTTTTTGATGAATTGACACCTTTATCATTATATAATGACCTCTTTGTCTCTTGTTATCATTTTTGTTTAAAGTCTATTTTGTCTGAAACCCCTGCTTTCTTTTGGTTTCCAGTTGCATGGAGTTTCTTTTCCCATTGCTTCACTTGGAGCTTATGTGTGACCTTTAAGCTGTAGTGAGTCTCTTATAGGCATCATATAGTTGTTTTTTTTAACCCATCCAGCCACTCTGCCTTTTGATTGGTGAATTCAATCCATTTACATTTAGAATTATTATAGCTTTATAAGGACTTACTAATGCTGTTTTATTAATTGTTTTCTGGTTGTTTGTATTTTCATTGTTTCTTTTCCCCTCTGTTTCTGACTATCTTTGTAAATTGGTGATTCTTCATGGTGGTATGCTCTGTTTCTCTTCTTTACATTTTGTGGATCTAACTCTTTGCTTTGTGTTTATCTTGAGGCTTACATCTGACATATCATATATAAAATAGGACATTTTAAACTGATAGCAACTTAACTTTAATTGTTTAATAACAAGATAAAAGCTATAAAACCTTCACTCTTTTACTCCTTTTTATAATTTTGATGTTATTCTTTACCTCTTTTTATATTGTGGTATTAATTAACAAATTATACTAATTATTTTAATAATTATTTTAAATACAGCTTTCCTATGACCTTTGTACTATAGTTATGTGGTTAATATACCATCCTATTACAAATTAGAGCTTTCTAAGTCTAACTGTATATTTACCTTTACTAGTGTGTTATATACTTTTGTTTTTTCATGTCAGTGATTTATGTCTTTTTATTTCAGCTTGAAGAACTCCTTTCAGCATTTCTTTCAAGGCCTAACAGTGATGAGCTCCATAGCTTTTGTTTGTCTGAGAGATTCTTTATTTCTCCTTCACAGATGAAAGATAACTTTGCTGGTTAGAAAATTCTTGGATGGCAATATTTTTCTTTTAAAACTTTATTATTCCTCTCTTTCCTGGCCTATAGAGTTTCTGCTGAGAAATCTGTTGTTAGACTAATGGATGCTCCTTTGTAGGCTACAATATTTTTTTCCCTTGCTGTTTTTAGAATTATTTCTTTATGTTTGATTTTTGACATTTTTACTATGATGTATCATGGAGAAAGAATTGTTGCATGGAGATCATAGGGTTATCTATTAGCTTCATGAACTTGGATGTTTAATTCTCTCCTCAGATTTGGGAATTATTCTGCTATTATGTTTTAAATTAATTTTCTGCCCCCTTCTCCCTCTCTTCTCCTTATGGAATCCTCATTATTCAAATATTTATTCTTTTGGTGATATCCTATAGATTTTATAGGCTTTCTTCACTCCTTTTCATTCTTTTTTCTTTGTTCTCTAATTGGATTATTTCAAAATTCTTATCCTCTAACTCACGTTTTATGATTCTGTCTTCCATTTGCTCTACCCTATTGAAGATGCTTTCTATTGCATATTTCATTTCACTAATTGAGTTCTTCAGCTCAGAATTTTTGCTTGTTTTTTAAAAATGACTATTATCTCTTTAATAAATATCTCATTTTGAACCTATTTCTGAATTTCCTTGCAGCTTGTAGAGTTTCTTTATGTAGAAGGGAATTTATAGCATTATATGCTTATATTAGAAAAGAAGAAAATCCTTAACTCTATAATGTCACCTTGGTCTTAAGAAACTTGAGCATATTGGATGGTACTCAGCTGAAGAAATGAAGTGGAGACTCTACTAATTTCTGGAAATTCCTCCTATGAAAATTTCTTCTTTGTGGCACCCTCCCCTGAAAACTCTATCCCCTTTGGCCTTCCTGGACTCCCAGCTCTATCTGTTCTACTCAGGGAGATCAAGAGGCTCTTCCTGCATTCTCCTTTCCCTATGTGGTAGCTTGGAAACTCTTGCTGGGGCAATCATAGGGATCACTATTGTTTCTCCCCTCTCAGAGATGACTGTGCTGTAGGATATCCAATGTCTGAAAACTGCTGTTTGTTATATTTATCTGTTTTTTGAAAAAGGAGTTTTAGGTTGGAGGTTAAATATAGTCCTGGTTTCTACATCTTTGCAAAGGTAAACATTTTGTTACCTTTTAATAGAAGATTCTTCAACTTCAACAAGTTAAGAAAAAAAAATTTAAATGCTAATTCCTGGTCTCTACCCTATAGAGATCTACTTAATCTGACTCTGGTAAAATTTTGGTGTTTGCATTTTAATGTATTTTTCCAAAGATTCTGGTGCAGATTGTTAGAGGATTAAAATTTAAGAAACACCTGGATAAGAAATCTCAAAGAAAACTGGACAGAAAACTCAGAATCCCATTGAGGAAGCTTTTACATAAATAATGAAGAGCCATCTTAAGCTTTCATAGTATCCAAGAGAAAACTATTCTGTCAGCTTTCCAAATTAACATCAATATTACCCAAGTGTGTACCCTTTAACTATGAATGGCAAAAACACATACACAAATGAAAGTCAGATGAAACTGCTTATTTCAATTAATAAGGTTGTTCCTGACATTTTAAATTATATGTGTTACTCAATTAAGATAGGATACCATTTTTGTGAGGCTTCATTTATTTAAATGCCAGGACAATAAGGGTGTCTTTTAATGGATTTTTATGTATTTAATTTTATTCCTCTATTACCAGAGCGTATAAGAAGGAAAAAATAATTAAAACTTTCTTTCTGATGAAGACATCAAAGCAAAAATATTTTCAGTAGTAATAATTAATTATAAGAATTATTTATTAACATTAGCCTAAATAATTATGAAATAATTAAAATAGAGAGCTCACACTTGCTTCATGGCTCATACCACTGAATGTGAAACTCACTCCAAGTAAATACACTGAACAGACAGTGATATTAAACTCAGACAGAGGTTCTGATGACACTCGTTAATCAAATGAAATGTCTCTGCTTCAGTTTCATTGCTTAACACTTTATTCTCCTCTCTCAGTATATTTGTGTCAATATAACTTTTAAAAGAGTTGACAGATTCTGACAAAGCTTGAAGCATTTCAAAATTTACTGATAATCTTAAGTTTGATTTCTGGCTTGGATTCCTACCTGGAAACAGAAATTGTTTCTGATATATTTAGCTTTTCACATGGAGGTGGCCATCACCATTTTATAAGACATTTTAGAAAATTTCTGTAGCTATGTAGAAGCCAGAGAGCTATAAGTACTGTGCAATGTCATGTCTATAATTTGTAGCATATTCAGTATTTCATATAATACTGCAATTTTTCTTCTGCACAAATAAAACATGGTCTTCATCTTGCTTACTAAATTTTATTTACTATTAATCAAGTTGTTAATCTCCTGGCATCTTAAACATATTGACCAATGTGGTAAACTTTTCAGAGTTATCAATTTTTTTTGTGAGTTGAATCTATAATTCATTCTATTTTCTTGATTAAAATTACAATTAATATAATTTGGCAAATGCTTATCATCAATATTTATGAAGATATTTTGATTAAATGTGATATATGAGTCAGACAAAATAGACTTTAAAACAAAGACTGTAACAAGAGACAAAGAAGGACGTTTCATAATGATAAAGGGATAGATCTAATGAGAAGATATTAACAACTGTGAATATATATGCACCCAACATAGGGACACCGAAGTACATAAAGCAAATATTAACAAACATAAAGGTATAAATTAACAGTAACACAATAATAGTAGGAGATTTTAACACTCCATTTACATCAATGTATAGATCATCCAGACAAAAAATCAATTAAACAACACATTAGATCAGATTAACTTTAAAGATATATATAGAACATTCCATCCAAAAGCAACAGAATAAATTTCCTTTTCAAGTGCATACAGAACATTCTTCAGGATAGATCACATGCTAGGCCAAAAATAAGTCTCAGTTAATTTAAGAAGATTGAAATCATTAAGCATCTTTTCTGGCCATAACAGTATGAAACTAGAAATCAACTATGAGAAAAAAAAAAAAAACTTCAAAAACACAAATATGTGAAGGCTAACCAATATGCTACTAAACAACCAATGGGTCATTGAGGAAATCAATGAAGAAATCAGAAAATACCTGGAGGCAAATGAAAATGGAAGCACAAAAATCCAAAATCCACAGTGCACAGCAAAAGCAATTCCAAGAGGGAAGTTATAGCAGTAGAAGTCTACTTCAAGAAACAAGAGAAATCTCAAATAAAAAAGCTAACTGTACACCTAAAGGAACTAGAAAAACAGAACCAACAAAATCCACAGTTAGTAGAAGGAAAAAAATCAGTCATAAAAATCAGAGAGAAATAAATGAAACAAACACTAGAAAGATAGAAAAGATGAATAAAACTAATAAAGCTGCTTCTTTGAAAAGATAAGCAAAGTTAATATAATTTTAACCAGATTCATCAAGAAGAAAAGAGAGAGGAACAAAATCACTAAAATCAGATATGAAGAAGTTACAACTGACAACACAAAAGATCATAAGCGATTACTACACTTTTATGCCAATAAAATGGACAACCTAGAAGAAAAGAATAAATTCCTAGAAAAGTATAATTCCCCAAGACTGAATCAGGAAGAACTAGAAAATGTTAACAGAACAATTACCAGTAATGACATTAAATCAGTAATAAAAAAGCTTCCAGCAAACAAAAGTCCAGGCAGGCCTAGATGGCTTTATGGTGGATTTCTAGCAAACATTTAAAGTAGAGTTAATGCCTATCCTCAAATTATTACAAAAAATTGCAGGGGAAGGATCACTTCCAAACTCATTCTATGAGGTCAGCATCACCCTAATACCAAAACCAGACAAAAGCACCACAAAAAAAGAAAATTACAGGCCAATATCCCTGATGAAAATAGATGCAAAATCATCAAAAAATTATCAAACATAATTCAGCAATATTTAAAAAGAATCACACAGCATGATCAAGTGGGATTTATTCCAGGGATGCAAGGATGGTTCAATATCTGCAAACCAATCAATGTGATACACCACATTAACAAAATGAAGGATAAAAATCACATGATCATCTCAATAGATGCAGAAAAATCATTTGATAAAATTCAGTACCCTTTTATGATAAAGAAGTCTCAACAAAGTTATAATAGAGGGATCATATCTCAACATAATAAAGTCCATATATGACAAACCTATAGCCAACATCATACTCAATGGGGAAAAGCTGAAAGCATTACCTTTAAGATCAGGAACAAGACGAAAATGCACACTCTTACCACTTTTATGCAACATAGTATTTGAAGTCCTAGCCACAGAAATCAGACAAGAGAAAAAAATAAAAGAATCCAAATTGAAAAGGAAGAAATAAAACTATCACTGTTTGCAGATGACATGATTCCATATATAGAAGTTCCTAAAGATGTCATAAAAAAACCATTAGAGGGCTTCCCTGGTGGCGCAGTGGTTGAGAGTCCGCCTGCCGATGCAGGGGACACAGGTTCGTGCACCGGTCTGGGAAGATCCCACATGCCGCGGAGCGGCTGGGCCCGTGAGCCATGGCCGCTGAGCCTGCGCGTCCGGAGCCTGTGCTCCGCAGCGGGAGAGGCCGCAACAGTGAGAGGCCCGCGTACCACAAAAAACAAACAAACAAACAAACAAAAAAAAACCCATTAGAACTAATAAATGAATTTTGTAAAGTTGCAGGATGCAAAATTAATATACAGAAGTCTGTTGTGTTTCTATACATTAATAATCAACTATCAGAAAGAGAACTTAAGAAGACAATCCCATTTACAATTGCATTAAGAAGAATAAAATATCTAGGAATAAATCTAACTAAGATGGTAAAAAACCTGTACTTGGAAAACTATAAGACACTGATGAAAGAAGTTGAAGATGACAAAACCTACTGCAAAGATATACTGTGCTCATGGATTGGAAGAATTACTATTGTTAAAATGATCATATTACACAAGTCAATCTTCAGATTCAATGTAATCCCTATCAAAATATCAATGACGTTTTTCACAGAACTAGAACAGATAATTCTAAAATTTAAATGGAAACACAAAAGACACTAAGTAGTCAAAATAATCTTGATAAAGAAGAATGAAGCTGGAAGTATCAGGCTCCTGGATTTCAAACTATACTACAAACCTACAGTAATCAAAACAGTATGGTACAGGCACAAAAACAGACACATAGATCAAAGGGACAGCATAGATAGCCCAGAAATGGACCCACACTTATATGGTCAATCTATGACAATAAGGACAAGAATACACAATGTGGAAAAGACAGCTTCTACAATAAAATGTGTTGGGAAAAATGGACAGCTAATGTAAAATAGTCAAACTGGACTACTCGCACTATATACAAAACTAAATTCAAAATGGATTAAAGCCTGAAATATTAAAGGTTTGAAACCACCAAACTCCCAGAAGAAAATATAAGCAGCATGTTCTTTGACATTGGTCTTAGCAATATTTTTTTGGTTACCTATCCTCAGGCAAGGGCAACAAAAGTAAAATTAAACAAATTAGACTAGCCCAAATTAAAAAGCTTTTACACAGCTAGGGAAGGGGTTAATATAAAAAATATACCAAAAAACTCATATAATTCAACGTAGAAAAAAAAAACAGTCTGCTTTAAAATGGGAAGAGGACCTGAAGAGAAAATTTTCCAAAGAAGACATACAGATGGCCAAAGGCATATGAAGAAAAGCTCAAAATCATTAATCATCAGGGAAATGCAAGTCAAAACTACAAAGAGATACCACCTCATACCTGTCAGAATGGCTATTATCAAAAAGACAACAAATAGCAAGTAGTTGTGCAAACATGGAGAAAAGGAAGTGTTGTGCACTGCTGGTGGCGATGTAAATTGGTACAGCCACTCTAGAAAATAGTATGGAGGTTCTTCAAAAAATTACAAATAAAAATACCATATGATACAGCAATTCTGTTACTGGGTTTTGGTCTGAAGAAAATGAAAACACTAACTGAAAAAGGTATATGCAACCCCATGCTCATTACAACATTATTTACCATAGTCAAGATATGGAAATAGTCTGAATGTCCATCAATAGATGAATGGATAAAGAAGATGTATGTATATAATGGAATATTACTCAGCCATAAAAAAAATACTCGGCCATAAAAAAGAATAAAATCTTTCTATTTGTGACAACATGGATGGACCTAGAAGGTATTATGCTTAGTGAAATAAGTCAGACAGAGAGGACAAATACCGTATGATTTCACTTATATGTGGAATTTAAAAACCAAAGCAAATGAACAAACATAATAAAATAGAAACAGGTGATAGATACAGAGAACAAACTGGTGGTTGCCAGAGGAGAGGGAGGTGGGGAGAAGAGTGAAATAGGTGAGAGAAATTAAGAGTTACAAACTTCCAGTTACAAAATCAATGAGTCACAGGGATTAAATGTACAGCATGGGGAATATAGCCTATAATTCTTTTTGATATATGAGTGGGGTGATTAGATTGTAAAAGCAAACATCATCAAGAAAAAATTTCATTTGACAAATATTACCTATTACATAGTTTAGCCCTAGGGTAAAATTATTAGTAATAAATATTGTAAAACAATTTATTATTCCTCAGAATACTTCTGTGATGCAGTTTAATATTGGCATCACAGAAGTTCAGAAGGACCTCAAAGAAGACCTTGTAAAATCAAACATCTGATCTTTGGGTTCTTTGCACTACATCACTGACAAACCCAGCTTGGACCTGAATGTCTTTGGTAACTTTTAACTCACTTCTTTTTTAGCACTCTCTTCTATCTTTAGCTAGTTTTGAACTAAGAATAATTCCAAATCAATTTTTTGTCCTGTAGTTTTCATACATTGATTCACTTCTCCATTGGGATCATAAAGAACGATTCTCATGCCTTTTCCACATGAAAGTCCTCATGTTTTTAGAAAGCAGTATGCTCCCTGAGAATTCTCTTTGCAAGAGAAAACATTCCCAGTTCTTTCAACTGTTTCCATTTACTATGGTTTCCCCATACTGGTTGTTCTTTTTTGAATAAGCTGAAATCTTTTGAAAAGAGAAATTTTAGTATTCAAGTCTCACAGATAATGGTCAAACATTTGTTAAATGAGTGAAAGAATAAATGAAATTTATTGATGAAGAAAGCTGAAATTAAAATAAGACAAATAACCTGGTGTGTATAATGAATATTACTACTAATTTCAGAACAAGCAAATACTGTCTTTCAATGTTTTTTTTTTACTTGGTGTCTGGGCAGGTTTAAGGGAAGTTATTTACAAATATTCATCTTACTTAACATATATGTTATAAAGTTAAAATTTCTAAATGCCTCCTAAAATCAAAACTAGTTTCTAGACTTAGCACCTATTTGGATATTCACAAGGCAAAAACTGATGAAAATTTTCAAAATGAGTAAAAATGTATAGCCATATTTCAAACTTATCAACCCCTCTTCCAAAGTTAATATTCAAATAAGAACTTTTATTGTGGGATTAATGTGTTCCTCCAACAAACAGATAGTGCTTTGTGATTCAAGAATTATTACATCCTTTGCATTTCAAATCATTTCCACACTGCTGTCTGAATACAGATGAAGGGAAATAGCTAATCATCTAGAGCAGTACTATTCAATAGAACTTTCTGGGATGATGGAAATGTTTGATATCTACCGATTTAAAATGGTAGCCACTAGCCACATGTGGCTACTGAGCACTTGTAGTGTGGCTAGTGCAACAGAGGAACTGAATTGTTTATTTTACTTAATTTTAATTTAAATTAAAACAGCTACATAAGGCTAGTGACTACAAAACAGAACAGAGCAGCTCTAGCTGATATATCCTCAGATACCCTTGCCTCTTAGGTATTGTGTTCCAAGACTAATCAACAGTGTTTGGATTTTTTCCTTCCCAGTTAAATATGTTTTCTTCCAAGTTGCTTTCATTGTGCAAAAGGAAAATTTTGGTTACAACATAGGCATTGCAAGCCATGATATCTATCTATCTATCTATGTATTTAAACTAATTTCTATGTATTTTCCAATTTTGTTTTGTAATGTTTCTTTCAAAACTTTAAAAGTAAAACCCTTGTTGAGTAGCTTAGATCCAGGTTATAATTAATAAAGTGGGTGTTTTCAAGGGGGGAGGAGGAAAAGAGGAAGGGAAGGAATTACTTTTCAAATTTAAATGGTCACATAAGTAATAAAAGATTGCCTTGAATTTTAAAACTGCTGCCTTTCAACAACAGCAAGCAATTGGGATATCTCAGATATCAAGTCCTGGGATATAAGTTATATTTTTTATTGATGCAAGATGAATTTATGCTACTTTAAAAATAAACAATTAGCATATAAAATAATAAACAGAAAAGGAATAGGGATTCTTTAGCTCTCTTTTGAGTGTTTCAAGGATAACTGCAAAAGAGGGTTTTATAGAATTCACATTATAGATTTTATATTTTAAACCCTGGAAATCTCAGCCTTGGAGATGTGGCAAGGAGAGTGTCCTTTGGCAGTTCTGGGCAGTTTCAAAGGCTCGTTGCTCTCTCTGGCGGAATTATTCAGCCGGCTTCCTGATGGGTAGCTTAACTTTAGATTCAGTAAGCAATGATTAGAGATGGGGTGGGAAGGCCATGAGTTAAAGTTCAGTTGCTTAAAGAATTCACTATCACTAAAACACTTCCCATTCACATGGCTGGATCTTTGTGCATGATATTTCTTCTTCAAAAAAGATCCATGATATCATTTAAAATTAAGTTCAAATGTCACCATCTACGTGAAGCCTTCTCTGATCATGTGAATTAAAGCAATCTCCTTCTTCTCGCTTCTGTAGTACTTTGGTTATACTATTCATGACCTCCTCACACACCATCTTCACCCACCCGTCATCTTCTCTAGTAGCCTGGGAGATCACTGAGGCATGGCTTACATGTAAAGTATCTTTGTACCAATGCCCAGTATCTAGCAAATGCTAATGATCTGAAGCCACCCTCATCTTTGAAATGGGAATTCCACCAGCTTCAAAAATTGTTCTGAATGCTGTTGCTGCATAACAAATTACATACCCCCAAATTAGCAGCTTAAAACAGTAATTTTATTGTTGTGCTCATAATTTGCGGGGACAGGGTTCATCTGGGTAGTTCTCACTTGGGGCCACCCTAGCAGATGTAGTCAGTTGTAACCAATGGAGATGCCATCATCTAAAAGCTCAGGTTGGCGGATGTCCAACTTGGTTCACTCATAGGGCTGGCAGTTGACCAGGGCACCAACATGTGGCTTCTTCAGTATGGCAATGTAATTGTAATCAGACTTCTTATGTGAAAGTGTGGGATGACAAGTGCAAGGTTCAAGCAAACAAAGTAGAAGATGTATTGCCTTGTAGGACCTGGTCTTAGAAGCTAACTGTGTCACTTCTAAAGTACTCTGTTGCACAGAGCAAGTGGTCACAGATTCAAGGGGAGGGGTAATTAGACTCTACCTCTCAATGGGCATGGCAAGGTCATATTGTAGAAGAGCCAATGAGATGGGAGATATTGTGACCATCTTTGAAAAGTGAAACCTGCTACATATAAATAATACATGTGAAAACACTTTGGACCCCAGAGAGTTATGGCTATATTCATTCATATTTTACCTTCTTTTTCTTTAATCATACAGCCTTATGAACTTTGACCTCTTCAGTTTTATACCAGGTCTGATACTTATCCAACGAGTTATGCTCAAGGTCTGTAACATAAAATGCTAGTATTCAGGGATTGGGAAATAACCCTCAGAATTTCTTTGAGCTTGTCGGTCTTGCTATTCCACTCTTTTATCTTTCCTCTGATATCCTTTCATTAGTCTTATCTATTTTGTTGACCTTTTAGCAAGATGGTTCTATATGTTATATTTCTCCTCATTGGTACTCTCAGAGTATCCTCCTCTTCTCCTTTCACCACCACTAGGGAACTGATGGAAAAGACCTTAGAACCGAAAAGCATAATTTTGAGTTTCAGAAACTCCTAACAAAATCTAGTGATAAATATGAAGCAAGGGATTTTTGATGAATAGAAACCTTTCAGTTTCATAGCAAAAGGTTAATTTTAATCCTACAATGTCCACACTGTAAATACCACCTTGTAAAGAGGGTGGAGTCATTATCTTAGCCCAAACCCCCCTATGTGAGATTTTTTGTTTGTTTTTACTTAAATGGAAGAGAGAGTGTGGGGGCACAAAAGCGAGAGAACAAGAGAGTGAGGGAGTGCCTCTTCTTGCTGGGGATGCAGGTGAGTCCCAATCAAAGTACCCCAGGTGAGTACCTGATACAGCAGGCCCTGAGGAAATATTTGTTATATAAATAGTTGCGTATAATCAGCATTCACCCAGTGCTGACCATGTACCAGATAGTCACTAGTTAATGGATATAAAGAAGTATGAAGAGCCAGTTGTCAAGCAAGTTGGGAAGACAATAGTCCCAGAAGTAGACAACTACCAAAACATTTCTGTTCTTTGTAAGGCCCAAAGCTAATGGTACAACCATAAACAATGATCTTGGGAAAAGTGGATGGAATGAGCATTCTTAGGACACCTTATCTACTAGGTGGCCAACTCTGCTATTTTGCTAGATCCTCATAACAGAGCTACAGGAAAGCAACAGAGAAGGGAGCTCGGGGAGTGGAACAGGAAGGGCCCAAAGTCATACACTTTGCCAGGGAAAAAGCCAGAACAAACTCAGAAAGCCAACTTCAGTATCAACTCTTTCCCTGCTGTGACCTATATCTTTAGGCAAGCAAGACTCCTTTCCTCTTCTTAGAGAGCTTGTCCAGCTTCATCTTAGACGCTATTACATGACTGGGGATAATTAATAGGTAATTTAAAAATGTTGAGTGTACCTTTTCTAAGAGACTATCTGATGCCCAAACTAACCAGGGTTCAATTTTTCTTTTTTTTTACATTTAGAGAATATTAGTTTCCGTAATCAAACCCATGTAGATAAGACCTGACATATTTAATACAGTGTGTTACCCCTCTACAAATGGAAAAAATTATGTTTAATGTTTCTAGACCAATATGGCTGTTAATCTCTGTACAATGCCAACCCAACATGGTACAGCTGGGATACTTTTTCCAAAGTTGACAGCATAGCTAAAGTTTCCAAAAATTCAAGTATATATATATGTATAAGTATATATAGAGAGATTTATTTATTTATAGAAAAAGACCAATAGCAGCATGTTATGCATCAATTAGCAGCAACAGCTTTTCCAGGTTCCTCAGTCATCTGAACAAAATTAGAGAGACATCCAGCACAGGGTTCAATTTTTCTAACAGCCACTGGAGGGCTCCCCATGCTAAGATTTATAGACAATCACCAGGTATTGCTTAAGTACTTTTTTTTTTTTCTTTTGTGTTCTCTCTGAAGTTTGATTAATTCCAGGGCTTTGGGAGTTGGTAAGTGACTATGTCACTCTTAAAAATGAGGAATGAATAACATTTGGCTGGAACCAGATTGAGTCAACTTTGGGCAGAGGTCATATAAGGATCTTGCCACACAGTTCTTTATGTACCCCTGAGGCCAGGCTGCCCACACTTTGCTTCTCAGGTCCCGAACCCACACATAATTCAACCAATACACCTGCACATGTCTGACCTACAGCACTGCATCTTCATTATGCTTCTTGTGCTGACCGCCAGCTTCTCACTGCCGTCCACCTTGTTGTTTGCCCTAGGCGCCGAGGCCCCAGCCAGGGCAAGGATCTAATTTGCTCACCACCGGAGACTTGGAATATTTTTCAAAGTGGGCCTCTAGGTTTTCTTGCCCCTGTGCTGTCTTAAAACAAGAGGAGGCCCATAAAAGGGCTCAAGGAGGTTCCAGTTTACTCTCAGACAAAATGCACTTTCTATTCTCTATAATTTTTCCCTGCTGGTTGAGATGTTACCCTGCCTGGTGCATTTGCACTTTAAAATACTGCGAGAGAAGAAGTGTTGAACATAGTGAAATATATTGTGACAACAGAATTTTGTATTGCAGCAAGATGGAAATTTGGGGCAAAGCTTCAGAGCCCTCCAAAATGTACTAAAAGGAATGACAGACTGGTGTTCAGCTGTTCATGACTACTTGAATTTTTGAATAATGATTGCAGAGGATCTATCTTGCTAGAAAGTTGTTTGGAAAGTAAACTGGAACTTTTCATAGGACCTTCTCAATGAAAAACTCTGCCAAAGTTTAAATAGGAATTATTTCATTAAAACGTAAGTTACTCCAACTCAGGTGTGATTTTTCAATAGGATATTGACTTTCATCAGAGAAATCCGGAGAGGGTAATCGTGTTCTTCATGACAAAATCAGGTGGACACAAGAACTAGTTATGTGCTTCTCAGTTGTGTCAAATCAGCAACAGCAGACAAAAATGGACAACGATGGAATGCTGAATATCACGTTCATTACTATGTTTTCAAGACCAGAGTTCCAGTGCAAAGCATATCTCCAAGGTGACCAAGCAAGTGCAAATTTTCTATTAATATGGAGGTAATTGGTCTACTTAATCGTTCCATACCCGTATGAGTTGATATCATCATTTCCATTTTTGAGATGGAAGGACAGAGGTGTAGGGCAGGCAAGGAGTTGACTCAGGTCTGCCAGGTTGTGGTCGATGGGAATGCAAGTGGCTTAGTTCATGTCTTTGCTCAGGTGTACTCAACGTTAAGTAACTTCACTTCGTCACTCCCTCCAGCAGTGGTGTTAGATGCTTGAGGCCTTTTGGCAAGAGATCTTTATAGGCAGGATTAGATAGTAGGCTTTCCAGAGAACCCTACCCGTAGCCCCCTCCCTCCCCACCAACACTCCCTTTCTCCTCGCCACACACACATCCAAGTCATTTAATAATCCGAATCAGAGAAGTCAAAGATAAGACCATGAATCAAAATCTGAGACGAGAGCAGACACTCCTACTGGCTCAGGTCTGACTGGTCCAGTCAGAAGTCTAGTAAATACCCACCATCCTACAAGCCTGACAGCAATTTTCCACCCCAGTGGGAGAGAAGTAAGTAGCAGCGTCTATGTGGTTTGGTTCTAATGACATTAAATTGCCAACACCAATCTCTACAGCTTTTATCTGAGAAAACTCCACCCTCAGAAGTCAATGGTCTGCGTTCCACCCATGGCCTGGATTCTGGGATTCTGCTTGGGTGGTATGTAAAGTAAGTCCTACCCTGGCTAGGTCCCATCTACTGCCCGAGCCATCATCATGGCTAAATAACCGTAGGTGGGAAGGCCTTTAAACACGGGCTGCTAAGTGCCAGGCAACCGCCTCTGCACCGTTCAGTATTAATTATTTAATTGACCAACAGAGGAAATAGATACGTAACGCCAGGAGAGCTTTAGCCTTATCCTAGGTTCAATTTAAGCTAATCATCAGGCTTTATGGAAAATGCCTATGTGGGTTTTTCTCAGTAAGTGCAGTCAGCAAGTCTGAACAAAACCCTCCTATGCTGTCTGACACAGCTCTGCCTGGGCTCATGTGCTGCACTATTGCATGACCAGGAGAGCTTCGGTGGTGCTCTGGGCCAAGTGCAACGGGCTCAATGGCAAACATATGCCTTCATGAAAGAAAATAGACACTTCTCAGATGGAAATGAGTCTGAGAGAATTGGGTACTCCACCTTGAACCTGAAAGAAATCGAGCGTGGAAAACTTACACTTCTCAACCATCACGGGCACAGAGGAAGGGACACATTTTTAAACAGAGACATAAGGGAGAGTGATGAGAGGAATTATGTCTATACAAAGCCGATGCACATTTAGACAAGCCAGAGAATAATTTTTGTTGGTTCTTGGCACTGCTGTACCATAGCATGGTTGGATACGGAAGCTGAAATGGCATAGAAGACTAGAATAAGCCTGAAGAACCCCTTAGAACAGAGTTTATAAGACCCATACAAGACCCAGGGGCTTAGATATAGAATGGTCACAGTCATTTGAAGTATTCATTCTTTTGGAATCATATACAAAATAAATGTTAACTCTCAGCCCAAGATCTAAAATCTGGAGCAGCGTTATTGCCAATTAGACTGAAATAAGGCACCAGGATAATAATTTTGTGAATCATACGGTGTCCTTTGCATTTCCATTAGAGGGCATTCTTGCTTTACAAATTCCTAGATTTTCTTCTCATCAGAGAGCCTTTTCTTCCAAGGCAGGTCTGCAAGATAGGTGGTCTAAACTGGCAAATGGTATGCCAAGCAAGGTAAGAGAAGTTGAGAGGAAACAATATGGCATTTCTTTTTTTCCTGCTTTCAAATCAGAAGTGCATACCCAAGGTTAACAGAAAGTGGCTTGGGCCAAAACTATTTTCCTGGGATTTTAAAAAAATTTCACAGACGTTTTACACAGTACTTCATGGACTGCCAGAGCCTTCCCCGGGGGAGGCTGAAAGGGGAGACAGTTGATTTTTCAGAGAGATTGTGCAAAGGCAGCCAAGCAAACAGGAAGGTGCCTTGAGTCCTAGACGAGGGCCTTTCCTCTCGATGTGCAGTCACTGGGGCCCTGTGTGTGGGGAACGAAGCCAAGGCTGAAGAGAACTGAGCACCTTCTCTGGCGTTCTCCATCACCAGCACTGCCCCGAAGCCTGCTGCTTCCCTGGTCCTGATCTGTCCAGAGCAGATATGTTGTTTATGTGTAAGTATGCATAGCATGTGTGGGTATGGAGTTTAATATATGCACACACCCCGAAATGACTACTCAGAGCATGCCCATGGCACGGGAGTAGTTTTTAGAGTGTTCAAGTTTTGGAATATGAGACACAGGGAATGATGTTGACAACGAGGTTGGTACTTCTTCCAGCAGTGCTCTGAACAGGGTAGACACATGTGGAGAGTATGGTTTCCGATGGAGAGCAAAGCACCCTGTGGACAATACACATATTTCTGAGTGCACATGTGTGGTGGAATGAGACACAACAAAGAAGTTGCTCCCTGTCATACAAGAAACTGGCAGCTCTGTATCCTAAAGATAGAAAATAGTACTCTGTTGCCTGGGGAGGATCTGCCTCTAAGCTATCTGTCTTAGTCCAGGATGCTATAAAAAAACTGCGGGGTAGCTTATAAACAGCAGAAGTTTATTTCTTACAGTTCTGAAGGCTGGAAGTCTGAGATCAGAGTGCCAGCATGGTCAGGTGCTTGTGAGAGCCCTATTCCTGGTGGCAGACTGCTGGCTTCTTGGTGTGTCCTTACATGGTGAAACAGGAGTGAGGGCTCTCTCTGGGGCCCTGTTGTAAGGACACTAACCCCATTCATGAAGCCTTCACCCTCATATCCTAGTTACCTCCCAAGGACCCCATCTCCTACCATCACGTGGGGATTAGCGTTTTAACATATGGATTTTAAGGGGACACAAACATTCAGGTCATTGCACTATGCAAAGTTCAGTGGGGTGAACTCCTAGGAACTTTTGAGCTCTCCCTGGTTACCCTCAGAAGGCTCTTTCCAGGTCTCTGTGCACCTCTCCTGTGTTCTCCTCACATGAGAGGATAAAGTCAGACAGCAGGGAGGATTCTTTATCAAGGCTGGGAAACCAGTCTAAGAGAAGAAGGGTGCAAACAGCTCTCTTTCACTTTGGGCCTAAGAGGACAGTAGCTAAATTGCCCCCAGACTTGAACAGGAAAACAGAGTTGCACTTTACCATGATGAAAAGTGTTTAATTGGAGTGTTGTAAAAATCATGTCAAGACAGTCATGGTAAGGTAGGTTTTATGAACTTCTTTTAAAATACGAGGCTGACAGAGGACAGACGAATCTTGGGAGAAATCAGATGACTAAATTTGCCTTTTATGGGCTTAAGCTAGAGATCCTGGGTAGGAAAATAAAACCTTCAGCAACAGGGCGGGTGGGCAGCCCGAGAGCAGTCCCCTTGGCAAGATCTTAATGAAAAGTAATAGTAATTAGGGCTCTGGAGGGGAAAGTCTTTTTCTCCTTGTAGCTGTAAAGCCCCTGGTTTTACAGCTGAAGCTCCTGGTCCTGGTTTTTATTTTGGGCTCTGCAGAAACAAAGCACCTTTGGCCCAAATCGCTCATGTTCTATTTTTAAAAAGCAAGGATTTAAGTATACAGGGGAGCTGGTAATTTACCCAGCACTTGAAACAATCAAATCCACCCCAAGGCATGGATGAAGCTCAGATCCTCCTGCTAAGGTTTTGATGGTCCTACCAAAGAACTTTAAGTTTTCTTTTATGTGCAGGGTTATTGCCATAATTCCCCTGCCGCATCCTTTTCTATCTCAGGTAACATAGGGGCGGCTATGCTCATGCAGAGGCTGTGGAACCTGACTCTGGGTTCTGTTTATAGGCCTCGGTTTGCAAAACATGGGATGGTTTGCCAAGTTTAGAACCCCCTGGAAACCTGTGGATTTGGAACTCCAGATCGAATTCCAATTTTTTTTTTTTTCTTTTTTGAGGTTCGAGTTCTTTTAACTTTTGGCCCAAATGTGACTTCCTGTTTCTAAGAAAAAAAAGCTTTCAAAAGTGCCATGAAAAGAACTCCTAAAGAGCCCTGGACATCCAGTGGCTTTCACAAAACAATATTTTGATGAGTTAAGTGTAAATGTATCAGAAACATATGGATTAAATTTCCCTTGAAACACGCAGGGGTTTGAAAAAGGAGGGTGGGGGGGAAAGCAGGCCGAACACACTTTAGGGTTTTAGTGAACCCAAAACATTCAAAAAGTACTTTGAGGTGTTTGAAGAAGTCCAAACCTACAGCGCTGGCCCACCCGGGACGGGATGGCAGCAGCAGACTCGTGGCCAGACAGACACCCATTTCCCAAACTGTGCAGGGTGTTTGTACAGGCCAGGAAACACGAAGCTCAGGGCACGGCGCTGCAACCCGGAACGAAAGCAGGGCTTGTGCAAATCCGGAACAGGCCACATACCTCACCTCCTCGCCCCGGTATTCCAGCCCTGAGCGATGCAAAAGGAAGCCCTTGGCTGTATTCTGGGGGGCCCGATTGTAATCAAGCACAATTCCTTGTATGCGATATTGCAATAAAATGGATTCAGATTAAATGAGAGCTAATGGAAGCTTTTAAATATATATATATATATATATATTTATTTTTTATACAGCAGGTTCTTATTAGTTATCTATTTTATACATATTAGTGTATATATGTCAATCCCAATGGAAGCTTCTATTGCCAACTTTGATGGAACCATTTGCTAGGAATGGAGATGATCCCCCAGTGAAATGATCTTCTCTCTGCCTTTCCAATCCAGCTTCTGCTTTGTCTCTTCTGGTCCTGGCTGAGACCAGAAGCAAGAAGTCTCAAAATCACCATCCAGGAAGCACGTTCTCACAAGATTTCCACTGAAGGCAGATGTTTGAATATGGTTCACAGAAGCACCACAGTTTGGTGGGTTTGGGGGCCAGAAACCTTTCTAGGGAATCACCCACTTGTTTAGGTTGACTCTAGGGCATGTAGATCATGCTGCATGAAACAATTGCCTTGGAGAGGAAACAAGGAACACGAAGCAGCATGGTGGTCGTGCACGTCAGTTTTTCCAGTAAACCAAGAATCTCCAGAGAGAGTAAAGACATTTCCCCCCTTTTTTTTTCCATCCTGTTTGCTTTTTTAGAGGTTGATGTAAGTCTTCTCCCTCTGCTTCTCAAAGATTCCTGTTTTCAGCTGTATACCATGGTCCCAGTTACCTGAGGCTGGGCCACGTTTGTGTGGATAAGTAGGGAAATAAAACATGGAGAATATTTCCAGTTACTGTAATGCAGGTTGTCAGTTCAGGCCCCTCCATCACATTCAGGCCGCCCTCATCTCTTTTTAAGACTTTTAGGGGATTTCCAGCAGTGGGGCTATTTATTGGTGGGCAAGTTCGAATAATAGAAAAGCTGGAAACCAGAGGTTCTCAGCCCTTCCAAGGTCAAAACAGATTTGAACTAGCCTTAAAGAAGTGTATTTTTTAGTTGGAAGAACATTTGGCGGGGCATCAAAAGAGATGGGCCACAGGCTGGCCTTTGTTCCCAATTAAGTCAGTTATACTTTTAGTTCCTCCATTTCCCCATATTCCAGAAAGGATGCATGTATACGTTACCTGAATACTTGCTGGGAGGATAATACAAAATGCTTCAAACTCCTTGAGGGCAAGGCTGTCAGATTTAAAAAAAAAAAAAAGTAATAAACTGCATTATACAAAGTCTAGAATTACGGTGAAATCAAATATAGCTCTGAACATGTTAGGAAAATTGCTTCATTCTTACATTCTGGCAGCCTACAATTGATAATAGTAATTATTTTATGTAGTGCTTGCTATATGTTAGGTATTTTAGGTGTTTTATGTATGTTACTTCATTCAGTCTTCACAACAACACTAATAAGTAGGTTCTTTTATTATCCTGATGGGGAAACCAAGGCACAGATAAGTAATTTGCCCAATTTGCCAACATAGTTTTGGCAGAGCCAAGCTTTGAACCATGGCAGTACACTTTGGAGTCCATATTCTTAACCTCTACAAGATTAAGGATTTTATATTCAGGCTAGATGATCCCAATTCTACTTCTGAGTTCTCTGATCTTGAAAATATCCTCATGAATTTTTTCCCTCTCATGTATTTTACAAGCAAATAATTATGTTGAAGTAAAGGAACACACACAAAAAACATTTCCCCATAATTTGCCATCTCAGTATGTCCTGCCAACAGAGACTTCTTCAAACATGCTTTGTCTTCCTGTGGAAAAACTACTATGTAGGTTGATATAAAAACCTATTTTAGAAAAAAATGTTCGTAAAGGGAAAATGGTCTCCTTTAATTAAAAGCAAATCTCTGAAGTCTCTGGAAAAGCAAGGAAATTGTCTAGAAACCTATTGATGTTGGTATAGAAGTCAATTCTGAGGAAAGTCCCAATGTGAGCCTGAAGCCTTGGAGGGAATAAAAAGAGAGCTGGAATGTTTAGATTCATCAGGAGAAACTTGTTGCCTGCTGTCCAGCTGAATGTGGAGAGAGAGTTTCCTTTGATGGGAGGGGCTGGTTTCCGAAACCTTCTTCTCCCACTAGCAAAGCCTCAACAGAAGCAGGAGGGAGTACTTAGGAAGAATATTTGGAGCCCAGAGAGTGTAGACTGAATGGGTTGCATGTAGGCATTGCTTATAAGGAGAATAAGAGATGTACTGAGGGGTGCTTAAGCTTCAAAGTGCTGCTCGCAGGTGTAGCCCTGGAAGGCTATTTTGACTTTAAGGAAAGGCTTGTGAGTTTTGTTTCTATAGAAATAAAGCAATTAGGTTAAACAACAGTTGAAAACTATTTAGTGAAAGAGATACCAAATGGTATTCCTTTTCATTATACACTAAATTGTATATCATTGTTTCAATTAGCAGGCATAGAACAATAAGCTTTTTAGGCTTATGTCTATTTTTTTTTTTTTTTTTTTTGCGGTACACGGGCCTCTCACTGTTGTGGCCTCTCCCGTTGCGGAGCACAGGCTCCGGACGCGCAGGCTCAGCGGCCATGGCTCACGGACCCAGCGCGGCATGTGGGATCTTCCCGGACCGGGGCCCTTTATGCCTATTTTTAATTAAAGGTTTATTTTATTTTTAGAAAAACACCATTCATTGGACTGGGTACCATAATGTGGGACCCAGTTATATTCCCTGAGGGAAGCCTTCCTCTGGTGACTTTTTGCAGCTGTGTGTGAAACAGTATTATTCGGCTAGAGGCACCTATTTGAATTTCAGATCAAGCTTCTGGGATGATAATAACATATTCAGACTTGCCTTAAAAACAACAAAGTGGGGATTCCCTGGTGGCGCAGTGGTTGAGAGTCCGCCTGCCGATGCTGGGGACACGAGTTCGTGCCCCGGTCCGGGAAGATCCAACATGCCGCGGAGTGGCTGGGCCTGTGAGCCATGGTCGCTGAGCCTGCGCGTCCGGAGCCTGTGCTCCACAATGGGAAAGGCCACAACAGTGATAGGCCCGCGTACCGCAAAAAACCCCAACAAAGTGGAATGTGTTGATTATTGTCTTATTTCATAGTTTTTTAGGGGATGAGTGGTCCTCTTGACATAGGCTGAAAATAGGGTTAGGAAAATACTCTCCAGAATTCTCTTCCCAAGTATAAGCCTTATTTCTATCTCATTACATGGTGCTTCTCCTTCCCCTTTTTAAGGTGGCTGTAGTAGACTGCTTCTCAAACAACTCACTTGGGCTTCATGTGAAAATGCAGATTCTAAGCCCATATGTCTAGGATGGAGCTCAAGATTCTGCATTTCTAAAAGCTGCCAGGTGAGGACCATGCTTCTTGTCCAGGGAACACCCTTTGGAAAGCAAGTAGACCATGCCCAACTGGTGTGTGTGTGTGTGCGTGCGCAAGCGTGCGTGTGTGCACATGCTGTTTTGATTTGTTATGATTTCAAATCCACTTGTTTATGGTTTAAGTGAAGCTGTTTTGATCTAAGGGTGAATTTGTTTACAGTGGGGACACCATGTCAGGATGATGTCATCAAATTGTCATGCTACTGAGTGCTTATTGGTATGAACTTATGGAGGAGCAACTATGGAGTGAGGCATGGTCAGGTAAAATTGAATAAGTAGCTATATGCCCATCTTCAGTGTAAACAGAATCTATACTTAATGTTTCCTCTGGGCCTGAGAGTATAGGACCATTCATACCCATATTAAACAGATACAAACTGTTAGTTTGGTGCTATAACAAAACACATCAATACAACAGTGCCATCACCAGATTATAATCTAAGCTTCAACTTATTAAATTATACTAAATCTCCATGTAGTGAAGCACCAGATAACATAACCATGAACCAAACGTTATGGTGGCCCATGCCCAAAATGATTTACTCTACTTTGAACATATGATGTGGTGTATAGATATTGTGAATATAGGCCACAGGCTGTTCTAGTTGTGATGAACCAGTTTTACAGAACAAATATATGCACTGGGATGCACAAAATGCAACTCATACGTAAATACGACCATATGGGGAACAGGAGCCTTGAGTTTTCAAAGCAAAAAATATACGTTATACTAACGACATCTCAAAGATTGCTAACTGGTCTAAAATAATAACTTATGGAACAGAACACAAAAGGAGTGTATAGATGACTGGTGGAAACTTAGGGTTCAAAGTAAAATACTGAGATCAAATATGTGGGACAACTTGTAAGCAACATGAAGTTCACACCAACAAGAATTTACCATTTGGAATTCTAAGTATCATACTACAGTCATGAACAATGAGGATGCCTTAGGAATAGATATAGTTACAGCACTCCCTCACGATAATTCATGGGCTACTCTACCACTGAACATTCATAACCCACATTAGATCACTTACAATACCCACAACTTACTTTATATAACCCATATCAACCCATTAGAAAGTTAGCGGTAATCCATGGATACTATGCCTTGACTTCAAGAAAAAGGAAAACCATGTAATGTATATAGAGGATACATTGGAAACTTCATCTATCAACATAATACTTATCATTATCCATGGTGCACCACTCTGGCCTTCTATCTCACTCCTAATGTCTTCACTCCCTGAATATGGGAACCTAGGCTCATTAAACCTCTCACTGTATAATAGTAGGGCCCATTACAGTAGCATATGCTCTATAATTCAACACACAGGATCTTAAGGCCAGATATAGATGCCCTATTTGTGCTCAGTTTTGTTCACCCAACTGTATGCCTAACCTACAACCTATGCTCAAGATTGACTCATTAAAGGTAAGAAAACCCCTACTGTTCCTGTTGGGCTTGTGAGAAAACTAATTAGAGTCACAATGGCAGCAGCCTTTTCACAATTTCAAATTGATCAAATTAATTTGGACTTCAAAAATTTTGAAAATAAACAATCGCAATTTAACACACATGCAATGGAAACTTTATCATCATTAGACCCAAAGATCGATAGAAATATCAGCATAGTGCAAAACATAAATTATTTTCAAAGAGAAACTGATAGGGCACTAGATATTCTGAAGAAAGCAGTTGGGGATAATTCTAAAAGGAAAGAGGTCCTTAAAAACGATATAAAGATTTTTTTTAAAGGTTGATTGTCAATTATTATAGGCCACAGAAAAGGCCCCTTATGATAGAAGGAAAACATGTTCATAAGGATATGTTGGTGGAATGGAACCAAAATACCGTTATCACTGCTAGACCTTTGGATATATCTGTGGTACAAGTACCCATGATGATGGCCTTGATGCCACATCAACCGGTTATATATAATATGGGAAACTGGATCATGATGACATCTTCTAAGCCAAGTTTTATCCTAATCTCTTGGATCCAAGGGGAAAATAAGGAACACAACATGATGGGATGTGTAAAACTAGAACAGGTAATGAATGTAACAATAGAAGGAAAAAGATATTATGTGAGGTCAATAGAAGATGGAGGAACTATTAAAATAACTGGAGAAATATTTTACATTGACCTCCTAAAATTAATCTAATAAATGTAAATTGTACATTAGAAAATTTAAGACAATTAAAACAACACCTGGAAGATGAGATTAACAAAGTATAAATAACTTCGCAGGAATTTAAAAGAAAACAAAAACATGCATTCCCTAAAATAATAACAGCCTTGAATGCTAATGTTACAGCAATCAAACCCATGCTTGCTGGTGCTATGCGAGATGGTACCTCCTAGAGTTTTATAAAAATGCCGTTTACAAGGAAACACAATTGTCAAGGAAGCTTAACTGAGTGGCTTAAGAAACTTAATTTTTGACGTTTTGGTGATTGGATCTGGCACCATATTAAAGAATTCCTTGTTATATTTTTGCTTATAATATTAAGAATTTATTTCACGAAGTTTGCAGTAACAATACTGTGAGAAATTAAGGGAAAATTAGATTGTAAGCAATGTAGACTCACAGGGTGGATTGATATTTTTGTGAACTTAGATTTGTATGGAGCCTTGAGACCTTGGGATTAATTAGTCTGTGAGCGGTTTGATGTCATAGGGTGGATTGTTGTGTACTGGTTTGTTATGATTTCAGATCCACTTGTTCATGGTTTAAGTGAAGTTGTTTTGATCTAAGGGTGAATTTGTGTACACTGGGATGCCATGTCCGGATGATGTCATCAGATTGTTCTGCTACTGAGTGCTTATTGATATGAACTCATGGAGGGGCAACTATGAAAAATAAAAAATTAAAAAAATGACATCTAGGGCTTCCCTGGTGGCGCAGTGGTTGAGGGTCTGCCTGTCGATGCAGGGGACACGGGTTTGTGCCCCGGTCTGGGAAGATCCCACATGCCGTGGAGCGGCTGGGCCCGTGAGCCATGGCCACTGAGGCTGCGCGTCCGGAGCCTGTGCTCTGCAACGGGAGAGGCCACGACAGTGACAGGCCCGCGTACCGAAAAAAAAAAAAAATTACCTAGAAAGTGACAAGGGAAAGGAAGAGAGACAAGTAAGAAGGAAGTTTTACAACTTAGCCCCCAAATGAAGCTGCATTTAAACCCACAATATTGGACAAAGATAAGATAGAGATTGCTCCTGAGGCCAAAATTAAACAATTAATTTTCTAGTGAGAAAGGAGCTTAGACTAGGAGTTCTTTAAGACTGTCTGGGGTATAAAAAAGAAAAGTGTTCCCTGGAAATGGTACAGAGGGACTGACTGGGGCCTGGGAAGAAAGGAAGAAATTGGGAGGGGGATGGAGGCTAGGGAGGGGGGAATGATGGAGACAGGGCACTGCCTTTGGAGCTAATTCCTGCCCAAAGCTAATGTAGGAATTCAAACTTATACGGGGCACCATTTTTGTCTAAACTTACAGCTTGTTTCCCAAAATCTCTCTCCATAGAAGATACTAATGTAACTGAGCTCTGAAAACCAAAGCGTAAAATGGAGGTTCTTTCTCTTAACATTCCAAGTTCTCCTGCTGGGTCAGGTTGAGGGCATTCTGGCAAAACAGAAAAAAAGGGGAGTCTTTTTTCCACAGGCTTTGCTTAAAATAAACAGATATTTTGGGCTATTTGGTAGGTTTTAGAAATAGAAAACATCTTAGAGGCAATATGGTTTTATGCTCTTTTTTCATAGGAGAGAAAAAGAAGTACCTTGCTCCTGGTCACATAGCTGGTGAATGATTAGATTAGAACCTGGTTATCATTCCACTTTTTAAAAATTCTCAGCACAATATTCTTTTCCCTATACTTTAAAAACACGTATCTGCTTTCTTTCAGTAACATTTTCTTAAGTATAAAATGAAGTCTTCTCTCAAATAAGAATAGGGTTAAAAAAGGAAGGTCTATATAAAGAATGCTTCTGGATGTTACTGTTCTTCAAGCAACGATTTATTTTTAGAGGCTACTTAGGGACCTCTAGCAATGTTCAGCACTCTAGCTCTGAAGGTGACTGATTTGCCTCAGAGATTAATTAGGAAATGATAGGGAAAGAATCAAGGCATTGGTTTTGGCATGTTTCCTAGTCACCCAAACTGTGTGTGTGCGTGTGCGTGTGTGTGTGTGTGTGTATTATGGCATTCCCATTGGTCACTTCTTTTTTTTTTTTTTTTTTTTTTGCGGTACGCGGGCCTCTCACTGTTGCGGCTTCTCCCGTTGCGGAGCACAGGCTCTGGACGCGCAGGCTCAGCGGCCATGGCTCACGGGCCCAGCCGCTCCGCGGCATGTGGGATCTTCCCGGACCAGGGCACGAACCCGTGTCCCCTGCATCGGCAGGCGGACTCTCAACCACTGCGCCACCAGGGAACCCCACACTGGTCACTTCTGACTTCAAAAAGAATTTGCGCTTGTGTGCTTTTTATTAGTTTGGACTTTCATTCTCAGCCAGTTACCTATGCAAGTTTCTGTGGGAATTATTCCTGATTAGGACCACACCCATTAGGGGAGAACTGATCAATTACAGGCACACTGTCCTCTGCACAGAGCAGTAAGGCCCTTGGGGACCCCAGTTAGTGCTCCAACTTTGAGATCACTTTGCTGTTTTCCCTCCAGCAGATTCCAGCAGGAGATACAATCTAGAGCCTCAAAAGGCAGGGCTGGAAACCAAACGACAACTTGGCTGTCAGTATTCTGGGCTTGAACCTGCTTTGGCACGGGGGTGGATAAGATGACCTCATAGGTGTTTTTCATCTCCAATTTCTGTGAACCATTGTTCTTGGGAATAGATGATTTAATAGTCTAATACATATTTATGTTTGCCCATTCTGCTGTTCCTTTTATTTGCTATATTTTACTTGGTTACCCTGGGAAGACTAAATACATTATGTAAGTCCAGAGACACTCAGAGGTCAAAATCTGCAAAGGGCAGAGTTTGAAGGGATGTGGTCAAAAAAGAGAGAGATGGTGGTACATAGGAAATCTGAGCTCACAAGTGCTTTCTAGATGTTCCTGGAGCAAAGTTTGAGGAAAAGTACCAGGATGCGATGTCTTCTGCCACAGTGGAAAGAATATAAATACTGAGACAGAAGACCTAGTTTGAACTCTGACTTACTGGCTTCTAATGATTTCAGCTTCCACATAGATAAAGTATTCAATAATAATTATCCTGCTTATTTCAAGAGGGTTGGTTTAAGAATCATCTGAGAGACTATGTGTCTGTGTATTGCAAGTGTAAAGTGATATATAAATTAGGGATATTATCATTATTTAATGAAAAGATTCTTATGCTCAGAGCTGAATAGAAAATTTCTGTGTACAAAAATCTATCCAAAAACAGCTATGTTTTCTGAAAGTAATTTTGGGAGAAAGGACAAGAAACTGACAATAGGAAATTAAGTTTAATCAGTGCACAGGAAGAAAGAGAAGTAAAACCTCAAATGTTTTCGTCTTCTGGTTTGCTCAGCATGTAGGCCAAAGCACTTTTCAAAGTTTGAGAAACTGAAAATCACCATTGATCTTTTTCTTATGATGAAAGACTCTTTGGCATTTTTAAAGTAATAATCTAAATGGTCTGATATTCAAAGAAGCTGATTGAAAGAACGTAATTCAATATAGATTTTTCTCCGCAGACTTAGAGGGAAAAGAAAACATTCCCTGCCTTCAAGAATTGCAATATAAAGGGGGAAAATGAGTTTACAAATACATCCAGTGTTTTCTAGGGGTTAAAATAGGACCAAAATGATTCTCACAAAAGGGTTTTCTTTGGCTCTATTTCCTCTAAAATTACTCATTGATATCCAGGAGTTGTCTTATGGGTGACCCACTCACTAAATTGTTAGCCACCATTTTGCAGATACAATTTTTGTCCTCTCCTATGCCAGTTCATTGTAGTAATCCCTCCTGGTTTTGTCAAAATTCAATGAAGCCCCTGCTACTACTGGCCCTGAGGGGTGCCCCTCCTATTGGTCTTTGCTTGAGGTGCCACTGTTGCTCATAAGTGCTCCTACTGGCACTAGTACAGCATAAGTAACATTAAATAAATAAGTCAGACAGGTGTATAAAAAAAAGCATAGTACAAACGCCTAGTAGGAACCTATTGATTTTGCTTAGCTAGGGGAATGTGAAGGGCCCATGGAATGTTCTTTCTGAAAGAACACATTTATTTTATTTATTTATTTATTTATTTGCGGTATGCGGGCCTCTCACTGTTGCAGCCTCTCCCGTTGCGGAGCACAGGCTCTGGACGCGCAGGTTCAGCGGCCATGGCTCATGGGCCCAGCCGCTCCGCGGCATGTGGGATCTTCCCGGACCAGGGCACGAACCCGTGTCCCCTGCATCGGCAGGCGGACTCTCAACCACTGCACCACCAGGGAAGCCCAGAACACATTTATTTTTTAAATATGAAGCATAAATAAGTGTCAACAGACAGAGAGGAGAGAAAGGCATCCGGGAATCATGGAAGTGTATGGACAAAAGCATACAGATGTAAGAGTTCATAACACCTAGTTTAGGACAAAAAAGTAAAGCCTTTTCTCAAAGGCAGCATAATAGGGTTCTCCTTAAACAATAAAACAGGATTTGAGTTAAAAAACCCTCTGAGTGAAGTTCTGAGGTGGAGAAGGGCTATGGTAAGTTCAGAGAGTAATGCAGTGCATTGCTGAGATGCCTGGACACCTAATCACTAAGGGCTCAGAAACCATATCTATGGCTTCTGGTGGTAGCAAATACAAACAAAGCTCAGTGTCTGAGACTTTAAAGTCTCTTCACTTCGACCTATGAATGTCTAGCATAGTAATTAGTACATTGGTTAAACTGGATTCTAAATACTACTACTTGTTTCCAAAAGTTGAGTAGTTTCAATTGAAGATTCTAACTAAATATGCAGAAAACACTCAGGTTTTATTCTAAGGCATAACAATTTGTGTTGAAACCCACGGTCCTGTATACACATAGTCTTCATTCGGTGTAAAGTAATGTGATTTCCCTGCACCATCAACCGTCACACTAGGACAACTTGATGGCGATCTTCTTGTATAAAGAAGATTGTTTCCTCTTTTGAACCACAGCTTCCTATGGATTTCTTGGTTTATACTATGCTCCTCTCCCACCTCCACAAACCACTTAGTAGGAGCACGTATGTTGAGCTATGCTTTCCTCCAGCTACACAAGCAATGCTGTTCTGGTTGGGTTTTTTCTCTTGCTTGTTGGTGTATATAATATCAGATGTACTCTGCATTACATTATAAGCTCTGAGAGGGTAGAGACTAGGGCACTATTTGAAAGTTGACTGTGAATTAATGCTTTTAAATGAGGTAGTCATAATGTTGCTGTCTTATGTATCACATCATGCATTTTGGTAAGTTGGTGTCAAAAAATGTACTTTTTGGAGCAGCAGAGGATTTGAAAATCTCTTAGAAATTTCGGAGATAGTCAGACTTCTCTCCTCATGTGCCCCCCAGAGAATATCTCTTTGTCCTTTTTATGAGACTTACATATTCTCACAAACACAGGACAAATATATGACAGTAAAAATAGTGTTGAGGACAGGCTCTCTATTAGGGTCTGCACTCAACGGTTTCCATAGAGATGATGCTTACTCATCCCAGTAACTCAATGATCTCTATGTTAAAGATGCAGAAACTGAGGATTTGGACAGATTAAGTAAACATCCCAACATCACATGGTGAGAACGTAGCAGGTCTAGGACTCAAATCCAGGTCTGTTGGCTCTAAAACCCATATTCTTCAGTGGGAACCCTCACAGTTTCCTCCATTCAAGTTCAAACAAGGATGATCTGTGACAGGGGAGGACAGGACTTGAGGTTTGTCACTGTGGATCTTGGGGCTGCTGTTATTTCATCATTTTTTGCAATACATGAATGATAAAAGCAGAAATTAGTCCAAAGACTAATGGTGGTGCAGTGGTTGAGAGTCTGCCTGCTGATGCAGGGGACACGGGTTCGTGCCCCGGTCCGGGAAGATCCCACATGCCATGGAGCGGCTGGGCCCGTGAGCCATGGCCGCTGAGCCTGTGCATCCGGAGCCTGTGCTCTGCAACGGGAGAGGCCACAGCAGTGAGAGGCTCGCGAACTGCAAAAAAAAAAAAAAAAATACTTCTGGATGATGCTATATAAAGACATAGATCATAATATCTTGGAAGATTGTTTTTTAAAAAGAGGAATACATAATATTAATAATGGAATGATGGTTAATAGAAAATGCAAAGATTTAATCAAAGCAATAAAATACAAAATAGGATGTGATTAATTGACACAAGCTAATATGAAAATGATCTGGGAACAAAAACATATATTGTATTACGTTTTTAAAAAAGATGGGGGAGTGGGGAAGAAAAGAGTTAAGACAGTCTATGGCTTAGAATTGAAAAGAGACTGGGAAAATGCACTTTTTTTCACATACTCAGAAATGGGAAAGCCTTTACTAACATATTAACTGCAAATTTGATTTACCCTTAAAGAAAAGATAGAGAAATTAAAGATTATTTAGAGAAAAACTACCAAAAGATGGAAGACACTGAAGCTAAGAATTATGGGCAAATGTTAATGGCATTTGAGTTGTTCAGTTTAGAGAGAGAGGTCAAGATTAGCACTCATTGTATACCTAAAATCGTTATAAAAACTTAATTTTTTGTTGGCCTCTACTTTTACAGGGGGTGGAAGGATCAGATTGTGTTTCAGATTTACCTCATTTCAAGCAAAGAAGTTTTCTGAAAAATTGTATGTAAATCAAGAGTTTTTACCAAAATAAAACTATGAGCTAAAAGAGCCGGAGGAATTCCATTAATAGATTCAAGTCTGAAAGAAAAGAAAACCCTGAGTTATTCTTTTCTATGGCACTGTGAACAGACCACAGGTCCCCCACTCCATACCCCACTTCCTCCCAAAAGCCTCTGTGAGTCAGTTCGTGCTGTGACTGACATTATAAATTTTTCTAAAGCAATTGAAATGGCACAAAACCAGAACATCAAAATGCTCTCCAAACCCAACCTGACCCAACCTGATATTTCACTTGGTTTGAGTCCCTGGTGTTTTAAAAAAAAAAAAAGGAATTTGAGTCATACTTTAATGCTCCAGAGAGCACTTCTACTTCAAAAAGAAATTCTATGGTGGATGCCTTAAAAAAACAAAGACTTTTGTAAAGTGAATAATCACCCACTGATCTAATTTGTTTTGAAAATGTTGATTTTGGGGTCTGGTTTGATTAAACTACCTAATTACCTATAGGTTTGATTATAATGATGTGGTCAAAGTAGGTATAGATAAAACTAGTTTGGTTCCCATGCTTATAATTGTATCAATAAGACAATCTCGATGATGATTTTATATTAAAAATTAATTATACAGTTAGGGTGATAGATGGCATGATTTAATCTCTTTTACAGAGAGCGAAGTCTGGAAAATTGAACTCCTTAGACTCTCCACACTTAGAAAGTTTAGGAACTTCAAGGAGTCTGTCCATTTATTAGCCCATTTATTTTTACGCTTGGTGTCAGTGTTCATCATGGTTATGCTCCTAAGGTATGCATGCTAGCTCCTCCCATTTTACCACAGGAAGACTGGGCAGCCCTTCTGGAGAGCAGCCTCAACCAGGAGGAGGAGTAAATGGCACGACTGGTTTTCTTTTCCCTCACCACTGGCATGGTTCTTAATGCTTTATGACCTCGTTCCCTCAAGCTTGTGTCCCTTACTTCTCATGGAAGAAAATACAGCACTTATTTTTCCGAACAACCATGAAAAGGACCTTCCACGCCACTGGTTCTTGTTCTTGATTTCTGTTTTTTTTAATTTGACTTTTTGGTGGGGTCCTTGGAATATTAAAACCTCATAATTCTTTAAACTTTGAGATACACTTAGAGGCTAATTTAAAATCAACTTACAGACAACAGCAAGGAGTATGTGTTAGGAGTGGGTGGTGGTGGTGAATCAGGGATGGATAAGTGTAACTTCTCTTCCTAAGCTGTGAAGTCAATTACACTGACCCCCTAGAGCAGGACATGTAAAAAGCCCCTAACAGAACGTCCCCTTCTATTCATGTCACTTCTACCTATCACAGTTGGCCTTCTGCTAACCAGAGATGAGCATCCACAGATTTTTGTATCCATGGGAGATCCTGGAGCAAACCCCTACTTGTACCAAGGAGTGACTAGTCTAACTGCAGGTCTGGATCCAGAAGGAAATGACTGGGTTTTGGGGAGGGATTGGCTGCTTAGATAAGGATTAGGCAAGAAATGTAAAACAAAATGAAGAAATGGAGTCTGAGAATTTTGCTGACCCTGAAAAAAAGGGGGCCATTTTATAAAACAAAAGGACAGAAATGCATGGAGAAGGTTTCAAATTTTACTGCCAGATACGTGACCTTCCAATTATTTATGACAAAAAGACCTTTATTCCAAAACAAGTTGTCTGGTCTTCGGCAAGATCAGACATCTCTCTTGGGCAAGATCAGACGTCTCTCCCATAATATGTTTCCCTAATACTATTAATTAGAAATTATATTTACTCAATAATATTATTTTGTGGACTGAATTAAAATATAGAAATTGGCTGATGTGGTAACTGAAGCCTAATAGACTCAGAGAATATTAGTTCTCTTCCTTTCCATGAACTTAACTGTTAAAACATACAAGTGTAGCATAACACCCATTTATTGAGTGTCATTAGTGACTATTAAACACTAGGTGCTTTACATATTTTGCTTGTATTATATAATTTAACTCTTCCAACAATCCTGTAAGGTAAGTATTATCATCCTCTTTTTACAGATGAATTAATTGAGACACAGAGAAGGTAAGTAACTTGCCTAAAATCTTCCAGCTGGTAAACGGTAGAATCAAGATTTGGACTCATGCACTATGACACAAAAATATTATTATACTCTTGTTTTTTTCCCCAGGCATGCTACCCAAGCATGCACAATTCCCTCTTGGGAAAAGATCTTTAGCTCTACTTTTATTTATTTACTTTTTTACTTTGGAGCCTAGTTGATTAACAAGGTTGTGTTAGTTTCAGGTGTACAGCAAAGTGATTCATTTATACGTAAACATGTATCTATTCTTTTTCAAATTCGTTTCCCATTTTGGTTATTACAGAATATTGAGAAGCATTCCCTGTGTTATACAGTAAGTCCTTGTTGGTTATCTATTTTAACTATAGCTGTGTGTACATGTCAATCCCAAACTCCCAATCTATCCCTCCCCTTTAGCTCTACTTTTGATTTTATCAAAGTGAAAGCGTATTTTTTACTCGGTGATTAAGAAGATTGATTTTTTTCTGAGTTATTTAAAGAAATCTTGAGATATCTTGGTAATCTAGAAACATCTGGTCATTTCCCCTGTGAGTATCGTAACTGTTAACACCGCACTACAGTAATATGGCATATATTCATTTGTATCTGACTTTTTTCACTCAACAGTATATTTGGAAAGTTCATTTAAGTTGTGGGTGTAACTGTAGCTCAATCGTTTTCAATGTTGAATAGCTTTCCCTGAGAAGAATATACCATAAGCGGACATTTGGAAAGTTTTCAGTTAGGAGATATGATGAATAATGCTGCTGTGAATATTCTTGTATCTGCTTTTTTTTGTGTGCAAATGTGTTTTTATTTCTGTTGGAGTAGAACTGTTGGATTTATAAGATATGTGAATGTTCAGCTTTAATAAGTACGACCAGTTTTCTAAAGTGGTTGTATGCTTTACACTTCTACCAGTGATTAATTCCAGTTATTCTACATACTCATAAGCAATTGTTATCTGTCTTTTTCATTTTATCCATTCTGACAATTGTGTAGTGGTGCTGCATTGTGGTTTTAATTTGCATTTCCTTGATGACAGTGAAATTGAGCCTTTTTAATGTGTTTATTGGCTATTTGTATATCCCCTTTTGTAAAGTATTGTTTTGGTCATTTTTCTATCAAATGGACCGTTTTCTTATTGATTTCTCTATATTTTCTGGATATAAGCCCTTTGTTAGTTTAAGGATGGTAAATATCTTCTTTATCTCTGTGGCTTGCCTTTCACTCTGTTGATGTCTTTTGAGGAATACATTTTTAATTTAACATATTCCAATGTATTAATCTTTTCTTTCAATGATAATGCCTTCCCTTCAGTAATGCATATACTCTCCTATATTATATTTTAGAACTTTATTGTTTTACCATTCACATTTAGCTCTACAATCTACCTGAAGTAGATAGTTGCATGCAATTTAAGGTAGAAGATGTTTCATTTTGTCCTTGTGTATATCCAACTGTCCCCAAACTACTTATTAAAGAGATATAATTTTTTCATGGCTATACAGTGCCACCGTTGTCTTCAATCTAGAGTCCACATATGGGTAGGGCTATATAGATTCTTTACTTTTTCTTATAGGTCTATCTATTGATCCTTGAGCCAATATTACACTGTCTTAATTACTGCCACTTTATAAATAATAAGTGTTGATATATGATATTTGTGAGAGCAAATCCTTACTTGGTTTTCCTTCAGATGATTCTTGGACAGTCTTGGCTTTCTTAATCTTTTAACAGAAATTTTAGAATCAGCTTTTCAAGACCCACCAAAATTATCCAAAAAAACACTTTAGGATTTTTTGGGGGGATTGCATTAAATTATCAAGATCAGTTTGGGGAGAACTGACATCTTAATATTAATTTTACCATTCCATAAGCATATTTACTTAATTATGTTTTCTTTGATTTTTCTACTATATACTTTATAAAGTTCTATGTAGAGGTCTTACGAGGCTTTCTTTAGATTTATCCCTAGATATTTGGTAATTTGATACTACTGAGAATGACATCTTTCAAAAACTTCAAAAAGCTTCCCTTTTTGTTAGTTGCAATTGAATACAACCCAAATTGGTTTTTTTTTGTATATTTATCTTTATCCAGCAATTTTTAAAAGCCATTTTTTATTGTAAAATTTCTATATAATCACATCATCTGTGAATAATAAGAATTTCATTTTCGATCTTTATATTTCCTACTTATTTTTCTTATAGGACATCATGATTTTGAGTAGAAGTGGTGTTAGTGGCCATCTTATTCTTGTTTCTGATCTCAAAGGAAAAGCTTTCAAAATGTATTGCCATAAAGTAAGATGCCTGCTGAAGGTTTTTTGTAGATACTCTTCATAGATTAAGAAAGTTTCTTTATATTCCTAGTTCACTAGGAATTTTTTTTAAATCATAAATATATGTTAAATCTTTTCAAATGTTTCTCTGCTCATATTGAGATAATTTCTTTCTCCATAATTCTCTTAATGTGGTGAAGTATACTGATTGCTTTTCTAATGTTAAACAAATTTTGCTTTCCTGGTCTAATCAAAATTAGTTATGTTGTATTAATCCTGGTGTGGCTTGCTGATACAGTGTTTAAGAATTTTGCTTGTATGTTCATGAGTTAGATTTGTCGGTAATTTTTTCCCCCATAATGCCTTTGTCAAGTTTTGTCATAAATGTTATGCTGGCATTATAAAATAAAAATGTCAAGCTTTCCCACATTTTCTTTTCTCTGTGTTTGTGTAAAAATGGCATTATTCCTTCCTGAATGTTTGCTAAACTTCATTGGTAACTGCTCTTGGCCTGGAGTTTTCTCTGGGTGAAGATACTTATTTACAGAGTTTATTTGTTTAATAGTGATAGTATTGTTTACATTTTCAATTCCTTCTTTCATCTTTGGTAATTAAATATTTTTAGGTAAGTCAGATGTATTTGGAAGCTTGTAAAAATATGTAATGTAAGTTTCCAAGTTCCTTTTCTTCAAGTTGTTCACAGTGATAGTGATGATATGATTCATAATCCTACTGGAACAGTTTTGAGAGTGAGAAGGGTACTACAAATTATTGAAATTCTTTATTTTTGATGTATTTATTTATTTACCTAAACTGATTTTGTTATTGTGGTGTACTTATAAAATGATTGAAAGTCTATTTTAAAAGATAAAAGCCTTTCTATAAAATATAAGTAGCATATCTATTTTCATTAATGCAAAAAAAACCATTTTTATATTCAATTCCTAAACATTATAAAATGACCTAAAAATGTTTGTTCTTAGTAAATAGTCATGTCATTTAATTAATTTATTGGCTGTATTTGTCACTGATATTATTGTACCACTGATATTTTTCTGAAGAATATACTTTTTACAATATTGTCTTATTATTTTTAACCTTTTTCATGTAATTGCCCACAGTGTTTTCGAAATTGGTTTTATCTTTCTATATTTGGTATTGCTGACAATTTCAATTGACTTTTCTTTGTAGATCAAAATATTTTTAATTGAGAACATACTCTTTCTACAGGTGTTGAGGTACCTCAAAGCTCATAGTAGTTTCCTGGAATAAATTTTATTATTTTTTTCATAATGAAATACATAAATATTTCAGTCCAAATATTTTGCTTGTCCTGTCTTTTTGCTTCAATTCAGAGTACATTTCTTTGAAAAATATTTTTGCAAGGCAAAATTCATCAAACAAGTGGTCTATGGTTTTGACTCTTGAGCATTCACTAAATTTATACGCTGCAAAATTTTGGGTCTTTTCAATTTCATTCCACTCCAGTTCAGAATATAAATTTACCCAATTAGAAGTAGGAACTCCATCAAATAATTCTTATGTCAAGTTAAAATATCACATGTCTCAATTATAGTGTTTTAATGCAAAATCTTGTACACCATATGAGTTCCCATAGTTTATTTCTCCAGGTCCTCCTTGTTTTTAAAGGAATGTATCAATATTTATATTTCCATCTCTCTGAAAGCTTTGTTACTTAATTACAATTAATAATTCTGAGAGCTGAAGGTTTATGCTGTTCCATTTGGTGAATATTTTCATTAAAGTTTTCCAACTGATTTTGAGAAAAATAAAACCAAATTTTAGAGGTCTTATTTATGAAGAACCTCAAAAGCATTGTAGGACATTGAGGATGAATTAATATTAATTTTATATATATATATACAACTATATATATAAATATTCAATATTAAGCTAATTGTAAAATTTTTTATTTCATTGTCAAAATTTACGTATCTCTGTAAGTACTGACAACTAGAGCTTTTATTTCAATTAGCAGAATATAGCAGCTTCTTTGGATGTAATTATGAATTAGCGTGTGTACCCCAAGTTTGAAACTTGTGTGACACAAGTTTGAAATTTAGTAAGAATATTGCCTCATATTGGTGTCATGTTTCACCAAAATTTGTATCTTTATCACAAAAGCACATAATTTTGTCTTCATTGTTGAGCTTTTAAATGAAATTTACAATAGTATTCACAAAAATGTCTCATTTTACTTTCAACAGAATGAACACCCAAGCATTTGCTTCTGCATAAATGAACTCCCTAGCACTTGACTCTGGTAAACAACAAAAGCATTATTGAATTAACTGATTTTCTATTTGAAGTCTCTGATGACAGTAGCATAAGGCCAGTGTTTACATGTTTGGGAAGTTATTGAACTAATGGAGCCAATACATTCATGGCTGTCACTTCACTTTTCATATGTGCACAAGAAACCTTATATTTAACAAAATGAGTGATATTAATTACAGCACTTATTTGATCTAAATGAAAAATCATGCTTCACAGAATGATGTGTAAATAACACCTTCTGCAGGTGCTTGTGCTAACTTTTGTCTTCAGGAATAGCCTTCTGAAAATAACTATTAATTTTGAAGTAGAATACTGATACTTTAGCAGATTAGTGTCTTCTGTCTTTTGTGTGTGTGTGCGGTGAGGAATAATGCTATGGCTCCTATAATGACTGGTAAATGTAAACTAACATTTTGTGTAAATAACATGTTTATCAGCAACACCCTTGAAACTGAAATTCAATACAAATTTTTTTCTAAAATTCAAAGTTCGAAAGTATTAGAAAATAAGAAAGCGTTACCCAACAGTGAAGAAGTGTACAGTTATAGGTTTTACTCCATTCAATAAATAACAAACCATTATAGCAAGAGAGTTTAGGTTTTTCTAGTCTATACACCTTATGGCAGGACTACACAGCTGTTTTCCCACATAAATTCCTCATTTAACTTGTAATTTCTCACTTTCCTCTCAGACTCCACCACTGGCAGCCTGGTGATTTCTTGCATCTCACAGGTCATAGCATGAGTCATGGCACAACTCACTAGAACACCAAGTAGCTGACAGGACAGCCGTGTTGAGCAGTCTTTTACTGCCACCAGAGCCCAGAGTCAGATGCGGGTGCCCTTCCTGCAAAGTGCACCTCATTTGATCAACTGGTGCCTTGCTTGTTGCCTGTAGAAGGAGGTGTTAGCTAGGATGGTTAGGGCTAGCAAAAAGAGTGGCAGATTACTATTTCTCTTCAGTTTTATAGTGAGAACTTTGTTCATTGAACATATATTACATATGAAACTAGATAAAGCAATGGTATTAGGTGAACGTACAAAAAGGAGGTGTACCCAGTTCGTCAAGATTATTTTACGGCAAGTATTAAAAATTGATACTTTGTCACAAAAGGACAACTCAGGTGAAATAAGAAGCAGCTGGGATACGAAGTCAAACGGTGTAAACTGGAACATTCTACAAATATTACTCTTCGATAAATTCCCTTTCCTTCCTCCCTCCCTCCCTTCCTCCCTCTCTCCCTTTCTCTTTCTCTCCCTCTGTCCCTCTCATTTCTCTCTCTCTCTCTCTCTCTCTCATTTCCCTCTCTCTCTCTTTCTCTTTCTTTTTCTTTCCCTCTCTTCTCTGTCTCTGAAAAATTCCAACCATATACCAAACTAGAGAGAATAGTATGATGAACTCTAATGTACTTTCTCACAGTTTCAATAATTTTGAACACATGACCAATTTATTTCTTCTTTATTCTTCCCACTACCCCCTTTCCCTGGATTATTTTAAAGCAAATCTCAGACACGGTTTCTTTGCATCTGATTATTTTTCCCAGATGTTTGCAGAACATTTACTACCTCTTTTTTAGTTTTGATATTGCTTGTTTGTGTCTTCTCCCTTATATTTTTGATAGTTTTGTCCAGCATTTATTAATTTTGTTAGGCTTCTCAATGAAACGTTTTCTTTACTGGGCTTCTCTATTGTTTGTTTCTGTTTCATTAATTTCTCTTATCTTAATTATTTTCTTTCTCCTACTTTCTTTTTATTCAATTGGATACTCCTCTCCTAACTTCTAAGATGTATGCTAACTCATTGATTTTCAACCTTTCTTGTTTTCTAATAAATGTACCCAACATTATATACTTCTAAGTATGGTATCAGTGGCATTTCACAAATTTTTACACATAGTTTTATTTCCAGTCAGATCAAAGTATTTCCAAATTTTCATTGTAATTTTTTAATTCAAATTTTGAAATGTGGGCTTCCCTAGTGGTGCAGTGGTTGGGAGTCCGCCTGCCGATGCAGGGGACACAGGTTCGTGCCCTGGTCCGGGAGGATCCCACATGCCACGGAGCGGCTGGGCCCGTGAGTAATGGCCGCTGAGCCTGTGCGTCCGGAGCCTGTGCCCCACGACGGGAGAGGCCACAGCAGTGAGAGGCCTGCATACGGCAGGAAAAAAAATTTTTTTTGAAATGTATTTTCATTTTCAGTTAGATCAAAATATTTTCTAATATTCACTGGGATTTCTTTTGACCCATAGGTTATTTAGAAGTACACTTCTTAATTTCCAGTCATAAGAGGATTTTCCAGTTATTTTTTTTATTGGTTCCTAGCATAATTGTAGTAAGGAATGTAGTGAGGAATTATATTCTATGTCTTCTGTTTATTCTTTTAATTGAAAAAAATCTGTCCTGAAAGTTTCAATTAATTGACATTAATACATTTAAATTCAAGTAAATTGCTTTTACATTCAGTTTTAAATCTATCATCTCATTCAAATAGAAATATTTGTTCCATCTATTCTGTGTTCCTTTGTCTCTCTCTTCTTGATTTTATATGGGTTAAATATATTCTTCTATTGCCTTAGAAGTTATATACACTCTTCACTATTGGCAATTCCATGTGAGACACTGATGAAAAGCTGTGGGGCACCGCTTCCCCCCGCCAAAGAAACCCAACTGTTTTAACTTAATCTATTTTCAGTGGAGTGAGCATTTCAGAGAAAATAAAGAAATAAGCAGCAAGTGCTGCTTCTTACACACTTGAGCAAGAATAAAACAAGGCAAGGCCATGACAGTGTCCAACCTTAAGTCTCAGTCACATTTCTTACTGGGATTCAGACATGTCTGGTCATGGTCAGCGGACACATGCCTATATTACAGGGGTGGCAGCACTAACACTTCCATGAAGGCGCTGACAACCAGTAAGTTGTACTCAGCATCTGTGATTGTGTGGATTGTATAGGCTTCAAAAATACAAACGCATGAAGGATCTGGAACTGATGAGAAAAGTGACGGATGTCACATTATAGCTTTCATTATTGTTCTTAAATACATCTATGACACCTGGAAAACAGGAGAAATGCAGATTTCTGGGCTCTAATTATGACATTCTGATTTACTAGGCCAGGATTGTGAATGAACTCAGGTAGATCTTCCTGGGGAGTTATAGAAATAATGAAATAGAGTCCCTGAGTCGTCACTATTGCAATGCCAATGTGCTTAGTGAAATATGATGCCTAGTGTTGTCTTACCACTAACCAGCTAGTGACCACTATAGGGAGTGGACTTCATTCCAGAAAAGAGCTTTGCATCCAGAGTAAAGTACCAGACCTCCCAAAGCCAGAGCCTATAATCAATTTAATTCAGCTAAGATCCAAATCAAGACACTGTCTCTGTGAAAAATTCAATGAAATGAAAAATTCAACCCATGTTGAATTTAACCTAGAGAAAGTATGCCTTCCTGTTATGCTACTTAAGCTAATGTGACTTATATAAGGTGGTGGTTTGGGTATTGCTTTTACCATCAATGAAAAATATTTTCCCATCACATTAAAGCTCCATTAAGCACAGACTATGTGACATACTAAGTGACATTAATACTGCCTATGCAATTTTTCAGTGATCTTCACCACAACATTATAGAATAGGCATTATAAGGAAACTGAGGCAGAGAGAGATTAACTCAACCATGATTACAGAGCTGATGAGTAGCAGAGCCAATGTTTGAGGTCAGATTCGTTTATTCCAAAGGCTATTATTGTTCCAACCTACAGCACTGCCTCCCCTAATCATGAGAATTTATGAACATGCTGGGAAGGAAATGTGGTATGGAATTTCTCTACAGGCTAAGTTCGGTACATTCAGCTCTAATTTTTCTCTGACAGTATTGTCATTCAGGGTTGCACCATGACTGTTACAAAAGATACCTAGCTTTGGGATGGATAGAGTTCCATTATAAAAGCACTGGGGAGATTTAAGAGAGATTCGAACTAGGTTTCTGAATGGTATGCACATTTCTTCAAAGCTGTAAGATACATAAATCAAGCATAGGTCTTGTCTATAACTATGAATTTATTTTAAGATACAAAGGAAGCTGTGAGTCTCAAGAATATAATGTTACATGAAGACAAGAGAAGCACTGTTATTTAGGGCAAAAAAATTATAAACAAATAAAATGATGCCCTAGAGCCAATGGGTGTGAAATTATGAATAGAAACAAAGAAAAAGGGAAAAGGAAAGAAAAGATGGAGAAAAAGTCAGACAGGGAAAAAAGAAAAGAGCAAAAGAATCTAATCTGGCCTATGGATTCATCTAACGTATGGAAGGAAAAGTCCAGGGATTGAAATATTAACTGTTTTTGTAGGAAGTTAGTAACGCTTAAGTATTAGATTTTCCTACTTATTTGATAAAGGGAAAAGCTTATTTTTTTCCTTTTTGTTTTGAAAATATGTTCGCATATAATTATTAGCCTTTATTTTGTGTATTCTTTTAAACATAATAATATTTTTCAATTCTTAGCAGATTTACAATGTTTTGTAGGTATAACTAGACCTTGACTTCACACATTGAAGAATAACTGGAGTTCTCTTCCTTACATCAAAAATTAAATTAAAAAAAGAAACAAAAGAAGATAAAAAATGTAAGAGAAGACTAGAGTTACACATTAACTGTGGTCACCAACTAATGAGCTTGTTTAGGAAATGAGTAGACATTTCTTCACTTTGTGTAGCCTTACTATGCATTTATTAAAATGACAGTTCGAAGGCTCCATGTTCTTGGAACCCTCCTTTTCTGCTGAGGTATGTCTTGATGATGCAGTGGCAATGTAATAAATCAGCTAGAGAATTCTATCTGTTGTTGCTAAAAATGATAGTGGCAGGTACTTCAAACTAGGCAGGTGGCCTGTTTCCAGATGTTGTACAATAAAGGAAATGAAAAAACTGGGCAAGAACCAGGGAAGCCATAATTCTCAGGCTGATCAGAGGCTACAGGTCAAGCTGACACTGTCATAGCCTCGCCTTGCTTCACCTTTGCTCAAATGTTCAAGAAGCACCACTTGCTGTTTGTTTCTTCGTTTACTCTGACCCACTTTCCCCACTGGAGCTGGAATAAGTTAAAGCTGTTGGGTTTCTCTTAGAGACCTCAGAAAACGGTGCCCTACAGTTTTCATCAGTATCTCAAATGGTGAAGATCTCTGAGGGAGAAACATGTCATCAAAATTTGCAAGTTCTCAGTCATACCTTTCAATGGAAAAAAAGTTCCTCCTCCTATCCCATCCTAGTTTCTGCTCTTAACAGGGAACTCTTTAAATAAAATAAACAAGTTCGAAGACCTCTCCAGGGTCCCTCTTACTCTTGTTAGGTCTGTCTTGCCCACTTCTAGCTCTAAGATCTTGTTTTCTTCCCAGCCCCTGGTGGTCTTGGCAAAACCTCACGCAGGTTCCCAGGCTGCACACCCCCGGAGGAGATTGTGGGGTTTGGTGGTTACAGGAACCAGCCAGAGGCTCTTGCGCTTCAGTCTCTGCTGAGCAGCTCAACTCTCTGACCTTGCAGATGAGTCACTAGGATACCATTGACTGAAAGGGAGAATTTGGGGGCAAATATAGGAACCTTCTCTGAAATCCAGATGCTGTTTGTGAGCTGTGTTTTCCCAGATCAAATAAACAAGCACCAAAAGCAGTCATCCAGGCCCCATGGAAAAAAATATTATGTACCCCAGATGCTTTCATGGCTAGTGGGTGGCTAAATTAGGTTCTTGTTTTGTCTAAAGGCATTTGAGTATATAAAAAAATTACATAGCAAATATCTGGTGTCCTGACTCTCTCAAATTATGAAAACTACTGGTCTTATAATATGTTAGTGGCAAAGAATAAACATAAATTAAAATCCAATTTGCCAACAAAACACTTTGCTTGCATATTGTAGAAAAGCAAAAAGCATCAAGTCAAAACATTTCGATGTCCTAGACCATTACTCACAGTTATGCTATTCTGGAGTCAAATTGCAATCATCGTTAACTGTTGAAATGAAAACTTGAAGACCCTCAGGTTTCTCACAAACAAAAACAAAAACAAAAACAACACTACACATTATTTGAGAGTCCTTGTACGACTTTCAATCCTGCTGAGAAAAAAGAAGTCCAACCAAGTTCCAATTTCTGTCAAGAGGGTAGCCGACATTTCAGCTCTTTATCTAAGGATATTTTCTTTTAGAACATTTGTTGGGTTTGGGCGTTTACTTCCCTCCAACTGTGAAGTTCCAGAATAAATGCTCTGGAAATCCACAAAGAAAGCCAGACTCAGTCATCCCAAACTTTGTTAATACTGTTTACTACCCTTTTTATCCTCTCAACCAAACCCCTGGGGAATGCATGGATCCTCTCTACCTGGCATCTTTTACATTTTCACATATTGGAAGAAACCTTCTGAATTAGATTTTGCTCTTATCCTCATCCTTCCTCTGCTGCTGTTTATTGTCCAGGGATGCTTGTTGGTTGAAAATTCTTTTGCTGTCTCTTGCCTACTAGGTAGGGTGTTTTCTGCTTTTGCTTCAGCTATCCGGGGTCTTCTCTGAAAGCATCAGCCAATCAGTGTGCTCTCATCCTAACAATTATGTTAATGATGGAAGTTGGATATAGCAGTGAAATAAATAAAATGGATTAGGAGGTAGATATACGGCATGATAATCTTGGGTCCCCCAGTAAGCTTTGAGAGTTAACTTTTTCCTCTGTAAGACTTATTTCCCTCATTGGTAAAATGATGGGGGTGGAAAGATGCTCACTGACTTTTCTGAGCCCACTCTATTAGTCAGTGTTCTCCAGAGAAACAGAGCCAGTGAGATACATACTTAAATATTTATATGTGTTAATATAAATAAATGAATATGCATATATATACCCACATTGAGGAGGGCAATGTACTTTATTGAGTCCACCAATTCAAATGCTAATCTCATCCTGAAACACCCTCCAAGACACCCAGAAATAATGTTTAATCAGGGCACCCATTGCCTAGTCAAGTTGACATATAAAACTAAGTATCATACCTACTTTATAACGATTTAATGATTTTTTTTTTTGCCTTTTCAGGTAATTTATGTGTATTTTAAAAGTGGCTCTCTGGAAACCTTTCCTTAGAGTTTGCCTTCTCTAGACTTTAAATTATCCGTGATGAGAATTTTGGGCCAGGTAGGAGCTAAGGGTAAACTATGGCAGAGATTTCTGAGCTGGAAAGACCATTTGAATCTCTCTATTTCATTAAACCGTATAATGAAATAATAAACATTCATTCAGCACTTTGTGTGTGCAAGAATTATCCTGTGACTTTGAAGTGTGCTAACTCATTTTACCCTTTACAATAACACTGTGAGATATATATGATTATCATTTTAAAGATCTGAACGCTGAGGAATAGAGGTTGCATGAGTTGCCCAAAGGTCCCCAGCTGGCAAAAGGCAGAGCTGAGATGTGAACCCAGGCAGTCTGTTCGGGAAGCCATTATAAAAATATTGTGTTGAGAAGGGCCTCACACAGAGTTCATACATTTTGCTGGCCTCTGCTACATAATATAACAAATCTCATTGCAAAACCAGCTCTTCATCTATAGATTTCACAACATTACCATTGGTCCTAAAATTCTACTACAAGCTAGAGTCTCCTTCATCACTTTATTTATTATTATTTTTATTATTAGTGTTATTTATTTGAAGTATAGTTGACCCACAATATTAAGCTCCATCCAGTTTTCTCCCATTCTCTGTGCAGGACTGACAATTTAGCCTTAAAAATCTACTCATGGTCCAAGGTCAAAAGCCCCAGGTCCTAAATTTAAAGTCTTTCCCTGCGCTGTTCCCTTACTTGTAACAACTTGCCCTGATGTATCTGCCAGGCTGAAACCCCACCTTCATGTAGTCTTTTCTGATTAAAGCAGGGAGCTCTTATATTCACTCACTTAGCAACTAGTTATCAAGGATTTATCATGCACCCAGCACCATGCTAGGGCATAGGAGAACCATGTTAAGTAGGATATACAGTCTTGAACTTGTTGAGTTTTTTGTTTTTGGTTTTGGTTTTGTGGTACGCGGCCTCTCACTGTTGTAGCCTCTCCCGTTGCGGAGCACAGGCTCCGGACGCGCAGGCTCAGCGGCCATGGCTCACGGGCCCAGCCGCTCCGCGGCATGTGGGATCTTCCCGGACCGGGGCACGAGCCCGCGTCCCCTGCATCGGCAGGCGGACTCTCAACCACTGCACCACCAGGGAAGCCCGAACTTGTTGAGTTTAGAGTCAAGACAGAGACAGAGATATAGGATAAAGAGACACCAAGTACTATGTATAAAATAAATAAGCAGCAAGGATATATTGTACAACACAGGAAAATAGAGTCATTATTTTGTAATAATTTTAAATGGAGTATACTCTATAAAAATATTGAATCACCATGCTGTACACCTGAAACTAATATAATTGTTGTAAATCAACTATAATTCAATACAAAAAAGTAAAGTCAGGGCAGGAAAACTGCCCAAGAAACAATGAACAACACACAATAATCAACTCCCGGTGTGACAGAAATACAATGAAGTTAACTTACCTAAACTCTTCAAATTAAAACATATTTTTCATGGGGATATATGTATACATATAGCTGATTCACTTTGCTGTACAGCAGAAACTAACACAACATGGTAAAGCAATTATACTCCAATAAAGATGTGAAAAAAACCCATATTTTTCAAAAAAGCAAGAGTAAAAATTATATTTCTCTTTCCAATCTTTATTCCTACAATTTTTGTTCTCCTATAGAATGAGTAATTCTACAGACAGGGACCTTGTATACATAGCCATGTGTGTACTTTTGTGTGCACATGCACCAACATTTAAGGAAACATAATTGCTCATTACTTATATTTTGATCCGTAGAAGAATGGCACTTTGACACTTCCCTTGTCTTATATGCTCTTCCTCTATCACAGAAATCTCTAGCACACCTGCATTGTAACACATGCCAGGTACGCACCAATTAATTTATACTGTGACTTCTGTAAACTCTGTAAAACTTAGTTTAGAGATCTTTTGTGTTGAAAATGATACCAAAATACTTTATAAATTTTCTTGGAATTAGAAGTTATTAAGAATGAAGGAGGGGCTTTCCTGGTGGCGCAGTGGTTGAGAGGCCGCCTGCCGATGCAGGGGACGCAGGCTCGTGCCCCGGTCCAGGAAGATCCCACATGCCGCGGAGCGGCTGGGCCCGTGAGCCATGGCCGCTGAGCCTGAGTGTCCGGAGCCTGTGCTCCGTAACGGGAGAGGCCACAACAGTGAGAGGCCCGCGTACTGCAAGAAAAAAAAAGAATGAAGGAGAAATGTTAGATGAACCCTAGAAAAACCCTTTTATTTTTCTGAAATTGGCCTTTAATTTCATCGATCCAGAGAGCGATGGCTCCCTAAGTCTTACTATAAAATCAATTCATGCAAAGCCTATTTTAATTTTTAAATTTTTATTTAATTATTTACTCATTCTAACCACTGATTTCTAAAAATCGATGTGAAATTCACAATGTGCTCCAAACAGTACTACCTCTTAAATTTAGGGTAGATTCATTTAACTAAATGCAGACTTTCAGGGAGAACAAACATAAAACTTTGGCAACCTCCCATTTTTGTTGTGAGTGGCACCGATGTCTTTGTATGACCATTATCTAGTGCAAAATCCTGTCAATGGTATGTTCTCAGATAACAAGACCACAAGGCAAGCATAGAGGAAAAGAGAGGTCAGCTGGAGAAGTGATTGTGAAAGGAGACCCCAAGAGAGACCGAAGAGAGCTATTTGTCCAGCAAAAATATGTTTAGGATAAGAGGACAGTAGTCGAATCAAGACATCCTAAGAGGGGCATAGATGTGATGTTATCAAGGGTAGAGCCATAACTATGTTACGTTTGATTTGGGGGTAATAGTTTGAAAATTATCTTTGCAGTTACATAACAGATTACCAATGTTATCTGTGCCTTTTCAATTTCAAGCATCCAAGTTATTTTCTCTCTCTAAGATTAAAACAGTTTTGGGCCCTGGGGACTGGGTTAGATGTTTCTTTCTCTCTCTTTTTTAATAGATTATTGTCTGATGGACCTTTCAAAAATTTTTTTTATTTTATATTGGATGTAATTAATTTAAAACGTTGTGTTAGTTTCAGGTGTACAGCAAAGTGATTCAGTTATACATATACATGTATCTATTCTTTTTCAAATTCTTTTCCCATTTAGGTTATTACAGAGTACTGAGCAGAGTTCCCTGTGCTATACAGTAGGTCTTTGGTGGTTATCTATTTTAAATATAGCTGTGTGTACATGTCAAGACCAAATCCCCAGTCTATCCCTCCCCCCAACCCTTCCTTTCTGGTAACCATAAGTTCGTTCTCTAAGACTATGAGTCTGTTTCTGTTTTGTAAATTAGTTCATTTGTATCATTTTTTAAAAGATACTGCATATAAGGGATATCATATGGTATTTGTCTTTCTCTGTCTGACTTACTTCACTTAGTGTGATCACCTCTAGGTCCATCTATGTTGCTGCAAATGGCATTATTTCATTCTTTTTAAAGGCTGAGTAATATTCCATTGTGTATAGGCATCACTAAATGTTTCTCTTTTTTTAATTTTATTGTTGCGCTTGTCCATATTTGCTACTCTGTTTTCTGTTATGGAACATGAGCTGCTAAGAGAGCACAGCCCAGTGCCTGGTACATGGCAGGGGGAGTGGATGATGCCTCAACACGTGAATGAAATGGATAAATGGTGGAAAGGTTAACGGCTAAGTGGCTCCTTCACATTTAAAAAAAAATTTATTTATTTATTATTTATTTTTGGTTGCATTGGGTCTTGTGCTGAGCACAGGCTTTCTCTAGTTGTGGCAAGCGGGGGTTACTCTTCATTGCGGTGCATGGGCTTCTCATTGCAGTGGCTTCTCTTGCTGTGGAGCACAGGCTCTAGGCACGTGGGCTTCAGTAGTTGTGGCACATGGGCTCAGTAGTTGTGGCTTGTGGGCTCTAGAGCACAGGCTCAGTAGTTGTGGCGCACGGGCTTAGCTGCTCATGGCATGTGGGATCTTCACGGACAAGGGCTCGAACCTGTGTCCCCTGCATTGACGGGCGGGTTCTTAACCACTGCACCACCAGGGAAGCCCAGCTCCTTCACATTTAAAGAAGCAATCTGGTCTCTTTCCCAACCAGTTTTTGAATTATAAATCCTGACTCTCAGGAGGAAGGGAATAGATAACCTGAGTGTCAGCCAGCGCTATTTATTTATCTTTCATCTTTCAAATGTGTACTGATCACTCACTTTTTGCACAACACTGAGAATATACAGATTAATAAGAAAATTCCTGCCTGTAAGGAGTTTATGATATAGCAGATAGATGATTGTACACAGAGATCAAATATCATTTAATATCAGCAAATAGTGATGCCTCATCTTACTTTCTTGAGTCTCTAAACTCAGGAAAATGGCTTTGTTTACTGAGCAGAAGAAGATCTGAACATAAGGGTTTTGGCATAAGACCACCTACTGAAGGAACAATCTGACTTTATGTGCTTATTTACCTGCAATGAAGTTTAAGGAAAAAACAAGTGTAGAAGGTTGCTCTTAGTGTGATTATTTGGGCAACATGAAATTTAATACAAAAGCAAGTATAGAAAGGTTTCCTTCCTGTTTGAAGTTTTAGTGAAGATAATTTTTTATCCTTCTAAATTATCAAAAAGTCTTTCCTTCCACTTCTGGTAGCTTTTATTATCTGTGATGGGACAAGATGGAAAATGCACATGCGGAAGTATAAATATCAATCATGTCCTAGGGTTGAAAACAAATCTGTTCACCTGGCAGCATTAGACTTTGTGTCTATTTCACAACTAAAGGAGGGGAACTGTGTTTGTTCCCTTCTTGTTGATTTTATTTCACTCTCAAATGACTGTAGGAGAAGAAAAAAAGAAAAATCTTATGTTTGATGCTGGCTTCACAGTTCACTAAATGTGTGTCCTCAGGTGGCTCACTTCTGTGGGACCTCAGTTTTCTCATTTGTTACAGGAGGCGAGCAGGGTGGCATGGCTGGGGAGGCACAGACAATCTTGAAGTTTTGCTCAAGCATTATTTTCAGGCTCTGATTCTGAGAGAGACACAGGCAGGGTGGCCAGGTTAAGAACATCTGGGGCACAGAATTCCAGGACTTTGTAAGATGGGTGGCCCAGCAGCAAAAACCTGGGCTTTGAAGTCAGAGGGGCCTGGCTTTGAACCGTCGGGCTAGAACTTCCTAGTACTTACTAGGTTAGTTGTCCTAGGGAAGTTATGCACCTAAAGTCTGTAACTGCATCTGTAAAATGAAAATACTATTGTACCTCACAAAGTGGTCACGAGAATGAAAAGAAAAACAAACGAACAAATGTCCCACCCTCTCTGCAAACACACCTCTGCGCCAGCACGCAGGCTATTAAGGTGGGCGCATGGCAGTTTCCTAGGAAACTCATGGGTCTCTTGTGCCCCAGGTCACCAGAAGACAACCCAATCAGGAAAATTTATTTTCTTGGACTCTAGCAAATCATAGGTAGGCTTCCCCCAAGTAGGACTAGACGAGAAAAAAAGTCTCAGACAAAGGGACCTTGGTTGGAAATATCCATTTCTAGGCATTTGTGATGCCAGCCACAGCTGGCAAGACTCTCTTTTCCACGAGGGAAACTCCCTCCACGATGGCTTAGGGAGAAAGTCCAGACTTCACCCTGTCTCTTTCCAGAAAACAAGAATCTCTCAGTCTGTGTTTACGAGAAGATGGTCGGTTTCATTCCAGCTGAAAGTGAAAAGAATGTCACCCTCCTCTCAGCCGAGCAGAGCCCACAGCATTTGCTGAAAGGGTGGAGGGCTGTTTCTGCTTGGGGTGCCTGCGTGTTTGCGGGGGGTGGGTGCCAGGCAGGGGATGGGTTGGAATAAGGGCCTCCGAGCTGGGATTCGCCTTGCGCACTCGTACACTGCGTATGTTGTGCAGAAGGGGTTGGAAGTCGAGCCAGAAATAATTCCTTCTTGAGACAGAGCAGGGCAGTTCCTACTGGCTTGCTCAGGGGGTGGCTCCCCTTCATCAGTCGCTGTTGACAGATTGCTGGGGTCCTTTCAGTTTAGACCTCCGTGTTGAGAAGGTGTAGGGAAGCCTGGGGAGGAGAAAAGAAGGGCTGCTTGAGTGTGAGGAGGGGCCCCCTGCCTCGGTGGGTGGGGCGCTGGCTGCTGCCTGGAGTCTTCACCAGGAGCCCAGGATCATCCCGGGGGCTTGGAGGGGGGTCCATAGGTGTGTGCTTAGGTTCTGACCAGATCAGGCCACAGTGGCAAAGTGACTTCTTGTGTGTGTCCCCAATGTGTTCGTTGTGCCCAATCCCTTGTGCTTTTTTTTTTTTTTCTTTTTTTGTTTTGCGGTACGTGGGCCTCTCACTGTTGTGGCCTCTCCCGTTGCGGAGCACAGGCTCCGGACGCACAGGCTCAGCGGCCATGGCTCACGGGCCCAGCCACTCCGCGGCATGTGGGAACTTCCCAGACCGGGGCACGAACCCGCGTCCCCTGCATCGGCAGGCAGACTCCCAACCACTGCGCCACCAGGGAAGCCCTCCCTTGTGCTTTTATCCCAGTAGGAATGTGGCCGAGCAACCCAATTATCAAGAGTGGAGTTGAGCAGACGGAATCAGGCCTATCCTGATATGTGTTGGTAGCTTCCGTTCCTAACTCTTGGGAAAGAGTAAGCCAAAGCAAAGACTTATGGACTCTCTGGGAACAGCTAACGTGGTTCTAATGTGGGATTCTGGAGGAAATCACGTGAAGCCCCACGTTCTACATTCAGCCCCCACCTACTGTGGTCTTCCAGCAGTTGCGGAAGGACCTGGAGTGCCACCTGTGTCCCTATATCCTCCACCTCCCAACCCAGTGGATCTCTGCTCAGACCAGCTCTGCCAAACTGAACCTGAAAAGCCAATGAACTTCCCTGCTGCCCTCTTTAGTAATCATATACTCTATTAAACTTGAAAGTGGTGAGAATACTATGTGGGAGAAAGAGGACATGAAAAAGTATTGTGTAAACAACAACAGCAATAATAATAATGATAACACCCTCAGAGGAGCCAGCCTCTCACGTCTCCTTTCTTTGCTACTGTAGCTCGGGTTTGGCTGGCCTCCTTGGCTTGGCGAGCTCCATCCACATCATCTCCTGCTTCTCCTGTTGGCTGAGCTCCCATCCTTCTCTCGGCTCCTGGAGCTTGATTCCTGGCTGGCTATGCTAATCCCACATAATATTTTACACAAATTTATACGAAATCCGCCCCCCTCGCCCCTACCCCCCCCCGTTACAAAGCTTAGCAGAGAGGCACTGTTTCTTTTTCTTGATAAAATTAATCATTTATAACTTGGCTGTAAGAAACCAGTCCAACTTGTGGGTGCTTAGTTTTTGCTCATAAGAAACATTCCCAGCCCCACTCCAGAAGAAAAAGATCTCCTATTCCTCTGCCCTGGCCCCCAAAGTGCTGTCTAGTTTGGAAATTCCCATCAGCCTGGTTTAGAACCACACTCACAAGTTGCCTGGGAATTTCTCCCAGAAAGCTTCTATCTACTCCACCCCTTGGGGCTTGATTTCCCACAGACCCCTGGGTGGTTTAGATTGTTGTCTGTTTCAACAACATGATAAACTTATTGTGGCTGCCCAAGCTTCTCCAAAGAGTTGTGGGAATCACTGGTGAATTACTTCTTTGATTTTTCTTAAGTGAAATTCTGCTTTTCCTCATGTTAACCATTCCCAGAGCACAGTTTTTCAGTGGCATTTTACATTAAGAAGGAAGACGTGCTCTCTGCTTCTAACAGAAATCAACGAAGGCATCAAACTCTGGATTTGCGACTAGGACAATGAAAGTTCAGGCAAAAAGCACGTCTATTAGCCCTGATGTGTCACTAATAAAGAAGGTAACTAATTTTTCACCACCAAAGAGAAAAATCTAAGGGCTAGGCTGTATGTTTCATCACATGCGTACAGCCTCCATACACAGACTTGTAGGAAAAGAGAATAGAATTTCTCTACTCTTGTTTTCTTTAAGCAAAGACAAGTAGTAGATAGTAGCATCTAGCACCTCAAACTTTTCAACAAGTTAGGAGGAATGGAAGGAGACTCTGGGGATCCCGTCACTTTCTCAAGCATCATGGGTGGTGCTGGTGGTGGGCTGTGTGTGTGTGTGTGTGTGCATGTGCGTGTGTGTGTTTGTGTGTGTGTTTCCCTTTCTGGTGCTGGTGAAGTTTTAGCTGACTGTGCTTACAGCCCCAGCTTTAAGAATATAATTTCTGCTTCCATCTAAATACCTAACTCTCCTCTTTTTTTTTTTTTTTTTTTTGCTGTATGCTTGCCTCTCACTGTTGCGGCCTCTCCCGTTGCGGAGCACAGGCTCCGGACGCACAGGCTCAGGGGCCATGGCTCACCGGCCCAGCCACTCCACGGCATGTGGGATCTTCCCGGACTGGGGCACGAACCCGTGTCCCCTGCATCAGCAGGCAGACTCTCAACCACTGCGCCACCAGGGAAGCCCTAACTCTCCTTTTTTTGTAGCAAGGAGTTGTGACAAATATACATTCAGGATGCTTTCTCAAGTGGCAGTAAAGTAAATTAGGATGAACACCAATGAGCATCACTTCCCAGTTGAATGACCAGAATCCCTATGTATCATTTTGAAATAAAGCATCTAAAGCTCAGAGATGTGGTCAGATTTGTCCCAGTTACACAGAAATTTAGTAACAGGGGTAGAGTTAAGGTCTAATTCTTCAAATTCCTAATCTAGTGTTTTGTTATTAACTTCATTTACTATCATTCTTTGTCCAAAATGTTTCAGGCACCATTCTGGATGTTCAAGCTATATTATAATACTTCCCAGAAAAATTCTATGTGATGTTGCTCATAATATATTCATGTTATTTACTAAATAGGAAGAGGGTATATATATGTCTAAACTGGCATCTGCCAAGCAGCCTTAGCCTTGTTTTAGTTAACGTATACAAAATGGAAACTACTTTGCATGAGACGAGGGGAGCGCGTGCATGCACGGGAATCCAAACCCAAGACACAGTATCTAAAAAGGCATAGAATCCATGTGGCCGGGTTCTACAAATAGTAGGCAGAGCAAAGGAAGACTCTCCTTAAAATTGACTTGAGAAGATCGTGCCTTTGATCTTTTTAAGTGAACTTTTTATTTTAAAATAGGTTTAGGTGTACAGAAAGGTAGCAAAGATAGTACACAGTTCCCATACACCTGGCATCCAGTGTGCCCTGTTGTTAGTCTTACATTAATGTGAGAAACTTGTCACAAGTAGTGAACGAATACTGATACATTATTAACTAAGTTAATTTTAACTAAAGTCCATGCTTTATTCAGATTTCTCTTGTATTTATCTATTGTTCTTTTTCTATCCTAGATTCAGGATACCCTATTTTATTTACTGGTTGTATCTCCTTAGGGTCCTCTATACTGTGGCTTTCTCAGACTTTCCTTATTTTTCATGATTTGGAAAGTTTTGAGGTGGACTGGTCAGGGGTTTGGTAGAACGGCCTTCTATTTGGGGTATCTGATGTTTTTCTAATGATTAGACTGGGATTAAAGTTTTTTGGAGAAAGATGACAGAGCATAAGTGTCATTCTCACCCCATCTGTCAAGGGTACATACTATCTACATGACGTCACTGCTGACGTTGACCTTGGTCACCTGGCTGAGGGAGTGTTTGTCTTATTTCTCCCACTGTGAAGTTACTCTTTTCACTCTTTTTTATAGTATGTCCTCTGGAAAGGTGTCACTATGCACAGCTCACCTTTCAGAGATGGGATGTGATGTTCTAACTCCTTGAGGGGACTGTATTTATTTAATTATTTGAAAATTGCCTTTGTTTTTTAGATCACATGCAAACACAAGGAACAGGAACAGCGACGTTAGAACGTGAAAATAAAGGTAAGTTGCGGAAAGGTCCCAGAAAATACCTCGTTCTGCTTTCCTGACTTCGTCAGGACAGTATTGAATAAGTTGAAGAGTGCACACTCACATGTGGTTGGGTTAAATTGTCAGCATACATTATTTACTCCACAAATGCTTTTTGAGTGCCAACTCTTTGCTGAACTCTGGGTTCCATCATTTGCATTCAAAACCACACTGGGTGTCAGGGAAGAAAAGTGCCATCACTCTCACTCAGTTTCAGATGAGAAAATCATGGAAGAAAGTTTTTCCTGGGGGTTATTGATCCAGCTGTAAAGAATGCCCAGGCTTCTGCCCAGGCCGGCTCAGGTGCAGCAAGGGCAGGGCCACACTCTTGCCAATGACGATGTGCAGGACCACCTCTCACCTCACTGAGCTACAGTAGGACGAGGAGACACAGGCAGGAGGTGGGCTGTCCTGCACCAGTACCGGCCCAGCTCCCTGGGCCTGTTGCTCCCTCAGAGGGGCGCCACTCTGCCTGAAATTCGTCCCTCCCTCCAGGCCCCCAGTGTGGAGCTGGGGCTCTGCCCGGCTACCCGGGGGCCACTGAGGAACTCCCAGGCCTGCTGTCTCCAGCATGGCCCCAAGGTGGACACTAGCCCCTGCCGCTGTAGGTGCCATGCTGCTTCAGCTATGACGAACGAGCCATTTGTGAAAGAGACCCTGAGAAGTTCGTGTACTATGTAGTCAGTAGGCTGACCTGAGACCTATGTAAGAGGAAAGGCTATTCCAACAAACAGACTGTTTTGTACTAGAATTTGCTAACTTGTAACATGGGATTTTCCTTTTGGCCAATAATCAGGATTTCCCTATAAGTCACGTGTAGGAAATGTAAACTCTAATTATGACAGCTACATTGAAAAATAATTGTACTGAAATTCACTTGTCTAGCTTCATTTGGTTTTAGTATTTTTTAACTTTTTTAAATTTATTTTTTACACAGCAGATTCTTATTAGTTTATCTATTTTATACATATTAGTGTGTATATGTCAATCCCAATCTCCCAATTCATCCCACCAGTACCCCCCTGCTGGTTTTAATTTTTAAATGTTTGTAAAAAGAGACTGTTTTGGGGGAGATGGGGGAGAAGGTGGGCGATTTCTTTTGTAAACGTAAAATAAATGAACATGCATTGGATACCAAAAAAAAAAAAAAAATAGTGAAAGAATGCCCAGGCTTCTGGACAAGCGCAATGCTTGACTATACTCAATGCTGTGGGCTTCCTAGCACCACTAAGCCATACAGAACAGGCTGTTTTTATTAAATATTTCCAAGGGTAATCCTTATTTGCTGAGCCGTACCTGCCACTAAGAAATCAAGGATTCAGCTTAAAGTTTTACTTGGCTCTTCCTGGGATTCCATCTCCTCCAGCCGCAGTCTCCTCCCTAGCCTTGCCTCTACCTCGGTAAACTATGACGCGGGCTACGTCTCGATTCCTGCTACTGAAAATAAGTAGTGTGTGGACTACTTGAGTCTTGAGTGCCTACTGTTTAAATTATTATCAGTTTGTTTACCCAGAATCTGTTGCTATAGAAGTTTGGTGTTCTTATAAGAGCTCCATTTATTCAAGCACTTTACAAATCAGTCTAGTGGTCTTTCTGGAAATCATGAGTTGCTTTTATGCACATAACATTGTATTAGATATCTTGAAAATGCCTTGAAAACAAAGGGAAGCAATTACAACAGGATAATTGGCACTGGCAGGTTTATTATCTAAAAATTCCCAAAGAATATGAAAATTCCATGACTTGGAAATATATTTCTCATAATAAAGAGAAAGATAGAGGTGATCATGAGGGATGAGGATTGAAGGAAACACTGAGGTGAACTGAAGAGGTTGGGCTGGAATGAACTAGAATGACAGGGTTAAACTGGGAAGGCGTGAATCCTTGAAGATTTGATCTAACATCTTCACCTGTAGGCATGATGTCATCTCATGAATTTTCCTTTATAGGAAACCACTATAAAGTATTTGACACCAGGAATAGTGGTGGTCCCCTCGTCCTCTTGGGAGTGGTTTAAGGTAGACTCAGAAATCTTTATTCCTTTTTCTTTGGAATTTTAGGAGCAGAAACTATCCAAATTCAGCTTCATCATACATTTATTTCTAATACAACACACATTCAGATTTTATAGAGCAGGCTTACAGAATCTTATTTCTTGAGCTCTCCCAGTCTTTGTTTTTTTGGCTGCTTTTGGTCAGACAGGGTCCCCTGAACTAGTTCACTCAGCATGCAAATATCCACTATGAAAATATGCCCATTCTGTAATCATTCTCTTTTGCTCACTCTGGGTACTGTATTTATTGACCTTAAGGGTGACTAGTCTCAGAAGATTTGACAGAAAGAAAAATTTCTAAAAAGTTTTTGGGTCATTGTCTCAGCAATCCCACTACTGGGCATATAGCCTGAGAAAACCATAATTCAGAAAGAGTAATGTACCACAATGTTCATTGCAGCACTATTTACAATAGCCAGGGCACGGAAACAACCTAAGTGTCCATCGACAGATGAATGGATAAAGAAGATGTGGCACATATATACAATGGAATATTACTCAGCCATAAAAAGAAATGAAACTGGTTATCTGTAGTGAGGCGGATGGACCTAGAGTCTGTCATAAGAGTGAAGTAAGTCAGAAAGAGAAAAACAAATACCGTATGCTAACACATATATATGGAATCTTAAAAAAAAAAAAAGGTTCTGAAGAACCTAGGGGCAGGACAGGAATAAAGATGCAGATGTAGAAAATGGACTTGAGGAAATGGAGATGGGGAAGGGTAAACTGGGACGAAGTGAGAGAGTGGCATGGACATATATACACTACCAAATGTAGAATAGATAGCTAGTGGGAAAGAGCTGCACAGGGAGATCAGCTCGGTGCTTTGTGCCCACCTAGAGGGGTGGGATAGGGAAGGTGGGAGGGAGACGCAAGAGGGAGGTGATACGGTGTTATGTGTATACGTATAGCTGATTCACTTTGTTATACAGCAGAAACTAATACAACCATGTAAAGCAATTATACTCCAAAAAAAATGTTAAAAAAACAAAAAGTTTTTGGGTCATTGTCCCACATGCTATATAGCAGGAGAAGGGGAGAACTATAATCCAACCTTAGAGTGGGAAACCCTGGGCTGAACCTGCCCCACCAAATAGTATTTGGATGGCATGAATGAGATCATTTAATGTATTTGGCAGTCGAACTGGAAGTCTTAATGTCATTATGCCTCAGGTCTAGGAAGAGAGAAAAGAGGTTTTAGCAAAAGAAAAAGACAATGAAACAGTATCTGTCATCTGTCTTCTCATCCACAAGTCTGTATTTCCCTGTGTAATAAACCATGAAGTTTATCTTCTGGCCAATGTGTTAATATCAGACTCATATTTTGGCAAAATAACTAAGTGGACTTTTGTTTTCAGGGTAAGAATATTTTAAAAACCAAGACCTTTCAAAAGAAATATTGGTCTCTTTCCTTATGACTATTGATAAAGAGAAGAGTAAGTCACAGCTCAGGGCTTTCTGATCCACCAGCCAAATAATTTTAGACAGATAGTGCATGATCCCCAAGGAAGTGCAAACTTCAGTCCCTCTATAAATATTATGGTAAATTCTGTAAATTCAACACTTTTTTTCATCTGGACTCTACAGTTATTCTAAAAACCTGCTTCTAATTTAAGAGAATTTTGTAGGGGATGCAAAATATATATTTTGAATAGAAGAAAGGATGAAAGTCGGTATTTTAAGCATAGAAAACATGCATATAATAAACTTATAAATATGATTTGTCCCAAATGAGAAAGATCATCATGACATAAAGGTTTTCAAGTTACTAAATGTTGTAATATTTTATCACAAAATAGATTTATATAATTTCCTCCTTCTTCCCTGCTCATCTCTGCATATAGGGAATGAGAAAAGAAATCAGGACTAATAAACTCTAAATATTAAAAGATTTTATTTTTTAAAACAATTTTTAAAATTATTTTAAAGATTATAATTATAAATTATAATAAAGATTATAATTTACCATAATCCTTAGATGTTTACACCAGGGGGAAATGTACTGCAGTCTTGAGGAGAGGAAAAGAAAGTAAAGTGATAACAAATGCAAAATGCTTTTGTATAATTATCAAGAGCTGCGAGAATAATAAACTACATCGATCTATCCTTTAGACTGTTGTTCTGCCCAAGTCCATATAATAGTTTACTCTTAGCAGCCACATAAAATCCCATTAATATTTTCTGGTTCTTCCTTATCTCGCCCAGTCTCATTTTGTGTTCTGCTTGGCACATTCATTCATTCATGATCTTTCCACTATTTTTGTGTAAACTACATCATTCCTTTACCACTGGGCTTCATTGGTGTTATTCATACCCGACCTGGAACACCATTTCTTCAACTTACTGCCTACCCTTGTCTTACAGATGTTTTTAGCATATTCAGCCCAAGTTCCTTTATGAAAACTTCTACACTTCTTAGACTACTTGGATTATTTATTTTTCATTAAACTTCACAAAATCCACACTGCACAATTTATCCTTTAACTGTCTTCTAATGGTTTTCAAGTGTGATTCTTGCTTTGACTTCTAGGATATATTATTAAACTCTCTAGAGAAGAAAACATATCTTAAGTTTCTACTCTACCTAACATGAATCTTAGCAATTCTGGGCTTAAATCTGATGTGGCATGAATACTGGAAGGTGATTGATTTGGTTTTGTCTGTTTGACAAAATGCATGCTAATTTTCCAATTATTTCAAATATCTGTATGAAATGAGTGCTGCATCAAAAAGAGAAGGAATAAAAAAAAGTGGCTAGAATGGGGTGGGAGTGAGTGAATGTGAGTGAAGAAGAGGTATAGAGTATATACTCATTTTATTTCATCTTCTCTTTGAATCTGATATTACAGCCACCATTTTAAATTTGAAGAGACTGATACTCAGAGAGGTTATATGTTTTGCTCAAGTTTATAAGGCAAACATGGCAGAAGCAAGATTTGAACACTTGTCTTTTGATTCAATGCTAAGGTTCTTTCTATGATGTTGATAATCAGCTTTCTCAACAAGTTACCATAAAAATGACTATTAAGTGAATATTAGTGAATGAGGAGTGAACAACGAGTCAATTATTTTATTGAAAATGAAATGAATCAGAGCTAAAATACATGGTATTGATTTTGGTCCCTATTAAACCTGAGGGGGTGTTCATACAATGTAGAGTGAGAGTCAAAGAAAGCTTTGCATGTGGGGGAGAGCTTGATCTGGGATTTGTAAATGCAGAGGGGACAGGGGAAGGGCACTGGAAGAATGAATGAGACAGGGATAAGCCTGGTTTATGCAGAGAGCAGAAAACCTAATTAGAGTGGGAGATATATTTTAAGGTGAAAAATAGAGTTGGAAGTTAGTGTATTGGTCAGTTTTGCTGCAATGTTGCTGTGTATCAAACAAGCCCCAGATCTTAGTGGCTTCCCCTAACGAACATTTCTTTCTTTCTCATGAGTCTGCAGGTTAGGTATGCCTCTGCTTTGTCTGGTTAAGATTTCCTGGGTTCAGCTGGATTTGGCTGTAGTCTGCAAGTGATATTTGCTCATCCTATGACTCAGGCTGCAGGATCTATGATAATCTGGAACACGGTTTCTAATGGAAGATATCGGAAACTCAGGAGGGCTCACAGAATCTTGCCATGCCTTTTAAACCCTTGGCTGAGAACTAACATCTTGTCCCTTCTGTCCATTCCATTTGGCAAAACCAAGTGACATGCCCACACCTAATATCAGTAGGGTGGGGAAATATACCCAGAGGGAAGTCATGGCAAAAATGGGGAAGGGAGGAAACATTGTGAACAAATCAAACTATCTGTCAGGTTCAGACTGGGTAAGTCTTGGGTAGGGGAGTAGGCAGGTGATGGAAGGAAATAAAGTTAGAAAGGTTCACATTATTGAAGGAGACATGTATTCTCTTACCCTAGGCAATGGCAGAAGGAAATCCTGTTTTGGGGAGTTCTAAATTACAGCAGACTGTATGGTGGCACGAAGGTGGAAAAGAATGACTTACCATAGAGAAAAGTACCTGCTATGGTAACAGAGGTCTAAGGTCTGGTTAAAGTTACCATTGGAATAAAGAGAAAAGAGTATATTAAGGGTACATTGAAAAAGCAGTAATGACAGAAAACACTAAAAAATTCATCCCAATACTTCAGTCTTGTGTCCTGGAAGAACTGTATGACCAGGAGGAGGGTAAAAGGGAGATGGGATGGGACTAAGATGCCGAGTCCCTTTGGGATAGCTGATTTGCAGTGGTGATGGAGTAAGTGGATGCACATTGCCAGCAATAATTACAAAGAAAAAGAATCCAGATAAGATGTCAAAATTTTAAAAATAGACTTTAGAATCATCTGCATATGGATGATGATTTTAGTCATCAAAGTGAATTAAATAGGGCTTCCCTGGTGGCGCAGTGGTTGCGGGTCCGCCTGCCAATGCAGGGGACACGGGTTCGTGTCCCGGTCCGCGAAGCTCCCACATGTCGTGGAGCGGCTGGGCCCGTGAGCCATGGCCGCTGAGCCTGCGTGTCCGGAGCCTGTGCTCCGCAACGGGAGAGGCCACAACAGTGAGAGGCCCGTGTACCGCAAAAAAAAAAAAAAAAAAAAAAAAAAAGTGAATTAAAAAACTTAAAAAGTTAGAGTGAGTAAAGAGTTAATTATGTTATTTTATTATTAACATTCATTTATGAATTAAAAACTTCTAACGATAAGAATTATAATGAGCAATATATTGTCTGTATTTCTACTCATCTTTGTGGTCAAAAAGTAGAGAGACCAGTTACTGCTTTCTAAGTTAGATTGCCCTTTCTCTTTGAGTACGCCCACATACATTAGGTAAAATAGGGTATTTTTCTTGAGCTTTAAGAGGATTCCAGTGTGTAAATTCTGACATATGCTACAACATGGATTAACCTTGAGGATATTTTGCTAAGTGAAATAAGCCAGTCACAAAAAGGTGACTACTGTATGATTCCACTTACATGTGGTACTTAGAGTGGGCAAAATCATGGTGACGGAAAGTAGAAAGGTGGCTGCCAGGCATTTGGGAGGTGGTGATGGCAGGTCACTGTTTAATGGTCCTAGAATTTCAGTTTTACAAGATGAAAAGAGTTCATGGAGATGGATCGATGCACAACATTATGAATGTATTTAATACCACTGAACTGTACATATAAATTGCGTAAGATGGTAAATTTTACGTTATGTGTATTTTACCACACACACGTACACACACACAAAGGATTACAGTGTGATTGGATGCAAAGCTTCTGGAACTAGAGTCTTTCTGGTGTCCACAGGGAACATGGTCATTACTATGTTCACTGAGTCAGATCAGGCTGAAGAAAGACCTTCAAGAAAACTTGCCAGAACACCAGACTGTGTGTCAAAGTCCTGAAGGTCAATAACACCAAGACCCAGTATCGTAGGATGAAAATACCCCTGGACTAGGATTCATCGGTCAGGAAGTTTTTCTGACTATATTAGCCATGAAAGCTTGAGGAATTGTTCAGGACCTTACTCAAATCAGGAGTCACTTTGGTAAGTAGTGAGACAGAAATTTCCGGGTACCAAGACACCAGTCAATAAATAAGTCATGGGGATGTAATATACTGCAAAAGGAGCATGGTAAATAATGTTGTAATCATTTTGTATGAGGACAGATGGTTATTAGACTTATCATGGTAAGCATTTCATAATGTCTGCAAATGTCAAATTATTATGTAGTACATCTGAAACTAACGTAATGTACATCAACAATGTTTTAATTTAAAAATTCAACATTAACTTTAAAAAAAGACGAGTCAAAGGTATTGCTTTGACTTTTTATTCTCTACCCAAATCATCATTAAACCCCATTCAGATATTACCCACACAGGTTTCATCCCTCTACTGTTAAGAATTCCTTCATCTAAAGTCTGAGCAGTCCTAGAGTTTTCACTACTCTGTTTTTCTGGTGGGTAGAGGACAGAGACATCCGGATGACCTCTTCAAAGTGGTGCTAGGAGTTTGAGCATGTCCCGAACTCTTTAATTGTACCTCTCTTGAAGGTAATGGAAGGCCATGGTTAACAACCACTCATGATTCTATTACTTATATGAGGCAAGTTCCATAGGTCACTCTTTCTTCTCTAACAGCAACGTTAAAAGAATGAAACAAGCATTATAGCTTTTATTTATTACAACATCTGGAGTTTTCTTTCTGGGAAAACAGCGCACAGATGGTACTGTGCCTTGCTTGCCAGGTGGCAATAGGGTGGGTTTCAGACATATACAAGAGAATTTGTCCAAGAGTCCCCTGGAAGAGTATGCCAAATCAATAGTTCCAACATGTTCCATGAGCCAATGCCACCCACTGCCAAGTTTTTATTGTTACATAATAAAAATGTTAGAAGCATCACCGTACACTGCATATAAACATATAGAATTATACGCATACAAATATTAAGTAAATAAAAATATAACTATACCTTTATGACGTTGTATAATTTCTGTTTTCTGAGGAGGATTGCCCTTTATTCTAACAGTAAGTTCTGCTTAACTTTGGGGGTTAAAATGTCTCCTTTAAAAAATACAATCTAAAGGCTAATGCTCAGTATTACATGGCCCTTCAGTGTGTGGCTTCTGGACTCAAGTTTTCTGGGTGAGAGGATTATTTTTACCACCTGTTAGCTGAGTGGCATTTGGCAACTTGGTTAACCTCTCTACTCGCCTCTTGGGCAGTTGTGAGGATTAAGTGAGATTATTTGCTCATTTAACAAATAGCTATAGTGCTTACTCTGAGCCAGACGTTGCTCTGAGCCCTTGACAAATATTAACTTATGTAATGCTCACGATAAACTTATGAGTTACATGATACTAGTTATCTCATAAGTGAGGAAAGTGATGTAACAAGAGGGGAATTGATTTGTCCTGGTCGCATGGCCTTTAAATGGTAGAACTGGTATCTCCCAGGGAATTTGGACTTCACTGCCCACAATTTCACAGCCCACAGTAAGTGGGTAAGTGTGTGGTACAGCGTGTGGCACTGATTGTCATCATAATTATTGATGAACACTTTTTTTAATGTCCTCATTTGCCAAAACACTAATTTGGTACCTTAAATGCCTTCCTTAATTAGTTTAAAATGTTTTAATATACCATGAAATTGAAAATTCAACACATTCAATTTTGTGCCTTTTCTGACTCTGTTTCTTCATCTCTAAGGTGAAAATCATACCTTCTGGCTTCTGTACTACACTGGATTTTTGTGAAGATTAAATGAGATAATTAAGTGAAAATATTTTGAAAAACCATGATTGTTTTCATCAACACAGAGAAAGCCTTTTCATTTTTGTGGTGAATGAGAGGAAAGTTCCCTGGGCCACCCTTGCACAGGCGTACGCATGCATACTCTCAGAAGGATGAAAATCCCTTCAGTGTGTTGATTTAATGACACAGCCAGGTTTCATGCTGTTTTACAAAATACAGCACAGGCCTGAAACCCTTTGGACATCAGAGGGTACATAACTGCCACCTTTCTAATTGGGGGTTAAAAAGTGGGCACGAGAACCAAGGAATCTCAAGTCACTGTATGTAAGACAGTCCGGCTGTGGCGAGCAGATCATCCAGGCTGCAGACACTTGCACAATTTTACGAGTACAAACACCCAGGGTACCAATGCTTTCATGGAAATGCTGGCTGTGTAACTGTATTAACATTGGCAGAGGCTTGAAGCTATTTTCAGAAGTCTTCACAAACCTACAGGAAGTGCCTTCCCTTTTTATTTACATTCGGTATTGTTATTTTTAAGTATTGCACATGCAGGAAGACTTTTTTTCTTTGCCTCCATACAAACAGTCACATCTTTCAAATCACACATGTATGAACAATCATGAAAACGTAACATTTTGGTTGAGCCAATCTTAAAAAAACACCGCCCTCTCACCTGATTGAGATGCTAGATCTGATGGCTCTTTCTAGCAAAGCTTGAGTGCTCACAGACTTGGTGGTGTAGACTGACCCTCCCTGGGCTCCAGTGTGAGCTGTGGCAAAATCAATAAACAAATAAATAAAGTAAAGTAAAGACCAGAGGCTCCGTAGAGAGTTGGGGCTCCCTGTCTCTTTTATGAGTAATGAATGTGGCAACCACATAGACTTGGAAAGGACCGGGATTCTTAAATCTGCAAGCTGACTTTCAAGTAGGTCAGTGCCCTGTTACAGGGATTTGCTGGGAGTGGGAGGAATCAAGGAATAAGTAAGAAGTGAGGTAGTTCAGGCAGAAGACTGGGGGGGGGCTTGGAAAGGAAGATATGCTAGGGATTGCTGTAAATGCACCCTCACGCCCTCCCAAAATTTGTGTGTATTAAAGTTTGAAATCCCAGGATCTGTTGTGCAGTGTGACTGAATTCCCCAGCCAATCTCTTGAGAAGTAAGACAACTTTTGTCCAAAGAGGCCCACCTGATGAGGCCATCTGTCTCAGGCTGTTTCGCTGTCCTGGGTGGTCCCAGGCTCTTGAAAGGGAACATCTTTCTCTTGAGAAATACACATGAAGTAAATAGAACAGAAGCTGGCTCTTACACACTGGCATCCCCACTCCATTCCAAAGTCTTCATGTTTTCTTAAATATGTGTGGGGGGGGGCAGGTGGGGCGGTCTCTCATGTGTCAGTCCATTATGTGGCTGTTCTTAAATGCCAGCAAAGAAAGATGGCAAGAGAGAAGAAAGAGAGACCTGAGGGGCCCAGAGAGCACTTGCAGATCCAGACATAGTAAAACAACTGTAATTATCTTAGTAACTGTGACCTCTCCCCTCACAACCCAATAGTCAATCTTCAAGGTCATGGGAGGTCAGAACGATAGAAATATGGCACTGTGTTTCATGCAAAATAGTTGCTATTCTACAATACCAATTCTTTCCGTGTTTACAATGAAAAATATCTTTGGAACGCTAATATGGACCTTAATTTGTTTGGGAATTACCTTTTCAATAACGTATCCACAGAGATCAAGAAGAACAAAAAGAAGATTTATTTTTTATCACATTTGTTAAAAGAGGTTCCTACTCACCTCTACACAGAATGCTTACTTAATGGGTCACTCAACCCACTCTATATCTAAAGCATTTTTTGACTCAAAGAATAATAATTCTTCAGAAGAGAACAATGTACCTAAGGGACCGCTTCTTTAAGAGAAAGTCAGAAGCAGGAAATCTGTATAAGAGGGAACCAGTTGAAGCTATCATGTAGTTCCCTTTACCTCCTCTGGAGTAACCGAGACTGACCAGGCCTTTGCCCTGCTTTGGAAGCATGTGGAGAAGCCTGGGGAAAGAGAGAATCTCCACTTAGCTGTGCTAGTCATGAGGAGGTTCATCATTTACTCATACAATAAGAGGAGCTCTGAGGCTTAAGGTGTAAAGAGATGGAAAAGGAAAGAGACTTTTTAAAACTTCCAAGTTATGAGATTAAAGAGAATAGATCAATATTGGAAATGGAAGAGGAAGAAATGAAATGAAAACCAATCACAATACAGTGACTCACCTGGCTTTGATTTTTTTTTCCCATTTAAAAATATCAGGATACAAGTGAATTTCAACCCTCGTCCCGTTTTTAAAAAATAACTCAAGCTTATGTTGATCTCAAAACACAACAAAGACATTACAAGAAAGAAAAATTATAGTTTAATCTCTGAAGAACATAAATGCAAACATTCTAAACAAACTGTAAGCAGTGAAATATAGAAAGGATAATATATTACAACCTGGTAATGTTTATTCTAGGGATGCAAAGTTGTTTAACATTGATAATCAGTCAATATATTTTAATGCATTAAGAGAACAAAAGAGAGAAATCATGTAATCTCATAAATGCAGAAAGTACTTTTAGTATAATTCAACAGCAGGTCAAAGTTTTCTCAGGAAACTAGTAATAGATGGGAACTTTCTACTCTAATAAAGAGAAGCTGTAAGATCATATAGCAAACACACATTTAATGGTGAAATAGTTAAAGCTGGCCGTGGGATTGGGAATGAAACATAGATGCCCACTAACATCACTTCTCTTCAGCACTGTACTTAATTTAAGTCCTAGACAGTTCAGTAAGCAAGGGCAAAATAGTAAAATGTGTAAGAATAGGAAAGGAAGAATAGAATTATTCAGAGATGACATAATTGTGCATATAGAAAATTCAAAAACATCTATAGAAAAACTACATAAGAGTCGATTTGGCAAAGTTGCTGGATACAAGATCAATTTGCAAAAATCAATTGGACTTCAACATAGACCAGTAACAAACAAGTAGAAGACAAATGTGAGATCTTTACACTGAAAGCTAGAAACACTATTGAGAAAAATTAGAGAAGACCAAGGTAAATGGAGAGCTATATAGTGTTAAGGAATTGCAAGATTCAATGTTTTGAGACATGTTAAAACAGGTTTCCCCTGCTATTGGAAAGTAGAGCTTCCTATGAAATCTTTTATAAACTGAAATGGCATAAAGTGAAGGCTATTCCCCACTCTCCGAAGTTCACTTTATGCCACTTCCTTTTTAGGAAAGAAGGACCTATATTAGTGTCTGTTTTCACTAACTGAAAGAAGATTTTTGCTTTTATGAAAAAAGCTGTTACCATAATAATGTAGGTCTTTGGGAGGAATTACATTACTAGCTAGCTAGACCTGTCATAGAGCTATAGTAACTAAGACAGCATAGGATTAACATAAGGATAAATGTATGACCAAAGGATAGACCAGACAGTCCAGAAACAGAGCCATACATTAAATTAATGGCAAAGGTGACGAGGCACTGTGATGGGGAAAGGAAGTTTTTTCTTAATCAATAAATGATACTAGGCAAAATATACACACACACTCACACACACATGTACATATATATCTTAACCTCTAACATAAAAACATTAATCAATTCCAGATGTAATCCAGATCTAAATATAAAAAGTAAAGCAAAAAGGCTTTTAGAAAAACAATATAAAAAGGATTCCAAATGTGCCAATCATAAAGAAAATATGGTACAGTATATTATTACCTTAAAATTGAAAACTTTAATTCCCCAAAATACATCATCAAGAGAGAAAAAAGGCAACCTATAGAGTGGGTGATGATAATTGCAATATCTCTATCTGACAAAGAGCCCTTACACACATATACATTTTATGAATATATATATATATATATATATGAACATGTAAAGACTGTAACAAATCAGTAAGACAGACAACCCAAGAACTAATGGGCGAAAGACTTGAAAGGGCACTTCATTAAGAGAGGATATCAAACTGGCCAAGTTTATTATTCATTACAGAAATATAAATTAGCACCAACATGGCTAAAATGAAAAAGATGGAAAATATTAAGTGTTGACAAGGATGTGGAGCAATTCAAATTTTTGTACATTGCAGATAGAAATTTTAATTGGCACACCATTTGGGAAACTTGCAGTATCTGTTAAAGCTGAATACATGTGTAATCTATGACCCAGCAATTCTACTCTTAAGCATGTACCCAACAGAAATGTACATACACTAAAAACTAAAATATACTAGAATTCTTATAGCTGGTCTATTAATAATAGCCCAAACCTGGAAACTATCCAAATGTCCATTGATAAAAGAATGAATAATGAAATTGTGGTATATTTATACAATATATAGTATATAGGAATAGGAAAGAAAAAACTAGAACTTCACACAATATGGATTTATCTCATAAAAATAATGGTGACCAAAGGGAGCCAGACACAAAAAATACTGTATTATTCCATCTATATTTATTCCATTCATGTAAAGTTCAGAAACAGGCAAAATTAATCAACGTGGTTAGAAGTCAGAAAGTGGTCTCCTCTGGGGATGGGGCAGATAGTAGTGAGGAGGGAGCAAGACAGGGCTTTCTGGAGTGCTAACATGTTTACTTTCTGGATTTGGACAGCAGTTACATGGGTGTGGCCACTGGTGAATATTCACTGAGCTGTATACTTAGGATTTCTGCACTTTCTGTAAGCGCATCATTAAATTAATGAGTGATTTATAGTTCATTCTAAATTCGAACAAAATTTTTTTCTCATAGTGTTTTTGGCTAAGTTAATTAAAATAAAAGTGGACTGATTTATGCGTTAATTTACAAAACCTTTTTGCCACACCGTTAACGATGAAACCTATTTCTTTTTTTCCGCCAAAGCAGGATTTTCCATTACTGCCTGCTGCTACTGCATGAGACAGTTGCCATTTCAAACACTACTGGGAGGTTCCATTTCTTCTTGGAGCCTATTTAAATTACACATTTAGAACTTTTAATTACCAAAAAGTCCCCTGTGCCCTTTATAGGCATTTGGCAGTTCTCACCATCTTTTTTTTTTTTTTAATATAATAGTGTTTATATATTTTTACTTGTTGACAGTTTGCTTTACTTATTTATGGCTGTGTTGGGTCTTCGTTTCTGTGTGAGGGCTTTCTCTAGTTGTGGCAAGTGGGGGCCACTCTTCATCGCAGGGCGTGGGCCTCTCACTATCGCGGCCTCTCTTGTTGCGGAGCACAGGCTCCAGACACGCAGGCTCAGTAATTGTGGCTCACGGGCCCAGTTGCTCCGCGGCATGTGGGATCTTCCCAGACCAGGGCTCGAACCCGTGTCCCCTGCATTAGCAGGCAGATTCTCTTACCATCTTTAAATGGAGGAAAAGTTGTGTCTTAACGTTTATTTTACTGGCAAGTGAGCATAGGATTTTGGGGTAAAAGGCTTTTGCACTCATGCTTATGTCTGGTATTCCTTAGAAGAATTGTTTCACGGAATCATACATTCTACGTGAAATCAGGAGAGCTGAGAGGGCAGGCAGGAGAAAATGGAGATCAGTTCTCTGAGCGACCTCTTCACGGGTAGCCAAATTTTCATAATGAAAGATTGATGCTCTCTAGAGGTTAAATTTCATGAAACAAGCAGAGTTTACTGGACACACACACTGAGAAGCTTCTCCTTCTGACCTTCTGAAAGCTACTGTACTAAAACCACTCCCATACAAGGGCAGTCTTGGCAGAGAAAGGTCAAGTGTAGCTAAAAGCCACCATCTTGATGAAGCATTTCCTGATTTCTCTACTCATAATTAATCTTTTCTTCTCCTTTAATTCAATTTACTTTGTTCATATCCATTTTTACCTTTATATTCAACCAAATGATATTGTTCCCCTTTAACCAAAATGGCCTCATTTGCCTTTTTGATAAAAATTGAGGTGTTTCAAGGATGATTATAGCATCATACTATTACATTTTGTCTAATGTTGCACAAATCTTCCTTAACTAGCATGTTATTGCAACTTCCTCCTTATGGTGCAATAAAGAATTCTTAGGCCCAAACAGATATATTTACACGCATATTCATAGCAGCATTATTCACAATATCTGAAAGGTGGAAGCAATGCAAATGTCCATTGAAACATGAATAGATAAACAAAATGTGGTTCATACATGTAATGGAATATCATTCAGCCTTAGAAAGAAGGAAATTCTGACACAGGCTACAAGGTAGATAAACCCCAAAGACGTGATGCTAAGTGAAATAAGCCAGGCATAAAAGAATAAATATTGTATGATTCCATTTATATGAGGTTCCAGAATAACCAGATTCATAGACGCAGAAGTAGAATGCTGGTTGCCAGGGGCTGACGGGAGGAAGGAATGGGGAGTTATTGTTTAATGGGCACAGAGTCTCAGCTGGAGAAGATGAAAAAGTTCTTGAGATGGATGGACACACAAGGTGAATGTACTTAATGCCATAGAACTGTACACTTAAAAAGAGTAAAAATGGTAAATTTTATGTTGTGCATATTTTACCACAATAAAATCTTTTTTGTTAGAAATTTTAAAAATAATTCTTAGCTCTTTTCCCTCAGAAACTCATGTTTTTATGGTCATTTTGGTTTCCGATTTTCTGTTCTGCCTGTCCCCAATCCTTCTGTCTCATGTACTGACACATGCCCTGTATTTGACTTTGGACAACATTTTAGTATATTCCCAAACACAAGTGCTAAACACATTGCCTAGGGAACCTAGTAAAGCATTTTCTTTTGTTTAGCAGCAAGGCCTCACAACAGAGAAACTTAGTTATGTTTTAGTCCCATAAAGAAGCTATTTTGCCCTGGTTAGTTTTTTGGACAATGGGACACAATATTCTGAAACAAATAAATAATGACACTAATAATAGTGTTGGTATCATAGGAGGTTACCCACCTCCCTGCTTTAGAGTTCAGAGGAAATACGTCTTTAGAAATTAAAGGGTGCCTCATTTTCTGAGCGTATACAAACGTGAAAGTAACGTTGCCTCATGGAAAAGCTCATTACTTAAAAAAAATTAAATTCAGGTTGAAAGGAAAAAATAATAATTTCTCCTGTACTTTCTAATTTGTCTTATATTTTTTACTAAAATGTAAGCACCGTCCAACTGCTTATTTAATCTCTGCTTTCTCTTGTTCTCTCAGTCTCCTTTGCACACATAGAGCTCTTTAGAAACCACAGAATAAAATCCAAACTCTGTCATAGGTTACAAGATTCATCACAATCCAGCCACAGACTGTTTTTCTTACCTTCTCTTCTCATACTGGCCCAACACATCCTAGATTCACCCCAGTAGGATCACACTTTTCAGAACAGGCCATGGTACATACATCATGTGTTCCTTTGTTTTACGTATGCTATGTGCTCTGATCACAATACCTTCCCATCTTTTTCTGTGTCACGGCTTTTCATCCTTCTCTGAAACAGTTCAATTAGCACCTTCTCTGTGAAGTATTCTGTGCTTTTCCCCTCCTCTGCCCAGTCAATCACCTCTCCCTTGTCAAGGATCCTCAGAGATGAACATTCTACTGTTGTGCTCATAGCACAAGGTAGCCATTGTCCACAGGTAGGTCAGCTCTGAGACTAGAAGTTTCTCCAGAGTGGTGTCCTACACGCATCACAGCATCTGACACAGTGCCTTCATGTGGACTCTCAGACGCTTGTTTGAATACATGAATGAATAATGAATGGAGGAATGAGTGAAAATCAAGACATACACATTCATTATTGTGGATTTCACAGAGAGAACACAGAGGCTTGTGGGTCCAGAAGCAGGAATGAAAGTAAAGTTTCATTTCCAACAGAGGAGGCAGCGTTTTATAGTTACTGATTCAATGTCAACCCAACCTACAGCACAAAGTCACTTACTCTGTATCTGCCGAGCAGAGCACACTACCATAACACATGGCATGGCTGTGAAAATCAGTTCACATCAGTTAACTCCTTCTAAATTGAAAGGTGGTAAATTGCCTTCAATATATAAAATAAAAGTAGTGTTGTCCTCTAGCAATTTTTTTTTTTTTTTTAGTAAAAAGAATCCTTTTCTTCATAGAAAATGCATGGCAGGAAAGTAAATAGAATTGTTTCCACTTATAATGCTTTCAAGTTATATCCCCGGAGCCATCTGGCCTGAGATATAAATGTGGAAAGAAACTCAGTTTTATGCATACACATGCTCACACACAGTACACCCTCTCGTGTAAACCAGGCAGTGACAAGTTACTTGGATGCTAAATCGAAACTCGTCCACCAAACAAAATTGTGCACTGTGTGGGAGAGCATTAGGGCTGCTGGGTTTGAAGGTTTGCCTTGGCTGGAATTCACTGCAACACCACCCACCTCTCTCCAATTGCAATATTCTAACCAGGTCACCTAGATCCTATGAAACAGATGTTCATTGAAGAGAAAAGGAAATAGGTGGTGTCCATTGAAAAGTGATAGCCAGGGCAGAGGGGAAAGTATATTTTTACCTACAACACAAGCTGAATATTCTGGAAAATTCTTGGTAGGGCAGAAATTCCTAGCTCTCCAGGAATCTGCAGCACTTAGTAAGCACTTCAGTATACTGAGAGGCAGGAAAGCAGAGTGGAGAATGGCTCAGACTCTGGGAAGAGCCTGGCTTTGACTCAGCTCTGCACGTCCTAGCCATGGACCCTTGGGAAAAATGACTTAAGCTTTGTTTTCAGTTTCTTATCTATAAACCTGGAATAATAATACCTACTTCATATGGTTCTTGTGATGATTATGTGTGTTGATACACATAAAGGACTTCAAAAAGCGCATAACACAGTCAACTGTTGTCACATTGCCCAGTTGGGTTGGCAACAAACTTAAGTTTCTAACAAGGGAGGAACAGCGCTCAGGGCTTCTTCAGGAGGCTAGAAAACCCAGTCAGTTCTCAGTGCTAAGAAGACTTGCACTTACAAAAGCCAGGAATGGAGATGGCAAAACAACCAAATACAGAGCCTCAAATCATCCTTTGACATCACAGAAGCCACACTTTACAAAAGTGCACCACAGGCTGTGGACTGGTTGCAGTCCTCTACCTGGGAATCTTCTTAGCAATTGGACAGAGCTATTACTTGGTAATGCTTGGCCTCAGTTTTGGGGCCCCAGACTCCTTGCTTGAGTCTTCCTCCCCTGCATCGTCACGACCTTTCCAAACTTTCACTCATCATTGATTTGCCAAAGGGCATTTTATGAAGAAAGATGACTGTAACATTGGTAGTTTTCATCTTACAAAGTACTTTAGAGTGTTTCTTTCAGTTTCTCATAGTCCATCCTTTCTTATTTTCTTCTAGCACTCTGAACTATAATGATTCAACTGGAGAATTTTTGGATCTAATGATATTATGGATCAGATAACTTTAATACTAACTTTCTGCAAACATCTACATATGCTGGATAAGTTGCAATACCCATTATTTTAAATGCATAGTTACATTTGTAAGGGAAAAAAAAGTAAATCTTATATAAGTGAAAAAAAAAAAAGCAATCTGAAAATCAGGATAGTGATCCCATTACTGGAAGTGGACTTTGCTAACTAGAGTGAGGAGTGGTGTACACGTGGGGTGTTTTCAGTCTTAATAATCCAAAGACTTGAGTTTCATGTCTGCACAGGGACAGAAGATGGTGGTCTCAAGGCTGCATGAGGCTGGGAGATGGAATTGGAAAGCCACACAATCAGGACTTTACAAGGAGAAACCAGAAAAAACATACTTCCATTGGCATAAGTTGGTGGCAAGGAAACTTTAGAGTTCTGTCAAGATCCAGGGTAAAAAAATAAAATAAAAAGACTTTGGAAATTAGGAATAAAAGGGCCATTCTTAAGCTGATAAGGGGAATTACAAAAATGTCTAGAACAAACATCAAACCTAATGCTAAAATTTTTAAAACTTCACTTTGGGAGAAGGATATCAATACCACCACCTATAGTCATTATTAGTCATCACAGTGAGGGGAAAAAATGGTATAAGAATTGGAAGTGAGGAGCTCAACACATTGTTTTACATTCTGTGATTTTCTTCATAGAAAACACTAAAAAATATACAAATTGCTAGATATAATAGGGGAGTTTAGCAGGGTAGAAGAAAAAAAAACTGAAACAATTCAAAGAAAAATGGTCAAAGGATTTGACCAGGTGCTTTACTAGAAAGGAAATACAAACAGCCAGTAAATATATAGAAAACAGCTCAACTTGACTAGCAATCAGGAGAATTCAAATTAAGACCATGCTGAATTGTGATTTTACATCCACCTGACTGGCAAAAAACAAAGTATGATGAACTAAAGGAATCTTCTAAGTGGATCTCTGGAGATCTTTTTGTCTATATAGTTTCCTCCCTTCTGTAACTCTGCCCCAGGACTTCCAGCCACCTCACCCTCTCTGACCCCCAATCTGTGCTTCCTCAGCTCAGTGAGACAACCAAACATTGCTTGCAATGATTTTCCCTGTTGGAATGTGCCTCCAGCAGAAAGTTAGCTGGACAATCATTGGACTCACCTTGTTTTTCCCCTTCTCTCAGGCATCACAGTCTGGGACTGCCTGTTGTCTAACACCTGAAAACAGTTGTTTAATTTACCTTGTTCAGTTTTCTAGGTGTTTGCAGTGGGAAGGTATTTCTGGTTCCTGTTACTCTTTCATGGCTGGAAACTGAAACTCCCTGTATTATGCATGGCTGAGTTCTGAGAGAATGAAGTAATGAAGAAAAAGGACTCCAGAAATCTGCACAGGGGTGCCCTTGAATCTTTCTTCATATTAAAATATTCATGCATAGGGTAAAATATTAAAATATTCATGCATAGGGTAAAATTTCATGCAGTTGGAAAATAAAAAATGACAAGGCACCTGTAAACGGAGTGGTTCCAAGAACTCAAGCAGGATATGAAATTTTAACCAAAGTTACAAGTCCTCACTGGTCATTTATTAGAGACTGTAGATGGGTCAGACCATATAAATGAAACTAAATCATCCCTGTAGTAAAGGTTATTCTGGGACTTCCCTGACAAAGCTTAAAATAAGACCCCAAGAGACTAATCTAACTTGCAATTAATGTTACTACCTATAAAAACAAAGCATAAAAGTCTGTAGAGGAAGTCAACAAAATCCAGACACTTAAAATATATTTACCTAAAAAATTCACAATGTCCAGAATTCAATGAAAAATTATTAGACTTGTAAAGCAGGAAAATGTGACAAAGGATTAGGAGAAAAATCAGCCATTAGAAAAAGACCAAAATGATGGAAACAGATGGAAATGATGGAATTAGCAGACAAGGATGTTAGAATTATATGAAGTAAAATATGAAATGAATGAGAGAAATGGAGATGTAAAACGAAAACCAAATGAAATTACAGACATGAAAAATAAAATACTTGAAATGAGAAGTTCACCAAATTGTGCTAATGGCAGACTGAATTCTGCAAAAGACGACTGAATTATAGAAACTAACCACAAAGAAGTATGGAGCAAATAATTTTAGTACGTCTAATCCAGTTGTATATGTATGTGTATATATATAATATATATAATATATAATAAATTAGATACCTAAAATTATAACTATATGTAATATATATTTGTATAATAAAATATATTATATTTTATTATAATTATATATACTATATAAATATATTACATATTATATATTTTATATTATATAAATAATTATATATATTTATATATATGATTATATATATTTATATTATATTTTTACAATATATAATATATCATATTTTATATTACAATAATGATATTATATACTTATTATATATTACCTATAATATATACAATATGTAATATATATTTTATAATATATTACATCATATTATATATTATAATATTATATATTAATAAATAAGTATATAATCAACATATAATATTAATATACATTAATATATTAATATATAATTTTTATATGTTAATACTATTATAATATAATATAATTAAAGTAATATAGTAATATAATTAATATAATATATTAATATAATTAATATATAATCAATGTTATATTAATATATTATATATTAATGTAATATAATAATATATATGATATATGATATACTATATTATATCATATAATTATATATTATATAATAGGATGTAATATAGTATATCATATATAATATAATATATTATTATACATTATATATATTTATATATATAATAGTAATAATTTTAATATATCAATATAATATAATATTTATTTAGATATATACATATAAAATACATATATATGTATATGTAATTCTGTATATATAAACTAAAATATAGTATTTTTGTAGAAATAAATCAAATTACAGAAGAGAGAAGTTAGAAACAGATCCCTATATATATAAGAAATGGAATATGACAAGAGTGTAATTAGTAGTTAGTGGAGAAATAATAATTATTGTTATATATAACACATGTGTGTGTGAGATACACTTATAAAAATCTTATTATCTGTCATGCTCAGTTATAAGCACTTCTATATATTAAGACATAGTCCTTATAACCAGCCTTTGAAAGCAGACTATTCAAAAAATAGTGACATCAGGTATTCTTTTCAGATACTCAAGATAATTCCCTAAATTATTTAAGTACAGTATTGAACATTTGTAGCTCATGTGAAAAATTATATTTATAATTCCCTCAAAAAAGAAAAAAAAGACTTAAAGAAGTCTTGAAAACATCTTTTTTCTCTGTTAAAAATTATTGGTTTCTATACACACATATACACACACACACACTATTTAGTAATTAGTAAACCTTTGTTAGGAACTTTAGCATAATATATATGATTGTGTTAAACATAGGTGAGCAAATGGGAGAGAAAGTAACTTATTCTCCTAAGTAAACAATCTCCTAAAAATATAATAGCTATGTTTGTTGAGAATTTTCTATATGCCAGATACTTCCAATAGGTTATCTCATTGACTGTACTATTAACATTAACATAGACCATTGATATACATTACTTGAACTTCATAAGTTTGGTGGGTAAGTTCTCTGTCATTAGGAATTCAAAACCTAATGAAAGAAGACATACACAAAACACAGATATAATGAAAATGAGTTAACTACATATGTTTCATTATTGAATCTATAAGTCAAAAAGATGTTTGGATTCTAAAGATGGAATAGTTTAACTGGATCTAAATCAGTTGAGGACTATGTCCTCAGGGAGATGAACTTTTAAGTGCTTTTACTAGGAAGAATCAGTCTATTCTAAGCATATGTTTATGTTTTAGTAAGGGATTGGATATGGAGAATCCTTTTCCTGGCTAGGTTGAACATGTGAACAAAATTGATTAGGAGGTAACTAGAGTTAAACAGTGTAGGCTAAAATAATAGAATTCCTTAATCAACATTAAGGAGCCAAAATCAAGATTTTATATTTCAGCCAATGGGTAAGTCTTATGCTCTTAGGAATCAGAAGAGAATTAAATAGATGCAGCCAGAAAAACTTGCATGAAAACTCTTGAAGAGTGAAGAAGCTGGGTATGGGCAAACCATACAATGTACTGGTTAAGAACACCACAATTTCTGGAGTCAAATGCCTGAACTCAAGTCCTGACTCAGTCACTTACTGGGTATGTGATTGTAGGCAAGGTTCTTAACCTCTTTGTGTCTCAGTTAGTTCAATAGGAAAGGAAGCAAACACTAAAACCTCTCTCATACTGTTTTGAAAATTAATTAAAGAATCTAAGCAATTAGTACAATGCCTAACATATAGTAAGAACTCCATAAATGTTAGTTTTTATCATTAATATTATTTTGGCTCTCAAACAAAGAGTGTTGAAGAGGGGCCCAAGATGACAATGCAGGAAGAACCTGAGTTCACCTCCTCCCATGGGCACATAAAATCTACATCTACATAAAGAGCAATTCCACTTGAAGAAGACCTGAGTGTTTACTGAACAGCTACTACACATAGAAAGACCACATAGAAATGAGTAGGAAAGATGGAGACAAGGTATCCACAAGAACACCACCCCTGAAACAGCAACCTGCAGTAAGGAAGGATAATGCTGAAGGACCTGAGTGTAGACTTGCCTGCCCTGAGACAAAGAGAAAAAACAAACAAATGAAAACAGAAGGTTAAAGTGTACCTAGACTATATGGGAAGAAAATCCATTTACTAACCCCAGAGCTACTGCCAATTAGAGACACCATTGAGTGCCACTGTTTGAGTTTCCCTGGGACTTTCCCTGGTCCGTACCCATTCCAGCCCCAGCTTCCCTGGCAAGGCAGCCTTGGCCCAGGAACTGCCTCTGGCCAGGGACTTCAGCCCCAGCAGTCCACCAAGGCAGCCTCAGGTGCAGTGCTTACCAGGAACTGCTATATATACAGGTGGATATATATGAATCTCATGGTAAACACAAACCAGAAACCTACAACAAAAAATAGAGAGAAAGGAATGCAAACATAATGCTAAAGGAATCTGTCAAAGCACAGAGGAAGATAAGAACAGAGAAGAACTACAAAAACAACCCAAAAACAATGAACAAAATTGCAGTAAGTACATACCTATCAATGATTACTTTAAACATAAATGGACTAAATGTTCCAATCAAAAGACACAGACAATGTGGCTGAATGGATAAAAAAACAGCATCCATATATATGCTGCCTACCAGAAATTCACCTTGGATCTAAAAACACACACAGACTGAAAGTGAGGGAATGGAAAAAGCTATTCCATGCACAGAGAAATGAAAAGAAAGCTGGTGTAGGAATATTTATATCAGACAAAAGCAACTTTAAAACAAAGAGTGTAATAAGAGACAAAGAAGGACATTACATGATAAAGGTATGGATCCAACAAAAAGATGTAACAATGGTAAATATATATGTAACCAACATAGGAGCACCTAAACACATAAGGCAAATATTAACAAACATAAAGGGAGAAATTGACAGCAACACAGTAACAGTAGGGGACTTTAATACCTCATTTACATCAATAGACAGATCATCCAGACAGAAAATCAATAAGGAAATGTTGGCCTTAAATGACACATTAAATGAGATTGACTTAATAGATATATATAGAACATTTCATCCAAAGCAACAGAATACAACTGCACATAGAACATTCTCCAGGACAGATCACATGCTAGGCCACACAACAAGATGCAATTAACTTTAAAATATTGAAATCAAATTAAGCATCATTTCCAACCACAATGATATGAGAATAAAGTCAACTACAAAAAAAAAATCTGCAAAACACACAAACATATTAAGGCCAAACTGTATGCTACTCAACAACAAATGGGTCACTGAAGAGATCAAAGAGGTAATTAAAAAATACCTATAGAGAATAAAAATGGAAACACAACAATCCAAAATCTATGGGATGCAGCAAAAGCAGTTCTAAGAGAGAATTATGTAGTAATACAAGCCTAGCTCAGGAAACAAGAAAAATCTGAAATAAGCAATCTAACCTTACACCTAAAGTAACTAGAAAAAGAAAAAACAAAATCTAAAGTTAGTAGAATGTCTTTCCTTATAATAAAGATCATAGCAGAAATAAATGAAATAGAGACTAAAACAATAGAAAATTTCAACAAAACTAAGAGCCGGTTTTTTGAAAAGATAAGCAAAATTGATAAACTTTAGCCAGATTCTTGAAAAAAAAAAAACGAGAGAGCCTAAGTCAATAAAATCAGAAAATGGACAACCTAGAAGAAATGGATAAATTCTTAGAAACATACAATTACCCAAGTCTGAATCAGAAAGAAACAGAAAATATGAACAGACTGATTACCAGTAATGAAAATGAACCAATAAAAAATTTGAAACTCCCAACAAACAAAAGTTCAGGACCAGACAGCTTCACAGTTAAATTCTACCTAATATTTAAAGAAGAGCTAATACCTATATTTCTCAAACTATTGCAAAATTGAACAGGAACACTTCTTGATTCACTCTACAAGGCCAGCATCACCCTAATACTAAAACCAGAGAAAGATGCCACAAAAGAATTGTAGGCCAATATCCCTGATGAACATAGAAATAAAATTCCTCAACAACAAAGTAGCAAACTGAATACAACAGTACATTAAAAGGATCATACACCATAATCAAGTAGGATTTATCCCAGGGATGAAAGTGTGGTTCAATATCCGCAAATCAATTAATGTGACATGTCACATTAAAAAATTGAAGAATAAAAATTATAAGACCATCTCCATTTATGCAGAAGGTATTTGCAAACAATATATTAGATAAGGGGTTGATATCCAAAATATATGAAGAACTCATACAACTCAATATAAAGAAAATGATTAAAAAATGGACAAATGACCTGAATAAACAAATTTCCAAAGAAGACATACAGGTGCCCAACAGGCACCAACATCACTAGTCATCAGGGAAATGTGAATCAAAACTACTGTAAGATACCACCTCACACCTGTTTGAATGGCTATTATCAAATAGACAAGAAACAACAAGTGTGGTGAGAATATGGAGAAAAGGGAACCTTTTGTGCACTGTTGGCGGGAAAGTAAGCTGGTGCAGCCGCTATAGAAAACAGTGTGGAGGTTCCTCAAAAAACTAAAACTAGAACTATTATATGATGCAGGAATTCCACTTCTGGGTCTTTACTGAAAGGAAATGAAATCACTAATTTGACAAGATGCATGTACCCCTATGTTCATTGCAGCATTATTTACAATAGTTAAGATATGGAAGGAACTAAAATGTCCATCAACAGACAATTGGATAAAAAGGATGTGATACACACACACACACACACACACACACACACACACACACACGTGTGATGGAATATTACTCAGCCATAAAAAAGAATAAAATCTTGCCATTTGAGACAACAAGTATGGATATGTAGGGTACTGTGCTATGTAAAATAAGTTAAACAGAAAAACAAATACAATACAATTTTACATATATATGGAATCCAAAAAAAATAAAGCCAAACAAAACAAAACAGAAACAGACACATAGATTCAGAGAACAAACTGCTTTTTGCAGGAGAGGCAGGGGAAGTTGGGAACAGACAGATTAGGGAAAGAGGGTTATGAAGTACAAACTTCCAACTATAAGATAAATAAATCACAGGGATGTTATATACAGCATAGAAAGTACCGTCAATAAAGTGATAAGTTAGCATGGTGGTGGACAGTAACAGGTCTTAATGTGGTATACGTTTCATAATATATAAAAATATCACATCACTATGTTGTATCACCTGAAATAATATTGTATGTTAATTATAACTCAATTTTTAAAAAAGGCAAAGAAAATGTTGATAAGGAAAAAGACAAAATGATTGCTTTAGCTTGTGAATATAATCTGATCATAATTTAGGTGAAATACCAACTTTAATGCACACACACACCTGCAATCCAGGAAGAGGTGACAGTTATAACAGTGCCGTTGTAAGACTCCAGCAAAAGTCTTGTTCATAGAAACAGAGGCTCAGAGACCAGTTGGAGAGGTATTATTAGCCAAGGAAAGTGTTGGGACTTGTCAGTGAACCAGAATTACTTTGATTTATAAGAATTCGGAAGAGACTGTTGAGTATTGTTCAAATGTGTGACCATTCCTGAATTACAATCTCAGTGAGTCATGCTGCACTTATTGCACTGGGGAGTGTAGGGGGTGACACCCATCTATGTTCTTGCACATACTGGCCTGTTTGCTCACTGGGGATGGGGTGTTTATGGACATAACTTCACTCAAGCCTGTGCTCCTTGCAGAGTTGCAAACATTATGCCAATAGCCTTCATCTTGCCTCAATCTGCCTATTTCATGCACTTTTTCTAACCTACTTGAGGCTTTAAATCCTTACTTCATCATTACCTCATATTGTACCCAGTTGAAGATACTAAGTATTTTTTTCACCTAGTCACATCTTCCTCATCCTGAACTTATGATTTAGGGGCTTTAGGAAAGGACTTTAAATTCCTTTGATAATATTTCAGTTTGTTAGATTCGGTCCATCAGTCCTGTCTGTTGAGATCAGACTCTGCCATCCATTCTGATTTTGGGTCCTCAGGGTATCTGGTTAAACATGTGTTCTATGACTTCATCCGAGCCATTAATAAAAATATTGAAAATAATAAGCTGAAGGACAGAGCCCTAATGCAAATCACTGTAGAAATCCCTCCAGTTTAACATTAATTTAATAGTTAACACGCTTCAGGTATATACTCTAATTAGCTCTAGATAGTAGACTACATCATTCAGCTAAGCCAAGAGATTGTATATTTGGGGGACTGTATATAGTCAGGGAGTTCAAAGAAAAATCCCTTAAACTGAAATCTGAAAATATGGCTCTGATACTTCTCATTCACTATAACTGTTCAATTCCTAGCAGGGCTACAGTGTTAGGGCTACACTTCCTCTGAATCATAAAGCTGTGTTCTTAAAGAGCAGACAGGAGCTCCTATAAATTACCTTTGCGTATTTCTCATAGTGTCAGTCCTGGGAGATTTTTGGTTAGAACGACATCACGGGTTTCATAGTCAAATCTATTCTGAAGATGTTACCTTAGAGGTCCAAGTTGCATGTTAGCATCATAAAGATTTAGACAATCCCTCAGTGCAGAAGGACTTACTTGGCCAGGAAATACCTGTTCATGAGACACCACTTAACACTGCAGGGAACTGCAGTTGCAGAGCACGAGGAGAGCCGGAGGGTCCTGTGAGGCAAGGTCTAACACCCCAGGGAGAGGCCCTCAGCTTCATGTAGGGTGGAATGCCATAGTGTAGAGGAGCCAAAATCCTGTGTGAGGAGAGCTCCAGGCCTCCGGGTGTTCTGATGGTTCTATTCCACTGAGCTGGAAGTCTCCAGAAGCTCAGTGTTCTTCCTCACTGGTTCTGCTAGTACCTGCAGAAGAGTGTGGAGGACTCGGATTGTAACCATGATTTCAGAAAGATAGTAAAGGAACTGTAGTCAGTCCTGGCTCGAACTGGAGTCATCCTGAGTGGAGGTGTCCAAATGGTTTAACAAACGAAAACAGTTCACTGTGAAATAAAATGTCTCTAAACTGTGTGACTCTTGGGTACCATGCTTCTCATTCCCATGGCTGACTGTCAATCATTCTATAAGCTGTAGCTAAAGTGACAGTCTATTCCCTGGAATGAACTGGAAGAAAGATATACTTATTCTGCTTTTCCCCCCAACCCTCTGAAAGTCCTTTTTCTATTAGAGCTTCAGAGATAAGAAGAAAGAAAAGAATAGACTCTACTTTGTTTGCTGTCTTTGTGAGGAGGAACCACGGTGGGTACGGAGGAATGAGGCTGACCTCTGCTTCACACAAGCCAGGACTGATGCCTGCGTCTTCCTTCCCCTCTCCCTGGGTGTGCTGGGACCAAAGGATTATGAGAATGTCGAGACATGATTTCAGTTTTTTGATTATCTAGGGGTTATGTCAGACAGCCAAACAACACACTTCTGTCCCTACCTCCTCACCCCAGGGCTGACCCTGACTTAGCAAGACTACCCTCCGCCTAGCATAACATCCAGTCCTCCCATTTTTTCACCCTGAGCTCTCCCACACACTGAAGAGGCCAAATGTGTTTAATGACCAGAGATTATTTTGTAATCCACTGGGCTAACACCCTACAGAGACTCCCGCTGAGATCAGAATGTTCATTTCCCTGTCAGAGGTCAGCTGTGATGTTAATCCATGTTGTGTCAGAAGTGAAGAGTTCCATGATCTAAGCTCAGATCTTAGACCATATGTCAGTGACGGGATGCTTTCGGCAGCAGCAGGAATCATGTTCCCGAACCCCTAAACAATAACTTTTTAAAAAGTTCTTCCAATCTCTAAACACATAAATTCTCCTACCCAGTCCACCTTTTTTGCCTCCTGTTTTTCTTTCTATTTTTCTTGGCAGCAGTTGATGTTGGGTAAATACTCCTTTCACAGAGGTGCTTGTCTGTTGGGTCCCACAGAGAGTAAAGAAAATGGCAACTTAATGAATTCAGGACTGTGTCTGGCAGAAGGTGTGTTTCTATCCCATGTGGCACATCTGGCGGCAGGTTAAAACAAAACGAAACATAACAATGGAGTGAAAATGTAGCCCTCAGAAACCTGAGGTTAAAGCAGAATTAAGTAAATATCCTAAATGCAAATGTCCCTAAAACTGAGAGCATGTGATGAACGCAGAGAAAGGGGACCAGAAGAAACAAATTCATCATTATTGGACAATTTAAAAAATACTTAAAAAGCAGCAATAAGAAGAATTCAAAATGAAGCTGGTCCAAAAATGTACAATGTTTTAGGCTCTTGCCCTACCGGTGCCGTATAAGGGAGGGACAAGTAATGAACTGCCAGAAGCCGAGCACCTTCCCCACGACGCCAGAGTTGCCCCGGGCACGTCCCCCTTACTGTCTCATTCTCTGTATCGGCACTGCTGTTGCTTTAGAGAAAATGCAGGATGATTGGTCGTTATTTCAAGGCAAAAAGATTAGACAATCACGTCTAAAGATGTTGCTGGTTGAAAGTGAGAACCATTTCATTTCACTTCTACAAGGTGGTAGAAAGTTTTGTTTGCCTAAACCACTAACAACAAGTCTTTCTTTGCCAAAAGCAAGAAATCCCACCAAACAAAAAAAAAAAAACTAAAAAGCAATAATAAAAACTTCAGAAGAACAAACACAAATCCTCGGTGGTGCAATTAACTTCAAGAAATTCATGTGCTCATTGGGCATCTCATCATCCCTGACCTCTCAGCTTACACTTGTATCTCATCCCTCACCAATGTCAAGTACAGAGTCACTTTAATAAGTAAATATTTGCTAACAAGCAATAACAGGATGGAAAGCAGATATTGAATAAAAGGATTCATCTTCCTTGAAGACTTAAAGGTAAAGAAACTGAAGGCAAAAATTTCCAGGAGAAGAAAATTTGGCGTTTGATTTAATTATTCAAGTGGTCTTATGATGTTATCTGTTAGAAGGTTACAGGGAGTCCCTCTGTAGAAGATACGTCCTAAGAGCCATAATGCACTGATGTTATGAGTTACCTTTCCATAGACCAAGACTCCCCTAAGGCCAATTAGACAGATTTCACGCTGAACATGTATTATGAAAGAATGTCAGAGTATGAGCATGAACTCCTGTATCTGGAGGGCAAGAAGGGTAGACCTGTCAGAGGTCTTTTTTTTTTTTTTGCGGTACGTGGGCCTCTCGCTGTTGTGGCCTCTCCCGTTGCGGAGCACAGGCTCCGGATGCGCAGGCTCAGCGGCCATGGCTCACAGGCGCAGCCGCTCCGCGGCATGTGGGATCTTCCTGGGCCGGGGCACGAACCTGTGTCCCCTACATCGGCAGGCGGACTCCCAACCACTGCGCCACCAGGGAAACCCTGTCAGAGGTCTTTTTGCAATGATGCCAGGGAACAGCACAGGAGAAACCTGACCCCAAGGATATAAGGAGACTCACTGGGAAACCCTAGTCCAGGGACAATAAGCCACTGGTGAGATTAAAAGAAGAATTTTGAGAACAGCAGAATAGCAGTTACTCTATTTTTCCAAAGCCTTGCAAACTCTGACCCAGGGACTTGGACCAGATACCTAGGGAGAGGTGCTTATAAAACGGTAGGACTCTATGAATAAAGCTGCTATAGAACATTTGAGTTCAAGGTAATGTTCTTTATGTACTGGTGTAACAAAATGAGTATAAAGGATTTTTCCTTCTCTTTACTAAATGGGTTATAGGAGCACACTGGAAGGAATAGTGGAAGAATCAATGGTTATCACAAGAAGTGACAGAGGACTTGAAGCCACAGTTGCCTACGTCAAGGTCACATTTTTTCACTCTTATCCCAAACAAAAACAACTAAAAAGCAATAATAAAAACTGCAGATGAACAAACACAAATCCTCGGTGGTGCAATTAACTTCAAGAAATCCATGTGCTCATTGGGCACCTTATCATCCCTGACTTCTCAGCTTACACTTGTACCTCATTCCTCACCAATGTCAAGTACAGAGTCACTTTACTTTACTGTACAGAGGAGTACAAAGTCATCCTCTAGTGGATTCCCACCATACTCCGAATAAAACTGAAACTCCTTGCCAAGGTGAACAAAACTGTATGCATTGACCCCCTCCCTTCTTCACCCACTATTTTCCCTCCCACTCTCCCTCTTTCAGCTTTAGTCTTTATGACTTTCTTGATGCTTCATAAGCAAGCCAAGCTACTGCAGCCTCTGGGCCTCTGCACTGGCCTTCCCTTCATTCTGCCCTGCTCTCACTCTAGATCTTCACCTTTCACTTCAAGCAGGTTTCTGCTAAAATGTCTCCTTCTTAGAGAGGCCTTTCCTGAGTTCTGAAACCTGTGAGGAAGAATTAGAGGTGGGGTTAGAGTTTCCCTGTTCTGAAAGTTGAGGCTAAAACAGAATTGTGCTCTTAGTTAACAATGTTTCTGTGACATGCTGAGCCTAAGGTGGCCAGAAACAAGTGGGTATCACAGATATATTTCAAGGTCAGACTGTGATACCTTTTTTATTACAACTGTTCAGCATCATGATTTGAATGTTCTTTGAACTACTGTTACTCTGTAGAGTTGAATGCTGAAAGGTACTCTACCCAAACTCTCAGCATTGAGAAGTAATAGATCAAACATGGTAATCAGATCATTCTGGAAATTAAGTTTCTAAGAAATAAGGAACTCTGTGAAGCTGTATAAGAACATCTAATAGTCTTGTGGAATCACCTTTTCAAACACACTTCAAGACATCTATACTGAAGACTGCTTGGGGAACAGCAAAATGAGTCTAAGAGTAAAAATAAGTCATCTGACATCAAATTTTGACAAACAGGCAACCATTCTTAAATCTCTCTTTTCTATGATACAAAGTAATAATAGAACTAACAGAAAAGAGAACTGAGAATGAATATTTTAAACTCCTTTATTCTCAAATACCATGAATGAATATTTACTGCAAAAAAGATTGAATGCAGATGAGAGAGCATCCTATTATCAAATTTTGGTTTTAAAAAAACATGCTTTTAACTTTGGAACGTTTATAGGCAAGTTTGTTTATCTAAAGTCAATCACACCCCAGTGAATTTCCTAAAGTTACTACAGTGCTAACTCATTTAGTACCAGGCGCGTCTAACTACTATCAGTTTAATAAGTCTTGGCACCATGCAAGTGGAGATAGAAAGAGATACTATCATAGTTTATAAACAGAAAAAGGGGAGCTACTAATATTACGTGAATCCGTTCACACTTGAGAGTGCCAAGATTTTTTTTTAAGTTACAGCGCTGATCTTCATGATAATTAAAGAATAGACACAAGCGACCCTGATTTTCATTTATCAGTACAGATGAGGCGGGGCTTCTGCAGGTACAGGTGTGCATGGTAGGAGTATACACATGCCCAGGATGTCAGATTCTTGCTCTGCTCACACAGGTGAGATGCGTAAGTGGGGAAATATTCTAGATGCTCTACTCAAAATTCATAGAACACAGACCCAAGAAAAGGCCTCCATCACCATAATGTAACCATTCCAAGTATAGGCCATATAATGGGTGGGTCCCAGATTTAGATTTAAAGTAAACTTTAGGGGTTTATCCAGGACTACAATTTCTTATTTAGGGGAAACATAAGTACCTGAGTTTGTCTCAGATATTTCTTCTGAAACCTCCACCTAGGCAGTGCTGATTCATTATAACAGTATTTCTCCTGAAATATTCTTCTTTAAAATATACATGATTTGGAGAGAGAGCTGATTCTAGAATTGGGACAGGGAAAATCCAAGATGAATCCAGAGCATCTTGTAACACAAATAAGTAGGAAAATGCTCAAAAAAAGAGATAAAAAAGCAAAGTTTGGTATCGGGTAACCCAGTTGATGCTAAGGTTGTGAATTCTGTACTGTATTTTGAAAGCACGGACCTAGAACGACCATCTTAACATTTTGCCTTTTAGTAAATAGATGAGGGCTGTGAAATGGTGTTGTTTTCCAAGTTATAGTCAGATTGACTGTACTACCAGCTGCTTAAGGTAAATGTGCCCTTAAGATGAGCTGAGATGCATTGTTTATGGACCACTTACACATAAATGATACTCTTTGTAGCTTATCAGAGTACTGAGTATTCCTTATCAGAGTACTGAGTATTGCTCCATAATGTGATACCAAGATAAACAATGGAGACCCCTATTTGGCAATGCTTACATTTCAGAGTCTTCTATAGGAGCATGGCCGGTCACCCTGACAGCTATAATCCCACTCTATAAGGCAAAAGGAGTGAGTGAACTTACCCAGACTTTGCCTCCCTCCATTGTCAAATTTTCCCTTTTGCCGGTTCCTATTTTCCTTTTGTATGATTTATTTTCTCATTTTAGTGAAGTATGGCCACTAGAAGTCTCTTAAGAAAGAAGAATGGGAGGTAAGTAATTTTCAAACTTGCCTGTCTGAAAGTGATTTTTTTTTTTTTTTTTTTTTTTTGCGGTACGCGGGCCTCTCACTGCTGTGGCCTCTCCCATTGCGGAGCACAGGCTCCGGATGCGCAGGCTCAGCAGCCATGGCTCACGGGCCCAGCCACTCCGCGGCACGTGGGATCCTCCCAGACCGGGGCACGAACCCGCGTCCCCTGCATCGGCAGGCAGACTCTCAACCACTGCGCCACCAGGGAAGCCCTGAAAGTGATTTTTTTTTATCCATATATTGGATTGGTAGTTTAAGTATCAATTATTTTAAGTTGAAATTCATGATAAGTTTATAACATTTACAATTTTTAATGCATTGCCTCACTGTCTTCCATTTACCAGTTTTGCTGGACTGAAAGCCACGCTTATTCTTTCTTTTTTCTTCAAAACAAAATTGTTTCTCCAGAATCTTTAGGATCTTCTCTTTATCCCAAATATTCTGTAATTCATGTTGTTATTGTGTCTGGGTATTGGTCTTTTTTATTCATTTAGCTGGAATCTCACATCCTTTTGTTCTGGTAAATTTTCTAATATTTCGTTGATAATTTGCTCTCCTCTATTTTCTCTGTTTTCTTTCAGGAGTCCTCTTCATTACATGCTGGGCTGCCAGAATTGATCCTCTAACTTTCTCACATTTGATCTCCAATTTTCCATCACTTTACCTTTTGCCCTACTTTCTTGATGATTTCTTTGAATTTATTTTTCCAAATCTTCTATCAAGTTTTTATTTATGCTATCATGTTTTTAATTTTCAAAAGCTCTTTTTCTCTTCTTCCTTTTTATAATACCTATTTTTTATGAATGCAGTCTCATCTTTTATTTATCTAAGTGTGTTTACCAAAGTTGCATTTTAAAAGTTATCCTATGTTCCCTGCATTGCTATATTTTTTTGAAGTTCCTTATTTTCTTCCATTTGTTTTGGCTGCTACATTTAATTTTTGCTTTCATAATTAGCCTAAATGGTAGCCTGATCATTTAGGGGACCTCCAAACATCAGTATCTGTAAGCCTTTTCTTTAGAGCTATTCCATTTCTCCAAAGGAAAAAACAATTCACCAATGTTCTGCAGAGGGCGGGGCTGGGGATGGTATATCCCTGACTGCCAGTGTCTCCAAAGGGCAAAGATGAGACACGGTTAACTACAGAACTTTTCACTTAGTCCTCTTTCAGTTTGCATTTGACCCCCTTCCTTCAGTTTTTGCCTCTCATTCTCTTTGTCCTTTCTGGTTTATGTCTTTTTAAAATTTTCTTTATTTCATGATTTGAGCTTGTGGTTTATCTACCATGTTTGACCAGTTTAACTTCCCCCATTCCACAGTGCCTAGAATACAAGAGATTTTCAGTAAATGTCAGCTGAGTGGGTAACTGAGAATCACAGACATTTAAACAGGAAACAAGAGAGAACATTCTATTCTTTGAAATTTTGTTTTCTGAGAAACACCATTTTTTCCTCAAATATAGTAGACTTCTTCGATTAAAAGAGATGAGTCATGTTCCTGCCACTTTCCTCGCACAGCATCTGAAATTTAGAATTTCCATCACGTTCCCTGATTCCAACCATGGTTGGACTGAGAGGTCCTCAAGGTCAGGCTCAAGGTCTGACTCTTCCTTTAGGCTGGCACACAGCCAGCTCCTAAAAATGCTGAATGAAATTTTCCTTCGGATAAAAATGAACCTGGTCTAAATTGATCTTAATCAAGGTCTAGCTCCGTAGCTTGACAACAAGATGGGAAAATCTCGGAAGAGTCAGACTGACAAATCCCTCAGGCAAACCGATGTTTGGTTGTTCTGGGCAGGCCTTTTCACACTGGTATTTTAAGATTTCATTCACTTTTATTTGGAAGAGAGGCAAGATTGCATATCAAACGGTAGGATAAGAGGACCAGAGGCGGTAGCGCCCCAAACTTGCATATTCCAGTTTATAAAAGAGAAGCTTCACATTAAAAGGATTTGCAGTTAATAAGAGCCCTTTAAAAATTATTTCAGACACCATCTATTGCATAAACACAATTCTTAGAAGTGGAGCAATGCTAAGGGTGGTGGGAGTTCTTATAGCTTATCCCATGTGACTCATATGTTCTCTGCCTAAAAGGAGTGCACATATGTTCAATTTTCTCTATCCCACTACATTTCCAGTGCCTCTTAGAAATTCAGGTCTGGAATAATTGCTCAACAAGTATTGCCCTTAATTGAACTTTGTTGAATGTGTATCTACATTGAATTATGTTTTTTTTTTTTCTTTAAGCTGAAAAACTGATACTGGAGAGAAAGAAAGGAAAAGGTGACTTATGATCTTAATTAGGTAATTAGTCTTCCTAAGCTTAAATCTAGGGTATGACCACATATACTGATTTCCCAGAATTGTTATGGGATTATAAAGTGAAACTCATTTTATTAATCTGTAATTAGGTTTTGAATAATAAGTTCTATTAATTAGGTTAAGTGTTTCTCAGAGCTCACTGTACACCAAAATCACCAGAAGCACTTAAAAATAAATACAAATGTCTGAGCCTCAGAGATTCTGATCCAACCAGATGGTGTAGGACCTGGACGATGGTAGTTTTAAAGCTCCCCAGGTGATTCTAATGTGCAGCCAGTGTTGAAAACTGTTGGACTAGAGCTCAGTGAATGTTGACGATTATCATTCTGGGGTGATGATGAGTAACTTCTTCTCAGGAAACTTAAAATGTTAACAATTCTTCAGCCACCATGGGGAAGATGAGAATCTATGGGCTAAAAAGTAATCAGTTCATTCTCATCTACTCTCAGGGTTAGCAATGCTAGAGGAAAAATAGTCATATATGACATTTCTTCTTTTTTCTGCAGCTACAAAGGCCCTTGAATGTATTTTATAGGCTCTGCAGAGAGAGCGGAGACCAGTGATCTTAATATCATCAAGATATTTTTAAAAACAGATTTTTTTAGTAGTTATTTCTCATAGATGCCCTCCTATAGTGGTTAACAAAATTTGATATAAAATTAAAAGGAAAATCCCTTACAAGGAGTCAAAATAATTCTTACATGTAAATTTACAGATACATTTTAAATGTTTGATATTTATCTTTTTATAAAACTTCAAATTGGAAACAGGTTATAAAACTTTAGTATGTGTACTAAACAAAGTTTTAAGCTATTCTAACATAAATGTAAGTCAGAAATTCTCTATAATCTTCCTGGGATGGTTTTTGCTTTCAGTTGAAGAAAAAAAGACATAAATCTCATAGCAATATGTTACTAGTACTGGGGGATCTATAATTAAGTTATTCCATACTTAAAAGGTAACTCTAGAAAGTAAGTCAGAACAAACATTTTCACATGCTAACAAAACCAGAATAAGGGTAAGGCCACCAGGGATGAATAAAGATCTGATTTCTTTTGTAGCTTGTCCAGAGATCTGCCTACAAGAGAATTAATATACAGTACTATGTTGAAGGTAAATATATTATTATTTTTATTATTACCAATAATAATAAATTTATTCACTGCACTGGAGAGACTATATAAACAGCCCAAAATAACCACTTAAAGGAATTCCTACAGTGTTTGGAAATGTAAAATAGAAAATTTAGAATGAGTTATTTGTTCCGGAACACACACACAAATTCACATCAAAGACATATAGGATGCCTTTGTGGGTTTTTCCATAAAATGCAACTAATATATAGTACTAAAATATCTTATCCTATTATCAAGTACTTAATAGTTGCCTGGTATCATCTCATTCAATCTTCATAACAACTTAACCATTGTTTTCCCCATTTTATAGATGAGGAAACAACTGAGGCTCAAAGAGTTTAAGTCCCCATTACTCAAAGGGTTGTCTAAGAACAACAGCAGTGGCATTACCTAGGAGCCTGTAACAAATGCATAACGATAGGCTCTTTCTGAACACTATTAAATCAACATGAGCATTTTAACAAAATCTCCAGGTGACTCATATGAGAGTAGCACTGGTTTAAGTAAGTTGCCCCCGCCATGCATGTAGGTGCTGAGCCAGGCCTTAGCCTGGTCAGTGTTAGAATAAACAGACTCTAAAATGTGTATGCTAGGAAGTAAATGATAATATTATTTTATAAATTAAAATAAAAGAGGTAAGACTTTGAAAATGGGCACGCATAGGTCATCCCAGAGTGAAGGAGGGTAAAGAGGATTGCAGACCCTACAGGTGTGAGCCAGAGATGAGTCCACATTCACAGCAATGTGATCCTCTGCCCTGCCTCTGAGGAGAAAGTTGCATCTGTTTCTCCAATGGCCCCAAGTGCCCACACCTCACGGTGTCTGTCCCCTCACACTCCGCACACGGAAGGAGCATCTTGGATGGGGTCAGCAGAGGAACTGCTCCACTCCCCTTGCTGTGGCTGTTGTCACCATTGCTGGGACCATCCTCTGAGTCGGGTGTCAGCTCATGCTCCTGCAATAGGACAGTACTGCTTGTGAGTTTCCCTGGTTATGGAACATACCTCTTGCTGCAGTTCTCCAAACCTTCACAAAGACAGAGCCCCCCTCATCTGTGTCTGAGGATCCCCATGGGTATCTTATGTGTGTTCACAGGTAAGCCCTACCCTTACCCTACCTTGGTGCCTGCTGTTTTCTTTTTCCTCCTCTGGTTTTCCTATTCCCCAATCCCTTGACTTTGTCCACAGATACTGCGCTTCAGCCAGTCACAACTGAAGATTTTCCTGAGAACCTCTCTGTCCACCAGGCAGCAGCCAACACAGCATTCCTGGGAGCCTTTAGCAGCTAAAGGCAGGCTATGACTTGTGCAGCTGTGAGAAGAAAGACACTGTCCCTCGAGGTCTTCCCCTCTACATCCCTGGAGAGCTCATAGGAAAGTCCAAGCCACGTGACCACGGGACAGCCCAGACTAAGACTAAGCTAAGACTTCACTAGTGGCGCAGCGTCCTCTGCTTGTTTTCCTTCTCCTGCACAGCACTATCTGTTTACCTCTCAGTATATGGGGCTTTGTTCAGCGCCTAGTGCATCATAGATGTTCAATCAGCACTGATGGTTTTGAATGGATCGTTAATTCTCTCTCCATAGCTCCTCATGCAAATTCACCAGACATGCTCAGACGTGTCTGAGCCACCTCAGTGGAGACAGCTTAAGCGCCCAATGGGATTCCCTTCCATTGATGCTGATGACAGATTCTACAGAGATCGGTGTTGTTATACATCAGAGAGGAGCCACTGCTCTGCTCCTGCCCCTCTCCACTGCAGGCTTGTAACCTGCAGCTCCTGGAGGGCGGCTTCTTCTCCTGAGACACTTCCCCGACTGATCCTGCAGCCATGTGAAATTAAGGGAAGACCTGGCTTCCCTGACTCCCAAGTGATGTGGTCAAATGGGGCTTATCAGCCCCAGCCACCTCCTTGCCGCCAATGCACATGACCCAGCCCCAAAGAGACGGGACTCCTCTCTATGATACGCCCCCGCCCCCCGCATTTGCCAAGAAACCTCTAATCCCAGGGGATGTGTGAATCACCACACTAGGGAATTATTGTATGTTTGGGTTCACTTTTTTTTTTTAGGGAAAGTAGCATATAACCAGAGACTAAACTGAGTGCTATCAAATCAATGACTGCATTTAATTTAATCCTTACAGCCCCTTTGCAAGATAGAACACTTTTTAGGTGAGGAAACAAAGACTGAGCTAGGCAAGTTGACAAGCTAGGTAGCTAAGGAAGTAACTCAGTTAATAAGTGATATAAGCTAGATTAAAATTCATATCTATCTGCCTCCACATCTGGTCAGATTCTCTGGACAAGTGTAGACAGTGGTCCGAGGGAGTGATGGGCTCTTTCTCCTGATGGGGCACCTTTATGAGGACATGTGCCTGTCCTCAGCAGACAGAGAATTGGTGACTCTGAGCTTAAACGAGGGAAATGACGTGTGTGGTGTCGCTTAAGTCTGCACTACATCACACCTACAGAGGCCGTTTACAAGTTCATTTACAGATTGGTGTATAGGAACTCCTATCGAAATGCTCGGCAAGTCTCTGCTGTGGGCAGCCGTCCAAGGTGATGCTTAAACTGTCCCTACGTGTGTCAGCAAGACCCTCAGGGCCCAAAGGTGGGCCCCAGGAATAGTGCTGACAGAAGCATGTCCTGCCACTGCCAACGGAAGGCCCTGCCGACAAGAGCCACCATCATTGTAACTTGGTGATGAGGCATGCCTGGGAATCTCTGGCCAATGACTGCTGCCTCCACCGAGAACCAATTCCTCTCGGGAGGCTACGTGGAAGTCTGGCGCTGGCACAACCCCTGGAAGGCAAGCCAGGCCACATTTGGGAGCCCAGATAACATGTAGACTGGGGAGACCTGGCTCGCCTCACCATTCCCAGCGTGAGTCACATTTGTGAGGATAGAGTTGTTGATCTTTCAGTAAACTCCTCACTGAGAATGAATAACAAATTCCCAAATGAAAAACTGGCAGGATTAGAGGCACTGAAACTTGAGGTTGGGGAGCCTTCTGCAGAGTTTCAGTTCTGACTAGGTTCCTTGGCTGGAGGGGCAGTGGGGGGGGCGCGCCGGCAGAAGGAGGGTATGAGTTATTATTTGCCATGTGCTTTGGGACATCTGGCCAGCAGCTGTTTACCGGAAGTCATCTCTTCTAAACTTCAGGCGTCCCCATCATCACTGCGCAAAGACGTTTTTCCCTTATCCTTCTGGCACCTCCATCTTTCTGACATCTATTTTTGAGGTGTAACCTAATTCCCTCCTGAAATTTCTGGGTGTTTCTCTGAGGCTCTCGCCTTGTTCTCTATTTTAAACACTTTTTTGGGAGTTCTGTTTACATGCCTTTCTTAAGGGTCCCCAGACTCCTCTCCTTCAGCTATGCTGGGCTGCCAGTGCAAAGCCTCCTTTCATCATTTCACTCATGTTTGGGTCTTGTCTTGCAGCTCCTTAAATGTCCCCTTCATGTTCCCACCACACAAACATTTCACTCTTCGCTCTTACACAAAAACACCCTCAGTGATGTTTACATATAATAAGCTACCTTTTTTCCAGGGCTTGAGAAATTCTCTAGGAAAAACTTAGTCATTTGCGGAGGCTTCTTTAAATTCTATCGTTCTGCTGAGTCTCCAGGTAATTACTGCTAACTGCAATGCTAACAGCAGCCTCGGATTACCTTCTCCACACCGGCCAAGAACATTCCCATGGCACTAGGCAGAGTTTCCGAGGGTGGGAGGTCACTGCCAATCCCTCCTTCAGTGAAATGTGCCACAAAGTGCTGGTTGTCCCACAGGCTTGCCGTGGAGACTGAATGACATCATGGATCAATGCATTCATGTATATTAGTAAATACAGCACAATGCCTAGGCTCCTTTCCATCTGCGTTATATGTCTTTGATGCTAAATATGTTTGAATTCCTTTCCAGTCATCATTCATTTGTCTCATATACTTTGACTCTCTTGTGATCAGGTGTCCCTACAGAGATGATTCTTATGAATTGAATAAGTCTTTACAAAGACTTTCCCTTATACATATAGACTGTTTTTCCTAACAAATGGTACCTTTTACTCTTTTCTTAATTTGTTTCTCCTTTTCTTACCTAAAAAAGGTTGCTAGAAATATGTACTGAATTCTCATTAAAGACAACACGACCCTATATCCTCAGGTGAATGTGCTTCAGAAATTTAATTATATTTTTTCCAGTAAAACAATTACAGTGATTTTTTTAACTAAAAATATTTTCTCATTACCTTGATGAAATGTTGTAAATGTCGTTTCTTATCTGGTTCAGACTCACCTTTTTGGTTGAGAGTACAAAGATTATATATTTTCCCTTAATGCTGAAATAGTTTATTGCAGATATTCCAGACCAAACATGCTTTAATTATCCTTTTAAACTCACTCTTTTAATTTGAAAATAGAAAATGTTTTTAACTTTAATCAACAACTGAATATATGCCATAAAAGGACATCTGAGCATGCCAAAAATGTCACAAGACCCAAGAAGAGGTCTTTATTGTTCAATGATTTTAATCATTTAGTCATTTAGTTATAGGAAATATGCATAAAACAATAGATTACTAGGCTTAGAAAGTAATTCTTTTATCCTAAATCAGGACTACTAATTTTCATCCAGTTTTATTTTGGTATAATTGATGCATAAAAATGGAATATATTTAAGGTATACAAAGTGATGATTTCATATAGATATACATTGTGAAATAATTACCAAAATCAAGTTAATCAACACATCCATCACATTACATAGTTAATATTTTTGTGTGTGGGGTGAGAACACTTAAGATCTACTCTCAGGAAATTCCACGTATACAATACATTATTATTCACTATAGTCATCCGGCTGTACATTAGATTCCCACAACTTATTCATCTTATAACTGAAAGTCTGTATGCTATGGCCAACATTTACCTGTTTCCCCAATTCCCATCCCCTGGCAACCACCAGTCTACTTTCTGCTTCTAAGGGATTTAATGTTTTAGATTTCACATAAGGGTGAGATCATGCAGTATTTGTCTTTCTCTGTCTGACTTATTTCATTTAGTGTAATGTCCTCCAGGTTCATCCATGTTGTTGCCCATGGCAGGATTTCCTTCCTTTTTATGGCTGATACGTCAACAGACACTTAGGTTGTTTCCATATCTTGACTAGTGTGAATAATGTTACAATGAACATGGGACTGCAGATATCTCTTGGAGATCCTGCTATAATGTGCTTTGGATATATACCCAGATGGGATTGTTGGATCATATAATCATTCTACTTTTAATTTAACAAAATTTTACAGAAATTTCTATAATTTCATACTTTCATAATAGCTGTACCAGTGTACATTCTCATCAACAGTATACTAGTGTTCTCTTTTCTCCACACCCTTGTGAAGACTTGTTGTCTCTTGTTTCTTGATAAAAAACATCATAACAGGTGTGACGTTTTGATTTTCATTTCCCTGATGATTTGTGACGTTGAACACATTTTCATGTACCTCCTGGCCATTTTATTGGCCAGGTACCTGTTTGTCTTCTTTGAAGAAATCTATTCAGGTCCTTTGCCCATTTTTTAATTGGATTATTTGATTTTTTTTTTTGCTATGAGTTGTACATGTTCTTTATATTATTTAGATATTAACTCTATCACATTTGCAAATATTTTCTCCTATTCCATAGGTGACCTTTGCATTTTATTGATGGTTTCCTTCACTGTGAAGATTTTAGTTTGTTGTAGTTCCATTTGCCTCCAGGGTCACAGATGGATATGTCTCTTACCAGGTTCCTGGACAGGTGGGGTTACTCCTGGACCATGGCTGAGAGGAGCTAGAGCTGGGTCATGGGCCTTATAGTCTACCTAAAGTTTTATCAATTTTGTTTATCTTTAAAAAAAACCCTCCTACTTTCATTGATCTTTTCTATTATCTTTCTAGTTTCTATTTCACTTATTGTTTCTCTAATTTTTGTTATTTTGTTCCTTCTGCTAAATTTGAGCTTAGTTTGCTCTCCTTTTTCTAGTATAAAGTTAGGTTAAAACTATGTAAAATTAAGTTGTTTATTTGAGATCTGCTTTGTTTTCTCTACGTGTAAGCACTTATCATTATGTTTCCCTCTAGGAACTGCTTTTGCTGCATCCCATACATTTTGGGTGCTGTGTTCCCATTTTCATTTGTCTCAAGATACTTTTTGATTTCCCTTTTGAATTCTTCTTTTATCCATTGGTTGTTCAAGGGTGTGTTAGTTAATTTCCACATATTAATGAATTTTCCCATTTTCCTCCTGTAATTAATCTCTAATTTCAGACCACTGTGGTCAGAAAAGATACTTTATATCAGCTGGGTTCACAGACAGATCTGCAGATGGTGAGCCTGTTACAAGGTCCACAGAAGGGGTGCTTCAGGGTCCATAGCTAGGACCAAAGTTGGCCTGTCCATCACCCAAGGCATGGGCAGGCATGGCTTTTCCCAGGTAACCCGAGGGATGGTGCTGGTGGCAGGACCAAGGCTAAATGGGGCTGTAGCCAAGTCCATGGGGGACTGGGCTGTTTTGGGGTCTGTAGCCAGAGCCACGGTCAGCAAGCCTGCCACCTGCAAGTGGTCCTGCCTTACCAAAATGGCCCTTCTTAGTCTTGGGCTCCATCAGGGCTTCACTACAATTTGACTGAATCCTAAAGCTCCCACAAAGGTAATTGTGCTCATGGATGGCTACCAAATTATTGTTTCTGTAAGAGGATACAAGCAGGGTAATTCCTATTTTGTCATCTTGCTGACATCACCTCCAGGCTTATTAATTTGCATACTGGGAAATAGGAAACAGCCTTATCTAATTCAGTGGATTTTTCTTCCATCAGTAAATAACAGATACAAACACGTGGAAATCTTGGTTAAAAAAATTGAAGGTTAAAAATGAAAAGGGCAGCCGGGGCCTCCATTTATGATTTTGTGATGAGGCTGGTGATCCTCTCCCCACCACTGCCCACCCCCGCAAAAAAAACTTAGCTGGACAAAATTGGAAAAACAACCATTTCTTACTGATTATAGGTAGACAGTAAAGTGAAAAATATTTGTCGTTGAAAAATTCCTATAGAGCATCAGCTAAGAATGTGGGAATCTGTGGCCTATTTGCTAGTGGTTCCTCCCACCCCACCCATCCCCTTGCATAATTGGATGATAACTATAGTTTTAGTAGCTGGGGACAGGCTTCAAAATTTGCACCTTTGCTACCAAAGGAGGCAGGATTGATTTGTAGCAGAGCACAAAAACTCATAGCTTTGCAACATTGCTATACTTAGTAGAATTAGTCAATACAGTAGTAACCTGGAGTGGATTATGATGAGGTTATGACCAGTTAAAGATTTATCTTGGTGCCTTCAAGATGGTGGAGGAGTAGACGTGGAGATCACCTTCCTCCCCACAAATACATCAAAACTACATCTACATGTGGAACAACTCCTACAGGACACCTGCTGAACGCGCAGAAAACCTCAGACTTCCCAAAAAGCAAGAAACTCCCCACGTACCTGGGTAGGGCGAAAGAAAAAACAAAAAACAGAGACAAAAGAATAGGGACGGGACCTGCACCTCTGGGAGGGAGCTGTGAAGGAGGAAAGTTTTCCACACACTAGGAAACCCCTTCCCTGGCAGAGACGGGGTGTGGCAGGAGGGAAGCTTCAGAGCCACGGAGGAGAACTCAGCCACAGGGGTGCAGAGGGCAAAGCAGAGAGATTCCCTCACAGAGAATCAATGCCGACCCGTACTCACCAGCCTGAGAGGCTTGTATGCTCACCCGCTGGAGCGGGCGATGGCTGGGAGCTGAGTCTCAGGCTTCGGAGGTCGGATCCCAGGGAGAGGACTGGGGTTAGCTGCGAGCACACATCCTGAAGGGGGCTAGTGCGCCACGGCTAGCCGGGAGGGAGTCCGGGAAAAGGTCTGGAACTGCCGAAGAGTCAAGAGACCATTGTTTCAGGGTGCATGAGGAAAGGGGATTTAGAGCATTGCCTAAACAAGCTCCAGAGAAGGGCGCGAGCTGCGGCTATCAGCGCGACCCCAGAGACGGGCATGAGACGCTAAGGCTGCTGCTGCAGTCACCAAGAATCCTGTGTGTAAGCACAGGTAACTATCCACACGTCCCCTCCCCAAAACCTGTGCAGCCAACCACTGCCAGGGTCCCATGATCCAGGGACAACTTCCCCGGGAGAACACATGGTGCACCCCAAGCTGTTGCAACATCACACTGGCCTCTGCTGCCGCAGGCTCGCCCTGCATTCCATACCCCTCCCTTCCCCTGGACCTGAGTAAGCCAGAGCCCCCTAATCGCCCCGCACTCCAAATCCCTTCCTCCCCCCAGACCTGAGTGAGCCAGAGCCCCCAATCAGACGCTCCTTTAACCCCGTACTGTTTGGGGGAGGAACAGACGCCCTCAGGCGACCTACACACAGAGGCAGGGCCAAATCCAAAGCTGAAGCCCAGGAGCTGTGCAAACAAAGAAGAGAAAGGGAAATTTCTCCCAGCAGCCTCAGGAGCCATGGATTAAATCTCCACAAACAACTGGATACACCCTGCATCCGTGGAATACCTGAAGAGACAACGAATCATCCCAAAATTGAGGCGATCCCAAAATTGGGAGCAACTGTAGACTCGGGGTTTGCTTTCTGCATCTAATTTGTCTCTGGTTTTATATTTATCTTAGTTTAGTATTTAGAGCTTATTATCATTGGTAGATTTGTTTATTGATTTGGTTGCTCTGTTCCTTTCTTTTTATATATATTTTTTTTCCCTTTTTCTTCTTTTATGAGTGTGTACATGTATGCTTCATTGTGTGATTTTCTCTGTATAGGTTTGCTTTTGACATTTGTCCTAGGGTTCCAACTTTACTTTTTTTTTTTAGTACACTTTTTAGTGCTTTTATTTTATTTTATTTTTTTTTGTGGTACTCGGGCCTCTCACTGTTGTGGCCTCTCCCGTTGCGGAGCACAGGCTCTGGACATGCAGGCTCAGTGGCCATGGCTCACGGGCCTAGCCGCTCCGCAGCATGTGGGATCTTCCTGGACCGAGGCACAAACCCATGTCCCCTGCATCGGCAGGCGAACTCTCAACCACTGTGCCACCAGGGAAGCCCTTAGTGCTTGTTTTCATTGGAGGATTTGTTTTTTGGTTTGGTTGCTTTCTTCTATCTTTCTCTCTTTCTTTTCTTTTTATTGATTTTTAATTTTTTAATTTTTAACACTTCTTTATATTTTAATAAATTTTCTTTCTTTCTTTTCCTTTCTTTCTCTCTCTCTCTTTCTTTCTTTCTTTCTTTCTTTCTTTCTTTCTTTCTTTCTTTTCTCCCTTTTCTTCTGAGCCATGTGGCTGACAGGGTCTTGATGCTCTGTCTGGGTTTCAGGCCTGAGCCACTGAGGTGGGAGAGCCGAGTTCAGGACGTTGGCCCACCAGAGACCTCCCAGCCCCACGTGATATCAACAGTGAAAGTCCTCCCAGAGATCTCCATCTCAACGCTAAGACCCAGCTCCACTCAACGACAAGCAAGCTACAGTGCTGCACACACTATGCCAAACAACTAGCAAGACAGGAACACAAACCCACCCATTAGTAGAGAGGTTGCCTAAAATCATAATAGGTTCACAGACACCCCAAAACACACCACTGGATGTGGTCCTGTCCACCAGAAAGAAAGACACAGCCTCATTCACCAGAACACAGGCACCAGTCCTTTCTGCTAGGAAGCCTACAAAACCCACTAAACCAAACTTACCCACTGGGAGCAGACACCAGAAACAATGGGAACTATGAGCCTGCAGCCTGTGAAAAGGACACCCCAAACACAGTAAGTTAAGCAACGTGAGAAGACAGAGAAATACACAGCAGATGAAGGAGCAAGGTAAAAACAAACCAGACCAAACAAATGAAGAGGAAATAGATAGTCTACCTGAAAAGGAATTCAGAGTAATGATAGTAAAGGTGATCCAAAATCTTGGAAACAGAATGGACAAAATACAAGAAATAATTAACAAGGACCTAGAAGAACTGCAGAGCAAACAAACAATGATGAATAACACAATAAATGAAATAAAAGATTCTCTGGAAGGAATCAATAGCAGAATAACTGAGGCAGAAGAATGGATAAGTGACCTGGAAAATAAAATAGCAAAAAAATGACCACAGTGCAGAATAAAGAAAAAAGAATGAAAAGAATTGAGGACAACATTCAACAGCCATTTATGATTAAAAAAACCCTGCAGAAAGTAGACATAGAGGGAACTTTCCTCAACACAATGAAGGCCATATGTGACAAACCCACAGCCAACATCGTTCTCCATGGTGAAAAACTGAAACCATTTCCACTAAGATCAGGAACAAGACAAGGTCGTCCACTCTCACCACAATTACTGAACATAGTTTTGGAAGTTTTAGCCACAGCAAGCAGAGAAGAAAAAGAAATTAAAGGAATCCAAATCAGAAAAGAAGAAGTAAACAGTCATTGTTTGCAGATGACATGATACTACACATAGAGAATCCTAAAGAGGCTACCAGAAGACTACTAGAGCTAATCAATGAATTTGGTAAAGTAGCAGGATACAAAATTAATGCACAGAAATCTCTTGCATTCCTATACATTAATGATGAAAAATCTGAAAGAGAAATTAAGGAAACACTCCCATTTACCACTGCAACAAAAAGAATAAAATACCCAGGAATAAACCTAACTAGGGAGACAAAAGCCCTGTATGCAGAAAACTATAAGATACTGATGAAAGAAATGTAAAATGATGCAAACAGATGGAGAGATATACCATGCTCTTGGATTGGAAGAATCAACATTGTGAAAATGACTATACTACCCAAAGCAATCTACAGTTTCAGTGCAATTCCTATCAAACTACCACTTGCATTTTTCACAGAACTAGAGCAATAAATTTCACAATTTGTATGGAAACTCAAAAGACCCCCGAATAGCCAAAACAATCTTTAGAAAGAAAAACGGAACTGGAGGAATCAGGCTCCCTGACTTCAGACTATACTACAAAGCTACAGTAATCAAGACAGTATGGTACTGGCCCCAAACAGGAATATAGATGAATGGAACAGGATAGAAAGCCCAGAGATAAACCCATGCAAATATGGTCACCTTATTTTTGATAAAGGAGGCAAGAATACACAATGGAGAAAAGAGAGTGTCTTCAATAGGTGGTGCTGGGAAAACTGAACAGCTCCATGTAAAGCAATAAGAGCACTTCCTAACACCATACACAAAATAAACTCAAAATGGATTAAAGACCTTAATGTAATGCCAGACACTATAAAACTCTTAGAGAAAAACAAAGGCAGAACACCCTCTGACATAAATCATATCACAGCAAGATCTTTTTTGACCCACCTCCTAGAGAAATGGAAATAAAAACAAAAATAAAGAAATGGGACCTAATGAAACTTAAAAGCTTTTGCACAGCAAATGAAACCATAAACAAGACCAAAAGACAACCCTCAGAATGGGAGAAAATATTTGCAAATGAAGCAACCAACAAAGGACTGATCTCCAAAATTTAGAAGCAGCTCATGCAGCTCAATATCAAAAAAACAAACGACCCAATCCAAAAATGGGCAGAAGACCTAAATAGACATTTCTCAAAGAAGATATACAGATTGCCAACAAACACATGAACGGATGCTCAACAGCACGAATCATTAGAAAATGCAAATCAAAACTACAATGAGGTATCACCTCACACCAGTCATAATGGCTATCATCAAAAAATCTACAAACAATAAATGCTGGACAAAGTGTGGAGAAAATGAAACCCTCTTGTACTGTTGGTTGGAATGTAAATTGATACAGTCACTATGGAGAACAGTATGGAGGTTCCTCCAAAAACTAAAAATGGTACTACCATACGACCCAGCAATCCCACTACTGGGCATATACCCTCAGGAAACCATAATTCAAAAAGAGTCATGTACCACAATGTTCATTGCCACTCTGTTTACAATAGCCAGGGCATGGAAGCAACCTAAGTGTCCATCGACAGATGAATGGATAAAGATGTGGCACATATATACAATGGAATATTGCTGAGAAATAAAAAGAAAAGAAATTGAGTTATTTGTAGTGGATAGATGGACCTAGAGTCTGTCTTACAGAGTAAAGTAAGTCAGAAAGAGAAAAAAAATACCGTATGCTAACACATATATATGGAATCTAAAAAAAAAAAAAAAAAGGTTTTGAAGAACATAGGGGCAGGACAGGAATAATGATGCAGATGTAGAGAAGGGACTTGAGGACATGGGGAGGGGGTAGGGTAAGCTGTGACAAAGTGAGAGAGTGGCATGGACATATATACACTACCAAATGTAAAATTGATAGCTATTGGGAAGCAGCTGCATGGCACAAGGAGATCAGCTAGGTGCCTTATGACCACCTAGAGGGGTGGGATAGGGATATTGGGAGGGAGACACAAGAGGGAGGAGATATGGGGATGTATGTATATGTATAGCTGATTCATTTTGTTATAAAGCAGAAACTAACACACCATTGTAAAGCAGTTATACTCCAATAAAGATATTAAAAAAAAGAAAAAAGAAGTAAGGGTCACCTGCTGTTATACATTTCACTCTCATCCCAATCATAGCCCTTGAAAACAAAGCTGAAGGAATTTTCACTGCAACAAAATCAAGCAGAGGATGGATCTGCCAAAGGCTATTTTTTCTACTCTGGAAGAAATATTGTGACGTCCCGTTTCTAACAGCCTCGTTTTTATTTTGATTCCTTTTCTCGGTACGCGGGCCTCTCACTGTTGTGGCCTCTCCCATTGTGGAGCACAGCGTCCAGACGCGCAGGCTCAGCGGCCATGGCTCACGGGCCCAGCCTCTCCGCGGCATGTGGGATCTTCCCGGACCGGGGCACGAACCCATGTCCCCTGCATCGGCAGGTGGACTCTCAACCACTGCGCCACCAGGGAAGCCCTTGATTCCATTTTTTGTTTTAGGCATTTAGAATGATGTATATTTTATTTTTTAATTCTATTAGAAAAGGAGGGATTTCATTCCAAGAATGCAGAGAGATTTTCGTGTCTGAGTTGGTGTTGATGCTCTTTCAGAAAAATTAATGAACGTTTCTTTTTCAGTCCCTAAATAGAAGACCAAATTTAAAATCTGGAATTCAAATCTGCATCCAGGCTGAACCAAAATAATTTTCACCATTCCTCTTTAAATTACTAGACTGCAAGATTAAATACAGAGCATCAAGTACCCTGATAATACTTTATATTGCATTTACAAAATTTAAAATACTGTGTATATTTTAAATAAACTAAGAAACTATTTAAGAAAATAAAAATAAAAAAGATTTACCTTGTAATCCCCAGAGTAAAGGAATCTCAGAAATATAGTTAATAAAATAAAAGGGAGTTAAAATTGCACACTAAAAGTATATATATGTTTAACCAAAAAGAAGATAGTAAAGGGGGGACAGAGGAACAAAAGGATGTAAGACATATAGAATACATATACAAAACGTAAATGGACTAAACATTTTAGTTAAAAGGCATAGAGTGTCACACTGGATAAAAATGATACAACTGTATGCTTTCTATAAGAGATACACTTCAGTTCTAAAAACACAAATGAGTTCAAAATCAAAAGATGGAAGAAGATATACCATGCAAATAATAACACAAACAGTAACTGTAGGAGAGCTATAGAATCTATATTAATCACCTACGCATGTATCATTTCAGTTTCTCTGGATCAGGAACCTGGGCATGTCTTAACTGGCACTACAGGTATCAGTCAGAACTGCAGTGTCATGTGAGGCTCAAGTGGAGGAAGATCTGCTTTCAAGCTCACTCAGGTTGTTGGCAGAATCAGTTCCCTGCAGTTTCTGAACTGAGAACTCAGTTTCTTGTGGGCTGTTGTCCAGAGGCCACCTTCAGCTCCTGCCACATGAGATTCCTCAACATGCCCACTGGCTTCCTCAAAGCCAGAGGGGTGGGGTGAGAGAGTGAGAGACTCTGGTAAGATTACTGACCAATTTCAACCCAACTACATATATAGAAAACTGGACCCAACTACAGCAGAATATACATTCTTTTCAAGAGCACAGTGAACATTCTCCAGGTAATAAATGCATGGTGATTTAAACTGTTAACTTTGTGGGTATTTTTATGAAGCAGTAGATAACTAATACAAAGGGAAACTTCTTCATCTTGATACATGGCATCTATAAAAAAATGTATAGCTAGCATCACACTTAATGGTGAAAGCCTGAATGGTTTCCCTCTTAGATTGATAATAAAGCAAGGCTGTCTACTCTCACCACTCCTAATCCACACTGTACTGAGGGTTCTAGCCAGGGAAGTAAGGCAAGGAAAAGAAATTAAAGGCATATAGATTGGAAACGAAAAAGTAAAACTGTCTTTATTTGCAGATGATATGTTTATGTAGAAAATCCTATGGAACCTATACAAATTTTAATCTAATAAGTGAGTTTAGCAAGGTTCAAGATGCAAGACCAATGATCAGTGTACAAAACTCAATTGTATTTTTATATATTAGCAATGAACAATCCAACCACAAAATTAAGAAAATGATTCCATTTACAAAGAATATTCCTAAAAGCTGGGAGGGAAGGATGAGGTAGTGGAGGAGAAAGGGGAGGAGAGAAAAAGAGAGAGAGAGAGAAAGAGAGAGAGGATGAGAGAGAATGAGAATATTTCTGTAGGAACTGAAAGAAAGTTGGAGAGTGGTTTGAAATAAAGTTATAAAGGGCACAAGAGGGCTGGGTCATAAAGTTCCTTGCAAAATATATTAAGGAGTTTGGACATTAGCCTAAGAACTAGTAGGACATATTTGAGGGTTTTATGTTTTTAAAGAAGGAAAATAACATAGAATTTTTATTTCAGAAAGATGGTTCTGGCTGCAGTGTGGGTTGAAGAATGACAAAACTGAATTTAGGGAGATAGGATGCTGTTGCAGTAACACAGGCAAGACTGGAAATTTAGCAAAACTGGAAAGAAGCGGTCAGATTTGAAGGTTATTTTGAAAGGTAAGTAATCTGAAAATGATTAGGTATACAAAACAAAGTAGGATTCAGTATCTTCAGTGTTTTCTCATGAATACAGAGTTTTCTGAGAAAGCTATCTAGATGGGCTATGAAACTTGGTTCTAGGCAAGATCATATTTCCTCATGGAAATTTCCTCAATCTCTTTTACCTGGTGGCTTGCTGAGAACAGTCCTCAGCTATGGCAGTTGGGCTAGATGAACGTTAAGGTCTCTTTAGCTGCTAAGAGTCTATGGATGGTAAAACTAGCTACTGGACAAAATGCTCAGAGGACAAATGAAGTTGAGAAAAAGGGAACTTTTGGAAATGAGCAAAGGGTATAAAACTCTTCTATCAATGAGCAAAAACTCCAAGAGCAAGATGAAATTATGACATGGGCCATGTTTTTCAGTTTTTCACATATTTACTTATTTATTCATTTAGGAAATATCTATTGTGTATTTACTATACACAATATGTCAGGAATTATCTCAGGCATTTAGGGCACAAAAATGCACAGGACAGTAAGGTCACCTTACCATGATGAAACATATTCTGGTGGGGAGAACACTATAAACTGATAAACAAATGAGTAAGATGGTGTCAGAGATTCTGAAGAATTTCAAAGGATACAAACTTGGAGATGTAGTAGAGCCTGAGAGGGGATTCCATGAACGGGTAATCAGCAAAGTCCTCTCTGAGAAAATGGCACCTAAACTGAAACAAAGGAGCTCCCAAGGCATCATGATATGTAACAGTTGTAACAAATACAAGATCGAAAATAGTGAAGATGTGCTCATATTCTACTTAGGTCTAAAACAATATCATGGATAGAATCAGTGAGTTATTTGATAAGTCGAAGTAAGCTAGCTGGGATGTTGTTTGTTATCTTGAAAGTTTTCTAAAATCCTAAAACTGAGAATAATGGGAAATAAGTACAGTCAAATTCTAAAGACGCTGACTGCAACCAACTTATGATCGATCTGTGTCACTCAAGTCTGGACTATAAAGGAGAAGATCAGATGTCTGAAAGGATGATCTGAGAGCACCACTAATATAATGCGTTGTAAGTCAAGTAGAGATTACCCCTCCCCTTCTTGTGGAGTCAGCCAGTTCATGACTCTTATCAGCAAAGGGGAATTAGTGATTCCTGCAGGGTTTTCTTCAGAAGCAACTTTCCAAACTTTTGTGTCTCTATATTGGAACTAACGTGGTTGAGGTACATGAGGAACTATTTTCTGGTAAATGCCCAGAATTGATACATGGGAAAACTGAACAGGAGGCATATGAGCCTGTTTGCAACTCCACAGTTATGGAGTCCAGTGGGGCCCAGGACCCCAAGGTATAGGAGTTGCCCAGGCAGAAACAGTCCTTTGCCCACAACCATCCCATTCCATCCCTTGGTTTTCATGTTATTTTCCTTGATTCTCTTTGTCTCTTCCCAGCTCTGGAGTAGTACCCTGTTTTCTACCTCTAGCAACTTGTCTCTACCACCTCTTTGATTTCTCTTGTCTGACTGAGGCCTAGGGTAACTGTTTTTCTAAATGGCTCAAACATTTCACATGCCCACCAGCACTTTATGAAGGTTCTGATTTCTCTACATCTTCACTCACACTTGTTACTGTCTATCTTTTTAATTAGAGCCATGCTAATGGTTGTGAATTGTTACCTCATTGTAGTTTTGATTTGCATTTCCTAAATGACTAATATGTCACATATCTTTTCATGTGCTTTCTGTCCATTTGTATGTTTTCTTTTGAGAAATATTTACCCAGATCTTTTGCCCATTTTTAAATTGGATTATCTTATTTTTTATTATTTACTGTTTTTTGGTGGTGTTTTCTCTTAATGTCTATTATGCCTAGTTTTTTTATGGTGTTGTTCAAGTCTTCTATTTCTTTATTAGTTATTGTCTAATTGTTCTATATTGAATTTTCTATTTCTTCCTTCAATTCTGTCAGACTTTGATTCTCTTAATTTGGGGTTCTCTTGTTAGGTACATATATGTTTAAAACTGATGTATCTTCTTGATGTATTGTCCCTTTATCTTTATAAAATGCTCTTCTTTGTCTCTAGTAACAATTTGTCTTTTTTAAAGAAAATTTATTGAAGTATAGTTGCATTACAATGTTGTGTTTAATTTCTGCTGCAGAGCAAAGTGACTCAATTATACATATATATATTCTTTTTTGTATTCTTTTCCATTATAATTTATCACAGGATATTGAATATAGTTCCCTGTGGTATACAGTAGGACCTTGTTGTTTCAATTTGTCTTAAAGTCTATTTTTAAAAATATTTATTAGTATAGCCATTCCAACTCTCTTTAGGTTACTGTTTGCATGGTCTATATCTTTTTATATCTTTCAAATAGGTTCAACTTTCAACCTATTTTTGTCTTTGGATATTAAATGTGTCTCTTGTAGAAAGCATATAGTTGAAGCATGGAGTTGGAAAGGGGAAAATTGGAAAAGTTAAAATACCACAAATCTCACTATTCTTAATGAGAATAGTGATTAATGAGATTTAACCATTTTTCTTGGATAAATGCTTCCTGAATTTCTGTAAGCCTTTAGTTAATTTCCAGAGTTCAGAAAGGCTGATTCTGACAATTTTTACCAATGTTCCCTTTTTTTTTATTGATGAAAAGATTTTCGGAAGTTTTAGTTCAATTTTTAGGGATATAAGCATGTAATTTGATTTTTTAAATGGTGTATCAACCAAAGATACTGAGGTATTCATAACTGATTATAAACTCTAAAAGAGAATCATCAATATATTTGAAAAGTATAAATAATAATTGCAAATCCTGCATTCATACCTTTCAAGGACTGCATTATATAATAGTTGTTGGTTAGTTGTTCAAAACCAAATTATTTTTAGAGAAAGGAAAGAGAGTTTCTGCCTGACTTGTGAGATGTGGAATTGTTTCTATACATAAATGCTTTAGTCTAGACATAAGACACTTTTAGTTCCTCTGAATAGACAGTTTTGTCTTCTTGTTTCTAAGCCTCTGAGTATACATATTCCTGTGCTTAGAATGGAATCGTTCCTTAATATGCTTGAATATCTCTGCCTTGTTTTTCAGGACTTAAATTAGACGTTTATTTCTCTGGGATATAGTCCCTGACAACCAAGTACAACCACGTCAAGAGAATGTGTTTAAAAAGGAAATGATGACAAAGAATAACTGTACTTTCTGCTTTTACCTTACAAAATTAATACTTTTTATCAACTAGCTACAGCAACATAGGAGAGTGGTATACACGGGGATTGCAAATAATTTTTCAGATTGAAAGTAGCCATAGGACAGATTATGAAAAGCCTCACATACACTGATAGGGAGTATTTAGGTGGTGGTGGAGTATCTGATCAGATTTGCCTTTTATTTTTTTATTTATTTTTTAACTTACAGGTTTTTAAAAAATTTTTATTTTATATTGAAGAATAGTTGATTTACAATATTGTGTGGTTTCCAGTGTACAGCAAAGTGATTCAGTTACACATATACATATATCTATTCTTTTTCAAATTCTTTTCCCATTTAGGTTATTACAGAATATTGAGTAGAGTTCCCTGTACTATACAGTAGGTCCTTGTTGGTTTTTAGAATATCACTTTAGTAATACAGAATTATATTGTTAAATATTGAAGAGTTAAATGTTAAAGTGGGATGACTATTCATCAGGCTATTGCAATCTTATAGGCAAAAGCTATCAGGGCCAAAACTAAGGCAAGAATAAATGAAATAAAAAGAAATATTTAGAGTCAGACTATATAAGACTTGATTACAATTAAATATAATTTCTAGAAGGGAGATTTGAGCATCATAACAAGAATTCTGTCTTAGGATGTCTATTGGAATGGAGGACATCTATGGAGTCTATGGGGGAGCAATGTGAGTGGAAGAAGAATTCAGTTTTGGATTGGATATGTGGTGCATGAGTTGCCTCTGGTACATATGAATGGAGCTAGATATATAGATCTGGAGTCCAAGAGAGAATTCAAGAGAGAGGTCAGAGTTGGAAATATAATTGGACTTCCTTTTATCTATTATGGAGCCATGGATACCATGTGACATAGTTTGAATGAGATAAAATTGGAAATCTGTTGAATGGGAGGTTCCAGAAAAAGTGAACTTCCTCAATTGCAAAAGATATGGACTTGGCCATCATGTTCTTTGTTCTTCTGCCCTTTGTCATTTCTCCTTTTCTTTTCCTACCTGGAATGAGATCATAAGGCTTGGAGGTACAGAAGCCATTTCATATCCATTGGCAACAGCAGAAAGGCAACAACACCTGTAAGTAGGGCATAGAGTAGCAGAAAGATGAAAGGAGCCAGGATCCCTGTAGGCATTATTAAAATACCCTGGACTGAAAACCCCTGTATTTTTTCTTATATGAGATAAACCTATAAATATTTAATCCACTATTAGTGAAATTTTTATATTGTTAAGAGTTAAATACAGTTAAAACTGATATACCCATCATTCACTCTTAGATGGTAGTTGAATAAGATCATGACTATATATGCCCAAGGCACTCAACTAAGTATTCAGGAGATATTAGCTTGCATATATTGAGTTCCTGTGCAAGCCAAAAAGAGTTGTGTCACCAAGGAGCAAGTGAACAATTGAAGCAAATAAGCCCAAGAGGTCAAGTAAAATGGCCCTAGTATTTCAGTTGTTTACAAAATTCATTCTATAGATGTGCATGAGACACTCACAGCTCAGTGAGTAGCCTCCTCTGGGGCAAGTGAAAATGGTAGAAATTTTCCTACATGAGTTTTCTTAATAATTGCAGTTGATGATCTTGCCGAAATGTATTCTTGCTCACACCTTTGTTTTTATTTCAGTCTCAACTTCCTGACTCCTGGGGATCCCTAGTCTTAGACTGAATCCCCACCAACATGTGTGCTTCAAAAACACACAAACAACACAAACTCTCTCTGTATATTAAAAGGGGTTTGCTATGGATTGATTGTGTCCCCCCCTCCCAAATTCATACATTGAAATACTAAGGTCATTGCAGATGTAATTAGTTAAGATGAGATCATATTGGAGTAGGATGGACCCCTTAATCCAATACAACTTAGGTGTCCTTATGAAAAGGGGAAATTTGAACCTAGGCACATACACAGGAAGAACACCATGTGAAGATAAAGGCAGAGATCAGGATGATGTTTGTATATGCCAAGGAAAGCCAAAGATTTCCAGAAAACCACCCAGAGGCTAGGCGAGAGGCATGGAACAAATTCTTCTTCAGAGTCCTCAAAAGGAGCCAACTTGTTGACATCTTGATCTGAGACTTCCGGCCTCCAAAACTGTGATATAATAAATTTCTGTTGTTTTAGCCACTCAGTTTGTCATACTTTGTTATGCAGTTCTAGCAAACTAATGCAGAGGCTTTTGTTTCTTTCCGTTGGTATTTCTTGTATAAATTCAATAGAAAGAATTTTTCTCTCTTCTTTTTCTGCTTTTACTTTTCTCCTAAGACACTCACTTCCTGGATCTCTTGGGATCTCCCTTTCTAATCAGTTATCCGAGGAATCTTCTCTATAATACGTTCTTAAGGTAGTCCTTGTTGCATTTAAGTTTCAAAACCAAAAATTTATTAATGGTCTTCCTCTTGATGATTGTGTTGGAAAGGTTGACTGGATCCATTCTTTAAAGTGTGATTCAACATTCATTTGTCTCCTTATTTATTCTCCTGGACTTGGAAAGAGTATCTTAAAATGAACTGTTATGGAGATTTTATGGTTCTGATGAAACATTTATATTCAGAATTAAAATAAAATGTTCAGTTTCAATGCCATTCCTTTCTATTTAGAGTGAGTAATAGGGTTTAGTTACCCTCAACTTCAACTGAAGAGAGGGTATATTGGAAAGAGGCCTGGTAGAGGGGTGCGGGAGAGGAAGTTTGTGTTGCATTTCTGAGTTTGTGATGAATACTGTTTTAGATCATAGAGAGCTACATAAAATTTGGAAAGGATGAGAAAAAGAAGCTAAAAGGTGGACTATTACTGTACTTTATTCCAAGAAAAGTTAGTCTGTCCTCTTTAGAGAGCAGCATGATTTAAAGAGGGGGTCAGCCAATGGCCATGTGTATCAGAGAAATACCCAAAACAGCCTGAGCTTCCATACCCTGTGCAGGGTCCTGCCAGGCCACAGAACCATTTTGGCCTGTTTCATATGGATTCTTCAACCATGCACAGAGAGTTACATTAAAGGAAAGTAAATGACAATCCATCTTTTCTATAATTTAACCTAATTCAAGCCACATCTATCAAATGCTTCTATGTGGCATGTCCTATGCTAACTGTGCAAAGATGAATAAGGTTTGGGGTACGCCTCATTCACTGTACAGTACACTGAGGAAAATTTTAAAAACTTCATGCAATAGGTCAGACTTGTAATATATCGAGAATAATGATCAAGTCATATTCTTCACATATAGTAGATCTTTGGTAAGAATTAAATAGTACAGGTACTTGTGAGGTGACTATAGGGACCCAGAAGAAAGTAACAATTAATTCTACCAAGATACACTAAGGAAAGGCTTGGAAAAGAAGCTATAATTAGATTGGGACTTAAAACCTATCTAGAATTTCACTTGGTTAAAAAAAAATGTAGAAAAAAGGCATTTCTGGTTGAGATACTCAGTTTAGTAAAGGCTAGAAGGCAAACAAGTGTGACTTGATTAAAACAAACGTAATAATAGTATTGACTAAATGCATAATTCATTCTGGGTGTTATACATACCTCATTTTATTTTTCAACAATACTGTGGGGAGTATTATTATACCTAGCACAGGAATGAAAGCATGATGGTCACACAGCCACCAAGTATCAGCCAGGATTTGAACCACTAGCCCCTCATTATACAATCTTCCTTGGAAAAATGCAGGGAGGGGATTCTGATGATTTTTAATCAAAGAGATGACATGCTTTCATTTGTTTTCAGCCAAGAGGAACAAAGATTGGAAGGTGGAAACTTTCTGCCAAGATTACTTAAACCAGATTCAATAATCAACTTAGAAAACACACACCTCTGATGCTCTAATTCAATAAAACGATTTGAAGGTAGGTACTCAGTTTCTAAGTTCTGAACATATATGCTTTCAGCACCATTGAACGTAGAAATAATCCATAGTAAATGTATATATTTGTAAGTATTTTAAATTAATGTAGGCCCCATGGACATACATTTAGAACCAGGATATTTAATATACCCTGCCTTTATCCCACAAGGCCTAATTCCAAAGTCAGGCAACCAAATATATAAAGATTCAAGTGCCATTTTTTAAAAATGGAGGACCTGAGAAGGGGTAGAATTTTTAACTTCTGCATCCTCAAACATAGCAATTTACCTTCAAAAGAGGCCTAGACTTTACTGTCCTCAATGTCACTTTGTAATCATTATTATAGTCTGCTTTCATTCAAAGGTCCAAATGCTAGTATTCATAAGCAGGAATTCTAGAGGACATTTGGCTTCCGGATGTCAAGAACTTCAGAAGGAACATACAGGGATGCTTTCAAAATTTTAGTAATTACTAAAATTTTAATTCACCTTCCTCTCACCATGAAGTCAATTTTATTTTTCCAGCTGAGCAGCTTCCTACAAGTCATTATGGCTCACTCAGACTCTCAACAATCATAAGAACACATGAGGAAGTAGAAAGAATTAGAGGTGAAGAAAATGGGAAGTCTGTTCAAATATACTTGTAGTAACACAGTAACCAAAGTAGTGACCAGACCTTTCTAACTGGCAGATTTTATTGTTTTAGATACTTCTTAAACTGTTGGTCTTCTTTCAGATATTATTTCAGTATTCTGACTATATTCTTTCCAGGGAAGAGAAAAGCATACTATATGGATACTTTTTCACATATTCTCCATTCTCCCTAAGACAGCTGATTTTAAAGCTGTATTATGACTTTTCATATTGTTGCTGTTTCTTTTGTTATTAATGAGGAAACCCACCATTAATTGGACACACTTTAAAATCATACATGGTAGGCAGAATTTTGGGAAAGACAAAATGGCTCAGAAGTTCTAAGACTGTGTGTTAAACACTAGCAATTCCTAATCAGGGGGTTGGTGGGTAAATGGAGGGACTTAGAATAAACTGAGTTATCTTGTAAAGAGGCAATTTAAGTCATGAAAAGAATGGCAGTTACGTGTTATCATTTTGTGCCATTGTAATAGCATTTTGGCTAAGTAAGGAAAATTGTGGCCTCTTACGTTTCATTTCCACAAAGGGAAACTCAGCATTTCCTGGGGTATGATCTGCAGAAAAATAGTTCCTTGCGGCCAAAATATAGGTGTTATAAGGAAAAATGGGAAGGTAAGTTTTTATAAAGATTAAAACAAAGTTAAATGTGTCTCTTTGTAAAACGACTTTTCAGAGTTTTTGCGGCACGCGGGCCTCTCACTGTTGTGGCCTCTCCCGTTGCGGAGCACAGGCTCTGGACGCGCAGGCTCAGCGGTCATGGCTCACGGGCCCAGCCGCTCTGCGGCACGTGGGATCCTCCCGGACCGGGGCACGAACCGGTGTCCCCTGCATCTGTAGGTGGGCTCCCAACCCCTGCGCCACCAGGGAAGCCCTCTCAGAGTATTTTAACATGCTAATATGCATTGTGTTACTGAAACAAGAGAACTTACTATGTTGCATTTGTAGAATTTGTCTCTTACTTTTTTGTGGAGGAAGTGTCAGGACCAGTGTTCCTGAAAACACCTTAGAGCCCACAGCAAAAGATATTTTACTTTGGTGTAAGAAATGGCCTCACGCTATTTCATGAAATAAAGGTGTTACCAACTAGGTATAATTTAAATAAGTTACTTTGGCTATTAGGGTACTTTTTTTCATGCCTCCTTCAGAATTTTTAGGGACTAACATCGCATTCAAGGTCAGAGGGTGGACAATATGGCAGCTGGTTGCACTTTATTTAGCTGACTGCACCAAAAGTTTTCTTGTATCTACAAACATAGTTGATAAATATCTAAAAGGTTGCTATGACCCTTTGCTAGCAATGGTCCCTGAGGGAAGGACAAGAAATAATTAAAGGAGGAGGTTTAGGAAAAATAATTTTAAAAGGCAGATTGGTTTACTGAAGGACCATGTGTACTCTGCCAGTGTGGGAGGCATGCAGTTCAATGTAACTTAAGTGAGTTATTGAGATCTCACAAGTGACCTTACACTGTATTTTTAGATGGGAGTTTTATGTTGGGTGGTGTGCTTAGCCAGAAAATATAGAATGAATGGCAACTGCTAAAATTCTGTGAGCAGGAAGGCTGATGCTTTCATAGAAGTCCTACCAGTAAATTGAAAGCTCAGCCATTCCAAAGCTAGAAATCATTGTGACATAACAAATGGGAAGACTCTTGCTATTTGATGGTCATTACTCTTAGCTTTGTTTTAAAAAATCTTACTCTTTCAACTTTCAAGGAGATGGCATGAATGTTATCAAAATCGTTATGATTTCAGAAGTTGGTCCATTCCCAAGTAATAACTGAATTTCCCAAAGAAATACTCCCAGAGTAAACATCTCTTGTTGCTCAATGAATTCCACAAAGCATCTTTAGAGGCTTTTAAAAGTTTATTCCAAGGTCCTTGATGAAATAGCCATGTATAGTGTTGAAATCCATTCAGTAGGGTGAAGGCCTAAAGAATAATCGTATCTCCAAATCCAGAACTCCTGGGCATAAGTGTTTCCATGATAGAGTCTTCTTCATTCTCCCAGGGTACTTATTGCTTTTAATGTATTTTAGAAAGTATGTGAAGTATTTAAATCACTTCTACAGTATATAAATCCTCTTATTTCAAGCTACATACATTTGAGAAGAAAGACATTTAACATTCTTCTCTGCTTTTCTTATATATGAGGTTGATTTCAGAGGTTTTTTTCAGCCTTTACTGTCAACAGACTGATCTGTTCAACATCTTATACTCAACAATTCATATTATACTGAATGTCTACCTGACAATTTTATACAGATACTGACTCCCAGTCTGTCACTGGCTTCCCAATATAGGTAGTATTATTACTTCATCTTCAACCAGACTTACTGGACACCTGTTTTTATGTTTGCCCGGTTTTTGCTCATGCCTATTCTTTGATGGTATAGATGAGCTATACGATCACAAACACCAATTTAACTCAATAAGCTATAGTCATCAAATGTTTGAAAAGCAATCCAGACCTTTAAACAATCCTGTAGTAAAGCATTCTTTCCAAGCATCAAAGCAAGAGAATTACAACACGACATCATGGACTTACTGAACGGAAGAGCAGTAAAACACAACAACAACAACAGAAAATCAGGCTTAGAGTCTTAGAATGTTAGAGCTAGAAAGGGAAGTTAGACATTATGTAGTTCAATATCACTTTACAGCAAGAAAACTGAGCCTTCCTGTAATTAAATGACTCTTCAGTAAAAGCTAAACAGTTAGTTGCAGAGGTTTTCTGTTTCCTAATCTGGTGAATTTTTGGTATATCATTTGATTAGCTATAGTATCTTTGCTAAAAGACCACCCTAGCTATGGTTCTCTAACTTGCTCCCAAATTACCCAAAATATTCAATGAAATGTAATTATTCACTTTTTTCCATTAATATTATACCATAGGGTCTTCTGGCATAGACCTGTGTTCTGCTATGTTATCCTTCTTAAGCTTAAAGGCATCAGGCTATAGAAAATTGTACCAGACAAAAACAGGCCCTTTTTATAAAGTCATCCTAAGTTCTTCTTACTCTGTCTTTATATTCCAGCCAATAGAATGCCCAGAAAAGTGTGATTTGATTCATTCAAATTCAGTGTGGTTAGACTTTCAAGATTTTATATGTACTGAAAAAGAACTAAAGTAATATTGTGGAATATTCTACTCTTGATCTAAACATACATCTATAGAACATACAATAGTTATAGATAATTTTAGAGGCCTCACTGGCATGTGAGTCTATCAATCACCATTAATGCCACCTCACTAGAGAAGAGGAAATACTTCACTAGGAATGGGAAAACGACTCCCCAGTTTTGTGTCAGTCTTTGCCATCCTTTCTCATGCTGATTCTCTATTAACCACTGATTCATTTCTAAGACCACATATTTTAGTCCAAGACTCAGACGAAGTCACAGTGTTACATAACAGATCCTCCATCATTCTTTAACTCAGTAGAGATTTAAGGGGCGACTATACGTGCTGAAACTGGACCAGTGAGTGGAGATCGTATATTGAACATAATCCTCATTCTCATAGTGCTCACATTTTAGTGACTGTATCTTTTTTGACATATAGACTGTAGAAAATTACTGGATTTTATGTCTATAGTTGCTCAATGTTTTGTCATCATTCACTCTTTTGTATCGTTTCAACTATTTTTATTCTTATTTTATACTGGTACAGGCAATTCAACGTTGAAATATTGGAGGCTTACTCTCTCCTTGTGGGAATGTATTCATTTAGCTCCTATGATCAAATGCTTCCTTTACTAGATTGATGAAGTGAACAGGGTTTTACAGATTTTCCCAACTTGCAGCAAGAAGAGAATAATCCAAATTGTATATTCCTGACCCATTTTCTTCCCTACTCCATGTAAGTTCTTTATATTATGGCTATCTTCTGTTTCCTAATGTTATGTGTCTTCTTGACTGCAGATAATTTTAAGAGTTGAGTTTTTGCTTTCGTATTAGATTTGGTATTCAAAAACATTTTTCTGTATAAGTGTCACTACTATCTTCACATAGTCAAGGCACAATCTAAACCATCACCCACCAAAAGCAAAAACCAAACAGCTCATTCAATAGAGATGTATCTTTGAGAGGCTGTGGTTCCAGAATAACATCATGACAAACTGAAGATCTGTTTCTAGACTTGGAAGAGAATCACAGTTTTCCACATTGAAGCTGCTATGAGTGATATATTTGGTTTCTGGGGGTGTCTCATTAATGTTACCTATGAAGCATGTTTTACATTAAACAGAGAATAGGTCTAGAATGGCACAAGTATATTTATTTTAAACCAATGACCATGAATTCCAGAGGTGCCATTTTTGCATAATAGTGATCTGGGGACAAAGGTTATCCATCCTGGAGTTTTCATAAGTGGTGAAAGCAAGTAAGACATTTCCATTAATCCTGTAAACAAGTGCTAAGCTTGTGCACGCATGTTCAAAATTTAGAATTTTATATAAATTTATGTGTAAATTAAGCATGACCCTCAGGCTCCTGGCAAGTTGCCATTGTAGCCCTTGGAATATAGAACTGGGCAGCTCCAAATTTATAGCTTTTTCCACTGAGGTCTGTTTTACAGATTTCTGCTTTTTTGTGGTCTTCTGGGAACTCGATGCCTGATTCTAAAACATACATTCTTGATCTTATCTCTCTACTAGTGAGACCCAATGAATGAAATGACAAAAACAAGTAAATTAAATTATTTAAGTTTGGAGAAAATATTTTGAGCTCACTTTTCCTGTTTGGAGACTCTCTGTTAAGCTATTGAAAACTTTCATTTGTTAATAATTATTTAAACAGAACAGCAAAAGGATGGATAAGTTCTCTTGTTTCTAGGTACCTCTTATTAAAACTTACCTTTCCAAATGGTTGATCTTGTGAACATTAAATTGGCCCTAACTTATTCAAAGGTCATTAACCCACCAAACTTTGCCAGATGATATCCAAGTAGCTGGAAGAATTCCTATAAAAACAATCAAAACTGATTTTGCGGTCTCTGTGCCAAAGGTCATGTACTACACCCATAAAAGAGACTTCTCTGACAATCAATAAAAGCCCATTGTATTCATAATTTGCCCTTAAATTCTAATATATTTAATTAGTCTGTTTCCTGGTCCACACTAGTTTGGATGTGAAAATTCAGGAGAAGTAGTTTTACAGCCAGGCTCCCTGACTCCAAGAAGCAATGACATTTGACAATCTGATAATACAATGGGAGAGGGAATACCAAAACCAAAACGAAACCAAAACAAAACAAAAAACTGGCTTAAGAGTGTCAATCTGAGGACATTTGCTATGTGGTCAAAAGCTCCATTCACTACTGCAGACCATATTATCATGGCCTTACTACACAACAAAGAGATGGATTATTTTGCTCAACACACATTTATTAAGAACTTAATACATGCCTGGGGTTGGGGAAACAAAGACAAGTAAGACATAGGTCATGCCCTTGAGAATATTACAGTTCACCTGGGAAAGCAGAAACATAAGCAATGACGAGAGAAAGAGAAAGTGCTATAAGCGTATAGAGAAGGGAAAAGTGATTTGTCTTGACGATTAATGGAAAAGTGAGATCTGAAGTTGGTCTTAAAAGCCAATCAGGGGCTTTCCAAATTGATAATGAAGGAACGTAATGAAGTATATAATAGAAAGAAAGGACAGAATATGCAGCAGCGTAAGTAATGAAAGAGCATGCCGTGTACAGCAGACAGAATTCTAGGCTGACCCCCTCTGAACATGCCCCGTATAATCCCTTCCCCTTGAGTGTGAGCAGAACATGCCTGTGAATATAATGCAATATGACTTACATGATTGTATTGCATTATATGTCAAAGGGATTTTACAGATTGAATTAATGTTCCTAATCAGTTGACTTTGAGTTGATCAAAATGGAGGGCCTCCCTGGTGGCGCAGTGGTTGAGAGTCCGCCTGCCGATGCAGGGGACGCGGGTTCGTGTCCCAGTCTGGGAAGATCCCACATGCCGTGGAGCGGCTGGGACCGTGAGCCTTGGCCATTGAGCCTGCGCATACGGAGCCTGTGCTCCGCAACGGGCAAGGCCACAACAGTGAGACACCCGCGTACCGCAAAAAAAAAAAAAACAACAACAAAAAATGGAGATAATTTTGGGTGGGTCTGACCTAATTAGATGAGCTCTTCAAAGAGGCTAAAAGATTCAAAGAGAGAAGCATATTGAGAAGAATTCCCTGTGCTATACAGTAGGTCCTTACTAGTTATCTATGTTATATATAGTAGTGTATATATGTCAATCCCAGTAAAAGAATCTTAAAAAGAGTGGATATATGCATATGTGTAACTGATACACTTTGCTGTACAAGCAGAAACCAATGCAACATTGTGAATCAACTATACTCTAAGAAAAATTTAAAAAATAAAACAAAATAAAAAACAAACGAAGATTCAAAGAGAGAGATAGATTCTCCTGCTGGCCTTGAAGAAGCACACTGCCACAGTGTAAACAGGGCCTGTGATGGGGATCTAAGAGCCACCTGTAAGGAGCTGAGAATGGCCCCTACTTCTAGTGTCGCCTACAGCAGCTAGTAATAAAACAGCTACCTCAGTCATACAGCTGCGAGGAAATAAATTCTACAAACCACCTGAAGGAATCTGGAGTTGGCTCTCCCCCTAGTTAAGCTTCTATATAGGGACGCAGATGGCTGACACCTTGATTTCACCTTAGTGAGACCCTGGGTGGAAGACACAGCTAAAATGTGCCAGAGTCCTGATTTACAGAAACTATGAGATAATGAATTTATGTCACTTTAAATTGCTAAAGTTCTAGTTATTTGTTACATACCAATAAAAAAATGAATACGGCATTTTGGAGGAATAGGAGTTTAAATTTTCTGGATCATGGAGTAGATGGACAAGACAGCAGGAAGAACAGAGACAAGGGAAAAATTAATTAAGCGGTTTGATACATAATGAAAAAAGTCATCTGAATTTATCTTCTGGGTCACAGGGAGTTATTAAAAGTAGTTAGTACAAACGGTGCCAATGTAAAGGGTATTTTAGAAAGTTGATGCTGGCCAAAGTGAGAAAGATGGATTGAACAGGAGAGATGATGGAAGAAGGGAATTGGACTGTACTAAAATAACCCTAATAAGTGGTTATGAAAGTTTTTTGAAAGGCAATGACAGTAGTGAGGAAACAAAAGGAAAAGATTAGAAAAATATTTAGTAGGTAAGATGAACATGGTGACCAATGTGAGACTAACATGAAAGAAAAAGATTAACAGAGAATGATTCCAAACTTCCTTGCCCCAAAGTTATGAGAATAAGGGAAGATAAACAATTAGAGAGAAAAGTTATTTCATATTTTGAAAACATTTTAGCTGCCTGCAGGATTTCCAAGTGATTAAGAAGAAGCTACTCATAGTTAGTTAAAAATATAGTTCTGGACTTTAAAACAAGGTGGAGGCTGGAGATTTATTTGGGGAGTTATCAATAGAGTTGAAGGCATGGAAATAAATGAGATCATTTCAGGAGACTATGTATTCTGAAAAGATAATGGTGGATTAAACTCTGGGGAACGTCAACATTTAAGTATAAATAGAATAAAAGGACCAGAGGAAGAAAATAAGGAATCGTTATTATAATAGGAGTAAAATCTGGAAAAAAATGATGTAATGGAAGTGAACGAGGAGAAATTTTAAAAGAAAAGAAGATTGAACATTGCCAAATGTCAGGTGGCAAGTAGAATGAGCTTTAAGAAAATGCCTTTGGATTTAACAATAAGAAAGTCCTCTTTGGCCTTAATAAGAACAGTTTGGCCTTAGTAAGAGGGTTTCAAAGGAATAGTGGGTGTTGACACCACATTGCAGTAGATTTTAGGAATGAATGAAAAGTGAGATGTAGCAGACTATAAGGACTATGAGAAACTTCCTTCAAGCAGCTGGGCAACAAGAGAAGAAGGAAATTAAGGGAAAAGGACACCATCAAAACAACCTATAGAGTGGGAAAGAATATTTGTAAATCATATATCTGATATGGGACTTGTCATATATTTTATATATAGAATACAATATAGAGAGAGAATCTATAAAGAACTCTTACAACTCAATAGTAAAAAGATAACCCAATTAAAAGTGGGCAGGGCTTCCCTGGTGGCACAGTGGTTGAGAGTCCACCTGCCAATGCAGGGGACACGGGTTTGTGCCCCGGTCCAGGAAGATCCCACGTGCCATGGAGCGGCTGGGCCCATGAGCCATGGCCGCTGAGCCTGCGTGTCCGGAGCCTGTGCTCCACAACGGGGGAGGCCACAACAGTGAGAGGCCCGTGTACTGCAAAAAAAAACAGAAAACAAAAAAACTGGGCAAAGAATCTGCATAGACAATTCTACAATGATATACAAATGGCCAGTAAGCACATGAAAACATGCTTGACATAATTAATGATCAGAAAAATGCAAATCAAGACCAAAATGAGATACCACTTCACACCCACTAGAATGGTTAGAATCAAAAAGTCAGATAACAAATGTTGGCAAGGATGTGGAGAAATTAGAAACCTCATATACTGCTGGGGTCGGTGGGGGGAGGGTGTAAAATGGTACAGTCACTTTGGAAAATAGTCTAGCAGTTACTTAAACAATTAAATATGGAACTGTCATATGACTCAGCAATATCATCCCTAGGTTTATACTCAAGAGAGATGAAGACATGCCCACACAAAAGCTTGTACATGAATGTTTATAGCAGCATTATTTGAAAGAGTCAAAGGTACGATATTTGTTTTTCTCTTTCCGACTTACTTCACTCTGTATGACAGACTCTAGGTCCATCCACATCTCTACAAATGACCCAATTTCATTTCTATTTATGGCTGAGTAATATCCAATTGTATATATGTACCACATCTTCTTTATCCATTCCTCTGTCGATGGACAGTTAGGTTGCTTCCATGTCCTGAGTATTGTAAATAGTGCTGCAATGAACATTGGGGTATATGTGTCTTTTTGAATTATGGTTTTCTCAGGGTATATGCCCAGTAGTGGGATTGCTGGGTCCAAAAATGGTACAGATGAATGTATTTGCAGGGCAGGAATAGAGAAGCAGACGTAGGGAACAGACGTGTGGACACAGAGGGGGAAGGGGAGGGTAGGACAAATTGGGAGATTAGGATTGACATATATACACTACCATGTGTAAAATAGATAGCTAGTGGGAACCTGCTGTATAGTGCAGGAAGCTCAGCTCAGTGCTCTGTGGTGACCTAGATGTGTGGGATGGGGGGGAAGGTCCAAGAGGGCGGGAGTGGATATAAGTATGCTTATAGCTGATTCACTTCGTTGTACAACAGAAACTAACACAACATTGTAAAGCAACTATACCCCAATTTAAAAAAAAAGAAACAGCCTAAATGTCCAACAACAAACAAATGGATTCTTAAAAATGTCCGTTATACCTGCACAATGGAGTGTTATTTGGCCATAAAGAGGAATGAAGTACTGATATAAGGATGAACCCTGAAAACACTATGCCAAGTGAAAGAAATCAGTCACATAAGACCCTGTACTATATGATTCCATTGATATGAAGTCCAGAATATGGAAATCTAGTGACAGAAAGTGGATTAGTATTGCTTTGGGCTGGAGGGGATGAGAGGTGGTACCAAAGGGCGGGGAGAATGATAGCTAGAGGGTATGAATTCCTTTTCGAAGGTGTTCTGAAATTGACTGTGGTGATGGTTGCACAGATGCATAAATATGCTAAAGCCATTCAACTGTACATTTTAAATGAGTAAATTATATGGTATATGAACTATATCTCAGTAAAGCTGCTTTTAAAAAAGAACATAAAGAATGTGAGAGGGAGAGGGGGCAGATGGCAGAAGAGTAAGACGTGGAGATCACCTTCCTCTCCACAAATACATCAGAAATACATCTACATGCGGAACAACTCCTACAGAACACCTACTGAATGCTGGCAGGAGACCTCAGACCTCCCAAAAGGCAAGAAACTCCCCACGTACCTGGGTAGCACAAAAGAAAAAACAGAGACAAAAGAATAGGGACGGGACCTGCACCAGTGGGAGGGAGCCGTGAAGGAGGAAAGGTTTCCACACACTAGGAAGCCCCTTCGCGGGCGGAGGCTGTGGGTGGCGGAGGGGGGAGCTTTGGGGCCGCGGAGGAGAGCACAGCAACAGGGGTGCGGAGGGCAAAGCAGAGAGATTCCCACACAGAGGATCGGTGCCTACCGGCACTCACCAGCCCGAGAGGCTTGCCTGCTCACCCGCTGGGCGGGCGGGGCTGGGAGCTGAGGCTTGGGCTTCAGTTGGAGCGCAGGGAGAGGACTGGGGTTGGTGGCGTGAACACAGCCTGCAGGGGTTAGTGCGCCACAGCTATCCGGGAGGGAATCCGGGGAAAAGTCTGGGCCTGCCAAAGAGGCAAGAGACTTTTTCTTCCCCTTTGTTTCCTGGTTCGCGAGGAGAGGGGATTAAGATCGCTGCGTAAAGGAGCTCCAGAGACGGGCGTGAGTTGCAGCTAACAGCGCGGACCCCAGAGACAGGCATGAGATGCTAAGGCTGCTGCTGCTGCCACCAAGAAGCCTGGGTGCAAGCACAGGTCACTATCCACACTTCCCTTCCGGGGATCCTGTGCAGCCCGCCCCTGCCAGGGTCCCGGGACCCAGGGACAACTTCCCTGGGAAAACGCACGGCGCGCCTCAGGCTGGTGCAACGTCCCGCTGGCCTCTGCCACCGCAGGCTCACCCCGCATTGTGCCCTTCCCTCCTGCTGGCCTGAGTGAGCCAGAGCCCCTGAATTAGCGGCTCCTTTAACCCCGTCCTGTATGAACGAAGAACAGATGCCCTCCAGCGACCTACACACAGAGGCGGGGCCAAATCCAAAGCTGAGCCCCGGGAGCTGTGTGAACAAAGAAGAGAAAGGGAAATCTCTCCCAGCAGCCTCAGGAGTAGTGGATTAAATCTCCACAATCAACCTGATGTACCCGGCATCTGTGGAATACCTGGATAGACAACGAATCATCCCAAATTGAGGAGGTGCACTTTGAGAGCAAGATTTATTATTTTTTCCCCTTTTTCTCTTTTTGTCAGCATGTATGTGTATGCTTCTGTGGGAGATTTTGTCTGTATAGCTTTGCTTTCACCATTTGTCCTAGGGTTCTATCCATCCGTTTTTTTTTTACTTTTTAAAAAATTTTTTTCTTAATAATTATTTTTTATTTTAATAACTTTATTTTATTTTATCTTACTTTATTTTATTTTCCTTTATACTATTCCTTTCTTTCTACTTTTTCTCCCTTTTATTCTGAGCCGTGTGGATGAAAGGCTCTTGGTGCTGCAGCCAGGAGTCAGTGCTGTGCCTCTGAGGTGGGACAGCCAACTTCAGGACACTGGTCCACAAGAGACCTCCCATCTCCATGTAATATCAAACAGAGAAAATCTCCCAGAGATCTCCATCTCAGCACCAATACCCAGCTCGACTCAAGGACCAGTAAGCTACAGTGCTGGAAACCCTATGCCAAACAACTAGCAGGACAGGAACACAGCCTCATCCATTAGCAGAGAGGCTGCCTAAAATCATAATAAGTCCACAGACACCCCAAAACACACCACCAGATGTGGACCTTCCCACCAGAAAGACAAGATCCAGCCTCATCCACCAGAACACAGGCACTAGTCCCCTCCACCAGGAAGCATACACAACCCACTGAACCAACTTTAGCCACTGGGGACAGACACCAAAAACAACAGGAACTACGAACCTGCAGCCTGCAAAAAGGAGACCCCAAACACAGTAAGATAAGCAAAATGAGAAGACTGAGAAACACACAGCAGATGAAGGAGCAAGATAAAAACCCACCAGACCTAACAAATGAAGAAGAAATAGGCAGTCTACCTGAAAAAGAATTCAGAATAATGATAGTAAAGATGATCCAAAATCTTGGAAATAGAATAGAGAAAATGCAAGAAACATTTAACAAGGACTTAGAAGAACTAAAGATGAAACAAGCAATGATGAACAACACAATAAATGAAATTAAATATACTCTAGAAGGGATCAATAGCAGAATAACTGAGACAGAAGAACGGATAACTGACCTGGAAGATAAAATAGTGGAAATAACTACTGCAGAGCAGAATAAATAAAAAAGAATGAAAAGAACTGAAGACAGTCTCAGAGACCTCTGGAACAACATTAAACGCACCAACATTCAAAGTATAGGGGTTCCAGAAGAAGAAGAGAAAAAGAAAGGAACTGAGAAAATATTTGAAGAGATTATAGTTGAAAACTTCCTTAATATGGGAAAGAAAATAGTTAATCAAGTCCAGGAAGTACAGAGAGTCCCATACAGGATAAATCCAAGGAGAAACACGCCAAGACACATATTAATCAAACTGTCAAAAATTAAATACAAAGAAAACATATTAAAAGCAGCAAGGGAAAAACAACAAATAACACAAAAGGGAATCCCCATAAGGTTAACAGTTGATCTTTCAGCAGACACTCTGCAAGCCAGAAGGGACTGGCAGGACATATTTAAAGTGATGAAGGAGAAAAACCTACAACCAACATTACTCTACCCAGCAAGGATCTCATTCAGATTTGATGGAGAAATTAAAATCTTTACAGACAAGGAAAAGCTGAGAGAGTTCAACACCACCAAACCAGATTTACAACAAATGCCAAAGGATCTTCTCCAGGCGAGAAACACAAGAGAAGGAAAAGACCTACAATAACAAACCCAAAACAATTGAGAAAATGGGAATAGGAACATACATATCGATAATTACCTTAAATGTAAATGGATTAAATGCTCCCACAAAAAGACACAGACTGTCTGAATGGATACAAAAATAAGACCCATATATATGCTGTCTAAAAGAGACCCACTTCAGACCTAGAGACACATACAGACTGAAAGTGAGTGCATGGAAAAAGATATTCCATGCAAATAAAAAAACAAAAGAAAGCTGGAGTAGCAATTCTCATATCAGACAAAATAGACTTTAAAATAAAGACTATTACTAGAGACAAAGGAGGACACTACATAATGATCAAGGGATCGATCCAAGAAGAAGATATAGCAATTGTAAATATTTATGCACCCAAAATTGGAGCACCTCAATACATAAGGCAAATACTAACAGCCATAAAAGGGGAAGTCGACAGTAACACATTCATAGTAGGGGACTTTAACACCCCACTTTCACCAATGGACAGATCATCCAGAATGAAAATAAATAAGAAAACACAAGCTTTAAATGATACATTAAACAAGACGGACTTAATTGATATTAATAAGACATTCCATCCAAAAACAACAGAATATACATTTTCCTCAAGTGCTCATGGAACATTCTTCAGGATAGATCATATCTTGGGTCACAAATCAAGCCTTGGTAAATTTAAGAAAATTGAAATTGTATCAAGTATCTTTTCCGACCACAACACTATGAGACTAGATATCAATTACAGGAAAAGATCTGTAAAAAATACAAACACATAGAGGCTAAACAATACACTACTTAATAACGAAGTGATCACTGAAGAAATCAAAGAAGAAATCAAAAAATACCTAGAAACAAATGACAATGGAGACACGATGACCCAAATCCTATGGGATGCAGCAAAAGCAGTTCTAAGAGGGAAGTTTAGAGCAATACAATCCTACCTTAAGAAACAGGAAATATCTCGAATAAATAACCTAACATTGCACCTAAAGCAATTAGAGAAAGAAGAACAAAAAAACCTCAAAGTTAGCAGAAGGAAAGAAATCATAAAAATCAGATCAGAAAAAAATGAAAAAGAAATGAAGGAAACGATAGCAAATATCAATAAAACTAAACACTGGTTCTTTGAGAAGATAAACAAAATTGATAAACCATTAGCCAGACTCATCAAGAAAAATAGGGAGAAGACTCAAATCAATAGAATTAGAAATGAAAAAGGAGAAGTAACAACTGACACTGCAGAAATACAAAAGATCATGAGAGATTACTACAAGCAACTCTATGCCAATAAAATGGACAACCCGGAAGAAATGGACAAATTCTTAGAAATGCACAACCTGCCGAGACTGAATCAGGAAGAAATAGAAAATAGGAACAGACCAATCACAAGCACTAAAATTGAAACTGTGATTAAAAATCTTCAGAACCTGATGCCTTCACAGGCGAATTCTATCAAACAATTAGAGAAGAGCTAACACCTATCCTTCTCAAATTCTTCCAAAATATAGCAGAGGGAGGAACACTCCCAAACTCATTCTACAAGGCGACCATCACCCTGATACCAAAACCAGACAAGGACGTCCCAAAGAAAGAAAACTACAGGCCAATATCACTGATGAACATAGATGCAAAAATCCTCAACAAAATACCAGAAAACAGGATCCAACAGCATATTAAAAGGATCATACACCATGATCAAGTGGGGTTTATCCCAGGAATGCAAGGATTCTTCAGTATACACAAATCAATCAATGTGATAAACTATATTAATAAACTGAAGGAGAAAAACCATATGATCATCTCAATAGATGCAGAGAAAGCTTTCGACAAAATTCAACACACATTTATGATAAAAACCCTCCAGAAAGTAGGCATAGAGGGAAATTTCCTCAACATAATAAAGGCCATATATGAGAAACCCACAGCCAACATTGTCTTCAATGGTGAAAAACTGAAAGCATTTCCACTAAGATCAGGAACAAGACAAGGTTGCCCACTCTCACCACTGTTATTCAACATAGTTTTGGAAGTTTTAGCCACAGCAATCAGAGAAGAAAAGGAAATAAAAGGAATCCACATCGAAAAGAAGAAGTAAAGCTGTCACTGTTTGCAGATGACATGGCACTAAACATAGAGAATCCTAAAGATGCTACAAGAAAACTACTAGAGCTAATCAAAGAATTTGGTAAAGTAGCAGGATACAAAATTAATGCACAGAAATTTCTGGCATTCCTATACACTAATGATGAAAAATCTGAAAGTGAAATCAAGAAAACACTCCCACTTACCATTGTAACAAAATGAATAAAATATCTAGGAATAAACCTACCTAAGGAGACAAAAGACCTGTATGCAGAAAATTGTAACACACTAATGAAAGAAATTAAAGATGATACAAATAGATGGAAAGATATACCATGTTCTTGGATTGGAAGAATCAACATTGTGAAAATGACTATACTACCCAAAGCAATCTACAGGTTCAATGCAATCCCTATGAAACTACCACTGGCTTTTTTCACAGAACTAGAACAAAAAATTTCACAGTTTGTATGGAAACACAAAAGACCCCGAATAGCCAAAGCAATCTTGAGAAAGAAAAACGGAGCTAGAGGAATCAGGCTCCCTGACGTCAGACTATACTACAAAGCTACAGTAATCAAGACAGTATGGTACTGGTACAAAAACAGAAATATAGATCAATGGAACAGGATAGAAAACCCAGAGATAAACCCACGCACATATAGTCACCTTATCTTTGATAAAGGAGGCAGGAATGTACTGTGGAGACAAGACAGCCTCTTCAATATGTGGTGCTCGGAAAACTGGACAGGTACATGTAAAAGTATGAGATTAGATCACTCCCTAACACCATACACAAAAATTAGCTCATAATGGATTAAAGACCTAAATGTAAGGCCAGAAACTCTTAGAGGAAAACATAGGCAGAACACTCTATGACATAAATCACAGCAACATCCTTTTTGACCCACCTCCTAGAGAAATGGAAATAAAAACAAAAATAAACAAATGGGACCTAATGAAACTTCAAAGGTTTTGCACAGCAAAGGAAACCATAAACAAGACCAAAAGACAACCCTCAGAATGGGAGAAAATATTTGCAAATGAAGCAACTGACAAAGGATTAATCTCCAAAATTTACAAGCAGCTCATGCAGCTCAATAACAAAAAGACAAACAACCCAATCCAAAAATGGGCAGAAGACCTAAACAGACATTTCTCCAAAGGAGATATACAGACTGCCAACAAACACATGAAAGAATGCTCAACATCATTAATCATTAGAGAAATGCAAATCAAATGTACAATGAGATATCATCTCAGACCAGTCAGAATGGCCATCATCAAAAAATCTAGAAACAATAAATCCTGGAGAGGGTGTGGAGGAAAGAGAACACTCTTGCACTGCTGGTGGGAATGTGAATTGGTACAGCCACTATGGAGAACAGTATGGAGGTTCCTTAAAAAACTACAAATAGAACTACCATATGACCCAGCAATCCCACTACTGGCCATATACCCTGAGAAAACCATAATTCAAAAAGAGTCATGTACCAAAATGTTCATTGCAGCTCTATTTACAATAGCCAGGACATGGAAACAACCTAAGTGTCCATCATCAGATGAATGGATAAAGAAGATATGGCACATATATACAATGGAATATTACTCAGCCATAAAAATAAATGAAATTGAGTTATTTGTAGTGAGGTGGATGAAACTAGAGTCTGTCATACAGAGAGAAGTAAGTCAGAAAGAGAAAGACAAATACCGTATGCTAACACATATATATGGAATGTAAGAAAAAAAATGTCATGAAGAACCTAGGGGTAAGACAGGAATAAAGACACAGGCCTACTAGACAATGGACTTGAGGATATGGGGAGGGGGAAGGGTAAGCTGTGACAAAGTGAGAGAGTGGCATGGACATATATACACTACCAAACATAAAATAGATAGCTAGTGGGAAGCAGCTGCATATCACAGGGAGATCAACTCGGTGCTTTGTGACCACGTAGAGGGTTGGGATAGGGAGTGTGGGAGGGAGGGAGACGCAAGAGGGAAGAGATATGGGAACATACGTATATGTATAACTGATTCACTTTGTTATAAAGCAGAAACTAACACACCATTGTAAAGCAATTATACTCCAATAAAGATGTAAAAAAGAAAAGAACATAAAAGGGGAAATTCAAGGTAGATAAGGCCAAAAAGAACATTTCTTTTAGCTTGTGAGAGATTCCAGTACGTGTGTAATTTGAGAGGAAGGAGTTGGTGGCTATTCACAGTGATTGATGCTCATAATGATAATTCTGAATCATCAGAAAAGGTCAAATCCTTTTCAATATGTAATATCTTTTAGAAAGAGCTCCAGCAAAAATATCTAAATGAAAGTTATGCCTTTGAACAGGAAACTTGCTTTCTTTTATAGGAAAATTAGTTTACAGAGAATAAGTGTTCCCTCGATGATGGACAAATGATAATGGTTACCAAAAAAGTGTCTTGTTAAAAATTATTTATTATTTCTGAAGTTTTGAGGCAGTTTTCTTTTGAATAAAAGAAAAATAAAAACATGCTGAATCTCATGATTTCCATACAACTGTTAATAAAATCTGTATTAACGTTTAGCTGTCTTGGCTCCTAAGGAGGAAAGGTTGTATAGTCAGGCTACATGCCTGTCACATTGCTCTGGATTAAGAATGGAGGGACCATCGTACTCAGCCATCCAGCTAATAGATATTTAACCCGTATAATTTCCGGTACTCCTTTTGTTTCAGCCAGAATATTTGCTGTCACCATGTTGCTTCAATTGCGTTGAACATTATTCTTGCTTTTATTTATTTATTTTTTACAAAGTATTTTTATTATTCTTCAATGCCTGCTGTTGTAGCACATTACCTAGATATTAAAAACAGATTGTTAAAGACTTACTGGCAAAACCCCAGAGGATCTATGTGGAATTATTTGTTTTAATATTTATTAAAATTCTCTAGGTACAGATTAATTTTGCTTGCTCAAGATTTTTTATTGTTTCACCTGCTATTGAGTAGAAACTGCAATGGGGAAGGTTTCTGTTTTGTTTTGTTTAAGTTACCAAGTTCTATCAGAATTGTTTGAAAGTGCCTAAACATTTTTTACTGGAATGATCTGCTTTCAAACAACCCGCCACCCTCAGGAGAGGGTTACTCACACAAGGTATCCAGATGTCTTGCGTAACGAGCAAGTATTCAGCATCTTTAAGGAAGGGTGAGAGCACTTTGGAACTTGGCAGGAGCTCAGCCCATTAAGAGGAGAGACTCCCCATTTCCCTGTTGATGACCAAGGAAAACGGTCTCCTGGATTCCTAGTGTGAGAAAAGACAGCTGAGCCTTCTATTGATGGGGTAAGCCAGGCAAAACAACTTGCTTAGTGCTAAGAGGGAGAGCCAGATCAGAGTGTCCTGTGAAAGAAAGTCCAAGAGGGACAGGGATTCATTTCTGGGAAGAACATAATGAGAGCAAACTGAATAATAAATAAGAGCTGTTTTTCTCTTGATTTGGATTTGAGCTTCAACATAGAGATCAGGTGATTTTATGAACAGAAAAGAAGCAGGGTCTCTGGTTTAAATAAAAGTGATGAGTTTTCACTTTGTACCTGTTTGGTGAAGAAGATTTCAGAGAGAAAAAAAAAATTATGACTTTTCTGTAATTTCCTCATGTCAAGTATGAAAATGGATCTATTCTGCTTTTCTTCCAAAACTTACCCCATATATTCTCCTGCCTTTTTATCCTGACACCAGAAACTCCAAATATGCTCCTTTTAGTGTTTTCAGAGGTCATAATAGTGGATAAGGACTAAAGGAGGCCTCAATTCTAGAAAAAAAAGTTGTTATCCAAAGGCACAGATCCATTGATCTACATCTATTTGCTGTCAATATACTCATGAAAATGGGAAAGACATAGACTCTGGACTCCAAAAACCTTAGTTTGAATTCCTGTTCCTCCATTTAGTAGCTGAATGATCATTAGCCTCTTTAAGCCACAATTGCCTTATCTTTACCTCTGTTTCCTCTTCTGTAAATTGGGGGTAGTAATACCATCTAACACTGTTTGACAATCAACTGAGATATATGTGAAAATTCTTTGTATGATATAAAAGGTAATAGTAATTTTAATTGGGAAATACTGAACATTTTTCACCTAACTTTACAAAGCCAGGATTTGAAGATAGGGCTATATGACTCTAAAGGTTGATCTTTTCCTAAAATTGCCTTGTTAATCATCTATTAATGAATACATATTTATGAATAATTCTTCATAATAATATTTATAAATAAATATTTCCAACATGGAAGGAATTTTTCTTTGAGGGATACCAAACAGAATCAGACTTACTGTTTTCAAGGAGCTAATAGCTTATTATGGAAGACATGGCTACAAATATCTACCCTCATGAATTAGAAAATGCTGGGTCTTAAGAGATGTTCATTCAGCTATCCGTTTGATAATTACCTACTGAGCCTCTACAATGTTACAGGTACTGCGTTAGACCCTGGAGACAGAACGATAAACATAAATAGGCATGGTTCTTGCCCTTTTGGAGCTTATTGTCTAGAAGGAGAAGAAAGATATTGATAAATAAATGCAAAATCACAACATTTATAAGGGCTACAAAGTAGAAATACTTATAAAGTGCTAGATGATCCAGAGAGAAATACTACTTCCAATGGTGGACATAGAGGAATCTTTTTTTAAAAGGGCTCATTGGAACTCAACTTTTGAAGACAAATAAGATTTAGAGCTACTGAATAAGATGGGGAGTTGTCTCAGATAGAAGATGCAGACAAGGTTAATGAAGGAGTGAGTATTCAAAACGATTTGGAGGAGTTGAAGGCAAACTCATTTGCATGATGTAAGAGAAGATGATTAGAAAAATAAAAATGGACAGGTATGTTGGAGGCAAGAGTTTGGATATTATTTTATGATCCATATGAGCTACTTGAGGACTGAGACAAAGAAGGTCCAAATCAGGCAGTTAGCAATGAGAATGAAGAAGAGGGAAAGATGCCAAGGGTACTGCTGTCAAAATATTGACCAATCTTGGTTGTGGAAGACAAGGACAATAAGAAACCATTAATTAATATGTGGAAGAGAGAAATAAATCAGCTATAAATTGGCATAACTCATTTTTTTTTCTGACTGCAACCCTTATACTGGTATTGTATATATGTTAACATAACACTTTTGGACTTCAATTTCTTTATCTATAAGTAAAATAATGTGAATAATAATCACTTAGATGGAACAGTAATAATAAATATTTTATTCCAGAAAACAAATAGACACATTAGGGTTCTTTGTGGAAAATGGATGACCTAGATTCTCCAACTCGAGTAGCGAATGTCAGGGCTACATAGAAGCTTAGTGACCGGAGTGAGCAGTGGGTTTTCCAAGCTAGGAAGCTAAAGTCCAGAGAAGTTAAAGGACTCAAGTGAGGCCAAATAACTAATAAGAGGCAGAGTCCAGATGTCCTGCTTCCCAGGCCAGGGCTTTTTCACCACTTCACAGAACCTCTTATTTTTAACACTGATGTTTATTTAGGAAAATGATACTCTCATTGCAGCTGGGCTTGTCTAACCCATAGTGGTCGTACACTAAGAGAGTCTGTGAAGGAGAGATCCCTTCTCACTTTGGATGAGAACAGCTGGGCGTAGGCTGTTACATCCAGGGCTCTAGACAGATTCTCTGCTGTGTCCATCCTAGGATTGTCTTGGGTCTGAGAAAATGAAATAAGTGATGGGAAAATCCACAGAGGACTGAGAAGCCACTCAGGAGAAACCTCATTCCAAGACAAAAAGAAGCCAAGATGCATTCACTTGGATCAAGTTGTATAAACCAGGTCTGGGAGAGAGAATGTTGCCCCTGGCCTTGTTACTGTTGTCTTCCACTTGAGTCACCGGGGTTATACCAAAGACAAATAAATAAAACTTAAAAATTGCTGTTTCTCTACCATCTCTGGGAGGTACTGAGAATGCAAGGTAAAAACAGCAGGGATGTCAGCAGACCTGGCATTGGCTGCCTCCATGGTGGTGGGTGGCCAGCAGTGGCAGTGGTAGCATGTGTTGTGTGGGCCAGAGTGCCAACACCTAGTCTTAAGCATTAGCTCTCTTGGTTTTAGGCATTGACATCAATGCAGATATCAGTAGCATCAACATCAGCAAATATGACTTTACTTGACATTTGGTAGCTAAGTTGTCACTTTTCCTTTGGCACCATGGTGGGGAAGAAGTGGGTACAAATGATGAAGGACCAAGGGTATATGTGGGAATCATCTAGAGGACTCCCAGAATTCCTAGCCTGGATATTCAGGGCAATGAATTTCCTACAGGACAAGATGGAGGTGAGCAGGTACATTCTCTTATTACCTAACACCTCTTGCAGAGGTAAAAAACAAAAACAAATTTAAAGCTGCTTTTTTATATTATTATTATGTTTGGTTTTTTTCTGAAATGGTCCTAATATCTGTAACACTATTTGGGGTTTGATCAGCTTGTTGGTTTATATATCTGAGTAATGTTTCTGTCAGATCTCTGAAGAGTTGACCCTTTGTGTCATAAGATCCACTGGTGAGTTCTGTGGAAAAAGTTAAAGACCATTTGAATTGACTATTTTTCTTTTGCTAGATCTCAAATGAGCTCTTGGTCCATGTGTTAACCTGTAGAAAGGGCAGAAAATTAAGAGTTAAAGATTTGAGTTTTAGACTTATTCTGCAATATGACCTTAGGAGAGTTATTCACTTTCTCGGTCTGACAGTTTTATCTTTAAAAATAGAGATGGTCATCTCTACTTTAACTGATCTTTCTGGAGTTCTGGTTAAATTCTCTTCAGTAGAATAGAATTGGTTTTAAATTGCATTTAACAATAGGAAATCTATCTTCCTATGCATATTTGGAATTATTTCATAGTCTTTGCAGTATTTTTCAAGCTGCACTCATCATAATACCAATAACCTATGAGCTATTTCTTCATTAAATCAGGTGAATTCTGGATAAGTATTTGTTGAGTAAGTCATTACTGAAGGTCTTATCTGAACCTTTAAAATACACTTCATGAGTATCCAAGAAGGGGATATATTAAATAGCTTTTCTTATCTAACGCAAGTATTTTGTAGAATACAAGTGTGGGAAAATCTGTTTATAACATTATATAGACTTTTTTGAAACATGCTATTGGAAAAATTCACTTAGGCCCCTTTATCATTTTGTCAAAAAAATACCCCATTTATTAGTCTGTATCATGCCTGCTGATAACTATGTTTTAATGATGAGAATTGTCAATGCCTTTGCTTATAATAGTGAATTGGGGTTATACTGATATTTTTAAATTGTCATTAATTTTTCAAGTGTTGACTCAACAATTCAGGGGCAGTAAAAGGAAGAAAAGTGGTTCCTCTATCAGTTTTGGCTAAACTTGGCTTAGGTGTAAGATAAGACAATAAACAGATAAAGTACTTCTACTTACATTCCTCAACTTTGAATATTTGGATTCTACAGGCAAAGAATTTTGAGCTCCTTAAATACTAGGTGACTCATTACCATCCATAGCTGTGTTCTCAACTCTTAATAGAGCTGTAATATATGTCATTACCATGTAATGGCAGTGAGCCCCTGGGAACATCCATTTGTACATGACACTAGTCCCTTAGACATAGTTGATTGGTCAAGAATATGGGTCCATGACCTATGGTGACCTGATGACAACCTCTTCTTTAAAAATTCTGAATTGAAATTATAAGATTCTGGGCTTAGTTTGGCTTATCACTTAATTGCTGTCATGCAGGCATAGTGAGCAAACCTGTTCACTACCAATTGGACTGGAGTGCGGTGAAAAATTTGCCTGCTGAGCATGGTAAGGATGAAGTTGATGTGTAAGAGAAGAAGAGATGAGAGGTGGAAAGAGATTGCAACTTTCCAGTCCCTGGTTCTCCCTCTTCCTGGGGGCCAGCACATTTTTGATCTTGGGTACTGCAAGACAGCTCATATTCTATCATTTTCCATCTCAGAATAACTTGAGTTTGTTTCTATTTTCCCAAACAACAATGGAATAGTATTGCTCAAAACAAAACAATACAAAAGGTTATAATATTGTTCCAAATACTGGAAGTATGATTAATAAAATGGAAGGGCCAAGTTGAGACAAAGTATGTATAGCTTTGAGTGACAGACACACCTGAGTTTGAATCCTGGCTTTTCCAATTGCAGAAGCCTATTGATAGTGGGCAATATTACCCTCTCTGAGCCTCAATTTCCTTATCTATAAAATGGGTGTAATAAAAATACCTACTTCAGAGAGTTTGGGTGAAAATTCAATGAGATAATGAATAAAATGCACATAGCACATGATAAGAATTCAATAAATCTTACAATCGTTATTATTTATTCTCTCATGGAAGTAAGTTTAATCAGCTTGTTGTCTTCATAATTGTCAAGTATCGGATTCTTAATAATGGAGTTGTTGTTTTTATTGGTTTTATTTGTTTTGTTTTGAAGGTTTGTGCCTCTGAATCACAGTGGGCAAGGAGGCCTAACTGGGACTCTGCAGGGGACTCTGGGCAGCCCCAAAACAGCCAAAAGGTACAGATGCTGGGAATGTGGTAAACAAGACCATGCAGGCGGGAGAGGAACACAGAAAAAAGGGAGGAAAATCATCAAGACCAGTCCTGGGAAGCAGTCCTGCTGTGCTAAATGTCCCTGGAAATCACTTCAGTGCCCTTCTCACTCAGAGTACTTTCCACACATTTACATTTCAAATCATTCCTTTCACTTCATTCTCCACTGTAAGTAATTCTGTCTTCAGGATTATTTATGTGACCATCCCTTGCTTCTTCCCAAGAACAATATGCCTATGAATTACATTGGAATCATGGAAACAGACTGCCCTTCTGCAGACAAGAATCCCTTCAGCTCATAATGGGGGCAGGAAAAGCCTCAGGTTCTCTTCCAAATGCTCCTGAGGGTGGAACCCACTCAGATCACACCCTCTAACGCCCAGCCTTTCACACTACTGACTGATAATATTCTGTGATCCTCTCCTTGCCTTGCTCCAACAGGTATTTTGGAAGCAAAGGAAACACTGTTGACATGACTGTAAAGAATACAATTGTATTTTTGACTTTTTTCTAACAGGAAAATGGACTGTTGTCAACATATATCGTTCTTTCTTATTAGTCATTTTCAATGAGTTTGCATCCTTTTTCATAGTGCTGCTTTGTTTTTAGGATTAGGATTAGATAATCTGTCAGCAAAGGTAATTATGTAGGTGAGAATATTTCTATTTCTGCAGGGAAAAGAAAGACTTAAGTAAACCTGATGAGCATGGTGTGTAAACTGGAGAAAATTTTCTAGATTAAAATAACAGGAAGGGGCGGAAACGAAAACCTGTGGGAGCTCAAAATTGGGTAAAGCAGAGGGGAGCTTGACTCAGAGCCGGAGGGAAGGAGACCTGTAGACTGACCTGAGTGGGCCCACATCTCTCACCATGGCAGCTGGTCAAGACTGCAGCCTGGAACATTCTTTCAATGAATTCTGCTGTTTTTCTGGGTTGGCACAAAAAATACGTCTCCTGGTTACCATGACGTGACTCTTATTTTATGTAGGATATACAGAGACTTCTTTTAGAGAGAGATGCCACAGGTTACATTCCCTGATTGGATATTATTTCCTGTCATAAATAAAAATATGCCTCAAATCTTGGTTAATAGCATAAATTGTTTTTTGATAACATATGTTAATGCAATCTCTCATTCTTTTTGGTTCATTCTCTAAATTTACACCTCAATCTCAGGAGATCTCCTTGCTGTAACTGTCACCTTACCATTGCTTTTGTAGGTTAATGAGATCTGTTATGTTTTTTTTTTAATTCCTGAGACCTTCTAAGGATGCTAATGCAGACTGGTCCATAATTCAGTTCTAGATCTTTTAAATTATTTTCTCAACTCTGCAATTTAGAGCCAAATGGAATCCATTAGCACCTGTTAGCTATGTAGCTGTTTTATCAGTGACATGGGATTTAGTTCTTAAGGTTTGGGAGAAAAACAATAAAATAATGGAATAAAGAAAATTCTCCTCTCCCAACTTATTTTTATTTTGAATGGTAACACTATGATTCCCACTGGATTAAAAAACCACACCATATATAGAAGTGGGCTTTGGAAATGCTAATATAATGATTGATTAATATGACCTCATTAATTAAGTTGATAAACTTGGAAATGAGTTCAAGAAGGTGAGGAAATGAAATGTATTCTAAAGAACTGGGTTCATGAAAATGATGGAAGATGGATAGAAAAGATTTAAGCCTGCAGAGCACCCGCTGTGGGAAATTTATCCGAGACCACAAGGGCTGAGGAAGCTTCATTTCATCTTCTTGTGGAACATTCTCAAGTACCTGTCTCTTTTCACTTATGTATTATTTCTTATTATACTCTACTGGAACTTTACAATGCAGAGCTCTTATCCACTATCTAAATAAAGCTAAATAAATAAATTAAAGTACCACAAGGTGGTCACTTGCATAATTAAAGAAGAAAAGAGCCTCTTGAAAAGACCATTCCCACAGGGAAAGAATGAAGACCTATGAACTGGAACACTAGAAAACTCCTGGGTTTTTAAAAAGTATGAGGCTAGTGGATATTGCTTCAAGATGGCGGAGGAGTAAGACGTGGAGATCACCTTCCACCCCACAAATACATCAGAAATACATCTACATGTGGAACAACTCCTACAGAACACCTACTGAACGCTGGCAGAAGAACTCAGACCTCCCAAAAGGCAATAAACTCCCCAGGTACTTGGGTAGGGCAAAAGAAAAAACAGAGACAAAAGAATAGGGACAGGACCTGCACCTCTGGGAGGGAGCTGTGAAGGAGGAAAAGTTTCCCCACACTAGGAAGCCCCTCAACTGGTGGACATGGGGGTTGGCGAGGTGAAGCTTTGAAGCCACAGAGGAGAGCACAGCAACAGGGGTGCGGAGGGCAAAGCAGAGAGATTCCCACACAGAGGATCGGTGCCGTCCAGCACTCACCAGCCCCAGAGGCTTGTCTGCTCACCCTCCAGGGTGGGAGGGGGCTGGGAGCTGAGACTCCAGCTTCGGAGATCAGATCCCAGGGAGAGGACTGAGGTTGGCTGCGTGAACACAACCTTAAGGGGGCTAGTGTGCCACAGCTAGCAGGGAAGGAGTCCGGGAAAAAGTCTGGAACTGCCTAAGAGGCAAGAGACCATTGTTTCAGGGTGCTTGAGGAGAGGGGATTCAGAGTACTGCCTAAACGAGCTCCAGAGACGGGCCTGAGCCGCGGCTATCAGAACAGACCCCAGAGATGGGCATGAGACCCTAAGGCTGCTGCTGCAGCCACCAGGAATCCTGTGTGTAAGCACAGGTCACTATCCACACCTCCCTTCCTGGGAGTCTGTGCAGCCCACCACTGCCAGGTTCCCGTGATCCAGGGACAAATTCCCCGGGAGAACACACAGAGTGCCTCAGGCTGTTGCAATGTCATGCTGGGCTCTGCCGCCACAGGCTCATTCTGCATTCTGTACCCCTCCCTCCCCCAGGCCTGAGTGAGCCAGAGCCCCGGAAGCAGCTGCTCCTTTAACCCCATCCTGTCTGAATGAAGAATAGATGCCCTAAGGTGACCTACATGCAGAGGCGGGTCCAAATTCAAAGCTGAACCCCAGGAGCTGTGCCAACAAAGAAGAGAAAGGGAAATCTCTCCCAGCAGCCTCAGGAGCAGTGGATTAAAGCTCCACAATCAACTTGATATACCCTGCATCTCTGGAATACCTGAATAGACAATGAATCATCCCAGAATTATGGGTGTGGACTTTGGGAGCAATTGTAGATTTGGGTTTGGCTTTCTGCAGCTAATTTGTTTCTGGTTTTATGTTTATCTTAGTTTAGTATTTAGAATTTATTATCATTAATAGATTTGTTTATTGATTTCATTGCTCTCTTCCTTTTTTTTTACATATAGATATATATTTTTTTCCTTTTTCTCTTTTTGTGAGTATGTATGTGTATGCCTCATTGTGTGACTTGTCTGTATAGCTTTGCTTTTACTGTTTGTCCTAGGGTTCTGTCTGTCTGGTTTTTTTTTTGTTTTTAGTATAGTTTTTAGTGATTGCTCTCATTGGTGGATCTGTTTATTGGTTTGGTTGCTCTCTTCTTTCATTCTTTCTTTTAATGACTTTCAAATTTTTTAATAATGTTTTTTAATTTTAATAACTTTATTTTATTTTATTATTTATTTCTCTCTTTCCTTTGTTTTTCCTCCCTTTCCTTCTGAGCCGTGTGGCTGATAGGGTCATGGTGCTTCAGCCGTGTGTCAGGCCTGTGCCTCTCTGGTGAGAGAGCTGAGTTCAGGACATTGGGCAACCAGAGACCTCCTGGCTTCACATGGTAACAAACGGTGAAAGCTCTCCCAGAGATCTCCATCTCAATGATAAGACCCAATTCTATTCAGCAACCAGCAGGCTACAGTGCTGGACATCCTACGCCAAACAACTAGCAACACAGGAACACAAACCCACCCATTAACAGAGAGGCTGCCTAAAATCATAATAAGGTCACAGACACCACAAAACAGAGCAAAAGACGTGGTCCTGCCCACCAGAAGGAAGAGATCCAGCCTCATCCACCACAACACAGGCACCAGTCCCCTCCACCAGGAAGCCTACACAATACACTGAAACAACCTTAGCCACTGGGGACAAACAACAAAAACAATGGGAACAACGAACCTGCAGCCTGTGAAAAGGACACCCCAAACACAGTAAGGTAAGCAAAATAAGAAGACAGAGAAACACAGAGCAGATGAAGGAGCAAGGTAAAAAACAACCACACCAAACAAATGAAGAGGAAATAAGCAATCTACCTGAAAAAGAATTCAGAGTCATGATAGAAAAAATCCAAAATCTTGGAAATAGAATAGAGAAAAGACAAGAAACGTTTAAAAAGGACCTGGAAGAACTACAGAGCAAATAAACAGCGACAAACAACACAATAACTGAAATTAAAAGAACTCTAGAAGGAATTGATAGCAGAATAACTGAGGTAGAAGAATGGATAAGTGAGCTGGAAGATAAAAAGGTGGAAATAACTGCCATGGAGCAGAATAAAGAAAAAAGAATGAAAAGAATTGAGGACAGCCTCAGATACTTCTGGGACAACATTAAACACACCAACATTCGAATTATAGGGGTCCCAGAAGAAGAAGAGAAAAAGAAAGGGGCTGAGAAAATATTTGAAGAGATTACAGTTGAAAAATTCTCTATTACAGGAAAGGAAATAGGCAATCAATTCCAAGAACAGCAGAGAGTCCCATACAGGATAAATCCAAGGAGAAACACGGCAAGACACTTATTAATCAAATTATCAAAAATTAAATACAAAGAAAAAATATTAAAAGCAGCAAGGGAAAAGCAACAAATAACATACAAAGGAATCCCTGTAACTTAGCAGCTGATCTTTCAGCAGAAACTCTGCAAGCCAGAAGGGACTGGCAGGACATATTTAAAGTGATGAAAAGGAAAAAACTACAACCAAGATTACTCTACCCAGCAAGGAACTCATTCAGATTAGACAGAGCAATTAAAATCTTTACAGACAAGCAAAAGCTAAGAGAATTCAGCACCACCAAACCAGCTTTACAACAAATAGTAAGGGAACTTCTCTAAGCAGGAAAGTACAAGAGAAGGAAAAGACCTACAATAACAAACCCAAAACAATTAAGAAAATGGTAATAGGAACATACGTATCGATAACTACCATAAATGTAAATGGGTTAATGCTCCAACCAAAAGACATACACTGGCTGAATGGATACAAAAACAAGACCGTATATTTGCTGTCTACAAGAGATCCACTTCAGACCTAGAGACACATACAGACTGAAAGTGAGGGGATGGAAAAAGATATTCCATGCAAATGGAAATCAAAAGAAAGCTGGAGTAGCAATTCTCATATCAGACAAAATAGACTTTAAAATAAAGACTATTACTAGAGACAAAGAAGGACACTACATAATGATGAAGGGATCAATCCAAGAAGAAGATATAACAATGTAAATATTTATGCATGCCACCTAGAAACACCTCAATACATAAGGCAAATACTAACAGCCATAAAAGGGGAAATCGGCAGTAACACAATCATAGTAGGGGACTTTAACACCCCACTTTCACCAATGGACAGATCATACAAAATGAAAATAAATAAGGAAACACAAGCTTTAAATGATACATTAAACAAGGTTTACTTAATTGATATTTATAAGACATTCCATCCAAAAAAACCAGAATACACTTTCTTCTCAAGTGTTCATGGAAAATTCTTCAGGATATATCATATCCTGGGTCACAAGTCAAGCCTTAGTAAATTTAAGAAAATTGTAACAGTGTAAAGTATCTTTTCCAACCACAATGCTATGAGACTAGATATCAATTACAGGAAAAAATCTATAAAAATAAAAACACATGGAGGCTAAACAATACACTACTAAATAACAAAGTGGTCACTGAAGAAATCAAAGAGGAAATCAAAATATACCTAGACACAAATGACAATGAAAAAACAGTGACACAAAACCTATGGGATGCAGCAAAAGCAGTTCTAGGAGCAAAACAATCCTACCTCAAGAAACAAGAAACATCTCAAATAAACAATCTAACCTTACACATAAAGCAATTAGAGAAAGAAGAACAAAACCACTCAAAGTTATCAGAAGGAAAGTTATCATAAAGATCGGATGAGAAAGAAATGAAAAAGAAAAGAAGAGAACAATAGCAAAGATCAATAAAGCTAAAAGCTGATTCTTTGAGAAGATAAACAAAATTGATAAACCATTAGCCAGACTCATCAAGAAAAAAAGAGAGAAGGCTCAAATCAATAGAATTAGAAAGGAAAAAGGAGAAGTAACAACTGACACTGCAGAAACACAAAGGATCATGAGATTACTACAAGCAATGATATGCCAATGAAATGGATAACCTGGAAGAAATGGACAAATTCTTAGAAAGGTAAAACCTTCCAAAACTGAATCAGGAAGAAAAGGAAAATATGAACAGACCAATCACAAATAATGAAATTGAAACTGATTAAAAATATTCCCACAAACCAAAGCCCAGGACCAGAGATGGCTTCACACACGATTCTATCAAACATTTAGAGAAGAGCTAACACCTGTTCTTCTCAAACTCTTCCAAAATATAGCAGAGGGAGGAACATTCCCAAACTCATTCTACGAGGCGACCATCGCCCTGATACCAAAACCAGAGAAAGAGGCCACAAAAAAAGAAAACTACAGGCTAATATCACTGATGAACATAGATGCCAAAATGCTCAACAAAATACTAGCAAACAGAAGCCAACAGCATATTAAAAGGATCATACACCATGGTCAAGTGGGGTTTATCCCAGAAATGCAAGGATTCTTCAATGTAGGCAAATCAATTAATGTGATAAACCATATTAACAAATTGAAGGAGGAAAACCATATAATCATCTTAATGGAAGCAGAAAAAGTTTTTGACAAAATTCAACACCCATTTATGATAAAAACCCTCCAGAAAGTAGGCATAGAGGGAACATTCCTCAACATAATAAATGCTGTATATGACAAACACACAGCCAACATCGTTCTCCATGGTGAAAAACTGAAACCATTTACACTAAGATCAGGAATAAGACAAGGTGGCCCACTCACACCACGATTATTCAACATAGTTTTGGAAGTTTTAGCCACAGCAATCAGAGAAGAAAAAGAAATTAAAGGAATCCAAATCAGAAAAGAAGAGGTAAACTGTCACTGTTTGCAGATGGCATGACACTATACATAGAAAATCCTAAAGATGCTACAAGAAAACTACTAGAGCTAATCAAAGAATTTGGTAAAGTAGCAGGATACAAAATTAACGCACAGAAATCTCTTGCATTCCTATACACTAATGATGAAAAATCTGAAAGAGAAATTAAGGAAACACTCCCATTTACCATTTGAACAAAAAGAATAAAATACCCAGGAATAAACCTACCTAAGGAGATAAAAGCCCTGTATGCAGAAAACTATAAGACACTGATGAAAGAAATTAAAAATGATACAAACAAATGGAGAGATATACCATGCTCTTGAATTGGAAGAATCAACATTGTGTAAATGATTATACGACCCAAAGCAATCTACATATTCAATGCAATCCCTATCAAACTACCCATGGCAGTTTTCACAGAACTAGAACAATAAGTTTCAAAATTTGTATGGAAACACAAAAGACCCCTGAATAGCCAAAACAATCTTGAGAAAGAAAAATGGAGCTGGAGGAATCAGGCTCCTTGACTTCAGACTATACTACAAAGCTACAATAATCAAGACAGTATGGTGTTGGCCCAAAAACAGGAATATAGAAGAATGGAACAGGATAGAAAGCCCAGAGATAAACCCATGTGCATATGGTCAGCTTATTTTTGATAAAGGAAGCAAGAATATACAATGGAGAAAAGACAGCTCTTCAATAGGTGGTGCTGGGAAAACTGGACAGCTCCATGTAAAAGAATGAAGTTAGAGCACTTCCTAACACCATACACAAAATAAACTCAAAATGGATTAAAGACCTTAATGTAAGGCCAGACACTATAAAACTCTTAGAGGAAACCTTGGGCAGAACACTCTACGACATAAATCACAGTAAGATCCTTTTGACCCACCTTCTAGAAAAATGGAAATAAAATTAAACAAATGGGACCTAATGAAACTTAAAAGCTTTTGCACAGCAAAGGAAAACATAAACAAGACCAAAAGACAACCCTCAGAATGGGAGAAAATATTTGCAAATGAAGCAACCAACAAAGGACTGATCTCCAAAATTTAGAAGCAGCTCTGCAGCTAAATATCTAATAAACAAACAACCCAATCCAAAAATGGGCAGAAGACCTAAATAGGCATTTCTGCAAAGAAGATACACAGATTGCCAACAAACACATGAAAGGATGCTCAACAGCACGAATCATTAGAGAAATGTAGATCAAAACTACATGAGGTATCACCTCACACCAGTCAGAATGGCCATCATCAAAAAATCTAGAAACAATAAATACTGGTGAGGGTGTGGAGGAAAGGGAACCCTCTTGCACTGTTGGTGGAAATGTAAATTGGTACAGCCACTATGGAGAACAGTATGGAGATTCCTCAAAAAACTAAAAATGGAACTACCATACGACCCAGCAATCCCACTACTGGGCATATACCCTGGGGAAACCATAATTCAAAAAGAGTCATGTACCACAATGTCCATTGCAGCTCTATTTACAATAGCCAGGACATGGAAGCAACCTAAGTGTCCATCAACAGATGAATGGATAAAGAAGATGTGGCACATATATACAATGGAATATTGCTCAGCCATAAAAAGAGAAGAAATTGAGTTATTTGTAGTGAGGTGGATGGACCTAGGTCTGTCATACAGAATGAAGTAAGTCAGAAAGAGAAAAACAAATACCGTATGCCAACACATATATATGGAATCTAAAAAAAACAAAAACAAAAAACTGGTTTTGGAGAACTTAAGGGCAGGACAGGAATAATGACGCAGACATAGAGAATGGACTTGAGGATATGGGGAGTGGGAAGGGTAAGCTGGGACCAAGTGAGAGAGTGGCATGGACATATATACACTACCAAATGTAAAATAGATAGCTATTGGGAAGCAGCCGCATAGCCCAGGGAGATCAGCTCAGTGCTTTGTGACCACCTAGAGGGGTGGGATAGGGAGGGTGGGAGGGAGATGCAAGAGGGAGGAGATATGGGGATATATTTATATGTATAGCTGATTCACTTTGTTATTAAGCAGAATCTAACACACCATTGTAAAGCAATTATACTCCATAGAGATATTGAAAAATAAATGAGTCTAACCAAAGATTATAGTGCTGCACTTTTACAGACGGCATTCATTCATTCATTCATTCCACAGACTCACCAACTCCGAAATGGCAGGCTATGTGGTAAGTGCTGGAGTTACAGTATAAAATAAATCAGACACACGTCCTCGTTTCAATGATATAATTGATCTTTGCAGGGGGATTTACATGTAAGCAATTTTAATACAATAATCATATGGTGAGAATCGGTAATAATAGAATAGAAATTACAATGGCAATTCAAAGGAAGTCACTACCCGTTCAGCTCAGAGGTGTCAATTTCACTTCACAGAGGTGCCAACAGTTGAGTTATAATTTATGAGATGAGCAGGACTTCACCAGTTGGAAGGGGAAGAGAGGGCTTATAGGAAGGCAAGCACATGAGTGAGTTTAATGTGATATGGCAAAGGAGTGGCTGAAGCATGGTGTCTGGGGATGTAAACGGAGGATGGTCAAATGGAGTTGAAGCTTAGGTTGGCAGCAGACTGTGAAAGGATTTTTCTGCTGTCTTCCCAAAATTGAGAATTTTGGACTTTATGTCTTATACATTAGGATCTACTGTCAAGTTTCATTTTGTAAACTTCCTTGTAGCAAAGAAACATAAAAAAAATACGTTTTAAAAAGTAACCTCTTATATGACACATAGAATGGATTAGAAAGAGGATAGGAAGTGATAGAAAAAGACCAACTTACTGTAGTCATCATAGATGGGAAAAATTAGACTTTAAACTAATGTTGTGGAAGACACATAAAGAAAAGAAGAAGGATTCAAGATCTATTCTTGAGGTATAATTAATAAGAATTGGTGACTGGTTGAATTTGAATGTTGGTAGTGAAAAAATTCATAAGTAACCCAAAGATTTCTAGCCTGAGCAACTGGATGATGTGACATACAGCAAGGGCCATGCAAGAACACAGTAAATTTGATTTTGAACATGTTGAACTGGAGGTTCCTAGTGTAGGGTAGCCAGGATGACCTGTCTTCTAGGCAACTAGACATATGGGACTAGAGGTGATGAAAGCTAATGGGACTAGGAATATTCTTTTGGTGGTCATGGAATATAGGGGAAAATTGAAGTCACAGGTGTGGATCTGATCACCCGGCAAAACATAGAGAAGGGGAAATGTACCCTGCAAGTGTCCGAGGGATGCCAGGAAAGGAGATAGAAGAAGAAGGATCATAGGCAAGAAGGACCAAGAAAGGGAAAAGTAGTTTCAAGGAGGAAGGAGTGATCAACAGTATAAAAGTACTCAGAGACATCATATAAATAGAGACAGACTGTCTCTTTTGAAATTGGTAATTACTAATGATCTCAGAAATTCATTTTCATCATAGTGGTGGGTCAAAAAACAGATTATTGTGGGTTGAAGAGTGAAAGGAAGGTGGGGGAAACCAAAAATCAGGATTTGGAGATTATTGAAAGAGATAGAGTGGGTAAATGAAAGACTGTATTTAAAGGGAAAGAGAAGCATGTTCATAGACTTAGAAGAAAGCCCAGGGGAGCAAGGACCATTGAAGATTCAGGAGAGAGTAGTGATAACCAAGAGTCCCCTCTGTATACCCACATACTTTAAAATGTCTCCCAGCCTAAACTGCAGCTTTTTAAAAGTGAAATTAATGTATAGCAAGATCTACCTGGGTGGGGATAGTGTATTTTGTTCTTAAAACCAAAATAAAAATAATTGCGAACTTATGAACCATTTATAGTTCTTTTTTTTCCCTCCACAAACTATTCAAGTTAACAGGGGAAAAATAAAGTTTCTAAATAAAGTCTTCCCCTAGGATTGCATTTTTGACTTGCCAAGCCAAATGAACCAAATCTTTTGTTTCACTAGCAATCTTGCTTCCCAAGAAAAATACACCTGCAAGTATAAGGAGCCAGGTTTTCCCCACCCTCAGCCAATTATTTTTTGTCCATAAAGTAATGTTAGAGGGTACATTCTACATTGTGCTATGCTATCCTTCAGCCAAGAAGGTTAAGCAAGTATAAGTTAAAGCAATAAAATCACTCTCTTTATTTTGGAGGTGAAGTAACTACCCCCTCATTTGCTTGTGCAGATGCTCAGGCTATGAAGTGATGCTTTAATGTATTCCAGGGATACATAGTTTGAGGACTCTTGACAGTTTTGGCACGGTAGCCTGCAAGTTACCATGTGTTAGTGCTTGTGATAATACCTATTGTCTGTACCATCTAATTATCTTGTCTGGCATTCTACAATCAGTCATTCTTCCATGGCTTCACATTTTATGTGCATCATGGAGACACTGATTCCCTAAGTGCAAAAACCAGACACCTTATGTGAAGTTCTGGCATGTAGGCAGGATTTGTAAAATTCCAAACTCTGGAAACTTTACCCAGTGTATTTTATTTTGGAAGGTTGGGTTTTTTTTAATGTTTTTATTATTTTTTTAAAGAACTAAAGGAGGATAGTTCTTGAGGTCATTCTGGTATCTAGAAGTTCTCCTACACCTAGATGTGGTTAGTGGGTGATTAGTTTCTCCACTTATTAAAGGGAGAAAGGGGGAGTTAACAATATTTGAATGCTTACTATATGCTAGGCACCATGAAAAGTGCACCATTTGCCCTCTTTATTTATTACGATAATCCTGGGAGATATATATACTGAATATATATTCTCCCTATTATGTATCTAGAAATTAAGATATGGTTAAGTGGTTCGTTTCAGGTATCACTTCTAGTGAAGGGCAGAGATGACAGCTAATTTCATGTCTGCCTGGCAATTCTTAATACCCTCTTTTAATGTTATTTTAAGGTATTTCTTGATTCCACAAGAAACCACAATATTGGATCAATATAGAAGTGGAGAGTAGTAGTGGGAAAGAAACCTCAATGGGTCTTATTACTCACTGCATGGAGCACAAATGCCTCAAGAAACTCCCTAGATCCTCCTTGATACAATCTTCTACTTTTTTCAGCTCCAGCAAGGTAGATCCTTCACTGACTGTGACATGAGCCATGTACATAGACACATTTGGAATGCCTTCTCCTCTCTCCCTCTAACCAGATCCTCCCTTCTGAACCCAGTTCATACCACTCTTTCCCCATAAAGTCATCTGTGCATGCACAAGCCTTCAATGGACCTTTCCTACTCTGCTCTCCTGTTTCACTTACACAGAGTTCCAGAGAGTTTGACTTATTTAAATTAATACTGCAGTATATTTTTACCCAGCTTCTTCTTATTCGCCTTCTTATTGGCCTTGTCGCCTTACTAATCTTTTTTTTTTTCTTTAACATTATCTAGTACTTGACATGAATTGAGGCCTCTAGCAAGAAAGAAAGTGCTCAATAATACTTTTGGATGAGTAGAAGTTCATTTGATTTTATTGAAGCCTGGGATGGAGGAAGGGAGACAGAAGACAATGCAGGGAAAAATTTTTAATTTTTGAATTGTGAAACCAAGGCAAGCCCCCATGAGTGTGCCACATAATGTGGATACAAACATGCATTTTTGACAAGCTAAGGCTCCCTTTCTCTTGACTACAGGAAATGATTGGGTCTCATCTCCTCCATCACCTGGTGTGGAATCCCAACATAGGCCAGGACATGCACAGCTGTGAATGATGCAGTAGCAGGCAAACATCCCAGAGGAGAGCTTCCTGGATATCATCCACTGGCATCCGGACCCATTTCCACCCTGTTTTATATCTACTCTTACATCACAGGGACCAGAAGCCTTAGAAGTGCATTTCCCCAGACTCTCTCACCCACAGACTTTTATTACCATTAAGTGGTAACAGAACTTTGAACAGATGTAAGGTCAGTTTTTATACCAGAAATGGGTTCCTGAAGTCTCCTGACCTATGGGTGCAGCAGTATTTTCCTGACACTGCACTAGAGAGACAGGGACGTTAGTGGACCCTCTACAATCTTTGCTCTTTCCTCCCTTCTACCAGGTTTCTAAGCACATGTTTCTCTTTATTACATCCCCTTTCAGATTGAAATACCTAGAATGGTTTCCATTTCTTGAGCCTGCACCAAAATCCCAACTCCACTTTCAGTGAGAAAGGTTAAAAATGAGAAGCAGTTACAACTAAAGGTATCTGGCTTTTCTAATAAGCCAGATTCTTCTCTCCTTTCCGTCTTCATACCGAGTATTTTCTCTGTTAGAAAGTGCTATGGACTAAATTCCACCCTCTCCCCATTCATATGTTGAAGCCCCAAACCCCAATGCGTTGGTGTTTGAAGAGAAGGCCTTTGAGAGATAATTAGGATTAGACAAGGTCTTGAGAATGGGGCCCTCATGAGAGGATTAGTGGCTTTATAATTAGCGGAAGAGAGAGAGAGATCTCTCTATTTACCATGTGAGGACACAGCAAGAAGACAGCTGTCTACAATCCAGGAAGAGAGCTCTCACTAAGACCCAAATTGGCCAGCACCTTGATCTTGGACTTTCAGCCTCCAGAACTGTAAGAAAAGAAATGTGCCTTGTTTAAGCCAGTCTATGGTATTTTGCTATAGCAGCCTGAGCAGATTAATACAACAAGGATTACAATTTGGAGTGTACTATTTTCCTTCTCACACTCCATCTCCTCCTATTACAATGGAGCTGCTGACACCGGCACTTTATTACTCCCTAGTTAGATGCTTCCATAGGACATGGGTTTAAGATACGTTGTAACTTGCTTGAGTGACCCCAGAGTCTGAGCCAGACTGGTCTGCTACATCATTTATAGACAGTTAGGAAGACAGCTGGGAACTTGCCCTGACACTGGGAACAAACAAAAACCCACCCTCAAGTGATTGTTATTCTGCCCCATCCTCTGTTTCTTCTAGAACTTAGGCTAAGGGTGGACATCATTCCTGAAGATATCATGGGGATCAATGACTCCTGTAAATGTCTCCTTTGCTCCTGCAGAAGAAGTATATCACAAAAACTGGAGCGGTATCTCCTGTGCCCTGGAAATGGAGTGAGCTGGGACTCCCAACCTTCCTAGAGAAGAAGAGTTGAGATCAAAACTGTATCTTATTAGAAGGGCCAAAGCCCTGAAATAATCCTATGTTTTCCAGCCCAGTCCCCATCTCTCCACCCCTTTAGACATTCCGCTTAAGGAGAAACACTGCATTGATTTACTTCTTGCCACCATCCTTTAACTTGAAGGATTGAAGTTCCTTCACCCTCATGATCTAAAATTTCTCTGCAGGAGAAAAGTAGAATCTTTCTTTGGAAATATTGCGAAAGCTAATTGGTAGAACAAAAATCAGGAGTGTTATACTCATCTGCAACTCTGAAAATAGAAATCCTTCCTGTTGGGGGTAAGTTTGTGGTCATGCCTGGCACATAACTGGCAGTAAAAATTGAATGAATCAATAAACGGGATGAAGACAAGCTAAACAAGAAAGGACGCCCTGCCGTACTATGATCCTTTCTGGAAGTAAAAACTATAGAAAACATGAACAGTTGGATTAGGACTTCACAAATTCTGTTATGAGTGTCTCTAGTCCATATTTACTTTAATGATAGTTGTTAGATGTGATAGGATGTAGAATTACTTGGGCAAAACTCAGAAATGTTGAGCAGGCTCAACCGATACATCCCTATGTAGGGTATATTGCTTCATGTGGCTTTGGCCGTCAAACCTTATGCTAGTGAACTGCACTAGATCACAGGTGCACCACTTGACCTCACACTACTTTTTAATGGAATATCTTGAAGAGGAGGAGGGTAAGGGTTGGGAGCTGGGTGGTGATATATAGGACATATTTTCAGAAATCCTTTTCCAGATAAAAGGGGAGACACTATTCAAAACTCTGGATACGAACTCAGCCTTGCCAGTAGGGGTAGCTGCTGAGCTGCCAAAAGATGACAGGCTAGTAGGTTTTTTCAGGCCTGGTGGGAGCTTCAAGACCTGGTCCAAATTTTCCAGTTTATTTCTAGCCACTCCCCCTAAATGTTTTTATCTTCCAGTCATGCAGAACTACTTATTATTGCTTTACCACACCCACATTTGCTTTTGTTCATGTTTTTCTCTCTCTGCCAGGAATGCTATCGCCTTCCCATTCTTCAAAGCCAGATCAGATATGACCTTCTCTGACCAAGCATCTCAGGACCTCTAGGTGGAAAAATCCTCCTGTAGACAAGGTGTCCTCTATCTATCTATCTATCTATCACTTATACCAGTGTTGCAATTGTTTCTTTACCTATCTATTCTCCATCTGCAATATGAGGTTTCTGAGGGCAAATCCAAATGATGTTCACCTTTTATCCCAGTGCCTATTATAGTTTCTGCTATGTAGATGCTTCTCTGCACAAGAAAGAGGACACCATCAATAAATCATATCAGGGTTGCTCAGAGTCCATATTCTAAAAGATACCACAGTAGTTTAGGGTTGAAAGGATTTTTATGTTTATCCATCCAGGGAGTAAGAAACACACTTCCCACTGGACTCCATAGGTAAGCGAATCAATAAGTGTGAGATGGGTGATTCCTGTTTGAGTAAGTGTCCTCACTTTGAGGAGATGCATTGTTTACAGAATAAGACTGGCTAGGGAAATTGAAAGTTAATATTATTAGAAACATATAGAAGAGATGTACTTGAGGTGCCCAAGACATGCACAGGACAGACAGTGCATGTGTGTCTGGAGCCAACAGGAATTGTCATTCTGGGCAGAGGAAGCCTGGGCCCATCTTCTGAGTCATCACTCCAACAAGAGAGCTGATTTCACTTGCAGGCTAACTTTCATGTTACTTAAGGAATTATTCCCCAATGACTTCTTTCACTACCAGGTAGTTTTAGGAGATGAGAGAGAGAGAGGGTAAGGGAGACTTCAAGAATCAAAATTCTTATAACAAGGAAGAATTTCCACATCAAAACCTAGATGTGTTTGTGCCAAGTGTGAAAAGGCATGAAATAGCTAGGCATGAGCTATTCCCCAAAGACTTGTCTTTTACTAGAAAGAACTTTGTAAATGTTAATAGGTACTAAACTAGCTGGAAACGACTTTGCTCTGGGCCCAGAGACATAAAATAATCATCACTTTGTTTGTCTGATTCTAAATGGACTTAGTATTGATTTGCATTATAAGAATTTCAAATTCCCACTACTCTGGGAAAGTAATCCAAACCCACTATGTTTCATTCCTGGTTGCTTCCTGCACATGAAACTTCTCTGAAATTCTGCACCAAATGTGGAGAAGAATACACGTGAGAGAAAGCCTGACTAAATATTGCATCTGTTCCCCTTGCATGGTTCCATGCCAAACACTTGAGGGTGGGTTCCATGTCAGCTGGTTCTCAAGGGTGTGACTGGAGTTCAGCCCACACACAAAGGGAAGAGTTTGGATTAATAATAATCCTAAGAAAGCTTGAGAGAGCAGGTATAGTGTGTACCTGAAGGCTCACCTCTACTGCATGGGATTTAGGAACACACGTTAACACTACGTTGTATGTCACAAAAACACTGCACTTAGAATTTTTGAGTGGAGGGGACTTGAGTGGTTAATCTTCCCCCTATGCCACAGTTAAAGATCAGAGCGGTGAGTTATCAGCGCTGAGACTAAGAAACCTCACCTTCTGACTTTCACAGCCATGCTTCTTCCTCTCTGCTGCAAACTCTCTCCAATATAGAACATTCTAAGTTTTAATTCTTTTATATGTATAAAATGAACTTGAACTTAAGTGTCTACACTTGCAGGGTTTATATATTCTAGTGGGATAATTAAAGCATATGTACTAATGCCCGTCTGACAGATCAGAAAATGGAGCTTCAAAAAAAAAAAAAAAAAAGTAGCTTGGGAAAAGTTCTTGCCCCAGGTCTTCCATAGAATGGATGCAAACCCATGGTTTTATTTCAAAATGTATTCAGATTTTTTCAGGCAGTGGAAAATCATGTTAACACAGTCCTTCTTATTTAAGTCAGGCAGAAATGCTATGTGGGGAGGAAGAGCTGGAAGGGCTTTACTCAAAGAGTGCAGATTCATCAGGTTTACTTCTAAGTCTGTATGTCATTTTGTTTTCTTGGTGAGCTTTATGGGTTGAACTGTCTCCTCCCCAAAAAAGAAACAATGTAAGTCCCAGGTACCTCAGGAGACCTTCTTTGGAACTATAGTCTTCACAGACGTAATCAAGTTAAAATGAAATCAGAAGAGTGGACCCTAATCCGATAAGACTGTTATCCTCCTAAAAAGGGGGAAATTTGGCCACAGAGACAGACGCACTCATGGAGGAAGATGACGTGAAGACACACGGAGAATGCCGTCTATCAGCCAAAGAATGTCTGATGCTACAAGGAGCTAGGAGAGAGGCCTGGGACAGATTCTTCCTCACAGCCTCAGAAGGAACTAACCCTGCTGATACCTTGACTTTGGACTTCTAGACTCCAGACTGTGAGACGATAACCTTCTGGTGTTTGAGCCACCTAGTCTGTGGTACTTTGTTTCAGCAGCCCTAAAAAACGAATGCATTCATCCCAGCATGTCCATTTATTTCATATTCTTATAAAATCAAATCTTTTTTTTTTCATGGAAAAATCTTTCCACACCCCCCTGAATTTTCCCACATTTTTCAGGTCAGGGAGACAGATTTGCTGAGGTTAGAGGTGGAAGATAAACAGGCTCAGACAAGTGTTATCCTGAAAGACTGAGTGAGTGTCTACCCCACCCACCTCCCCCAGTCAGTCAGTCAGTCACTCCACATCTCATAGCTCTGGGCAACTGTCTGCACATGACAGGAGACCCAGCCCCAGAGATAAAGGAGGTCTGTTCTCTTACTGTTTATTGTTAAGTCATAAATTTTCAAAAGTTTTAACCATATGACTCATGCAGTTAATAAACCCACACAATGTGAGAAGATATAAGGGAAGGAAATATTCTGATTTCATTTGTACCACACACACACACACACATCTCCAAATTGATGATGAATCACAGAAGAAAAATAGATGAACTTTCCTTTCTAGTGCACCACCTTTGAAATTCAGAGAAAAAGCTTTTCTTACATGCTCTTCAATACCACCAGTTAAAACAAAGTACTTTATTTATAGTTTTAAATCAGTGTCAAATTTAGGGATGACTAAGTTTGATCACTGAAAAGATGAAAAAATATAGCCTATTGACTGAGTAAACTTCTTGATGACAGGAAATCCCTGGTACATAGCAGAGGCTCATCATAGAGTAAAATAGAGACCACTTTATTATAAATCAGAAAGGTGTAGAGGGCTGAGGGGGCCAATGGGAGAGATGAGATGCACTATGGTCACTGCATCTATATTATAATAGTTAAAGGCTACATTATAATGCGTTTCACTGCAAAGGGTTGTTTACAATCATCTCAATACACGTGATCATTTACAGTGACCTTGCTGAGAAGGCCTCAGGAGAGCACCTGAAAATATTACATGTTGGTATCTGGCAGAGATATAGTTTTAAACCTTTCAAGTGACTGTACTTGAACTATCACATTCCGTCCCCCTGTGCACCTCAGAATTGCCCCAAAACTGGCTTTGATACCTGCAGTTGTTGGTCTCTCCTACCAGTCTACCCAGTGTAACCCTTAAAGTTAACCTAAGGGTCTGAAGCAACTGCTTAGTGCATAACAATTCTGTAGGTGCTACAACAAAAATTAAAGTAAAGAAATAAATCATTCTTACTGGGAACCTAGTTGTCCCTGGCATACTCTCCTAGGAAGAGTTGACCTAGTGGTCTATTCGAAAGCTTCCTATGTCTCGGTGTCATCACCGTGGCACCATCTTTTCTCTTTGTTTTCATCTTTTTCTTTCTCAGAAGAACACGATGGTGAAGAGCACAGACGTTGGAGTCTGAATGCCCAAATTCAAATCCAAGCTCTGCCACTCGTTACTCCCAGGAAAAGTCATTTAATCTCTCTATACTGGATTTCCTTGTGTGTTAAATAAGGGATAATAACAATACCGAGACATGAGGCTGTCATAAGTGTTGAATGTGTTAATATACATTAAGTGCTTAGAACATTTTCCTCTAAATAGTATACACTATATAAGCATTTGCAATAGGTATTACTCTACTGGGTTACTAGATAACGTACAAAGCGTGTGAGGAGGAGATCAGTAACACAGAGATTTAGAAGTCTTCCCATCATCAATTAAAAGGAAAAGGAAATTGACAGCAGCTGACACACCTATTTTCACACTGGAGACTTCTGAAAGGGAGGTGTTTTGTAGCAAAGCACACTGGTCTTTACCAAGGAGAGACGGGCAGAGTATTTGCATTATTTTGAATAGCAGGCTCTTGCCGAATTCATTCTACAGCTCAGCACTTGGGGCAGATGGTAACAGACACATGCTTGTCGATTTTCCCACTCTCTCCACACTTGCAGACTCACAACCACTTTCGGTGCCGTGGTTTAATCTCTGTTTCTCTAACTCCTGTTTACGAGTCAAGCGGTTTCATGTCATCAGATTGATGAGGAAAGTGTGAACCGGGGATAAGGATGTGGAAGCAGTTTCCACACTGGGCAGGACCACAGTGTGCCAACGCTAAAGAAGAAAAAAGAATTCAGGGCCTTCGTGCTTTGAAAGCTTGAATGCAATCAAAGCAGTTATCTGAGTATTTAAAAGGCATTATTTATTGGAGTATAAATAAGGGTCTCAGTGTTGAAGGAGGTGATGATGGCAGCCGAGCAGGGTGAGACGGGGGTCAGAGACAGGCAACCAGATTCTCAATAATCTCTCTCTTTCTGCTTGGAAAGGGCAGAGGTCAAAGTTCACCAGTGATGGCAGCATCCTGTCTAGTCATGACAAAACTCAGTAATGGGAGCGGTGAGGATGCCGTGAGCCCTACAGAGCTGTTTGCTTCAGCTGGCACGCTTATGCAACAATTTGCTGATGAAAGCAGCTGAGAAAAAACCCCTATTCCTTATTCTTTGCTCCTGCTTGACCCCAGCAATATCAAGTCTCAGAATTCCGTGGAATCATAGCTGGTCAGAACTCCCAAAACCCTCAGAGATTTCCCTCAATGCCCACCTAATTTTAGAGATGAAGAAACAAAGTTTAAAGAGGTTAAGTGACTAATCACCAGGCTAGTGAAAGAGCTGGGACTGGAATCTAGTTTTTCTGGCTCTTAAAGGGGAGGGTGAGGTCTCTCACCCTTTCCACTGTCCCATTCACACCTTGCTAAATCCTGGTGGGCATCTGTTGCAGAATTCTTAGAAGAATAAAATATTTTTAATCTCTAAATTACCCACAAAGATAGTTGGCAGCAATTCCAGGGTCAAAGACAAAGTTCCTCCCAGGGATGTGGGTATGTCCTTTTTCATCATCCCTATTACTTGTGTTATTACTAAAGAAAATTGACCAAACTTTCTTTGTCAAGAGCACTGAAGAAAAAGACAGTACTGAGGGGAAGGGTGGTTTAGGGGAAAACTCCACTTAGAAAATGTTTCTTAACCTCCCTAAGTATTCTCAACATTTAACTAAAATAATTAACAGATCTTTCAAAATTCAATCTAGCGTTGCTACAGTTAAAAAATGACTTCCCTATAATTTCATCTTCTTCCTAACCTAGCACTATTTCTCTTTTTGCTGAATAAGTCTAACTTTTCTTTCCATTTTCTTTTACAGACCATGGTTTCTCTTAGAATGCCCATCATTTTAAGTAGTTTCCATTGTAACCTCTCCAGTATATCCACATCCTTCTTTAATTGTATTACTCCTAACCAGACATAAAATTCCATTTAAAGAGTTCCCAGGAAGGGAGATGGTAAGAATATAGTAGTTATTCATGTACATTACATCACATACAAATACAAATAAAATACATTTAACAATTTCCTGTTTATGAGGTGGGAATGTGTTGACTTCAGTATTGAATTGATTCTATAGTTTTTCCCCTCACAGCTCAAATATGGTTAATTCATTTTTTCAGTTCACTCACTAATATCTTAATTCCAAAATAATTTAAGAGAACTTCATAATGGAAATAATATTTGAAAAAAGGATTCAAAATTCAACAGATGGAAGATGGAGATAATTATTTTCAAATCTTAGATAATAATACAATTAAACATAAAATTTAGCTTTGAATTTCCTGGAAGCAAGGCATAAAGAGAAATTTAAGTTATTTTAAAGAGTACTTTTCTCCAGAAGAACAAACAAGATTAAAGTGTCTTGCTCATAGCTTTCTGCTTGAATTTCTCAGCCAGTGATCCAACACTTCACTTACCACTTTGAAGAGGTAAGTTTTTCCTCTTCAAAGGCCATAGCTTTTCTTATAAGGCTTCCTCTTTTCTTATAACATAGTTTTTGCTTGATTAATGCTTGTTGAATGAATGAATGTTACTTTCTCTTATTTCCCAGAAATCTTTCATCCAGTCCTAAAATTTCCCTAAAATATCAACTAACTACATTAACGTTTGTACTCTTTAGATTTCTTATAACTGAATGTTAGACATTCTTGGTTCATCAAGCGGGTTTTGTCTATATTTATGTATTTTAAAGTTTTATTTTTTTAAAGGGATTGATAAAGATATTTGCCTTGGGTGGTTTACCTGCAGGTTGTGGGTAACCCTAACCTGATCTACACCACATCTTCTGTAGTAGGTAAGGATGGGGATGTAGTGGAATGAGGCCAAAGATATAATTCCAGAGCTGAGGTGATGGCAATGGTCTTGCATATTATTTGGTCATTTAAAAATATCCTAATGTTTAATGGCTTTGTTTTTTAGGTCAAATCAATATACCCTATATCAAAAGCTTTGCTATCGAAAGAGCTTCTTTAAACATGCTTGATAGTCCTAATATGAAGAAACACTTAAAATCAGCATGTTCAATTTATATAACATATTAAAATCTCATTTTACTTTCATTATAAGTTGATCCCAAGTCTCCTAACAAGTCTTTTGCTCCTCTAATCCATATAACAAAAATAATTAAAATGTTTTAAAAGTGATACCTAAAAAGACAAAGCATACTCAAAATCAAAATAAACCTTTAGTAAACTAGAAACAGAATTGACATGCAAATCGGTAAGCATGATGGAAGTTGCAGTCTTGCTGGTTTCCATGCCAAGCAGTGGTCATGGTAACCAAGCCTTGCCTCCTCAGGGGACACCCATCCTAAAAGGTCTCCATGCAAGGCATAGGACCAGATCCAGCATTACTGTTTGAAATCAATCCCTGGAGAGAGGCTCCCCTATATATCAAGGTAGGTTTTAAAAATAGCTGTCAGGAGGGGACCCTCAAGATGGTGGAGGAGTAAGACATGGAGATCACTTTCCACCCCAGAAATATATCAGAAATACATCTACATGTGGAACAATTCCCACAGAATACCTACTGAATGCAAGCAGAAGACCTCAGACTTCCCAAAGGCAAGAAACTCCCCATGTATCTTGGTAGGGCAAAAGAAAAAACAGAGACAAAAGAATAGGGACGGGACCTGCACCAGTGGGAGGGAGCTGTGAAGGAGGAAAAGTTTCCACACACTAGGAAGCCCCTTCGCGGGTGGAGACGGGGGTTGGCGGAGGGGGAAGCTTAGAAGCCACGGAGGAGAGTGTAGCATCAGGGGTGCGGAGGGCACAGCGGAGAGATTCCCGCACAGAGGATTGGTGCCGACCAGCACTCAGCAGCCTGACAGGCTTGTCTACTTACCCACTGGGGCGGGTACAGGCTGGGAGCTGAGGCACTGACTTCGGAGATCAGACCCCAGAGAAAGGACTGGGGTTGGCTGCGTGAACACAGCCTGAAGGGGGTTAGTGTACCACAGCTAGCTGGGAAGGAGTCCAGGAAAAAAATCTGGACCTGCCCAAAAGGCAAGAGACCGTTTGTTCAGAGTGCGCGAGGAGAGGGGAATCAGAACACCGCCTAAACAAGCTCCAGAGACAGGTGCGAGCCACAGCTATCAGTGTGGGCACCAGAAACGGGCATGAAACGCTAAGGCTGCTGCTGCAGCCAGCAAGAAGCCTGTGTGCAAGCACAGGTCACTATCCTCACCTCCCCTTGTGGGAGCCTGTGCAGCCTGCCACTGCCAGGGTCCCGTGATCCGAGGGCAACTTCCCTGGGAGAACACACAGAGCGCCTCAGGCTGTTGCAATGTCACACCGGCCTCTGCCACTACAGTCTTGCCCCACATTCCATACCCCTCGCTCTCCCTGGCCTGAGTGAGCCAGAGCCCCCCAATCAGCTGTTACTTTAACCCTGTCTTGTCTGGGTGGGGAACAGACCCTCTCAGGTGACCTACACACAGAGGCGGGGCCAAATCCAAAGCTGAACCCCAGAAGCTGTGTGAACAAAGAAGAGAAAGGGAAATTTCTCTGTGCAATGTCAGGAGCTGCAGATTAAAGCTCCACAATCAACTTGATGTAACCTGTATCTCTGGAACACCTGAATAGACAATGAATCATCCCAAAATTGAGGCAGTGGACTTTGGGAGCAACTGTAGACTTGGGGTTTGCTTTCTGTATCTAATTTGTTTTTGGTTTTATGTTTATCTTAGTTTACTATTTAGAGCTTATTATCATTGGTAGATTTGTTTATTGATTTGGTTGCTCTCTTCCTTTTTTTAAATATATATATATATTATTTTCCCTTTTCTCTTTTTGTGAATGTGTATGTGTATGCTTCTTTGTGTGATTTTGTCTGTATAGATTTTCTTTTACCATTTGTCCTAGGGTTCTGTCTGTCTTTTGTTCATTTGTTTGTTCTTTTGTATAGTTTTTAGTGCTTGTTATCATTGGTTGATTTGTTTTTTGGTTTGGTTGCTCTCTTCTTTCTTTCTTTTTTCTTATTACTTTTATATCTTTTATTTTTAATAATATATTTTTAATTTTTTATTTTAATAACTATTATTTTATATTATTTTATTTTATTTCTTTCTTTATTTTTTCTCCCTTTTCTTCTGAGCTGTGTGGCTGACAGGGTCTTGGTGCTCCAGCCAGGTGTCAGGCCTGAGCCTCTAAGGTGGGAGAGCTGAGTTCAGGACATTGGTCCACCAGAGACCTCCTGGCTCCATGTAATATCAAATGGCAAAAGCTCTCCCAGAGATCTCCATCTCAATTCAAAGACCCACCTCCACTCAATGACCAGCAAGCTATGGTGCTGGACACCCTATGCCAAACAACTAGCAAGAAAGGAACACAACCCCACCCATTAGCAGAGAGGCTGCCTAAAATCATAATAAGGTCAGAGACACCCCAAAACACACCACTGGACATGGTACTGCCCACCAGAAAGACAAGATCCAGCCTCATTCACCAGAGCACAGGCACCAGTCCCCTCCACTAGGAAGCCTACAAAACCCACTGAGCCAACCTTACCCACTGAGGGCAGACACCCTAAACAATGGGAACTATAAACCTGCAAAAAGGAGACCCCAAACACAGTAAGTTAAACAAAAGGAGAAGACAGAGAAATACACAGCAGCTAAAGGAGCAAGGTAAAAACACACCAGACAAAACAAAATGAAGAGGAAACAGGCAGACTACCTGGAAAAGAATTCAGAATAATGATAGTAAAGATGATCCAAAACCTTAGAAATAGAACGGAGAAAATGCAAGAAACATTTAACAAGGACCTAGAAGAACTAAAGAGCAAACAAACAATGGTGAACAACACCATAAATGAAATTAAAAACTCTCTACAAGGAATCAATAGCAAAATAACTAAGGTGGAAGAACGGATATGTGACATGGAAGATAAAATAGCAGAAATAACTACAGCAGAGCAGAATAAAGAAAAAAGAATGAAAAATATTGAGGACAGCCTCAGAGACCTCTGGGACAAAATTAAATGCACCAACATTTGAATTATAGGGGTCCCAGAAGAAGAGAAAAAGAAAGGGACTGAGAAAATATTTGAAGAGATTATAGTTGAAAAGTTCCCTAATATGGGAAAGGAAATAGTTAATCAAGTCCAGGAAGCACAGAGAGTCACACACAGGATAAATGCAAGGAGAAAAATGCCAAGACACATATTAATTAAACTATCAAAAATTAAACGCAAAGAAAAACATTAAAAGCAGCAAGGGAAATGCAACAAATAACATAAAAGGCAATCCCCATATGGTTAACTGCTGATCTTTCAGCAGAAACTCTGCAAGCCAGAAGGGAGTGGCAGGACATATATAAGTGATGAAAGGGAAAAACCTACAACCAAGATTACTCTACCCAGCAAGGACCTCATTCAGATTCGATGGAGAAATTAAAACCTTCACAGAAAAGCAACAGCTAAAAGAATTCAGCACCACCAAACCAGCTTTACAACAAATGCTAAAGGAACTTCTCTAGGCAGGAAACACAAGAGAAGGAAAAGACCTACAATAACAAACCCAAAACAATTGAGAAAATGGTAATAGGTACATACATATCTATAATTACCTTAAATGTAAATGGATTAAATGCTCCCACCAAAAGACATAGATTGGCTGAATGGATACAAAAACAAGACCCGTATATATGCTGTCTACAAGAGACCCACTTCAGACCTAGGGACACATACAGACTGAAAGTGAGGGGATTGGAAAAGATGTTCCATGGAAATCAAAAGAAAGCTGGAGTAGCAATTCTCATATCAGACAAAATAGACTTTAAATAAAGACTATTACAAGAGACAAAGAAGGACACTACATAATGACCAAGGGATCAATCCAAGAAGAATATATAATACTTGTAAATATTTATGCACCCAATATAGGAGCACCTCAATATATAATGCAAATGCTGATAGCCATAAAAGGGGAAATCGACAGCAACACAGTAATAGTAGGGGACTTTAACACCCCACTTTCACCAACGGACAGATCATCCAAAATGAATATAAACAAGGAAACACAAACTTTAAATGATACGTTAAACAAGATAGACTTAATTGATATTTAAAGACATTACATCCCAAAACAACAGAACACACTTTATTCTCAAGTGCTCATGGAACATTCTCCAGGAAAAACCATATATTTGGTCACAAATCAAGCCTTGGTAAATTTAAGAAAATTGAAATCATATCAGGTATCTTTTCTGACCACAATGCTATGAGACTAGATATAAATTACAGAAAAAAAATCTGTAAAAAATACAAACATATGGAGGCTAAGCAATACACTAGTAAATAACAAAGTGATCACTGAAGAAATCAAAAAATACCTAGAAACAAATGACAATGAAAACAGAGTGACCCCAAACCTATGGGATGCAGCAAAAGCAGTTCTAAGAGGGAAGTTTATAGCAAAACAGTTCTACCTCAAGAAACAAGAAACATCTCAAATAAACAACCTAACCTTACACTTAAAGCAATTAGAGAAAAAAGAACAAAAACACCCAAAGTTATCCAAAGGAATGATATCATAAATATCCGATGAGAAAGAAATGAAAAAGAAAAGAAGGGAAAAATAAGAAAGATCAATAAAACTAAAAGCTGGTGCTTTGAGAAGATAAACAAAATTGATAAACCATTAGCCAGATTCATCAAGAAAAAGAGGGAGAAGACTCAAATCAATAGAATTAGAAATGATAAAGGAGAAGTAAAAACTGACACTGCAGAAAAACAAAGGATCATGAGAGATTACTACAAGCAAATATATGCCAATAAAGCGGACAGCCTGGAAGAAATGGACAAATTCTTACAAAACCACAACCTTCTGAGACTGAACCAGGAAGAAATAGAAAATAGAAACAGACCAATCCAAAGCACTGAAATTGAAACTCAAATTGATTAAAAATCTTCCAACAAAAAAAAGCCCAGGATCACAGGCGAATTCTATCAAACATTTAGAGAAGAGCTAACACCTATCCTCCTCAAACTCTTCCAAAATATAGCAGAGGGAGGAACACTCTCAAACTCATTCTACGAGGCCACCATCACCCTGATACCAAAACCAGACAAAGATGCCACAAAAAAAGAAAACTACAGGCCAATAACACTGATGGACATAGATGAAAAAATCCTCAACAAAATACTAGCAAACAGAATCCAACAGCACATTAAGAGGATCATACACTGTGATAAAGTGGGGTTTACCCCAGGAATGCAAGGATTCTACAATATATGCAAATCAATCAGTGTGATAAACCATATTAACAAATTGAAGGAGAAAACCATATGATCATCTCGATAGATGCAGAAAAAACTTTTGACAAAATTCAACACCAATTTATGATGAAAACCCTCCAGAAACTAGGCATAGAGGGAACTTACCTCAACATAATAAAGACCATATATGACAAACCCACAGCCAACATCATTCTCAATGGTGAAAAACTGAAATCATTTCCATTAAGATCAGGAGCAAGACAAGGTTGCCCACTCTCACCACTATTATTCAATATAGTTTTGGAAGTTTTAGCCACAGCAATTATAGAAGAAAAAGAAATAAAAGGAATACAAATTGGAAAAGAAGAAGTAAACTGTCACTGTTTGCAGGTGACATGATACTACAAATAGAGAATCCTAAAGATGCTACAAGAAAACTACTAGAGGTAATCAATGAATTTGGTAAAATAGCATGATACAAAATTAATGCACAGAAATCTCTTGCATTCTTATACACTAATGATGAAAAATCTGAAAGAGAAATTAAGGAAAAACTCACATGTACCATTGCAACAAAAAGAATAAAATACCTAGGAATAAATCTACCTAAGGAGAAGAAAGCCCTGTATGCAGAAATCTATCAGACACTGATGAAAGAACTTAAAGACGGTACAAACAGATGGAGAGATATAACATGTTCTTGGATTGGTAGAATCAACATTGTGAAAATGACTATACTATCCAAAGCAATATACAGATTCAATGTAATTCCTATCAAACCACCCATGGAATTTTTCACAGAGCTAGAACAAAGAATTTCACAATTTGTATGGAAACACAAAAGTCCACTGAATAACCAAAACAATCTTGAGAAAGAAAAACGGAGCTGGAGAAGTCAAGCTTCCTGACTTCAGACTATACTACAAAGCTCCAGTAATCAAGACAGTATGGTACTGGCACACAAACAGGAATATAGACCAATAGAACAGAATAGAAAGCCCAGAGATAAACCCACATACATATGGTCACCTTATCTTTGATAAAGGAGGGAAAAATATACAATGGAGAAAAGACAGCCTCTTCAATATGTGGTGCTGGGAAAACTGGACAGCTACATGTAAAAGAATGAAATTAAAACACTCCCTAACACCATACACAAAAATAAACGCAAAATGGATCAGAGACCTAAATGTAAGGCCAGACACTATAAAACTCTTAGAGGAAAACAAGGGCAGAACACCCTATGACATAAATCACAGGAAGATCCTTTTTAACCCACCTCCTAGAGAAATGGAAATAAAAACAAAAATAAAGAAATGGGACCTAATGAAACTTAAAAGCTTTTGCATAACAGAGGAAACCATAAACAAGACCAAAAGGTAACCTTCTGAATGGGAGAAAATATTTGCAATTGAAGCAACTGAAAGAGAATTAATCTCCAAAATATACAAGCAGCTTATGAAGCTCAATATCAAAAAACCAAACAATCCAAGCCAAAAAAGTGTGGAAGACATAAATAGACATTTCTCCAAAGAAGATATACAAATTGCCAACAAACACATGAAAGGGTGCTCAACATCACTAATCATTAGAGAAATGCAAATCAAAACTACAATGAGGTATCACCTCACACTAGTCAGAATGGCTGTCATCAAAAAAACTACAAACAATAAATGCTGGAGAGGGTGTGGAGAAAACGGAACCCTCTTGCACTGTTGGTGGGAATGTAAATTGATACAGCCACTATGGAGAACAGTACAGAGGTTCCTCAAAAAACTAAAAATAGAACTACCATATGACTCAGCAATCCCACTACTGGGCATATACCCTGAGAAAACCATAATTCAAAAAGAGTCATGTACCACAATGTTCATTGCAGCTCTATTTACAATAGTCAGGACATGGAAGCAACCTAAGTGTCCATCGACAGATGAATGGATAAAGAAGATGTGGCACATATATACAATGGAATATTACTCAGCCATAAGAATAAACGAAATTGAGTTATTTGTAGTGAGGTGGATGGACCTAGAGTCTGTCATACAGAGTGAAGTAAGTCAGAAAGAGAAAAACAAATACCATATGCTAACACATACATATGGATAAAAAAGGTTCTGAAGAACTTAGGGGCAGGACACGAATAAAGACGCAGACGTAGAGAATGGACTTGACAACACAGGAAGAGGAAGGGTAAGCTGGGACGAAGTGAGAGAGTAAGTAGCATTGACATATATACACTACCAAATATAAAATAGATAGCTAGTGGGAAGTAGCCGCATAGCACAGGGAGATCAGCTCGGTGCTTTGTGACCAGCTAGAGGGTTAGGATATGGAGTGTGGGAGGGAAATGCATGAGGGAGGGGATATGGGGATATATGTATATGTGTAGCTGATTCACTTTGCTATAAAGCAGAAACTAATACACCATTGTAAAGCAATTATACTCCAATAAAGATGTTAAAAAAGAAAGATGAAAAAATGTTTTCTCATTGAAAATCATTCTGCAAATCCAATATCTAACAGTAATAAAATCAATGAGAGAATGGAGGGAGTCAGCAAAGAGATAATGACTAAGAATTATTATGCATTGAAGAAACGTGAGTTTCCTTTTTAATTGAAGTATAGTTGATTTATAATATTATATTAGTTTTAAGTGTACAGAATGGTAATTCAGTATTTTTATAGGTTATACTCCATTAAAAGTTATTACAAATTAGTGACTATAAATCCCTGTGCTGTACAATAAATCCTTCTTCCTTATTTATTTTTTACATATTAATTTGTATCTCTTAATCCCATACTCCTATCTAACCACTCCTCCCTTCCCTCTCCCCACTGGTAAGCACAGGTTTGTTTTCTCTGTCTGTGTTTCTGTTTTGCATATACATTCATTTGTTTTTTATTTTAGATTCCACATATAAAGGATACCATATAGTATTTGTCTTTCTCTTTTATGCTTATTTCACTGAGCATAATATTTTCTAGGTTTATCCAGGTTGCTGCAAATGGTAGAATTTCATTCTTTTTTATGGCTGGGTAATTGAAAGAGCATTCCAAGTACTGAGAGGAAATATTTAAAGCAAAACGAACCCATAGCAACACACCTTTTTGTGAAATTAAGGAATTCAAAGAATAAAGAACATTGTAAAAAGCTATCAGAGAGAGGAGGCTTTGACAAAAGAAGAAAAACTGAGAAAACTTAGGGCACTTTCCTTGAAAAGTCTTAAAAAAAAGACTGAAAAAAAAAGTGATCAAATCAAGAAATTAGAGAGAAAAATAAAATACACCTAAAAAACTAGATGGAAGGAAATGATAAAGATAAAGGCAGACATCAGATTAATTAGAAAACAAAGACACAGTATATAAGATCAATAAAAATCAGCAGGTGGTTATTTGAAAACTGATGAGTTAGGCAAAACTTAGTAAGGCTGATTAAAAAGGAAACAAATCATAAGTAAGCAATACTAGGATCAGAAAGGGATAACTAAAGATAAGTTGGCAATGTCAAAAAAATTACAGCACAGTTTATATGAGTACCACTGAATTAATCATTAAATAAATTGAATTGATCATCAGTAGCCTCCCACAAGAAAACATAGGCTCAGATAGTTTTACAGGTGAATTTTCACAAATTATCTTGAGATAAATAATTTTATCCTATACAAACTTTTCCAAGTACAGAAAGAGGTAAGAGATGTATACAGCATTTTATATACTAGTATAATTTTGATACCAAAACTAGACAAGGGAAATACAAGAAGATACAAGAAAATAAAATTATAGATCTATTTCACTATACTTGTAAAAATCCTAACTAAAATATTACTAAGTAGAAGTCATCAGTGAATATTAAAACATTATATCACATCCAAATACCATTACTCTCAGAAATCAAAGGATAGCCCAACATTAACAAATTTATTAATGTAATAAATCACAATTAGAAATTAAAAGAGAAAAACATGTTTCTTTCAATAAATGCAAACATTTGATAGTTCAATGTACATGTGTGATACAGAACTTAGTATAGAAAGGAACTCTCTTAGTATAGAAAGGATGAAGTTATCCATTAAAGAGTTGCAATAACAACTAAATTTAATGGTGAAATTTTAGAAGTTTTTCCTACAAAGTTAGGTACAAAGTGGAATTCTCAATGTTGCCACTTGTATTCAACATTCTACTGCAGTTTCTATCTAATGCAGGAAGACAAGACATGGTATAAAATGAGTAAAAATTAGAAATGAAAGGTCAAATCATCTTTATTTGTAACTAATATGATTGTCTGTGTAGTACAACCAAAAAAACCTGCCAACAGATTTTTAGGAACTAAGAGAATTCCACATTACTACTCATTAAAAGATAAATGCAGAAAAAAATCATTATTCAAAAATGCAATTGAAAAATAATTTCCATTCACAGTTGCAACAACAACTTAAGGTATCTAAAAATAAATAACAAGAGGCATACAACATCTTTATAAGGAAAATTACAAAACACTACTGAAAAAAGTAAAAAGAAATGAAGGAGTAGACATGTAATATTTTCATGGTAAAATTCATGATTGCAAAGATGTAATTTTGACAATTTTAATAAAGAACAGTGTGAGAGAATTGCCTTATCTAAAGTCAACACTTTGTGTAAAGCAATAATGTGATAACCTACCCTTGCAGGACATCTGGTCCTGCCCAAAACATCCATAGACAGTTGGTCCATAAGACGTTTGGTCCCTGCCAAAAGGTCCTTAATATTTGGTTCTGTCCAAAACCAGCTGTCCATGAGCAAATATGCTCAGGGACATTCTGGATAGGACTAAACTGAAAGGATCTTTTGGCATGGACCAAAGGTCTTATGGACATTTTGGACAGGACCAAATGTCTACTAACCTAAACTGCCAGGGAATTGACAAATAGACAATTGGATCAGAATAAAAATCCTAAAAAGAGACTCACACATTAAAAAATGATTTTGAAAAAATAGTGCTCGAATGTCCTAAATCCCAGATCCTGTATAATATGATTGCAATGCCAAAATTCATGGTTTCACATACAGGAAAAGTTTAACTTCTTTTTGAAACCTCAGAGAAATAATGGCATCTTTTAGTCTGCCTCAAGCTTGCCTCTCTGAATTCTTTTGACACTGCTAAGTACCTCTCCTGCTTGACACTTTCTCTTCTTTTACTACCATGACAATATACTTCCTGGCCCTAGTTCCTTCTTGATAGGAACTTCCTTCCTTTCTGGCTACTTTCATCATTTACCTCCTTAAATAAGTGTTTATCAGGATTCTAACTTCAGGAGCCTTCTTTCCTTTGACTAAGTTCTTTAATCCTAGAACTTCAGCACCTCATTGTCAATGGCTGTCAAGGTTCTTTGCTTTCAGTAAAACTGAGGCAGAATGAATCAAGTTATTAGCAGATGGTTATTAAAAAGTATTTCTGTGTTATATCACCATGTGATATTTGGCATTAAACTCAGGAGTTCAAAATAAGTGATGCTGCTGTAATAAAGTCTTTCATTTGCTTTTTTATGAGAGCAAGTTTTCTCAGCACTTACAGCTATAACAATAAACAGAAAGGAATAGAAGAGATGCTGAACACCGCTCACTTTAACAGTAAATAATAATAGCACACATAAACTTACTGGAAAAACAAAAAGCCCTATCCATCTCAAATAGAAATGTGTTTCCAATAAAATTGTAACATTTAAAAATTTTTCCAAAATTTATAATATATTTATAGTTTGATCAATTTTGTAATAAAAGTAATTATAGTAACTCAATCCAAAAGAAAGCATTTGGAATTTAAAATCTTATATCAAAGTAAATTTTAAAAAATAGATTTATGTACTTTTTTTGGTTGCAAAGAGATATGATAGAGTGAGCAATAAAATGATATTAAGTCTAAAAACATTACATTAGAAAACAAATACTGTGAGTAAAGTGGAATAGAAATATAAATTCAAGGATAGAAAATTCCCACTACTGGAAAGCTGCTTGTTCATTTGAAAAGAGAAAAAAACTTAATGGATGATAGTGTTTATCAACAAACTATGCTTTTAAGATTCCATTTGATTAATTTAAACATCATCTAAAACATCGATGTTAAAAATTATCATAAATTACATGCTTGGAAACTATTTAAACTTACGTTGAAATTTTTTAGATGTCAACTTGAAAGTGTGTCAGAGGGTACATGGTTTTTCCAAATATTTTTAGGGAGGGATGAGAAAAATGGTTTGAGAACCACTGCTTTACCTCACAGGCCCAATTTACTACTGGTGTCCTTTAGTCTTTCACTGCAGCCTTGGTAGCTTTAAGTCTATATCATAAAATCTTGTTAAATTAAAAATTTAAATTCTTTTCACTGTAGAGTTAAACTGTTCCCTTTAAGCCAAGAGAAATATGGACATCACATATTTTCTGTGATTAATTCTAGCTTTCCATATTTTATTCCCCTTTTATGTGAATATTCATATTTAAAATTGCAAGATGGCAAATTCATAGAAAATAAGTATCTCCATCAAAGCACACACACCCTTTTAAGCTCTGTCTATTTGATGATTCATAATGAGCATATGCTTGTCCATCAACTATGATATTCTGGCTTCTGGTTTCTACAGCCTCAACTAGCTTGTCAAGGATGAGTGCAAATGTGGTTCCTCCATGAAGCCTTTTCCTGTGCTCTCAGGCAGAGTCAATCATTTTTTCTAAGGAGCTTCCATAGTATATGACCCCCTCATCCATCATGCTCAGGTCTAGAGCAGTAAATATACAGTTGATCAAACTCACTTCAGTTGTGAGTTCAAAGTCAATGGGAAACCTAACCTGGAAGAAAGATCCTGGAGGCAAAGACCACAGTTCTGGACACAGCTCGACTAAGGATGGCTCTTGAAGGACGCTCAGCTCAGCAGGCCCTGGAATTGTCACGTCAGACAACTTTTCCCATTGTGATCATATCTAGAGAGGAGTTCAAGTGAAGAGAAAACAGTAATAAGGCAAAAGGAATAGGAACTGAACAAAGTAAAGGGTCAGTCATTTTCCATCGAGAGCAATCCCACAGATGATGGAGGAGCCATTAGCATACTTCATCTTGTAAAGCCGTGCTTGTTTACTCAGACCTGGCAGCTTTGCATCTTTGGCGAAACCTGGTTTAGAGACGCAAAGCCGTAGAGAAACTTTCCATCTTGTTACACAGCCCATCATAAGACTGACATTTTCTGTTCTGTTTGCTATGGGCTGGTGGGTGGCTTTAATTTGGTTTTCCCTCCAGTCCCAAAGTCCCAACCTTTGCCAAATCAAGAAGCAGGCAGGGAGGGGATGAAGGGGGAAAAATTCATATGCACTTGAATTCACCAAGCGATCTCAGAAGTAACTTAATGTTGGTTCAGGTTGTCCATGTCTTACAAATCAGTTTCATTCTGTGGATTGTTTACACACCACTTCTTGTATGTCTCTAATAAATTAAAATCTGCTGAAATGGTGAAACATACTAAAGATATAGTGAATGGTCTCCAGGCTACACAGAGAGGCCATTATTCTAAGAGGAAGTAGGAAAAGCAATCATAAAATTTTGAAAAATTATGCAATAACTTTGTACTTATTGCCCATCTGTATTCATTACAATGATCTACTTCATAGACATATAAATAGAATGTGAAAGTAACAGATCCGCAGTGTGCTCTAGACATGGCTCTCAACTGCAGTCAAAGAAATTCAATTAGAGCCTTTAATAAAGAAAATTCCAAAAACGCCAAGCATTTGTATATCTCTTTATGCTGTTCTGAAGTTACTTAACTTCCTTCCCGTCTTTCCCTTTCTCTTCTCAAAAAGTCTCTTTTGTAGAGAGACAAGAAGGCAAGTTAGATCGGGTTTACTGGGGACATGGGTGCATTTGTGGCATCATTCTCAAACTGCTTTGAGCTCTCTACATCACATCTTCCGTAAGCACTTAGTTGAGCTCTAGCAGGACGACATCATGCTGAATATTCTCTAAAGAAAAGGACCACACAGATAAGACCATAAAATTGCCAGGGACTCTAAACAGGTTTTACAACAAGCGCACTGATCGAAAGGGCTTAACCAAGATGGGTTTTAATCATATTTGGGCATTGGAGAGTTCTCAGGTTCAAAGGAATGGTTCTGTGTTTTGTTTAGTTTTGGCAAAGCTCTCTTTTCTTCAATAGTCTTAGAAAACAAAGCCAAAAGAGTGAGTCCATGCTCAATTTTGTTTCAATGTTCGTGCAAAATATACCACCTTGAGGAGGTCTTTTTCTTACAATTAAATCTGCATATTTTAAAGCATATTTTAAAGGGGACCATGCTTATTTGAACACTTACCCTTTTGAATCTAAACCACTTTAAATTGTGCTGGGAATCATACAAATTGACGGTTGTGAAAAAAAGCCATGTTCCAGCTGTGTCTTCTATTTTTTCAAAGCTCAGTGTCAAAATATTTAGCATCACTGTTGTTTTAAATTCAAAATACAAAAGTAATAGTTATAATGTGAAGCAAAACTGTGGCTGAGAGCAAGATGGGAAACTGACCACCTTTCCAACCCAGGAGCCAACATGTGAAGGAAGATGTTAGACTAACTCAGACTCATTCAATACACAACTGCATCATTGTTGCCCCCCCTGCCCCTTTTTCCTTCTCTTTCCTCTCATTCCTCATTTCCTTCTCCTCTTCCTCCCTCTCTTTTCCCCCTTGTATTTGCCCATCAGCAAACTTTGGAAAGTCTGCCTGATTCCCTGGCACAGTGGGTGTAGGATGATTTACTATAGAAAGATAGTTTCCCTCTGATAACTTACAGAGGTGCGGTCTCTTGGAAAAATATCCCATTGAGAACTTTCAAGATTTTGTCAAATCTTTATAAAGAAGAAAAGAAAGGGGAGAACAAATCTCTGTTTTTCAAATACCACATTTTCTTTTTTTTTTGCAGAAAAATAAAAAATAAATATACATAAATAGTGAAAATATGTTAGCCAGTTGGAGTTGCAAGAACATTATGCAGTACATCACTTAATCACATAAACCACAATGCAGGGGAAAAAACCTTACCCAAATATGCTATTTAATAATCACTGAGGGTCAGAAAGAACCCACAAGCATCCCAGAATCTGTGTCCTTAGCTTACCTCCGATATGGAAGGGAGTGGAGAGATAATGGGAGACGAAGCACAGTATGTGTTCCTAATTGCTGTTTACAGGTCTCTGTACAGCATCTAGCTATGAAGCCAATTAAGGAATGAGTTGCAGTCTGGACCCTTTTCCTCATTTGAAAGATTTGTAGTAGCCCCTGAATGGCTGGGTTTTTTTTTTTGTTTTTTTTTTAAATTTGGTTTTGCTTTACTTTACCAAACATTCTGAGAGTTTGTCTCAGAAAGTGGTAAGTCTTGAGGGAATTTTTGAATGAAGAGTAAAAGGGGGAAATTTCAAAATATGTTTGTAGAACACAACCTTGGAGATGATGTAGCAGTGTGGGAATGGGGCAGGGAGGAGAGTGGGGAGGGCATGAGGTAAAGAAGCTGCAAGGAATCTGGTCAAAAGTTCACCCGGCCCCCAAAAAAACCTTTTAAAAAGAATCTGGGAGAAGAATCCCCAAACAAGAAGGCTCAGAAGACATTTGAAAATCAGATGTAGGGGGAGGGGGCAAACCTGGCAAACAGAAACCAAGAAAAGAAGTTGGCAGGTGTGGATGGGGTGAGGAATGTGCAGTTTGGGTGGCAGGGAGACACCTGCACGGAAATGGTTATGGCCTTCTTGCCATAGTATATGTTTCATGTACTCAAGTCAAAAATTGGAAGTCTCTAGGGTTTATCATGTAAAGGTACACTTGAGGAAAACATAACATTCTGTATATTTACTCACCAAAATGTTTGACTCCATTGACTAGTGTGGGTCTGTTCTCTTCTTTAAGGATCCTGCAGAGTGACTCAGATGACCTTATTCAAACTAATAAGCATCACTTTCTTCCTCTATTAATTCTACATCCCTTTGCCTCTTAAACATCATGCAAAAGGAATGTGACATTTTAGAAGATGTTGTGCTGACAGCCCTGAAAACTGAGGCTCCATCTAACCAAAAAGGAAAGTCTGTGTTAGAGCTGTTAAATGTTCTCTCTCCCTCCCCCGTGTCCTCCACAATGTGCTTAACCCAGCCAGGTTGGGATCATGGAAGAATTCAAATGCATTCACTATCAGTAAAGGTAGATTTCTGGGCTTCCCTGGTGGCGCAGTGGTTGAGAGTCCGCCTGCTGATGCAGGGGACATGGGTTCGTGCCCCAGTCCAGGAGGATCCCACATGCCGGGGAGCGGCTGGGCCCGTGAGCCATGGCCGCTGAGCCTGCGCGTCCGGAGCCTGTGCTCCGCAACGGGAGAGGCCACAACAGTGAGAGGCCCGAGTACTGCAAAAAAAAAAAAAAAAAGGTAGATTTCATTGTAAGTATTATTTCTTCTTTAAATGTCTGTCCATGCAATTCTTGAGGACAAGGGCATTGTCTTACTCATCTTTGAGAAGATAGTACTGAGTAAAGCACAGTATCTGGTACAGTGCCTTAGAACATAATAGGTTCTCATTAATTGCTTATTGGATAGATGGAAATTATTTGTCTCCTAAAACTAAGTATCAGGAAACAAAAGTATATCAGTGGAAAACTTCAGAGTAGAAATGTTTGATTAGGCTCAAGCAGTTTTCTTTCTCCGAAAGAGTGTAATGAGGACTCCAGTCTCTTCCTCTGAATAGTTTCTGGAGTTCTTTGGTCAAAGCTCTTACCATTTTGGGGGTACTCAATTACAACCTCATAAAAGTAAGCAATCAAACAGATCCTCAGGCTTTTCTCCTGAGAGCCTTTGGAACAGGCCAAATCAAAAGTGTAATGTTGTAACAAAAGTTTCTATGCCATATTAATTCTTTACCTTTATGTTGCAACAAATTCTCTATTGCTGTGTTTTTGTGATAAAATATTTTCACTTTTATGTAGTCAAATTTATTGCCCTTCATTATATGGTTTATGTCTCTGGTGCTTTGTTTAGAAAGGTTTAAATGCCAGAGATTTATATACATATTGACTTAGGATTATTCTATTGTTTTTATTATTCCACATTTTACATTCAGTTTATTTGGAACTGAGTTTGATGAGTAGTGTATGGGAAAATATAACTTTCTTTTTTTTTTAGCATCTTTATTGGAGTATAATTGCTTTACAATTGTGTGTTAGTTTCTGCTTTATAACAAAGTGAATCAGTTATACATATACATATATCCCCATATCTCCTCCCTCTTGCGTCTCCCTCCCTCCCACCCTCCCTATCCCACCCCTCTAGGTGGTCACAAAGCACCGAGCTGATCTCCCTGTGCTATGCGGCTGCTTCCCACTAGCTATCTACCTTACGTTTGGTAGTGTATATATGTCCATGCCTCTCTCTCACCTTGTCTCAGCTTACCCTTCCCCCTCCCCATGTCCTCAAGTCCATTCTCTAGTAGGTCTGCGTCTTTATTCCCATCTTGCCCCTAGGTTCTTCATGACCATTTTTTTTTTTTTTTAGATTCCATATATATGTGTTAGCATACAGTATTTGTTTTTCTCTTTCTGACTTACTTCACTCTGTATGACAGACTCTAGGTCCATCCACCTCACTACAGATAACCAGTTTCATTTCTTTTTATGGCTGAGTAATATTCCATTGTATATATGTGCCACATCTTCTTTATCCATTCATCTGTTGATGGACACTTAGGTTGCTTCCATGTCCTGGCTATTGTAAATAGAGCTGCAATGAACATTGTGGTACATGACTCTTTTTGAGGGTATATGTCCAGTAGTGGGATTGCTGGGTCATATGGTAGTTCTATTTTTAGTTTGTTAAGGAACCTCCATACTGTTCTCCATAGTGGCTGTATCAATTTACATTCCCACCAACAGTGCAAGAGGGTTCCCTTTTCTCCACACCCTCTCCAGCAGGAAAATATAGCTTTATATATGTTTTCCGTAAATAGTCAGTTGTTCTAAAGCTACATATTAAAGAACTCAAAGGTTATCATTTACTAAACTCCTATCTATACTTGAGTCTACTTTTGGACTTTGTATTGCAGAATGATGATTTTCTACAAGAGTGGGAACAGTGCCTTACAATTTTTTTGTACTTTTAGGAACTGCAACAATTCTTAGTGTTCAATAATCATTGAATCAATAGATAAATTCTCCACTTCATTTAATCAATCCATCAGACTTGCTAATTCTACTGTATAAATATCTCTGGAATGACTTCTTTTCCTTTTTTTAGCCACATTGCCTGCACTCATTCAGTCTCTAGTAATTATGTCCTTTTTCCCATGCATCTTACACACAACTGGAATAAGGTTTTAAAATGCAAGTCTGATCACTTAACTTCCCTAATTAAAATCTGTAAATGACTACCCATTTCATTTCATGTTCCATACCTTCCAGGGCTGCCAAGGCCCTGAGCTCAACTAAGTAAAATTAATTGTGGTCTCCCAAATATGCCTCGTTGTTTTGGTTTTTTTTGTTTTGTTTTGTTTTGTTTGTTTTAATCCTTGCTTTTGTAAAAGTTGTACAGCTTGGTAAGTGCTATGATAGAGGTATGGACAAAGCAGATTAAAATGCAAAGGAGGATTCTTAGGGATAGAAAGGTAAGTTTTGGAAAGGTAAACAAAAGCACAGAGGTGTGGAAGCGCACTCATGTGGTCCCAGAACCACAAGTCATTGAGAATGACAAGGGTGTGGGTGAAGGTGGAAGACGTGAACAGCGTCGGGATCACGAATGCTTTTGTATTGCATGCTACGAATTTTGAGTTTTTCCTACAGGAACGTGGAGTCAAGTTTAAATGGGGGAGTAACTTGCTTCCAGTTTTTTTTGCAAGAAGAAAATTTGATGGTAGCCTGCAGGATGGATTGACAGAGCACAAGTCTAAAAGCCAAAAGCCAGATTAATAATAGATACTTCAATAATATAGGCAACATACAACAAAGGCTTGAGCCTATGCAATAGTGTTGAGAACCAGAGGAAGAGACACATATAATGTTAATAAAGAAAGTCCTATAAGATTTTGGGACTGACTAGACATGAGGGTGAATAAAAAGAATAACCAGTGAGTAATCTCTCCACTCCCTCAAATCTTCCACTTACCAGCATTCCTGGCTTGACCAGTTGGGTAGATGGTGATGTTCTTTACTAAGACAGAGAATGCAGGAAGATCTGTTTAGTAGATTGCTGGGAAGTGAGGAAGAAAGGAGAGACAATACACTGATCATTGGACATGTGGACAGTTTCCAGAAGGGAGATGTCAAGAGTATCAAATGCTACAGAGAGGGCAAGTCAGATGCAGAAAAGTGGCCATTTTTAACTTAACAGTTAGAAGGTTTGGGTATTCCTCCCAGAATCTGGGAAGAAGAAAGGAGTGACTGTCGGTACACTCTTCTCTGGAAGTAAGCTTAGCTGTGAAGGGATGTGGATAAGCAGATTGGTGGCTACAGGAAGCACCTGTCCTGCACCTTTGATTTTGCCATGGCATTCCTGAAAGTCAGTATTGTCTCCCAAGCCGGAGCGTAATGTCTTTGAGGCCAGACACTGTGCCGTGGTTTCCTGGATGACCACTTGGTTCTCAAAGCCCTAAAATTTTACAAGTTTCTAACCCTCCACAGTGTCTGTAATTATCCCGGTACTCAGGCAGTAGCATTCAATTAAATAGTTGTTGAATTGAATACTGTGGATAGGTGACTCACAACACTGAACTGGATTATTCAAAACGTCAGTACCTCCATTTCCTCTTCATCAACAGCAATTACTACTGGAGTTCTTTTAATAGTAAATTGAACATGGAAACATTGTCCTTGCTGTCAAGAAATGCTCACATTCATCTCCTTAATGAAAAGGCCAGTCTTCCTTCCTTCCTAGAAATGTTATGAAGAGTAGTGAATACACGGGGGCTAGAGCACGCATAGGGCCCTAGGACTTAGCCAACACATAACATCTCCCTTCATATATTATGTGCTCTGGGTAGGTATAACCACGAGTCAGCTAACCACACGAGATGTTTTTAGGTCTGGCAAGTGGGATGGAAAGCTTGCTGCACCAGTCTCCTCTGTGAGTGCCTGCACGCTTTCTGGTTTCAGGCTGGAAACGTCCTGTGGTGTGTCTGGCCTGGCCAAACCCAGGAAGTACTGAACTTATTAAAATTGAAAAACAAACCAAAGATGTTTGGAACCTCCCAAAACACTCACGTTGTGTCTGAGGGTGAAGGCTTGGATTCATTTCTGATTTGACGTGAGCACCATACATCAGGAAAACACAAACAGTGCAGGGTAAGTTTACAAAAGGGCTACACCCTTGCCTTTGGTCTTATGACAGTCTCGCAAACCAGCCCCTGTCCAGGGCCTAGAGGAATTTCACGAAGCCTTCCCTCTTCTTTCGATTCCGATTCCTTTTTGTTAGGTTGCCATAGGAATTTGTGAACAATTTTTAGGCAGTTTGACGTGAACATTCTGAATCAGGGCTGGGAGTACCTTGCCCTGGGCTCCATCAACCTGTGGAGGCTGCCTTTTTTCTGGCTCTGTATTTGGATGAATCTGGCCTGTGGTGGGCCCTGGAGCAGCCCCCAATCTAACCTATTGCTTGTGAAGAGCCGGACCACCCATGGGTAATCCTCTAGTATCTGTGAATGGGTAATCAGGAGTTGGCTCAATCAAGCTGATGACCAAAAATGAACATAATGGTCAGGAATGAAGCTTCCGGAACAACACACAAGGGTGTGTTTGCCTAAAATTATGTTTAGATCATTGAAAAGAATTATAGAATTATCTAAAGCTGGAAGTAACTAGAGCAACTATGTAGCTCCACCTCTTCTTTTTTCTGCGTGAGGGAAGTGAAGCACAGAGATTTTTAGGTGAGTTAATCAAAGTCAACAGCTGTTAGTGACACAGCCAGAACTAGGAACTCTGAGCTGACCTCCTCTCTCCTTTTCTGTGCTAACACACACACACACACACACACACACACACACACACACACACATTCCAGTTGTTTTAAAAATAACTTGTAGTTCATTAGAGATTTACAGAAACCAACTCTTTAGTCTATAAAAAGACATTTAATGTGTGGATGGCCTCTAACTTAATCCTGACATGGCCACTTACATACAGGATTTGCAATTTCTGAGCAGTAGATAAATGAACTTACATAAGATTATAGGGGTACTCTAAGGAGGACAAGGACTGAGAACTTCTTCATTAAAATCCAAAGGAATTAAAACATACTGATTCACCTGAGGTGACCCTGTTTAAGATCAAGCAGAAAGGGAGATGGGGTCACAGATAGAATTCAACTGAGACAGAATCTACCATGATGGTGTACAAGTAGAGAAGCCTGGCATCCAAGACCTGGGAAGAAGAGAGATGCACAAATGAACATCTCTGGCACAGCCATTCTAGAGTCAACTTGTACTGGGGAAGTGGCTGGGCTGTGGAACCCACGGAACCCAGGACAGTTTTGATCCAGAATGCTCCTAGCTTAGTGTGCCACAGAGAAAAGGAGCCGCCTTCTAAACACTGTAAGGAAGTGCTACATACTGAGCAGAGCTCTATTTCAGTGGCAGTGACCTGAGCACAGGACTGCTATGGAGCCACATTTCTGAGGGCAGCCAAGGTTAGTGGAAGCACCACACCAAGCTGTGGCTTTAGCGTTCACAACCACAGCAAGTGGGTGCCAGGGACTGTTTAAGCTTGTAGTTGCAGAGCCAGGACTGCTAGGATTTTAGGAGGCAACAACAAGATTTGGCCTTATTAATGGTACCAGCAACAAGTGGGAAGAGGGCATATATCTTTATACTATGGGTTTAAGTCATGCCCCCTTGTCTCTGGGTTCAGTGACAGCAATTATAGGTAAGCAGGATGTATGGGTGACCTCGTATGGGAAGTAAAGACGGATTCCTTCAGCCTCAAATAGGCCCATCTTCTTTTCACCTCATCTAATTAGGGGCAATCTGAGTTGGCTCCTTGGACATGAGTAAGAATCTGAGGAGATTCTTGGGTGTGTCCCAGAAAGCAGGTGGGAGAGAGGACTGTTCTTCTTGGGATGACACTGCCCAATGACATTGTGTGTACTCCAGACTATTCAAGCAGGTTGTGCCAGTTTAAATGTTCTACTTAAGGTCATGACATTTAAATTCAACAGATTCTTATTTCTTCTCATTTAAAACCTGAATAACATGTCTGAGCTCATTCTGAAGTATGGTAGTCCCGTGCCTCTTCAAGAAGTTTCTTCCATTGTTACAAATGATTCCAACTACATTTCTTCATGCAACAGGATTCCAATCCCCCAAAAGCTTTCTTCTTTCTGCACTTGACACTGTCTCTAGTAATAAAGGGAATTCTTCTTTAAACCAATTTAAATACTCAGTACAGACCCTAGCACCTTGAATTTGCAGATGGAGGATGATAAGAAAGAGACAATATCCAAAGAAAGCCCTGTGATAGATGTTAAGCAAATTCATCTAGAGTTGAAGTCAGGAGACCTTTTGTTTACAGCTATGTTTCCCTTGTAGGTGATAAAATCATTTCCCTTCATTAAAATTCCTTTTCATAAAAGTTTTTCTTGCCTTGGTGAAGGAAAACTATATACTTTATTGCCTGTGACATCCTTCTTAGTCTCAAGTAACCACATCAAATGTCATCTCCTCTGTAAATCTTTCTACAAAAGCCTCATTTCCCCACCAAAATTATGTATTTCCCTCATTTTTTTTTTTTTTTGCTCACCATGAGATGCAATAACAGTGTACGTGCATCTCTTTCCCCTTTTACACAGCTGGTTTCTTGATGGCAAGAACTGTATCTTATTCATCTTTATAATGCCAGTATCTCCCAAAGAGTAGGTGTCTTCAAAAATCTTGTTGAATCTAACTGAGCCTACATAATATTTCAAAAATATAGAATTAATTTTAAATTTCAAGGATCACCCAATTGGCTGGGAGTATCTGCCTTAAAGAACCAGTAAATTATTTAGAATATAAAGATTTTGGGATGTAGCAACTCAATGGTTTATTACCCTGGGAATTGGAAAAATCACCATTGTTACATTGATCCTGTTTGTCACCTAGAAAATGAGGATAGTATCTGCCCCACCTGCCATATGGGGTACCTGTGTGGACTAAAAACACATTCTGTATATATGAGGGCATTTTGTAAATAGTAACATGCCACTTACAATTATTAGAATTACTTTTATTTTTCTCATATATTTTTATAATCCTACATGTGACCACCTCATTATTTCAGTCTTTGAAATATACAAAGGCTAAAAACTAAAAGAGAAAGTTAAGTTTATTTTATGTATTTTACCAACTTGATGCTGATATTTTATCTTCTTAAGTTAAAAAGTGTTTAATTTAAAATAATAATATTTTAAAATTTAATAAGATGGGTTGCAATCTATTGGCAGTATTTCATAACTTTAGTCATAGCTCAGCTGTTGTCTGAAAGTTGCTACATGGGAATTTACTCTTTTCAGCTGGCAATGTTATAAAATAATAAAATCAGTGTCTTCAGGATGTCATCCAAATCCAGCTTTCTCCTTCTGCATAGGGCTGCATGATTGTGATATAGTAACCTGTTCTTCTGTAAAAGCCTCCAGAATGGACTTCTATGCTCTTACTTTAAAAATCTAGTATTTTCTCCAACTCTTACGTGACAAAGCTCTTTACTTGTAGCCCAGATCCCCAGATATGAGGTTCATTTCTTCTTGTTCTAACCTCAGCTTAGATGCCAGGGAGCTGCTGCCTTAAGTTGTTCATATACTAGAAGAGTGTTAAGCAATTGACCCAAACTTTATAATACAAAAGAAATAATTAGATTCTTTTAAATTAGCCCTTTAAAAAAACCCTCATTCTGTTTACTTTTCTTTGGAATTCCCTCTATTTCTTCTGGAGCTGTTGTAAAGTTATGGAATTTGAAATGGAACATAATACAGTTAAAATCATTCTACTGTTTAGTGAAATGAACATAGCAATGGAGAAGGATATTGGCCATCCAACCTAAGCTCTTCTCCACAATTACTGCTTTATCCCAGAGAAACCATTCTACCTCTTCAGATCTCAGTTTTTCTAAATGTCAAGGGTGCTGATTGTACTGGATTCCTCCCATTGCTATTGTTCAATGATGGCCCAAGAGTAGATAGATGGACATTTAAAAAAATTCCAAGATGACATTCTTCCTGGGACACCCAGAATATTTCTAGGTTACTTCTTTCCTCTGTGAATGAATGAATGAATGAATGAATGGGTATATAGGTAAATAGGTAGGTAGGTGGGTAGATAGATACAAGGATAGGTAAACAGAAAAGAAGGTATTTCAAGAGTTTTTTAAACACACACAAAAAAGAAAAAATCCCTGGCAGTTATAAATAATTTAGTGGCTATATAAACATTATTTTCAAAATTATGCACAGCTTCATGTTGAGTAGTCAAGCACCAACTTTTTGATAAGTTTGAGATGATGGAAGATGTGATTTCATCAGGAACCATTGACAATGAAGTTTGAAAATTATATGCATCTGTAGAGGAGTTGGTGTCCAGAAAGAGAAGAAAGGCAAATGTGTTCAATTTCACATCGACTTCAGATTTACAAGATTCAGCTAACAATAAACAATAAGCAGTGATGTCTAGTTCTATCACAATTGAAATAATATATTTTTAGAATATGCACCCTCTGCTTCAGGAATTTTATGGTTAGCAAGTTTTGGTTGTTATAATATGCAAATAATAGCTTTTAAAGAAAGGGATGGTTTTAGTGATTTGAGTATAAGATGGATGGCCCTCCTCTAGGACATGTTCTGGAGGACCTCAAATACAATTCCTTGAATCATGTCTCCACTGCCTTTAGAATAAAGTTCAAAGCTTTCAATATGGTGCAGAAGACCATGTTTTGATTACTCACTTTCTTTCCATGATCAATTTTCTAAACTTGTAGTTCCTACAATACTCCATATGATTTCATGGCTCTGAGCTTTTGCTCACTCTGTTCCCTCAGTTTGAATGCCCTCCTTCCAATCCCTTTGACATCCTGATACACTACTTGCTAGCCTGACAGGACTGAGATCTAGCAATATTGCACTCACTGACTCATTCATTCATTCATTCATTCAACAAATGTGTTTCAAGCATTTGTTATTCCCAGATAAGAATGCAGAGGTGAATTAAATCCTCTGCCCCTGAGCATCTTACATTATAGAAGAGAGACAAATACATGTAATTCAATACATTCAATAAAGTATTAAAAAGACTGAAATGAGGTTAGGATAAAATGTGGGCTGAAAGGAGGGAGTGATCAATGTTATCTGGGGAATTGGAAAGAGAAAAATGAGGTGTTGCATCCAAAAATGAATGTGTTTACCAAACACACTTTAGGGAAGTTAAATGGAGAAAATTTTAGGCATAAAAGACATTAGGTGTATTAAGAGACATATAAGGAGTTACTATCATTAGATTTTGGTGATTGGGTTGTATGAGAAGTTATGTGAAACTTAAGACTTTGTCTTAGGTGCTTGGATTGATGGTCACACCATTCACTGGATTAGGTAACACAGACCAAGTTTAGTGTGAGGAGAAGTAGGTACCTTTACTTTTGGACATGTTGGGGTGACTTTAGCACATTAAGGTAAATATTCCAGCTATAGACATTGTCTAGAGTTCGGAAGAGAAATTTCTTCTAGTAATAAAGCCTTGAGAATTAATATATAGGTAGTATTTTACACCATGGCAGTAGAAGATACTGAGTCAGGAAAGCTTGCAGAACGCGAATAGAAGATAGTCTAGTCAGAGTCCTGGAGAGCACCATTATTTAGGAAGCAAACAAAGAAAGAGAAGTTATGAAAAGACACTTAAAAGGAATAAAATAGGAGGACTGGGTGGAAGGGTATCTAATAAGCCATGGGAGCAAAACAATTCAAGAAACCCAGTACTACTAAAATCATAACTGAAAGAAAGGACATTACCACTGACCTCACAGAAATATGGAATGTATAGAACAATTATATGCCAAGAAATTAGATAGCCTAGATAAAATGGGCAAAGTTGTAGAATGACATAAACTACCAAAAATGACTCAAGAGATAAAAAATTTGAATAGATTTATAACAAGTAAACTTGTTAATTGAGTTAATAATCACAAAACTTCCCACAAAGAAAAGCCCAGGAGCAGATGAATTTACTGGTGATTTCTACCAAATGCTTTAAGAAGAATTAATGTCTATTCTTCACAAACTCTTCCAAAAAGAGAAGAGAGGGTAACAGTTTCTAACTTATTCTATATAGTCAATATTACTTTGATACTAAAAACAGACAAAGACATCACATGAAAAGAAAACTATAGATTAATATCCTTTATGAATATAAATAAAAATTTCTCAACAAAGTACAAGCAAATTGAATCCAGCAGCATATAGAAAGGATAATACACTATGACCAAGTGAGCTTCATCAGGAATGCAAGGTTGGTTCAACATATGAAAATCAATTAATGCAATTCTCCATATTAACATAAAAGTCAAACAACATACGATCAACTCAATAGGTACAGAAAAACATTCGACAAAATCCAATACCCTTTCATGACAAAAATACACAACAAACCAGAAACAGAATAGGAAACTTCCTTAACCCAACAAAGGACATCTAGAGAAAAACCCACAGCTAACATAATACTTAATAGTGGAAGCTGAAAGCTTTCCCCTCAGAACAGGAACAAAACAAGGATTCTGCTCTTACCACTTCTTTTCAACATGGTACTGGAGTTTCTAGCTAAAGCAATTAGGCAATTAGGCAACAAAAAACAAATAAATGAAAGGCAGTGGGATTGGAAAGGAAACTATCTCTATTTGAGGATAAAATGATTACATATATGTTATATTACATAAAATAATTTGTATTTCTATACACTAGCAATAAATAATCTGAAATAAAATTAAGAAAACAATTCCATTTACAATAACACTAAATACAATACTTAGAAATTAATTTAAATGAGAAGTGCAAGACTTGTACACTGAAAACTACAAAATATTGTACTGGAGGTTCTAGTCAATTATATTTTAGAGAAATTTTTAAAATAAAATAAATTTTTCTTACATTTACCCACTTATTTACTATTTCCACTGCTCTTCTGTTTTGTATAGATATAAATTTCCAACTAATATCATTTTCCTTCTATCTGGAGTACCTTACTTAATATTTTTTATAGTGCAAGTTTACTGGGGATGATGTTCCCAACTTTTTTGAATCTTAAAAGGCAAAATTATTTATTTTACCTTTAATTTCTAAAATATATAATTACTGGCTGTAGAATTCTAGGTTAACTTTATTTTGTCATCATTTTAAAGATTTTCTGTCTTGCATAGTTTCAGACAAGAAATGTGATAATTTTTTAGAGACACAGACGTAGAGAACAAATGTATGGACACAAAGGGGGGAAAGTGGTGGTGGGGTGGTGGTGGTGTGATGAACTGGGAGATTGGGATTGACATGAATACAATAATATGTGTAAAATGGGTAACTAATAAGAACCTGCTGTATAAAAATATAAATAAAATTAAACTAAAAATTTTTTTAAAAGAAATGTGCCAATTTTTAACCTTAACCTGTATATAATGTATCTTTTATTCTGACTTGTAGCTTTTAATTTTTTTCTTTATTAGTAGTTTTCAAAATTCTGTGTTTATCCTGTTTAGGTTTGTTGAGAGTCTTGAATCTGTAGGTGTATAGTTTGTATTAAATTTGAGAAATTTTAAGCTATTGTTTTTTCAAATATTTTTTCTTTCTCTCCTCTTTTGGGTTTCCAATTACATATGTTGCCTCCCGCAGGTTACAGAGGCTCTGCTAAAAGTTTTAACCCTTTTTTCCTCTTTGCTCTGTTTTGGATAGATTCTACAGTTATCTTTTCAAGTTCACTGATCATTTCTTTCACAGTTTCTAGCTTGTCTTTAATCTCTTAAAGTGAAATTTTAATTTGAGAGATTGTATTTTTCATCTCTAGCTAGAAGTTTCATTTGGAACTTTTTAATATTTTTCACTTTTCTATTCATTATGTTTATGCTTTCTTTTCAATTCTTGAACATTTTTAAATAGATACTTTAAAGTACTTTTCTTTTAGTTCCTTCATCTCTGTCATTTCTGGATATGTTTCTTTTGACTAGTAATATATTACATTGTTTCTATTTTTTCCTGTTCATATGTCACATTGTCCTGCTCCTTTGTGTGTGTAGTAAATTTTTATTAGATTGTGATTTTTATGTTTTCAAGTTCTGGATTTTATTGTATTTCTTAAAGAACATTGGCTTTTGTTCCAGCAGATATTAAGTTACTGTGATCAAGCTATCCTTTTGAGGGTTGTTTTCAAGTTTTTAAGAGAAGATCTGGAGTAGCTTTGGTCTAATGGTAGTTTAGCCACACTACTAAAGCATGGCTTTTCTGGGGTCTCTACTGATGGCTCAGGTGTTTAACAAGGACTCTCTCATCTGGTGGTTAACTAGAATATCTCCCATTCTATGACGTATTTATCTTACAGCTTTTCAATCTTTTTTTTTTTTTTTTTGACCTAGTCTCAGGGTTTACACTATGCACATGCATAATATTCAGCCACCATCTAAAAGGGACTCTTATGCAGATTTTTGGAGATTTCTCTCTATTTATCTTCCCTTTCTTGGACACTCTTCTAAAAATGCCAGGCTCTTCAGCTTCTCTGATCTCTTTTCTCTATCTTCTTAATACAGCAAGTCTGCCATGTTTTGTTTAGAATCTCCCCAGCTGCACTGAGGTCCAGAAAAAGCCTCTAAGCAGAAACCCAGGGCAATTGTAGGGCTCACATCATTCACTTCTTTGCTTTCAGGAACCAGAGTCTTCTGTTGTCTGTTGTCCAGTGTATGAAAACCATTTCCACATGTATTTTGTCCAGTTTTCTAGTTGTTTACTATAGGGAAATAAACCCAATCCCAATTATTCTATCATAGCTGAAACTCACTAATTAAACCTTAACACTGTCTTTTGATTATATCCCACAAGTCATATTGTTGGAAGAAAATTTTCCATGAGTCTCTGACATTTCTTGTATGTCTTGTGAGAAAGGCACTGATTGCCCTTTGTTCCCAGCTATATTTTTAAGGGTGTTCATGTAGCAAACAGTCTTGAAATATAGAGTTAATGTCCCTCAGACAAAGGGCAAGTTTCCTTACAGCTTTGGAAGACCCCTTCTGCTGGAGCAAATCACAGACACACTTCTCTTTAAAAAGAACTGAGTTCCTTAAGCTCAGGGCCTCTGTCTTGTAAAGAGCTGTGTTTACAGGCACCTTCTGGCCCTCTTCTCTATGGGAACTGTGGCTTGAAGAACTAGTGCAAAAAAGCTGGTATCCTGTCTATTGCCATTGCTGTCAATAATAAATTGTCTTTTGTTTCTGACCCAGGAGTGTCAGGTCTTCTATTAGCACCCATGAAACAGTGGTAAACTAAATAGTTAGTTTTCAAGTATGGTAAAATCTTAAACCTTTCATGATTTTTTGATACATACAATACTTGCTGAATGTAACCATTTACATTTATATTGGAGGAGATAAAAACAAAATAATGGTAACTTATAATAATAGCTAATATTTATTTAGGGAATACTTTGCAAAAGGTGCTTTTACATAAAACCATTCCCAAAATACAGCAAAGTAAGTTTTTGTTCCCATTTTTCACACTAGAAACAGGTTCAGAGAGGATGCGATTTAGGTAAATCTAAACAAATAGTAAATAGTAAGCCAACATTCAAAGTTAAGCTTTTCTGTTCTCATTCCAATGTTATGAAAACCCCTAGTGCTACATAATTATAACAATATTAACATAAAAAAGCATATAATTGAGGTTTAAATTATGTGGTAGACTAAAATAACTATAGAAATTTAGAAGAAAGGGAGTCTGGTGCCAGCTGAATTCCTCGGAAAAGACTAACTGGAAGAAGAAGAACAAAGTAACCCAAGCTAGTGTCCAAAGACTAACACTTAAAGGCATTCCTGTGCAGGTCCCTATAAATCCCACAGCCTACAGCAAAGATGTGTTATTTTCTGCTTCAAAAAATGAGGATATAAATGACAGCATATCCATGAAACACATTGAGTTATAATTCCTTGTTCTTCACATATACAGCTCCTGAGAACACCCATGCTGTTCATGATTGGACTGCAGGCTGACAGAGGGCGTTTCAGTGGTTATAAGCACAATGGGACATACTTCAGTCTCCAAAGGTACCATGAAGATGTGGGAGTGTTTCTTGGTGAAGGATTTGACAAAATAATTTTTTATTTTAATTCTCATCTGGAAAAGTAAGTAAATAAGGAAAACCTTTTATCAATTAAATACTTAATTTTAATAACCTTTTTAAGGTTATTAAAACTTTATTAAGATTTATAAAATCTTAATAAGTCATTTAAAAAACTCCTACATACACCAGAACACTGGAAAGAAAATCTACCCTCTAAAATTCTCTGTCCTCCAAAATCCTAAATCTTACATGACAGAACTCAAGGAAGAACACAAGAGCTAATAGGGTCCTACAGATCACAGGGCCCTGGAAGGGGTAAAAGTAAGAAATTGACCAATACTTTGAACAAGTTCAAAACTCAGTCTTAACATTCTATCCTAAATCTGACTTTTTCCTCCAGAGGGCCGAGTGAAAAAGAGGAGGAAAATATAAGAAATATCTCAAGCTCTAATGAGAACACAACAAATTTATATAAACACCTAAATTTGACTAGAAGAGAAAAATAGGTATATCTTGAACAGTATTCTATAACCAGAAGCTCTTTGGATCTGGTCTTGAATTCTCTGGGAATCTGCTAGGGAGAAAAAAATCTCATTCTTCCACAAGTTAAAAAACTGATACTTTAAATATTTTTTAGCACTGAAAGAAATATTTCTTATATTCTTTTTACTAAAACAAATATTTATTGAAGGGTATTTTGTACTAGCCACTATAGGAGACGTGGAAGCGATAAACCGAATATGTTTCCAAAATGCTTAAAGAGCAGGGAATCTTGTGGTTGTGATAAATGCATTTCAGTAAGTGTATGGAAGCAAGGCTTGATAAGGAGGTGGGTGAAGTGGGCATAAGGGAATGGAAAAGGTGAGCTAGTGGTTAGTAACAGATGAGGTACCAAGCACTATTCCTGGGACATGAGAGATGTAGGAAATCTGAGCCTGGAGCTACAGCGGAGCACTCAAGGTCAAGATCTTGAAGACCTTCTGTCACCCATGAAAATGAGACTTCAGAGAACACAGACAGCAGGAGGAGTTGACAAGCAGGATTGTACTTGGAAGAAAAGCAATAATATTAAGACAGTGCAATAGCAGTTTGAGACTTCAATATACTACACTGGATTCTATTCTATTTTTTAAGAGAAGCTAAAACATTATAAAATTTTCCTAAAATCTAAGCTATGAAGTCATAGACCAAAAAAGTAACTATCTAACCACAAAATAAGATTGATTGAATTTCATTTCCCCCATGAGAAGAGCTGATGGGTCCAAATGTAGTCAGTAGACAACAGAGTTCATTTTAGGGAAAGAACACTCATTTTTAGGAAAATATTGTGATGAAATATTTAGAGAAGGAAAGGTGGCCCTGAGGATAGGGATTAGATACTCCTGACAATGAGAAAACTAAACCAGTCTGTCCATGAAGGCAACTGTAAGTTAAGTCGGGGAAAACATAAGAGAGAAGGAAATAAAGTCCAGATAAAATGGTGTCTGGATGGGATGTATTGTAAGTTAGTGCAAATGTCCAAGAGGGCTTTGAAGAACAGGGTTGTCTAATATACAGTTTGAAATTAACTGCTAGATTGTTTCAGATCCTTTGACCACTGCCAGTGGATCTCTAGTTGACACACACAGCTTCACATGTGGGTTGTATTTGGGAGGGAGGAAATCCAGGGAAAAGTGTTGCACAGCGAAGAGATAACTACCCAGCTGCAAGATGCAGATTGGACAACCCTGGCAGATGCCAGAAACCAGAGCCAGATGTAACTAAGTTCACCAAGCACCTTACAAAGTGAAGAAATCTTGGGAGGATGTCAGACTTCTTAAGGGCAAGGTGACCCACGCTGACATCTGGGTAATGTGGATGAGAAAGAATCCTTTGTAAGCTTTGCTTAATTTGCATCTTAAAACAGCAAGACAGTGATTTCCCTGCGGAATAAGTTTAGATATATTCAGTTTGGCAAACTTTAAAGCAAAATGCACCATTTAGCTGTTCATGTGGACTTGAAGAGTTTTACTTGATGAAGATTTGAAAGAATATTAAACAGCCATATATATCTTCAATCTGAAATTAATTTCATTAATGTTTTATGTACTACTAGACAAGTGTATGTGCTGATTGAAATTAATTCCACTAGTATTTTTAAACAATAATAATACTGAGGGCTTCCCTGGTAGCGCAGTGGTTGAGAGTCCGCCTGCCGATGCAGGGGACACGGGTTCCTGCCCTGGTCCGGGAAGGTCCCACATGCCGCGGAGCGGCTGGGCCCGTGAGCCATGGCCGCTGAGCCTGCGCGTCCGGAGCATGTGCTCCGCAACGGGAGAGGCCACAACAGTGAGAGGCCCGCGTACCGCAAAAAAAAATAATAATAATACTGAGTGCTTAATAGGTCTCAATTCCTTTCTTTTTCTTTTTTTTTTTTTTTTTTTTTTTGCGGCATGTGGGATCTTCCCGGACCGGGGCACGAACGGCAGGCGGACTCTCAACCACTGTGCCACCAGGGAAGCCCTAATGATAGATTTTATTATGTGATTAGCTGGGCTTTGTGGAGCAGGGACCTCAAGAAACATAGAAGCTTTAAGATTAGAGTTTATTTCTCATTTACATATAAATTCAATTGATAATTCCCGATAAGGAAGCTCTGCTCTACAATGCTACCAGGACCCAGGCTTGTTCTGACTGTTGCTCCACCATTGCTGGGGCCTTTCCTTCTCTGCCTGGTCCAACAGCTCACCACCAAATCTTCATTGTGACAGAGGGAAGGGGGAGAATGTAACAGAAAGGCGGGCTTCATTCAAGGACACAGCCCAGATGTTGCAAATGCCTATTTCTTTTCTATTTTCCTAGACAGAACTTAGGCACAAGGCCACAACCAGCTGCTATAGAAGAAAATGTGATTGAATTGTTGGGGACAAGGGGAAAGGGGGCTCAGAAGGACTTTCTTTTAGCACAAAGAACATTCCTAGGGTTTTTGTTTGGGCTTTGCGTGTGTGTTTATTTGCTTTTTGTTTCCAAAAGGCGGAACTCAGTGTCTAAGGCCTCACAGACTTTAATTTCAACAAATGCCAGAAAGGGGCATTCCTTCCTCCTGGTCACAGTAAGGGTTGCTAAGGTTAATGCTTAAAGAAGACATTAAATCATACTGAGTGGGAGGATGGGACGAGAACTTCATGACACAAATGGCTCATTATGTAGGCTGTGCAATGGAGCAAAAATATCCAGCCCCAAACTGGATCATGCATGATCTTTTGAGGTTAACAAAAGGAATGCCATGGTAGAAATGATGGAAATCTGCAAGAATGAAGTCCTCAGAGCCAATCCTGTCATTCTCCCTGCTTTCATCTCCCCTAAAATTGGCTCATTATACTACTAGGAAAATACACCACAGAAGGAAGTTATGTTCCAAAAAGAAAGAAAAAAAAAAAAAGTATTGCCTTGAGCATTCTCTATACAGGAATATTATTTTCCTTTATATTGAACATGTATGTACTTAAGTCAGCCTAGCAATTAGTTAGATTGATGCAAGCGTTTGCCCTGTCCTTATTAAAAGATGACTGTGATTTGGTTTAAATGTGTCCATGTAAAAATATGTTTTCATCTTTAACTATTTATATCTATTTGGAGAGGCTGCTGTAAGCATTTACTGCACTCCGTGACTTCCATTATGATGATCTTTATTATTACATATTGTGCAACCAGCAGGTGGTGATGATAATAGGCTTTAAAGAACACCCGTATTCTCATGGCAACAATTTACAATAGTGCCGTAGGGATAAACAAGGGAGCCAAGATGGGGTTTGCTGTTAACATTTGGGCTTGCACACCTGTACTAATGACACCCACCTACAGGGGGAAAAAAAATAAAGGACACTCCTGTGGCCTTCTGGCAATTTTTAAACATGAGTATAACACCTGCTTATTGAGAACCTTCTGTGTACATGTGTTCAAGACAATGTGTCAGGTTCTGTCAGAAAGGTAAAGAGGTGATTTGATATCTGCTACAGTGAACATCTGATATTTTTGTCCAGCATACAGCCTCCCTTCTCCTGAATACAACATTCTGATTTCACTTTAGGGAAATCCCTCACTGTCAGGGCATGGTTTTAGGTGCTAGAACCCCTGGCTCCAGGTTTGATTTCTTTACCCAAGGCTGGCTGACTTGAGTCACAGTGATTGGTTCAGAGTGCGTACGTGACCAAACGCTGGGCCAGTGAAGAGCCATACTTAGGATTTTTGTAGAACCACAGAGGGAGAGTCATTTAATTTCACAGAGGATTGCAAAACTGGCAGGATTTACACCTGGATGTCTTGCCACAGTATGGGAAGCCCCTGCCTGAGAATAAAGCCAAATGGAAGGAGGAAACAGAGCTGGGAGAGAGAGAGAGCTGTGGGTTTTTCTTTAACATTTAAAAAAATTGATGTATAGTTAATTTACAATGTTGTGTTAGTTTCAAGTGTACAGCAAAGTGATTCAGTTAGTATTCTTTTTCAGATTCTCTTCCATTATATGTAATTACAAGATACTAAGTATAGTTCTGTGTACTATACAGTAGGTCCTTGTTGTTTACCTATTTTATATGTAGTAGTGTGAATATGTTAATCCCAGACTCCTAATTTATCTCTCCTCCACCTTGCCTCTCGCCCTGTTAACCCCTTTGGTAATCATAAGTTTGTTTTCTATGTCTGTGATTCTATTCATGTTTTGTAAATAAGGTCATTTGTAGCATTTTTTAGATTCCACATATAAGTGATATCATGTAATGTCTGTCTTTCTCTGTCTGACTTACTTCACATAATATGGTAATCTCTAGGTCCATCCATGTTGCTGCAAATGTTGTTTTTTAAAGGTCTAGATCCATCCACACTTGAAGTTCAGCCCTTTGCACTTCCCAATCATGAGAGTCAATGAATTTTTTTTTTTACTTAAGCCACTTAGGTAAAGTGAATGGTGTTTCTGAGGCTTGCAATGGGAAGAGTCCTAATAATACATCTCTCTCTAGGAGAGTGTATATTTAAAAGAAGAAAAAATAACACTAATTGACACCTACCACCTTCCAGGTCATTTAAGGCCATTTTCTCATGTAGGCTTACAACTGTAGGGCAGAGTATTCCCAACTTTATACATAAGTAGTGTTCTGCTGGGTGGTTATACTCTAATTTGGTTAACATATTCACATAGTTTTAGACATTTAGATTGCTTTTAAGTTTGGGCTATTATAAACAAGTTGTGGAAAACTGACGTTTAATTTGGTCCTTACAGCATTCAAACCTTTAGATATAATTGTTTGCTAAGTCTCTACTACTTGCTATGGTCAAGCATTTTGCCTTCTTCAATTACCTCAGAACATAAATTCTTAGAAATGGGATTTCTAGGACAAAAAGTTTGCATTTTTACAAGACGTTTATCATCAAGTTTCAACCTACCTTCTAGATAAAAAATGTCCTCTCCAATCAGCAAAGTTTGTCCCTTTTCGGTCACACTCACACGGACATGGAGGATTATCATTCTTTTCAATATTGACCAATCTGATAGGTAAAATTATTATCTCCTTGGCATTCATTGAGTATACACATATGCAGGGTATTTATATTTATTTTTTCTTTTTTTTTTAAGAACTGACTATTCATATATCCACTCCCCAAATAGAATTTTGGCAGACCCATGGAAACTGGAGCCAGTGGTGGGCTGCAGCTGGAGGAGAAAGAACAGGGGCTGTGAAGAGGAAAGGTATCATCCTATCCTCTAAGCCTTAAACCTCCTCTTCCTGCATTTAGAGAGTGGGTCGCTAAATGAAGGAATGAAATAGACTGAGCCTCAGGGACCCAGGAAAGGCGAAATGCCCGTTGCTGTATCAAACTGATTGAGAAGCCCTGGTACTGTTTGAATGTGGCTGATGATATCGATCCTCTCGCTTTAAATGGAAAGATCCTCTTTGGAATTGGTAGACATCTTTTAGCCTTTCTAAATTCTAGTTTACATCAAATCTGGCCAGGTTTTGTGGGTGCCTTTGCTCTCTTGGATTGAGTCCCAAAGGCATCACCTTTGTAATGTTTTCCTTTTTACCAAGTAACATTCACTATGCGAACGCCTTTTAAAAATCTGGGTAACTTTATTTCCTGGAATTACTTTAAGATTTTATTAAGACATCCCTAATTCATCTGAATTAATGCCTATCTTTTCTTTTACATTTTGTCTCAAGAAATCCTTCTCCTTAGTAATTCTAAAAGTTGGAAGGCTGCATGATTCTCATCAAAAGGTTTAAATAGGGCTTCCCTGGTGGCGCAGTGGTTGAGAGTCCGCCTGTCGATGCAGGGGACACGGGTTCGTGCCCCGGTCCGGGAAGGTCCCACATGCCGCAGAGCGGCTGGGCCCGTGAGCCATGGCCGCTGAGCCTGCGCGTCCAGAGCCTGTGCTCCGCAACGGGAGAGGCCACAACAGTGAGAGGTCCGAATACCGCAAAAAAAAAAAAAAAAGTTTAAATAAAAGGTGTAACATTCAGTTATATGAGGATTCCCTAATGAATGCAGTTAGGTTCTGTTCATTGTGCAAACCAGATCAATAAAGAGTTAAGGAATATCTTGTGTCACTATTTATACTGTATACTGTGACTATTCTCAATTTATGAATAAGATAGATGAGTCTGAGAGATTAATTTGTATATTTGTCTGTTTAACCCTTGCCATAACCAAAAGGATTTGAGCATGCTTATAAAATGGTTTACAATAAGATAATTACCCACCTCTGAGAGCTTTTGCAAGTACATGAGTGTCAAGCACTTAGCACAGAACAGGGCATACAATAAACACACAATAGACACCTAGGGCACCTACCAGGCACTGGTGGGGGACCACAGACACCTAAGGGGAAAAGAGGAGCCCCCAGCTACCGGGTAGGACATGGAAGGGAGTGAGGGAGGAGGAGAAGTGGAGGCGGGATGGGACCAGTGCCCCTGAGGGGTGGCTGGGGGAAAGGAAGGGATCCCACACCCAGAGGGGAAAAGGCAGGGAACACTGGGAGCGCAGAAGATCAAAAGGGAGCATCGCCAGCATTTCCCCTGTCCACTTGGACCCCCGGAGCCTGCTGAGATCCCAGGCCTGATTCTCTGCCCACCAAGGTCCCCTCCAACCACGTGGGTCCTGAGGGAGTGGGAGGGAGGGAAGGGGGAGCAGAAGTAAAGGCCAGACCTCCGAGAAGTCACCACTGAGGGGCAGCTGGGGGAGGGGAGGAGTTCCTACACCCAGTGGGACCCACCCACGGTTAGGGGTCCAGCAGTGATGGAGGAGACCCTGGGGGGGGTGTGGCGGAGGAACAGAAGGGAGCACGGCCAGAGCTTTCCCTGTCCACTTGGGCACCAGGGAGCCTGTTGGGCTCCTGGGCTTAAATTAATCCTTTGCCCTTGGAGCTGCCCTCCTGCTGAGCAGAACCCAAGCCCCACCCCTACACCCTCCCCCCAGGCCCCTACCTCTACACTCGGAGACCCCCTCTGAGACCCCTCCAACCCCGCTGGGCCTAAACCCCACACACACATCCTTACCCAGGGCCTTACCTCCAAACTCCAGAACTCCACACTCCAGAAGCCTTCCTCTGGACGTGCTGTCTCTCCCTTTCTGGGCAGGTCCTAAGCCTAGGCCTTGCCCCACCCTAAACCTCACCCCTACCTAAGTTCCACCCCACCCCACCCCCACCTAGGCTATGCTCCACAATAGCCAAGGCCTTTTCTGGCCTTTTTTTTTTTCTTTTTCTTTTTTCATCTTTTAGGTTGGGGCTCTGTTTTACTTTGTTGTTGTTGATTCATTTATATTTTTACTTTTTTCTAATAAATTTTTTATTTTTCTAATTTTATTTTATTCTTTATACTTTGTTAGTGTTCTGCTCCTTTTGGCTTAACCCTTTGTTTGTTTTTTCTTCTTTCTTTTTTTCTGTTGTGGTTGTGTTTTACCTAGGTGCAGTTGTTTCAATTATATTATTATTTTTCCTAATGTATTTTTTTATCTCTCTAGTTTTATTTCTTTTTTATGCTTTGTTATTGTACTGCTCATTCTTTTCTTTTCCTTTGCTGCACCATGCAGCTTGCAGGATCTTGGTTCCCAGGCCAGGGTTGGGCCTGAGCCCCTGTGGTGGGAGTGCAGAGTCCAAACTGCTGGACTAACAGAGAACCTCAGACCCCAGGGAATATTAATTGGAGTGAGGCCTCCTGGAGGTCTTCATCTCAGCACCAAGACCCAGCTCTACCCAACTGCCTGCAAACTCTAGTGCTGGATGGCTGAGGCCAAACAACCAGTAAGACAGGAATACAGCCCCACCCATCAAAAAAAAAAAATGAAACAACAAAAATGTATGTTACAGATGAAGGAGCAAGGTTAAAACCTATAAGACCAAATAAATGAAGATGAAATAGGCAACCTACCTGAAAAAGAATTCAGAGTAATGATAGTAAAGATGATCCAAAATCTCAGAAATAGAATGGAGAAAGTACAAGAAACATTTAACAAGGACCTAGAAGAACTAGAAAGCAAACAAACAGTGACAAACAACACAATAACTGAAATTTTTAAAACTCTAGAAGGAATTGATAGCAGAATAACTGAGGCAGAAGAATGGATAAGTGAGCTGGAAGATAAAATGGTGGAAATAACTGCTGTGGAGCAGAATAAAGAAAAAAGAATGAAAAGAATTGAGGATAGTCTCAGACACCTCTGGAACAACATTAAATGCACCAACATTCGAATTATAGGGGTCCCAGAAAAAGAGGAGAAAGAGAAAGGATCTGAGAAAATATTTGAAGAGATTACAGTTGAAAAATTCCTGAACATGGAAAAGGAAATAGCCACTCAAGTCCAGGAAGCACAGGGAATCCCATACAGGATAAACCCTAGAAGAAACACACCTAGACATGTATTAATCAAGCTAACAAAAATAAAATCAAAGAAAAAATATTAAAAGCAGCAAGAGAAAAGCAAAAAATAACATACAAGGGAATCCCCATAAGGTTGTCAGCTGATTTCTCAACAGAAACTCTACAGGCCAGAAGAGACTGACAGGATACATTTAAGGTGATTAAAGGGAAAAACCTACAACAAAGATTACTCTACCCAGCAAAGATATCATTCAGATTCGATGGAGAAATCAAAAGCTTTATAGACAAGCAATAGCTATGAGATTTCAGCACCACCAAACCAGCTTTAAAACAAACGCTAAAGGAACTTCTCTAAGCGGGAAACACAAGAGAAGAAAAAGACCCACAAACACAAATCAATTAAGAAAATAGTAATAGGAACATACATATCAATAATCACCATGAATGTGAATGGATTAAGTGCTCCAACCAAAAGACACAGACTGACTGAACGGATACAAAAACAAGACCCTTATATATGCTGTCTAAAAGAAACCCACTTCACACCTAGGGACACATACAGATTGAAAGTGAGGGGATGAAAAAAGATATTCCATGCAAATAGAAATCAAAAGAAAGCTGGAGTAGCAATACTCATATCAGACAAAATAGGCTTTAAAATAAAGACTATTACAAGAGACAAGGAAGGACACTACATAATGATCAAGGGATCAATCCAAGAAGAAAACATAACATTTATAAACATTTATGCGTCCCAACATAGGAGCACCTCAATACATAAGGCAAATGCTAACAGCCATAAAAGGAGAAATCGACAGTAACACAATAATAGTGGGGGACTTTAACAACCCACTTATGCCAATAGACAGACATCCAGACAGAAAATAAATAATTCAACACAAAGTTTAAATGATCCAATAGTCCAGATAGACTTAACTGATATTTACAGGACATTCCACCGAAAAGCAGAAGAATACACTTTCTTCTCAAGTGCACATGGAAACTTCTCCAGAATAGATCATATCTTGGGTCACACATCAAGCCTTGGAAAATTTAAGAAAATTGAAATTGCATTAGGCATCTTTTCTGACCAAAATGCTATGAGATTAGAAATCAATTAGAGGGAAAAAAATCGTAATAAACACAAATACATGGAGGCTAAACAGTGCACTGCTAAATAACCAAGAGATCAAAGAAGAAATTAAAAAAATACCTAGAAACAAATGACAATGAAAACATGGTGATCCAAAACCTGTGGGATGCAGCAAAGGCAGTTCTAAGAGGAAAGTTTATAGCAATTCAAGCTCACCTCAAGAAACAAGAAAAATTTCACATAAACAATCTCACCTTACACCTAAAGCAGCTAGAAAAAGAAGAACAAAGAATACCCAAAGTTAGCAGAAGGAAAGAAATCATAAAGAACAGAGCAGAAATAAATGAAATAGAAATGAAGAAAACAATAGGAAAGATCAATAAAACTAAAAGCTTGTTCTTTGAGAAGATAATCAAAATTGATACACCTTTAGCCAGACTCATCAAGAAAAAAAGGGAGAGGACTCAAATCAATAAAATTAGAAATGAAAAAGGAGAGATTACAACTGACACTGCAGAAATACAAAGGATCATAAGAGACTACTACAAGCAATGATATGCCAATAAAATGGACAACCTGGAAGAAATGGAAAAATTCTTGGAAAGGTAGAACTTTCCAAAATTGAACTAGGAAGAAGTAGAAAATATAAACAGACCAATCACACATAATGAAATTGAAAGTGTAATTAAAAATCTTCCAACAAACAAAAATCCAGGACCAGATGGTTTCACAGGCAAATTCTATCAGACACTTAGAGAAAAGTTAAAACCTATCCTTCTCAAACTCTTCCCAAAAATTGTGGAGGGAGGAACACTCCCAAACTCATTCTATGAGGCCACCATCACCCTGATAAAGATATCACAAAAAAGGAAAATTACAGACCGATATCACTGATGAACATAGATACAAAAATCCTCAACAAAATACTAGCAAACAGAATCCAAAAACATATTGAAAGGATCATACACCATGATCAGGTGGGATTTATCCCAGGGATGCAAGGATTCTTCAATATATGCAAAACAATCAGTGTGATACACCATGTTAACAAATTGATGAATAAAAACCATATGATCATCACAATAGATGCAGATAAAGCTTTTGGCAAATTCAACACCCGTTTATGAAAAAAACTGTCCAGGAGGTGGGCATAGAGGGAAACTTCCTCAAAATAATAAAAGCCATATACAACAAACCTACAGCAAACTTCATTCTTAATGGTGAAAAACTAAAAGCACTTCCTCTAAGATCAGGAACAAGACAATGATGTCCACTCTTGCCACTATTATTCAATATAGTATTGGTAGTCCTAGCCACAGCAATCAGAGAAGAAAAAGAAATAAAAGGAATCCAAATTGGAAAAGAAGTAAATATTTTGCTGTTTGCCAATGACATGATACTATACATAGAAAACCCTAAAGATGCCACCAGAAAATTATTAGAACTAATCAATGAATTTGGTAAGGTTGCAGGGTACAAAATTAATGCACAGAAATCTCTTGCTTTCCTAAACACTAACAACAAAAGAACAGAAAGAAAAATTAAGGAAACAATCTCATTTACCATCGTAACAAAAAGAATAAAATACCCAGGAATAAACCTATCTAAGGAGGCAAAAGACCTGTGCTCAGAAAACTATAAAACACTGATGAAAGAAATCAAAGATGACAAAAACAGATGGAGAGGTATACCATGCTCCTGGATTGGGAGAATGAATATTGTGAAAATGACTATACTACCCAAAGCAACCTACAGGTTCAACAGAACCCCTATCAAATTACCAATGGCAGTTTTCACCGAACTAGAACAAAAAATTTTACAATTTGTATGGAAACAAAAAAGACTCCAAATAGCCAAAGCAAACTTGAGAAAGAAAAACAGACCTGGAGGATCAGGCTCCCTGACTTCTGACTATACTACAAAGCTAAAGTAATCAAGACAGTATGGTACTTGCACAAAAACAGAAATATAGATCAATGGAACAGGATAGAGAGCCCAGAGATAAACCCACGCACATATGGTCATCTTATCTTTGACAAAGGAAGCAAGAATATACAGTAGAGAAAAGACAGCCTCTTCCATAAGTGGTGCTGGGAAAACTGGACAGCTACATGTAAAAGAATGAAATTAGAACACTCCCTAACACCAAACACAAACTCAAAATGGATAAAAGACCTAAATGTAAGGCCAGATACTATAAGACTCTTAGAGGAAAACATAGGCAGAACAGTCTATGACATAAATCACAGCAAGATCCTTTTTGACCCACCTCCTAGAGTAATGAAAATAAAAACAAAAATAAACAAATCAGACCTAATTAAACTTAAAAGCTTTTGCACAGCAAAGGAAACCATAATCAAGATGAAAAGACAACCCTCAGCATGGGAGAAAATATTTGCAAATGAAGTAACGGACAAAGGATTAATCTCCAAAATATACAAGCAGCTCATGGAGCTCAATTTCAAAAAAACAAACAACCCAATCCAAAAATGGGTGGAAGATCTAAGTAGACATTTCTCCAAAGAAGACATACAGATGGCCAACAAATACATGAAGAGATGCTCAACATCACTAATCATTAGAGAAATGCAAATCAGAACCACAATGAGGTATCACCTCACACCAGTCAGAATGGCCTTCATCAAAAAAATCTACAAACAATAAATGCCAGAAGGGATCTGGAGAAAAGTGAACCCTCCTGCACTGTTGGTGGGAATGAAAATTGCCACAGCCACTGTGGAGAACAGTATGGAAGTTCCTTAAAAAACGAAAAATAGAACTACCACATGATTCAGCAATCCCACTACTGGGCATATACCCTGAGAAAACCATAATTCAAAAAGAGTCATGTATGACAATGTTCATTGCAGCACTATTTACAATACCCAGGACATGAAAACAGCCTAAATGTCCATCAACAGATGAATAGATAAGGAAGATGTGGCACATATATACAATGGGATATTACTCAGTCATGAAAAGGAATGAAATTCAGTTATTTGTAGTGAAGTGGATGGACCTAGAGTATGTCATACAAAGTGAAGTAAGTCAGAAAGAGAAAAACAAATATCATTTGCTAACACATACATATGGAATTTAAAAAAGAAGTACTGATGAACCTATGGCAGGACAGGAATAAAGATGCAGACAGAGAATGGACTTGAAGACATTGGTGGGGGAAGGAAGCTGGGATGAAGTGAGAGAATAGCACTGACATATATACACTACCAAATGTAAAATGGATGGCTAGTGGGAAGCTGCTGCATAGCCCAGGGAGATCAACTCAATGCTTTGTGACGACTTAGAGGGATGGGTTAGAGAGGGTAGGAGAGAGGTGCAAGAGGGAGGAGATATGGGGATATATGTATATGTATAGCTGATTCAATTTGTTGTACAGAAGAAACTAACATAACATTGTAAAGCAATTATACTCCAATAAAGATGTGAAAAAAAATTTTTAATATTGGCTACAATATAATAAGATAAAATAAAAAAGAAATCAAGGCAAAAGTAAAATAAAAACAGGAAGTTAATACAAAGAATTACATGTTTTAAGGTAATGTATAAATATTAAAACCTGGCCCCAAAATTTTCACTGAATTTCCTAATACTGAAAACAAAAAGGTCACATTACAAAATTCACATTTTCTATAAGATTTTTTTTAAAAAGCCAAGTGTTTGCTTGTTTGTTTGTTGTAAGAAACCTGAGAGGTTTAATAATTTACCTAAGGGAATATAGTCACTAATTAGAGGAGATTGTTTAATCTAGGTTGTTTGTATCACCATGTTCCACACATTATGCTCATGTGTCACAAAGTCTAACAATAAACAAATAAAGGTAAGATTAGTTAAAGGTGACGGGGCAACTGGATGACTTGTATGAATTCTGGGGCTTTGGCAAATGTGCACCAGTTCCTGAATATTGACTAGAGAAGACTCACATGCCAATCATCAAAAGAAAGGCAAAAAATTGTAAACATGGATTCTTGTTTAGATCACAGTTATGAAGACTGAAATTATCATTCACATTTATGGTAGGTATACATACATTTTTCTAAAACAATCTCAGTGTCAACTATTCTGTTCCTGGGTACCCATAAACTATTCAAATGATCTGGAATTTCCAATATTACTCTAAAGTGAAACTAAACTGAGTCAATCAAGTCAATAAGTATTATAATTCAAAACAAATTTTAGGGACAAAACACTCCTTCCCCACTCCTAATGTTTTCTTTCTTATGAAAGTAGTCCCACTAATATAATAAGCCTTTTAATTCAATAAAACTGGCTTGGAAGTAGAAACTGAGACAAATTGTTGGGTTTCAATCTTTACTTTGCCTCAGAATTACCTGGAGGACTTGTTAAATAGATTTTCTGCATCCTCTCCCCAGGTTTTCTGATTCAGAATGTCTTAGAAGGCTTCTGATAATTTGCATTTCTAACAACTTCCCAGATGATGCAAATGTTGCTCATCCTAGAAGCACACTTTGAGACTGCTGTCCTAGACCTTTCATATCTTTTTTCTCTTGGGGAATAGCTGCCTTGCAGAAAGTTTGAATTGGGTTCAGTACTCCATGCAGGGAGGAGGGAGCTTGATTTTTCCACTACTGCTTGTGTCTGGGTGACTAATTCTGCCTAATTTTGGAATTGAGTATTAAAGGTCTACTTGCCCATAGATAAAAGCCTAATTATCCAATAACAGCTTTACATATAATAAATGTGATATTATGATTTCCACCTGATTTATTATGTTTTGTTTCATTTCTCAACTGATTCAGAACTCAAGGAGAATACAGAAGTGTAATATGTGGGTCGCCTTTATCCCAATATAACATATGCCTAAAAAACAAAATCCAGAAATAGCATTATTACTCACAAAAACAAAGATATATTATCAAAATATGATGAATATATTTTGTGTGTATGTTTTAGTGGTGCTCTTTTCCCCTCCAAATCAATGGGTCTCAAATACAATGTAAAATAAATGCCTATGCATATAGGATCATGTAGAGATAATTTTATTTCTTCCTTTCTGATTTTGTTGCCTTTTATTTCCTTTTCTTATCTTATTGCTCTTGCCAGTACTTTCAGTACTATGTTGAATAAAAGTGGCAAGAGTGGGTGTCTTTGCCTTGTATCAAATCCTTGTACAAAAGGAAAAGCTTTCAATTTTCCCCATTGATCATGATGTTAGACGTGGGATTCTCATAAACAGCCTTTATTATGTTAAGGAAAAAAATTTCCTTTTATACTTATTTTGTTGAGAGTTTTTATCATGAGTGTATGTTTGACTTTGTAAGCTGCTTTTTCTGTGTCTATTTCAAGAATCATGTGGTTTTTATCTTTCATTCTGTTAAAGTGATGTATTACATTAATTGATTTACAAATGTTAAACCAACCTTGCATCCCAGGGATAAATCCTACTTGATCCTTGTGTATAATCCTTTTGATACTATTGTTGTTAAAATACACATACTTCTCAAAGCAATATACAGATTCAGTGCAACCCTTATAAAAGTTCCAGTGGTATTCTTCACAGAAATAGAAAAAACAATTCTAAAATCTGTATGGAGCTACAAAATACTCTGAATAGCTAAAGCAATCTTGAGAAAGAAGACCAGAGTTGGAGGCTCCATACTTCCTGACTTCAAATTACATTACAAACGTATAGTAATCAAAACATTATTGTAGTGACATTAAAAACAGATATTTAGACCAGTGGAAGAAAAAGAGAGCCCAGAAATATATCCAAGCATATATGGTCAAAGAAATTTTGGCAAGGGTTGCAAGAATACACAATGGGGAGAGGATAGTCTCTTCAGCAAATAGTGGTGGGAAAAATAGAGATCCACATATAAAACAATGAAATTGGACTCTTATACCATACACAAAAAATTGACTCAAAATAGATTAAAGATTTAAGTATAAGACTTGAAGTCATAAAATTTCCAGGAGAAAACGTAGAGGAAAATCTCCTTGACATTAGTTTTAGCAATAAGTTTTTGGGATGACACCAAAGCTCAGGCAAAAAAAGCAAAAATAAACAAGTGGGACAACATAAAACTAGAAAAAATCTACACAGCAAAGGAAACAATCAACAAAGTGAAAAGACAAACAATGGAATGGTAGTAAATATTTGCAAACCATATATTTGATAAGAGATTAATATCCAAAATATATAAGGAACACATATAACTCAACAGCAATAAAACAAATAACCCAATTAAAAAATGGGCAAAGGACCTGATTAGACATTTTTCCAAAGAATACATATAGATGGACAACAAGCATATGAAAATGTGTTCAAAATCACTAATCATCAGGATTATGCAACTCAAAATCACAATCAGATATCACCTCACACCTGTTAGGATGGCTATTATTTAAAAATATTAAAATAAATGATAAGTGTTGGTGAGGTTGTGGAGAAAATGAAACCCTCGTACACTGTTCATGGGAATATAAATTAGTGCAGCCATTATGGAAAATAGTATGGAAGTTCCTCAAAAACTAAAAAAAGACCTTCCGTATGATTCAACAATCCCTCCCCTGGTATATACCCAAAGGAAATGAATCTCTATGAGTACTTCAAAGAGATAACTGTACTCCCATATTAATTGCAGCATTACTCACCATAGCCAATATATGGAAACAATCTAAGTGTCCATCAGTGGATGAATGGATAAAGAAACACAATGGAAAATTATTCAGCCTTAAAAAAAGAAAGAGATCCTGCAACTTGCAACAACATGTGTGAAACTGGAGGACATTATGCTAACTGAAATAAGCCAGATCCAGGGCGGGGAAAAAAAAAAAAAAGCACAGTCTCACTTATATGTGGAATCTGAAAAAGTTGAATACTTAGAATCAGAGAGTAGAATGGTGGTTACCAAGCATGCAGAGATGGGGGAAATGGAGATATGTTGGTCAAAGTGTACAAAGCTGCAGTTATAGAGAATGGATAAGTCTAGAGATCTAATGTACAGAATGATGACTATAGTTAAAAATATTGTATTGAATACTGGAGATTTACTAAGACAGTAGATCTCAGGTACTCTCATCACCAAAATATATGGTAACTATGTGAGCAGATAATATGTGAACCAGCTTGATTGTAGTAATCCTTTCGTTATGTATATGTACATCAAATCATCATATTGTACCTCTTAAATATATACAGACTTTATTTTAAAAATAAAATTAAGTTTATTTTAATTTATATAATACACACAATTGTTTGTCTTAAAAAATAAATGACTATGCAATTGTAAGACGGCAAACCTAATGGGATGACAAAAATGATGAAGGTGTGTTTCTAGGCATTAACCTTCAAGGCAAATTTTTGCCTGTGGTTTGCAATTGTTTGATGTACGTTTGAAATTAGTGGTGAACTTTTATTTTAGCGACAAAGCAAGTGCTAAGGGCAATTTAAGTCTACTCTGATTTTATTACTTTTTAAATTTAAGTATAGTTGATTTACAATGTTGTGTTAGTTTCTGGTGTACAGCAAAGTGATTCAGTTACATACATATGTATATATATATATATATATATATATATATATATATATATACATATATATTCTTTTTCATATTCTTTAAACGAGGCTAAGAAAAAGAAACCTTTGAAAAAGAAGTGTAATATCCCCCAGGTAACATTGGCATCCAAATTAGTAAGTAAACTTTTCCTTATAGTTGGAATCTATCTAGACTTTACCGGTACATGTGATATCCAACAAATATTTGTTCAGTTTCAGCTCTTTTGACTGATTCAATGAAGATAATTAGATTAAAATAGAAGTTGTGGCAAAGAAAACCAAAGCTGAATATCTTGCCATTAGCTTGGTTACCATGTCAAATCTACAGATCGCCCCACCAGCAAATTTCCACTTTGGCTGAGAATTTTATTTCACTCAAACAAAAAAATCAAATAATTGTGCATGATGCTATAGAAGCTCCAACAGTTTGGCAACAAGGATTGGGGAAAACTCTATGTTTTACTATTTTATCAGATTCATTTGCCACAAATATAAAAGAGCCATTTTTTCTTCTTTTAGTAAGATATTTCTATAAAAGTCCTGGAATTAATGTGTTGCCCTGTCAGGTGAAAGATTTTGCTTTCTGGCATTCTGAGAAATAGCAGACTTGTTGATAAAATCATTAGCATACCCACTAAAAATGATGAGTTCAAAAAAGCAAAAATAAAGTTTCTGAGACTCTTTCTTAAAAAAACAATTAATTTTGATTGTACATTAGTGAAAACTAGATAGTATATATTTCTAAAATTGTGTTAATCTAATTGTATTTGTTATTTTACTAGATGAGAAAAGTACTTAAATATAATTATACCAAGAGAGATATATAAATCATTTTTTAAATTTTTATTCAAACAAAATACAGGAAACTTTATCTATAAACATAATTTCTAAGAAACTGGACCACATTTGAGAGGGAACTAATAATGATCAAATCTTTATTGTTATTATTTTTTTTGCAGTTAAAACACATCATTTTTTTTAACATCTTTATTGGAGTATAATTGCTTTACAATGGTGTGTTAGTTTCTGCTTCATAACAAAGTGAATCAGCTATACATATATATATTTTTTTTAAGAGGTTTTGAAGATTATATTTCAGAATTTTCCTCCCAGTTCTTCCAATGTTACCAATCTCTTCCACTGGGGCTATTTTCAAAGTGTAATATAGTATCAAAATGGAAAGTCTATGCAAAATAGTATTATAATTCTCATACCAAAATTTAGAAAAAAGAAAAAACTTCTAAAATTTTGTGACACAGAGTAAAAGAATTTAGGATAAATATGGCTAATAATGTATGCACAGCTATTTGTACCTGTTATATAACATGTAGACTATGCTGTGTAAACTGTCTACTTTATCCAATTTAAATCTTTGGAAGAATAAACTTAATTGTCTCTATCATTTATTCTAAGATTCATAAGGAAATAAACAAAGATTAAATGGGATACCCTTAGAAAGAAAGGGAGATATTTTTAGTGAGTTTTCCAACTTTTTTCTGCAGTTATCTTGGAAATGAGTTTGTGTTCAAAGCTTTATCTTAACAACTACTTGCTAAAAAGATGATCGAAGAAGAAAAAGTGTTTATGTATCAGAGTGCTTCCATGTTTTTAAATATTTTTTGTGTGTATGAGGACATTAAAACAGCCATTTATTTCTTCTACTGTCTGAGTACTTGCAACATGAATAGTTATAATTAGACCTAATAGTGAGCAAAAATTACATTATGTGGGGCATTCTATTACTCGGAAGGTCATAGGGATCTAGGACTTGCAACTGACATCTAGGAAAAAAAGGCAAAAACAAAAATAAACATAAAAGCAATAACATCCACAGCAAAATCTGTTATCCAATATAGCAGTTTTGTTTGTGATTTGGGGCTTTATTTACCATAGCAAAGGAGAATTATAAGTGATAAAGAAACACTGATTAGTGCTGATGGTTAATAGGAAAACACATTGCTCTTGTAGGAAGGGAAGATGTAATGAGAGCCTTATTTTGCTCAGTAATTGTAGCTTTTGTAGATATATACTTGTGGTTTGAGGAAAACTTCATTAAAATTCCTGCATAAAAAAATTTAATTGCGAATCTGAAACTCTCTAGGTTCTATCCCCTTTGCACTTCATTGAAACAGTGTTTGCTGGGGGGTTTTTTTGAAAACAAAATTTATTAGGATGTTAAATATTGGGTTAGAATAGAACAGACTGTATTTAAAACTAAAGAAAAAGAAATAAATCAAGTTCTTACTGCAAGTATTATAATCATTTCCAATGATTTAAAATTTGTGGGGATGAGAAGAGTCATTTGATAATTTGTTTAATACTGCTTATTCATCCAAAAGAATTAGAAAGTTGCTTTGAGATATTTGAAAAAAATGAAGAAAATCTACTATTGAGTTTGTTAAGTTCTTCAAACAAGTCTAAGGGAACAATATCCTATCAACATCAGCAATAGATGAGTGAAGAAATCAAGTGACCGTTAAGTATTGTAGGAACTGTTGAGAGGTGACGTGTGGTGGCAGAGCTCCCACTTCACAGTCAGCCACCTGCGAGCAAATCCCAGTACTGCTGTCACCACCATGTGATCCTGGGCAGGTTCCTTCCCTTCCCAAGCCTCAGTTTCTTCATTTTTCTTCAATGACAGAGTTGTTATGAGAATTCATATAATGTGGGGATACCTGAGAATCTTTCAGTGGAGTCCCTGACATTGAAACTATTTTCATAATAATGCTAAAACATCATTTGCCTTGTTCGCATTCTTTCCTGAGGGTCCAGTGAAGTTTTTCAGAGCCTAGATCATGTGAGATATCACAACAGATTGAATGCCAAGGAGAGAATCCAGCTGTCTCTTATTAACCCAGACATTTAAAAGACTTACAAAATGAAAGAGTGCCTCTCCTCTCATGAAACTGTTTTGTTTTTGGAAATATAGTTATTGTTTATAAAACTATGCTCTTGGTGTTAGCGTGTAATGGGTTTGTTAATGTTATTTTAAAATAAATTAATACAAAATATATTTAAAGTGTCTCAGTTTTAATTTATAAAGCAGTAATACAGTAAATATCCATGGAAATAACACATATAAACAAAAACTCTTTGGATCCTCAATAATATTTAAAAGTGTAATGGGTCCTGAGACCAAAGAGATTGAGAACTACTGATTTAAAACAATTGCTTGACAAAAATATTTTCTGTATAACTAAATTCACAAGTCAGAAAATACTTCTGTTAAGCTATATAGCCGAAATTTGTTTACAGGATATGTAGTGACTATAGCTATATTATTTCTCTACTTTTTAGTAAATTGTTGAGAGCAGTGGTTCTCAACTCTGGCTGTACATTAGAGTCCTCTGTGAAAATTTTTAATAAAATACTATCATTTAGGGCCTCACATGCTGTCACTGATATTCTATAAAAGCTCTTTGTATGTATGGATTAATTTTATCATTAAATAACAGTTTTAAGAATTACCTTATCTAAGTAGGCGTCTCATCCCCAAAGCAAAATGCACCAGATTCCACTTTCTGTTATAGCTGTTTAGGTTTGTGCCTAACTTCCCAGTAGACCCTGAGCAGCCCCAGGGCAGCTCCAATGTGCAAAACATTTTTCCCTTTTGGCCCCCTTGAATGTAGCAGATTGTGTAAGTGTTCAACTACGGTTAACTGAATAAATGACTGAATGAAAGAATGCCTAACTAAAGACTTCTACTTACTTTGTAGAGCAAACAGAATGCCCCAAGCTGTCCCCAGGGTGCAGTGCTTAATGTCCCTCATTCCACAGAGAGCAGCAATGTGCAAAATCCCATTCTAACTTCCTTCAAGTCTCTATCCATTCAGGAAGCCCTGATAGTTTATGAATGTCCAGTGTGCTGGCCCTTCAAAGCCCAGAGGCACTGGCTGCCCTGCAGAAACCAACACTGATGAGTCACGTCGGAAGGTGGAATGGGGACCAAATAAGAGTAACAGTGTTGGGGAGACCTTGTCCTAATCGCAGCCTTTCTTCAAAGACAGGAGACTCATTGCTACTGAGCTGAGAAGATTTGGAAATATGGTTAGGTGTGTCTGAGGCACACGTGACTACTCAGAAACGTAGTGGCAGAGGCACCTCTGTGAGAGAGGCCACAGCTCACAGGGAGAAGTCTCATCATGCCAGTAAAGTCAACACCAGAGGCTGTGCCCAGAGGACAGCTTCACTCCATTGCCTCTTGTGTGAGGTCAAAGTAGAGCCTCCTTCTGCAGTGACCTCTCAGTGAGAATGTCACTCTCTATAAACTTGAACACTAAGGATTACAGCTCTTGGTCAAATTTCCTTGAATTCACTTGTGCTGCCACTTAATGAGATGTAAACAAACCTTTGGAGACTATTCCTGAGGTCCCATCAGACAGACCCGCAAATTCCAACCCCTTCCTCCCAGCAGCCAACCCTTGACTGAGGGACTAGAGATGTGTGTGTGTGTGTGTGTGTGTTGGGGGGGGTTGTTTTTGTTTTTTATATAACATCTTTATTGAGATAAAATTTGCATGCCAAAAATTCACCCACTTAAATTCTATAACTCACTGGTTTTTAGTAACTCACAGTTTTATACAACCATAATCAATCTTAGAATATATTTGTCACTCTAATGAGAACATTAGCAGTCAGTCTGCATTATCCCCCAACCCTCTCTACCCCTAGTCCTAGGTGTTGACCTAAAACAAATAGACTGCTGGTTATTTCTCCAGCAAAAATGGGTTTACTCAAGATCAGCCAAGAATTGCAATTTGGGGTCTGTAACCAAGGCCAGCCACCTGCAAGTCCTCCTCCCCCACCACACACACACACACACAGAGCAAGGGGAAAAGAACTCTCTTAAAGAAGGAAAAAGAACTTTGAGACGCTATAGTAAACAAAGTATCCATTGGAGGAATTGAGAGTTCAAACTACAGTGGCTTTACATTGACTGAGTTGTGACAATTTCTCACTGGCTGAGCTCTTTCCAGGCAAGAAGAGGGAGTCTCTCTTCTTCCTATTGGGCTCTACTATCATCATAGGGCATGAGAGCTCCCCCTTCTGGCCTCCTGACTCTATTTTAATTGGGGTTTCTGTTCATTAATTTTTACATTTCCCTCTTTTGATCAAGATTTTTCTCTGAAAACATCACTGATCAAGTCTGATTTTTCAGTTCCAGCAGCTTTTTGTCCTTCAGTGTCAGGAAGGACCTTTCCTGAGGGTAGTGTTCCACACTGGAGGGAAAGTGCACAGATGGAAAACTATTGAGGTCACACTGGAGTAGCAAGGAGGAGTAGAGGGGAGAACTCTCAGGCACTTTTTGTCTAAAACCCTTATGTTATCAAGATCATAGACACTGGAGATCATCTGAAGTGTTATGTCATCATCAAAGGCTGGTACAACAAGCTTGGTCCAGATATCTTGGGAAAGCTGTCTTATCAATTATCTGCTCAGATTCCAGGAGGTCCAGTCAGAGTTTGGTGCTTTCTTTAGGTATGTCATGTGAATCCAACAGTCTATTTCCTTGGAGTTTGACAGCACAAGTATTGGTTAGCAGTACCTGATAGGGGCCTCTCCAGAGAGATTGAAAACAGTTCTTGCAGTGTCTTTTCCAATAGAAAAAATCTTCAGATTGCAAGGTGTGACAATAAGGTCTTCATCTCCCAAGAGTTCACCATGAAAAGATTGCTCTACCAAGGCATCGTTATTTCTTTCTTTCTTTCTTTTTTTTTTTTAAGATGTTGGGGGTAGGAGTTTATTAGTTAATTTATTTATTTTTGCTGTGTTGGTTCCTCGTTTCTGTGCGAGGGCTTTCTCTAGTTGTGGCAAGCGGGGGCCACTCTTCATCGCGGTGCACGGGCCTCTCACTATTGCGGCCACTCTTGTTGTGGAGCACAGGCTCCAGACGCACAGGCTCAGTAGTTGTGGCTCACGGGTCTAGTTGCTCCGCGGCATGTGGGATCCTCCCAGACCAGGGCTCAAACCCGTGTCCCCTGCATTAGCAGGCAGATTCTCAACCACTGTGCCACCAGGGAAGCCCAGCATTGTTATTTCTAATAGAAGCAATTTCAGCCTTCTAATATTGGAGTATCCCTCCTTTTATCCTGTCTGGGTCAAAAAGGCAAGATCATTGGGCATCCTGTGACTATATCAAAGGGTGAGAGTTTATGAGTTTCAAAATCTGAGATTTTGAAAAGGATCTGGGATTTAGAAAGAAAAATGGCAATGTTTTTGACAATGCCTTTTGGAAAGACTCTACAATTTCTTTTCCAATGAGTCTTAATAATACCATTAGCTCATTCAACTCAGTCAGAGGACTGATGGTGGTAAGCACAGTGAAAGTGCTGTAAAACCAGCCAAACAGCACAGACTTGTTGAAGTATCTGACCAGTAAAATGGGTTCCTTAATCACTATGAAGTATGAAGGAATTACTCAGGTAGGGATAATCTTTTCCAAAAGGACGTTAGGCACATAAGAGTCAGTAGCCTGTCTGCTTGGGAAGGTCTCAGTCCAGTGTGAAAACACACAGACCATGACTAAAACATATTTGTATCTATGAGGCAAGAGAAGTTGTATGAAATCCAATTGCCAGACCTCAAATGGTTCATTAGGCAGTTTAAAATGTCCAAGAGCAGTACAATCAGTCTTCCACAAGCTGTAGTTTAGACAAGTGGGACAAGTAAGGTAGCCGCTTTTTCATGATCATTTTAAATTTTATTTCCACTGGAAGTAAGGAAGCACATTGCTTCTACAGCATTCCAAAATCATGAGCTACTCTGAAAGCATAATCTACTACAGCATAAATATTGGCAGCTTTGTCCTTGGATAAAGTATAATCCCATATAAGAGCATATAATTCGGCCTGTTGGGCTAAAGTAGTTATAGGTAAATATGCTGCCTCAACAACATCAAAAGGAGTTGTAGTAGCATACCAGCACTATATCTGCCATTGTCATCTTTTAAATAAGAGCCATCAGTGAACCATGGGAAGTCAGCATTACCTAAAGAAATTCACTGCAGATTATCAAGAGGAGTCAGGAGATGATTCGTCGGTTTTAAATAGTTGTGAGGGACTCCATTAGTGATGGAGGGGAGAAGAGTAGCAGGGTTAAGGGTATCACAACACAGAAGAGGTATATGTGAGGAGCGGTTAACTAAAGGAATTCATAGGAGGTGAGGTGGCTGGCTGAGAAATGTTGAGTGTGATGAGAATTCAGGAGAGCGTCTACTGCATGAGGTACAAAAATAGTTAAAGGGGACCCCACAATGGTTTTCTTGGTGGTCTTAACCAAAAGGGCAGTGGTCATAAAGGCCCTAAGGCAAAGGGGGTATCCCTGTGCCACAGGGTTCAGTTACTGGCTATAATACCCTACAGGTCAATGGTGGCCCCTGTGTTTGGGGGTGAGCACCCCAAAGGCATTCCCTTCCTTTTCCTACACAAAAAGGAAAAAAGGATAATTGGGATGCCCTAGGGCATGTGGGTTTATCAAACTCTCCTTTAAGGCCTTAAAGCCTATGTTGCTCTGTTCTTCCCATAAAATTGGGTGGGAGTAGTAATTGTTGAGTAAAACAACCAGAGGTTTGGGCTTAAGAGAAAAATTTGGAATCCAATTTTAGCAATAACGAGCTAGCCCAAGAAAACCTTGCAGTTGGCACTTAGTTTTGGGTTTAGGGAAATTTATGACACTGAGAAGTCTATCTGGATCTAGCTGTAACATATATTCTGATATCAGATGCCCTAAATATTGAACCTGGGTTTGGGTAAACTGCAATTTTTCCTCAGCAACCATAGGTCCCTTTAAGGCTAAAAGCTTTAGCAAGTGAATGCTGTGTTCCTGTGAGGAGGCTTGAGAAGGAGAGAAAAGAAGCTAATCACCCACATATTGCAACAAAGTAGAACCTCTAGGGAATTTTATATCATCCAGATCAGCCTTCAGGATTTGTGAGAAATAAACGACTCTCATTAAAAACCTGAGGTGCTTAAATTTGTAACAATCTCTTTTCCAATGCCCTGGCTCTTTGTAATAATAGCAGAAACTAGGAGGGTTTTGGTATCATTTAGGGGCCTTAATTTGCTGAAGTTGAAGGTTAAAAATTTTAGCAGTCAGAGCTTCCCCGGTGGCGCAGTGGTTGAGAGTCCGCCTGCCGATGCAGGGGACGCGGGTTCGTGCCCCGGTCCGGGAAGATCCCACATGCCACGGGGCTGTTGGGCCCTTGAGCCATGGCCGCTGAGCCTGCGCGTCCAGAGCCTGTGCTCTGCAACGGGAGAGGCCACAACAGTGAGAGGCCTGCGTACCGCCAAAGGAAAAAAGAAAAAAATTTAGCAGTCTTCCTTTTAGATGACTCATCTAGAGTGTGAGAGAGCTGATTTGCCAGATTAACTAAATCTGGAGTGGACATAGTTTCCTATTCCACCTTGGTTCTTTTTACTAGAAGGGAAAGGTCCCAGCCCATTAATAAACAGAGTTAAAAGATACATGGATGAGATCAACCTCTACAGGAAGAGCAGAATTTAAAGAATAATAATAATCTAAAGTTGATTGCAAAAAAATTAAAAAAAATAAAGTTGATTGCAGTAGTCATGAACATGTTCATCTGATTTTTATGTGCAAGCCTGAATTCTGTTCCAATCAACAGACCTTGGGAAAGCCCTAGGAATTAATTAGCCTATGAAGTCACCAAGAGATCACTTGAGCCTGATCATATAAGTTAGCAGACTGGTCTCCCAGTTGTAATTCTAGAGACATTTTAGGATTTTCCCAATCAGTGGTTTTCATCTAACACTGGGGTCTGGCCTTTGCCAACAAACATATGAACTAGAAGATGTAAGTCAGAGAAACCTGGCTGATAAGTTTAAATGCCTATATTAAATTGCTCATCAAATCTGTGAGGATTTTCAGTTACTTTGGGGGAAATATTTGAGTATGGCTTGCAGTTCAGATTTAGTCCAGGAAATATAAAAATTAAGGGTTTAGCCTCTGGGTCCTCAGAAGGATTAATTTTAAAGGGACAGATTCTGACAAGTTCAGAAGAAAAGGGAGTAGACAGAGCTTGAGGGGAAAATGGAAGTTCAGTGAGAGAACCATTGTGGGGGAACTGAGGCTATGGGGAGGTGTAGGTGGTATTAGAAGGAAAGGAGGAAGATGGTACTGGAAAAAGAACCTGAGGCAGAGGTGCTGGGAGAGAGGAGGATGAGGCTTTGGTTGCTATTTTATCTTTCTTTTTTTTTTTGCAGTACGTGGGCCTCTCACTGCTGTGGCCTCTCCCGCTGCGGAGCACAGGCTCTGGACGCGCAGGCTCAGCAGCCATGGCTCACAGGCCCAGCCACTCTGCGGCATGTGGGATCTTCCCGGACCGGGGCACGAACCCGCGTCCCCTGCATCGGCAGGCAGACTCTCAACCACTGCGCCACCAGGGAAGCCCTATTTTATATTTCTTTAATCATTTGTTTGTGTCAATCTTAAAATTTTATTTTGCTAAGAAGCAACTTTAGACTCCTGATAACATTTGGAAGCCTGAGAATACTAATCAGAATAGGCGTTCCATTCAGTTTTGGAAATTTTAGAGCTGTGGTTGTCCAATTCAGTTTTATGAAAAGTAAGTTTGGGAATTTCAGAAGTTCTCCATGATAGCTATTGATGTTCTAAATTGCCTTTGATTAGATTGGTCCATTTAGTTAGAAATGCACTTGAGGAAGGACCATGACTTTTAAACATAAAATCAACTGGGATCCCTTTAGTGAGGGAGGCGCCCTCAAATATTTAGATAACTCAGATTCCATTTCCAAGAGGTTTTTCTCTTGAGTAAAAGAAAAATTTTTGTACAACCCAAATAACCAAAACAGGCTATTTGCCAGGCCTAACACCAGAAAGTTCTACGGGAACAGTCTAGTCCCTGAGGAGCAGAATGAAGTCTTCAGTGGAATAGCCCCTCTACCAAAAGCAATCAAGCTGAAAGCTAACAGAGTTCCAGTTGAAACAGCCTGAGTTTGAAGAGTCAAGCCAAAGTATCAAATAAGTACTTGAAGACTGAACAAGGCCTTAACCGAAAGGACGAAGCTTTAAAGGTGATCCCAAATAAAACCTGGAGACTTTCAAAATGCAAAGAGGAAGGAAGCTTGGATCCAAGAGAAAGACTCAAACTCCAGGGCTTGGGAGAAAAGCAGTGAGCAAAAACGGGTTCAATGTGGGTACGCCACCTGTTTGCTCACCAGCCTCAGAGTTGTCGGGGGTTTCTCTGGATCCCCATACCGATCACCAAATTGTTGACCTAAAACCAATAGACTGCCAGTTATTTCTCCAGCCCAAATGGGTGTATTCAGGATCGGCAAAGAATTGAAGCACAAGATCTACAACAATGGCGAGCCACCTAGTCCCTGAACAGAAAGGAGAGAAGAACTCTTTCAAATAGGGGAAAAGGAAGTTGGGAGTGTTCTAGTAAGCAAAGAGTCAACTGGAGGAATTGAGAGTTCAAGGTATAGTGGCTGTTCATTGGCTGAGTTGTGACAGTCTCTCACTGGCTGTGCTCTTGCCAGGCAAGTAGAGGAAGTCTTTCTTCCTCCTGTTGGGCTCTGTTATCACCTTAGGGTGTAAGAGCTTTCCCTTTTGGTCTCATGACTCTATTTTAATGAAGTTTCTGTTTATTAATGTTTACATTGGCAAACACTGATCTAATTTCTGTCTCTATGGATTTGCCTATTCTGGATATTCCATGTAAATGGAATCGTACAGTATGTGGTCTTCTGTGTCTGGCTTCTTTCATTCAGAATGTTTTGAAGATTCACCCATGTTGTAGCATATATCAGTACTTCATTTCTCTTTATTGCCAAATAACATTACATTGTGCGGATATACCACATTTAATTTATTCATTCATCAGTTAATGGACATTTAGATTGTTTAACTTTGGGGCTGTTGTGAATAATGTGGAGACTTATTTTTAAGCCACTAAAACCACAACCAGTTTTCTCTACATCCTTCTCCCTGACTCATATGTGTATGTAATCAAGAGATTCTTTCATGGGGTGGGATGGGGGGGTGGTTAGAACCGTAAAGATAAAATTTTTACTTTTACCCCTTGAAGCTGTTGATAATGTCTCTCATGAAGACAGAAAAAAAGATGCAGACCATACACAGGAATATAAAATGGATTTACTGAATTCAATCACAGAATCATAGAATGTTCAATGAAAATAACGTGAGAGGAGAACTAATCCATTTTACCAGTAAGGAAACCTGAGTTCCAGAAATGTTACATGACTTACTTAAGATCCTGTGTCTTTCTTGACTTCCAGTGCTGATGGGTTAAAATATTTATGCTCCCAAGTTAGAAAAAAAATTAATAAAGCTCAAAAGTCTCACAAAGCAAATGAAGTAAAAAAATTAAAGCAAAGTATTTATTTGAGGTTTTAAATGAAACACTTGAAAGCTATTTATTGCCTTCTTTGCCAGCTTCAGGAGACACACCCTTGTGGTGATAAAAGAGGTTACATAACCCTGGCCCTGATTAAAGAGAGTTTGCACCTTCCCTTCCCAGGCTATGGCTCAGCCTGTGGTGAGTGACAGAAGAGAGAGGTGTTCCCTAGAGATAGGTTAGTAAGCTAATGTCACAGCTCTGGGGTCCAAACTGGAAAAGCAGAAGCATGGCCCTGGCAGTCCCTTCCACCCCCAAGACCCATCACCCAATCAACACAGGGATGACTTCACCTGCCCCACCCATCCCTGCCGGGCACAAGGCTTCCAGTACTCCACCAGAAAACATTAACATTCTGAAAGCACAGGTCTTCTGTTCCTCTCAGATAGTAGGATGAAGCTCCCAGAGGCACGTTTGTGGTAAGATTAAGTTCCTGGGTAGCAGTGGCAGCAGTGCTAATCAGGACACCCAGCCTCCCATGCCAACTGTGTTTAAAGTACAAACTGTCATGGCTTGCTCAGCTAACAAAGGAATTCTGCCACTAGATCACTTCTGCTGTGTGATTTTTTAAATTGCTCCTGGTCACTAAGCCTCAGCTTCTCCAGTCCTCTAAAAGAGGCTTTCCTTTTCTTCTTGAGTCAGACAGAGGTGGTTTCTGTTGCTGCCGATTAAGAATACTGATTGACACACTACCTAATCCAGACTGAGAACGCTACTGCCCTCAGATCCTCTGCTGGTTCCTTTGCAACGTCAAGCAGCAGGCGTAAGTGTTCACTGCTTTTATCCAGCACAAAGTGTGCCTCAAGATCCCATTTTGTGAAGTAAAGACATTAGTACTCCAGTACTTGCTTCCATATCTCCTCCCTTCTTCTAAAATAAAAATATTTCTATTTCATTCTATATGTCTTCTGCACTTTGTTTATAAGTTGATTCTAGAAATTGAAAATCAATGAACAGTCTTTACATTGTGCCCACATAAAAATTATTCAACTCTGAGAGCATAGTGTGCTATATTTACATTTCTTTGTTATATGCCTTATATACGTTACTGGCAAAACAGCAATTCCTCCGTTTTTGCCCTCTGGAGGGAAAGAATTCAGTTGAGAGACATTTGCAGTTTTTAGCAGCAACAGTTTTATTAAGCAAAGCAAAATTACACTCTCAAGAAGGAATGAGAGAGGGCTGTGTGAAAACCAGAAACAGCCCCGCAGTGAGGGCAGGGTTGGGTTTTTTAGAGTGGTGGCCATCCCTCCCCGTGTTCTATGTCATTCGACTGACAAGTTGATTGACAGTTTTAGGTTATATAACCTTTTCCTGAGTGTGCAGGCACTTACCCATAAGCACCCAGTCGAAACCCATGGTGAAGGGCAAAAACCGCAAGGCTGATTTATTATAATTAAGGCATAATGGGCCCTGGTTACGTCGAGTCACTTTTTAGGTCTTGGTGTGCCTGTACCAACCTGCGTTGGGAAGGGAAGAGCTAAATTGGACTCCACATGGGATCTGTTTCTTTGACTTTAACCTTTGCTTTTCGTTGCTTTTTGTTGTTCTAATCATACATATGGCCTGCCTTGGGGAACCCTGCCCCTCTGCTGTTCAGCTCACTGGGAGACTGACCCTGCTCACCTGTGGATGGCCGCCAAAGAGAAGAAACTAACACATCCCCTCACCGAGGCTGCTCATTCCAGAAGACTGATGGCCCTTTTACTTTACTTCCTTCAAAGCCTCTCCCTCTCTGATTCTATAAAAGAAACTGGCATCCAGACCCAGATAAGATGGTTTTTCAGAGACACTAGTCTGCCATCTTCTCAGCCTGCTGGCTTTCCAGATAAAGTCGTATTCTTTGCTGCCTCAACACCTTGTCTCCGATTCATTGGCCTGTCTGCAGCGAGCAGAGCAAGCTTGGACTTGATAACAGTTTTATCCTGGTTAGTCCTGATAAGACTTTAAACTTATCGGTGGTCCTTGACTAGAAGAAGGAGGATCTCTGGGTGTGCTCTGATTACCAGGGTCCAGGTCGGAGAGGGAAAGATGACCCCCTCCAGAATGGGGTAGGACCTGCTCATGTCTGACTAGCTACCTAACATATATATATATATGTTACACACACACACACACACACACACACACACACACATATAGTAATCCAATATCATGATCCTATACCACTGAAATAAACATGATCCTGCAATCAAATCGGAATGAGTTGTCTTTGTTTTTACAATCTGGCTTTTGTCTCTAAGAGAATATCCTCAGATTTTTCCCACCTATAGCTAGAGCTCTATACTTTTGTTACAATCTGGATTTTCTAGAGCTACTACAAATCAGTGAATCTGCTGTAAGACGCCACTCCTTTCTTGCTTTTAATCCAATGGTTCCTGGAACCCACAGTTTGTTTTTCTTGATTTACTCCCTTGTTTTATAGTTATGATATTGTAATTTATAATAAGAGATATACATACACACACACATAACAAATAAATATATGTAGTCTTCGTTCATGGTTCACTCCTGTTTCTGGCACAGAGCTCTCAAAACCCTTGGAATTTCCTGAGGAGAGGAGCGATGGGAGCATCTTTTGTTATAATATTTGGTCTCTATCCTCAGTTTCTGAGATCACGTCAGAGCCATAAAGGTGAGATGGGTGTCTTGTTATTCATAAAAAGCCCCTTTTCATCACAACTGGGTTTATGTTAATGAGGTGACCTAAGGATGGGGGATGGTCGCCAGAGGAACAAACCTTGAATAGAGACTTGGAACTTTCATTCCCACCTGGTAATTTCCAAGGAGGAGAGAGGGGCTAGAGGTTGAATCAATCACCAATAGCCAGCGTAATGAAGCCTCCACAAAAATCCTAAAGGAGAGAGTTATAGAACTTTCAGATTGGGAAAGCAGAAGCCTTCCATGTGCTGGAACCCAAACTCCATGAGTACAGAAGTCCCTTTGTTCAAGACTTTGCCCTGTATATCTCTTCATTTGGCTATTGATTCTTATCCTTTGTAATAAACCAGAAATCTAGTGAGTCCTGTGAGATACTCTAGCAAATTAACCTGTTGTGGGAGAAAGGGGCAGTGAGAGAATGTTCATGTCCCAGGTCTCAAGCGAGTTCCTGGGATGGGCTGCCAAATGAGGGTCCTTGGCTTCACACAGGAAAGAATTCAAGAGAGAAGTACACATTCCATAGGCAGAATGCAGTCCAGTGAGAGCGGCTTTGGGGTGTGAGGTTGTTAGATTTTATGGGCTGGGTAATTTCCTATGCTAACACTCCAACTATTTTGGGGAAGGGGGATTTCCCAAAGTGGCCACCGCCCACTTTTTGGCCTTTTATGGTCAGCCTTGGAACTGTCATGGCATTGGTGGGTATGTCATTTAGCATGTGCTAACATATTACAATGAGCATGTACCAAGGCTCAAGGTCTGCTGGAAGTCAAATCTTCCACCACCTTGGGCCTAGTAGGTTCTAACCAGTTTTTGTCATATCCTGATTTCTCAATGACTGTGTCATTCTTTTAATGGTTGTGCCCTGCCCCCTTCCTTCCTGTCTCAAACCCAACCCTCTGATTTACAGCCCATTGATCAGAAGTACAGGTAACAACCTGGGTTTTTCATAGGCAACCGAAGTGTGTATGTATAGGTGTCTGCGTAGCGCAGGGGCGGTGCATGCGTGCAGCCTTGTAGGACTGAGCCTTTAACCTGTGGGATCTGATGCAACCTCCAGGTAGACAGTGTCAGAATTGAGTTGAATTGTAGGACACCCAGCTTGTGTCTGAGAATTGCTTGGTGGTGTGAGAAACCATGCCCCACTCCAAATTGGGAAATGGGTACAGAATTGTTTTAATAGGTATACATGTCCAAATAACTTTCAAAGAAAGGGTCTGTGGAGGATAAACATTTGGGGTCCTTGCTTTGCCTTTCTAAAAAAGACTTTCATAATGGCCTTCCATTTGATTGATAGTTTGGCTAAATATGAAATTCTGAGTTGAAAATATGTTTCATATAGTAGTCTGAGGTCTTCATCCATCATTGCTGGTGAAATGTTTGGTACTGAATGAAGTTCTGTTTGTTTGTTTGTTTGTTTTTTAGTCACTGTTTCTGAAGGAATAAATAATATAGTTTGATGAGGGGGTGGAGGGCAAAGGTTCAGAGCAAGCGGAATTGTACAAAACGCTGATTGGAGATATTGTACTGGTGCAGAGGTTAGTGTAGAAGGGTAGGAAGAGAGAAATTCCTAAAAGGAAAGAAGATTGAGTAGGAATGACAAATAAACTGGTTTGCTTGATGATTTCTTAGTTACTCTGGACTTCCACACTATAGTGAACTCCATAAAGATGACTGTTCTCCTAGAAATGATTCTCTTAGAGATATTGCTGATTATTTAAAAAATTAATAAGACAAAAGTCTTTTCACTTTCCAAAACACACATACATGTGATATATGATAGCACTGAAATTTTTGCCTTTCTGCAGAAAAGAGGTAGAAAATTATGACATAACATGAATATCTTGCATCTTTAATAGCACAGTGAAGAGAAAACTTACTGAATTACCAATGCAGTATATTATGATTGGAACATTTTCTTCTCTTGAAAATATATACCAATTAAAACCCTCACCATTGGTTATTCAAAATTTATTTTGCTTTATGAACCATGTAGAATGGAAAGCAATCATGCTGTAATATGGTACCCTGTGACATGATAACGCCTACTACCATTACAGTTTCAACAAACTTGAGCAGGGATTCAAATGAGTAGCGTGACTCCAAAGGAAATGGTTTCATAATGGCCTCCAGTGTTCTCAATTAACACAGGAAAGATTAATGGCCTTTTTTTCCCACTTTTGGTGGTCTCTGTTAAGGAGGAAAAAACATTAGTTGCCGTTTGATTTTCCACTTAATGGCATTTACCAATTGACAGACCAACCGGGAAAGTTCCTCCACGCAGTAGCTGTATTTGCCATGGGTGTGGCCCTGGCATTTCACCACCACTGCTGATTCTCCATGGATCTGAAGAGTCCATAGACAGCAACTCTCACCAAGGGGAGACTCTAAGACTAAATTTTATAGCTGTAGACTATTTACAGCTGTAGGAAATTACAACAGCTATAAATAATTTTAGGGATTGTTTCCACTTCTCTTCTACTTGTCTTAACCCTCCAGTTAGGTATGTCTTCATCCTTTAAGAACATCCCAAGTCTATGTCTGATTAGCCACTTCCAGCAGGGAGCAAACTACATACCAAAATGGATTTAATGCTTCCCAATAAACTGACAAATCAGCTGAAGACTGTGAGTAAAATGAAAATGTTAGGAATATCACCCTACAAAAAACGTGATGACTGCCATAGGTTGGAAGAGTTACAATCTGTCAGAATCTTCAAGGAAGATTGCAAGGAACAGCTTAGCCATGCACCAATGCTCCATGACTGCTATACTTGAGAGTCTGAACATAGCCTGGAATTCTCTGAGGATGTTATTCATAAAGGCACAGTTAATCAAACTCAGACCTCTCTTCAAAATCTCACTGTCCAAGCCAAACCTATTGCCAGCAGAATGAAGTTTGCCAGACCAGAGAAGGTAAGTGAAAGTCTGTGTGCCCTGGCTTCGGAACTATGAGGTCTCAATCCATTTTAAAAAGTAAAAAAAGTGTTTGTGTGTGTGTGTGGGGGGGTGTTTTTACATTTATCAAATATCTAGCTTTCTATCCATACAATCAGAGCTTTGTACTTTTCCAAGGATTTTTAACTATATAAGTAGATGTTTTGTTTATTTTAATTTAATTTACCAAAAAGGAAAAAAATTCTCTCCTTTCTCTCCCTCACTCTTTAGAGGAATTCAGAAAGGACAAGTATGAGCCAAAATCACTTCTGGCTAGAGTCCATGGTTACCAAGCTGAAAGAGAAGGCAGTTTTATGGGTAAATGGTCTTGCCTCAAATGCCAGACGCCTGCTAAAAGTATCACAGGCTCTCAGAAGCTTTCTGTGCCTTCTCTGCCATCACAAACACAAATGGTGGGTCTTTCAACAGAGATGCTGGCGTCTTCTTCATTGATTACACCCTTGGGTTCTGAGAAAAATGGTTTTCTTTACTCTTGGCATAAGGGAATCTCTATACCAGGTGGAGTCACTAGATTTCAGTAGTTTAGAACTAACTCAGAGTGATGAGAGACTCTAAAACATTGTCATGTTCTTGCCCTTGAAGGGAAAAACTAAACATAAGGAGATTTGGGTTTTAGCAGTTTGTACAATTCCTCTGCAGGTTCACATGCCCGCTCTCTGCTGGTTTTGTTTGTTGGCTGGTTAGTTGGTTCATTTTTTTCCCTAATGGAGGGACAAATTTGTCCAATCCTTGAAGATGCATGTGAAGCAAAAGTGTAAACAGGCAAGCTCGAGGTTCTCCTTCCACAGGGGAGGAAATGAAGCAGTACAAGTGGGGATCCTGACCAGAGTCTTGAGTCAACCGATCTGGGTTTGCACTTAACACTGCTCTACATCTGGGATTCTATAAAATTCAGATGAAAATTTCTATCTCACAGTGTTGTTGAACTTTTTTATAATTAATGAACTTTATTTTTAGGGCAGTTTTAGCTTTACAAAAAAATTGAGCAGGAAGTACAGAGAGAGATACTCCCTCTCCCCCTGCCCTCAGTTTCCCATTATTAGTATCTTGCATTGGTGTGGTAGGCTGTTGAATTTTAAATTTCATATTACACAAAAGCATAGCATTTCAAAAGTTGCTTAGAAAAATGTGAATTATTATGATTGTAATTCAAGACCCTGTCATTTGTTACTGAATAACACTTTCATTTTTTGATGACATTTCATGGGTAACTCTTATTAAAAATCTCCCCCAAATCCCTACCAGACCACCACACAGTTTGTGAAATATCATCTGTAAAGATGTTTTTCTTTATATTTAAGATCTGTTTCCCTAGTAACATCTCTTTGAAATGCAAATGCCCCTAAGAGAGAGAAAAGAATAATTCTAACTATAATAGATAACTACTGTTGATTAACATAAAACACAATCCTCATTCAGACTCTAGAAAGATATTGACCATTAGTTATTTTAATAAGAATGATAAAGAGAAAGATCCAGGTTCTTAAGTAGACATTGCTCAAGACAAGGACTGGAGTGGTCTTACATTGTTCAGCGACCACAGAAGTGGAAATTATGGCACAGGAAAGGAGAAGAAAGGCAAGTTAGTTTTGAAAGAAGGGAGTCTTGACTCAGCCTTTCTTCAAGAGAGAATCAACATCTGAACAGAATGGCAAGGGATATCCAATCTGGCTCCATAGGAGTTCAGACAGTGGGATGATGTCACTGACTTGACATTGAATGAACAACAGTAAGATAAGCTGGAAGAGCTTCAAAATAGTGCCAAGAACATGGTTATAAGAAAAGTGAAGATTGAGAAGAATGAACATATTGGAGTTCAGAAGTGTCAGAGAAGCAAGCTTGACATGAAGGATAGAATGAATCCATTTTAGAGCTGAGTCACTGATGAATTCAGTCGTAGCTGGCTGTAATTGAGGAGAAAAGATAAGACAAGTATACATATTGTCTAGACTTCAAAAACACGTACGAAGCTTTCAGAGAGTTCTCAGGCATTGTCAACCATTAAAACCCCTGCAAAGGTCTTATAAATACGAATACCTGGCAGAGAGGATCAGGTAAGTATCTTTGTTTAAGCTACTTCCCTGCATCTTAATTAATCATCCTCCCTATTAGAAGTGCTATTCAGTTTCTAGAGCCTGATATATTGCTCAGGTGACCCAAGTATTTCCAGGCATTGCTGGCTAGAGCCTGGACAAGACCTAATAATTCCTTTCCTGAGGACCTACCACAAGAAAATAATCAGAAATAAGGGGCAAATTTTGCATTCAGAGATGTTCACTGGAGTTTTATGTATGTTAGCAAAAATAACCTGAAGTCCAATAATAGAGGGATGGCATATCCATATTATGAAATATCACACACATTTTAACTTGTTTTCTGATAACACCATGATATAGGGGAAAAAATGACCTAATGTTAAGTGAAAAAAAAAAATGAAGACAAATCTGTATATGTACTGTGATCTCTATCTAAAATCCTGAGCACCACCACTTACACGCTAGATATAATACCCCAAGAAATAGCAAAATGTCAACCATGGTGTATTGTATTAGTCAGGGTTCTTCAGGGTTCTCTCTGAAAACCAGAAGAGAAACAAAACCAATAGGTTATACATAGAAAGATATTTGTATAAGGAATTAGCTTTTGTGATTATGGAGGCTGGCAAGTTCAAAGTCTGCAGCTGATGTTCCAGTTCAAGTTGCAAGGCCAGCAGGCAGCAGGAATTCCCTCTTATTTGGGGAAAGGACAGCTATTGTTTTCTATTCAGGTCTACAACTGATTGGATGAGGCCCACTTACATTATGGAGGGCAATCTCCTTTACTCAGTCTATGGACTTAAATGTTAATCTTATCCAAAAACACCCTCATAGAAACACTCAGAATAATATTTGCCCGAATATTTGGGTATCTCACGGCCCGATCAAGTTGATACATAAAATTAACCATGGATGGCATGTGCTGTCACTGGGTCTGCAAATTGAATGACAACAGGGACTATATCTTTTAGCATGAATTGTTATGTGAATGATTTATAATTTATTAGCCAAGCTAGATTCACTTTCAATATTGAAGAAAACACAATCACCTTCATTGATGTATTATCCAAAGCAGTACCTTCTTCCACTGAAATCTGGTTGGAGCCTTTCACTCGACTGTGAAGAGCAGCTAAGTTAGTGAAACCTCAGAGGTCATTTCGTGTGCCTGAAAATACATCTAAGCTGAAACAGTTGGCAAATGATTTACATAAATTATAAGTTATTTACATGATATGTTATTAAATTACAAAAATTAATTTTTATTTTAAAAGTCAAAATATTTATGTGGCAGAATTCAGTTATAAAGCTTCTCTTATTATTACTCATATTTGAATATATTGTACATAAAATCATGTGCATTCCCTGCCCTCCAAAGAATATGTAACTATTAGATACTATGCAATAACTCTTGCCCCAGCTTAGGATTCTAGAAATGTTTTCCTTCCTCTCAAGGTGGAAATGTTCTTCCTGAAGAGGTTCTCTTTACAAAGGGTTAATTCTAGATGTGTGTTGGTGGTTGTAGTAGCGCTTAGCGATCAGAAGGACTGGGGGGGAAGAAGTAGAGAAGAGGAGGGGAGACAAATATTAACTTTCCCAATTAACTGTTACCCAAAGGATAACTTTTAATTAGGAAAGTAATTTCTCCCTCTTAAAAAAAAAAAAAAAGAAGAGCAAAATAGCCTATTAGAGTAACAAGAAAAATGAACAAGCATCAATGGGCACTTCTACTCCATTTTCCTTCCCTGTGGCATCTACCCCATTCTCCATGTTGGGGACCTGAGACAGAGCCCTTACTGTAAGTGACTTGTCCCTGGCTCAAGGAGCAGGCACCCCAGCCTTCCTCATATTAATCCTCTGCTCAGATCACCCAGTCAATATACCACTCCCAAGGGGACAAGATCTGTCTCTCGGGACTGCCCACTTGCCTAGAGCATCCTTTGACGGCCCCAGCCATGATCTATTCTTGTGTAACTGGGCAATTACATTTAAGAAAGGGGAGGGAGGACTCTCATTAAATCAAGAATTTAGTGACATCCATTCAGTAGCTAATACTTGGGGATAAACCTCCGATCAGTCCTGATCCTGTGAAAAAGTTGGAGATAAACTCTCTCTTTTTTAAGACCCTGGTTTCTTCTTCAGCTAGTGATGCTAAACTAAGGACCTACTCTAAATCTAGGTTCCAGAAGGATCACCCCAAACCAGCTCTGACTTCTGAACTGTCCAGGTAATGCCTGCCCATCTCAGCATAACTTCCTAGGTCAGGTCCTCCCGTACTACCTCACCTACAAATGGCTGTCTTCTTCACGCATCCTGGACCCACACCTAAAAAGAAGAGGTGAAGCGGGAAATTGGTTCCAGCTGCACGGCCACCTGGGACACGGACAAGGGACCTCAAGCAGGGTGATAGGTGACAAAACTTCAGATCTAAACTTAGGTAATCCACAGGAAAATCACTAAAGCTTGATGGTAACTCATGCTGAAACTCACTGATCACCTCAATAATTCAGTAATAGTAACATATGCTTTTAGCTTTAGGGTTTACAAAAAATAACCTCTGCGGCTTTTTCATGCATTCACTCCATCAATGCCCTGATGATGGGAACACTGTGCACACAGCGTGAGCTGGAGCTAGAAAGGCCAAGTCATGCTCATGGGTCCCAGTTTCTGAGTCCTAATTCAAATGTCACATTGGCACGATACTTTCCTATCCAATGCCCTTTTTCCCCTCTAAAACACACATTCTGTTTCGTCTTTTAACTTTCATTTTGATTTTTCGCCTCTTCTACCACCTGTGATTCTCTTACATTCCTCCTGGTGATATTCCTTTTACTTTATCCACAATTTTTCCAGGGACCATCAAATGCCTTCTATCATGCTGGTTACTCGAGGTGTGAGGGGAGGGTATTGACAAATAATAGAAGACATGCTTCTCTTCATGGGTTGCTTACCAGCAAATTGCGAAGATGTGGGAACAGTAAGAGCTGGCATTTACAGGCCTTCTAGGCACATTTTATGTATTAGCTAAATTAGAGCTCACAACCACAGCATGTGTTACTATGATATACACTATTGGATGAGGAAACTGAACGACAAGGAACTGCTTAACTAGTTGCTAGTTAAGGAACCGAGCCATAATTTGAAAGGCAGTCTAACTTTTTAAAGACTTCGTTGTACTGTGCCCACTGTACAAATGAGACAAAGATTGGAGATATGTCATAAAATACTAAGAAGCATGTGCAATACAGTCATGCAAACAACTAAATGCTGTTATGTGGTATAGGCATCAGGAATCTAATGAAGCTGAGAAGTTGCTGGGGTTCTTTGTCCTTTTTCTGAGGGGAGGGTTAAGCCCACAATGGTTAAAACCTCTACTCTCTGATCCCCATCCTCTCCTAGCCCTGCCTTTGCCTGCTGCACCTACTGCTCTGTTGACATGGCTCCTAACAATGGCCACTCAATCTCTGGATCTCAGTCATCCTGACAAGGTGAGTCACTTCTGTGTGAGGACTGGGCCTCTCTGAAGTTGCCCTGCCTGTCTTCTTCTTTAGCAGACAACTGCCAGTTTCTAGTATCAGCCTAGCTGTGTCACCTCCCACAAGCTACTTAAACGCTCTGTGCCTCAGCTTTCACTTCTGGAAAACGGGAATAGTATTGGTACTATTGAACAGGGCTTTGTGAAGATTATATGAACCAGTACATGTAATGTCCTTTAAGTAGTCCTGAGACATTAGGAGGATTTGCTCTTTAAATAATAGTTTTTATTAATACTCTATTATTATTATTTGTTATTTATTATTATTCTTTTTTTTCAAAGCAGCGGTTCACTCTGCTGTTTGCCTTACACCTCTCCTCCCACACACCAGAGATCTAGGCTGAGGTTTAATCCTCATTCTACTATCCTTCTTTCTGTATCCCGTCTTCCTCAGGAATTGAATCTGTCCCCGCAGTTTCAGTGACAGTTTATATTGGATAACCACCTGATCCGTAGTCTATCCCTGACTTTTCTTTTGAATTCTGATTTTCTATTTCCACCTCTTTACTGGATTGTATTGCTTGCTGTTCTGGCTATAACCTGGAACATATCTAAGACGAAACTCTTCATCTGAAGCTCAAAATTGGTTTTTCCTTCAGATTTTCCTATTCACTCAGTATGGCAGACAGACCATAAGGAGACCCCTAGTGAGTGCCCACCTGCTGGTGTCTGTGCCTTATGTCATGTCCTCCCCTTGATGTGGGTAGGAAGGACCTGTGACTTGCTTCTAACCTATAGAACATGACAAAGCTGATGGAACGTTACTCCTGTGATGATGTTATGTTATGATTCTAATTTAGCAGATGGAACAAGTGGGTTCCCTTGCTGACTTGCTTAAGTAAGCTGCTGTGTGGAAGAAATCCACATGGCAAAGGTCTGCAGTGGCCTCCAGGACCCGAGACCACTTCCAACTGACAGCCAGCAAAACATAGGGGCCCTCAGTTATACAGCCATAAGCAAATGAATTCTGCCAACAGCCTGAATGAGCTTAGAAGTAGATTCTTTCCCAGTCGAGCCTGCAGAGGAAACGCAGCCCAACGGACACCTTGGTTGCCACTTTGTGAGACCCTAGGCAGAGAACCCAGATAAGCCATGCCCGACCCATACAAGCTGTGAGATAATACATTTTTAGGCATTGTTTTAAGCTGCTAAGTTTGTTATGCAGCATGGGACACTAATACACTTGATATCAGTTGGTATCCATGGGAACATCACTGTCTCAGTCTTGCTGGAATTAAATCAAATTAGATTTCTAGCTGCTCCTTGTCATTCAGTCACTAAATCTAATATGATTGAACCTATTAATAATAGTCAATACTTATGGAGTGATTTTTGTAAGCCATGTGTTGTACTTATTTTATTTGTATAATAACCAGTGCCTTAGGCATTCTCTTAATAGATGTTGAAATTGAAACTTGGAGGAGACACATAATTGGCCAAAGGTTTCACAGTCAATAAATGTCTGGGATTCAAAGCTGGTACATCTGATTCCGGATCCTGTGCTCTTTCTACTGCATTGGACTGGCTCCCCAGGTGCCTGTGTTAAATCAGAAGTCCTAAGTTACAGTTCAAATTAAAACTCCTTAAATCAGCATTTTAAATCTTTCAAAATCTGGTCCTGGTTTCCTCTTCCAGACTTTTTCCTATTATTCATTTGCTCTCTCTGAAATTCTTTTATGTTTTTGTATTTCCTAACATTGATTCACTAACTTCCCTAGTCCTGGATCATCCTCAATGAAACAATATACCCCTTTGATAAGTTAGCAATGGAAAAGGACTTTTCAAGTGTAGAGGGGAGGGCTAGGAGCCCTGGTCTGCCACTCCATATTTCAACTTCAATTCACATCTGAATCACAAGGTTTACTTCTGCCACTTGTCACACTGATCCGCATAGGTTAGTGTTCCCCAGCCTTTAACACGTGAGCAATGCACTAGGGACACCTGCTGTTAGCTGCCCTACCCTCAGGCTCTTCTGTAGGAAGTTGCCCTACTCACCGCCCTCTTTAAAATTGAATGGATCGTTCAATATCAGCGCCATCCCCAGTCGTACTGAAACCTAAGGCAAAAAGAAAAATGTGCACCCTTACTTGCACTTGTCAAAACACCCTTCCATAGGTGTAGCCAAATGGGAAAAGTTAATAAAAGCTCTACCATCAAACACGACTGCATATAGAGCTCTGCCCTGTGCAATCTGTTCACAAGTCCTGTCCTTGTCAACCCTCCTGGTGAGGAAGGAAAAGGCCTCAGGGTCCAAGACCCCAGGGCTGATTGAAAACAACCCTCTCTCACTGCACAACAACAGAATCATAAAAAAAGCGGGCAGCACCACGCTGTCTTTATTTAAATAATAATATTTTGTTTTTAAATTTTTGTATTAATGTATTAAATACTAAAATAGTATTTATCTTGATTATTGACTCTTTTGGCTTCCCATTAAATTACGTACCCAAGGGGAGTGCTTCCCTCTTTTCACCCTGATTCTGGCCTTGTTCGATTTCAACGGCTTGGCCTCAGCTGATTGAACTTCCTCAGGCCATCTGACCCCAGGACAGTCCATATGTGAGATTTGTACTTGGTGATGCTGTCTTGCCATGAAGGAAACTGCTGTGGGAAATAGTCCAGAAAATACTACAGTAATCATACAAATTTTCACACATAGGATGACATCATCCTTTCCCCCACCTCCCTCCCATTCTTTCTGTGTGACAAGGAGTCTCCTGTGGAAGGAAGGGGCGAGGGAGGGAGTGGAGAAGAGAGTTCCCAGGCAGCGTCTGGAAGGGCACAGGAGCTGGGAACTCTGGGTGGAAGTGGACTGTGGTAAGATAGTGAGGAAACCTAGACCTTGTGATGTGGAGGTTTATGCAGCCTGTTCTTCCTTCTCCAATTTTCTTCTGTTTTCCCTTCATTTTATGTTAAATTCCTTTCTTTGTAAAGCACAATGCCAGGGCCCCAATTCTTTGATAAACTTTCCCCGACCACTGCGATGCTTGGTTAATTTCCTCCTTTTAAACTCACTGTCTGTCACACCAATAGGCTGTCTTGCCTAAGTCGGGGGTCCCTTACATTTCACTCACCTTGTGTAGCTCCTAGCTACATCTCCCAGCCCAGTGGGATCAGTTCCTAGGGTCAGTCTCAGGAGTCAGAAATCTGAAATAATTCAGTGACCTTCTTTACCAACGAATATAATCATACTAGCCACCCACAAATTACCAGCAAGGAAAGATCACAAATTTTAATAAATGATCCTTGACATCACCAGTTTAAGAACATTTGCCCTTAGCAATATGTATAGCCCCGCTGACATTAATAAGAGAATGTTTTTGTTTCTCACCGTTCTTCCTCTGGTGCCAGGAAGAATAGCTACATTCATTCCCTTCCTTAGAATCATAAACTCAGCTTATCTCCTGGGAACCAGACCTTCTCCTGGGCTGGACCTGAATCTTTCATAACCGTAAACACATAAGAAGTTTTAACGCTGCAGGAAGGAAATATTCACTCCTAGCGAGACAGTGGAAATTTTACGTAGACTAGTTTTTGGAGCCTTCCCCCAAGAGCTACAGAATCCAGAAACCTGTCTTTACTATTGCAACACACTCTTCAATTGTATGATTGACCTCCCAAAACAAATTGTAAGTTTCTTTTTTGAAAGGCCATGTTTTAAAAGACTTCCACTCTCCAGAGTGCCCAGCACAAATCACTATACATATAGTGATTTAAGGAGTAACAGATCAGACAATCTTGAGCATTGTTGCTTCAGTTAACGCTGATTGCACCCTTGTTTGGGCTCGGCAAAGGGCGACAGGTTAATTAGGTGAAGTCTCTGCCAGTCCTCAGGGCCTTGGAAGAAAAAGGAAGAGATAGGTGGTCAGGGCTAATCTCTGCAGGTCAGGACTACCCTGTAGGAGCGCACAGAGGAGGCTGTGAGAAACAGGTCTAGTTTACAAGCACATCTACTCAGAGATCCTGCCAGACGCAGATCGTGAAGGACCACGTTGTTCAGGAGGGCAAACACTTAGCTGCTGTCCAGGAAAACTGCTGGAGGTCTCGGATTCAACAGGGCAATTCTGCACTGTACATATAGCAAAGATGATCCAGACCCACGAGAATGAGGAGCTGCCTTGTAGATGATAAGCTGATGGACAGAGTAGAGAGAAAGAGAAAAATGAAGCAAGAGTTAAAAACTAGAGGTCAGAAATGTTAGGAGGCTCTGATGAATAGAAAGCTGATTTGGGAATTATTTTACAAGTGCAGCCCAATTGCAGTGGTGTCCTCCTTTCTAGACTTGTCTCAGGGAACTTAATTAAATTCCTCCGAGTCACACAATGTTAGAAAATAGTAGAACTGGGTTTTGAAGTCTATCTAGTCAGTGGGATCAACTTTGGAGTCTGCCTTCTTAATCACTATGCATACTGCTCCAGATAGGACATTTTTCATCATTCCCTCCCCCAAATCACTATATTTAATTATTTTTATGTTTTTCTAATACTCTAGTGTTCTGGCAGTGCTCGTATTACTTTTGTCACTATTTTAATTTCCTTTACCTTACAAAGACTTTCACTCTAGTAGATCACTGCACAATTATTTTTTCTTCTAAAATCTGAAAGATCAAACACATTTCACACTGTCAAAGGGATAAGTCATTACAACAATGAGGCAGTGCTAGAAGCCCAAATAATTTTAAAAACTTGTTTACCTAGAAATAACAATATGTGACATTTGATATTTGTGATATGCAATATTGATGACAACACACTCTCACTGGACTTGGTACTTCAATAGCATTTAGTTCATCAGTAAAGTGACATAAAAATTTACTTTCTCATGATCCCACACTTATAAACTCAAATTGACAGCTCTTTATGTTTAAATGCACTGACTGTTTTTGCTAGAAGGTAAAAATGAAAGTGATGAATTTTCACTTCATAGATATTTCCAATAAAATATAGCACCTAATTTCTCCTCTAGAAATCCAACTGAATGGAAATATCTTTGTTTGTTTGAGAAAGAAATGTTGGTATGAACATGATAACCTGAAAACCCAAACTCCTGCACACAAGAATCAGCCTCACAGGCAGGTGGTGTTAAGGTTGTGACACAGAGACAGAAGTCAGGATGCTATAGACTGAATGTTTGTGTCCCCCAGAATTCATATGTTGAAATCCTAACCCCCAATGTGATGATATTAGGACTGGGACCTTTGGGAGATAATTAGTTCATGAGGGTGGAGCGCTTATGAATGAGATTAGTGCCCTTATAAAAGAGACCCCAGAGAATTCCATCACCCCTTCTGCCTTGTGAGGACACAGTGAGAAGAGGACCTTTTGTGAACTAGAAAGGAGTCTCTTACTAGACACAGAATCTGCCTGTGTCTTGGACATCCCATTCTCCAGAACTGTGAGAAATGAATTTCTGTATTTTATAAGCCACCTAGCTACAGTATTTGGTTACAGAAGACTGAATAGACTAAGACACAGGACTTTCCCAGCGAGGAATGTTTTTCCACCAATAACTCTGCAAAATGTTCTCAACAATGGCCTAATTCAGAGAATGGAAAGCAGAAAAATTTATTTCCTGACAATAGAGCAGAACCATCCAATGGAACTTTCTGGGACAGTGGATATGTTCTATATCTTGTGCTGTTCAGTATAGTTGCCACCAGCCACATGTGGCTATTGGGCATTTGAAATGTGGCTAGTGCGACTGAGGAACTGATTTTTTTAATTTTTACTTTATTTAAATGTATTTTTTTCCTGGTACTGAATAGGGTACCAATTCTTTTTTTTATTTTTTATTTTTATTAGAGTATAGTTGATTTACAATGTTTCATTAGTTTCTGCTGTACAGCAAAGTGATTCAGTTATACATATACGTATATCCACTCTTTTTTAGATTCTTTTCCCATATAGCTCATTACAGAGTATTGAGTAGAGTTCCCTGTGCTGTACAGTAGGTCCTTAGTAGTTATCTATTTTACTTTATTTAATTTTAAATAGCCACATGTGGCTAGTGGCTACCACATTGGATAGTACAGCTGTGGAATGAAGCAAAGATGTTCTTACATCCTTAACTTCCTACCCTTAAGGAAAGGACAAAAAGAAATTCTTTGAAGAGAATAGTTTGAATGAAGAATGGGGGAGACCACTTTCATAATCTTAATTGCCAGTTGTATTCATTGAATGCTTCTCAGTTTCAGTTTGCAGACCAATAAAATCCAATACAGATTATACTATGGTTTTACTGAGGAGGCAGCCTGGGAGGGTGAACAGGGCATTTGACAGGAGGCAGCTGATCTGGAATTCAGTCTGGGTGTTCTGCTACCTGAACAGGCCCTTATGTCTCTCAATTTTAGTTTTCTCATCTGCAAAATGAAACTGTTGAGCTCAACAAACGCTAGGGCATCACATGATCACAATGGTTTACATTCCTATCCAATTGACAAGACATTATTAAAACATTTTTTAAAAATCAGTATTATTGCTTCACAGAGGTAGAACTAAAACTCTTAGAAGTCTGCTGATTGAAAATAAAGCTTTAAGGAAACGCCAGAAATGCTTGGGATTTTCTGCAGGAAAGATTTTGTGACAGATCAGAAATACAGCAAATAAATAAAGCAAATGCATGCTTTCTTAGGAGAATAAAAGTGGACAATAGAGGGTATTTGTATGCTTAGAGCTGCTCCACTTATTTCCACAAGTTCCATTTGCTTCATACATAGAATAACTACAACAGGTCTGCCAAGTTGCCTCAGCATTGGGCTCCGTGCAGTAGAGACAGCGTTGGCACAAAGCGATTAGCTATCATCTAGTGAGAGGTCTCTGATTCACATTTGCACATACAAGCAAGGGTTTGCAAGGACTAATCAGATAATTATACCTCAGGCAACCAATTTGCATGGCAAGTGATACAGAGTTTTATTTTATTTGCTTTACATTTCAGCCTTGGTATTGTAAAATGAGGTACCATGTAAAGTCACAACTGGTGGGGTGTTTTGTTTGTTCTACTTGGTTTGGTAAAATAGGTTATGAGTTTATAAGGATCAGATTGTGCTCTGTGACTTACAGTGTAAAATGACCTCACACCGAAGCCACCAGCAGAGTCCTGTGCCATCCAGGACTGTTTTGCTCCATACCCCTCCCCCAACATAAAAGATCCTAAGTGTCTTTGAAAATAAACAAGGAATCTCCATCTCTAGCCACTGCAGCTTATTATTCTATCTTCAGATGTGTGGTTTGTAACATTAAAAAAGTATGTAAGCCAGCCCACACCTAATATTTTAGTAGAGAGATGACCATTGAAACTTTAAATGTTCAACACTTTTCTTCTTGCCTTTTAGCAAACTCTCCATATAGTTCTAATGGGCTCTTAAAACATGAGGTAACCACCAGAAATAGCCGCTTTATTTAAAAAGCTCACTGTTCAGGTGCTTTTGCTAATCTGACATCAGGGAAAAGCTAAGTTCAAATTTCATACTTTGGAAAGCAATAAAAATCACCACCTGGAAATCCAGAGGTACAGGCAAATTGATAGTCAAAGCAGGTGTGTTGACCTCATAGAGACGTGGCAGAAGTCATTCAATGGTTCTGGAAGGAAGGTTAGGGTCCCAGCAGGGCAGCAACTTCCTCGGGGGTGGGGTGGGGGCTTTGCTGTTAGAGTTCTAGCTGCACATGCTATAGGCTTCCACTGTCTTACAAAGAAAGTTCTATTAGTTCTGCGTGGGTTGGGGATAGGTGAGTTAAACTGACTGGTTCAAACCAGTCTTCAAATAAAAGAACTAAAAACAATAGACCCCACGTGTATGAGCTCAAACACTAGAGGGCATTTCTATATTTTTTTTTCCATTTTTGATTCTTTTTTGTTTTCTTTTGGCTCAGGCCTGGATCATGAAAAGAATTGCTATACACTGCCAGAAAGAGTATTTGCAGAGCACCAGCTATACCTTAGTGAATCCCTCTAGTTCAAGTCACATGGGAATAATTTCTAGGCATCCAATTATTTAATATTTACCAACCACTAATACTATTCTGAGAAAACCGCTAGAGCATTTGGTATAGTCATTAGTTAGGAACTCAAAAAAGTATGAAAAAACAGGGTAGGAACACGAACTCATTAATTCTCTAAGCTTCCACTGAGTACCTAGGATGGTAGACTGCATTCGTATTTCTAGTTTTTCACTCTATCCTGCATCCACATCTTTTGCCATGCGGCTTTGAAGTTTCTTCCACTACATGTGGAGTATATTTTGCCACTCAATGAAGGTCGAGCTTGATCATGTGACTTGCTTTGGCCAATTAAATACTAATGGATATGACATAATGAAATATTTGAAGTGTGGGTGTGCAGTTAAGTTTATCCTCTTGTGCTACTGCCTCTGCCATGGGAAGTACTTTCTTCTGATTAGTTGCTGTCCCTTCAACCTGGGTTCTAGGGACAGACTGAAGCATAGCCTACAGCAGGGAGCCAAAACAACAGCTTGATTAGAATCTCCCAGCTGAGCATAACCTACATCTTCTGATCCACAGTTAACCTCAGAACCATGCTCTAGAGTATAAATGCTAAGTTTTGTGTGATGATGAGTCTTTGTGTGGCTGGTTACAGAGCATTTTTACAGTAGTTGTTGACAAAGATACTTTTTACGTGCAAGGCATTGTGCTGGACTCTGGGGAACCTCAAAATGAATTAGAGACATTCCTTGCCCTTGACAGACTCTGGGTGTAATAGAGCAGATGTGTACATAAACTGCACAATATAGTTAGTGCTATGAGCGGTCTGGACCAGGTACCCTGGAAAAAAAGAAACAAATTGAAGAAAAAGATGGCCACCAAAATAGAGTTCCCCTGCACTCAGTTCATGCTAGTCCTTTTATTAGCCTTAAAGGTATTTCCTGATAAAACTGACCTTCTATATAACTAATCAAATTCCAGCTCCTTCTATTTAATAATTTTGTCTGTTTAAAATATACTCATTTTTCTCCTCTATACGTACATTTACATTTACTCCAAAATGACAGCTGATTCAAGACTAAACTTAGGCTAAATCTCTAACATGAATTGAGTCCTATCAGCAATATGAGAAGTATATCTTTCTACCCATTGAAGAAAATATCCAAACCACCTGAGGACAGTAAACAAGATATGTTCTTTCTCCATATGTAAATCCAGATCATGTGGAAATGCAAGGCATCAAGGCTGGACTGTCTAGGAGACATTTTCACACCTGCACGTTCCTCCCTACCATCTGAGACATCCAACCTGAATCCCACTGTTTGTTTGCATTAAAGCAGAAGGTCCCATCTTTTTTATCTGTAGAGGAATTGCTTTGGATTTCTTCCAAAGACTTATGAAATTCTGGAGACAGCAAACAAGGAGATGAGGGGTAGGAGAATAAGTGTTGAAGTTACTGATCTCTGGTGGGGAGAGGATTATGCTACATGCCTCTGCCTTTTCAATGACAGACATGGTTGCATCTGCCCCCAGTATGTCCTATCCTGCTGAAGGTCTTAGTTAAAGTATCTAGGCATTGTATTAAAATGTAAATATTCCTCTGGGCTTGATAATTCAGGAATGCTTGAGGATTCATGCTATAACCAGGATCAGCAGGCACTCAAGCATGAGTGCCCATACTCCACACTTCCAAGCCTTTGGCAAACATCAACAATCAATCATGGAATTCATTCCTATTGAGGCTTTCAAATTCTTCTAAAAATAATGTTGCAAAAAGCCACTATAATTTGAAGCTAAAGAACATGAAGATACACAACATAGGCTCAAATGTTGCATCTACTACTTCCCAGAAGTGTTATTTGGGAAAATCAGTCTTTCTCTATACGTTGATTTCCTCACCCATCAATTATGTATAACAGTGACACCTACTTCATAGGACTGTTGTGAGGAGGAAATGAGATAATGTATGTAAGTTGCTTAGAAAAGTTCCTTACACCTAGAAAGAGTTAAATGATTGGTAGCTATTTCTGTTATTCCCCACCTACTAGACAAAGCATGTTCTAGCTGTTCCATCTGATGACCTTGCCTTAGGACATCACTATCAGGAATGTCTGAACTGAGAAGAAACGTAAACACTTAGTCCACTCCCTCATCCAGCTCCCCTGGCCCTGACCCATGACATCTTGTAAACTAGGAAACAGGCTCAGAGAGGTTAAGTGATTTGCTCAGAGTTAGCGAAAGTCAGGACTAGAAGTGGGTTATACTGACTCCTGATACAGTGCAATTTCCATGAAACTAAGCCTAGGTAAGCCATTTTATCTTGAGGGTCGGTGATCAAGGTTGCAGAGGGCTTTGTGCAGCCATCATGGAACATCACCTCCAAGGTGTATAGAAGGAGGTCAGGCTACCCAGGATCATTATAATGGCTTCCCAAGAGCAGTATCCTTTCTCTTGGCACACTAACCGATGGAAGGACTTTGGGAGGAAAAGTAGAAGCACTACAGTTATCTCTTTCCTACAGTTTAACTTTCACAGAGGAATCTGTGGGGTAAGACCATAAGCAATTGCTTATTCATAGCAGTCTTGCCAAGGGATTTAACGCTTCTGCCTCCTCCAATGATAGTTAATACTCCAGCAAGGGCTAGATTTTACCGTGGGTGTTGACTTGGCGCTGCAGTGGGCATGGGAGCATGGTGTCCCTTTCCAACTTCACTAAATCCACACTACTTTACACAAGGCAAAACCTCCTCTCCACCCCTAACACACACACACACACACACCTACCTCTAACAAAGACAAGCTTCACTCTTGGTGAAGCTTGTAAATCTGTTAGGTAGACAAAGATTATATTCCCCTTTGTCAGTGAGAAACCTGAAATTTAGAAAAGTTTCGAGGGTTTCTGAGGATTAGAACAGCAGAATGAGAACTCCTGCCCAATCTTTCATCACCAAATGCGTTGTTTTTGAGTAATAATGGATGTGCTTGCCATTCTGGTATGGGTACCCCATCTCAGTGTTCATAGCTGCTACTCAGCGCCAAGGCAAAGCAGTTGATACCAAAAGCTCTTCTATATTTTTTTTTCCCCAAAGAAGAGAGCTCAAGAAAAACTCATTTTTGACACGTGATTTAAAACAGACAACGTATACTTTCCTCTCTCGAGTCCAGGCTGGTGTGGTGTTATCCTTAGCCTCCATGCTCAGATCTGAGTGCTTTTGGGAGAGGTAAACTGTTGACATTCAGTTCTATATTTCCAAGTATTAACACACGTGGTGGGGAGCCTTTACAATTACTCACTCATGCTGAGGTCTTGGGCGGCCCACTTGAGCTATTCTTTCCCTGATGTCCCATCAAGCTGCCATGAGCCAGCATGGATGTTGTTAAGCATTGGCAGGAAACCTGCCCCACTGGGACCCTCACATTGGAGTGAAAAATGTAAAGACGAGCAAGTAAAATGGGAACCTAAATGATTTTTTAGAAATGCTTTTAATTGTCCATGGAGAAGTCTAAGCTTAATACTCAACACCTCCAACTCTAAGTTGATTATTTGAACGCAAGGATATCAAATGGCCAAGTGCCATCAAATTCTCCCCCTCTTCCCATCTCTCCATTCTCACCATTTCCTCAAACCCCACACACAGGAGGGAAATTCCACAATTTCTGTGGGACCTGAAGGAATAAGTCTGTCAAGTTAGTTCCATTTTCCTAATATGAGCTGTTATAATAAATTTAAGAGGCCACCAGAGTCCTTTGAGTTAAGAACAAATCGCACATCATCCTAACGTCACACCTATTTCTGTTTTATAACAGCAGTAAATCAAAAGCGGTTTCACAGTGTGAAAACTAGCTACAGCAGTCACAAGTGCCAGGCTCTTGGAGATGCCAATGCCCAAACATCTTTAGCTTTGCAGTGTATGTTTTGGCTCCTGGAGGCTTAATTTTTCAATTAAGGATCTTTTAAAAAGTGTGTATGTGTGTGAAAGAGAGAGAGAACAGAGTCAGGTAAATTTACCAGACCAGACAGTGAGGCTTTTGTTCTTTATGAATTTTATTTATTTATCTTAGCTTTACTTTTGCTTTGATATGACTTTTGAAAGGAGTATTGGAAATGGAACCCAGCCAAAGAGTGTTTACGCAAAATTTAATATGACCTTGAGTGTAAATGAAATGCAAGTCTCCTGAAGATGCTGTGTAGCTTGGTACCATCAAGGGCTCTAAAACCCTGCTCAGATTTCACCCACAAGTCACGCTTCCTAGGTATTGGTTAGAATTCCAGGTAACTTTGCAAAATATTTCTTGAATGATTCTAGGCAGTTAGAATAATTTAGGAAGAGACTTGGTACCTACCCATCACATAAAGTTGGTCTTTCCTGGTAGGCAATTGAATTTTTAAACTGCCTTTATCATTTTCTGCTAATTGAGGATTATATTTCAGAGAATATTTTTAGCTTTATACTTACTTCCTGAACTAATTTATCAGTCATTACTAAATAACAGAAAAGCAATGAGAGCTAAGGTTTTGAAACAATGAAACTGTTCTTGTAGTTCAAAAATATGTCTGGGTGCTAATCTTTTATATAAGTTGATACTAACAAATTTTTTGAAAAAAAAGTCACCTGACTTTTGTTTTCTCAAAAAAGAAAGTTATATTGAAATTATTTCACACCTTTAATTCAGGGACCACCAAAAGTTGTGTTAAATATCTCTTAAGTACAGGTTCTCTCAGATTAGCCTCACTCTGGTGTCCATAATCAAAATCAAAGACTCATCTTGGGTTGCTGCTTCCTCTTCAGACCCGTATCCATGGTAGTGGTCAGTTTCTTCCTTCACGATGTCTTGACAAAACTCCCCCATCACTCATTTCCCGCTGCAGACCCTCACCTACCCAGGCAGCATTTTTACGGCCCCCTCACCGACTACCTTTCATCTTTCGTTACCCTTTAATCGATTGTGCACAGCAATGTCAGATTAATCTCTCTAAAGCTCCTTTTTCACCATCTTATTCCCCTAGTTATTTAAGAAGCTCCAATGACTACCCTATTCCCCACTGCACAGAAGCACACCATCACGTAAGGCTGCGGAGGTGGATGAGTCAAAATGAACCATCACAGTAGCACTCACAGCCAGAGTGCTCAGACAGGCTTCGGAGAAGTTTACATCCTCCTGGACTGGCTGTGATCAAGGGCCGGTCTTCCACATGTTTTGAGATCCATTATAGTTATTAGACTCCTGACTAGACCCTGGAAAATTGATTCATTCTAATAACACACACAAAGACAGTTATAAACTAAGGCACAGTTTATTAATTTGCAGTGGCCAACCACCACCAGGCCTGGGAACAGGACCGGTCAGACGTGAACCAGCCACGCCCTTCCTGGTGAGTGGTTCCTCTAGGGAGGCTAAACTATTTATCAGCGTGTGTGTGGGGAGCACAGAATCGGAAAAAGGAAGTCGATTGTTGCCTGAAGGAAATATGCGTCACACTCATACAACACAACGTTGACCTTCTCCACCCAAGGGATAGTTCAGACTAAGAAAGAAATAGAGCTATCCTGATCATTTAAATCGAAGCACCACTCTCGCAGGAGAGTGATGGATAAACAAGGATGGTTCTTTTCTTATTGTTAGTATTATTTGTTTGTGTTAGTTTTCTATACCTAAAGAAAAAGAGAACACTTACTGGTTTTTCAGATTTTGTGTCATTATGGCATCTCTTGATGACATGTTACTACATACAGCCTCCCTTTCATTTTAGGCTCCCTTCCTAATGACGTAAGAGTTCATAAACAAGTTATCCCTAAATTGCAATATAGTGGGAGATAAAATGACACAGCTTCTAGTCATTGCCTGTTGTTAGTTGATTGTACCCATTTCACTGAGAACGACTGCTCAGCCTTGTCTCTAAATGCGTGGATTTCTCTGGCTTTCATTCATCTACCCCTATCCTATCACAAAGGGCCCTGAAATCCACATCCCTAGCATAAACCCTTTGTCCTGCTAATAGAACCCTACCAAGATTCCACCTACCTCCTCCACATTTGTTAATTCACCAGTTTTTCATTCAGAGCTTGCTCTTTGCCAGATACTAAGCTCTTGCTTCCCTGGAGTGAAGATGTCAGACTATTACATAAATAATCACAGCACAGTTTGATAAAAGCTGTAATAAGAGGTAACCACTATGTGTGGAAGAAATACTGAAAAAACATGATTCACTTTATTTTGGGGAGTCATCCTATGCTTTACAGAAGAAGTGATACATGTGACATTTAAGGGTGTGGTAGGTAGAATAATGCCTCCCAAAGATACCTACACCCTAATCCCCAGAATCTGTGAATAGAATGTGTTATCTGGACAAGGAGAATTAAGAGTGAAGATGCAATTAAGATTGCTAATCAGCTGTCCTGAAATAGGGAGATTATCCTCGATTATCTGAGTAAACCCAATGGAATCACAAGGATCCTTAAATGTGGAAGCAGGAAGCAGAAGAGTCAGTGTCAGAGTGATGTGATATAAGAAAGACTCATATGGCTGGATTTAATGATGGAAGGGGACTACAGGACAAGGAATGTGGGAAGCCTCTGGCAGCTGGAAAAGGTAAGGAAACAGATTCTCCCCTTCAGAAAGGAATGCAGCTCTGATTTTAGCTGACATCTTAATTTTAGCCCAGCAAGACCTGTCTTGGACTTCTGACCTCCAGAACTGTAAGAAAATAAATTTTATTGTGTTAAGCCCCTAAATTTGTGGTAGTTTGTTACAACAGCAATTGAAAACTGATACAAAGAGTAAGTAGGATTTCATGGGAGGAAGGGGTTAATGAGGGTCTTGCAGTCAGGGGACATGACATTTAATCAAGTATTTGTTGTGACTAAGCACCATATCAAGTGCTTTTCATGCATCATGCCACAAGAGAAGAGGTCCTTTTGTGTAGTAAATGATTGTTGAATGAACTATCAATAAAGACTGTTAGTGATGTAGACTAGAAAAGGTGCTTTGGACTCAGCCGATAAACAGTAGCAAGAAGAATGATGTTACATTATGAATTAAAGAGGTTGTACATGTCAAACTCTGGGAAATCAAGCATGGGGATGCAATGACTAGATGGTGTAAAATCGCTCCTCTAGCCTACAATTCCAACTACCATCTTCACTGTCCCGCCAAGAGGTTCCATTTGCACCTCATGTTCAGTAACTTTTCAATTAAACTCATTCTCTGGCTCCTGCAAAACCTACTTATTCTTCAAAGTGCCTTGTTTCTGTTCATGGAACCACTGTATTGTTAATAACTCAAGCTTGAAATTTCCAAATCACCCACTCCCCCAACCTTCTGTACTCAACCATTTATCATGTCACATGGCTTCTATCATGACGATTTTCTGGTATATTTCTCCTCTTTCACTTTCCTGATGGCCACCCCTCTGTGTGCCATTTTAAGCTCAAACCATTATTTTTGTTCTTTTCCCAAATGAGTCATGAATTTCCCTTCCCCTCATGACAACTTTTCCATGAAGTTGCCTTGCTCTTTTCCTTCTCTGAACTCCTGCAACACTAATTGTTCTTCAAAATGCTTAAAAGTCCCTGAGAGAACGTCCTCACTCATGTTTCCCCATGCCTCTCTTATTCACTCCTCAGCTCACCACTGCTGGCCATTCTATTGAAATGGCTTTCCATGAAGTCACAAGTGACCTTCTATTTACCAAATTTCAAGATTTGTTTCGAGCTTCCCTCAACTTGACCTCTCTGCGACATTGACATCATTGACTACTCTTTTCTTCCTGAAACTCTTTTCTTCCTTTGATTCTAAAATAGTTTCCAGTTTCCCTTCTTATTGCTTTACTATTTTGTCTCCTCTAATGACTATCCATCCTCTAATGCTGCTTCCTACAGTCCTAATCTGAGTCTTCATAATTTTTCATTATATTATACCTCTCTTCTCTAGATATTGAATACAAATATAGCTTGGAAAGTGGAAAGAACACTAGGATTTTTTAATCTTGATTATTGAAATTCTATCTTTTAAAATAGACTCTGAGTACCTGCTCTCTGCTCAGTAGCATGCTGAACATAGAATTCAAAAGAGATGAAGATACAGTTTTTATCTCCTGAAAGCTGATAGCCAAGTGAGATAGATGCAACATAAACGTATAAAATTTTTAAGAAATGATCCAAGGCAGAATTCATTTATTTGCTGATTGACAACGACCACTGAACAACACCCACTGAGTGTAGTGACTAAATAATTATGATGATAAGGGAGTGTCTCTTCCTCTATGGATAAAGAAGACAAACACTAAGCCACCAGATAAATAGCTTTCCCCTCTCTTTCTTTGTATTGAGGTACAAAGAGGAAATTATATGAAGAAAATGTCATTTTCTAAGTTGTACTCAGCTTTGAATACCACCTCCTTTTCAGTTTTCACAGCTCCTCACTGCACTAGAAGTAAATTAAATCTATCTTTCTGGGTCTATTAAAATATTTTAAAACATATCATCCTTATATTTATATACAAAGAGAAAACCTGAGAAAGTACAGCAAGGAAAATATATTCCAGGTGAATTAGACTGGGATCTTTAAGACTATACCAGCTCTTCTTACTGAAAATTTATTTACTCATTTACAACAGTAAATCAGGCACCTGCATTTTCAACCATTTCTTTCTCTAATAAATTAGCCCCCAAAACCTAACCAGATGACAAGTTTTAAAAATTGGTATTTATATAGACTTATACTGTACCATCTCTGATATACACTCACTCCTGGCAGACAATATAGAGCAACAAAACGTTTTGCATTTTGGCCTGAATGAGAATCAGGTTAATTCAGGCATATCATGATGAAAATTTCCCTTTCTGGCCCATTAGGCTGCAATTTCAAATGGTCTGGAAAATTTGGAGTGTCATTCTCTATTCCTGATTCTCCATCAAGAAATTTAGAGCCCATGTTTCTTACTATTCTACAAATAAGAAAGTTCTTGTTTTCATACAAAATAATAATCATTCTATTATGTAATTCTCCTTGGGCAGAGGGAAAGGAAGCAAATCTTCTACACGCTGGTGCCTACAAAAATCCTAGTGTGAAAACCATCAAAGCCATAATAGACATAAGCTGTTACCCTAGGAATAGATGTTATACCTGAAGCTTTGTGGATTAGACTGAAAAAAAATTGTGAGCTACAAACACTTCAGAAATAGTTTGCTCAATGTACTGAGCCAGAAAAAAAAAAAGTTTCCTCATGACATGTTTATTCTTATCCCTAGTCAGTCCATAAGTGTATGAAACAAACTTTTGCACTGTTCAAACCTAAATTCTGCACTAAAAAATCATTTCACGTGAGAGTCAACAGGCTCATCCAACTTGATGTTCACCACATCTCTCTGGGCACAGAAACAGGACTGGATATTAACTCCCAAAGCACAGTCCAAACTAGGCTATGGTATTTCAAAATTATATCAAAGAGATTGCAGAAACAGACTGACACATACATGGGCATCTGACTTATGACAAAGGTGAGACTGCAACACAGCTAAGAAAAGGATGAACTCTTCAATAAATTCTACCTGGTTAATTAGATAACCATAAAGGAATAAAATGTTTTTACTCCTATCTTGATCTATTCACAAATATAAATTCCAAACAGTTATGATTTACATATGAGAGATAAAATAAAAAAGATATTAGAGAAAAACATAAGTAAACACCTTTATGACTTTGGAGTAGGCAAGACTTTTAAAATAAACACAAAAAGCATTAAACATAAAAAAATCGATAAATTGACTAAATTAAAATTAAGAAGTTCTATTTTTTTTTCAGAAGACATCATTGAGGGAGAAATAGATAGCTCATAGAGGGGAAGAAGCTACTCACAATATACATCCAATAAAAGACTCATATCTATAAATATAAAGATCCACAAATCAATGAGAAGAAGACTGGCAACCTAAGAGAAAAATGGGAATGACTTAAGCAGCTACATCATAAAAGAAGATACCTAAATGGCCAGTAACCATCTGAAGGGTACTTAACTTCATCGGTGTGATAGATCACAAAAATGTATCACTTCTTCCATCCCTGTCTCCATGCCGTCTAGCGTGTTACTTTGTAGTACTGACTGACGCTGGATCTAAGCTAGGCTGTGTGATTCACTTTGACCAGTGGGATATTAGCAAATGTCATGCAAACAAATGTCATGCAAACAAAGAAAAGCACTTGCACAACTGGACTTGTTTGCTTTTGCGCCTGTTCCTATGAGGATACTGGGGCTAGCCTGCTGGAGAATGAGAGATGAGTAAAGAACAGTAACCCCAATCACTCCAGCTTCAGCCAATCAGTCAACTGACATCACCAGGCATGTGAACAATGCCAGCCAAGAACAGCAGAGCTGCCAAACCAGCCCCTAGCTGACTCCATTCTTGGGATTGGCACATGCTTATTGTGGAACGCCACTGACATTTTGTGGTTGCTTATTATGCAGCATTATTGAGGCAATAGATAACTGATACTATAAGTCACGAGAAAGGTGAAAATAAAACCTCAGTGCAGTACTACTACATACACACCAAAATTGCTGAAATGAAAAATAAGAAAAATCTCAAGTGTTAGCAAGCACTTAGAGCAATAAAAACTTTCACACATGGTTGGTGGAAATGTAACATGGTTCAGTCATTTTGGAAAACTGTTAACAGTATTTATCATAGTTGAACCTATGCATACCTTTTGATCCAGCAACTCCATTCCTCAGTATATAACAAATAGAAATGGGTACAGGTTCCCCCCGCTATACGAAAGTAGAGCATTCCTATGAAAACTTTCATAAACTGAGATGGCATAAGGAGAAGAAGCAATTACCTTAGGACACATCTTGCTAATGGATGCACAAAATAAATCAAGATAAATCACAGATACTCACAGACACGGTTCAAACACAATGCTGAGATGTTAAGTGTGTTTCCCAGGGAAAGTGCTATTCTCACTGCTAAGGGTGCATGTTGCCTCTATAACATTTCACTGTAAAACAAATGCTGAACACCATTTTCAGTTTTTTATTGAAGTATAGTTGATTTGCAATGTCCTTTTAGTTTCAGGTGTATAGCAAAGTGATTCAGTTATACACACACACACACACACATTCTTTTTCAGATTCTTTTCCATTATAGGTTATTACAGGATATTAAATATAGTCTTCTCTTTCTTCTTTTTTTTTGTAAAAGCAAAAATCCTCTTTGGATTTCCTTCAGTTAGCAAAAACAGGTGCCAGTGGAGATCTTTCACAAAAGCAAAGTGGTATAAAGCAAACTTTAGAAAAGTGGGGATATGTCTTCACCAAAAGACTTGTATATGTGTTCACCAAAACACGTGTCCTAAAATGTTTATAGTAGAACTGTTTGTAGTAGTCAGAAATGAGAAGCTACTCAAATGTCCATCCAATGTAGAATGGATAAACAAGTTGTGGTATATTCATAATGAAATAGTATATAGCAGTAAGAATGAATTACCACGTTTACATTCTACCATGTGGATAAAATTCACAAACATAATGTTGAGCAAAAGAAGCCAGACATAAAAGAGTACTTATTGTGTGAACACATTTGTATAATAAACAAAGACAGTAAAAAGTAATCAGTGCAATTAGAAGTCAGGAGAGCGGTTATTCCTGAGTGGGCATAGCTATTGGAAGGGAAGTACGGGGGGGGGAGGCATTTTGGTTGCAGTACTGGTATTATTCTCTTTATTATTTAGCTGCTAGTTATGCTTCCGTGTTCAGTTTGTAAAAATTCACTGAACTGTATATTCATGCCATATATACTTCTCTATATGTTACTACACTTCAATAAAAAGTTAAAAACAATTATCAAAGGTTTATACCACAGAGGGGGGAGTAAAAAATGGATATTAGATAAAAATTCTTCTAGAGTTTAGTTACACTTGACAGAAAAGCCAAGATAGCAGTGGCTTAACCAAAATACAAGTTTATTTCTCCTTCACATTAATGAAACTCAGAGGAAGGTAGTCCAAAATTAGCATGAGTGGCCCCATAATCAATCCTTTCTCTTGCCATTTCACTCTTCCTAGGCTCCATGGTCCCAGATGGCTGCACGGCAACTGGCAGGAAGAAGAAAGGGCTAAAGAAGAATCCATTCTGTCTTTTATTGACACTTCCAGAAAGTTCGCATAACGCTTTTGCTTACATCCCATTGGCCAGAACTTAATTACAATGCCATCTTCATCTGCAAAAGAGACTAGGAAAAGCAGTCTATATTCCAGGTGATACCTGCACAACTGAAAATTAGATCTATTCTTCAAAGAAAGAAGTACAAAATGAATATTGGGAGTCGACTAGTAAGCTTTGACATGTCCTTCCACAGGAATCCTTCACTGGTTGTCTCTTTCTTTAGCCCTAGTATTACAGGAAATAGCTTTCCTTCCTGAGCAGCAGTTGACAAACATTTTTGGTAAAGTACCAAGGGGTAAATATTTTAGGCTTTGCCAACCTAATGGTTGAGTTGCAACTACTCAGCTCTGCTATGGTAGCAGCCAGAGACAATATGTAATGGAATGAACATGACTCTGTCCCAATAAAACTTTATTTCCAGAATCAGGCAATGGGCTAGATTTGCCCTGTGAGCTGGTAGTTTGCTGACCTCTGCTTTAGAGGCTCCAGAAAGCCAGTTAAGCCCCATATGGACAGAGGGGATGTTTGACTTATTCTCCACTGTTTCCCCAGGCCCTGGCATGTAGTCATTGATGAAAAAATATTGATTAAAAAATGAGTACCTATTAAAAAATATCTTCTTCAAGATATTACAATTTTCACACTAAAGTTTATTCAAAGAAAGAAAAGGAGTTAAGTTGAATTTCACCAAGAGAGCATATAAAAGTTCAAGGCAGGACTTCCCTGGTGGCGCAGTGGTTGAGAGTCTGCCTGCCGATGCAGGGGACACGGGTTCGTGCCCAGGTCCGGGAGGATCCCACATGCCACAGAGCGGCTGGGCCCGTGAGCCATGGCCGCTAAGCCTGCGCGTCCAGAGCCTGTGCTCCGCAACGGGAGAGGCCACAACAGTGAGAGGCCCGCGAACCCAAAAAAAAAAAGTTCAAGGCAAATGGAGAAGAGAGGAAAAGAAATGTGTCTTTGGGAAGGGAACGAAAAGAATTATCCAAAAAGAAAAATTTATAAGCCTGGTAGGGTCATGAGGACTTTATAGTTAGTAAACAAATAAACAAAAATCTTCTCCACTCTCCACGTTCTTTGGATTCTTTTCACTCAAGGGGAATGGGATTTGAAGATCTAGGAAAAGCGTTATTTCTCACAATTGGGGGATCTACATGTGCTCTAAGTCTGGGGAAGCATTATTTCTTCAAATTGAGTGATTCTTTTCTTTCAGGGTCAACTCCCTTACCCCATTCCCTCTTCTCTCTCTGAAAGGGATCCAGAGAAACTCTGTGTGCTCCTTCTCCTGGCATTCCACAAATAGAACAGAGCAAGACATTAATGAAGAGAGAAAACAGTTTTCCATTTATTTTGCTTTCAGAAATATACTTGGAAAGCCCTGTGCCAAAGCTGTACTATATCAAAAAAACCATAATCCAAAAGACTAACCCTTTTTAAATGATAACCAACTGCATTTTGTATTTTCATAGAATTACTTTATTTCCGTAAAAAACAGAATTTCTATTTTTCCAATCAAGGAGCTGAGTTTCTAAAGCTTCCTGTGGTCTATTTACATTTCCTACAGTAACCTTTTTAAGCAACAGACCAAGGAAAATATGAAACATTTTTTAAATTTCATTTTCCCTTTTTAAAGGAGCCTCTATATTTTCCTGACCTCACTGAAGGCCTCAGAGACAACATCAATTTCCAAATATGAAGTAGCAGCAAATTAGTAGATGCCTCTTTAATACAAAAATTATCATCAGACTTCAGGTATATTCATCAACTCCTGCTATATTCTATGCATTGGGTATGGGTGTTACTTTTCCATCTTTTTCTCTCAAGAACAATCAGAAAAGTAGGATAGTAAGATGAATCTGAATTTCTATGTGCTGAAGAGCAGGGTCTTTAAAGAGACTGGCAGATACTGTGAATGGGAAACTTATTACTAACTCTTCAAACAAGATGATGAGGGTAAGAACTAAAGACCTCAGGAGGTTGTATTTATTCATTTATTTAAACAATGTTGATTAAGGATTTCTAGTTGACCATCACTGTGTTAGGTGCTGGTAGAGGGAAAGAGAAAGGGTTGATGCAGACCAATAAGCATTGCCCTTGGGTTATTGCAGAAGAAATGATTATAATGATAAGAAACCTGGAACTTCATCAAACAAATTATTTTGAGAATGTTCTTGACTTTCCCACATACTTTGGGGAGCAACAGAACAGGACCACTATTTAAAACATGACAACTTAAAATAGTTCTGTGGATGTCATTCAGCCTAAAAATCCTGCTGGCTTTCTCCATCTGTTATTGTATCATCAGTTGCCCTATTCATCTCAACACAGAAGTCCCTTTTTTCTTTTCAAAAAATTTTTTTTATTGAAGTATAGTTGATTTACAATGTTGTGTTAATTTCTGCTGTACGGCAAAGTGACTCAGTTATATACATAGACACATTCTTTTTAATATTCTTATCCATTATGGTTTATGAATATTGAATATAATATCCCCCAGGATATTGAATATAATTCCCTGTGCTTTACAGTAGGACCTTGTTGTTTATCCCAAAAGAGTCTTTTTGAACTCATGGCTTGAACTGACGTTATAAGTGGGGAATACTTCTTCTACTTTGGAGGAAATTAGCACAGCATTTCTAGACTTTCTTGGCTCCCTCTCTTACACCTGCCAGGGCCAGGTGGAATTACTTACCTGGATGGTAAATGTGAACAGAAAAAGTAAGCAGAACCCTTCCCTCTTCCATTTCCTTGAATGCAAGCTACCTGCAGGGAGCAGGAGTTCTAGGCTGATAAGAATGTCTGAGTCTGGAACTCCATACTAGGAAACTCACTTACCTGCAGTTACAAGCCACAGCCTCCAATCTGGCTTTTCATAATTATAAAAGTAAAATGTTGGTCTCCACATGTCAACTTCCTTGTTTTATTTCTCAGTTGGTTCAGAACTTGGATAGGCAAAAAGGGTGTTATTACTGGTGCCTCCCATCATGCCCCCAAATCTGGTGCAATGAACAATGAATTTTGAGAAAAAGAATACAGGGAATGGAATTTGCAGACAAAACAGAACAAAATTAAAAGCAATTACAACCAAATACGGTAAGAGGCATTTGTTGGAGCCAGGATGCATGCTTTGAGCCTTGGGCTTTAGTGACGGGCATATACATCTTTGACTTTGATTACTTTCTTTAGTTCTTTTGAAAGTTCACTTCAGAACAGCTTCTATGTTCCAGTTGTCCAAGCATTAGTACAGGGGTTGGCAAGCCATGGCTCACAGGCCAAATATGATTTTGTATTAAAAAAAAAACTTTCATCGGAACACAGTTAAGTCTATTCATTTACATATAGTCTATGTCTGCTTTCATATGATAATGGCAAAACTGAGTGGCTGCAATAGAAATCATATGGTCCATAAGCCTAAAATATTTACTACCTGACCCTTTACAGAGAAGTTTACCAACCCATGCATTAATGAGTTGAATGGTCTGATACCCTCTGCTGTGCTTCTCAGCCAGTTTTGTAAACCATTAGAAGATTCTGGTCTTTGATACTAAGTATTGATCCTTATCCTGGGCCAAGGCAGAACTGACCCCCAAATTGGGTGACTTATATGCTTTTGATCTACCATGTTCTAATTATACAATGTGAACCTTGGAGATCTATGTTGCAGCTTTACCCACAGAAAAGAAGAGGACTTTACTATGGAACAAATAAGAAATGAGGGTCTCTACCATACCATTCTATAGACATTCTATAGACATAACCTTCACTTGGACAAGAGTAGAAGGAAAGCTCGCTGAAATCCTCATTAAAATAAAACCAAAAATTTGTTTAAAAAAGCTGATATAAGAGCCACTTTCCTCTTGAGAATTATGCTGACACAAAAGTAGTACAAATACCTAGGTCATTCGATATAGACATTACGGGAAGCTTTAGATTAATAGACTTTGGTATTTTAAGAAACAATTTTCTTCCTAAAAATGGCAAAAAAAAAAAAGCCATATAGCTAAGATGCGGTTCAATTTAAATGTTTGTTAAAATATGGCTGGAAAAGGAGGTAGAGGTAACGACTAAAAAGTGTTTACCAAGACAGAAAAGTGACTGGGACTTAAAGAATCCTAATAGAAGAAAAGTGGTATTAAACCTTAAGAGAGAACTTGCTGAAAGAGAAGAGCAACAGAATGTAGAAGGACTCATGATTTGAGGCTCAGAAGGTAAAGCAACTCTGTCTGAGTGGGAATGAGGGTCCATGTGAAAGCAGGAACTGGACATGCTACAAAGGGAGGAAGCAGAGCCCTTCTAGACACAGGAATGTTGGAAGAACATCTCCAACCAACCAAGCCAACTATGTCCCAAAATCTGGATTGGGCAAAATATATCAGTGCTGAGAAAGATAACTTGGCCAACAGTCTCACTATGTCCAAATGAAGGAGGCACTATAGAAGGTATCCAGGTTCCATGGAGCTCATCTGAGTGATGCTGATATAAGCCACTGGCTGAGAAGCACAGCAGACGTAGTTCATGGCCTTATCCAGCCCATTCCATTTGTATATTCCCAGTTCAAAGTTCCAGGATACTCATAAGCCACACTACATAAAGGACAAGATGGTACCCATATCTGATCAACATGAAAGCAGATAAAATAACTCAAGGTTGTCCAAATAACTGGGTCTTGAATTTCCTGGCTATACCACTTGAGGTCAAAAGACTTTGATCTGAATTCCATTTTCAACATATGCATCTATGAAAAAGGGTTTATGTTTTCTAAAACTTGGTTTCCTCATTTAAATGGAAAAACACCTACTCACAGGGTTTTAAATGAGATTAAATGCAACATTGTATGTAAAAATGTCTTGTGCCATTTCTGTCATATATGAGGTACACAATATTCAGGGAATTCTATTTCCTTCATACCTTTCTTTAAAAGAAGGTAGAAAAATAGTTATAGCCGCAAACCTATATTCAGTACAAAATGTGTTTAAAAGGTCAGTGTCCTTTCCCAATTCCATAGTTGTTCATTAAAACAAACAAACTAAAAAAGGTTAAGATTTAGAAGTTAAGATTGTAGTAGACATTATGTCTAATACAACTTTTCTAAATTTCTCATTAAATTAAAATATTCATGAGTTTAAACAAAAAGACAAAATGATGACAGTGCTGTAAATAAAAAATAAGAAAAGACCTTAGCCCAAAGTGCAGGCAGAATTTCCACTGAATGGATCATCCATGAGAATGGAATGAAATACATATTCTTAGATTATACAACATATACTCCACCCTCTGAATCAGAATTGAACAGAGGGCCCCAAAGAAGGTAACAAAACTTTGCCCCAACCTAGAGGGTGAGAGGGTGTACAACTCAGAGAGACAACAGCCCATGCAACAAATGCTTAGGAACTGTGTGTCAGGCAAAATCATTGTCATTCTCTGCTCTCCCATCCCATTCAGCCCTTCCTCCAAATCAGCAACTTTTTCTTGTTATCTCCATTTAGAGACTAACATTCCTGGACATCATGACAAGGGTTGAATGGAGTGCACAGTTACAGAAAGTTTATATCCTGGGATTGAGACAGGCTGGGACCTGGGACCCTTTGCCGCAGTGCTTGTACCTGGAAAGACGTCTCCTCGAGGAACAGAATACAAAGAAACTGTAAGGGACTAAAAATAACTGTGTGCATGTGCAGTTGGGGGCAAATTCTGGACAACAAGATACAAAATGACCAAAACAACCCCTCCAACTGCCAATTCTGAGGAGCTGGGAGCAAAAACAGGGTGTCGGGAGCAAAAGCAGGGCACTGTGCATGCCCTCAGCACTCAACACCATGAAAGGGGTGGGCAAACCACCTAAGCCACCCCTTCCACCTGACCCCAGGACACACCCCTACCCTCACCCCATATAAGGAACAAGCTCATCCCCCCTGCATCGGGAAGAAAGCAAGGGAACCTCTTACTCATTTTTACTCCCTCCTGTGACCTCAGGAGCCCCAATAAAGTCTGGCCTGAATTTCTTGACTGGACTCTTACCAATTTCTATTGATTGGGGAAAGCCAAGAACCCTGATTGGTATCAGGATAATTGAGTCACCTAACAAAAAGTATTATAAGAAGGGGTATAAAGAGGAAGCACACTGGGCATACCAGGTGCTGGGGGTGAAGTATTTCATGTTCTATATTGCTTAAAGGAGCTCTGTAAACTGCATCTGAATCTCTAGCCTAGTCACAGGACCAGACAATCTGAGCAAGAGAAAATGCCTACCTACTTAAGAGCTGCACATTCCAACATGTGAATGCCTACTGAGCATCACACTGAGCAGGTGGTAAAAACCATCCTCAATGTCAGGAGGTGGGCTGGTGTGGGAATGGATGGAGTTCTAATTCCTCATTAGAACAGACACTGATGGAAGCAGAGAACTGGTTTAGAACATTTGTCTACTCTGACAGCAAATCCCAGGCCTGAAGGGACTACTTCTCAATAAAGAGTTGGCAAACAAAATTAAGAAAATAAATAAAGCCTACCAAAAGACAACAACATAAAGTCAATAAAAAGGATCCTTAAAAGTAAAAATCAAGTTTTAAAATAATTTATTATAATTATACTTTCAATATTATATATTATATATAATTATACATAATTATTTATAACGATAATATTTCAAAATACATAAAAATAAAAACCAGTGTATTAGTTATTTGTTGCTGTATAACAATATTATCACAAACTCAGTGGCTTGAACAAACACATACTTATTATCTCAAAGTTTCTATGGGTCAGGAGTCCAGGCATGTTTTAGGTGGGCCCTCTTTTCAGTGCCTCACAAGATTGCAATCAAGCTATCAGTCAAGAGCTGTGCACTTATCTGAGGCTTAGCTGAGGAAAGATCCATTTCTAAACTCACCCATGTTGTTGGCAAGATTCAGTTCCTTGTGGCTGTAGGACTGAAGGCTCAGCTTCTTGCTGTCTCTTGGCCGGAGTCCACACTCAGCTCTTCATGGTTACCTGCTGCTCCATCCGTGTCAGATTCTACAACATGACTGTTTGCTTCACAAAGTGAACAAGGTAGAGAGAGGCCCCAGCAAGATGAGAACTACTATCTGCTATAATGTAATCACATAATCGTGCACATGTAGTCACATACATCCCTCACCTTTGCCATATTTTATTGGTTAGAAGCAAGTTACAGTTCCTGTCCACATTCAAGGGAAGAATCACACAAAGGCATGAACATGAGGGAGTGGGGATATGGAGAGCCACCTTAAGAGTCTGTCTATCACAGACTGCCCTCTGGTCCCCAGTTATTCCTGTCCTTGCTGTCTGCAAAATAGAGTCATTTTCTCTCAAGGAGCCCTGAAATATCATCTCATTACAATAGCTACTCAAAAACCAGAACCTCACCATTTAATCAGGTCCAGGTATGGATGAGACTTCTTGGGTGTTACTCTTCTTGATTTGTGGATCTATGAAACTAAACAGGCAAGTTATCTGTCCCCTACATCCTCAATATTTAAAGGTTGGACAGGAATAGAATAGCAGCTATAGGCATTCCCTTTTATAGGATGAAGTAGAACATACAAAGAAGTTCCTGATCCATAGCAATTCAGAAATCTAGTCAGGCTAATTGTTGAGTTTCTTGATTAAATTTCAAGGCCTAGGAATAATTCCTTTGTGGCTCTTGTGACTCCTTCCTCTGAGCTCTCATTTCTTTCCTCTGAGGCATCCTTCATTTTCCTTGAAAGGTAGAACAGGATTACAGCTGCAAAGTTTTATTAGCCTTCCTCCTGCCAGTAGAATTTGGTGGATCCAATAGCCTCCTTTCATTTGTACTCTAGCTTTCTGTTGTGGGCTTTCTGTTGTGGATGTAAGAGGCCATCTTGGGGAACCTGACATAATAGGAATAGTAAGTGGCAACTACGAGTTGAGCGTGACCTCTGGCTAACGGCCAACAAGAAATCAAATCCCTCAGTCCACAAGGAACAGAATTCTGTCAACAACCTGAGTAAACTTGGAAGCAGACCTTGCCTTAGTTGAATCTCAGATGAGAGCACAGCCTTGGTGGACATTTTGTTTGTACCCTGTGAGACACAAAGCAAGAGACTCATCTAACCTGGACTCCTGACACACAGAAAATGTGAGATAATAATTACGTATTGTTTTAAGCCATTAAGTAGTAATATTGTTATACAACAATAGAAATCTAATACAGATAGTATTAATAAATCAGATTTAACAATTATTTATCCATGATTAATACTTGTTTTGTCTATGCACTTTACCGATTTTCCCCAATCCCACTGGATTATTTTGATGAAAATCTTAGATATCATATCTTTTATTTATTTATTTATTTATTTATTTTGCAGTATGCGGGCCTCTCATTGTTGTGGCCTCTCCCGTTGCGGAGCACAGGGTCCGGACGCGCAGGCTCAGCCACTATGGCTCACGGGCCCAGCTGCTCCGCAGCATGTGGGATCCTCCCGGACCGGGGCACAAACCCGTGTCCCCTGCATCGGCAGGTGGACTCTCAACCACTGCGCCACCAGGGAAGCCCGATATCATATCATTTTATTCATAAATAGTTCTGCATATGTCTAAAATATAAGAGCTCTTTTGTAAAACATAATTAAATGTCACTATTAAACCTAAATTATGAAAACAATTCTTTAGTATTATCAAATATTCAATGTTCCAGTTTCCCTAATTGTCTCCTAAATGTTTGTCTACAATTTGTTTCTTCAACTCAGGATCCAAATAAGGCCTATGCATTGAAACTGGTTGACGTATCTCTTAAGATTCTTTTAATCTATAAGTGTGATCTCTCTTTTTTTCTCTCTTTCTCTCCCTCCCTCCTTCATTTCATATTTTTCTTATTTTCTTTCAATCTATTTGTGTCTCATGTTGAATCTCTTGTTTTCTCACTGTGTTTCAGTAATGTTATTTGACATATTCCTTCCTCCCCTGTATTACCTAGAACAGAATTTCTCAACCTAGGCACTATTGATATTTTAGACTTGATAATTCTTTGTTTCGGTGATCTGCCCTGTGCATTACAGGATGTTGAGCAGCATCCCTGACCCCTACCCACTAGGTTCCAGCAGCACCCTTCCCCAGCTGTGACAACCAAAAATGTCTCTGGACATTGCCAAATGCCCCAGGGGGATGGGGGAGATGACCATTGGTTGAGAACAATGACCTAGAAAACCATATTTCTAATAATAACTTTGTAAGAGAAAAAAAAAATTACAAGTCATCTTCTTTGTGACCTAAAAATACACATGAAGGAATTGGATCAGGATCCATAAAAACAAATAGATTGAAATACAGCACATACAGAAGCACTGGCCTGTGGGTTTATATTTTCTTTTAACAGAATATAAGGAAATCCCAATTTCAAGAGCAAATTAAAATCTTCATTGAATCAGTAAGCTAGAACATACGTTTGAGAATCTCCCAGAATTCAGAGTTAATAATCAAACAGATTTAATTTTTTTCATACAACATTTATTTCTTGAGCATTTACTATACATCAGACACTGTAATAGACACTGGAGATATAAGAATAAATAAGATAGATGTGATTCCAACCTCATGGTGCTTACATTTTAATGAGAGAGTACACAGTTACGAGTAAACAAATAATAGACAAAATCTGCAGATTTTTAATCTACCAAGAGGGAAATAAATTGAATGTTGTAGTTGACGATATCTGGATGGGGAGAAGCTATAAGATTGTTAAGAAAGGCCTCTCTGAGAATGACCTTTATGATAGGGCTAAGACAAAAGATCCATGTAAAGAATAAGAACATATCACTTAAGGTGCAGATAAAAGCAACTGCAAAAAAAAAAAAAAAAAAAAAAAAGCAACTGCAAAGGCTATTAGGCATATTTCCCCTCCTTCATACATTTTGCTCTAGAAGCCATTGTAAGGTCTTGTAACTGGAACACGATGTGAGAGAAAGAGAGAGATTGCCATGAAATAAAGTTGAAAATGAAGACAGGAGCCAAACCCTACAGGGCCTTCATAGACCATCATAAAATATAAAGGACATTATTATAAGTGCAATGGGGAGCTTTTGAAGGACTAAAGCATACCAACATATATGTACTAAACGTCCCAGAAAGAGAGATGAGAGAGAAAGAGGCAGAAAAATTATTTCAAGAAATAATGACTGAAAACATCTCAAATGCAATGCAAAACATTAATTTAAGCATTAAAAAGCACAATGAACTCAAAGTAGAAAAATGCAAAGAGAGCCCCTCCTAGATACATCAGAGTCCAACTGTTAAAAGCCAAAGACTCAGAGAAAATCATGAAAAAAACAAGAGAAAAAAGACTCATCACATAGCTTCCTAGAAAGTCTGAATCTAGAATTAATCCCTTTGGTCAGTGCAGGGGAGTGATAGAGGGTTGATAGATACAGCCACAAAGTAGAGCAGAGAATTAATGTAGCCGGATGGCCCAAGTTTCAAAGAGGAGATTTTGTTTAGCTCTGTTTTTGTTTTAGTGGAAAGGGAGGTGGATTGTTTGAAAGTAATGGCAAGCAGGGAGACCATTCCCTCACCTTCTAGTGTTGATGTATGTGGGGTGCAAGAGAAAAAAAAAAAGTTTACTTCAGAGGACACATGGGAGAACTTGACCCCAGGGAACAGCCTGGTTTTAGTCAGGGCAGCAAAGAGATAAAAACATTCAGAGAAAATGAATTTATAGGGGCTATTGCAGTTCTCAGATAAAATGGTAAGAGAGTTGTTATATATGAAAGACAGAAAAGGGAGATTCCCCTTAAGAATTATAGGTATTCCAGAAGAGACAGGAACAAAACAATAGAAAAAAAAAACTGGTAAAATATAGTAAATAAGAAAATTGTCCTTAATAAGGCAAATATTTGAGTATACAGGTTACAAGGATTCCTGAGTTTCATGTAAAATAATGGGCGATGTTACAGAGAAGAGAAGGAGGTGGATCCCACATACAGATATATTTTGGAAATTCACTTTTTTTTTTTTAATGTATAGGAAAAGAAAAACTAATCTTCCAAGCTTCCAGAAAGGAAAAAAAGTTTACAACTAACTTTTCTGTGACTAAATTATAATAAATGTAGAAGGTGTTAGAAAGCTACTTTCCTACTCAGACATAAAAATATAGACCTTTTTCTGAGAAAATTATTTGATTATTCATCCCAGCTGATCAGGAAATGAATCAAAATCAAGAACAGAAATGCCACAAATAAGGCAATAACTGTGCTCATAAGAAACCGTGTGTTATTGAAAAACATTATAAAAACAGTATTTTAAATAGAAAATCTGGGTTGAAGTTATCTTTCCACAGAAATTTCATGAATAAAGGTATTTTAGAGCCATTAGAGTCTCTATCTATGAAACCTAGACATTACTGAGGAGTTCCAGTAATTGGTTACAATTACCTTGTTGAAGAATATTAGCCTTTCTTTTTCCTGTCACCAACAAACAGTAGAATAGCATAATGCCTTACACATATTCTTAACGTTATTATCGTCTACTGTCTTGATAAATTATACCATTAAAAATAAGCAGATAGATTGCAAAGCAGAGTGTTTTGTTTTGTTTCTATGGGCACTTGGTGTTAGATCTCTACTGGACTAGATTTATGACCAAAAGTGTTTTGTAAATCTAAGATATGTTCCCCATCAATATTATAAAGGAACACTCAATGTAAAAGAAAATTATATAAAAGGTTGGAGGTAATCATGGAAACCAAATAAAACATTGATTTAAGAATATATAATAGCTGTAACTATTGTTAATAAGAATGATAATAATGATATTTCCCAAATTCTTATGTGTTAGATACCATTCTAGCACTGTTCTAGGTTCCTTGCTTGTATTATTTCATTCATGGACCACCCCAGTGAGGTTTATGTCCTCATTTTATAAATGTGGAAACTAATCAAGTCATGTAGCTAGTAAGTAATGGACATCAAACACAAGCACAAGGAATTGGATTCCAGAGACCATATCCTCTAATTATCAGACAAATTCTTTCTAAACAAAATTGGATGCCTTGATAATTAGAAAAAATGTAGGATTAAATATATATCAATTAAACTCAAATGCAACTATAGACATAGTTTAAAATAACACTTCTCATCTACAGTAGGATGTCATGTTAAAAATAGCATTTTGTCCTCCTGATATTTTCTTCTTCCTCTATCTCATATAGCTTACTAATTCCTTATTAATTCATTGCTTTGGAGATTTTTCTAGGGCAGGTCACAGAAAAAGAAGATGTCAGTGTTTCTTCTTGCCTTTTATAAATGCCTAAACCCATCAAAGAGATGTTGTATGTGTCCCAGGTGAGAAATTTTAATAAATAAATAAATAAAATAACACTTCTTCTTTAAAGAAAATAAATAATTGTTGATGTAACAAAAGAAAATAAAGGAAACAATTATTGTACATGAGCTAAGCTCCACTATTAAAAGATAAAAGAATAATTATATTAGGAAGTATTCTGTTTTTTCTGCTCTCATCTTCCAATTCTGATCCTCCTCTCTGGTGGGACAGCAGCACCAAAAGTGGGATTATGTGCTGGACCACAATCTCTACTGGGGCACAGGGCTTTGTTCCTTTCTGTACCAGATGGGAGCCTGAGAACCAAAGACAGGGATAAAAATCGGAACCCTCTATACTCAAGAGAGATCCATGGAGTCCCAAGTATGTGTTCCTAGAAAGACCTGCTAGATCTCCCAGACCTCTGCAGAGCTATCCCCATCCCTGAATTTGGGAGCTATAACCCTTTAGCCCTGGAAGTACTGGGGCAGAGAGTTTTCCCCTGGTGACTCAACTACAGGCTGCCTGTTTACTAGCAGGTACACCAACAGTTCACCAGAGAACAGAGAGCTGTGTCCTTCTCTACGTGTCTGTTTGTCACTGTTTAATAGACTCCATTGGCTTGGTGTGAGCCCCCAGATGTAGCATACCATAAGCAGATAAAGATAAGCAATGACACATATAAGGGGATCTAAAATCCAAAAGAAGAAATGGCAAGTAGAATACCTAGACTAGGAAGCCTCTGATGAAACAGAATTGTGGATGAGACAGATGATAATATCCACAAAACTCATAACAACAATAATATGCACACTTAAGGAGATCCTTACTACAGAATAAACTTCTTGATTTCCTATTAAAAATTTCAGTGAGTGAACTAAAAGGGGGATAGTCACTGAGCAAATATAGATGAGAATAGATCCAAGCAGCCAATCATGCAAACAGTAAAATGTTCAAATAAAATAGAAGGAACAGAAATGGAGAGTTAATAATAAAAGAAACAGTAGAGGAAAATTACCCTGATTTTGAGCTGTTCAATCTGCACACTGACATCTTTCTTCAAATCAAGATTATCATGACTTGTTATTTATTTAATACTAGGGCGTATTTTTGAATTTTAGGGATGAGAAAGTAACTACTAGTAAAATTGAAAAGAACAATATAACTTCTAAAGCTTTGGGAAAATTGAAATGAATGATATCTTTTAACAATAAAATAAGAAGAAAAGGAATGATAACTTTTAACAATAAAATAAGAAGAAAAGGAGGAAAATCTAAGTGACATAAAGACTAAAATTAAAGAAATAAAGTGGGAATAAATCAAATATCTCAGTGGTCTGAACTGCCCTTTTGAAAGATAGATATAGTCAAGATACAGTAAAGAAACAAAAGCTAATTTTATATTGTTTAAGACAAAAACTCTTAAATCTAAGGGATATAGAAGAACTGAAAAATATTATGATAAGTAATGCAATGATGTGCAAAAGCAAACAAAAAGAAAGCAGATCTGGCTGCTGGTTTCTCCAAAATTTAACGCTTCAGGTAGGGCAAAGAGACATGAGATTATGATAAAAGGCGAAACATTGTTTTAAGAAGAAAATTTGCCAGAAATAAATTCAAATGCACCAAAAACATAAAATTATTAGAAATTCAAGAACTTAATTTAAAAATTTATTCTTGTGAGATTTTTTTTACTATAGCTTTTTCAGACATGGACAAATCCAGCAGCAATATATAATATGATAAACAAAATAGTGTGTGTCGGGGGGCATATGTATCCCCAAAATTGGGAATAAATCAATCTGGTCGTAGGTCTCAATTTTTTTTTAATAAAGATTTTACAGGTCACGTTCTCTGAACAAAATAACATGAAATTGAGTTAAATATTAAAATTACTTATTTTTAGCTATATTTTGGAGGCTAACACATATGTTCCTGAATAAAACCTAGACCAAACAAGTAAAAACTGAAATTATGAACTAACTAAAAGCAATAAAAATTGAAAATCCATGACAAAACCTATGAGAGATAAAGTTAAAAATTTACTGAGAAGAAAATGTACAGCATTAAATGTCCTCAGGAGAAGGTAGCAATAATGGTACTTAGTACTCTTTTTGAGATATTAGAGGGAGAACAACATATAAAAGAGAGGAGGCAGTAGGAGAAGCTTAGTAAAGTTAAAAGGTGAAATTAATAAAAAATAAAACAAAAATAGCATTAAACATTAATCACACAAGAAATCCTTTCAAGGATCCTGCCTTTCAAGAAGGCAGCTTCTTTGAAAATAATGAAATAGATGAAGAATGAAATGAAAATAGATAAAATCCTTAGGAGAAAAATTAAGACAAGAGTTTAATAATAAAAATATAATTGAAATGGGACAAGAAAGGAGACATAAACACAATCAGATGAAAACAGAATTTAAAGCAAATATTTAGTTTTTTGGCAACAAGTTTATAAATCTAGAGAACATGGATGATTCTCCAGCAAACCATAAATCACCAAAATCCAGCCATGAAGAAGTAGAAACAGAAACAGATCAATTTCCTGGAAAGATACTTGAAATAAATTAATGGTTGTTATATTTGTATTAATCAGTATAAGCTAACTACTGTAAGAGAAAAGTCCAGAAATCCCTGTGGGTTAATACATGGAAGCTTATTTCTCATTTACATCAAGTCTGAACAGGTGTGGTTGACTCCCCGAAGCAGTGTTTCAGGGACACATGCCCTGCTACCATGTGGACTCGCCAGTCTCTAGAGGTTCAGAGTCCTCTGCTGACCCTCTCTTTGCACTTGGCAGGAAGGGATTGGAAGAAGAGCATGGTGCTTGTTATTGGCCAGTCTTAGGGGTGACTTACATTAATTCTGTCCACATTTCCTGGACCAGAACCTGGTCTTAGGTCCACTTAAGGGAATGGGCAAAGGAGGCTACACAATTATCTGTGTGCCAGGGAGAGAAGGGAAAATTTTGTAGTGAACAACTAGCAAGTCTTTGGCACAATATTCTAATATCCTAATATATATCCCAATAAGGAAAGTGGCTTTTTCCACAATTCCTTATCATTAAGAGTTGATAATCCCTGTGGTGCACTAGAGCTTCTTAGCACCAGTGGATCTCTTCCCACCTTGAGGTGCAGCCATGGTGGAAGTATTTATATACAGAAATTGGCATTCACTCCCTACAAACTAGGGCATACCCAACCCCACCCAGCCAGCTCCTAAAGCTGGTTGTGTGCAAACACCAACATACTACTGCATAATTCAAATACTTTTACAATTATTCCAAGCCATAGAAAAAGATGAAAAGTACAATCCACTTCAGAAAGCCAGCAAAATTGACAATGATAGAACACTCTTTTTGAAAAAGTAACTAGGGACCAACATCCTTAATTAATATAGATTCAAATCTAAATCAAATATTAAAAAATAAAAAACCCCACTAATTCAAAAAGATACATGCACCCCAAACTGCGTAAGCAGCATGATTTACAGTAGCCAAGACATGGAAGCAACCTAAGTGTCCATCAACAGATGAATGGATAAAGAAGATATGGTACATATACAATGGGATATTAGCCATAAAAATGAATGAAATTTTGCCATTTGCAGCAACATGGATGGACCTGGAGGGTATTACACTAAGTAAAATAAGTCATACAGAGAAAGACAAATTGTGTAAGATCTCCCTTATATGTGAACTTTAAAAAATACAACAGGGCTTCTCTGGTGGCGCAGTGGTTGAGAGTCCGCCTGCCGATGCAGGGGACACGGGTTCGTGTCCCGGTCTGGGAGGATCCCACATGCCGCGGAGCGGCTGGGCCCGTGAGCCATGGCCGCTGAGCCTGCGCGTCCAGAGCCTGTGCTCCGCAATGGGAGAGGCCACAGCAGGGAGAGGCCCGCATACTGCAAAAAAAAAAAAAAAAAAAAAAAAATACAACTAGTGAATAAAACAAAACAGGAGCAGACACAGGTACGGAAAACGAACTAGTGGTTATCAGTGGGGAGAGGGAAGGGGGACGGGTAGTATAGAGGTAGGTGGAAAAAAAGGGTTATTATGGGATTATATGAAATCATGTGTGAAATTTATGAAAACAGTGAAGCACTATAGACTTTAAAGAAACTTTCATTCAGTTAAAAATATTAAAAATTTAAGAAAACACAAAAACTCTCTGAGATTATGTCTCTGCACAAGATCTACCTACAGTCCCTTCCTAGGAAAGTGAAGGTCTTGATTCTCAGGTCCAGACTGCAGGACACAGAGCAAAAGAGCAACTGCAAACAGCATCTCAGTAAGCAAAGCATCAGTTTCAAAGTGGTCAAAGAGATGGGAAAGAGTCAAATCTGCACTAAAGAGTTCAGACAAGGCAGAGGAAGCTGGTTTGAGAGAACAAGTGGGAGGTTTAGCCTGTGAATTTCCCTGAGGCCTGGCACACAGAGGGAGGGCGCCTTCTATCATGTGCCTGTGACTCAGAATTTCATTGTAGAGGAGGCTGAGCCAACTCGGAGTTTCATGGAGAGACTCTTTCCCACCGGCGACCGTTTTTTTCTGGTTCACTCGGCAATGTCCTTAATAACGCTCAGGAATTTCAAACAATAGGAGGTAAGTCTCTATGATGATTTCACCAACTTTCCCCCTATCTCTGAGCTGTTTGAGGGAGGTGACCATGGCATTACTGGGGTCCAGGGACTCCTTGTGACCTTCTACGGTTCTCTGTACCTCTGGGTAATTGCTGGGGCACTGCAGGGAACGTTGGGTCTCACTACATCAGAAGTATGCTGGAATTTCAAAATTTCCAACTCTATTAAGACTGTTCTAAGTCTATGGCAAGGAAAGAGGGCAGCAAAGAGAAATACGGTTTTGAAGAGGAGACAAAAAAATATCGTCATTTGCACTTGATATGACTGTATTCTCTGAAATCCCCAAAATACTGACAAGGTATTTACAAAAGTGATAAAATTTATATGACCAGGTATAAAATCTAGGAGTAAAAGTATAAACACTTAAAAAACAAAAACGAGGGAGAAGAGAAATGGACCAAGACAGTGCCAGCTCACGGAAGCCAAATTTAAGGAAGCTTTGAAAAAAAGTCATAAGCAATGTTAAAAGCTGTAGAAAATCATGAGAATAAATTTTATTTATTGGTGATGCCAGTACCCGGCCCCAGTTCATCCAAAGCCGCTGGATGTGAAAGACCAGATATCTTCCTCTGACACCCCAGGCCCCCACTCCATTGATGCCTTAAATGTTGGATAGTGGCAAACAGACACAATCCTCTTCTCAATTCAGGGACCAAATATTTTATTTTTATATAACATCACTGGAGAATTCTCTCATCTTGCAGGTCACAGATACCAATGGTGGATGAGACATGTGCTGAAGTCTACAAACTTCTGGCACTAAAGTATGGATTCTCGCAGCTAAGGAGAAATCATTCGACACCTCTGAAGGTGTCATATTTGACTATTGCATACTTGTTCCAGAATCTAAGCCATTCAATCACATTTCAGTGCATCTCAACGATACTCACACTGTATTTTCCCCTTATTGGAGCAGTTCTTTCTCCTCTTCGATGTGGGCTCACAAATACCCTTTACGGTATCACCATTTAGCTTTTCACTTTTTTTTCCATGTTCACCTGTATAGAGGAAATTACTCCCTTTAGCTGCCTGTCCAAATTATCTAAGAATACTTTTTACAGCTTCCCAAATTGTAGAATAATGCCTTCCTAATGCAGTCACAAAACAGACCTGACCATCCAGAAGAGAAAAGCAACACTAAGTTTGCTACACTGTTCATTTTGTTTTAGGATGTTTTCTCCTTTAGGTATGCAAGGGAACATCTTACTAATATGGGTTCTAAGAAATGCCTCCATTTACAAATATCTTTGTTTTGAGGTCCCCTAAAACATTACTTTGGATATGAGGTTTTAGAGTGTTTGATCAAGTTATTTTTTGTATGCATATCCTCACCTATGTGATTTTAAGGTTCTCTTTCAAATAAGGCCTATTGGATTGATACAATGTCAAATCAGTTTTAAACAACTCATAAAATACAAGACAACACCATCAGTCAAAATATCAATTTAGGGTATCCTGAACACTAATCAATTGATGAAATAATGGTTACAATCACACACACACAAATGCAACCTAAACCTACCCTTTTATTAGATAACTCTTAAGTTTTTTATACAGTGAGTTAAAGCGAATGGTCCCTTTTGGGGAATCACTGAAAGACATGTCAGTTGTAACATGAAGTGTTCTGACCATAGTCTGATAGGACGGCTATTGGGGAAAGTTCTATGCAGTCATGAGAAACCATTCCTCATAATATATTTTTATTTAGTTTTATTTTAAAGTATATATATGGTATGCTTAGATATGTAAAAACATTTACACTATTCAAAAGTCAAATCTTTATGCTTTAAAAAATATATATACTCTGAGAAGTCAACCCTTTTCCTACTCTCTCACCCTGTTTCCACCCTGAAGGTAATATTATTTTCTTTAACTTATGGTTTATTGGCCCTTTGTTTCTTTTTTGTAAAAATAAGCATACAAGTATATGAACATATAAAAGTGTATATATTTCTCTCTCTTACAGAAACTGTAGCAAAGTATATCTACTGTTTTGCTCTTTGATTTTTTACTTAATAAATCCTGAAATATTTTCCATATCATTCATAGAGATTTTCATTCTTTTTCTTTTTAATGGCTACATGTACTATTATGTAAAGGTACCACTGTTTGGTCAACCAATTTCCTATTTATGGTGATTTAGGTTGCTCCCAATATTTTGCTGTTAGAAATGTGCTTTCTACGTATGTTATTTTATATTTGAGGAGGTGTTTTTGGAGGGTAATTCCTAAAAGTAACATTACTAAAGCAAGAAGTAAATGCATATTTAGTTTGGCAAGATACTGTAAAATCCAGCTCTCTGCTAGGAAGTATTATTGTAAAATAAATGAACAACAAAAAGAACAGTAAATCTCATCAAGTCTCTAGATGTAACTAGCAATTGGCAGGAAATATACAGAACAGAGGAACTTGTTAATGACAACACAGGGATGCAATTAGAGAAATCCAAAATACAGACAACTCTTTTTAGCAAATAACCTGGTTTCTCTAACAAACATATTGCAAGAAAACAAGGTGAATGATGAGAAGGAACCCACAGAATACCAGAGCCTTAAGAGACATACCTACTAAATTCAATGCATAGACCTTGTTTGGAGTCAAACAAGCTGACTGAAAACAAACACACATATTTATGTGTAAAGGTAGATATATATTAATTAATATATTTTATATAAATATATATTATAATACAATTGATGAAATTTGAACTCTGACTAGATATTTAGTGGCATTAAGGAATTATTGTTCATTTTTTCAAATGTGATAGGGTGATTTTAGTTATATTTTTTAAAGAGTCCTTATTTTTAGAACTATGTACTAAAATGTTTATGGATGAAATGATATGATATCTGAGGTTAGCTTCAAAATAATTACAGGGCGTTGTGTGTAGCAACCTTACTACATAATTATCAGAAGGCTGAACAGATAAAAACATTTGTTAGTCCTCACCATGCTTATAGCCACATATCTGCAACTCTTTGCTTTATGCATTTCTTCCCTTATCCACTGCACAAAATCTCATTTATCTTTGAAGATCTGATAATACGTCCTCTGTACTCTCCCATAATCCTGTCTGTCTGGGTATAGCTGACACCTCCAGTGCTCAGCTGAGATCTCCCCAGATCTCTTTTGCCATTTCTACACACCACGCCCCCAGCTTCTGCACAGTTTTGCTTCTAACAGTCCTGTCCCTGCACCAGAGGCTGTCTTTGGGGGGTCTGCTCCTGGGCTGCCAGTCACTTTGCCTTGCATCTGGAGCTGGAGGTACCTGGGAGTGTATGCTTGACCCCCTTGGGCAGCCTGTAGTCAATCACTGCCTGACGCAGAGGATAAAAATTGTCAGGACCAGCCATCAGGACCAGAGCATGTGGTTTCTTGAGACATTCCCATTGGTCTGTGCAATGAACATTCATTAAGTACCTATATACCAAAGTTTGATGAATTTACTTATTTGTGTCCAACAAATCCACTTCACTTCATCTCTACCATCATCAGCCTAATCTAACTTATTTTCATTTCACACTGGCTGGATTGCAACAACCCCCTAGCTGCTCTTATCCTTCCTGAATCCCTTCTACACAGAAGCCAGGAGAACTTATCATTTCCCTGCTTAAAATTCTCAAAAGTGTAAAGACTAACCTTCTATATAAAATAGTTTTCAAAATACAGTGGCTTACAGAACATAAAAGCTATATTTCTCTTTCATGTAACAGCTTCAAAGAGAAAATTCTAGATGGGCAGGCTGCTTAGTTCCACATAATCATTCAGAGCTGAGGTTTCTATTTATTTCTCTTCTTCCTTTAGGGCAGGTCCAACAAGTTTTTAGGCCTTATAGTCTTTGGCCTCTGTTACATCTATTCAACACTTCTATTGTAACAACAACAACAAAAATCAGCTATATGCTTTATGTAATTGAGTGGGTGTGTCTGTCTTCCAATATAAATTTATTTACAAAAACAACTGGTCGCCAAATTTGGCCCATGGGCCATAGTTTGCTAACCCGAGCTCTAGAGCTCTTTTCTCATCTACGTACTATAGAATTATGGTCATGGGCACTTCCAGTTTCCAACTCATGAGAAGAGAAAGCACATGGAGGTGTTTGTACCTATTTTAATGCTCAGACTAGGAAGTAGCACATATCATTTGGCATTGGCTTTGGCAATAGCTTAGTAATACCTAGCTTCAAGTGATACTGGAAATACAGCCTCTTCCCAGACAGCTCCACATCCAGCTGCAACAGTATTCTTAAGGAAGAAGGCAAGAAGATTTTAGTGGTCAACTAGCAGTGTTAGTAGAAGTCACAAATGACTTCTACTTTTCTAGGAGAAAGCCCAAAATCCTTGATGGCCTAGAAGACATTGCACAGTCTGATCCCTACTTCCTTCTTTAGCTCTTCTTGCACTACTCTCTTCTGTGCTCTAGTCATATTCTTTCATTTCTTCCACTATATTATGTTGATAGACTGAAAAACCCATAACAACGGATCTGGTCTGTTTTGCCAACTGCTGAATCCCCAGTGCCTAGAACAGTATCTGACATTATAAGCCCTAAGTAACTACTTGGTAAATGAATAACTGAGAGTCAGGTCCTGTGCTTGATATCTAGTAAGTCAAACTCTGTACTTGCTGCAAGCATCAATGATACTCTTGGGTTCTAAATGTTTCAAATGGTTTCTAATGGCTTCTTCCTTAGACCTCTGATCAAATCAGCCATCCAGGCCATCAATTCTAGCTCTTAAAAATTCTTTACCCATTGACTTCTCTCCTGCACTACTGCCTCCATCATCTATCCACAGGATGACTAAGTCGAATTCCTGGATGCCCGCTCTCCCCCAAATATATTGTCCTCTCCACTAGCGAAAAGTAATCTTTCTGTAAGTCAAAGCTGATTATGCTGATTTTCTGTTCAAAACATTTTGTTGAATCCCCACTGTCCTCAGCATAAAGGTCAAATTTTTTAACCTGACTTGAAAGACCCTTCGTAGTCCATTGACTCTCATCCTCTCCAGATCAACAGAATTGCTTCTATTATCCCATGATCTTTTATTTCTATGCCTTTGAATATGCTGTTTCCTCTGGTTGGAACAATGCTCATTACAACCTCCAAACCATCAGCTCTTTATTTTCCTGCTAACGTTTATTTATGCTTCAGGTCACAGCCAAGATGAGTCTCTCTAGGCAAGCTTACCTGGCTGTAAGTGCATCAGAGGTCATTATCAAGAAATCAAAAAGACAACCTATAGAATGGGGGGAAAATTTGAAAATTATATAGCTAATAAAGGTCCAGAATTTGTTAAGAACCTTAAAACTTGACGAGAAAAAGATGAACTACCCAACTGAAAAATGGGAAAAGTGGTTCCTGTGGTTTGAATGTTTGTGTCCCTTCAAAATTCATGTGTTGAAATCCTAACTCACAAGGTGGTGGTATTAGGTAGGACCTTTGGGAGCACTCTGCCTTCATGAATGAGATTAGTGCCCTTATATAAGAAGCCCTAGAGAAATCCCTCATTTTTTCCAGAAGTGAGGTTATAGCAAAAAGATGGCTGTCTATGAAGTGGATCCTCTCCAGACACCAAATCTGCCAGCACTTTGATCCTGAACTTCCCAGCCTTCAGAACTATGAGAAATAAATAGTTGTTGCTTATAAGCCACCCAGTTTATGGTATTTTTGTTATAGCAGCCCAGATAAACTAAGACAGTACTCAAATGGACATTTCTCCAATGAAGGTATACAAATAGCCAACAATCACATGAAAAGTTGGTCAACATTATTCATCATTAGGGAAATGCAAATCAAAACCATAATGAGATACCACTTCACACTCATTAGGATGGCTATAATGAAAAATAAAGAGTGTTGGTGAGGTTGTAGAGAAATTGGAATATTTGTACGTTGCTGGCAGGAATGTAAAATGGTTCAGCCATTGTGGAAAACAGTTTAGCAGCTCCTCAAAAGTCAAGCATAGGGCTTACCTGGTGGCACAGTTGTTGAGAGTCTGCCTGCCGATGCAGGGGGCACGGTTTGTGCCCTGGTCCGGGAAGATCCCACATGCCGCGGAGCAGCTGGGCCCGTGAGACATGGCCGCTGAGCCTGCGCGTCCGGAGCCTGTGCTCGGCAATGGGAGAGGCCACAACAGTGAGAGGCCCAAGTACTGCAAAAAAACAAAAAAAAGTTAAACATAGAATATTCATATCACCCAGAAATTCCACTCATAGGGATATACCCAAAAGAACTGAAACTATATATTCAAACAAATACATGTACATGCATGTTCATAGCATCACTATTTTTTTTTTTTTTTTTGCAGTACACGGGCCTCTCACTGTTGTGGCCTCTCCCGTTGTGGAGCACAGGCTCTGGACGCGCAGGCTCAGTGGTCATGGCTCACGGGCCTAGCCGCTCCACGGCATGTGGGATCTTCCCAGACCGGGGCACAAATCCGTGACCCCTGCATCGGCAGGCGGACTGTCAACCACTGTGCCACCAGGCAAGCCCCATAGCATCACTACTGACAACAGCCAAAAGATGGAAACAGCCCAAAGGTCCATCAATGGATAAACAAATTGTGGTATATACATACAATGGGATACTATTCAGCCATAAAAAGGAATGAAGACCTGATACACAATACAACATGGATGAACCTCAAAAACATTATGCTAAGTAAAAGAAGCCAGACATAAAAGTTCATATATTATACAATTCCATATATATCCAGAATAGGTAAATCCACAGGGATAGAAAGCAGAATGGTGGTTTCTAGGGTTGTGGGAGGGCAGGGAGGATAAAAGGGGGAGGAACTGATTAATGAGTACAGGGTTTCCTTCTGGGGTGATAAAAATGTTTTTGAACTAGATAAAGGTAGAGGTTGTACAACATTATGAATGTAGTAAAATACTACTGGATTGTTCACTATAAAATGATTAATTTTATGTGATGTGAATTTCACCTAAATAAAAAAAACTAGGGGCTTCCTTGGTGGCGCAGTGGTTGAGAGTCTGCCTGCCGATGCAGGGGACACGGGTTCGTGCCCCGGTCCGGGAAGATCCCACATGCCGCGGAGCGCCTAGGCCCGTGAGCCATGGCCGCTGAGCCTGCGCGTCCAGAGCCTGTGCTTCGCAACGGGAGAGGCCACAACAGTGAGAGGCCGGTGTACTGCAAAAAAAAAAAAAAAAAAAAAAAATTGGAAGGAAAGGATGGAAAAAAGAAGCTAAGAGTAGACCAAAACATTGCACAAAGTAAAGTGTTATAATTTCAAAACAACAAACAAAAAAAAGATGAAGAGGTAGCATCTTCTAGGGCTCTTCAGTCTGTTGTGAGCAAGAGCTTCTGCCGTGTGTTTTGACGTCCTCTCATCTTTTGCCTTTATTCTTCCATAAGGTGATTTTCTGTGCTTTAACTTTATGGTTCAATGTGATTTAAGAGCAAGAAAATTGTATCTAAAAGTTGAAGAATTTGGTGAAAACAATTTGGTTCAGAAAGATTAAAAAGAAAAGTTCTAAGTATTCAATAAATTACATGTGTGATAGAACATCACCTGACTCTAGTCATCTTACAAAAATATTGGCTCCTTATACTCCTCCCTACCAGTTACCATGTGCCATCAAGTCTCTTCTTCCTACTTTGGCAAGAACAATAGATCTTAATAACTTTATACTTTATAAACAAACTTCACTTGTTCACTTTATATGTTTACATATATAACTTGTTTAAATTGTCCGAATGATATGTGTTTCTGGCTGTGAAAATTGTTTATGCATTTTGGGTTAAGATGGAAAAAATAATTTTCCATTAAAATAGATGAAGATCTTTTTTTTTTTATTTAACAGCTTTGGACTTAAAGGCAGGATTTTGGGGAATGAATGAGTCATGAAGTTAAGGGCTAGGTATACTAGTTTATCTCTCCCACTAGACTATAAACTTCATGCCTGACTCATATCTGTCACTCAATAAGATTTCTTGAATAAAATAAAAATTTTAAATATTAGTTAAAATTAGCAAGACCTAAATAACTTTGGAACTGAATGAAGACAGCAAGACTAAAGGCAAAGGGAACTGTACCTAAGCACTGTACTTTAGTTGGTAAAGTTGTTACCCATGGGAGAATGAGTTAACTACTCCGAAATCACTGTACATTTATACTAAAACTAAACAAACACAAAATAGATGACTAATGGTGGAAGTCAGGTTTCAAGGACAGTTTGACCAGTACCGGCTCACTAATTAGGTCTACAGTATGAGATACCATTTAGGTGGGATATCATCCAAGCTTGACAAGAAATAGATGACACAGTCACACAGGGCTGTTGAATAGAGTTTAATGGAAAGACTATCTACAGCAGTGAAGGAAGGTCTAAGGAAAAGAATAAGAGAAGGAGAAACACCAAGAGGCTACCAACAGCAAGAGGCTTGTAGCCCTGAAAGGGAAAGGGAATTCCAGATAGAGCTGTGGCTATTGCTGAGGCTGTTGGAGAGGTTCCTGGCAGAAATGGTGCCTTCAGTAGAGGAATGCCTGTTAACCCCTGGCCAGGAAGAGAGTTGGTTGCCGGGAAAATACTCCAGATTCTCCTCTTACGTAACTCTGACGTCTTGCCAGTGGCTTTCATTGGCCAAATGCAAGTCAAAGTCAAAGATCAAGGAAGAATTCCAGTCTATGAATTCCAGATAGGTCAATCTCCTGGACACAGAGAAAGGGGAACAGGGTGGAGTGCAGATCTTATGGGGCAAATGGAGAAAATGAAACACACTGAATGATTGAATACAGAAAAATTAGATGAACATACAAAAGACCAATCTCATTTATTTCACAATTTTTCCAACTACTTAGCCTTATTTATTTATGTGTCTAGATTAACAAAGCCTTTTGTGTTGAATGGTCATTACTTAACTAGACACAATGCCTAAATGGTTAACTTGTAATTGTGTGATTTGGGATAGTAAAGGAAACTTCTATCCACCCCAACTTTCCACTGACAGATTCTGAATACCATTATTCATTTTAATCCCATGAGGTTTTAATAAAAAGGCAAATACTTTTCATAACCTTGACAAACAAAACTCAATCTGAGCCTTTATAAATAGCTTCAAAACTTACTTTTTATTTGACATTAAAGGTCTGGCTAAACCTCCATTTCTCCATCCTGTGCCCCTTGCCTTTTGTTCAAGGATTGGGTGGTATGGAGGGAATTAAACTCTTTAGATTGATCTCTTTTTGTTAAGACCAGAGACCTTGATCAGGTTTCTAATATATCCAAATTGTCCCACACGCCTAAGCTTGGTCTCAAACGACTTGAAGTTAAATTTTGCTCAGCATTTAAACTGAATCACCACTTGTTTTTAACCAAAGTTGTTTTTGTTTCAGTCAATTGCCCTTTAAGCTCTAAACTCTAAGGAGAGTTTGAATTTCAAAAGTAACAACTGTTCTGTCTGTAGTATGCAAGACTTCTGGTTCTCCTCTTCCAATTTGGCTAGCCTTTCATTTCTCTCCTAGTCTTTCTGAAAAAGAAGAAAATAGATCTCTTAATTGTATAAGGTAAACCCCATCTCTTATTACTCGAAGTATATAATTGCCTAATAAACACCTACCTTCCCACATTTGTATTTACCTTCTTGTTTCATATTTTCTAACCAACCAATTAGATGAGGGTAGTTGTCTCTGTACATTCAAGCAGATGGGTATATCATCACACTCTTGGGAATGCTTATCTTAGAGAAGTATAAATAACAATATAAGAAAATTTTTTAAAAAACAGAGAGAATAACAGCCCGGAATGGCATTATGAGGCATGAGGAGCTCATGGATACTCTTTTCAGCCAAACAACTGAACTAATGAAAATTATAAAAAATAATGATTTAGTCTTTTTAAAGTGTCCTAAGGGTATATAGCAAATGGAGACATATTTATTCAAGGAATTCCACTAACTCTTAGTAAGAACAGGGAAAGTCTGTGGCATTTGAACCACAACATGCCCTTTCCCCCACCCTCAGCTCGGCATGACAGTAGCTCTACTCCAGTTGGGTACAATTAAGAACATGGGGCTCCCTCTCCCTGAGGCAGGAGATAGATGGGCCCCAGGCTGAACAGCTAGTGTTTGTCCCCTGTGGACAGATACGCACAAGATGAAGAGGAGGAGGTGAGCCCTGCCCAGAGAAAAGATAGAGACCACATATTTCTCATTCTCAAGGTCAAGGAGACCTTCCCAACTATACATGTGCAGAAAGGCTCCTTGGAGGTCAAAAAGGGAATGATGTCAACTTACCCATAGGCCTCTTCACTGGAATCCATCTCAGCTAAGAGATGTGCACGCACACATGGGAGGACCCTAAGATAAACCAAGTATGGACTCAGAACCAGGCAAAACAAGATGATTAGTCAAAGGAAACCCGGAAGAAATACCCCTTATAAGTGATTCAAACTACCACGAGGGCATGACCCTCTGAGTCCACTCATGTATCTATCCACACATACGCTTTTTCCTCCTAATAAACACTTTACTTGTTTCACTACTTTCTGTCTTTGTGGGAATTCATTTTTGCAAAGCTGAAGGGCCAGGGCCTGTCACTAGCCCCTGGTCTAGTGGCTAGGATTCAGTGCTCTCATTGCCACGGCCTGACTTTAATCTCTGGTCAGGAATCAAAGTCCTGCTTCAAGCTGCTGCAGGCTGAGGCCACCCAAAATCATCCCCACAGTTCCCAGTCTAGAATTACAGCTTTTCTCCAGGAGAAGCAGATTGCCAGTATTTCTTATTACTCCTAGCTCTGTGTGCAAAAGCTCTATATCAAGCAGGTGTGACTGAGAGAGCTGGAGCTCCCTTCTTCCACCCAAACCTTATTTGTGGAAGCTCTACCCCAGATGCAATTACTTTTGCCCTTAATCACCCTTGCCCCAGTTCACCTGCCGAGCAGAGTTTGCATACCCGGAGAGGTGAGCCAAGAAAGCTAAAGGTTATCACCTTACATATCCTTCTGCTTATGGAGCAAAGGTGTCACTCTGAGAGAAACAGGCTATTGTCCCCACCTCCAGTTCTAGAGCAGTGGTGCAAAATTTCTTCCTAAGGGGGAGAGGCAGTTCATAAAAGCAGAAAACTCTGGACCTCTCCTTAAGAGTATTAATGTTACCCGGGAGAGAGCATAGGGAAGTACAAGCTTAGGGCACTCTTAAAAGAAATGGAGGTTTTTGTAGCAAGCAATTAAGAAGAGACTTGTAGCTCCATGCTAGCCACAAGCAAAATAGTAGACAAGCTAGAAATTTAATCAAGAAAACCAGGAAAAAAGGCAGCTAACAAGAGCTCTATTGTGGTCAGAGCATGACTCAAAGACTGCCCTCAAAGACTCTTCCTGCAAAACGGTCTGAATTTGATTGATCAGATTGAGAAACAATTTATGCCACAGGCTGTTGTCAAAAACAATAGCGTGATCACTTAGCAATTAGTGGAGGCTGACAGCTGAGTATGATGCCAGTAGTGGCAGGACATCTAGAAAGTTAATAGAAAGATCAAGAAAAGACACAGTAAAAGCCCAGTGAAAACAGCTGTCATCTCTTGGAGGAAAGGGGTCAGGGTGAATGTGCAAATGCAAAGTCTATGCCCTCTGAGGATCAACAGAAGAAGTTAAACACTGCTGTGGAAATATTTACTGAAATAGTCCAGCCAAATCACTAAAAAATAAACAAGCCAAAAACAAACAAAGCAAACAAACAAAAAGACAAGAAAAAAAAAAAAAAGAATAAGGCCAGGGAAGGGTAGAGGTTACAGAAATCAGTATCTATTCAGTTGTTTCAATTTCAATGTTCCTGTGTATGGATCAAAGTGTGATCCATACACAGGAAAAAAGCAGGCAACAGAAACTATTTTTGAGAGAGTCTTAGCAGACAAACACTTAAAAGTAGCTATTGTAGATATATTCAAAGAACCAAAGGAAAACATTCTAAAAGAAGTGAAAGAAGATATGATGACAATGTCTCAATGGATAGAGAATAGCAATAAAGAGGTAGAAAGAGAAATAAAAGAAACAAAAAGAAATTTTTAAAAAAGAAACAAAAGAAAACTGTAGTGGAAAAGTATAATAACTGAAATGAGGAATTCACTAGAAAAGCACAACAGTTGATTTTAGCCAGTAGAAGGTCAGTGAACTGATGTTGGATCAATCAAGATTATGCACTCTGAAGAACAGAGATTACAAAATAAAGAAACATGAAAAGAATTTCAGAGAAATGTGGGACAACATTTAAGTGAACCAACATAATTGCTATGGGAGTACCAGGAGAAGAAGAGAAAGGAAAAAACACAGTAAAATATTTAAATAAATAATGGCTAAAGCCCGGCAACTCACAGCTCTTGCTTTCCTCAGAAGCGTAATCCAGGAACCATGAGGAGTGTGTGTGAACCCCCTATCTGCAGAGCCACAGACTGAAAACCCCATGACATGCTGAATGTTGAGAGTAAAAACACACTCTCGTACACACAGTCTTGAATCTAGAGCACGTTACAGTAAGTGACCAGCCAGTGTGTTCCTGGGACTCTGAAATAGAAGAGACCTTCAAGATGGCAGAGAAGTAAGACGGGGAGATCACCTTCCTCCCAACAAATACATCAGAAATACATCTACATGTGGAACAACTCCTATAGAACACCTACTGAATGCTGGCAGAAGACCTCAGACTTCCGAAAAGGCAAGAAAATCCCCACATACCTGGGCAGGGCAAAAGAAAAAAGAATAAACATAGACAAAAGAATAGGGACGGGACCTGCACCAGTGGGATGGAGCTGTGAAGGAGGAAAACTTTCCACACACTACGAGCCCCTTCACTGGCGGACACGGGGGTGGGTGGGGGTGGGGGTGGGGGAGCTTCAGAGCCATGGAGGAAAGCGCAGCAACAGGGGTGCGGAGGGCAAAGTGGAGACGATCCCGCACAGAGGATCGGTGCTGACCAGCACTCACCAGCCCGAGAGGCTTGTCTGCTCACCCACTGGGTCGGATGGGAGCTGGGAGCTGAGGCTACGGCTTCAGAAGTCAGACCTCAGGGAGAGGACTGGGGTTGGCTGCGTTAACAATGCCTGCAGGGGACTAGTGCACCACAGCTAGCTGGGAGGGAGTCTGGGGAAAAGTCTGGAATTGCCTAAGAGGCAAGAGAACATTGTTTAGGGGTGCGCGATTAGAGGGGATTCAGAGCACCGCCTAAACGAGCTCCAGAGACAGGCGCGAGCCGCGGCTATCAGCGCTGACACAAAGAGACAGGCATGAAACGCTAAGGCTGCTGCTGCAGCCACCAAGAAGCCTGTGTGCGAGCACAGGTGACTGTCCACACCTCCCCTCCCGGAAGCCTGTACAGCCCACCACTGCCAGGTCCTGTGATCCAGGGAAAACTTCCCCAGGAGAACATACGGCGCCTCAGGCTGCTGCAATGTCACGCTGACATCTGCCTCCGCAGTCTCGCCCCGCATTCTGTACACTGCCCTCCCTCCGGCCTGAGTGAGCCAGAGACACCTAATCAGCTGCTCCTTTAACCCCGTCCTGTCTGGGTGGGAAACAGACGCCCTCAGGTGACCCTCACGCAGAGATGGGACCAAATCCAAAGCTGAACCCCAGGAGCTGGGAAAACAAAGAAGAGAAAGGGGAATTTCTCCCAGCAGCCTCAGGAGCAGTGGATTAAATCTCCACAATCAGCTTGATGTACCCTGTATCTCTGGAATACCTGAATACACAACAATCATAATAAGGCCACAGACACCCCAAAACACACCACCAGACATGGACATTCCCATCAGAAAGACAAGATCCAGCCTCATCCACCAGAACATAACACTAGTCCCCCCCACCAGGAAGCCTACACAACCCACTGAACCAAACTTAGCCACTGGGGGCAGACACCAAAAGCAACAGGAACTACGAACCTGTGGCCTGCAAAAATGAGACCCCCAAACACAGTAAGTTAAGCAAAATGAGAAGACAGAGAAACACACAGCAGATGAAGGAGCAAGGTAAAAACCCACCAGACCAAACAAATGAAGAGGAAATAGGCAGTCTACCTGAAAAAGAAATCAGAGTAATGCTAGTAAAGATGATCCAAAATCTTGGATATAGAATGGAGAAAATACAAGAAAAGTTTAACAAGGACCTAGAACTAAAGAGCAAACAAATGAGGAACAGCACAATAAATGAAATTAAAAATTCTCCAGAAGGAATCAATAGGAGAATAAATGAGGCAGAAGAACAGATAAGTGACCTGGAAGATAAAACAGTGGAAATAACTACTGCAGAGCAGAATAAAGAAAAAAGAATGAAAAGAACTGAGGACAGTCTTAGAGAAATCTGGGACAACATTAAACACACAAACATTTGAATTATAGGGTTCCCAGAAGAAGAGGAAAAGAAAGGGACTGAGAAAATATCTGAAAAGATTATAGTCCAAAACTTCCCTAATATGGGAAAGGAAATTGTTAATCAAGTCCAGGAAGCACAGAGAGTCCCACACAGGATAAATCCAAAGAGACACATGCCAAGACACATATTAATCAAACTAGCAAAAATTAAATACAAAGGAAAAATATTAAAAGCAGCAAGGGAAAAACAACAAATACACACAAGGGAATCCCCATAAGGTTAACAGCTGATCTTTCAGCAGAAACTCTGCAAGCCAGAAAGGAGTGGCAGGACATATTTAAAGTGATGAAAGGGAAAAACCTACAACAAAGATTACTCTACCCAGCAAGGATCTCATTCAGATTCAATGGAGAAATTAAAACCTTTACAGACAAGCAAAAGCTAAGAAAATTCAGCACCACCAAACAGTTTCACAACAAATGCTAAAGGAACTTCTCTACATACATATAGATAATTTCCTTAAATGTAAATGGATTAAATGCTCCCACCAGAAGACATAAGTTGGCTGAACGTATACAACAACAAGAACCATATATATGCTGCTGTCTACAAGGGACCAACTTCAGACCTAGGGACACATACAGAATGAAAGTGAAAGGATGGAAAAAGGTATTGCATGCAAATGGAAATCCAAAGAAACTTGGAGTAGCAATTCTCATATCAGACAAAATAGATTTTAAAATAAAGACTATTACAAGAGACAAAGAAGGACACTACCTAATGCTCAAGAGATCAATCTGAGAAGAAAATATAACAATTGTAATTATTTATGCACCCAACATAGGAGCACCTCAATACATAAAGCAAGTACTAACACTAACAGCCATAAAAGGGGAAATCAACAGTAACACAGTCAGAGTAGGGGACTTTAACACCCCACTTTCACCAATGGACAGATCACCCAAAATGAAAATAAACAAGGAAACACAAGCTTTAAATGATACATTAAACAAGATGGACTTAATTGATATTTATAGGGCATTCCATCCAAAAACAACAGAATAGACTTTCTTTTCTCGTGCTCATGGAACATTCTCCAGGATAGATCATATCTTGGGTCACAAATCAAGCCTTGGTAAATTTAAGAAAATTGAAATCGTATCAAGTATCTTTTCTGACCATAACGCTATGAGACTAGACATCAATACAGGAAAAAATCTGTAAAAAATACAAACACATGGAGGCTAAACAATACACTACTAAATAACCAAGAGATCATTGAAGAAATCAAATAGGAAATGAAAAATACCTAGAAAGAAATGACAATGAAATCATGACAAACCAAAACCTATGGGATGCAGCAAAAGCAGTTCTAAGATGGAAGTTTATAGCAATACAATCCTGCCTTAAGGAACAAGAAACATCTCAAATAAACAACCTAACCTTGCATCTAAAGCAATTAGAGAAAGAAGAACAAAAAAAGCCCAAAGTTAGTGAAGAAAAGAAATCATAAAGATCAGATCAGAAACAAATGAAAAAGAAATGAAGGAAACAATAGCAAAGATTAATAAAACTAAAAGCTGGTTCTTTGAGAAGATAAACAAAATTGATAAACCATTAGCCAGATTCATCAAGAAAAAAAGGTAGAAGACTTAAATCAACAGAATTAGAAATGAAAAAAGAGAAGTAACAACTGACACTGCAGAAATACAATGGATCATGAGAGATTACTGCAAGCAACTATATGCCAAAAAAATGGACAACCTGGAAGAAATGGACAAATTCTTAGAAAAGCACAATCTTCCAAGACTGAACCAGGAAGAAATAGAAAATATAAACGGACCAATCACATGAAATGAAATTGAAACTGTGTTTAAAAACCTTCCAAAAAATAGAAGCCCAGGACTAGATGGCTTCACAGGCGAATTCTATCAAACATTTAGAGAACAGCTAACACCTATCCTTCTCAAACTCTTCCAAAATATAGCAGAGGGAGGAACACTCCCAAACTCATTCTACAAGGCCACCATCACCCTGATACCAAAACCAGACAAGGATGTCACAAAGAAAGAAAACTACAGGCCAATATCACTGATGAGCATAGATGCAAAAATCCTCGCAAAATACTAGCCAACAGAATCCAACAGCACATTAAAAGGATCATACACCATGATCAAGTGGGGTTTATCCCAGGAATGCAAGGATTCTTCAGTATACACAAATCAATCAATGTGATAAACCATATTAATAAACTGAAGGAGAAAAACCATATGATCATCTGAATAGATGCAGAGAAAGCTTTTGACAAAATTCAACACCCATTTATGATAAAAACCCTCCAGAAAGTAGGCAAAGAGGAAACTTACCTCAACATAATAAAAGCCATATATGACAAACCACAGCCAACATCATTCTCCATGGTGAAAAACTGAAACCATTTCCTCTAAGATCAGGAACAAGACAAGGTTGCCCACTCTCATCACTATTATTCAACATAGTTTTGGAAGTTTTAGCCACAGCAATCAGAGAAGAAAAAGAAATAAAAGAAATCCAAATTGGAAAAGAAGAAGTAAAGCTGTCACTGTTTGCAGATGACATGACACTATACACAGAGAACCCTAAGGATGCTACCAGAAAATTACTAGAACTAATCAATAAATATGGTAAAGTAGCAGGATACAAAATGAATGCACAGAAATCTCTTGCATTCCTATACACCAATGATGAAAATTCTGAAAGACAAATTAAGGAAACACTCCCATTTACCACTGCAATGAAAAGAATAAAATACCTAGGAATAAACCTACCTAGGGAGACAAAAGACCTGTATGCAGAAAACTATAAGACATGATGAAAGAAATTAAAGATGATACCAACAGATGGGGAGATATACCATGTTCTTGGATTCGAAGAATCAACATTGTGAAAATGACTCTACTACCCAAAGCAATCTACAGATTTGATGCTATCCCTGTCAAGCAACCAGTGGCACTTTTCACAGAACTGAAACAAAAAGTTTTACAATTTGTATGGAAACACAAAAGATGCCAAATAGCCAAAGCAATCTTGAGAAAGAAAAATGGAGCTGGAGGAATCAGGCTCCCTGACTTCAGACTATACTCCAAAGCTACAGTAATCAAGACAGTATGGTACTTGCACAAAAACAGGAGTATAGATCAATGGAATCAGATAGAAAGCCCAGAGATAAACCCACACACATACGATCACCTTATTTTTGATAAAGGAGGCAAGAATATACAATGGAGAAAAGACAGCCTCTTCAATAGCTGGTGTTGGGAAAACTGCACAGCTACATGGAAAAGAATGAAATTAGAACACTCCCTAACATCATACACAAAAATAAACTCAAAATGTATCAAAGATCTAAATGTAAGACCAGACACTATCAAACACTTAGAGGAAAACATAGGCAGAACACTCTATGACATAAATCACAGCAAGATCCTTTTTGACCCACCGCCTAGAGAAATGGAAATAAAACCAAAAATAAACAAATGAGACCTAATGAAACTTAAAACCTTTTGCACAGCAAAGAAGAACATAAACTATATGAAAAGACAATGCTCAGAATGGGAGAAAATATTTCCAAATGAAGTAACTGACAAAGGATTAATCTCCAAAATCTACAAGCAGCTCATGCAGCTCAATATCAAAAAAACAAACAACCCAATCCAAAAATGGGCAGAAGGCATTTCTCCAAAGAAGATATACAGATTGCCAAGAAACACATGAAAGGATGCTCAACATCACTAATCATTAGAGAAATGCAAATCAAAACTACAATGAGGTATCACCTCACACCAGTCAGAATGGCCATCATCAAAAAATCTACAAACAATAAATGCTGGAGAGGGGGTAGAGAAAAGGGAACATTCTTGCACTGTTGGTGGGAATGTAAATTGATACAGCCACTGTGGAGAACAGTAGGGAGGTTCCTCAAAAAACTAAAAATAGTACTACCATATGACCCATAATCCCACTACTGGGCATATACCCTGAGAAAACCATAATTCAAAGAGTCATGTACCACAATGTTCATTGCAACACTATTTATAATAGTCAGGACATGTAAGCAACCTAAGTGACCATTGACAGATGAATGGATAAAGAAGATGTGGCACATATATACAATGGAATATTACTCAGCCATAAAAAGTAACGAAATTGAGTTATTTGTAGTGAGGTGGATGGACCTAGAGTCTGTCATACAGAGTGAAGTAAGTCAGAAAGAGGAAAACAAATACTGTATACTAACACATATATATGGAATCTAAAAGAAGAATGGTTCTGAAAAACCTAGGGGCAGGACAGGAATAAAGATGCAGATGTAGAGAATGGACTTGAGGACACAGGGAGTGGGAAGAGTATGCTGGGACAAAATGAGAGAGTGGCATGGACATATATACACTACCAAATGTAAAATAGATAGCTAGTGGGAAGCAGCCGCATAGCACAGGGAGATCAGCTCGGTGCTTTGTGTCCACCTAGAGGGTGGCATAGGGAGGGTGGGAGGGAGGGAGATGCAAAAGGGAAGAGATATGGGGATATATGTATATATATATAACTGATTCGCTTTGTTATAAAGCAGAAACTAACACACCATTGTAAAGCAATTATACTCCAATAAAGATGTCAAAAAAAAAAAAAGAGAATGAATGTCTGAAAACTTTCCACATTTAATGAGAAACATTAATCTGAATGTCCAAGAAGGTCAATGAACTCTAGGTAGGGTCAATGCAAAGAGATCTATATCCAAATACATCATTGTCAAAATGCTAAAACACAAAAACAAAAGTCTTGAAAGCAGCAAAAGAAAAATGACTGAGCACATACAAAGGAACCCCAGCAGGATTAATAGCTAACTTCTCATAAGAAGCTATGGATACCTTTGATACTGTGATTTTTAAGAAATACATATAGTCATTCAGATGACCAAAATATATTTCTTAGACAGTTTGGTCTTCATCCACAGTTCCTGGCTCACAACTCACAAAACCCTTGGAATTTTCTGATCAATAAGAGCAATGGGAGCATCTTTTGTTATAATATTTGGTCTCTTGTCCTCAGTTTCTTCAGGGCCATAAAGGTAAAATGGGTTCTTATTATTCATAACAAGCCCTTTCCATGACAGTTGTGTTTATGTTAATGAAGGTGACTTTTGGATCCCTGGGTGAGGACTGGTTGCCAGGAGAAGCAGTCATGTGACTAAAAGGTTGGAACTTTCTGTCCCACACCTGATTTCTGAGGAGGGGAGAGGAGTTTGAGGTTGAATCAGTTTCTGTTGGCCAATGACTTATTTAATCATGACTATGTAATGAAGCTGTTGTAAAAATCCCAAAGGACAGCTTTTTGGCCTCTTTGGAGAGCTTCTTCACTGGAGCCAGAATGCTTCTATGGGCCACTGTGCTGGGCTCCAGTCTATATGAGGATGGAAGGTCCTTTGTTCGGGTCCTCGCCTAGGTCTCCATCTGTCTGTTGATTTGTATCCTTTGATATCCTTTGTCATAAATTGGTAATCTAGCTAGTAAACAAGTTTTCCTGAGTGCTGTGAGCCATTCTAGCAAATTAATAGAACCCAAGGAGGGGGTTGTGGGAACCTCGGACTACTAGACACAAAGAAGGACATTTCATAATGATAAAGTGGTCAATCCATCAGAAAGATGTAATAATTGTAAACATACACTCAGCAAATACAGAGCCCCAAAATATATGAAGCAAAAACTGAAAGAACTGAAGAAAGAAATAGACAATTCAACAGTAATAACCAAAGACTTCAATACGATTTTCATAATGAATAGAACAACTAGGCAGAAGATCAACAAGGTTATGGAAGATTGGAACAATACTATAAACCTACTAGAGCTAACAGACACCTATAGACCACACCACACCACAACAACAGAACAACTGTGGTGATAGATGCATGACTCTTTGAACATACCAAAATCCATTGAATTGCATACGTCACATGGATTAATTATATGGTATTTAAATTCTATGTCAATAAAGCCATTTAAAATTGTTTAAAAAATAACATATCTTTAGAAGGATAAGAGATCTCACATTTACAATACAATAATAAAAAGTTATAAAAATGACGAACTAGAGATCTCAGAAATGAAAAGATTATGTTAAAAAAATTTCCAAACATGGACTAAGTGTCAGAATGGATACAATTAAAGAGAAAATATAAGGCTGAAAGATTCAGCCCAATAATCCTCTGAGAATGCAATGTACAAGGACATCAAATATGTGGATGAGGAGTTAGGAGACATAGAGGATGATCCATACCCACCTCATAGTGGTTCCAAAAGAAGAGCACAGAAAGAATTGAGGCAAAGATAAAGAAACAATAGAAAAACCCACCAGAGTGAAAAGAAAGCCCAGATCTTCAGATTCATAGTCCACCAAGTATTGAACAGGAGGAATTAACCAATATTTATATCTTCAGGTATTGATATAAAGTAAATCCTAAAAGTCTGGAAAAAGAAAATATATATTATGTACCAAAGATTGAAAAATCAGATTGACAGCCAGTCTTTTCATTAGCAGCACTGAATGTAAAAGACCCCAGAACAATAGCTTCATATGTTTGCTCTTCATAAAGAAGTGTAATTTTGAACCTAGAGCTTTAGACCCAGTCTGTATGCTCAGAATTTATCATCTACCTTCTATAAAAAAATTACAGGAGAGAAGATGAATCCAACAATAAATCTAGTTTATAAACTAAGAAATTCAGTAATTTTTTTCTTTCCAGATGTAAAGCATTTATTACCAATTCTTTATTTGAAGCCAATTCTTAATGCAAAAATTTGACAGGGGAATTGCAAGAAAGGAAAAAATACTGACCAATCTCACTTACAATATATATGCAAAAGTTCCAATCAAAATATTAGCAAACTAAATCCATTAATATATATAAAGAATAAAACATTTTTATTGTGGTATAATATATATAATATGAACCTATCTTAACCATTTTTAAATGTACAGTTCAATGGTATAAAGTATATTCGTATTGTTATTCAACCAACTCCAGAACTCTTCTCATTTTGCAAAAATAAAGCTTTGTACCCATTAAACAATAATTCCCCATGACCCTTGCCCTCCAACCCCCAGCAGCCACCATTCTACTTTCTCTTTTTCTCTCTCTCTCTTTTTAACCTCCCCTTTTCCCCCACACCCCAGACAATGGTAATCAGTGTCCTAGACTCTGTTACTATGAGTTCGACTTTTTAAAAAATATTCCACATATAAGTAAGGTCTTGCAATATTTGTGTTTCTGTGTCTGGCTTACTTCACTTAGCATAGTTTCCTCCAGGTTTATCCATGTTGTCACAAAGGATAGGATTTCCTTCTTTTTTAAGCTGAATAATATTCCATTGTGTGTGTATGTGTGTATATATATATATATAACATTTTATTTACCCATTCATCCTTCAGTAAATCTTATCATTAAGTCTAAATAATTGGTGATGTATAGCACAAAAATAAAATATAGCATTTGATTTGAAAATCATAAGTGATTTCAACTTGAGAGTTCTCAGGATGGAGTAAAAGTACAATACATAATATTTTGTTTTATATGTAGAAGAATATAGATACTGATTAAATCAAGACATATAGAAATATAACTATGTCTCTGAAAGCTCTCTAACTCTTCAAGTATCCCATCCTCAGTCCCTAAAATTGAAATTTTTATGCCCTCAGAGAAATTCTAGGAAACTGTTCTAGAAATGTTCTAGGAAGTATTAGAAAATGTTTTGTCATTCAAACCACTCCCCTCCCCAGCTGCTCCTCCCCACAGAACTGTGTATCACACTGTTATCCATTAGGAACTATAGGCCCAGTGTTTAGCACCCATAATATGTTGGAACGGGGGAAAAAAAAAAGTATTTTCTCCAAAAATGAAAACTAAAAAGTTGAAATTTTAATATTTTAAGGTGTGTAATCATATTCCTAACAATATACCACGTATTAACTTTATTAATTGCTAAATATGGTATTCAAAAATTAATTACCTTTGGAAACAATTTATAGATTAATATTTTCACTTAATCAGAATATCTGAATCTGCATAATGATTGCCAAGACATCATAGCTGAGCATAAATTAAGATTTATTCAGAGCTATACTTTCAAAATCCAAGTCACTAAAATCTTTCAAAAATTATGAAGAAAAATACAAAATATATATATTTTATTTAATGTGAATGTAATCTCACATTATATTTAATGTGACTGTTTAAATCCATTTGATTTGACTTCTAAATAAAAGTTTCCAGGTCTTAAGACAGTCCCAGAAGTGATTTACTTGACTGATGAGTCTGGGTGGAGGTCACCGATGGTTCTGTTCATTCACAGCTGAGCCTTTTGTGACTCTTGCTCTGTCTCTGCTCTCTTGCTCTCTATTCTCTCTTTGAGTTTGGCTTGGGAAAAGTTGTCCATGAATTTTCTTCTTCCTCTGGCATGGAGTTGGCACACTGGGGTAAGCCTCTTGCTCCCTGCTCTCCTTCTTACAGGTGGGTATTTTCCATTTGTGTGGAAAGAAGTAGAAGCTTTGTTTCAGCCTCAGACTCAGCTCCTTCTCTAATCCAGTTTTACCAGCACTGAGGAAAATACTATGTTTTAATTCATAACAGGCTTCTATATCTGTTTCTCAGTGACTCCAGAATACAAAGAGGAAAAAGGATGAAGGGTTAGGCTCCTTCAATATCCCCAGTAAACATTTTTATTAAATGTTGAGTGTACCTATAAAATAATTGGAATGTGATATTTCACTTCCAAACCACTAGAAGAAAAAAATGTGGAACAAAGAAAAATCAAATATTTCAACAAAAGATGGAAAAATACAAAATAAGAAAGCATAGAAAACAGAAGACACAAAACAAAATGTCAGGAATAAGGCCAAACAGGTCATTAATTACAATAAGTGCAACTGAGTTAAAATATGTATGTATATATGCCCACATATGTATAGTTTATTAGATCTGCAATGACAAGTTTAATTGTATTTTAGTAAGAGAAAATTTTATACTTGAAATCACATGAAAGTAGGCAAATTCAAACTAACTATTAATCATTATATTCACTTTCCTCAATACAATTGCAAATCAGAAATTCAAAAGGACCAATCAACAAGTATCAGCAATTGTATTGCATTTAAAGAGGTCTGGCAAAGAAAAGAAAAACTTAAAACTAGAGAACTATTTTACTATAGCTGCCCAAATATCAATGAGGAAATAAACCTGGAGAACTGTCATAGGCTTTCAATTCAAAGGAATTGTGGTTACCAGGTGGTTAAGTCCTCAGAACTTAACACCAAGTTCCATAACAAGCAAACAACTTGATATGTAAGGTTATTGATATGTGTAATCTAGTATCAGTCCTTTGCCCTTATGAAGTACATGGCATAGTGGAAATCAAGGGATTTCAGAAATATCTTGGAATGGCATCTTGATTCTACCCCTTCCTGTATGTGACCTGGGGTAAATTACTTAGGGTTCTGAGCCTCAGTTTTTTCACCTGTAAGCGGGGTTAGTAACAACTTTCCTAATAAGTTTTTGTGAGAATTAGATGAGATAAAGCATGTGCATCAGGTAAGACAGTACTTGACTCATAAGTGTGCAGCAGACAGTAGTACATTCATTTGTTAGGGCTGCCAAAACTAAGTACCACAAAATGGGTGGCCTTAACAACGGAAATTTATTGTCTAACAGTTCTGGAGGCTAGAAGTCCAAGATTAAGGTGTCAGAAGAATTGGCTCTTTCTGAGGGCTATGAAGAGGAATGTTCCAAACCTTTCTCTTTGGTTTGCAGATGGCCATTTTCTCTGTGTCTTCACTTTGTCTTCCCTCTGTGCATACTTCTGCTTGCAAATTTCTCCTTTTATAAGGATACCAGCCATATTGGATGACAACATCACTTTACCCTAATTGCCCCTATAAAGCCCCTTTCTCCAAATAAGGTCACATTCTGAGGTACCGAGGCTTAAGACTTCAATATGAATTTTGAAGGGACATAATTCAACCCATAATATGTACCTTTTATTACTATTTTCTCCAAATCTTCCCAAGAAATGCAGGAAATCTTTGTTTTAAGTCAAAACAGTCCATGGTATGAGAAAAGAATCTGGAAATCTGATCTTCCTTTAGAAATGACCTCACACTACTGAATAGTCTATACCCTATCCTCTGATTAAATCTTAATTGTTTCCAAAAAAAAAAAAAAGAATATGGAAGTCTGAGACTTGTGTATATGAAGAGCCATTTCCTTCCCTAACTCATTTACTATCTCCCTTCTGTCCACAAAACACTCTACTTGGGACACCACAAAACCAAGGAAGGCCACTGTAGATGAGAGTCCCTGCCTAGTACAGAAACAGGCCATTTCTCTTGAGTCATCTTGGTAAAAGTTGGCCCTAATTCTATTTGTATATGGCTCAACCTCAAACACCAGCTATAGATGAGTACTTTAATTTAGGTCTGTGAGTGGCATTTGTGGTCATCCTCCCCTGGAGAATCCTGAAACTGCAGTTTCTGGAAAACAGACAGCTATGAGTGTGTCTTTACTGAAAAAGTTTTCCTTAGTAAGAGTGAATGATTCCTCTCATAGGAGAAAGTTCATTAAAAATATCTGGGCTGTATTAATACATAAAGAAGACTAAAGATATATGTCATACCATTTGTTTAGGAATATGTCTCTCCACTGGGGCAACCTCTCAGCTGCAAAATCATAGAGAATTAAAATGCTTTTCCTTGGACAAAGTATCCATCCACTGTTAGAAGAAAATAGCAAACCCTCGTGCTGTTGATGATAAACTCTTTCATTCTCTAAAAAGGAGCTCAGAAATCCAGGGTAAAAACTCCAAGTTCATACAATGAATTCAGACAGACTTGAATTTCAGATCTGCCCTGGTGGCCAACATATGAGCTGTCTGTATTCAGGGTAAAGCTATTTTTTTTCCTTCTTTTTTTTGGCAAGAATACTGACCGTTGGGTTATTTGTCTTGCATATTTTTAATAACTGGATCAACTTATATAGAATATCTTTAAACAGATATGCATTTATCTTCAAAGAATGAAGCACTCACTTGCCTGGATAAAAGGTAGGGGATCGCTTAGTTCTCATTCCCTCCCAGTTGTTAGTACAGATTATGAAGATTTTCTTTATCCTGTTTTCACTTCATTGGTAAAATAAGGAAATGTATGGAGACCTCTTCCAAAACAGGACCTCTCAATATGAGTGCCCCTGGAGTCTAGCTCACTGTACAGACACCAAACTACAAAATCATTTTCCCCGTAAGTATACCTCTTACATGTTATACAGATACAGTGAGAGATCTTCTGGAAAGAACACAGACTTGGGATTCACAGAGGCTCAGATCTGAAGGTAACACCATAATTTATCAGCTGTACCCTGGGGCAAATTGCTTAACCTGTCTGAGCCTGTGTCCTCATTTCTAAAATGGTGTTTAGGGGAAGAGAAACAACTATGAATCCCTGAGAGCCAATGCTGCAGTGAAAAAGAAGAGAAAATGCTATTCCTAAGGAGAGACAGCTAGAGGTAGGCAAATTGGACACTCTGCTGCTCAGAGGGAAATTTTGTCAAGAGACCAAATGGGTGGGCCTTGAAGAAAGAGAGAAGGAAACTATCATTTACTGGCATTGCTGGGTACTGGAGATCAGGCCGGCCCACTCCCATAACAGCTCCCGCTTGATTCTTACATTAACCTTAGGACAGGATATCATCATGTCCATTGCACAGAGGCTAAGTGAAGTTAAGTAAATTATCCAAAGCCACAGAACTTATAAGATGTGGAGCCAGGAATTAAAATTGTCTGTCTGATTCCAAAACCCATGATTTTCCATAACACCAAACTATATTAAATAAGAATATCAATAATCATAATAATAATCTTGTTCCTGTGGAGTCCAAAGGGAAGTTGGACTTCTGTCCCTGGGTCAATCTTCCTTAGCTCATGCCCTGCCCTCTCCCCAGTGTCCCCTGCTGCCTGTTGTTGCTGCCTGCTGCCAATTGTTCCTAACACTGTGCTTCTCCCTCTCCCCAGCTTGACCCTTGCCCTCCCCAAACTCCTTCCCAGAGTTTCAAGTCCCAATTTTGCCTTCACAGTTTTATCATTTCTATTTGGCCTCTTGTGCTGCCAACCAAGTCCTGATTCTGAGAAGTTATCCCTGGAAAAATAAGAGAATGAGAAAAAGACTTTGATCCAGAGAAATGGTTCTTTATCCTACTCACTACAGCCTCCTTGAGGCCCGTCCCTTCAGGAGACCTTACATGAACACCCAGGCCAGGTTAGGGACCTCCTTCCAACTTCCCCAAATCCTCCCTGTCTATCTCTATCACAGCACTCGGCAAGCTCTGTTAGATCCAGCTAGTTAAGGTGCCTGTCTCCCTCACCAGAGTATAAGTTCTTGGGGGGAAGTATGTATCTTACTCACCATCAGCTCCCCAGCAATTTATAGGGCCCTTCACACATAGCAAGTCCTCAATGAATACTTGTTGAATAAAAGAGTAGATATTGCACAGACTTGAATGAACCAGTGAACAGTTAGACAATTAAGCTCGAAAAACATTATAATTATACATTATGCTTTATTCCCACAGATCCTTGATGTGCTGACAAATGAAATTATTTTAAAATGGCTTTTGGTGATTATGTTTTAAATAGTTGAAAGGTAATAATCTCAATGGGAAGAGTATTTTGTGAATGTCAACACTTAAGAAGTTAGGAAGCTAAGTTCAAATTTTTCATCCAAAATTTATAACGTTCTGACTTTTGTGCCATGAAGCAAAAAAAGATCTGGTTTGATTATGATACTGTCCTTAGTTTAATTTGAAGACACGTCCAATTTGTTGTCATTTTATTTCCTTCCTTCTTTCTATCATCTTAAAGCTTTTTATCACTGCCTGTCTTAGATATTCTCCAAGTAATAGATACACCATTATCCAAAGTTTATTCAAACTTATCTGAACCTTTTGGGGCTAGAAATTAGGTGGGAACTGTTTTCTTCATGAGATTTCTAGTGCTTTTTGGCTTTGAAAGGCTGGAAATGCAACAAGAATAGCTTTTCTTGCGGTATTTTGGTTTCTACTCCCAACCAAAATCAGGAAGTGCAGAGATGCACAAAAATTAAAATAAAGGGGAAAAAGTTAACTCAACTTTTTGAACCTCAAACAAGATTCAGGTTCAATTTCAGTTTAAGGCAAAGGTTCAACTAAGATCTTGTTTTATCCAAACCACTTGGCCCTTCGATTGAAATAACTGGTAGGCTCACATATGGAATTCTTTTCTAATGTAAGGATAAAGGGAATTGCTGGTATGTAGAATTATTATGTCAGTAGAACATCCTATGATATTATCACTGTGATGCTAGAGTTCCCCAGGACAGTGACTGCAGGGAAAGCAGAAGGGCTTACAATCCAACTTTTACTTCTCAGAACTCATTTTTTTTAATATAATATTTTACAGACTATGACTCCAATAAGATGAGCTTTGTCTAGCCTGAGTTTGCACTTCCTTCTTTGGGAACATTAAGATAAGAGAAAGGTTACTCCTTCAAACTCTTATTTAGAACCAAAAGTTGGCTTCTGCATTGATCTGATTGGTTAATGAGTCAATCAGAGACACTGAAAATTCTTGCCTAGACAGTTAAGGGCAGGGCTGGGGGGTGGTGAATGAGAATTTAAAAAACAACCGACCAAACCATTAGGATAGTGAATGTTCAATTCCTTGAAATTGTATTTTGTTTTTTAAGACTCTAAAGTTTCAGAGAGCACCAAATTCTATCCCTGTACAGCCAAGAACAGTAGGGATTTATGAATGGTAGAAAAACCAAGTTATAAACTATAAACTGTGAGTGGATTATAAACTGTGAGTGGATAAAAACAGGATTCAAGCACTCAGGGATCATTAGTATCCTGAGAAGAATCTTCAGGTCAGATTTATTAGCTGTTCTATTACTGGAGAACAACTTGACTACAAGAACCTATTTGCCTGATAAGTGCCAAAGGAAATAAGTGGAGCTATTTTTCTCTTAGCCTGTGTCTACATGAAAAAGAAGCTGGCCAAACAACAAGCCAAGTCAGTCAATTCACTTAAGGGATGTCCATCGAACCAGTTGCCCAGCCCTGAAATGCTCACTTTTCAACTAGTTGCATTGGTGTCACCGAGACACCAGCAAAATCAAATGTCTACGCAGAATGAAGTTTTAATAGGAAACAAACAATTTGAAATTTTAATCTAAATAGAGTTTCCATACCCCTGCAAAAGGACGCTAATAAGAATGATTGCCTCAGTTATACAACAAATTTTCAGAGCTTCTCAGAACAAATGCCTACAGAGCTTATTTTGTTTTTACTTTTCTGATAGCTTGACCTTGGTTGTAGTCTCAAACATGTAAGTGGCAGGTGTCTAAAGTATGTTTGGGTATGGCTATCTTTTATGGTTTTGAATAAGAGATCTCTATATACTTTATTTTGTACAATAGGATAAAAAACTGAAATGTTTTGCTCTTCAGGTGAAGATGCAGGGTTATTTGGTTAGATACAGAGGTTGCCTTATTAAATATCACCATTTTCAGGTACTTGCATATACAAATTTTAGTGATGTTTTGAGGAAGTTCTTATGATTTAATATGTTGAGAATATTTCAATAATCTTTGAAGTGCTATAAAAATGTAAGGTAGATTCTTAGCATCTGTCTTCTCCTACTTGAATACATTATAATAATCTACCAAATAAAGTTTGAGAAAACCCCACAGCACTGCCAGATTGTAAAACAGAAAGTGGTATAATTTTCTAGGGGAAAAACTATTGGTACTGGTACACTATAGGAATCATCCAGTTGTCTCAAATTATCACACAAAGATAAAGGCCTATGGTTTGTGCTGGGGTTGAAACGTATGGTATCTTTGTACAATATCTAATGCAGAGGGAGTACCAGGTAAGCAGAGAAAGTTCCTGAGAAAGGTCCTCAAGGACATCTAAGTAGTGAACAAGTACTCTTCATTTCTTGATGAGCCCACGTCCATTCAATGCCACTATGCCTTTGAACTTCCCTTAAACTTCTCTGAAACTGTGTAGAAATGGAAAATAGACCTTTTGTAGAACTGCTGTAAGTGCCAGGTTAAAAGATGCCAAACTTTTCAAGGAAAGTGGATTTCCCTTGTGTGTTCTGGCTTACAAAATCTGTCTCTTTCATTTGAGGAATAAAATTGTCACACCTTCTAAACAGTCAAATAAGCCAAATTCAACAAGCAAAGTTTTATTTTTCTGTGAATGGTCTTGACCAGTCCCTTGAGAAGGGGAGTTGGGTGGGGAATATAAATGTATAAAGAAGGAGCAAAAAGATTGTCTCATATTAGTGCAGTGACCATTTCATCAGTCCACAGCCTGCCTCTATTATAAAAAAGTCTTTTTTTTGATTCAAGATACAAAGTGCTGGCTGGAGTAACAGAATTTAGATGTCTCTTTATTCAGAATGGAAAGCAGATAAGAAACAACCAAGGGAATTTCCCCACCCATGTATATTTCAAAACAACCAGAGATGACCCCCTAGAAGTGAAAAACATTTGAGTCTCTTAAATAGTCAACTTCTTTGGGGGACCTGGAAACAACATTGCCAAGTTATATTGGTGACTTTGTGATACTGATATCTTCCTACTTGGAATAAAGCAAATTTAAAGTCTCTATCCACAAAAATCTTCAACGCAGTACCAACTTCTTATGTTTCACATTGTAAATGCCCTAAATCATCTAGTCATCCATTTATATACATATATAGAAATACACATATATATGTCTTTTTGTACATGTATCAATATTTGTTATCATAATTGATCCCTAGCAGTCTCTAAATAATTGCCTACCTTTACCAGAAAGATGGCAAAATGTAAGAAGTTAATAAAAGACAGAAATATGATAATTATATAAAGCCAAATAACTCATCACAACTTGAAATAAAGAATATTTTAATATTTAGTTTATCTTCTGTTATGTGAAATCAGTATATCATAATTTTTTTAATGCTGGAATGGAAAGAATCAAATAATGACCTTTTTTTTTTATTGATGTTAATAACTGTGTCCCACTGCCCCACAGCTATTCTGTGGTATTTAGAAGAATACAGAGAAGGAAATATTTTCTAAGAGGACTGTGTTGAAAGGCTATAATGGAGTTTAATATAGTTTTGGAAGCTCAATTCCACTTCCTTTGTCTGGTGTGTGTATGTGCATAAGATCACGTTACTGAGAAAGAAAAAAGGATACACTGCTCTTTTCATTACTGAGACAAAGAATGAATTACAGCTAAAACATGAGGTGAGGATGGAGGGAAGGAATGAGTACAATTGGTAGAGTCAGGAGAGATAACTTAAGACATTCCGGGATAAGGATATAGCAAATGGTTGATTTGCAGAGACAGCCCTTCTCTCCTTTGGGAAGAATTATTTCCAGAGAATTCAGTCAATCCACATCTGACTGTTGATTTTTCCCCTGAGGGCCTATGTGTTTTGTATGGGCCTCTCTTTCAAAACATATCATACTGTGTTACCTATATGGGGGCTGTCTGGCTCATCACAACTGTGAGCATCTCAAAAACCACATCAACTAAATATTTGTGTTCACCTCATTGTTCTTCACTGTGCATAAATCCATTAAGCCAAGAAACGTTTCTTAAGAGAGTTATGATGATTTAAAGGTAATGTGATTTTAAATAAAGGTGTAGGTCAACAGAGCCACTTCTCAAGTGCTAAGACTGCATCTTATCTTCCTCTTTGATGAACAAGTGTGTGTCTCTACAGAATACACACTGAAAACATATTTGGTGAATAGAACTTAATCCTAATTTAATTGTCATAGAACAGCTGTTCTCAAAGTGTAATCTGGGTATTTCAGATTTTCATGCTGATACTAAGACATGATTTGCATTTTCATCAGGTTGACATCTGAAAACAAAATGACATGTTGCAAAGGCAATGATAAATAAAACTGCTTGTGCCCTTGTGTAAATTAAGTCAGTGACACAAAACTATACCAATAGTTATATTTCACCTTCACACATTTGCAGAAAAAGAGGCTGGTTTCACTTAAGAATATTATTGATGAAGCACTAAACAGTTTTAATTTTATTAAACCTCAACTCTTCAGATTTTGTAATATTTGATGAAATGGAAAGTGTATTCATAAAGGCATGTTTGCTGCATATAGAAATAGGAACGCTGTCTCAAAAAAAAAAGCTCTCCTGTGAATATTTTTAAAATTATGAACTGAACCAGAAGCTCTTTTTCATAGAACACCATTTTTACCTGAAAGACCAACTTATAGACAAACTATGATCATTCAGATTTGGGCATTTGGTTGACAATCTCTCAAAAATGAAAAACAAATGAGCCTGTCACAATAAGGAAAACAACAGATAGTTTTGTTGCCAACAAATATTTTTCCGCCACTGGTAGCTTAACAGCATTCCTATAGTTGACTTTTCTGTAGAAATTGGTGAGGTTATTAAGCAATGTGGGTTTTTTAACATTACATAATAAAATGTGTCAATCTCTGGGAAATCTGCACAACTCGATAAACCAATCTTTTGCAAATGACTATAAATGGTATAAAATCATGAATGTGTAAAAAAGCACAAGACTGACCGATTGATTTTAATATGATAGAGTATGAAGAGTTCATTGATATGGTTTCAGATTTCACATTGCACTAACCTTTAAGAAACTACTGCTGGTCAAGTATTGGTATAGTATCAAAGAACGTCCATAATTATTTGAAAATCTTGTAAAATACTCCACACATTCCCAACTTCATGTAATTCAACTAAACAATGAATCACAACAGATTGAATGCAGAAGGAATTCAGCTCCAGCTCTCTTCTATTAATCCAGAAATTAAAGAGATTTGACAAGCTATAAAACAATGCCAATCTCACTAATGTTTGCTTTAAAAAATTATTTTTATTAAAAATGCTATTTTTGCTTATATGTAATGTTTCTTATTGTTATTTTAATTAAAATAACTATTGTATTTTAAACTTTCTTCATTTTAGTTTTCAATATGCTAAATATTGATATAATCCACATAAAACAAAAGCACCGTGGGGTCCTCACTAATTTTTAAGAGTATAAAAGGGTCCTGAAACCTAAAGGTTTGAGAACTGCTGCTGTAGAGAAATGAGGGGACAGTTTTGATCTCTAAGGAAATCATCAAGTTGAGAATTATTTGCCTAAAACTCATTGGTAATAATACAATAAACACCTTGAAAAGGTGAAAAGTTATAATAACAATGTAATTAAATTACATATCAAATTCTGATTAGCACATAATTTGGACTCAAGATCTTATAATAAATGTTTTGAAACATCTAATACACATGATACAAGAAACCTATCTTTAAATGTATTCCATAAAAGTTCAAGAATCCCTCCTTAATCCTTCACTCTCAGAAAATGGGTTTAGAGATTACTTCCCCCCTTTTTTGTCATTTTATACATTTTGCAAAGCTTTTAACTTTCAACCCTCATTTGCACATTAGAAAGGCTTAAGCCATTGACTTTTGGTGTACCAATCTCCCTATTATAAATACTGGGATTTCTTTACTTTCTCATTTCTTCCTTTCCTTTGTTCATTCCAAAACTATTTATTGAGCAACTAGTCTCAACTGAGCAACCTGCAAAAAGTTAGTAAAGGCAGAAACCACAGGATTTCAAGAACTGTATAATGGTTAGCAAAGAATACATACAAAGATGAGTAAGAGATGGTCTTTAAGCTTGAAACTTTTCTGGGAAAAATATGAATATAAATTCATTTTACTGTTGTGTTCAAGTTTTCCAAAATGATCACCTCACACTTGAAAACTTCAATATGATGTGATGGAAAGCCTCAGAGAGAGTGAAATCATCAAGGAACACAGGGTTGCATGCCCTTGACAGGCTGGCACAACTCCCCTTCTCTGTACTGTACTTGGTCACCTCCACTGGTCCTGCATGGGTCACACACAGGAGGTAGTGAAGTGTCCGCTATGACTGTGAAGAGGAAATATATGGATCCTATTTCCATACCTCGAATTTGTACTTATTTTAAATCAATACGTAGTATTAGTGATTTTAATTAAAACAAGGGACAGACTTGGTTGTTGGCAACACTCATACATACCTAGGGAGGCTGTCTGAAAGCCAAAAAGTCATAGTGCATCTCAGTCACACTCTGTTTCATGTGGCACCAATAACAAACACTGATGGAAAGCATTTCCAAAGACCCCAGATTCTCTTAAGAACTCCAAGTCTAATTACCAAGCAAGTTAGAAGTCCTATAATATTTATAGAAATTCATGTATGACATTGAAATTTCCAAGTAATTATAGAATAATTACACAGGGCCTTTTGGTTGTTTTGTTTTGTTTTATGTGGACCATTTTTAAAGTCTTTTTTGAATTTGTTACGATATTGCTTCTGTTCTGTTTTGGTTTTTTTGGCTGCGAGGCACGTGGGATCTTAGAGCCCCCACCAGGGATCGAACCTGCACCGCCTGCGTTGGAAGGTGAAGTCTTAACCACTGGACTGCCAGGGAAGTCCCAGGCCTTATGTTTTTGTACCTGGAAAATGAACATACTAACTATTATATATAGGTGAGGGATGGGATGTGCGGGGAATGGAGAAGTATTCCCTTGGCATTTCTCCTTTTGTTTTTTCCAAAAGAAAATTCATGGCCAAGGAGTCATCTTTCTCTATTACAGCAGGTTCCTGTGCATAATCTACATGATGCTCCTTCCTCAGATACTTCACCTTGAGTTTTCAATCCCATCAAACCCCCAGGAGAGCTTTCTGCCTAACTTTGACACCCCTGTCTGCTACTATTACCACCAAGGAATGTTATAATTCACCATAACCCAGAAGCAGCAGTTGTACGCCAGAGCACACACATGGGGAAGGGGAAGAGTCTGCCAGCTCTGAGCAACAGGCCACTGTGACTCCCAGGAATCACTCAAAACATGAGTCAATCTTCAACAGAGGGAGAGAAGTTGATGGGATTCTTCTTGGATTTTTGGCTGAAATATGATTAAGTCAGAATCTTATAATCCTTTCTCTGAAGATAGCTTAATTAAAGGCATTTTAGGAAAAGTAACTTGGAGTGGAAATGGAAGCTTGGTTCTGCCATTGGACACAGGCGAGATATTCCTCTTTTTCAGGGAATGTGGCATAAGGATGGTAGACCCTTAGGATAGGGATTTAGACTGAGACGGAGTCAAATCCCAGCTACATGAGCTTGGAAAATGTATTTAACCCCTCTGAATTTCAATGTTCTAATCTATAAAATGAGAATTAAAATATCTCCTTCAGGGTTGCTGTGAGGATTGAACGAGTGAATGGGCATTAATCCCTCTTGATAAGGTTAGTTCCTTTCCCTTTCTTTTAGGGTGTTAGTTCTCTGCCAAAACACTCCATAAGCACATCTCCCTTCTGCCACATCTGACAGATTGCCCTGCCATCATAAGAATACAATAAGATTTTAATGATTTAAACAGTTCATGATACAGGTGTTTCTGTGTTTTTAATGGAAGGAATCATCTCACTCCAGTTCAATTAAATTAGACAAATAGTTATTGAAGACCTACCAGGGATAAGGTACAGAGCTTGAGCTCAATGAGAAAAACACAGTGCTTGTTCTTTAGAAACATACAAGAGGGTAGAGATGCCCAGCATATATACCAACCATGGTGACATGTAATGGGACAAGGAAGTGCCTCCAGAGATGTGTACAAGGTCTTGGAGGTGTTCACAGCAAAGCAGATGCCCTAGGTGTATCTTCACGCAACTCTTGAACCATGAGTGTCTTAGGAGAGTTTCCATCTGCCATGAACACATAGAGAGTGAGGACACTCAGAGATTTCACGAAATATTTCAAAGTTGATAAATGCAATAGAATCCCCCGCATTTCCCAACTCATTGTTAGCACTCAGCAAATGTGTGGCAAGCCTGTATTAGAATGTTAATACACGTTAATGCAACGCTGTAGACCTTTATCCTTTCCTGAAGTCAAATAGTTTGTCTTGCCCTGAATTTAGAAAAAAAATGGTAAATCTATATTGCTCCATAAACAGTACAGCACAAAGTCTTGCAATTCTGTGCAATTTTCTGTAATCATGTATACTTAAGTGAAATTTACATTATCCTTATGAGCTGCACTATGGAAATGATTCTTTTAGCCTACAGCTATTAGAACCACCCTGGTGCCAGGACCAAGTTGTCAGCACCAGGGGAAGCAATTTCATCGGGTTTCTTTTTACATGGACACACGGCTCCTATTAGCGCTTATACCTCCTATTTTGTTTTTTTTCCCCAGACTCATGCAGTTTGCCTCTTTGGGTAGAAATGAAAACAATTTCAAGAATGAAAAGTTTCAGCTTGTAGCTAAAAATATCCCCAATCATCAGCAGGGGAGGCAATTCCTCAGCCACTTGCAACAAAGATGACCTCTTTGCCAGGCTTGGTCTACAGCAGGAGGTGTCTACTCATGAGCTCCTTTTACATGGGCTCAAAAATAAACAGCCAGTTCCCCTGGCTGGTCTCCCTCCTTGAGTGGAGGCAGGGAACATTCTGTACAAGGAAATCTTTTCCCTTTAAGCTAGGGGCCAATCCTAACCAAGTCAATTTAAGCATCTGAGGTATGTTAGACATTAATAGATTTTAATTGCAGGTGCCCAAGTTTAATTGCAGGTGGATCAGTTTAGTGTCTTTCAACCCTAAGGACTCAGCACATTGAGGGCATTCATATTACAAAGGTGAAGCAGAGCACCACGTTATTTTCTAAAAAATAAAATCAAAGATATTTTTTTCCACACAAGCCTCTACCTTGAATATACATCTCTCCCAAGGTCACAGGAATACATTACCATATGATAAAGCACCAAGTTAGCAAAAATTAGGAAAATGATTGCCAAGTCCAGGAAAAGTCAGACTTAAAATTCTCTCCTATCTTTAAGGCTGATGGTGAAACTTACACAGCTGAACCAGCACTCTGAAAAATTGAAACCACATGGTATCTTTACCCCAGATACCATTAGTCTATGAGGAGACATGCCAACTTTGCTTCTACAAATAGAGAAATTGAGGCAAAACACCATAAGGAACTGATAGAAAAGTTAGAATTACCACCAAGGGATCTCTCTTCTTAATCTCCTCACGTTAGTAGTTTAATCAACTAATCAGAGTTATAGAGGGCACAAAATTTTAAGATGTGTATTTAGGTGTGCAAAACTTTATTTTTTTACAAAGCAGTAGGATATCGACTTTGAATCCCCATTGTACCTGGTGTTAGGAAATACAATCTTGAGCGATTCCAGGTAAATCCAGTAATATAAGATTTATTGTTATAAATCCAAAATCCCCCCTATGATTTCATCTCCCCGTGATGGCACCCAAGTTCCATGGGATATTCCAGGTTGTGTTGATAGAGTGTGGGTGGGACAGCAGAGGCCTGCGTCACCTGCTGAGATGAGCATCATTGAATCTAGTTCCTCACTATTGCTCTTCCTCCATTTTTGCATCCACTGAGCTGTCTGAATTCCCATCTGCGGAGGGTATTCCCTTGTCCTCACCTCGAGACCCTCCAGGTCTTCCAATTCTCAGTACCACATCTGACTATTTATTATGGTAAAATATTTGGCTATGCCACATCTTTGGGGGCATCTCAGGGACTCTGAGAGGATTCCTGATGTCTATCTCCCTTAGACACACTTCTTTCCCTCCCATGCCACACTGGGGCAGAGAACTTGGGAGCTTGCCCACCCTCCACTCCCAGAGATGACTATGGGAAGAAGGTGGGGCATAACAGGTTGAAAGTCTGGCTGGGATCTGCATAAGAAGCTTATTATCTTTCTTCCTGTCCAACTCTTCTTCCCTTTAACAAAGCTGAAGGATCTTGATCTAATCTGAGGAGTCGGGGGTAGGGGTAGGGGGAGAGATGAGAGCTACTTCTTCTCAAACACATATTCTCAGATATTTTAATTAATATTTCATAGCATTGCCCTACCACAGTAAAGTAGGTTTAAGGTGATTAAATAAAAATCAAATACTTTTCTCCCTTTCCTCAAAGATCTAATGTCATAAAACTCTATAGAAAAGTAAGGAGAAAAGAGAAGAACACTGACTGAAAATGATGAATTTAAGAACTTTGAGACTATAATTTTTATTTGAAAGACTTCCTCTGTACTATCCTAGTTTTTTCTTTTCTTTTTTTTCTTCTTTCCTTCTTTTCTTTTTGAAAAAATGGTATTACAAGTAGGCATTATATTTGTACAGTAACTGGTCTAAATGCCTTTCTACAATCTCACAGTGCTTGACTTATCTGAGCTTTTTCAAAATTGCTCATCACAAGCTGTCCCCTCTCTCCCCTCTTTTCTGATTATTATTCTCATTTGCTTTTCCTGTGTCTCATTTTCACTTTATCCCAGCACTTCACAATCTTTTTACTTTACAAAAGATGATAGTGTTTATTAGGCACTCAGGGATAAATGGATGATTTCTGGTCTTGGTCAGGCACCCTGAGTGTGAGGGAACTGATGTCTTAGGCATATCTCTAATCCACTTTTGGAATACGTGAACCTCAGAAAACTAATTAGGAAGAGCTGATCTAGTCAATTTCCTGCTAGCCATCAAAATCTTGCTCCTCTCCAATGTAGATGTCCTCAATGAAATACTTATCAACTATCATAGCCTATGATGATCTCTTAAGGATCTTCTCTGCCACTCCATTTAACTGTTTGTCCTAAACCTCTTAATATGATTATCTATTTATTTCAAGTGTGCTAAAGTTAACCATATTTTAAGACACTTGAGGATAAAGGTCATGTTTTCTAGAACTAGGACCACTTCCAAAGCACTCTAATTCAAAGTTAGAAACACTGCAGATGCTCAAAAATTATGAAGGAAAATAATAATGCATAATGAAAAGAACATGGGCAAAGTGATATAGATCAGAATTCAAACCCTTTTTCCATCATTTGTTGACTGGATAAATTTAAGAAAGTCAAATTGTGAATATTTTGGGAGTCAAATAAAATGATAGCATCTAGTAAGCCTTCAAAACCAATCAAGTGAATAAATGAAGAGATTTCAGTTAAAGGATGTGAAAGATGACAAAAAATGGGTCAGATGAGGAAGGAAGGAGGGATATGACAGAGATGGAAGAGCCAAAATCTGCAGAGGCCAGAGGCTGGTGAGAACATGGTACATTGTGGAAATGGCAGTATAACTTGAAGTTACAAAAGTGACAGAGGGGACTTCCGCTTGTAATGAATATGAGCCCAAAGAAATCATATTTATCCTTCTTCTTGAAAAAAAAAAGAAACATGCAAACTGGGCTAAGTATATGAAACAATATTTTCAAAACATTGTCTGGATATTGGGTAATGAAGGACAATAATCCCTGAAAAATGGGAAACAAATGAAGTGAATACTATTTTTGCCCGGGGTTAGTGCCTTTAGTGAGTTTATATTCCTTAGATCAAGGAAAGAGAGCAGTAGCAGAGTCCAGCCTACTCCTGAGTTGAGGACACAGAGCTGAGTGTCTGAGGAAATCAAGATGGCTACAGTCAGCCGGACAGAGTACTGGAGAGGCCTCAAACCTTCACAGTTTACAACTACAATGTCTGAGATGAAAAATACACTGGATAGGATTAATGGCAGATTAAACATTGCCAAAGCAAAGATTACTTAACTTGAAGACATAGCTTTAGAAACTATACTAAAAGAAACATATAGAGAAAAAAGAATGTAAAAAATAAACAAAGTATCAGTGAGCTGTGAGATAACTTCAGCTAACCCAATATACATGTAACTGGCATCCCCATGGAAAGGGGGAGGGAGGGTAGAAAAAATATTTGAAAAAAATAATGGCTGAAAATTTTCTAAATGTGATGGAAAATATAATCTCAGAGATCCAAGTAGCTCAATAAATATTAAGCACAAGAAACGTAAAGAAAACTACAGCAAGGCATATTGTGATCAAATTTCTGAAAACCAATGATAAAAAGAAAATCTTCACAATAGCCAGAGGGAAAAGATACATTGTGTACTGAAAAAAACAAAAATAAAGATAAAGAATACAGAAGAGTTCTCATCAGAAACAATGTACCCAAGAAGACAATGAGAAACATCTTTAAAATACTGATAGGAAAAAACAAAGCCAAATACCTATTGATGGAGAATTCTATAATCAGCGACTATCTTTCAGAAATAAAGATGCAGTACTTTTATAGACAACAAAAGCTGAGAGAATTCATTACAAGGAAACCTGTGGTATAAGAAATGTTAAAGGAAATTCTTCAGCTAAAAGGAGTATGACACTAGACTTGGGCCCACACAAAGACATGAAGATTCCTAAATGTGGTTAAAATGAACATAAATATTTTAAAAACACATTTTTCTTATTTTTGTCATTTTAATGGATAATTAACTAGGAGAAAGGATCCATCTTTAGGCCAATGAAACAGAAGAGAGCCCAGACATATCATCTGAAAACTGGTGACCCAGGAAAGCTGGTAGTGTTGTTCAGTCTGAGTCTGAAGGCCTGAAAACCAGAGAGTGGATAGTCCCAGTAGAGGGCAGGAGAAGACTGGTGTCCCAGAATAACCAGTTAGGCAGGGAAAAAGAATTCAACATTCCTTGTCTTTTTGTTCTACCCAGGCCCTCAAAGGATTTGATGATACCCACCTACCTTGGGGAGGGCCATCTACTTTATTCTGTCCACTGATTCAAATGCTAATCTTTTCCAAAAACATCCTCACAGACATACCCAGAAATAAATCTTTAATCAGATATGTGGATGTCTCTTGGCCTTGTCAAATTGACACACAAAATTGGCCATCACAACAATTTTTTCAACATATGGTGCTGAATAACTAAATGTCTATATGCAAAAAAATCCATCTCAACCTAAAGCACATACCTTACAGAAAAATTAACTTGGAATGAATCATAGACCTAAATGTACAACTATAGAATTTGGGAAAGAAAACATATGGGAATATCTTTGTATCTTTTGGTTAGGCAAAAGTTCTTAGATGCAATATCAAAAGCATAATTTTTAAAGGAATAAAATGATAAATTGGACTTCATCAACATTAAGGAATATTGCCCTTTGAAAGACACTGTGAAGATATTGAAAAGATGAGTCACAGACTGGAAGAATATGTGTGCAAAATGCATATCTGATAAAGGATTTGTATTCAGGATATATTTTTAAAAAAACCTTTCAAAATCAACAATAAGAAAATGAACAATTCAATAAGAATATGGGCAAAAAATTTTAACAGATACTTCATAAAATATAAGATGGTGAAAAGCACATGAAAAAATATTCATTATCATTAGTTGTTAAGAAAATGCATTGCTAATTATTAAAGAAAGGCAAATCAAAACTAAAATGAGGTATCACCTCACTCATATCAGAATGACCATCATCAAAAGTCTACAAAAAATGAATGCTGGAGAGGGTGTGGCGAAAAAGGAACCTCCTACACCGTTGGTGGGAATGTAAATTGGTGCAGCCACTATGGAGAAGAGTATGGAGGATCCTTAAAAAACTAAAAATAGAGTTACTATATGATCCTGCAATCCCACTCCTGGGCATATATCTGGAGAAAACTCTAATTCAAAAAGATACATGCACCCCAACGTTCATTGCAAGCACTATTTAAAACAGCCAAGACATGGAAGTAACCTAAATGTTCATCAACAGAGGAATGGATAAAGCAGATGTGGTACATATATATAATGGAATATTACTCGGCCATAAAAAAGAATGAAATATGCCATTTGTAGCAACATGGGTGAACCTAGAGATTATCAGACTAAGTGAAGTAAGTCAGACAGAGAAAGACAAATATCATATGATAGCACTTATATGTGTAATCTCAACAAGAAGAAAAAGATACAAATGAACTTACAAAACAGAAATAGACCTACAGACTTAGAAAACAAACATGGTTACCAGAAGGGAAAGGGGAGGAAGGATAAATTAGGAGTTTGGGATTAACATATACACACTCCTATATATAAAATAAATAACCAATAAGGACCTACTGTATAGCACAGGGAAGTATACTCTATATTTTGTAATAACCTATAAGGGAAGAGAATCTGAAAAAGTATATATATATATATATATATATATATATATATATATATATATATATGTAAAACTGAATCACTTGTGCTATACACCTGAAACTAACACAACATTGTAAATCAACTATAGTTCATAAAAATAAATAAATAAATAAAATGCAATTGGGAAGAAAAGTTAAGGATATCATTTTTGTAAAATGTAATAACTAGATATCTATTCCAGAAGCTATAAAATGCTTGAGGAAGTAAAATTAAAAGGTTGCATAAAATTATGTATTGTACTTTTAGAATTTTAATGAGAATGCATTCTTATAAATCTCAAATCCTCAAATGAACAGTATTAAACTGAATGAAATGAAAAAAAAAGAAAATGCAAATTAAAGCCACAAGATATTACTACTCACCCAATACAATGGCTAAAAGAAAAAAGAAATACTAATAATATGAAGTGCTGGTGGGGAGATAAAGTGACTGAAATTCTTAGACATTGCCATTGAGAATATAAAATGGTGCAGCCACTCTGGGGTATATATTGGAAACTGCCTATAAAATTAAACAGATACTTACCATAAACCCAAAAATCCCACTCCTAGGTGAAATGAAAATTTAAGTCTATCATAATACCTGTATATAAATATTTGTAGCAGCTTTAATCATACTAACCCCAAACTGGAAGCAACCCTAATGTTTCCCAGTCCTCATGTGAATAAACTGTGGTATAGTCATACCATAGAATACCACTTAGCAATAAAAAAGAATGAACATCCAACACATGTCACACATGTGGATGAATCTCAAACGTACTATGCTAAGTGAAAGAAGCTGGATGCAAAATGCTATAGAGTCCACCTATATGACATTATGGAAAAGGGAAAACCTAAGGGAGAGAAATCAGACTGGTGTTGCCAAGGGCCGGAGGTAGAGGGAGAGATTTACTACAAAAAGACATGGGGAAATTTGGGGCAGGTAGGGCAATGGAACTGTTCTGTATCTTGATTGTGGTGGTTACATGACTGCATTGTCAAAACTCTGAAAACTGTGCACTAAAAATTGTGTACAGCAAATTAGTAGCAACATACTATGAGTTTGTAGCATAACTATAGCACAAAAGATGGGAAAGAGGAATTGGAAACATACTGTTATAAGGTTCTTACACTAAGAAACAGTATAATATTTGGTTTTTAAAGATATATATTGTAAGACTTCGGACAATTAGTACGAAAAATTTAAGATATATGAATAAGTCCACTATGAGGATAAATGAAATAATATAAAATAATCAACTAATCCAAGAGAAGGCAGATAACTTGGAGCAAGGAGCAGATGAAACATAGAAAATAATAAGCAAGACAGTGAATTTAAATCCAACTGTATCACCAAAGGCATTACATACAGATTATCTGAACACACCAATTTTTTAAAAATCAATATCCTTCTAAATCAGAGGGTCAGTTATAGCGCTTGTAGATTCAGATTACGTTAGCAAAGTAGCAAGAGCTTTTTAAAAAGCAGGTCTAATTTAAGAGAGAATTATACAGGAAAGAACTTTGACATACACCTCTATACAAGATGCTGCTTTGAAATAAGTCCAATCAGGTAAAACCCTTGTGAAGGCAAAACTCTGGAGGAAGTAGCCACTTGCCAATCAATGCTTTGCTCTTTCACAAGTGTCCCATTGTGTTTTGTCCAGCTTAACCACGGACAGACCTTACAATCTTGGCAATTCACTCAGCTTTATTTTACTTAAATTTTTGAAATGGATAAAATAATGTTTAATTCTTATTTTACTCACTGGGAATAAATAAAAAGAAAGAATGTAGGCTCCCTAAAAATTTGTGAAGTCCTCATTTAATTACCATTTGTGGTAATTTAATTACCATTACTTTTCAAAACCAATGAATTTCACTTAATTTTTCTCACTTATTCCAAGGGCTAATATTAACTTGTCTCTTTTATTACCTATTTTCTTTCTCAAATTGATTTTGTTAGAAAATTATGAGCTTGAAAACTATATCATTACATTTGACCTTGGCAACTTCTGTGATTGAAAAGAAATCCAAATGTCATCTAGCACTCATTTTGTAAAGCAACTGATCTTCAAAAAATGGATTGACTTTAAAAGGAATATTTTAAATGATTTGTAATCAAGTACCTCTTGAGTGACAGAAACATTAATAATTTATCTCCATTTCTCTGAAATCTTTAATTACCCCTTCTTGTCTAGTATCAGGAAGGACCACACAGCAACAAGAGATATATAGCAGACACTGTTGATTTCCAGTCAACAGCCATTTCTTTCTTGCTTACCAATGGGACTCTGGAGTTTGTTTGGGGACTGAAATGTGCAGTCTTAGTCAGTGGATAATGATTATTTTAAGCATCATTTCTCAGAAGGAAAGCTTCTGTCAGTAGAGGGATGGGAGATTATTAGTTGTACAGGACTATACTGTCAATGGTTAATAATTTGGGCTCCCCTTTACATTGCACACTAAAGGCCAGTAGTACTCCCTGGTCATTGCAATAATCAGAAATGTTCTCCACCATTTCCAAATGCTCTCCTATAGAGTACTATTCTCTGTTGAGAAACCATTGGCCAAGCTGTACTAGTCTGCTTGGGCTGCTGTAACAAAATCTCAGTCTGGGTGGTATAAACAACAGAAATTTATGTTCCCAAAGTTCTGGAGGCTGGAAGTCCAAGGTCAAGGTGTCAGCAGGTTTGGTTTCTTCTTCTCCTTGACTTGCAGATAGCCATCTTCTCTCTGTGTCTGTACATGGTCTTTCTACTGGGTGCTCCTCTGGTGTCTCTCTGTGTGTCCAAATTTTCTCTTCTTATAGGGATACCAGTCAGATTGGATTAAGGACCACCCTAATGGCCTCATTTTAACTTAATTACTTTAAATACCATATCTCCAAATACATCACATTCTGAGGTACTTGAGGTTTAGTGTTTCAACATACGAATTTGAGGGGACACAATTCAGCCTATAATGTAAGAATCCTGCTCCCCTTTGTTAGACACTAGACTTTCCAACATCCTTTGAGTCTAAGGAGGATTGTATAACCCAGGTCTGCCCAAGGAGGGGTCATAGAAAGTCCACTTGGTATGGGAGAGCTTATGGGAAAGCTTTTGCTTTTCTTGATAAAAGGAACATATAAGGCCAGTCTTGCTCCTAGCCCCTTCTTTCAGCTTTGAACATAGATATGATGCTTGTGACCATGAGAAAAAGATCAGAGAATAGCAGAGGTGGTATCTTCAAGCCCTGACATTGTTGATATTGAAATAATCCACCTCTGGGTATCTTGTCATTTGAGAAAAGTAAACTGTTTAAGCTCCTGTCAGTCATGTTTCCTATCACTTGCTGCTGAAATCACTTTTTACACATACAATATGGAAATATCTGTGAATTTCAGATATCTGTGAAATTCAGAATGGTCTTCTACTCCTAACACTACTATTTTCCATAGCAAAGTTTAGTGGTTCTCAACCAGGAACAATTTTGTCCTCCAGGGGATATTTGGTAAAGTCTGGATACATTTTTGGTTGTCACAAATAGGGGGCAGGAAGAGAAAAAAGGATATTAGCATCTAGTGGGTAGAGGCCAGGAATGTTGCAAAGCATCTGACCCTAAATGTCAACAGTGTTGAGGTTGAGAAACCCTGTTCATATTATTTCCTTATTATCTTTTTAATATCTGTAGGTCCTTAGGGTCTTTCATTCTTGATATTTGTAATTGGTATCTTCTTTCTCTCTCTCTCTTTTTTTTTTCTTCAGTCTGGCTACAAGTTTATCAATTTTATTTAACTTTTTCAAATAACCAGCTATTGGTTTCAATGAGTTTATTGTTTTACCTGCTTTCAGTTTTATTGATTTCTGATCTTATCTTCATTATTTCACCCTTTATGTCGATTTTGGGTTTAATTTGCTCATCTTTTTCTAGTTCAATACATTGGAGGCTTAGATGACTGATTTGAGACTTTTCTTCTTTTCTAATGTAAGCATTTAATGTATATATTTCCCCCTAAGCACTGCATTAGCTGCATCAATAAAATTCAGTTGGGAATTTTCCATATATCTCCCTAATACTGATTTGTAGTTTACTTCTATTGTGGTCTGTATGATTCCAATCATCTTAAATTTATTAAGATTTGTTTTCTGGTCTCAAATATGGTCCATATGTATTTGTAAACAATGTTTTCTTCTGTAGCTTTTGTGTCAATTTTATTGTTTGATATTATTTTTCTAGTCTTCTCTAACATTGTGATTTTCTGGCTGCTTGTTCTATCAATTACTGAGAGAAGAGTGTTAAAATCTCCAACTACTATTGTGGATTTGTCTATTTCTCTTTTCAGTTCTATCAGTTTTTGCTTCATGTATTTTGAAATTATTATCAGTATATGTATTTAAGATTTGTGTGTGTTTATGACAAATCTGTCCTCTATGATTGTGAAATGTCCCTGTTCATCTCTCATAATATACCTTCTTCTGAAATCTTCTTTGCATTCATTAATATAATCATTCAAGACCTTTTTGGTTTTGTTTTTGCCTGAGATATCTTTCCTTTTCCTTCATGTTTAATCTCTGTGTTTTTCTATTCAAAGTGTGTTTCTTGGAGACAGCGCACAGGCTCCAGACGCGCAGGCTCAGCGGCCATGGCTCACGGGCCCAGCCCCTCCGTGGCATGTGGGATCATCCCGGACCGGGGCATGAACCCGTGTCCCCTGCATCAGCAGGTGGACTCTCAACCACTGTGCCACCAGGGAAGCCCAATAATTTATATCTTATTTAATTATTAATAATGTTGGGTTTAAATCCACAGTCTAGTTTGTTTTCTCTTTGCCTCATCTGTTCTTTGTTTCCTTTTACCTAATTCCTTGCTTCCTTCTGGATTTAATTTTTTTTAGGATTTCATTTTATCTTCTCTATTGGTTTATTAGCTATATCTTTGTAGTTATTTCGTTGGTCTTTGTGGTTGCAATCAGATTGAAAATATACATCTTTAATTTATCAGAGTCTAATTTTAAATAATATTTTCAATACGACCCCTTCATGCAGAGTTTAAGAATCTCCCAATACTGTACTTTTATTTCCACCTCCTGGCCTTTGTACTATTGCTGGCATACCTTTTATTTCTACATACACTGTTAATTCTACAATATATTGGTATTACATTTGCTTTAAACGTTCAAATATTATTTTAATAAAAAATTAAAAATGAGAACAAAATGTTATGTTTACCCATATATTTACAATTTTTGACACAATTCATTCTTATGCTTAGATCCAAGTGTCTATGTAGTATCATATTACTTCCTGAAGAATGTCCTTTAACATTCTTTATAGTAGTGAAGTCTCTCAACACTTATTTGTTGAAAGTTGCATTTGGGTCTTTTAATCAAACTCCTTCTTGAGGTGTTTGTAGATTCACATACCGTTGTGAGAAACAATACAAAGAGATCCTGTGTACACTTCACCTAGTCTCCCCAGTGGTAACAATTTGTATAACTATAATACAATATCACAATGGGGAAACTGACGTTAATACAATCCACCAATATTATTCAAATTTCACCACTTTTACATAGGTAGAGTTGTGTGTGTTTGTGTATTTAGTTCCATGCAGTTGTATCATATGTGTAGATTCATGTAACCACCATCATAGGCAAGTTCTATCCCAGTGACACCTCTGCTACCCTTTTATAGCCACACTGACTTTCTTACCCCTTCCCTAATCCCTGGCAACCACTGATCTGTTCATCAAGTCTATAATTTTGTCATTTCAAAAAGTGTATCCATATAGATGGTATTATAAAAAATGCAGCTTCTGAGATTTGTGTGGTTTATTTTGGCTGCACGGGTTGTGGGATCTTATTTCCCCAACCAGGGATCAAACCCAGGCCCTCAGCAGTGAAAGTGAGAGTCCCAAACACTGGACCACCAGGGAATTCCTCTTTTTTTTTTTTTCCAATCAGCATAATCCCTGGAGATCCATCCAAGTAGTTGTGTGTATCAATAGTTTGTTCCTTTTCATTGCTGAGTAATATCCAATGGCATGGATATAGCACAGTTTGCTTAACCATGCATTAACTGGAGGACATTTTGGTTGTTTCCAGTGTCCAGCTATTATGAATAAAGCTGCTTTGAACATTCACATCACATTGATATGTAAACATAAGTTCTCATTTCTCTGAGCTAAATGCCTGGGACTGCCATTGCTGAAGCGTGTAAGTGCCTGTTTAGCTTTAAGAGAAGTTACCAAAGTATTTTCCAGGGTGTCTGTACCATTTTTTATGTAGCCACCAGCAATGTATTAGTCATCCAGTTTCTCCACATCCTTGTCAGCATTTGGTACTATCAGTACTTTTTAAAATTTTAGCCATTCTGATAGGTATGTAGTGATATTTTATTGTGGATTTAGTTTGCATTTTACCAATGGCTAATGATGTTGAACATCCACCACCTGTATATCCTCTTCAGTGAAATACATTTTCATGTCTTTTGCCCATTTTCTAATTGGGTTGTTTGGTTTCCTTACTGTGAAGTTTTGAGAGGTCTTTATGTATTATAGATACAAGTCCTTTGTCAGTTATGTGGTCTGAAAATATTTTCTCCTAGTTTGTAGCTGTTTTTTCATCCTCTTAAGAGCAAAAGTTTTAAATTTTGATAAGGTCCAACTTATCAATTTTCCCTTTTCTGAAACATGCCTTTGGTATCAAGTTTAAGAACCCTTCACTTAGCCCTAAATCATGTGGGTCTGTTTGTATATATACCAGCTCTCTTCTCATCATGATCGTGTTTTCCTCCACCTTCTTGAACATATGAGATATATTTACAATGGTTGTTTAAATGTTCTTGTCTACAAATTCTATCATACACATATCATCTCTGAGTCTGTTTCTATTGATTGGTTTTTCTCCTTGTTATTGGTCATATGTTCTTATTTCTCTTCACACCTGGTAATGCTTGATATATACCAGACCTGACATTTGCTTTGGTTGCCGGACATTGTTTTATATCTTTAAAAAGTGTTGCGTGGTTTTCTTTCCCCCTGGCATGAAGTTAAGTTTTTGGTGTTAGACTCTTTCCAGCTTTTTGTTAGAGTTATCCAAACCAGCCTTTAGTCTAGGACTCATTTTACCCCACAAGGCAGTATACTTCTGAGAATTCTACTTGATGTTTCCTATATTTTGAGATCTTTCCACTCTGGGTGGTGAGAGCAATGTATTTCCAGCCCTCTGTGAACTTTGGGAATTGTTCTGCCTACTTTTTTCCAGTGGTACTTTTCCTGCCATCAAGCACTTGCATACAAGTTCAGATTAGTATTCAGCAAAAGACTAGAAAAGCCCCACTAGCACATTTCAAGAACTCTCTTTCTCAGTGCAACTCTCTCCTCTCCAGTATTTTGTCCCCACAGATTTTAGCTGCTTTGGTCTCCACGGATTCTACTATCTCCTTAGCTGAACAGGATCTGTTTAAGTTCCCCATCTGTGATGGTTGATTTTTATATGTAAGCTTGGAGGGTGTTTGGGAATAAGATTAACATTTAATCAGTGAACTTTGAATAAAATAGATTCCTTCCATAATGTGGGTGGGTCTCATCTAATCAGCTGAATGCCTGAATAAAACAAAAAGTCTGGCCTCGCAAGAAAGAGGAAAATCTCCAGCAGACTGCCTTCGGATTTCATCTGTACTGTCACCTCTCTTGAGTCACCAGCTCACCAGCCTTTGTACTGAAACTGGAACATTGCCCTCCTGGATCTCTAGCTCACCAGCCACAACACTGCAGATTTTGGACTTGCCAGCCTCCCATAATTGCATGAGCCAATTCCTTGTAATAAATCTCTTACTATATACATACACATCTTGTTGGTTTTGTTTCTCTAGGGAACTCTTACTAATATAACATCATTACCCTTCAGCCTATAAGTTAATTCAATTTTAGGGCTCACCTTATCTGTTTCTCTTTCCTTAGGGCTCACAGTTGCCACCAATTGTCCAATATCTGAAAGTCTTTCTTTCATATATATTGACCAGTTTTTTTGTTTGTTTGTTTGCTAAAGGGAGGTCTGTTAATTCAGTCTCTGTTACTTTATTCTGACTGAAGTGGAAGTTCTTCCTGCATTTTTTAAACCCCGTGTATCACTTATAGAATCTCAGGGTAATCCTAGTTGGAGCTTGAGAAATTAATCCAGTCCCTTTATATTACAAATGGGAAAAACTGAAGCCCATTCATTCTTTTTTTATTTTAGGTCAAAAAACATTTACTGGGCACCTTTTAAGGACTTGCTATATCCATATCATATACTAAAAATTAATAGATTGGTCTCTCAGTGAGGAAGCTAGCAAATTGACAGACAATTCTGAAATATCGTTGATAAATCCAGAGAAGATACAGGTTTATGGATTCTTCTCTACCAATTGTTGGTAGAGAAGTCAGTAGAAGACATCTTTTACTTTCCTGAGTTCTGACAAAATTAAGAGAAAGAAGCAGGAATGAGAGACTGAAATAACTGCATTTTAATCATAAGAACTCACTAGAGAATGGGTATCAGCGTTAAGCCTAATGGGCTGTGACACTTCCTTCCTGAATATGCAGACTTATCCACCAATCACTGGCAATGTCGGGCACCAGCAGACTTCCCCACCCAGGAGCAAACCTGCTCCACTTGCTGAGCACATTTTGAAAGAAAAGCAGACTCAAAGGCACCCTCTCAGCAGGTAACAAGACCCCAAACCAAATGCAAAAGAGATTGAGCTGGGTATTTCCAGTCCCTTCTACCAAACTCAGAAAATGTGGGAAAGGGTGAGCGGGGAGGCAGAGAGAGGTCGAGTTACTCCAGGGCAGGTTTCTTCTACAGAGAAGTGTGAGGAGTGGGAGATACTTTCCTCCCAAACACCAATCGTTTTACTGTCTAACAATTCCCTTCTCCTGTTGCCTTTTGCATGTTTAATGGAGTCCTCTTAACTCCAAACCTCCTCTCAATGTGGTTTAAGCCACAAGGTTCCTGCTACTGTTCTACTGTTCCATATGGGAGACCACATGTGAGAATGAAAACAGTATCCTTGCATAACTAATTAAGAAAAATTGCAGAAAAACAAATATAACAATGTTAATATAGAAAATGTGACTTTTTAACTAATACTTTCACAAAACTCATAATAGTGCCTGGCATATATTAAGTGCTCAATAAATATCCATTCGATAAGTGTTCAAATAATTAGCATAAACTCATAGGACAACAGTCTAAACTAGTTAGACTGGCACTCCCCCCCAAATTTTTAAGCAAAATAATTCAAGCAATAGGCATTCAAAAATACAGATTTATCTTATAGGGTTAAGACTACATGAAGAGCATAAATTTTAGACTCCAGGCTTGGATTCTGACTCTTCTTGGACAAGTAGTTATAACCCTTCTGGGCCCAAGTCCTCTCATCTCTAAATTAGGAACAGTGTCATCTATTCTAAAGTGGTTCTGTGAAGGCAAAGGAGATAATCCACTTAAAGTGCTTAACCCACACTGCCTAACATAATTGTCTAAAAATGTTAGCTAATAGTAATAGCACAGTGGCATTAATCAGCCAAGCACGACAACAGAGATTTCTTTATTTCTAATCAACAAAATAGAATCACTGTAACTCCATTGCCTCCCTCAGTTTTTTGAGAGGGTCAAATAAAATGTTCGTAAGAGAGCTATATGGACACAAGATATCCACATTAGATAATATGCTTCAGGCTCCCACTGCTCTTCATTTACTTATGACTGTAATAAAGGTGTAGAAAGCTAGGGATATCTGGGGTAAGATAAGTGTTTTATAGGGTAAGAGGCTTTTCTGAGACTGTGAAGCTGATGACAGTCTTTTTATTGGTGAGGGTTGTGCCTCTTAACTAGGCTGTCAGCATTTCTTTCTCACACTGGGTGTGGCTGGTGGAGCCACGACTGAGAGGCAGCCTCTCTGGGTGGTCTGTCTCTGCTGCTTAGGCTGATGCTTCTGTCATTTCTTAAGGAATCATCTCATCAGCTTCTTTATGGCCTTGACCTCTCACATTCATTGGCCTCTCCTTCAGATCATACAGTTATTAAACTGTAGTAGCTGCAAATATTGATAGTCAAGTGATTTTGAGGGCAGAAAACCAATTTACAAAGCACAACTTCCCTGATGAAGCACATATACAGATTAAGAGCAAAACATTTACTTTATTATAAGTGGGTGAAAGGAAAGAGAGCATTATTTCAGTACAGTTCATTGCTTGATAAAATTTGCACTCTTAAAACAACTCTGTGACCTAATGTTATAACTTAGAAAAGGCTGAAAATTGCAACATACTCTAATGATTAACTCTTTGAGAATAATTCCTTTCAACATGGATCATCTCAATCTGAACTGCTTTATTTACGTACAATTAACCCATCTCTGCTTATGGTAACTCTCCTGTCCACAGCTACACCACGTCCTAAGTTCTAAATAGCAGAACAAAGCAGAAGGTAAGATGTATAACCCAGGTTTCGGGTACAATAGACATTCACCAGTTGCATGTGGCTTAAAGTGTCCGCCTTAATCAAGGATTTCCTGGTTGACAGTTCCCAAAACTCACATCACATTAGCTTAAGAGAAAATATACTCAGATTAGGGTGACTGTGAGCCCCAATTTGTCTGGGAGTGAAGAGTTTCCCAGGATACAGGGCTTTCTGTGCTAAAACGGGGACAGTTCCAGGAAAACTGAGATGGTCCATCACTCTAGCATGGGTGTTGCTGGTGTGGGATATATTGAACAGATATGTGGGTACCTGTGGAATTCAAGGGCAGGAAACAGAGACTGGCTCCTTAAGAATCTAGAACAAGAAACTAGATATCCATCAAGAGTCACACAGCTCTTCTTTCTTTCTCTATTTGGTTTACATACTCTACTTCTCTCTGAATGTATAGTTAGCCCTCTGGATCTGCAGGTTCCACATCCACAGACTCACCCAACCACAGACTGAAAATATTGGGGAAAAAAATTCCGGTAAGTTCCAAAAGCAAAATTTGAATTTGTCACGTACAAGTATTATTTATATTTATAGCATTTACATTGTATTTACAACTATTTACATGGCACTTACATTGTATTAAGTATTATAAGTAATCTAGAGATGATTTAAAGTATATGGGAGGATGTGTGCAGATTACATGCAAATACTACATCATTTTACAATAGGGACTTGAGCTTCTGGGGATTTTGGTATCCATGAAGGTGGGGTCCTAGAACCAACCCCCCAGATACTGAGAGACAGCTGTGTGTTATATTTTCCTTCCCCCTCTCCTTCTCCATCTCTCTTTTTTTCTCTCTCTTTCTACAGATTAGCTTACTCTTTCACCCTTAGTAAAAAGGTACAAGGATGTAACTTAAAGGAATTTAAGGGTCCATAGCCTTATAACATATAATCTTCAAGAATCTCAAGCAAAAAATATGTTCTAATGTCTTTCTAGGAATGTTGCTTAACCCAATGACTAGAATCCTGAAAATGCTCATATTGTCTCAAAATTCATAGGTCATGATATGAAACTGTTCTTCAATTATCATATTGTTTATTGATCAGATGGTTTAGGAAAGGCTACAGAATATTATGGTAATAACTTCCTGCTCAGTGAATTTTTAAAGTGCCCTTAAGTGGAAATACTGTCTTCTTAGGCATGTTCTAATTCTTTACTACAGTTCTCCTGTAATTTAAACATTAAATTCAACTCAGCCTAGAACAATTATTTGATTAGGTGAAGGATTTACTTCAAAAATATTGGCCTCAAATTTCTTAACATTTGGGCTAAAACTGTGGTTATTTCAATGACAGAAGTCCCAAGACTGTGTATCTGGAATTCTCACTATGAGAAGCATTCTCCAAGTGGTTAATTGAGTTTAATTAAAACATAATTTATTCAGTGTTAGTTAAAAGTCATCCTCAAAACTGCAAACAGAGCAAACCAATGTATTAGCTAATTGTGTGTAAGCTATGGCTCTAAGGCAACTAAGTAATTCATAGTTTAATTTTCAATAATGAGCTCCAGTAAAAACATAAAAATATATTTTAAATTAAGTTATGATGGTGTTTGGCCCTCTGCTATTGTTTTATCAGTACAAAGTAAATAAGGCTCCAACTAGGGGATTCTACATGGATTTTACTGATTGGTTGGATGAAATTGTTGTTTCTCCTAAAAGTTTAATAACACCTAAATATGGTGGTTTTAACCTAAAGAATCTGAAATGTTTTATTAGCTATGACAACTTTATTAATCCCTACTTTTCTTGTGATATCCTCCTCACTGATTTGAGAAGAGATCCCTTTTTCACTGATTGTATCTTAAAATTTTCATAGAAATATCTTGTTATAGCTTTAACTCTGCTTAAATATATAATTACAGCATTATCTCCCTAATTATTTTTGTAAAAATTTCCATTTTTATTACATTATTACCCGTACATACTTTAAAAAGTCAAAATGTTCTCTAAGCCTTACGAAAACAAATGAAAACTAGTCTCGTATCCCACCCCTCATCACCTCCCCCAAACAACTTCAACTCTTTTAGCTTTTTCCTTTCATGTATATGCTTAAGTCTACATAACATGATAATACTACTATACCTTGATTTTTTTAAAAAAAATTCAGTTTTACTTGTTATACTTAGAATTCTTATTATGGAATATAAGGATTTTAGAAGCTTAAATCTTACTTTCTACCTCATTCTCCATACAAATATCCTCCTCCATCCTAAGCATTCAATATAACTATGATTTGTGGCTAAGTCAATATGTCAGATAATTTTATGATGATTGGGTAAATATTATTCAGAGATGAGCCAAGTGAAATGCTCTGATTATATTTGTTTCTTGTATAAACGTCTCTTCCTCTGGAGTTAACAGTTGCCTAGGATAGTTTTTCCTTAATTGCTTTTTTAACCTATATTGAATTGCTCTGTTAACTTGATGATTCTGGGAACTGTTTTCTGGAATTCATTTTTCTGCATGGTTCCAGATTAAAGTCATCCAAAAGACAGCCTCGTGCAAGATCTTAGAGGTAGAGATGAAACTCTGAGCACTGGTTTTCAAAGATCCTTTCGTGGACAGAATGATGACAGATAAACACGGTTTGGGCTTGCTTTCCTCTGCTTCCTGTCCAGTTCTTCTTCTAGACTACAGGCTTTACTGACTGCACGTCCAGCATCAGATGCAGTATCAACACAGAACTTCCCACAGACCTCTCCACAGGCTCCCCTCTTGGGGACCCACTTCAATGGCTAGACATACTTGGCTTCTTAAATTTTCCTACAAGCTCCAACTTGTTCACCTGTACCAGGGTTTTAGGAGGGCTGGTTAGTAGCTTAATTCTCTAGTTCTTTAATGCCCCTCCTAGACGTCACATTCCCAGCTTGTCTGGCTGTATGGCTTAATTCCAGTAATGGCTTAATTCCCTGTATGGCTTAATTCCAGTAATTATCCCTGAACACACATCATAGTGGTGTTTTTCTCTCTCTAAACCTTAACTGAAATTCTATTACAATTATTTCCCCAAACTCTTGCAAGAATTATAGATCTCTAACAATACCTATATGCATTAGATAATTTATTATTTCGCTTCTTTTATTTTCCTTAGAGATTCCCTTTTAGGTCCTTCTGTTCTGATTCTATGTGGACTGGCTGCTCTCAAAGTCTGATGCACTTATGCTACCTGGGATTATTCACCTTTATGCTGGGAATTCCCTTCACATCTCTTTCCTTTCCAGGTTAGGGAAGTTTTCAGCTATTATTTCTTCAAATAAGTTCTCTGCCCCTTTCTCTTTCTCTTCTCCTTCTGGGACCCCTATAATGCAAAGTTGATATGCTTGATGTTGTCCCTGAGGTCTCTTAAACACTGTCCTCATTTTTTTTAATTCTTTTTTCTGTTCAGCTTGGATGATTTCCACTACTCTGTCTTCCAGTTCACTAATCTGTCCCTCTGTATCATCTAATCTACTGTTGATTCCTTCTAGTGTATTTTTAATTTCAGTACTTATATTCCTCAGCTCTGTTTGATCCTTATTTATATTTTCCAGTTCTCTGTCAAAATTCTCACTGTGTTCATCCATTCTTCTTCTGAATTTGTAGAGAATTTTTATGATCATTAACTTGAACTCTTTATCAGGTAGATTGCTTATCTCCACTTCCTTTAGTTCTTTTTCTGAGGTTTTGTCTTGTTCCTTCATTTGGAAAATATTCCTCTGTCTCCTCATTTTGCCTAATACTCTGTGTTTATTTCTATGTATTAGGTAGGTCAGTTACATTTTCCAGTCTTGGGGAAGTGGCCTTATGTAGGAGATGTCCTATGTGACTCAATAGCACACTCTACTCTGGTCTCCAGAGCTCTATGCTCTAGGGCTCCTCACCATGTAGGCTGTATGGGCCTTTCTGTTATGGCAGGATGGTCTACTGTGTATGCCCTTGTAGGTGAGGCTAGCCCCTGGTCTGGTTGGCTGCCAGGCTGTGCCTCAGGCAGTAGCTACTGGCCAGCTGGTGAATAGGACCCAGTCATAGAGTGGCTGGCTGTGTGTCTCAGGGGTCCCAGGGCTTGTGCCTGACGACTTGTGGGTGAAGCCGGGTCCCAAGGCAGCTGGTTGCAGGGCCTAGGGCTGGTACTATCCTACTGGTGGGTAGAGTCTGGTTCCAGGGTAGCTGGCTGCAGGGCCAAGGGGAGTACAAAACTGGTACTGACCCTCTGGTGGTCTGGAAGCCTCCCAATATTAATAGGCTAGAAGGAAGACTCCAAAATGGACCCATGCCAGAACCCATGTTCTCATGACAAAATGAGCTCCCCAAAATGGCTGCTACAAGTGTCTACATCTCCAGCGGGAGTCTCAGTTGCCTCCTGACTCTCCCAGAGGCTCTCCAAGATCAGCAAGTGTGCCTGATCCAGGCTCCTTTCAAATTACTCTCTGTGCTCTGGTACTTGGAACCTGTTTAAAGCTGGAGTCTCTGTTTCCTACAGCCCTCTGGCTCTCCGATAAGCAAGCTCAAGTGGCCTTCAAAGCCAGACTTTCGGAGGTTCATCTTCTTGGTGCAGGACCCCTGGGCTGGGGAGCTCAATGTGTGGCTTGGACCCCTCGTTCCTGTGGGAGAACCTCTGCTATTGTGATTATCCTCCTATTTAAGGGTCACTTACCCAGAGGTATAGGTCTTGACTATACTGCATCTCTGCCCCTCCTACCTGTCTTGTTGTGGTTCTTTCTCTATATCTTTTTTTGTAGAGAATCTTTTCTGCTAGTCTTTGGGTCATTCACATATATAGTTACTTTGTAAATAGCTGTAATTTTGGTGTGCATGTGGGAGAAGATGAGCTCGGGGTTTTCCACCATCTGGTCCACACCTCTCCAATTCTCCATTCTTAAAGACTTCATATTTTTCATCTCACTGCCTTTTCATTCTGTTTTCTATGAAATCTCCTCAAATTTATCTTCTAAACTTCTAAAAAAATTTCTGCTTTTGTGCTTTCAATTTCCAAGAGTTCTTGTTCCTCAGATGTTTCTCTTGCATGGTGCTCTGCTCCTATGTTTTGGATGTAATAACTACTCTTCCCTCCCTGAAGAAATTAAATTTAAAAACTATTCTGCTTCATGAACTTTGTCCTTTCTACTAGTTTCTCTTTGTTTATGTCATTTTAAAGTAGGGCACCAAGAGGTTGAGTGGATGCTCTCTGGGACAGATCGTATCTATACAGAGGGTTCCCTGTGTGGTGACTGGGCAGGGACAGCATTTTGTGATTTTCCTTTTGTTTGTTTGGTTTGTTTTCTTTTGTTCTGCTTTATTTTCTAAGGCTCATACATGGATTTGAGAAATCAGATTTATGCGCTGAATGACTTCACTTTTTAAGGGAATATTCATTCACTTCCTTATTTATGGTAAATCTGAAAAATGGTCTGAGGTGGTTATATGGAATATATCCTTTTATACACCTTCTAGATGCCTTTCAAACACTTCATATACTAGGCAATAAAAAGGCCATATTTTATTTGTATATTCTACTCAAGATAAAATAGATAATTTGACATGTTGTTGGGGAGAAATTAATTGGAATGTAAGCAACACAGAAAATAAAAACATAGGAAAAGGAAAAGCTGAGAATGAAAATGCTAAACCTTAACTGAGAGCATAAACAAAATAGTAGTTGTTAAAGGGAAAAATTACCCCTCTCCTCTCATTTAATCATTCCATTACTAAATATAATTTTATAAACAGAATCTGTGTGTTCTGACCTAGGAGTTATGACAGAACTTCTTTGCATATTTAATTCTTATTTTGAACACAAAAGAGCTAATGCTTCATTTTTGGTTGGAATTCACATCTACAAATCTTCCTTAAGAGAAAAAGTTCATGAAATTCAGTGTAGAAAACTCCAAAAGAACATGTCCTTTCATGGGTTTCATTTTAAATTAGGCAAGGGTGGCAATAACAAATAATAATTTCTTTTATTTTTAAAAAGTACTCCTTATTACCACTGCTTGAAATATTTACATATAATATTTTATACTTTCTAAATGTTTTAGGTAATCCTTATTAATTTCTTTATTTACTAAATTATTAATGGGCACTGTGTGTCAAACAAAGCACTGAGGTTACAAAATGAGCAAAATGTCAATACAATCCTCTCCTCCTCAAGGCTTCTACAATTTGATAAAAGAGAAATTCAAGTTTACAGTTATCACAATTTGTTATACTACAGTGTGATACATACTAAAATGCAGACTGAGTAAAGGGTTCTTAGATCACGTGAGTGAGAAAACATTACGTCTTGGAAGAGGGGGTCAAAAGGACTGGTCAGAGAAATTGAATTGAAAGAAAGTGAGAAAATATAAAGGATGGGAAGAGGGGGATTAGGAAAGCTGTGCTAGGTAGAGGAGACAGCCTTGCAAAGCCCCATTGGTGATAGGGAGCACAAAATATTTTGGGACCTAGTAAAATGTGTTAAGTGGGTATTCAAAGACGTGGCTTTGAGATAATGTGAAGACACAATATGAAGCTTTTTATAAGCCATGTGAAAGATTGGGGATTTCAAGCAGGGAAATAGCTTGATCAGATTTTGGCTTTAGAAAAATTGTTTTGCTTGAATCCTGGAGGCAGGATTGAAGGTGAATCAGACCAGAGGCAGGGAAAGCAGTTAGATGGTTACTGCAAAACTCTGCGTGAGAAAAGATGGGAACCTAAATTAACACCAGTGACATGGAGAGAAGTATCCTGATTCAGAGCTGGTTAAAGAAAAGATGACTAGAATTTGGTGATTTATTTGATGTAGGGAGTGGATTATTCAAAGAAGTCAAGGTTGACAAGAAAGCTTCTGGTTTTAGCATCTGGGCAAATGGGGTAGAAGAATCAATGGATAACCTGGATAACTATGGAATACCTGAGTGTAAGTGTTCAGTCAGCACGTGGTCATGCTGGTCTAGAGGTCAGAGTCATCTGTGCTGGAGAAATCATTTGGGATGCTTTGGTAATCACATAGTAAATAAAGTTGCAGGAGTGGATAGTATCATGCATGGAAAACAAATAGAGTGAGAAAAGAAGAGAATAATTTTATGAAGTAGATTGTTGTTATATATGTGACAGACGTCATTTCACAGAGAACACTGTTAGAAATCTTGGGCTAGGATGATTAACCAGATTATCCAGTTCACAATTAATATATCTTGCATTTATGGTCCATTGATTTAATCACAGAAAGGGCTGACTTTCATAACTGTAAGTCATCAAGATTGAGACAGTATTCTCCAAGCATATTCAGGAAAAAAACCTTCACAATATATATGAGAAAAAGTTTAAAAATAGCTTTGCCATAAGCATGGGGTAGCATTACTTAATTGAAAGATAAAGAAAATATTTCAAAAGTGTAGTATCATTTAAGAAAATATTTACACACAACATTGCTAATTGAATAGCAATTGAGAACACAGTGAAATGATCCAGTGTTTGACAGATAAGACTATCTGTTGTATCTTAGAGAAAGTATATTCAAGGTGTTTGTCTCCATTCAAACAGAGATTCCAGCAGGGATTTTGAAATCTGAGTTGGATCTCTGTAGGGAGATCAATGCTGGAGACATAGTTTGAGAAGTCATCAGTTTTAAAAAGGGTAGTAAAAAACTTGGAAAATGATGAACTAATAATAGAAACCAAACAGAAAGACATTGTCAAGTTCACATCGTTCAGAAAGAGATGTTTTCAATGCCTTTTAAAAATAGAGTCAAGACAAGGAAAACATAAGTAGCTGTCTCAATAAACAATAAATGATGAAAGAAGAGCTTGAATCCTAATATTCTGCCTATAAATTTTGCTATTTCCACCAACAATAAATAGTAATAATGATATAGTTTGGTAAACTGTAGGTTATGTGGGCAACTAAAATGCAGAAACAACTCTGATAGACAGTTACTATTAAAACTATCACCAGACTTTTATTCAACTGTTAGTTTCTAAAACCATACTCCCCACCAGCCAAAAAAAAAAAAAAAGATTTCCAGAAACCTTTAGGCAGAATCACTGTTAAATCTACTTCACCAATAAGAATATTGTCTCTTTGGGGAGAAAAAGCTCAGAGCCACACAAGTAGGGGCTGATTATCAAGTGAATGGTCTAAAAATCACGTCTTGTTGTGAAGAGAGAAATTCCATCAAGAAAAACACTTCAGAAATCCAGCCAGCAGCATTTCAGGCTTTTTCTTTTTTAACAATTTAAATTTTATTACAACAAACAAGAGTTAGTCCCATTTAATTCAATATCATGAAATGTTTCAGCATTGAAATTTAAAATAAAAATGAGAGATTTAAAAAGCTAGAAAGGAAGAACCAAAATATTCTCTATTTGGAGACAATATAAAAAAATCAGGCAGAAAATTCTGTCATATTAACTGTTATAATTCTTATTGGTTATTGCTAATATATGAGAAGATTTATTTTTATAAGCTAATCTTTGTTCCAATTACATTGTTAAAATCTGTTACTAGTTTGTTAGTCTATTGATGTATAGTTGATTTACAATATTATATTAGTTCCAGGAGTACAGACTAAAGATCCAACTATTTTTATAGTTTATACTCCATTTAAAGTTATTACAAAATAAGGCTATATTTTCCAGTGCTGTACAATGTATCCTTGTTGCTTATTTATTTTATACAGAGAAGTGTATCTTGCCCCTCTCCGCTTCTCTCTCCCCACTGGTAACCACTAGTTTGTTCTCTACATTTGTGGGTCTGTTTCTTTTTTGTTATTTGCATCCATTTGTTTTATTTTTTTAATTCCACATGTAAGTGATAACATAGAGTATTTGTCTTTGTCTGACATATTTCACAAAGCATAATACTCTCTAGATCCATCTACATTGTAGTAAATGACAGAATTTCATATTATTTATGGCTGAGTAGTATTCCATTGCATATATATACCACATCTTCTTTATTGATTCATCTATTGATGGACACTTAGGTTGCTTCCATATCTTGGCTACTGTAAATAATGCTGCATTGAACATCGGGTGCATGTATCTTTTTGAATTAATGTTTTTGTTTTCTTCAAATATATACTCGAGTAAAATTGCTGGGTCATATGGTAGTTCTATTTTTAGCTTTTTGAGAAACCTGAATACTGTTTTCCACAGTGGCTACATCAATTTACATTCCCACCAACAGTGTGCTAGGGTTCTCTTTTCTCCACATCCTCGTCAAAATTTGTTATTTGTGGTCTTTTTGAAGATAGTCATTCTGACAGGTGTGAGTTGATATCTCATTGTGGTTTTGATTTGCATTTATCTGATGATTAGAAATGTTGAGTATCTTTTCATGTGTTATTTGGCCATCTGCATGTTTTCTTTGGAAAAAATGTCTATTCAGGTTTTATTAATTGAGTTGTTAGTTTTTTTGCTATTCAGTTGTTTGAACTATTTATATACTTTGGATCTTAACCTCTTATTGGTCATATCATTTGCAAATATTTTCTCCCATTCAGTAGGTTATCTTTTCATTTTGTCAGTTGTTTGCTTTGCTATGGAAAAGCTTCTAAGTTTAATTAGGTCCCATGTGTATATTTTTGCTTTTATTTGTTTTGCCTTAGGAGACAGAGCCAAAAAAAAATATTGCTCTGATTTATATCAGACGGTTTTGCCTATGTTGTCTGCTAGAAGTTTTACAATTTCAGGTCTTACATTTAGGTCTTAATCCATTTTGAGTTTATTTTTGTATACAGTGTGAGGAAGTGTTCAAATTTCATTCTTTTACATGAAGCTTTCCAGTTTTTCCAGCACAACTTAGTGAAGAGACTGTCTTTTCTCCACTGTATATTATTGCCTCCTTTGCCATAGATTAATTGACCATAAGGGCATGGGTTTATTTCTGGTCTCTCTATTCTGTTCCATTGATCTGTATGTCTGTTTTTGTGCCAGTACCATACTGTTTTGATTACTGTAACTTTATATTTTAGTCTGAAGTCAAGGACCACAAAACCTCTAGCTTTGTTCTTTTTTTTGCAAGGTTGCTTTTGCTATTCAGGGTCTTTTGTGGTTCCCTATAAACCACAGTAGGATTAGTTGCTCTAGTTCTGTGAGAAATGTCATGGTTATTTTGACAGGGATTGCATAAAATCTTTAGATTGTTTTGGGTAGTATGGATATTTTAACAGCATTAATTATTACAATGCAAGAACATGGGATATCTTTATATTTCTTTGTAGCATTTTCAAATTCCTTCATCATTGTTTTACAGTTTTCAGAGTATAGGCCTTTTACCTCTTTGGTTAAGTTTATTCCTAGGTATTTTATGATGTTATTTTCAATGGGAGTGTTTTCTTGCTTTTTCTTTCTATAGTTCATTATAAGTGTATAAAAATGCAACAGGGACTTCCCTGGTGGTACAGTGGTAAAGAATCTGCCTGCCAATGCAGGAGACATAGGTTCAAGCCCTGGTCTGGGAACATCCCACATGCCGTGGAGCAACTAAGCCTGTGTGCCACAACTACTTGAGCCTGCACTCTAGAGTCTGTAAGCCACAACTACTCAGCCTGTGCACCACAACTACTGAAGCCCACATGCCTAGAGCCCATGCTCCCCAACAAGAGAAGCCACCTCAATGAGAAGCCTGTGCACCACAACAAAGAGTAGCCCATGCTCACCACAACTAGAGAGAGCCCATGTGCAGCAACAAAGACCCAACACAGCCAAAAATAAATAAATTAATTAATTAATTAAAAAAATAAATTGGTACTGGAATGTACCTATGTTAAAAAAAGTGCAACAGCTGTTTGTGTTGCTGGGAACCCTGAGGTCTCCATGTGCTGAAGTTTGGGCTAAGCTGCTGGGGGATGCGAGCCTGTGTGGAGCCTGGCCCAGCTATTGCAGCTGAGGGCCCTGCACCCACCAGTCAGCCAGCTGCCTGTGAATGAGCTTTCCAGCCCACCCACCAGTTGACCACAGGGAAGAACCAGCTGGCCTAGGTCAGAACTGCACAGCTGAACTCCAGAATTGCAAATGAAGTAAAATGGCAAACTTGGGTTTCTTCTGGATGCAACCCCATGCTCTTCAACCCTAATGTCAGAACTTGGAGGCCTGATTTTATTCAGAGTCCTGAATTCCTGAATTCCTGAAAAGGGCACCAGATACAGAATGAGGGGATTGTGATCTAACCCTGCAGAACATCAGATTCCTCAGAGAAAAGTGCTGTGGCCTCTACTGCTTCATGACCAGACACCCAAGGGGAAAAGATACTGAGTGGAACTTTTCCTTGGCTTGGGAATTGATGGCCTGAGCCAAAGCCGAAAACAAAGGATTCTACAGAGAAAGGACCCATGTGATTACCTTGGAGCTACCTGGATAATTCAGGATAATCTCACTACCTCAAGATCCTTCATTGAACTACATCTGCAAAGTCAAAGAGACTTACCTACCATGTAAGGTAACATATTCACCTGTTCCATGGGTTAGAACATGGACCTCTTGGGAGGCCATTATTCAGCCAATCACAGTCATAGTTCCTTGATTGGAATCACCTTTGGCACTGGATTTGTTGAACTGCCCTCCACCTACCTGAGTAGGACTAAAGAGAATTGGAGAGGGATGTGTAACTGAGGGGGGATGGCCATGGGACAAATATCACTGACTGGTTAGATAAGGATGTGAGAGTTACCAGGACATCCAGAGAGCAGCCTTCACTTGGCGATGGGGATCCTGGAAGAAAGTAGCTCTGGGTAGGACTGCCAGGTGCAGCAAGTAAGGGATTAGGATTGGATGAAGTGGGCTGGGAGCCAGATCTCCCAACTCTATGTGGGAGCAGGAGAGAGAGCAGACCACCACCTCTCCCCACATCAGCCCCTGCAGTCACAGTCTGGATGGTTATTTGGAAGAGAAAATGTTGCATCAAACATAAGATGGGGGGTATAAACTGCATGGACTTTTAAATAACTTTTGATAACCAGAAAGCTAGATCTGCCCGAGATGTCATGCTAGCCAGTAGGGAAAGAAGAGTCAACACTTGACAGTTGGGGTTCAGTGATGAAAAAAGAAAAACTACAGTTATTTTATGTTTGTGTTACCAGCAAGGACAGGCTCTTCAATAAACTGGTTATATTTCTTCGTATCAGGGCTAGGACTCCAAGGAGAGAATGAAGAATCTTAAAAAGACTAAGTCACAGCAGCTATCTTTGCTTAAGTGCCACTTGCAACACCCCAAGAATGAGCGTTTTCCCTCTAGGGCCACACTTGACATAGTTATGTGTGGTTATCTCTGTAGTTGAATAGCGTGCAGGCCCACTTCTAGCTGAGCTAGAGGAAAGGATTTTCAACTTAGCAGTCCTCAGGTAAACTTCTTAAATGGCTGTTTTTCTGGAGTGAACCACAACTGAGCCTCAAACTTGCCTGGAATGAGGCATTTGAAGATTATCTCTCACCCATCTGTAATAGCACCCTGACCTCATATTCCATTCCTGCAACTGTGAGTTCCATGGGAGGCAGTGGAACAAGGTGGGTAGCAGGGCAGATAACCCCAGGTTCTAATCCTAGTTTAGCACTTCCAGTTGTGTGACCTTGAGCAGGTTTCTGAACCTTTTATTCCAACATACCTAGTCTAAATAGGCAAAGCACAACATTCTCTTGGTAGATTTTGGGCACTCTTCAATATTTGGGGTGGTGGGGGCCACGTTACAGGACTGCTGCAACCTCACTCTTGAGTTTCAAGGAAAAGAGGTCTCAGGATGACTTCTGCTACACACAGACATTTACTAGCAAGCAGGTATGAAACATGCATAGCCCCTGTTCAGTAAGCTTGATGGAATCCCAGCTATTGATTCCCCATAGTTCTCCTTGCATAAAAGTCACCTCTGAGGCAAATGCAGCTATATATATATATATTTTTAACATCTTTGTTGGAGTGTAGTTGCTTTACAGTGGTGTGTTGATTGCTGCTGTATAACAAAGTGAATCAGCTATACGTATGCATATATCCCCATGTCCTCTCCGTCGTGCGTCTCCCTCCCACCCTCCCTATCCCACCCCTCTGGGTGGTCACAGAGCACCGAGCTGATCTCCTTGTGCTGTTCAGCTGCTTCCCACTAGCTATCTATTTTGCATGTGGTAGTGTGTGTGTGTCCATGCCACTCTCTCACTTTGTCCCAGCTTGCCCTTCCCCCTCCCCGTGTCCTCAAGTACATTCTCTACGTCTCCGTCTTTGTTCCTGTCCTGCCCCTAGGTTCATCAGAAGCATTTTTTTCTTTTTTTGGATTCCATGTATGTGTGTTGGCATGCGGCGAACTCTGGGTCCATCCACCTCATTGCAAATGGCCTGGTTTCATTTCTTTTTGTGGCTGAATGATATTCCATTGTGTATATGTGCCACATCTTCTTTATCCATTCATCTGTCACAACGATCAGAATGACCCTCAACAAAAAATCTCCAAAGAATAAATGCTGGAGAGGGTGTGGAGAAAAGGGAACCCTCTTGCACTGTTGGTGGGAATGTAAATTGATACAGCCACTATGGAGAACAGTATGGAGGTTCCTTAAAAATCTATAAATAGAACTACCATATGACCCAGCAATCCCACTACTGGACACATACCCTGAGAAAACTATAATGCAGCTATATTTTAGTGGCAGGATTCTGTGAGCTGTTTTGTTGGAGTCAACAATCCTCTGGAATCAGCAGGTGCACACAGGACCTTTTACAAGGGTTGATCAGCCTTGGGGGTCATTGATAAGGGTTAAGTTTCTTATGTACCATTGATGCCAGTGAGTTCTTTAAATTATGTTATTCATCCATATATGTCAAGCAAGCTGTTAACTTTACCAATGGAAACTCATGTTTAATATCCATTAGGCTAATGAAAAATCTTCAAGTGTTGGTGAGAGATAAAAATACCTGAGGAGCTTATAGCAGCTCCCTCTGGAGTGAGGCCTTTTGATTAAATGCCAGCACACCACCCTTGGAGTGTACATTCCTGATTAGGGCATAACTGTCACAAGGGTGTAGCCCAAACTAACTAATACATATATTTAGAGCACACTGTGTATGCTGAAGTATTTTAAAGCAAACTACAGATGACATGAGACCTCTCACACCTTGGCTTCCTCTTCTGCAAAATGAGGGTAATAATACCTACCTCACATGGTTGTCACCAGACTGTTAAATTATGAGAAAGCTTACTGTAGTGCCTGGTAAATAGTAGCAGCTCAGAAAGTGTTAGCTGATATTGTTTGCTAATATTTTGTTGAGAATTTTTGCATTCACCACAGTTATGGGCCTGTAATTTTATTAATTTGTAGTTTTTTTGTTTGGATAATGGTGGTGTCACAGAAAATATTTGGGAGTGTCCATCATCTTCAGTTTTTTGGAATAGCTTGAGAAGGATAAGCATTAGCTCCTCTTTATATGTTTGGTAGAATTCCCCTGTGAAGCCATTTGGTCCTGGACTTCTGTTTGCTGGGAGTTTTCAAATTTTATTACAAATTAAATTTCACTACTAGTAATCAGTCTGTTCAGATTTTCTACTTTTTCCTAATTCAGTCTTGGCAGCTTTTATTTTTCTAGAAATTTGTCCATTTCTTTTAGTTTGTCCAATTTTTGGCATGTGACTATTCATAGTATTATCTTATGATTTTTGTATCTCTGTGGTATCAGTTGTTATTTCTCTTCTTTCATTTCTTATTTTGTTTATTTGGGTCCTCTTTTTTTTCTTCTTGGTGAGCCTGCCTAAAGGTTTTATCAATTTTGTTTATCTTTTCAAAAAACCAGCTCTGGATTTCATTGATCTTTTCCATTTTGGGGAGGTCTCTATTTTATTTCCTCTTTGATCTGTATTATTTCCTTCCTTCTGTTAACTTTGGGCTTTTTTTGTTCTTCTTTTTATAATTCCTTTAGATGATAGGTTAGGCTGTTTATTTGGAATTTTTCTTGTTTCCTGATGTAGACTTGTATCACTATAAACTTCTCTCTTAGGACTGCTTTTGCTGCATTCAATAAATTTTGGAAACTAGTTTTTCTATTTTCACTTATTTTGGTATTTCCTGATTTCCTCATTGATATCTTCATTGAGCCATTGATTTCTTAGTAGCATGTTGTTTAGTCTCCATGTATTGTTTTTTCTCCCATTTTTCTTCCTGTAATTGATTTCTAGTTTCATACTGTTGTGGTTGGAAATAATGCTAGATATCATTTCTATCCTCTTAAATTCGTTGCAACACGTTTTGTGGCCTTGCATGTTATCTATCCTGGAGAATGTGCCATGTGAACTTGAAAAGAATGTGTATTCTCCTGTTTTTGGATGGAATGTTCTGTAGATATCTAATAAGTCCAACTCGTCTATTGTGTCATTTAATACCACTGTTACCTTATTGATTTTCCATCTGGATGATCTGTCCATTGGTGTAAGTGGAGTGTTAAAGTTCCCTACTTTTATTATATTGTTGTCAATTTCTCTCTTTATGTCTGTTAATATTTGCTTTATATGTTTAGGTGTTCCTGCATTGGGTGCATGTATGTGTTAACAGGTGTAATATCCTCTTCTTGCACTGATCTCTTTATCATTATATAGTGCCCTTCTTTGTCTTTTGTTATAAACTTTGTTTAAAATTCTATTTTGTCGATATGAGTATGGCTACCCACACTTTCTTGTCATTTTCCTTTGTATGAAATATTTTTCCATTCTCTCACTTTCAGTCTGAGTGTGTCATTAGCTCTGAAGTGAGTCTCTTGTAAGTAGCATATTAAAATGTCTTATATTTAAAATTCCAATTGGCCATCCTATGCCTTTGATTGGAGCATTTAGTCCATTGACATTTAAAGGAATTATTGATATGTATATACTTATTGCCATTTTATTGCTTGTTTTCCATTTGTTTTTGTATTTCTTCTCTGTTCTTTTCTTCTTTATTTCTTTCCTGTGGTTTCATGATTTCCTTTAGTGTATCTTATGTTCCTTTTTCTCTGTATCTACTGTAGATTTTTGATTTGTGCTTACAATGGGCTTCATATATGTTGACCTATAACATATCTACTTGTTTTAAATGGATAGTCCTTAAGATCCTCAGCCTTTACTATATATTTGCCTTTACTAGTTGGTTTTTTCCTTTCCTATAAATTCTTTTTTCTTATTATATCCTTTCCCCCCCCTATTATAGAAACCCTATTACATTCCTTTTAGGGTAGGATTAGTATTGATAAACCCTTTTAGTTTTTATTTGTCTGAAAAGTTCTTTATCTTTTCTTCAATTTTAAATAAAAATATTGCTGAGCAGAGTATCGTAGGTTGTAGGTTTTTCTCTTTCAGCATTTTGAATATATCATGCCACTCGCGCCTGGCCTGCAAGCTTACATGACCATTTTTTTTACTGCTGCTTTTAGAGTTCTCTCTTTCTCTTTAACTTTTACCATTTTAGTTATGATGTCTTGGTCTGGGTCTGTTTGGGTTCATCTTGTTTGAGACCCTCTGTACTTTCTGTACTTGGATATTTGTTTCCTTATTCAGATTTGGGATGTTTTTCAGCCATAATTTCATCAAATACATACCTCTCTCTATTTTCTCCTTCTGGGACCCCTATAATGTGAATATTCCTATGCTTGATGTTGTCCCAGAGATTCCTTAAGCTGCTCTTATTTTTTAATTTGTTTTTCATTTTTCTGTTCTGATTAGGTGATTTCCATTAGTGTATCTTCTTGATCACATAGGCATTCTTCTGTATGACCTAGTCTGATAATAATTCCTTCAGTGTGTTTTTTATCTCAGTTACTGTATTATTCAGTTCTGACCAGTTCTTTTTTATATCTATAGTTAAAAATTCTCAATGTGTTAGTCTATTCTTTTCTCTAATTCAGTTAGCATTCTTATTACTAATGCTTTGAATTTTTTATCTTGTAAATTGTTTATTTCTGTTTTCTTACTGTTTTTTTCAGGAGTTTTCTCTTGTTCTTTGAATTGAAACAAATTCCTTTATTCTCATTTGACTAACTTTCTCTGTGTCTATGAAATTAGGTGAAACAGTTACCTTTTGCTGTCTTGAAAGGATGTGCTTATGTGAGCACACCCCTATACAGTCTCCATGTGCCCAGTGGCTTTGGTGGGAGAGATGGACCTGACATGAAAACAAGTCACATCTCTCCTCAGGGTTTGCTGGCAGCTATCCTCTTGGTAGTAGGTGGGGCTGGAGATGGAGGGGCTATGGCCAAAACCAGGTATGAGCTGAGGCTTCCACTCTGATCAGTTACCATCACCGTCCTATTGGGGGAATGGTCGGTTCCCAAGTTACTGGAGCAGAAGCCCTGAGGGTCAGGTCTGGGCTGGCTAAGTTCCCATTAATTGTGTGCTTCCCCATCCCCTAGCACCAGCACTCTAGTCCCAGAGGGGAGCAGTGCTAGAGCAAGAGGGTCTGACAAGGGGTACTCAGCACAGGCCCAGGCACAGGCCATGGCAATTCAGATGGGACCAGTGATCTGGACTGTCTCTGATGCACTGCCTGTGTAAGTGCCAGCAATGGCTGCCCCCACCTTACTCAGACTCCACTTCAGGTCTGAGCCTCCTTTGTACCTTACAGCTTATCTCTCCCCTTAGCCTCTGTCATCCTCACCCTGGTGTGGAGCTGCACTGCAGGGCAGGTGTGGCCTCTGTGGGGCATGGGCTGTGGCATTCTGGCCACAGACAGAGGTCTGGGCTGCTTCTGATGTGCTGCCTGTGTAAGTGCCAGTAATGGCTGTCCCCACTCTTCTTAGATGCTGCTTCAGATCTGAGCCACCTCTGTGTCTCACAGCCAAGCTCCCAAGCAGTGCTGGAGCATTCACTTGGCTTGGGCTGGGTTGTATGGCAGGGTGGTTATGGGAAACCATCCAGCTACCCATACAATTTCCAATCCACCTTCTCTGTCCTGCTTTGGGAGCAAGAAAGCAAGTGGCATGCTCTTCACAAGCAGAATCCATAGCCCTCTTGTTAGTCCCACCTGCCCTCCAACCAGCCAATGGGGCTCATCTTCCTTGTGTCTGACCCCAGGCCTGGACAGCTAATTTATAGCTCATACTGTTCACTCCCCAAGGAGTATCTCTGTCTGCGTAATCTCCCTCTTCATCTGAGTCCCCTCCCAGAGGCATTGGTCCTGACCTGATTGCTTCTCTTCCCTTCCTACTCAGTTCTGTGTGGATCTTACTTACAGCCTTGGTAGTATAGGAGTCTGTGTGCCAGTCTCCAGTTAGTTTTCAGTGAGGATCATTCCACATGTAGATGTATTTTTGATATGTTCATGGGAGGTGGTGAGTTCTTTGTCCTCCTACTCTGCCATCTTGATCTAATCTCATCTCTTACTAATTTTAATAGTTTTTTTAGTTTATTCTCTTGCACTTTCTAAGCAGGTGGGGAAGCAATTTTATGAGACTGACAGAATCATTTTATTTACCTCCTGGGCTTACATTAAGGACACTTTCCCTGCCTCACTTCCAGCTTTGTGGGGCAAATAACCAATTTTAAATGTGAACAATAGTTATGCACACCACTCAGAGCAACCTGGGAATCTCTCATGTATAACGCAGCACTTCTGTCAATCTAGGTTCCAAAATGACTGAATGAAGCAGAGCACTACCTAACCTGGTCCACATCATACTATGATGTAAGTAAGATTTGGGGGTTGTTAGTTGCAACAGCTAGAGTAACTAACCTTCACCAACACATAAACTAACATGACATATAGAAGATATTTACTGAGATAAAATTTAAAATTTACTAAAAAAGCTATAACCTATTAGAGATGTAATGATTCTATATTTTAAAAAATATAAAATCAATAAAAGATTAATATATAAATCCATACAATCCCAATCAAAATCCTAAAGTAATATGAAAATTTTAATGTTAAATAAGAAATTCATAATAGATAATTCTGAAAAGACTAAGAAGGGGGAACATTTACCCTTCAGATACAAAAACACATTTTAAAGCTATGCAAATCAATACAGAGCTATGATTTTGCAGGATTACTCAGTGAAATATAATACAAAGCAAAGAAAATATGGATGTGTATATAAAAGTTTAATTTATGATAAAAGTAGCATTTAAGTCAGAATGGACTATTAAATAAAAGCTATTGGGACAAAAGACTAATTCTTTTAATAAATAAATAAGGTTAGATTACCTCACAGCATTAAAAAAATTACTTGACTTAAAAGTCAAAATAAAAACGCAAAGCTACAAAAATAAAATAAGAAAATACAGACTATGTTTATGACCTCAGGGTAGATAAGTCCTGCTTAAACAAGTTATAAAAGTTAAAGGTATAAATAATTAGTGTCCAGATTGTTTAAAGGCAAATTAAATCAAGGGGGGGAAAAAGAAAGCAGTCCAATAAAAAATAAGAAACAACAGATGTAAACTGGGAAATTCATAGATAAAATTAAAATATTAAATAAGTAAAAAGATGCTCAATCTCACATATAATCAGTAATATACAAATTCAAACTATAAGGTGGAACATTTTACCCCTGAAATTAGCAAGTTTTAACAAGTTTAATAATATCGTGTTGGCAAGAATTTGTGTGAATTGTTGGCAAGAAAACCCCAAGAAATAGAATTACAAAATTTGTCTAGGTTTGCTAGATGTTATGGGTGAGACAGTAAGTTGATATAGCAACTTAAGAAGGCCATTTAACAATCCGGTAGTATCTATTAAAGCTGAAGATGAGCATGCTCTATGACTGAGAAATTGCACTTGGTTGCTTTTATGCTGGATAAAATTCTCAGTGTGCTCTTAAGGCGGTCTGTACAAAGATGTTTGTCTCAGTATTTTTTATATTAGTGAAAAATAAAAACGACCTAAGTGTCCATCCAATAGGAATAGTTAAATAAACTTTGGTCTATTGCTCTACATTGGTTGTAAAAAATGCCACAGGCCTAAATGTATTACATGGATATAAGGCTAAAATACATTATTGAACGTAGAAGGTGGAAGTGAGTTGGAGGCCACACTTCTGCACCTCCTGCCTGCAAGCACAGTGATGGAGATATTTGCATTTTCTGCTCCGTACCTGGTCACCAGGCTTTATGCCTATAGAGAGGCAAATCAGAACATCTGATTTGCTGGCATGGAACATGGTTGCAGCAGTGAAATCCTGGAGTAACAGTTGTGGCAACAGATTCCTGATTTCACAGATAATTAACCACAGTGGAGGCAACAGCCCCCTTGGCAGGCCAATAGTGTAATGTTCTTCTGGGAATCTTTCATAGAAGCCCAGCCTATAGACTGTTTTTCTAGATCATTCAGTTATGTTAAAAGCATCTAATTTTCTATATTATATATTTTTCTTTTCTTAAACTAGCTAGAGATATCTGTGATCTGCAGCTGGACGTTGACACATACAGTATTTTGTACTACAGAAGTGACTGTGGGAAACAGATTTTTAAGGTTAAGAATCTGTTTATTATTTATATGTCACCTGTTGATTTTGAGCTGGGTAGCATTAAAGGATAGGATACAGATAATCTAAGGAAAGTTAAATTATTATGTGTTCACCTGGAATAAAATGTTAATTGAAAGTGTGGTGCTTGGCTTCCCTGGTGGCACAGTGGTTGAGAGTCTGCCTGCCGATGCAGGGGACACGGGTTCGTGCCCCAGTCCAGGAAGATCCCACATGCTGCGGAGTGGCTGGGCCCGTGAGCCATGGTCGCTGAGCCTGCGTGTCCGGAGCCTGTGCTCCACAGCAGGAGAGGCCACAGCAGTGAGAGGCCCGCGTACCGCAAAAACAAAAAAGTATGGTGTTGTTGGCAGGTCAAGTAGTGACTGCCTTTACATAATACATATGGCAAGTGAAGCACAAGGACTGTTGGATGGGGTGGTCACTTCCAAAATCCCCAGTGAAATTTTTTTAATTGCAGTATTAGGGTTTTAAATCCTTAGTCACAAGAATGATCAGAAAATTAGGAAGTTTCTATGACTGTCCCGAAAACTCTGTCTCAAATCAGAGGTAGAGACAAACTTTTAAACATCTAACTTACAATGAAGATTTAATCAGTTGAAGGTGGTAAAAGTTAGGACATTGGGAAAAAGTGAACTCTAAGAAATAGAATTATAAAATTTTGCCAGATATGGAAGACAGAGAGTATCTTCAATCCCTAAATCCCACTGAGTCTTCCTGGTGCTGTCTAATGAAACAGGTCCTTCCCAACTAGAAGAAGCAGACTGATCTTACTAGAGATCATTACTTGCAAGGGAATGCCACCTTCTCCTGGAGCCTCATCCTTCTACCTATCATAGCCTCCATACCTAGGCTGAGAGTCAGACCTCAGCACTTCTCAGAGGACCAGTTGGAAAGTCAAATTTGGGAGGAAATGCTCAGACTTGAAAGGAATTATAAGGATTTACTCATTCATGTCAGAGGAAAAACTGGAGAATGTGCACAGAAATGAATACTAAGGGTTTTTAGAATAGGGTGGAGATATACAATTTGCTTCAGGCTGAATATGTTAACATTGTACAAGTGAAAGATTTTCAATTCCATCTGCTAACTAAAGAAGCTACGGGTATCTCTGTGCACACGATTAATCAAAGCATGGCCTGAATGGCAAATATACGCTTTACATATGTTAATTTATCTACTCTTCTTGATGACCCTATACGATAATTACTAAGGTCATCTGCAGAATAGAGAAGTTAAATAATTTAAGCTGTAGCATACAGCCAGCAACGAGCAGAGATAGGACTTAACCATTATCCCAAAAGAGCACACCAATTCTACCTAGGGTTGTTTTCCTACTTTTTACCCACAGCATACCATTTTATAGAAACCGTCTAGGAAGACACATATTACAAGCATTGGTAAAATCAAAAACTGCTTTTTCACCGTTTTTCCCCCAAGCAAAACCATCTAAATGAAAGTAAATAAACAAAAAAAGGAGGACAATAATGAGAAGGCATTAAAATGGGAGCAAAAAGTAATAAAAAAGAGGAACAAATATGAAAAAAAAGCTAAAATAATAAAAAGGTATAAGAAGATAATAAATGTAAAGCAGATAAATAAAAAACATTATTCAATGTACTTTCTTTTAAAATAATAATGTGACTATATAAATTAAAAGCTCAGTCACCAGGCAGAAAAATGATACTATCATGTCCTCCACCCTTTCCCTTTGAGAGTAAATCAGGGTTTGCTATCTGTTAGAATCATAAACTCTACTAGAGTAGGGAAGGACTTCAGAGGTCACCTAATCCTTTGATGGCCTATATCCCAAAGTGTTAAATAAGTAGTTTTCTAATTCATTTTAATAACCTGCTTTCAGGGTGGTTCAGGAAATTCTCATAGATTGTAAGCAAACTGGTACCATGTACTCCTAGACATTATATAAGAGCCAAAATAATTGAAGATTTTTTCAGATAAGGAATCTTGACAAAGAGGAAGAGATTGCCCTATCTCAATGTTAGAGGAAAATAGTAGCCTAGAAATTATCTTCCTAGGCAATGTGGATGTTGGTATAAAATGTCTAATAAAAAGTAAGCATTTCATTGTTATGAGAACATTTGAACCATAAGTATTTGGGGATCAAAGAAAGGAAACAGCATCCCTTTTGGCCAAGGAGCAAGTTGTTTAAATGTCTGCTAACTTAGTCATATTGGTTTATTGTGGTTTTTCATCAAGACAGATTCCAGAGTCAATTTTGACATGTTTATGTCTGGTAATGGAATATTAATCGAGAAGATGTCATTTTTTCTTAAAACTGCTCATTTTGTTTACATACCCAGCTGGCATTTAGTATTGCCTTACCACTTCATCTTTCATTTTCCAGATCTTGTCTCATTTCCATTTTTACAGTCCAATTAACTATAACTAACAGATTGCCTGGAAACTGTTTTATGAAAATGTGATTATACAGTGTCATAGCTATATTCTCTAAATTTGACAAGGATATATTACTCAATTGAAGAAATTCTGTATTTATATACAAAAGCATGATTACTGTAAAACCCCTGATTAATGTAAATCATCAAATTGGACTCAGTCTTTCTTGTAAAGATGTTAATCAGAAGACAAAATGATTAAATAAGAATCTTTGACCTGGATTGCAGAATAGTGAGGAACATGGGTGGTTGTACTGGGTGATGTATATTTGGGACCTACGTGTCCTTCTTTCCTAAAAATATAGAATAAAAATGCATTTAGAAAAATGTCTAAGGGAAAATAGATTTTAAAAAGCCTAGGAGAGGAGCTTCAAGATGGCGGAAGAGTACGACACGGATATCAGCTTCCTCCCCACAAATACATCAGAAATACATCTACATGTGGAACAACTCCCACAGAACACCTACTGAGCACTGGCAGAAGACCTCAGACCTCCCAAATGGCAAGAAACTCCCCCACGTACCTGGGTAGGGCAAAAGAAAAAAGAAAAAACAGAGACAAAAGAATAGGAACGGAACATGCACCAAGGGGAGGGAACTGTGAAGGAGGAAAGGTTTCCAAACACTATGAAGCACCTTCGTGGGCATAGACTGCAGGTGGCGGAGGGGGGAAGCTTCAGAGCCACGGAGGAGAGCGCAGCCACAGGGGTTTGGAGGGCAAAGCGGAGAGATTCCCGCACAGAGGATCGGTGCCAACCACCACTCACCAGCCCGAGAGGATTGTCTGCACACCCACCAGGGAGGGCAAGGCCTGGGAGCTGAGGTTCGGGCTTCAGTCGGATCCCAGGGAGAACACTGGGGTTGGCGGCATGAACACAGCCTGAAGGGGGCTACGGCGCCACAGCTAGATGGGAGGGAGTCTGGGAAAATGTGTGGACCTGCCGAACAGACAAGAGACTTTTTCTTGCCTGTTTCCTGGTGCGTGAGGAGAGGGGATTAAGAGCGCTGCTTAAAGGAGCTCCAGAGGCGGGTGCGAGCCGCGGCTAACAGCGCGGACCACAGAGACGGGCATGAGACGCTAAGGCTGCTTCTGCTGCCACCAAGAAGCCTGTGTGTGAGCACAGGTCACTGTCCACACCTCCCCTCCCGGGAGCCGATGCAGCCCACCACTGCCAGGGTCCCGGGATCCAGGGACAACTTCCCCGGGAGAATGCACGGCGCACCTCAGGCTGGTGCAACGTCCCGCCGGCCTCTGCCGCCACAGGCCTGCCCCGCATCCATACCCCTCCCTCCCCCCGGCCTGAGTGAGCCAGAGCCCCATAATCAGCGGCTCCTTTAACCCCGTCCTGTCTGAGGGAAGAACAGAGGCCCTCAGGCGACCTACATGCAGAGGCGGGGCAAAATCCAAAGCTGAACCCCAGGAGCTGTGCAAACAAACAAGAGAAAAGGAAAATTCTCCCAGCAGCCTCAGGAACAACAGATTAAACCTCCACAATCAACCTGATGTACCTACATCTGTGGAACACCTGAATAGACAACGAATCATCCCAAATTGAGGAGGTGGACTTTCAGAGCAAGATATATTATTTTTTTCCCTTTTTCTCTTCTTGTGAGTGTGTATGTGTATGCTTCTGTGTGAGATTTTGTCTGTGTATCTTTGCTTTCACCATTTGTCCTAGGGTCCTGTCTGTCTGCTTTTGGGTTTTTTTTTTTTTTACTTAAAAAACAGGTTTTTTTCTTAATAATTATTTTTTATTTTACTTTATTTTATTTTATCTTCTCTTTTCTTTCTTTCTTTCTACTTTCTCTCCCTTTTATACTGAGCCGTGTGGAGGACAGGCTCTTGGTGCTCCAGCCAGGCATCAGGGCTGTGCCACTGAGGTGGGAGAGCCAAGTTCAGGACACTAGTCCACAAGAGACCTCCCAGCTCCACATAATATCAAACGGCAAAAATCTCCCAGAGATCTCTATCTCAACACCAAGACCCAGCTCCACTCAACGACCAGCAAGCTACAGTGCAGGACACCCTATGCCAAACAACTAGCAAGACAGGAACACAACCCCATCCATTATCACAGAGGCTGCCTAAAATCATAAGACCACAGATACCCAAAAACACACCACCACACGTGGACCTGCCCACCAGAAAGACAAGATCCAGCCTCATCCACCAGAACACAGGCACTAGTCCCCTCCACCAGGAAGCCTACACAACCTAATGAACCAAACTTAGCCACTGTGGACGGACACCAAAAACAACGGGAACTACGTACCTGCAGCCTGTGAAAAGGAGACCCCAAACACAGTAAGTTAAGCAAAACGAGAAGACAGAGAAATATTCAACAGATGAAGGAGCAAGGCAAAAACTCACCAGACCTAACAAATGAAGAGTAAATAGGTAGTCTAGCTGAAAAAGAATTCAGAATAATGATAGTAAAGATGATCCAAAATCTTGGAAATAGAATGGAGAAAATACAAGAAACGTTTAAAAAGGACCTAGAAGAACTAAAGAGCAAACAAACAGAGATGAACAACACAGTAAATGAAATTAAAAATTCTCTAGAAGGGATCAATAGCAGAATAATTGAGGCAGAAGAACGGAAATGTGACCTGGAAGATAAAATAGTGGAAATAACTACTGCACAGCAGAATAAAGAAAAAAGAATGAAAAGAATTGAGGACAGTCTCAGAGACCTCTGAGAAAACATTAAACGCACCACATTCAAGTTATAGGGGTCTCAGAAGAAGAAGAGAAAAAGAAAGGAACTGAGAAAATATTTGAAGAGATTATAGTTGAAAACTTCCCTAATATGGGAAAGAAAATAGTTAATCAAGTCCAGGAAGCACAGAGAGTCCCATACAGGACAAATCCATGGAGAAACATGCCAAGACACATTAATCAAACTATCAAAAATTAAATACAAAGAAAAAATATTAAAAGCAGCAAGGGAAAAACAACAAGTAACACATAAGGGAATCCCCATAAGGTTAACAGCTGATCTTTCAGCAAAAACTCTGCAAGCCAGAAGGGAGTGGCAGGACATATTTAAAGTGATGAGAGAGAAAAACCTACAACCAGGATTACTCTGCCCAGCAAGGATCTCATTCAGATTTGACGGAGAAATTAAAAACTTTACAGACAAGCAAAAGCTAAGAGAATTCACAACCACCAAACCAGCTTTACAACAAATGGTAAAGGAACTTCTCTAGGCAAGAAACACAAGAGAAGGAAAAGACCTACAATAATAAACCCAAAACAATTAAGAAAATGGTAAGAGGAGCATACATATTGATAATTCCCTTAAAAATAAATGGGTTAAATGCTCGAACCAAAAGACACAGACTGGATGAATGGATACAAAAACAAGACCAGTATATATGCTGTCTACAAGAAACCCACCACTTCAGATATAGGGACACATACAGACTGAAAGTGAGGGGATGGAAAAAGATATTCCATGCAAATGGAAATCAGAAGAAAGTGGGAGTAGCAATTCTCATATCAGGCAAGATAGACTTTAAAATAAAGATTATTACAAGAGAAAAGGGCACTACATAATGATCAAGAGATCAATCCAAGAAGAAGATATAAAAATTGTAAATATTTATGCACCCAACATAGGAGCACCTCAATACATAAGGTAAATACTAACAGCCACAAAAGGGGAAATTGACAGTAACACAATCAGAGTAGGGGACCTTAACACCCCACTTTCACCAATGGACAGATCATCCAAAATGAAAATAAATAAGGAAACACAAGCTTTAAATGATACATTAAACGAGATGGACTTAATTAATATTTATAGGACACTCCATCCAAAAATAAGAGAATGCACATTCTTCTCAAGTGCTCAAGGGATATTCTCCAGGATAGATCATGTCTTGGGTCACAAATCAAGCCTTGGTAAATTTAAGAAAAATGAGCACATATCACGTATATTTTCAGATCACAATGCTATGAGACTAGGTATCAATTACAGGAAAAAATCTGTAAGCAATACAAACACATGGAGGCTAAACAACACACGACTTAATAACCAAGAGATCATTGAAGAAATCAAAGAGGAAATCAAAAAATACCTAGAAACAAATGACAATGAAAACACAATGACACAAAACCTATGGGATGCAGCAAAAGCAGTTCTAAGAGGGAAATTTATAGCTATACAAGCCTCCCTACAAAAACAAGAAACATCTCAAATAAACAATCTAACATTACATCTAAAGCAATTAGAGAAAGAAGAACAAAAAAAACCAAAGTTAGCAGAAGGAAAGAAATCATAAAGATCAGATCAGATATAAATGAAAAAGAAATGAAGGAAATGATAGCAAAGATCAACAAAACTAAAAGCTGGTTCTTTGAGAAGATAAACAAAATTGATAAACCATTAGCCAGACTTATCAAGAAAAAAAGGGAGACGACTCAAATCAATAGAATTAGAAATGTAAAAGGAGAAGTAACAACTGGCACTGCAGAAATACAAAGGATCATGAGAGATTACTAGAAGCAACTCTATGCCAATAAAATGGACAACCTGGAAGAAATGGACAAATTCTTAGAAATGCACAACTTTCCGAGACAGAACCAGGAAGAAATAGAAAACATGAACAGTCCAATCACAGGACTGAAATTGCACTGTTATTAAAAATCTTCCAACGAACCAAATCCCAGGACCAGATGGCTTCACAGGCGAATTCTATCAAACATTTAGAGAACAGCTAACACCTAGCCTTCTCAAACTCTTCCAAAATATAGCAGAGGGAGGAACACTCCCAAACTCATTCTACGAGGCCACCATCACTCTGATACCAAAACCAGACAAGGATGTCACAAAGAAAGAAAACTACAGGCCAATATCACTGATGAACATAGATGCAAAAATCCTCAACAAAATACTAGCAAACAGAACCCAACAGCACATTAAACGGATCATACACCATGATCAAGTGGGGTTTATTCCAGGAATGCAAGAATTCTTCAATATATGCAAATCAATCAACGTGATACACCATATTAACAAACTGAAGGAGAAAAACCATATGATCATCTCAATAGATGCAGAGAAAGCTTTCGACAAAATTCAACACACATTTATGATAAAAACCCTGCAGAAAGTAGGCATAGAGGGAACTTTCTTCAACATAATAAAGGCCATATATGACAAACCCACAGCCAACATCGTCTTCAATGGTGAAAAACTGAAAGCATTTCCACTAAGATCAGGAACAAGACAAGGTTGCCCACTCTCACCACTCTTATTCAACATAGTTTTGGAAGTTTTAGCCACAGCAATCAGAGAAGAAAAGGAAATAAAAGGAATCCAAATCAGAAAAGAAGAAGTAAAGCTGTCACTGTTTGCAGATGACATGATACTATACATAGAGAATCCTAAAGATGCTACCAGAAAACTACTAGAGCTAATCAAAGAATTTGGTAAAGTAGCAGGATACAAAATTAATGCACAGAAATCTCTTGCATTCCTATACACTAATGATGAAAGATCTGAAAGTGAAATTAAGAAAACACTCCCATTTACCATTGCAAAAAAAAGAATAAAATATCTAGGAATAAACCTACCTAAGGTGACAAAAGACCTGTACGCAGAAAATTATAAGACCCTGATGAAAGAAATTAAAGATGATACAAATAGATGGAAAGATATACCATGTTCTTGGATTGGAAGAATCAACACTGTGAAAATGACTCTACTACCCAAAGCAATCTACAGATTCAATGCAATCCCTATCAAACGACCACTCACATTTTTCACAGAACTAGAACAAAATATTTCACAATTTGTATGGAAACACAAAAGACCCTGAATAGCCAAAGTAATCTTGAGAAAGAAAAACGGAGCTGGAGGAATCAGGCTCCCTGACTTCAGACTATACTCCAAAGCTACAGTAATCAAGACAGTATGGTACTTGCACAAAAGCAGAAATATAGATCAATGGAACAGGATAGAAAGTCCAGAGATAAACCCTCACACATATGGTCACCTTATCTTTGACAAAGGAGGCAAGAATATACAGTGGAGAAAAGACAGCCTCTTCAATAATTGGTGTTGGGAAAACTGGACAGGTACATGTAAAAGAATGAAACTAGAACACTCCCTAACGCCATACACAAAAATAAACTCAAAATTCATTAACGACCTAAACGTAAGGCCAGACACCAATAACTCTTAGAAGAAAACATAGGCTGAACACTCTATGACATAAATCACAGCAAGATCCTTTCTGACCCACCTCCGAGATACATGGAAATAAAAACAAAAATAAACACATGGGACCTAATGAAACTTAAAAGCTTTTGCACAGCAAAGGAATCCATAAACTGGTTGAAAAGACAACCCTCAGAATGGGAGAAAATATTTGCAAATGAAGCAACTGACAAAGGATTAATCTCCAAAACATACAAGCAACTCACGCAGCTGAATATCAAAAAAACAAACAACCCAATCCCAAAATGGGCAGAAGACCGAAATAGACATTTCTCCAATGAAGATATACAGACTGCCAACAAACACATGAAAGGCTGCTCAACATCATTAATCATTAGAGAAATGCAAATCAAAAGTGCAATGAGATATCATCTCACACTGGTCAGAATGGCCATGGTCAAAAATTCTAGAAACAATAAATGCTGGACAGGGTGTGGAGAAAAGGGAACCCTCTTGCACTGTTGGTGGGAATGTAAATTGATATAGCCACTATGGAGAACAGTATGGAGGTTTCTTAAAAAACTAAAACTAGAACTACCATACGACCCAGCAATCCCACTACTGGGCATATACCCTGAGAAAACCATAATTCAAAAAAAGTCATGTACCACAATTTTCATTGCAGCTCTATTTACAATAGTCAGGACATGGAAGCAACCTAAGTGTCCTTCAACAGATGAATAGATAAAGAAGATGTGGCACATATATACAATGGAATATTACCCAGCCATAAAAAGAAACGAAACTGAGTTATTTGTAGTGAGGTGGATGGATATGGAGACTGTCATACAGAGTGAAGTAAGTCAGAAAGAGGAAAACAAATACCTTGTGCTAACACGTATGTATGGAATCTAAAAAAAAAAAATAGAAAAGTAAATGGTCCGCAGAACCTAGGGGCAAGACGGGAATAGAGATGTAGACATACTAGAGAATGGACTTGAGGATACGGGGAGGATGAAGGGTAAGCTGCGACAAAGGAGAGAGTGGCATGGTCATATATACACTACCAAACATAAAATAGATCACTAATGGGAAGTAGCCGCCTAGCACTGGGAGATGAGCTCGGTGCTTTGTGACCACCTAGAGGGGTGGGATAGGGAAGGTGGGAGGGAGGGAGATGCAAGAGGGAAGAGATATGGGGACATATGTATATGTATAACTGATTCACTTTGTTATAAAGCAGAAACTGACACACCATTGTAAAGCAATTATACTCTAATAAAGTTGTTTTAAAAAAAAAGCATAAGCGATACTATTTAAAAAATTATATTAAAATTTAGATGAAAAGGATAGTTTTCCAAAACTGATTCAAGAAGAAAGATAAAGCCCAATAAACCAAAACCATTAAAGAAATTACTTCACCTTCTCCCAAAGGAATCAGACCCAAATAACTTCAGAGATGAATTTGACCAAACTCTCAAAAAATGGGCAATTTCCATGTCATAAATTTGTTTCAAAAAATAGAAACCATGGAAAAACAATTTATTTTATAAAACTAAAATAAACTTCATGCCAAAGCCAGACAAATACTCCTTGGACTCAAGAAAAGAAAGTTACGTATCAATTCATTTATAAACATAGATGCAAAGATGCTAAATACACTAAAAACTAATTTCAGCAATGCATACAAAAGTCCATTTTAATCAGGTAGGGTTTACCCCAGGAATTCTTAGATATTTCAACATCAGAAGTCTAATATTATTATTCACTATATTAGCAGAATGAAGGAGATAAGACATATGATCTCTCAACATATGCATTTACCAAGAGATGGAGGAAAATACTCACTTGGGTAAATATTCATAATAAAAACACTTTGCTCACTTAACATAGAACTGAACTTCCTTCAGTTTCCTTCTTTATTTAAAGTGGTGATCTTTAGAATTATTCACACTATATCAGGAAGAAGATAAGAATGCCTGCTATCATGGCTTCTCTTCAAAATTATTTTTTAAAAGACACAATAATTTGAAAGGAAAATATGAAATTATTCTTCTTTGCTAATGATATCTACATAGAAAATTCAGTAAGATGTCCATAAAAAGTATTAAACATATATGAGGATTCAGCACAGTTTCTGGACAAATTATTGACATGGAAAAATAAATAGCATAACTCTATAGCAACAATAACAGTGAAGAATGGGGTAGAAAAAATTTGTAATAGCAACAAAAATGTGATATTCCCAGGAATAAATCTAATAAAAACATGCAAAACTTTTTGAAGAAATGTTTAAATAAAATTATGGAAAAACATTATCAAACCAGATAAATGGAAATGTATGCTATGGTCCTACATAAAAATTTAAGGATATAAATTTTCTCCCAAATTAGTCTATAAAATCAATGCAATTCCACTAAATTCTCGTTGTTTTGTGTAAAATCTGACAAGATGATCCAAAAATTCATGTGGCAAAACCTAGACAATAATAGCTAAAAACAACTTTTTAAGAACAAAGATGAAAAGACTTGCTCCATCAGATATTAAAAACTATCATAGATGTCTAGCAATTAAGACAATGGATAATGGGCAGAAAGATAGATAAACAGACTAAGGCAACAGAATATGGAGTTGCGAAAAGACTTGTGCATAAATAAAACAATTTTTACAGAAGTGTAGTCATTATAAATGGAAAAAATAGATTATTCAAAGTTATTATAAGTGGTTAATTGTGTCAAAAGAGTGTAAATAACTCACACAATATGCAAAAATAAATTATAAGCAGATTTTAGATAGAATTAAAAGCAAACTTTAAAGTTTTAGGAAAAAAAATATAACCATACCTATATGACAATATAGGAAGAATGTCCTAAATAACATACAGAAAACACAAACCATGAAGGAAAATCCAAATAAATTAAATAGATTAAAATATTAAATGTTTTTTTAAAAAATAAAAGACATCACAAGAAAAGTTAAAATGAACCATGGCTTAGAAAAAGCTAATTTATAGCATACATACGTGTTAAAGGAACAATATTCAATATAAAATAAGACAATACCTTATAAACTCATTTAAGAAAAAAAGAAAAACACCGACCACCCAATAAAGTGTGCAAAGGATATGCGCATGCAGTTTATAGAAGAGGAAATCCAAATAACCAATAATCCTATGCATGAAACTGTGGTAAGCTACCTCGTGGGATTGCAAAGAGAATAAATTCTCAGACCCTCACAGTTCTTGACACCATCTCAATAGCTGATAAAATAAGCACACACGCACACACAATCAGTAAGGATATAAAAGATTTGAAGAACACAACCAACTTGACTTTAACAGAGAGCATTACATTCAACAATTGAAGAAATAAATACAAAAAATAAATTATTTTAGATTTTATTCTGGACCATGAATCAAGTCTCAACAAATTTCAAAGGATTCAAATTATAAAATGTATGTCACCTGAACAACATGGAATTAACTTATGAAGTAGAAATAAAGATAACTAGAAAAATTTCCAAATGTTTGGAAATTAGGCAACATGCTTCTAAAAACCCACAGGTTTAAGAAGAAATCACAAAGCTAGAAAATTTGTAGAACTGAATGATAATAAAAACACAATGTATCAAAATTTGTAGGATGTATCCAAAAAATGCTTAGAGGGATATACATATATTATTGCTATAAATGTAGTTATTAGAAAAGAAGAAAGAGTTAAAATCAATGATCTATACTTCTAACTCAAGAATCTGGAAAAGGGGAAACAAATTAAACTTAAAAGAAAGAAGGATAAAATAATGAAAATAAGTGATGAAATCAATAAAGTAGAAAAATCAACAAAGCTTTGGTTTTGGTTCTTTGAACACATTAGTAACACTGATTAACACTTAGCAAGAGAGAGAGAATACAAATAATTAACATGAGGAATAAAAAAGGGGCATTCTTACAGATCCCATACACCTCGAAAGAATAATAAGAGGGTATTATAAATGATTTTATGTCAACAAACTTAAAAAATACAGTGCACAAATTCTTGAAAAACAAAATTTACCAAAAACTGACGCAGAAGAAATGGAGCATCTTTACTATCCTATATTAAATAAATCAAATCCATTATAAAAATTTTTTCTCTTAATAACTCCAGGTGTAGATGATTTCACTGGTGAATTATTCCTACTAGTAAAAGAAGAAATACCAACCTTACATAAATTCTTCTGAAGAATAGAAAAATAGGCAACTTACCAACTCCCAACTCATTTTATGAGCCAGCAAAACCCTGATACCAAAACCTGGGAAGGACTTATAAGAAAGGTAAATATGAGCCGATATTTCTTATTAATATAAACATGAATATATTAAAACCTTAGCTAACAGAGTCTAGTTTTATATAAAAAGCATAGTACATCAAAATTAGGTGAAACTGATTTGAAAATCAACCAATAAAATTCACCAAGTAAGTGAACAAGGGAGATAAAAAATGTGATTACTTCAAAAAATACAGAAAATATATTTGATCAAATCCAACATACGTATATATTTAAAAGAAAAATGCTCAACATATATGAAATAGCCAGGAATTTCCTTAATCTAATGAAAGACATCTACAAAATGAAATCTTAATGGTCAACATAACATGGTAAAATATTGACCTTTTTCCCACACACACATTGAGAATGGCAAGACCAGAAGTCCACAACCACCAGTTTTATTCAAAATTGGAGGTCTTAACTAGTTCAAAGAAGCAATAAAAAATACTTTTAAGAGCAAAAGATTGAAAAATAGGTAGTAAAACTTTATTCACAGATGCTATAACTGTACACATAGAAGTTTCAGAATAATTTATGAACAATTAGCAGTAGCAAACATTTAGGAAGAATGCTGCATACAAGGTGGCTATACCATGGTCTGTGTTTACCCCAGAGCGGTAGGGTGCAACCCTTCCCAATCAACAGGTAGGATGTTGAGGCAGATGACTTTCAAGATACCTAGAGAATTTGAAAGTGTATTATTCCCACAAGGGACTCCAGGGGAGAGCAGGTAGGGCACAAGCAGATCCAAGCATGCTTGAGCATAGCAGACAGAGTATGTGGACCTTTCTAGTGGCAAGGGAACATGAGAGAGGGCTGGGGATTGGCCACGTTTGAATTCCCACATGTACCAAAGGAGGGTATTCACTTGGGCTTTCTTATCAGTTCTGCCCAGATATGGAGCAGAAGGGGAGGAGGGAAGTGGGGTTATAAGAAGTCAGAAGCCAAACATCAAAACATGGAGTCATACTCTATTACATAATCCAACTCAATCATATTTCTTCATACTAGTAAATAAACAAAAAACAAGAAACACTTGCAAAATGAAATGTAAAAGGACTGCTATTTATATGAGTGTCACAATGCATCAAAACCTAGAATAGGAGATATACCAGAAATACATCTACACGTGGAACAACTCCTACAGAACACCTACAGAACGCTGGCAGAAGACCTCAGACCTCCCAAAAGGCAAGAACCCCCCCCCCCAAAACGTACCTGGGTAGAGCAAAAGAAAAAAGAATAAACAGAGACAAAGAAATAGGGACGGGACCTGCATCAGTGGGAGGGAGCTGTGAAGGAGGAAAAGTTTCCACACACTAGAAGCCCCTTCGCTGGTGGAGACTGCGGGTGGCAGAGGGGGAAACTTCGGAGCCACAGAGGAGAGCGTAGCAACAGGGGTGCAGAGGGCAAAGTGGAGAGATTCCTGCACAGAGGATCGGTGCCAACCGGCACTCACCAGCCCGAGAGGCTTGTCTGCTCACCCGCCGGGGCGGGCGGGGCTGGGAGCTGAGGCTCGGGCTTCGGTCGGAGCTCAGGGAGAGGACTGGGGTTGGCGGCGTGAACACAGCCTGCAGGGGGTTAGTGCGTCACGGCTAGCCGGGAGGGAGTCCGGGGAAAACTCTGGACCTGCCAAAGAGGCAAGAGACTTTTTCTTACCTCTTTGTTTCCTGGTGTGCGAGGAGAGGGGATTAAGAGCGCTGCTCAAAGGAGCTCCAGAGACCGGCGCGAGCCGCGGCTAAAAGCGCGGACCCCAGAAACGGGCATGAGACGCTAAGGCTGCTTCTGCTGCCACCAAGAAGCCTGTGTGCGAGCACAGGTCACTATCCACATCCCCCTTCCGGGGAGCTGGTGCAGCCCGCCACTGCCAGCCCGCCACTGTCCCGGGATCCAGTGTCAACTCCTCCGGGAGAATGCACGGCGCGCCTCAGGCTGGTGCAACCTCACGCCGGCCTCTGCCGCAGCAGGCCCGCCCCGCACTCCGTGCCCCTCCCTTTCCCCGGCCTGAGTGAGCCAGAGCCCTCGAATCAGCGGCTCCTTTAACACCGTCCTTCCTGAGCGAAGAACAGACGCCCGCCAGCCACCTACACGCAGAGGCGGAGCCAAATCCAAAGCTGAGCCCCTGGGAGCTGTGAGAACAAAGAGAAACGGATATCTCTCCCAGCAGCCTCAGAAGCAGCGGATTAAAGTTCCACAATCAACTTGATGTACCCTGCATCTGTGGAATACATGAATAGACAACGAATCATCCCAAATTGAGGAGATGGACTTTGAGAGCAAGATTTATGATGTATTCCCCTTTTCCCCTTTTTGTGAGTGTGTATGTGTATGCTTCTGTGTGAGATTTTGTCTGTATAGCTTTGCTTCCACCATTTGTTCTAGGGTTCTATCCGTCCGTTTTGTTTGTTTGTTTAATTTTTTTCTTTTTTTCTCTTAATTTTTTTTTATTTTAATAACTTTATTATATTTTATCTTATTTTATTTTATTTCCTTTCATTTTGTCCTTCCTTCCCTCCTCCATTCCTTCCTCCCTCCCCCCTCCCTCCTTTCTTTCTCTCTTTCTACTTCTACTAATTCTTTCTTTCTACTTTTTCTCCCTTTTATTCTGAGCCATGTGGATGAAAGGCTCTTGGTGCTCCACCCAGAAGTCACTGCTGTGCCTCTGAGGAGGGAGAGCCAACTTCAGGACACTGGTCCACAAGAGACCTCCCAGCTCCACATAATATCAAATGGTGAAAATCTCCCAGAGATCTCCATCTCAACACCAGCACCCAGCTTCACTCAACGAGCAGAAAGCTACAGTGCTGGACATCCTATGCCAAACAACTAGCAACACAGGAACACAACCCCACCCATTAGCAGAGAGGCTGTCTAAAATCATAATAAGTCCACAGACACCACAAAACACACCACCAGACGTGAACCTGCCCACCAGAAAGACAAGATCCAGCCTCATCCACCAGAACACAGGCACTAGCCCCCTCCACCAGGAAGCCTACACAACCCACTGAACCAACCTTAGCCACTGGGGACAGACACCAAAAACAACAGGAACTACGAACCTGCAGCCTGCAAAAAGGAGACCCCAAACACAGTAAGTTAAGCAAAACGAGAAGACAGAAAAACACACAGCAGATGAAAGAGCAAGATAAAAACCCACCAGACCTAATAAATGAAGAGGAAATAGGCAGTCTACCTGAAAAAGCATTCAGAATAATGATAGTAAAGATGATCCAAAATCTTGGAAATGGAATAGACAAAATGCAAGAAATATTTAACAAGGACCTAGAAGAAATAAAGATGAAGCAAACGATGATGAACAACAAAATAAGTGAAATTAAAAATACTCTAGATGGGATCAATAGCAGAATAACTGAGGCAGAAGAACGGATAAGTGACCTGGAAGATAAAATAGTGGAAATAACTACTGCACAGCAGAATAAAGAAAAAAGAATGAAGAGAACTGAGGACAATCTCAGAGACCTCTGGGACAACATCAAATGCACCAACATTCGAATTATAGGCGTTCCAGAAGAAGAGAAAAAGAAAGGGACTGAGAAAATATTTGATGAGATTATAGTTGAAAACTTCCCTAATATGGGAAAATAAATAGTTAATCAAGTCCAGGAAGCACAGAGAGTCCCATACCGGATAAATCCAAGGAGAAATATGCCAAGACACATATTAATCAAACTGTCAAAAATTAAATACAAAGAAAACCTATTGAAAGCAGCAAGGGAAAAACAACAAATAACACACAAGGGAATCCCCATAAGGTTAACAGCTGATCTTTCAGCAGAAACTCTGCAAGCCAGAAGGGACTGGCAGGACATATTTAAAGTGATGAAGGAGAAAAACCTGCAACAAAGGTTACTCTACCCAGCAAGGATCTCATTCAGATTTGATGGAGAAATTAAAACCTTTACAGACAAGCAAAAGCTGAGAGAGCTCAGCACCACCAAACCAGCTTTACAACAACTGCTAAAGGAACTTTTCTCTAGGCAAGAAACACAAGAGAAGGAAAAGACCTATAATAACGAACCCAAAACAATTAAGAAAATGGGAATAGGAACATACATATTGATAATTACCTTAAATGTAAATGGACTAAACGCTCCCACCAAAAGACACAGATTGGGTGAATGGATACAAAAACAAAACCCATATATTTGCTGTCTACAAGAGACCCACTTCAGACCTAGAGACACATACAGACTGAAAGTGAGGGGATGGAAAAAGATATTTCATGCAAATGGAAACCAAAAGAAAGCTGGAGTAGCAATTCTCATATCAGACAAAATAGATTTTAAAATAAAGACTACTAGGGCTTCCCTGGTGGCGCAGTGGTTGAGAATCTGCCTGCCAATGCAGGGGACACGGGTTCGAGCTCTGGTCTGGGAGGATCCCACATGCCGTGGAGCAACTAGGCCCGTGAGCCACAACTACTGAGCCTGCGCATCTGGAGGCTGTGCTCCACAACGAGAGAGGCCACAACAGTGAGAGGCCCGCGCACCGCGATGAAGAGTGGCCCCCACTTGCCACAACTAAAGAAAGCCCTCGCACAGAAACGAAGACCCAACACAGCAAAAATAAATTAATTAATTAATAAACTCCTACCCCCAACATCTTCTTTAAAATAAATAAATAAATAAATAAATAAAGACTACTAGAAGAGACAAAGAAGGACACTACATAATGATCAAGGGATCGATCCAAGAAGAAGATATAACAATTGTAAATATTTATGTACCCAACATAGGAGCACCTCAATACATAAGGCAAATACTAACAGCCATAAAAGGGGAAATCGACAGTAACACATTCATAGTAGGGGACTTTAACACCCCACTTTCACCAATGGACAGATCATCCAGAAAGAAAATAAATAAGGAGACACAAGCTTTAAATGATACATTAAACAAGATGGACTTAATTGATATTTATAAGACATTCCATCCAAAAACAACAGAATACACATTTTTCTCAAGTGCTCATGGAACATTCTCCAGGATACATCATATCTTGGGTCACAAATCAAGCCTTGGTAAATTTAAGAAAATTGAAATTGTATCAAGTATCTTTTCCGACCACAATGCCATGAGACTAGATATCAATTACAGGAAAAGATCTGTAAACAATACAAACACATGGAGCCTAAACAATACACTACTTAATAATGAAGTGATCACTGAAGAAATCAAAGAGGAAATAAAAAAATACCTAGAAACAAACGACAGTGAAAACACAACGACACAAAACCTATGGGATGCAGCAAAAGCAGTTCTAAGAGGGAAGTTTATAGCAATACAATCCTACCTTACGAAACAGAAAACATCTCAAATAAACAACCTAACCTTGCACCTAAAGCAATTAGAGAAAGAAGAACAAAAAACCCCCAATGTTAGCTAAAGGAAAGAAATCATAAAAATCAGATCAGAAATAAATGAAAAAGAAATGAAGGAAATGATAGCAAAGATCAATAAAACTAAAACCTGGTTCCTTGAGAAGATAAACAAAATTGATAAACCATTAGCCAGACTCATCAAGAAAAAAAGGGCGAAAACTCAAATCAATAGAGTTAGAAATGAAAAAGAGGTAAAACTGACACTGCAGAAATACAAAAGATCATGAGAGATTACTACAAGCAACTCTATGCCAATAAAATGGACAACCTGGAAGAAATGGACAAATTCTTAGAAATGCACAACCTGCCAACACTGAAACAGGAAGAAATAGAAAACATGAATAGTCCAATCACAAGCACTGAATTTGAAACTGTGATTAAAAATCTTCCAACAAACAAAAGCCCAGGACCAGATGGCTTCACAGGCGAATTCTATCAAACATATAGAGAAGAGCTAACACCTATCCTTCTCAAACTCTTCCAAAATATAGCAGAGGGAGGAACACTCCCAAACTCATTCTACAAGGCCACCATCACCCTGATACCAAAACCAGACAAGGATGTCACAAAGAAAGAAAACTACAGGCCAATATCACTGATGAACATAGATGCAAAAATCCTCAACAAAATACTAGCAAACAGAACCCAACAGCACATTAAACGGATCATACACCATGATCAAGTGGGGTTTATTCCAGGAATGCAAGGATTCTTCAATATATGCAAATCAATCAACGTGATACACCATATTAACAAATTGAAGGAGAAAAACCATATGATCATCTCAATCGATGCAGAGAAAGCTTTCAACAAAATTCAACACCCATTTATGATAAAAACCCTGCAGAAAGTAGGCATAGAGGGAACTTTCCTCAACATAATAAAGGCCATATATGACAAACCCACAGCCAACATCGTCCTCAGTGATGAAAAACTGAAAGCATTTCCACTAAGATCAGGAACAAGACAAGGTTGCCCACTCTCACCACTCTTATTCAACATAGTTTTGGAAGTTTTAGCCACAGCAATCAGAGAAGAAAAGGAAATAAAAGGAATCCAAATCAGAAAAGAAGAAGTAAAGCTGTCACTGTTTGCAGATGACATGATACTATACATAGAGAATCCTAAAGATGCTACCAGAAAACTACTAGAGCTAATCAAAGAATTTGGTAAAGTAGCAGGATACAAAATTAATGCACAGAAATCTCTGACATTCTTATACACTAATGATGAAATATCTGAAAGTAAAATCAAGAAAGCACTCCCATTTACCATTGCAGAGAAACAGAATAAAATATCTAGCAATAAACCTACCTAAGGAGACAAAAAACCTGTATGCAGAAAATTATAAGACACTGATGAAAGAAATTAAATATGTTACAAATAGATGGAGAGATATACCATGATCTTGGATTGGAAGAATCAACATTGTGAAAATGACTGTACTACCCAAAGCAGTCTACAGATTCAATGCAATCCCTATCAAACGACCACTCACATTTTTCACAGAACTAGAACAAAAACTTTCACAGTTTGTAAGGAAACACAAAAGACCCCGAATAGCCAAAGCAATCTTGAGAAAGAAAAACGGAGCTGGAGGAATCAGGCTCCCTGACTTCAGACTATACTCCAAAGCTACAGTAATCAAGGCAGTATGGTACTGGCACAAAAACAGAAATATAGATCAATGGAACAGGATAGAAAGTCCAGAGATAAACCCACACACATATGGTCACCTTACCTTCGATGAAGGAGGCAGGAATATACAGTGGAGAAAGGACAGCCTCTTCAATAATTGGTGCTGCGTAAACTGGACAGGTACATGTAAAAGTATGAGATTACATCACTCCCTAACACCATACACAAAAATAAGCTCCAAATGGATTAAAGACCTAAATGTAAGGCCAGAAACTATCAAACTCTTAGAGGAAAACATAGGCAGAACACTCTATGACATAAATCACAGTAAGATCCTTTTTGACCCACTTCCTAGAGAAATGGAAATAAAAATAAATATAAACAAGTGGGACCTAATGAAACTTCAAAGCTTTTGCATAGCAAAGGAAACCATAAACAAGACCAAAAGACAACCCTCAGAATGGGAGAAAATATTTGCAAATGAAGCAACTGACAAAGGATTACTCTCCAAAATTTACAAGCAGCTCATGTAGCTCAATAACAAAAAACCAAACAACCCAATCCCAAAATGGGCAGAAGACCAAAATAGACATTTCTCCAAAGAAGATATACAGACTGCCAACAAACACATGAAAGAATGCTCAACATCATTAATCATTAGAGAAATGCAAATCAAAACTACAATGAGATATCATCTCACAACAGTCAGAATGGCTATCATCAAAAAATCTAGAAACAATAAATGCTGGTGAGTGTGTGGAGGAAAGGGAACCCTCTTGCACTGTTGGTGGGAATGTAAATTGATACAGCCACTGTGGAGAACAGTATGGAGGTTCCTTAAAAAACTACAAATAGAACTACCATATGACCCAGCAATCCCACTACTGGACATATACCCTGAGAAAACCATAATTCAAAAAGAGTCATGGACCAAAATCTTCATTGCAGCTCTATTTACAATAGCCTGGAGATGGAAACAACCTAAGTGTCCATCATCGGATGAATGGATAAAGAAGATGTGGCACATATATACAATGGAATATTACTCACATATATACAATGGAATATTACTCAGCCATAAAAAGCAACGAAATTGAGCTATTTGTAATGTGGTGGATTGACCTAGAGTCTGTCATACAGAGTGAAGTAAGTCAGAAAGAGAAAGACAAATACTGTATGCTAACACATATATCTGGAGTTTAAGAAAAAGAAATGTCATGAAGAACCTAGGGGTAAGACAGGAATAAAGACACAGACCTACTAGAGAATGGACTTGAGGATATGGGTAGGGGGAAGGGTAAGCTGTGACAAAGCAAGAGAGAGGCATGGACATATATACACTACCAAACGTAAGGTGGATAGCTAGTGGGAAGCATCCGCATAGCACAGGGAGATCAGCTCGGTGCTTTGTGACCTCCTAGAGGGGTGGGATAGGGAGGGTTGGAGGGAGGGAGATGCAAGAGGGAAGAGATATGGGAACATATGTATATGTATAACTGATTCACTTTGTTATAAAGCAGAAACTAACACACCATTGTAAAGCAATTGTACTCCAATAAAGATGTAAAAAACAAAAACCTAGAATAGGGCTTCCTTGGTGGTGCAGTGGTTAAGAATCCCCCTGTCAATGCAGGGGACATGGGTTCAAGCCCTTGTCCAGGAAGATCCCACATGCCACAGAGCAACTAAGCCCGCGAGCCACAACTACTGAGCCCATGTGCCACAAATACTGAAGCCCGCGTGCCTAGAGCCTATGCTCTGCAACAAGAGAAGCCACCGCAATGAGAAGCCTGCGCACCGCAACGAAGAGTAGCCCCTGCTCGCCGCAACTAGAGAAAGCCTGCACGCAGCAACGAAGACCCAACGCAGCCAAAAATAAATACATTAAAAAATAAATTTAAAAAACAACCTAGAGTAAATCTAATGAAAAAAATTGAAAGATCTTTATATTGTGCAAGCTACTAAACATTACTGAGGAAAATGAAAGAACCTACTACGCTATGTTAATGGTTATTCAATGTTGTTAAGATGTACTGATGTCAATTAATCTACAGCAAAAGAGGCAAGAATATACAACAGAGGAGAAAAGGTAGTCTCTTCAATAAGTGATGCTGGGAAAACTGGTGCTACATGTAAAAGAATGTAATTAGAACACTCTCTAACACCATGTAAAAAATAAACTCAAAATGGATTAAGACCTAAATGTAAGACTGGAACCCATAACCCTCCTAGAGGAAAACATAGGCAGAATGCTCTTTGACATAAATCATAACAATTTATTTTTGAATCTGTCTCCTAAAGCAAAGGAAATAAAAGCAAAAATATACAAATGAGACCTAATTAAACTTAAAGGCTTTTGCACAGCAAAGAATACCATCGACAAAACAAAGACAATGTACTTAATGGGAGAAAATATTTGCAAATTATATGACAGATAAGGGGTTAATAGCCAACATATATAAACAGCTCATATAACTCAACCAAAAAAACAAACAACCTGATTGAAAAATGGCAGAAGATATGAATAGACATTTTCCCAAAGAGGACATGCAGATGGCCAATAGGCACATGAAAAGATGCTCAACATCTCTAATCATCAGGGAAATGCAAATCAAAACCACAATGAGCTATCACCTCACACCTGTCAGAATGGCTATCATCGAAATGAACACAAGTGACAAATGTTGGTGAGGATTTGGAGAAAAAAGAGCCCTCGTGCACTCTTGGTGGGAATGTAAATTGGTGCAGTCACTGTGGAAAACAGTGGTTTCTCAAAAAGCTAAAAATAGAATTACCACATGACCCAGCAATTCCATTCCTGAGTATATGTCTGAAAAAAGATACTAATTCAAAAAGATATATACACTCCAATGTTCATAGCAGCATTATTTACAATAGCCAAGCTATGGAAGCAACCTAAATGTCCATCAACAGATGAATGGATAAAGAAGATATGGTGTGTGTGTGTGTGTGTGTGTGTGTGTGTGTGTGTATACATGTATATATATGAATTCTACTCAGCCATAAAAAAGAATGAAATTTTGCCATTTGTAACAACATGGATGAACTTGGAGGGTATTATGTTAAATGAAATAAGTCAGACAGAGAAAGGCAAATACTGTATGATATCCCTGATATGTGAACTCTAAAAAATATAATAAACTTGTGAATAAAACAAAACAGAAACAGACTTGCCGATATAGAGAACAAACTAGTGGTTACTAGGGAGGAGAGGGAAGTGGGGGGCAATATAGGAGTAGGGGATTAAGAGGTACAAACCATTATATAGCCTATAAAATAAGCTACAAGGATATATTGCACAATGCAAGGAATATAGCCAACATTTTGTGGTAACTATAAATGCAGTGCAAACTTTGGAGATTCTGAGTTACTATGTTGTACACCTGTAGCTTATATGACATTGTACATCAACTATACTTCAATAAAAAGGAAAAAATTATATAGATTATCCCCAAATTGATCTATAGGTTTAATGTAATCCCAATAAAAATCTCCACAGGCCTTTTGTGGAGACTGGCAAAACTGCTGATGCGTTCGCTGTCTGAGCCAGAGGATTGAGCTGGGTGATCAGAATGGCAAGCATTATTAATATGAAATTACCTGATGACTTTATCTTGTGATGGGAAAAGCATTTCCAGAGGGAACAGATACCATTACTTGTAGATCAGGACAAGTTTTCTCCCATAGACACCACTGAAGATGCTATGCTCCTGTTTGTTTCTCGATTCTCCTCTCTTCTTCCATGGTGACAAGCCTCCCATCTGACTGACATATTGATCCCTTCCAAAACCCGTATGTTATGCTCTGCAAACTCAGGGTGCAAATGAGGTCATATTGAATTCCAACTAATAGTTCAACCTACCTCCCCATCTCCAATCTTACTAGCAGTAAGTCATTCCTCCAAGACTTTTCTTCTTCCTACTCATTCCCAAATTACCTAAGAACTTAAGAATTTTGGGGCTCACTCCATGCAAATAATTTGCTTCCAAAAACAATGCAAGCCACCAAAAGAACTAGAGGTCATCACTGCTGTTGTTTCTGGCTGCCATGTGATGCCCTAGTCCAAAAGTGGTCCTGCAGTCAATATGCCCATTATCACCGGGGCACCAAGGGAAGGTTCCAACCCAGGCTGCATAAGAACCCATGAAGGGTGAAGACTATTTAAATTAATAATCCAGAGCTCATCTAGTACTCCCAAGCACAATCACAGTACAGGACAATTTGGAGAGTCTTCCAGCCTTAGACATATCCTGTGCTAAAATCGGGCCCCTCTGTCAAATCTTGGTACAGTGGTATGAGCCTGAGTTACCCACCTAAACAAATATTACCAACACTCGCTATTGACCCATCACCATCCTACATTACTCCCTCCTTCTATTCTCTTGAACAAAATCATTTTAAGGATGTGCTACTCAGAGTGTGGTCCAAGTATCCACAGCATCAGTTAGTTTCACCTGGGAACTTGTAGGAACTGCAAATTCTCATGCCCAACTGCTGACATTCTGAATGAAAAACTCCAGAGTAGAACCTAAGAATCTGTGTTGAACAAGCTTTCTAGATGATTCTTAGGCACAATAAACTTGCACTGCTTTAAGTAGTTTTAATATCTTTGCCTATAATGAGAACAGATGTGTTAGTATTTTTAAACAGGTTACAGTTCCCACTCGTCTTAGGAGCTATTCTATTTCTTTAAGTGCCTATTTGTACTCTGTGTAATTCCTTAATTATGCTCTTGGTAGTAGAAAGATTTGAAAAGTGCAGCCATTTTCTGAAAGAAAATTCCACCCTTGGACAAATACATACACACATGAAAATCCAAGGGATGGCACAAGAGAAAATTCACTTTTCCCTCAAGTCACCTCTCAGTTCCCACTGCATCATTTGAGTATGAGCAAAGGAAGCCATTGCTCTTGATTGGACTGCCATCTTCTGCTCTCTGCTGCCGTCCTCTCAAGGCTTTTTTTTTTTTAATCCTCATTCCTTCTGCCATATAGGCCCAGTCTCCTCATTATCCAAAGTATATCCAAAACAATAAATATTTGTGTAACACAATCTGTCCCCAAGGAACTCAACAGGGCTTAATAGACCATAAAGTTGGCATTTCTAACTCTCTCCATATTCTGCTCTTGGCTATTAGAACACAGTATTTTGGACAGCAATATGCATTTTAAAAGAGTCAGGGAAGGGATATAAGCACAGATATAAAGATGCTCAGTCTTTGAGCATGTAATATAAACAGACCATCTAAAACAACTGCAGGCTGTTAGGAATACTGAGGGGTGGGTGTGAAAGAAGGGCACCAGCAGCCCCCCTTAGCCTTAACCATAAAAGTTAACGAAAGGCATGTTCTTACGACATCCTTTGGAATAGATCTCCTTCTTCCCCACATTGTGAAGCACCAAATCCCTCCCCAACACTCTTTTTTTTTTTTTCCTAATGCAATTTAGTACACAAAAAGGTCCCAAATCCAGGCACCAAAAAAATGTCACCATGCCTCCACATGAAGTTAAAACCCGACTGCATGATTTTTCATAGACTTAAAGTGTTTGCAAATGTCCTCATTTATCTCCTAATCCCAGGTCTAGAAGCCATATGAGTAGCCTCTGCATTTCAGACACATCCTCAAGTAAAACCCCCACTCACCTACCCCCCGACCTCCACCCCTCCATCTTACTCTCTCCACCAGAAAGCTGTTTGGCAAACTACAAAGTATAATGTGGTCTTTTCTGACAGTTTGGCTTGGGAGCCCTAAATGTAAACTCACATCACTGCTACCAATGAATGATTTTATTCATTTTTAGGTACTTATTTTCTTTTATTCAAATACACTTTTCAAGACACGCAGTGCCCCAGGAGGAAGTGGAAGAGGTTTAATTTCAGAAGGCAGACTTACATGACGACTTCGACATGAAAAATATTAAAAAATTACTCTGTCGAAAACTCCCATTGAAAACTGCATTCATTTTTTGCATATTCAACCCCTCAAACATCAAGGTGTATGTGGGTGAGGGTGTGTTTGTGGTTGTGTGGGCCTGGTTTGTTTAGGGAGAGGTTCCACTTCACCATTGCCACCCACTCTGTCTCAAAACCCAAGGTATTCTGAGGTGCCCCTGGGTTACCTGGAAGTGAATTCACCATACTTTAGTACCAGCAAGTCTCTCTTCAAAATGTGGCCCGGGAGTCACTAAAGGAAACCACACAGTGTTAAGACTAAACATTCTTGAGTAAGCCTCAGTTATGGCAAGTTCAACAGCCTGGCCGTTGAGAGAGCAGTTACCGAAATTTTCCAAATAAATAAAGCAAACAAGTTACTTCAGGAAGAAGTTCACATCTATATGATTTATAATACTGGGAGTTGGCCCACTGAGGCAGAAGGAACCCAGTGAACCAGCAGTAAACCAAAGGCCACCCAGGCACTCAGGGCAGCCTCCAAGGTTTTAGTTCATGTTCAATCACCTACTGAATCCTCACCAGGAGGTGCTCTGTTGGGGGAGCTAATGGTGTCTTACAACATCCTGCAAGACTTATTGGCATGAACTTTATCATTCAGCCTCTAAATGGGTTAATATTAATAGGAAAAAAAAATAGGGATCCTATTTAGAGGCCCCTGGCAGCAAGCAAATACAGAAAAAAATACTTCTCCAAAATCAATGTTTGTTTTGCTGAGGGCCTCCTTAGGTGTACCTTGGAAACAATTCTGTCTGTCTCCCACAGTTAAGTCACCCAGCAGCCTCATATGCCAGCCAGAAGTACTTAGCAGTCCAGAATCAACAGGTTGCTGCTGTTGAGCAGAACCAGAACACTGGGGCAAAAAGAATGGAAAATGTTGTATGTGACGCAGCAGTCTTGATGCATGACGATGATAAAGATGAGAGGCACCCTGAAGATCCTACCTCTCGTGGCCCCCATCCACAACCTCCCACTAAGCACCATCTCCAAGGATCATTCTGGCCATGAGGGTAAAAACTACTGCTCTGTAGCTGGTCTCCATATGTCACCCTCAGGCACTTCCAAATCAACACACACACACACACACACACACACACACACACACACACACATACACTGCATACTATGTATATTACTATGTAGGAGGACTTTATGCTTTGATGGAGCTATTAAAACATACTCAGCATTCTTGCAATCACACCCACATATCTCTCTGCCTTGGTACATATTATACACGTGTAGAATTAGACAATAAAGCACATAGAGGCCATAAATTGTATTTGATTAAATTACCCCATATGTGTTCTTAGGCAGAAAGCCTAAACTCCTGCCAGTGGACTGGGAATGAATTAATAGCACCATTCAGTTGTTCAGCCTCAGTATCTTATTCAGATTATGAAGCATCTATTAAATTAAATATAAAAATTATCTAATCATATATCTATATATATCCCAAAACAGCCAAGTGAACTATTAGTCTAATACCTTGATATAACTTTTTAATCAGCAAATTACAGCAGCAACATATCTTCCTGTTATTGACCTACTGTTTCGAAGCTTCCAGGCAGGGATGTTCTATTGTTGGTTCACCATTATATAATTAATACACCGATGCCATTTTTACAAAAAATACGTACAATCAAACTGTAAGTTCTACCTCATAGAGAACTGGAGGCATAAGTATAGACAATGACCAGCAGAAGGAATGTTTATAAACATTTTAAATAACACTCCTAATATTTATCTCAGTGAACCCTTCTTTGAACATGTCAGTTACATGTGTATATCTTTGAGAATATCAGGTATATACTAAATATTTATGTGTTTATGCACATAAGACACATTAAATATGTCATCCTGTTTATGACACTGTGACATTCTATAGGTGGGGAGAAATAACATTGGCTACAAAGACAGAAGGAATCACTTTTTAAAACAAGAAGAATTAATGATCATGAAGGAAGAACTAGGAACAAACAATAAAACCAGGAAATGCAAGCCATTCATGAGATAAAGGCCTAAGGTTTCAGACAAGCTGAATATTCTTCAAAGCACAATATTCAGGACACAAGAAAAACTTGTTCCAATTAGAATAAGAATGTGGAAAAAATAAAACAAAATATGTCTCCTCATAGGGGTATAAATAATGAGGAAGTATTTATAGATTAAAAGACTGAAAAGCAAAAATTGTGACAATGTCAAAATATTTCATAACTTTAATGAATGAGATAGAGAGGAATATGGAGTATGGAAAGACCTCAACAGAGACATGGAAACTCTTAAGACTCTGACAAAGCAAGACTGGAGTGTTTTCTTTTGGTTTTTTTACAACTGTATTTACTTTAAAAAAAATGTTCACAGAATGACTGTTGAACTAGAGAACCCCAAGGGATAGAGTGTACGGAACAATTTTGCAAAGTTAAGATTATATAACCTAATTACAAGTTTAAATGCAAGATCCCCAACGAGAATCACCACAGCATTGCACACTCCATATATTTTAGACAAAGTTATCACAACCAAAGCAGGTGTTTGGAGAGCTAGTGGATGATAGGAAGATTTCCTCAGATAATGTGGAGCAGAGCCCTTAGATGGTCCTACATACACATGTGGCATGAGCAAGAAAGAAACCTTTGTTTTTCTAAGCCCCTGCGATATGGGGGTTGTTTGTCACTGCAGCAGAACTGGGCCTATCCTCAATGATACAATGAGGGTGAAAAATAAATCTCCTTCCTATGAAGTATTCTCACTGTAGTTATTATATAGCCAAGATAAAATATACAGCCATAGCTTCTGAATGCTCTTTACAGTGTAAAGTGAACAATTGGTTTCATTTCCTCTGGAGATTGCAGCACTTTGAAGAGACAAAACTATTGGGGAAATAACCACTGTGTAGACGGCAATGATTGTTGGCCTCATATTAAAACGTAGACCCTGCAATTGGAAAGAAAGGCAGAGGGGAGGGTCACATAACATGGGACATGAGAGCAGTCCACATACAATTCAAGTAAGTGTGTGCATGATGAGGGACACCTACAGAGGAGGGCTCAAAACAAAACAGAAAATAAACAAGAACGTGCAGCACAAAGATGGGGATGAAGACAGATCATAAATTTCTAATACAGAGACTATTCATTCTGTTTGAAAACTGAAGGATAGTCCCTCAGAAGCCTGCCTATCATTTTCTGGAAGGCATAGGTATCAATTCCAGTAACCAACTCACAGACAAGTTAAGTTGTGGTGGGACAAGATCAGAGAGATAATGAAGGATGAGCCTGGAAAAGGAGTGTCCAAGAGTTTCCAGAAGAAGCAGCAAAAGCAGACTTTTTTTAACCAAAAGCAAAGAAGCTCAGCAAGCATTAAAAGATGACATTACTGGTATCTCGTTTAATAGGTGAATGAAACAGCTGTGGAGCCCCCTCAAATCTTTTGTGGTTAGTTTTGATTGGAAAGTTCAAATGGAGTATTTGCTGTTTGTTTATTCCCTACTCATTTCCACAAATAATTTAAGGGCATAGAAAAATGATCCCTAGGAAACTCCACTGGTACCCAAGTTGGTGAAGAAGGACTTCATGTTTTCCTTCCTTTTGCCTCAGTATAATTTGAAATCTGTACAAGGGGCATGTATTCATGTACTACTTTGGAAGTTAAATGTTTAAAAACTTTAAAAAGGCTACAAAATAGACTTTGCTCCCTGTATTTAATTTTCTCCTCACCTCTGAGAACAAGATCAGACATAGAATTGGACTTGCTGGTAAAGTGGACAATTAGGGACTAAAGAAAGAAAATAAGAGAAAAATGCAGCCAAGTAACTTATCACAAATAAAAAAACCTATAAAATATGAGACAGATTACAGCTGGATTCACTCGAGTGTCTGGGGGAAGGTCAGAGGATCACAGCTGAACTGCAGCAGAAGAGTTCTTGTTTAGAAACATTTCCGATCCCACAACAGTCTTATTGGTTACAAGTGCACAGAAGCAGAGACTGGAGGTGGTCAGATCTAGATGTGACTCCTGCTTCACTGCATTCTAGCCAGGAATCTTGGTAAGTATTCTGAGCATTCTGAACATGTTTTTTCTCCTATAAAATAGAAATATTTAACATATATCTTGAGAGGCTGCTGTGAGGAGCAAATGTGCTGGTAAATATAAAACATGGAGAAGATCATCAGTAAATGGTAACGATCCCCATCAACAGCCTCTTTGAGAAAGAAAGATGTAGATTAAAAACATCGAGTGAGAATCTAAGAAAGAATATGACTGTAAAACTCTCTCTTCAACATCTGCCTGGATTCTCTAAAAACACCTTGTGAAGCAGAAAATAAATTGTGTGGCAAAAGGAAAAAAGAAAATGGAATAATCTAATGTGAAAAAGAAGGCTAGGGGCTTCGCTGGTGGCGCAGTGGTTGAGAGTCCCCCTGCCGATGCAGGGGACACGGGTTCGTGCCGCGGTCCGGGAAGATCCCACATGCTGTGAAGCGGCTGGGCCCATGAGCCATGGCCGCTGGGCCTGCGCGTCCGGAGCCTGTGCTCCACAACGGGAGAGGTCACAACAGTGAGAGGCCCACATACCGCAAAAAAAAAAAAAAAGAAGGCTAATCAAGAGCCCTAATCACTCTCAAAATATATAAATGGGCTGGGAAAAGGGATGAAAAGCCATTCTCTGAATCCATGTGAAGAAACAGATTTAAGCTTAGGAAGAGACATGAATTTCTGAACATGAGAAGCTCTGAGTCACATGAATGAGTGATGTCTTGCAATCCTTCTCTCAGGAATCTTTGAAATAGATTGACAGCTCTAGTCTTGATGGCATGGAGTTTGCAGATCTCGGTGCTAAAACACCTCAGGTCCCAGGATAGTCATGCAATTGAACTAGGGTGGCTTTGAACAGCTTTGGGGGGAAGTGAAAAGAGAAACACAAGGAAGTTGGATCAGGAGACCACTTAAGGCATTCCAAGTGTAAGGAAAGAGGTCGCAAACCCAGAGGGAGAACAGTAATGATTCAGACAAACATCCCCTTACATCAAATTTATCTGGACATTTTAAAGGCCATAAAACCATTTTGGTAGGTAGAGGCTGAGGTGAAGAGATCTTTGAAATTTAGGTTTAAGACACAGGGTGTTGAGGCAGTGACCACCCAACCCCCCAAGGGTGTTCCTAGCAAGGGCACCGGGTCTCAAAGAGAAATGATTGTTAAGGTCAGTTGCCAGCAAAATTCCACCCTGTAAAGGTCTTGTCATCCCCCCTCCTCCATGAGACAGAAAATTACATTTTCTTCTTTTCGGTTGTTTTTAATTGACCTCCATCACCACACTTTCGAGAGCAGAGGGACGTCAGGGTCATAACTCAACTTGAGAACCGTGTGAAGCAAGGTGAAAGTTTTCTCAACACTGGAAAATCTAAGAATTTGTCTCAAACACAGAACTTAGAGTGCCTGACTCTGAAGAAATTGACGTTTTTACCTAAAATAACTGTTCAAACTGTACATTTGCTACATTTTATAAACATCAGAAGGACACCACTGACACCCAAGTGAAAAATCTCCACCTTGGCCAAAATGGTTTCACATAAAAACAACTGACCTACCAAGGAAAACTTTCTGCACTCCCTGTGCCCAGGGGAATTGGGGGCTGGAGAGCTTGTGCCTACTTTGCAAAGAAGCAAAGATTTTAACCCCCGATGGGAAAGATGCGTTTAGGTTGCAATGCCGCTAGCATTAGCATCTCTCCTTTTCTCCTGGGAGCCCGGTAGATACCTCCCGAATTCACCCTTTGAGCAGCCCCACACCGTGATTTGTTTGCTGTCCACCTTTTGACTTGTTCTGTATAAACATTTCCCCTCCGCCCGCCCGCAGACAGCCGCCCACCTCCGCCTGCCTCCCTGCTTGCTGGCCTCCGCTGCCCAGGCTTCAGCTGGAGGAGCGCCTTGCAAACAACTCTCACTTTGGGGCTCAGTGTTCTCCTAGGCTGCCAGTTCTTTCAGGAGGTCGTTTACACGCTTGGCTCTTACTTCAATGAGCTACTCTGGAACAGCCAGTGAAAAGTGCTTTGCTCCTGAAAAATATTGGAGCGCTTTGTTGCAAATGGTAGGTGAATCCATAGCCCCAGTCATCAAAGATAAGAGTCAACCCAACCCGATGGAACTGATGGCTGCTTAGGGGGTGATTGTGTTCCCCTAAAGTGTGACATGACAATTTCAGCTCCCAGATTATGTTTTGTAAATAATTTGTCATTTTCTCCTGATTCATCAAACTTCTTTTGGCCCTGCCTACCTGGTCACCCTCTTGTTTGTAAATTGCCATGGTGCGTAACTCTTAATGGGCCAAAAAAAGACACAAAGCTAACATTTACTCAATACATCCACGTAGAGTGTGTGAAGAAAAACACCTCCTTGCACACACCCGTTAGAAAAGACATAAATTTTGACAGGGGAAATATTTCCAGGGGAGCTCTGTGTATTTCTTTACTCAGTTGTAATGGCAATATTATCGAATGAGTTTGCATTGCCTCCAACTTAATATTTTCATTTGGTCCTTTTTCCTCTTAAGTGTGCTATAAAAAGATGATTAATCAAAAAGGGAGGGTTACCTTTGATTAAGGAAGTTAATTATGAGTGGCTGACTTGATATGGGGCTCCCCTCTGTCATTCTAGTTTCTTCTCCATGGGAGAGCTAGGAAAAGGGGCCATAGGAAATACTACAAAGAAGGAACTACTGGAGCAGGAAAAGCCTTTAAAGGAAACTGACTTCCACTGCCATCATCAATAAGCAATGCCAAAAATGTTTCTTTGTCTACATTTTATTGCACATTTAATGGGCCTCCAAGTGCTATACAAACATTAAGTATATTTTCAAAATCCCATGATGGATTATATATATAAGTAATCACCATAGTATTGTATACCCATTTTAGGAAGGGGAAGCTGAGTCAAACCTTAATTATAAGAGAGGAAATTGTCTTCATTATTGTTGAATTTACTCCTGGAGTCCCACAAAAAGTATTTAAAAAGAGGCAGTATGGACAGCTTTGGAGCCTGGATGTGTGGGTTAGATCCCTCGTTCTGCCTTCGTGTTAGATGAGTGAACATGGGAGAGTATTTAACCTCTTTATGCCTCAGCTTTCTCATTTGTAAAATGGGGACAACAATGATACCGCCTGTCAGATACTCGTTTTGAAGATTGGGTCAGTTGTGGAAACGGCGTAGACAACCACCTTCCTTACACAGTGGGTGGTGTGTAGTAGCAGCTGCTGCTGTTGTTGTTGTTATTACAGCCACATCAAAATGTCTAAACACTAAATGGAAGAAACAAGGTTGAACAGAGAAAGCTCGCATGTGGTAGATACTTGGTCTCCTCGGCTTCCATTTCTGTATCTGACTGGGCTTCAAGGGCCAAAGCAGAGCGTGCCCCAGATGGAGCCCATCTTTAATTTCATCCCGAGACTTTCAGCTCCTGGGCATCCTCTTTATGATGTGCCGGAGAAATGCTCTGGTAACAACCACTCCCTGCTTCACCTAAAGAGAGGGTCTAGCTGTCCTTCTACACGGCCCGTCTAAAGAACGTTCTCCCAGCTGGGATCTCCCTGACTCTTGGCCGCAACTGTTCCCACCTCGGTCAGGATTGAGGGGAAAACCTAATGTTACAATCTGTTGATTGCCTTGTGAACTGAACGGGAAGACAAACTCATTTCTGCTTCTAACGCTTGGGACTTCACTTCTGGGCCAGGCCCTGTGCCTGTCACACTCAGTGGCCTCTCCCTATGGCCTGGCCAGCAAGTGTGAAATGAACTTGGCACACACCATGTGGACACGCTTTCTCAGCAAAGTTACCCCGATGTGTCCAGCCAGCTCCTCAGGGACCCCACAAGTTCTCCATCTGCCTGCAGCCTTTGAAGCATGATCTGAAAGTCAAGTAAAACCGAGTGTTCTCTGAACGTGCCCTGATTCGTATGCACACGTGTGCGTTGCTTTGAGGCGGTATCTATGTTTACCATCCCTGTAAGAATGGTCAGGGGCCCTACTGTCTCCAGCCTCAGTCCTCTCATTTGTAAAACAATACTAATAAAAGGCATTCACCCCGATTGCTGGGGGGATTAAAGAAGGTAGGGCATCTTTTATACTCAGGACAATATTTTTTTTTGTTTGTGCCTTGATTTTATTGTTTTGCAGCAGAATGCCCAACATGGAACACAACTGCAAAGATTCAGCTGTGCAAAAGAGAAAGGATAACGTTTTAAAATGCTTAGTAAATGCCTAACAAATGTTAGCTGTTATGTCTATTTGTTTGTGCATTCTCAAATCAGATTACACAGTCGGTAATGGCAGGACCCATATTTTCTAGCGTCTTTGTTTTCAACCAAAGTAGTTTATACTGTGCTGTCGTGAGGAGAGAATGTCCATTCTGTTATGCCCCTCTGCGCAAGAACATGCAACTTTCTCTTTTCTCTACCTGTAATGAACTTTCTTAGATTTGTTTTTCTTTCTTTTTGATCTGTAAACCCCTGTCCGTTTTTCCACAATCGTCACCTTCTGCAGGGGTCAATCTGTCCAGTGTCCTTTCTAGGTTCTCTTGCTGAGGTTATCCTTATTGCAGCTCCTGTGACAAGGTATGCATTGTGTGTACATATGTACATATGTATGTATATGTATATGAAACGCTCTTTTGCTCTTCTTGAATTTCTCTGCTACATTAGAATGAGAGAATACCACAATTTCCCCTACCTCCTGAAAAGATTTGAAAAATCAGCCCTCCCTGCCCTAGAAGAGAGGGAAGCAGGCTTTCATTGGCCCAAGATTCGGCTCAGGGTTTAAGGAGGCTTCGAACCTTTTGTGAAAGATCCAGAAGATAACAAAAGCTTTGCAAGGAAGAAACAGGGCGAGGCAGGGAGATTTTCCCTTAATATCAGAGGAAAGGAAAAGCATGAGGGGACCACCAGAGGATTCCTCCAGATTCCAGGAGGTTGCCCAAGAAGGAAGAGAGCGGTGCCCTGGAGAAAGGCCTTGCTCAAAGCATCCTTGGAGGACTCAGGAGGCGGCGGTGCTTCCTACCTCCCAGCAAGGACTGGAGGGAGATGGTGCCCCGTCCTGAGCTCTGGGTCTGCTCCCGAAGAACCTGCCCCAGCAGCCAAGAGGAGGGCCAGGCTCCCTGTGCCCCCTTCTTGCCAGGTCAGCGGCAGTGACTGCTGGATGTGCCTCCAAAGTCCACACAGACTTCATCCGATGATGCCACTTTTATACCCCTACCCACTCTCACCACAGTCCCAGAACCATACGCCTAAGGGGAGGGCAACCCCAGGGGTGGGGTGAGGTGTGAACAAGGAGATCATCACCCCCCCCCACCCCCATCCCCTCACTCGCAGATGCCTTCCCAGGCCTAGAACACGTCCCGGCCCATGGTAGAGGATTTTAGTTATGCCACTTTGCTTTGGGGGAATAGAATCACTTATGCTAAGTCCAAGTGTGGGAAGTTATAAAGTTTCAGGTGAGGCAATATGAGAAAAAGAAATCCTATGACAGTCCAAGAACAGGAATGCTATATATCTCTGATATTTCCATCCAGTCTGTGGATTGACTAAGACCCACTTCAGGTGCTGAATCCTGGTACCAACAGGCATGAATAGTGGGCAGGGTTATGTGGAAGTAACGTGGCTGCTGGCTTTACCCTAACTAGCTTTTTTTTCATACAGCACAGGGAAATATAGCTTTTATTTTTATTGAACTTGCTTTTGAAAGCTGGAACAAACTCCGAAATCTTTCTTATTCAAATCTTTGCACCCTTTTAAGGGTGACACTCTACATTTCTATTTCCTGTCTAAGGCATAGTGTCTGCTGTTCATGAACGGGTTAGTGGGAGATTCCCAGAAACCCAGGCTGATCATCTCAGGTTTAATAGTTCCAACTCTCCTCCCAGATTCTCCTGAATGTCTCATCATTCATATGGAGACCAGAGGTTTTCCAGAATCATATAAGTGTAGTTTTAAAGTAGCAAAATGCCTTTAAGATACAATAGAAAATAATAAATGGATATATCCTCACCTAGAGAATAGCCATAGAGTAATTTATAGCTATATTACTTTCACTTTCTGTTGTAAAATAACTATTGCTATATACAAGGAAACAGTTTTGCAAGTGATAACGGTCTTATTTGATTCTGGCTGATTTAAGTAGGAAAAAAATTATTGATAGGGTATTGGGTGGTTCATAGAATTACCCGGAAGATTAGAAAAGCAGCCTTAGAAAATGGGCGGGAAGAAAAAACCATGATGAAAACAACAATACAGAGTCTGCCTGTTGAGTGCACTGCACCGAACACCAGATGCACAGTTTACACCACTGCTACTGTGACATCAGATACTGCTCACAAGAAAGGAAACAGCAGCCCCTAATGTCTGAGAACTGATCTGATCTGACGTTCACAATTACACCGTATTGTTCGCTCACAGCCACATCCATCTCAGACAAGGTCCCTGTGCAACACAAAATAGCAAACATCTCCCCTTTTGCTGAGTGAGTACCTGCTACTTCTTTACCGATTGCAGCTTTATCCTTGCTCTAGTCTGCCCTCCCTGTGGATACGATTTACTGAGACAATCTAGAATTGCCCCTGGGTTCTGACAGTAACCCTCCCTTCTTTGATCTTCCTTGAAATTATCAACCAAAGCCCAGATCCTATAACAGGTTTGTTTTTTTTTTCCTAATACCCTCTTACTGAGACTCCCCATGGTTCTCTATGATTTGCACACTCCCTCGTTGCAATGAGTAATGCACTCAACTTCTTCAACTACAGATGTGGCCCTTGATGTTGGTGGCTGAAGGGCATTGATGTCATAGCTAGTTCCCTGCCACCACTGCCCTTAAAGGATGCTACCATCCCTACAGCTGTCTCCATAGAGAATCTCCCATCCCTGTTTCTTTGTGTCATTAGTTCCAGGTTCTAAACCCCAAGTGGGCACCTCTGACTAGCTGACGCCTGTAGGAGTGGGGGGAATGAGAAATTGATGTTTTGGGATTTCTTTGCATCCCACCAAGGCTCATAGAGAAAGGAATTTCCAAAACATGGTAAGGAAGCTCAGAAAAGGTCTGGGAGAGGGAGGTAGACAAGGAGGAAGGGAGGAAGGAAGGGAGGGAGGGAGGAAGGAAGGAAGGAAGGAAGGAAGGAAGGAAGGAAGGAAGGAAAGAAGGAAGGAAGGAAGGAAGGGAGGGAGGGAGGGATAAAGGAGGGAAGGGAGGGAGGGAGGAAGAAGGGAAGGGAGGGAGGGAGGAAAGGAAAGAAGGAAGGAAAGGAGAAGGAAAGAAAGCTTGGATGTGTTATTTTTTAAATGGCTCATATAAAAAATGACACATGAGCTAAAGAAAGAGGAAGAGATTGCATTGTACTCCCCAAACCATGACCTGAGAAGATCCCCCTCCCTCCAGGCACCTGATACTTGCTGGCGGTATAGACATGAAACCAGGGTGGAACAGTAGTAGCTACGCTGCCCTATGCTTCCAAATGGCACACTCGCTGTATTTTGGCTTCCCTTCTGTGTCAGTTAGGATTATGTTTGACTGCGTAGGACAGCAAAACCCAAATAACAGTGGTCTAAACCAGATAAAAGTTTTTCTCTCCCATTTAGTGGCAGTTCCGCTAGCACGCACTTCCTTTTTACTTGCTGCTCCATCATCCTTAGCATCCTTAGATGTGCTCTTAAGCTCCAGGAGTACATCTGCGTGATCCTCACCTGCAAATGTTTACATCCATATTTCAGGGAACAGGAAGAAGGAGGCGACCGAGGAGTTCTCATGCTCTCCTTCTGCCATCAAGAAGGCTTCCTGGAACCTCCACACAACACGACAATCTTATTGGTCAGACCTTGGTCACAGACCCACACCCAACTGAATGGGGAAAGGGATGCTGAGAAGTCTAAACTTTTAGCTGGGCAAAATATCAAAAGGAATGGGAGAATGAATGTTAGAGTGACACATAGCAGTCCTGGCCACAACTCATTTAACATTTTTCAGAGTATTTTAATGAGCAAACATACATGAACTACAGTAACACACCTACTGGAAAAAATCTTATCACATTCAGAAACATGTAACAGGTTGTCTCAGCCAACTCCCTGAAATGGTTTACTCACTGCTCTCAGATTCACCAGTCAGCTGTAAGCTAGATCTTCAAGGCTGCTGTTAGCTTTTTTCTTATTTTTCTAGATTCTGTTTTCCCAGAACTGGAGGAGGTGACAATGTTAAGTCTGACTCCTGGCAACCGAATAGAGAAGGATTAAAAAAAAAAGTTTGTTTTGTTTTTATAAAGGAGATGAAAATGAAATTAACAAAAAAGAAACATGTCTACTTCATTTCAGTTTCTGCCAGAACGTACATTTGCTGTGGTATAGATAAATGGTTCTCAAATTGTGATCTCAGGGCCATTGGTGGTCCCATATGTCCTAGGTGGTCCCGTGGCCAATAACAAATATATTCTAAAAATCCGCCTAAACTTGTGTTTCAAATTTATTTTAATTTACTTGTTGAATTTAAATCAAAATGTAAGAATCAATATTTTTAAATTGTAACCTCAGCAATGATTATTAATTTGAGAAAAGACTTCTCAAGATTTGGGTGTGTGTGTGGTGGTAGAGTAGGTGGTCCAGAGGGCTTTTGCCCAATCTTTGTGTTCTACACTTTGAAAAAATTGAAACCAGAAGGTCTATCCTCTTCAGCCAAGGGTCATCCACTGGGCTACAAGACTAAAATTATCAGTTATAGAGGACACATCAGTAAGCTTTATGTCAAAATTTGAAGCAAGATACTAGAGCCAATGTAGAGTCTATGGGATGAGCTTTCTGCAAGAATGGACCTACAAATAGCCCATCTGGTACTGTGATATGGAGTCACTTTATGATGATACAGAGACCAAAAAAGAAGACTCCCTTAAAATGTAGCCAAGGTTAAGGAAGGTCAATTTAAGCTTGAAGATTTGGATATTACTACCAAACTGGGGAGTAAAAACACACGATTGGTTGATGGAGTTGAAAAAGGAAAAAAAAAAAAAAAAGAGCATTTGAGAGTAAGAAAATTTTAGGTTTATACAGTTTTTTCCAGAGATGAGGCCCAGAATGAGTCACACTGTTGTGTATGTCAGATTGGTTGGTCTATTAGTCAGCTTTTGTTACACAGTCTTATTTCTTATATTGCCCAACTTTCTTCTAATTCCAGATTCACCAAGTAATTTTCTAATTTTATTTGGTTTCACAAATACATACCAGTTCTGACTGAGATGTATGTATTGGTGTGAGCTTGGCACTTGGGCTTTAAAATTGGCTGCTTTTAATTCATCCTTTCATTCATGGTGCTTTACTGAGCATCTACTTTGTGCTAAATACTATGTTAGGTACTGGAGATACACTATCTCGAGGGGGATAAATTCCCATGGGTCAAATTTACGATACTTAAATAAATAAAAATATGTTTCTGAACCATGGATGACCAATCTAGGTAATATCATTCTGTAAAGCCCTTCTTGAAATAGCTTTCCTGGCCTTACGCTGGGTTCCCTTAAAATCTGAACCTAAAACAAATGTTTACGACCAGGTATTAAATTTGGGATGTGATTCTAGAAAGTAGCAATAAAAAGCAGGAGTAAAGCAGGGCAGGGAAGGAGAAAGGGTCAATAGAAGGATGCATTATTGAGTTGGCCACCAGTATGGGAAAATGGAGCTTGATTCTGTGGAACTCTCTGAAGGAGCTTCATGAAATACATAGCTGGATGGCTTGCCCAGGAAACAAAATTGGAAAGCATTTATCCTTCAGTTTACATCCCAGTTTGGTCAAGGATAGCTTCACGTCGCATTAACTTCCTTCCATTTCTGGAGTCTACATGCATAAGTGCCTGGGTCCATGAGCATCTCATGCTACAGCATCAGAGAAGCCCCAGGACAGGAAGTAAGAAGCAGGCAGCAAGATCCAGTACAAAGCACTCTCAAGTTATATCGTTATACCTGGTGAAGTGTTAAAGCCACCATAGAATTTATTGTTACAACCATGGCTGGCTGTGATAAGTAACTCTGAGAGGATTTGAAACAATGCATAAGAAATAGCCTATAAGGTATTCTGTGACCATCATAGTGATCAGTAATGTGATCGTGTTGTTCCCTATAACCTGAATGTCTTCACCGTCTCTAGCTACTACCTCCACCATCTCTCACCAGCTCTTCCATTCCTTCACCACCATCTATGTCCCTTACTACCACCTCCACCACTACCCTACCTTCAGCACCACCTCCACACCCCCAGTGAGCACCACAGCCAGTGCCTTTGCCTCTGCCAATAGTGCTGCCACCACTACTGTGAGACTGCACTGCCACCTTCATCCCCCACCACCAGATATAAGTCAGTTACACTGTCGTTGACAGTGTCTCAAAACTCTATGCTCTGAATGTTACCTCTGGGTGTTTATATTTCTTAATAAACAGAATCTTTAGTCCTGGACTAAAAGTTCTTGTGGGAACTTAAATTAGGGAAGACTTGCTCACATCCTAAATAACTGGGAAGTGTTTAAAAGGTTTTTAAGTTTTGCTACATAATAGCTTGGAACTGAAAAAAACCAAACCCAAACTCTGTAAACCTCATACCATCAGTGCCATAAGATACTAAACAAACAATTAGAGGTTTAGACAAAATTTTATACAAGAATGTTAATTGAAGCATTATGTAAAATGGTGAAAATAAGGAATAATCTAATTGTCTAACAACTGGAGAATCGTATAATAAATTATGGTGCATATTTGCAAGGAACAAATAATGATATGGGACAATGTTCATATTATATTACCAATGAAAAGAATGTGATATAAAAAGAACTAGTTATCTACCCAATATCTATTCTCCATTCCCACCTTCTTTCTTTTCTTTCTTTCTTTCTTTTTTTTTTTTGGTCTGGATAAACTTACATGCATTCATTTTCCCCCCTTTTTTCTTATTAATAAAGCCTTGATGTTATCAGGAGTGGCAACGTGCCCAACTAAAAGATAACATTTGTTATCATCCCTTGAAGCTGGCTACAGGGATGATGACCCAATGCCTGGAGATAAACCATCCATCTTGCAACAGTGTGAATTAAAGCCACATGTTATGGATAGATGAGCAGGAAGCTGTAACGAGACTAGATCACTGAGGACTTCCTCCAGCAGCTAAACCAGCCCTAGACGGCCTATATCCAAACTTCTTTTGTTATGCATGAAAAGCAAAAAAATTTTGATTAAGCCATTACAGTTGGGTTTCTGTTACATAAGCCAAATGCAGTAATACCCACATGTTCTGCAACTTAAAAAAAAATAGCTTTATCAGGATGATTTACATGTCATAAAATTACAGATTTTAAGTGCAACTTGTTTTTATTTTGTATTTTACTTAGTTTGTATATCATTTTATAAATAGTACATATGGATCTGACATATTCTTGTTAAATAACTGCATAGCGCTTGCGGTAGTCGTTAGTGTTATCTACCGATTATTTCAATTCAGCATCAGGACACAATTCCTCTGCCCATGGAGTTAGGTGTGACCACCTAATGAAATAAAATGTCATCATAAGTGATACTTTAAAGTAGAAGCTTTAAAGATTCAACGTCTACAATTTAGCACTTTCTATCTTTCCCTCTGTTGTAGTGATATTCTAGACTGTGGCAGCTAAATCAGTCCAGGTGCCGGAGACACTGACTGATGACACAGAGTACAAACCCTAGCTGAGCCAGGACCAATATGTACCATGAGTGAAAAATAAATCTTCGCTTATTTTACATACTGAGAATTTGAGATTGTTTTCTCATAACAGCATAACCCAGTCCATCCTGCCTGAAATTATATTACAGACTAAGACTGTATCTTCATTTGTTCAATCAAACCTATGTTGATTGCCATTTTGTTTAACTTGAATTTTTCAAATCATAAACAATACTGAAGTGAATATTCCTGTACACTTATCTTTATGCATATTTCAATTTTTTTGGAATAGATATAGTCTTGGAGGTTGAATTGCAGAATAAAGGGATGCACACATTTTATATTCTAATAGATATTATCTACTTGCTCCCGAAGAAAGATTGTGAATATTCTCTCTCAAAAGCAGAGAGTGCCTGTATCCTAGACATAGCACCAGTAATAGATAGTATTATTATATTCACTTTTGCTAATCTGATAGACAAAATATTTTATTGTGCTTAATTTAAAATTCTCTGATTGGTAACAAAATAGGACATTTATATTCATATGCTTGTTGGGTGTTTGAATGTCTTTGTGAATTACTTGTTTCACTGCAAAGTGCTTACTTTGTTTGACCTTAGCTTTTTCCTCTTGGGTTGTTTATCTTCTTGATTTGAAGGAGCATTTACTATGGTGTGAATATTAATCTTTATATAATGTGATGCATATATTTGCTTCAACTCAGTCTTGAATTTTAATGTCTGTTGAGTACAGAACTCTTAAAATATGATGAAATTAAATCGATTGTTTTACTTTACAACTTCCGGGTTTTGTGTGTGGGAAGAAAGACTTTCCCCCACCGGACGCGCAGGCCATGGCTCACGGGCCCAGCTGCTCCGCGGCATGTGGGATCTTCCCGGACGGGGGCACGAACCCGCATCCCCTGCATCGGCAGGCGGACTCTCAACCACTGCGCCACCAGGGAAGCCCTCCATTTACTTTTAATCCTTCTATAATTTCATTTTTTACATTGTACATTTGTAATCCATTTGGATTTTTTTGATAAATGATATGAGCTAGATAAAGCATCTTAATGTAGGGCTTTCCAAATAGACTACCAGTTTTTCCCGTAGAATTATTTCTCCTACAGATTCAAAATACCACCTTCATTATAATCAAAATTAGTATGTATAAACAGATTGATTATGAACATTGTTCTGTTCCAATGATCAATTTCCTTATTGCTATACCAGTATCCCTTATTTTCATTAAGGAAGACCTCCATTATTTTCTACTTTTAAATTTTTTCTAGTAACTATTCTTACAATTATTCTCTTTCAGATAAGTCTGAGAAACAACTCATAAAGTTCCATAACATGGAACATGGCATGTCCCTCCACTTATTCAAGGCTTCTTAGTTTCCTTCCTATAGGTCTTGTACATTTCTTGATCAGCATTTTTAAGGGATTACTTTTGACATCTTGTTTCCCCAGGTTACAAGACAAAATGAAGTCATTAGACTGAGGCAATTGCTTCAGTTCAAAAGCTTTGGCTTCATCCTGGTATTTAATGTTTAGAAAACGTCTACTTATTTCTTCCTCTCTACTCAAGCAAAGCATTATCTTTCAGTTGTGACAGTTCAGAATAACCCATTGCATTTGACCTGCACATCTCCTTTCATCTGAACCATATTTATGTTCTGCTGCACGAATGATGACAGGGTAGTGGATCCCAATTGGCTCAATTCTCCTCAGCCAAATGGTTCTCACATTCTTATGCTGTTTTAAATAATGGCTCCCTCTAAGTATGTTAGTTATTAAATCACAGTGAAATTCTTTTTGCACAACACGATGTTACATTTATATTAAACCCTTGAGAGCAGCAATGTAGTACATATTGCACACATGGGCCTGCAGGGCCTAAACATGTATACGAAGTAGAAGGATAGACTCTTAGAAAAAGAGGCATCGGCATATTTTGTTAAGATACAACAGGTGAATTAGTAGTGGTGAAACAACCATGACGGGACCCCATTCCCATTCATCATTGTGATACTTTAACCGCTAGGCTTTCAAAGAAAACAGAAATTCTAAAACTTGCTTTGAATTACCTATTTTAGCACAGTGTACTTTTGAAATGTTTACAGTGATTTTTTTTTTGTTTTTTTTTTGCGGTACGCGGGCCTCTCACTGTTGTGGCCTCTCCCGTTGCAGAGCACAGGCTCCGGACGCGCAGGCTCAGCGGCCATGGCTCACGGGCCCAGCCGCTCTGTGGCATGTGGGATCCTCCCGGACTGGGGCACGAACCCGTGTCCCCTGCATCGGCAGGCGGACTCTCAACCACTGCACCACCAGGGAAGCCCCTACAGTGATTTTTGTTGAGGACTTTTTCCCTTTTCCACAATTCACATGTGTATTTGTTTCTGTGCTTTTGAAGTTCTGTAAATCCAAGTAGAACATTAAGATCTGATTGAACTCATACATCTGAGATAGCAAGACAGTGTTTTGGAAGTTCTTATCTTTCTTTACTTTGCATCCATGTTTTTCTTTTTTCTTTTCTCTCTATAATTTTTTTGTTTCTTCTCATTCCTTTCATTTTTCAAGTATAAATAGTAAGACACATATTGATTCAGCATATTGATTCAGCTCCTTGGAGACTAGAATAGCTTCAGGTTCAAATTAAGGCTGCATGGACAGAAATTTGAGTTTTCTTAATTGCTGGCTATGACACAACTTCCCAGAGGTTCCTTGTTCACCATTGACCTTGTTTTATGGGTTAAATTGAATCCCCCTACCAAAGGTATGTTGAGGGCTTCCCTGGTGGCACAGTGCTTGTGAGTTCGCCTGCCGATGCAGGGGACGCGGGTTCGTGCCCCGGTCCGGGAAGATCCCACATGCCGCGGAGCGGCTGGGCCCGTGAGCCATGGCCGCTGAGCCTGCGCGTCCGGAGCCTGTGCTCCGCAATGGGAGAGGCCACAACAGTGAGAGGCCCGCGTACCACAAAAAAAATAAAATAAAAATTAAAAAAGATATGTTGAAGTCCTAATCCCCATACCTCAAAAAGTGACCTTATTTGGAAATAGGGTAATTACAGATGTAACTAGTTAAGATGAGGTCATATTGAGTAGAGTGGACTCTAATCCTATGTGACTGGCGTCCTTATAAGAAGACCACCATGTGAAGACACAGAGATACAAGGAGAACACCCTGTGAAGATAAAGCAGAGACTGGAGTGATGCTTCTACAAGTCAAGGAATGCCAAGGATTGCCAGCTGTCACCAGAAATGGGGACATAGGCATGAAATAGTGTCGTCAAAAGCAAACAACACTGCCAATATCTTGATTTCAGACTTCCAGCATCCAGAACTGTGAAAGAATAAATTCCTAATGTTTTAAGCTACCCAGTTTGTGGTACTTTGTTACAGCACATAAGGAAATGACTCCACCCTGCCTAAGAATATAAATTTTGGTCTTTTCTCTAGGGTGCAGATTTGGAGCCCAAGTTTAGTTTTTCCTTTCTCCTCTGCATGCTGTCTCTTCATAGATCCACATCAGTATATTCTAGAACCAGACATTTTGGATATAGATTGTACTTTACTTAGTTTGTTGCATTTAGGGATAAAAATATAAACCAATAAATGAGCTACAAGTCCTCAGTTTGTCTGAAATCTAACTTTATATTCAATATTAGCTTTTAGAGTTTATCTCCCAAGCCAGTGACTACCTCCTGGAAAGAACTTAGGCTCTAAATTTCCTCCAAACCACATCTTTGGCTCCAGGCTGAACTGCCCAGTCCATACCTGTGTGAACCGCTAACTGGATCACCTAGATTCTGTGCTTAGAACCCTGTGACAAGCCTCTCTCCTTAGGGACCACATCATGGATGGAAATCCATTGGTCAGGGCTCAAATGTTGGGTCATTTCATAGAAAACCTCACCTTTGCTGCACCCAGCCCTGCTCACTGTCAACTTCCACACCTGCTGGGTTTCTAACTGCCTGCCATTTGCCTTGTTATCATGATCTCTCTTTCCCGTTTATGTATTTGCAAATACATAATTTTTTAACTTGTTTAAATTCAACCCTGTCCCAACACCCCACGTTCCTCCTTGGAGTCTTTTAACTGACCTTACAGTCCTATGTTCAAAAAGTGTACCTCTCCTGGCTCACTATAAAATTGATACCTTAGAATCCCTTGTTTTATTCAACATGCATGAGATTTGACTGTGGGGTGAGGGGAGTGCGGTTATTCCCTCCAGCACACGTAGGATTGGGGAGAATCTTCATCACTGGAATGCATAAATATTTCATGTGCAAGCTTCTTTGTGGAAAAATTATTTTATGATCTATATAACCCCATGGGGTGCCGTTTGATCTAAGACACACATGCAGCGGCATTTTTAGTGAAGTCAGTGGAAATCTACGTGGGTGCCCTGATGGAAGGAATTAAATTCAGATAGGGTGAGATAATTTCACCAGATGCTATATATGTCCTATACAAAACTGAAAATTGTAAAATAAGATTAGCAAGAGGGAAAAATACTTGCATTATCTGATGTCCTTCACTAGGATCCGTTCAAGGATAAGCAATAGGAATTTTTGACCAGAGAATCTTTGACAGAAAGGGGGACATTTAGAGCATTTTGGAATTATTTAGAGGTTGTTTTATAGAAGTGCTTTCTATCTCTAAGAACTCCCACTATCAATCTGTCGGTTTTCTTTATTTCATATACTGCAGAATACTTCATGGGACAAAGCAGGAAAATCACCAAAGAGAAACAACCATCCTGGGATGGATTTCCAGAATTTACTCCCATCACCCACTAAGAAGTGTATTATTTTGTTGAGTAGAGCAACTGATACTTGAGTGCGTTCCCAGGGCTGGGGGGTAGGACCCAACTCATGCGGTAGCATGAGGGAGAGAAACCACGGTCTCTGCCTCCCGCTCTAGGCTTCCAAAAGCAATGTGAAGCTGACCAAAGATTTCCCCAAGGCTGTGCCTCCAAATGATTATGCTTCCTTGATCTGCCTCTCATCTTCCTCCAAACTTCTCAATGTCCCCAAACCTTGTGCCTACACGTCCCTGAAGAGCTGTCCAAGCGATCAACTCCACAGCTCACGTGTGGAAGCATTCCTTCCCGACAGACCCTTTCTGCTGCACACTGAACTCCCATCTCATCTGGGAAGGTTGGTGGGGACAGTGTCTTCGACTTGATTTTTTAAGCTTGTTGGGTGAAGTAGTCTGAAGGGACAGCACATCAATGCCAACATGAGCGCCAGGGCCTCATCTCACCTATACTAAGTGTGGAAAGGGCTGGACTCTCTGCTTCTGGAGAAAATGCAGCCAATCTAAAGTCACCTCAAATATGAGAGGGAGGCTGTTGGAAATAGGGGAGTATCATTACAATCTGAGTTTATAAATACATAATAAGGCTATTCTATAAATTTAAGTAAGGCTTGCCCTCAGGAAGAAATCCACACACATTAGCTCAGCCCTGGAAAGGCCTCCGTCTGACATTCCAGCTCAGACCTGGCTTCTCTGGCCCCTCCCACTCTGCCCTCCAGCAAAGCTAACCTCTCACAGTGGCCAAAAGTATAGCTTCAGCCCTTCCTTTTCCCTTTAATGTCCATCTCAAGGTCTACCCCACCTCCTTCCCACCCTAAGTAATTCTTACTCTTCTTTGAAGACAAGAATTCCAGCTGTACAGCCCTTCATTCTAAAATGTCCTCCTTGAGCCCCCAAAACTCGAAAGGGGGTTCACTACCTGTGTTAACTTCAAGTCAAGCACTTGCTGTTTTGTATTTCTGTTCACTGGCTTGTGTCTCCCAATAATCTGACACCTCCTTGAGGGCAGGGACTGGGTGCCAGTCACCTTGGTATCCCTAGTACCCTACACAGTATCCAGCAACAGTAGGTATCAATTATTATGTTTCAAATGAAGAATCTCTCCTTCCCCTCAGAACATTTGTACAAACAACATCATCAAGCAAATTTTCTCAGTATATTATACCTTCCCAGTTAAAGATTGTTGTGACTAGCTGGTGTCTATGAGTCACCATATTTAAACCAAGACTTGGATTGGAAGCAACAGGGGTGAGGGGAAGGTCAGATTAAAACAAAAAATCAAACCAAAACAAAAGACTCTCAACTGTAATTTTATTGTCTGTTAAATGAAAATACTGTATATAACCATATTTCTTTTCCTCACAGACTCAGGGTGAGGTTAAAAGAGATAACCCACATTTACCCCTCTGGTAGGACACCTGGTACAAAGTAAACAATAAATGTTAGTTCAAGGAAGGGAGGTATAATAGAGTCTTAGAGGTCATTTCACAGAGCGCCCTCCTCCCTCCCAGTGCAGGAAGGGCTTTGGCTGAGGGTTGGGCACCCAGCCTCAGTCAGACCACCCAATGGGCTCAAAGCAGCCCATTCTGGGTGTGGACAGTCCTTATAAAAAAAAAGTCCTTCCTCCAGCTGAGGTGAAATCTGTCTCCTGCACATCCATCCTCCTATTGTCTATGTGGAGAAGTCAGATTCATTTTCTTTGGTTTTATTTTCTGCATAAGTAACATACAAATACATTCCCTTTCTTAAAAACTGAAAACATTACTGTTAAACTTCTTTTCCCCACATGCTTTTTATCCCTAGAGCCCACTTCCTTTTTACATGTCAACTTTCTAAAAGCTATACCTCTGTTTCTCTCCCCCTTCTCTGCCCATTCTATTCCAACTCTTCTTGTCCTTAAGCTAAAACCCCATTTCTTTCCTCATCTTATAAGATTCCTGTTATGAAAGTCTCCACTGTCCTAAGCGCTTCCTCTGACCATATTCGAATCCCAGTTGTCAATGTTCACCTTTGTAATGTGTTGTCATTTCTTAAGTGTTGCTGTGAAATGCCTGTCCCTCCCAGAACAATAGTCAACAGATATTGTTAAAGGGAAGAAAGCAATTTACAAAAAAATTATTTTTAAACTATTACTGTCTATGTTAAGATTTGAAGGTACACAGAAATAGATTTACTTGTATTTGAATAGAAAATGTCTAGAAGACTACACAGAAACAGTCAATAGTCATTATATTTGGGAAGAGAGAATGAGGTATGACAAAAGACGGGGAGAGATGAACTTTTTTTTTCATTTAATAATACAGGGTTTAAATAATTTTTTGCCACGAGTATGTCTTACTTTTATAGTTTAAATTTATTTAACTAAAAAAATCTTTCTTAATATTAAAGTATAAAAATCAACACGTAAGAGATTTAAGCAAAAAAGTGCATATTCCTTCTAGTGTATATAATCTGATTAAATGGATTAACATTTCTAAAGGACTATCTGTTACGCAGAAAAAAAAGGAGAAAAGTCAGCCCAAGAAGCTCAAGAAAAAAGTATCAAGGAAACGAACGATTACAGTAAAGATCCAAGCATAGTGGAAAGGCAATGAAGCCTCATCTGTGGACTTCAAATATCTCCACCCCGTTGGCAAAGCCATCTGCATAGAGGGGATGTAGTATAGTTGGTGCCATGGCTCATAGATTTCAAGTATTTGGGTCCATTAGCAAGACCTTCTCAAGTGTGAGATAATTGAATTAGACTATTTTTGGCTGATAACACAGTGATTACGGAGCTCCCGTAACCAAGAATGGAGGGTAAATGTATTAAGAAGTGAAGTACATATATTCACCTTGGAGTGGGATGAGTGGAGAATTGAAAGATGAAGCATCCGGAATGATGACTGTTTGAACTGCTGTCATTATTCCCTCTTGGTTTTTTTTTTTTTTTTTTTTTTGCGGTACGTGGGCCTCTCACTGTTGTGGCCTCTCCTGTTGCGGAGCACAGGCTCTGGACACGCAGGCTCAGCGGCCATGGCCCACGGGCCCAGCCTCTCCACGGCATGTGGGATCTTCCCGGACCGGGGCACGAACCCATGTCCGCTGCATCGGCAGGCGGACTCCCAACCACTGCGCCACTAGGGAAGCCCTCCCTCTTGTTTTAAATTAGCATTAGTTTCATCTCTCAAGCCACAGTGTATGTTTCTTAAAAGAAGAAAGAGGTCACATGTCTTGAGTGTCTGCTAATAGTTTACACAATTCCTACTTAACACTTACATTGAAGATATCTCAGCTGTAAAGTTCCAGAGATACTTTCTGTTATGGTCTGTGAAGGGTCTAACAGTTTACTCTATTGGTAAGCTTATTACTGTTTCATGGATGCCAGCATAAGACATGAAACTCATGGATCAGAGACAAAGGACTTTATTACTCAGTGCACAGCAAGAAGCTTAAGTTTCATATTGGTTTACGTTGATTCCCATGTCCCCCAAATCCCATGGGTGACACAAGTGGGATTAGATGGATTTCTGCAAATGCATTTTGTTGAGTTACAGGAGAGGAAAAATGAACGTGGGCTATTTACCACTTTTATAGGTAAGTAAGCCTACTCTTTTCCTGAAGGGAGATATTATCTCACTCCTCAAGGTTACCACTGCAAATACAATCCCGAGACTACCCTCACTGCAAACACAGCTACAACACTAGACTATGAGAAGATTGAAAAGTGGCCTGAGTAAAGAGTGGCCAGAGTCTTGTGTGCTTGGCATAACTGGTGAGAATGTGCAGGAAAGTCAGGGCCCATGGAGGACTGCCTTTCCCAACACTTTCTAGCTGGAGATGGGAGAGGGAGATGAAAGGACAGCCAGTAATGCTCTACTTGTAACTCAGTATTATAAAAAGAAGTGTATTTACTTTGAAAGAAAGAAAGGAGGAGGGAGGGAGAGAGGGAGGGAGGGAGGGAGGAAGGAAGGAAGGAAGGAAGGAAGGAAGGTAGGAAGGAAGGAAGGAAGGAAGGAAGGAAGGAAGGAAGGGTGAGGTAGGGAGGAAGAAACTTACCACCAAAGAATACCAGAGCCACTGTTTACACATCGTGATGACAGTCCAACCATACTTCAAGTCTCTGAGGTATCTCTGACAGTATCTCTCATAGAGATGTCATTCCAGGTACTCAGAATCAAGGGAAGGGAGTAGGGAGAGAGAGAAGACTCATGCTGGACTCAGTTCCTAGTCTCTGCCTATACCCTGAACTCAAGGGTCCTCTGAGATGGGAACCCCTGTTGACCTTCTGCCAGTGAGCCCCTTCTCTGTTCCCTCCTCTCAGGTACCCTTCTCTTAGGTCCCATGTTCTCTTGGAACAATTCCAGTCATTCCTTAGAACAACTAATACATATATAAAGCTAGTTCTTTATTTTTATTCATTGTGCACCCATTGATACTTGTCCTGAACATGCTTCTAGTATAGTATTTCTAACACTAATTTTTTTTTAAATTAATACATGATTCTCAAATATGGTCCTCATCCCCCCAGGATCATGACAGCCTTCCCAATGCACTGAAATGTAATACCTCTCTTCTCTTTATAAGTGCATAGACTTTATTTTTCAAATGGCTTAGACTTTCATTCATAATCATAGTAACCACAACAGTAGCTGACATGATATGATGTCTACTGAACACCAGATACTTTTCTGTAAAGTTTAATCCTCCCAGGAGCCGAATAATGCAGGTATTATTTACATCCCCATTGTGCAGATGAATAAACTCCAGGAGGTGAAATAACTCATAAGGGACAGAGTCAGAATTCAGTCTCAGGTATTTGGGATCAAGGGTCTGAGATGTTAATCATCAAGCAAAATCAAGCAAAAATTTCATTCTATTGTTTCCTCTAATTCTTTGTTATCATCATTTTCTCTTTTTTTTTTACTGAAAAATGATAACAGAGAACAGGATTGGTGAACCTTTTGACTTTTCCATGTGCATCGAGTTGAAAAAAATTTTTGAAAACCACAACAGTAGATGATGAGATGTTTGTGAACAGGATAGATGTCTTTAATCTCTACCTCCCGGTACCTGGTCAGGTTCCTGGCACAAAATGGAAGCTCAAGGAAGGAAGGGAGAGGAAGGGAAAATGGGAAAAAATTGGGTGGGGAGAGGAGAGAAGGGGGTGGAGCAGGGAAAGGGCAGAGAGTAGAGAAATACAGTGCAAGATATGCTACAAGATATTAGAATACCTTGAAGTCAGAGTATTTTGAACAAAGTCAGAAATAACTGAATACTACCTGGCAAATCTAGAATAGAGTATTTCTTAGCATTTCGCTTTATCAAACACAGCCCATGTTTTAAAATAGGAGAGTAAAGCGATTTTATTCTTGATATACACTTAAAAAAAAACAACGACTCACTCTTCCCTTAAATAAATAAATAAATAAATAATGCCAGTAACCTAGCACTCATGAACAACCCTACAACAACAAACCAGTGTGGGCAAATTAAAAAAAAAAATTATTTGCAAGGAAATGAATTCATTCCCAGAGTTTCTAATATGTTAGTATAAAAAACAGTGACTACATGTTTTGTTAAAACAAGAAAACATTGCCTTACCGTGTTTATAACTATTTTTCTAAAGGAAGTTGCATAGCCTAATGAACTGCATCTTGGACTGGGAATCAGGATCTTCAAATTCTGCTTTCTCAAACACTGTCTGGCTGTGTGGCCTTGAGTAAATTATTCACCCTCTCTGTGTTTCCTCATTTTTTAAAAATGGAGATGCCATTGACTGACTGCACAGAAGAGGTATTGTGCTCACCAATGAATTAGTGACTAGAATGAACCGTTCAAATATGAACAAAGAAGTGCTATGTCTAACCTGAAACACACATTTTAAAGTACTTGGGAGCAGTTCCCTGATTATGTAAATAAAGCAGTTTGACTCAATTGATTTTTGAAATAAATTCCAACTTTAAAAAATCAATTACTCTGAAAGCTATATTTCTAAAGCAACCCCAGAAAATTCATAATTTATTTTTGATATTGAAACTGTATACCCTTTTTGCATAGTTTCCAAAAGAAGATCACCTATTTTTTAAAAAAAATATATGTTTTCAGGAAGCAGAATGAGAAATAGAGAAATTACCTTAGCATCTGTGTCCTCATCTACTCCTAGCAAACCTTATTAACTTTTGGAATTCTGACTCTGATTTATTAATGAGCCACAGTAAATAGTCAAATACGACAGAACCTAGGAAATAGTTCATGCTATCCCATGAAAGCCCCACTAGGATAAGCCCATAGTGCTCTGTACATTCTTTCTGATATGTCTGTTGCTCCATTAAGTTATAAAATGATCCAGGGGAAGAGTCCCTTATCCATCTTTGCACACACAGCGCCTAGCATAATGCTTGGCGTATGGATGCTCTTAAATAAATATCTGTTGAGCAAAACTGAAATTAGAGTGGGTAAGTTGGTTTCTTCAGGAGAACTGGATTGGAAATAAATTTCTTGAATTGACAGTTTTCTAACTAACAGAACCAAGAATCACAGAGAAGTTTCAGAAGCATCTTCTATCAAATTGCTGGATAAGGGAAGGTAATGAGGCATAGCTAATTTAATAATTTCAGTAACCCTCCATGAACTTTCCACTACGCACAGATAATCTAAATTTAGCATGATGTGTGGGGCCCATGTGGCTCTATCGCCATCCTTTTTGGATAAAAATTCTCTCCATCTTCATCTCAACAATGGCAATTCTGCCCAATGCACACTTCTCTCTGGCCATATTAAACTCCTTGTTAATTTGCAAATGCATCCGGCCTTTGTCCATCCTACCAACTTCCATAAGGCTTTTCAAAGGGAATGCCTTTATATGTGCTAGTCCTTGAAACTAGCATTTCTCCCTTTTCTTTGTACATAAACACCCACCCGTCAGTAAGACCATGTTTTGTGAGGTTCTCCAAAACTCTCCCAGCTCACTTCTTTGGATACATGCCTCTACAATAACACATATTTTTATCATTTATTTACATAATTCATCAAAGGCAGACACTGGCTCTTATTCTTTTCTATGATCCCAATACTATCAGGATGCATGGCTTTTATTATGTGGTCAATACCTTTTTATACAATGAGTTAATGTTTGTGGGTCCAGTTTTTCAAATTAATGTTCTCTCCTCAACCACTTTTTTTCTGAAATCAGTAGGCACCTGGGCTTTGGGGGTTAATAAATCTATACACTGTGGAGAGGGGAAGGGCTCATGTGAGCTTGGAAGGCTATCAGGACTCCTGATAGAGAAACCCCCTCACTGAGCCAATCTTGGTGACATGGGAAGTAGATAAGACTTGCAATTAGCCATCAGAGATTAGATTTTCTTGCATAAGGAGGTTAGCCACACAGGCTTTTGTGACAACAAAAAATAGACATATGACAAATTGTTTTACAAAATGGAGTGCGTTTATTTTATTGGTTATTTAAAACAAGTAACCTCTCTCCAAAATGAGATTGTGATTATGGAGATTAGCATTTCCATATGGAAATTCCTTCCCACACTTCTCAGGACATTTTATGTGCTTTTCCAAATCCCAATCCTTAGCAGAATAAGTGGAGAAAATGAGAAAATGCAGAAAAGTGTCCTATTTCTACTGTGAGAATTAAAATGACATAGAGATGTTACTTATTTGAAGGAATCCACTAATGTCAACTCAAAGACCAAAGTAAAAAGGGCTGTCACGGCTAGTAGGCTCCACAGGGAGCCTAAGGGGAGGGAAGCTAGGTTGAGCCTGAAAGGAACTCTTGTAATTAAAAAGTGTGCTGTCACTTGAGTGGGAAACACCTTGCTTAGTGCTGTGATTGTAAACGGTGCTCCAACAACTCAGTAGCTGCCCTGAAGACCCCTGATAAAGAGGTCACTTGATCATGAATATACTCTTTCCTAGAGTGTTATGTTTCATGGAAAAAAAAAATAGGAATGGGACACAAAATTGCCAAAGAGAATGAGGAAAGTTCAGGACTTCAGGGAAAAAACTCTTATCCTTTTCCATCCTATAGTCATTTTAGCAAAGAAAGGTTATAAATGGCTGCAAGATATCTTTACTAAAAAGAACCTGCTTCATATCAATAGAGCATAGTACCTACAACTGTGTTTTTCCAGCAGCCCAACATTCTACAACTTGACTGGGTTGCTTTGGTCCCTCTACTTGGGATCTTGTTAATTCAGCAGTCAATGGGTTTTTTAGGTCCTTAGAGTTACTTACTTCTTCATAGCCTTGTGGTGTAACAAGGTCTTATACTTTTATGCAGATGAATGTAGGTGGGCTTTAGGATACTATTAACGACAGGTAATAGGTTACATTCATTGAACACTTACTGTGTGCCAGACTGGGTTTGATGCTTTACACATAGTATCTTATTTCATGTTTACAATAATTCTATAAGGTATGAGCTGTTAAAAGATAAAATGAAGCATATTAAAAATTTTAAGAGGGGCTTCCCTGGTAGCGCAGTGGTTGAGAGGCCGCCTGCCGATGCAGGGGACACAGGTTCGTGCCCCGGTCTGGGAAGATCCCACATGCCGCGGAGCGGCTGGGCCCATGAGCCATGGCCGTTGAGCCTGCGCGTCCGGAGCCTGTGCTCCGCAACGGGAGAGGCCACAACAGTGAGAGGCCCGCGTACCGCAAAAAAAAAAAAATTTAAGAGTTTATTTGCGCAAAACTCTATTAGAATCTCGCAGCACCAAACCAGAAGTGGTGAGCAGTGTTCCACCTACAGGAACCAGGGCAAGACTCTCACAGAGAAGCCACGGAAGCAAAGCAAGGAAATTGGCTGTAGCCAAAGCAGTTGCCTTTTTTGGAAAAGCTGAGTTGGCGTTTGTGATTGTTGATCCTTAGGTTTTGATTTCTTCACATTGAGGCATAACAGACTTAGGTTTTGGTTTACTTAGACTGCTAAGGAATTAGAACCACCTCAGATGACCTCGTTATTTAATTAACAATACTCTCTCTCTCCAAAACTGCAGATAAGAACACCGAGCTTCAAGGCTACACAGCTGGGAAGCATCATTGCCGAGATTCAAACCCAGGTTTATCTGATGTCACTACCGTCTCTTACCTACCACACCATATTGCTTGGGGTCCTTGTTGCTTGTTGCTGGTGATCTTGTCCTTCTGCAGTAAAGTCAGACACATATGATGCTGTTGAAAATGTTTGAGAAGCCAGATGCGAAAGCATTTTTGCCAGGTTCAATTCCCTATGTATGCGAAAGAGTCACTGAAAATTCCTCTGATTTTCTTATCTGCTTCAAAATGATGGATCAAGGTTGTCAGTATAGAACGAGCTTAGAGACCATCCAATCTGGCACTTCTCAAGTTTTAGCTGCATCAGAATCACCCGGAGGGTTTATTCACCCAAGACTGACGGGCCCCACTCAGCTCTAGAGTTTCTGTTTCAGTAGCTCTTCGGTGGGACCCCAAAATTGGCATGTCTATCAAGGTCCAGTTGATGCTGCTGCTCTGGGGAGCACATTTTGAGGACCACTGATTTAATTCAACCTCGCTTAATCTTCAGGTGAGGAAATTGAAGCCTGGGAGGATGAAGGGTTCTTGCAAAGACACTTGGCAACTAAGAAGCAGAGGCAGAATAGAAATTAAATTATTTCCCCCTCATTATGTGGCCTCTGAAAATAACTGACAATAAAAATAGCATAGGGCTTCCCTAGTGGCGCAGTGGTTGAGAGTCTGCCTGCCGATGCAGGGGACACGGGTTCGTGCCCCAGTCTGGGAGGATCCCACATGCCGCGGAGCAGCTGGGCCCGTGAGCCATGGCCGCTGAGCCTGCGCGTCTGGAGCCTGTGCTCCACAAGGGGAGAGGCCACAACAGTGAGAGGCCCGCGTACTGCAAACAAAAAAAACAACAGAAAAACAATAGCGTATGGCTTCCCTGGTGGCGCAGTGGTTGAGAATCCACCTGCCAATGGAGGGGACACGGGTTCGAGCCCTGGTCTTGGAAGATCCCACATGCTGCAGAGCAACTAAGCCCACGCGGCACAACTACTGAGCCTGCGCTCTAGAGCCCGCGAGCCACAACTACTGAGCCCATGTGCCACAACTACTGAGCCTGCCCTCCACTCTAGAGCCCATGAGCCACATCTACTGAAGCCCATGTGCCTAGAGCATGCACACCGCGACAAGAGAAGCCCCCGCTCAAAACAAACAAACAAACAAACAAAGCATATGCCTGGAGGAAGTAAGCTCATACGGCTCATATGCTGCCAGTGGAAGCATAAATTGGACCAGGGCTGATTGAAACCTATGACTCACAATACATTAGGCACTTTTAAGTGTTCACAGCATTTGAGCCCATCATTTCAGTTTCAGCAGAGTAGCTTTGGGAATAATCAGAGATGAGTAAACAGTTTTGCACAAAGTTATGTACCTTTGTGCAATATACATATTGTATATATGTATAACATTTTGTCGGGGAGGGTGGGGAGCATTGGTGCTAAGATTCAGCCATCTCCCCTTCCGAAGCTCACAGTACCAATCACAAGAAACAAACAGTAGTACATGTACTGTTGGTGACTGGGGCAGTAGGTGTCACCACTCCCCTGCCTCTGTCTACACTCACTTTGGTCAGGGCAAGGGCCCTTTATGCTCTCACCATACTGAGCGTTCAAGTAACTCTGCCTCTTCCGGGGGTCTACAACTGTCCTCGGCTATTGGGCAAGAAGGACAGACAGGCATTAATTCATCCTGCATTGGCACTGGCAATGGAGCGTGCCCGTCAGTGTCTCGTCTGCTTTTCATGTACCAGGGTCTCTGTCCCTTATCTTCTCCATCAGCACCGGGGTATTTTTTAATCTGCTTTCTAGAGATTTAAAACCAACAAAAAACCTTGTTCTGAAAGTATCACCCCAATCATCTTACATTTAGAATAGCGCCTATTGAAATTAGCAAAAGAGTATTTGCAGCCTTTGTTTTCTGCATCCCAAGTGAGTGACTTTAGTTGTTGAGGATGGTGGATAAGGGATTTCAGGGAAGGTGGTTGTGGAAAGGGAGTGGGGGAAATGAGGGGCCTTGGGGTACAAGGAAGAGATATAAGGGACGCAGAAAGGGGGAAAGCATTCTAATGATTTCTTCAAAGTAAATTATACCGCCAAACAAGTAATATGTACATATGTTCAAGAGTTTAAACAGTATTAATGAGTCATATTAAAAGGCAAAATTTCTCACATCTCCCTCTCCCCAAATCTTTCCCCAGAGGTGAATTGTTCAACTTCTTCAGCTTGTCACCTCCAGGGCCGCATTTAGGTTTTGCGGAGCCTGAAAGGTATTCATTCTGTGGGACTCTTTTAAAGGACAATAATTCACCTGACAGTGTGTATACATTTCCAGGTTTGGGAAGGGGCCTGGTATGAGTAAGGAGACCTGAAGCTTAAGTTTCATTAATTTCATGCTTAATCTGCCCGATCTCGATAACTCTAAGTAACCTCTACCCACTTTGAAAGGTGCAGACTTAGCTCACCCAAGATAACCTCTACCCCCCTCTCTCCTTTATACCTATTGATATCTGCTAGTTGCATTTTTAGTTCTTTGGAGATATCTTTATCTTTATGTACTATACTGAAACCCATTTCTACTTCTTCAAGAAAAGTTAAATATAAGATTAAAAAGTGAATTTTCCTACACTTCTCTCTCTCTTTTCTCTCTGTCCCACCTCTGCTACCTCTGAATTTCTGTCAGCTATACCAATACTCTAAAAATATCAAACTTGACCAAATATATATATAGTCTCCATAATTAAATGTTCTGTACTATGTCAACAAAATGACTTTAAAGGCTAAAAACTCCCAAACAACACTGATAACATTATGACCATGCAAGTATGAATGACATACATAGTATGATTAGAACTTGGAAGAGAAGATGTAATCCTAGGACACAAAATCTGGGCTTTTAAAGGAACCTTTCTTAAATGTCAAGTTCAAAAAATTCTCTTTTATTCCATTTCATCATTCACTCAAAATTTTATCATTTTTAGTTTGCTTTATATTTCTACCATAAATTTCTTATACAGATTTTTTTCTTAGTGTTTCAAATTATCTTTCTTTCAAATTATCTTTCTTTCCTTTTTCCTTTTTCTTTTTTACAGTTCTCGAGATAGTAGATAATAATGTGTTTCTAGTGACTACTTACACACCCAGCTTTCTGAAGTTGCTGTTTACTACAGTAAACTTGCTTTCTTCTTAAAGACATTCTGCCTAAACTCTGGCTTCCTATTCTAATTTTGAGTGATTGCTTCCCAGGCCTGCTGCACAGTAGTCATCCTAAGAATTGTTCTTATACTATTTCTCTGTTTAGAGCAACTGGACCTTGACTCTCACGTCTTCCTCTTTGTTGGATCCCTTTTTGGTTTTGGTTTTGTTTTTTAACACCTTTTTTGGAGTATAATTGCTTTACAATGGTGTGTTAGTTTCTGCTGTATAACAAAGTGAATCAGCTATACATATACATGTATCCCCATATCTCCTCCCTCTGACGTCTCCCTCCCACCCTCCCTATCCCACCCCTCTAGGTGGTCACAAAGCACCAAGTTGATCTCCCTGTGCTATGCGGCTGCTTCCCACTAGCTATCTATTTTACATTTGGTAGTGTATATATGTCCATGCCACCCTCTCACTTCATCCCAGCTTACCCTTCCCCCTCCCCGTGTCCTCAAGTCCATTCTCTACATCTGCGACTTTTTGGTTTTGCAGTCATACATCTCCAAGCAACTTTTTATAGAAAGGAGGGAGGAACATTTTCTCAGGCCCAAATATGTCATTACTTTGTCTTCAAATTTGATTGACAGTTTAACTGCATAGAATCCCAAGTTCAAAATTTTTTTCTCAGAATTTGAAGGCCTTGCATCACTAATTCTAGCATACAGTATTCCTGAAAAAATTCTGATACAAATCGGATTCTTATTCCTTTCCATATTGCCTGCTTCACTTTTTCCCCCCACTATGTAGATTCTTTCTGTAACTTCTTTTTATCACTCGTGTTTAAAGACTTCAGTAGGGCTTCCCTAGTAGCGCAGTGGTTGAGAGTCTGCCTGCCGATGCAGGGGACACGGGTTTGTGCCCCGGTCCGGGAGGATCCCACATGCCGTGGAGTGGCTGGGCCCGTGAGCCATGGCCGCTGAGCTTGCGCGTCCGGAGCCTGTGCTCCGCAACGGGAGAGGCCACAACAGCGAGAGGCCCACGTACCGCAAAATAAAATAAAATAAAATAAAGACTTCAGTAGTCTATGCACAAATAGGGTATTTTTTCTTTCATTTCAGTTTGATATTCTATGCTACCTTTCAATTAAAAACATTAATGTCTTTCTCCAGCTCAGGAGAATTTCCTTCAGAAAATTAAAAAAATTATTTCCTCTCCTCTATTTTCTCTGTTCTTTGATTCTGGAATTTCTCTTAGATATTTAATCTCCTGAATTATTCTTGTATGTCTCTGAATGTTTATATTACATTTTCTTCTCTTGTCTTTTGCTCTGAATTCTGGATGATTTTCATGAGTTTCTTTCCAGATTTCTACTGAAAAAATTGGCCATTAGATTTTTAAATTCAAATAAATCTTTCTTGTCCTTGGATTTAATAAATTTCCCAATGTACTAAAAAACTCCTCTTCAGTTTTCTCAGTTGTCTCTCTATTTTCTTCAGGGTTAAGACTTTTCTTCTCAGTCCTTCTGTGTGTGCTGTTTGCTTTCCTCAGCTGTCTTTGTTGCTCATTCATGTTGGAAATAAAGGAATTAGGTTGATTGATATTAGTAGCTTGTGCAGATTTCCTCTGCTGAGGCAGGGTGTGTTTCTTCAACAGACCTCCCTGCTGAGTGGAGGGTTGTTCTTGAGCTGCGTGCACTGTTCAGAGTAAGTCTCCTGTCACCGGGAGTAACTGGAAGAGTGGCCATCATCTTCCAAGATGAGGAAAGATTTGCTATGGAACATGCCCATTCGCACCCTAATCCTGCTTCTTTCCAGGCAGCTTGTTTAACTTCTTCAGAGCATCTCTTTGGTTGTGGCCTGTGGATGGCTGCTGCTCTGTATACGCAGAGGTGGGGAAAGGCAAGGGAGAAAGAGTGGGCAGATGGGTCAGGTTCTTCCATAGCAGACCTGCAATTAATAGCCAGATGTGGCCCCACTTTATACTCCTGCCTTTTTACTCTCGAAAACCACGCTTGGAATTTATTTGAGGTTCAGCTAGGGAACTGGATTTCACCTTCACCAGTTTCTTCTTGTGGCTGAGGTTTCCCTACAATCCACCTGTTTTCTGTATTCTGGAAATTCATCAACATGTCTTGTCTGCTTGATGATTCTTAACCATTCCCTCCCAAATCATTACGAACTTGCTTCATTTTGTATTTCTTTAATGTCATTTTATCCTATACTATAAAAGTACTATTTTGGACTTTTAAGTATCATTTCAATGATGTTTAGAGAGCTCCTGGAGTAAAATCTGCCTTCAAAGGCCCATTTTGTCTATTAAAGCTTTAACCTTAAAAAAAAAAGAACTTTCCTTTAAAAGGATTTAGGTCTGTGTACACACACACACACACACACACACACACTGCTTATAAAAGATAGGAATAAAATGATTCTGTGAGGTAGGAGGAAGGGGAAAATCAGTAGATGTTCAATAAATACTTGGCTGATTGATTCAAAAATCTTACCCAATAGAATACAATAGTTTTGTAATAATATATGAAAAGGGCAACCTAGAAAGTTGTTACCTGATTAGACACTAACTGCCTAAGGCATTTAAATAGAGCTGACTAGTGAGTTCAAAGGCAGCAGAATGTTCCAGCGAATGAGTGAGAACACAGCAATGTGCTCCTGATAGTTAAAATGGAACAGCTATAACCACTTTGTAAGTTTAACCTATACACATGGTCATGAAAAGTTTTGCAAGGTTTATTGCAAATATACCTTGTAAGTGAAGTCACATGAAGCAATAAAGTGTAGCAGTCGCTGCTTTTCTAGGCCACTCTGGAATTTACCGAAACCCTCTTTTTCTTATACAGCAGCCATTAAGCAGGGAGCCATAACTTTGTGTAACGTAATGAAATGGTAAAAGACTTTTAACCTCTTTTATGGGCTTATGAAATATTATTCCCCCGAGTCTTTGAAATCTGAAAGCAGCAGCACATTGGCAACTTAACAACAATTGAAGATTCTTTTAATTAAGCACATGGCTTTGAACGGAGAAAAAAAAATTAAACATTCAAAACATTTTCCATTATTTTATTAAATGAAAGCAGTGGTTACATAGACAAGCCACATGAGAGAAGATTGGAAATTGTCACTTCAGTGACCACTCGTGAATCTTCCAAGTTCTTCCTGACATTCTAGGTTTAGGTTTCTGTGCCTTGGTCAGCTGTGTAACCATAAAATATAGTAGCTGTAAATATCCTCCACTCCTGCCACGTTCCCCCTCCCTTTACCCCTCTCTCCTTCCTCCTCTTTTCTTTTTTGGAAATTTGAAAGATACAGAGTACAAAGAATTAAAAGGCAGACATTCTTATTTTCACCACTGACAAACACTATTCATATTTTGCTTTATTGTCTCTCAGTTTTCTTCCTATGAATACATGTTCAAAGAAATTACACTACTGTATGACTACAGTGTCTTCTTTTATTTTTATTTTATTTATTAACTTTATTTTATTTATTATTTTTGGCTGCGTTGGGTCTTCGTTGCTGCGAGCAGGCTTTCTCTAGTTGCGGTGAGCGGGGCTATTCATTGTGGTGCGCGGGCTTCTCATTGCGGTTGGCTTCTCTTGTTGCGGAGCATGGGCTCTAGGCACACGGACTCAGTAGTTGTGGCTCGCGGGCTCTAGAGCGCAGGCTCAGTAGTTGTGGTGCACGGACTTAGTTGCTCCGCGGCATGTGGGATCTTCCCAGACCAGGGATCGAACCAGTGTCCCCTGCACTGGCAGGCGGATTCTTAACCACTGTGCCACCAGGGAAGCCCCTACAGTGTCTTTTTAAAATAAAATAAATAAATAAATTAAAAACTTACGGATGAAAACAGAAGTGCTCTTTAACCTCTATCCTTTTTTCAAAGTAGTCCCCACTTCTAAGGGATAATCACTATGATAAATTGGTGTATAGCCTTTAAGTCTTTAAAAAATTTTTACATATGTATGTACATACCCATAAAATAACTATGGAATTGCATTGTATATGTTTTAAAATTATACATAAATCGTATCATGTTCATTTGTTAGGCAACTCGTATTATTTATTATATAGTATATTTTTGAGATCTATCCTTATTTTAGCTAACATAGCTATAATTCACTTATTTAAATAGCTGTATTACAGCCCAACGTTAAATTCTACCTTGACGGGTATAGATATTACTAATATCAGATTGGAGGGTGTGGGTTAGTACATCTGCTATATCCTTATCTATCTTTTTATTTCCCTTAGTGTCATTTCATCTTAAGTGGGTCTCTTACAACAGCATAGAGCTAGATTCTTTTTAATATAAGAATTTCCCTCTCGAAATAAACTTACCCCATTTGCATTTATTGTAATTTATAATAAACTTTAACTTATTTATTTTTCCTTACTTTTTAAAAATTATTATTTACCATGCTTTCTCTTTGCTTTCTCTACTTCACATCTTCCTCCTTTTCTCTCTTGCAATGGAAAGATCATGTTTTCTTGGACCTATTTTTCCATTTTCTGGATTTGAGCTTATAATTCTCTTTCTTTTGTTCAGTGATTACTCAAACATTTAACAGGTGTTGTGGCTTGTGTTTTCTTAACAACGTCTCATATTTATCACTATACCTGTTTCCTACTTACTTAAGATCTACTTTTTTTTTTTTTTTGTGGTACGTGGGCCTCTCACTGTTGTGGCCTTTCCCGTTGCGGAGCATAGGCTCTGGACGTGCAGGCTCAGCGGACATGGCTCACGGGCCCAGCCGCTCCGCGGCATGTGGGATCTTCCCGGACCGGGGCATGAACCCGTGTCCCCTGCATCGGCAGGCAGACTCTCAACCACCGTGCCAGAGAAGCCCCTTAAGATCTACTTTTACTGCCCTCCACACTCTCTTTCCCCACCTGTTTTGTTGTTTTCGGAAACATTATTTTTGTTATCAAAAATATAAAAGAAATATTGGGATTGTTGTGGTCTAATTACTTTTCATGGTCAATATTTATTTCTGTGTGCTGCTTTGTGGCCTGGGCCAAGAAAAGGCTCATGTTTTCTCATTGTGTGTGTCCGTATAGGGCACAAGACCACCACCTTCTTGCTGGCCCTGCAGTGACCAGGTTTACCTAAGAAAACTGCACTGTGGAGCCAGACATTTCCATTTCAGGGGTTGGAATACGAGCACACATTTGGCTTCATGTTTAGGCTCAGTTCTACTGTATTTCTGCAGAGAATTCCATGCTGGGATTATGCAATGCTAACCTGGATTAATCAAATTAGTAATGGTTTGTTTGTTTAATGGATGGTGGACAAATGCAGGGGCAGACACTCCATTGAAAATACAATTATACAAAGAACTTCAGGCGAATTAAAGTTAAATAAAAAGCAGTAGGTGATCACAGGAACTGCGGTAAGGAGAGTCACAGACGTCTTCCACTGAGGTGGATTTTGATTTGGCCCTTGAGGGATGATGGAACGAGAGCCAGGCTGGGCATGGTAGGAAGAGGTAAATGCAAAGTCATGGGTATCTCAAAGAGCAGGGCCAGTTCAGAAAATGCCACAAAGCTCCACAGCACTCGAGGGAAGGACACGAAGAGAGGCGTGGCAGGAAAGATGGGAGAGGCGAGGGCAGTGGGCTGGAGTCAGGTGATGACCGTCCTCCTATGCTACATTAAAAGGCTAGATGGCGCTTCCCTGGTGGTGCAGTGGTTGAGAGTCCGCCTGTCGATGCGGGGGACACGGGTTCGTGCCCCGGTCCGGGAAGATCCCACATGCCGCAGAGCGGCTGCGCCCGTGAGCCACAGCCGCTGAGCCTGCGCGTCCGGAGCCTATGCTCCGCAACGGGAGAGGCCACGGCAGTGAGAGGCCCGCGTACCGCAAAAAAAAAAAAAAAGACTAGGTGTTTCCTGTAATGGTACCTAGCGCTTTGGCTCACCTCCCTTCCCCATCCCTGGCAATACTAAATTAGTCATCTACTTTCTCCCAGTGAGCCTAGGTGGGGCCTTAAAAACCTTTTCAACATGACACTCCCAGGGAAAGTTTTCCATTAAAAAGAGTTGGCATCTTGATTTGTCATCATTGATATCAACAATGAGAAGCCTCAAATAACTGATTCATACTTGAGAAACACAGCTTTGGTGAAGGGATGAACACAAAAGATGGAGGAAGAAGTGATTGGAGACCAGAGAGGATGGAGGGTTGCAATCAGATAGGGGAACCTATATAGAGTGGAAGTAATAAATTTGAGAACAAATTCAGCAGGTGGGCTCAATCCAGATTTGGCTCTAATAGGAAGAGGAGAGAAGAGGGTGGAAACCAAGGGAAAATCAAGGACAGCTCTGTATAGGAGGCTTTATGACTTGGACAACTGGGTGATGAGTAGGGTGTGCCTAGTTCCACATCCCCCAGCCCAGCTGTGACTTGGGCTGTAGCTGTGGTGAACTCTTCCTGTGTGTGCTGTCAGCATACTTCTTCAAGTACATGCTAAATGCCCCTGCTTTTCTGCCTTATGGCTTTGGAAACTCCTAGCACAGAAATAGCCCAGAAATGGGGGAAATTTTATGACCTTGGAGGTTGGTGGGGTAACGTCAACCAAGAAGGAAAGTGAGTTGGTGGATAAATGTCCCAGCCCCTTGTCCTCTGAAGGGACAAATCTGAGGCACATTCTATGCAGGTGCTGAGGGTCCCCAGTGAGACTGAACCTCAGCTGCCGTTGGTAGTAACCAGATCAATAGCACACCCTTCCTTGGCCTCTCCTCCTTTCCTGGCTTTTTCTAACTCCACACTCCTACTTCTGGGATGACCCCTCAGATAAGCCACCTGCATCTTAGTCCTTGTTGAACGCTATGCTTTGGGGTCATCCAATAAAGACTGTGATGAAAATGCCTGTATCTGAAAGGGATGGAGACTTCAAGAGAAGGCTAGGCATGGAGATTGTAGAGGGGAAAGTAAAGCAGTTAGTTTGGGAAATGGGAAATGGGAAGTTCCTGTCGGGATTCCAAGCATTAAGGAACAGAGAATAGCAGTCATGGCAAGATGGCAAGTTAATGGACAAAAAGAAATTATATTTTACTAGTCAATGTCATCTGTGTTGTATTTGAGTTGCTTTTTTTTCTGTTATGTGATGAACAGGTAGTAGTTGAAGTCTGAAAGTGGATGAAGTCTTATGGCAAAAGCTAATTCGTCCTGAAAAAAAAAAAAACCAAAGGCATGAACTAAAACTCCGAGAAAGGTTTATGGAGCCTGGTGCCCTGTGCACTCTGCACACCCATCGGCAAATTAATAGGGCTGCCAAGATGGCAAGTTAATGGAGAAAAAGAAATTATATTTTACTAGTCAGTGTCATCTGTATTGTATTTGAGTTGCTTTTTTTTCTTTGAAGAAAGTTAAACTTAAGAAGAAAAGTTTAAAATTACAGGAAATAATTTGCAGATTGATGGCATCTGTGGAAACTTGAGAGACCAAGAACGTGGCAGTGGGACCTGCTTCCCTCCCTCCTATTCAGTGACCATCATTGGTCACTGGGCAAAAATAGTTTCTGTATTTTGTTGAGCTGATGTGAAGTGCAGCTAATGAGTAAGCACTTTGTTTATAAAGCTGTGCTGTCATACAGGTCAGCTACTAGCCACATGTGGCTATCAGGGACTAGAAATGTGACTAATGTAACTGAGAAGTTTTATTACTTTATTTTAATTAATTTAAATAAATAAGCTTAAGCAATGTAATTGATATTTTTCTATGAAAAACAACTTTGTTTTGGTAGGACTATATTATACTTTGTTGAAAATTCCTCATCTAAATGGATATTTCTAAGACCTAGTACGATATTATGTCTCATTAATAATGTTTAAAAGCTTTGTTGATGTATAAATAACATACATAAAGCTGTACGTGGTTAATGTACACAATTTGATGAGTTTGGACACATGCATACACATGCATGCACCCAGGAAACCATCACCATAATCAGAGTAATAGACATAGCCATCACCTCCAGAAGTTTCCTTTTGTTTGACGTTTTGTATGTGTGGTAAGAACACTTACCATGAGTCCTACTGTCTTAAAGTTTTAAGTGCATGATACAGTATTGTTGACTGTAGGCCCTATGTCATGCAGCAGATCCCTAGAACTAATTCATCTTGCTAACTCTCATGTAGTATTTTGCAATGAGAATGTTTTTGATATGTTGGACTAATATATATTCATTTTTAAATAATTGCATATTTTTCTTTTTGCTTTTTTTAAAATGTGGCTATTAGAAAATAAAATTATACATGTGGCTAACATCATAATGCTATTGACAATGCTGGTATAAAGTGTCCTAAAAGTATAAGGCACACATCATCTGGTGAATGGAGGCTTCTTCTAGGTACAAGGATGATGGCTGGGATGCTCTCTGCAGCCTCTCTTTGACCTTATGCTTCTCATGTATCAGCTAAACTGATTATCTCTTAACATTTTGGGGGCTAGGAATAAAACGCACAGGTCCTATTTTTAGTTTTTCAAGGAACCTCCATACTGTTCTCCATAGTGGCTGTAAAATATGATCCAGCTACCCCACTCCTGGGCATATATCTGGAGAAAACCATAATTCGAAAAGATACGTGCACCTCAATGTTCATAGCAGCACTATTTACAATAGCCAGGTCATGGAAGCAACCTAAATGTCCATCGACAGAAGAATGGAAAAAGAAGATGTGGTATATGTATATACACAATGGAATATTACTCAGCCATAAAAAAGAACAAAATAATGCCATTTGCAGCAACATGGATGAACCTAGAGATTATCATACTGTGAAGTAAGTCAGACACAGAGAGACAAACATCATATGATATTCCTTATATGTGGAATCTAAAGAAAGAGTACAAATGAACTTATCTACAAAACAGAAATAGAGTTACAGATGTAGAAAACAAACTTATGGTTACCAGGGGATAAGGGAGGGGTGATAAATTGCGAGATTACGATTGACATATACACACTACTCTATATAAAATAGGTAACTAATAAGGACCTACTGTATAGCACAGGGAACTCTGCTGAATACTCTGTAATGACCCATATGGGAAAAGAATCCAAAAAAGGGGCTTCCCTGGTGGTATGGTGGTTAAGAATCTGCCTGCCAATGCAGGGGACACGGGTTTGAGCCCTGGTCCGGGAAGATCGCACATGCCGCGGAGCAACTAAGCCCGTGTGCCACAACTACTGAGGCTGCACTGTAGAGCCCGCGAGCCACAACTACTGAGCCCGTGAGCCACAATTACTGAAGCCTGTGCGCCTAGAGCCCATGCTCCGCAGCAAGAGAAGCTACTGCAATGAGAAGCCTGCACACCCCACTGAACAGCAGCCCCCGCTCGCCACAACTAGAGAAAGCCTGCGCACAGCAACGAAGACCCAACACAGCCAAAAATAAATAAGTAAAATAATTTTTAAAAAAGAAACTAAAAACGTGGGTATATGTATAAGTGATTCACTTTGCTGTACACCTGAAATTAACACATTGTAAATCAACTATACTCCAATAAAATATTGGGTTTTTTTTTTTGTCCTATAACAAAAGAAAAATTTGCCAGGGTTTAGTTTTGATTTTTTGACCCAGACTTTGACTCTTTTGTCAGTTTGTTTGTTTTATTGAGGCCTAGAGTCCTGGATTTTCTTTCAAAATGGCAGGAAGAGGGTGAGGGTGGGATCTGAGGAAGAAACCAAACCAAATCAAACCCCTTGGCCCTGCAGAGAACCGAGCCAGCATGTGCCTGGAGCTGCCCTGGCCCCTCGAAACAAGGGATCAGGTGGAGGGCAGCCCGGGGTGGAGGCCTCGATGATCACTAGAGAGGATACTAAGCCAGGGGAACAAACAGCACTGTTCCTGAGACAGGGTCCAAGAGAGGAGATAGGGTCAAAAGCCGCTGGTGCTGGGAATCACAATAGCGGCCAGGACAAATCACAATGGTGAAAGTCACATAAATGAGCTGCTGGGGAAAAGAAAAGGGAAGGGTGTAGTCCGAGGTGTCCTCCCACAGTCCACGTCATTCCTGCCGGGCAAGATGGCCTCACTGCACAGTCTGGGACACTCCGGATGCCCAGCTGCTGACACATGTGTTTACTTCCCTGGCCCTCGTGTTCAAAGCACACTCAGCCGGGCTTTCTTCGAATTGTTTGGTATTGTTGAGTTATTTGGGCTCTTCTACGGTTTCTCACACAAAAGTCTAACTTATTCGTTTGTTTCTCTACCCTACTAGGCTGGAACCCATCACTCCTCTCTGTTGCCAGCGCCCAGCAAGTTACCAGCTACAAACAAGTAGCCCGAGTGGTGGGCAGTGGACGTGGAATTAGAATTAGGAAACAATGTCACTCGAGGATGTGTAAATCCCAGGACTTTTCTAAAAAGTGCCTACAGATTCCTTTTGGAACAACACACAGATATTTAGATATCTGTATGCACACATATATTAAAGCCCAATATGCGAAATAACCATTTTGGTGTCCTTCTAGGCAAGCTGCCCCCATGTCTGGAGTGGGCTGGGGAGGTTGTTTTTAAGAGCTTTCTTTGCAGCTGGATCGTTCACTAACTCGATGGAGCTAAAACTCTACCAAAGAAGTGCACTGTCCTCATGGAAATAGCTGAAAGAAACACACCAAGTTTCTTGGCATGATGCAGCAAGGCAGGCTGCAATAGATTAGCTCTGCCCTTAACAACAAGTTTCACTGGGCTGATGAGAGATGTTATGGAAACGTATCAAGGGAAAGAGGACTCCAGCTTCAGCTGGCCAGCAGACCATCGGGTAATCACTGCAAGGAAAATACTGAACCGGCACCAAGACTCACAAAGCAGCTTATTATAAGGATTTAATATACAGTATTATGGAGACTCTGGATAGCTCTTGTAATGAGATACGGAGCCTCTCTCTTCTCAGCCCCTGGGTCAAATTTGGACGGGATCCATTTCAGCTCAAATTAGTTGCCATTTGAGACAATTTGGAGGCCTTGGCAAAACAACGTGGTCATCTCATCCCAGCTACCAGAAGAGCTGACGTCCCAAAAGTCAAAAATCCCAATGATGCAGCACATTGTCATGCTGTAGATTTCCTTTCACAGCAGAGATAGGAGTCCCATAACATTATTTTAAGGATGCTCTAATCACAAACTTCAGCTCTGTGACCAGAAGGGCCAGGTTCCAGAGAGTCAAGATTGCAAAGTTTTTTTAAAAAGTTAAAGAAAAAAACTCTTCTAAGGCAAGTTTAATTCTTCAGACTTCCTTTAAGAAAGCAAATGGTGGCTTGAAAACTGTCCACTACTACAGACACCAGGAGGTTATTTCTCAGGGTCCAAGTCTGCCCTGTCCCAAAGTGCAGTTGAGGATTCCAGGGAAGGCATCTTCCAGGGCTGCGTGCTTTCATTAATGCCCACTTCCCTTGGATCCTACTCTACCCTTGCTTGTCCAGCTGCCACCAGCTGTCACCTATCAAATGGCTGTGTTTGCACAACAGCAAGAATAAAGTTAGGTCAGCAAAGTCTTGTTCTCTATCTCCATCTCTGACAGCTACACCCTGCTCTGCTACACCTTTGTTTCACAGAAGGTTAGGAAATGAGAGGTCATCAGAAAAGGATGCTGAACTCCCAGGGGGGCTTCTGAAGGACACTGAGGTCCTCTGAGCATCCTTGTTATGTCCACAGTCCACTACCTGCTGCCGTTATTGATGCAGACTCTCTCCTGCATTGTCTCAGCCAGAAAAATGGAGTGGCAGGTAGAGCTGGAGAAAAGGCTTGTGGACTCCCCCGTCTGCCCTTCTGGGTGTCCCTAGATTCACCACCACCATCTGGCATCTTGGCCTCTTTCTTGGGGCTCTAACCCCACCGCGTACAGAGTAGTTACAAAAATCTCCAAGTGCAGTGTTCCAGTAAACCAAAATCTAGACTGATACATGCTTTCAGATTTTTGCACCCTGAAAATTACACAGAGCTGGGAAGTCACACTGTCCACATCTCTTCAAGTCTCTTCTCCTCAATCTGTCATCTTCTCAAGTCAGCGTCCTTGAAACATGAAGAGAGGGGATCTGGAAGCACCTCTACCCTCCCTAAAGAATTAACCACTTGATGGGCAGAGGCACAAAAATTGTCAGTTGAGGGACAGCATCAAAGGAATCCTTAGATACCAGAGTGGAGGAACAGCACAGCTCTCTGGTCCTTAAGATCTTGTTCACTATCCTTCACAAACCAACCAGAAATGAAACTCACAAATAAAATGACCTACGGTTACTCATGGATCCAAAAGGTCAATATACTGTCCTAACATCATGGAATAATAAAAAGAAAGTAACTTACAATTAAAAATATGTGCCAGTATACCTCTGCGCTCCACCTTCATGACGGAGGTAACCTGAAGTGTGACTTGATCAAGGTGTGCCTTACTGGCTGCATCACCCCTAGGGGGGTCTGCTTTCGTGAAACTGCGGACAGCGCTCATAAGTTCTGAACAAAACAAAATGTAGTCTTCCACATTAGGTGCATTCCTTGAAGATTCAATCTACGTTCAAGCTGAGAAAAACATACTTCATGTAGACCTAGAAGATGGAGTTAGAGTCTAGGCCCAAGCAATTACAAACAGATTTTTCACCTTTGTGAATGTCCAGCAAGGACTCAAATATCACAAAGGATGTGGGGCAATTCCCTGTATTACGGGGCTGGGTGGTGCAGTGTGAGACATCCAGTGACCTTGCGTCCTGATTCCTAGAGGTCAGTAGCTTCCCTCAAGCATTGTAACAACCTAAAATGTCCCCACCACTTTGCAAACTACCCTCCTCAATAGCCATGAGCTGGAATATCAATCTAGGGACTTGATGCAGCTCTGTGGTGTGTCCCCCATAATTTACCGTAAATACTTGTTCAATACCTGTCACACCCACTAAATTATAAGTTCTGAGGAAACCGGGCTATGCCTGTCCCTATCAGCACTGTATTGCCTGACATGGACTAGGTGCTCAATAATATTTGTTGAATGGATCACTGAGGAAATGAATAAATGGATGGGTACCATATAGTCATCAAACTTGCTCTAGTATATAAGCATGGGATAAGTCTATATTGCAATGCTTAAAGAAATCTGCCTTTAAAGATTTAACTTTAGGCTTAGTATCTACTTACATTAGATTTAAACGTAGTAACCCCCATGGAATCTTATGAGATGCCATCCTTATGAGAACATAAGAACACTCCTAACTCTGCAACAAGAGATCATCATACTAAGTGAAGTAAGTCAGAAAGAGAAAGACAAATACCATATGACATCACTTATATGTGGAATCTAAAATATGACACAAATGAACGTATCCATGAAACAGAAACAGAATCACGGACATAGAGAACAGACTGGTGGTTGCCAAGGGGGAGGGTGTTGGGAGAGGGGTGGAGTGGGAGGTTGGGGTTAGCAGATGTAAGCTTTTACATAGAGAATGGATAAACACCCAGGTCCTACTGTCTAGCACAGAGAACTATATTCATATCCTATGATAAACCATAATGGAAAAGAATATTAAAAAATAATGTGTATATATATATATATATATATATATATATATATGTATAACTGAATCACTTTGCTGTGCAGAAATAATTAACACAACATTGTAAATCAACTATACTTCAACTTAAAAAAGAAAGAAAGAAAGAACACTCTTAACCCAATATCTGAAGTGCCCCGGTGATTTCTTGAGTCAGAATAACAGCGCTTTGTCCCAGAGAGCCAATATTGAGAGAAAGCAAAGAAGGGTAACCTCGGAGATCTAAAACCTTCCTCTGGTCCTGCCCGTTCCTTTCCTTTGTGGCTGCATTTGGTGCTCTCAGCCTGGAGGCCTGCAGTGGCTGGTCACATCTCAGAGAAAACCTCATGTCATAGGTAACATTTGGAGACCACTTTTGTTGGACTGGAAGTCAGGAAGGCTGGCTTTTAATGCCAATCTTGCCATTAACTAGCTATGTGACTTAGGAAAGTTCCTTCCTTTGTCTAAGTCTCTGTTTCCTTGTTCATAAAATGAAAGGATGAGACAAAGTTTCTGACGTTTCTTTCCAGCTCTAGTAGTTAACATTTCAGTGATATTTCACAACTGGGAATAAACAGGGATAGGTAGGCCCAAAGTTGTGAAAAAGCTAGAACATGGCTTGTGAAAAAGGCAATGGTTAGAAACTGAACTTTGCCCAGTTAAGTGACAAAATACCCTGGGAACTTTGCAAAAGGAAAAGAAGGAAAGCAAGTCTGTTTAGATAGCATGGTTTCTGTAAAGTGAACTTAACTAATTTCACTCTCTCTCTAAAAACGTTTTATATTTCCTTTTGAATTAGCTGGCAGACCTCTTGCATGATGTATTCTTATTTTTCTTTACTTTCACTGTTCAAATAGGCCTCAGCAGTAGGTCCTAAACTGTCCAAAATAGGCCCTACATTGTGACAGTGGCTATTACCTATCAGAAATGAGAATCCAGACATCTCAGTGCTCACAACAGCAAAACGATGATTCTCTCCCTTGCAGAATCCTCGAAACTCTGAGCTTCAATTTAAATATCAAACTCTGTCTTGTTTAGGCCTAAGCACATGCAAGATTAATACTGCAATTTTAAAGAGCTCTAATTTGGAGAGTCTAAGATCATTTTAGGATTAGTCCGTGAAATCAGGGAATTGCTTTTTTCTGGAGAGAGAAGAGCAGAAATGCATTTATGTGGGTACAGGGTTTTATTTGAACAGTGGTCAGCCTCCAGCCAGTGTGGCTTTTTTTTTAAGATGTTGGGGGTAGGAGTTTATTTATTTATTTTTGCTGTGTTGGGTCTTTGTTTCTGTGCGAGGGCTTTCTCTAGTTGTGGCAAGAGGGGCTCACTCTTCATCGCAGTGCGCAGGCCTCTCACTATTGCGTCCTCTCTTGTTGTGGAGCACGGGCTCCAGACACGCAGGCTCAGTAGTTGTGGCTCACGGGCCTAGTTGCTCCGCGGCATGTGGGATCCTCCCAGACCAGGGCTCGAACCCCTGTCCCCTGCATCATCAGGCAGATTCTCAACCACTGCACCACCAGGGAAGCCCCAGTGTGGCTTTTAGAAGGGCTATCACCGGGCTTCCCTGGTGGCGTAGTGGTTGAGAGTCCGCCTGCCGATGCAGGCGACACGGGTTCGTGCCCCGGTTCGGGAAGATCCCACATGCTGCAGAGCGGCTGGGCCCGTGAGCCATGGCCGCTGGGCCTGCGCGTCGGGAGCCTGTGCTCCGCAACGGGAGAGGCCACAACAGTGAGAGGCCCGCCTACCGCAAAAAAAAAAAAAAAAAAAAAAAAAGGTTATCACCTACAGCGAGGCATCAGGCCAGGTGGTGTACATGTGTCATCTGTCCAGCTCTATCGGCTACAGAAGCATCTCAATGCCCACGCCCCCTCCCTTATGCACCAGACTGGGCCCACTCCCCAAAAGCATCTCCAGGTATCTGCCAATCAGCTTTCTTCTAAGATGCTAAGAAACACTGGGGCTGCATGAGAACCGTGTGTTTATGGCGGGGAGGAAAGTCGAGCATGAATGAACGAGCTCTACCACGTGAAGTACAGCCTTACTCCTTGTACTGAAGGAATCAAAGGAAGAACAGGAGGTGTTGATTGTTCAGCTCTGTATCCACCTGCCATAGGATCTTGACGTAAGCGAATTGCAGAGAATTCCATTCGAAAGCTTTATCAATCTTCAGTGACTTGCAGTTGGGCATGAGAAGGAGAGATACATTAGCTCTGTATGTGTGTGTCTGTGTTTGTGTGTGTGTGTGTTGTGCTGGGGCAGGGCCCAGGCTTTTGAACAACACCACTCAGCCTCAAACTCCAAGAGCATGACACAGAAACTGTGAGCATCTTACTACAGAGCAAGGTAGGAAATCCCTGAATGCAATTTGAAAGCTCCAGGCTACGCTCTTTTTCATCATGAATGTAGAGCTCCCACCTATGTGACCTCCCACTGATTGTCAGAGACTTGAACCACATCCACTCTAGGTTATAAGCAGTAGAGGAGGAGGGCATGGCACAAATCATATGGAATGTGCCTCAAGTAGGCCTTTCCTCCAATTTCTCAGAAAAAAATGGAGTGAACAGACGGCCAAGGCCGCTGAAGGGCTAAAGCAACAGCCTCGTCTCTCCCCATTAAAGCCTTTAAAAGTTTAATATAGTTTTCATTTTTTCAGCATTCATTCAAATCTAAAAGTCTCCCACCTTTCCTCCAAATCCCCTCCCCCTTGAATTGGCTGCTCTAGGAGCATCTTCCCTGCTATTACTAGTGGATAATTGCTTAACATTTTCTAGAGGTAATTAACTTTGCCTTTGAAATGAAAGAAATCCCTAAATTGAGCAATACGATGAAAGCCATTCTTTCATGTAATTTAGTCTCATCAGCCAATACCAGCCATTAAGTACATCAATTTCTAGCTCAAAGGCAGTGCTGAAGAATAAGCAGTGGCAATATTTTAAAGAAAAAACTCAAGGTCTTAACACTGTCAATCTCAATTTCTTCAGAACAGGGTTCCCGAAGTGACCGCCTGATGGCAAGAGGCCTGTGTTTCTGTTTAAGCTTCACACAGTGACCTTGAGAGAGGGCATCTGTTAGAAGGAATGCATGTCAAGCTGACAGCAAGAAGCTAGGTGTTGCAAGCATACCTGAAGGCTCTGGAGGTTCACTGGGGACTGAGAATTCTGTGTGAAAACTGAATTTCTATTAACGTTTTTAGAAAAACCAGTCTGTCATATTGCAAAGAGCTCTGATATCCTACATAGTTTGTCAATCCCGCCAGCATTAGTGTGCACGCCTGTTTCAGGATTAACTAGGTAAGCATCTCCTTTAAGATCATAGGTTCTGGGGTTGGGAGACCCCGCAGACAGCATTTTGTCTCCCACCTCCACCTCAGGTTGTGTCCAACTGATTTCAGACTGATGGATATCAGAATTTTCCTCTGGCCAAAAGAAAGATTTCCAAGATGGAGACTAAACAACATCCCCTGGTATCTTGTTCCAAAGGTTGGGAAAGTTCTGTGCCAGGAAACCACTTTGTGGTTGCATTAGACGCTCTCCGCCGCCCTGAGGTTAGGGGAAGTCAATTTACCGCAGGGCTTTTATCACCCAGCGGCTGCATTTAAGCTTTCTGGGTGACCCTGGCCCACACCCCAAACCAGAGGAAGGCCCTGAGGAGCTTCTTAAGGACCATCCAGAAACCCTCACAGATGCAGGGGATCCATGCCAGATCCGGATCTTCAGAAATAGAGATTTAAAAAAAAAAAAAAAAAGGTGTGATGATCACTTTGGCGCCCTCTAGGGGCAGCTTATTGCCATCTTGTGATTGTGAAATAGTTTGGGGGCTTTCAGGTCAGTATAGAGACAAACATCTTGTTAGCTATTTCCTCATATGGCTTACCAGTACCCTTTCCTACATTCTTTTTGTTGATTATTTTACATGACCACAGGATCCCTTTTCTCATGGAAACTTCATCATAAAATCCCGTACCAAAGGGGAAAAAGAAAACCAACAACAACAAAAAAATTAAAGCCAGGGATTTTGATTGTGTCTATCAGTTCTGTTTATTTTGATGCAAGCATTGAAGACAGCTCCTCAGCCATTCTTTTTAAATGTTTCCCATTCACAAACATGTTATTTGCGTTGGTTTTCATCCCCCTTTAACAAACGGGGACCTCTGGCATGATGCATAATATTTAAGAGCACGGAGGTTAGCGTCTGACTGACTGCAATTCCCAGCACCACTACTTAACTGTCTCTGGGTAAAAGCTACTTAACTTCTCTGTGCTTCAGCTTCTGCAAGTGTCACATCAGTCAAATACGAGGGTCTTCCTCTTCTGATCACTATGAAAATTCAATGAAATAATGCCTATAAAGCAAGTCATCATCCTTCACCTGACTCCAGTAAGTCTAGGTGCTCAAGGCAGAGAGTGGAGAACACTCAGGGGCCACATAACGAAAGCACCCGCCTCAAAGGGCGGTTGAAGGTATGAAGTTTAGTTAATGAAGGCAAAACACTGCAATCATGTTTAGCCCCTAGTGAACAACTGAATTTGTTTGCTGTTGTTGTTTTCCTTGTTAATATCTCCATTTTAGTGGAGCAAACCTAAAACACCCAGAGGTTAAAAAACTTGCTTAGGAAACAGACAGCATGCAGTGGAGTCAGAAATCCATCTACCTCCATGCTCCGTGCTCTCTACCATTATGCCCTCTCTCTGTGCAGTAAGCGTTACTGTCAGTATTACTTTGACAGGAGGAATACGTTTCAAGTAGGCCTGCTGTCACCTTACTGAAGAGAAGTTTCTAATCCATCGGCCTGCGAAGTGTACGTCCTGCAGCATGAACCTACTGACACTTAGACACTAAAAATGCAATCATCTAGCAACCAGTCTTCTGGTGGCCTAGGGCAGAAATCCTGAACATTTTTGTTTTAGAGTAAGAGGTTATTTTCCTGTTGTTAAAATCTTTGAGTTGATCTGGGAGAGGGGAGACGGTTGATAAGGAATTTAAAGAAGGAGTATCGAGAGGAAAGCAGGAACATGTTCTTACGGAGTCTTCTCACCAAGCTGAGCTCTGAGTCAAACACCCTGGCAACTTCGGACCTTTCCCTAGAAACGGTTCCAGGCCACTCCACCTTCTGACTACTACATCAGAGGTGTCTAGCAGAGGACACTCCTCTTCCCCTGAGAAGTGGTTTGAGAATTTTCATTTCTGTTGAACTCGGATAGAGATATTCTATGCTTACCATCATTAGTGTTTCTAATGCAGTTATGATAAATATGCTCCCTGACGGATGGTTTTCTTTTTTCTTTTTCTTTTTTTTTTTTGCGGTACGCGGGCCTCTCACTGCTGCGGCCTCTCCCGTTGCGGAGCACAGGCTCCGGACGCGCAGGCTCAGCAGCCATGGCTCACGGGCCCAGCCGCTCCGCGGCATGCGGGATCCTCCCGGACCGGGGCACGAACCTGCGTCCCCTGCATCGGCAGGCGGACTCTCAACCACCGCGCCACCAGGGAAGCCCCATGGTTTTCTTTTTCTCCTCCTTTTCCTTTTTCTCCTTCCCTCTCCCCTTCCCTTCCCCCTCCCCCCCGTCTTCTTATTCTTCTATTGAGATATAACTGACACACTGCACAGCTGTACAGCATAATCATTTCACTTACATACATCATGAAATGAAAACCACAATAAGTTTAGTGAACATTCAGCATCTCATGTAGATACAAAATAAAGAAAAATATATTATTTTCCTTGTGATGAGAACTCGTAGGATTCACTTTCTTAACAACTTTCATATATAACATACATCAGTGTTAATTATATTCATGCTGTACATTACATCCCTAGTACTCATTTATCTTGTATCTGGACGTTTGTGCCTCCTGACTGCCTTCATCCAATTCCCCCTCTCCTCACCCCCGCCTCTGGTAACCACAAATCTGATCTCGTTTTCTGTGAGTGTATTTGTTTGTTTTCGAAGTATAACTGACCTACACACTGTGTCAGTTCCTGGTGCACAACACAGTGATTCAATGTTATTTCTATACATTTCAGAAAGGATCACCACTGTGTCTAGTTACCATCTGCCTGGTTTTCTCCACTATCTTTGTCAGCATTTTACCAGCTTTGCTCTATAAGCTGCTAAACCTCAGAGCCTTCTCTAGTCAAGGATTTCCCATTGATTTTAGTTTCCAGAAACAGATTTCCAATGGGGCAATGAAACACTTATCACTAGATCATTGCCATTGGTGAAAAGTCTCCTGCTATCCTGCTTATAGTCTACAACTGCTGAGGCTGTGGAAACTCAAATCTCCGAGGTCGTCTTATTTTGTCTGAGGGCAGAGATAGTTTGTTGTTTTAGGGAAGGCACTCACTCCTTAGACATTTTCTAGCTATTGGGCAGGAGAAAAAGAACTGTTGGAAATTACTAAGTTTTTCTGATGTTAAGGTGCAAAAAAAAAATCTGTACATAAAAGAGATGCTTTCTTCAGAGATATTGCTGAGATGTACGCTTACCTTTGAGTTCAATTTGGCCATGAGACTTCCTAGAACATTTTTCTACCTTCTATCCCTTATTTAGGCAAGGTGATAAAATACATCATAGGTTAGTTTAATCTTTTTCGCATGCTATATAAGAAGGAAAGAGGCCCACTAAAGAGAATCACTAATAACAGTACAAGCAATGAGACAACAATGATAATTCCACTTGGCATTTATTTTTATATTGGTGTTTACTATGGAAAGTTCAAGTGTTGTATGTCAGGTCGTAGTGGACTCTCAGGTGTGTTATTGCTCCCATTAACAGATGGAAAAACTGAAATTGTAAAGGTATCTGTCTCATTAAAGGGCTCAGAATAAATAATTCAGTGGACCTTGTTATGCAGTTTGAAGTAAGTAAATGGCTGGGGGCAATCTGGAGAAGCTAGAAGAACTACATGGAAAAGAGAATGGGTATTGAGGTTGGGAGTTGAGAGTGAGGGAGAGTTCTAGAAAATCTTAGAGAGTAGTGGGTATGCAAAGTAGTGAAGATAGGGAAGAATGGATTTTTATGTTTTGCTGCTGCTTTTCCATGGCATAAAAATGTACTTCCTCTACCCCAGCCCCACCTTTGACTGCGTCCTGAGAGATAAAGATATGAATTTGTTCAGATTATATGTTCGTTGCTTGTCGGACTGTGTCCTATGTGAGATGGAATCATGATGCTTCCCAGCCTCTTGTCTGTCTGGCACAACCTTGTTCTGTCTCTGAAATGATCCCATGTGTTAGGGTGTTTCAACATGGAAATGCTCTCACCAGAAGCTGAGGACGAAAGGAAATAGGAACTTGCCTTGAGTCTGGAGGGTTAGAGGAGCGTCCTGTTCAAGGGAAGCAGGACTTGTTAGAACTTTTCCCACCTCCTGCCCTTCACCAGCCCTGTAGCATCCACTCCAGCTGAGGTTTTCAGAGCCTTACACTTAACCCTGCCCACACAAAGCCTGCACTTAAGTCTCTATCTCCTGTCTTCCTTTACATACTCCAGGCTGTAATTAACCTCTGTCTTTCAAAATATCTCTGCCTTCCGCTCTGTGTTCCATAAACACTCCCATGCCCTCATGATATCTTAAATACCTCCTAGAGAATCAAGTGTCTCCAAACTTTTCACTTGTTCAACTAGGTGATGATACTGTAACTACTAGAGGCCCTTCAGGATAAGGAACATGTATGGGTGCAGGGAGTGAATTTTTCAGATGTGCAATTTACAGTCCCTCTAAAACATCCAGGAAGAATTGTTCTCCCATTAGAGCCTTTTACTGAGGGGTGAAGTTAAAACAGAACAGTCTGGGCTTCAGACACCAGACAAGAATGTGACAGAAGGGGAATACAGTAGCAGCAATGGGATCCCCCTTATGACCAGCCAAGAAGAAGATGTGAAGGGAGGTAGAGTGGCTTCAGGGAGAAAAGGGAGTTTGTGACCCCAGCATCTTGGCTTTAAGAATGAAACCTTGCTCCCAAACATTTTCTCCATGCTGCTTAAAAGTCTACCAATTAGATTAATTTGAGTTAATATTCAAATATCTCAAAATGAGACCATCGTTCTTTCATCTCTTCCTGTAAGTTGGTTTCATAAACACTTGTTTCCTTCCTTGCTTTATCAAGGTTTCTAAGAGGGTGAAACAGACCCACACTCTTGGGACCCTAGATTACAAGAACAACACAAAAGTGGTGGGGTGAGCAATCACTGAACAGAAAAAGATGCTGATAACTTTTGTTCTGGTATCAACCCAGAGCCACGAGGCCACAGGAAGGCCAGGCCACTGATGTGAACCTTGCATCTGAGCCCTGTTTTCAGGCATTACCTCCAGGGTTTCCAAGGTTCCAGACTTGTGTTCTCTTACTGTAGAGTCCCTAGCTGTGGGCTCCAAGTTAGTCCTAGACGTTGGCAAAAACAATACAAATGCCATGTGTGTCCCCCTATTTATCCTGGGGGCTGTTTTCAAATTTCATCCAGCTCACTATGGCCCCAGGAAGCATTCTGTTCTCTCTCCCATCTTCAAGGTCAAGAACTTGAGTCCTGATTGTTGAGAAAAGCCAGACTTCTCCTAGGAAAGAAACATCTTTGTTAGAGAAGTCTGTGTCAGATTATTTTGTCTGTTAACAGCAGAACCAGAAGATAATGAGGACTATTTGAAAGAGAGTAGCATTGACAAATGGTACACATTTTTGAACTCATTTCAAAGTACAAACTCCTATTTCATTTCGTTTTCTAAGGCTCTGAATAACTTATAGACAATTTAATTGCCTGTATTTGGAATAGGGAATTCCTAAAATGCTGAGTATAATATTTGGATTTAAAGAAAAAGACACCATAATAGAGGCCATTGTTCAAGTAAGTAGAGACAGGTTAATGTATTTCAAACCTTGGATAAAATATAAAGAAGATCATTGAGCTCTAATTTGAAAGAATTCCACTGAAAGCCCCAGAAAACAATCCACTGTGAGAATATGAGACAGAATTATAATATTTACTGGACAATTGTTTGCTAAGAAGCATTTATTTTATATCACTTTTTAACAAGACCAAACTGTCAAACTGTTTAAAATTCCATTGGAAAAATGTGAATTATCACAAAATTGTTTACTTTTTTATCCTTTCATGTATATTGGATTACTCATGGAAGACAATGGAAAGAATCTAAGAAATCCTAGTTTTAGGAGTAACTCAGACTGCATTTCAGAAATATTATAGACTGTGTAAACCAATGCGACTTTTGGACATGTATTAACATAGCTGCAATACTATTGGTGCTGTGTAAGGCACAAAGAAATGAAAAACTCCAGCATTATCAGCAGAGATGATCCTTTGGAAGATGATGGTGCAAGTTAAACATTCTTCCCGTACATATAGTGATCATAGGAAAAAACGAATCATCTTTATCTTGTTTTGCTAAATACCATTAGCTCCAGCAGCTATGATTCATAACTCATACAAATAATACAGGTCCTTTTAAACTGGCTCTGGAATTATGGCATTATCACCTATGAAGGTATTGCAATCATATATATCCTAGATCATTCACCGAACATACATCCATGTAAAATCATGTTTAGAACAAGGCTGAATTTTCTTGGTATTAAAATCACTTTTGATTATTCATTCTAATACCAAATGGGCGTTTCCACCTTTTTCTATATCTGAGTTTCGGAGACGTAGATAACTTATAATGATGCAACAGTTCTTAGCTGCATGAGGATCACCTGGAGGGCTTGTCACAACAGATTGCTGGGCCCGCCTCCAAGTTTCTGAGTCAGTACAATTAAGGTGGGGCAGAGAATGTGCTTCTAACAAGTTCCATGTGATGCTGATGCTGCATTCTTGGGAACCATGCTTTGAGTACCACTGCAATAAAGGAATCTGGGTAGCAGAGCTAAAAGCAATTTTAGGAAAAAAGTCTTTATGTATGGGTCTGGCTGGTATTGTAGAAAATGAAAAGAAATCCAAGCTTTCCCCTAAAGGCCCAGCCTCTCTGTGGCCTCCACCTCCACACAGAGCCCTCTGCCTCCTGTTTTTCCAGTTCTGTCTTTCCTACCTCCAGTTCTCAAAAGCGCTTGCAGATCTTGCTACCTTAATTTACCCTAAAATGTAACTTAATCACAGCAGTTAGTTCTCTCAGAGAGCTTTGCATTTTGAAGCGGATCAAAACTGTAAACACAATAAATGAAATCTGAACAATGAAAAGGCATTAATTTTAAATGGGAAAAACTTTGTTACATCTTCACTCTCTTGCCTTCATTACACCAGAGTGACCTAAAAGTCAAATCTCTCCATGCTACTTTCTTACTCAAAGTCTTCAATGACTGTCCTTCTCCTACAGGCAAATTTTAAATGCTTAGCCAGACTTCCAGGCCTTTCATTTCAGTTATTATATTGTTCAACTCTGTTTGTTCTTTAAATCTTCTAGCTCATTGGTAAACATTTCTTGTATCTTCTCAGTCTGTGCCTCTGTTCTTTTTCTGAGATCTTGGATCATCTTTACTATCATTACTCTGAAATTCTTTTTCAAGTAGATTGCCTATCTCCATTTCACTTAGTTGTTCTTCTTGGGTTTTAACTTGTTCCTTTGCCTGGAACATATTTCTCTGCTGTCTCATTTTGTCTAACTCTCTGTGTTTGTGGTCTCTGTTCTGCAGACTGCAGGACTGTAGTTCCTCTTGCTTCTGGTGTCTGCCCCCTGGTGGGTGAGATTGGTCCAAGGGCTTGTGCAGGCTTCCTGGTGGGCGGGACTTGTGCCTGCCCACTGGTGGGTAGAGCTGGGGTTTGCCCCTCTGGTGGACAGGGCCGTGTCAAGAGGTGTGTTTAGAGGCAGCTGTGGGTTCAGTACGACTTTAGGTGGCTTGTTTGTTGATGCGTGGGGCTGTGTTCCCACCCCATTGGTTGTTTGGCCTGAGGTGTCCCAGCACTGGAGGCTGCAGGCTGTTGGATGGGGCCAGGTCTTGGTGCCAAAATGGCGACCTTCAGGACAGCTCACAGTGATGAGCTCTGGGGTCTCTGCCAATAGTGTCCTTAACCCCACAGTGAGCCACAGCCAACCCTCACCTCCCCAGGAGACCCTCCAAGATCTGCAGGTAGGTCTGGCCCAGTCTCCTATGGAGTCACTGGTTTGCCCTGAGTCCCAGTGCACGTGAAACCTTGTGTGCATCCTCCAAGAGTGGAGTCTCTGTTTCCCCCAGTCCTGTAGAACTCCTGCACTCAAGCCCTGCTGTCTTTCAAAACCATATGCTCTGGGGGCTCCTCCTCCTGATGCCAGACCCCCAGGCTGGGGAGCCTGATGTGGGGCTCAGAACTCTCACTCCTGTGGGAGAATCTCTGTGATATATTTATTTTCCAGTTTGTGGGTCACCCACCCAGTGGGTATGGGATTTGATTATATCGCTAAAGTGCCCCTCCTACCATCTCATTGTGGCTTCTTCTTTGTCTTTGGATGTAGGTTATCTGTTTTTGTAGGTTCCAGTCTTTTTTGTTGATGGTTATTCAGCGGTTAGTTGTGATTTTGGTGTTTTCATGAGAGGAAGTGAGCTCAAGTCCTTCTACTCCACCATCTTGTTCTTGTCTCCTCTCAGGCCTTTCAATATATCCCACTACCTACCTATTCAACCTCATCAGCCACCTCTGCCTCCTTCCACTTTATATACAACAATACTGGACTGTTTCAAATTCTCTGAAAATGTCCTATTCTCAGGATCAGCTACATAATTTCTAGGCCCCAGTAAAATATAAAATTGCAGGACCCTTTGATCAAAATGTAGTAAAGACTTTCAAGACAACAACAACAGAGCTTTTGTCCAAGTACAGAGGTCTGAGCATGAGGCCCTATGGACTGCAGGTCACATGCCCATGAAGCAACCCTGACTATTCTGGAGACATAATCCCTAAGTCCCTTGGCACTTGTCTTGAGGCATCACAGAGAAACAGCGAAAAGTTTTTATTTCCTTTTGCTCTGAATTAGTATCTTTAGATTTGCTGAATGTCGAATGCAAGAAAGCATGTGAGCATCACCAAGCATTTGTTCATTTTTCAGGAAAGCTCTTGCACAAACAGAGAGCTCAACGTATTACCTTGATCCTGGCACCACTGACTCTCCTTACACCACTGTCATGGTCTCCCCCTCTTTGGTACCTTTGGTACTAGTCCCTCCTCCTGCAATGCCATTCACCTGCTTCTCATCTGATAACCCCCCACGCATGCATCAGTTGCTCAGCCTATGCTCCTCCTGGGCTGTGAACCCTCTCCCAACACCCGGGGCACACTCGACACTTGGTGCAGTCTTGAGAGGTGAGTTCACTGGGTTCTGATCATGTTCACATGAACATCTTATTCACTAGACTCCAGGTGATTCCAGGGCATCGACAGTGCCTTCGTCTCTGTATCTGCAGAATCTAGTACAATGCCTGGATTTCGGGAGGGACTCAAAAATGCTTATTAAATGAAAGGACTGGTGATCACACATTATAACATTTTCCACTAATTCAAAGATAGTTTCTCAGAAGCAAGATAGCTTAAGTGCGATTCAGTCTTTTGGAACTACTAGGTGAGGTGGTCAATTTACTTCTAGTTACCTCAGAGGGAGGACACTTTTGAGGCAAGAACCAAACTCCTTGGTCTCTCAAACCTAATCTAGGTGGGTGTGACCCCCAGAGATGTGTTCAGTCCTGCTCAGTGGAGGAATCTAACACACTGGAGTCTTCAAGAATCATCAAGAATGCCTTTCCTAGACTGGTTTCATGTGGGAACTTTTATTCTTCATTCAAATATCAGCACTTGTTTGAGGCCTACAGTCAGTTTTCCAGGGCTGATGATCTGGTCTGTGGTTGATTTAGGTCCTTTGCCCCTCTTCCTCTTTCGTGACTTCTGACATTTCACTGTTGCTCTAGCATGAGTGGGGGGAGAAAAACCTTACGAGCTGAAATTCAAACCAGTAATATCTACTTTTTGCAAATGCATAGTTCATCTATGAATTTCATGTACTCCAGCTCTTCATCCCTGGCTGACACGTAAAATTTGAGCACTGGCAGGATATCTTATTTACTTAGGTATTTTTCTCCAACTTGCATATATATACTCTTTTAGGCACGTTTTTAGACAATATCCAAGAAACTTTTTTTTTAGTATAATCTTTGCAGTTATCTTTTAGCAATTGGTATGTACTTTGTCCTTGCAAACAGTCTAGGACTGAGGCAGCATCTGGTAGGGTTTTTCTGGCCAGGCAAGGAGAAAGAGAGCTAGTTGTTCCTGACTTTCTCCCTAGATTGCTGCTTCTCAGTCTTTCTCTCTTTACCACTGTTTCCTCTCTTGAAGCTGATGGGCTTCCATCCCTCACAATGCCTCCAGCCCTGTGGACATCAGTCTGGACCTAAATCTCAAAAGGCAAGAACATCCCCATGTTTGATTCATCTTCAGACAGTTACATCCACCAGCTGCTCTGAAATTAAATCCTGGCTGCCTAAACCAAGCCACTAGTTATGGAGTGACAGGGAGCACATGCAGAAGTCTGCATTGAACCAGGAACCCATCTCAATAGAGCGGTCACTTTATCCATTGCTTGGATGAGAATGGTTCTGTTTTACTCTGAACCTGTTGGGGTGGACTTTTTATTCCTTTACGCTGAGCTTTGTCACCATGTGTTCCCAATCTGAGCCCTGTTTGCTTGGACTCTTAATTCGTTTAGGAGCCTTGGAAGCTGCTTTTCTAGAGTTAATCTGGACTCGCTGGAAGAGAGTTCAACAGGTTCTATAGTTTATGCCAATCTCATACCTGAACCCGCTCTCTCACTGCCATACCCGGGGTGTGTATTACCTTTCCCTGAATACTACCGAGGATGGAAAATTAACTGCTGTCTGAGGTCACCCACTTAATCCTGAGTAGCTCTTTTAGAAATATCTTCTTTTCATAAACCAGATGTCAGCTAAAGTCAACTCGCCCTTTTAGATTTAAATGAAATTGTTTTGAATTCTCATGCCTTATGAGGTAAGCCATTTAGAGACTCTTTCAAGCTCTGTTAACCTTTGGCGTGTGGACAGGAGGTTGTTTACAGTTGTCCTGGCCGCCTCTGGCTAAGGCCTGATCGCTCCATGTATGGCCCCTCTCTTGTCTATGCCTGGTCTCCCTTCTGTTTTCCCTGTCCCTCCACACCAAGCAGTCACCTTGTTCCTGTTTCAGCATTCCCCTTGAGCCCGTCTCAAACACAAGGCTGTTTAAGTGTGTGCACCACACTGTTATAGGAGAATTGGGGCAACTGTTGGAAGTTTTAGAGCAGCAACCAACTTATGATTAAATATTAGACATTCCCAGGCTTGAAAACCTTTCAGCCATCTCATCACCAGGGGCCTCTCTCCCTGGACACCTTTCTCTGTAGCTCCCACCTCCCACCATGCTTGGCCTCTTCTCTTAACTCTTCCCCTTTTCTGTCTAACTTCTTGCTTATATCCCAAATTCCAGTTAACTTTCTCTGCAGAGAAATTTGGTGTTGCTTTTGTCTTCTTCAAGACTTGACCTTGGGACCTCCTGTCCCACACCCAGGGCAGTTTATCAATGTGTTTTCCCCAAAATAGCCCTCTCCCTAAAAGTCTTGTGCCAGATGTTACCCTGTCCCCATGTGGTTACCTAAAGCCCAGGTATGACTCACTGTAGCTTCTATCCAGTTCATTACAACCTGCCCTGTCTTGGCTGACCCTTTGCTCTGGGGACACTGCTGAAGACAGAAAGAACACAGGCTTTGGAATTAAATCACTTTGAAACCCAGATGTACTACTCATTGGTTTTGTGACACCTTTTCTAGACCACGTTCCACAGCTCTGAAATGTTGATAATTATATCTTCTAAAGGATTTGTGTGAGAGTTTGACTAGGAGTATACCATGTCTGACAGATAGTAGACACCAGAAGTTTTATTTCCTTTTCATAAAATAAAACGGAGAACAGGCTTGAAAATCTCCCAAGCCAATAAAACCATTGAAGTTATGTAAGCAAAATTAAATCTAGCTTGTTTCATGAACATAAGCACAACTTAACTTAGGTTATTTCTTGTAAATGCCACAGATAATCATAAAAGAAATTTAATTCATCTTCCTTAAATGGTGTAAGATAATCACTTGTAAGCAATCCTCTGTCATCTGGAAACCACCACTGAAATAACCAATCACTGTGAAGGGAAACACCTTCCTCATTTTCACTTTATGAGCATCTCGTAACATCATATCTCTGTGCTTCATACCAGTTTGGGGTTTGAAGTACCCCTCATGGTGAACAATTTGTTTCTCACTCAATAAAATATTCACATCAAGTAAAGCTCTCTAGTTTTCTTTTAAAATTTTCCTCTCTGCCAGCCTCAAACTTCAGCACTGATGAGGATGAAACTTCCCCAGCCTGGCTGGATGCCTGTTTACTTCGACCTCTGACCCCTACCTACTTGATATCTCAGCTCTCCTGGACATTGAAGATGGTCCCTGCTTTGGCTGTCATCAGTCAGCCACTCCCACTCTATGCTCCAGATGTCTGGAACTACTCAGTGTTCCCAAACTTACTTTTTCTCATCTCTGGAGTCCTGCGATGCTATTCTCTGCCTTTTCACATGGGCAGCTTCTACTCAGGCTTCACCTAAATATCACCCTCTCTTCCAGAAAACCATCCCTGATTCTCCAAGACTGAGTTGGATGTCACTACTACATTTTCCTCTAGCACCCTGTAAACATCCCCATGACGTCCCCCAGCATAGGGTTTTAAAATCACTGGTTACTTGGCCTCCCTGTAGATTATAAGCTTCCTGAGGCAGAAGTAGACTCTTTTTTTTTTTTTCTTTCGGTACACGGGCCTCTCACTGCCTTGGCCTCTCCCATTGCGGAGCACAGGCTCCGGACGCACAGGCCCAGCGGCCATGGCCCACAGGCCCAGCTGCTCCGTGGCATGTGGAATCCTCCTGGACCAGGGCACGAACCCATGTCCCCTGCATCGGCAGGCGGACTCTCAACCACTGCACCACCAGGGAAGCCCAGAAGTAGACTCTTATCAATGTTTTATCCCTAGGCAGAGGCACATAGCAAGCCTTCAAGAATGTTTGTATTTTCTTTGCTTTAGGAGATAGGTCCAAAAAAATATTGCCACGATTTATGTCAAAGAGTGTTCTGCCTATGTTTTTTTTCTAGGAGTTTTATGGTTTCATGTCTTACATTTAGGCCTTTAATCCATTTTGAGCTTTTTTTTTTTGTATGTGGTGTGAGAAAATGTTCTAATTTCATTCTTTTACATGTAGCAGTCTAGCTTTCCCAGCACCACGTATTGAAGAGACTACCTTTTCTCCATTGTATATTCTTGCCTCCTTTGTCATAGATTAATTGACCATAGGTGAGTGGGTTTATTTCTCAGCTCTCTATTCTGTTCTTTTAATCTATGTGTTTGTTTTGTGCCAGTACCATGCTATTTTGATTACTGTAGCTTTGTAGTATAGTTTGAAGTCAGGGAGAATGACACCTTCAGCTTTGTTCATTTTTCTCAAGATTGCTTTGGCAATTCAGGGTCTATTTGTGGTTCCATATAATTTTTAATATTATTTGTTCTAGTTCTCTGAAAAATGTCATGGGTATTTTGATAGGAATTGCATTAAAATCTGTAGATTGCTCTGGATAGTATGGAGAGTATTACACTTAGTGAAATAAGTCAGACAAAGAAAGACAAGTACTCTGTTACTTACATGTGAAATCTAAAAACTAAAACAAATGAATATGTATAAAAAACAGACTCACAGATATAGAGAATAAACTAGTGGTTATCAGTGTGGAGAGGGGAGAGGTGAGGGGTGAGATAGGGGTAAAGGATTAAGAGATACAAACTACTATGTATAAAATAAATAGGCTACAAGGATACATTGTATAGCACAGGGAAATATAGCCATCATTCTGTAATAACTTTAAATGGAGTAAAATCTAGAAAAATATTGAATCACTAAGTCATACACCTGAAACTAATGTAATATTATAAATCAACTATACTTCAATTTTAAAAAAAAGAATATTTGTAGTTGAATAAATCCATACTGCCTCGCTTCCATGCTGTGTGACTACTCACAGTCCTGACAAGACAGACAATAAGCCTAACCTTTTAATCAGTTGACAACCATCTTTCTTCCCCCTTACCATCACTGCCCCCAACCACATATACGTTACCATAAGAATGTATTTCTCTGAGCAGTAAAGATGTAAGATCTATATTTCACTTATCGTTGATAAAAGAAGTTGTATAAAATGGATGAGACATCTAGATAAAGAACAATAAACTGTAAAAATGTTCGGTGAATGAGAGCTCAGATGCTCTAGTTAAACGGCATTTCATAATTGATAGATAACACTGGGAAGAGGGAGAAATATTTAATGAGAGATTGTGGAAGGGGCAAAAGTAAAAACACAATTTCTGAACACAGTGGTTGATGCAAGGGCTTTTCCAGTCCTACAGACAGTATAATACCTTACCTTTGTTGTACTCCATGGTTAACCAGTGCTTGCATATGCAGAAGGAAAGAAATTTTCTTCCTGCCTCTCCCTTTGTTTGCCTATCTTGGAAATAGCTTCAGAGATAAGAGACATTCAGTTATGGCTCACAGATATAACTGAGCTGTCCTGCACAAGTAGTTCTTAGAACAAGTCCAGAAATTTCCAAATGGAATTAGAAGCACTGAGATCACCATGAAGATGCAAGAGAGCTAGTCAGAGATGACCAAGAAAGTGTGCTGTCCTCTCATTTGGCATCTCATGAGTAGCTCCTCAGGCCTCCTGAAAGAAAATAAATTAGAGATGCCATGATAGCTGTCACAATCCACATCTCACTAACATGCAATGTTTAAAAATTTTAAGTGAACAAATAAAATACCTTGGAACATATTCTCTGTTTCGGGGCTAAACAATTTCGTTTTAACTATATAAAATTCCAAACCAAAGCCCTTAAATGTAAACAGTTAGTAGTAAAATTGGTACAAAGTAAAGATGATCATGATTATGATTTATTGACGTACCATATGGATTATCTTAATTGCAAAACTAGCTCAGCCTCTGATGCAAAACTAGCTCAGCCTCTGACATACCATATGGATTATCTTAGTTGCAAAACTAGCTCAGCCTGGGTTGGAGTCCCAGGACAGAGGTTAACAGAAAGCACCGCTGCCCACTTAGCCAGGCGTACCCTTGCTTCAGACTAGGGCATTCCTTTCGGTGGGGGGAAAGAGCTGTATGATTTCACTGGCATTTCCATATGAGAGATGACATCTAAGAGAAAGCAAGACATTTGGTTGCTTGGAGGGACTGCTCTATAGATGATTTTAGGCAAGTTATTTGCCTCTGAGGCTCAGATGCTCATTTGCACAGAGGGTAGAAAAATGAATGCAAGTGTTAGAAAACAGGTCTGGCTGTTGTAACAGAAGTCAAAATAATTGTGGCTCAAAAGAGGCAGGAGTTTATTTCTCTCTCATGACACCGTCTGACCATAACCAATCTAGACTCCACAGTTTCAGGACCAGGCTCCTCCGGTCCTGTTTTAAATCTTTAACACTCAACTTTCATCTCGGGGCTAAAACTGTCTGTTCCCAACTCCTGCCTTCATGTCTGCTTTGCAGCCAGTTGGAGAGAAGAGGATGAAGCGGGGCATAATCCTTCCCTTTTCGAGGGTGCAAAAGGCACGTCATTTACATCCCTTCTGCTCACATCCCATTGGCACTTAGTCACATGGTCACATCAGTCTGTAAGATGGGCTAGAAGATGGAGTCTTTAGCTGAGGTGCCACGTGCCCAGCTAAACTTTAGGACTTTCTTGCTAAGGAAGAAAGGGAGAACATATACTCAAGGGCAGCTAGCAACTGTCCTTAGCATTTCTTGTGACCTTCTGCTAAAATAATAGGTAAAACGTTTGATACAAAGTCAATGTTAAACAAAAACTTAAATCAATTTGATTTCATTCTTAATAAAGAGATATAAGTATAAGGTGTATGTATATCCACACAGAGGCACACAATGTGGGTCAGATTAAGCATGGCTGAGGTTTGGAGATAAAATGACTCTCACTACATTGGCTTTCTGGCCCTGCTCAGTTTAGGCAGTGAAGGCTTCATCTATGGGCCCAGCCTTGCCCAGTTCCTCAACCACTCCTGACCAGGTTATCCCCAGTAGGCAGTCTTATAGCTAGAGCTATGTTCAGAATCAGGTGTGTCTTGGGTGAGTCCAAATTGCAGCCCACCCTTAACTCCTGATTCATCTCTTCAGTTCCTGCATCTCAGCTCCTATGGCTCTCCTTCCCCCTCTCCACTTGTCCAGACACACCCATGATCAGACTGACCCCAAACATGACACAAAGGAATGTTACCAACTACAATTTTATATGCTGTTCTGCTATTATCATTACCTTTCATGCAGAGTTTCTTTTCTCCCCAAGTTCAAAGAAAACAAAAGAAAAGTAAAGGAGGGGCTTCCCTGGTGGCGCAGTGGTTGGGAGCCCGCCTGCCGATGTAGGGGACGCGGGTTCGTGCCCCGGTCCGGGAGGATCCCACGTGCCGCGGAGTGGCTGGGACCGTGGGCCATGGTCACTGGGCCTGCGCGTCCGGAGGCTGGGCTCCGCGACGGGAGAGGCCACAGCAGTGAGAGGCCTGCGTACCGCAAAACAAACAAACAAACAAAACAAAACAAAAAGAAAAGGAAAGAAAAGAAAAGAAAATAAGAGAAAAAAAAAGGATGAGATGATCAGAAGCATAGATGGTAGGAAACTATACCAGGGAGAGATGTATCCAGAATGGAAAACAAGACAACAAGAACACATGTATGGCAGTGCTGAGTGGTCACATGGCAGTGATCCAGAAGCTCCGGATCACAATGTAGGAAAACACATGACAAGTCCTCCTACACTGCATGGGAGGATTGAAGGTGGTGAGAGGGGGAGGAGGGGGACACGCGTCATTCCATGCTCAAATGATTCTCACTTCAGCAGGACATCCAAGGAGGACATGCCCACACACTGAGTGAAGAACTATTTGACCATCTGGCAAAGCTACTTTCTAACTAAGGCATTTCACTATTAACTAGGAAAATTTCTACTTAATCTATGGGGTGGCCCCCTGTAGGTATGTAAAAGAATAACATTTTATAACAGGTGTCTTTGGGGCTTTCTCTGTCAAAAATGCAATAGACCAATTAGAACAGGACTTGATAAGGGGAGAAATCTCACATGGACTCTAACAGATGAAACAAGAACATAACTAACTCCATGTGAGAGCTTCCAGGGATCTCACGGCCACTCACACTCACACACAGTTCTATAGTTGAGAAGGCTATGGACCTGCCCAGCCCATACAGACCGACAGTGGAAGAGCCGAAAGTAAACCCAAGTACTGGGGGCTCCTGGCCCAAAGAGCCTTGACATGTACTTTCTCATGCCAGAGGAATCTCTTATTCTGAAAAGAAAATATCTCTTGTGGGAAATCATTAATATGTCCTTAAAACCATTTTTTAATCAAAAAGGACAAGACCTGCGACGGTGAAACAAGCTCTAAGTGTATAAATAACATCATCTGACTGTTGTAGGATGACCATGTTCCTGAGGAGTTTGCAGAGTGACAAACGACTTCAGACAAACATGTGGTCTGGCCGCACATTTTATAAGTGACTTTAGAGGAAATGTTGCTTCAAGAATGCAGGAGAGACTGGTGATCTCAATCAGCTGGGAATGAGGACAATCCTTATTGAATGAGCAGAGAACAAGGTCAGTGTTTACAAAACAACCCTTCCTATTGAGTGAGACAGCACAGGCAGCCTTGGCTGGGGAGGTGCTCCCCGCAAGTGAAGGGCTGCTCAGTTTCACTCATCAGGGCACCCCAAGCAGGGCTCAGTGTGCTCTGGAGAGGGCAGAGAGGAGCAGTCAGACTTCCCAGGTCAGGAACTAAAGCCCTAGGAGCCGGCAGGTGAGTGGGGGCCTGGAAGGCGGCAAGTGGAGGGGAGAAGTGCATTGCCCAAAGATTCAGAGGATCAGGGTTCCAGCCCTAGCTCTGTTCCTAGCTGTCCTGGTTGTGCCACTTTGAGCTAGTTACTTCACCTCTTGGATGAGCTTCAGTTTCCTCCTCTGTAAAAGCAGAGGGTAGCACTACACATTTTCCGGCTCTAAAATTCTATTGTCCAGGGATCACTACTCAAACGCTGACAGGCAGTCATGGTTCCCAACCAGAGGCAATTTGCCCCCCTCTCCCCAGGGGACATTGGCAATGTCACCACTGGTTGTCACACAGAAGGAAAAGTGCTACTTCTACTGGCATCTCGTGGGCACAGGACTGAAAAGCTCAACTACCCAGGGCAACCCCCCACCAGCAAGAATTATTCAGCCCCAAATCTCAACAGTGCCAAGACTGGAAAACACAAACTGAAAGGACAGTATAATGATGAACTCATTTCAGCCAGTTATTGTCATTTTGCCAGATCTTTTTTTTTTTAAGAGAATTGAAACATTTCAGTTTTTATGTAAAATATCCCAAATTTAAAATGTCGCCACATGTTAATTTTTTTTTTTTTTTTTTAACAAAACACTCAGGCAGCCAAATAAAATAGGGCTTCAGGACAAATCCTGTGTGCAGGCTGTCAATCTGTGAAATCTTATTTAGCCAGCTACTGTCCAAGTAATTAGTACAGTTTAGGTGAAAACACGGATTCTTTTATCTGAGCCAGATCCAAGCAGGTCAAGGATAATCCACAGGTGTGCTCACACGCGCGCACGCGTGCGCGTGTGTGTGTGTGCATGATATCGTGATAAAAACACTAAGTGAAAGTGTCCAGAGACACTTATCACCTGTGTAACTGGTGGTAGGAATTATTAAATTCTTTGAATAACAGGGTCTCCATTTTCAAGGAAGGCATCACTAGCCTTGCTGTCTACCTCTCCCGGTTGTCACAGAATGTGACCTTGAATGTACCTTGAAGCTGGAGGGAACTTTAGAAATCACCTGATATGTAATTGACTTTGCCCTTGAGCTCACAGTCAGTCAGTAGGAAGATGGGGCTCAGAAGCCCCGTGTGCTGACTCCCTGCCCTGAGTTCTTTGAAGAGAGTGACAGGCAGGAAGGTGGGGAGGGAAGAGTGCCCGATGTGTCTTCCCTCCCCACCCCCACCCCCACTCTTACAGACGTGGTCCACCCATGCCTGGCCTTCCAGATGTGCCTGAGCAGCACCAGATGTGATCTGAGGATTCAGTGAGAGGGGCTGTGAAAGCGCTCAGGAGCCTGTAAACTCTTACCCTGTCTCCCAAATGCAAGGTTGGTGCCAGTGTTAATTTGTCTCTGATGTGTGACCACAGGCAGCTCTCTGGCCAACGGCAAGGCGAATGCCTGATGTTTACCCCAGGGAGGCCTAAGCCCGAGTTGTGACACTTTACCCGTCCTAGAAAAAAACAGGCAAAAGCGGATCAGCATCGTGAGTGTGAGGCCGAGAGGCAGTGGTTTTGCTGCGCCATTAGGATGTAGAGTGCAGGTTAAGTTGCTGTCATTTATTAATGGGAGCTAAAGACCTCAGAAGATAACTCTCCACGGCCAATCCTGGTTTCAGACATTAAAAACCCTACCCCCACCAAGCCTTCTCCAAGCCCCTCCCCTACTTTCCTGCCTGAAACCTTGTTCCCTTACATGCCCTGCCGGAGCCTTGTCCCTCTGCTTATCTAAGAGCTTCCATCTCTCACGACGGGACACCAGGGCTCCTTTGAGACTTTGCCCTAATGCAGAGTGTGCCCTTCTGTCCTGCAGCCAAATTTCCCGTCTCATGCCAGGTCAGGGTCCGACCACCCCGTCTGCTCTGATGCCAGCCAAGCCAACTGTGGTCCAGCTCTAAGTTCTTAGCTTCAGTTCCATCTTTGCTGAGCACGCTTATTGCGGTTCCGTGGGAGAGGCCCGGGTTTGTGCATCAACATTCAGAGTTCTTTTCCTTCTTTACATATCCTGCTTATTTGGGGCTAAAATGTGTCCCAAGTCCATTGTGAACGTGGCTACCGGTTGTGCTGTCTGTGCAGCGGGTCAGTCAGAATGTGCTGGTGTAGCAGCTGCTTCCATGGACACGGCTACTCCGCCAGGTTTTATATTTTTTAGTGTAATGACAGAGCTTCCAGTTACTTACAGCTAAGTCAGCAGCATTAGAAAGTTTGTAGCTGACTTCTTTCTTACTGTTTTTCGTTTCTTTCACTAAAAGACTGTCTTTTAAGGCAGATTTAGGTGCACAGCGAAATTGAGAGGAAAGTACAGAGACTTCCCACATAGCCCCTGCTTCCACACATGCATAGCTGAAGCCCTCATTGTCAACGTCTCCCACCAGAGTGGTGCATTTGCTACAACCGATGAACCTATACTGACACAACATCATCACCCAAGTCCACAGTTTACACTAAGGTTCACTCTTTGTATTGTATATTCTACGAGTTTGGACAAATGTATCCACCCCTGTAGTATCATTCAGAATAGTTTTATTACCCTAAAAATCCTCTGTGCCCCACATAGTCATCCCTCCTTCCACCCTAGCCCCTAGCAACCACTATTATTTTTACTATCTCCATAGTTTTGCCTTTTCCAGGATGTCATATAATTGGAATCAAACGATATGTAGCCACTTCAAATTGGCCTTTTTCACTTACTATTATGCTTTTAAGTTTCTTTCATGTCTTTTCATGATCGGAGAGCTCATTTCTTTTTAGTGTGAAATGATATTCCATTGTCTGGATGTACCACAGTTTATTTATCCATTCACCTATTGGAGAACATCTTGGTTGCTTCCAAGTTTTGGCAATTATGAATAAAGCTACTATAAACATCCATGTGCAGATTTTTGTGTGAATATAAGTTTTCAGCTTCTTTGGGTAAATACCAAGGATTGTAATTGCTAGACTGTATAATAAGGGTATGTTTAGTTTTGTAAGAAACCACCAAATTGTCTTCCGCTAAATTGTCACTTTGCATCCCCACCAGCATTTGATATCATCCGTGATCTCCACTTCGGCTATTCTAATAGGTGTGTAGTGGTATCTCATTGTTATGATATGCATTTTTCTGATGACATATGAAGTGAAGCATCTTTTCATATGCTTATTTGCCATCTATATGTCTTTGGTGAGGTGTCTGTTAAGGTGTTTAGACCATTTTTTGCATTGGTCATTTGTTTCTGATTGTTGAGCTTTAAAAATTCTTTATATATTTTGGATAGAATTCCAGCCACATGTCTGTAACTGTGAGATGGCAGTAAAGAAGGACATGACACAATTAAAAATAGAACTATCATATGATAATCCAGCAATCCCACTTCTGGGTATTTATCCAAAAGAATTGAAATCAGGATCTCACAGAGATACTTACACTACCATGTTCATTGCAGCATTATTCATGGTAGCCAAGATAGTGACAACCTAAATGTCCATTGACAGATGAATGGATAAAGAAAATGTGAGATATACATAAAATAAAATAGTATTCAGCCTTTGTAAAAAAGAAGGAAATCTTACCATTTACAACAACATGGATAGACCTGGAGGACATTATACTAAGTGAATTAAGTCAAACACAGAAAGACAAATACTGTATGATCTCACTTATATGTATAATCTAAAACAGTCAAACTCATAGAAGCAGACGGTACACTGATGATTGCCAGGGGTTGGAGCTATGGGGATATGAAGAGGTTGTAATCAAAGGGTACAAAGTTCCAGTTAAATACCATACATTAGTTCAGGATATCTACTATACAGCATAGTGCCTATAGATAGAAATACTATACTGTATACTTAAAATTTTCTAAGATGGTGGATCTTATGTTAAGTGTTCTATTACAAAATAATAATATTAATAGTTATTGTTTTTCTTACAATAAAGGAGGTAGGAGGAAACTTTGGGAGGTGACGGATATGTCTATGGCCTTGATGGTGGTGCCAGTTTCAATGTGAATACTTATTCCCAAACTCATCGAGTTGTATATACTAAATATGTACAGCTTTTACATTTCAATCATACCTCAACAAAGCAGTTTTTTTTAAAAGACAAAAATTACAGAACTACGGAATCCTTTGAAGAGGCGGCAGTGCCACACCAAGGAGAGAAAGAACCATATATCTCAGGTGAGTAGCAATCACTGACGATTCAGAAACACATATGAAATAGTTTCTTTTCTTTCTTAAATATACCACAGGAAGGTGAATCTTAATGGGCAGAAAAACCTGATATATGGATTTATGGAAAGGACACTGCTGCCTTCAAAATACAATTATCTATTTACTTTGCACATTATAGGAGGAGCCATTCCATTACGCCTGCATATTTTTTTAAAAATAAACAAACATAGATCCTAACTACCAGCCAAGTAAGGTGATGCTTGGTGATCCTTTAATCACAGCACATTGCAGAGCTGCTTTCTTTTCCTAATTTCTGTTTCTATGCATAATTTACAGAGTTGTGCAACATGCAGATGACACACAGAAATCAGAATTATTACTTTTATGTAGACCATGTTGTTCGTTGCCAGTAAGTTGCCTCCAGATGGCTTGGAAAAGGAGTATATTGCTTTATACTGTTTTCAACTAAGAAGAGCTACCTGAAAGCATTTACACCTAGTATTCAGTGGAGCTAATTTGTGTCTTCCTCCGCCATGTCACTCAGGTGGACTATATATCACTTAGGGTTTCTTCTTAAGGAAAAATTTCACTGGGATACAGAAGAGTTTAGAAATCTTAAGATGAAAGGTAGAAGAAGAAAATACAAAAGCCAACTGTTTGGGAGAAATCTGGAGCATCCTAAAAGTCACTATAATTAAAACACAGCAGTCTGTAATTATTCCAAAGGGGGAAAAATTGCAAGAAAGACTCAAAAATGCTAATGTGCTTACCCAAAGCTCTGCCATATTAGTTCATATTGACTCAGACAGATACAATATCCTCAGACGGACTGAAAACTAGTTGGAAGGTTTAAAACAAAAGAAAATGTAATACAACTAGGTGGAAAAGCAGTGGGTTTGGAGTCACTGGAGTAAAGTTGGGTTTGTTCTGCCATTGACTAACCGATTGAACTTTGGCAATTCATGGGACTTCTCTGTGACTCAAGTTTTGAAACTGCAAAACAGGATACCACCACTTAACCTTGTGTTAAAAGAATGTGTGTAAAGATTGTGTTTTGTTTTCAAATGCTGCTCTTCACACCCTCTACTTGTCTGTTTCTCTTCTCTCCATCCAGTGATAGACAACCTCTTGCTTAACTTCTCCACCCCCAACCACCTACTTCATTTTTATATTCAAATTTTTCTTTAGCATAAGCCTCCAAATTTATAAATTTTGGCCTTTTTTATGTTTCCTAAAGCCAGCATTCAATGTCATATTTTAAAGTAATGTGTTAGTATGTTTATGTTCAGTGTTTCTTCAAATTACTCTCCAAATTAAGAAAAAGTACTCCTCTCCTTACCCCTTGCTCTTTGGTTACCACAGCATCTCCTTGGCTCCTACTATTAGCTAAACTGAATTCACACCTTAGATTCTTGACATGGGTCACGTGGTCAAACATAAAGGGCCTTATTGAGATGTTCTTTTGATAAAATTGGAGTCACTTCTGTAAGGGTTGAGAGTCTCCCAGTTGCTTGGGAATAATGATTGTAAGTATGTTTCAGCAGTTCTCAAACTTTACTGTATATTAGAGTCATCTGGAAAATAAGTTAAAAATGAAAATTTCTGAAATGTTCTTCAGAAGATTCTGATTCACAAAATTTAGGTAGGAGACCAGAAATCTGCATTTTAGCAAGCACCCCAGCTGACTCTGATGCAGGTGACCCACGACTACCCCTCTAGAAATGCTGTTAGAGATTATTTAGGTAATTCTAAGAGCAGTCTGGAGTTTTGAATCCTTGTGGTTTAAAAAGGAATATTTTATAAAAGGAGTATTTGCAAAAAGGATTTTTTATATTAAAAAATGTGCTGACATATGTTATCAGAGAACAGACCTGAGTTTGGATGGTAGTTTGTTCACTTGATAACTGTGTCTCTTAGATAAGCTAATTAGTCTTACTTTTCTAACATGTGATATAAGAACACCATTAGCCACTTGAAGGAGGTATTGTAGGGCTGAAATACATGTTAAAAGAAACCCTTAGTTATGAAAAGGTGCGTAGAAATGTTAATCATAATTATCTCTTTATTAATGATAATTTCAAGAACTGGATTATTCAATTAAATGAAGAAAAACTAAGCCCAGATTTTCCATAAATTAGTGTCTTCACTCCTGTGATATATGAAGGGTATGTCAGCACCCAGTGGCACAGGTAGGCCAGAGGCAAGCTAAGGTGCAACCATGAAACAGCTATTTGACTGAACAGTTCTTTGGCATTAACAGTAATTCAATAAAAATCTACATTTGATTTAGTACAAAAAACTGCAACTAAGTGTAAATGCGATGTAATGGTAAAAAAAAAAATCTATCTATTTATCTATCTATATATATTTTTCATATTGCACTAATTCATTTCAGACTACTTTGACCCATTCTGCAAAAGAAAGAAAACAAACAAACAAAATGCCCAGTTACAGACTGGTTGGAAATGAAATATGTGATTTCCATTTTATCAGGGAGCCATTTTTATTCTGTGCAAGGCAGTGTCAGGTAGACCACAACTACACTGATTACAAATTTATTCTGTCTGGATTTTGGAATTTAGTGAAAGAGCAACTGAAGAATGGGGTGCCTTGTATCTTTCTCTCTCTCCCCCACCCCTTCAAATATATACATACACATATATGTATAACATTCATGCAGACTGAATGCATAACAATGTATGATGCGTACACACAATATATGTGTGTGTGTGTGCGCGCATGTGCTATTTTCAGATTAAGGATTTTGGTAAGAAAAATGTTTTCAGTAAAATTTCCCAATTTTGAATAGCTCGACATCATCCCAGGAAGTACTTTTACAGCAATCTTAAGGCAAGGGGTTGTATCCTCAACATCTTTGTATCCCAGGTATCTTGTGTAGTGACTACAAACATTAGACACTAAACCAACATTCATTGCTGAGGAAGTTGATTGATCTTCTTTGGGACAATAAGGTCTAAGTAGGTCTCAGTAAGATTCTCAAGGAAGTTAGATCTCCTCCTGAGTTTTCTTTTATCTTGTCTAGTTATATTAAGATAGATCAGGTTTATGCTGCAATAATAGAAAACTCCCAGATCTCAGCGACTTGACATGCCAAAAAAAGGTTTATTTCTCACTCAATTAAAACCATATGTGGATATAGGAGACCCTCCAAGCCAACTGTCCTTCCTGAAGCAACTCAGTGATGTAGGCTGTTTTGATCTTGTATCTCCACAATCTCAACACGGGGTCTCTTCCACTGTCACCTGGCAGGGGGAGAGAGCTTTGGGCTGGTGAGTCTGGCAGCAGTAACTGAATGTTTTGGCTTGGACATGATACACTTCAGTTCTGCTCATCATCCATTAGTATCATAGCGCTGCCCCATCTAACTGCCACGGTTTACGGAAATACGATCCACCCTCTGTCCCAGAAACAGAGAAGAACTGGAGAGAATAAGACCAGAAGTCTCTACAGTTTGAATGATTTCCAAGCAAACACATAACAGAGCAATAAGTTTCTTTTAAGAGGGGAAAATAATTTTTAAAAAATAAATAAATGGATGAAGAGACTACTTAATCATAAATGAAATGAACAGATATTAGATGTTGATTATGAAGAATTCTGCAATTTGAGCACATATTAAAAATCTAACTAGAGCTAAGTTTAAAATCAATGTGAATTTATTTTAAAAGAACTTTAAAATGCCATATAGCTAAAATTTTAAAGCAATCTATCTTTGTCAACTTATAACTGAAAAACAATTCTAAATAATAATAGAAACTGCGAGGATAGAAGGCCCAATGGTTCCGAGGTAAATCTTCATTCTGTTACTGAATATATGCTATTCAATCATTGGGACTTTGATTAAAGCAATTTTTCCTTCCTTTGACCATATACAATATTTTTCTTATGGAATTCTTAGAAAATATTATAATGCAATTATAATTTAAATTCATGTTAGGCCAAAGCTTTAAGTATTGTGCCCAGTGTAGTTTCTGGTCATCCCAAAATCTCTATAAAAGAGTTGCCAGAATTGGGTTGATTCTCTGAGAATTCTTCAGAATAGCTTTTCTTTAGGACTTCTGCAACACTGGATCCCTGATGGATTAAAAAAATTGACCAATCCCAAACCTGACACATAAAGCTGACACAAAGAATTTAGAACTAAATTGTTAACATAATTTATGATATTTAGTTTCCTCCTAGTCACAGAAGTGTGATTAAACTTACTGGTCCAGCCATTGGAGTTGGCTAGAGATCCTTGAACAAGAAGAAAAAATTGTATGAATTTATAAGAAATGGAAGCCAAGCTTAATTTTAACCTTTGTGTGAAAGTCTGTAATAATATAATTAATCTTCTTGTAAAGATGTCATTTAGGATAGCTTGAAATACCATCTGCTATGAGAGAGCTCAAATGCAGTGTTTTCTGGATGTGCTGGACTAGGTCAAGTCTGAATTCCCCTCCAGACCTAGGATTTGATGTGTAGACAGAGCGTGCAATTTTGCAATCTGCTGAGCCAGAAGAGGATTTAATACTACATTCAGAGCTGTACTCAAATTGTCAAAAAATGTTCAATAAAATAACATTGCAAATCATACTCAGTTAAACTAGCTGGCAAAGGGAGCACGACAAAATTGAGAAATAAAGCATATGAGATGTAGTGTTATTTACATGTTTTCAGGGCTTACGCACTGGGTGGCTTGCTATTTACAAGACAGCATTTCCACCCTTCCCCTCTGCTTTAAGGTTTGATACAAGGCCAAGTCCTCCATCTGACTTCATGCGACTGTGGTCTAGTTCAGATTAGTATTTGTCACCACTCTTCACAGCAGACAGGAATGCAGCAGACTGGCCCAGGAGCAGGAGAAAGAGATGAGGGGACTAGGTCTGTTGAAGGTAAACATACCTTAGACAATCACAACAGTGAAATATGGAGGCTGCATGGAGGTCAGATGCTCAGGGCTTAACTTTAGATAACTGTTGAAGGAAAGAGCATTCTAGAATTCTCAAAATTTTTGCCACCACTGGAAAAAAAAATCATTCCGTAAAGCATTATTATACGCCCTCTCTGAAGATGTTTTACAGAATTCTAAGCTTACTTAGAAGCTAATGGGACATCTGGCTGAAACATGACAGATCATAAATGTGTTTCAAATAAATTAAGACATGGTTTGACAGAAGAGAAAAATCATCAATCTGAACAAATGGATCAATATAACAAAAGTATTCTTAAAAGCTAAAAAGTGACATTCTATCAATATGAAAAATATTAACAAAAATGATAATGAAAAATTTTAAAGTAAAGGTAATGTAAACAGCAACTTTACTCTTTATGAATACAGAACATAAACTCTGAACTGTGGGTCAGACATTATTTTAATGGTTTTACATGTATTAATCTAACAAGCTTATGATGTGAGTTTTATTGTCTAAAACTGAGGAAACTGAGGCACAAGGGAGGGTAAATACTAAGCTGACGGACATGAGTCTTGAACCCAGCTCCATCCTGAATAAACTGGCTCCATCCTGAATAAACTGGCTCCATCCTGAATAAACTGTGATAAATTATAAAAGGGAACCATACAAATCTTCTCAGTAAAGTTTTGCAATGGAAACAATACTCTTATCGTGTATTTCCAAATTACTTAAGATGTGATGTAATTTCTGATGTTAATATCACTGGTGAGCTGTATCAATTTCAAATAATAGGTAAAATTTGAGGAAAGGAGCTAGTGATTCTTGGCTCTGTGTTGTGCTCTATGACTAAGACTTAGAATTAAATTACGTTAGTCAAGCCATTTCTATTTTCTTCTCTGAAAATGTAAGGTTATAATGCTCATCACACCATCAAGTTATTATTGATTTGGACTGATGATTTCCCTTAAGAATTGATTAGAGCTTGGGAGAAGATTAGTCTTTTGGAAGAATCTTTATTGTTAGGTTATATTAGCCAATAGGGTAGTAGTTGATATCTTGACTTTATATTCCAGCCAGGCGTTCCTGTCATTTAGCTAGTGTAGCTCCAAGTTAAATCACGGTATTAAGCAGTATTGATTTGTCTGAGCTGTGGAATGTAAATCTTTTCCCACCAGGTAAACAATGGCAATTAAATGGAATTTGGCTTAGAAGGGAAATGATTTTCCCACAACTTTGCCCCATCAGCAGAAACCCTAACACTCCAATAAGCTACAGGGTTTAGTGCAGGTTTGGCGATGCACCACTCAGAATAACCTGGTTGCCAAGAAGCTGAGCCTGGAGTTTGTAAATTCTTTAAGATCATCAGCATGCTTTGGTGGGGGATACATCACAAAAGTGAATCCAAACAGACTGAGTGGCTAGGTTAAATAAAATAGGTGAACGTAACTGGCGGAAGAAAATGTTTCCCCTTCTGAAAAGCATGGACTTTGGCATCAGGTAGACGTGGGTTGGAACCCAGCTTCATACCTGATGAAGCAGTGCTTGTAAAGCAGTGATCACTGGCGAGTTACTGACCCGCTCTCAGCCTTAGTTTCCTCTTCTTAAAAAGAACTGTTAAGAGTATTAACTAGTTGTTTATGTCTAGCACAATACATGACACATAGTAGGAGCTCAACACGTGTTTTTTAAATGAAATGATATTTCTCAACAAATTCAATTATTGGGAGACAGTGTAAATATTTTTGAAGACTCATAACTAATTAGACATTATTTTTTATTAATTAAAAATCCATTTTGGAAGTCTGAATCCTTATTATTCAATTGTGAATAATAAATAAATTGAATTATTCTGAATTAACTGAATAATGAGGTTATTCAATTTCTGCTTAATTTTCAAAATTAAAGTTACATTGATTCTCCAGATCCCTCTCAAAAGCAAACCAAGACTAAATTTAAAGTATTTCCTCAAATTTAGGAGATGAATTTCTGATTTTTTGAAAAGTTTTGGCCAAAGATCAGAGAGATCTCTTTTCTTTGCAAGCACTCAACTACAAATGTTCCTAGCTCTGAGAGTCATACATTAGTCAGAGGGTTATCCTGACTTATTAGGTCTCTTTTACTCTTTAGTCATGATAACATTAACTCTCAACAGCACTGTCTTCTCAGCTTTCTGCTGGCGAAATACCTTTCCTTAGAGAGTTTCACACGCCATTTGTACTCATGACCTCCTTACTCTCCACACTAATCTTAAGACGGGTGGAAGAGAACAAATATGACTGTTTTAAAGATCAGGGGTAATAAACCTGGTCACGGCTTTTTCCCTGGCAAGGATATTCCTAGATTCAAAATCTACAATATGGTAGCCACTAGTCACATGTGGCTATATAAATTTAAATTAATTACAATTAAATAAAATTTAAAAATTAGTTTCCTCAGTCACACTAGCCACATTTCAAGAGTTCAACAGCCCCACATAGCTAGTGGTTATCATATTACACAATGCATATATAGAAAGTTCCCCTAATCTCTATCCAGAAGCATTGCTAAATGATTGACAGTAAGGGTATCCAATTACAATTTTTCCTTCTCATTGAGCAAACTAAAGATACAGCCTTCCTCTTATTTTTTCATTCTTTAAGAGAAAGAAGTATGCAAAAATACTTATAGCACAAAATTTAAGAGTGAAGATCACCTCATGCCCAAAACTCCTCGTTTTGACATAAATTATTTCATGGAGTTGCTCCAACCTTGTGGTCTTATATGATCCCATGTTCTCTATTTCATAGAGGAAAGAATCATGGCTACCTGATAGTGATCTCAGCTTGTTGAAGCAAGCTTGACTGCCCCAGGGGTACCTGATACATTCCACCTCTCACGCATTTCTGTTAGTCAATTGAATATATCATAATTAGAACAGCTATTCATAAAAGGACAGGGTGTTCCTGTTTGGGAATTCTTGGATTTTGCTATCTCCCCCTTTCTTCCAACCCCACCCCCATCTTACTGAAGTTTCCTACCTGATTTGTCAGTGTCCACTATAATGGTAGGGTTGGTGGTGCCACATGGCAGGAAGAGGAGAGAACAAAGTTTTCATGAGGGCTGAGAAGCCTCTCTCTTCCCTAGAAGAAGGCTAATGAAGGTGAGAAAATATTGGTCCTTCATACCCCAAGCCAGGGCTAGCTCAGTCAGAAAATGCCCAGAATGGACTGAAGCTACATATTCTTTTGTAGTATACACAATTCTGGATGAAAATTTTACTTCCACTTTTCCCACCTCTGTGAATAAAATTCCTAACCAATCTTGAAGTGACTATCTAAGAGATTGTGGATATTTATAATGTTGAATTCTGTAAACCTTCAAGGAGGAATACTCTGGTAGATAAAAGTAATAGTAGAGAAGCAGGCAGGTCAAAGCTTAAGCCATACAGAAGAAAAGGACGTGAAAAGGAACCAGCTGGATCCCAAAAGAGTATATACATACCCATTGCACACTTGCAGGTCTCTTAACTATTGATTTACCAACTTTCTCCTTTTCCTCAGCTCAGTCATACTTTTACCAGTTGCACTTGATCCTGTTGGCAACCCTGCCCCAATGACTGAAACCATCACCAATGATTTGAATCTATTCCTACTACACTGTATATGTTCCTAGCATCCAAAGTGAAATTATGAATGCATTTTCCCATAGAGACATTAGTTGGTTCAATAAATTTAGGTTTTAGGAAATCATTAGCTGTAATGTGGAGAATTGATTTTTTTGGGAACAAGAATGGAAACAAGGGCTCACTGAGCAGACTATTTCAAGTCTAGGCAAGAGATGACACAGGGTTTGGTCAGGGAGGTAGTCATGAGAATGAATGGAAAAAAGTAGATGGATTCAAGATAAGTCTTGGAGTAAAGCTGACAGAACTGAATTTGAAGTAGAGAGTGAGAGAGAGATAAAAGAGAGAAATGGAGAAGGATGATATATTCATTGAGATGGGAAATATTAGAAAAGACACAGAAAGAGCTCTGGTTGGCAGAGGTGAGGTGGCGATGAAGAGCGCTGCTTTTGACATGTTAGGTACCACATCTAAGTGGAAATATAGGGTAGGCAGCTGAATATAGGACTTTGGACTTAAAGTCAGTGGTCTTTAGCATACAGAGAGTATGTAAAGCTGTGGAATCAGAAGAGATCACATAGAAAGAGAGAATAAAAAAATGAGGGCACCAGCACCATTACATTTAAGGTTGAGGTCTACATAACACTGCATTATAGGCCATGTAGAATTTTCAGGCTTCCCAGGTAGATTACTTAACGTCTATAATAGAGAATATGCATTTCAAATTCTAAGGAATAGAGATAAAACACATTCCTGAGCAAAAGAATTCTTCATGTGGGGAACTGCCAGCATAACCAAGGGTTTATATTAGGTAGAATCACTGTGACACTTTGAAAGAATTTAATTCATATAAAAGAGAATATGTCTCACTCATCAATAACTGTAGCTGCTTATCTGGACTACTTTGAACCTACAGACTGGTTCCAAGCCTAAAAGAACCTGATTTGATATTTCTACTTAGTTTATCTCATTTTATGTAACTGCTGCCAACATGTCAGTTTTGATTTGATACAAAGTATAAAAGTCTATTCCCTGCATTATGAGAGAAAGAAAAAAATTATAAGAAAAATAAAGTGTGTTAGACAATTAGTAAAATTTTACTACTTGAAACACTGCTAAACATTATTATAAATCTATAAACATTTACAATTTTAGCAGTTATGGAAAGCAGGCAAAAAGAAAGATTTAAAAAATTACAGGAAAAGTATGTTTCTTTATAAAGGTAGTGCTTTCCACAGTGTCCGGTGGTTCTAACATTTTTAGAAAAGAATACCTACACAAAAGAGCAAGCTCTCAAAATTCATTACATATACATCTTGCCACAAAACATTTTCTATAATCTGCTTCAGTATCTGAGCTGTGTTGAAGTCAGTGATTTGTACATTCTGTGGCTTCAGTTATTTCTTTTAAAATCAGCTTCCAGACTTCTGAGAACTGAATCTTTGCCAGGACTGAGTCAAGTTTTCCTACCTTTTGAATGAGTTTGTTTCTTCATCTCTGTGTATTTCTCAAAAATACAAGCCCAGTTTGCATAACAATTGGGAGTCAGAATTGGATTTTAAAAGGCCATCAGTATCCTTCTGCGTCCATTATCACCAGGACTCTCACACCACATTGCTCTGAATATTCCCTGATCTGATCCAATCCCAAACCCTCCCCTCTCCTCACCCGCAGCTCCTACTGGGCCCTCTGGATCTCCTATTCTTGATTCCAAAACCCTATGCATACAATCTCATCTCCAAACTTTCTTCCTCCCTCCTATTGTAGCTGAAACCTGATGGACCAGTGAATCTAATATTTACCCTACAGCGCACTCACCAGGAGGTCAGGTATCTCTTGGTACCATAAGAAATTGTTTCATATATATATAATTTGCCATATATCCTTCCCTACTTACACTCTTAGAGGATATTGTAAATTTGGGTAGCATATCAATTTAGTAGCATTCTAGTAGCTATGATTTAGTCATCCTAGTAGCATTTGGAAATGCAGACTCATTTTAAAGTGCTCAGAAGGCTGGTTACTGTTTTATGACAGTTTTTTAACTTTCTTATAGAACCTCATTTAGAAACACAGCAATTTTAGCTAATCCTTTAAATTAGTAGTCACTCTATTAGCTCAGGGTTAGTTGATTTATTACATTACAAGTGGAATGATTGATTGATTCAACTATTTATGGACTATTATACATGAAATCCACACACAGGCTAGGTACTAGGAAATGCCTTCGGAATATAATAAACAAGACAGATGTGGGCTCTTCCTTCAGGAGGAGATATATATAAACAAATAAGAACACAGATTATTAATTATAAATGGCAATTAACACAAACTATTATTTAACTCCACACGTACTGCATAGGAAAAGTCTAGTGTGCAGTGCCCAGGGTGGGAGGAAGTAGAATTTAAAGGGGATCAGCTTGTTGAGAATGGATGGCTCTGGGAAAAGAAAACAGAAAACTAGGTGAGAACAAAGAAAATTTTACCAGCTCTTTTCCTTCTATTTATATAGACCAATGATTGATGCCCAAGGAGCCCCTGCATTATGGCAGATTCGGTGTATGGAACTGTGTTTATTTTTCAATGAAATAAAGGGAACATTTTTAGTTTTGTCTGGCTTAAAAAAATTCTGGCAGTCACATCTGGGAGTTTTCATATATTGCTTCTGCCCACTTACTATGATGATGGTGGTGATGCCCACGAGTAAGTGGCCTGTGGATTCAGAACACGTTGGCTTTTTATTTTTTTTTAATTGATGAAGATTTATTGAAAAGCAACATAGTTTGTTTGGAACCTTCCAGAAACGGCATCTTCATAAAAAGCAAATAATCCCTGAATATCTTCATATAGAGCTGGGAGGGTGGTGGTGTTGTTTGACAGTTTGTTGCTGTAGCTGTTACCACTGTTCTTAAATGATTATGTTTCTTAGTGTGCACTAGTTTTCAGTGTCTAAGATAAATACTGTACCATCTCCAAGGTAAATCTCTCCCAACAGCCTAAAATTTGTTTCTGCTTTATAATTTTGAGAATGCCAACACATAACTTCCAAAATCAAACAGTATTTTTTCATCAAAGGCACACCCGAATTTTATCAATTAATTAGTATTTAATCTCATCAGAGATAAATTTTTGACAAAAGTTATATTTTCAGTGAGATCACTTGAATCCAATTCCCAACCTAAGAACTATTAATTTATTTTGGCTTTCTGCTTCCTGTTGGTAGTCTTCAGAGACACAGTAGAGTTGTTTACTGGTATGTAAACAGCAGACTAGGGGATAAATGCTTGGGTTCAATAACTCTCGTTTTTTTCTCTTGGAGTTTCATACATGTTTTCCAGGTTTTTGCACAGGTTTTTTTTTTTTTCTTATTCAGGATTTATTATGCAAAGACTATTTTTTTAAATTCAGTGAATGAATAATTTTTTTTATCATTCTTTAAAGCATATATAGCATTTCCTGATTCCAGTCAGTTTAACAATCAGAATAAAAATACCTGACTCAATGCAGAATAATATCAAGCATAGGGACGTTGTTCTGGTTTTGATTTCAAAGCAATCACTGAGTAAGGCTCCACTGAACTGCAACATGAATCAGCATTTAGTGAGGCTGGGTTTAAACCTCTACTCCAGATTCTGAATGACAGAGAACTTCTAAATCGGGCACTGTTTGTTCATAGTTTTAGGTCTCTGTGATTTACTTGGCTTTATTAGACAATAGGGGCTTTGGTTCAGTTATATTTTTAACATTCCTTAAAAATAAAGCAAAGAGTATTCCCATTTTGGATGAGGATTAGTATGGTGGAGGAAATGAAGAATTTACAAGCGCTGGGTATCCAGGGATTATGCACTGGGCTCTGTGCTGGATTGCCTCGGTTAATACGTTTTTGGTTGCATGTAATAGAAACTGGCTCTGGCTGGCTTAAGGGAAAAAAGTATTCTTCCAACTGGCATATTGGAGAATATTTGGGTAGCTCAAAGAATCCAAGAGTCAGGGAAGGCAGCGATCAGGGGACTTCTGACCTCAGAAGCAGAGTTCATGTCTGGCCCCCTAGGGTAAAATAGTTGAAGTATCTCAGCACATGACTCTTCTCAGGAGGCCAATGTGGTCTTCACCTGTGGATTAGCCCGTCAACGTTAGAGGGGCAGAATAATATTGTTTGGCCAGTTGTTTGTGGGCAACTGCACCTGTATTTTGTAGGCAGTTCCCAGAGAAAGGGGGCTTGTTGTGAACTGGTGGCCACGCCAGTGAGGTCTACTCTATGGGGCATTTTACAAGGTTAATTTTCACAAAAAGCCTATAAAAATCACTATTTTCACCTCACAAACGAGAAAGCGGAGACTCAAATTGGTTAGGCAACTTGTCCAATGTTCTACAGTTAGAATGTGGCAGGGCAAGAATTCCAATTAGGCTTATAAGAGGGGGCTAGCCTCCTTCTTTAAAGATTAAAATAATCTGATGACTATATGGGATAAAAATTTCCAGATAATTTCTTATGGAGAGACTATTGGGTTTCTCCACGGTACTAGAAAGAGTAAAACTGTCTGTTGAAAGCTCTGGGGTTGAAGCCCAACTCTACCTGGTCATCAAGGGCAATTAAACATCAAATATTCACTAACATCGAATCTCCTTCACAAGGTTATTTTAACTTCACAGGGGTGTTGAGCTAACATGTGAAAATAGTTGGCTCAAAGCAGATACTCATTTTTTTTTTTTGAGGAAATAACTATTCTAATAATGAACTCTCAAGCATGTTACTAAAATTAGTCACAGTTTGACAGTGGCTTTGTCATTCTAAAAACAGAATTCCTCTCTTACCCTTAGTCTTTCAGAATGGTGCCTTATTCACCTAAACATAAAGGCAGAAAATGCTATATAAAGAGAGTTAAGGAAACCATACAATAGGAGGGGAAAGTTTTAGATACAAAACATTTGACTACTTTGACACTTTGGGCTCACATTTCAGGGAAAAACTCTTATCTTTGGGCACAGCACAATGCTTAATCATCTAATTCTCTTAGTGAATGCTACCTGAGATGGTTTATGTCCTTGTGATAACCAGGACAAAAACAAAATACAGTTCTAAATGTGGAAATCTATAACTTGAACATCACCAAAATAGATTATCAGCTAATTCAGTTTGGAAGGATTAATGTATCAAATAGTTTTATGTTCAGATGATTGTTCTCAGTTATCTTTAAGGATAACTCCATGGGAAAAAAGTATTTTAGCAATATAAGAATTTATTATTGTGCATGGTGGGTGTTCCTCAAATATTCACAGACTGATCAGTGTCAATCTGTTCCAAATTACTTCAGACCACAATTACTCTATGTCAATAGCATAGACTAATGTAACCCCAAATGGAAGAAGAAGAAATCATTCTGTGCTGGTAGAGGTAGAAAGAGAGGTGTAGATTATTATATACTCTTGATATTTCTACAGCTTTCTGGATCTTAGTTTCAGTGACCTGTTATGCTTCATTTTCATCTAAATCATATCTGAGTAACTTGTAAAATATCCTATCATTTAAAATTTGATGACAAAGAGTCAACTGATTTTAAATGTGACCATAACATTATGTTATTGGCTTGTTCCTGAATTAAAAGCCCTTCCCCCCTTTTAAACTATGCTGCATTTCAAGTCAGTGGCCTGCTTGCTTTAATTTCTTATTTAAATTTGTAAGAGAAACCTAAGTAGTCATTAACATTTAAAGATTCTTGATAAATATTATTATAATATTTAGGGGAAGGTATAAATTAAAAACATCATCATCCATGGGTGTAGAAGTTTGAGTAAGAAAAAACTTTTTTTAATAATTAATTTTTTTAAAAAGTATTAAAAAATAATAGTAACCAAATAAGATTTGAAGCTCTTTTTTATTACACTGAGAAATTCCCAGAAAAGTACAAAGCCTATGAAAGTAGGAGCATTTCAGAAAACAAGACAGAATATTTGCATACATTTGTAATGATATTTTAGTTTTGATGTTTGAAAAAAAAAAAAACAACTCATGATTTCACATTGAAGCACACTGCTCATGAATTAAGTACCTTCTGAAGTACTGGGAAAGTATTTCACATCTCTTATATTTGAACCCGAATCCCTATAAATGGCTAAGTTATATTCTCTTTCTAGAGATTAAGTTCATGGTATGATTCATAAGAAAAATGATTTTATTGATTCATAGTGACTTTGAAGAAAAGAAATAAGCACATTACACACATATATTCCTTTAAATGGTACATCAGATCAAAGTTGAATTAATTTAATAATCTTTAGTGTTGTTAATTGTTACCAATGAAAATACATAGATCCCACTACGGAAAAGAGGTTTGGTAATATCAGAATGATTCTCTGTCATATCAGTGTTTTACATCTAAGTTACATAGATAAATAGGTGATGTTGAAAATCATGCTGTTTCTAGCCTCAAAATCAAATAAATGTATGATGACATCCTAGAATCTTATCAAGTCATTGAGAAACAATAAGTAAAAAATATTTACTATTTTTGCCAAATACAATGTTAACAGGGCACCAGAGGCTATAAAGTTTACTTAGTTAACTTTTAATCTGGTAATTTTCAATGGTTTTGGGGTCACATCATACTTTTTGTTGCTGTTACTACTACTGCTAATAAAATAATAGTAAATGTAAAGGAGAAAACAAAAGCAAATAAATTAGATCTCTTGTAGTTCTTCTAAATACTGTTTTGGTTTATCCTTGAAGTGGAAATCAATTTTCCAAGGTTTGGAAAGAAAACAAAAGCATCTTTATAATTCACAGCATGTATTTTAGAGGTCTAATGATTTATCCATTGCCAGTGTGGGTTAGGTTGTCACGTTCTCTTTATTCAATGTCAACTGGTTCCGTAGCTATTAAAGCACTTAACTGTTTCTGAGCACAAGAGAGGAACAGTTCCAAACTGGACAGGCTTCTTTGGCGGATGACTTGATCAAGCTGTTGATTTTTTTTAAAGAGAGAGAGAGAAAGAGAAAAAGAATATACTTAGTTGAGGGCTAAAGAATGTTACAGAAGCCCACTAGAGAAACCTTTTCAGATGACGATTTAGAAAATCAAATAGTGCTTTAAACTCAGAGACAGTGCAGTCACTATTTCTGGCCTATCATCTAAGCTGAGATGATAATCATTACAATTTTATAATTGGCGTTGGTATTCAGTTATTGGAGAAATACCATAAATCTGATCAGAGTGATTTCAGATAATATAAAATAGTATATAAAAATACCAGTTCTTAATGAATATACAGACTAGAAATCCACAAATATCATAAAAAATATAACAGATGCAAAAAACAGAAGAAAAACATGGTATAGAAAAACAGCATAATTACTCCATGCATAGAGTTTAACTGGGACAAAGGACAGGTAAGGATATAAACAATTTCCTGAAATTAGAGAAAGTTCTTGGGGAAGGTTTATTTTAAGAAACGTGATATTGTTGAAACAAATTTGACTTGGTTTTCCCGTTGAGTTATAGATTTTTTATTAGGATTGTTTTAGTGTATCAATAACAAATACAGTGAACAAAACCATAGAGGCTTAGTAATAAAAGTCATATAACAAAGAACTTTCTGGATGGTAAGGATTATTGGATACATCAAAAAAGGGTTTCTAACTCTTCTGCCCTAAAAAATTGCTCATTGTGTAAAAATAACCAACGACAACACATTACCTACAGGTTATAGAATGGAGGAACTCAAAAGAAAGCCAAATAAATTCCATTTCATGATACACACCTGTCATATTTATGTAAAAGTTGACTATTCCTCCTACATGCTCCCCCCAACATAAAAGAAAAAAGACAAATCCAAACAAGAATTCTCTATTAAATTATACATCCATAATCCACTGAATTCAAAATGACTAAAAAAATGAAAGATTAAAATTTTGAAGTATCCTAAGAATTAATCAAAAAACAATATATTATATTTAGCAAAATCCTCATGTAAAAAGATTGAAAACTACTAAGACTCCCTTCAATTCTAATATTTTGGGATTTTAATGTACATAAAGAAGTAAGATTCCTGTTTATCCTTTTTTCACATGGGTTTTTTTTTTTTTTTTCTTCCTCTCTCAGATGATACCTTTAGGTGAATATATACCTTCTGCTTACAAGTCTCTATCAAATAAGACAGTTCATCACAAGATAAACCCCAGGTAAGCAGAGAGTTGTCTGTCTTGCTGACTGTCGTACCCCAGCATCTAGAAGAGGGTCTGGCCACATGTTCGACATTCAATAAATATTTGCTGAGATTGACTGAATCAATAAATACTTAACCCGAATAGAGCAAGGCAATCTACTAGGAAATGACAGATGCACTTTTAATTCTAAAAGTAAAAACGTGCTTAACCTAATTTAAAAGCTATGTAGGAGACTGAAGTTGAATTTTTTAATGTTTCATTTTAATACACATAAAACAGATTGAAATCTAATTATTTGTGGTTTTATAAAATTATTTTGCACTTGGTCCAAATTCAAATAGTACAGAAGGGTATACCAACACCTTGGTCCGGTCCATTCCTAGTGGTTTCTGTCTACTTTGGGTATTTTCAAGCGTTTAAAGATAGGTTTTTAAAAAATATTTGGTCAAGATCTTGTAATTGTTAACTATGGCAGGGTTCACATAATCACTTTCTTCCACTGTCATTACTGGAAATTTCACACAGATGATTTCATATAAATCCCTTTTTTAGTTCTACCCCTACATTGTCCCTCCCCCCTTCTCTCTCTCCACTGGTAACCACTATTTTGTTTTCTATATCTGTGAGTCTGCTTCTTTTTTGTTTTATTCACTAGTTTATTTTTTAGATTCCACATATAAGTGGTATCATACAATATTTGTCTTTCATTGTCTGATTTATTTCATTTAGCATAATGCCCTCCAAGTCCATCCATGTTGTTGCAAATGGCAAAATTTAATTCATTTTTATGGCTGAGCAATATTCCATTGTGTGTGTGTGTATATATATATAGATATATATCTATATCTATATATATATACACACACATACCACATCTTCTTTATCCATCACCTGTTGATGGACACTTAGGTTGCTTCCATACCTTGGCAATTGTAAATAGTGCTGCAATGAACATTGGGGTACATGTATCTTTCTGAATTAGTGTTTTTGTTTTTTTGGTTATATACCCACCTGTGGAATTGCTGGGTCATATGGTAGTTCTATTTTTAGTTTTTTGAGAAACCTCCATATTGTTTTCCACAGCGGCTGCACCAATTTGCATTCCCACCAACAGTGTAGGAGGGTTAACTTTTCTCCACATCCTCGCCAACATTTTTAAGTTCTGTTCTTTCTGATGACAGCCATTCTGACAGGTGTGAGGTGATACCTCATTGTGGTTTCAATTTGCACTTCCCTGATGATTAGCGATGTCGAGCATCTTTTCATGTGCCTGTTGGCCATCTGCATTTCCTCTTTGGAAAAATGTCTATTCAGTTCTTCTGCCCATTTTTTAATTGGGTTGTCTGTAAGGACTTGCATATTTTAAACTGTGATAGTTATTACCAAATTGCTTTCCAGAGTGAGAGTACCAATTTATCAGTCCCATCTGTAGTGTATGGGAGGGCCAGTTTTCCCTGTTTTCTTTTTAAACAGTTGCATAGTTTTCCATTGTATATTTATAATTTTATATAATGGATTACTTTATTACTTATTTAAAAATTATTCTATTGATAGACATTTGAATTGTTCCTTATCTTTTGCTATTATAATCAATGCTGTAATGAACACCTATCAACACAGACCTCTGTATACCTATGCTAGCATATCTTACAGAAACTGCTTGAGCCAAAAAATATGTCATCTGCAATGCTACTTCTGTCATAAATCAGGTTTCCACATATGCATGAATCTGTCTTCAGGCTCCCTACTCTAACTCCATAGACAATTCACCTATTCCTATGCAAATATAATGCTGTCTTAATTATTACAACTGTATAATAAATGTTAATATATCACACATTACCTACCATATTACCAACCATACCATCAAATATTTCAGAAAAATATAAATTAATAAACACTTGTAATAAAATTGAATTTAAAAAGGAAACAATCAGACTACAGATAGTTCAATACCCTTTTTCTCATAAAATGCAAAAACCAAGCAAAATTTAAAAGTATATTATTTTGAGTTACATCAATAGGCAATATAACTTTTCTTTTTAAGGCCAAGGATATTATGCAATCAAAACTGAGGATAGGGCTTCCCTGGTGGTGCAGTGGTTAAGAATTCGCCTGCCAGTGCAGGGGACGTGGGTTCAAGCCCTGGTCCAGGAGGATCCCACATGCCGCGGAGCAAGTAGGCCCGTGCACCACAACTACTGAGCCTGTGCTCTAGAGTCCGGGAGCCACAACTACTAAAGCTCACGCGCCTAGAGTCCTTGCTCCACAACAAGAGAAGCCATGGCAACCACGAGAAGCCATGAGAAGCCCGCACAACCGCAATGTAAAGTACCGCCCCCCCACCCCGCTCCCTCCAAGGGGCGAAGAAACAAAGACCCAATGCAGCCAAAAATAAATAATAAATTAATAAATACATTTATTAAAAAACACACAACAGGATAGTTGTATTTGGAAGATGGAATCAGGATGAAATATGTTGATTCATTTTGGAGGTGGCTTCATGGGGGGTTGTTTTACTATTATGGTTCATAACATGCATATATATATATATATATATATACACACACATACATTAGATATAATAATTCAAAGTCTTTTAGAAGCCACACCCCAAACAATCAGGAATTCAATTAAAAACAAAATTGATTTAATATCTTAGAATTTATGAATGTTAGAGGAGAAACTTCTCCTTTTGATAGCGTATAGCACAAACTCATAATTGCACAAACTAGCAATCAACCTGCGATTGTTGTTAAGTAACAATCCTCTGGGTTATGCATCAGAAAGAATATCCTGTAATTTCTTAAAAAGCAAGGATATGTACAAGGACAAAAAAGTTTGAGAGATTTCAATTTAAACATACCAAGCACTTCCCTTCTCTTGTTTGTGTTAAAGGTCACCCTGGAACTAGAAACCATAAGATGATGGATGTACTGACTTTGGGTTTAGGTAGCTAAACTTCACATCTTTCGCCATGCCTCCCCAGAACTGTCTGAAGGCAAGAATCCACTAAATAAACAGGAGTTCAACACTTCAAGGGGCAAGAAGGTGACTGATACTCTGTGAGGAAGAAGATAAACTGGGCCATTTCAGATCTAAGATTCCAATTTGGTGGGTGCTTTCTGGGCATGGTATGTAAGATCACGTCTATGAGGGGGACACTTGAGACCTTTCTCTTATAGTTCAGGGACAATTCCTCTCTCTGAAACAAGTGCATCAAACTGATGTTCTTGGCGAATTCCTGAATTTCAACAGTTTCAGTTTTATTAGGCATGACCTTATTATCCTTTATTGAGGCAAGAAGAATTTTGGCAAAATATTCTTTTTGCACCCTTGAAGAGTGGGACTTAGTTCTGTTTTTGTGGCTTTCATCTCAAAGTGAATCAAAGATTTGTATTCTGTGACTTCACGCTGACAATGTTATGTCCAGGGTAGCTGCAGCAAACACTGGCTGTAGGATTTACAATCTCTTCATAACAGTGTAGCTCTAACTGCTTTGTTTTCCCTTCTCTTTACTGTTGCTTCAGGTGCTGCTCAGCTCTTTCAGATACCTGAAAAAAACCCCTGGAAATTCTGAGGCTTCTGAAACACACGCCTGGGCTTTATAAATCTTTTTCTCCCTCTTTGTCATCTCTTCAGTTTGCTAGCATACTGCTGAAAACCGTTTAAAAGCATACATACTACTTATTAAAAGTTAATATTAAGCTTAGGGGGTAAAAAGAAGACACGACTTTACAATAATTTCCTGTATTAGATTTACCTTTCCATTAGTATTTCATGCCATAGCAAAAGAAAAACAAAGCATCTCTAGACCTTAGCTTTTATTTCCTATCACCAAAACACAATATGATGCATGGTGAACTCATACTGGTCAAGAGAGCAAAATTCAAATTCAGCTACAGAAAAAAAAAGGTTTATTTTAATGGGACTGTTAAGAACACTGTTTACATCCCAGAAAATCTGATACATTGTTTTTGAATATATATATGTATATAAAATATATGTATATATAATTAATATATATACTAAATATTAAATACACAGTACTAATTGTGATTTCAATATCTTCTGGGCTTTCACCAATACGATATACCAGAAGATGTGAAAATATTAGGCCTACCTTTATCACTGTTACTTTTCCAACCTGCCCTCCTACATATTTTAAACTTATGCTTAAAAAGAGATATCCAGCAAATCCACTGATAGAAAATTACTCATAAACATATGTTTTATGTTTAGTAATATGTTTAATGGATTCCATTTTCACATTCACTAACAAGCTCTTTCGTGGGCATTGAAGAAAGGTCAAGTATGATGATCCAGAACTGTAATTACTCAGGCGGATTTCCCAGTAGATGTAATACCATTGGGTAAGAAGGACTATTTACACCTTCTGATAAGAAGTGAAATAGTTCTTCAGTTTTTATTGCAACGCTGCCCTTTTAACAGTGCTGCTCGGGTATGAATGCCTTTATTTTTCTGACTTTATATGCATCCCCCACACATACACACATATCCTCAAGCTGTTTCATTTACATGCTTGAGATTGAGCCAATCCATTGATTGACTGGTCAATCAGCTGACCAGTAACGAAGTTAAGACTGCCACTAGTAGTGCATTATTGCTCTGAGCCCCCAAAAAGTATACATATAGGACTTCCCTGGTGGTGCAGTGGTTAAGAATCCGCCTGCCAATGCAGGGGACACGGGTTCAAGCCCTGGTCTGGGAAGATCCCACATGCCGCGGAGCAGCTAAGCCCGTGAGCCACAACTACTGAGCCTGCGCTCTAGAGCCCGTGAGCCACAACTACTGTAGCCCGCGCGCCTAGAGCCTGTGCTCCACAAGAGAAGCCACCACAATGAGAAGCCCACACACGGCAAGGACGAGTAGCCCCTGCTCGCCACAACTAGAGAAAACCCGCACGCAGCAATGAAGACCAAACACAGCCAAAAATAAATAAACAAATTTATATATAAAAAAAAGTATACATATAGTGTGGCCTTGTCCTTAAGAAGTGTATAATCTTTTTGAAGAGACATACACAATCATTAAAGAACAATTATGTGATGATATATACAGTAAAGACTGAGTCCAGTGGAAGGTCAGAATCAGGGAGAGATCATTGTGGGAGAATGTAGCAGAGAAAACGTCAGAGGTCGAGCAAGATTTGAAGAGGACTGGAACAGAGTACCAAGAGTGTCTCCTGAAAGAGGAGCAAGATGTGGAAGAAATTCTAGGAAAGCAGATTAGCAGGAACAAAGACCGTTTGGTGACACTGAGAAAGGAGGTCTGAATTTAGTGGAGTTTAGGAGTACTCATATATTCTTTCATTCACTCATTTATTCAATATATATTCAGTACCTACTATGTGCCAGGCACTGTTTCAGGCACTAGAGAAATATAGTGGTGAAGAAAACAATTCTCTGCTCTTATATACTTTACAGTTTACTTTAGTTTATATTTTAGTTTGAGGAGACAAATTAATATTCTTCAGGTAGAGATCAGTATTATAAAAAATAACGAAGTAGGGTAAAGGATTTGACAGGGACAGAGGGGACATCTTTTGGGTGGGAATGATTAGAGAAAACCAACCACGCAAAAGCATCAGGAAAGAAAGTTACAAGGCAGATGAAACCACAGGAGGAAAGTCCAAAATGTGGGCTCAGACTTGGCTTGAATAAGGACTGGCAATAAATAAAGAAGACAGGAGCAAAATGAGCAAGGTGAGGGGAGGACTGGTAGGAGAGAAGATCAGAAAAGTAGACAGTGGCCAGAGCGGGAAGGGCGCTATAGGTCATCGGAAGACTCTGGAGAGTTTTGAGCAAGGGTGTGACCATATTCTATGTCTGAAAAATATCACACTTGTAGGGAGTTCTCTGGTGGCCTCGTGGCTAGGACTCGGCACTCAATGCCATGGCCTGGGTTCAATCCCTGGTTGGGGCACTGAGATCCTGCAAGCCGTGCAGCACGGCCACAACAACAACGATGACAATCACACTTGTACTGGGGACAAGAGATTGTTGGGGGGCAAGAGCAGAAGAAAACCCAGTTAGGAGACTTTTGGTCTGGGGAAAATATAAAGTTAATCAGACTGTTGGCAGTAGAGGCTTAAACAGCAGGTCAGGTTTAAAATATATTTTTAGATAGGACCAACTTGAGTTGCTGATGGATTAGAAGTATGGATGAAAGGAAAAGAGAAGTAAAAGGTGATTCTTAGAATGATGGTGCCATTTATTGAGTTATGATGAACTGGAGGGAATTTCGGAAATGCAGGATAAAAAAAGGTTTCTTTTATACTTTTATATAGCTTTTGTGCTAATAATAAGCATTGTGAATTGCCAAAATGGCTATAGCATAGGTAATGTTTCTCAAGCTTTTAAACCTTGGAATTGTGTGTATGTGTGTAAAGCATTCTTTGGAAAATACACCACAACTCAATTTTTCTTGAGAACTCCCCTAGACTAAAAACAAACTGTATATATAGGGAGAATATTATACTGGTTCAGTTTCCCCTTAATAAATAATCATGGAATTATACTGGTAAGAGATTTTGAGACTGCTTAGTCGAACATCTACATTTTACAGTTGTGGAAAAGTGATACACTGACTTGTTAACAGGCCAATTTCACAAACCTAATATGTCCTCCCACACATAAAAAATATACTTCTTCAAAATACATTTAAAAGTATTAGCCTGAGTTTATCTTTGCTTAATAAACCCTACTATGTATCAAGTAGATTCTGTGCCCTCACAATTTGACAATGGACATTTGACAATGGACAGATAGGATTCATCCCTAGAGTACCAGCACTATGACCAGAAAGGTGCTGACAACCATTCTGGGTGAGATGATATAACTATCCTTTCTCTCAATGTAGCCATGAAGGAAGTAGATTATGAATCAATTTTAAAACTTAACATGCATACATACTCATAATGGGCTGGTTCATTTTATGAACAAACAATAAGGACTCACAGACTTGAAGATGACTGTTATTCTTGAGTGGTGATTCTTTTTATTGTGACATCTAAATATTTTTGCTTTAAATACCACCATCTTTACCTTTATCCTGTATCCTCAAATTCTGCATTTCAGCCTAAGAAAATTTAGACTTATCTGTAATGTTACTGTAGCATTAATGGAAGTTCTATAGTATCTGTCTTATTACGGGTATACCAACCATAAAGAGTTTCTCTTTTAAAATAGTCTTTATATTTTCAGATAAGTAATAAATACTCTTTTCTTTATATTTGCAGAGAAGTAAATCTGACTGCAAGAGGGATGTATTGTATATAAAGCTGAAGTTGAGATAGAACATCCCCTCTCTGGGAATATAACTATGTCATTATTGTAAATCATGTTGGAAGAGACTTTGAACTTGAGGATAATAGTGATATAAATACATGTTTAGAATGACTCTAACTCTAAAAGATTCAATATGATCAGGAGAGTGATTTGAACTAAGGCAGTGCCAGTTGCCTGGACCTGAACTTCTGAAAATGTAGACCTGACCTCTTTACCAAAACATTCACAGGCCATCACGTCCCATGAAGACTCTCACTCCGGAGTTCACATCTCCTACTCTCTTTGAGAAACTTTTTCAACTTTGAAATATATTTCAAGTCTATCTATTTAGTTAAAAAATATCAACATATAAATTAGTTGTGTAACTTTCCACCAAGCACAAGATGAATTACAGATGCTCTTTCAGAGTAAATGGAAAACGGGTATAAAGAGTCTTAAACCCCACTGGCCACAACTAAAGAACTGTGAGTTTTGCTTTGTTTTGTTTTTGTTTTAAGATGTCTTAGGGTAAGTCAATTCTCTGTTTTTGAATCATCTAAAATAAGTTCTACATATTTGGGCAGTTCTGCCTTTTTATCCCAAACTACCATAGAATCCACTGGGAAATGGGAATACTCATTTTTGCTCTTCACTAAATCATCTGGGCAGCATAAACCAATATGTATTCCAGACCTTAATGTGCAGGCATACCACCTTGGAATACAATCTTATTCGATCTTATAAGTTAAGCAACAGCAGTTGGCCAGAAAAGGATGCACTGTGGTAGTGAGTGAATGTAGACACTAGACTTTCTAGTATAAACTTCCATATGTGAGGTTTAATAAATTTGAAAAGAATATAATTCTGGTAACAACTGCTTTACTCCGAATTCAGACAATTTCCAAAACATTTTTAAAAACCACAGATTTAGGAAAATTTTAGAACGAAAGAAAAGGTAACTAAAATTGTATAGTAGAATAGTAATTGTACAGTAATCCCATCTTAGGGCTCTGATCCATAAGGTTGTATTTACCTATTAATAAGTTCCATATCCTACTTTCTAGAGTTCAATGGCAAGAATTTATCTCAAATAAAAAATGGATTGATTCTGGCAAGACAGGCTGATTTTAATATGACATTCCACATAAAGTTTTTAATAAAATTTGTTACATGCTCCCAAACCATGAATAGCCTTGTTCTACATTTTTTTAAGACCTAGGTTAGTGCAAATATTGCAATCTGTAGGATGGCCTTTTGTAAATTAAATAACATAAAAATCCCAAACAAATATTGTTAAGTAACAAATTGTTCAAGTACAACAAACACAAACTCTTGTATTTTCATCAAGTTTTAAAGATTTTAGCAATTCTTTTGTGTCAATCCAAGGAACAATATCTGCCAATTACTCTCTGTAGGACTCTTTTGTTTTGATTTTCAGCAATTTAAATTTCACCTTATTTTGAAGTAGGAGAAAGAATTACATGACCTCTTGGGTTCTTGTCTTCCTGTGCTATCTTAAAATTCTCAGATAACTGATATATTTTGCCTTTTATGTTTCAATGTACAAAAGCATGCAAAGAACTGTACACAAGGCTTATTTCTGAGCTCTCTGCACACATATATTGAAGTTGATTTACAGGGCAAAATTAACAGTCCTGGATGGAGTCTGATCTTCTCTTGTTTTGAGAACAGTGTTACTATTATTACCTGCTAGGCACAGGTGAATTTCCTTATTGTGTTGTATTAATTACCAATTACTGTGTAACAAATCAACCCAAACCTAGTGGTTTAAGACAAAAAACAACAAATATTTATGGTCTCCCCATTTTTGTGGGTCAGGAAACTGGGTGCAGCCTGAGTGCCTCTCACACATGGTCTCTACTGAGGGGTTACCATCAAGCTGTGGCTGGGTTGCAGTCAGCTCAAAGTCCAGCAGGGGAAGAAGCTGCTTCCAAGCTCACCGAGCGGCTGCTGACAGGCCTCAAAACATCCACTTCCAACAGAGCTCACGTGAACTTCTCCACAAGGGTGCCTAATAACACGATAGCTGACTCTCCCAAAGCAAGCAACCGAGAGAGAATGAGAGCACGCCAAGAGAGCAAGACAGCGCCCAAGATAGAGGCCATGATCTTCCCCAAAGCCAACTTTGCTTCGCCCAGCCCAGGCTCAAGGTAAGGAAATTACATAAGTGCAGGGCATCACTGGAAAACCTCTACTGTGCATTATCTCGTCTTTATTCTCCTGAAACTCTGGATGAGGCCACTAAGGCTTAGAGATCTTATGACTTGCCCAAGTGGCAGGGCCAGGATTCAAATCCAGGTGTGTATCACACTAAGCTATTCTCTAAACCACAACAGTACAGTGCCTTCTCAGATAAGAACTTCAGGTACGGCTGGGGGCTTTGGCACAGTATCTGTTTTGCTATAAATATGTAGGGGTTTATTGCATTGTGTACACTTGTGCAGAAACTTGTCAAGATGCCAAAATCCCTCTAGATATCGTCTTTAAAACATGTAATTATCTTCTCTTCCTAAAAGGTAGGCCCAGGAAGGTTTCTGTTGTATTAACATACAAATGCTTCCCTGAAAATGCAACAGAAGCATTTAAAGAAAAACTGGCACATCAAATACATCACATATGCCTTAAAGAATCTGTAAACCTCAGTGGCTGTATATAAAAACAATTGATTACTTCTTTCTAGGTCCATAACGAAAGAAAGGGGAAATGTTCATAAAGGCACTGTGTAGGACAGACCTCACCTTGGGGTACCTCTGACGCTTTGAGAATCTGTGCTTATCTTCGTTTCCACTACTGAGAGAAGGGGCTACGTGCCCAAGGGTGTGCTGCTCTGCAGCTGGGATGCACACCTGATTCCCATTAGGAAATCCTCAGTATTCAAAATAGAACCAATGGAACAAAGAAACATTTAATCAAATGGAAGTTAGTGAGAATAGACTTTTTTCCTCTCATTTTAAATAGGGCTGCTCTTCTTCGTCATTCAGGATTTTACAGTGTGTACTTGATCACTGAAGCCTGGAAAAAACACAACACCATCTGTCTGGCACATTTTAAAACAGATTTATCCTACTGAGTGAACCAAGTGGGAAAGCACCTGTCAGTCCTCCTAAAATCCCAGCTGGATTGAGAAATGTAGGAAAACCCTAACCTTCCTTCTTGTAAGCAAGTAAAGGAGGTTTGGTTTAAATTAAGAAAGCTAAATTTGGATATTATTGCCTAAAAATGGTAATAGCACCTGCTCAAAGAGAAGATGCTGAAGAAATTTAACACTGGACACCTTCCAAACAGAAGATATGAGAAGTCAGGGATTATGGCAAAGCTTGAGAGTTCTTTCTCCAATATCCACTCTTCTTTCTTACCAATAAAATTATAGTTTAGTCCTAGGAAAAATGGGAACATCCTCCAGGTATCATTCCCTTATTGCTGCCAGGGGTAGCTAAAGAGACGTGAGTGCAAGTTGTTGGGGAGGAACTCCAAAACAGCTCCTTAAAGGTGGGACAGACGCCTGTCCCGAATTTTTTTCCCTTTTTGGTTCTTGCATCTTTCCTTTTTCCTCTATCACAGATGTGTTTACTGGAGCTCCAGCTGCCATTCTATAGTGCTGATCATGTAAGCCAGTGCTACAGATTAAAAAAGTACAAAGTCAGAAGGATCCTGAATCTTTTATGATTTTGTTAAGCTTCCGTAGCTTTAAACCTGCTTACCTCTGGACTTGCTTATGCCATTGTTATTTCTAGTTTCTGTTACTAGGAGGCAAATATAAATCCCAGTGCTAAAGGTACCAAGTTTACACTGTATGTGTCTACTAGTATAATAGAAACAAAAATTTACTTGAGGCTCAAAATGTTGTCAGTGAGACTGAAATTTCCACTGAATTGGAAATTTTAATTTGGGCACTGAAAAACAACTAATAGAATAAAATATCCTGTAATGGCTTAAGAGTATATGAATGGTAAAAAATAAAAATAAAATAATCATAATGATCACGTTATGCCCATCACCTGAACATATATGTATGCAAGTTGCATTGGCAAGTGCCTCTTTTATTTTTTTCCCCTGTTCTCTGCTAGAGTATTTCATCCACAAACTAGAAGAGTGAAAAACACCTAAAAATGTTAAAAAAAAAACATATAAAGGGGATGGATTTAAAACTACAGCAGTGAAATTTTGCCTAGGCAAGCAAGTTAACTTATAATATCTGGAAAGAAACATAAAGTTCCTAATCAATTTAAAAATTATGAATATTATGGATAAAATATGATAGTTTTGTCCCCAGGAAATTCCAAGCAATTTTAACTTTGGTAAGTAGACAGGACATTGTGGCATAAATATAAATATATATTTATATTGACTCTCTATCAGCTTCACACTCATTATTTGGTGTTCATTTTCCATTCACCATGAAATTTAATAATACATATATTTTAAGTTGTCACAAACCACTTCTGGAACAAAAACGTATTTAACAAATACTTCAAGACAGAGTGAGTAGAACCAAAGACATTCTGATCTCAACTATACAGTTAGGGAACTCAATAAAATAACAGCACTAACAGCTAACACCAAAAGTGAACTTTTTATGTGCCAAGTAATGTGCCAAGTAATGTAAGCACTCTACATGGGGTAACTCATTTAGTTCTCATAATAATCCTATGTAAAGTAGGGACTATTTTAATCTCCATTAAGCCAAGAAAGGTTAAAGTACTTGCCCAAGTTTATGAATCTAATAAATAGCAAAGCTCAGTTTTAATCCAGGAAATCTGATTCAAAACCACACACTCCTAATCATATACTATCCTACTCTCACTACGATGAAAAGTATACCTATGCTATGCTACAATGTTAAAGTTAAAAGGCTTTCCCATAAAATGCAACAATCCAGTAATGGTATACAAATGAAAGCAAGAAAAGACCAAGAATCTTCTCTTCCTTCCTTTAAAAATCTGTAGGGAATTTGCAAAGCAGAATTGGTGGCATTTTGGGTAGAAATTTCATAAACTGATGGTATATAGCCCAGGGGCATTTGTAAGGCTGGTATAAAAGGTATTATATGACTTCTGTTTCTATTTCAATCATTTACTTTTCTTGTCAACTAAGTAACAATGATCTTCTGTATTTGCTTTTTTATACATACAAAATAAGCAAATGATTGTAAACTAGAATTCCTAAATAACCATCTCAATTAATAAAAATTCTCATCACCTATATTTATATATTTATATTTACAGGTGAGAAAGGTTCAGAAAAATATCCGGCAAAGTAACTTAAGTGTAACCCATCTTCACCAAGCATTACAAATGCACTGGAACTGGGAAGTAAGATTAGTGAAGGTGGGGGGATAATTTTATTAAAAAAAAAGTTATCCATAAGTGAACACTGCATTTGAGATACTCCTGAAATACCATATAAAGTAGCAACACAGTCCCAAGACATCTGCTCTTTCTCCACTACAGTGTACAGTCTGAGGATCCACTTAATTAAGGCAATACAGCCAATGCATTGAAACGTTTTCTTCTTGTGTTTTAAGGTTAACAAATCCAGCCAATACACTGAAACTCTTTCTTCTTGTGTTTTAATGTAAACAAATGACATTATGCAAGGGAACAGAAGGATCAAGTAATCTAAATGGTGTGTGGTAAAACAAATGCAGACTATTATCATATAGAAATTCCATGGGTATGACCTATCCAAATGACTTACCACCTCATTTACTACATAGGTATCACTATGCTTGGATGAAAAATGATAGTTTTGCTGATGTATGCCCAGATTTCTCTAAATAAAAGACACGATGGAGTTTAAAGTCTTTAGGAAATGCCAATATAGTGACTCTGAATATAACCATATATATTAAAAATCTGTTAAATGTTAAGTATGATAAACTAAAAATCTAGTCATATTCTCTGAACAGAGGTTGGTTCTGTCTATTTTTCTTTGAAACTTTAGCAGTCAAAAGCTATATGGAATCAGAGGAAAGAAGCCGAGGGAATACTTCCTAACTTATTCTATGAGGCAAGCATTACCCTAATACCAAAACCAAAGACATGAAGAGAAAACTACAGACATCTCTCATGAACGTAGATGAAAAAATCCTCGACAAAATATTAGCAAATCAAACCCAAAAAAGTATAAAAAGAATTATATACAATGACCAAATGGGCTTTATCCCAAGTATGCAAGGCTAGTTCAACATTCAAACATTAATTATGGGGGCTTCCCTGGTGGCGCAGTGGTTGAGAATCTGCCTGCCAATGCAGGGGACATGGGTTCGAGCCCTGGTCTGGGAAGATCCCACATGCCGCGGAGCAACTGGGCCCGTGAGCCACAATTACTGAGCCTGCGTGTCTGCAGCCTGTGCTCCGCAACAAGAGAGGCCGCGATAGTGAGAGGCCCGTGCACCGCGATGAAGAGTGGCCCCCGCTTGCCACAACTAGAGAAAGCCCTCGCACGGAAACGAAGACCCAACACAGCCATAAATAAATAAATAAAGCAAACTGTCAACAAGTAAAAATAAATAAACACTATAAAAAGAATTAATTATGTAATCATCACATCAACAAGCTAAATAAGAAAAATCACATGATCATATCAAATAGATGCAGAAAATTGTGTGACAAAATCCAACACACACTTATGATAAAAACTCTCAGTAGACTAGGAAGGGTGGGAACTTTCTCAACTTAAAAGAGACTATCTACAAAAACCCTTGAGCTTACGTCATACTTTAGGTGGTGAACTCAAAGCTTTCCCACTAAGATCAGGTACAAGGCAAGGAAGGATGTGCCCTCTTAGCCACTCCTTTCATTATCATACTAGAAGTCCTTGCTAATGCAGTAAGACAAGAAAAGGAAATAAAAGGTATACAGATTTGAAAGGAAGATATGAAACTGTCTTTGTTTTATGATAAAGATGGCATGATTGACTCTGTAGAAAATCTTACAGAATTGACAAAAATTCTTAGAACTAGTGAGCAATTATTGCAAGTCTGCAGGATACAAGGTTAATATACAAAAGTCAATTTCTTTCCTATATAATATATATAATTATATAAGAACTATATTTTATAATTATAATGTAATGTAATAATTATTATATAATAATGAACAAGTGGAATTTTAAATTAAACACACAATGAAATACTTAGGTATAGATGTTAACAAATATGTACAAGACCAATATGAGGATGACTATAAAACTGATGGATAAAAATCAAAGAACTAAATAGGATAGATACTGCATGTTCATGGATAAGCTCAATATTGTCAAGATGTCAGTTCTTTCTAACTCACTCTGTAGATTCAATGCAATCCCAATCAAAATCCCAGCAAGTTATTTTGTGAATGTCAGTAAACTGATTCTAAAGTTTATATGGAGACGCAAAAGACCCAACTCAATATTGAAGGAGAAGAACAACATTGGAGGACTGATGCTGCCAGACTTCAAGACTTACTATAAAGCTACAGTAATCAAGACAGTGTGGTACTGATGAAAGAATAGACAAATAGATCAATGAACAGAATAGAGAGTACAGAAATAGACCCCCATAAATATATCAACTGATCTCTGACAAATGAGCAAAGACAATACAATTGAAAAAAGATTGTCTTTTCAACAAATGCTGCTGGAAAAACTGGACATCAAAGGGCAAAAAAAAAAAAAGAATCTAGATACAGATCTTATTCCCTTCACAAAACTTAACTCAAAATGGATCACAGACCTAAAAGTATATTGCAAAACTATGAAACTCCTAGGTGACAACATAGGAGAAACCCTAAATGACCTTGGGTATGGTGATGACTTTTTATAAACAATAATGAAGACACAATCCATGCAATAATTGATAAGCCATAATTCATTAAAATTAATGATTTCTGTCCTGTGAAAGACAGTATCAAGAGGATGAGAAGACAAGTCACAGACTGGGAGAAAATATTTCAAAAGACATATCTGACAAAAGCCTATAATTCAAATATACAATGAATTCTTAAAAATCAACAATAAGGGGGCTTCCCTGGTGGCACAGTGGTTGAGAATCTGCCTGCCAATGCAGAGGACACGGATTCGAGCCCTGGTCTGGGAAGATCCCACATGCCGTGGAGCAACTAGGCCCGTGAGCCACAACTACTGAGCCTGTGCGTCTGGAGCTTGTGCTCCGCAACAAGAGAGGCCGCAACAGTGAGAGGCCCGCGCACCGCGATGAAGAGTGGCCCCTGCTCGCCACAACTAGAGAAAGCCCTTGCACAGAAACGAAGGCCCAACACAGCCAAAAATAAATAACTAAAATTAAAAAAAATCAACAATAAGAAAATAACCTGATTAAAAAAATGGGTCAAAGACCTTAGCAAATACCTCACCAAAGCAGATAACTAGATGGCAAACAAACATACGAAAAGATGTTCCACATCATGTGTCCTCAGAGAAACGCATACTGAAATGAGATACCACTACACACTTATTAGAATGACCAAAATCTGGAAAACTGACATCACCAAACGGTGGTGGGGATATGGAGCAACTCTTATTCATTGCTGGTGGGAATGCAAAATGGTGCAGCCACTTTGGAAGGCAATTTGGTGGTTTCTTACAAAACTAAACATACTCTTCTCATATGGTCCAGCAATTGTGCTCCTTGGTATTTACCCAAAGGAGTTGAAAATTTATGTCCACACAAAAACCTGAACATGGATGTTTATAGCAGCTTTCTTCACAATTGCCAAAACTTGAAAGCAACTAAGATGTCCTCCAATAGGTGAATGGATAAACTGCAGTACATTCAGGCAATGGAATATTATTCAGCACAAAAAAGAAATGAGCTATCAAATCATGAAAGGACATGGAGGAAAGTTAAATGCCTATTAACAAGAGCAAGAAGTCTATCTGTTCCTCTCTTTCTTTAAACTTTTATATTCATCCAGCATTCCCTACCATTTTTATCCTAGTAATATATCTTATGCTTAAAACTCAATAGTGATCACTCCATTTACTTCTCTGAAATGTATATATTTAAAAATTAAAAAGACTTGCTATGATCATAAATCCATTGAGCCTTTTCAGAGATTAAATTATAATTTCTGAAGTCCCTTCACTGTGAGATCATCAGAGATGACATTAATTAAGGACTGCTCAATTATAAGTCCATGATAGCATTTGATATAGTCACCCCTCCATGTAAATCATTTTTTTCACTTTCCTTCTGGGCAAAATTTTAAAACTTCACTTCCTAACAGTCTTCCCATTGCTCACTTTGCTTCAGCCATCGGGGCTGACTAAATGTTTGCTGAATTTATTGAATAAAGAACAAAAAGAGAAGAGATACTTACTAATTTATTTTAGTAACTGTACTTTAGAAAAAAATACCGTAATACATTTTCAAAATTTTCAAGAGTCAAATGGTATATTTACCTTCAAAAAGATGTATAAATTATTTTAAATGATTTTAAAAACCTGCAAATTATTTTATAAAATACTCAGTACACTAGTGATGGTATTCTTTAAATTTACATAATCTATTAATAAAATACAATATCACATGAAATAGAGGTTTGCATTGTAAATAATTGATAACTGAGTGCCTTTATTTTTATGGTACATAATCAGGACGAACGGGGGAATAAAAGGATTAGTAACGATAATGTATAAAATTATTTGAAAATTATATACATTTTGAAATTCATAACAAAACAATAAAATGAACAAATTGTCAAGTTTCTATCACTGAAAACCAGGAACTGTTATTGGGAATCACTCATTTTCTAAACTTTGTTAGATCTATTAATACAGTGAATGTTCCAGACTAAATTTTTTACGACATTGGTAATTTTGTGCTTCTAAAACCAGAAGAACTAATTAATGACATATTGAAATCTCTCTGAAAAGACAGTATTTTGGAATGACCCATTAGCATATAACATTCTAAGTCCTAAAACGTCCTGGAACCTCAAGGAGTGCTTAGTTGGATCTAAGGAGACTCCTTTCAGTGGTCTCTGGATGCATACGGTCTGCTTGCTTCAGTAGATTTTAACAACCAATTCTCTCATCACTATTCTCTGTGCATCTCAAATAAAATATTAGCTACTTGTATCTTTTAAGAAGTACTATTTGAATCTAGGCCACACTGTACAGATACAAATTTTCTCTCAAAAAGAACTTTGCCCTGGTCTGCAGATGCTTCCTTATCCATCTCTGAGTGGAGGAGAAGTGGCCCTGTACCAGTCACTATGGCTGAAAAACAAATTACCCCCAAACTCTGTGGTGTAAAACAACCATTTATTATGATCACATATTCGGTGGGTTAGGAACTGGAATATGGTGCAGCTGTGACAGCCTATCTTTGCTCCATGACGTTTGGGACCTCAGTTGGCAGACTTGAAGGCTAGGAGCTAGAATCATCTGAGGACTCATTCACTCTCATATCTGATGGTTGATACTTGTCCCCCCACACAGGCTACTTTCAATTTTGTCATTGCCTGGTGGTCAGATTTCACAAGTGAGTGTTTCAAGAGAGAAAAAGAGATAGGTGGAAGCCTTATTGCCTATTATGATCCAGCCTCGAAATCATGCAGTGTCATATCCATCACATTCTATCTGTTGGGGCATTCAGAAAGATCGGCCCCAGACTCAGGGGAGGAGAAACAGACTCTGCTGACTGACGGAGAGTGGCAAGAGAATGTTGGCCTGGAAACACTGCTGTGGCCTTCTTAGGAGAATACAACCCACCACAGATCCTAACTGGATGCTATTTTTTAGCATTCTCAGTTTCTTGAGGGTGTTACTTCTACCTCCGGTTCAGATGACTGCTGGAGCAAGTCAGTATTCACCTAAATTACAAGAGGTAATATCGGTCTCTGAATTATAGTCAGGAAGAATAACTTCAATATTTATGGGACTCAAAAGGTAGGAAAAATCAAGGTCGAGAAATAATAAATATGGAAGAGTAAGCAAACAATGATGGGATAACATATTTGAGAGACAAGTCATTTTCTCTATTGGTCTTATTTTCAACAAACCACTTGCAATTGGACTTGCCTTTCTTCTTAAAACAGTTGTAACAACTTCCTTAAAAAACACATCATACCACGTCTCCTTGAAAACTGTGCCCTTGCCTACACGTACGTTTCTGTCCCCAACATCTTGGAGTGCCTTCCTTAGCAAGTAGAAAACAAGGAGGGAACCAGATGCATGTACACTTCTTACCCTACTCACTTCACAGAAACCCCATTCTTAATCCTGTGGGTTTATACTGCTCTGTGAGTTGAGCAGCATGAAAATCCTCCTGAAGCCTCAATGCAAATGTTTCTCTAATCCTATTAAAGCCACAAAACACACCCAGATGAATGAGTAGGAAACTGAGCTAGAGAACTCTCCCCGACCCCAGTACCACTGTCAGTTTTGGCACTGACTTCATTGGTCAGCCTCTCCCTCTAAGTACGGCATGGCTTAAATGGGAAACCAAAACTCTGGCCTTCTCTGTCTAGAACACTCAAGTCAAACCTGTATGCTGTTTTAGCCAAAGCTCTGGAGAGGATTCTGAATATACTTTTTAAATGTAAAGAAAAAGGGTTGGAATAGGACATATAAAAAATAGACACAAAACAATACAATGGTCTATTTAAACTGGTTTTCTCTTTTTAAAACTAAGATATAATCATATATCATATATTTAAACAAAGGATTATACAGCAGGAAGCAAAATCTCTCCCAGCCCACCTCCTAGAGATCATTGATCACATTTTTCTTTTGTTTATTAAAATATATTTTGCATTACAACACACACACAGAGGTATATAGCAAAATATATTTAAATCTACAGGATCATATGATTCAGGAGGTTTTACAACCATATCAACAAATGTAGATAAGTATAATTCTTTTTAGTAAACACACAGTATTCCATTTTAACATAATTCATTTAACCAGTCCCCTATGGATGGACATTTAGGTTGTTTCTAATTTTGAAATATCAAAAAATAAAACTCTATTGGGTGAATATGTGCCACGGGATATTTAACAAAAACACATTTTCCAATGTGATAAGGACTGACTGTTAAACTTTCTGTAGTAGCTTAAAGGGCAGTTGGAAGAGAAGGCTTTTTAAAGATGTACGCATATAAGATGATACTCTACTTCACAAATCAGAAAAGTTAATCTGTTAAAATGTGTTGGTAGTAACAGTTAGGGCTTGACTCTTGTTAATGAGGCCCTTGGGAAAATATAAACACTCTTCCTGAATTCAAATCACGCCTGCGCACCACATTCTTGTCTTCAGCTCGAGCTTCTGGCGTTGCAGCCTGCAATTGAGGCCTTGCATCAGATGCCAAACTAAACATTTGGGAACAAGAATTGTAATGACCTCCTGTTTATGTTTGTTTGTTTTAAGTAATTTAAAAACATATAACATGAAGTAAAACACAGAAAAATTAGGATGGGGAAATAACTCTAAGAAATAGGAAACTGGATATCTTTCAAAGGATTTTCTTGGATATTCATACATTATTCAGAGCACATAATTAATTGTCAGTGTAGATTAGCATGACCTTTGAAACAGAGAAGAAGGAAGGAGAGATATGAATTCCATCCAGACATTAGTGAAAAATACAAAAAAATAAAATTACCTGAATGCATGGGACAAGAGAGAACAGAGGTTCATTCCAGTTCACTTTCCACATCTCCATGTCTAGTGAAGTTTGCATGACTGACTAATGGGCATTCTAGTGAAGCCACGACAGATTGATTACTGCTGTTGTTTTTTTAATCATGAACTTTTTCATGTAGTTAAACCCTGCCTCATTCTCTATTTTAAGAAGGGAAAATAACTGTCTGCCCCTGAAGGCTTTCATATTAAACATGTCAAAGCATATTACTGATGATGTAAAAAGCACTTTGACATGTTTAGCATGAAATACTTCAGTGTCAGAAAACTATTCTCTTCTTAAAATGCCAGATTGTTCTCAAAGGCCTGAAGGAGTCTGTGGACTTATTAAAAGAATGTGCTAACATCCCCTCCATTAGTCTTTACAATGTTCGTTCCTATGGAAGAAGGTTCCCTTTGGTGGAGTAGTAGTGATTGGAAGGAGGCCGGGGTTGGGGGGTGTCTGAGATGTTGGCAATTTTCTGCTTGACTTAAGTGCTGGTTACACAGGTGTGCTTTCTTTGTGAAAATTCATTGAGTGGTATTCTTAGACTGTAGTTAATTTCTCTTGATATTTAAAAGATATTAATGGCTTATTATTGATAATCAGCACAACCAAATCAAAAAAGAATGTTTCTACACTGATGAAACAGCTAGTTTTACATTATTGTGAATCACTCTGTTATGTACTTCCTAAGTACAAATGTTTTCTTAATACTTAATTGAGAGGGCGATATAATCAAGGGTTAATTTATATGCTTTTCTTACTTTCATGTATATTAGTACTATGTCTGAAAGAAAATACGCAATTTCCTCCAAATAATGACAGTAAAGACTTATTAAGCACTTATAACATGCCATGTGTCAGGCTCGTTTATATGCCCACTACCATTTAATTCTTAAAGAACTAGGAGCTTTCCTGCTGAGAAACACCATTCTAAGGTGGTACTTTCTGAATATTCAATAACATTCGCTATTGCTTGCACAGAATCTTCTTTCCTTTAGATCTGCAGGTTCTTTCACTTATTCAAGTATAGCTGAGGACCTATAATATGCCAGGCATGGTTCTAAACAATGTTGCAGTCTTAAGAATCCTGTCCTATTTCTCCAATGCATCTCTTTGGGGGCATTAGGGAGGACACACATCTGGGAAAAGCCTTGACAATGATGTTTTAAATATCTTTTAGTTTTATAGCATATCTGGGACTCGACAAAGAAAAGCACAGAATAAGGGGGGAAAGGCAGTATAAGGAAGCTTTCCGTACTTCAGCATGCTTAACTAATCGCTTCTCTGCAGATTAGATTTATCTTCCAACCAGTAAACATTCTGTGGTGCCTATTCTGTTCAGTATCACACAATTTGTCATTTATCGATTCACCAATTACTCCAACACCAATTAACAACCAGCCCAATTAATTCATAAACTCTATGAGAATCGGAGTCAATGCTTTATATTACTAGGGGTTGGCAAACTTTTTTGTAGGAGTCCAGGTAGTATATTTTAGGCTTTTTGGGCCATATGGTCTCAGTCACAATTACTCAACTCTGCTCTTGTAGCACGCAAGTAGCCATAGATAATATGCAAACAAATGGATGTTGCTGTGTTCCAATAAAACTTTATTAAAAAATAGGCAGCAAGCTGAATTTGGTCCATTAGTCATGTTTGGCAAACCCCTGCTTTATCCCACAGTATCTTTTATAGTGCTGGACAGGTAGCTGGCCTCAGTAAATACATCTTGCTTGACAGAGTCAAGGGCATTGAAAAAGGAAATGCAGGAAATGGGAAGGGAAGTGGCATTAATTCTGAGTTCTCTAAGGGGACATATCCACATTCCCTCTGCTGCTAACCTGGATTATACCTCTTCCTCTTTGAAATCAGATTCTACAACTACAGGGAATATTACTTCTACTGATTTAAGGAAATCATATTAGGAAAAGGAAAAAAAAATCTGACAAGAAATTCAAATTGATGAGGGAGCATAAACTTGCTCAGTGTAGTATTTTTTCCCTTGCAAGCAGAAAACAGTCATTTGTATATAAGGTAGGAAACTCCAATGGGGAAAAAAAAAGGCCCTATTCGTAAAAGAATGCATCATAGAAACCCAAATATGGGTGGTCCAACCAAGCGAAAGTGGTTGGCAGTGGGATTTAAAAAACAAGATTAACACAAGATGTTAAGTCCTGAAATCCATCTAGTCACAAACATGTGTGTTTTTAATGACATTCAGAGCCATTTCCATAAAATGAAAGAACAGAGGTTAATTTATTTCATTGAAAACATTATGAAAAATCTTAGAATTCCCTAGAACTAAGAACCTTTTATTATTTTCTCATGGCTGAAAACCATGTTCATCTGCCAGTGACAAGTAATGCTCATGGTTAGGTGGAGATAGAAGACTGATAGCAGCATAAGATGACAGCAAGGGACCACAGTACCATTTTTTTTTTTCAACATAAAATTGACATATGAGATGCGGACACAGTGAAGGGGCTCTTCATAAAACAAAGTTAACAAAATAAGTACAGGTTTTTCTCAGACCCTACTGAATAGAACCATTATTTCAGTAAGAGGAATCACCCCAGGCTCAGTCCTTGCTGTGACTGCCACTCTCATTCATTCATTAATATTTACTGAATGCCTACAAAATACCGGGCACTGGGGTACGTATTAGAACATACAGCTTTTTTTCTTTTAAAGTGCATCATTATTCTTTTGGGGAAACACACAACACCATTTAAAACAGTAAAATCGTTTCAGTTACTGTTAAGTGCTAGGGGAAAAAAATAAGTGCTAGGGAAAAAAACGAAGGCATGGCAGCTCCTGGGAGGAACGTGTGGTGTGATTTTAGCTAAAATGGCTAAGAGATAGCCTTTAGGAAAACTTTGGAAGATTTCAAGTTTGGTAATGTGATGATCAGATTTATGCTTTGAGAAGACAGATCACGAGATGCTGGATGGACAATACACTGCAGTGGAGAAGGGGGGCATAAGAACGGAAGCAAGTAGTCCTGGTAAAGGTGATGGTGGCCTGCCTGGTCTTATGACATAGTAGTGGAGACTGAGGAGATATTCTAAGCCATATCTGACCTGCCGAAAGATGAAATTAGCTTGGGCTAGAGAGGATGCAATGGAGAGGTGGTAAAAAGTTGATGAATTCAGTATTAATTTGGAGTATGTTTGTCAGTCTTGTTGGAAGACTATGTGAGTTGTGGAAAGAGGATGACTTCCAGGATTTAGGTTTGAGTGACTGTGCCATTTACTGAGATAAGAAAGACTTCTGAAGGGGAAAACCTGGCAGGGAATGGGTGGCAGAAATCAAGAATTCTGCTTTAGACATAAGCCCTTCTCACCAGCCCATGCCCTGAGGTCGACTTCACAAGAGAGGCAGTCTGGGTATTGTGCTCCTCCTGGGAAAAAATAATTATGTTTTAGCCAAAGGATTATGCACATAACAGAGGTTCAATAAATACACGGTAAGTGAATTTATGAAACAAGTCATTATCCAACCAGTTTTCAAAGTCTAATTATGTGAACAGAATTAGCAAGTTAGTTAAGAAGCATGACAGGCTTTCACAGAAATGATTTATTTGCATTTCTTACCTAAAAACCAGCTTCTTCACCCTCTCAGATTTCAAGATTCGACCCTTGGTGGCTATACTCCCTTCTACACTGGTACACTCCCTGCTGGTATAACTGTATTCGCAAGGAATAAAAGTGCAAGAATGAGTATTGATGCATTGCTACAGTTTGCAAAACTATTACCAGTCCAGAAATACAAGAAGAGTTCTTTGATCAAGACATAGATTTTACAACTAAGTGAAAATAATACTCTTTCACCAAACATTTTGGACTAAAACTAGCCTTGAAACAAGACAATACTATATTAATGTCTATAAGAAGTAGAAATTCTGTAACTGGGTGCTTTGGAGCCTTCCTTTTTTTCCTTTCTTGTTCCCATAATTATCAGTTTTGAAAAGCAATCCAAGTATTTTCATTTGGATAATACCTAGTTACTTATCTTTTTATATTGTGTATAGCCTATAAATAGCTCTTTATATATCATGTATGTTTAATTATATGATGATTATCTATAAATTCTTATTTTTTAAAGAGAACTTAATAAAATAAAATGATATAAGTCACTCATGTCACGATCCAGAACTAAGCTCTGTTAAACTGTGATATATATTATACAATACATCTACCTAGAGACTAGTACTCTCTTGTTGCTTGAAGGCAATAAATAGCCCTCCGTCTTATGAGATGACACACGCACCTCCACCCCTGCAACCCTTCCACTAAGATTTACACCTCTCGTCTTCAAGACCTGGCCCCCAGACTAATGCCATCTATCGAACTACATCATAATCCACCCTGGGAAGTGAGGTGCCTGCTAAGGAAAGAAAGGGACTATATCGCAAAGGCCCTGTAGGACCCAGCCAACATGTACCAGCAGGAGGCAGGAGACTATGTACGAGACAGTGCTGGATCAAGAAGAGACAGAATATAAGTTTGGATAAGGGAGAGTTTATTGACATGAGACCATTCTCGCACAGGATTTAATACCCTAGCAAGACTACATGAGATGACACTAAGACACTGCTACGATGGCTCTTGGAAGCATACAGAAAGCAATGGTAGGAATGCCACAACCTATGGCTGACAGTAGAAGTCCTATCACAAACTACACCACCCAGAAGCTGCTGGCCTAATAGTGATGGAATGATCTATTGAAGGTACAGTTGAGACTCCACCTTACAAATGATATCCTATAATCCATTCTCTAGGATATAGAATACACCCTAGATCAACAAACATTATAAGGAGCTGTGTTCCCAGAAAGTAGAATTCATAGTTCCCAGAACCAAGAGGTGGCAGTAAAAGTGGCCCTACTTATCATCATTGTTAATAATTGACTTGGAGACTTTGTGCTTCCCATTCCAGCAAACTCTAGGCTTTAGAGGTCCTGATTTTCTGTTGCTATCCCAACAAAGGACAAGTATAAGTCCCATTAAACTTTAAGCTGGTACTGCCACCTGGTCACTTCGGGCTCCTCAGGCCAAAAAACTGTACGCAAGGAAAGAAGGCAGGGGTTATTGATCCTGATCAGCAAGAAGAGATAGGGCTGCTACACAATGGGGTAAGGTAAGACTATGTCTGACACCTAGGTGATCCAGGAGGGCAACTCTTGGAACTGCCTTGCCTCATTTTACCTGTAAATAGACAAGTTCAGCAGCCATAGCCCGAGAAACACATGGCAACAGAGCCTTAGAGGTCTTATGACTGTGGATCTGGGTTATCTCAACAGGTAAGCCCCCAGAACAGCAGAGTTCAGTCAAGGGTAGAGAAATCTAGAAAAAGGAGTGGAGGAGGGAGATGAGAATCACTTGTAGCCTTGAGACCAGGTGAAGAAGTAGGAATTACAGCTCTTCCCACCAACTTTCCTTTTTTGTTTCCCCACAAAAGAAAATCAGAAGACCAAACAGAATCCTGGAGGAACTGTTACAAAAACCTATATAAAGGAAATAGACTTGAGTAGTGAAAGGAATGGATGGTAGACCACCACTCAGCGTCTACTTTCAGGACTAATTCCCATAGTTGCTGGGAATGTTGGTGGCTGGTGGGGCTCAGCTAAATCCCTCTCCAGGAATTGCTACCTTGACCAAGGTCATGCCCTCTCTCTGAGAGCCTCTCATATTCAATGACTGGTCTTTGCAGGGGTATCAAGGCCCAGATACCTTGCCTCAAGGTGATTCAACTGTAAAGGGCCAGCCCAGTTCCAGGACTCTATGGGATTAGCTGAAGCCCTTACACAACTGCATTGCAACTCCTCCCTTTGCCCAAACCTACTTCTTTCTCCCCACATAGAAGCTGGTCCTAAAAGAATTCTCTAATTTCCTGCACACAAATCTCAATCTCAAAGTTGCCTTTGGGGGACATACGACTTAAGACAAACTGGTAAGGCTACACTGTATTGGCTGATTATTAGATCTGGAAATGGCATAAAAACATGAAATCCTAGAGCTGGAAGAGACCAGGAAGACCATCCTGTTCAGTGGTAAGCACTTTTTTTGCTCCCAAAGATAAGTTCAGAAAAGTGGTGGGAGGGTAGGAAGACAAAGGAAAAACATTCAAAATAATTTTTATAAGTTCCTTGGAAAAATATCTTTATGACTTTAGGGTACTTATTTTAGTAAACAGAAGAACGTCATTGAGAAAATTAGTAGTGCTTTTGGAGACTGGTTTTGATGCCACAACTAGGGTGCTACTGCATCCACTAGGTAGAGGCCAGGGATGCCACTAAACATCCAATGGCTATATTACCCCCAACAACAATTAATTATCAGGACCAAAATGCCAATAGTGCCAATGTTGGGAAATCCTGGTTTAGAGGTCACCAAGTATAGACACTCATCATCTCACTTCATTCTTGGGATTAGGGGGATTACTGGCATCGCTTCATTACTGATGGCGAAATAGAAGGAAAGTGACTTTGCAAAGGTCAAAAAGAAAGCTACCAGTAAAAACCGGTCTAGTAGTTCATTCCATTTTATGCAATTTTTTCTGGCCCGGATGGCTGTCACTATAGAAATGGAGAACACTGGATACTTCTTACTTCCCTTAATCTCTTCCTTACAAATCAAGCCTATTTATAAAGCTTGATCTGCAGGCTCAAGATCGTTATTCGCTGATAACTTCAAACCCTTCATTATATTAAGAAGCTAAACCTTGAATTTCCATCAGAGAAAAAAAGTCATTTGCAAATACATGCATTGTACATTTACATAACATTTATTCCCAAAGTTTGATTCTAATAAAGCACCTCTACATTGTACAGAACTACTGGTGGATTTAATATACTTATATATAGCATTTGCTAAATATATTTTTTGCTTGTCTTTTACCCCTGAGAGACAGGCTCAGTAAGTACTCTCGCCATTGGTAATACACAGATCTGTCTACAGGGAGCACGGAATCTAGTGGTCGGGGGTATTCCTCTGGAGTACCAATTCTGCCATTTTCTAGTGGTATAACCCGAGACAAGTTACCTAAACTTTCTCAAAGCTTAAGTTTTCTTACCTGTAGAATAGTAACTGACTTACGAGGCCTGTTACAAGGCGAAATGCAATGACTAATAAACCATACACACTGAATAAATGGTAGCTGTAGTGAATATCTATTGCTTTTTGGCTTTCAGCATCTATCACTCCTTTTTAATGGCAACTTGAATTTCATTTGGGTATTAATTCTTTCCCATTGGATATAGTCTGATGGACTGTAATTAGGAATCTTGCCCTCTCCTAGCCAGAGGGCAGGTATGTAACCCAAACTAATCCAATCAGATGCTCCCTCCCTGGAATTTATACACTGTGTGGAGAAACAAAAAGAATACAGTTAGTTTTGTCCACTCCTAGTAACGGTAGTCTGCCCAGTTATTGTTGTTGTTGTCTTTTAATTGTGACACCATTGTTAATGTTGCTGCCTCTGAATTTCCAAAGATGACTTGCTTCTTTTGCCCATTTCCAAGTCGAATGTACAGCCTTCCAACAATTCTGCAAGCCTTGGATATCCTTTCAACAAAATCCCTTATCCTAATGTTAGCCTGATGCAGTTGTATTGCTTGTAACCAAAGAACCCTACAGGTATACAGGTGCTGTATCTCACACCAGCACCAAACAGCTAATCTAATTAATATGTTATTAAATTAGGTACAAATAAGATTAATGACTTCTCTCTGCCTTCAGAAATAATGTCTAATCATTGATTTGCCTTTTGGTTTTAGCCCTAATACATATCCACACACAGTAAAATCTACATAGGAATTGAAGACTGTTTACCTAAAAGAAAATTTTCCTGTGGAGCAAAGGTGCTGTTTAAGCAGTCATCTCTGTTTGCTCTCTGCTGGAGCACTTCTTGGTAGGACTTCAAGAAATACAAGGCAAATGAAAAGAAACTGCATTTCTGATTGATGTCTGATTGCCTGGTCCACAATTCTATAGGCTCACCTGAGATCTTAAATAAGAATCTTTTCAGATACAGAGGCTTTCATTATTTTTGGCTTTCCTTCTGTGTCTTGGATGTGGTTGCTCTTTGGGTATAGCTCTGGGTCAGACTCTGTGTGGTAAATCTGAATGTGCAATTACTGGCATCAGGGTTGGAGGAGAGAACTGCAGCAGTAGTGTAACGGCATGTTTCTTAAACAAGGAAAGAAATGAATAATCACTTTGGTTTTTGCTTTACAGATGCTTTGATCCATTTCATTTTTCACTGTGGGAAGGTAGAATGGCAATTCTCTGAGTTAACTTTAGCGTTCACTTCCCAGAATAACTCTTTCAAGGCCACGGAATATTATGCCTCCGTCAGCTGGGCTGCCATATGAAGAAGCCAGTAAGATGGCATTTCAGTGCAGGGCACAAAAATACTTTCTTTCCCACAACTTGGTATATAAAATTCAGTGCTCCATTAGCTTCCCACATCCCAGATCAGATAGTTCTAAAGGCAAACATAGTAATTCTTCCAGCAGGGAAATTTGGAAAAACTAAATACATACATAAGAAGGTCAAAGACGCTATGATTCTTGCTGAATAATTATGCCAAGTGTCAGATTTTTGTTAAAAAATATGAGAAAAGCCCATTAGCAGATGCTGCAATGGGTAACTGTTCTTATTTTCAGTATTACTGAAGCAGCTTTTACCAGTTATGATGATGCCTGTAGTTTAGGCTGTTCTATGGCACCACTGCTCATCTGTCATCTTGTAGCAAGTTTCTAAACAGAAATGGCAACTCCAAAAGGATCTCTACAGATTAAGTTATAACTATAGAGAAGCTGTTCTTCTGCCAAACTTACGTCAGTTACCTGCCAGACAGGGTAATTTTTCCTGACCTATAAATGATGAGTGAAAGATATGCATAAGAATCTTTTAAGTGACATATGCATTTCATTGCATATCATTTAATAATTGGTTCAAAACTTTCCTGGAAAAAAAAAAACTTATCGATGGCATAGAAATATTTAGTGATTATATAATTTATCCCTTTTCCTAGGAAATATTTTACCCCCTTGTGGTAAGGAAGCAATTGATTCAGGGTGGTCTTTTGATTATTCTTTCTTCTTAGTTGTATACCCCCCTTTCTCAACCCACTAGCTGGCAATTCTACGCTTTGTGAGAAGTATAAGGACCCTGGTTCTAAGGGATTTCATCATACTATGGATTATCATGTACTGAATACATAATAGAACTCATCAAAGATTTTTTTCAATTCCTAAAGTGACATTTTCAACATAATTTCTTATGGTAATAAACTTATTCATAATAAAATTCAAGTGTCATCAATTACTTCAGCAGGTACTTTTTAAACCATAATCTAATTTTACAATTTATAGCCTAGCTGAAAACATGCTATGAGATTTAGGATACATGGATTTCAGCCATAAAAGCAGAGTAAATGTTCTTCAGCATGTGGCTGCACCTATTCATTCTTTCCCTTCCCCCAAGGGGACCAGAAGAATGAGGTATCTCGGTGACTACCATTCTTCCCTACATGAAACTCTACTAGCTCCTTCTCACCAGAGACAAACTGGATGCTAACTACTTTTATTAAACTGCATGATTTTAAGCTTTCCTCCTTTTAAGGAGATTGTTATCTTTCAGTTCAAACACAATTAAGCTATACTCACTGCATTATATACTTTACTATTTTGCGAATTTTCCTTTTCCTTATTTTAAATCAGAGATTACTGTATTGTAGCTAAGAAAACAGGCGATGATATCATACTTAAAAAAAATATGATTTCTTTGAAATAATGCTGGATGTCAATCCTTTACAGGAATTGGCCCTCCATCATAATGCTGAAAAATGATATCCAGTTCAGGTGACTAGTTTTTGTCTGAATAAAGCATTTCTGTGGTGTTAACCTGTTGGAAACACATGCAAAATTACTGCAATGGCTTATCCTTGATGATAGTTTAAGGTCTTTAAGTAACGGGGAAAGCGCGAAGAAGCCTACCATTGACTGATGGACTACTGAATATATTTAAATATAGGGACCTACGGAATTCTGCCTTCATTTAAGAAAAATGGACAGAAGAATGCCAAGTTTTTTGTTAATTCATAGATGACGACAAGGAAAATAATTAAAAATACTTTCCTAAAATAGTTAAGGCAACTTATATATTTAAAAGCAGTTGAGTCAATACAAACTTCATTCTAGGGGCCTTCAGTGTCTACACGGTACTCAGACAAGTAACATCATTCTGATCCTAAACTGTGTGTTCATATCGTTGATGTCACTGTGGCTTGATGCTGTTTTTCCTTCACTTTTTTTACTTCAACCTCAAACATTCTCATCAGTCTGAAGTGTATTCAGCTGTGTGTAACAGAAATTTGACAAACAGTGGCTTAAATAAGAGTTTATTATTTAATGTACCACAGCCTCTAGGGGTAAGCAGTGCAGAGCTGGTAAGCTGGTAAGTCCAGAAACCAGACTATTTCCTTACATGGGTATCTTCAGCATATATTTTTTCCCTTTTGTTATAAGATGGCTATTGCACCTTCAGGCATTAGCCTGTGCTTGACACAGGAAAGAAGAGGAAGGACAGGCAAAATACATACTTGCAAAAGCTGTTCTGACCCTTTTTACTAGGAAAACAGTAGCTTTCTTAGAAGTCTCACGCAATAGACTCTTTTTGGCACCTCAGTGCCTAGAACAAGGTTACGTGGTCATTCAAGGCTGCAGAGGAGTTTGAGGAGTTGTGTGCTTGTAACAAACTATTAATGTGCTACCTTTAATAACCCTGGCAGGGCTTCCCTGGTGGCGCAGTGGTTGAGAGTCCACATGCCGATGCAGGGGACACGGGTTCATGCCCCGGTCCGGGAAGATCCCACATGCCGCGGAGCAGCTGGGCCTGTGAGCCATGACCATTGAGCCTGTGCGTCCGGAGCCTGTGCTCCGCAACCAGAGAGGCCACAACAGTGAGGGGCCCGTGTACCGCAAAAAAAAAAAAAAAAAAATAACCCTGGCATTCTGTTAGTAGGCAGAAGGGGAGACTTTTTATTATATAGGGAATTAGCACTGTTTGCCACAGTTCTTTAAGGCTAGATGAAGAACTACGGTCTCTACGTAGTCTTTTCTGTTACATTTCAGTCTTTCTTGACGTTCCCTTTTCTGAATGCTCAGAGCAATGACAGGCTGAGTTAAGTATTACAACAATCATGTACTGACTCATATAATGCACTAATTTTTAAATATATCTTTTGACTGATCATCTCATAAGTCCTTGAAAATGAGATCAAATTTCATATTACTTTTGTATCATATAAATATGATACTTGACTTATTGATGAATTTACTCATGAATTTCATCTCGATCCTATTTTCTAGAAAAGTAAATGACGGTCTATCATTGTTGCTTTAAAAGTTATTTCATTTGCAACAGCATGGATGAACTTGGAGGGCATTATGCTAAGTGAAATAAGTCAGACAAAGAAAAATACTGTGTGATATCACTTATACGTGGAATCTAAAAAAATACAACAAACTAGTGAATAAAAAAAAAAAAAAGCAGACTCACAGATATATAGAACAAACTAGTGGTTACCAGTAGGGAGACAGGAGAGGAGAAGGGGCAAGACAGAAGCAGGGGATTAAGAGGTACAAGTTACTATGTATTAAATAAATAAGCTACAAGGGTATATTGTACAACACAGGGAATATAGCCAATATTTTATAATAACTATAACTGGAATATAACCTTTAAAATTGTGAATCACTATGCTGAACACCTGAAATTTATATAATACTGTACATCAACTATACCTCAATTAAAAAGAAATTTCATTCTTGACCACTCCACAAGCAATCTAACTATTCTCTGAAATGCTTTAAGTCTTATTGACTCTCTACTCTTCCCTAAGCTTATAGCTTTTCTATCAGCGTTACAACAGTAAAACAAAACGAATGAAACAAATACTGTTCTGTGTTACACTGAAGCTCTTAGGGAGTGAAGTATATTTTAAAATAACTTTAAATCTAGCATTAAAATAACTGTGGTGTAAATCAATTATGACATCTATTTTACAACTCTTTCTATCTTGATTCTCCCTCTCAAACACTGTCTTCCAATTAGGAGAAATGAGAGTACAGACTGAATAGTTAACTTTCTCAACAAATGTATGAAAGTGCTTCCCTCACTACACTGTCCTGTTAAAAAAGTCTTTATGGGAATCTTTTCCTAGATATGAGTGTGGAGAAAACCACTGGTCTAAAATAGAAACATTTTACCCCTAAGAAATGCCTTTTTATTAATTTATGAACACATATTATATTTTTCTACTAATATGCTATGCATATTATGAAATACATATATTTTTTTAAAAAGTGAGACTAAGGCAATTGAATAATGCTTCATTGTATTTGAAAATCTTGGTTTAGTACATTGCAATACAGCAATTTGGCTCTAGATACTGTCTATTTTTGCACTTGGTTTTAAGGGCTGTCATAGCTGAAAAAGATGCCTCAAAATGATATGTGGGTCAAATCTGAAACAGTGTATAGTTAACTGTACTTACTAAATCAAGATTCTCATTTTTCAATTTCACCCGCAGGTTCAGTTTAGTAAAATTTTGAAAAGACTGAATTGAGTATTAGATGACACTAAAAACCTGTGAGAAAGTCATAGTATTTCCCTGTTCTGTTTGGTATTTTCAGGAGGAGGCCGGGTCATGTAGGGCCCTGCAACGACTCTGGCTTTTATTGAGTGAGATGAAGCCGTTTCAAGGTTTTATGCAGAGAAGTGACTAATATGACTTAAGTTTCAAAAAATGACTTTGCCTACTGTGTTAAGAATAGACTTTGGAGGGCAAGAGTAGAAGTAAAGATACCAATTAGGAGGCTTTTGTAGAAGTCCAGGCAAAAGACGATAGTGGCTTGGACAGTGGTGATAGCAATTGAGGTGGTCAGAATCTGGATATGTTCTAAGATAGATTTCCCTACGTACTGGGCATAGGGAGAGAGAAGTAATTCCTGAAGTTTAAGCTTAGACATCATCCTGGGAAGGGTTCTCTGATCCACGAAGATTTCATTCAGTCCCCATTTCACGGGCTCCTACAGCTCCCTGTTCCTCTTCCATCACAGCACTGTCACATGTGTGGCAATTTCCTGTTCTGTTCCCCCATATCTTTACTAGGCTATAAGCCTTGAAAGTGTAGGGACCATGTCTATCTTGTTTGTAGTATATACTTAAAATTTTCTTGGTATACAATTGTGTAAAACCTTACTTCTTATTTTTCAACAGTGCCATATCACCAATTCTATAAAAATAGTTCATGATCACTTAGATTTTACTATTAACCACTGTAATTAGATAACAGTATATTCTTCAGAAAATGGTGGTAGCTCTTGAATGATTATAGCAAAGGCATTTAATATTTTTCATAACCAAGGGCATGAAAAAGTTTTAAGAACCTGAAGTTATATATGAGAATTGCTATGACTGGTTTCATTTGAATGTGAGATTGGCCAGACCATATACCTTAAGACACTAATAGGTTGAGCGTAAAAGTAAAACAACTACAGCTTCAGAAATGGGGGTTGGGAACATTCCTGCGATGATTGTTGATAATGCAGTTCAAATTTCTATAAACAGGTCTATTCTGACATTCTTTTGTTAAGTTTTTGCTTGGTTTGGTACAGTATATACATACTCTGAGACAAAGTTCTTGAAACAGAACTTTAAAAGCCCAAAGTAAATGAACAGCATGGCTCTTCATGACTCAAAACTTGGCAATGGCATCAATTAATTTTGCTCTTCACCATACCCTGTGTGCTTGCTATGTATGAGCCTAACAAAAAGGGACAAATTCTTTATCATTAAAACTATTTTTGATAGGGCCCTGAAACAAAGAAGATACAGTATCTACAGTGAGCAGAACTCTCATGAGCTACTGGGTATAATATATTCCATGTAAAAATCCCTTTGCATATCTTTAATGCTGTTTCTGTTTGGAAGGGAATTAAATGTATAATTAGCCAATGGTGTCCACCCCTTAAGAAGTTTCTCAAGGTGGTGAGAAACTTGGTGAGCTTACTATTACATTCAGGGATTGGTTTTCAGCTGCTGAGGTACAAACCCTGGATTTACCAAAATGCTAAGCATAGATCCTTTTCTCAAGAGAAGACTTGGAGTACCTTAAATTCATAAGGCTGACTATAAAAACATCCCCCAGGTTGCCTAGTACACACAGAATCTGAGCAAATGGAGTTAGATTACATACATGTTTAATGGCATTCCTTCATTCATGAAACAAAATTTATTGAACATCTGTTATGTGCCGGCTTATTCTAGACACTGAGAACACGAAAGAGACAAAGTCCTTCCTCTCTCAGAGTTTATATTTTAGTCGGGGAGATAGATAATTAGCAAGAAATTTATCTGTTTTACTTACTGATGTATCCTACTTGGAGTACTGCCTGGTACATGTTAAGTATCTGAGAATAGTTCTTGATTGAATGAATAATATAAACTATTAACACAGTTTCAGATAACATGCACTAAGAAGAAAATAAAACAGGGTAGCGATATGATGAAGTATGCTTTGAAAGAGGGTAGCTAACCTAGGTTGGGTGGTGTGGTATATTAAATTATTGTCTGGCAAATATTCATCCATTCTTTCTCTCCACCTCCATGGGAGAAATAGATTTTTCCACTCCATCGATGTTGAACTTGACTGTGCAACATGCTTGGCCTCATGGTGAGTGAAATGTCCTTCACTGCCTTTTGACTATGTGGGCTTGGCCGTATGGCTTGCTTTGGCCAACAAGATGCCAGAAATACGACAAAATCAGAAACTTCCAGTGTTTATTAAAGTGTTTTGGGCTTTCCCTCTTGTACTTCTACCACTGACATGAGAAGAACATGCCTTGGATGGCCCATCTTAGATTCCTTCTGAGTTTTGGAAACTCTGTTCAAGTGGTTTAATTTCTTTTACTAAATTCAGGGCTTTGATGCTACTTGCACTAATCTCTTGACAACTGACGTGGGAGTCATTTTGGGTAAGAGAGGTGAAAGGAAGGGATTTGTACTATGAAAGTACCCAATAAAAAAAAGGTAGATGTAAAACTTCTTTTTTTTTTTTTTTTATTAACAGGATTTTTAGTAATTTAACCACTAAAATAAACAAAGAGCAGAAGGAGAGCATGTTTGTTTAGTCCCGTGGCTAAGCTCCACCCTAGACAAGATATTTTCATTTTCAACACATGATACACAAGAAAAGGAAAATGTGAACCACAGGAATGGAATAAATATTGAGGACAAAAGCAAAGTGTTGAATATATTATAGTCACACCAAATCTTAAATGAATAAGCACTCTACGCTACAAAGGGAAAACTAAGCAACAAAGCTATTTCATAAGCCAAATGTCCCCACTGATGAATTAAAAGCAGATATTAACATTCTTGTAAAATGGCAAAGAAACTAAGATGAATATTTTCCTGGTACAAGGTAATAGTCACAGTATACATGCAAAAAATATGAAAATATGAAAAACCACCATGGTGACAGGACAGGAATAGTGGGATTATTTAATAAATCAATCCCAATGTACACTGAATGCTGGATATAGAAGTTATCCTAAAATATTGTACTTCAAATCAAATGCTGAGAAAGTCATCTACTTTGGAAAACATCTGGAAAAGACTCAAATGAAATGGAGGGATCTAATTTTGAAACTTACTAGTATAATAATGTTCTGACTGGCAGCCAGGTTTTGAACATAATCTTCTGTAACAACCCAGAAGCTCAAAGAATGATAGAAGTGACAAGGACCAGTGAAAATAGACACAACAAAACCTATATATAATACTTATTACATAGTACAGAACTGAAGCCTCTCCTTTTCAGGCTTAGAATATGTGACTTGATTTGATAAATAGTACTTTGCTGTTCAGTTTCTCACCATTTTCTTCAGTTTTATACTTAAAATCAGAGTCGTAAAAAAAATAGCAGAGGCCATGGATAACAGGTCTGGTTGCAAGAAAATGGAGAGGAGGGTAGAAGAAAGAGACCCCCTTGTCAGAGTGTGGAGTAAATACAGAGAACAAAGATGGTGCCAAGGACACAGAGGCCACTAACTTGATCTAGGCGAATTCAGTAGAAAGACAAGCCCATCAAGCTCTCTTTAGTAACCTTTGTGGCCATCATTCTATAAAAAGAAGCTCTGTAACTAATGTATACAAAATGCCCCAGAATTACAAAGGGGAAAAACTTTTGGTTAACTCAAGGACAAGTTTAATCACTAAAACTTAAAAATTTAAATGAAAATCTATTTATACATACCTTCTAAAATTATCAATATTTAGCATAACTACATGGAAACAAAAACCTTATCTATCCAAAGTATTGCCTACCCCCTGAACAGTGTCACATAATTTAGGCATAACTATAGAAACCTCAGACTACTGAAAAAGAATGAAGTTGTGGTGGCCAAGTGACAAACTTTCTACAAGATATCTGATGAACCTGGCAATTGCTAATGCTCTGTTTTAGTAAGAATAAAACCCACCTAGTTTGACTTCAAAGGATCAGTTTTAGAATTAGCCAAGAGACTAAAAAGCTGGAAAAATATTTCTACTGTAACCATAGCATCTTGGAAAAAATTCCCAAAGTATGTAGTGGCCATCTGTAATGTTCTCTGGTTTTTGATACCCTTCCTATGTTTGATGAATTTCTAAACTTATGAAGTATGACTCCCTTAAGTAAAACCCAGAAAACTCAGTTATCTAGCTTGCTCCTGCTCCAAAAGCTCTGCTAATCAGAGTCAACTGTGAAAGACTTTTGATTCAGAAGTGAGCAGTTAGAGGAAGGGGCTCTGGATAGCACCCATTTGCTCATAAGGATGGGCAGCATTCAACTGCTAATTACTGCAATGACTGAATTAAACAGGGGGTTCCCACAGTGCTTGACAGGAATGCTGCAGCAAAGAGGGACTTATCTTTAAGCAAGTTTTGTGGTGTAGTTTTTGGTATTGTTTCTGGAAGCTTTACCTTGACCCTGGTTCTCCAGCTCTCAACAACTTGGTCAACAACCATATTTCCTTTTAATAAATATTTCTGCTGCTTAACTGGCCAGAGGTAGTTTCTTCTGCTTAAAATAAGAACCCTGATTGATATTCAATGGCTACTAGAAGTGGCTGAAGGTGGTACATCCTCAGGAAGACCTATGAATGGTTACCTGACTCTGTAAGGGCTGATGGCTCTAAAAATCCAGCTAATTTTCTGGGAAAAAAAAAAAGGTAAAATCTGGCAGCCCATAGCCCACAGTAGCAAAGTAACAAATTATTAACTGCAGTCACTTGAAATGAAGTGACAAATGAAAGCAAGACTATGGGAGATCCAGTGGCTTCTAACACTGAACAATATGAAGAGCATGAAGAATTCAAACACAGAATTAGTTGCTTCTGATTCCACAATACAGCTTTACAAAAAGACAATGAAATGCTCACAATCCTAATGATGCTCACAATTCTCAGTTCAAGGCAAGAATCACAGCCACCACAGCCAAGAGCTACTCCCCGACACTGTTCCCTGGGAGGGAAAAGCCAGCATTAGTGAACAACACTGCCTTCTAGAGGCCAGGAGAGCCGATGGGCACCACTGCTTTCAATGTAGACCACGGGATAGGGAGATAGCAGACCCAGGGAGAAGCACTTAACTAGAAGACGCAGGAGGAAATGGTTACTGTTATTGCTACAAGGGTTGGGTTAAACTACTTTGACCTGCAGTGACCACTGGCTCTGGCCACCTGATCAGACAATCTGTATGGACCAAAGAGACAGGCATCCAAAAAAATTCCAACTTAATAAAATGATTAAGATATCCAGGTTTAGTGAAGAGAGGTCTGACTTGAGCCACTGCAACAAAAATTTGTAATGTCTTTTCCAATTTCTAGTCCTAAGTCAATTCACAGGCCCACAGTTTTTTGAGTGAAGTAGAGAATGCAAGTGCTTGAAGGCATATATTGCGATGACATCACAGGTATAAACTGTAAACTCTCAACTTGGCTTTCCTCATAAAGGTAACTGCACTGGAGAAAGGGAAATACCAGGTCTTTTGGGTACTATTGTCTAATAGCTCTGAATTAACACTAAAACTGGGGGCCCAGAATACCATTGTGAATTAGTGGTCAAAACGGATGCCTGAGGGAATCAAACGATGAACGCACTTTTAATCTGAATCTGCCTCCTATCTAGCCCGGCTGAGTGCTAAACACACATACAGTATACAGCTGGAACTGGAGGTGGAGATAAGATTACTGGACAGTCATTTCAATGAAGCTGCTGCTGCAGGTGTGCATTCTTTACTAGAACTCTTAGCACCAGGTATATGACTATTAATCTGGCAAACGCTTTTTCCCTTCTATTTCAACAGACAGAGAACACCTATAATAGCAATTTTCATATGACAGGTAGGGTAATAAACCATTTTATCTTAGGGTTATATAAATTATTTGGCTCTGAACCACAATATACTTATTTCCTTAAGACCATTACTGTCTCACCATTACACAGGACAACTACATTGATGACATATGTCTCCGGTACATATACATAATACATACTCAAGATCCTTCGCAAAGAAAAGATATGTAAAAAACATATGAGTCTAATATGAGTGCAGTACAGTGGGAGATAACATCATGTAAAAATATAAGAGCTACACCTCAATAAAGTTTCTGAGGGGTCCAGTGATCTTCAGCCTATCATGATAGCCTCTTCACAGTTAAAGATAACTTATTGTACCTTGTGCCTCCTGCCACTAAGAAAGCAGCACAGTGCTAGGTGGGACTCTTTGAAGGCTGTGTGTGTGTGTGCGTGTGTGTGTGCGTGCGTATGTGTGTGCACGCGCGTGTGTGTGCGTGCGCGTGTGTGTGTATTACTTTGGGAACCTTGCTTCGACCTATTTATAAAGTGACCCTAAAGCTTCTAGTTGTGAGTGGGCCCCAGAGGAAAAAGGAGGCTTCCTAGTTAGTCCAGGCTACAGTGCATCTACCTAGACTTAATGACGAATAGACTCAACGGGTGTTAGAAGTATCAACAGTTTATCAAGAGCCTGTGGTGAGTTCTGATAGAGGAATCCCAGCATTGATCTATAAAGGCTTGGAACAAAGTCATAAGGTTTACCCCATGAGACTTCACTAAGAAGCAGTTAGAAGAGTGAAACTTCATGTGGAAACTTCCTTGCTGGTGAGGGTGGTGGCAGACATTGGGTTTTGGAGGCAGCAGAGGTTGTGAAACGGTTTCAGTGATACACAATTGGCATAAATGGCAAAGTGGAAGCAACCATGGTTTTCTTTAGCGCTTGGTGGGGAAGAAGCAGCAGCAATGGTATTTCCTCATTAGGCCAGTACTATATCATGGTTTTAGGCTTTAATTTTGGAAGCTGAGCTGTTTCTCTCTTCCAAATAACCTCTTAATAAACAAATTCCTTTTTTGCTTAACCAGTCATAGATAACTTCTGTTGCTTAAAATTAGGAACTCAAACTGAATATAAAAAATATATAATTTTCAAATAGACCAACACCTGTCAAATACTTACAGGATCTTAATATTAGGTTACTCTCAAATTCTCTGATAAAGGGATACAATGATAAAAATTAGTTCTTAGGTAGTAAACTGATGTGAATGTTGGAGCTTTATGTATAAAACTGAGGATTACGGAATCTCATGCAGGGAATCTCAGCTGAACCAATAAAGATGAATGAAAAATTACTGGAAAAAGAATACAGGATAATAAATATCTTTAAAAGAGAAAGAACAAGAAGAGATGTATGTTGGTACAGCAATCTCAGAGAAGGAAAAGAAGTGCTGGTAAAATTACTGTCTTGACTATTCGTTTAGTATTATTATTTTTAAAAAGTAACAAAAATAGTCTGACAATTTAGTCAGACATGTGATTCATCCATAATCTAATGGATTTCACTCAAAAATAACGTGATGATCATAAATGACATATCTTTTACCTCTCTGCTACAGACTAGAGTTCACATATCTTAAATAATTGGCCTCCCCTTAAGGAGTGAGCACAAAGCTTCCAGAGCAAGACAGGAACACAGAGAGGTCATGTCAGTGCATATGAATCAGCAAGGAACAGAATGTCAAGGAGGTTTTCTCTGTTTTTATATGAGAAGAAAAATACCGCATCTCTTAGAAAATGATTTTTTCATGCTGTTTCCAAGGCACTATTAGTTACAAACCAAATTGTTATTTTTGCTATTTTTTCAAAGGAAAGAACTGATGGCTGAGGAGATACATATGATGGAAAACAACTATACAATAAATCAAATAGATTAAATTTTAAAATTACCAAGTATCTTTTAGTAATAATCCCATCTCTCTACTGAAAGTTGGAGATTTTGATAGTGGAAGGAAATAAGAAAATAGTCATTTCAGGAATTTCATTTAAAAAGCAGCACATGAAAAATAACTCAGTTTTTAACTATATATTAGAAAAAGAAGTCAAAGAATCAGAACTAACAGGTATTCATAAATATCCAGGATAGTTAAAAAGACTATTAATCTATTATGGAGTAAGTCTACAATCCTACAGATATAATTTCTATAGTCCAATTTAAAGTACACAAGAGGAAGGTCGTATATTTTTAAATGTTTTACAAGAAACTCTTGTAGATATTAGTGCAAAGCCTGAATTGTTATTGTTCATTGTATCTTTCTTATAAATGAAAATACTTTCTTCTTTCTATATCTCAAGACAGAATTAAGAACTGAGGGAATTCCCTGGTGGTCCAGTGGCTAGGACTCGGCACTTTCACTGCCGTGGGCCTGGGTTCAATCCCTGGTTGGGGAACTAAGATCCTGCAAGCCACGCAAAAAGAATTAAGAACTGAGAGCCACTGAAGAGAAGTGTCAGACTGGAGGAAAGAGCAGGGCTATGTGGCTTAGCTCCAGGCTAAAATTGAATAAAATAAAATTAAAAGAAATATATTTTCCAAGCTAACATAACTTTAAAATTTAACAAAATGAATAGTTTCCAAACAGAATATGTTGGGATCATGACTCATTTTCTTAATTTTCTTAATTTGCTGCATAAAAAAAAATCGTTTGCCATAATTACTTGTATATTTTAATATATTTTAAAGGACTGAAATAACTCTGACATGTTAGTTTTTTGTTTTTTTTTTAATTCCTAAGAGGAAGTATAATTTTAAGGGCATTAGCCTATATGACCCTAGAAATGAGTATTAATTCCAACGATGTGTCTATGAGGACTTTATGAGAACTAAAGAGAATAGGCTAAGGGTTTAGTTTTAAACACTGGTATTAATGGGCTGGATTGGACTAAAGGTACAGATAATACTACACAGAATATTAGAGCTAGGCTTGGTTTAAAAAAAAAAAAACCAAACTATTGTTCACTTATTACTGCTACCACATAAGTTTGTGGTGGCTTTAACTTCAGAGCCCAATTTATGATGCACATTTTACAGAAATCTTGTTTAAGACTGTGTCAATATTTCACCACTACCTAATATGGTCATGACAATTAGGAAAACAACGGGCCTGATTTTTATATAATCAAATTTATTATTATTTATTTTTATTTATTTATTATTTATTATTATTCCTGCAGGAATAAAATAATATTTAAAGTATCTAAACAAATAGTCTTTGCTAGGATACTCAAAAGCTCACCATAGGTGAAAAACCTATTTAAAAATAATTTATAAATTGTATGTAATACGATGATTGATTTCAAGCAATTGATTTCAAGCAATTGATTGTATGATTTCAAGCAATTTCCCAAACGAGATGTGTGTGTGTGTGTGTGTGTGTGCGCGCGCGCACGTGCTATCCATGTCTTTCTATTCTTCTTCCTAATTTATCTGGATGGAGCCAATTTAATTAATTTATCTAGACAGAGCCTGTAAAATTTATCTAATTTATCTAGATGGAGCCTATAAAAGTAAAAGGTATATTACAAGCTTGTTAGTGAAGAAACTGACAATCCTAAAATACCATTTGAAAAATACTATGTAAAGTAAATTATCAAACCAGATTTAAAGAGTCACTGAGGAATCTCCCTATATGGTTTGCAGTCAGATAGAACCAAGTTAAAATCTTGACTCTCTCTTTTACTAATCTCGGGCAGTTATCTCACATTGTTGACTTAGTTTTCCTTGTCTGTAATGTGCAGATACTACTTTAGAATAGTTTTGAGGATAAAGTGAAACTGTGTAAGTAAAGCAGCCACCATGGTATCTTGGACAAACTTGGCACTCAATAAATGGCTGCTGTTTTGTATTTTTTTCTGATACAGACTTAGATACCACTTAAATTGAACGTGTCTAGTTATTCCTTTAGCATTAAGGTCATATTAAGATGTTTTTTTGGTTTCTATATTGCTGAATTTCCATGGTTAAGTTTTTCCATAGTTGAACAAGCTTAGACCTTTCAAAGTCTTCTCCTAGGTTATATCCTCAATAGTTCACTCTAAAACTCTGATTTCCATGAAAATGTCAACATCTTTTCCAAATATAGAACTCAAAACAGGACACTAAAGCACCACAAGAGAAGAAGATGGTAACATGTGGGTTCCTGTCTCCATGATCAATTGCTTTCTGTATCACTGAGTATTTCATGCACTTCTAGTCCTCTTAGCTGTTGATGTTAGGGTTCTTCACTGATTCTAACTACCATGGTCTTTTTGATAATCATCTCCAGATATTGACTTCACTCTAGATAGTACAATGAAACTGCTAGTATAAATGAAGTTGACAAGGCCAATTGCTGTGATGTGGAGTACAGGATCAAAAAAGGAAAACTCAAGTCTCAGCTATGGTTTATTAGATCTAGCCTTGGAAAAGTGAACATTTCTATCATCTTTGGCTCTCCAGTTTGTAAAATCAGAATAATAACCATGCAGGTGATTATAAGAATCAAATAATGTATGTAAAAATCTTTATATATTTTAGTTGTTAAATATGTATTGCCATTATGAATACCAGGGTATAAACTCTCTTTCTTGATGATCTCATTTATCCTTGTGTCCTGAGCACAGTTCTCAGACTATTAAAGATGCTTAACATTTCTTTATAGAATGGAAGAAGAATTTCAACTGCAATTTCCCAGTACATAGCTTAGAATGGAACATGGAAGGGCGTACACAAATGCATGTTGTATAGATATAAGGATCTATGTTGTATAGATCAAGATGCTAGCAATTTGGAATACCACTTCATTATTCATTTCTTTCTAATAGTTTAATAGTAACATGGTAAAGGCAATAGTGGCTCTTAATAAATAGTTCGTGAATAAATGAAAACATATATACATGCTTTTTGACTTCTAAGGTTGGCTAAAGGGTAAGACAACATCTGAGAAAAAAACAAACTCCATCTCCACTGCCCCCAATAATATAAGCTTCATGAACCAGGACATTCTAGAATTGCAACCAAAAGGTATATTAAGAATCTAGAAATAGACTTTTTAATAAAAGTCTTTGTAAATTAATTTGCTTATTCCTATAAGAGACCAAACCCTTTGTCTTCTCACAGACTATTGTCCATCCTCTTTTTACTATGCAGCCTAGTCCATATTTTAGTTTCCATTCGACTGAAATAAAAAATCCACTCTTATCTCCATAGTCTTAAGTGATGTTCTGGAATTCTATTGTCAATGATTATCAGCACAATCTTTTTGACCTTTTTTCAAGCACTGCCATATGTTGTGGTATCTACTATTGCTTCAAGCCATTTTTTGACCTTTACTTAAGGTAATATGCTCTTATACTTTCCTTCCAAAACCAGACTTTCACCTTTTTAAAGATATGGTGGTCCTCGTCCTCCACAGCTGCTTTGATCTGGTAGATACTACATAGTGCCATACGACTAACAAAACATAAACATGGGTCTCTGTTATCCTCTTATTCTTCTTGGCTTTTAATCTGAAACTTTCATTTCTGACCTATTCACAAACTTTTGTCCCTATTCGTTATTGATGACTGTTGCCCACAGAAGTGGTTTGCCAAATGGTTAACAGCGCAGACTCCAGAGCCAGACTGTCACTTTCTAGCTTTACGATCTGGCGGTTAATAATGCTATTGAGAGTAATGAATACATACACACACTCTTAAATGATGATATCCTTAGACTAGTGCCTGAAACTTAGCAAATGCTATATAAGTATTAGCTGTTATCATTGTCATCATCATTTCAATATGGGGGCCTCTGATAGCTACCACTTCCTCTAGGTCTGACCTCTGATTTTCCTTCTACACCAGCTGCTCACCAGTTACATCATGAGCTACCTAGCTATTCTTCACTTGGGTCCATCTCAAGAAGCTATACCTAAATACAGGCCTATAGCATACCCATCAGGCATGTCAACTCCTAAATTCCATGGCCTATGACTCAAAGTTGACACTTTGATTTTATTGATTTGTCTTTGATTTGAATCAGTTCTTATCACCATCTGAATTTTAAGAACTCTAGTATATTGAAGGAAAGGAGAAGTCATCCGAATATCTAAGAAAAAGCTAAAACCTTTTAATGAAGAATAAAGCTAATTCACTGTAATAATTCAAGAAGTGATTACTCAGATGAACATTTTAATTACACAAAAACAGAGAATGAACGTTTTTAGATACTAACTGACTCCAACTAAAATATTTATACTTACTGTACTTTGATTTAGAAGTTTTGCTTTGCTTTAAACAAAATTGCTATCCCAAAGACCCGTTAAAGAAGAGTACATTAATTGCTGTGCTGAACTAGTTCTTAAGTGAAAATGCATAAATGTTCATTTTAAGCTGGAACGTATGTTTTATTCCCTGAAACAGGAATAATGGAAACTTAATCTAAGCATTAAGCTATGTCTATAGTACCTTTTCTCAGTTACCCACTGTTGAAACGGAAATGATCAATAGATTTGCCTCACCAAAGTAAGTTCTTTCAAGGTTGTTCTTATGCAAGCGAGTCCAGCAGAATAAGAAAGAGGATCAAGAAGATTGTTAAAACAGAAAGTGAAAAACAGCAATAAATTTGATTTTAAAGCATACTGTATGAAATAAGCTTTCAGAGAAGAGTATGAGATTGAAAAATAGTAACTTTTTAGATCATACTTGTATAAATCTTTAAATTCCCTTTGGCATCAAAAAATGAGGTACAACTGAAAGTACAGATAACAATTGAGTGTGAAGGTATATTATTCATTTTAAAATGCCTTGGTCAGATAAAAGCACTTTCTAATACGAGACCCAAAGCAGAAGTTACAAGGGCAGATGCTGAGCGGCTACTGAGCTGCATCTTGCATAGGCAACTCTACAGCCTGCCCCAGGACAAGCAGAAGTAAGGCCAATCGATCAGGATGAGAAGGCGCAGGAGGCTGGGGAATGCCAGAAAAGTGTCACTTCCCTAAACTGATGTATAAATTATGCACAAAATAACTACTGTGATGCAAGTGATTTATACCAAGAATTAAAAACCCCTGTGGAGACTCATCATCTGTCAAGGAAAATGTTACTCACGGTGGTAACACAGTTCAGAACTCTAAGAGGCATTCGACACCAGCTCATCCAACTCCCGAACTATTAAGAGGAAAAAAGTAAGGCACCACAAGATATTCAGTGACTTGTCTTCAAATTATGTTTAATTCAAGTAACTGTATAACTGAACAGAAACTACAGAGAGTTCATTTTGGCCAAATATTGCCTTTTATTAATCAGTTTGAGATGCAAACACTCAAGAATATTGTAGAAAACCTGGATTAAATGAATCCTTTTAGAATTAAGAAATTATAACAATGCTTTGACCACAAAAACTTTGAAGTAAAGATAGCTGCTCCTTACTCCTCTTTACAGATCTAAATTAAAAGGATCCTCTAATGTGAAGATTATTTTCCTGGAGGTGATTTAGAAAACACAGGCCATAATTCTGGTTCTTAAGAGGAAAAAAAAATAATCTTTTATTACATTTGGATGGGATTTTATTTTTTAGGAATCACTGCTTGGCTGTGAGTAGTTGTTGCTTGCTGAATGTTATTCACACTTCCTCCCTCATAGCAAGCTCATGTGTAACACTCTTAACTTGTGGGATGGGTTGGAACACTTCATTCTAATCCAAGGGCCATAGGTCATTTTCAACCACAAATTCTTCCTCCCTAGGGAAGTGTCAAGGGATGTGGTCTTTCCCATCTCGTTTTCCTACAACCTCCTTTAGTCTAAAATAAAGTTTATGTCACTAATGACCAGGCCTAAAATGTTATAATGCCTTATCTGGCAATTAATGTCAAGAAATCTTTTCCAGAACAGCACCTTAGGAATTTCAATTGTCTAGTTACAATAAGGCATAATGAAAGAATAAATATTTTATAGGGCTGACAGGAAGAAATTTTCTCCTCAAGATTATTTTGATAGCCTGGAGCTGGAGTTGACAAACGATTTTCTGTAAAGGGCCAGACAGCAAATATTTTAGGTTATGTGGGCCCCATGGTCTCTCTGAACTACTCAACTCTGCTGTTGCAGCATGAAACCAGCCAAAGAGTAGCACACAAATGAATGGATATGGCTGTTTCAATAAAGCTTTATTTATAAAAACAGCAAGCCAAATTTGACCCATGGGGTGTATCTGCAACCCCTTAATCTAGAACTTGTAATGATTCAAGAGAGTTTGAAACAAAACAATTTAATTTTAATAAAACATATTATGGCTGTTAAATATAAATCACTACAATTGGGGATACCTAGCTGATTCTCAGATAAACTGAGCATATTTTAAAATCTTTTTAGGTTTTCCTGTTTACCCTTCTCTCTCTATTATACAAATTATAATGGAAATTTCTAAATTCATTAAAGAATGAGACAATTTCTATCAACTAATGAAAAGATTATGAGAACTGAGACTGCAAAACTTTGGCTTTTCAGTTTTATACTAAATTTGTGAACTCAATATAATAATTTTATTTTCTGGGTTTAACAAGATAGATCTTACAGAGGATTTTTTAATACTATCATTTAGAGCATCTATAAGAAAGGCACTTATAAGATAGTCACTGAAACAGATCCATTATTAATTTGAATAATTTTCCTGGTTGATCATTTCAAAAGCTCTCTTTGTTTGGATTTGATTACACTTAACCTTTGATTATTATTAGGACTTGAAGTAACAGTATAAGTACCATGTATCCAACTTAGTAAATAATTTAGGATGTAATTTCAGTGTAAATTATGATCCACATAATTAGTACATAGGTAGTATAGGTATAAGTAGCCCCTTTGTCCTAAGATGTTTAGACCAGATGAATATGAGTATTTACAAATTTCAGGGACATCCCTATTTATTTGATACAATAAAACCCTGGTAAATGGCATTTAAAAGTAAAACATTTTCTCAGTATAATTCTAATTTTAATCCTAGTATAATTCTAATTCTACTTCTAGTATAATTGTAATACTCAAAATGATTGGATCACTGATTAAAAACTTGTTGATTGTAGATACCCAGAAAAAGCAATGTTACCCTCTGTGGTGATTTGTAATTCTACTGCATTTAATATTGTAGAATAAATTATAAGTTATTTGAAAAGTTAAGCATTTCAGAATTTTCATTCTGTTTCTCTGTCTTTTAAAAGTAAAAGACTGAAGGAAAAAGATGTAGAGAAAAGAGTCTTCATTTCAGTCTTTTAGTGAATTTGTTAAGGGTAAAATGATATCAAAGCAAAGATTGGTTAGAACAAAAGACATATAAAGACAGAAACTAACACAACATTAGACTTCTTCTTACAAAGATTTTGGAAAACTTCAAGAGGGGATGATTACTTCACAGACTGGAATGTAAGCCCAGTTGGCACCAAGGTCTACAGGGCTTTTGAGGTGTCTAATGTTGAAAATCTCAAGTTGACTCTCTAGTTAAAAAAAGCTGGAGAGGAGAAAGGAAAATTTTTGTTCTGGAAAAGTGTTCTTGTCTGATGCAAACAGAAATCCATCTTACAAAGGAAGAAGTAGAGATGAGTTGTCCTAATTTAGTCTTTTGGAAGCAGAAAAAAAGATTATGAATTTGCTAAAAAAACCCTTTTGGTTCTTCTAAATATTACTTTATAAGTTATGAGATGTCTTTTCTGTGTGTGTGTGAAAAATTTCCAAGACCCCAAAATTCATAAAAATTAACTTGAAACACTGAAATCCATTTTGGAAAAGAATCAGAGTGTAGAGAATCTTAATTTTTAAAAAGTTATATAAAAAAGAGATCTAGTAGTTGGTTGGTGCTTTCGTTTCAAATATTTTATCCACTTTCCTTTTTTACAGCTTTTCTGTTTGGAGAGATGGAATATTCAAATATTAAAAGTATTCCACAATATGTATTATTTAAAAAACTCTCAAATCCCAAAGTGGTGGTAATAAACTTCCTATTAATATAGTGATTAAATCAGTTTTAATCTTCTGTGAATCTAGTAACAAGAATGGAACAAACTATTAGAATCATGTTGTAAACCTCAGAGGAAATAGAATGCCAAACGTTAATCTGAAAAGCACACTTTTAATTAGCAAAAAATAATGCTACTAGGCCTTTCTGTTTTTCTTCAATAATGTATATATATTGAGACCACACTCTAGCTGTTCTATTTTATTACATGTATTAACTCAGAGCTGTTCTGGAAGGCAGGTATTAAATTTATAGTTCTTAACATATAAAGGAACAAGCATAGAGAAGTGGAACTCTGGTGCACATAGAATGTAATATTGTCATGATTTTGTTGTTATTTAATGAACATTTCTAAACGTGATAACTAGTTTATGTAACATAAACAGATACTAATCCTTTAATATGATTGCAAGAACACAGATTAAATGGCAGAGTTCATTGTCAGTTCTCTTCAAGGGCTAATTTACCTCACACAGGGACCAGGTAACTCCTGTAAAGGCATTTCCTGCTCTCATTTTAAATGTTTCTTACAGCAGTCACAAGACTTCTTTTGAGAGGAAAGTAATACACGATTTTAAAGATTTTTTTAAGAAAAAATTTCCATTTTGATCAAAGAAATATTCATCTAACATACTCTTATGAATGGGTTTGTTATGTTACATAACTTCTCGTTCAAATTTAGTGCTCAAGTAAGAATTGACCATATATTATTAAGAAAAGATGGTTAAAAAAGGATACATCCATAGGAGTTTGGGATTAACATATACACACTACTATATATAAAATAGATAACCAAAAGGACCTAGTGTAGCACAAGGAACTATACTCAATATTTTGTTATAACCTATAAGGGAAAAGAATCTGAAAAAGTATTTATAGTTATTTATATATATATATATAATTCATGTATAACTGAGTCACTTTGCTTGTACACCTGAAACCAACACAACATTGTAAATCAACTATACTTCCGTTTAAAAAAAGAACAAAAGGATACATCCACAAGACTCCTTGAATTTATTTCAAGTCTGTGTTCTTTCACTATCACAATTCCTGTGTGTATGTGGAAAGCATCTATAATTCCTTTCATGTATGACTGCTTCTGAATTAGTTTATTTAATATAAACTCCTTGGGGATACATATAGAAATAGGAGTTTTCTGGGAACATATCACTTCCTGAAAAGTCAGTTGACTATATCTGGCTCAGAATTTTCTCTTCAGAAGGTTAATTTGTTTGGGTGAAACTGCTTTTAAAAACACCTTGAGATAACATGCCCAAAGATCTAATCCCATATGAAATGCTTCTGTGAGTGGTTAAGTTATCTGAAAAGCCTACTTAGCAATTTTTTACTCTGCTGACAAACTCTGCTTTGTTGAAACCTAATGGTAGTTACTGAGGGGTAAGAATTTCCTTTGTATCATACCAAACTTGGCTTCAAATTAAGGGTATGGAACTAAAGTGGTATCATGAGTTTGTGTGACACTCCTGGTCTTCTACTTAACTGTCAACTGAAGAATAATCTTTTATTTGTCATTTTGACCAACAATTAATTGTGTCAAATGTCCTCATACACGCTATGTTTTATTTATAATTTTATTATGTTATATTATATAATACTATATATTGTATAATATATAGTCTTTAAGTATGATACTTTATAACATGTTATACTAAACATATAAATGAGACATAAAATAGTGTGTGAGAAAATTCACCACATAATGTTATATAATATAATGTAATATAATATGCTTATTACAGAGATTACTAAGTCATCCTAAGTGTTTCTCATCTTGGATACTACTTAAGAAGAATAAAGATTTGTTGAAAAAGCTACAAATTAAGCTATTAAGTCCATTATTTCCGGCTACTGCTCAGACTCACATATTAATAAAACCACACTGTACTGAAATGATGTTTATTTTGTAAAGCTTCTGAATTTTGTTTTTGAAATGGAACTATGGCAGAAGAGCCTTAATTTGATAACCGTAATAAAATCTATTAGAACCACAGTGGTGTTAACCCAGTCCGAAGGCCTAACGAGTGCATACAAATTTTGACAAATATTATAAGAAATAACAAACTTATGGCCAAAAAACGAAAAGTCTATAACTGTTTACTTTCTTCACAAGTGTAAAGTTAAATTGAAAATGCTATAGGTCATTTCTAGGAATCCAGCAAGAAATTATTCAGTGTGCTTTTTTTGTTGACAGATGGAATTTATGTTTATAGACATTAACTATTAGAATATATAATTATATCAGAAAAATAATCTTAGATGAAGATTCCTAAATTAGATGGCAAAGGACATTTTCAATATTTTAAAATTTCATGTCATTGTACCAAAGCCAATGCTTCAGTTTGTGGAAGCACAAGTTAAAACCCTTCAGGGGATACTTACCCTTTTCTGTTCCTTTACATACTCTATCAATTCATCTCTTGTTCTCTTCACTGCCTCTTCCACAGCCTTTTCACTTCGCTTTTGCTCTTCTATTATTGCTGCCTTAACAGTTTCCTGTTTGTGGGAGGATGAAAAAAGTCAGGGAGGTATGTGCTATGACATGTTTGTGCCCATTTTATATAAACTAAAAACCCTCTTCAGTGGGTTGAGCTCATTCTTTTCAAAGCATACCTTTAAACAGGAATAAGAACTTAACGAAATCTTTTGGGTTCTGTTAGAGATTCCACAGAATTCACTTTTCTAAACTGAGTGAAAGGGAAAAGAAATGGAGTAAGCCATTTATTGCAGGGAGCGCCTGACAGACTCCAATGGCTTCCTTACCAACCTTTCATTTGATGTTTACATGATTGATTGCTTTCCTGTACTTTGCACTGTCCACATAAGACTTCCAACTTGTGTTTATTCTTCCAAGAACACCCTAATGCTCTAGGCTGTTTTATTCACATTTAATTTTCCCATCATACAATAATCAAGTGTGGTCTGGGTGGTAAGATTTACAGCTAGTTTAGTTCTTCTGCCAGGTTAAGATGTTGAGAGCTGGACACCATGAATGAGAGGTAAGAATTCTACCTTGTGTGCTAATATATGAAATGAGAAATCTAGGGAAAAAGTGATATTCCCCATTTTACTGAAATAGTAATCAAGAACCCTGAGAGAGTTCAAATTTTCAGATAAAGAGAAAGAAGGCTAAAATTCTGAAAAAGAAATATAACACTTCTCAAAAACCAGGAAATATTTTCTGCTAAAATAGCATTTCATGGACTGGAAGAATGCAACAAGCTTCTATAACTTCCATTTGTCTACAAAGGTACCATCCTTTTTTTGAACAGGCTATCAATTAGAAAATGCCTTGAAATTTCTCAGTTGTATTTCCCTTATTTTGTTATCCCTGAGGACCCTTCACTTTGTAGTGTATATATGTTTTTGTTTAGTTTTTCCTGATTAATTGCAGACACATATATATCAATATATACATATATATATACATAAAACCTAGAAAATATGAAGTAGTAAGAATTTTCTATTATGAATATATTTACTATAGAAAATTAGGAAATACATAAAAATATGAACACAAAACAAACACACACCCATACAAAATTGGGTATGAAAGGATGGGTCTCAAACTGTACATACTATTTTCTAACTCTGGCATTTTTCATTTAAAATACATTTTGAATATTTTAAAGTAATTATATATTCTTTTATGATTTTATATTCCATTACTGGGATGTATAATAATTAATTTTACTAATATTTATTCATGGATATTTTGGTCGTTTTTAATAAAGCAGTGACAAGCATCCATATATGTAACTTTGTGGTGCATATTAGATACTTCCTTAATTTCAATTCATGAGGTAGAATCATGTTGCCCAAGGGATATAATTTTTGAGCTCTCTTACAGCTTTTGACATTTTGTACAATTTTTTCCCATAAGCAGCCCATGAGAATAGCTGTTTTCTTGCAACCTTGATTACATTTAGTTTTAAAATCTTTGCTTATTTAAGGGATAATCATATCTAACTTTATTCTGCATTTTAAAAGATTATGTGATATGCAGCATTTTTCATAGAAATATTAGCAATATACATATTAGTTCTTATCATTTGCTTGATTGTGTCCTCTTCCTACTTTAATATTGGTAAACTCATAATTTTTTGGATTCCCTCCCTAATATATAAAGTTAAGTCACAAATCTCAAAAGCACTATAGTAAGACTTTGACAATTGTTACTCTTTATTTTCTATCACTAAGTACATTAAGCTTTAGTTCCATTGATGAGATAATAAAATACAAAGTTGTTTCCATGATTTTCTGAAAAGATTAAAGTCAAAAAACTATAGTATTTTTTATGTTTAATTTTTTATTGAAGCATAGTTGATTTACAATGTTTCAGGTGTATACCCAAGTGATTCAGTTATATGTATATATATATCTATTCTTTTTCAGATTCTTTTCCATTATGGGTTATTACAAGATATTGAATATAGTTCCCTGTTCTATAGAGTAGGTCCTTATTGTTTATCTATTTTATATATAGTAGTGTGTATTTGTTAATCCCAAATTCCAAATTTATGCCTCCTCCCTGTCCCCTCTGGTAACCGTAAGTTTTCTATGTCTGTGAGTCTATTTCTGTTTTGTAAATAAGTTCATTTGTATCATTTTTTTAGATTCCACATATAAGCAATATCATATGGTATTTGTCTTTCTCTATTTGGCTTCATTTAATATGATAATCTCTAGGTCCATCCGTGTTACTGCAAATGGCATTATTTCATTTTTTTATGGCTGAGTAATATTCCACATATGTACCACATCTTCTTTATCCATTCATCTGTCAATGGGCATTTAGGTTGCTTCCATGACCTGCCTATTGTAAATAGTGCTGCTACGAACACTGGGGTGCATGTATCTTTTCAAATTAGAGCTTTCTCTGGATATATGCCCAGGAGTGGGATTTCTGGATCATATGGTAACTCTTTTTAGTTTTTTAAGGAACCCTGCATACTGTTTTCCACAGTGGCTGCACCAATTTACATTGCCACCAACAGTGTAGGAGGGTTCCCTTTTCTCCACACCCTCTCCAGCATTTATTATTTGTAGACTTTGATAATGGCCATTCTGACTGGTGTGAGGTGATACGTCATTATGAAAAACTGTAGTAATTTTTGAAAAAAAAAATGAGGACAAAAAAAGACTATTTAAAATAAAAGCATCTACTATTATAATTTCTATTGGTTTCATACTTACTAATTTGGAATTCGAAAATTTTCAGATTTTATAAAGGCAAAAAGTAGTGCATATATTACTAAGCCCCCTGAAATAAAACACATTAATAGCTCTTCAGTGAAGGGTATGAATATTCACACTATGTGGGTAAATTAAAAGTATAAGTTTCACATTAGTTCAGGACAGGTTTTGCCAACAGCCAAGTTATAGAAATCCTTGGTTTTCAAGGGTTTTATAATTTTAAAACTACTGTAGACCTGGATTATTTGAATATAAAAGATAAATCCATATCATACTGAATATCAACCAGAATTTCTATCTAGTAAGGGTCATATAAGTAAATTTGACTAGATCTGTTTGGTTGAAGGCAAAAGGATCAATTTAAATAAAAGGGATATATCCAGAAAAAACATGAAGAGTTAGCTACTATGTTCTTCAGTTAACATTTTTTTTAGGGGGGAAGGGGCTGCGAGTTTACACTGTCTGCTCAGTCCACATTTTTGAGGACCCTCCTTTCCTAATTTTTGAGTTGAAGAAGAACATGTACCAAGAAAGTTTCCTTGATTCTCTCCTCCCCATTTGGGAGTTAGGTGACAGTCAAGGTTGTGAAATCCATACACACACTGTATATTTAAAATAGATAACCAATGAGTACCTACTGTATAGCACAGGGAGCTCTGCTCAATATTCTGTAATAACCTAAGTGGGAAAATAACTTGAAAAAGAATAGATACATGTATATGTATAACTGAATCACTTTGCTGTATACCTGAAACTAACACAACATTGTTAATCAACTATACTCCAATATAAAATAAAAATGAAAAAAAAAAAGAATAAATACTACTTGTCAATAAGTATCTTTGAATATCATACAGAAGTAAAGTTTAAGGGGCTTCCCTGGTGGCGCAGTGGTTGGGAGTCCGCCTGCCGATGCTGGGGACACAGGTTCGTGCCCCCGTCTGGGAAGATCCCACATGCCGCGGAGCGGCTGGGCCCGTGAGCCATGGCCGCTGAGCCTGCGCGTCCGGAGCCTGTGCTCCGCAACGTGAGAGGCCACAACAGTGAGAGGCCCGCGTACCGCAAAAAAGTAGTTTAAGTCTTCCATTTTCTAACCAGCCCAAATTCTCAATTACTTAGAAATGATTAATGAATTTTGTGTGCATATTCAGGTGTGTGTAAATATCTGCCTGCATGTTTTGTTGAATTCCATGAATGAACTAAATTGTCCCTATGAGTCATGAGGGTTAGTCTAAAATAAAATATACCTCACAAGAGATGAAGACTTGACACCAATGAGTATATTCAAACAAGATAATTCTGAAAGAACATTTTCCGGAATATTTTAGTAATGTCCAAACCCCTGGGATGTGATATATTCTCTAGGGCAGGGTTTCTCAACCTTGGTACTACTGACAATTCCTTGCTGGGGGTGGAGGCGGGAGTCCTGTTATAAGCAGCATACTTGGCATCTGCTCACTGGATCCCCTCCAGGTGAGAAGCACTGCTCTAAAATAAACAGTTTGGAGGGAAAACTATCCATTTGCATATGTGTTATGGTTTGTTAAAATATATGTTAACACTTCTCATCATAAATATTTTTTTGTCTAAAAATAAAAAATGTGCAAGAAATCACATCCAAACGATTATATAACTAGTTTTTAAGTGTGGAAGAAAGAGTTCTACATACTTATTTTTAAAAAACGAATGACTGGGATCAGTTTCTATACTGTTACAATTAAATATGACATGATGAATGTCATTGAGGGCTAAAAGCTTATATAACATTTTGTATAAGATTTAAAAATTTCTCCTCATTGCTTAAAAGTATAGTTATGCTTTAGTATCCATTAAATCCACCACACACTTCAGTAAAAATGGGATCGTGACTTAATAAACGGTCTGAGGTTGTTCTTTATCAGTGCGATTTAGTTAAGGATTGTAAACACAGTTAAATTATTTATGGGAAACAAATCACAGCAATCAATTTAATTTTGATCTTTGGGCAGTAAAACACAGTATCAAAGATTTTTCTAGGGCAACAGCGCACTTAATTTTTGTTTCTATAAATGACATATGCATATTATCTAATTATGTATTATTTTAAAACTTGCACGTAGTTGTGGAAATGTACCTTAGAAAATGAGTGTCTGAATCATAAGTAAAGTCAAGCTGCTGTATGCACTTCCTGTGCATCAACAGTTAAAAAAATGAAGTGAGACTTCTATTCCTACATGAATTTACAAGCTCACACTACAGCTTCATCAGTGCTTTTCACACATTGATCCAACTGCAAATGGAATTTCCACATTTCAAAATCCATTCACTGGGCAACTGAGGAGCTTTCATCTAACTTTCAATTGGAAATAATTAATCTGCATTGTAATGATATGCTAAATGGAAAATATTAATAGAAGAACCTGATTCTATAGATGCTTCTCAGCTAATGAATATGCTCAATTAAAATCATATGCTCATGGACAGATATCAACATTTGCCAGTACCTATTTGTGTGAAAGACAGTCTTAAAGATGAAATATGTAGTCTCATTACATATTAGCATTAATAAATGAGTATTTGTAACCATTTTTGATGATAGGGATACTTAATAGAACCACAATTAAGCAAAATGTTATCCTCCCCAAAGAGAATTCTATTCTTCTCACTAGTAGAGCTACACTATGAAAAATTATCCTTATTATCAATACTACATTTTGAATTTCATCAATAAAAAAAATTTGTGAATATCTGCTTTTTCTTGGGTTAACATAAACTCCTACAAAATAGTATCAATTAAACCTCTTGGCCCATAAATGCCTGAAATATTTAATATCTGGCCCTTTACACAAAAAGCTTGCCAATCCCTGATTTAGCTCATAATTCTGTAAGTTGGCAATCTGAGCTGGGTTCAGCTGGACAGTTCTTTTGGTCTTGCCTGGGCTCTCCCATGTATCTGCAATCAACTGCTGGGTCTGATGTGGCCACTACTTCTAGGATGGCCTATGGTAGGATGGCTTGTTTCTCCTTCCTGTGGGCTCCCAGCTCCTGCAGACTAGCTCGGGATTTTTCACATAGCAGCTGGACAGAATTGTAAAAGAAGAGTGAAAGGTCTTTTAAGGTCTCTTAGATATGGGCTCAGAAATGATACAATGTTACTACTGCTACATTATATTGGCCTAAGCGAGTATGTATTAAACATTAACTCCAAAATTCTTATCTAATTGTCTAATTATCTTCTCAATATATTCAAAGATATCAGGCATTCTATTATGTTTATTTTCTTGGAGACAAATCTCGTGGACATATCTCCAACCTGGATTGGTTGTTCTCTAGGTCTGCTACATAGCTGTCTATTCTGGGATTTCCCTCAGTCATTTTTCTAGGGGTTTCGCTACATCTCTCTTGATCTGTTATCTTCAGCTTTCTAGATACCACTGGATCCTTTTTTACTGGTTTACTTCTTTGTTTTGATAGAGTACCTACTCCAGGAGATTCCTGAGAAAAGGCACATGAGAACTGTTTTGATATCACCTTTGTCTTGAAAATGCTTTCATTCTACTCTCACACTTAATTTATAGTTTGGCTAAGTGTGAATTTCTAGGTTGGAAATCTGTTCAGTTTTCAAGGTTATTGACGAGTCTGATTACATTCGGATTCCCCATCATTTGCACAAAATTTTTCTCTCTTATGAGAACATTTGTTCATTTTCTTTACCTTTGTTTTTCAAAAATTTAACAACAAACTTAGTTACAGGCCTACCTAGAAACTCATATCTTACAATCTAGAAAATCATGTCTTTCAGTTCTGCAAGATTTACTTTAATACTACTACTATTATTATTATATTGTTTCCTGCATTCTATTTTCTGCTTTTTTTATTATTATTTCTGAAAATCCTATTATTCAGCGAATGAACCTCCTGAACTGACTGCCATATTTTCTGGTCTTTTCACTCCTATTTTCCATTTCTTCAATGGAATAAAATTTTTAATACAATTTTTATATTTTAATAAAATTTTTATACAATTTTCTCTGGAAGACTTCTATCACTTCATCTTCTGACTCTTGTTGTTTTTATAAACATTCTACTGTATTTTGTTTCTAATCCTTTTATTTGACTTAAAAAAAAAGCATCCTCTTCCTTTCATAGATGCAAAATCTTCTCTTACTCTTGAGGAAATTAATAAGTTTTTTAAACTCTTCATATATCCATAGAATGTTTTATTTTCTGTTTTTCATGGGAAATTATCTGTTCATGCTTGACTATTTGCTCATGTTCAAAGAGTAGAGTACTAAAATGCTGAGTAACATCTCTGTGCTTGCAGTTGTGGTTTATGGACTGTGATCTTAATAGCAGAGCAATCTGGCTGGGTTGTTTCCTTGGGGCAATTTCTGATACCAATACATTTAAGTCTTTTATCTTGGGCTGACTAGATTCCTCAGAAAAGAATCTTCCAATTTCCTGTCTGGTTGTCAGCATTCTGAGAGCTGTGATGGGAAAAGTGGCTAAGGTTCTCAATAAGCAGCTTAAACCTTTTCACCTTGCTGTCCTCCCAACCCCATTTCATTACAGCATCTATACCTTCAGCTGTGCTTGGTGATCCCTGGTCTAGAGACCCTCTATTTCTCTCTTTTTTTTCCAGAGAACTAATCCCAGTTTTCTGCCAGAACTGGCAGAGAATAAGTGGGGATCTAACTGTTTATTAAACAGGCCTCCAAACTTTCCTTCTATTCGAAGCTTCCTCTTCATTTTCACTTCTAGAGATATCTGGTGACACCAATGAGTAAGCCTTTGGGAGTTTCTACAATGTACACTGTATACTGTACATTGGTCTTCTCAGTCATCTCCACTTCTCATTTAGGGCTCCATTTCAGAGTTTTTATTTCAGTGAGGTTTTAGAAGGGAGTAGGTAAAACTGCTCTTTTTAACTAGATATGTGTTAGAAAAAATTATGAAACTTTTTTACTTTGAAATAATTTTAGATTTACCGAAAACTTGCAACGATAGTACAAGGGTTTTCATATTCCCTTAATCCAGCTTCTTCTCCTATTAACATCTTACATAATTACGGTACATTTATCAAGCTAAGAAATAGTATCATACAGTAATATTAAACAGATTATATTTGTATTACATCAGTTTTTCCAATAATGCCTTTTTTCTGTTCCATGATTAAACCAGGGCAGAACATTGCATTCAGACATCATGTCTCATTAGTCTCCTCCAATATGTGGTAGTTTCTCAGTCTTCCTTATTATATTGACACTGTTGAAGAATACTTTTCAGGTATTTGGATTTGCCTTTTTTTTCCTTATGATTAGACTGGGGTTATGAATTTTGGAGAAGAATACCATAAAGGTGAAGAATGCCTCTCATTGTATCATATCAGGGGCAACATGGCATTAAACATAATTTATCACTGGCAATGTTAACTTTGGTCATTTGGTTAAAGGGCTATCTGCCAGGTGTCTCTAACATAAAGCTAACATTTTTTCCCTTTCTATAATCTGTTCATTAGATATGAACAACTAAGTCCAGTCAACACTCAAGGGGAGGGAAACTGGACTCCATCTACTGGGAGGGGAGTATTTACATTTATTTTTTAGAGAAAAATGAATATTTTTAAACTACAGATACAGTTTCTTCTGCAGCTACAGAACTATTTAGCATTTCTAATTCTTATTGCATCAGTTCTGGGATTTATATTTTTCTTGGTACTCTTTCATTTCATCTAAGCTTTATAGTTGATTGGTATTGTTATTTATATTGCTATATCATCTCTAAAATTTTTATAGGATCTAAATTATCCTAAATAAAGATTCATCCCTCTGATAATGTTCATTGATAACATTCCTCTTTCGTCCATTAATCTTGTGAAAGATTTGTGAATTTTATGTCTTTAAAAAATGACAGTTTAGTATTTGTAAACTTCCTAATCTATGTCATGCATTTCTGTCATGACCTTTATTATTGTTTTCCTTCTATCTTCTTTGGATTATTCTGTTCTTTCTTATCTAACTTCCTTAATAAATTGGAAGTGTTATTAGCTCATTATTTTGCAGTCTTTTCTACTTTCTAATTTAAATATTTAAGGCTATGATTTTCCTCTGAAGTAACACTATAGATGCTTCTCACAGCTTTTTAAGTAAATAACTATTTTATAAATGACTGCAATCTTTTTCCTTTGTGCTTAGCTTTCTTTATAAATTTCATACACAGTGAAATGCACAAACTTTAAGTGTATCACTCAGTGGATATTTACATACATATACACCCATTTACTTACTACCCAGATCAAGAAAAAGAACAATTAAATGTCACACAAAGTTCTCTCATGCTTCTCCCCATCATAGACAACCACTATTGTAATTTCTATTCCCATGGGTTTCTTGTTCTTAAAGGTCATAAAATTTGAATCACACCATATATATGCTTTTGTGACCAAATTTTATTCAACACAAAATTTTTGAGATTCATCCATATTGTAGAGTGTATCATTAGTTTGTCTTTTAATTTTGGTGTAGTGTTCCAAACAATACACCACAATTTATTCATCCATTTTACCAATAACGGATATTTGGAAGAGTTTCCGTTTGGGATTATTATGAAGAAAGCTCATTTTATCATTCCTTTACACATCTTTTAGTGGGCATAAGCATTAATTTCTGTTGAGTGCATACATAATTGTGGAAATGGTGGGTGCCAGAGTATACATGTGTTGAGCTACTTAGTAAATATGGCAACACACTTTTAAAAAGTAGGCAAATTTACACTCCCACCAAAAAAGCACTAGAGGTCCAACTGATCCACATCATTGTCAGTACTTGGTATTTTGTCAGTCCCTTTAATTATATCCATACCCAGGGCAGTGGTATACTGGTATCTCTTTGTGATTTTAATTCATATTTCCAGCATGAATAATGATATTGAGCACCTTTTCATATGCTTATTGGCCATTTTTACATGTTGTTTTGTAAGGGCCCTTATTCCTAGGTTGTGGCTTTATTCTAAAAAGTAAGACCTTTCAGGGATTCTCAAATGAAAGTCTTTATCAAAACACTTCTACCTTTCCAAGACTTAACTTACAACCCTTACTTCCCCAAAGTACCTGGTCAGCTCTTTAGCCTCTCAGCTGTTCTTTTTTGTTGCTGGATTTTAAGAGTCTTGCACTCTGCATATGCAATTTAGGATTTGGCCAAGGACTTGGGGGTAATTTGAACACAGATTTTTGTTGTTCTCAGAGTTTGTTCTGAAAATATGCCTCTTGGCAGGCATGAACTCTGCCTCCTGCCTCGTTGGCGCTGTAAGACTTTTTATGCTTTTGAGTTTTAATTCTGCATGCTGCCAAATAGAAAACGCTTTGAAGACTGAATGCAGGGAGGAGCTTAAAGATGGCGGAAGAGTAAGACGCGGAGATCACTTTCCTCTCCACAAATACGTCAGAAAAATATCTACATCTGGAACAGCTCCTACAGAACACCTACTGAACGCTGGCAGAAGACCTCAGACCTCCCAAAAGGCAAGAAACTCCCCACGTACCTGGGTAGGGCAAAAGAAAAAAGAGACAAAATAATAGGGACGGGACCTGCACCAGTGGGAGGGAGCTGTGAAGAAGGAAGGGTCTCCACACACTAGGAAGCCACTTCACGGGCAGAGGCTGCGGGTGGCAGAAGGGGAAAGCTTCAGAGCCATGGAGGAGAGTGCAGCAAGAGGGGTGTGGAGGGCAAAGCGGAGAGATGCCCGCACAGAGGATCGGTGCCGATAGGCACTCACCAGCCCGAGAGGCTTGTCTGCTCACCCGCCGGGGCGGGCAGGGCTGGGAGCTGAGGCTCGGGCTTCGGTCGGAGCGCAGGGAGAGGACTGGCGGCGTGAACACAGCCTGAAGGGGGTTAGCGCACCATGGCTACCCAGGAGGGAGTCCGAGAAAAAGTCCGGAGCTGCCGAAGAGACAAGATACTTTTTCTTGCCTCTTTGTTTCCTGTTGCGCGAGAAGAGGGTATTAAGAGCGCTGCTTAAAGGAGCTCCAGAGACGGGCGCGAGCCGCAGCTATCAGCGCGGACACAGCAAAGACGTGCATGAAATGCTGAGGCTGCTGCTGCCGCCACCAAGAAGCCTGTGTGCGAGCACAGGTCACTGTCCACACCTCCCCTCTCAGGAGCCTGGGCAGCCCGTCATACCCAGGGTCCCCTGATCCAGGGACAACCTCCCCGGGAGAACACACAGCGCGCCTCAGGCTGGTGCAACGTCATGCTGGCCTCTGCCGCCGCAGGCTCACCCGGCATCTGTACCCCTCCCTCCCACCAGCCCGAGTGAGCCAGAGCCCCCGAAGCAGCTGCTCCTTTAACCCCATCCTGAGCGAAGAACAGACGCCCTCAGGCGACCTACACGCAGAGGCGGGTCCAAATCCAAAGCTGAACCCCGGGAGCTGTGCCAACCAAGAAGAGAAAGGGAAATCTCTCCCAGCAGCCTCAGGAGCAGTGGATTAAATCTCCACAATCAACTTGATGTACCCTGCATCTGTGGAACACCTGAATAGGACAACGAAATATCCCAAATTGAGGAGGTGCACTTTGGGAGCAAAGATATATATATATTTTTTTTTTCCGTTTTTCTCTTTTTGTGAGTGTGTATGTGTACGCTTCTGTGTGTGATTTTGTCTGTATAGCTTTGCTTTTACCATTTGTCCTAGGGTCCTGTCTGTATGCTTTTCTTTTTTTACTTTTTAAAACTATTTTCTTAAATTATTTTTTATTTTAATAACTTTCTTTTAATTTTACTTTATTTTCTTTTTTTCTTTTTTTAACATCTTTATTGAGGTATAATTGCTTTACATTGTTGTGTTAGTTGCTGCTGTATAACAAAGTGAATCAGCTATATGTAAACATATATCCCCATATCCCCTCCTTCTTGGGTCTCCCTCCCACCCTCCTTATCCCACCCCTCTAGGTGGTCACAAAGCACCGAGCTGATCTCCCTGTGCTATGCAACTGTTTCCCACTAGCTATCTATTTTACATTTGGTAGTGTACATACGTCAATGCTACTCTCTCACTTCATCCCAGATTACTCTTCCCCACCCCGTGTCCTCAAGTCCATTCTCTAAGTCTGTGTCTTTATTCCAGTCCTGCCTTAGGTTCATCACAATCATTTTTTTTTTTTTTTAGATTCCATATAAATGTGTTAGCATACGGTATCTGTTTTTCTCTTTCTGACTTACTTCACTCTGTATGACAGACTCTAGGTCCATCCACCTCACTACAAATAACTGACTTTCGTTTCTTTTTATGGCTGAGTAATACTCCATTGTATATATGTGCCACATCTTTATCCATTCATCTGTCGATGGACACTTATTTTATTTTATCCTTTCTTTCTTTCTTTCTTCCTTCCTTCTTCCTTCCTTCCTACCTCCCTTTCTTTCCTTCTATTTTTTCTCTCGTTTATTCTGAGCTGTGTGGATGAAAAGCTCTTGGTGCTCCAGCCAGGCATCAGGGCTGTGCCTCTGAGGTGGGAGAGCCAAGTTCAGGACACTGGTCCACAAGAGACCTCCCAGCTCTACGTAATATAAAACGGCAAAAATCTCTCAGAGATCTCCAACGCAATGCCAAGACCCAGCTTCACGTAACGACCAGCAAGCTACAGTGCATGACACCCTATGCCAAACAACTAGAAAGACAGGAATACAACCCCATCCATTATCAGAGAGGTTGCCGAAAATCATAAGAAGGCCACAGACACTCCAAAACACACCACCACACGTGGACCTGCCCACCAGAAAGACAAGATCCAGCCTCATCCAACAGAACAGAGGCACTAGTCCCCTCCACCAGGAAGCCTACACAACTCAATGAACCAACCTTAGCCACTGGGGACAGACACCAAAAACAACGGGAACTACGAACCTGCAGTGTGAAAAAAGGAGACCCCAAACACAGTAAGTTAGGAAAAATGAGTAGACAGAGAAACACACAGCAGATGAAGGAGCAAGGTAAAACCCACCAGACCTAACAAATCAAGAGGATATAGGCAGTCTACCTGAAAAAGAATTCGGAATAATGACAGTAAATATGATCCAAAATCTTGGAAATAGAATGGAGAAAATTCAAGAAACATTTAACAAGGACCTAGAAGAACTAAAGAGCAAACAAACAATCATTAACAACACAATAAATGAAATTAAAAATACTCTAGAAGGGATCAATAGCAGAATAACTGAAGCAGAAGAATGGATAAGTGACCTGGAATATAAAAGAGTGGAAATAACTACTGCAGAGTAGAATACAGAAAAAAGAAAGAAAAGAACTGAGGACAGTCTCAGAGACCTCTGGGACAACATTAAAAGCACCACATTCGAATTATAGGGGTCCCAGAAGAAGAAGAGAAAAAGAAACGGATGGAGAAAATATTTGAAGAGATTATAGTTGAAAACTTCCCAAATATGGGAAAGGAAATAGTTAATCAAGTCCAGGAAGCACAGAGAGTCCAATACAGGATAAATCCAAGGAGAAACACACCAAGACACATATTAATCAAACTATCAAAAACTAAATACAAAGAAAAAATATTAAAAGCAGCAAGGGAAAAACAACATAACACACAAGGGAATTCCCATAAGGTTAGCAGCTGATCTTTCAGCAGAAACTCTGCAAGCCAGAAGGGAGTGGCAGGACGTATTTAAAGTGATGAAGGAGAAAAACCTACAACCAAGATTACTCTACCCAGCAAGGATCTCATTCAGATTTGATGGAGAAATTAAAAGCTTCACAGACAAGCAAAAGCTGAGAGAATTCAGCACCACCAAACCAGCTTTACAACAATGCTAAAGGAACTTCTCTAGGCAGGAAAGACAAGAGAAGGAAAACACCTACAATAACAAACCCAAAACAATTAAGAAAATGGGAATAGGAACATACATATCGATAGCTACCTTAAATCTAAGTGGATTAAATGCTCCAACCAAAAGACACAGACTGGCTGAATGGATACAAAAACAAGACCCATATAGATGCTGTCTAAAAGAGATGCACTTCAGACCTAGGGACACATACAGACTGAAAGTGAGGGGATGGAAAAAGATATTCCGTGCAAATGGAAATCAAAAGAAAGCGGGAGTAGCAATTCTCATATCAGAGAAAATAGACTTTAAAATAAAGACTGTTAAAAGAGACAAAGAAGGACACTACATAATGATCAAGGGATCGATCCTAGAAGAAGATATAACAATTGTAAATATTTATGCACACAACATAGGAGCACCTCAATACATAAGGCAAATGTTAAGAGCCATAAAAAGGAAAATCAAAAGTAACACAATCAAGATAGGGGACTTTAACACCCAACTTTCACGAATGGAGAGATCATCCAAAATGAAAATAAATAAGGAAACACAAGCTTTAAATGATACATTAAACAAGATGGACTTAATTGATATTTATAGGACATTCCACCAAAAACGACAGAATACACATTCTTCTCAAGTGCTCATGGAACATTCTCCAGGATAGATCATATCTGGGATCACAAATCAAACCTTGGTAAATTTAAGAAAATTGAAATCGTATCAAGTATCTTTTCTGACTACAACGCTATAAAACTAGATATCAATTACAGGAAAAGCTCTGTAAAAAATACAAACAAATGGAAGGTAAACAATACACAACTTAATAATCAAGAGATCACTGAAGAAATCGAACAGGAAATCAAAAAATACCTAGAAGCAAATGACAATGAAAACATGACGACCCAAAACCTATGGGATGCAACAAAAGCATTTCTAAGAGGGAAGTTTATAGCAATACAACCCTACCTGAAGAAACAAGAAACATCTCAAATAAACAACCTAACCTTACATCGAAAGCAGTTGGGGAAAACAGAATAAAAAAATCCCAAAGTTAGCAGAAGTAAAGAAATCATAAAGATCAGATCAGAAATAAATGAAAAAGAAATGAAAGAAACGATAGCAAAGATCAATAAAACTAAAACCTGGTTCCTTGAGAAGATAAACAAAATTGATAAACCATTAGCCAGACTCATCAAGAAAAAAAGGGAGAAGACTCAAATCAATAGAATTAGAAATGAAAAAGGAGAAGTAACAACTGACACTGCAGAAATACAAAGGATCATGAGAGATTACTACAAGCAACTCTATGAAAAGGACAACCTGGAAGAAATGGACAAATTCTTAGAAATGCACAACCTTCCGAGAATGAACCAGGAAGAAATAGAAAATATGAACAGACCAATCACAAGCACTGAAATTGAATCTGTGATTAAAAATCTTCCAAAAAACAAAAGCCCAGGACCAGATGGCTTCACAGGCGAATTCTATCAACATTTAGAGAAGAACTAACACCTATCCTTCTACAACTCTTCCAAAATATAGCAGAGGGAGGAACACTCCCAAACTCATTCTATGAGGCCACCATCACACTCATACCAAACCATACAAAGATGTCACAAAGAAAGAAAACTACAGGCCAATATCACTGATGAACACAGATGCAAAACTCGTCAAGAAAATACTAGCAAACAGAATCCAACAGCACATTAAAAGGATCATACACCATGATCAAGAGGGGTTTATCCCAGGAATTCAAGGTTTCCTCAATATACGCAAATCAATCAATGTGATACACCATATTAACAAATTGAAGGAGAAAAACCATATGATCATCTCAATCGATGCAGAGAAAGCTTTGAACAAAATTTAACACCCATTTATGATAAAAACCCTGCAGAAAGTAGGCATAGAAGGAACTTTCCTCAACATAATAAAGGCCATATATGACAAACCCACAGCCAACATCATCCTCAAAGTTGAAAAAATGAAACCATTTCCACTAAGATCAGGACCAAGACAAGGTTGCCCACTCTCACCACTATTATTCAACATAGTTTGGGAAGTTTTAGCCACAGCAATCAGAGAAGAAAAAGAAATAAAAGGAATCCAAATCAGAAAAGAAGAAGTAAAGCTGTCACTGTTTGCAGATGACATGATACTATACATAGAGAATTCTAAAGATGCTACCAGAAAACTACTAGAGGTAATCAATGAATCTGGTAAAGTAGCAGGATACAAAATTAATGCACAGGAATTTCTAGCATTCCTATACACTAAAGATGAAAAATCTGAAAGTGAAATTAAGAAAACACTCCCATTTACCACTGCAACAAAAAGAATAAAATATCTAGGAATAAACCTATCTAAGGAGACAAAAGACCTGTATGCAGAAAATTGTAAGACACTGATGAAAGAAATTAAGGATGATACAAATACATGGAGAGATATACCATGTTCTTGGATTGGAAGAATCAACATTGTGAAAATGACTCTACTACCCAAAGCAATCTACAGATTCAATGCAATCCCTATCAAACTATCACTGTCATTTTTCACAGAAGTGGAACAAAAATTTTCACAATTTGTATGGAAACACAAAAGACTCCGAATAACCAAAGAAATCTTGAGAAAGAACAATGGAGCTGGAGGAATCAAGCTCCCTGACTTCTGACTATACTACAAAGCTACAGTAATCAAGACAGTATGGTACTGGCACAAAAAGAGAAATACAGATCAATGGAACAGGATAGAAAGCCCAGAGATAGACCCACGCACATATGGCACCTTATCTTTGATAAAAGAGTCAAGAATATACAGTGGAGAAAAGACAGCCTCTTCAATAAGTGGTGCTGGGAAAACTGGACAGGTACATGTAAAAGAATGAAATTGGAACACTCCCTAACACCATATATACAAAAATAAGCTCAAAATGGATTAAAGACCTAAATGTAAGGCCAGAAACTATCAAACTCTTAGAGGAAAACATAGGCAGAACACTCTATGACATAAATCACAGCAAGATCCTTTTTGACCCACCTCCTAGAGAAATGGAAATAAAAACAAAAATAAACAAATAGGACCTAATGAAACTTCAAAGCTTTTGCACAGCAAAGGAAACCATAAACAAGACGAAAAGACAACCCTCAGAATGGGAGAAAATAGTTGCAAACAAAGCAACTGACAAAGGATTAATCTCGAAAACATACAAGCAACTTATGCAGCTCAATATCAAAAAAACAACCCAATCCAAAAATGGGCAGAAGACCTAAATAGACATTTCTCCAAAGAAGATATACAGATTGCCAACAAACACATGAAAGAATGCTCAACATCATTACTCAACAGAGAAATGCAAATCAAAACTACAATGAGATATCATCTCACACCAGTCAGAATGGCCATCATCAAAAAATCTACAAACAATAAATGCTGGAGAGGGTGTGGAGAAAAGGGAACCCTCTTGCACTGTTGGTGGGAATGTAAATTGATACAGCCACTATGGAGAACAGTATGGAGGTTCCTTAAAAAACTAAAAATAGAACTACCATACAACCCAGCAATCCCACTACTGGGCATATACCATGAGAAAACCATAATTCAAAAAGAGTTATGTACCAAAATGTTCATTGCAGCTCTGTTTACAATAGCCAGGACACGGAAGCAACCTAATTGTCCATCAGCATATGAATGGATAAAGATGTGGCATATATATACAATGGAATATTACTCAGCCATAAAAAGAAAGGAAAATGAGTTATTTGTAGTGAGGTGGATGGACCCAGAGTCTGTCATACAGAGTGACGTAAGTCAGAAGGAGAAAAACAAATACCGTATGCTAACACATATATGTGGAATCTAAGAAAAAAACAAAAAAGGTCATGAAGATCCTAGGGGCAAGACGGGAATAAAGACACAGACCTCCTAGAGAATGGACTTCAGGATATGGGGAGGGGGAAGGGTAAGCTGTGATAAAGTGAGAGAGTAGCATGGACATACATACACTACCAAACGTACAGCAGATAGCTAGTGGGAAGCAGCTGCATAGCACAGGGAGATCAGCTCAGTGTTTTGTGACCACCTAGAGGGGTGGGATAGGGAGGGTGGGAGGGAGGGAGACGCAAGAGGAAAGAGATATGGGAACATATGTATATGTATAACTGATTCACTTTGTTTTAAAGCAGAAACTAACACGCCATTGTAAAGCAATTATATTCCAATAAAGATGTTAAAAAGAAAAAAAAGACTGAATGCAAAGTTCGCCTCGCATGTTTCCATTTTCTCAAGCATTGTATCTCATCCAATCCCATCTACATTAATTGTTTTACAATGACAGTGCCTTCAGAATGTTACTTTATATATTTTGTGCCACGTTTATGGTTGGTTTTGGTGAAATAGTTCCATACGAGTTATGCTGTGATGAGTAGAGTAAGAAGCTCCACTCAGTAAACTTTAAAGTCCAACATTATCTATTTCATTCCTAGATGCTATCTTTCGTTCTTTTAAATATATATATGGTTGTTTTTTTCATCATCTCTTTTTCCTGACTCATGTAAGAGATTTACAAATTAAAGATTGTTTTCCCCTTAAACCAGTCTATAAAATTTTAAATTCTACAGATTCTGATACACTTGTTCATGTTATCATTCAACATTTTTTTTCTCCTCTCATATAATACTTTGTTGTGGATGGTAATATCAGTGCACAAAGGATTCATTAAAAGTCTGTAGTAGTCTTGTAAAACAACTGATGCTGAAACTTGTGAAACACAGATATTAACGTATATTAATGGATCTCAACTACACCTGATTAAGATATAATGTACAGTGGGATATAATGGTTCTCAATCACATCTGGGTTAGAAAAATGTACAGAATATAAAGCTGATAAAATAGAGAAAAATTAAAAATACTTAAATATTCTTAAATATATCCCACAAATATAATGTGAAAAGAATGGTGATTTACTATTTGAAAATGAAGTTATTAGCAATAAATGATATAACCAAGGAACTGTGGACTACTTAAGCCTTGCTAGGTTGGTAAAATATGTTTTTTGTTTACTCACTATTATTCAGAACAGGATTACACCAAAAATGCTCAATTTTTGGTTGTCTTCCCCAGATACAGGGTTACTAAATTAGAGTTATCAGAATGAAATTTTATCAGTTACTAAAATTTCAAGCCTTAGAGACATATTTGATTTCATATCCTATTTCCAGTCACCAGGTTAAGTCTTCTTCCCTCCAAAATGTCTGTCTTTCCTTTGCCATTTCAACTGCTATCACTTGGGCTAGGCTGCCTCTTTTTGCATGTCAAGTATTCCAGCAACTTCCAGAGAGTATTCTTAAATTCAGACTCTCCCGTGCTTCAGTGTACCACATTTAAGGTGGCCATGTTAATCTTCCATATCAACGGCATTCTATTTCTGATAATATTAAATGTGAATTTGGCTATTTAACTTAAAGGCTCTGATAATCCGCTCAAGCATATCAACTCCAACTTTGTTTTATGTTGCTTTCCCAATAAACATATTCAAGTTTTGTCAAGTTGCTATCCACCATCCACTATGCTTATTTCCCTTCTTTGAGCATTCAAATGCCTCAACCAAATGTGCTTTGTCATAGCTCATTCTGCCTCACATTAGAATAATTTATGGATTTGACATATTCCCTAGTTTATTGTAAGATCTTTGAAGACAGTGACAAAGTCTCATTCATGTTTGTAACCTCTGCAGAAACGACCATTCTGTCATGCACGTAGTTGAGTATTCAATTTGCGTTCCCTGGATATGCTATGCCGCCACCTTGGAAGGATTTCCCCTTATCCTTCTCCTCTGATAACCATGCCTACTCCTCCTTCTGCACAATTCAGTTTAAGCATCATCATCTCTAGGAGGCTTCCTTTAAATGGTCCAGATCTTCCACATCTCCTCACAGAGTGGGTGGATCTAGTACCCTTTGTTTGTGCTTTCAAAGACCACTCTATATTTTATCTCTCAAAGTATTCCCAAACTCAGAATTGTCGAAAGTACTTTGCATGTCTATCTTACCAACTTGACAGTCTTTTGAAATCAGGGATTATAATTATTACAGTTCATATTCTTTATGACTAGCACTCTAATATAGTATCTGGTACAGAGCAGAGATGCATAATTCATCATCAGTGAATGAGTGAATTTGTTTCTCCAATTCAAAGAAAATCTACTTAAGGGTAGGGGCTATAACTTACATTTCTTGTGTCCTCCAGAGCACCTGTATACGCACCAGGTTAAAGCTTCCCAGGCTTTCTCAGTTCATGATCCCTTGCTGTCTCGGTAATTTTTTTCATGTTGCTCTCTAGGCCAAAGGAAATATCTAAATTGTTCCATTTATTAATGGAACATACCTTTGCAGCCATTTGAAAAGATACCACAAAATGGAAAGAAAAATACTTTTATTTCATTCTTAACCATAGTTACTTATTCATGGGAATTTTGTACATGCTAGGCATTGTACAACTTCTTAAATCTTGGCTTAAGATTGGACAATAACACTTCCATTTCCTATTCCACATTGATAATTGCATCGCACTTGCTTTTTATCACAGCAATCCCCAAAATCCAAGTTCACTAAAATATGATATAATAGAAAGGGATATAAGACAAATTAGTATTGACAAGCTAGTAGTTTACCTGGTTTCCAAGAGGTCTCAAGCATCTCTATGTTGCCCTCTAATATTTAAAATATCCTGCAGCTTCTTGTGAGGTCACTGCAGCCCAGGGCACCCTGATGTAGTTTAGAAACTACAGCCTGAAGTAATTACAGCAACTATCCATTCACTCACTGTTTATTATGCATGGTATTATGCTAGGTGTTAAAACTACAAAGGTGATTAAGATGGTGGTAATAATAACAGTAATAAAAATAGTATTGACAACAGTAGTGGTCATCTCAGTTACAACACATCCTACTTTCAGGCAATATGCTAAGTAAGTTAAATGAATTTATGTTGGGTTATAAACTCATTAATAGTACTTAAAATTAAGGATTCCATGACCTAATAGAGATCTGTGTGAAGGACAGCAGAGTTAAGCAAAATATAATATAAATGGTATTAAAAATTTAAAAAGCAATGATATTTGGTGTTTAAAGTAACAAAACCTATGTGTATTTTCACTTAATCCCCAGAACCATTTTGAAAGGCAGGTATACCCTGAGGTTTAAAGCAGTAAAGCTACTTAACTAACATTATACGTTTAAAAAGTGTTAATGTAAAAATTTTAAATATATTTTAAAGAGATTTTACAGTAATTATTTCTGAAAGAGAACTTTCAATGATTAAATGAAAAGAATGGTAGATTTGGGGCATGTTAGTAACTGGGTATAATTCTACGGGGTTGGTAATTAACATGTACCTATGATGACACAGGAATAGAGAGATCCTAGAACAAAAAAATGACAGTAGAAATTACATTCTCAATACCTAAATTCTTCAATCTCCTACCTAATCCATTCTCCACAGTCCTGGGTAAAAATGATATACTTTTTGCTCGATAACTTGTGATTTGATGACTTTATATTGTCCTGAGCAATTTAAAATTGTTCACCTATTTCTTCTAATCTGTCCCTCTTCAAATAAATAGAAAACAATATCGCTTCATGGCACCCCTTCAAATACATGAGGAATGTTGCCATATCTTTATTCTTCTCTTCTCTGAACTAAATACTCCAATTCCTTCAAAAGTATACGGCAAGGTTTCCTGCTCTGTCACTGGCTTGACCACAATACTACCTAATATCTACGATATTTTATAGTGTCTAAAGCTGTTTTACAAATCTATCTCAGTTTATATTCTTTTTTAAAAACATGTTTCTAAGGGCCTCACAACAACTCTATAAAGCAGGTATTATTAATCCTACTTTACAATGGGATTGGAGGAAATGGAGCATCATACATTTAAAAAAATTGGTCAAGGTTACACGAGTCACAAGCTAGGACTCAAATCTAACCCCATTTACTACTTAGCACATTTATTTGGCAATCAGTTAAAATTAGTTCAATCACAGGTAACAGAAAATTCAGCACAGACTGTCTTTAAAAATAACTCACACCCTCACACAGAAAAACATAAAAGAACTGAGTAGGCTTCACTTAGGGTTCAAGCAATGTGATGGGGATCTCTTCCTCTCTAGCTCTGCCTTTGGTATTGGCTCCGTTTTCACAAAAGCTCTACACATATGGTCCCAAGATGGTTACTTGGATTTATGCATGGTATTATGCTAGGTGTTAAAACTACAAAGGTGAACAGTTCCAAGGATTTTCTCATTTTCTTACTGTGAAGGAGAGTGCTTAAGTACCTGAGAATCCAAGTCCCAAATGGAGTCTTATAGGCTTGACTCAGAATATGTGTGAATTCCTGGAACATTCTAACATGGATGGAATATAATGGAATATGATCGTTAGCCTAAGTAAATAAGGACTTATTCCTAGATTAGAAAGTAGGTTAAATCTCACCTAAAACACATGGCTAAGAAATAAAAAGTATCACTCTGGGAAGAGAAGAAGAGATGCTGAGGAAGCATTAATAAATGTCTAAGTTAGCCCCATTCTGATTTGGAAATGTCTCTCTTAAAACTGGGTATATGAAACTGAATGTGATGTTTCCAACTGACCAGTGAAAGAGAGTGTACTTTACTGTGACCAAAAAATTCTACTACTACTCATACAGCAACTCATCACCACCTTATAACAAATCCATACTAGTTGCTCAAAGTAAACAATTCTCTGAAGCTGAAATTAATTATCCTTTTTTTGCCCAGATTACTTTGTATTTCATTCAATATCTATACTAGTAAGAATCATCTCAGTTTGACACCCAGCAGACAATCTAATGCATACTTTTTAAAAAGGAATCATAACATCCAAAGCATTAATTTTGGTGACCCTCCTTTTGGTAATATGTTCCATTTAAAAGCAACCAAAACTCCTAAGAGAGCTAAATTGTGTTGTTGAAGATCAAGTCCTTTTTTTTTAAAGATTACCGTGTCTCCTTAAAACAGTGCTGGTCCAGCACCATTTTATAACCTATTGTGGCTTGTTCAAGACTCATTTCCTGCTTTTAAAGTGCTTATAATCTAGTAGAGAAGACAAAGAAGCAGATTCTTTCAATATAGTATGGCTAGGCAGTGTACAGTTAAATACTGAATGCCAATGAAGAAGAAAGAACACTTGATTTAATCTGAGAAGTGGACAGAGAAGTTTTCTGAATTAACAAAAAAGGCTGTTATTAAACAAGAGAGGGTTTAATGGAAAGCAGTGGCATTCTAGGCTGAAGGCACAGTATGACTAAAAGCCCAGTACCATAAATAGCCTGGTACGTGTACCAGCAGTATGGTACAAAAAGCATGAAGGGTGAAGCAGAGTGGCAGAACATGAGCTGGAGAGGTAGAGACCAGGTCACAGAAAGATTTATATTTTATGCTCTGAAAGGTATGTAGATCATACTAAGTAGCTTTAATATCCTATAGGCTATGAGGAGGCACTGACATTATTTATTGCAATTTGAAAGGGAAAAACTGGAAGCAAAGACATCTATGTAAGAGGTCAAGGTAAGCAATAAGAACCCTAATTAAGACAATGATAGCAGGTAGGAAGGAAGTGTATATGTTTAAGGATTATTGAACAGGTAAAATGGGAAGGCTTTAGTAATTTAAAAGGTATGAAAATGGGGACGAGAGAGGAAGAGTCTAGGAGGAATTCGTTCTCTGGGCTGGGTAACTTGGTAGATGGCTATGAATGAAACAGGAAATTAACAGGAGGAAAAAGTCTTGAGAGATAAGTTGATGTACTGTTGTGCACTTGTCCCTATAGATACAATACTGTTGACAATTAAAAATCTAAGATTCTACCTATACTTAACTAGGCTACTATCAAAATTCAGTACATAAAAATTTTAAACTAATGAATCAAAACGAAATAAGTCAATACAGAAAAATTATTTCAGTGTTGTGAAACTATCTGGCCTGCTGAAATAGAAATGTTATTTCCTTTTTTAAAAGAAGGGTCAGGTGGCAATGCTAAATTTTTTAAAGAAAATTTAACCACTGATTGTAATGTCTGTGGCTTTGGGGGAAAACATAACCCCAAATTACAGTGGCTGTGGTTATAAACTATTATGAAGAGCTTCCAACGTCAGACATAGTTTAAGTGTCTGTATGCACTGGAGTCCTTTTACAGGACTTTGCTAGAACAGCAAAATTAATGAATCTCTTCTTTTTGCCTACTTTGGGTGTAAATAACAAGTGTACTTTCTTTAACAAAGATTTTTAAGGGACACGGAATTAACTTCATATGAACATTAAATAAGCCAGAGTCATAAACTTTCTTAATATATCAGGAAAAAAACTACAAGCCTATGATCAACACTGTGACTTGGTCTTAATCTATGACCAAGGCCAAATCAAATCAAATCATCTCTCAAATAAGTTTGGAGAAATAGGTGCCACAATCCTTAGGTAGCCTGTTTTTGGTCGTAGTTTAACATTTCCCTCCTCAGTTAAAGTCACTATTAATACAGAGAAAATCTAGAAGTAAATTGGGAAGCAGAAGCTGTTTTTTCCCTTGCATTTCTCAGGAGTAAATCAAGTTGCTTAAGTTTACACTGATTGTTTTTTGCTTTGCCACACACTCTCCTCTCCTCATTTCTAGTGTGACTTAGTGGCCAAAGATGTTAAGTGCTGCTAATTACAAGTTTTCTTTTCAGAATTCTTTCAATTAAAGAAACCTTTGAGTGCTGTGAAGTGACCTAAATCTTAGAATTAGTAAATACATTCCAGGCTTTATAAAGCCAGGCCCTTCAATCAGTACTCAAGCAGTTTGTAGTTCCCTGGACAGTAGCTCTTCAGGCTCAATGGATCCCAAACAGCTGCAAAAGAACCAGCGGACAGAATGAGTGACGACCTCTGAAACCAGACAGGAGCTGGTCAGAAGGTGGCAGGAGCTGCTGTCATGCTGGTGCCCTGAGCTTCCCATAAAATGTAGATGAAGGACTGGCCACTCAACCCTGGGTAATAAACGGTGTGATGCAGAAAGCACCAAATAACTTTAATACCTTCCCAATTTCATCTGAAATGCAACAATCAGTAGTGTGAGACCGTTTCCAATATTACACAGTTAATCTGAAGTGGAGGTATGTTTTTCTAGTTAGAAAATGGCCACATTCCATAAAAGAATGTCATTGTCCAGAACAATTTTCTTTTTATTTATTTGATTTTAAATATTATCTATAAGCTTGTCAATCCCAAATTTTGGTCTCCAGCCCTGACAACTCACCTGAGGTCCAGACCCACATTTATAACTGCCTACTTTACATTTCTTCCAGGGTTATGAACAGGCACCTCAAATTTAGTCTGCACAAATTAGATTTCATCTCCCTAAAACTGAACCCTTCCTCACTACAGTAAATGAAGTCACCATCTGAAGTCACTATCTAGTCAATCATTTATTCTTGATAGTCATTTGTTTTAAAAAAAAAATCAGCTTTATTAAAATATTATTTACATACAGTAAAATTCACTGGCATGAAATAATTTGATATATTCTGTCAAATCAAATGTAAGCACCACCACAATTATGATTAAAACATTTCCAGCACCTTCAAACTGCCCCCCATCAAATCTCTTCCCTGTCAACTACTGATTTCTTTCCTCCAAATTAATTTTGCCTTCTACAGAATTTCATATACAGGCATACCTCAGAGATATTGCAGGTTCGGGTCCAGACCATGGCAATAAAGTGAATATTGCAATAAAACGAGTCACAAACTTTTCTGGTTTCCCAGAGCATATAAAAGTTAGGTTTACACTTTGCTACAGTCTATTAAGTGTGCAATAGCATTATATCTAAAAAAAATACATGCCATAAAGTACTTTACTGCTAAAAAATGTTAACCATTATCTGAGCTTTCAGAGAGTTGTAATCTTTTTATTGATGGAAGGTCTTGCCTCAAGGTTGATGGCTGCTGACTGATCAGGGTGGTGGGTGGTGAAGGCTGGGAGGCCGTGGCAGTTTCTTAAAATAAGACAACAATGAAGTCTGCTGCACTGATTGACTCTTCCTTTCACAAACGATCTCTGTAACGCGGAATGCTGTTTGATAGCATTTTATCCACAGTAGAACTTCTTTCAAATTTGGAGTCAGTCCTCTCAAACCCTGCTGCTGCTTTAGCCAAATCTGCAGTTACTTCCTTCACTTTGAAGTCTTGAATCCTTCAAAGTCATCCAGGATGGTTGGAATCAACTTTTTCCAAACTCCTGCATGTTGATATTTTGACCTCCTTCTGTGAATCTGAATGCTCTTAATGGCATCTAGAATGGTGAATTTTTTCCAGAAGTTTTCAATTTACTTTGTCCAGATCCATCAAAAGAATCAGTATTTCTGGTAGCCTTACAAAATCTATTTCTTAAATTATAAGACTTGAAAGCTGAAATTACTCCTTGACTCATGGGCTGCAGAATGGATGTTGTGTTATCAGGCATGAAAACAGCATTAATCTCTTCGTACATCTCCATCAGAGCTCTTGGGTGACCAGGTGCATCGTCAAAGAGCAGTAATATTTTGAAAGGAATCTTTTTCCTGAGTAGTAGAAACAGTGAGCTGAAAATATTCAGTAAACCATGTTGTCAACAGATGTGCTGTAATCCAGGCTTTGTTGTTCCATTTATAAGGAGCATAGGCAGAGCAAGTTTAGAATAATTCTGAAGGGCCCTAGGATTTTCAGGATGGTAAAGGAGCACTGGCTTCCACTTAAAGTCACCAGCCGCATTAGCCCCTAGCAAGAGTCACCTGTCCTTTGAAGCTTTGAAGCCAGGCATTGACTTTTCCTCTCTAGCTATGAAAGTCCTAGATGGCATCTTCTTCCAATACAAGGCTGTTTCATCTACATTAAAAATCTGTTGTTTAGTGTAGCCACCTTCATGAATTATCTGAGCTAGATCTTCTGGATTACTTGCTGCAGCTTCTACATCAGCACTTGCTGCTTCTCCTTGTACTTTTATGTTATGGAAAAGGCTTCTTTCCTTAAGCCTCATGAACCAACTTCTGCTAGCTTCCAACTTTTCTTCTCAGCTTTCTCACCTCCTTTAGCCTTCATAGAACTGAAGAAAGTTAGGGCCTTGCTCTGCGTGAGGCTTTGGTTTAAGGGAATGTTGTGGCTGGCTTTATATTTTATCCAGAAAAACTTTCTCCGTATCAGCAAATGAGGCTGTTTTGCTTTCTTATTATTCGTGTGTTCACTGGAGTAGCATTATTCATTTCCCTGAAGAACTTTTCCTTTGCATTCAAAATTTGGTTAACTCTTTGGTGTTAGAAGCCTAGCTTTCACCCTATCTCAGCTTTTGACATGCCTTCCCCACTAAGCTTAATCATTTTTAGCTTTTGATTTAAAGTAAGAGACCTGTGACTCTTCCTTTCACTTAAACACTTAGAGGTCACTGTAGAATTATTAATTGGCCTGATTTCAGTATTGCTGTGTCTCAGGGAATAGGGAGGCCCAAGGAGAGGGAGAGGAATAGGGAAATGGCTGGTCAGTCAGAACACATACAAAATTTATAGATTAAGTTTGCCGATTTATATAGGTGTGGTAAGTGGCGCCCCCAAACAATTACAATACTAACAACAAAGATCACTGTTCACAGATCCCAACAAATATAATAACAATGAAAAAGTCTGAAATATTATAAGAATTACCAAAATGTGACCCAGAGACATGAAGTGAGCAAATGCTCTTGGAAAAATAGTGCCAACAGACTTGCTCAAGGCAGGGGTGCCACAAAACTTCAGTTTGTAAAAAATGCAGTATCTGCAAAGCACAGTGAAGTGAAGCACAATAAAACGGGGTATGTCTGTAAACAGAATCATGCAGCATGCAATTTTTTTTTGAGTCTGGCTTCTTTCCTAACTTCTGTATCTAAAAGTCCCCTACCACCTACCCTCAAACAAACACATAACCCTGGTTTTCTCTTCAAAGTCCATATCATTATAACAAATTACCTTATTTATCGTAGGGCATTTTCAACTTGAATATAAGTTCTATGAGTGCCAAGAGACCTGGTCTATCTTGTTCAATGCTATATGCCCACAACTTCCCAAAGTGCCAATACACGGCAGATGGTCAATAAATATTACTGAATGAATAAAGAAATAAAAATAGCTCCCTCATGTTTTCCTACTGAAATTATCTACACTTTAATTATCAATAAGATGTATTTGTATTTTTTCTAGGATGAGCACACTGGGAGAGAGAATAGGGTAGTGGCAAGTTGTAAGGCCTCTGGAGTATGGCTGCCTGATTTTGAATCTGGCCTGTTGCCTCTTCTAAGGAGTTACTATGGCCTTGAGCAAGTTACATAATCTTCCTGAGGTTTAATTTCTGCATCTGTAAAAATGGGGATGATAGTTTTTATCTCATAAGGTGGTTGTGAGGATTAAATGAGATCAAACATGTAAAATAATTTAAAAAGTATCTCATACTTAGAACTGATAGCCAATATTGTTATAATTACTGCCATCTCTACCACCGCCAGCACTACCACCACCAACACCACTATCTTGCTATTTTGTGCAAAGCTGAAGAGAAAGTTCCATTAAAATAGTTTAGCTAACATCCTAAAATAAGCAACACATGGACAGAAGACAGATGAAGGGCATCAAAATCTTACAATGATACTCGCATGAATCACACTGTCTATGGTGACGTCTTAAATGCCAGATATTGGCTGAGCAAAGTTGAACATGCTGATGATAAACTCACTGGTGATGAGTTTATTATGAGAAAGGCAAGGCAATATGGACACCAATCTAAATTCTATTCTATTATATTGGATAGTATAGTTCACTTTATTGCAAACCACTTATTTTGAAATATAGTGAAAACCAATGTTACTCCAACTGGAGTCCAGACCACTGAGAGTCTGGAGCATTCTCTCAAGATAGAATAAAAATTTCTACATTCTTTTGTGTTTGTGTTCAGTGAACCCCTAAAATGTCAGCATTAAAATGTCAATGCAATGTTTCCCAAACTTGGGGGTTGATGTGAATTTTCATCCTTGTCCCTCTAGAAAAAATTGTACATAGACCTAATCCAAGAATGTATGTATTGTGGTTTATTCTGTAATTGGCATACTCTTTCAGGACAGTTAACCTACCTACCTAACTTCTCACCTACCTATATATCTATTATAATATTAATTTTTTCTGATAACCCATATGGAGGTTATATCAGGTAGAAACTTATCAACACTAAGAATGAGGATCATTTTCTACAAGTGTGAGGAAGAAGAAATTAGTGGTTTCCTAAAGATGGAAGATTCATAAAATTTTGTGCTCTAGGATCAGTTTTTTTTTTCTTTTGAATACTATTAGCAAAAGCCTTTAGTAAAAGAATGAAATAAGAACAAGCTTGACTAAACTTTAATACTGATATGCCTAGATGCCTTGACCATATTTTAGGCTTATCAGTCACAAGTAGGAAGGCTAGGGTATGTATCGGGGGAGGAGAAGAGTAGCAGACTTTATTAATGATGAAAGACTTCAGGTCTGATGGGCATGAAATTGTGGAGAGTTCATAATGGCAAATCTCTTATCCAAAAAGAATTTGGTATGTGAAAGGCATACCAAGTTCCAGCTCTCATGGGTCGAAGAATGAGAACAAAACCATGGTTTTTAAAGGGTTTCAAAGACCATGGCCACATATGGCAATTTCATTTAGACATGCTCAAGCAAGTCATTAAATTAGCACTGTCTTTTCAAAGTTGAAGCCCAAACCATGTACACTTTTCACGAAGAAATATTGTCATTCAATTTTTAAACTAATAAATAATTCAAGGCACTATATTTCCATCTCATTTTTTATTTCTTTCTCTTTTGTGTTATGATAAATATGGGATTCCAAATTCTGCCTTATGATATGATAACAATGGGTCTCCTAATACTGGTGTACATATAATTAACACAAAGACCGCTGCTTTAGAAAACTAAAGAAGCTGATCCAAATAAAAGAAAATAAAAATATTTTAAAAGCATCAAAGATCTTATTAGATACTAAAAACTAGTGTTTCAAGATCTGGGATAAGGACTTCCCTGGTGGCACAGTGGTTAAGAATCCGCCTGCCGGGGCAGGGGATACGGGTTCAAGCCCTGGTCCTGGAGGATCCCACATTCCGCGGAACAACTAAGCCCGTGCACCACAACTACTGCACCTGTGCAACTACTGAGCCCGCATGCCACAACTACTGAAACCCGTGTGCCTAGAGCCTGTGCTCCACGCCAAGAGAAGCCACTTCAATGAGAAGCCCGTGCACCGCAACGAAGACCCAATGCAGACAAAGATAAACAAATAAATAAATTTATTAAAAAAAAAAAAAAGATCTGGGAGAAGACAGAGACATTAGCCCAGCCAAAGTTAATTTGTCTTGAGGGCATTTGCTGATTCTAAGATTGAGCCAATATAAACAAAATGACACGTTTGAGTAAAATAAATTAAAAAAAATTCCAGAAAACTAAAAAATATGAGCTAAAACTAAGAATGCAATGTACTATATGTATATACAGATATATGTAATATATGTATAGTTTACATTTTGTACATGTAGTACATTTTCATTGTACTTCCTAAATCCCTTAGTATCCCTTTTTTTCCATTCACTTTTCTCTCTGTTATGCATATGGATAATTTCTTCTACTGTATCTGCTAATTCATTAATTCTCACTCTATTTTGCTTTTAAGAATCTACCCACTGCTATATCTTTACTATATACCTATATCAAACTGGTCTTTCAGGAGGAATAAAAAGGAGACAATGGGATGGTAACTGATCCAATACATGTTGAGGAATTTTAATATTTGTCACTACTTCCTAAAGTCCTTGCCAAAGTTTGGTAAGAATATTTACTGTGAGAGTAAGTAATAAAGGAACAACCATATAACACATGCTGAGGATTTCTGTGTTGATGACTCTATGTTATAGAAGATACACAGGAAAATTACCGTGATACCTGATGATCTCACCAAGAGACTATAGCACTGTCAATTACTTAATTACATTTGGTTGATCAGACATTCACTAGTATGATACTTTGGCTCCTGAACACATTCTAGGAGCTATATATTATTCTAGGACCTCCAAAGTGCATAAATATGATTGAGACACTACAGAAGCTCTCAGTTCAGTGGGACAGTCAGTCAAACAAGTAAGTACTTGAATCAGACATATGCTGTAAGAGAAATATAAACTACAAGATAGGAGGTTAGGGCCTTTCCCTCCAACAAAATGATGAGTACCCTATAACTGCAGGTAACAGTAAGAAAGGAAGTATACACCCATGTACATGAAACCTTGTTTTTACAGCAAAAAGGGTGCACTTTGAAAAATTAACAGAGCAGCTTTTCAAAAGATTCTAGTGTTATTTTCTGAAGAGAACACATACCTAATATAAATGTATGTGATGAGGGCTTGTAAATTTTGAGAAAGGTTTCCTTTAGTTCTCTGAACTATTTATAATAGCAGATTAAAGTCCTTGTCTATTAAGTCCCACATTACTGTAGTTTCTATTGACTTATTTTTCCTGTTTCTAAGCACACCTTCCTGTTTCTTTGCATATCTCATAATTTTGTGTTGATAAAAACTGGATATTTGAAATAATGTAATGCAGGAACTCTAGAAATTAGATCTCATCCATCCCCCAGGAATAATTGTTGTGCTGCTTGTCTGTTTAGGAACTTTCATTTATTACTAATTCTGCAGTCTGTATTCCTTGTCTTACTGTAGCCACTGAAGTCTCTGCTGGGTTAGCTCAGGGGTCAGCTAATGATTAGACAGAGATTTCCTTAAATACCATGAACTGGTAAGTGTTTTAGTGTTTGCCAAGGACCTCTATGTGTTGGAGCATACCTTCAACACTGACAGTTTACAACTCTGCCTTACCCTTCAATTTCTGCTTGCACAGAATCAAAGTTAGCCAGAGGTGAGAGATTAGGACCTTCTCAGTTCTTTTCTGGGCATGTGCACAATCCTGTACATGTATGTGACCTTCAAGAATTCCAGGAACGTTTTTAAAAGTAAGAGCTTTGCTAAGTTATCTATGGCAAGCACATTTCACAGACTTCTCTCTTAAGTTTTTTGGCCAGTCTCTTGTTTGCCCCAACTGTTATTTTTGTCCCAGGCAGCTGAGAGGTTAAACAATTGCCACTTATTGTTTTTGACAAACATCCTGGCTATAGGGCTTTTTCCACTGAGCAAACTTTGAGTCAGGTCAAATATCAATAAGCCCTGTGAATGGAGACCTTATAGGGAACTGTCAGGCCAAACAGTAACAATTCTCTGGAGACACAGTTTTTCTGGAGCTTTAAACCTATTATGGCCCCTTCAGTGGCTTCTACATGGCTGATTTTCACAGCTACCATGATTGTGGGGCTATACTAGCTTTTAAAATTACCATACTGCTGGGGAGTAGGGAATGGGAATAAGGCAAGTTAAAACTCTACAAAGTCTGCTGTTCTTACTGAGATTTAACTATTTTTCTTGAATAAATACTCCTTGGGTTGTTGACTTTTGGTTAACACCCAGAGATCTGAGAAAATTGATTTTGACGATTTTTGCTAGCATTCTCATTGCCCTTCTGAAGAAGCTAACTTGCAGAGGTCCTTAGTCTTGCCATTCCAGAAGTCCTGCTTCAACTCTCCCTTTCAAAGAGTATCAATATTTTCCCAGTTTCTTTTTTTTTTTTTTTTTTTTTTTTGCGGTATGTGGGTCTCTCACTGTTGTGGCCTCTCCCATTGCGGAGCACAGGCTCCGGACGCGCAGGCTCAGGAGCCATGGCTCACGGGCCCAGCCGCTCTGCGGCATGTGGGATCTTCCCGGACCGGGGCACGAACCCGTGTCCCCTGCATCGGCAGGCGGACTCTCAACCACTGCGCCACCAGGGAAGCCCTCCCAGTTTCTTTTTAATATATTAAACTTCTAGATTTAAATATTTAATCTATCTAAAATTCATTTTAGTATACAAAGTCCAGGAGGAAATGGGCAGCCAGTTGCAATTACAGTTGTCTCCTGATTAACCCAAGCTTGAACTGCATGGGTCCAGTTAAACGTGTATTTTATTTTTTCCAATAAACACATACAGTACTACATGATTCGTGGCTGGCTGAATCCACAGATGCAGAACTGCAGTATGGAGGGCTGATTTTAGGACTTGAGAGTTTGTATATTTTGGTATTAACGGTGGGCCCTGGCAGCAGTCCTCCACAGATACCAAGGGATGACTGTATTTTTAATCTTTTCTCGGTTAATTAGTAAAATACTTTTGAGAATCTAATAAAAGCTATAGAGTATCTCTGCAAAAAAAATCTGCACATATACACAAATTTTGCATAATTTCAGTAAATTCACAGACTGTCTAGGGCCCCCTTCCATGGAACCCAGATTAAAAACCCTGATGTGCTACAGTAACTTATCTAATTTGTAACTTCATTTTTACAAATTTGTAAATTACAGGAAACTTTGTGTCTCTTTCTGTATTCTATCCTATTCCATTGGTCTGTGTGTCTATATCCATAACAGTGCCATACAGTTTTAATTACACCAAGCATCTTTCTGCCTCAAAGCCTTTGCACTTGCTATTCACCATGTGTGAAACACTTTTACCCCAGCTAGTCTCGAAGTAAACTCCTCACTTCAAGGCAGGCCTCAGCTCAAATGCGACCTCCTTAGAGTCCTTACCTGACTACCCTATTTTTATATTGGTTCCCATCACTCTCTAGCTCTTACACAGCTTCATTTTTCTTCATGACATTGATCATTACTTCACATTTTATTATACCTTTAATAGTTTCCTGTCAGTTTTCTCCACAAGAAGGTAGGGAATTTTTTTTTTTTTTTTAACTACTGTATCCCCAGAAATAAGTACAGTCCCTGGAATATTATAGGCAGTCTTTTCAATTATTAATGTAAAACACTAAGTTTGAACATGGCAACGTATTTGCTTACCCTGCTGGTCTAAGTAAATAAAAGACATAAAAGATATATTAGCTCCATCTGGCTCCCAAGAAAAGTCATTTGTCAATTTTCTAGAATAGGACTATGAAGGTTTAAGGGGCTAACAGTTGTTTCGTTGTAGTTCTTACTGTAAGCATGTGAGAATAAAAGCAGTGAGCTGTTTAAGGAAGACTTGAAATACATTTGATAGGACAACCTCACTTTTGAAAATCTGAGTTACCTGGCAACATTGCTCTTTCTGCTATAGATCTTCTCTCTTCAACTGTCAGCTACAAGGCAATTAAATACACACACACACACACACGTTTTTTTTCTCCCTCTCTCTCTAGCAAAATATGCAACCATTTGTAAGAAAATAAACATATGTATTATTCATGACATGAATGGATTATCTTCACAGTACTCTGAGCCTATAGAGAATGAATTTTAAAGTCTATCATTTACTATAGTGTTTCTTATGGACAAGAAGGCGCCTAACAAACTCACAGAGAAGGGTACTCTTAAAGATATATGTTTTTTTCTTTGGGTGATGAACATGGGTGGATTTATTCATGCTCTCTTTCCCAATTTCATGGTGACTAATAGCCCACATCTATGTGAGGTTAAAGGAGTGGTCTGTGGTCACAAAGAAGTTTTAAGTAAACTCTCATAAATCAGGACTTAAGCAATGATCTTGACATTACTGGCATGGAATTCCAACCAACTGAACAGACAATTAAACATATATGTAAAATATATTTGTTGACACTAACACAGGTTACAGAAAGAATTGGAAAATAATCACTACTCTAGCGGAAAAAAGCAAAGAAAAAAAGATAAACTCTATTACCACATTACTGTTATGCTGTTATAGACGTTACTTACAGATGTTTCATTTTCATAATAAACGGATAACTGTGTGTTCTTTAGAGTAAACCTAAGTGACATTTAAAAAAAATATATAACACTGATCCTGGATATTAGAAGCACTGTTTCCTAGGGCTTCATTAAGACTAGTTAATGAGTGGAAAGAAAATCTTCTGGGTTTTTTGTTCTTAAAAGTTAAAAAAAAATAAACTTAGTCATTTCAGTCACATTTACCATGTATGGTTGAATGAACAATGGAAATACATGTGATGCTCTGATCATGTAAAACAAAGACTCCTATGAATGTTACTTTTTGCTTTTTACACTTGTTGGAGGAAAAATTTATTTAGGTATCTCATACCTATATAAAGAAAAGATTAAACACAAATTAGTACTATGCAAATTCAATTATGGAAAATTAATACAATTTTTAATTGTTCAGTATAGTAATCAAAAGTTATTTTGTATGTAGGCCATATCTGTTGATATGTATATATCTTATGAGACTACAGGGGTTATTTGTGAGTTTCTATTATTACTACCAACTACAGGTATATAGAAATATAAATTAGACATAAATGAATCAAACTCTTTTCCACACATATATATTATTTACTTTGATTGTATGTGCATGTGTGTGTTTGTGAAAAAGAAAAACAAGCATATTAAACAGGAGACAATGTAGTTCCAATGACTAAACATAAATTTAGATTCGACTTCTTTGAATATAGAGTAAAAAGGTAAAATTATCAGCATTAAAAAGTGAAGGAGGAGCTTCAAATGGCAGAAGAGTAAGACATGGGAGATCAGCTTCCTCCCCACAAACACATCAGAAATACATGTACATGTGGAACAACTACAGAACACCTACTGAACGCTGGCAGAAGACCTCAGACCTCCCAAAAGGCAAGAAACTCCCCACGTACCTGGGTAGGGCAAAAGAAAAAAGAGAAAACAGAGACCAAAGAATAGGGACGGGACCTGCACCAGTGGGAGGGAGCCGTTAAGGAGGAAAGGTTTCCACACACTAGGAAGCCCCTTCGCGGGCAGAGACTGCAGGTGGCGGAGGCGGGAAGCTTCGGAGCCACGGAGGAGAGCGCAGCAACAGGGGTGCGGAGGGCAAAGTGGAGAGATTCCCACACAGAGGATCGGTGCTGACCGGCACTCACCAGCCCGAGAGGCTTGTCTGCTCACCCGCCAAGCAGGCGGGGGCTGGGAACTGAGGCTCGGGCTTCGGTCAGATCCCAGGGATAGGACTGGCAGCGTGAACACAGCCTGAAGGAGCTACTGCGCCACAGCTAGCCGGGAGGGAGTCCGGGAAAAAGTCTGGAGCTGCCGAAGAGACAAGAGACTTTTTCTTCCCTCTTTGTTTCCTGGTGTGCAAGGAGAGGGCATTCAGAGCGCCACTTAAAGGAGCTCCAGAGACGGGCGTGAGCCATGGCTATCAGCGCGGACCCCAGAACAGGAATGAGAGGTTGCCACCACCAAGAAGGCTGTGTGCATGCACAGGTCACTATCCACACCTCCCCTCTCGGGAGCCTGTGCAGCCCGCCACTGCCACGGCCCCGTGATCTAGGGACACCTTCCCCGGGAGAACACACAGAACCTCAGGCTGGTGCAATGTCATGCCGGGCTCTGCTGCCGCAGGCTCGCGCCGCACTCCGTGCGCCTCTCTCCCAACAGCCTGAGTGAGCCAGAGCCCCCGTATCAGCTGCTCCTTTAACCCCGTCCTATCTGAGGGAGGAACAGACGCTCTCAGGCAACCTACATGCAGAGGCGGGTCCAAATCCAAAGCTGAACCCCAGGAGGTGTACGAACAAAGAAGAGAAAGGGAAATCTCTGCCAGCAGTATGCTTCTGTGTGTGATTTTGTCTGTATAGCTTTGCTTTTACCATTTGTCCTGGGGTTCTTTCTGTCCGTATTTTTTTTTTTTCTTTTTTTTAGTATGGTTTTTAGCACTTGTTATCATTGGTGGGTTTGTTTTTTGGTTTGGTTGCTTTCTTCTTTCTTTCGTTTTTTAAATTTATTTTTTTATTACTTTATAAAACATTTTTTAATACTGATTTTTAACTTGAATAACTTTATTTTATTTTGTTTTATCTTCTTCTTTCTTTCTTTCTGTTTTCCCTTCCTTTTATTCTGAGCTGTGTGGATGAAAGGCTCTTGGTGCTCCACCCAGGCATCAGGCCTGTGCCTCTGATGTGGGAGAGCCAAGTTCAGGACACTGGTCCACCAGAGAACTCCCAGCTCCACGTAATATCAAATGGTGAAAATCTCCCAGAGATCTCCATCTCAACGCCAAGACCCAGCTCCACTCAACGACCAGCAGGCTATAGTGCTGGACACCTTACACCAAACAATTAGCAAGACAGGAACACAACCCCACCCATTAGCAGAAAAGCAGCCAAAAATCATAATAAGGTCACAGACAACCCAAAACACACCACCAGACATGGACCTGCCCATTAGAAAGACAATATCTAGCTTCATCCACAAGAACACAGGCACTAGCCCCTCCACCAGGAAGCCTACACAACCCACTGAACCAACCTTAACCACTGAGGACAGACACCAAAAAAAATGGGAACTACAAACCTCCAGCCTGCGAGAAGGAGACCCCAAACACAGTAAGTTAAGCAAAATGAGAAGACAGAGAAACACAGAGCAGATGAAGGAGCATGATAAAAACCCACCAGATCTAACAAATGGAGAGGAAATAGGCAGTCTATCTGAAAAAGAATTCAGAATAATGATAGTAAAGATGATCCAAAATCTTGGAAATAGAATGGAGAAAATACAAGAAACATTTAACAAGGACCTAGAAGAACTAAAGAGGAAACAAGCAATGATGAACAACACAATAAATGAAATTAAAAATACTCTAGAGGGGATCAATAGCAGAATAACTGAGGCAGAAGAACGGCTAAGTGACCTAGAATATAAAAGAGTGGAAATAACTACTGCAGAGCAGAATACAGAAAAAAGAATGAAAAGAACTTAGGACAGTATCAGAGACCTCTGGGACAACATTAAAAGCACCACATTCGAATTATAGGGGTCCCAGAAGAAGAAGAGAAAAAGAAAGGGACTGAGAAAATATTTGAAGGGACTATAGCTGAAAACTACCCTAATATGGGAAAGGAAATAGTTAATCAAGTCCAGGAAGCACAGAGAGTCCAATACAGGATAAATCCAAGGAGAAACACACCAAGACACATATTAATCAAACTATCAAAAACTAAATACAAAGAAAAAATATTAAAAGCAGCAAGGGAAAAACAACATAACACACAAGGGAATTCCCATAAGGTCAGCAGCTGATCTTTCAGCAGAAACTCTGCAAGCCAGAAGGGAGTGGCAGGACGTATTTAAAGTGATGAAGGAGAAAAACCTACAACCAAGATTACTCTACCCAGCAAGGATCTCATTCAGATTTGATGGAGAAATTAAAAGCTTTACAGACAAGCAAAAGCTGAGAGAATTCAGCACCACCAAACCAGCATTACAACAAATGCTAAAGGAACTTCTATATGCAGGAAACACAAGAGAAAGAAAAGACCTACAATAACAAACCCAAAACAATTAAGAAAATGGGAATAGGAACATACATATCAATAATTACCTTAAATGTAAATGAATTAAATGCTCCAACCAAAAGACATAGACTGGCTGAATGGATACAAAAACAAGACCCGTATAGATGCTGTCTATAAGAGACCCACTTCAGACCTAGGGGCACATACAGACTGAAAGTGAGGGGATGGAAAAAGATATTCCGTGCAAATGCAAATCAAAAGAAAACTGGAGTAGCAATTCTCATATCAGACAAAATAGACATTAAAACAAAGACTATTACAAGAGACAAAGAAGGACACTATGTAATGATCAAGGGATCAATCCAAGAAGATATAACAATTGTACATATTTATGCACCCAACATAGGAGCACCTCAATACATAAGGCAAAAACTAACAGCCATAAAAGGGGAGATCGACAGTAACACAATCATAGTAGGGGACTTTAACACCCCATTTCCACCACTGAACAGATCATCCAAAATGAAAATAAATAAGGAAACACAAGCTTTAAATGATACATTAAACAAGATGGATTTAATTGATATTTATAGGACATTCCATCCAAAAAGAACAGAATACACTTTCTTCTCAAGTGTTCATGTAACATTCTCCAGCATAGATCATATCTTGGGTCACAAATCAAGCCTACGTAAATTTAAGAAAACTGAAATCGTATCAATGAAATCGTATCAAGTATCTTTTCTGACCACAAAGCTATGAGACTAGATATCAATTACAAGAAAAAATCTGTAAAAAATACAAATACATGGAGGCTAAACAATATACTACTAAATAACCAGGAGATAACTGAAGAAATCAAAGAGGAAATTAAAAAATACCTAGAAACAAAAAACAATGAAAACACGATGACCCAAAACCTATGGGATGCAGCAAAAGCAGTTCTAAAGGGAAGTTTATAGCAATACAATCCTACCTAAAGAAACAAGAAACAACTCAAATAAACAACCTATGCTTACACCTAAAGCAATTAGAGAAAGAACAAAAAACCCCCTAATTTAGCAGAAGGAAAGAAATCATAAAGATCAGATGAGAAATAAATGCAAAAGAAATGAAGGAAACGACAGCAAAGATCAATAAAATTAAAAGCAGGTTTTTTGAGCAGATAAACAAAATTGGTAAACCATTAACCAGACTCATTAAGGAAAAAAGGGAGAATACTCAAATCAACAGAATTAGAAATGAAAAAGGAGAAGTAAAAACTGACACTGCAGAAATACAAAGGATCATGAGAGATTACTACAAGCAACTCTATGCCAATGAAAAGGACAACCTGGAAGAAATGGAAAATTCTTTGAAATGCACAACCTTCCGAGAATGAACCAGGAAGAAATAGAAAATATGAACAGACCAATCACAGGCACTGAAATTGAAACTGTGATTAAAAATCTTCCAACAAACAAAAGCCCAGGACCAGATGGCTTCACAGGTGAATTCTATCAAACATTTAGAGAAGAGCTAACACCTATCCTTCTCCAACTCTTCCAAAATATAGCAGAGGGAGGAACACTCCCAAACTCATTCTATGAGGCCACCATCACCCTCATACCAAAACCAGACAAAGATGTCACAAAGAAAGAAAACTACAGGCCAATATCACTGATGAACATAGATGCAAAAATCCTCAACAAAATACTAGCAAACAGAATCCAACAGCACATTAAAAGGATCATACACCATGATCAAGTGGGGTTTATCCCAGGAATGCAAGGATTCTTCAATATATGCAAATCAATCAATGTGATAAACCATATTAACAAATTGAAGGAGACAAACCATATGATCATCAATCGATGCAGAGAAAGCTTTTGACAAAATTCAACACCCATTTATGACAAAAACCCTGCACAAAGCAGGCATAGAGGGAACTTTCCTCAACAAAATAAAGGCCATATATGACAAACCCACAGCCAACATCATCCTCAATGGTGAAAAACTGATACCATTTCCACTAAGATCAGGAACAAGACTAGGTTGCCCACTCTCACCACTCTTATTCAACACAGTTTGGGAAGTTTTAGCCACAGCAATCGGAGAAGAGAAAGAAATGAAAGGAATCCAAATCAGAAAAGAAGAAGTAAAGCTGTCACTGTTTGCAGATGACATGGCACTAAACATAGAGAATCCTAAAGATGCTACAAGAAAACTACTAGAGCTCATCAATGAATTTGGTAAAGTAGCAGGACACAAAATTAATGCAAAGAAATCTCTTGCATTCCTATATACTAATGATGAAAAATCTGAAAATGAAATGAAGAAAACACTCCCATTTACCTTTGCAACAAAAAGAATAAAATATCTAGGAATAAACCTACCTAAGGAGACAAAAGACCTGTATGCAGAAAATTATAAGACACTGATGAAAGAAATTAAAGATGATACAAATAGACGGAGAGATATAGCATGTTCTTGGATTGGAAGAATCAACATTGTGAAAATGAGTCCACTATCCAAAACAATCTACAGATTGAATGCAATCCCTATCAAACTACCACTGGCATTTTTCACTGGAACAAAAAATTTCACAATTTGTATGGAAACACAAAACACCCCAAGTAGTCAAAGCAATCTTGAGAAAGAAAAATGGAGCTGGAGGAATCAGTCTCCCTGACTTCAGACTATAGTACAAAGCTACAGTACTCAACACAGTATGGTACTGGCACAAAAACAGATATATAGATCAATGGAACAGGATAGAAAGCCCAGAGATAAACCGATGCACTATGGTCACCTTATCTTTGATAAAGGAGGCAGGAATATACAGTAGAGAATAGACAGCCTCTTCAATAAGTGGTGGTGGGAAAACTGGACAGCTATATGTAAAAGAATGATATTTGGACCTCCCTAACATCATACATTAAAAAAAATCCTCCAAATGGATTAAAGACCTAAATGTAAGGCCAGACACTATCAAACTTTTAGAGGAAAACATAGGCAGAACACTCTATGACATAAATCACAGCAAGATCCTTTTTGACCCACCTGTAAGAGAAATGGAAATAAAAACAAAAATAACCAAATGGGACCTAATGAAACTTAAAAGCTTTGGCACAGTAAAGGAAACCATAAACAAGAGAAAAGACAACGGTCAGAGCAGAAGAAAATATTTGCAAATGAAGCAACTGACAAAGGATTAATCTCCAAAATTTATAAGCAGCTCATGCAGCTCAATAACAAAAAAAAGAAACAACCCAATCCAAAAATGGGCAGAAGAGCTAAATAGACATTTCTCCAAAGAAGATATACAGATTGCCAACAAACACATGGAAGAATGCTCAACATCATTACTCAACAGAGAAATGCAAATCAAAACTACAATGATCTCACACCAGTCAGAATGGCCATCATCAAAAAATCTACAAACAATAAATGCTGGAGAGGATGTGTAAAAAAGGGAACCCTCTTGCACTGTTGGTGGGCATGTAAATTGATATAGCCACTATGGAGAACGGTATGGAAGCTTCTTAAAAAACTAAAAATAGAACTACCTTACGACCCAGCAATCCCACTACTGGGCATATACCCTGAGAAAACCATAATTCAAAAAGAGTCATGTACCAAAGTGTTAATTGCAGCTCTATTTACAATCGCCAGGACATGGTCAGCCATATAAAGAAATGAAATTGAGTTATTTGTAGTGAGGTGGATGGACCTAGAGTCTGTCATACAGAATGAAGTAAGTCAGGAAGAGAAAAACAAATACTGTATGCTAATACATATATATGGAATCAAAAAAAAATGGGGCCAGACAGCAATAAAGACGCAGACCTACTAGAGAATGGAGTTGAGGACATGGGTAGGGGTAAGGGTAAGCTGGGACAAAGTGAGAGAGTGGCATGGACATATATATACTACCAAATGTGAAATACATAGCTAGTGGGAAGCAGACGCATAGCACAGGGAGATCAGCTCAGTGCTCTGTGACCACCTAGAGGGGTGGGATAGGGAGGGTGGGAAGGAGGGAGACGCAAGAGGGAAGAGATATGGAGGCATATGTATATGTATAGCTGATTCACTTTGTTATAAAGCAGAAACTAACACAGCATTGTAAAGCAATTATACTCCAATAAAGATGTTAAAAAAAGAGAAACTAAAAGAAAAAAAAATGTGAAAAGTAGAGATATTTTAAAAATTATTCAGTTAAAGTATTATACTCAAAAGTAAAATAATTATGCCCAGTAAGATTAAGTATGATAAAATAATAGTAAAGCTACTTTATTTTGCAAAAAATAAGAAAAATGAAAATATTTATAAAGAACTAATTTTACTAACCTGACTAATTTTTCTTTGCTCTTGTATAGCTCTTTGAATTGCCTGAGATACTTTCTCTTGATCTTTTGCATGCTCGGTCTTCCATAACTCCCTTTCTTCTGCATGGGCTTTTTCCAAATTTTTTCTTTCTTCTTCTACAGCTTTTAAAACTGCATCCTTCATCACTTCTTTCTCAAGCTTCAAAACAAATAATGACGAAAACAAAAATATTTGAATGAGTGACCACAATAGTTCCTTGAATAAGACAGACTTGAGTTAACCTAAAAAACTCAAAATTTTGATCTATAGGGTTTATTTCTGACATTGTTTTTTTTTTACTCATATGTAATAACTGCTGTAAAATAAAATTAATTATTTGTTTTTACACAAATAACCAACTTATTTCCATGGCATTTCTAAACTTCAAAGAAACCAAGTCTTGGCCTAAAGTAGCAGTGTTCAAGCTATTTTGTCTTAGGATCTCGTTATACTCTTAAAAATTATAGAGGACTTCTAAGAGCTTTTGTTTACATGGGTTATACATATTAAGATTTACCATATTAGATATTCAAACCAAGAGAAAATACTTATTTATTAACTCATTTATAATTAATAACAGTAAGTGCATTATATATTTATACTGTATTTTATGAAAAATAACTACATTTTCCAAAATTAAAAAGTGAGAAGAATGTTTATAAGCCTCTTTACTATCTGACTTAATAGAAGAGAGCCTAGATTCTTATACCTGCCTTCTGTTTTAAATCTGTAATGATACTTTTAGTTGAAGTATATAAGAAAAACCCAGCCTCACAAATATATGTAGAAGAAAAGCGAGAATTATTTAGTAGCCAGTTGAGATTACTGTAGATATTCTTTCTGATTCCACACCAAAGCTTAACAAGGGATAGTTCTTAAAGGCAAGTTGCAATAAGAAAAATAAAATCATGTCAATGAACTTTTTGTACTCTGTTACATTACAATCTTTTCTTGCATTTTGAATGAACCCTTTACATATTTTTTAAACATTTTTTATTTGGCAAACATTGATTCAATGACTTATGCATCTCCTCCAGATGTTGACACATTTCACTATATTATAACCAAAAAAGCCACATTTTTGTTAATAACACCATCAATCTCATCAGAAGAGTCTTTATTAAAAAGTAGAAATAAATTTTCTAAAATTCTAATTTTTTTTTAAAGCTCGAATTTTATCATTGGCAACAAGAACTGTCAGTTTTTGTCCTTAAGGTGCTGGGCTCACTCTGCTTATTTTGGACAAAATGTCTGCCAAATACTAAAGTCTGTATAACCCTACTAATTCAGTAAAATGGCGTTCCATGGAAAAAGAGCCTATTTCAGTTGCAACTCAAACAGCTGCACAAGAATTTTCCTCAAGAAACCATCGTACATAGTAAAGTCCATCGAACTCCCACTCCTGAGAGACTTACCACTTTTTTTCTTGCTTCCAGTTCACAACTAAATTTGACAAAAGTCATTAAAGCTGACAGTCACCATTTTTGGAACTCCTATTTTATTGCACAATTCTCCTCCTAAATTACTCTCTTACTATGTTCACCAATGCCTTCCATGTTGTTTAAACCAAACGATATTTTTTGTTTTAATCCTTACTTTCATGACCTCAAAGCAACATTCTATATAGTTATTTCTGATTTTGTGAAGCCCTCTCTTTTCTTGGTTTTCATGAGAGCCTGCTGCTTATATTTCTCCTATGCATTTTGCTGAGTCTTTTCAATTCTTTGTAACTTCGTCCTTCCTCTGGATTTTAAATTTTGGAGTTCTTTCAGGGCTAAGAACTTGGACCACTTGTTACTCTACTTGTTACTCCTTTGAGGTAATTATACATGACAATAATTTCCATGGCTACTATTACCATCTCTCTGCTGGAAAACAAAAAACAAAAAAACCCATTATACTAACCCATATTAATATCTTCAGGAGATTCCTATCTACCGAGCTGTAAATGTCATGTAGATTTAGCTGCCTACTTGACTTTATAATCTAGATATATCACAGGCAGCTCAAACTCTATATCAAGGAAATAGTATTACTTTCTATGTTGCTGCTGAATGAATATTCTGGCAGTTCACAAACTGGCCACCTCATCCACACCAAACATGTTGATTCTATCTCCTAACTACTAGAATTTGCCTATTTCATTCCTTTCCAAGCTACTACTACTATTCTATTTCTGTCTTATGCAAACTTCAGATGCACTCTGTTAATTCTTTCCTTGCCTTTGGCCTTTCTTGCTCCAATTTCCCCAAAATTAATGTCAGTTACCATTATGACCCACCTATACTCAGAAATTTCAATGTGTCTCTACTTACCTATGGAATAAAATTCAATCTCACTATTCAGAATGTTAGCCATCCTTCAAGGCTCAGTTCAAAAGAAATTTATTGTCAAAAACTCCTATGGGGGGCTTCCCTGGTGGTCCAGTGGCTAGGGCTCTGTGCTCCCAATGCAGGGGGCCCGAGTTTGATTCCTGGTAGAGGAACTAGATCCCACATGCCGCAACTAAGACCCAGCGCAACCAAATAAATAAATTTAAAAAAAATGAAATAAAAAACCTCCTATGAATGCCATGGAAATACTATCTATATACTCATAATAATTTAATGCATTCCTTCTTACCTTATTAGTACATAAACAATGTTTATTTACCTGATTGTAAATTCTTTAAAAAGACAAAATCATAGTCATTCTTGAACTTCCACCTCAGCACAGTGATCTGTACCTATGAGACTTTCAACGTTTGTTTACTAAATTTAAATCTAAATCCCAAACTCAACACTCAGTGCCATATTTGTGTTAAAAACTTAATAAACAGAAAGCTCAATTAAATAGTGTCAGGGGACCATAAGGCAGAGCTCTCACCTTATAAGTGCTTCGACAATGGCAGAGTCCAACAGGAAGAAGACAGACTCCTCTACTTCCCTGGCAAGAACTCAGCCAATGAAATGCCCCGGACTCTGTTTACCACAGCCCTCCCAACTTTCTTTTCCCCTTGATAAAGCATTCTCCCTTGTTGTATGGGGACTTGCACGTGGCTCACCATGGTTGCAGACCCCAAACTGCAATTCTCTGCTGTTCCTGAATAAACTCATTATTGCTGGAGAAATATCTGGCAGTCTATTTATTTTAGGTCAACACTTTGGTGGCCCATATGGGGACCAGAGAAGACCTCCGAAGGCTCTGGGGCTATTGAACAGATGTGGTACCCACAACTGAGCCCACTGTTACTCACTGCTTTCTTGCTGACCTTGGAGTTTGAAGGTACGTCTTTCTCCTAGACCCAAGCTCATGCCCTCTTTGTATTTGAAGCTCTCCAGGTTTTATTCAGAATCTATTTTAAGGTTTCATCTTTCCGGCTAAGGCCTTGTTCTGCATGCATTTGGAACTTTGGTCTGATTTTGAGATAAGACTGTTTCAACCGAGGCTGGCTAGAAATGCCTTCAGGCCATTCCTTTGGGAATAGGGACTTCTTCACTGAAAAGTGTATTGGTTTTTCAGCCTTTGGCCTCTTCCTTTGGAAGGGGCTATTCTCTGGAAATTGCCTGTAAAAGCCTTTGGCCTGGCTCCTTTAGCACCAAGCTGTCTCCTTAGAACTGGCTGGTATTAGTTTGCAAGCTTTTTGAGCTGTAAGTTATTTAAGCTGTTTGAAAATTGTTCTTTTATTCTAGAGAAAAACCTCTGAGAAATGGGATCCCAGTTAACTAAGTATTTTGAGGGTGCTACCCCTACAGGGACTCCAGCCAAACTGGTATTTAAAAACCATAGTTCCTACCCCTTCATGCTCCTTCTGACTAAAAGGACCGACCTGACCAAAGGCAAGTTAAAATATCAGTGGCCGGGCTTCCCTGGTGGCGCAGTGGTTGAGAGTCCGCCTGCCGATGCAGGGGACGCGGGTTTGTGCCCGGTCCGGGAAGATCCCACATGCCGCGGAGCGGCTGGGCCCATGAGCCATGGCCGCTGAGCCTGCGTGTCCGGAGCCTGTGCTCCGCAACGGGAGAGGCCACAGCAGTGAGAGGCCCGCGTACCGAAAAAAAAAAAAAAAAAAATCAGTGGCCATTATGGGAAACTTTTGGAATCCCCAAACTTAATTTCCTTAAAACTGAATTAGATCACAATAGCTCAAAAATTTCCAGAACTAAGCGGTATGCCTATTTCGATTGGTATCTTAAGGCTTCCCAGTATTATCAGAAGCTTAAAACTCTCTCTCTGCAAAACAAGATTTCAAGATTAACTGAGGCAAACCAGCAATTAAAGAAAGATGAAATGGCTCCCAAAGCCTCAGGTTCTTCTTCCTTGGCTTCCTCTGGTACCATCTCGTCTCTCATCCTTGCATCCTCATGGCCAGACTGTGCCTCTGGCGCCATCTTCCTCCCACCCTTCTATGCCGCTGATGCCTCCTCTATACCCCATACTAATTATCCTGTCAAACTTCTCCTTTTCTCTAAAACTCTTCCCACCCCCTTTCCCTCTGAACTTTTCAGAATTTTTCCCTATAAAATTAAGCCTTCTGAGGATCCAGAAGTTCAACTCTGAATTTCCTATATTCTCTGGATTAAAGCTGAACTGCAAGCCATAGTCAAGTATTTTCCCAAAATAAACCAAAGATCCTCACAGACTTGCTGAGGAATTTAATATAGTCATTTAAACTTATCAACGTTGTTTCTCTGACTCATATCAGCTGGTTCATATACTTGTTGGTTAAGGCCAGGCCCAGCATAGGATGAAAACTGCTAATTGGGAAAATCCTGAAAGGTCTAACTTATATGGTTAGGTTCAGGCAATCGCTAGGTGGCTTCATCGAGCAATTCCTAGGGCTTTACCAAAGCCTGTTGATTGGAACAGAATCCAGCCTTGCACACAAACATTGGATGAACCTGTTCACGACTACTACATGACTTCAGACTGCTTCTAAAGAAAATTCTGGTCTTCCCTCAGATGTTGATTCCACCCAGGCAGCTTTTAACTCTGTGTTATTAATGGGCTGGACTGGGACATTTTCCCTTCTAGTAAAAAGGACTAGGATGAAATGGAAAACTATCTCTAGTTCAGACTTAATTAATCTAGCAAACCAGCTCTCTCACACTCTACATGAGTCACCTAAAAGGAAGAACACCATATTTCTTAATCTTCAAATCCAGCAAATGAAGATTCCTGAATGAAATCAAAACTTTCCCAGTTTCTGCTATTATTGCAAAAAGCCAGGACACTGGGAAAGATTATTACAAATTTAAGTGTTTGAGTGCTTTCAGTCCTCTAACCAGCCTTTCCAATGTCCTTTCAATTCTCAATAACGGGGCTTTGAGGAATTATAGGGGCTCTTCCCAGTTCTCCCTCTTAATCGGTGTGGAGAAATATTTCTCCTGATTGAGGATGAACCTCTTCCTGTTCTGACACCAAAGGCACAATCTCGGTGTTCAACCCCACTACTATAAAGCAGCCCATGCCGTGGTTCAAACAGTGGGGATCGCTAATGAACTTCACGTTTTAGTCATGGTCTGTAGATTTTATAGTGGACTGAAAGAAGCCTTCCCTTGCAGACCGGTTACTTCCTCTTCTGGGGCTAAAGTACTTTTGGAAAAGATTGTCCCTACCTGAGGAGCTCCTCTCAAACATCATAGTGATTTAGAAATCCATTTTACTGGCTAGGTGCTTCAACAAGTTTGCGCTGTTTGGCCAGTTTTACAACGTTTTCACTATGCTTACCACCTTACCACCTTCAATCCTCTGGTTTAGTTAAATGCACTAACAGCATTATTAAGATTCAGTTAGAAAAATTTGTAGAGGCCCTCCAAATACCTTGGCCAAAAGCATTGCTGTTGGCCCTCTAAATCCCAGATCCACTCCTTTTGGAACTCGTAAACTCTCACCCTTTGAGATAGTCACAGGACACCCAATGCACTTGGCTCCTGCCTCTTTTGACCCACAGCTGATAAAAGGAGAGATATTCCAATATTGCAAAGGCCTAGTTGTTTCCATTAAAAATAACCATGCCCTGGTAGAGCAATCTTTTCACAGTGCGCCCTTGGGAGATGATGACCTTAAGCATCACATCTTGCAACCTAGAGATTTTGTCTACTGGAAAAGACACTTCCAAAAGAATGCTCTTCAACCTCACTGGAGAGGCCCCTATCAGGCACTCATAACCAACCCTTGTGCCACCAAACAACAAGGAATAGACTCTTGGATTCACATGACACACCTAAAGAAAGCACCTAACCCTGACTGGACCTGTACATCATCTGGTGACCTGAAAGTAAAGATTTCCCAGAAATGAAGCAGATGACATCTGATGAGACAGCTTTCCCAAGATACCCAGGCCAGGCCTCTTAGAAGTTTGTCACCAAACATTTGATGATGACATAACACTTCAGATGATCTCCAATGTCTATAATCTTGATAAGATATGGACTTCAGAAAACTGCCTAAGAGGTCTCCCTCCTACCCCTCCTCGTTACTTGAATGTGACTGCAATAGTTTTCCAATCTGCACTTTCGCTCTGACGTGAGACACCACACCCAGAAATTGAGGGACAAAAAGAGCTAAAATTAGAAACCTTGATTCTTGATCAGTGGTGCTTTCAGAAAAAGGTCTTGATCAAAGGGGAAAATGTAAAAAATTCATAAACAGAAATCTCAATTAAATAGTGTCAGGAGATCTATTTAAGGGGGAACTCTCATGCCCTGCAACTACAGTAGAGACCAACAGGAAGAAGAAAGACTCCTCTTCTTTCCTGGCAGCGACTCAGCCAATGAAAAGCCATGGACTCTGTATTTCCTGTAGCCCTCACAACTTCCTTTCCTCTCTATAAAAGTGTTCTCCTTGGGGCTTCCCTGGTGGCGCAGTGGTTAAGAGTCCGCCTGCCGATGCAGCGGACATGGGTTTGTGCCCTGGTCCAGGAAGATCCCACATGCCGTGGAGCGGCTAGGCCCGTGAGCCATGGCCGCTAAGCCTGCGTGTCCGGAGCCTGTGCTCCGCAACGGGAGAGGCCACAACAGTAAGAGGCCCACGTACCGCAAAAAAAAAAAAAAAAGTGTTCTCCTTGTCATGTGGGAACTTGTACATGGCTCGCCATGGTTGCAGACCCCAAATTGCAATTCTCTCCTAATCCTGAATAAACCCATTTTTGCTGGACAAATATCTGACAGTATATTTCAGGTCAACATATGTATATATTTGTATACATATATTTAACATCTATGAATATACTACCCAGATGATCTATTTCAAAGTTGACTTTAAAAACCACATACCTTGATACATATATACATACACACACACACACACACACACACACACACACACACTCTCATTACTTCTATGATATCTATCAAATACCAAGTGGATATTAGTGTTCCTATGTAGATATATTATTTGAAACAAGTGATTAATAATCTAAATGTAAAGCATTTCAATATCATCATTATCTTGTGTAATGTAAATTTAACAAGAATATGAACAGTAGAAGAAGAAAAAAAAAATTTGATTTTTCTGGAATGAAATATTTTTAAAAGATTGACTAGGTGGCTCAGTGGTTGAGAGTCTGCCTGCTGATGCAGGGGACACGGGTTCATGCTCCGGTCCGGGAAGACCCCACATGCCGTGGAGCGGCTAGGCCCGTGAGCCATGGCCGCTGAGCCTGCGCATCCGGAGCCTGTGCTCCGCAACGGGAGAGGCCACAACAGTGAGAGGCCTGCGTACCGCAAAAAAAAAAAAAAAAAATGTAGATTGACTAACCATTAATAAACTCAGTTTGTTAATTCCACTTATTTACAAAGAAACTGATTGTTACTGATGGGTCTCTACCAGGCAAATAATTAGACATAAAGATGACAAAAACAATTCTTATATGAGACCAACAACATTCATTTTAGGCTTTGAGGTGGGGGTAAACATAACAAAAGTAGAACTATAATTGAAATTAAGCTACAGAATAAACTTTTCAGAGAGAAATACCTTTGCAGCAGATACTAATGCTTCTTTATTTCTTTGCCTTTCTTCCTCCAAACATTTTTCCAATATTTCCTGTAAATGATAAGACAGCTAGACATTAAAGTATTATTTGAGGTAACAGAACATTCTTTCCACAGTCCAAGCAAACTTAAAGTATTACCTTCTGTTCTTGAGATTGCTGAGTCAAAGCTTCCTTTATTTTTTCTTTTAACAGTTCCTTCTCTGTGGCAAGCATTTCAAGGAGCCTCTGATGCTACAAGGAAAGATAATTGCATTATGATTATGGCTCTGAGACTGATAATCTATCAACACGGAGAACAGCTGGTAGAATTCATTTGAAGTAGTTACTAGAGGAAAGAAGAAAGTTTGCTAAAATGAAGGCTTAGGAGCCAAAAAACCTGAATTCACCTTTCTTCCATCAGTCAAGATATACTTTTTTCACCCCCAAACTCAATAAAATACATGACATGAGATCTAATTTAAAAACATTCCAAATATGAAGTGAATCAGAAAGTGATAAAATGTCCTTTCCTAAAATTAAATTTGGAAAATTTACTCATTAAAATTATTATTAGCTTGCAGTAAGAGAGCAATCAGATTATAACTGATGTTTGCCTGATGAATAATTATCTTAACAGATTATTTGTGTTTCTAGTAAAGCACTGTTACAGAAATTGATAGATGACTGTTCTCATCTCAAGATTTTACCATAGATTCAAAAAAATAAATCTATGAAAACGGTCAAAGGAATATTATGTGATAGCTAATGTTAAAGAATATAAAGTTCATGTATTTATTTTTATTCCAATGTGCTAATGAAAAAGCACACAGAGCCATCAGCTAATTATCATAGACTAGACAACTGGAGTTTGAACGCAGTTTTCTTAAGAAAGTTCAACATTTGTAGCCTCAATATCTTCAACACAGATAAGCCAGATACTTGTTCTGAACAGTGCTCTTAGGGAAAACAAAACATATATACATATACATATACATATATACATATACATATATATTCCTACTCACATAGATTTCTCATTCAGTTACTAAAGGCAAGTAAGATATTTTCTCAGATTTAGAATGCCATTTACATAGAAGCCTCCTTTAAATATAAACCAACTCTGACACCCAATATTTTAAAACAGATCTATGTCATTCCAAGTTGTTCTGATTTAAAACATTTCTTAAGCAGGCAGTCTACATTGAGAGTAAGTGACCAAATAGAAAGTTAAGATAATCTATTATTCCTGTTTTTAATTTTAATGTTATTTTTTATCTTTATGTTTCAAGAAAACAAGAAAAATTACAAAAATGTGGTTTTTCTTTAAAAACAAATCCAAACTGTGATATAAATCATGACATGGTGATGGGAAATTATTGGTACCATATGAATTTGTGAAAAGCATTTGACTAATAAATCAGTAGGCTTAGCATATGATATGTAATAATAACTGAGACTTTAATGTTCTATTCTTTGAAAGTCTAGATGTGCACAGAATTTCACAGTCAGAAACAATACCTAATCCTATTTATAAAACACGCATGATAAAATGTGTTTTACCAGGCAAATAATTAGACTTCAAAATGATAAATATAATACAATTCTCATATGAGACTGAAAATATTCAATTTAGGCTTTGCGATGGGAGTAAACATAACAAAAACAGAACAAGTAAAAATTATTGGAATTAAACTGCAAAATAAACTTCTCAGAGTCATCAATAATTCTGAAAATGATTTCTCCTTAAAATGAATTGTTATATTAATAAGTCAGACTAATCAATAAATAATTAACTATAAGTAGGCCATGCTTTTCCAGGGGTCCAACAAGAACTAGTCAAAGAGGATAACATTAGCTAAAAATGACAATGCAATGACAATGACAATGCAATAAAAATTCATTCCTGAGCTTCATTTCTTAATTCTGACAGTATACTATAATAGAAGACTATTTTTGAGCTTGTCTGAGCCAAAATAAACCTCACATTATCATTTGAAAGAAGCATCCTACATAAAATATACCCTAAGTAAAAGCATAGATCTACTTGAGAAAATACAAGGTGACTGACTTTACTTTAGATAGATAGATAGCTAAAAATAGCTAACTTTTTTGACCACTTTAAAGTTTCAGACACTGTTACAAGTGCTTTATATGTGGTTGTACCATATTAAACACAACAGATTGCTAAATCAGATGACATTCTTCCTCATTTTCAGATGAGTGATCTGAGACCCTGAGAGGCTAAGTAATTTACCAGCTCTCAAATGAAGAGCTTCAGCAATAATTATATCTGCACACTCATGTTCAGCAGTAGTAATCACTTAATAGATAAAAGCAGTGCCACTATTACCTAGTTACTAAAGCTACATAAGTAGTATGTCTGGTAAGACCTCACTTCCATTTGGCTTTAAAAGAATTTGAATAATCTATGCTTTTGATTTTGTTCTTTTCAGAATATTAAAATAAGATAATTTCTTGAATAAATATCAGTTGATATTAGGAAAGATGACTCAGAAAGATGCTGAATGGTGTGGCAAAAGTTTATGCCTTAAACAGTTAATTTGTAAAGTGAATGATCCACAAGTGGCTAATCGAGAACGATATAGGGGCTTCCCTGGTGGCGCGGTGGTTGAGAGTCCGCCTGCCGATGCAGGGGACACGGGTTCGTGCCCCGGTCCGGGAGGATCCCACATGCCACCGAGTGGCTAGGCCTGTGAGCCATGGCCGCTGAGCCTGCGCTCCACAACGGGAGAGGCCACAACAGTGAGAGGCCCGCGTACCGCAAAAAAAAAAAAAAAAGAACCATATAAAGTTCAATAAAATATACTGTTTTTGTAAGAATCACATATATTCATCGTGAAAAATGTAAAGAAGTGAAAATCATCCAGGGTTCCATTACCCAAAGAAAATCACTGATAGCACTTAGACAAACAACCTTCTGGAGAGCTCTCTGTGTATTTAAATACATAGATATACATAAACATTTTAAATAATATGTGTATAATACTGTTCTGTAATCTTTTGCACTCAAGAAAGGTACTGACATATTTCTATATAAATACAACTATGCTATTTTTTGTTTTATTAAATTAACTTTAAATTTTATCATTGTGCTATCTACACACATTCATGTTGTTTGCAATATTTCAATTTAAAAAAAATCTTGATTTTTATGCATGCATGTTGTGAACCTGTGAATTACAGTCTTACAAAAAATTCCTAGAAGCAGTATGAGCAGGTTGAAAATTGAGCAGGTTGAAAATTGAGCATGTTTTATATTTTGATGCATACCTTCAAACTGTACTCCAGAGAGAAAATACCAAATTACAAACAATAACAGGACAAGGGATGAGGGGGATGATCCTAGAGAACAGAATCAAGGACTATAACAGCAGCTAACTAAGGAAACTGTTCCACTGGAACAATATCCTATAAATGTTGATTTTCTATTGGTCTTTTCTTTCTTAAAATTGTTTAAATTATAAATTAAATCATAAATCTTCATGGTAGAAATTCAACTATATATTTTAATATCTTATTTTTAAATTAAATTGTCTTAAAGGAAAGTTTACCCTCATATACTAATTTGTAAATTATTACATATCATTTCCCTACCAACTTGTCCATCTCTCTATGTAAATTTATAAATTTGCTAATGCATTTTTTCCCAGCCATCATACAAGAAATATTTGCTTGGTGTGTACCAACACCTGACAGTGTACTAGTTTCCAGGGATGCTGCTCTCATGGACATTAATGTCTAATAGACAATCCATGAAACATAAATACATTTTCTTATATTTGACTTGTAGAACTATTTTATAAAACAAATTTTCTTCAACAAATACCATAACAACTAATTTTGTCCCAAAACACACGTAACTTTTTAAAAGTAGGAAGTACCAAATATGATTTGGAAATAAATAAATAAGTAGAAATAAACTTTTAAAAATATACAAATTTTAAATAAAAAGTTCTAATAGAAAAAAAATACAGTTATCCCTCAGTATCCATGGGGCATTGGAGGTCCAACTAATTATAAGTGCTTTTACAGGAACAGATGGCAATAAAAGAGAAGGTGGCCATAATAATTAAGACCTCAATTATTACAGTACAATATTCTTGCCTTTCATTTACTAATATTAACTATTTGTGGATAAAATATGTCTACAGTGAGAAACAGATAGTTTATGACATATAAACACCTCAGCACAGTGCCTGTTAAATAGTAAAATTTAAATGTTAAGTGCTATTATTACACTACTACTTGTACTTCCTTTATATATTTTGGTAAAAAATATATATAACAAAAATTTCCATTTTCACCAATTTGAAATGGACAAGTGGCATTAATTATACTCACAATGCCATACAACCATCATCACTATTTCAAAATTTTTTCATAATCCTCATCAGAAATTCTGCGCCCATTAAGCAATAACCCATTCTTCCTCATCCCAGCCCCCGGCAACCTCTAACCTACTTTTCATCTCTATGAATTTGCCTATTCTAGATACTTCATATACATGGAATCAGACAGTAATTGTCCCTTGTATCTGGCTTATTTCACTCAGTATGTTTTCGAGGTTCATCAGTGTTGTAGTATGTATCTGAACATCATTCCTTTTTATGGCTGAGTAATATTCTACTGTACATACATACCACTTTTATTTATCTATTCACCTGTTGAGGGACACTGGAGTTGTTTCCACTTTTCAGCAATTATGAATAATGCTGCTAAACATTCATGTACAAATATCAATAAATAATATTCGCAATACAGCAACGTACAAAGGTTCCAATCTTTCCATATTCTTTACAATATTTTACTTTCTGCTTTCTAAATTATTATTACTATAGTCATCTTGGCAATCTCATGTGGTTTTTATTTGCATTTCACTATTGACTAAGCATGTTGAACATCTTTACAAATGTTTCTACTAACTACTCCTTTTCAACTATTACTAGTATTGTCTGTACAAGAAGGAAAATGATTGGAGCTCTTTTTGCAGTTTTTATAGGGGACAGTAGTAGAAGGTGTGCTGGATTTGAGATTTGTTCATTGACATATTCTTCCAGAAGTAGCAATGTCTTTCCTCTCTGGGCCAGATATTATTTTAGCTATTTAATCACAATAAGCTAGAAATTATAAAGTATCAACCTTTGGCCAAAAAGGTTTCAGACTCCCTTTATTATATCTAAAATAAAGTATAAAGTGTATCTGGAGATTGCCTGTATTACTTCTGCCATCTGCCTCAACAGAGAATTGCTTAATTGTCTCAATTAACATTCAGCACCCTGGAAATGGCACACATGGATTTTGATGATATAAGAGATAGTCAGTACATTCTTTTGTACCTTACTAGCTGACCATTCCAAGGTGAGGATGTTCTGAACACCTTTTTTTACATACCTCAGAGCCGAAATTGAACCAATGAAAACATTTATCATATGACTCTTTTCAAATATTTATAATTTCGAAACAGAGATACTTCCTACAGAATTTGCAAGACACAGCCTTACAACATTTTGAGAGGCACTATGAAAATTAATTGAAATCTAAACCAGTAAATCTCATTCAAGAACAATGAAGAGTTTATTATATTTTGTTTATCTAAAATATTCTACTGATTGCTTCTTAAAATTATATTGAAATTTTAGTAATTTTTAAAGCAAATTGAAGAAATAAATGCAAACCACAGAGTCCCATTAATCTTACAGAGTAGCTGCTTAATATAAGGTATCAAGGACAGTCCTTTGAAATTTAGCTTAAAACAAGGCACTCAGAAATGGGTTATGCTTTTCCCCTCTTTTGGAAGAACTTTTTCCAAGAGAAAAATGTTTGATATATACTCAAATATAAATATAGAGGTTCTGTGGTTTTTACTTGATTCCTGTAAAAAAAAAAAAAAGAAATATAAAAAAATCTCTTCTTTCCTGTAATGTTAGTCATAGGAGACACTGTAAACAGATTTAACCACAATCATACGTAGTTTTTTGTATATCAAATTTTACACTAAGCAATCAGAGAAGCTCATGTTCAGGTATACTGTTATCCATTTATCACAGGTCCACAAACTTCACATTACTTTATATGTATGTGGTGTGTGTGTAGTATATATTCTATAAAGCAAACTCAACAAGTATCTTCTTTCACTTTCTAGAAAGCACAAACACTGAAAAAGATCAAGTGATCTGGTAGGATGGTCTTAAAGCACATCTTCCTATAAGCCTCCATTTAACACGATTTGAAAGACACTTAATAAATTTAATAAACATCTTAATATAAAGTGAGTCACACACAGCTGTTTCATCTCTTCATGGGCCAACACATTAAATATTGTTTGGAAAGAAAACCTAAATAAGATGACCTATGGGATTAAATCTACGCAGTTACCACAAACTCAATAATATTAATAAACTTCTTAAAGTGAATAAAATAAGACTAAAGATAAGCTATACTAGATTTATTTCACCCAAATAGATATAATTTCTAATAAGCATGAAAAAAATGTAAGCAAATAGGTTATTCCTCCTACTTAAACAGGTCTTTAACCTGAGGGAGTGATATAAAGGGATGAAGCAAAAACTGGGGAAGAAGGCAAGGATGATGTCTCTCACCTCAGCTTTTCATCGTTGTACTGGAAGTCTTAGCTAATGAAATAGTGTAAAAATAGGAAATAAAAAGGAAGAAGAAATTAAGCTGTCTTTGTTCACAGATGACATGATCATCTTTGTAGAAAATCTTGAGGAACTGACAAAAAATATTCCTGAAACTAATATGCAATTATAATAAGGTTGCAGTATACAAGATTAATATACGAACGTCAATCCCTTTCCTACATAGCAAACAGTATGAAACTAAAATCACAATACACTTTACATTACCATCCCCCAAATGAAAAATTTAGGTATATATCCAACAAAATATGTACAAGGTTTACATGAGAAAAACTACAAAATTCTGATGAAAGATATCAAAGAACAAGTAAATAAATCAATGTTCATGAAAGGGAGACTGGTTGTCAAGATGTCAGTTCTTCCCAACCTGATCTATAAACACAACATAATCTCAATCAAAATCCCAGCAAGGTATTTTGTGGATACTGACAAACTGATTCTAAAGATATGGGAAGACAAAAAAACAAAACATAAAAACAAAACAGAATGGCCAACACAATACTGAAGAAGAACAAAGTTGGAGGACTGACACTCTCTGACTTCAAGACGTACTGTAAAGCTACAGCAATCAAAACGGTGTGGTATTGGCAAAAGAATAGATAAAGAACAGAGTTCAGAAATAGACCCCTATAAATACAGTCAACTGATCTTTGACAAAGGAGCAAAGGCAATACAATGTTATAAAGATAGTCTTTTTAACAAGTGTTGCTAGAATGATTGGACATCCACACGCAAAAATATGAATCTAGACAGCGACCTTACCCACTTCACAAAAAGTAACTCAAAATGGATCATAGGCCTAAATTTAAAATGCAAAACTTGTAAAATTCCTAGAAGATGACCTAGGAGAAAACCTAGATGAACTTAAAGGCAATGACTTTTCTGATACAACATCACAAGCACATTCCATGAAAGAAATAATGTATAAGTTGACTTTCCACTCAAGAATTCTACTAAAAATACACGTATATACTGACTACAAAGGAACATGAGAGGATTTTTTGGTAGTGATGGAAATGTTTAATTTTAATCTTCTTTTAGGTGGTAGTTGTGAAATTGTACAGGTCTGTCAAAATACAAAGAATGGTACACCTAAGAGGGTAGATTCTATTTATGTGAATTACACTTCAATAAACTTGAAGAAAAATATACACATACACTTTAAATTAATTTTTAACACATACTATTTTTGTCCCTTAAAATGGACTTACTTTCTCTTCCAGTCAAAAGCCAATCTTTTCCCATTAAAATGTTACCTCTTTTGAATTCTTTCTTGAAAACTCAGAATGAATTGCCTGCTCTCTCATCTATAATCCCAGAGTATTTTGTTTCTATCACTAGTGTATTATTTATTATATTTTATTATAATTTATTTTATAGCTGTCTCCCATAATAAGGCTCTTAGTTTCTTGAAGGCAGAGAATGTTCTTATACTTTTAAAAAACCTTTCTATTAGACTGCCTAATATATTGAAAACTTTCAATTTAAGTTGACAACACCATTATAGGTACTCGTATTCAAGTGAAGTTCTAACAGTTATTAAAATGCCTGCCTAAAGATAACTTAATGAAAAAAAAAGTATTGGATTAATGTATGACTCTGATAGCAACAAGCAACTGTCTCTTTCTGTACTATGATGAAAGAAAAAAAAGTAGTGGTCGCCTTAAAATTTTACACAAATATTATTGGGAAACTAATTAAATAACTCTAAGTGCAACCTGACCAATGCTTTAACAAGGTTACAGTTTGAACCACACCAGTCATCTGGTTTGCAAGATTTCCTGCTGGACATCAACACCAACCACTCGTTAGACCCAAAACCACCTTGGGAAATAGCTGTGGCTAAGATTTACACAGACCAGTAATGGACTAAATTACTGGTTCAGTTGAAAAACAGGTCAGCAGCATATATAACATGACAGAAATTGGAAAGTCAATAAAAAGAATTATATATCAGACTCCCAGCCCCACTCCTCAAAATTTAGCTGAAAGTTTTAAGACTCTGAAGTTGGAAGACTTAAAAAAGGTCTGGCAATTTTCTCACACAAACCTTATAATTATCATGAAATGCAGATTTGGTGAATAACACCTTGGGAAAGATTATCACATCTTTAATATCTTTTTGATGGGAAATGAAGTAATCACGTCAAACACCTTTGGCATATTTTCTTAAAAAATTACACATCCATCTAGAGAAAGAATATAGAAAATAAAAAAACAATGACTCTTTCTCTTCCATATGCAAGAAAAACATATTCCCTAGACAATGAGGGGGTTTTTTTTAGCAGAATATTTTATTTTCTCCAGTCTTATAAAACACATATTTTAAAATACAACATACTCCATTATTTCCCCCCAAATAAACTATATATATATATATATATATATATATATATATGAAGCATATGAGGACATACAGTAAACACTGTGAATGATCATGAATGAGTATATTATATAATGAAAAATGCAATTTTAAGTTCTAACATCAGTTACAGATAGAATGCTTGACAAAAAATAATAGAATATTCAGAAGGGTTCAACCCTGGTCCTGATCAGCTTATGGTAGGGACAAACAGTTTTCAAATTCTGTCCAACAGAGTACTAGACATCTCCATCTCCACTTCAACTAGAGTCACTATGCCTTTATTGGTCTTGTTTGTAAGAAAAGTCTTCAATAGAAGATTTAATCTAAGAAAAGATTTGATGGCTAAAACAAACTTGCTAAAGTAGATAATGAAAACGTATATTCACACTTTTGGTTTCAGCTTTGACATGTAAAGAGCTTGGAAGATCACCCTGATTCTTAAAACAAGAAAAAAAGCTGAAACAAACTAAAGATCAATGACATGCCTTAGGTCTATCAGAGAAGTGGGACAGAGCAAATCCCACCCCACCCCCCAAATTTACAACTAGGAAATCCAGTGAGTCACAGCCAAGATCATCTTACCTAGAGCAGAAGCTACTGGAGATATAAACTGGTAGGTGCTTGAACGGTAAATTTGAGGAACTGCTGGAGGCTGAGTGAGGATGTGTGACAGTGAGAACTCTTGAAAGCTGATGGCTTAGGGATTCCACACACTTTTATGGATTCTCCCCCCAGAAATCCCATCAGAATTTCAGTATGAAGAGCCCAGAAATTTCCCCTCATGGTTCTGTTGAGGGGAGTAGAAAAAGTGTGAATTATTATAACCACTGTGAATTATGCCTAGAGCATTCTCCATAACAAAAGCCTATTCTTTAGGTGAAAAGACTTTATCAAAACCTTATAAACCTTCCACCTGGGCAAAAGGCTTTACCAAGATTCCAGCTCCCTCTAGCCTTCCTAGAGGCGGGGGAAAAGCCAGCAAACACTTGTGAAGGTCATGGGCCCACTAAAAGATGAAGATTTAATCATAAGATTACAGAATACTTCCCCTCCCCAATGCCTTATATCACCAAACCAATAAGGTTCTAGTATATTATAGTCCATAATAGTTGACAGAGCTGTAAGACACAGACTCTTCTAAGGAGTTCTTAGGGAAGCCAAAGACAAGAGGGGAGACAAAAACAAAAACCTTTAAGGAATCTGAGCCCTCTGGTAACTTACAGCAACAGAAAATATAAAACACAGCTACTCACTTCTAAACAAATTAACAAAACCTCTCATTAAGAGTCTATTTACCTCTATTCCGATTACATGTTACAACATGTTCATCTTTTTTTTTAATTGAGGTGTAACTGACATATAACACTATATTAATTTCAGGTATTCAGTGTATTGATTTGATACTTGTATATACTGAGAAATGATCACTACAATAAATCTAACATTGGTCACCATACATAGATACAAAATTATCTTTTAACAAAAAAATTATAAGCATACTAAAAGGCTAAAAAGTCTGAGGGAACAAAAAAAAGGCATCAGAACCAGTTTCAGATATGACAGAGATTTCTGAATTATCAGACTGGAAATTTTAAAAAAAAATGATTAATATGTTGAGGAAGCTAATGGAAAAAGAAGATAACATGCAAGAACAGGTGGATAATGTACAGATGGGAACTCTAAGGAAGAAACAAAGGGAAATACTAGAAGTCAAAACAGAAGAAAAGAATGACTTTGATGGGTGCATCAGTAGAGTCAACCTAACCAAGGAAAGAACCATGAGCATTAAGATAGGTCCATAGGGGCTTCCCTGGTGGCGCAGTGCTTGAGAGTCCGCCTGCCGATGCAGGGGACACGGGTTCGTGCCCCGGTCCGGGAAGATCCCACATGCCGCGGAGCGGCTGGGCCCGTGAGCCATGGCCGCTGAGCCTGCGCGTCCGGAGCCTGTGCTCCGCAACGGGAGAGGCCACAACAGTGAGAGGCCCGCGTACCGCAAAAAAAAAAAAAAAAAGATAGGTCAATAGAAACTTCCTAGACTTAAGTAAAAAGTGGGGGAGGAGGGGAGGAGGGGAGGAGGGGAGGAGGGGAGGAGGGGAGGAGGGGAGGAGGGGAGGAGGGGAGGAGGGGAGGAGGGGAGGAAAGCAAAAACACAGAGCAGAACAGTCAAGAATCATGAGACAATTTTAAAAAGCATAACATATGTGTAACTGAAATACCAAAAGGAGAAGAAAGAATAAAGCAGAAGAAATATTTGAAGTAATAATGGCCAAAATTTTTCTAAAATTAATGACAAATACCACACCACAGATCCAGGAAGCATAGAGAAAATCAAGTAAGATGAACACCAAAAAAACCCTACAAAACCCCTACACCTATGTGATCATATTCAAATAGCAGGGTAAAAAAAAGAAAAAGAAAAAATCTTGGGAGAAGTCAGAGCGGGAAACAAAACACTTTACTTACAAGAGGAAAAGGATAAGAATGACAGTAGATTTCTCTTCAGAAACCATGCAAGCTAAAAGAGAGTGAAATATTTAAAATGTTGAAAGAAAAAAAATCATCAAGAAGAAAGAGCAGAGGTTTGCCATACCACATATTAACATATACCACACTGTAATAAAACATAGTAATAAAAATAGTATGTTATTTATACAAAAATAAACAGATTAGTGCAAGAGAATAGAAAGCTCAGAGACAGACCCATGTATACATGGGAACTTAATATACGATAAAGAAGTACCACAAAAAAACAATGTATAGAGTAAACTGTTTGTTCAGTGGTTCTCAAACTTTTGCATGTATTAGAATCACCTGAAAGATTTGTTAAGAGATTGATCAGTCCAAGAGCAGAGTTTATTTTTTTTAAGTTTTTTCATCTTTATTGAGATATAGTGGACATATAACATTGTGTAAGTTTAAAGTGTGCGATGTAACTTTTTAATTCAATTAAAAGCTATCTTATATTATTAAATTATGTATTCCTGCTTCAGATTTTGATAGGAGGGGAATATTCTTTTCCTGATAACAAAAGTGACTCTTCAATTTATTGTCTCCCAAGAGCAGAGTTTTGGATTCAGTAGTCTGCAGTAGTGCTAGGGAACTTGCGTTTCCAACTGTGCCCAAGTGAAGCTGATACTGAAGCTGCTGGGTCAAGAACTACAGTTTGAGATCCATGGCCTTAGTGTTTTCAGCAGCTCGGTTGAGCTGAAGAGAGCAAACTCAGGTGTCGGAGTTGCTGATTAAGCAAAGATGAGCCAAAATGAGAGTAATAAAGAAGGCTTTAATCACTTACTGGTCTGGTATAAGCAAGTGGCTAAAACCCCTTGACTCCGTGGAACTGAGCACAAGGTGAAGGCCAGGTGAATCAGCACAGAAGTGGGAGTCATCTCACTGCTGTAGGAGCACTGAACAAAAGTCTCTGGATGTTTTATGGACCCTGGGGTGGGAGGGAAAAAAAAGGCAGGCAGGATGAGGAGAGGAAAAGTACTGAAGACTGAGTCAGAGTGGGGAAGAGTGTCTAAGTTTCTCTCTCCTCCTCCCACTAAGGAGGCCTGGGCAGAAGCACCTGAAGAAGACTTCTGCCCAGGGCCTCAGATAAAGAGCATTAGGAATGAAGGCACCTGAGGTAGAAATGCAGCTATGTGAAGAGCATGGCCAGCAGTGGGGCCTGAATACTTGAATGCAGCACCCTTCAAAGGCTACAATGCACTTTCCCTCTGAGACCTGCCAGGTAAAGCCTTTGTAACTGCCTAGAATCAGACCTGAAAAAAATCACATATAGGTTTTTAACCAGGAACCAGACTCCTTAAGTATATGCTACTAGGGAAAGTGGCTCATTTTAGGGAGAAACATGAAAATGGATACTGAATCTTTATCTAACATTATAAACAAAGTAAGACTACAGGGATAAAATACCAAAATATGAAAGGTAAAATTATAAAGTTAATAAGAAAAACATGTACAAATAAGCCTTTGGCTGTAAGGACAATAAAGAAATTCTTAAAGAAATTTAGTACAAACCACAAGGCAAAAATGATTAATTGGATTACATCGAAATAAGGGATATTTTTTTAGCAATAGATACTAAGAACAAAGTTAGTATTCCATTTACAGATGAAAGAAATTTGTTTTATCTAAAAACCTTTAGGGATTAATATTTAAATTTACAAAGAACCCCTGCAAACTGACAAGAAAAATAGATCAAACTCAATTTAATAAAAAAAAGGTTAATGAATAGGAAATTTATTGAAAAGTTAATCCCCAAAGTTAACAAACTTATGATAAGACATTTAAGTTAAGAATGAGGTATCTATCGCTTATTAAAAAAAGTAAACATTTGGGAATTCCCTGGTGGTCCAGTGGTTGAGACTTGGTGCTTTCACTGCCATGGGCCCAGGTTTGATCCCTGGTCCAGGAACTAAGATCCTGCAAGCCTCATAGTGTAGCCAAAAAAAAAAAAAGTAAAAGTTAGAAGCTGGACAATGCTAGGTCTTTGGGGAAAACTGGGGATGTAGGAACCTGTGCATCGCTGGCAGGATGACAGCCTTGTCACCACCACTCTGGAGAACAAGCTGGCAGCACTTAGTTAAATTTAACATCTGCATGGCCTATCATACAGCAGTCACACTCTTGGGTGGAGATGATGACAAGAGTAGACAGATGAACAGACCTTTCGCTTTTTTTTTTTTTCTTGCACATTATAAGGGCACATAAAAGTTTCTGGGTTGGTGAAGAGTTAAGAGACAACCTAGATGTCCATTATGGGTGAGTAGATAAAGAAAAAGGTGAATTCATACCACGGATTCTGAAATTTAGAAAAAGAAATTCAATTTATACATAGTAATGGATAGTATTTACATGAACATAAAGCAACAGTTTTAGATTTTTTAAGCAAAATGTTCAGTGGATTTCTCTTAGAAGCATAGGAAACAATGCATTCTGTACATAATAAAATTTTTGTAAAATAAAAATACATGCACACAAAATAATAACACACAGATTACAAGAACACATTCAAATAAGGACACATTAAAATGGTTCCCCCAATCAGAGGGAAGACACTGGGAGCAGGGAACAAGGATAAAAATTTTATATATGTATACGTACATACACTTACACACACACACACACATACACACACACATGGAAGGGCCTTGTAAGACACAAGAGGATAATATGCCAAGAACTGAGGAGTATGATTACCTTCTTCACCTAAGGTTAAAAAAAAAAAAGATTACAATTACATCGATAAAGTGAAAAACTGTGTTACTGACAGCTAGCCCAAGAGGAAGAACTGTGAATGGAAACATAAACCATATTTTTCAAAACACACTTGAATCACAAAATAAATAAATTGTGCCAGACCTAGCCATGACGTGTATAACAGACTATGCAAGCTCTAATCTCTTAACGACATTTCACTCAGACCCATACATTCCAAGAACACAGAAAAACCAACCTAACAGTAACTCTAGACAGATTCATGTATTCTAAAGATCACAGACTGTCACAGCAACTTTTAAAATACACTTGATCTTAGCCAAAAGACCAAGAAGCGATGAGCAACTTTTAAAATAAATTCTGACAAATCTTTGCAAGACCATTCTATGACCAATTATAACCCCCCCCAACTCTATCATAATTCATCCCTACGCCCCCTTTTCGAGACATTCATAGTCCCCTTGGTATGTATTATCCTTTGCTGCAGCAAGCTTTAAACCACACTCTGTTAGACTACAGGTGAGTTCTTGGCAGACTTTGACTCATGGGTTTTAACAGGAAGGCACGGTGGGGTAAACAGAAGTGGCTGGTCTGGAACAGCTGGAAGTTGCTGGCACTCTAGAGCTTTCCATCTACTCCAGGTCCTTCTACTCTGAGGAGAGCCTACAGAATCACTGTTTTGGGCACAACTGCAAATTCTTCATGTAAGCTCTGTTCCAGGTAGTCTAATCTATTTGTTCCATTCATTTTAATGCAAAAGCAATATAAATATTAAATTAGTTAATAGAGTAAAATGCTTAGAGCATGCACACATATAGCATAATTGTACATGCTTTTCTGGACACGCTACTTATGGTAAATCTGGTAATTTTATAATCTGAACTTCAATCCTCACTTCACCTATTTATTTCCTCTTTCATTGCCGCTCACACTATCGAAGTGTTAAAACATGAAAGGAGGGCTTCCCTGGTGGCGCAGTGGTTGAGAGTCCGCCTGCCGATGCAGGGGACACGGGTTCGTGCCCCGGTCCGGGAAGATCCCACATGCCGCGGAGTGGCTGGGCCCGTGAGCCATGGCTGCTGAGCCTGCGCGTCCAGAGCCTGTGCTCCGCAACGGGAGAGGCCACAACAGTGAGAGGCCCGCGTACCGCAAAAAAAAAAAAAAAAAAAAAAAAAAGAACAAACATGAAAGGAATAAATGGAAAACTCATAGCTATCTATGAAAAGTTTTTTTGAGATAACCTAATGGGTCACCATTTCTTGAAACAGACCTTGAAAGGAGTTCAAATGAGAATTTACATGCAGAATATTACTTCCAAGCTTGATTCAGACAATCCTTGTGGCCACCGAAACAATGCTTTGAGTTGACCAGGTAACAGAACTATATTTCATCTAACATCAAATTTCTGATTCGTGAGTTTTAATCATGAGGTACCAAAAAGAATGATTAGCTTTCCAATATGAATTATTAAATTGCTTATATGATAGAGAATCCACTGAGGATCTTTCTCAAGTCTCCATTTTTCATTAAAATCGTTGTTTAAAACAGAACACATTTTTAAAACCCTGAGCAAAGAAAATAAATTTAGTAGGTAGAAACTAGTTTTCAAGATAACTTTTCTGCAATAAGCAGCTATTTGTTATTATTTCTGCTATCTACTTTCAATACTTTATTTTCTAAAAGCTAATAAAAAGTATTTCATGGGAAATTATTTCTACCCAAAGAACTAATTTTATCCAAAGTGGATATTTTAAAGAAAATATTAACATTTCTGCAGGAAAATATCAGACACTGGTTTACAGAAGTAAAATTTTTTTTAAAAAAGTTGTAATTGTAAAGATAGGTTTTTAAAAAATATTCAAATTAAGGATTGGACTAAGCCTACGACTATATAGAATATTCTCATATCATGTCCTTAAATTTAGCAAAAGATATTTATGAATCTAGACAAATGAGGACATTTTAAATCAACAAAGACAATGTCAACTCTACTTATGTCCCTGTCAATCTGGATCTCCATTCAGCAAACACCCAGTGAATGTAAAATTAAATTCAATTTCTGGAATCACAAAATCTTTAGATCAGAAATGAACTTAAAAGACACAATCTGACTACTCATTCAATGCTTGAAACCCCTCCACAAATTATCCATTAAATGACTGCAGATGTTATAAGTTTACTCCAGAGAAAGGAAATTTGCTACCTGAAGGGAACACTACTCACTCACTATCCCTTTATATTAGGTTGAAATATGTGAAATAGTTATAGGTAAAAATGGTCTAATATAGCCTATTTCATATCAACACAATACCGTTAGGGGAACCTTATACCACTTTGTATTTTCATGTTGAGTTAAAATGTTTCCTTCTAGCTTCAGGACCCTAGTTCTATAAGGTTCCAAAATAAGTCTAATCTTTTTTCATATAACAATCTTCCAAATAGGCAACTTATTTCAAGTATCTTCAATTGTTTTTTATACTATATGTCTGCATGTGCCTTCAACCTTGTATCCGCTGTCCATTAAATATCTTCCAATTTGAATACATACTTTTAAAAGTATGACACTCAGTACTGAAAGGAATTATGTGATATAAGTCTAAAAAGAGTGGTACCTCCCTCTTCTCTTGTTTTTTTTGGAAAGTTAATTTCAATTACATCAGACTAAAATGACATTAGTTTTTAAAACTTGCCGTTACAACTTACTGTTAAATAAAAGTCCTAAATGTTAAATACATGTTGTATGGCTGAGTTTGGCTCCTAATTTTCTACTAATGTTGAAGTTTTAAGTATGACATTAATTATTCCTTTTGAATTTTGACTTTGGATATAGCCCCACTACTCCAGCCTTTTAAAATACTTTAAATACAATTTAATGTCATATACAAATGTGTAAAAATGCTTTCAATATTTTTATCCAAATCATTGATAATAATATTGAGCAGAATAAGGATGAAGACATCACTGTGGCATTCCACTATAGATCATTCTTCTAAGTGGATATAAATATATAAATCCAAATATTTATGTATTTGGTGGGGCCATTTAGCCAATTTTTATCTAATGCCCTTGACCTCATGTATTTCATACTTTTGTTTGCAATGATCTTTGAGAACTTAATTAAATTTGAGATAATCTGTCCTGCTCCATTTTCCTGTCTATCCTAGTAAATCTGTCCTCCAAAGGGTAAGTTTAGTAGGACAATATTTTCTTAAGAACCCAACCTTTGTTCCAGAAGTCACCAATCGTCTTTAACAATCCATTCTGGAATCACGCTAGGAAACATCTCAATAATCACCAGTTTGTGAAATATTCTTTTTGAAAGTTAAGAATACTTTTGCATTTGTAGTGCAGAGTACTTAGCTCATTCTTTTATCACAGGGAATGTTTCACTGCTTTCATTTGCAAGTTCCTTAATCACAATTCACCTGGACAGGCAATTATGTACATATTATCGGCTGACTGGTGCACAATATCAATCTTCTCACTACTCTAGGGCTTCTGTTCCCCTTTACCAATGTCCTCTGTGAAAAAGTGATTTTTATACTGAGGGAGAGTAGTGAAAGAAAAAACAAAACACAACACAGGACTTACAGAAGAAAAAATTAAACAGGAGTTAAGTTCTAATTTCTCCATTTGATCACTACAAATTTTCCCCCAAGCAATGAGCAGGACTATTCTTTCCATGGCTTTCTTCTTATGTAAACATTACTTACATTATTTTAAATGAGGATGATGGTTGGCCTGTTCTCTCAAAGAATATATTCAGAAGAAAGAGGAAGTAAGCTTCTTATTTTCTATATAGATTTCAATTTAAAATTTCACTTCTTTATTCACTCTCTCAAATTTACTCTACGCAGAGAATAAAGAAAAGTGAAGTATGTGGTAAGAGAAAAAAACAATCCTATGGCTAGCCACAATCTGCCAACATTATCACTATATATATAAATTTGGGACAATAATTAGCAGGTAATAAAATGTGTTTTTCCTGGCAGATAAATGGTCTCAAGGCACACTTTTTCTGCCTATTTTATGGGAATGAGACTCAAGTGATCCTGATGGTATGCTAAGAATGGATTAGAATAATAATGCCATAACTCTTATAAAAGTAATAAAAATTAGTGTTACTGTCTATAACCATTATAGCAAATGAAATGAAATGAAGTTAAAAAACTTGGTAATATTTGTCATTAATGGATTCTTGTAAAATCTGAAATTTGATACCTACCCTTTTACTCATACAAAGAGCAGTATGAAAAATTAATTACCAAAAAATGGATGAATTAACATAACTAAATGAATTTTGTTTGAATTTACAAGAAAACTAAACTTTGACCATTTTGATGTAATTATAGTACTTTTGGTTATGCACGGTAAAGATGACAACCAGAAATCTTCAATACCTTTCTAAATAAATAAATAATCATATGCTAATACAGTAAGCATTTGGCACGTCCTAAAATGACAGAGGTGATAAGAGTGACATATGCAAATGGAGGCTTCCCAGCACTTTCATTGACTATATAAATAGCCAAACAAAACTCCAATACACAAATAGTACAGAGTATGTATAGAAAAGCATGACAAAGGGCTTAAGCGTCCTTAAAAGGTCATGGCAATCTCAAAGATAGGCAAATAAATACAAAGTACCAACTGCATTAGTCAGGATTCTCCACAGAAGCAGAACCAGTGTGGGGAGGGAGAACTGAGATTTATTTATTTTAAGGAATTGGCTCATGCTACTGTAGGGGATGGCAACTACGAAATCCTTAGGGCAAGCAGGCAGGCTGGAAACTCATAGGATTTCTATGTTACAACATTGAGGAAGAATTTCTTCTTTCTTGGAAAACCACAGTATTTGCTCTTAAGATGTTCAACCCATGGGATGAGGCCCACCTATATTATTTAGGGTATCTCTTTTACTTAAAGTCAACTTACTATAAAGGTTAATTAAATCTACAAAATACCTTCACAGTAATATCTACACAAGTGTTTGACCAAATGACTGAGCACCACAGGCTAGCTAAGGTGAGACATAAAATTAACCATTACACAAACCTAAAAGGTTTTATTTATCAAATTACCAGTTTAAAAATGTGTTGTTAAAAGCTCAGTGAATGAGCACCTTCTTGTATTGCTTGATACTTATAAATTGGTAAACAAAGAATTTTTTCAACATGTATTACAAAGTCTTAAACTGTTAATAATATTAAGAGTAATAATGAAAACAAAGATTCCTGCCATATAATTAATTTTACTTCTAGACATCTATGCCAAAGAAAAATACAAAAACAAAAATAATATATGGGCAAAATTACTCATTGCAGCACTCTGTATACTGGAAAAAGAAAATCACAACTAACTTAAAAACATACCTGTAATGTTAATTAAATATGGGAAGATGAGCTATAATCACAAGTATGAGAAAATGAACAAATTGGTGGGGAATAGAATAAAATATAAATAGCACTTAAGTGGACTAAGGTTCTTTTTTTCTCCTTCTTCCTTTATCTTTCATTTTCCAAGGAACAGGTAAACACAGAGGGCAACAGAGAGCTGCATGGGGGAAAGGACTGTGTTTTATTCACTGCTTTTTCTCCAGCACTCAGCAGAGTGTATAATGCATACAGATGTCAAATATTTGCCTAATGCACACTACATATTTAAAATAGAAAAAAACAAAAACACTGTAAACAAATGAACTATCTACATCTTTAGTTTCCTCATTTTTATTTCATTTTCATTTAGAGCTATTTGGATATCAAAGCCCACCTGATAACACTGCTAAAATACAACGATTTGATCTAAACCTATGTAGAATCATTTTAGGTTTCTCACACACATAAAAAATCAGAAATATTTCATCTAGAACCAAACTGTGAATATATCAAATCTTCTACATATTTCCCAGATTACATAATATATAAGAAGAGGGTACAGGGTAAGAGGAGAGTACAGGCAATTTTAAGCAGATTTTAAAACACAGATGCTAATTTTTTTTTTTTTTTTTTTTTTTTGCGGTACGTGGGTCTCTCACTGTTGTGGCCTCTCCTGTTGCAGAGCACAGGCTCAGGACGCGCAGGCTCAGCGGCCATGGCTCACGGGTCCAGCTGCTCTGCGGCATGTGGGATCTTCCCAGACCGGAGCATGAACCCGTGTCCCCTGCATCGGCAGGCGGACTCTCAACCACTGCGCCACCAGGGAAGCCCCAAAACATAGATGCTAATCTTAAAGAGTAAATTAGCTTCGTTATTTGAAATGAATCAAATATTCATCGTAATCATCTGCCCAATATCACTGAAATTTCTTCAAGAACTTCATAAAAGTCTACACTTTTGTAGCTCATTTTACTAAAATGGAAAAAAGCACTATTTCTAAATAATGTTGCAGAATGTAATATTATTTTTTGGAGTAAAACCTATAAGATCTGTTTGGTAAAGATAGTATAATGCAATAAGAGGGCTGAAAATGTCCAGAATATTTGCTCTGACATAAAGTATATGACCCATTTGAGTTTCACAAGAACTAATTCTAAAGTAGAAATTACAATGCCAGGATTTTAGGTAGTTGTAAACTAAACCTGTAATTTAACTAGATGGTAAAGCTGAAGTAGAAATGCCAAAAATTGTGATCAAAGAGGCATTGTTTTTTGTCTTGTTTTGCTTTTAGGTTCATGCAGTACAAAGAATACAATAAAAAAAAGGAAGGCAATACTTGAAATCACAGATATGAGCCCTTCTGTTTGCCAACTGTGTGATCCTGGGCAAAATACTTATCTCTAAGCTGTAGTTTTGTTATCTGCAACATGTAAGAAATTAAGCCTATCGTAGGAGAATATTGTAGGGCAGTGGTCCCCAACCCTTTTGGCACCAGGGACAGGTTTCACGGAAGACAATTTTTTCATGGACTGGGGTGGGGGGATGGTTTAGGGATGATTCAAGAGCATTACATTTATCGTGCACTTTATTTCTATTATTATTACACTGTAATATATAATGAAATAATTATACAACTCACATCATGCAGAATCAGTGGGGGCACTGAGCCTGTCTTCCTGCAACTAGATGGTCCCATCTGGGGGTGATGGGAGGCAGTGACACCCAAGTGTACTGCTTATGTTCAGTCTACTCCGTGATCTCGCTTTGGTCGCCATCACTACAGAAAACCCTGCAGGATGTTGGAAATGGAAGCAGGCCTTTCAGTGCTTTTGTGGCAATCTCAGGATATTCCACCTTGACTTCAATCCAGACCGTATGGAGATTTGAAGTTGTCTCATATTTTTTTTTTTTTTGCGGTACGCGGGCCTCTCACTGTCGTGGCGTCTCCCGTTGCGGAGCACAGGCTCCGGACACGCAGGCTCAGCGGCCATGGTTCACAGGCCCAGCCGCTCCGCGGCATGTGGGATCTTCCCGGACCGGGGCACGAACCCATGTCCCCTGCATCGGCAGGCGGACTCTCAACCACTGCGCCACCAGGGAAGCCCTCAAACATACTTTTAAGGCCACCGTCATTTGCGATCTCAAGCAGTTGATCCTCTTCTAGCATGGACAAAGTCGATTATTCACAAATGGGTCACGGATCCATTCCTTCCCAGTTCAGGGTTTTTTTGTGGGTGGAAGTAACGCTCAAACTCTTTTGAAAGCTGAGACAGGTGATCATGCCCCAGCTGGGAGAAAGAAGGCCCTGGCTCAGTCTCTTTCAAAATCTCTGTTAATGTTTGAAACATGTCAAAAATCCTAATGTTCACTCATCACCCCCATAATTCCAGTTTGGCTTTGAATGCAGCCTCTTTATCTGCCGACTTAAACACAGCTGCCGTTCTCCCCTGAAGTGACAGATTGAGTTCGTTGAGCAGGCTGAATATGTCACACAAGTAAGCAAGCTTTGCGACCCATTCTGTGTCACTGAAATGTGCTGCCAGCGGTGACAGGTTTTTTGAAAAGAAATCTCTGGAGCGGCTCTTGTAACTCAAAAACTCTGGCCAGTGATCTACCTCTAGAAAGCCATCTCACTTCTGTGTATCAGAGAAGACGTGTGTGCTCTGCACCCATCTCCTCACAGAGCTGCGTGAACAGACATGAGCTAAGGGCATGTACTTTAATGTGGTTGATAATTTTAATCACATCCTGCAAAACGTTAAGTTCAGGTGACATTTTTCGTCTAGCCAGCATTTCCCTGAGGATGACACAGTGTGTAGACTCATATTCATAAGCAACCTCTTTTTTTTTTTTTTACGCGGGCCTCTCACTGTTGTGGCCTCTCCCGTTGCAGAGCACAGGCTCTGGACGTGCAGGCTCAGCGGCCATGGCTCACGGGCCCAGCCGCTCCGCCACATGTGGGATCTTCCCGGACCGGGGCATGAGCCTGTGTCCCCTGCATCGGCAGGCGGACTCTCAACCACTGCGCCACCAGGGAAGCCCCATAAGCAACCTCTTTGACCTGAGTAGTGAAACCAGAAAACTGTCCAGTCATGGCAGCTGCTCCATCTGTGCATATACCGACACAAAATGACCAATTCAGCTTTCCTGCTATGTAATCATTTAAAAACTTGAATAGTTCTGCAGCTGTCGTGTTGGTTGGCAACAAAAGTACACATAACATATCCTCACGCACATCCTCCTGAAAAATACATCACACAAAAACAAGCATTATTGCCTTGTTGTCAACATCGGTAGACTTGTCAACCTGGATTGCATACCACAGTGACTTATTAACCTTCTCTAACAATTGTGCCTCAATATCCTCTATTTCATCAATTTGTCTACTTATGGTGCTAGCCGAAAGAGGAACACATGCCACCTTTTGAACTGCAGCCTCTCCTAAAAGTTCACGACAAATGTCTTTAGCAGCAGGCAGGATCACCTCTTCACCAATACTAAGGGCTTCTTGGCTTTAGCAATGCGGTTAGCCACTAAGAATGATGCTCTCAGTGCAGACACATTTGAGGAAGTGGTGGCCTTTAATATTGCTTCTGTTCTTTGTGTTCACGTTTTTTTTCTTTTGAGAAACTCCAAAGGCTTGTCTTTTAAGGCAGGGTGTTTGATCTCCACGTGGCGAAGCAGTTTTGAAGGTTTCATGGCTTTGTTGGATAGCCGGTCGCCACATATTATACACAGCGGGCTTGGAGGACGTGAATCACCTGTTGCAATGAACCCGTAATTTAAGTAGCACTCTTGGTATTTTCTTTTAAATGCAGCTTTCTTTTTGTTGGCAGTCTTAGAGCCTTCTGCTGTCTCATCATTGGGTCTTTCCCCCTTTTCAAAGAAGCTCTCCAGCAACGTCTGTTTTTTACTCATTTTGGCTAGGATACGCTTGTGGGCTTACCAAAACTGTGACTGAGACAAGTGTACAGTGCAGGAAAGAGGCACAGATGGAAGTGGTAAATAAAATAATGGGCGGGCCAAGCAAGGACTAAAATAAGTGTCGGATTCTGACTGAAAGCCTGACACCAGATGCAGCTGTACAATTGAAGTACTTGCCACTATAAAGCCTGCCACCAGATGCAGCTTAATTGTCACTTGCCACTCACTGATAGGGTTCTGATACGAGTCTGCAAGCAATAGATTTATTATGGTCTCTGTGCAGGCAAACCTCTCTGCTAATGATAATCTGTATTTGCAGCCGCTCCCAGCGCTAGCATCAGCGCCTCGGCTCCCCCTCAGATCATCAGGCGTTAGATTCTCATAAGGAGCGCACAACCTAGATCCCTCGCATGAGCAGTTCCCAGTAGGGTTCACGCTCCTATGAGAATCTAATGCCACCGCTGATCTGACAGGAGGCAGAGCTCAGGCGGTAATGTGAGTAATGCGGAGTAGCTGTAAATACAGATGAAGCTTTGCTCCTTCGCTGGCCACTCACCTCTTGCTGTGCGAGCTGGTTCCTAACAGGGGGTTGGGGACGCCTGTTGTAGGGATAAAGTGACCTGTCTGTAAAGCAATTAATACGGTATAAATAGTAGTAGATAATAAATAATTGTATAAGTTTATAAAGAGAACTTAAAAAATTCAAACTTGCTATAGGACTTTTTAATACATATTATATGTTATAATGACAAGAGTCATTCAATTCATACTCTGTATTTTAAAAAAATTATATTTAGTTTTCATGTCATTTAATTTTTATAAATATCCTTTAGGCATCTGACAAAGAAAAGCTTAATTATCATGTATTCTTTATATTTTGTAAATGACTGTGTTCAAATACTCTATACCTTGATTTCGGAGTTCCAAAAATTATATTCAGTGGAACACCAGTATTCCATGGATATAAACAATGTTCCAAAAAAAACTGTGATCGTGAAAGAAGCGGGGAAAATGATAAAGTTTCTTTAAAACAGAACTGAACGCTTATACTATGTAAATGTGACTACTGAACTTTTTTATTCCCTCTCTCTTCAAAATCTCTATTAATAGTGAATTATAAACTTACTTTTTACTCTTTCCAATATTATCTGTCATCGACACACTGGTATGTTTAATTAATGCCAACTGAGTTTTTATTAAATTCTCCTTCTATTTCTGACATTTTTTGCTTTAAATTAAATCTGGAATCAAACCCAAATTTTTTTGCCTATTAGATGGGTGTTACCATATTGACTCACTGATTATCACTGCTACAATCTCAGTGTCTTTATAAAGAAATAAATAAAATAGCACATGTTATGGATGTACTGTAGTAATAGACACACAGTAAATATTGAACTGATGGTACTAATTGTTGTGATTATTAAATAAATAATTCCTGGTTATTTACTCTATTACTGATTAAGTTATATAAAGAAAAATGAACTTACAAAATGTCTTTTAATAAATTTTGTCCAAAATTCTACTTGGACAAAAGCAGATATTTTGTTGATACTACTACTTCCGCTTACTTTTTATAGGAATTGGATTGAAAAGCAGTATTCATTTGTTCATATTTATCCTGTGTTATTTTGTTTTACGAGTCTCTCGTAAGCAGTAAATGACTAAATTTTGCTTTTAAATCCAATATGATCTGAAACTCTTATGATGTAAGAAAACAATAAGACCATGATAGTTTTTTTTAAATTGAAGTCGAGTTGATGTACAATGTTGTGGCAATCTCTGCTGCACAGCAGAGTGACTCAGTTATCCACATATAGACATTCTTTTTTTACATTCTTTTCCATTATGGTTTATCACAGGATATTGAATTTATCACAGGATATTGAATTCCTGTGCTATACATTAGGATCTTGTTGTTTATCCATTCTAAATGTAATGGTTTGCATCTACCAAACCCAGACTCCCAGTCCATTTGTCTCCCTCCCTCCTCCCCCTTGGCAACCACAAGTCTGTTCTCTATGTCTATGAGTCTGTTTCTGTTTTGTAGATAGGTTCATTTCTGCCATATTTTACATTCCAAATATAAGTGATATCATATGGTATTTGTCTTTCTGTTTCTGACTTACTTCACTTAGTATGATATCTCTAGTTGCATCCATGTTGGTGCAAATGGCTGAGTAGTATTCCATTTTATATATGTACCACATCTTCTTTATCCATTCATCTGTTGATGGACATTTAGTTGTTTCCATGTTTTGGCTATTGTGAATAGTGCTGCTATGAACATAGGGGTGCATGTATCTTGCTGAATTATAGTTTTGTCTGGGTATATTCCCAGGAGTGAGATTACTGGATCATATGTTAATTGTATTTTTAGTTTTCTGAGGAACCTCCATACTGTTTTCCATAGTGTCTGTACCAACTTACATTCCCACCAACAGTGTAGGAGGGTTCCCTTTTCTCCACACCCTCTCCAGCATTTGTTATTTGTAGAAGTTTTAATGATGGCCATTCTGACCAGTGTGAGGTGGTACTTCATTGTAGTTCTGATTGGCATTTCTCTAATAATTAGTGATGCTGAGCATCTTTTCATGTGCCTACTGGCCATCTGTATGTCTTCTTTGGAGAAATGTCTATGAAAGTCTTCTGCCCATTTTTCAGTTGGGTTGTTTTCTTTGTTGTTGAGTTGTATGAGCTCTTTGTATATTTTGCAGATTAAGCTCTTGTCTGTTGCATCATTTGCAAATATTTTCTGCCATTCCATAGGCCATCTTTTTGTTTCGTTTATGGCTTCCTTTGCTGTGCAAAAGCTTGTAAGTTTGATTAGGTCCCATTTGTTTATTTATTTTTTAATTTCAATTGCCTTGGGAGACTGACTTAAGAAAACATTGGTAGGATTTATATCATAGAATGTTTTGCCTATGCTCTCTTCTAGGAGTTTTATGGTGTCATGGCTTATATTTAAGTCTTTAAGCCATTTTGAGTTTATTTTTATGTGTGGTGTGAGGGTGTGTTCTACCTTCACTGATTTACATGCAGCTGTCCAACTTTCCTAGCACCACTTGCTGAAGAGACTGTCTTTTTCCCATTTTATATCCTTGTCTTCTTTGTCAAAGATTAATTGATCGTAGGTGTGTGGGGTTATTTCTGAGCTCTCTATTCTGTTCCATTGGTCCATATACCTGTTTTTGTACCAATACCACACTGTTTTGATTACCGTAGCTTTGTAGTATTGTCTGAAGACTGGGAGAGTTATGCCTCCTCCTTTATTTATTTATTTTGCTCTGGCAATTCTGGGTCTTTTATAGTTCCATATAAATTTTTGGATTATTTGTTCTAGTCCTGTGAAAAATGTCATGGGTAATTTGATAGGGATTGCATTAAATCTGTAGATTCCTTTGGGTAGTATTGCTATTTTAACAATATTAATTCTTCCAATCCAAGAGCATGGGATACCTTTCCATTTTTTTGAATCCTCTTTTATTTCCTTTATTAATGGTTTATTGTTCTCAGAGTATAAGTCTTTCACTCCTTGGTCAAGTTTATTCCTAGGTATTTTATTTATTTATTTCGTGCGATTTTAAAAGGTTTTTTTTTTTTTACATTCCCTTTCTGATATTTCATTGTTAGTGTAAAGGAATGCCACCGATTTCTGAATGTTAATCTTGTATCCTGCTACTTTGCTGAATTCATTTATTAGATCTACTAGTTTTTGTATGGAGTCCTTAGGGTTTTCTCTATATAGTATCATGTCATCTGCATATAGTGACAATTTTACCTCTTCCCCTCCAATATGGATACCTTTTATTTGTTTTTCTTTTCTGACTTCTGTGGCTAGGACTTCCAATACTATGTTTAATAGAAGTGGTGAGAGTGGGCATCCTTGTCTTGTTCCAGATTCCAGCAGGAAGGCTTTCAGCTTTTCACTGTTGAGTATTATACTGGTTGTGGGCTTGTCATAAATGGCTTTCATTATGTTGCAATATGTTCCCTCTATACCCACTTTGGTAAGAGTTTTTATCATGAATGGATGTTGAGTTTTGTCAGATGCTTTTTCTGCATCTACTGAGATGATCATGTGGTTTTTGACTTTTCTTTTGTTAATATGGTGTATTGCACTGATTGATTTGCGTATGTTGAACCATCCTTGTGAACCTGGGATGAATCCCACTTGCTTGTGGTGTATGATCTTTTTTATGTGTTGTTGGATTTAATTTGTTAATATCTTGTTGAGAATTTTTGCACCTATATTCATCAAAGATATTGGCCTGTAATTTTCTTTTTTGGTGGTGTCTTGTCTGGTTTTGGTATCAGGTTGATGGTGGCTTCATAGAATGTCTTTGGGAGTGTTCCCTCCTCATCAATCTTTTGGAAGAGTTTGAGAAAAACTGGTATAAGTTCTTTTCATGTTTGGTAGAATTTGCCTGTGAAACCATCTGAAGACCATGACAGTTTTACTTGTTGGCCAGACTAATGCTATTTCTACACAAATGTAGTAGCATAAAGTGAAATCAGATGGTCCTCCGAAGATTCCTATAGCATTCTGTGCTTACTCTTTTCTTACCAATATCTCTTATTTTACTGTAGTTGCCTGTTACTAGTTTGACTTTCCACACTGGACTGTAAGCTCTGGGGGACATAGACCTTTTTGTTTTTAAATCCCCCAGACCTACTTCAAGCCTTGGTATAAAACATGCAAAAGTGTTTATTGTTCTTATAGAATAGCTGATGAATGAAAAGTGAATCAAGGAATGAATAAATAAGAAAATGCATATTAAGCATTTTGACAAACACCTAGAACATGATTAGTCCTTGTTAGGTATTATAATTATTTAGTGACCTTATTTTTATATTTGACTGTTGAACTTTAACTTGCCTTTATCTTCTGCACTTTGTTTTTCAATTAAGATATAACTGAAACATAACATTAGTTTCAGGTGTACAACATAATGACTCAATATTTGTATATACAGTTATAAACCAAAGTACAAGATCTATACATTGAACACTACAAACCAATGATAAAAGTAATCAAAGAGGACACAAATGAAGATATCATTTTTCATTGATCAGAAGATTCAATAAATCAATAAATTCCCTGACTCAACACAACTCAAATCAAAACACATCAAGATTTTTTGTAGAAATCAACAAGCTGATTCTAACATTTACACTAAAAGAGGAATTAAAAGAGTCAAAAAAGGTTTATAAAAGAAAAAAACTTGGAGAAATCACAGTATGAAATTCAAGATATACCATAAAGCTAATCAAGACAATGCTGATTTTGGCATAGAGAACAATGAAACAGACAGTCCAGAAAAGGACCCACACACACATGATCAATTAATTTTCAACAAAAATGCAAAGGCAATTCAACGGAAAAAAGGATTTTCATAAATGGTGGTAGAACAATGGGATGCCCATATGCAAAGAACAAAACAAAACAAATTTGATCTATATCTCATGCCACACACAAAAATGACTCAACTGTAAAACCTACAAGTTATAGAGGAAAATATAATCTTTTTGACTGAGGTTAGGTAAGAAGTTCTTCTGTGGGATACCAAGAGTACAGTTCATGAGAAAGAAAACTGATAAACTGTATCAATATTAAGAACTTCTGTTCTTCCCAAAGACACTGTTAAGAGAATATAAACATTTACAAATGACATATCTGATAAAGGACTTGAATGTAAAATACCTTCAAAACAAAATAAGAAAATTAAGAATCCAAAATAAAAATGAGCATAAGAACAGATATTTCATTAAAGAAAATGTACAGATGGTAAAGAAGCACAGGAGAAGATACTTAACTTTATTAGTCAAATGCAAACTGAGTATAACTTAAATGCATATTAAATGCAAGTCAATGCAAATTAAAACCATATAAGATACCACTACACAGCTACTGGAGTGGCTTAAATTCAAACAAATAAACATGATTACACCAAGCACTGCAGAGAATTTAAGAAAACCTGAAACAATAATACATTGCTGGTGGGCATACAAATGGTATAACTACTTTGAAAAACAGTCTGACAGCTGATATCAAGTTAAGCATATACTTAGTAACAACCCAGTTATTGCAAATTTTTAAACGAAAACTTATGTTTATTCCAAAATTGCATGTGAATATTTTATAGCAGCTTTATTCATAATCACCAAGAACTGAAAACAACCCAAATTTCCTTTAACTGGTAAATGGATAAACAAATTGTGGCACATCCATACATGGAATACTACTTAGCAATGGAAGGAATAAACTAATGTTAAATATACAACATGGATGCATCTGAAATGTATTATAATAAGTAAAAGAAATCAGTCTCAAAAGGCAACATACTACTGGGTTCTATTTATATGATATTATAGAAAAGGCAAAACTATAGGTACATAAAACAGATGAGTGGTTGTCACACATCAGGGATGAAGAAATTACAGTGGCTACAAACAGCACAGAAAAATATTTTGGGGTGATGTAATTCTTCTGTATTTTGATTGTGGTTCCTTATATGATTGTGTTTGTCAAAACGCACAGGACTACTTTCACATGGATGAATTTTATGGTATGCTAATTATAGCTTTTTTAATTAAAAAATAAAGGGAAAAAAGCCAATAACCACCCACTTTGCATGTAAAGAATTGTGTGAAAGCAAATATTCTAAATTCCAGGCCCAGTACTAGAAGCTCATATAGGTTCCTGGTGCCATTATACAAGGGATTGATCATCACAGACAGAGCAAATTTTAGGGAATATGGGAAGAGCAGTAGCAAGGTTCAAGAAGTACAAATAAAAGCACAGAACAAGATGAGACAGAGGCCACCAAAGCAACATAACTGAATGCAAAGATCAAGGCCAACAGGAGGAAGAGGCCAGTTTATATGTCTATAATCACTCATATACATAATAACATATACATAATAAATATGTATATAATCACTGATATTGATGGGTGTATCTGAGTATTGATGAGTACTGATAAGACATGTCCTGACCAAACTTTAATCAGGATTCTCTAAGCCCTCTTCTCTACTAGGCCTCAACCTTGGCCCCCATCCTAGCCAGGTCTGCAAGGCCCAATATTAGCAAGAATCCTGCTAAGTCAGGTTATAGAGAATCCCCCCAACCCTTGATACCCAATCAAATTCCTCGTTCCTCACTCTTGATAACTGATCACTGTCCGTACTTAATCGAATTCCTTATCCCTGTCCTTGACATCTGAACCCTTTGGATTGCCCTCAACAAGAATTCTGTTATATCAGTTTAGCAAGAATCCCCCCTACTCGTGATGTCTCATAGTAATTTTCCATCCACTAATCCCCCTAACCTGCTTCCCTAGCTATAAATTCCCACTTCTTCTTGTTGCAATGAGTTGAGCCCAATCTCTTTCCCTTATTGCAATAATCTTGACACCTATCACAACAGTCTTGAAGTATTCCTTACCATTCAAATAAGAGTGACAATAATTTTTTCCGTAACAGTATACATAAACACACACATTCACATCTATGCACCTTGATTACACACAAGAAGTTTTTGGATAGGAAAATACTGGTAAAAGAAAAATACAATTTCCAAAATAGTTCCTACCTATATATGCCAAACTAGTGCAGCAGCAACAATGGTAATAGTGATAGTGGCATAACCCCCTCCTGTAAGAAATAATGCTGTAAAGAGAGAAAGTTAATAAGAAGTTTATTAGATGTAAAGATTAGTATCTTTTTTTCCTGTATCAGATTTTTGGGAACACCAACTGGATGGGGAATGCTCTCTAGATACTGACTTCTCATCCAAATATAACAAAGTTTTAAGGGCCATTCCTGCTCCAGGACAAATTATCTCACAAATAAATCTTCAGGAAAAAAAGAAAAAAACATTGATCAACATTGAATATTCTGAAAGTATCCTGACAATTATACTCAAATAGCTTTTGTAATGAATTATATCATTAATAAAAAGACATAAAATATGCTGAAACTCTTCAGAAAGTAATTTCAACACTTTTTTTTTTTTTTTTTTGTGGTACGTGGGCCTCTCACTGTTGTGGCCTCTCCCGTCGCGGAGCACAAGCTCCGGACGCGCAGGCTCAGCGGCCATGGCTCACAGGCCCAGCCACTCCGTGGCATGTGGGATCCTCCCGGACCGGGGCACGAACCCGCGTCCCCTGCATTGGCAGGCGGACTCTCAACCACTGTGCCACCAGGGAAGCCCTTCAACACTTTTTTCACTTTATTCTTGGTTTTTTGAATCATATCTTCCACATTGATCATAACCACTATATATTAAACATAGATCTTAGCAAAATTTTTTTAGGTAGAGAAACAAATTTCAATTAAAAACAATTGTTTCCTGTACTGAGAAAAAAAACTTAAATAAACATAGTTTTCCTAATGCAATATATTCATTTTAAAAGGTTATTTGCAAATCACAATGTTACACGTAAAATCACACTTTGCATATTTTATATTATGATTTCACGGATATATCCTCATTAACAATAAATTTACTTCAAAATATTTATTTTAAAATGTACTTTACAAACAAATAATTAACATTTTAAGCTGACTCCTAAACTGGATGTCAAGAAATGAACCTTAAAGAAAATGGGGAAAAATGATTAAAGTAGATAAACATTAAAGTAGGCTATAAAAAGATAATGAGTATCTGAGCCCATAATAGTACTAAAATGCTAGCTAATTATACTTGAAACCCTTGGGTTATCTTCATTTAATTTTTTCCATACTATTTGGGCAGTAAGAAGAATTGCACTCCGACCTCCACCAAAAAGGTCTGATTTTCAGTTCTAAAGCATTACTGTCTTCAATAAGGGGAAATGGTGTTCTCATTGTTTCTAAGGGATTCAAACATAGAATATATCTCACTAGGGTGTGATTTAACAATATGCCACTTGGTTTATTGCTACCTTCTTGCCCTTAGTTCTTCTCTCCATGGGCTTTCCTCTGTGTTTCTTTTTTCTATATTTAAGGTGCCAAGACAACAATATTTTTCTGTTCTGCCCAAGCAGAATGAGAGTGGGTGCCTTGTAACAATCTATGACTACCAATTTTCCTCTAAATGAATGCAGGGAATATTTTAAAACATCCCCATGGTCTAGAGATGATACTCAGAAAACCAAGTGTGAACAAATGCCTGTGCCATACAGAAGAGAACAATGTGATATGTAGGATATTCAGGAGACCAGGCATAAATCACCATTCCTTAATCTCAATTCAAGCCAGATATGATTTTCTCTCAATTTAAATGTATTCTAGTCAAAGTAAATTTTTAAAATTAAACCAATTTTTAAAATGCTGGGTACTTTTCTCCTTTTCAATCACATTTTTGGGCACTTTCATACATTAATATTCAAATCTTACCCACTTTTCAACTAAAATGAACTCTCACTTTCCACGTTGTCCTACACACAGAGAAACCAAGGACTTTTTACTTGCTTGTAATCCAACCTGTCTGACTTCTTGCCTATGTTTATTTATTACAGTAGTAATTCTTAACTGGTAAACTTTTCAGTGGGTTTCTAGATGCATATACTTCTGTGATAAAGTTTGGGTTCTAAAAAAATATATTTGATTAACGGTATAAAGTTTTTGAAAGATAATGAAGCCAAATGCGTCTTCATATATTAAGATAATGCTAGCTGCCGTCAACAAATAATTCCCAAAATTTCAATGACTTAATATGTTTTCTTTCTTCTTCATAGAAGTGTTCCTAAATAACAGATTCCCTCCAAATGGTAATTTAATCTCCCCATGTCTATGGTTCTGTCACTGACAAAGCACTTTAATGTTTCTCTTACAAGCAAAAGAAGAAAGAGATGGCAGACGGAGCCCATCTACTTCTTAACTGTCTTGGCCAGGAAGTGATACACATTACTTTCATTCACAAATCACTGATGAAAAGTTAACTTACTTGAACTTTGTTTACTGTCCAGGGAAATCATAATATAAATTAAACTGCTGAATTTGAAAAAACTTATTTCATATCGACTGTTTTATTTGACAGGTATTTCACGGGAGGATATAATAGCAAAAAGAGGCTTTTAAGAACTGCATCAACCCCATAAAAGCAAGGGAAAAGGCTCCCTGGGGGAGCAGCGGCTAGCCAGTGACAACTCTACTAGGTAAGAAGAAGAACAAATTTTGGTGGGTCGTTAGATACCACTGCCATGCCTGCACAGGATGTTTAAAAAGTCAAAAACAACTTAAAAGTAAAATTACAGAACACCAAAGATAAGGAGAAACTACTAAAAACAACCAAGGATTAAAGACTATCTACAAAATATCAATAAATGAACTAACATTAGACACCTCATAAACAACAATAGAGATTTAAAGACAATGAAATAATATCTTCAAGGAAAATAACTGTTACAGAATTTTATGTAACACTGAAATATCATTCACAAATTAGGGTGTAACAAAAATTATCAGAAAAAACAAAAATTAAGTAAGTTTATACTGTAGAGTTAATAAAGACTATAATATAGGAAGTAAATTGAACACATGAGAAAGGAGAGAAGGCAAGAAGTAAAATGAAATATAAAATTCATAAATATGTGAGTATATCATAATAAGAAATGAAATAACGCAATAACATTTTGGGGAATTTAAGAACAAACTAGAAATAAATATTAAATAGTTGTGGGTACATGGAGTAAGAGCAAAAACATGGTAAACTCTGTATAATGTTGGCTCTTTAGGGAAGGAGGAGGAAGCAAAACATGACAGAGAAGTTGAGCCTTACCTTTATTTGTCACCCCACCCCCAATGTAAAAGATAGTAAATATGTCATAATGAAACTGGTGGAGTTCAGAACACGCTATCTCAAAATATGACACCTTGATATATTCAATATTTTAAGCTAAAGGAACTTGAGGAAAGGCACATGTGAGAAGGAGTCTCTGACCTCCTCCTTCTTGCCCAACGCAGATAGAAAGACGCTCTTGTCAGAAGGGCCCTCTCCATACCCTGAGGAAAGGCGCATCCTTATCTCTGAAGGCAGAGGGATGCCAAGAGGAATCCAAATTAACAGGTTTTACTAAGCTTCCCCCAGTTTACTACCCTTACGGCACACCTTTTTGTCCTATCATGTTTTTCCATGACTTTACTGCACGAATCCTAGTATAAAAACACTCAGATATAACTGTTTCTTTGGGTCTTTATGAAGGCTCCCATGTCATGTAAAATTATGTTAAATAAATCCATATGGTTTTCTCTTGTTAGTCTGCCTTTTGTCCGTTCAATTTAAGGGCCCCAGCCAGAGAACACATCATGGTAGTAGGGAAAACAATTTTTTCCTCCCCTACAAAATCATTTGTTAACTCTTGATACTACATCTATTAATTTTGTGTTTGCTCTATTTAATTACAGGAAATGCAATTAAAATATGTGATAAGGGAAGTTTCAAAATCAATGGAGAAGGAATTACCCAAACCTTATACAAAAATTATGTTTTTAAAAAAATAAAACTGCCAAATGCTAACACAAATTATAGCTAGATTGAAAAATCTAAACATTCTTTCAAAAAGGAAACCGTAAAAAAACATAAAAATGGATGAGTGAACTATTTCTCATATTTCAGGAGAATGGACACCCTTTGCATGAAAGTAATCACAAAGGAACTGATCAAGAGATTTCTCCACATAACTATAGCTACTAGTTATTGAATATTACTATATTCTAGGCGCTGTGCTTCATTTAATCTTTATATAGCCCTGCTGAGATACTTCAATTAACTGTAATTTAGAGATTTTAAAAAGAGGCACAAAGAAATTACATAGTTGCCCCAATCCAAACTACTAATAAAGAATAAAAGATACCATTTGAAGTGGCTTCTTAGTTCACAAAGATAGCAAAAATTGACATGTCCTTTCTTCTAACATATCCCTTTAACTGATCTGATGTTAAAAACACCTAAATAAAGTGGGGGAATGGAATTCCTTCCTCTAAATTTCTGAAACTTGAAGGGTGAGGAATTAAGCATAATGAGTGCTGAAGATGAGCAATACAGAGGCAATACCAAAGAGTGTTTCTCAAAGTTCTCTGATAAGTATTACCTGATTAGTCTATTAGAAATACCTATACTTGGAATACAACTAAATCATTAAGAATAAAAATTAATAGACAAGAAGCTTGTTAATCTGAATAGTGAACAAATATCCCCAGTATTCTCATTAGCAAGAAATTTGGAAAACATTGCCCAAAATGGTGTTTCCTAATATTGTGGAAACAAAACAGTCTCCTGGATTCTTGTTAAAAATACAACAGATTGAAGCACATAAAAATGCTGTTTTCATAGACTAAAAACAGCTAAATACTGCCAACTTCATAAGGTTCAACCTCATATATTCCTTTGCCCCACTGGATTTACTGCATCAGACTCTGCAGGGAAGAGAACATTATTAACAAGTGAAGTACAAGGGATTTTCATAATAAACAAAATTTGAGAAAAAAAATTATCATAAGGAGGAAATTAAGAGCTCAAGATATTAAAATTCTCTAAGTTACACCAGTTCTTGTTCTAGATAAGTGAGACTGGCAAACCTCAGTTCAAATCTAATCTGGAGCTTGATTTTTATTGAATTTCTATTGAAACACAGCAGTACTCATTCACAAATTGTTTATAGCTGCTTTCTCTCTATAACAGCAGAGTTAAATAGTGAGCCTAAAATATTTACTATCTATCCTTTTTGGAAAAGATTTTCCAAACTTCCCTTAAGGCAATCAAAAAATAAAACAACAAAGACTTGTAAATGATAAACCAATAGAGGACATAAAATGAAATAATTAAAATAATCCAAAAGTCGGCAGAAAAAGAAAACGAAGAATACGTGGAACAGATAGAAAACAAACAGCAAGATATTACCTTTAAAACCCCAAAATACTGACAATCACATTAAATGTAAAGAGTTTTAAAAATATAATGAAAAGGCAGTGATTAGATAAAAGGAGTAAGAGTTAACTACATGCTTTCTACAAGAATCTTGTTTTAAACATAAAGATACAAATAAGTTAAAAGTATGAGGATAGGAGAAAATATACCATTCTAATGATAATCAAAAGAAAGGTGAAGAAACTATATTAATATCATATGAAGTAGATTTCATAGCAAATAATATTATCAGAGAAAGAGGTGGGCATTTCATAGTGTTAAAGGTAAAATTATGTGAAGAAAACATAATAATCCTAAATGTTTATGCACCAAATAGAAGTGTTTCAAATTGCTGGGGGTCAAAACAAAACAAAACAAAACAAAAAACAGAACTCCAAGGGGAACCAGTCAAATGCATAAGTATAGTCAGACATTTTCACACATGCCTCTCAATAACTGGTAGACAAATAGAACAAAAATCTGTAACAACATGGAAGACTTGAACAACATGACCAAAACACTTGATCTAAATGATATTTATTAAGAACTCCACCAACAGAAGAATGAACATTCTTTTCAAGTAGACAAAAAACATTTGCCAATACAGACTGTATTATGGGCCATAAAACAAATCTCAGAAAAGCATTTAAATCATATGAAGTATAGTCTCTGTCTACACTACAATGAGATTAGAAATCAGTAAAAGAAGTACATCTGGAAAACCACAGAATATCTGAAAACTAAATAACACATTTCTAAATAATCCAAGGGTAAAAAAAGACATCAACAGAGAATTTTAAAAGTATTTTTTCTCATTGAAAATGACAATGACATTTGAAACTGTGAGACACATATCTAAAGTAGTACTTAGAAAAAAATTTACATCACTAAATAGGTTATTTATAGAAAAAAGATTTCAATCAATGACCTAAACTTCTACTTTAAGACACTAGAATAAGTGCAAATTAAAACCCAAATTAAAATTAAGCTAAAGAAATAAAATAATAAAGGTCAGAGTAGAAATCAGTGATGTAGAAATCAGAAAAAACAAAAAGAAAATCAATGAAATCAAAAGCTGACTCTTTGAATTGATGAAAAAAAATTATAAACCTCTACAAAATTAATGAGGAAAAAAGAAGACACAGATTACTAATATCTGGAATAAAATAAGAGACATCACTAAAGTTTTATGAAAAAATTACACACACATACATATACATACACATATATATGCATATATATATGTATATAATATATATTTGTTTGACAAAATCCAACATCTATTCCTGGAATAAAAACTCAGGGTAGGAAGAAAAATACTCAACCTACTAAATGGCTTTCACAAGGATGTCTATAGCTAACTTTATATCTAATGATTAAAAATTGAATGTTTTCTTCCCATGGTCAAAAAAAAAAAAAGGCAAAGATATCTTTCTACTTTAACATTTATTAGAGGTTCAGCCAGTTCAATAAGTTAAGAAAAAGAAACAAAAGGCATCAAGATTAACTGGAAGATGCAACAATGCCTCTCCTCTCAGACAACAACTATGTAGAAAATCCCATGGACTCTGCAAAAAAGTGTGCTTAAACTAATAATGGATTTTAGTATCATTACAGAATACAAGACCAATATACAACAATTGTATTTCTATGTACTAGCAACAGGCATTGGGTAATTAAAATTAAAAAAATAAATAAATGTCAAACTAGCATTAAAGAAATATGAAATACATTGAGATAAATTTGACCAAAAAAAAATGTGCTAGACCTGAACAGTGAAAAATTTTAAACTGGGAAATTTAAAAAGACCTAACTAATTGGGAGATTGGGATTGACATATATACACTAATATGTACAAAATTGATAACTAATAAGAACCTGCTGTATAAAAAATAAATAAAATAAAATTTAAAAAGGAAAAAAAAAAAGACCTAACTAAGTGGAGCAATAAACTGTGTTCTAAGGTAAAAAGACTAAGCATTGTAAAGTTGTCAATTGCATCTAAATAGATTCAACACAATCCTAATCAATATCTGTGATACAATAAGAAATTCATATTAGGTCTTTACCCCCAGTTCCCAGCACAAGGCTTCTAAAACCCTTGGAATTTCCAGAGTAAAAGGAGTGAAAGGAGTATCTTTTGTTAACACAACAAGACCCTTTCAACCATACATGAGTTTATGCTAATGAGGAGACTCTTGGTAGGCCCCTCGATAGCTTCAGGATGGGGGCTGATTGTCAGAGGACCAAATCATGTGACTGGAGGGTTGGAACATTCAGCCTCACCCTCTTCCCCAACTTCTAGGGAAGGGAGAGGTGCTGAAGACTGAGTTAATCAACAATGGCCAATGATTTAATTAATCATACCCATGTAATGAAACCTCTAAACCCCTAAACAACAGGATTCAGAGAGCTTCCAAGTTAGTGAACACATCAAGGTGCTGGGAGAGTGACATACCCAGAGAAGGTATGAATGCTTCACAGTGCCCCTTCTCATCCTTACTTTGCCCTATGCATCTCTTCCATTTGGCTGTTCCTAAGTTTCATCCTTTATAATAAATTGGCAATAGTAAGTAAAGCATATTCCTGAGTTGTGTGAGCCATTCTAATAGATTATCAAACCTCGGGAGGCATTTGTGGAAACCCCTGATTTATAGCCAGTTGGTCAGAAATACAGGAGGCCTAGGACTTGGGACTGGCATTTGAAGTAGGGTAGTCTTATGGAACTGAGCCCTTAACCAGTGGGCTCTGCACTAACTCTGGGTAGTGTCAGAATTAAATTGACTTTAAGACATCCAGTTGGTGTCCACATAGAACTAGAGAATTGCTTGGCGTTAAAACCCACATATTTGGTGTCAAGAGTATTTGGTTGTGAGTAAACACAGTTCAAAACATCCCAGCATGCTTTGCTGTAGAAATTGACAGGCTGATTATAAAAATTACATGGAAATATGAATGACCTAGAATAGCCAAAACAACTTTGAAATATAAGAACAATATTGCAGGGCTTCAAGACTTATTAAATATCTACAGTAAATAAACAGTATAGTACTGGAGCTGAGATAGACAAATAGATAAATGGAACTGGTAGAGAGTCAAGTAATAAACCCACACATACATGATTGATTTTTTTGATGAAGGTACAAAGGAAATTTACTGGTAAAAGAAGAGTCTTTTTAGCAATTAAGACTATAATGCTTAGATATCCATATGCAAAAAAAGGGAACTTCAATCCATATCTAGAACCATATATAAAAATCAATGGAGTACTTTGACATCACTTATAAACCTGAAATTATGAACTAAAACTTTTAAAATTAAACATAGAAGAAAATCTTTTTGATTTTGGGTTAAGTCTTCTTACATATAACACCAAAAGAATGACCCATAGAAAGAAAACTGAAAAACTGCATTTCATATCATTTAAAATGTCTGCTCTTGTAAATACATTAGAAGAAAAGACAAGCCATAGACTATGGTAAAGTATTTGAACATCAAATATCTGAGGAAAGATTTATATCCAGAATATGTAAAGAACTCTTAAAATTCAATCATAAGAAAACAAACAATAACAACAAATTGGGACAAATGTCCCTTCTCTAGTTAATATCTTTTAATAGCACCCAATTTCCTGTCAGATAATGCGGCAGACAAGGTCCTTTATGATCCTTTCTATGGCATAAAATTAACTTTCATTTGGCAGTCTCAAATAGCCTCACCCCTTGTCAAACATCTATATTACACTCTCTCATCTAAAGGATTTTGAATGTGCTATTCCACATACCTCTCTCATGCTCAATTCTCAGGTCTGACGTCACTAAAACCTATGAATGCTCAGAGAACTCATCATTAGTCCAGCAAGTCTTCCCTTACTCAAAATGAAGGAGTTATATACTCCTTTAATGTACTCTCATGTAACATTTTATTTCATCATGACTTACCACACTACTTTGTAATTATGTCATCTGTCTTCCTTACTTACTAGAAGGACTGTCTTGCTCACTTTATATCCATATAATCCAGCAGAGTGCCAGTCATATAAAAGGCCCTCATTGAATAAGGAAGAGAGAGAGAGGGACAAAGTGTTGATCTAGCATTCATATAAGTGGCCCCAGGACAAATGTTCAAAAATTTAAAGGCTGATGACATTTTTATACCACACACATGACAAAACATGAACTACAAATAAGTAGCCTTTCTTCTGTGGACTAGAAATCAGAAAATGTGAATCCTAGCCCTGATTCTGAGAGTAGCCAGACAACTGATCTTGGCCAAGAATAACAAAGTTGATAATAATATAGCTAATATCAACAACTGCCTAGAATGTGCCAAGTTCTATCCTAAGCACTATGCAAATCTGATGTCATATAATACTCATAACAATCCTATGAGGTAGGAATTACATTTTATAGATGAGAAAAATAAGGCAGAGAGGTTAAGGGACATTCCACAGAAACACAGCTAAGTGACAAAGCCAGGGATAATTCAGGCAGTCTGACTCCAGTGCACAGGCTTGTAACTACTCTTTAGTGTTAACTTGCTTTTCCCTTAAATTCCTAATTTGAAAAGAACAGAAAAAAATGAGAGCAAGAGAAAAAAAGAGACACATATACACATGAAAGGTTGAACTAAATTATTCCAAGGAATCATTCAGGTATTATTTTTATTAAATTAAATTTACTTCTTTCAAATTTCAAATGACATCTCAAGAAATATGATTTGAAAAACATGTGTGAGATACCATTTCTACACTTTACATGATTTTTACCTAATAATCATATTCCCTTTAAGTGTCTAGTTTTTTAAATAGTATTTCATCACACTGAATTTCTTATGATCCTGTAAATGTCCTGTGGTAGTCTTGAGTGCTCTTCACCAAATATATTTCAGTTGATGAACATGGGATGTCTTTCCATTTATTTAGGTTATTTTTCATTTCTTTCAGCAATGTTTTGTCATTTTTAGTTTACAAGTCTTTCTGTTCCTTCGTTAAATTGATTCCATGGTATTTTATTCTTCAACATGTTATTGCAAATAGCAAATACGTAGTCATACTCACTGTTAAAGATTCAATGGGTTAAAGTGCCTCCAAGCAAAGTGTCAATAAGGCTGTGACTGTCCTGTACGTCCTTTCATTTGGACCAAATGGTTTGGGGAAAAGAGACCAACTGGGATTTCCTCAACCCAGGTTTGATAAAAAAGTTATCTTTAATCAGAAAGGGAGAGACACAGACAGATAGGCACGCATGAGGGTGGAAAGCATATACACATATTCAATCTGGAACATAGGTCGCTAAAATAACAATGGGTCTGCATCTGACAAATGGAGCTGTTTGCAATCAAACAGATAAAAAGCCAAAAGAATCATTATCCTGAACTGTGACTATTTGCTACCCTAAAATGACCCAGGGCTCCTGAATTTATATAGACAGGAAGCTGGCCAAGAAATGGTATAATCTCCAATACTCACATTAGGTATAGCCAAAAAAAAGATATTGAAAAATTTTAACCCTACAAGATCATAAAGAACAATGGGCTAGAGACCCTGGCCCTAAACTCTGAAAAGTAAATCACAGTAAATCCACTCACAGTAAATCACAGTAAATCAAAGAGCAATCCTACCCCCACAGCAGAGATACTTACTGAATCTGTTCATTGTGATTTTAGTATTGCCACATACTAACGATAGCTGTGTATCTCTGATTCTTCATCTTTCCTACTGAGACCATTCACAGTACATACCCAACCTTTATCTTGCCACTATATACTAGATATGTTGGGGATAAACAACATACATTTCAGTTTCTGGCACTTCAGGTCAAAAGGGACTATATATATGAAACTGATGATATAGAGACTGCAACACATTCTCACCTGTGACTCAACGATCCTGGACTTCTGAGCTTGAGGCTATAGCTGGATAGAACTTACCACTCCCATGTGGGCAGGTAAGCAAATTTGCCTGAGACATGGAGACTGGGAATACTTGGTGAACAAAAGAGCAGACCGTGGTATATTAGTTCTGCTTATCAAATATTTCCTGTGCTCTCCCTTCCAGATTTATAGCAGGATCTCACTTCCTGGCCCCATTATGACTGTGTGGGGCACTGTAGATACAAATTGGGAGTGGAAGTGTCATTTCCAGTCCAGAATGCTGACTTACCAGTAGGAAATCTGACTGGGCTTTTTTTCACTCTACAAGATAACAGGTAATGTTCCAACAGGAACAATGCTATCAGGCTAGTTCCTAGGGTGAGGACATCATGAGACTGAGCCCCCAAAGAACTCTCAATGTACATGGAGAATTAGTAAGACATAAACCGTTGCTGTCTGAAGCCAGAGGGTTTAGGGCATAACCTAGCCTGGCTTGGCTAATTCATGCCTTATGCTCTTATGACCTATTCTTCTCTGTGAGTTTTCTGTCCATTAACGTAGTCATATACTTCATATCTCTGACACCCTGGTATTTCACCACCCAAAAGAGTATAATTGTTACATCAAATTTATAAAATTTCTTGTATATTTCCTCTTCCAAGCCATTTATTAAAAAGACACTGAGGAGGGCTCACGCCAAGGGGTACTTCCCAGAACTTCTGCTGCCAGTGTCTATGTCCGTTGGTGAGCCACTGCTGCCCCCTGCCTCTGCAGGAGACCCTCCAACACTAGCAGAACACAGCAGGCCAGGAAAGACACAGGGCTATCACCACAGCCTATTATCGTGGGGCCATGGGCTTTATTTTAATGAATGACATCACACATGAAGAATCCTTCAGTGCAGTACAGGATTGCCAGGTGTCAGGGCTGTGCCTCTGAGGTGGGAGAGCCAAGTTCAGGACACTGGTCCACAAGAGACCTCCCAGCTCCACGTAATATGAAACGGCGAAATCTCCCAGAGATCTCCATCTCAACGCCAAGACCCAGCTCCACTCAACAACCAGCAAGATACAGTGTTGGACACCCTATGCCAAACAACTAGCAAGAAAGGAACACAACACCCTCGATTAGCAGAAAGGCTACCTAAAATCATAATAAGGCCACAGACACCCCAAAACACACCACCACACGTGGACCTGCCCACCAGAAAGACAAGATCCAGCCTCATCCACCAGAACACAGGCACTAGTCCCCTACACCAGGAAGTCTACACAAGCCACTGAAAAACAACCTTAGCCACTGGGGACAGACACCAAAAACAATGGGAACTACGAACCTGCAGCCTGCAAAAAGGAGACCCCAGTTAAGTAAGCAAAATGAGAAGACAGAGAAACACACAGCAGATGAAGGAGCAAGATAAAAACCCACCAGACTTAACAAATGAAGAGAATATAGGCAGTCTACCTGAAAAACAATTCAGAATAATGATAGTAAAGAGGATCCAAAATCTTGGAAATAGAATGGAGAAAATACAAGAAACATTTAACAAGGACCTAGAAGAACTAAAGAGGAAACAAACAGTGATGGACAACACAATAAATGAAATAAAAAATTCACTAGAAGGGATCAATAGCAGAATAACGGGTAAGTGACCTGGAAGATAAAATAGTGGAAATAACTACTGCAGAGCAGATAAAGAAAAAAGAATGAAAAGAATTGAGGACAGTCTCAGGACCTCTGGGACAACATTAAATGCACCAACATTCGAATTATAGGGGTCCCAGAAGAAGAAGAGAAAAAGAAAGGGACTGAGAAAATATTTGAAGGGATTGTAGTTAAAAACTTCCCTAATATGGGAAAGGAAATAGTTAATCAAGTCCGGGAAGCACAGAAAGTCCCATAGAGGATAAATCCAAGGAGAAACAAGCAAAGACACATATTATTCAAACTATCAAAAACTAAATACAAGAAAACATATTAAAAGAAGCAAGGGAAAAACAACAAATAACACACAAGGGAATACCCATAAGGTTAACAGCTGATCTTTCAGCAGAAACTCTGCAAGCCAGAAGGGAATGGCAGTACATATTTAAAGTGATGAAAGGGAAAATCCTACAACCAAGATTACTCCACTTAGCAAGGACCTCATTCAGATTTGACGGAGAAATTAAAACCTTTACAGACAAGCAAAAGCTAAGAGAATTCAGCACCACCAAACCAGCCTTACAACAAATGCTACAGCAACTTCTCTAGGCAGGTAACACAAGAGAAAAAAGAGACGTACAATAACAAACCTAAAACAATTAAGAAAATGGTAACAGAAACATACATATCGATAATTACCTTAAATGTAAATGGATTAAATGCTCCAACCAAAACACATAGACTGGCTGAATGGATACAAAAACAAGACCCATATATATGCTGTCTACAAGAGACCCACTTCGGACTTAGGGACACATAGAGACTGAAAGTGAGGGGATGTCTCATATCACATAAAATAGACTTTAAAACAAAGACTATTACAAGAGACAAAGAAGGACATTACATAATGATCAAGGGATCAATCCAAGAAGACGATATAACAGTTGTAAATATTTATGCACCCAACATAGGAGCACCTCCTATGGGTGCATATATTTATGCACCCAACATAGGAGCACCCCAATACATAAGGCAAACACTAACAGCCGTAAAAGGGGAAATCGACAGTAACACAATCATAGTAGGAGACTTTAACATCCCACTTTCACCAACAGACAGATCATCCAAAATGAAAATAAATAAGGAAACACAAGCTTTAAATGATACATTAAACAAGATGGACTTAATTGATATTTATAGGACATTCCATCCAAAAACAACAGAATACACATTCTTCTCAAGTGCTCATGGAATATTCTCCAAGATAGATCATATCATGGGTCACAAATCAAGCCTTGGTAAATTTAAGAAAACTGAAATCGTATCAAGTATCTTTTCTGACTACAACGCTATAACACTATATATCAATTACAGGAAAAACTCTGTAAAAAATACAAACAAATGGAAGGTAAACAATACACAACTTAATAATCAAGAGATCACTGAAGAAATCGAACAGGGAATCAAAAAATACCTAGAACCAAATGACAATGAAAATACGACGACCCAAAACCTATGGGATGCAGCAAAAGCAGTTCTAAGCAGGAAGTTTACAGCAATACAATCCTACCTTAAGAAACGAGAAACATCTCAGATAAACAACCTAAGCTTACACCTAAAGCTATTAGAGAAGGAAGGACAAGAAAACTCCAAAGTTAGCAGAAGTAAAGAAATTATAAAGATCAGATCAGAAATAAATGAAAAAGAAATGAAGGAAACGATAGCAAAGATCAATAAAACTAAAAGCTAGTTCTTTGAGAAGACAAACAAAATTGATAAACCATTAGCCAAACTCATCAAGAAAAAAAGGGAGAAGACTCAAATCAATAGAATTAGAAATGAAAAAGGAGAAGTAAAAAGTGATACTGCAGAAATACAAAGGATCATGACAGACTACTACAAGCAACTGTATGCTAGTAAAATGGACAACCTGGAAGAAATGGACAAATTCTTAGAAATGCACAACATTCCGAGACTGAACCAGGAAGAAATAGAAAATATGAACAGACAGGTCACAAGCATTGAAATTGAAACTGTGATTAAAAATCTTCCAACAAACAAAAGCCCAGGACCAGACGGCTTCACAGGCAAATTCTATCAAACATTTAGAGAAGAGCCAACACCTATCCTTCTCAAACTCTTCCAAAATATAGCAGAGGGAGGAACACTCCCAAACTCATTCTATGAGGCGACCATCACCCTGATACCAAAACCAGACAAAGATGTCACAAAGAAAGAAAACTACAGGCCAATATCACTGATGAACATAGATGCAAAAATCCTTAACGAAATACTAGCAAACAGAATCCAACAACACATTAAAAGGATGATACACCATGATCAAGTGGGGTTTATTCCAGGAATACAAGGATTCTTCAATATACGCAAATCAATCAGTGTGATACATCATATTAACAAACTGAAGGAGAAAAAGCATACGATCACCTCAATAGATGCAGAGAAAGCTTTCGACAAAATTCAACACCCATTTATGATAAAAACCCTCCAGAAAGTATAGGCATAGAGGGATCTTTCCTCAACATAACAAAGGCTGCATATGACAAACTCACAGCCAACATGGTCCTCAATGGTGAAAAACTGAAACCATTTCCACTAAGATCAGGAACAACAAGGTTGCCCACTCTCATCACTATTATTCAACATAGTTTGGGAAGTTTTAGCCACAGCAATCAGAGAAGAAAAAGAAATAAAAGGAATCCAAATCAGAAAAGAAGTAAAACTGTCACTGTTTGCAGGTGACATGATACTATACATAAAGAATCCTAAAGATGCTATCAGAAAACTACTAAAGCTAATCAATGAATTTGGTAAAGTAGCAGGATACAAAATTAATGCACGGAAATCTCTTGCATTCCTATACACTAATGATGAAAAATCTGAAAGTGAAATTAAGAGAACACTCCCATTTCCCATTGCAACAAAAGGAATAAAATACTAAGGAATAAACCTACCTAAGGAGACAAAAGACCTGTATGCAGAAAATTATAAGATACTGATGAAAGAAATTAAAAATGATACAAATAGATGGAGAGATATAGCATGTTCTTGGATTGGAAGAATCAACATTGTGAAAATGACTCTACTACCCAAAGCAATCTACAGATGCAATGCAATCCCTATCAAACTACCACTGGCATTTTTCACAGAACTAGAACAAAAATTTTCACAATTTGTATGGAAACATAAAAGACCCCGAATAGCCAAAACAATCTTGAGAAAGAAAAACGGAGCTGGAGGAATCAGGCTCCCTGACTTCAGACTATACCACAAAGCTACAGTAATTAAGACAGTATGGTACTGGCACAAAAGCAGAAATATAGATCAATGGAACATGATACAAAGCCCAGCAATAAACCCATGCATATACGGTCACCTTATCTTTGATAAAGGAGGTAAGAATATACCATGGAGAAAAGACAGCCTCTTCAATAAGTGGTGCTGGGAAAACTGGACAGCTACATGTAAAAGTATGAAATTAGAACACTCCCTAACACCATACACAAAAATAAACTCTAAATGGATTGAAGACCTAAATGTAAGGCCAGACACTATCAAACTCTTAGAGGAAAACACAGGCAGAACACTCTATGACATAAATCACAGCAAGATCCTTTTTGACCCACCTCCTAGATACATGGAAATAAAAACAAAAATAAACACATGGGACCTAATGAAACTTAAAAGCTTTTGCACAGCAAAGGAAACCATAAACAATGTGAAAAGACAACCCTCAGAATGGGAGAAAATATTTGCAAATGAAGTAACTAACAAATGATTAATCTCCAAAATATACAAGCAGCTCATGAAGCTCAATATCAAAAAAACAAACAACCCAGTCCAAAAATGGGCAGAAGACCTAAACAGACATTTGTCCAAAAGAAGATATACAGATTGCCAACAAACAAATGAAAGAATGCTCGACATCATTAATCATTAGAGAAATGCAAATCAAAACTACAATGAGATATCCCCAGTCTTGGGGATAGAATGGTATGTTTATAAATCTCCATTTAAATTCTAGACCTGGGGCTCCCCTGGTGGCGCAGTGGTTGCAAATCTGCCTGCTAATGCAGGGGACACGGGTTCGAGCCCTGGTCTGGGAGGATCCCACATGCCGTGGAGCAACTAGGCCCGTGAGCCACAACTACTGAGCCTGCGCATCTGGAGCCTGTGCTCTGCAACAAGAGAGGCCATGATAGTGAGAGGCCGGCGCACTGCGATGAAGGGTGGCCCCCGCTTGCCACAGCTAGAGAAAGCCCTCGCACAGAAACGAAGACCCAACACAGCAAAAATAAATAAATAAATTAATAAACCCCTACCGCCAACATCTTCTTTAAAAAAAAAAAAAAATCTAGACCTAATTTTGTTTTCCTATTAGGATATTTTCTTCCTGTGATACAAAATAGGTCCTTTGTATAAGGTTGATTTTATTTTCACCTACCAAGTGTTATGTTATTCAAAAGTGTTGCTGGGAACTTCTTGCACTAATTATTCATACTATGACATATACATATATGCTCTTCAATTGATTGTTTAATGTAAATCCAGTAATCGTGTCTGCAATGCTTTCTAAGACATTAAATCAAGAAAAGAAAAAATAATCACCAGAAAAAAATTTTAAACAGAAACTAATTCCTATAAGCAATGAAAGGTAATTCAAACATAAATACATACTTCAAATTCAAATGTTATTTATAAATCTTGTACCACTAAAAATCATTTCAGATGCCATTATACATTTACAGTAATCTTTTGCTTCTGTTATTTGATAAATAATATGATAACCCAGAAATTAGCATAAGAATTATTGTTAATTTGGGGATGATCTACATACTTTAGGCCTTTAGTCCTATATTCAGTCTATCATAAAATTCCGAAACTTTAACATTGAGTTTACATAAGCATATTTTTTTCTCCAAAATACACCAAGGAAAGTAAATGGCATGAAACTGAATAAACAGCTATAGCGTTCTCAGGGGAAGAGAGTCAGAAGAAAAGTATAAATATATAATGGATGTGCAATTTTATTACCTGAGTATTTAACAACTCTTCACACTTGTGTGCTTGTTTCTCTATTGCAGAAATGTACTGTTTTTCAATAGCTTCTACTTGTTGCTTAACTGAAGACTGCAGTAGTGCCTAAAAACAAGCAAAAATGTCATGTGGATCACAGACAAAACTTGGAATCTACTGTTGGCATGAGAAATTTTTTTGACAGTTGTACATATCTGAAATATGATACTATTCTGCATAACAAAATACACATTTGTGAATATTAAAGCAAATTCATATATAACACTACTTTAAGCTTTCGGTTTTAGGTTTTCCTATTGCCAAGACTAGTTTTTTGGCTTAGATGTTCCTTCCACACACCTTCTCGGTAAAAAGGCCAAGTCATAGAAGATGATAAAGAGGGTGAGTAGTTCTGTTAAATATAAATTCAGTTTAGTGAAGACCACACAGGATGAGAAGCATGTGAAAGCTGCTGAAAAAAAAGAGAAGAGAAAAAAACCAGACATATTTCACTGGCTGACAAAACTCCACATCCTCTCGGCACACTGTAATATCCCATGGGCCAAGCATGATCTTCAAGACCACAAATCAAGTAAAAGCAGATGGAAACTCTGAGCAATTTCAAACATAAAAGAGCTGCCCCCCAGGAAGTTCACGCCCCTAATGTGAAAAGGTATAAGGCAAAGTGTGGAAGTCAGGATCTTAAGGCAATATTCATAAAAAGTAATAAAACTTGGGAGCCTACACAAACTTAAGTGGATAGTGTAAACGCTGGAAGCTCGGTCAGTTAAATATAAAGATGTTAACACTATTGTAAGGGGAGCCAAATCAACACTGGAAGATGTTCCACCCACTCACTTCCTTATTGGAGATGTTTACAGTATTATCATCTTTTTTCCTTTCCCTTTTTTTTTTTTCAGGCATTATATGTTATAGTTAACATGTTCCCAGTATTATCTTACATGCTATTTATAAATCCTAAATCATTCTAAAATATGCATTTAACCATACACATAAGAACTCTTTAGCAAATATTCTATTTTTGAAGGTCTATCTGGATAACAAACTACTCATAATCAAAATAGTAAGTTGAAACAGACACATGTCTTATAGAAAACAGACCTTTGGTACATTCGCCAAGAAAAGAAAAATATGCCAAATCTCTTAAATAATCTCTGCTTTGAAAACAGATTTACTTGGTTGGAAACAACATGTATTAAGAGGCTAAATAAATATGTATGTATTTTTTAAAACTGAGACAAAAATATTTTGAAAACCTCTGAATAAGTCTCAAATCTTCAAATAATTATCTTTCTTTTGCAAATGTTAAACTGTCTGATGATGCTACTACTCCTATAATTCAATAGTTGTCACTCTGAAGCTGCAAAATTACTAGTAAACTAGTAAAGGAAAATAAACCTCTGACCACGGCTTAACCAAAATATAAAGAACTGCTTAACAGAACTGCATTAGCCCTTCATTTATACATTATATGTCCTCTAAAGATTCCATAACGATAATTTATAGAAGACACTATAATTTAACCTCTTAAACTGTGACTAGATAATATAAAGCTCTAATTTACCTTTGGCAAAATACAATACTATTCATTGGACTTCAGAAAATTTAAAGGATGATACAACTATGTACAATTCTGTTGGGTATATTCATGGCATCTTTTGTAGAGAGAAAAATGCCATTCTTTTGGGGGACTTGGGTTACGGCAGAATTGTTTTGCTTGATGGTAAGAACTGTTTCACTTCCTATTTGCCGTGATTCCAAATAATCCCAGGTTAAATACCCAGTTGTGACTTTCTAGTAAATTATATCATTTGGAGGGACAGGTAAGTTAATGCAATAAAATAATATTTTCTCACCATAATTAACACAAATGAATAGTTATTTTTTCCTCTGGTGACTGATTTGTATGCTATATACTCATTTTCTTCCAAACTTCAAGGAGGTCAAGTACCATAGGATAATGACAAGATTTTTTAAATAAAATAATAAGATTTCTTTAAAAAAAATTGGCTTATAATACTGAACTGTGGAATTATTAGTGCCAAAGTCCAAACAAAAGAGGTAGTGTTCAAAAACCATCTTTAGAACTAGAATATTAATTATGGACATACTTAGCAATACACAATGGTACCAGCTGCATGCTTCTATAGCTTGATCTATCATTACATAACTGGATATTCGTTTTCCTATGTAATATACCATAATAACTGCCTTAAAATTTCTTGTGTGCTGTAAGTATAAAAATGAACATTAGTCTTAACATTTCCCTATAATTTTTTTTCCTTTGTAATTGTCTCTACAGATATCAAAGACACAAGGAACCCTTCCCTTGGGCTTATATTGAATACAACACTACAAAAACATACATGAAAGAGTTATTTCTTTTATAAGCTATTTTAAACTATTCTCAACACAAATAAAGCACTAAGACTCTCAGGGTATGTAGAGGCAGAAAAACAAAGATGTATATAAACATTCCATAACGAAAAAAATGCTACCAAAGGCAGGGAATGTTTTGTTAATTTTCAACAGGTTTAGGTTTTAGCTTCAGTCCTATCAGAGATTTTCTGTATCATCCCAGGGGATAACTTAACTGAGCTTGAGCAAAACTACTTACCACACTTCTTCAAGAATAATTTTAAAGGTGTGAACAAGATCATAGATTTCTTTAGTACAGGAACTATGTCATCTTTATACTCATCTTTATATATCACACACAGCTTCTTACAGAGTGCTCTGTACATAGCAGACACATGCAATAGCTATTGAGTGACAATCCTTGTATTAAGATTAATATTTTAAAATCATAGTATAGGGCTTCCCTGGTGGCGCAGTGGTTGAGAGTCCGCCTGCCGATGCAGGGGACACGGGTTCGTGCCCCGGTCCGGGAAGATCCCACATGCCGCAGAGCGGCTAGGCCCTTGAGCCATGGCCGCTGAGCCTGCGCGTCCGGAGCCTGTGCTCCGCAATGGGAGAGGCCACAACAGTGAGAGGCCTGCGTACCGCAAAAAAAAAAAAAAAAAATCATAGTATAAATGATACCAATATTCACTGGAAAGTTCACTGAGCTTCAAATTATAACTACCAAGTTCAGTTACCAAACTTGTTCCTGTTAATCCCTACCAGAGATCTGAATTTTTTTTATTATTTTAGACTAGAAATGTTCATTCTTTCTACTCTACAAGTATAAATTTTGAGTAAATAAAATACAGTATGAGAAGGACTATAAACTCCTTGAAAAAAAAGTATGTTATAAATTCTATAATGATTAGACTCAGAGAAAACAAAAATATTAAGTCAAAAACCACCCCACACCAACCAATACCCATAAGCAGTAGATAGTTTATTTTTAATGGAACTGAATATACACTGGAATTTAAATGAGTAGAGACGTATAGCTCAAGTGGACTACTGCAAACCAAACTACAATCCACTGTCCCAACAAATCCACAGAATTCTCTTCTCCCTTGAAATACCCCAATTCTATTAGATCTGATTCTATCCTCATCAAATTTAATTACCTGTCCAGATTTGCAGAGCAGATGTGCCTAAAGAACCAAATGGTCTCTGAAACATTAATATCATGTTGGCATTTAGCACATAACCTTAAAAGAACACTTCATAGCTAATTTTAGGCAGTAATAATTAAAATTATTTTAAAAGTCAGTCCTCTAAGTCATGGTTTACAAATGCAGAAAAGTATAAGGCTACGGAGCAAGCTGGAGGCAAAACATATAATAAATATCCCCACTGAAACTGAAGCTCTAGGAGAATAGGAATCTGTGTTTAATTCACTGATTAAACAGTGTTTAATTCACTGTAGGTACTATTGTACCTACAATAGTATCTAACATATAGGTACTGTTATAATTGTAATTGGAATATATGGAATATGTGTTGAATGAACTGAAGAAATGAATCATGATTTCTGTATGTCCAAGCCTTATTACTTGCCTAGTCATAGAGAAACTATCAAAACATTGACGTTAATTATGTCTGTTCATTGTATTCTTAGTTTAGCTTTTTGACTGCAGTAGTACAAATTAATTGTTGTAAAAGGTCATTTGAAATCAAGCACAATTTCATCTTTCTTGGAAAAATATCATAGTTTGCTTTTCAAAATTCTGTTTCAGATCTTTTCCAATTTTTAACTAAAAATAAAATAAGCAAAACTAAAAGGTATCAGCAAAAGAGTAAGTTAGAACTCTGAAGGGACACTTTTATGTTTTTTCTGGACTAAGTGCTATTTTTGAAAAAAATATTACGTCAAATTTTGCAAGGCTTTTTAACTGTTGTTAGCATGTCTTATAATATTCCCTCAAAGTTTCAAACATATAAGCAAGTTTGTTATTCAAAAGGAGAGCCTACTTAACTGATATATATGAAAAATGATGAATTTCAGTCATTTCATTGAATCATTCATCCATCTTTTTCCATGAGCTCTACATACCTGTTCTACAGATAAAGAAACAGACACGAAGGTTAAGAAATGAGCCCAAAATCATATGAAAAGACTAAGTGGAACAAAGAACTGGATTCAGGTCCACCCTCTTGGTTCCCTGTTTGTCTTAGCCATTCCAACCTGGTAAAGCAGGTTTCTCTTCATGAACTAATCACTTATTCTATTTTATAGCCACTTAATTATTTGTTAATTCTTCACTTATTCAACTAATATTTACTGAATGCATACTTTATTCCAGACAGTGTCTAGGCACTGGTGATGCAGACTGAACAAAACAGATATGGGCCTGACTCCCCTGAATTTACATTATTGGCAAGCGGATAGGGAAAGTGGGGAAGACAAGGAAGAATGGGAGGTACACAATAAACAAATCATTTTGATGGTGTTATATGCTATAAAGAAAATTAAAAAGGGATAAAAAGGAAAAGAATAATGGAGGAGAAATTTTTCAGAGAGGGAAGTCAAGAGCTCTCTTGAGAAGTCACAAAAGGTGGGGAAAAAAAGTCATATATTAAGCCTGAGGGAAGAAGATTTCCGTCAAAGAAAAAAGTACAAAGTCCTAGCATGGGAAAAAGGCTAATGAGTTCTAGAACTAGAAGAAAAGGCCAGTGCAGATCATATGAACCAGGGAATTCCATCAGATCCTATACCTGCACCAGACTTCAGAGGACCAGAATTATGTAGAACCATGGAAAGGCATTTTAATTCTATTCAAACATGAAAGTTTCTATAATCTGATACATAGTATCTTCAAACAATGTTGCAAAGTATCAAAAGCACTCAAATGCTATCAAGAATTCCTCCATTAATAGACAATTTGTGAAAAAGAAAATATGTAGCACTGATTTTTGTAGGCTACACATATACAAGTAGGTTAGAAACATAACTAATGCACCACGCATGAACATTTTTTTATTCAGTAGAATTAAGAGTAATGCGACTATACTCTCTGGTAAGGAAGGAGTTAATCCTAATAAGAACTAGTTGAGGGACTTCCCTGGTGATCTAGTGGTTAAGACTCCACACTCCCATGCAGGGGGCCCGGTTTGATCCCTGGTCAGGGAACTAGATCCTGCATGTGACAACAAAGATCCCACCTGCCGCAACTAAGACCCGGTGCAGCGAAATAAATAAATATTAAAAAATTACAAGGGCTTCCCTGGTGGCTCAGAGGTTGCGAGTCCGCCTGCCGATTCAGGGGACAGGGATTCGTGCCCCGGTCCGGGAAGATCCCACATGCCGCGGAGCAGCTGGGCCCGTGAGCCACGGCCGCTGAGCCTGCGCTCCGTAACGGGAGAGGCCACAACAGCGAGAGGTCCGCGTACAGCAAAGAAACAAACAAACAAAAAAAACCCAGTTGAGTGTTTTCCATGGTCTCACAGAAAAGTGCCATAGATTGCTACAAGTATATCTGGCAAGTAATACTTACTTGAACTTTATCTGGATACTGTGTCTATTAGCATGCAGTTCTTCCATAATACTTACATTCTCCATTTTATACTGAATAGACTGGCAACACAGATTATGAAAATGAGGATATAGTGTCCAAATAATGGCAGCTGACTAATTTATCTTAATGTTCAATTACTCTTGGCTAATCAAAAGTATCTTTTGCCAATTTTGGGATCTAAAATGTCAATCTATAGCTTTGTTGGCTTATCATATGGGAAGAGAAACTGATAGTTTGATATACATATATATATTTTAAGACCTCAGTGAGCTACTAATTCAATTGTAGTACAGATTTAGTTGCATTAGAACAGAAACATTAGGCTATCTCTGAAAACAATATTTAGACATTTTAGAAAATTTTGTTGGAATACAAAAAGAATTAATGGGATTAAAATGTATTAGTGGGGAGTTCCCTGGCGGTCCAGTGGTTAAGATTCCGTGCTTCCACTGTGGGAGGCACGGGTTCAATCCCTGGTCAGGGAACTAAGATCCCATATGCTGCATGGCGCAGCCAAAAATAAATAAATAAATAGATAGAAATTTAAAAAAAAACACAACTATCACTGGGAAGTGATTTAAAAGTACAATGTAAAAAGGACTAGGGAGTATAACTCTCTAGAGGAAAAACTTCAATCTCAACTTAAGGCTTAAGTTTATTCAACTTAAGTTTACTCAACTTAAGTTTACTCAAAACTGGATCCAAATTCAAGTTTAGGTTCATGGTCTCCTGCTACCCAGGCAGGCAGAAGTTAGGCAACACCAGAACCTTTAAGTTCAACCCTTGGGGAGAATGAAGGTGCATGTTTCTCAAGAGTAAACTCCAGATGTGTGAGGAGTGATAGTGACGGATTTGGTCATATTTCTTTTTAGAAAGCAGGACAGAAACTAATACCTAAAATTATGGGTAAAAGGATTAAAAAATAAAGATTCTGCCCTTCCTTTTCCTTAACTTAAACAAGCAGTAGTATCAAGGTCATGTGGAGGCTGCTGAAAATTTATCTTGTTACAGATCTAAAGCATTGGCAATTGCAGTGATCCTAGGTTTTTCTATGTATTTGAATTACAGTGCAGTGGCACTATATAATTCAAAACGAAAAATGTGAAATTATGGGTATATATCTAAACATGGAAATTCAATATAGTCTAGCCATGCTATAAAGTGCATTGGAGACTGTGAAAGCCAAAGAAAACCTTTAGGACAGAGGGAATCATTCCTGTTGGCCTTGTTGTTAAGGGATTCCAGTAACATAAGAGTTGTTACCTCAAACACCACTAATGTCTCCCAGTGAAAATTTCTTTTGTGCCATGGACAACACATTAAAATTAAGAAGTTTCTAAAATTAAGTACAGCAGAGAGACGCTGCATGTCTACCTTCCAGCTACTTTAAACTTCTGAAAAGCTGCCACATGGACATGCCTCTACCTCAGATGCCACAGTATTATTCCTTGTGACTTGAATAAGAGCTACAGTTTCAGTTAAAAAAAAAAAAAAAAAGAAGAAGAAAGAAAGGAAGGAAGGAAGGAAACAAAAGGAAAAAAAGAACTCTGACTAAATCTCTTCAGAATCTTTCAGAGGATTAAATGAAGCACCTAGTTATTAAACACTAAAGACCTCCACATCTCATTTTCTGAAATATCGGAAACCACAGAAAGAAAGGAACCCATATAGGTGTCAGAAGTATTTGGCTTAAATACACAGTCATTAACCTTCTAAGGAGGCAGCATAATTTGTTGAACAGAGCCCTGCATCAAGCTTTGAATGACCCGGCTTTTATTTACAGCTCCTCCTCTGTTTGTATGTGTTTGATCAAGGCACTGTGTTTCTCCGTGTCTCAGATGCCTTATCTAATAAATAGGGAGAATAATAGAGTTTCTTCTCTGCCAGTAATAAAGGAATTCTGTGAAATTATGACTGTTAATTTAATTCTTTACATTGATAACATTTCAAAATAGAATTGTTCTAACCACTTGCTGATTTTTGAGAACTAATTTCTTCATTCTCATGATAAAGGAAACTCATGCTATGTGGATTCAAGTTAGGATCAACATTATTTTTTAAGTTACTAGATTTAAGACCATTAAAATAATTTTCCTCCAAATTAATAGAGATCCATTCATTAAACATAGATCTCAAAGATTAGAAAAGAACTTTTACTCACATTGAAAAGCCATCAACATTGAGAGAGATAAGAGGATTCATATAAATCAATTTTATTAGAAGACATACTGACAAAGATTAAATTTTCCTTTATGTTTTCTTTTTGATCACAAAGAGAAGAATGTTGCAAACTTAGATGATAATTTAACATACTTCAACTGGTTCTTTTTCAGTTAAAAATTAACCATATATTACAGAAATAATAATGTTCGGGGAGATGTGTAAATTATTTAAAATCCATTGGATTGGGCACAAAACAATCAGAAGTGCCATTCCCAGCACTGGAATAGGTGCCAGAGGCCCCGGCAGTGCTGAGCTCCAGCTTGACTGTGTGGGGTTCGGGAGAAGCCTCAGGGGAAGGGACAAAGTCACCAAAGTGGCTCAGAGGAATTGTTAATATATTAACTAGTATGGAAGTACTTCACCATTATAAGATAATACAAAGTAGTGCTTGTTGGAACTCAAATTAGGTTGTTACAATGGATTAATTACCAAAAAATTTGGCTACATGAATATCTTGCTAAAATACCAAAACAGGATAGCCTTGGAACTTGGTGCTTCTAACTATATGGACTAAATCAGACTCTATATGGATTATTCTTCAAATGGAATTCCTTTATCACTGCTGTAAAACAATCTGATGATCAATTCACTGCAAATCAGAGACATGACAATTTTAAGCAAATTATCCCACCTCTGGAAGCCATAAAGCTTGAAACATAGATGGGGACTGATACCCAGACAGCAATGGGAGCAAAATTTAATTTTTACTATGCATATTTCCATATCTTTTGAATTTTGTGTTGCACACACATATGTTCCCTTGTCAAAAAATAAGATACTTCAAGCAAATCATTCTACTCCCTAATAATTTATCCTTGGTATAAAATCTATATTCTCATATATCATTTCCCCAAAGTTGATTAACTAGAATTTAACAGATAAAATCAAAACCAGCTGTCTATTTTGACACTGGATCACACACTAATTAGAAATGGGACAGATATCTTAAAACGCTGTTCTTCAACTGTCACTGGTTCTTACATCTCTGCTTTCCTTCCTCAGAGTCAGTGTTTTATAGTTCAGATTAAAGAATAAAGTTAACCACACCTCTTTTATAACTTTTCAAACATGCAAGAAATTGAAAAATAATAATAAAACTTAGGGCTCCCCTAGTGGCACAGTGGATGGGAGTCCGCCTGCCAATGCAGGGGACACAGGCTCGAGCCCTGGTCCGGGAAGATCCCACATGCCGCAGAGCAACTAAGCCCGTGCACCACAACTACTGAGCCTGCTCTCTAGAGCCCGTGAGCCACAACTACTGAGCCCGTGTGCCACAACTACTGAACCTGTGCTCCGCAACAAGAGAAGCCACTGCCATGAGAAGCCTGCGCACCGCAATGAAGACCCAATGCAGCCAAAAATAAATAAAATAAATAAATTTTTTAAAAAACCTTAAAAGTAGTTTCTTGTATACATATCTTCATTTGGACTTATAAGAATAACTTTCACCAGTTTATCTCTTCTGCCTCTAAGAACTATGGTATGCAGTCTTTTACTAACTGGACTACTGGTTGCCAATAAAAAAACTGAATAAAGATAAATCTATAACAGACATCAATTACTATTCTTCTAAAGTCTAATTACTATGTAAGTCTTCAGTTCTATCGAAAATTGAAAATGCCTGATTACAGACAGACCTTGCTGACAATTCAGTTCACTAGAATAATGGAAGATTAAGAACCACATAACTGATAAATCACGTCGACTGGAATAGTTACAGAAATGATATTCTTTACAGATACTACTATATAATCACTCTTCCAGCAATGTTACTAGATGTAGAAACCTCCTGAATAACCTTGTTAAAAGGAAGGTTTGAAAAATACTTTCAACCCCATCAGAACAAAACAGATCCAGCCTCATTCAACGTGGAAAGCTAATATTATTATGGATGGAAGGTACTTATAATAGAGCGGCTTGACTTTTCATGATAATAAGCAGAAATCTATAATTAATCAACAATATCTGGGTGGGACAGACTCATATTGATAAAATTCTCAAGTCTGATCAACATTAGTCATAAATATTAGCCTGATGTGATACAAAAAAGAACCCCTAACATTTAAAGTGCATTTTGGAAGGTAAGCCAAAAATAACTAATGGGGAAAGGCAGATCTTACATGTCTTAAGAAACAATTAAGTAAAACCTATTCATTAATTCTTTTGTTAATCTCTGGAGGTATTTTTCAAGGTCTTCTCTGAAGCAAAAATTTGAAATTTATCTCCTCAATACAGAATGAAGTCTCCCCTTCATTCCTTTGACCATCAGGCTGAAAATCCAGTCACAATATAAAGGCAAGCCTTAAATCTATATTAAAACAAGTTTTCTTGCAAGGTTTCCAATGCCTTTTGGCTTTGGCCTGGCTGGAAAACCACAAGAATAGCCTTGTATACAAAATTCTGGCTTAGCTCAGGAAACTCAGAGGCACATAAGAACTATTTTCAACTACCAAACCTTTCTCAATCCTCTTCTGAGGTTAAGTTTGATGGGAGGGATAAGAATGGACAAGCCAAGTTGTTAGTTCCAAACCAATCACTAGTATCTAGCATGCTGTTAGGCCAAACGCTATTGGCAACAGCAAACATCTTTATTTGTCCAGGAAAAATCTGATCATATGATAAAAGCTGGAATTTATAAGAATCCTTGTTCAATCAAATAACTAAAACTATAAATTTATTTCATATCTTTGGGTTAACAAAAGGGTGGGATTAAAAGAAAGATATATAAAAGATCTCATAACTTCATTTTTACTTATCCCCTCTTTGCACAAAAAGTTAGCAATCTCTAATCAAGGGAATACATCAAAAGAAGAGAAAAAGTTGTTCCCCCTCCTTGGAGCAGAACTTTATACAATAAAAGTAATTCTACACCCTGGGAAAAATTGGTCTCCAAAATGTATTATGTTCTCCCTTATAAAACAGTACAAACAACTCAAGAGTTCAAATAAAATACTAGCAAGTAGATGCTTTTTTAAAATGGAATACAGCAGGCATGTGATATTCCAAGCTGGCATCTGACATGTGTTACACTGCTAAAATTCAAAGCAATACTTAGCAAAAGGGACTTAAGGCATACTTAACCTTTGAGAAATGCACAGTGAACCAATATTCTCAATAAAACCAAGGTTGGTCAAAATGGGAAATAAATATATCAAGAGTTTTAATCAAGATAATTTCAAAACAACTGAAGTTTATATAGCAATTTTGCATCGTTTTTCACTTAGGAATAGTGAAAATGTGTGTGTCTGATAAGTTAAAACTCTACTGCATCTGATTCAATACTCTGATACTTAAACACAAGAAAAAAAATCAGAAAATTCTCTTCATAAAATGTTCTAAGACTTTAGAAAAGAACTGCCCATTCCTTGTTTTCTCATTAAAACAGTCGAATATTTATAAGCACTATTCATGTGTCTAACACTCATTGGCTTTTGACATCTGGGTTGTAATACACCAAATTAAAGATCATCAATTCAGTCAAGCTTCAGGAACAGACTGCGAAATGAGTATGTGTCTATATATCTAGTTTGGTGGAAATATCTTGAAATACGTAGATATACATAAATAAGCATGAGTTTTGTAAATGTACTCCACTTGGCCAAAAACATGCACACAAAACACAAGGGTGAGAAAGAAAGCTCTAGAGCTTGAGAAGAGGGTATAAAAACCCTTCTAGTTTCAAGATGAGTGTGATGACCAGGAACTAATTTTCATATCACCAAAAAACCGACACCGAAAACATCTCACTTAGGCACCCACAAGAGGGCCAAGAAACATATAATAGACCTTAAATCACTATAGTTGTAATTTGGTGTTTGCATATAAAAAATCAAAATGCATTTTCCTTTTTGCCTTTTTCAGGCTAATTTCTAATCACCATTTTACTAATTTGTCAACTATGTCAAATTCAATGTTTCAACACTTCTATCTGCTATGATTTGAAAAATGTCTAAATCCCTTAAGTTTAAACAACAAAAACAACAGAGTATAATTTAATTTGAAAAGTAAACAAGTTGAGCCAGAACCAAGAAAATAACTTGTAAATCTAACTTTAGGAAGAAATAAAAAATTCTGTATACTAAACTTTCAAAAGGGAAAGCTCTTTTTCTAACTGATCTATCTTAAAGCAAACACCACATGAAAAAAAGAAAGAAAAAAAAAAGAGAGGGGAGTCTTTTGCCATTGCCTTGAAAAAGAAGATTCAGTATATAGTAGTGAAATAAAAATATTAACCAAAACTATGTTATCTTATTTGTGTCAGATTGGAAGCTTCAATGAACTGGACTCAAAGTAAAGTAAAATAAAAACATGTTAAACTTAATTTCTTGAGTACTTTCCACTCACTGTTACAGCATGTTAGCAAAAGTTCTAGCTTTGAACTTTAACACACTGAGTCAACTAGTACTTTCTTTGGAAAATTCTTCCCCAAAGTTATTTTGGATAAAAAGAAAATTCATTTTAAGAACGTGTCAACATCTAAAATGGTTTTTACCTCAAGCGCTTATATAAAGTATATTAATTGAATATATGTATACAGAGATACTTCTGAAAAGAAAACCAAGAAGCAAACATATCTGTGCAAGAAATGGAGATAGTGAGATACTTTCTCTTTAAAAGACTAGGCATCATATTCCCTAAGTAACAGAATTACATTTATTTTAGCAAATATGCCTGTATTTTTTCCATGTATGATTTTCTTTGTTAGTCTCTCTGTGCTACTATACCAATACACCACTATAAAGAAATTTTTTCTTAGACTGATCACTTATCCCACATAAAGGAAAACAAGACATAAGTTAAAAAAAAATCTTAATGTGGGATAAATCTAGTTTCTTAGTTACAGCTAAAACTTTTGTTTCTTTTGTAACTTTTAAAAACAGAGAGCAGTCCTTCTGACAGTCATTTAGATCTGTCAGAATATCTCTCATCTTTCTCGTATGGAAAAATTTCCCAGTGATTTCAGTCTAAACACATACATACACACACACACACACACACACACACACACACACACACAATCTTGACAGGTTCAATTTAGATAATAAAAACAGAGGAAATAGCAACAGGCTGAAATAGATAGACTATACTAATAGGCAAACAAATATGTAGGGATAAGACAATGATTAACAACCCCTTTAGGGTAGCAGAATGACTCCTAGAACTTCAGAAAACAGATATCTAGACCCCACCTATGTGAACTGATTTTAAATTTCCAGAGAAGATTGATTGATATGATTTTTTAAAAAGCAACCCAAGTAATTTATTATGTGCTGCAAAAGGTGAGAACCAAGGGGTTAAGATACCCTGATCAATAACAACTGCTGAGAGCATCAGAAACAAAATAGCAGCATACTAATACAACTACTCATTATCTTAAAAAAAAATGTACTCTGTATCATGGATAGTAATATTTGATAGACAAAACTACAGACATAAAGAACTGTGAAGTCTGAGCCAGCATATATACTAGAAAATGACAATTTCAAGACAAAAGCTCAAATAAGTAAAGGAAAATTTTTATGTTGCTTGTAGTAAACAATCTTAGATGTGGCATGCTCCTATGGAAAGCCTTCCAAGATCTACATTTACTTTACTGTTGTTAATTATCGGGATAAAAGATTTTTTGCTATGAAAGAAAAAATAAAACAAAATTAAGTAAACATTATGGGAAAAGTTGGCATATATAGCACATTAGGTTAGTTTTAGCTTTGTTTTTTTCTGCACTTTAACAGAATTTCACATGTCCTTTTCATCAATCTGGAGCAAGCTATTTACTTTCTAAATGAACAAAAGAACGCTGACTTTTTAACAGAAGCCTAGGAATATGAAGGGCTGGACCACGACCTCTTTTCCTTAAATAGGTATTTCTAAAAAAGACTGAAACAAGAATCCACACTGTATAATTGTGAGAAGCTAATAGTCAGCTCTAAGATAATGACAATACATTAAAATTTCTATGCTAGAAAACTGATATATTGAGTATAATAATAACTAAATAGCCAATATTTATTAACAGCATTATTATTAGCCATACAATATTCATTATCTCACTGGGTCCTCACAATACTCCTAAGAATAGGTTCTACGGTTATTCCCTCATTTATTCATGGGGAAATTAAAATTTATATATAAGAAACTGCCTAACGTAACACTGTTAGTAAGCACCAGAGCTGGAGCTTAGATCCAGGTCTGTCTGACTTCAAAATAATCAATCAGCTCTACTAACAGTTGTTCTCAGCAGTCCCAAAGTAGAAATTTTTGCAAAGATACAATACTCCTTCAAAGAATTTATAGAATAAAAATATATAAATTAGTATATACCATTATTAAAAGTAGAAAAAGATAAGGATATTAGTACATAATACATAATAATAGTACAAAATAACTTTGGATTTTAAAGTTGTTTACATATGGGGTTGGGTTGCAGATTTTCTTTGCCCAGTTTCTGCAGTGGATGATTTGAAGTTGTATGAATAAAGAATTACTAAAAGAACTGAATTCCAATTTGATGAGGGCAGCTAATCCCTTAAATACAGACTAATTCAAGGTGAATCAGAATGTTTTCAATTCTCTGTGAAAAGTTTAAATCATAATATAGAGTATTCCTATTTTTTAAAATCAGAAACTACTATCACATCATTCAGGAGCTTTAAAATATGCTATTTCATTTGAATGATGTTTGGTACACATGATATGCTAACCAAAAGGTACTGGAACTTTATAAAGCTTTTAAAAAATCCAATTACCAATGTGAAGATTGGCATTTAGTTTATTAAGGTTTAAATTAATAACTGAAGACATGGTAATGTGCTGAAAAAAACCCCAAAACATATTCTAAAATTCATTAAGAGATACAGTATCAGAATTTACTCTTGCAAAAGAAGAGTCCACATTTTAGAGAAGCATTAGAAAAAGAAATCATCAATGATCCAAGGACTGAGGTACTCTTATAAGACAAGATGGTGTAAAGAAAACTTTAAGTCTTGTCAATACAGTGATAATAAAGAGTGTCACAACTCCCGAATATTCACTGATCCCAGGATAATCATTTTTTAAACAAAGAAGATATGTAATGGAGTAACCACTATTTTAATATGGATTAAAAGAAATAAAGAGGGTTACTTCTGGAATAGTGACGTTGGGGCTCAGAGAAACCTCTACCCCAGAGAGATATCTTTTAAGTAGGTCAAATTAGCAAAAACAATCATTCAAAGTTTCTGGACATTTATCAAAGGATTTAAAACAAATTGAGCAGCATTTACTCAACACAATGTATAGGAACATGGTAAGAACAATGGGAGACTATGATACTCAACCTAGGGACTTCACCCATCCACCTACAGCTCAGCCTTGCAGAAGAACTGTTTCAGCAGGCTCAGCAGCCAAGGGACAGTTCCCATCTCTCCCAGCCTATTACTGTAAAGTACCATTCCTGGTAGTTTTGGCAGCTGGTGAACATTAGCAGATCCTTCACAGATCCAAGGCTTATATCACGTGGATAGCGCAGCTAGTAATGAATGCAATTCTCCTTTCCTGCAAAGCTCTATACTGCAGGAGAACTGCTTAGTTGGGCTCAGAAGTTAAGCCCCAATTCCAATCTCTCCTAGATTCCTGAAGCACAAGAACTAGTCCAGATATATTCTATCACTATAAACACTGGATGATCCCATCCATGTGAACTGTATATTGTCAAAGGTCTGTCTGAGCAATGGCAGCAGCCATGTGGAAGATTAGTACCTACCCTCCCTCCCCTCACACATAGCTCCAGCTCCAAAAGGAGGATCTGGGTGAGGAAAACAATGATGATCAGATTAACCATCCTACACTTCCAGTGTCTGTGCACAGTGCAGAGGTTCTATGATAGGAAAGGGTTACAGAGAGACTCAAAAATTGACACACAAATTGCCCCTGCCAAGGAAGATCGGATTAAACTATGGATCAATGGATACCCTAGGGCACTGTCAAAACAACAAAAAAATCAGCTACAAAGTAATAGAAACTGACAACTAGATATGTTAAAATACAGACAAGTCAGAATTGCAAAAGGGAGATCAGGGAAAGAGACAATCAAAAACAGCATGGCTTTAAACTACTCATTTCTGGTAGCCAGAGTGTGTTCATGTCCATTTTGCTCTTACAGCAAAATCACAGGCTGCATAATTCAAGAGAAACAGACTTCACTTAACAACAAACAAAACAACAAATCTCCTGGGGGTTTGGGACACAAAGTTGCTACATTATTTGCAATGTACAGATAAAAAAAAAAATTCCTAGACATAAAAAGGAATAGGAAATTGTGTCCCGTACACAGGGAAAACAGGAGTCAATGGAAACTGCCTTTGAAGGGGCCCAGATGTCAGACTTAGCAGAAAAAGACTTCAAAGTACCAATTATAAAAATGTTAAAAAAAACTAAAGAAAACCATGCTTAAACAATTAAAGAAAAATATTATAAGATCTCATAAAATATGCAATATTGATAAAGAGATAGAATTATAAAAAGAGAAACAAAAAGAAATTCTGGAGTGGAAAAGTAAAATAACAAAAATTTAAAATTCCATAGGTTCTAACAGTAGGTTTGAGCCGGGAGAAGAAAGAATCAATAAATTTGAAGAAATATTAATAAAGCCTGTGAAATCTGAAGAAGAGAGTTTAAATAATGAAGAAAAATGAATTGGAGGGTTAGAAAAATGTGAGACACAATTAAGCAGACCAACATGTCTACATAATTGGAAGCAACACAAAGAGAGAATAAAGAGAAAGGAGGGAAAAAAATATTTGAATGAAATAATGCCTGAATACTTCCCCAAAGTGATGAAAAACAACTTATACATGTAAGAAGTTCAATGATTTCCACATAGGACAAACTAAAAGGGATACACACCCAGATATACCATTGTCAAAATGCTGAAAGCCAAAAACAGAGACAATTTTTAAAACAGTAGAAAAATGACTCACCACACCCTCATAAAGTTTAACAGCTTACTTCTTATCAGAAACAGTGAAGAAGAAAGGCAGTGGGATGATATTTTCAAAATACTAAAATTAAACACAAAAAATCTGTCTGCCAAGAATCTTATATCCAATAACAACAACAAAAAACTTTTAAGATAGAAAACTATCTTTAAAAATTGAAAGCGAATTAAAGATATTTCCAGATAAAGAAATTTATTGCTAGCAGACAACACTTATAATAAATATTAAAACAAGTTCTTCAGGTTAAAGCAAGTGAAATCAGAAAATAATTCAATCCACATGAAGAAACAAACTGTGCCTGTAAAGGTAATTATGTAGGTAATTTAAAAAGCAATATAATTGAATATGTCTTTTCCTTTATTTTCGTAATTGATTTAAACAGCAATTACATTTTTAAAATGTATATAATTGTAAATGTACAAAAGACAAAGTTTAGAGTCAAAGACACAATGGGTTCAAAGTAAAAGGATGGGAAAAGATATACCATGCAAACAGAAACCATAATAGAGCTAGAGTGGCTATATTAATATCAGGAAAACATAGACTTTAGATCAAAAAATATTTCTAGAGACTAAAACAGCCATCTTCTAAGAGGGTCAATACATTAGAAAGACATAACAATTAAAAACATATACTAAGTACCTAACATACTATCCACAAAATACATGAAACAGAAATTGAAAGAACAACAAACAATTCAAAAATAATACTTGGATAATTCAATATCCCCATTTCAATGAAGGGTAGAAAAATGAGAAAGATTATCAACAGCATATAGAAGACTTAAACAATACTATAAAGCAGTACACATCTATAGACATAAAAATGTCTCTACATGCACCTATAGATATCTAAAGAACACTTCACCCCAATCAAAATCACCAAAAAGAAGTTCTCTGACTATGATGGAATTAAATTTGAAATTAATAACAGCCAGAAATTTGGTAAATTTGCAGACATGTGGAAATTAACAAACTTCTAAGGAACCAATGAGTCAAAGAAGAAATAATAAAATACTTTTATATGACTGAAAATAAAAATACAACATAAAACTTATGGGATTAAATAAGCTAGGATTCAGAGGGAAATTTTTAAGTATAAATGCCTATAGAAAAAAGAAAGTAAACATCAAATCAATAACCTAGTTATCCATATTAAAAAACTAGAAAAATAGGGCTTCCCTGGTGGCGCAGTGGTTGAGAGTCCGCCTGCCGATGCAGGGGACACAGGTTCGTGCCCCGGTTCGGGAAGATCCCACATACCGTGGAGCGGTTAGGCCCGTGAGCCATGGCCGCTGAGCCTGCGCGTCCGGAGCCTGTGCTCCACAATGGGAGAGGCCACAACAGTGAGAGGCCCGCATACCACACACACACACAAAAAACTAGAAAAATAACAAACTAAAGCAAAAAGCAAACAAAAGATCAGGCAAAATAAAGGTTAGAGTACAAATTAATAAATTATAGAATAGAAAAATAAGAGAGAAAATGAACAAAACCAGCAGTTAATCCTTTGAAAACACCAACAAAATGAGCAAACCTTTAGATAGACTGACCAATTAAAATAGAGGAAAGACTCAAAGTACAAAATCAGGAATGAAAGAGAAAACATCAGTACAAAAATAAAAAGAATTAAGGGAATACTATAAACAAATATATCCCCCCAAAATAGATCACTTAAATTAAAAAGAGGTAAATCCCTAGAAAGGTGAAATTACCAAAGTAACTCAGGAAAAAAATTTAAAAATCTGAAGAGATCAATAACAAGAGATTGAATTAATTTTAAAAAATCTCTCACAAAGAAAAGTCCAGTACCATATGGTTTCAGTGGTAAATTCTACAAAATTCTTAAAGAAGAATTAATACCACTCCTTCACAAACTCTCCCAAAAAATAAGAGAAGGGAACACACCATAACTCCTTCTATGAGGCAAGTATATGGATAGCAAAGCCAGATAAAGACACCAAATAAACTACAGACCAATATCATTAATGAATATAAATGTTAAAATACTCAATAAAATATTATCAAACTGATTTATGCAACACATAAAAAGAATTATGCACCATAATCAAGTGAGATTATTCCAGGTACTCAAGATTGATTTAACATCCAAAAATCAAAGGGAACACATCACATTCATAAAGAAAAAATAGTAATTCTCAACAGAGAAGTAGCACTGGACAATATCTTACAACCTTTCATGATTAGAAAAAAAATTCAAACTAGAAATAAAAATGGAACTTCCTCAACCTAATAAAGGCCATCTATAAAAATCTCACGGATAACATCATACTTAATGGTTAATCCCTATTGTGTATATTTTTGCAGCTCTTATTAAAATTGTATTGGAGATCTACCTGGAAAAATTAGATAAGAAAAAGAAATAAAAAGTGTCCAAACATGCAAAAATCAATTCTATTATTATATGGTAGCAAAGAACAATCTGAACATGAAATTAAGGAAAACAATTCAATTTAGAATATCATAAAAAAGAATAAAAGGAATATTGAAAACTATAAAACATTGTTGAAAGAAATTAAAGAAAAGAAATATAAAGACATTTCATAACTAGGGATCAGAAAACTTAATACAGTTAAAATGGCAATACTCTCTAAGTTGGTCTACATATTCAATGCAAACACAATCAAAATCCTAATTGGATTTTTTAAAAAGTTCACATACTGAGCCTAAAATTAATATGAAAATGAAAGTGACCTAGAACAGTCAAAACAATTTTGAAAAAGAACATACTTGGACAATGCACACTTCCTGATATCGAAAACATACCATAAAGCTACAGTAATCAAGTATGGTACTGGCATGAGGATAGACATATAGTTCCATGGAAATGAATTAAGAGTCCAGAAATAAATCCTCACGTATATGGATAACTGATTTTTGATATGGGTTCCAAGACAATTCAATGAGGAAAGAACAGTTTTTTCAACAAATGATGCTGGGAACAACTGTATATTTACATGGGAAAAAAAAAGAAACTGTACCCCTTCCTCACATCATTTACAATAATTAAATCAAAATGAATCAAAGAAATAAATGCCAACCCATTAGGAAGGCTAATTTTTTTTTTAATGGAAAGTAACAAGTGTTCCTAAGGATGTAGAGAAACTGGAACCCTCCATCACTGCTGGCTGGAATATAAAATGGTGCAGCTAGAAACATTCTTGTAGTTCTCATAATGTTAAATGTAGAAAAGTGAAATGAACCAGTAATTTCGACCCTAAGTATATACCCAAGAGAAATGAAAACATACATCCACACAGCATTATTCATAACAGCCAAAAAGTGAAAACAATCCAAATGTCCATCAACTGATAAAAGGATAAATAAAATGTGGTATATCCATACAATGGAATATTATTTAACAATTAAAAAGAAATGAAGTACTACCACATGTAGTAACATGAATGAACTCTAAAAACATTATACTAAGTAAAAGACAGCCATATTAGCCCACAAATTGTGTAATTCTACTTATAGGAAATGTCTAGAAGATGCAAGTCTATAGTGACATAATGCAGATTAGTGGTAACCAAGGGCTAGGGGACAGGGTAGCTGGAGGGGAGTGAAGAGTGATTGCTTAATTGGTACAAGGTTTCATGCAGGGGTGATGAAAATGCTCTAAAATTAGATTGTGGTGATGGTTGTACAATTCTGTGAACATACTAAAAACTATTGAATTATCCACTTTAAAGAGGGGAGTTTTATGGTATGTGAATTATATCTCAATAAAGCTGTTAAAAATAAAGGTTATAAAACATTAAAATAAGACAGTATCACTAGCCTACTTGAAATCAAAATATATAAAAAATAAACATTCCTTTGTAGTGATCATTATCAGATTAATACTTCAGGTTCTTGGAAATCACAGTGACATGGAAAAAAGACTTCGCTATTACACATTAAACTGATTATAGTTTCTGAAATACATACGTAAAAAATAAACTAGCCTCAAGACCTTGGGGTCTTGTGATCAAATTCTGTTTAATAAAAAAAATCCCTAAGCCTTATCATGTGAAAGATTGCAGAAGTAGTAGTAAATATATTTAGAAAATTCATATTTTAAAAAAATCACATAACTACTGGTGTTGGTATTTCACCACTTCAAGTGTAGAAACTCTACTTCTTTTTATGTCCTTTATTCTCCTTTGTTTATGATACAATTCTCTTAAAATTTTCCTTTACATACATTAGAACCATATCAGTCAATGTTAAAATTTTTGATTTAACAGGCAAACATAATTTATAATATGTAAAAAGAGAAAATCTATTTTATTTACCCATATTTTTACTCTCCTTTGTTCTTTCCCAATGTTCCAAAATCCCATCCTTTATCATTTCATTTTGTTTAGAAAACCTCCTTAGCAATTCTTTTAGGATGGGTTTTCTATGGCAAAATTCTCTTAGTTTTCTTTCATCTAAGAACATCTTGATTTGCTCCTTTCATTCCATAAATACCTTTACTCTGGATATAGAAATCTGGATTGACAGGTATTTTCCTTCAGCACTTGTTCCGTTTCCTTCTGGCCTCCATGGTTTCTGATGAAAAATCCAAGGTCAGCCTAACAGTTTCTCTCTTGCAGTAAAATGTCATCCTTATCTGGCTGCTTTTAAAACTTCTTTGTCTTTAGTTTTCAGAAGTTTGACTATGATATATATTACATTAGCCAGGGCCTCCAGAGAAATGGAATCAATAGGATATATGTATGTGCAGAGAGAGAGGGATTTATTTTCAGGAACTGGCTCACACAATTATGTAAGCTGGCAAATTCAGTATCTGTAAGGTAGGCTGGCAGACTGGAGACCCAAGGAAAGGTCAGTGCTGTATGCAGTTCAAGTCTAAAGGCTATATGCTACCAGAATACTTTCTTGCTCAGGGAAGGTCAGTCTTTGTTCTAGTATAACCTTCTACTGATTAAATGAAATCCACCCACATTATTGAGGGAAATCTGCTTTATTCAAAGTCCACAAATTTAAATATTATTATCCAAAACACAACCTCACAAAAACATCCAGGATAATGTCTTGACCAAAAACCTGGGCACTGTGGCCCAGCTAAGCTGACACATAAAATTAACCATCACAATGGGTCCTGGAGTGGGCTTTTTTATAGGGGGCATAAGGTATCATGTTTAGAGTTTATTCAGCTCCTTGAATATGTAGTTGTATTTCTCTTGTCAAATGTGGTAGGTTTTCAGCCACTATTTCTTTGAATATTTTTTTCAGCTCTACCCTCTTTATCCTCTCTTTCCAGGACTCTGATGACATGAAGTTTAGGTATTTTGTTATAATTCCATAGGCCTCTAAATCCCTATTCGTTTGTTTTCAATCTATTTTCTCTGTATTGCTTAAATTGGGTGATTTCTACTGCTCTATCTTCAAGTTCACTGATTCTTTCCTCTGTTTCTCCATTATGCTATTGAGGTCATACACTGAGTTTTTTTACTTTGGTTACTGTATTTTTTAGTTTTAAAGTTATTATTGGTTCTTCATTACTTTGCTAAAAATTTGTGTTCCTTTGCTGAGGTTTTCTATTTTTTCATTTGTTTCAAGTGTGTTCATATTTGCTTGTTAAAGCATTTTTAGGATGGATGCTTTATAACGCTGGTCAGATAATTCTAACATTGGTGGCAGGTCTGTGTTCGCTTCTGTTCATTGTCTTTTTTCACTTAAGATAAGATTTTCTTTGTTCTTGGTATGGGTAGTGATTTTCAATTGAAACCTGGACATTTTAAATCTTGTTTTAGCAGACTTCCTTTGATATAACACTAATTCAGCAGGGAAAGAGGAGAACGGTCAGGTGCAGTAGAAGTCCAGGTTCCTGACTCATCCTCTGCTAACACTCAGGGCTGGGGAAATAAGGATCCATTATTGCTGAACAGAGTTGGGAGTTCAACTTCCCACTGGGCCTTCACTCTGACTGGGAGGGGTAAGGGCACCACGTTATTGCTCCCAAATGACCTCCAATGACACTGCAGGGGATAACCCTAGTAGCACTGAGCAGTAAGGAAAGTCCTGACTCTCCATTAAACATCCATTGATACCTTGCAGGGGGCTGGGGGCGGAGGGGGGTGGGGGAGAAGTGTCTCATTACCATAACGGTGGAGTGGAAATCTAGGCTTCCTACACAGCCTACCCTGACACTCAATGGAGAGGAGACTTACTTCCCAGTGGGACTGAACATCCTAATTCCCCACTCCACCTTCTATGACTCTGCACCAATGGGGAAGAAGAAGGGTACCTCATTATAGATTGGTAAATGTGAAGTCTAGGCTCCCTTAACCAGCCTTTGTTGGCAGGGCTTGGGGTGGGACTACAGTTTGCTCTCTGATATTTGGTGGGATTACAAGGGTTATTACCTAATACTTTCTGCCTTGCTAGGTGAAAGCTTTCCTGGTCTTTTGGATAGAGAGAGCAGGCTTTTCTTGGGGTCTCTTGTCTGTGCCCATTTGGTATTTCTGGGTTGCTCACTTCTCCAGCACCTTGTCTGGGGCAAATGAGGCAAAAAGAAAGCCTAGGGAACCCAGCATTATGTAGTTACTTGGATTCAGGGTCCCTAGCCAGTCTGCCTTCTTCTGTCTAACTCTCAGAGTCTTATGTCTTTTTTATATATAATGTTCAGGGTTTTTTTTTTTTAGTTATACTTAGTAAAAAGAAGAGAAGAAAAAACGTCAACTCCATATTTCTGCAAGGCAGAGGTTAAAGCAAAAATAATGCATCTTCTTATGCTTTATTTTTTAGGTTTTTGCCATTTTTGTTTTACTTTATATAAAACAATTTCAGGGGAGATTTGAGAAGATGGCAGAAGACTAAGACACGGAGATCACCTTCCTCCCAAAAGATACATCAGAAATACAACTACACGTGGAACTGCTCCTATAGAACACCCACAGAACGCTGGCAGAAGACTTCAGACCTCCCAAAAGGCAAGAAACTCCCCAAATACCTGGGTAGGGCAAAAGAAAAAAGAATAAACAGAGACAAAAGGATAGGACGGGACCTGCACAAGTGGGAGGGAGCTGTGAAAGAGGAAAGGTTTCCACACACTAGGAAGCCCCTTCACGGGCGGAGACTGCGGGTGGCGGAGGGGGAAAGCTTCGGAGCCACGGAGGAGAGCGCAGCAAAAGTGGTGAGGAGGGCAAAGCGGAGAGATGCCCGCACAGAGAATCGGGGCCGACCAGTACTCACCAGCCTGAGATGCTTGTCTGCTCACCCGCCAGGGCGGCTGGGGGCTGGGAGCTGAGGCTCGGGTTTCGGTCGAATCCAGAAAGGACTGGGGTTGGCTGACAGAACACAGCCTGAAGGGGTTTACTGCGCCACGGCTAGCAGGGAGGGAGGGAAAAGTCTGGAGCTGCCGAAGAGACAAGAGGCTTTTTTCTAGCCTCTTTGTTTCCTGGTGAGCGAGGAGAGGGGATTAAGAGCGCTGCTTAAAGGAGCTCCAGAGACGAGCATGAGCCGCAGCTATCAGCGTGGACACCAGAGACGGGCATGAGACGCTAAGGCTGTTGCTGCCGCCACCAAGAAGCCTGTGTGCAATCACAGGTCATTCTCCACACCTCCCCTCCAGCGAGTCTGTGCAGCCCGCCACTGCCAGGGTCCCGTGATCCAGAGACAACTTCCCCAGGAGAATGCATGGCGTGCCCCAGGCTGGTGCAATGTCATGTCATGCCGGCCTCCGCTGCCACAGGCTCGCCCCACATCCATACCCCTCCCTCCCCCCAACCTGAGTGAGCCAGAGACCCCTAATCAGCTGATCCTTTAACCCCGTCCTGTCTGAGCGAAGAACAGACGCCCTCTGGCGACCTACATGCAGAGGCGAGGCCAAATCCAAAGCTGAACCCCGGGAGCTGTGCGAAAAAAGAAGAGAAAGGGAAATTTCTCCCAGCAGCCTCAGAAGCAGCGGATTAAAGCTCCACAAGAAACTTGATGTACCTGCATCTGTGGAATAGCTGAATAGACAACGAATCATCCCAAATTGAGGAGGTGGACTTTGGGAGCAAAGATATATATATTTTTTTCCCTTTTCCTCTTTTTGTGATAGTGTGTGTGTATGCTTCTGTGTGAGATTTTGTCTGTATAACTTTCCTTTCACCATTTGTCCTAGGGTTCCGTCCGTCCGTTTGTTTGTTTGTTTTTACTTTTTAAAATTTTTTTCTTAATAAATATTTTTTATTTTAATAAGTTTATTTTACTTTATCCTCTTTATTTCTATTTTCTCTCCCTTTTATTCTGAGCCGTATGGAGGACAGGCTCTTGGTGCTCCACCCAGGCGTCAGGGCTGTGCCTCTGAGGTGGGAGAGCCAACTTCAGGACACTGGTCCACAAGAGACCTCCCAGCTCCATGTAATATCAAATGGCGAAAATCTCCCAGAGATCTCCATCTCAACACCAAGATCCAGCTCCACTCAAGGACCAGCAAGCTACAGTGCTAGACACCCTATGCCAAACAACTACCAAGACAGGAACACAGCCTCATCCATTAGCAGAGAGGCTGCCTAAAATCATAATAAGGCCACAGACACCCCAGAACACACCACCACACGTGGACCTGCCCACCAGAAAGACAAGATCCAGCCTCATCCACCAGAGCACAGGCACTAGACCCCTCCACCAGGAAACATACACAACCCACTGAAGCAACCTTAGCCACTGGGGACGGACACCAAAAACAACAGAGACTACGAACCTGCAGCCAGCAAAAAGGACACCCCAAACACAGTAAGATAAGCAAAATGAAAAGACAGAAAAACACACAGCAGATGAAGGAGCAAGGTAAAAACACACCAGAACTAACAAATGAAGAGGAAATAGGCAGTCTACCTGAAAAACAATTCAGAATAATGATAGTAAAGATGATCCAAAATCTTGGAAATAGAATACAGAAAATGCAAGAAACATTTCACAAGGACCTAGAAGAACTAAGGAAGAAACAAACACTGATGAACAACACAATAAATGAAATTAAAAATACTCTAGAGGGGATCAATAGCAGAATAACTGAGGCAGAAGAACGGATAAGTGACCTGGAAGGTAAAATAGTGGAAATAACTATTGCAGAGCAGAATAAAGAAAAAAGAATGAAAAGAACTGAAGACAGTCTCAGAGATCTCTGGGACAACATTAAACGCACCAACATTCGAATCATAGGGGTTCCAGAAGAAGAAGAGAAAAAGAAAGGAACTGAGAAAATATTTGAAGAGATTATAGTTGAAAACTTCCCTAATATGGGAAAGGAAATAGTTAATCAAGTCCAGGAAGCACAGAGAGTCCCATACCGGATAAATCCAAGGAGAAACACGCCAAGACACATATCAATCAAACTATCAAAAATTAAGTACAAAGAAAACATATTAAAAGCAGCAAGGGAAAAACAAAAAATAACACACAAGGAAATTCCCATAAGGTTAACAGCTGATCTTTCAGCAGAAACTCTGCAAGCCAGAAGGGAGTGGTGGGACATATTTAAAGTGATGAAGGAGAAAAACCTACAACCAAGATTACTCTACGCAGCAAGGGCCTCATTCAGATTTGATGGAGAAATTAAAAGCTTTACAGACAAGCAAAAGCTGAGAGAGTTCAGCACCACCAAACCAGCTTTACAACAAATGGTAAAGGACCTAATCTAGGCAAGAAACACAAGAGAAGGAAAAGACCTACAATAACAAACCCAAAACAATTAAGAAAATGGGAATAGGAACATACATAGCGATAATTACCTTAAATGCAAATGGATTAAATGCTCCCACCAAAAGACATAGACTGGCTGAATGGATAAAAAAACAATACCTGTATTTTGCTGTCTACAAGAAACCCACTTTAGACCTAGGGACACATACAGACTGAAAGTGAGGGGATGGAAAAAGATATTCCATGCAAATGGAAATCAGAAGAAAGCTGGAGTAGCAACTCTCATATCAGACAAAATAGACTTTAAAATAAAGACGATTACAAGAGACAAATAAGGACACTACATAATGATCAAGGGATCGATTCAACAGGAAGATATAACAATTGTAAATATTTATGCACCAAACATACGAGCACCTCAATAAATAAGGCAAATACTAAAAGCCATAAAAGCAGAAATCAACCTTAACACAATCACAGTAGAGGACCTCAAACCCCACTTTCACCAATGGACACATCATCCAAAATAAAAATAAGGAAACACAAGCTTTAAATGATACATTAAACAAGATGGACTTAATTGATATTTATAGGAAATTCCATCCAAAAACAACAGAATACACATTTTTCTCAAGTGCTCATGGAACATTCTCGAGGATAGATCATATCTTGGGTCACAAATCTAGCCTTGGTAATTTTAATTAAACTGAAATCGTATCAAGTATCTTTTCCGACCACAACGCTATGAGACTAGATGTCAATTACAGGAAGAGATCTGTAAAAAACAGAAACACGGGGAGGCTAAACAATACTTAATAACGAAGTGACCACTGAAGAAATCAAAGAGGAAATCAAAAAATACCTAGAAACAAATGACAATGAAAACACGATGACCTAAAACCTATGGGATGCAGCAAAAGCAGTTCTAAGAGAGAAGTTTATAGCAATACAATCCTACCTTAAGAACCAGGAAACATCTCAAATAAACAACCTAACCTTGCATCTAAAGCAATTAGAGAAAGAAGAACAAAAAAACCCCAAAGTTAGCGGAAGGAAATAAATCATACAGATCAGATCAGAAATAAATGAAAAAGTAATGAAGGAAATGATAGCAAAGATCAATGAAACTAAAAGCTAGTTCTTTGAGAAGATAAACAAAATTCAAAAACCATTAGCCAGACTCATCAAAAAAAAAAAAGGGAGAAGACTCAAATCAATAGAATTAGAAATGAAAAAGGAGAAGTTACAACTGACACTGCAGACATACAAAGGATCACAAGAGATTACTACAAGCAACTGTATGCTAATAAAACGGACATCCTGGAAGAAATCAACAAATTCTTAGAAATGCACAACCTGCCAAGACTGAACCAGGAAGAAACAGAAAATATGAACAGACCAATCACAAGCACTGAAATTGAAACTGTGAATCAAAATCTTCCAACAAACAAAAGTCCAGGACCAGATGGCTTCACAGGTGAATTCTATCAAACATTTAGATAAGAGCTAACAGCTATTCTTCTCAAACTCTTCCAAAATATAGCAGAGGGAGGAACACTCCCAAACTCATTCTATGCGGCCACCATCACCCTGATACCAAAACCAGACAAAGATGTCACAAAGAAAGAAAACTACAGGCCAATATCACTGATGAACATAGATGCAAAAATCCTTAATGAAATACTAGCAAACAGAATCCAACAACACATTAAAAGGATGATACACCATGACCAAGTGGGGTTTATTCCAGGAATACAAGGATTCTTCAATATACGCAAATCAATCAGTGTGATACATCATATTAACAAACTGAAGGAGAAAAAGCATACGATCACCTCAATAGATGCAGAGAAAGCTTTCGACAAAATTCAACACCCATTTATGATAAAAACCCTCCAGAAAGTATAGGCATAGAGGGATCTTTCCTCAACATAACAAAGGCTGCATATGACAAACTCACAGCCAACATGGTCCTCAATGGTGAAAAACTGAAACCATTTCCACTAAGATCAGGAACAACAAGGTTGCCCACTCTCACCACTATTATTCAACATAGTTTGGGAAGTTTTAGCCACAGCAATCAGAGAAGAAAAAGAAATAAAAGGAATCCAAATCAGAAAAGAAGTAAAACTGTCACTGTTTGCAGGTGACATGATACTATACATAAAGAATCCTAAAGATGCTATCAGAAAACTACTAAAGCTAATCAATGAATTTGGTAAAGTAGCAGGATACAAAATTAATGCACGGAAATCTCTTGCATTCCTATACACTAATGATGAAAAATCTGAAAGTGAAATTAAGAGAACACTCCCATTTCCCATTGCAACAAAAGGAATAAAATACTAAGGAATAAACCTACCTAAGGAGACAAAAGACCTGTATGCAGAAAATTATAAGACACTGATGAAAGAAATTAAAAATGATACAAATAGATGGAGAGATATAGCATGTTCTTGGATTGGAAGAATCAACATTGTGAAAATGACTCACTACCCAAAGCAATCTACAGGTTCAATGCAATCCCTATCAAACTACCACTGGCATTTTTCACAGAACTAGAACAAAAAATTTCACAATTTGTATGGAAACACAAAAGACCCCAAATAGCCAAAGCACTCTTGAGAACGAAATATGGAGCTGGAGGAATCAGGCTCCCTGATTTCAGACTATACTACAAAGCTACAGTAATCAAGACAGTATGGTACTGGCACAAAAACAGAAATATATAACAATGGAACAGGATACAAAGCCCAGAGATTAACGCACGCACATATGGTCACCTTTTTTTGATTAAGGAGGCAGGAATGTACAGTGGAGAAAGGACCGCCTCTTCAATAAGTGGTGCTGGGAAAACTGCACAGGTACATGTAAAAGAATGAAATTAGAACACTCCCTAACACCATACACTAAAATAAACTCTAAATGGATTAAAGACCTAAATGTAAGGCCAGACACTATCAAACTCTTAGAGGAAAACATAGGCAGAGCACTCTATGACATAAATCACAGCAAGATCCTTTCTGACCCACCTCCTACAGAAATGGAAATAAAAACAAAAATAAACAAATGGGACCTAATGAAACTTCAAAGCTTTTGCACAGCAAAGAAAACCATAAATAAGACAAAAAGACAACCCTCAGAATGGGAGAAAATAGTTGCAAACACAGCAACTGACAAAGGATTAATCTGGAAAACATACAAGCAACTCATGCAGCTCAATATCAAAAAAACAACCCAATTCAAAAATGGGCAGAAGACCTAAATAGACATTTCTCCAAAGAAGATATACAGATTGGCAACAAACACATGAAAGAATGCTCAACATCATTAATCATTAGAGAAATAAAAATCAAAACTACAATGAGATATCATCTCACACTGGTCTGAATGGCCATCATCAAAAACTCTACAAACAAAAAATGCTGGAGAGGCTGTGGACAAAAGGGAACACTCTTGCACAGCTGGTGGGAATGTAAATTGATACAGCCACTATGGAGAACAATGTGGAGGTTCCTTAAAAAACTAAAAATAGAACTACTATATGACCCAGCAATCCCACTACTGGGCATGTACCCTGAGAAAACCATAATTCAAAAAGAGTCATGTACCAAAATGTTCATTGCAGCTCTATTTACAATAGCCAGGACATGGAAGCTACCTAAGTGTCCATCAACAGATGAATGGATAAAGAAGATGTGGCACATATATACAGTGGAATATTAGCCATAAAAAGAAACGTAATTGAGTTATTTGTAGTGAGGTGGATGGACCAAGAGTCTGTCATACAGAGTGAAGTAAGTCAGAAAGAGAAAAACAAATACCGTATGCTAACACATATATATGGAATCTTAAAAAAAAAAAAAAGGTCATGAAGTACCTAGGGATAAGATGGGAATAAAGACACAGACCTACTAGAGCATGGACTTCAGGATATCGGAAGGGGGAAGGGTTAGCAGTGACAAAGTGAGAGAGTGGCATGGACATATATAAAATACCAAGCGTAAAATAGACTGCTAGTGTGAAGCAGCCACATAGCACAGGGAGATCAGCTTGGTGCTTTGTGACCACCTAGAAGGGTGGGATAGGGAAGGTGGGAGGGAGGGAGACGCAAGAGGGAAGAGATATGGGAACATATGTATATGTATAACTGATTCACTTTATTATAAAGCAGAAACTAACACACCATTGTAAAGCAATTATACTCCAATAAAGATGCTAAAAAAAAAAAACCAATTTCATTTTACGTTTTCTCTATTTACTAAGTAAATAAATTTTATCTTATTTATTTGGCATTTTTCACTATCTTTTCTAATGAAATCTTTTTTCAAACTCATCAACAATGTCTCAATGCAGCTTGTAGGGGGAAAAAGTGATTGACTACATCTAGTACAGGACAATCAGAAGAATGTTAAGATTCCCTAGCAACCAGGAATGGTGTTAGGAAGGTGCCAGATCCAGCTGCATATTTGAGTAAATGCCTGCATGGGTAGGAGAGGCAAGGGTGTGGAGCCTCTTTCTTCCAAAAGATTGAGGAAAGCTGTGGTTTTAGGTTTCTTACTTCCTATGTTTGGTATGCATAGGTTAATGGATATAGAATATATATTCCATTGGACCAAGAACTTTTATTTTGTTCAGTGCTGTATCTATGATAGTCCTTGACATAAAGAAGAAAGTTAATAATACTTCTTGAATTAAGGAATGAATAAATGCAAAGAGATGTTCATAAAGCTTCTATCAGCAATAGTAATGAGAAGTTGTATTTTGATTTTTTGTTTTGTTTTGTTTTTCCGGTACGCGGGCCTCTCACTGTTGTGGCCTCTCCAGCTGCGGAGCACAGGCTCCGGACGCACAGGCTCAGCGTCCATGGCTGACGGGCCCAGCCGCTCCCCGGCATGTGGGATCCTCCCGGACCGGGGCACGAACCCGTGTCCCCTGCATCTGCAGGCGGACTCTCAACCACTGTGCCACCAGGGAAGCCCTGTTTTGTTTTTGAGTTACCTAATGATTAATGAAACATCCATCAAAATGTTTATATGCTTTAAAAAACATATCTTTAAAGATATTCAGAAAAAAGAGAAGCAAAATAAAACAATTAGCATATGAACTTCTCACACGTGAATTTAGAATGGAAAAGAAATTGTTTCTTTTCTTGTTCCATAATGGGGCACGAATCATCAACATTTACATTATAAAGACCTCTAACCTACCAAGAAAACATTGCTTATTTTTCCTATCTAAGTTACTCTATTTTTTCCATATTACTATCAAGTTGATTGTCAGTATGTTTCTAAGACACCTTGGTTGTAATATTTTACACAATAATTTATGTATCAGATGTATTCCTCTTAGGAGTACTGTAATATCTTTGTGCAAAATGTGAAGCTCAGAATAAATCAATAATATGGAAAGCTATATGAAAGGTATTTACACCAAAGTTCCCTACTATAAGAGAATTTATATAGTTTGCATATTAACTGACTACAAGTATAATATGATAAATTAAATTTAACTTTGTAGGATACGTGATTTGATACCTAATCCTTTAAAGCAAATTGTAATACTTAATGCCTGAAATCTTTAAATTCCCTTTCTAAATGAGTGTCACATAATAATATGAGACAAAGAAGAGGTGAAATGAGTAGCTCTCAACTAAGTTTCTTCAAAATATAATTTGCAAAATATATTTGCAAAGTTGTTACATAAACTTTTAAACTCATTCATTGCTAGTGTTCAAAGTAATACACAATAAACACGTTTTCAGCAAAGGAAATATGTGGAGTTAGAGCCAAAAAAAATTTAAATATCAAATGCTGTGCTTTTCAGAAAAACACAACAATATAAGTACTTTCGAAACATTTAGATGCTGTCAGAGTCAAGTAAGTCAGAAACAGAAAAATAAACATCGCATATTAATGCATATTTGTGGACTCCAGAAAAATGGTTCAGATGAATTGGTTTGCAAGGCAGAAATGAGACACAGATGTAGAGAACAAACGTATGGACACCAAGGAGAGGAAGAGGGGGCGTGGGATGAATTGGGAGATTGGGATTGACATATATGCACTAATATGTATAAAGTGGATGGCTAATGAGGGCCTGCTGTATAGCACAGGGAACTCCACTTTGCTATACAGTAGAAACTAACACAACACTGTAAAACAACTATACCCCAATTAAAAAATAAAAAACATTTAACTTAGAATTCATAAATATAAATGAGTAAAATATAAATTCATCCAAGAATATATCACTTAATATGCCAGGAGAATTATGTAAATTCCAGTATTTTAATTCTTCCAAACCTTAGTCTTAAGGAAAAGAAGAAGATGGTCCAAAATAGTTCCTATACTTTTCCCCAACTCAACAACTGTAAAGCTGGTTTGTATTAGTAGAACTAAAAATTCACAACATTATAAAAAAAGAGCCAAAAATCACAGCTGTAAAAACCAGCCATTTTTTAATAACCTTCTCAACAATGGCACAAGTTTCTATATTAGTGTGGTCACAAAAATGACCTTTCATGTCCCAAGACATATCTACCAATTACTTTAATACCTACCAAATATTTTAATACCTTGGAATTTTAAAAAAAGTGCTTTTCACTTAAATTCTGGATCTACTTCTTTTTCTACTTTTATCCAAATGACTTGTTACAGGAAGCTTTTTGACATTAAATTATCAGCTAATTAAAATGAAATCAACTTCTATCATGTCTAGGAATGAAGCTGAATCAATAAAATTGTCTATATTCCACATATGGTAGAAGGATTTTTTAAACATTTATTGTAATAATTAACAATAAAAAAATAAACTAAATGCCTATTTATACAGGTATAGTTAAACCAATTATGGGGTGTGTGTGTTTGTATATATACATATATGTATATATATGTGTATGTATATGCATACATACGTCTGTATATATGCATATACATGTGTGTGTATATATGTATACGTGTGTGTATATATATGTATACACACATATATATACATATATATATACACACTGTGGAATACTATAGAACAATGACAAAAATAGGATAAGTTTATATATACTGACATGAAAATATATACTGACAAGTAAATATAGCAAGAAACAAAACAACAGATTGAGTAGAACAACATTTTTCTAAAAGGAAATCAAAATTTTACAGCATGAGTATACGTGTGTGTAAATATAAAGAAAAACCTTTAGAAGGATGCACATCACACCATTCTCACTGGTTACTTCTGAGAATTTTTTGAATTTGATTTCAACAAGAATGTATTCCTTAATTACTTGATGGAAAAAAATGATCTAACGTGAAATTTAGGGGGGGAAAAATTTTGTTATTAAACTCTCAATTTACTTTAAATGATTAAGCTTATGCAGGCTTAGCTTATCCAGAATAATACTGCATATATCACTGATACTGACATTTATTATAATTTTTATTATTACTTAAATGTACCCAAATCTATTTAATTTGTTTAAGAAAAAAAGCTATGACAATAATTTTCAGATTTATATCACACTTTTTTTTTCTATAAAAGGTGGAACCAGAGTAAAGACCAAACAAGCTAATAATCTAGCAATTAATTCTACAGTATTTTGTTTTCAAACTTCAATCCTGTGTTCTCAAACATTCTGTAAGTTCTCAAATGCAGAGCAACATCTAGCATTACCTTTGTAATCTACTAAGTATGCTTTCAATGAACACTTATTAATCAGTTGAAAGGAATTCTATACCGAAATAAGACTACACTATAATTCTATAATTTGTGTAGCATATGTCTATGCGTGTAATTTTTTTTTACTAAAGTTTGCCAAAGTTTAACAGAATAAAGAAAACAGACTCTCAAACCGCTACCTTATATTCATCCACAATAATGCTGAGGGCTTCATGACCAGCTTTCCTCATGTCTTCCAATTCTTGTTTATGTTTTTCCTGAAAGAAAGCAAGAAACTACACCATGATTTGTTCTTTTGACAAAATAACAACACACCATTGACTTTTGCATCTGTAAGTGATTGAGTAGCTTGTGGCACACAGCTGCAAACAAACAGAAAAACTATTAAAAAAAAAAAAAGTTCTGTTTAAAAGCACTCTGGAGGGCTGTGGCAATGAGAAATTAAAGGGAAACAATAACTGAGAAAGGAAAACCATGCTGAGAGGTAAAGTAACACATGGCAATGGTGTTATCCCTTGGGGCATTTGGCAATTCTGGACCTGGATCTAGAGACAGGAGGTCCTGTGTTACTTCAACAAGCCAGAACCTTTTTTTTTTTTCCATTACTTCTCTAGTAACATATACATGCCAATAGTTTAATACACAATAAAGTTTGAGAACCACTGGATTAAGGTAATCAACCCCCCATTCTACCTTCCTAGGAAAGCAGAGGCTTACCTCTCTTTGGAGAATGTTAACATCCTACACAGAGCCTTTCCAATTTTTCAAACACAATGTACAGCTTTCAATGCAAAATTATCAGAGATGCTAACAGATGAGACCAAAGAAACAGAAAACAGAAAAGACAAAAGAAACAGACCCATGTGTGATTCAGAAATTACTTATCAAAGAGTTTAAAATATGTATGAATAATACATTCAAGAAAATAGAGAAGAAATGGAGAAAACAGATAGGATAGAGATTTTCTTCAGAGAACCGGGATTCGTAAAACAGAAATTCTACAGTGAGAAAAAATGTATTATTAACAATACAATAGATGAGGTAAATAGTAGGTGAAACAGCAGAAAGCAGGATCAGAGAACCAAAAGACAGTGGGGGAAAAAAAAGAAACTACAGCAGAAAGAGAAATAAGTGATGGAAAATACAAAAAAAAAACTTTAAAAAGACATGGGACAGAGTAAAAAGATCAAATATACATGTAACAGAAGAATTGTTAACAAATAATCCAAAGAAAGAAGAAAAAAATTAAATGTAGCAAGATGGCAACAATAGAGTGATGAAGAAAAATAGAAAACAAAAATTTCTAACATTATGCATGAATTCAGGGTATTACAAAACCTACATATATTTCTAATAAGCAGTAAGATATTATTAAATATTAGAGCAATAAATATGAAATTTTAGATGAAATGAAAAAACTCCTATGAAAAAACACAACTTAACAAAACTGAAAGAAGATGAAATAAAAACTCTGAAGAGTCCTATGTGTTTAAAAAAAACTGAACCTGTATTAATTTAAAAACCAAACAAAATAAAACTTCTGACCAAGAAAACCATAAGCCCAGATGATTTAACAGGTTGATTTTAATAAACATTTAAGAAACAAGTAACAGAAACCTTACACAAAATCTTCCAGAGAATAAAAAAAGAGGGAATACTTCCCTACATATTTTATTAAGACAGCATATCCCTTATACTAAAATCTGTAAAGATAAAATTATGAACCAATCTCTTTTATGAAAACAGAAGCTAAAATTCCACATAAAATATTAGCAGACGGAATCTAGCAATACATTAATAAGATAATACATCTCAACCAAGTGGGATTTATTTTAGGAATGTCAGGTAGGTAGAAGTGATGTACACCATTTCAAGCTTGAACCACAAAACCTCCAACACAATCCTCCACACATTCCCATTTTCCCCCTATTTGCTTGCTGATGTCAATGCCTAAGATGACAATTAAAGTCATGTGCTGTGAAGAGCAGCAGGGCCTCTATCAGCCTGGGACCCTGAATGACTGCACCATCACCCCAGTGGACTTGGAGAGAAAATTAACTATATTTAGGGAAAAGATAACACCCCTTACTGCCACCCCTTTCTCATTTATAAGCTCCCCTCATTTACTATGCCTTACTTATTCACAAGTTCTATTTCATTATCAAATTCTAATTGCCATTTCCAGTATATCACTTTATGTATCTTTCTGTAGCTAAGTCATTCTTTCCCAAAACAGCCTAAACATAAAGGACCAACAAGGGCACTTATTATAAACACTGATTTTTGTTGGTATGATTATCAATCTATGGCTCACGGCAGCAATCCTTTTAAAGTCATTTTCCCATTTCTGTCAGAGTTGTTTCAGTAAAAACTAAATAACATAGCAGCTAAATCCAATTACCTGGTAAAGCAAGCTCATACGTTCTATTATACTAAAAAGCAAACACATGTAGGCAGCACTACCAACTCATCACTTTGGAACTCCCATTCAGGTCAGGTTATCTCACTAATGGTATGTGACTGTCTCATAAAATGACCTAGGAGGGCAAAAGCATCAATTTCTATGCTGAATATTAACATAGTTTTTGTTTTTCTTAGTTTTTAAGATTAAAAAAAAAGTAAATAGAAACATTTTTCTGACACTTTCTTTTCACATCATAGTGGAACATCTTAGGCAGTTCTTGGGATGCATATATTATACCTTAAGACCAATGATTTATGACAAAGTCATATAAAACAGGTTACATGGTCAAACAAATTGTGGAAATTAACAATATATATTAAAATATTAGACGTCCTACAAACCCACAAGTAAAGAAATTTGTTGAACTTTACTAAAACCAGCATTTTTCAGACTTAACTAATTAAATATTAATTTACTTTTTTTCTCTCTCTTGACAATACCTATTACCAACTAATCAGTTCAGAATTGAAACTGAGAACCAAAAAGGTCAAGAAAGCTTTCTAGAGTTAATCAGTCTAAAGCAAAGCAAATTAACCTAGATCCACTAAGTGAAACTGAGAATATAATCTATTTTTACCTCAGTAATTAGAAAGTGAAGATGAATATGCACCATTTCAATTATAAAGTTCGATCATTCAACAACTATGTTCTGAATAATTAACCATTAAAAAGTATTAGTGTGCCATTTAAGGCACACATAGAGTACATTATATTAAGCAATTCATATAAAAGGTTTTTTCTAATAGACATTTTATAAATGATCAAAATGTCCTATGACATTATATTTTATTATAATTGAAAATAAACACTTAGTCAACGGCTGTATCTTCTCACATAGAAGGAACAGCAATCCAGTGCTTTGCATAGTGCCTTAGAACACAGCAGCTGTTCACAAATGTTTGTTGGATTACGCTGAAATTCTCATTATTGACATAATGGATTTCTATAATCATTTTAGATATCAGAACTAAAATTTTGAAATTATATTCAATGTGTACTTCATAAGAAATTTTTACATAATGTAGAGATGCTCAGTGATATTCATCATCGTTCAAGATAGAAAATGTAGACTGAGAGTATCATGAAATTTACAGTTACCGATCACCTAAAATTTTCCCAGATGCCGTTAGTTTATACCAAATTTTCTTTGTAAGCATTATATTTAATTTAAACAATAACTATGTGCCTGACTCTGCTAGCCTCTGGGGACAAAAAAGATGATGAAAATATAATAGTTATCTTCAGCCTAGTAATACAGAAGATTGACTAACCTGTATACAGTAACTTGAAAGTGATAATGAGTACGAAAGGATTTTGTTAATGAAGACAAAAATAAGATATTATTACTGCTGCTACTAGGATCACATTTGCTACTGCTACTTTTCAATAATGAACAAAACCCCTAGACCAAAGATCAGCGAAACCATAGAAGGCTAAATAACACATAAACAAACTAGAAGAAACAAAAAACTATAGAATACTCTACCCAACAACAACAGAATACACATTATTCTCAAGTGGAAATGGAACAATCTCCAGGATAGACTATATGGTAGGCCACAAAACAAGTCTTAATAAATTTTTAAATACTGAAGTCAAAGTATGCTCTTTGACCACAAGGGAATAAAATTTGAAATAATTAATAGTGAGAAACTTGAGAAAATTCACAAATGTGTAGAAATTAACACATTCCTAAATAACCAATGAGTCAAAGAAGAAATCACAAGGAAAATTAAAAATCTATATATAAAAAAGAAGAATTTCAAATCAATAACCTAACCTTTCACCTTAAAGAACTAGAAAAAGAAGAGCAAACTAAACCCAAAGCAAGCATAATGAAGGAAATAAAAAGATTAGAAAGAAAATAAATAAAAGAATAGAAAAAAATAGAGAAAATCAACTGGACCAAAGTTGGTTCTTTAAAAAAAGTCAACAATATTGACAAATCTTGATTGACCAAGAAAAAAAAAAAAGAGATGACTCAAATTATTAAAATCAGGAATGAAGGAAAGGCCTTACTACTGAATTTAAAGAAACAAAAAGGAGCATATGAAAATATTATGAATAACTGTATGCCAATAAATTAGATAACAAGGTTGTAATGAACAAATTCCTAGAAATATGTAAACTATCAAAATTGACTCAAGAAGAAATAGAAAACCAAACAGACTTATAACAAGAGAATAAATCAGTAATCAAAAAACTTCACACAAAGAAAATCCCTTCTTTCAGATGACTTCAGTGGCGAATTCTAACAAATGTTTATTAAAAGGATTAACATCAATATTTTTCATATTTTTCCCCAAAATATATGAGGAAATATGTTCTAACTCATTCTATGAGGCCAGTATTACACTAATCCAAAGCCACACAAAGACAACACAAAAAAAGACAAAGTGATGTGTCTTATGAATATGGATGAAAAATTCCTCAAAAAAATAGCAGCAAGCAGACTCCAACAGCATATTAAAAAGACTACACCTAGGATCAAGTGTAATTTATCTCAGGAATGCAAAGGTGGTCCAACATACAAAAAGCAATCCATTTAATACACCACATTTAAACAATGAAGGAAATAAAACCCCACATGATCATCTCAGTATGCAGAAAAAGAGTGACAAGATCAAGCATATTTTCACTATAAAAATACTCAACAAACTAGGAATAAAATACAGTATCCTCAACCTGATAAAGGGCATTTGTGAAAAACCCACAGCTAACATCATAATATTGTCAGACTAAAAACTTTCCCCTAACATCAGGAACAAGACAAGGCTGTACACTCTTGCCACCTCTATTAAACATTATACTGAAATTCTAGCAAGGGCATTAGGCAAGAAAAATAAATAAAAGGCATCCTTGGAAATTATTATATCAGAAATGAAGAAGTAAAACTATCCTTATTTTCGGAAGACATGATTTTACACATGGGAAACTGTAAAAAATTATTAGATCTAATAAACAAAACACTATTAAATCTAATAAGTTAAACAAAGTTATAAGAAACAAGGTCAAGACAAAAATCAGTTGTATTTCTATATACTTGCAATGAACAAACTAAATATGAAATAAAGAAAACAATTCCATTTACAATAGTATGAAAAATGATAAAATACTTAGAAATATTTTTTTACCAAAGATGTATAAAACTTTTACACTACAAACGACAAAACACTGTAGAGTCTTCAAACATGTAAAGACATCCTGTGTTCCTGGATTGGAAGACTTAGTCGTTAATCCCAAAATTTATCTGTAGATTCAATAAAATCCCTATCAAAATACCAGTGACTTTATTTTGCAGAATCAGACAAGCTCATCCTAAAATTCATATAGAATTGCAAGGGATTATGAGTAGTTAAAATAATCTTGAAAAAGAAGAGCAAAGTTGGTGGACTTATACTTCCCAATTTCAAAACTTAGCACAAAGCTGAAGTAACCAAAACAGTGTGGTACTGGCATAAGGACAGAGAGTCCAGTGGAAAACAAAAATGATACTCCCAAAATAATCCCATACATCTATAACCAACTGATTTTTGACAAAAGTAAACAAGTCAATTCAATAGCAAGAGAATAACCTTATCAGCAAATGATGGTGGGATAACTATACATACATGCAAAAGGATAAATCTGGAACCCCACTTCACATATGTATAAATATTAACTCAAAATAAATCAAATTCCTTAATATAAAAGTTAAAACTATTAAATTCTTGTAGGAAAAATAGGTGCATACCTTTGTAACCTTGGATTAGGCAACAGTTTCGAAAAATATGACACTATAAGCACAAGTGAACGATTTTAAAAATACATAAATTTAAAACTTTGTGCATCAAAGGACAGTATCAAGGAAGCAAAAAAGCAGCCCACTAAATATGTGTAAATAATATATCTAAGAAAGGTCTGGTATCCAGAATGTATACAACTCTCATAACTCAGCAACAAAAAGACAACCAAATTTTAAAAATAGGCAAAGAACTTGAGTTGATATTTCTCCAAAGATACAAACGTTCAACACCATTAGCCATTATGAAATTCAAGTCAAAACCACTGGCATCCACTAGCATGGCTGTAACTAAATAGACAGAAAATTAAGTGTTGGCAAGGAGGTGGAGAAACTGAGACCCTCACACCTTGCTGGTTGAAATGTAAAATGGTGTTTCCACAGTGAAAAACATTTTCGCAGTTCCTCAAAAAAATTAAACATAGACTTACCAAATGTCCCAGAAATTTCACTCCTAGTTATATACCTAACGGCACTGAAAATATACATTCACACAAAACCTTGGACACAAATGTTCTATCAGCATTATTAATAATAGCAAAAAAAGTAAAAACAATGTAAATGTTCATCAGCTAATAAATAAAATGAAGTATTATCCATACAAGGGAATATTATTCACCCATAAAAGGAATGAAACGATACATGCTTTAACATGGAAGAACCTTGAAACCATTATGCTAAGTGGAAGTAGCTAGACACAACTGGCCACATATTGCATGATTTCATTTTATATGAAATGTCCAAAATAGGTAAATCTAGAGACAGCAAGTACATTAGCAATTGCCAGGTGCTGGGGGAGAGGGAACTAGGGAAGAACTGATTAATGCACACAGGGCTTCTTCTTGAGGTGATGACACTATCTGGCACTAGATACTAGTGACAATACAACAACATTGTGAATATACTAAAAAACACTAAACTCTACACTTTAAAATATTTTAAATGGTGAATTTTATATTATGCAAATTTTATCCTAATACAAAAAAAACACACTGGTGCAAGAAAGAAATAGTATGTTTGTATCAATTTAATTTCTAAGCTGAAAGGTGTTTTGCTTTGATTTTGTTATTCATTTCTAATTTTGTTTCATTCTGATCAGAGAATGCTGGTTTTATAATTTTACTTCTTGGAATTCAGTGGGGTGAAAGATTCCTCATAAACAACCAAGAGAATAACATTCTCTTTTTGAATGCCGCGAACCACTTGCAGCTTTTAAAATTGAAAATCAGTTAGCTGTATATAAATCCTGATTCACATTTTCTTTCTTTGAATATCTTAATTATGTTACATTATTTTTTGGCATAAAGTGTTTTTTTAAAAGTCTGCCATGGATCTAATTTTCTTTATTTTATATTTAGATTGATTATACAATTTCTCTTCCAGAGTCACTTTTGAGAATAAAAGGGTTTCTATTAATAACTGCACTAGGATAACTAGGATAAATAAGAACTATCCTGAGCAAACCAAAAAGCAGAGTCATTGTAGTTACAGACTTCCAAGGTGTTCTTTTGAAGGATACTTTCTTTAAAGTCACTAGATTGTATCTCATAATTGACTGGGGTCTATTTTCCCAGGTACACATGTGCACTTTCAAAATAGGCCTTCTTTTATTTCCTGTAAGGTGGCTGAATTACATTTTTCATATAGCTCTGTTTCACCTCTTTAGTTTTCCTCTTCAGGGCCTCCAGTTATACCCATATTGGATTGGGTTTGCTTGTTTTCTATAATTATTCCTTTCTCTCAAATTCTTTCTTCATTTACGTGATAGTTTTCATTTTTCTTTTTGCCATGCTTTATTATTTTCTTCTTTCTATAGTATTACATTTACTCTTCTTTTCTTTCAAGCTTCGTCTTCATTTTAGAATTTTTTCTTTTATGTCTAATTCTTTTTTTTGTCTATCAGCTATATCTTCTTATTTAATTCCTCTTTTCTCATTTCTGAACCATTCTACTTCTGATTTATGCTATTCTTCAAATGCTTCCATCGTTGTACTCAGTTCCACAACAATCCTTTTCTCGTATCCACGTACCAGTTCACCCGTAGGTATTCCTGAATAAGGAGTTGAGGTTAGCCTGAAGAACTCTCCCAGTTTCACGATTCTAGGGCTCCCTCTTCTATTGCTATTATAAGGTAATTAAAAATTTTTCCACGGTAGCCACTTCTCCAGTACTTTCTGATATCTGCTTTCTCTGAACCCCTCCCTTACCAGTATCTGAACTCTCCTTCCTTCAGTGTCTGTACTACTCCCTACCATTCCCCTTACGATGCACCTCTGTACTTTAAGAAGGGTACTTTCTCGGTATTTCCAAAAGAAATGAGGGCTCAGAGCACTCAGCCAGTTTTAGCTGTTGTCCTCAGATCTGTCTTCTAACTCCCCTACTCTGATTGGGAACTGTTTCTTTTGGGGTGTCAATATTTGGGTCTCTAGGCCCTCAGGACCACCCTAAATCCCATTTATGTTCCCCTCCATCACTCAAGCACAGATGTGATAGACATGCACGTCTTGTTGCTGTCAACAGTTCAGCTCTACCAGCTTGTGCTCCAGAATTCATATAAACACAACTGTCATCTCTTTTTTTCTTTTGAAGATGGTACTTATGGATTTTTTTTCCTTTATCTTAGTCTAATTTTGTAAGGAAATCTGAAAGATTCAAAAACTATGCCTCTGCTGCTGCCAATCACCATGCCAAATCCACCCCTTTTCGTTCTTGAAATATTTTCTTTACTTGGTTCTTCTCCTTCTCAGTCTGTCCTGTTGGCTCCTTTTCATTGCCCCAATCTTGAAATGTAGGAGTTCCCCGAGGATGAGATCTCTTCTTTAACTGTTCAACTTCTAATTAACCTTAAGTATTATCAATGTACAACTCAAATTATATATCCAACCCTGCCATGGCTGACCCTCAGATTTATTTATCTAGCTGCCTATTAACGTCTTTAAACATATCTATAAGAAATCTCAAAGTTAACATGTCCAATGTCAAACCTTTTATTTTCCTCCACCGAACTTCCAGTTGCTCAAAAAATCCTAAAATCGTTTTTAATTTCTCTCCTTTTTTCCCTCACAATCCACATGCAATACCTCAGAAGTCCTACTGGCTTGATCGTTATATTTATTTCTTTAACAGACTCTGAAATAATATGACTGTGTGCCAGGCACTGTTCTAAACCCTGCAAATATCGGTTCATTTATTTTACTTATTTAAACCTAATATCTCCATCTCATGATCTAAAGTCTGAGCACTGGTCAACACTGCCACTGCTACTTCTCTAGTCCACACCACAATCATTTCCCAACATCTTTGCCTCTTTGAGTCTGCCCTTCCTCCAATACTGCAGCCAAAACAGCCCTTTAAAACTGCAATCACAAAGAATGTAAGTTTTATGATGGCAGGAATCGTTCACCACAATATCCACAGCACCTAAAATAGCAGCAGGCACAGTGCGGATGCTCAATAAATATCTGTTAAATAATGAAACATCACACATCTGATCAACATTCCTAAGTAGCTTCCACATTACTATAATCCCTCCCATAACCCAAAGCTATACCCCTCTCTACCTAAGTCTCTCTATCTGTTGTCATTGGCCTTCCTCAAGTCGTTATAAGCACATTCTTACCATAAGGCTATTGAACTTGTTATTCGCGATGCTTGATATACTCTTCACCCCAGATATCCCACACTCATTTCCTTTGGATACTACTCAAAAACCAGTGTACCAGAGAGATGTTCCCTGACCCACTGTGTATAAAATAGCGCACACTCATCATTGCCCACTAGTCATGCTTTATTTTTAATCATTGCTCCTATCACTACTTATTGTTTTGTACTTATTCTTCATTGCCAGTCTCCCTTATATATTGGGGAAGATACTGATGGCACTCTAGCACTATGGCACTTGAGAAGGTTAGGAAAAGACAGATACTAGGCAGATTTCAAAGTCTAACATTAAGTTCAATTTGGGAAGGTGAAATTTCACTTGCCATTCAATACACATATCTCAAATGGTGCCTTGTATATATTGTCTGTTCAGTAAATAAGAACTGAATAAAAAAGAGATTGAATGGAAAGGATTTGAAGGCCAAATACATTTGGGAAGTGAGAAGAGTGTTTCATTCTTCATCGGAGAGAGTTATTTAACATCATAATAAGAATGTTAAAAATGTATTTAAAACTTTGTCTCCAAAAAGGAGGCTACTTAATAGGTTCACATATCTGTTTGTTGAATGAATGAATGAGATTATGATCAATGCTCTTTTTCTGATATAAGCCCAGAATTTAAATTAATAAACACATTAATTAATTAATTAATTAATTAACATCTTTGGGCACGTTTCTAATAAATGAGGGAGTTGGATTAAATCATTTCTAAAATACACTTCCAAATTTCTTAATGCTATTCTATGATATTGTATGCTAAAATCAGATCAATCAACCCACTTTGCTTACTTCAAAGTTACTGATGTTAATCATACAACCACATTGTAACAGTCCAGGCTGCCCAGTTACCAAAAGAAAAACACAGGAATAACCAAAGAGTCATACATGACCTGAAATTCTTATTTCAAGAATATAGAGCCAAAAACTTACAACTTCTCTTCAAAGTAGTCAAAACCAAATTTGACCACAATGATAGCTTTCTTTCAAAATGTCAAACCCAAAACTATCACTACAAAGGGAAGATTCAGAAAAATGCTCTCACCTTAAATAAAACTACAGACTTTTAAACAAGAAGAGACTTCAAAGGTAAGCTATTCCAATGTATTCATTTTACAAATGAGGAAACTGAGGCCTAGAGAGGCTAAGAAGTTTGTTCAAGATCACTGAGTTATCAATAAGGGCAGGGTGAAGCCTAAATCACATCTTCTGATAGCCAGCCCAATGTTTATTGAAAAATATCATGACAAAGACTGAACTATTTGAGTATATTCCAAACTGCTCCAACAGGTTTGTTTTCTATATAAAAATAACTACCGTGTCATAAGTCACTCCTTCAGATGAAAACAAGACATAAACGGGTCACTCTTGGTAAAACTTGAAATAGTCATTCACCAATTCATTACTGTCAACCAGAAATTCTGGTCTGACAAAAATGTGTAAGGTGCTTTTCAAACATCATCAGAAGCACATTCTAATCAATTCGCTACTACCCACAATCACGCCAATACCAACCTCTTGCCGAAGTTATTAAATATACATAGGTCTAACAGTTTTAATATGCCTGCACGTGATTGGTGTTGAAAAATTATCTTTGAATAAATACATATGTCAATAGGAACCACATAATTAACAAATATAGATGCTTCACGGGAAAATGAGAAATTAGCAATGTTTTAAAAATAACTTTAAAATTTCATTGCTATATTGATGACAAAACTCAATTCAGATATTTGAATCACAATTCATACAAAAAAAAAATTTTAAGCCCAAGCTTATGGGAAAAACATTTTGTAATTCACATTATATTATCGCTGGTCATTGTGAAATCAAGTAGAACCCATACTAATCACCTCTAATAAGTTAATCCATGCATAGCAGCAGAATCCTCTCCAACAAAGATGGTAAAAGTGAACATTTGGCTGATGTATTTGGAATGACTTACTACAGTACTTTAACAAAAGAGAGAAGGAAGGAAGGTAGGAAGGAAAGAATGGACGGAGGGAGGGACAGAAGGAGAAAGGAAACTCCAAAGTCCAATCAACCATTCTATTCCACCCATTAGAAAGCAGTTGCTTTTTACCTTCCAAATTCTTTGGCCAAGAGCAAGTCTATAATTAGATGGAACATAATTAGCAGAACATAATTAGCTAATATAGTTTGATTGAGAAAGGTTTCCTAATACACGCTTCATTACCACTTTCTCTGAAGCCACAAGATTATATCCCTTACAAAATAACTAATCAACTATATTGGATAAGGCAGCCATAAACATCTCCAGATATTCCAAAAGGAAATGTGCAGGGCAAGAAATCAAAATACAGGTAGTGGGATAACATCTAACCAATGCACTGAAAGGTTCTGACTGAGAAATGGTATAAAATCCTCCCACCAAAATCTGAAGAATCCAACATACCAACATGGCCTAATCATAAATGTCAGAGAAGCACAAAGTAGATGAGATTATCCCATAGGCGCCTACTTTATCAAAACAGAACAAAAACAGCAAAACACGACCTCTCCATCTCTCACTCACTCCACATTTGACAGCTGCAACAAGCTTAGCTGGTTTCTAAAAGAAAGCAGGTTTTACTGGCATGACACAGCATAAGTCTTTCCCACTGAATAAATGTTTAATCTTTACCTCCTCACTCTATCTCATTTCTTAGTTTCCCGATACAATCAGTAACAACAACACATGACAGAATGCTTCAAAATCTTACCAAGTTAGTTTCACAGACTAATTCAAATATTTAGCCAAATATAAAATAGGAAAAAAATATAACACAAGCATGAAAGAATCAGCCTAAAAGTATAAAGTAATATTACATATGGAAATAAAGCATTAGTGCCATAAAGTATAAAGTAATATTACATATGGAAATAAAGCATTAGTGTCATAATAAACTGTACCCAGTACTGAAACAGACACCCTTAATATGTGTGTCCCTTTAGCGTAAGATTTCCAAAATCTTTCAAAGGATTAATTTTCATCTCTGGCCCTATCCCGTTAATGGCCACCTTAACACTGCATGGATTTCATCAGCACACAGATCTAGAACCATCAGCTTTGTGGCCTCCTCTCAATCAAAAACAAGATAAAAAGACAAACTTCTGGAAGTTTTCTAACAGATACAATGATGAAGGTATGCAAAAAACCCCACAATGTGTTCACACCAGCACAGAAGTAATTGATTTTCTATATGCTTACAAAACCCAGATATGGCAATGTCATGTCCATGTCTAAACCAAACTTTTAAGAAAGAATTAGTAGTTAGCAAATGAGAAATGAATAAGCAGGCCACAGCTAATTTCTTGTTCTAAAGATGGAAACAACTACTCAAGTGAAATTCATAAGAGAAGATGATATGTTTATAACAGTGTCATTATTGTTGTCATTATCATTTCTCCATGAGCACAACATCTCCTCTACCAACTACAATCTGTTAAAGAATAAAGGCCAAATCCTGCAAAGTCTGAGAATACGGTCTCTTGCATAACTTTGGCTAAATTCCTGGCTAATTTGTTGATTGGATTGGCTCTACTCCCACTGCTACTTCAATGTCACCTTATTATTTGCTCTAAGAGGAAAGGCAGGAACTCCACTCTGCGCCACATTTAAAAGAAATTACTATTTATCTTCGACTTTGTTAAAGTCTTCAAAGACAAAGTGCCTTGAGAAGCAGATGCTCAAAACTAACTCAAGCCAAACAGAGGACAAAAGAAAGGAATGGAAAGGAGAAGGGGAGAAAAAAAAAAAAAGATGAAGGAAAAGAGGGAGGGAGGAAGGAAGGAGGGATGGGGAGGAGGGAGGAAAAGAGGGAAGAGCAGACAGTTTGCAACAGTTAATGGGAAAAACTTATGCCTTATGTATATATCTACAAACATCATCCCATTCAATAAGGATGTGAACCTCTTCAAAATTCTTCTAATTTCTTATGACTTTTCCCATCTTAAGCCTAGTCTCCAAAGTTTGGCTATATTTTAAGTCTGGTAACAGAAAGGGACTTTCTAACAACACTGTTTCTCAAAATACTTAACATTTTGATTGAGAAAAGAAAAATGGCTTAATAAAAATCACTTTTTAATGTTTTGGTCATTTGTCTTCATATTCTGAGTGTTTCTGTCCACAGTATTATGATTTGCCTTCACATTTTAAAAGACACTGAGATTCACCTTTGGTGCTTGTCGTGGGTTGAATTGTGACACCACCACCACCCCCCAAAATAAGCTATGTTCATTCACATGCTGAGCTCTGGTATCTGTGAATGTAGTTTTATTTGGAAATAGGGTCTTTGGTATCCCAAGATAAGATTATCTTGGATGAAAAGTGGGCCCCAAGCCTTAAGATTTGTTTCCTTATAAGAAAGGAGAGTGAGATTTGAGACACAGAGATACAGGGATGAAGGCCCTATGAAGATGGAGGAAGAAACGGACTTCAGCTGCTTCAAGATAAAGAACATCAGATGTCAGCAGAAGCAGAAAGTGGCAAGGAAAGATTCTCCCCTTAGAACCTTTTGGAGGAAGCACAGGCCTGCCGACATGTTGATTTTAGATTTCTGACTTCGATAACTGTGAGAGAATAAATTTCTGCTGTTTTAAGCCATCGAGTTTGTGGAACTTTGTAATAGCAGCTTTAGGAAACTAATACAGATTTCAGTGCTGAGAACAGGGGTGATACTGTAACAAATACCTAAAAATGTGAAAGTGGCTTGGGAACTGGATAGAGGAAGAATTTTGAGGTGCAAGACAGAAAAAGCCTAGGCTGTTTTGAAGAGATGGTTGCTAGAAATATGGACACTGAAGGTGATTCTAGTAAGGGCTCAAAGGAAGTGAAGAGCATAGTAGAGAAAGCTATCATCCCAGAGAATATGATGAAATTCCACGTTTAGTGACAGTCTTCTAAACAAAGTATTGAAGGTGTGGCCTTGTTTCTCCTTGCTGCTCATGGTAAAATGCAAGAGGAAGAGAGAAAAACTGAGAAAGGATACATTAAGCAAAAAGGTACCAGCACTTGAAGATTTGGGAGGTTCTCGGTCTATCAGATTGCAACGGACGCTAGAATTAGAAAACTCACTTTTGTGAATTTGCTCTGAAAGGTGGTGACTAGACAAGTTTTTGCTCAAAACATTAGGTATGTCACTCATGGATCCAATCAATTATCCCAGCAGAAGCCACAGAAAAGAAATGGGATTATACAGAAAGGCTCTATGGAGAATACACCTGTCTAATGGCATGAATCCTCTCAACTTACACAGGAGATCCACAAGGCTTTTAAGAATGTTATACCAGCAAGCCTGGATGGACTGAAAGAGACAGAAATGGAAGGAAATGAAAGAAGACATTGGATTTCTGGGATTCTACAAGGAGGAAACAGGCTGATAGTGCTATGTGGCTGCAAACATGCATTACCTTTAAGAAAAAGGAGGATGACCCTGAGGGCAGAGCCATGGGTACAGAGGCTAGGGCCATGGGCCCAGATGCAGAAGCTCAAGCCATGGGTGCAGAGGCCTGCAGAGTCAGACACAGAAGGTGACAAAGCCATGAGTGTAGAGGGTGAACAAGCCACAGCCATGAGCACAGTGGGCAAATGAGCTGCAGTCATGGGCCCAGATACTGACCAAGCCAAAGCCACAGTTCCAGAGGCTCACTAAGCTGAAGCTTTGGGTCCACAGGGTGGAGCATCAAGCCACAGAGAATTACTCTCAGGGCTTAAAACATCACAGACCTTGCCCTTCTGTTTTTCAAACTTGCTTAGATCTGCTGACCCCCTTTTTACTTCCAGTTTCTCCCTTTTGAAATAGGAATGCCTATCCCACACCTGCTCAACCACTGTATTCTAGGAAGTTGATGACTTGTTTTATAGTTTGACAAATGTACCAATGAAGAAGAATTCTGCCCCAGGATGGATCATATCCAGTCTCAGCCACATCTGGTTTATATAATTTAGATGATAACACTTGGGATTTTCTAGCTAATGATATTTAGATGAGATTTTGGACTTAGAGCTGATGATGAAATGACCCGAAATTTCTGGGGATGTTGGAATGGGGTGAATGTATTTTGCACTTTGGAAGGGCAGGAATTTGGGGAGGTCTAGGGAGCAAACTCTAATGGGTTGAACTGTGTCCTTAAAAAGATATATCCATGTTCCTAATTTCTGGTACCTATCAATGTAACTTCATTTAGAAAATAGTCTTTGTAGTTATAATCAAGTTAAGGACTGTGAAATGAGATCATCTTGGATTTACAGTGGGCCCTAAATCCAATAATTGGTTTCCTCTTTTTTTTTTTTTGAGGTATAATTGATATATAACATTATATTAATTTCAGGTGTACAAAATAATGATTCAATATTAGTATATATTGCAAAATGATCACAAGAATAGGTCTAGTTAACATCGGCCACCACACATAGTCACAAACTTTTTTTCTTGTAATGAGAATTTTTGAGATCTATTCTCTTAGGAACTTTTAAATATGCAACACAGTATTTTTAACTATAGTTATTATGCTTTACGTTATATCCCCAGGACTCACTTATTTCATAGCTGGAATTTTGTGCCTTTTGACCCCCTTCACCCATTTTGCCCACTTCCCACCCACTGCCTCTGGCAACCACCAATCTGTTCTATCTATAAGCTTGGTTTGGTTTTCTTTTTAAAATTCCACACATAAGTGAGATGATACAGTATTTGTCTTTCTGTCTGACTTATTTCACTTAGCAGAATGTCCTCAAGGTCCATTCATGTTGTCACACATGGTAAGACTTCCTTCTTTTGATGGCTAAATAATATTCCCTTGCATATATATACCAATCTTCTTTACCCATTCATCTGTTGATGGACACATAGGTTGTTTCCATATCTTGGCTACTCTAAATAATGCTGCAGTGAACACGGGGTACACATATCTTTTTCAGTTAGTATTTGTATTTTCTTCAGATAAACACCCAGAAGTGGAATTGCTGTATCATAATGGTAGTTCTATTCTTAATATTTTGAGGAACCTCCATATTGTTTTCCACAGTGGCTGCACCAACTTACATTCCCACCAACAGTGCATAAGGGTTCCCTTTTCTCTGCATCCTCAGAAACACTTGTTATTTCTTGTCTTTTTGATAATAGCCATGCCAACAGGTGTGAGGTGGTATCTCACTGTGGTTTTAATTTGCATTTCCCTGATAATTTATGCTGAGCATCTTTCCACATACCTGTTGGCCATTATTAAGTCTTTTTTGGGAAAATATCTATTCACGTTTCTACCTAGTTTTTTAATTTTATTTTTTCTTTTCTTTTTTTTTTGTTATTGAGTTGCATAAGTATATTATACATTTTGGATCTTAACCCCTTAATAAGTATGCGATTTACAAATATTTTCTCCCATTCAATAGGTTGCCTTTTCATCTTGGTAATGATTTCCTTTACTGTGCAGAAGCTTTTAAATTTTATATAGTCCCACTTGTGTATTTTTGCTTTTCTTGCCTTTATTTTTGGTGTCAGATCCTAAAAATCATCACCAAGCCCAATGCCAAGGAGCTTACCGCCTATGCTCTCTTCTAGGAGTTTTATAGTTTCAGTCCTTAATACATTTTCAGTTAATTTTTGTGTACGGTGTAAGAGAGTGGTGCAGTTTCACTCTTTTGCCTGTGGCTGTCCAGTTTTCCCAACGCGATTTATTGAAGAGACAATCCATTCTCCATGGTATATTCTTGACTCCCTCATCATAAATTAATTGGTCATATATGTGTGGGTTCTAGATTCTCTATGCTGTGCTACTGATCTATGTGTCTGTTTTTATGCCAGTAACATACAGTTTTGACACTACAGCTTTGTAATAGAATTTGAAATCAGGGGGCAAGATGCCTCCAGCTTTGTTCTTCTTTCTTAAGATTGCTTTAGCTCTTCAGGGTCTTTTGTAGTTCCATAGAAATTTCAGAATAGTTTTTTCTATTTCTGTGAAAAAATGCCATTGGAATTTTGATAAGGATTGCACTGAATCTGTAGATTGCTTTGGGTAGTATGGACATTTTAACAATATTAATTGTTCTAATCCATGAGCACAGAATATTTTTCGATTTATTTGTGTCTTCTTCAGTTTCTTTCATTAATTTCTTATAGTTTTCAGTGTAAAGTCCTTTCACCTCTTTGGTTAAATTTACTCCCAGGTATTTTATTCTTTTTGATTCAATTGTAAATGAGATTATTTTCTTAATTTCTCTTCCTGATAATTTTTATTAGTGTATAAAAGTTCAACAGATTTTTGTATATTGATTTTGTATCCTATAACTACTGAATTCATTTATTAGTCCTAACAGTTTTTTGGTGGAGTCTTTAGAGTTTTCTATATATTATATCCTGCCATCTGCAAATACTGTCAGCTTTACTACTTCCTTTCTAATTTGCGTGGCTTTTATTTCTTTTTCTTGCCTACTTCTCTGGCTAGGACTTCCAGTACTATGTCGAATAAAAGTGGTTAGAGTGGGCATCCTTGTTCCTGATCTTAAAGGAAAAGCTTTCAGCTTTTCACCATTGAGTACTGACTGGTCTCAGGGAAAAGGTCATTTGACAAAAGAACAAAATGGAGTTTTGCTGCCAGAAGCAAGGAATATCAGTGGCCATCAAAAGCTGGAAGAGGAAAGGCAAGACTCTCCGCTAGAACCTTCAGAGGGAGTGTTAATTTCAGACTTTTGAACTTTGAGAGAACAAATTTCTGCTATTTTAACCCACCTTGTTTGTCACAATATGTCATATAAGCACTAAGAATCTGTTACAGTACTTTTAATGTCGCTCTTTGAAAGAATTTCTTCCTTTACTCACCAACAAACCTCAAGTGCCTCACTATTCTTTGTCCCAGGAGACTCAGTATATTGACACAATAAGATATTTCTCTTAATGATGCCACAACACAGCCTTTTCTGGATTTCTTCTTACCTAATTGTTTAAAATAATAACTATTATTTATCTAATGGGTTATCTCTCTTAAATAGAATATTGACAATTTAATACAGATCTCAATCATCGTCATCATCATCATAGTAACAACAGCAGATCTTCAAAACAAATGGCAGATTATACACAAATATTTACTGTTGCTGTCACCCCAAATGCAACTAAAATACCTGAAAAGAGTTTTGGCTTTTTTATTTTCTTTTTCTCATTTGTTTTGTTTTGTTTGTAATAAGACAAGGCTACACAATCAAAGAGTCAAAGAGTTGAAAAACAGAAGATGGCAAGAAGATGGATATGCACTGGCTGAAACAGCAAAACCAAGAAAGCCAAATCTTAAGGAAGCAATATGCAAAGCTGAGAAGTAATTCAATAATACTGCAGAAACCCCCAAACACTCTGGATTTGACAGCAACAAGTACTCTGGAAGTGAAGGTAAAGGGGATGTTAAGAACAGGAGGAATGACAGAACGTCTGTTTAAGAAGCAGTCACCTCCAGACCCTTTCCACCACTCTGCAGAGCTGCCCCTAAACAGTTACAGTAGAAGAATGACAGTCTATTCTCTGGAGAGGGCGATACAGAAGGTCTCTAAACTGGGAACACCAGGCACAGATGAGGGCAAGAGCATCACTGAAAACAGGAGAATTAGTCAAAGTTTACATTTTAAGTATTAAGCCTCAGAAATCTTTCTCTATTTAGTCTGGATTATCCACACTAGGCAGGAGACTAAATGGGTCACTATTTATAGGGAATGTAATAAAATCTTGAACTAAATGTAGGACAAGCCACATAATTTGTAAGCCCCAGTATGAAATGAAAATGCAGGGCTCTTGCTCAAAAATTAATAATTTCAAGATGGCAACAGCAATCACAGAGCCCTATGCAAATGCACAAGTTGCACGCCCATGAAGCCAGGCCTTCTTAAAGATACCTAAAACTAACACAACATTGTAAATCAACAATACTCCAATAAAATTTTTTTTAAAATAAAGACACTGACAATGGGAAAGGGCTGACAATCAACAGCCTTGTCAGAAAATCCTACAATGGAGGCTACTGTACATCATGCCCCAGTCACCAGCACAGAGCTTCCAATCAACCTTTTGTGCCCTACTCCTAAATAAGATTATGGATAACCAGTCATTTAAAAGAACACCTTTAAATGTAAAACAAAGGTCAAAGAACAATAACAGAAAAAAAAATCTCAGAAGAAACAGCTTATATAAGGAAAAAAAAAATAACACTAACATCCTCAAAGAAATAGGAGAAGATATAACATCCATAAAACAAGATCCAACTGCTATAAAAAGAGAACACTCAAAGAACAAAAAACCAAAAACAGCTCTTGGGAATTCAAAACGTAATGATACATATGAAAACATCAATAGAAGACTGAGAAGATAAAATTAAGAAAATCAACCAGAAAGGGGAGGGGAAATAAAAAAACAGAAAATAGAAATAATAAGACAATCGATCCAGTGGATCCAGGACCCAAATAATAGGTGTTACAGAGGGGAGATTATAGGCATTATTATCCAAATAACAGGGAAGTAATTCATGAAAAGTAATACAAGAAATTCCCCAGATCTAAACATTATACACTGAAGGGATGCTTAGAGTTCCCAAACAATGGACAAATGTAGGTCCAAGAACTTTATTTCCAGTATTATTGCATACTTAAAAGGGCCGCCAGTAAAAACACAACTAGATGAAACACACAGTTTAATGTTTACAAGTATCAACTTGGCTTACAGGAAGTAAGGGAAATTTCTAAAGAGCAAAAAGAAAAATAAAACAAAACAAAACTGAACCAAAACCTAATTTCTATAATGGAAGCATTCCTAAAATTCAAGACTGTCTCAAGAACAAAGGTCTATATATAGTCATTTCAATCAAAAAAGCAAGTCCTGGGTAGAACCAAATAAAAATAGCCAGTTATCAGGCAACTACACTACAACAGAGACCCTGAAAGCATACCAGTATAGCATCAGTACAATTGATACCCCCAATTCCCAACAGAAGTCAGCAAAAAACTCCTGTAGGAAAAAGAATTCTCAATTCAGGCCCAAGAATTCAATTCAGATCAAACATATATGAGTTCACAAAACATTACAATGGAAAATAATCACAATGAGTAAGAATACACAAAAGACAATATTCACTTCAAGATAAAAAGTTATTCAAGAGGGCTTCCCTGGTGGCGCAGTGGTTGGGGGTCCGCCTGCCGATGCAGGGGACACAGGTTCGTGCCCCGGTCTGGGAAGATCCCACATGCCGCGGAGCGGATGGGCCCGTGAGCCACGGCCGCTGAGCCTGCGCGTGCGGAGCCTGTGCTTCGCAAGGGGAGAGGCCACAGCAGTGAGAGGCCCGCGTACCGCAAAAAGAAAAAAAAAAAAAGTTATTCAAGAAGGGAAAATTAATCAGTCTATATTATGTGATTCAGAAGTCAGTAGTATTTATATAACTATTATAATGTAAACACTGAATAATGACCTAATCCAATTCATGATATAACTATACTAGAAGAATAAAGGAACTCTAAGTGTGGACTGGTGGTAAAAATTTACAAAATCTGAAAAATCAAGAAGTAGCAATATTCTAAGTATGTCATTTAGAAATACGGGCATAAATATTAACTAACAAATTGAAAGTGGTTGCTGTTAGGAGGCCAGAAAAATGGCAGGAGCAGGGACAGGACCTGTGTATACTGTTCTTCCTAACAAGCCATTTAAAGCTGTATGACTTTTTAAACTGTTTATTTAGAACTTTAATAAGAATTTTTAATGGAAATATTACCTGTGCTTAGATATTGTACTCTGCAATGACTTTAGATATAAATGAATAAATAATCATAAAAACCCTAGACTTTCCATATTTAGTTAACAGTGTCTAAATGCATAAGGATACGTGTACAAAGTGATTGAAGTAATAGGTCAGAAACCACTCAAATGTTCATCATGGGGAACTTGTTAAATAAATGATAGTACATTCATTCATTCAACAGATTATAAAGAAACGCTTACTATACTGATATGGAATAATTTATGTTCTTAAGTGAAAGAGCACATGATGCCTTTCATCTTTTTTAAAAAAAAGGATAAAAATGAATGTGTATATGTGTATGTACATTTGTACACATATACACATACAAACACAGTATATTTGTATATATCCAAAATATCTTTAGAAGGATATATAGGAAACTGCTCATATCAGCTGACATCAGGGAGGGAAAATGGGCAACAAATATTGTGAAAAGGACACCTTCCACTATCTATATCCTTTTGTACTTTAAAATTTTTGAACTATGCGAACATCTTCCCACTTCAAAAAATAAATTATTAACCTTTAAAATATTAAAATATAAAGCGTCGATCTTAGAAACCTAACTCAACACAATAAATTACTAAAGATACAATTTCTGATACCAAAGCTGAGAACTAAGAGTTGACGTTTTGAGGGAAGAGACAATAATTCTAACTTCCCTTCAACTCTATGTAGGCCTTCTCTGTCTATTGGCATCTGGTTGGCATTAGGTAAAGGATGGATACAAGCAAGTGTTTATGAAATATTTTTTGAGGCAGAGAATGGTGGGCATAAAAGAAAGACCTCACTCAAATCCCAAGAGCTAAATTTGAATTTTTCTCACCTGTAAAAAGAAAATAATAACCTCACAGGATTAGCGCAAGAATTACATAAATGATGCACATAAAGTACATAGCATACTGTAGAACAGAGTAGCCAGTCAGTAAATACCAGTTTTCCTCATCATCATCTCCCTTTCACTTTTAATGAAAATTGGAAGAAAGATAACCAAAAAGGCTTTATTTTAAAGTTTCTGTCTCACAGTGAAGATTACATACATGAATAAACTTTGACATTGAATATGGATAAGCATATTACACACATGAAAGAAATCAATTTTTCTGATATTAATGTTAGAAAAATGTATACTGTCTGTCATATACAGGCATCAGCTTTGATACGGCTATAAAACCCTCAATGCACAAAAAGGTCAAGTAACACATATTTCTAGAGAAGTTGTTTGATAAAATGAGAAAAACATTTGCTATATTATAAAAATTGGTATTTAATGGTCCTAGTAGCGAATTATTTAGCTTCGTAATTATAGACCTAAAAAATACCATAATGATGTAAAAGACATATTCCTCCCCCTTGCTTCCTATTTTATAAATGATAAAACTATAGGTAATGATATAAAGAAACTGAACTATTGAGAAACGCTTTTCCCTAAATTCATTATTCCATGCGATAGGGAACTCAGTGACTCTTTTGGCCTTTTGCCTTACCCACGCACTTACTCCCTCCTTCCCTACACTCAGAAGGTGAGGTGATTTGTATAATCCTTGAGCTGGTAAGAAAAAGTTGAGCATGTGTGGCTCAGCACCCTTACTCTCTCCCTCAATCCCTTTCCTTCAAATCTCTCCCTTTCCCATCTCTATATATAGATACAGGTGCATGAACGCATATGTGTATGTATGTACGTATGGATATGGGTATAAGCATCCACAAACATAAGTGTGTATGTTATATATTATTCATGAAAAAACTGATAGGGATATTAGGAGAGGGGATATAAATGTACATGTTATACACACACACACACACATGTTGTATATGATATATGTCTATGTGCATGTATCCCTTTCTCTCAATATCACTCTCAATCTCTCTCTCAACTGACTGCAGGAAACATGAATTTTCTACTCTTCAATGCATTAAATTTTCAGAGCCAAGCTCCTAAGTAGAATATCTAAGGTTATCCAGCTCTACTAAATAAAAAGACAAATAAGCGTCAAATTCAGACATGTAATACTAGTGATCCCATCTGTCCATAAACCTAAGCCTATTACTTCACACCTTTTCTGTACTCTCAAACCTCGATGATCTCTTCAACCCTCCTATTCCATTCTCATAAAATGGAAGCTAACAGAAAAGGCTTTCCACACACCTACTAGTCTATCTGGATCTGTACCCACATATGCAGTCTTCCCAGCTGTTATTATGAAGGAACTGAAGATAACAGCTTCATCTGAAAAGAGCACTTCTTACTCATCTACAAGATCCCGCACTGCATCATCTGTTCAGGGACTCTGATCTCCCCTGGTATCTCTCTCACTTGATCACCGACTTTCCCATTCAACTGAATCAATCCTATAGTGATATAAACATGCTAAAATATTTCCCACCAAAACAAAACTTTCCCTTTCCCCACATCCACTGAAGAACTGTCTCTACTCTCACCTCCACTTCTTCCCTCCCATTCTCTTAAACAGGCCTTCATTCCCACCACTAGGCCAAAACTGCTGGTCAAGATAACAAATGGCTTAGTGTATAGTTTTCCACTGCTACCATACAAATTGCTACAAACTTAATGGCTTAAAACAACACACATTTATTATCTTACTGTTCTGTAAGTCAGAAATCAACACAGGTCTCACCAGGTTAAAATCAAGGTGCTGGCAGGACTGCATTCCTTTCTGGAGGCTCTAGGGGAGATCCTTTTCCTTGCTGTTGGCAGAATTTGGCTAATTGACACAGTTCCTACATCTCAAAACCATCAGCAGGACATCAAATTCTTTTCATGCTTCTCTCTCGTGCATACACACACACTTGCACACACACCACAGCCAGGAAAGGTTCTCTGCCTTTAAGGACTAGTGATTAGACTGGGCGTACCAGGATAATACAGGATAATCTCTCTACCTCCAAGTCCAGAACCTTAATCCTATCTGTAAAGTCCCTTTTGCCATAACATGTTTACAGGTTCTGGGGATTAGACTGTGACACTGGGGTGGGGGCATTATTCTGCCTACTACACCTGCACAATAGTCATTTCTCAGTCCTCATCTTAGGCGACCTTCCAGCAGCATTTGCACACTTGATCAGTCTTGGAAACTCTGCCTTCTCGGCCTGGATCAACTCCCAGTTCTCCTCCTACCCCACTGGCCACTGATTCTCAAATCTCTTTTCCCAGTTCCTCTTCAACTTCTCTCTAAATACTGGAGTGCCTGAAATTTCAGGAGCAATGATAATGAGGATAATGGAATAATAAAAACAAGAAATGCCTACACAGAACTGCAGTGGTCAAGGAACCCTAAATGTAATAGGCAGATAAGGTGTCTCAAAGATAAATACATCCTAATTCCTGGAACCTACAAATAGATCAGGTTACTCGGCAAAGGGGAATTAAGGTAGCAAATGGAATTAATGTTACTAATCAGCTGGTTTAAAACAGGGAGACTATCCTGGTGAGTCCAATGTCATCATAAGAGTCGAACGTGGAAGAGCCCTGTCGGACTGATGCCCCAGGACAAAGCCACAGCCAACCATTTCTGGCTTTGAAGATGGAAGGGATGCACCCAAGGAATGCAGGGTGTTACAATAGCAACAGAAGTCTAATGCACTGGCTGTTCCTGCAACCCCTTGAGAAAGTTCATGAATTCAAAACTATTTTCATAAACATTCTAAGATGTTATTTGTCTTCTTCACTCTTACTCTCTCATGAATATACAGTGGATTTTTCCAGAGGTGAAAGGACCCGTGATATTACCAAAAGCTGAATAAACAAGGAGATATAAGAACCCAGCTGCCTTCCATGAGGCCAGAGAATAGAGATCTGCAAAATATAAAACAACGCTATTCTTCTCAATAAATTTGATTTTATTTTGGAAAATAAAGTTATGTTTTCATAAAAAATGCCATTTTAAAATGTAATAGGTTTACTACTGTTTCTTAAATGAGGTAAATATTTTTAATTTCTATTTTATATTCTGAGGTGGTAAATATCAATAGGTATAACCCACATAAATCAAAAGCTCTTTGAGATCCACAATAATTAATACCAGTGTAAAATGGTCCTAAATTTCAAAACGTTTAAGAACTGCTGATATGACACTATGTGTCAAATATAGCTCTAAGTAGTATGCATATTAACACAATGACTGAATCCTCACTATAATTCTAAAAGATAAGTACTACATTTACCCTTAATTTGTAGATGAGGAAATTAAACTTCATTAGGAGTAGTAAGCAGCATGCCCAAAGTCACAATGAACAGGTGGGGTAAGATCCAAACCTCCGCGGTCTGGTTCAAGTCTGCCGTTGAATACAGCCTCTCAAGAGTTCAAGCTTCTCGACTGACATTTACCCTGAAGGTGACCTTATCTAGTTACATGTTTAAATGCTCCAGCCCCATGTCTAACTCCAGACTCTCATACCTATTGCTTATTAAATATATCTAATTGAATGACTAAAAGTCATCTCAAATGTAACCTTCCCCAAGCTGAACTGATTCTCCTCTCCTCCTCAAACATTTTCTTCCCTGAAACCTCCCATTTCAGTAAATGGGAATTGTTCAAGCTTCTCAGACAAAAGATCCAAAGGACTCTCTTCACTTCATGTTTCACATTAGTCTATCAGAAACCCTTGTTAGCTCTGCCTTAGAAATACACCAGAATCCAGTCACTTACCACCTCCATTTGCTAGTACCCGAGTGCAAGCAAGCCGTGCTCTCTTCCCTGGACAGTGACAGCCTCCTACTGGTCTTCTTCCACCTAGGTGGTATATTCTCCCTAGAGCAGCCAAGTAGGGCCATTCACTCTTTTGCTCAAAATAGCTTTCAATGTCAATCAGAATAAAATCCAAAATCCTTATCTTAGCCTACAAGGCTTTATATAATCTGCTCCATGGTATCTCTTTAATCTTATATGCCATGATTACCCCTCACAGAAAACCAACCTCCTTGCTCTTTCTAAAAACGCCATCAAATACAACCTTACCTCTTTCCAGTGTTTCCTCTGCCTGATCCACTTCTCACACACACACACCCAAGATTAGGCCTATCTATACCTGTCTTTCCAAAAATTCTCTTGTCAGAGAGGCTTTCCACTACCATCTTACAATACCCTACCATTTTCCAGCTTCTTTATTCTGCGTTATATTTTTTTCGTAGTACTTATTATGGCGCGACAAACTACAAACGTATCTGTTTGTTCCATGTCTATACCTCCATTAAAAGTTGGACTCTAAATTCAGGACTCTGTCTCTAACAATGTCTGGTGAGTTGCTACTATTTATTAACCATCATAATTAAGTGATTATTCTAGGAAAAATATTCACATCCCCCCAAAAATAGTTAATACCCACAACATAAAAAGTATCTGTAGGGCTTCCCTGGTGGCGCAGTGGTTGAGAGTCTGCCTGCCAATGCAGGGGACGTGGGTTTGGGCCCTGGTCTGGGAAGATCCCACATGCCACAGAGCAACTAAGCCCATGAGCCACAACTACTGAGCCTGCGCGCCTGGAGCTTGTGCTCCACAACAAGAGAGGCCGCGACAGTGAGAGGCCCGAGCACCGCGATGAAGAGTGCCCCCTGCTTGCCGCAACTAGAGAAAGCCCTCGCACAGAAATGAAGACCCAACACAGCCATAAATAAATAAATAAATAAATAAATAAATAAATAAATAAAGTTTAAAAAAAAGTATCTGTAAAGTTTATAAGAAATACTGCAATAGTAAACGGAATATGTTCAAAATATGGGAATAGGTAATTACTAAAAACAAAGTACCTGATGAAAATATTTTTAAGTCCAACACAATGTATAATTTCAAAAAATTCAGATTTAAAGGTGATACTATTTTATGAGTTTCATTTTAGCAAAACTCTCCTTAAATGTAATTTGGGTTGACCAATATGGCAAGTATGAGACAAGCACTGACAATATAACTTGGTCCAAACTTTCATGAAACGAATTTAACTTTATGTTAATATTTTCATCCTCTGATCCAGTTATTCCTCTTCTAATAATTTACACTAACAAGAAAATCATAAATCAAGATGGGTTTTTCTACATAAAAATATTTGGGGACAACATGATATTAAAACAGTAAAAAAAATTTAAATAACAATCAAAATGTACAACAAGAGGTGATTCTGAAAATTATGGTTCATTCCAATGACAGAATATTATGAAGTTTTGTTTGTAAAGAATTCATACGGGGCTTCCCTGGTGGCGCAGTGGTTGAGAGTCTGCCTGCCGATGCAGGGGACATGGGTTCGTGCCCCGGTCTGGGAAGATCCCACATGCCGCGGAGCGGCTGAGCCTGCGCGTCCGGAGCCTGTGCTCCGCAACAGTGAGAGGCCCGCGTACCGCAAAAAAAAAAAAAAAAAAGAATTCATACGAATATAGGAAAAGTTTAAGTTATGTTAGATGGATAATGGCATACAAATAGTAGGAATCTGACCACATTCGAAGTATCATTAAAAAGAAAAATGTATCAAATGCATGTTGTTGTTTGGTGGAAGTATTATATATAATTTTATAATTCTTGGCAGGAAAGACACTTATCTCCAAGGAACAATGATTACCTTCAAAATTATGCCATAAATTGAGAGAACTAAGTAAAATTAACCATTTCAAATTGGTGACAATTGCCCTGGAAAAGCTACTTGATACTGGGGCTTTAATAAGCACTCAGTAACTTGAACCAAGAATGATGCTGGGAAAGTATTTTGCATATCATCCAGATAAAACACAGCACTATTAAGACAAAGATCTTCTTACAGAAGTAATTAATTTGAATAAATACATTGAAGAATGGAAAATTTCTTCTTCAGTTAGTAGCAACTCTCTAAAAAAGATGGAAAATTACATTCAGGGGTCCATATAAACATCCAAAGTTAGAACAGTTATCAAAGTTTGGTCTAGAAAAAAAATTTTCACACAGGGCATTGGCAAGGACTATTTTTCATCTTCTTCTCCTTTAAGGTGATTTAACAATGTGGTCACAAAAGCATAAGCAATGACAGACCTTCCTATTCTCCTATCTACCTTTATGTTTGTAACCATTCCCAAAATGCTTCTTTATTTTCTAGGCATAAAAAATATCATGCATGCTAGAAATAACAATTCCTTAGGATTTGAACAAAACTCTTCAAGCTTTAGAAAATAAATTAGTCACCAATGAACTAAACCTAACCCTGCCAAATGTTAGCCTAAAACAAAATTTTGAAGTTGAATTATTAAGCCCTTTACAAGTTTTCTTTAAGAGATAATGTAACCACAACTACAAAAATCACCACACTGTAACCACTGCCACAACATCCAATACGTGTAATAATATACCGTATAAATCTTGTTTGTTCCAACAGAACTTAAGGAACACTTTCAAAAACCACATTTACTGGTATAATATGGATATGTCCCAATTTTCCAATGATTATTATTCTGATTAGTGTATCTATGAATCAGATTCTATTCCTGCCCTACCATCAATTACTAATTATTTTCTGCTCACGGCTAACCAAGCTAGACAGGAATGAAATATTCCAACCAATTCCACTGTGGGAGTATCCCGTTCTTTGGAATGAGGGCCCTGATGACTGGGAGTTGCCTGTTTATTTTTTCCATTTATTACTAAGAAATCAGATAAAATGATCTATTTGTGTTTCTTTGGGAAAGGGGGTTGGGGTAAGAAAAAAGCAAGAGGAGCTGCTATTTGTTTTTAACCTACCACTCAAGGTAGCTCAAACACTACTCCTCTCTGATAATAAACCAATAATCATTTCTGAGAAAATTAAAATCTGTGGCAAATATCTCTGCTATATATGAGGAGAAAACAATGAGATATTTTTCTCTTGGTTTTCTTGCAGGGACATACGGCCCTGACTCCCCTACACACCATGAGAACGACAGAGTTTACATGTCAGTATAAGAACTGGTGCTCATAAAGCTGCCCCTCCACCAAACAAATGGTAACAGATATTTAATATAATCTCTAAAAACAAACAAAAACAAAAAGAAAGAAGGGGGGAAGGGGAGATGTTTGCATATGTCAGAGAGTTCTATTCAAAATGTTTAAGGTATTTAAATAAAATACTTTCAAAATTAAACTCTGAACAAAACAATAACTAACATTCGATATTTCCTCTGAGGAAATAATTACAGTAAATCCCAATCCCAATGTAGTATGATCAGGTCAACCCAATTTAAAACGTTGGGAATGAATTTACTAGCTATGTGAACCTAGGACAAGCAATTTACTTTTATCACTTTCTTCAACTGTAAAATGGGATTAATAATACCAATCTGACTGTCTTTCAGTGGAAATTAGGTGAAAGAAAGTATGTCAAGTGATTATTAGTGTAGTATTTGGTATATGGTAGACAACCAAACATTGAAGAGACGAGGTACCTCATATGAAAATTGGGTTGTAGTCAGAACACATGGAGAAAATCCTATGCCATCAAAGTTACTCCTGACAATTCCTTAGAAAGGGACACATAGGAACCCAACATATTGTATCTTCTCTATTTGTCCAATACAGCTTCTCGAACACTGAATAAATCACTCTCTGTGGTTAATCATCAGATAAACTAATTGACTTCCATTAAGGGGTCACGTTGTGGGACGGGGCAGGGGGGCAGTGGTAGATGGATTTTAAACATTAGAACTCTACCTTCCGTTACACATTCTAGGGCATAAGTCAATTCTGTGTGTCTGTTTGGAGAGAGGGGTTATTATGTCTGCTCGCTAGATTTAGGGCACAAATGTTTTTGCTTTTGCCAGTACATACAGTTAAATTTCCTATAAGCTAAATGTATATGAAGTCACCCCACTGGATTTCCTTACCTTATTAATAAGCAAACCAGAAAAACATTACTAAAGTAAAAAATAAAGTAAAATAAAATAAATGCCTGCTAAGGAGTAAAAACAGTTGACAAAAATTTGTGCTCCAGAATTTATGTGCTTTATATACAGAAGAATGTCCCCAAAGCCTAATCAGAAGCTACTAATTTAACCCTTCTTCAAGCTGTTCTACCAGGCGTAGTTATCTGGTTTCTATGCTTTCAGCAGATCAGAAGGAGCGAGGCAAAGAAAATACCATATGCGGGGACACGGAAGATGTAAACATAGATGAGTTTAAGCAAACTGGTTTTTTAGAGAAAAGGAACTATTTTGTTTATAAATGCCAAGAGAATGATGAGCTCATATTAGGTGCTTTTTAAAAACTGCTTTAGTAAACCTGTTTTCCTCTTCAAAAACCATTCTTTTAAATTGCTTGAGGCAATCAAGCTTTGTAAAGAACAACAGAAATATGCCAGCAAACTGACTCCCACACGAAATGTGGCAAAGCAGCTGTTCCATACAGAAGAAAACTTCCCTGCTGCCTTCAGCACCTCACATTCCTTAGGATATTAGCGTTCTGAGAAAATAAGACTAGTAAACACTCCCCCCATTTGAGATTTTAAGACTAAAAGACACAACACACATATGCAAATTCCGCCAGAAGTCATTTCAGCTCCATATAAAGGACAAGCATGTAAGTCCCTCTTAAAATAAGTATTGAAACAAACCAAAATAAATCATCAGTTATATTTTTAAAGTGGTGACAACTAAGTAAGCATACAGAAAGGTCTTCTACAGAAACGTTACTACCAAAAAAGACAGGAAAACTTATGTCACATTTGCATTAAAATTTAAAGGGCAAATATTCAGGTGAAACTAGACTCTACACTCATAAAATCAGTACACGCTGAGGTACAGAAAGACTGTACAAAAATGACCCCAATGATTCCAATAGATTTGAAAACGCAAGAAATAAAACAAGGAAATATGAGAGTCCCTAAAGGATGCCTCCAGAAATACAAAAAGATGGAGTTAAAAGTGAAAAGCAAAAGATCAACAGACACTGATAGAGTCATTTATTCCCAAAAACAGTTGACTGCATTATTCGCAGGTTTCATATATGTGAATTCGCCTAGTAACTAAAATTTATTTTTAACCCCAAAATCAATACTCTAAGCACTTCTGGAGTCATCTGTGGACATACACAAAGCGGTGAAAAATTTGAATTGCCCAAATACACACTCCTGGGTAAAGTCAAACGGGGCAATTCTCTCTACCTTCTTGATTCAGCTCTTCTTCTATAAACACGTATCTTTTTCAGTCTGTTCACTACTATGTTTTTTATATTTTTGTGCTTATTGTTGGTGATTTCATTGTCTAAAATGGTCCCCAGGCATAGTGCTGAAGTGCTGTCTAGTGTTCCTAAATGAAAGAAGGCTGTTATGGGTACTTCCCCGGTGGCCCAGTGGTTAAGAATCTGCCTGCCAATGCAGGGGACACAGGTTTGATCCCTGGTCCAGAGATTCCACATGCTGTGGAGCAACTAAGCCCATGTGCCACAGCTACTGAGCTTGCACTCTAGAGCTCGGCAGCTACAACTACTGAGCCCGCACGCCTAGAGCCCATGCTCCACAACAAGAGAAGCCACCGCAATGAGAAGCCCACACACCACAACAAAAAGTAGCCCCCTCTCGCCACAACTAGAGAAAAGCCCACGTGCCGCAACAAAGACCCAACGCATCCAAAAATAAATAAATAAATAATTTTTTTTAAAAGGCTGTTATGTGACTTATTCAGAAAATATTTGTCAGATAAGCTTTGTTCAAGCACAAGTTATAGTGTTGTTGGCCATGATGTCAATGTTAATGAATCTACAACATATACTAAATATGGTGATTTTCACAGAAACACACAGAAAACAAGGTTATATATTGATCAGTTGATAAAAATATTGTGATCAGAGGATCTCATGAACCTAACCCTGTATTTCCCCGAAGAGCAATGGTTTAGCATTTGTGAACTCAGTGTTTGCAGTGATTTTTATTGAACATAACTATAGCGAACAATGGGAATCAACTGTATTAGAATAAGAATCAAGGGCAGGGAAGAAGACAAAGAAATGTGAAAATTCTCCTGAACTGAAAAAACAGCTTCAAAGGGACCACCAAAGGGAGGCCTTTTTCAAACATTAAAGAAAAGAAACAATAAACGGAAAATAAGTCTGACAATATAAACACCTTAAAGTATGTGCTTTTGCAGCCACGGTCTCAATTGTTCATCTCTCCCAGAATCCATGCTATTTGGAAATGCCTTCCCATGCTGGCTCAGGACATGGTCATGAGATCTCCTGGGGTCAATGGGTTGTTAGCAAACATGATGCAAGCAGAAGCTGAAAAAGTGCTTGCATATTGGAGCTTGCTCTCTTGATGTTTTTGGAACACTTCTCAGCCACCACAAGAAGACATCTGAACTAGCTTACTAGATGACAAGAGACATGTGGCCCGCTGACCCCGTCACCATAGCCAACAGCCAGTCAGCCACCACACATGTACATGAGGCCAAGCTAGATGCCTGCCCCCAGCCCACCAATCAACTGACTGCAGACTTCTGAGAGAGTTCAGCTGGAATCAGCTGAATCTAGCTTAGATCAGCAGAACGAGCTGATCCATATGCTCATGAACAACAATAGATTGTTACTGGTTTAATGTAGAAGTTTAGAAGTAACTTGTTATTCAGCAATACCAAATTGATACATATATAGATAAAATCAAATAAATAACAAGTTTTAATACGTAAGAATAAACTATAGCACATTATCTTCCTCTCCCAATGTCTAGCAAGATTTATTTTCAAGTAGTATAACTTAGCATAGAAAATTAGTGGAAGAGAAACTCTGAAGGAACACAGAGAGGCATATCATGGCACTGCTCCCACCTCTGTTCACCTAAGCCCCACTAGGGAATTCCGGAGACTTCCCACTAATATTCTCAAGAGAAACAAGTTGAGGGCAATCCACAGAGTTTCAGGTAGAGTATGGATTGGCCAGAAGAGAAGACTCCTTTTAAGTTCCTGATCCAATAACCCAAGAAAAGATAACTTACTTCAAGTGAGGTGGCCACTTATAGGAGGAGCAGTTAAAGCATAATGTTTCCCTCACTCTTTGGTTCCATGCTAAGGTACACACTGTCCTGCCAGATCTAAGAAAACATCCTGGCTAAAACTCTCTTATTTTCAAGGCTTATGTCAACCATTCTGGAAGAACTTACATTAATAATCCATGAGCTTCCATATAAAAGAATGATTATAAGCACTGGAGCCTCCTAATTCCTAAACCAAACTCAGCATCATCAAGGCCACAAACAGGGTGGGTGGGGCCTGGGGACAGGAAATGGAGTTAGTGCTGGAGTCTCTGCTTCTAGCTTTCTGATGTCTCAGAGAGCCTTTTCCCAGCACTCGGTATTCTTTCTTCTTCTGAATGGCAAGTACCTGGCTGCTAAATGAGGTAGATGGAAGTAAAATCTTCAGAACTACCGGCTATTAGTAAGGAAAAGATCCAATGCTCAAAGGTATTAAATGGAGAGAAAAGAAAAATAGGTACACTGCATCCTGATAGAAAACATTTAACAAAACCTGTGAAGCAGTCAGAGCCCAGGTACTCTAACAAACCTAAATACTTCTTCAATTGAACACTCCTGGGCTTAAACTATTGCCTCGTGTGACAGAAATGTGAACAGGCTTCAAATTGTACTTCACAGAGGAAAGGAAGCTGATCTCACATAAAGTGGGAACAGAATAAAGATGTTACCCACAATTTTTTAATATTATAGTAAATTAAATTTCTAGACAAAGCCACCCAAACATGAGCTTTGTAAAAACAACATGGTAACTATGCCAACACACAAACACTCCTCCCTGTACCATACACACACATACAAAGAGTAGAAAGGAAAAAACTTTGTGAAACGATGTTGATGAGGACTTCTTCTGTTATCTCAGTACTGTATGCAGTTAAACTTCAAAACTCAAGTCAAGAGATACACTGTGGGGCTTCCCTGATGGCGTAGTGGTTGAGAGTCCGCCTGCCGTTGCAGGGGACACGGGTTCGTGCCCTGGTCCGGGAAGATCCCACATGCCGCGGAGCGGCTGGGCCCGTGAGCCATGGCCGCTGAGCCTGCGCGTCCGGAGCCTGTTCTCCACGGCGGGAGAGGCCACAACAGTGAGAGGCCCGCGCACCGCAAAAAAAAAAAAAAGAAATAAACGAGATACAATGTGCCCTCTTGCTCCCAGAGTTAACTAAATGGTAGCAGAACTGGCCCGTACCACTTCCAAATAACTATGCTACCGCCGCCACCGCCACCACCACCACTGGTCTACGTAAAGAAAGGAATAAGGAAATAAAAGGAGTCTTCATTTTTACGGAAAGGACATTGTCCCTGGAGAAAAGCTTCTCCTTCCCCTCCCTGAGGAGTGTACTTATTCATGTCCGGATTCAAGCTGGGAGGAAGAGTGGCCAGCAGGACACTCTTAGGAAGCAGTATCTGAAGAAACGGGACTGGCATCTAGGTCTTTCCCCATTCCTGCTAAGTTGCAAACTATGCAGGCTCACCTTTGTCCTGCCATTGGCACACAGCCAAGAACAGTGAGGGAATTGTTGAGAGTACCTGACATGTGTCCTCTGGAGTCCTCTGGAGTCTGAGCATGCATGAATTAAACGACTGGTGCACATTTCTAATCTGGAGATATCTGAAGGCATCTTTCCCCCACCCCCTAATAGGGCTCATGTCAATATGACTTAAGATGGCTGCTGTGTAATGGGTTTGGGGAACAAAATGGAGTCAGCCTCTCATATCATCTTAGAAGGTTCTCCATACGCTTGATTCTCCTGACTTGCTTAGGCAGCTGCTGAACTAAGTGAGCAGTCAGACGACCTAGAAAACAGACTCGTCCTAGACCACTAACACAGCCAGTAGGTGGCCAAGCTGAAGAAGTCCTCAGCAAATTCTATTGTGGAGGTAAATCACAGCACTGCCCAATCTATATGGGGACCAAGAAATTAGTAGCAGCCACCACCAGCCAATGAAATCAGAGCAAACCCAGAGGAGGAACAAGCATGCCTTGCATCACCAACAATTAAGTATGAAGGTGCTTACCCATTCCTCTACCTCCTCCCAACTCACTAGAAGAGCTACAGACTAGAAAGTCAAATATTAATGCTCCCAATCTTTACTATCACAAATGACAGAACACATGTTACAAATGAAAAATCACGACAAATAGCCTGAACAAGGATTTTTTCCCCTCATTTGTTAATCTATTTCTTTGAAAGGTAATATATGGGTATACAAAGGTAGTATTTTTTAATCATTATTATTAAAAAGAAATATTCTGAAAAGTTCAAGATAAAGTTCACCATACTTTTAGGTCATATTTTCCCTTTAAGTATTTAGGAGGTTCTTTTCTGAATCCCCTACAAATTTTTCAATTACTTCCTTAAAATAGAAACAGTAAAAACTAAAAAAGTCGTTCTTAAAATGCTCCAACAGATGTCAAATTTATCTTAAGAGTCTGTATCACCATCTTACAATTTGGAATTTTTATTTACCAATTATTTTTGTCATTACTGAAGGAATAAGTCCCATCTAGCGTGATTATACCTCTGTCAATAATATTTTACTTAGAATATCTGTACAGTTTAGTTATACATCTCGGATTTATAATTTCCTAATAAGAATAATTAACCATGCAGAATTCCTTCTGAATAAAGGATATAAATAAATTTATATAATATTTTTTCAAATTTTAATAAAACATTCAATTACATTGTTTTCTAATTATGAAAGAAATAAACAATTCCTTTAAGCAACCCCCATCTAAAATAATTACTAAATTCTACTCCTATCTTATAAATTTATCACATATTGGCTTGTCACATATATATATTTTTTTATATATATATGTTATATACATATGTATATAATATCACCGATATTAGATTTTAAGAATAGGTACCACTTCTTATACTTTTTATATCCTTCAAAACCCACTCCTAGAACAAAAAAGGAGTTAGCTGGTAAGAATACATTTCAAGCCCTAAAACATGTTCCCAAGGAGACACACTTCAAAAGGCATAGTTTCTAACAATGATCTTGAAGGCATTACACTAATGAAAAATATTTAAGTTCTGATTTAGTAGAATGAACATTTGATTCTATTTTTACCTCTCTTGTGCCTATTAAATAAGTGTATCAGGGCAAATATAATTGCACAAAAACTGAACTGTCTCCTAGCTCAGGGTGAAGAACTGTGGCATACAAAGTAATCTTTCCAAAAACAGACTAACTTGTTATGACTATCACCCCTAAATCCTAGGCTTCAAAACAAGGGGAAAAATTATATTTCAAAATCTGTGGCATTCCCACAGTATTTTAAAAATGATTTTCCAAAAGGACTACAGCAAAAACTACAACACCATCACCATTTTCATAGAATACAATACTTCTGCTTCTCTTTTGTCCTGTAATTTTAGCCCAGTCTGACTTTTTTTCCTCACATGAACCTCTGTCAGGAGGATGCTGTGTTGGCTGCAAATAACCAGTCCACAGCATTCATCCTGGAGATTACTGACAACTCAAAAGCCACAAGCATGGAGTTAAGATAGTATTTAAACATGCCTTTGGGGTTAGAAAGTAGTATTTAGTTTGCAGTTCATCAGTTTTTATATGACCAAGGTGAAATAAATACAAGGAGAAATCTACGAATGACTCTCTTTGCCTCAGAATATTTCCTGATTTCTTAATAAATTTAAAAGCTACCAGATCACAGCTTTGACAGATGTCTTTGACTTGGATACTTAATTGAAAACACAAAAATAAATTCTAGCCTGGGAACATGAACTTTTTTTTTGCTGAAATTAAAAACATAATCAAAAAGAACAGGCTAAAATCAATTTTATGATCCTTACTAGTGATGACTAATATTCTCTCTTTTCAAGACTTTCTCCCATGGCTAAGTTTTCTTTTTTTTAAAAAAGAGGACAACACTTTGAAGCATAAGAAGTGGTAGTAGCTAAATACCTATAACCCAGTAGATTGTAACAAGCTCCACAAGAGCAATAACCTTGGCTGTCTTATTAACCAATCTAGCTACAACACCTAGCAATGTGCCCATTAAGGTACGCTATTAAATTGTGTTAGCAGGGGCTTCCCCGGTGGCGCAGGGGTTGAGAGTCCGCCTGCCGATGCATGGGACACGGGTTCGTGCCCCGGTCCGGGAGGATCCCACGTGCCACGGAGCAGCTGGGCCCGTGAGCCATGGCCGCTGAGCCTGCGCGTCCGGAGCCTGTGCTCCACAACGGGAGAGGCCGCAGCAGTGAGAGGCCCGCGTACCGCACAATAAATAAATAAATAAATAAATAAATAAATTGTGTTAGCAACTAACTCAGTGTTAGGCAAAATGTTCTTCAAAATGTCTAATAATTTACACTATCTATATACATAATCTATAACTGTCATTTGGTCACTAATTACTGATTCAGCTCCTATACAATTAAAAAGTGTACCACGCATGTGTGAACTCAATGATATAAAATAAAATACAGTACATTTAGGAATAGGCAACAGGGTTTACAGCATGTGGAAATACAGTTTAGCTTATGGATTACATCTTTAGGTTTTAGATACCCTATGTCCACATTTGTGCCGGGATGCAAAAGGAAAAATTTAGAGGAAATGAAATTAATATCACAATACTATAAACAAGTACTCTGAAATGAAAAAAATGAAAGAAAGTCAACCAAAGGACATAGACTTTAAAATCCAACCCAAACACCTTGCTTTAGTAATACTTTCATAAAAATTATTGGCCCTTGAAGTCCAACATTGAACTGAATCATTATTTGCATAACAGGGCACTGATTCACACTTTAACTTGCTTTCTTCAGTATTATTTCAGGAAGACTTCTTTATTTTCCATTCCATACCATATGTAGAGTCCAGGTATGAAAGATGCATCTTTATTTTTGAAAAGACCAATTTTATGAGGTTAGTGGAAAGTAAACAGGTTAAGATATTTTTTCCCAAACACCATCATTTCTCTTCTTTTCCATTGTCTAAAGCTTATCATTCGTCTCTACTTTCAAGCTACCAACTAAAAGAAAATTTCCTATTTTAAGTATGTATTTTCAATAAAACTGTCTGATAGTTAAGTGGCCTGAAAATGAAAATTAAGAATATATTTCTTATGGAATTCACATATGGAATTCCACTACCTCGTTTATAAACAAAAAGGGAGGTTAAAAAAAATTGACATCTGTTTACTTCACATCTAAAACCTTCACAGAAAACAGTAATATTAATTCTTGTTAGTCATTGGTATATGGCAACTGTGATGCCTCTTCCAGAAGATGAAAAACAGAACATCAGTATGGGTAGAGGAAAAAGTTTTGTCCTCTCACTACAGTTTTTACTTTCTACAACAATACTACTTTTAAGTACAAGCCCTTCATCCAAATTTTTAGGCCTCATTACTAAAAATTCTACTCAACTTCTATGCAACTTCCACTTAAGGGAGTACTAAGTTTTTCTTTATATATATTACAATGTTGGCCTTTTTCTTTCGTAAAATTAGTAATCTGAGAATAAAACCTGTAGCTCAATGTTAAAAAATGTTTAGAAATAATTATACACGTCCTGATTTTCTCTGGGTCTTAATATTCCACCCTATCTATTTATTCCCTGATCCTGATTTTTTATTTAATATATAGTTTTCTACTTTGATGTTTAAAATCAAATAAGACACTCAAAACTTTTGTGGAAAGAAATGAGTTGCAAATAAATAAATGCAAAACTACTGTAATTTTTTTTGCTTACTAAATAACAACCAAAGCTACAAATACCCGAATGGAAATTTGAGTTGAAGTATAGTCCTGATATTTTTCTCTAGATAATGATGTAAGGTAGACAGAAATATCTATAAGATTCAATTTTCCTGTATTTTTGAAGGGTTGATAGCAATACAGAACATCAATTAAATCTGTGATGCCTTTGAAGGGAACAGAAGTTTAAAAGTAAACCTACAGGGCTTCCCTGGTGGTGCAGTGGTTAAGAATCTGCCTGCCAAGCCAGGGGACACAAGTTCGAACCCTGACCTGGGAATATCCCACATGCTGCAGAGCAACTAAGCCCGTGAGCCACAACTACTAAGCCTGCACTCTAGAGCCCGCAAGCCATAGCTACCGAGCCCGCGTGCCTAGAGCCCGCGCTCCGCAACAAGAGAAGCCACAGCAAGGAGAAGCCCATGCACCACCACGAAGAGTAGCCTCCCCTGGCTGCAACTAAAGAACGCCCGTGCCTAGCAAAGACCCAATGCAGCCAAAAATAAAATAAAATAATTTTTAAAAAAAAGCAAACCTAGAGAATACAAATTAGTAGAGTGTTTCTACATTAACAAGGATATACGATACAAGGGAATCCTTTGAATTCTGTATACAATAAAATGTTTCATTTATCAGTTTTCGTTTCTTTAAAAAAGCTGTCAAGTTTTCTGTAAGTAGAGATTTAAAACTGTCTTAGAGGGCTTCCCTGGTGGCGCAGTGGTTGAGAGTCTGCCTGCTAATGCAGAGGACGCGGGTTCGAGTCCTGGTCTGGGAGGATCCCACATGCCGCGGAGCGGCTGGGCCCGTGTGCCACGACTACTGAGCCTGCGCATGTGGAGCTTGTGCTCCGCAACGAGAGAGGCCGCGATGGTGAGAGGCCCGCGCGCCACAATGAAGAGTGGCTCCCGCTTGCCACAACTAGAGAAAGCCCTCGCACAGAAACCAAGACCCAACACAGCAAAAATAAATAAATAAATTAATAAACTCCTACCCCCAACATCTTAAAAAAAAAAAAAAAGTAAAACTGTCTTAGAAAATGGCTTTAAAAATCATTAAAATATTAAATCTGCTAAAAGTCTACAAAAGATATATAAGAAATATCCCAAATGGTCCGTCAAGTTTAATCTTGCTGAAAAACTAATCCTATTTAAGTACCAGCCACATCTCACAATTGTAGAGGAATAAAGATGGATTTGTATTTTAATTCTAAGCAGACTATGTGTACTTAGAGAAATGGCACAGAGAAAAAAAATGAGAGATTCACTGGAGAGAAAAATACGGATTGCCACAAAAATATTTTAGACAACAAAGGCTGAAACAAAGGGTGTGCTGAGCCATATCTGAGTCACTGATTAAGGAAGAAAGAATGTTACTGCTGCTGACCAGGCTTCATTTGCAAAGAAGAATATATATGCTCTGGAATGACAACAGGCATCCTATCTTGCAGAACATAAAGTCTGTTATTGCCTACAATACTTCTTATCATGGCACACTCTTTAAACAAAATGTGACGATATCCATATATTTTTAAAATGTAAAATTGAACACTTCTATAAAAATAAAATAACTTTTCCTAAATAAAAGTCAGTCATCAAGCCCTCCCCATCCCCTGCTCCACTTCTACTGTGAGATGACTTCATTTCCTACATTCCCTCATTCATTCTGCTCCAGCCACACTGCTCTGTAGGTTCCCACTTCAGAGCATTTTCATTTGGCTGCTCTCCAGGCCTAATATCTTCACTCCTCACCATCGTTAAGTCTCTGCTCAAAAGTCACATTTTAAATGAAACCTTGATCACTGCATTTAAAACTGTGATCTACTCTTCGTTCCCCCAGTACTCCCGATCCCCCTTAACTTGCTCTGTTTTTTCATCACTTACTCACTTTCTATTTCAAAACTAACTTACTTTTTATTTATTAAATACTCTCATACACTAAAATGTAAGTTCTGTGAACAGCAATTGGCTGCTGTTGCTGTTTTTCCTTTAATATATCAAGCATCTAAAACAGTACCTGGCACATAGAAGGCATCTAATAAATATTCCTTGGATGAATGTACATATGAACAAACTTGTTTCTCACCCATTTCAGGAGAAAAAGTACACTTAAACCCTATGGTAGATCAACTTTTTCTTACATAAGATATCAGATGTTAAGATACCTATTACTTTTAGTTAATAATCCAACGTTGCCATTGTTCTCCTTTTCTGTTTACACATAATCCATCACTTTATTTTACTCCCTATTTATCTAACATCTTTCTTGAAAAACTAAATAGCATTTCAGAGCTGCTATCTTACAACACAAGCAATTAAATGCAATTGGTCCTTTTTTTTAGCAAGGCAGGATACTATGAACATTTATTCTACTACTACATTATAACAAATAGTACAATTCGACCTTTGCTCTTTAAAGTTTTTGAATGCTTTGTTATCATGCTTCCAGATGATATTCATTCATACATAAAATGACTATGTATTAGGCACTTAATATCACTATATTCTGTGCTAAACACAGAAAGACAGACTTCATCTCAAACCTCATGGTTCTCACAGTCTAGATGGAAAGTTAAAATACTAAACAAGTAATAAAAATAACATGAATCAACATTTATATAGTGCTGTGTGCCAGTCACTGTTCTTAAACACTTCAGAACATGAACACATTTATCCTCACAATAACCCATAAAGGAAGTATTATTATTATTACTCCTAGTTTACAAGTAAGAAAAATGAGACTTTTTGACGTTTTTCAAAGGCTGGCCTTAACCCGAAGGAAAATAGAGAACCACTGGAGGATTTTAAGACACAGGATAAAATGATCAGATCTTAAGAATTATTCTGGGTCAGCATGGATATTGAATTGGAGTGAAACAAAATCACATGTAGTAATACGAGTCAAAGATGACTGCTCCCTAGGCGAACATAATGGCATTACTGAGGGAAAAAGCACTAAGGATTTGAGACTGAGGAAGAAAAGCAAGAGGATTTAATAATTAAATGCAAATAGAGAGTATATGTCCACTTCTAACAGTCCCTGACCCCACCAATTTCATATTACATTGCTGTTATTGACTTGCTATAGGGTAAATGAAACCATCAATATTTATGAACCATATATATTTCTTTTAAGTTTTACAAGGAAAGTTTATGATTTAGAACCTAGAGAATTTTGCAAACTTGAAAGCCAAGCCATCCTTCCTCTTCCTCACTTCCAACATTTAAATTCTCTAAATTTTTCTGCCTAACTATCTTCTAATATCTCTCCCTCCTCTCCATCTTTCTTTGTATTTCTCCACCTCAGTAAGACCTCCATCACATTTCTCTCCGAATGTTTCTGAAGAGATCTCCCTAATTCCATACATCTTCCTCCAACTCATACCTATCAACTACAAGAAACATCTTTCCAAAACACCAATATGTTCAGTGCCACTCAACTACCAAAAGCTTTTTGACAGCCCGGAGCAGCCTTTTCAGATTCTGCTACTAAAACACCTCCCCCTCATATCCTGTGCTAATATACCAAACCAGATACCCTCACTGTTGAAACGCCAGGACTACCTATTTTTCAAACAGGTCATGTTATTTCATACCTGCAGGACTTTGCAGACGTCCCTCCCTCTACAACAGCGGTCCCCAACCATTTTGGCACCAGGGACCGGTTTCGTGCAAGACAATTTTTCCATGGACAGGAGGTGGCAGGCGAGGGGATGGTTTCAGGACGATTCAAGCACATTACATTTATTGTGCACTTTATTTCCATTATTATTACATTGTAATATATAATGAAATAATTATACAACTCATCATAATGCAGAATCAGTGGGAGCTCTGAGCTTGTTTTCACTTGCCACTTACTGACAGGGTTTTGATATGAGTCTGCAAGGAATTGATTTATTATGGTCTCTGTGCAGGCAAACCTCTCTGCTAATGCTAACCTGTATTTGCAGCCGCTCCCCAGCGCTAGCATCACCGCCTCAGCTCCACCTCAGATCATCAGGCTTTAGATTCTCATAAGGAGCGCACAACCTAGATCCCTCGCATGCGCAGTTCACAGTAGGGTTCGTGCTCCTATGTGAATCTAACGCGGCCGCTGATCTGACAGGAGGCGGAGCTCCGGCGGTAATGCGAGTGACGGGGAGTGGCTGTAAATACAGATGAAGCTTCGCTTGCTCACCTCTGGCTGGGCGGCCCAGTTCCCGGGGGTTGGGGACCCCTGCTTTACAAGACTTCCCTTCCCTATTGACGACCTGACAAAGACCTGTTAATCTTCTGAATCTAAATTCTAATGACTTTTTCTCCTTTGTGATCTTGCATACTTAGTATACTAGCTCCATTCTAAACGTCATCAGACTGTATGGCAATTGCTTACATTTATTCTTCCATTCATTCTCCCAATGAAATTACGTTTCTATCTTCATTGTGTGACACAGTTTCTGGGAGAGTATACGTATTCTAGCTTGTTGCACTGAATTCAGGTGCAAAATTGATAGCAATTGTAGGTGCTAAAGGACTTTTAACTCTCAAGACTGAAAGCCATGGTGAGATTATAGGAAATCTGATTCTAAGTAACAAGTATATTACTATACATGAAACAAACAAAAACTCTTACCAATTTTTAGGAAAAAGTTAACAGTAAATGTCCAGGAGCTATAAAAAGAAAACTACAAAACTCAATTGAGGGATATTTAAGGAGTCTGGAATAAATGGAGAAACATACCCACTAAATAGAATGATTTAATATACAGAATAATGTTAATTTTCCATATATAAATCTAAAAATTTAATGAAATTTCTATCAAAATCCCAACAGGGCTTTCTTTTTAAATTTAACTGGTTTAATGATTTTAAAATCTAACTGGAAGATTAATAGGCAAGATTAGCTAAAAAAAAAAAAAAGAAGCATAGCCCCATTAAATATCTAAATGTTCAATTAAACAGAAAATAATCCTCATACTATATGGCAAAGTGTAAATAACCCTCATATATAAAGATTTCCATAAATCATTAAAAATAAGATGAACAGAATTTTTTAATAGACAAAGGAGAAATACATAAAATTCAAGGATGAAATGAAAATGATCAATAGCATAAGGAAAAAATCATACATACTAATAAGAAAATGAAAATTAAGAAAGCAAGAGATATATCTTACTTCTCTAATTGGCAAAAAGACTGGTAATACATAGTGTAGGCAAGGATGTGGCAAAATAGGCACACTCATTATTTCTTGGTAAAAGTGTAAATTTATACAATATTCTAGAAGACAAGCTGATAGTATCTGTTTTAACACTGTCAGCTCTAAGGTATGAAATTAAAAGCAACTTTCACAGAGTTGCAGATTTCTATATTAGAATTTTTTATTGTACTAGACTGTGTTGCTAGAAAAATTATGTTTTAAGAAAAAGAGCAAAAGAAAATTTATAAGACAGAAGAAATAATAAGGAAGGCAGAAAAAGTATACTTAGACACATATAAAACGTACACGTACTTAAAAAAAAGATAAGAAACTATGTGGGAAGCATATTACTTGTGTAAAAGAAACTATAACAAAATAGGGGAGAGTTCAAAAGCCAAGTGGGGAACAAGTCTGAAATGATAGGAGGAAA